>NC_138135.1:26380233-28780233 GCF_964188305.1 Podarcis bocagei
GGGGGGGGCTCTTCTTTAAGAAAGAGCCTGAAATATGTGTGTGTTGTGTGTTTGATATGAGCAGCTGATACAGTAATGCTGATATATATATATATATATATATATATATATATATATATATATATGGGTGGGGAATGATAGAAAAATGATAGGGAAATGGGACAAAATGCATCATATCAAGTGCTCGCAAAAATACAAAGGGCGTGATTGCTGTTCATGTTATATTACTAGAGGGTGCCCCGGTTCACTCTGCTTGCCAATCTACCTCTCCCCTCTCCATGCCTGTTTCCCTTCCAGACCACACCACCCTTTTTCTCAACCACACCTTTCCGTTGAGAGGATGATACATCTCACTACCCCTTCCCTGATTCCACCTTGTCTTCCAGCTACAGATGCCCTCCAAAAGAATAATATCCCTCCCACACTATTTTCCTATGTTTCTTTTTCTTTTACCTTCATCTGGTAGAAAAAGCCTCCCTTGGTCTCAGGGGAAGAGAGAGGGAATGGGATCCCCCACCCTCTGGGCACGCCATGGCAGTGCCTCACATCCTCCTCCTTCTGAGATGACCCAGGTGGATTCCTGTAATGGCCAGTTTCCAAGTTGGTTCAGAAACTTCAGCTGGTCCTGAAGTCCGTGGCCAGGTTGTGCACCGGGACAAGATGGTTTGAGCATATACAGTGGTACCTCGGGTTAAGTACTTAATTCGTTCCGGAGGTCCGTACTTAACCTGAAACTGTTCTTAACCTGAAGCACCACTTTAGCTAATGGGGCCTCCTGCTGCTGCCACGCCGCCAGAGCACGATTTCTGTTACCATCCTGAAGCAAAGTTCTTAACCCGAGGTACTATTTCTGGGTTAGCGGAGTCTCTAACCTATGTAACCTGAAGCGTATGTAACCTGAAGCGTATGTAACCTGAAGCATATGTAACCCGAGGTACCACTGTAATGCCAAGCCTGGCTTGGCTACACTGGTGGGCCCAATTCCAAATCCTTAAAAGGCTCAGGTACAGGTGGTACATGACCCCAGTCAAACTCGCAAAGATATACCATTTGTCTGATAATAAATGTTGGAAATGTAAGGAGGCTGAAGGAACATTCTTCCACCTCTGGTGGACATGCCCGAGGGTGAAGGCCTTTTGGGAAATGATTTATAACGAGTTGAAAAAGGTATTTAAGTATACCTTCCATAAGAAACCAGAGGCCTTCCTCCTGGGCATTGTAGGCCAGAGAGTGTTAAAGAAGGATAGAACTTTCTTTTTATATGCAACTACAGCAGCAAGAATCCTTATAGCCAAATATTGGAAGGCACAGGAGCTACCCACGCTGGAAGAGTGGCATACGCAACTGATGGACTACATGGAATTAGCCGAAATGACTGGCAGAAGCCGAGACCTGGGAGAAGAGGCAGTGGAAGAGGATTGGAAAAAATTTAAGGACTATCTACAAAAACATTATAAGTTATATGAATGTTGAGAATTTGCTAAGTTTTGGGAAAAACATGCTTCAGTATTGAGATCTGAAAATGATGGAAATTAAGTTATGACTGTGAAAAGTTTAAATTTTAGAGTATATAATTAGATGAAAGTACAAAAACACATGAAACAAGGTATCAATTTGCTGTTTATTTTTTATTGTAAAGAAAGCAGGGGATGGAAGATGTGGGGAAGTCCAATTGATTATGAAAAAAGATTCGGAAAAGTGAATTTTCTTTTATTTAATTTCTTCTTTCTTTCTGTAAAACCGCTTTTGTTGTGTTATTGACGATGTATTCTGACCTTGGAAAAAAAGCAATAAAAAATATTATTAAAAAAAACCACAAATCCTTAAAAGGCTCAGGAACGCAATACCTCAAGGACTACCTCCCCATATGAACTGACTCAGACCCTGCAATCATTATCTGAGGACTTTGTTTGTGTGCCTCCTCCACGAGAAGCCCAGAGGGTGGCAACACGACAACGGCCTTTTCTGCAGTGGCTCCCTTCTTGCGGAATGCTCTTCCCAAGGAAGCCCGCCAGGTGCCTTCATTACATATCTTTAGGTACCAGTCGAAAACATTCCTCTTCTCCCAGGCCTTTGGCTAATTAAGCAATCTATGGCCTTTAAAGGGATGTGGGTGGCTCTGTGGGTTAAACCACAGAGCCTAGGACTTGCCGATCAGAAGGTCGGCGGTTCGAATCCCCGCGACGGGGTGAGCTCCCATTGCTCGGTCCCTGATCCTGCCAACCTAGCAGTTTGAAAGCACAACAAAGTGCAAGTAGATAAATAGGTACAGTACCGCTCCGGTGGGAAGGTAAACGCCTTTTCCGTGTGCTGCTCTGGTTCGCCAGAAGTGGCTTAGTCATGCTGGCCACATGCCCCGGAAGCTGTACGTCGGCTCCCTAGGCCAGTAAAGCGAGATGAGCACCGCAACCCCAGAATCGGTCACGACTGGACCTAATGGTCAGGGGTCCCTTTACCTTTACCTATGGCCTTTAAAACTGTTTTTTTTTTTTGTTTTGTGTTATTATGGTATGTATTTTTATATTGTAAGCCTCCCTGTGATCTTTGAGTGAAGGGTGGTATAGAAATTTAAATAATAATAATAATAGTAATAATCATCATCATCATCATACATTTTTTTGGAAGAAGGAAAACAAATCACAAGCCCAAGTTCAGGTCTAATGCTAAGCTTAGCTATGGTTAACATAGCAGCAGCAGGACCAGGGGAGGAGCAAACCAGCTGCAATTTTCTAAGTGCATCAACACACTTGGTCATCTGCATTAATTCATGGTTTGACTTAGCATTGCATGTGAACTGCAGGCAGCTCCATTACTGGAACTCAAGGACTGTCTCCAGGATTTGGAGAATATATTCCATGTGCTTAGTTGAGACAAGGGCAAATCAAGGGCTTGTACAGGCAGTAATTTTTTTATGGTCACTGCAAATTGCTTCCTCCTTAGTACTACCGTGGCATTAGCCATCTTCTTGCAATAATAATGTGATGACTGGACAAAGGTAACGGACAAGGGTAATAGCTGTGCTGTGGAGGAAGAAGCCAGTTTGCTCCATTAAAAAAAAAGAAAAAAGTTCCCCAAAAGGAATATGTATGCTGTAGTTCAAGAGCAGGAGAGCACTCATATTTCATAGGACAGTTGATTGATTTTTTAGGAAAAAATCTTGAGCTGATGAAACATAGCTGTAGGAGTGAGAAGCTTTGTCCTTTTTCATCCAGGGATATATGATTCTACTGAAATGAGAATTAGTAAATCATAAGCTAATAGTGAGAATAGTAAGAAAGAGATAGCAAAAACCTTACGATTGCAATGTACTTTTTGCCTTCATGCCCTCGTTCCTTTGATAGTATTGAGCAGAACCAATTTAAAGCAACCAACAGGCCTCCAATGTTTTGGTCTTCCTGTGGCACCTTGAATTTAAAAGATGGTCCCTCGTTGTTGTGGTTTCAAAGCCAATCCTTGGAACAAATCAAAATGTTAGGGTTACGAAGAGTGCACTAAGTAATTTAAGGGCACCTTCAGACATCCTTTTTAAGTACATAAGGAGAGCCTTGCTGGATGAGGCCAATGGCCCCTCTAGGCCAGCATCCTGTTTTCAGTAGCCAACCAGGTGTCCATGGGAAGCTCACAAGTGGGACCTGGACACAAGTACTCTTCCTTCCTGTGCTTTCCAGCAGGTAGCATTCAAAAGCCTCTAACAGTGTGTGGGGTGGGGGGGGGGGAGAGTGTTATGCATTCTATTGTCCATTCACGATTTGCGCTCATTATGGTATCAGGGTGGTTCTGTGTCATCCCTGCAAACGTTTTGGGACGCAGCTTTCGTTTCCGTGTCCCATAGCTTCCTGCTGAAATCCTGTAGCTTTTTATATGTCCCAAATGTTCCAGTTTTATTGTTTTGTCTCACTTCTGTTGCATTATAGTACAAAAAAGTCTTCCAGATGAAAATAATATAACAACACTGGGTAAGACTTGCAGAAGACCTAATAAAGTAGAACGGTGTGTGGTTTAAATCCACTCCCAATACACCGCTGTTGCTGTAGTGAGGTGTTGCAGAATACACCTGAAAAAATACTCTAGTCTAGAGGAGCCCTAAATGTATAAGTGAATGTCTGCCTCTCCTGTCTTAGGTCTGTCTATCTCCCCCTCTACCGAGCCATCAAACTGGAACAGTAAACAGCTTTCTGTGTTACAGAGTCATAGACATTTCCCCACCAGTCCGCAAATTCACCCTAAATAAACTTTAAAATACTGTTCGACTTTCTACAGTAGAATCCCACACAAGCAGCGAGTGATTATGCTGTGTGCTCTCTAGAGAAAAACCCTTTGGGTTTTTCCCCTTTCGTGCTCACGACACTAAAAGAAATAATAAGCACCCTTCATCAGTCTGATGGGCTCTATTTATATACCAAGTCAGGAAGGAGGGGAGAGGTTGGAGAGCTCCCCCCCCCCCCCGATTTAGGATTTTGACTTTTTAATTAGATTTCCTCTCTCACAATCACCCAGCTGTCTGGGTTTGAGCCACAGATAAGTGGAGCTAGAGCTGATAGCAAGAGCAGCAGGATTGAGGGGGGGGGGAATGAAGTAATTATTATTAGAAGAAGAGTACAATGCATTCATATGTTTATATGCATATGTACAGTTTTCTCAAATTAGGAGGGTTTCTGGTTAAAGCCCATGTTGGATTAAAGGTGACTAATGCTAAACTATATTTTTGATCCTCATGTTTGACCCTCTGCTTTTCTTGTAAACAGAAAGGGGAAGGGTCATGGCTCAGTGGTGGAGCATATGCTTTGCATGCAGAATGTCCCACTAGCATCTTCTGGTAGGACTGGGAAAGACCTCTGCCTATGGCTTAGCTCTGTGTAGTGCACAGCAGCAGGGCAAGGGGAGGAGTGAAGTGATTTCTGATCCATGAATTCACAGGCTTGATTATTCACCAGTTGCCCATGCCATCCAAAACGAGCCATGTCTGAAACCCCTGAGAGCCACTGCCAATCACTGTAGACAGTACTGAGCTGGATGGGCCAATGATCTGACTCGATATAAGGCAGCTTCCAATATTCCTAAGGCCAAGGCACAGTCAAGGCCAGACATTCTCAGGGCCTGAGGCACTTCCCAAGTAATGGTGAAGGCTAGCCAAGTTATTCTGCACGTGATGCAGAAATCCCGCAAGCACCTCCTTCCACGCCTAGGAGTAAAGATACAACAATAAGCCAAATTAGTCACAATTTGCCACCCTTTTATGACACCCTAGATCAGCTGTCTGAGGCACTCACTCCACCCAATAGTGTTTAATTCAATTTATTTACCTATTTCTAGGCTGCCCTAGATCTCAAAGTGGGGTGCATATTTCATTTAAAATAGCATGCTGACACACACACTTTATATTATTATTATTATTATTATTATTATTATTATTATTATTATTATTATTATTATTTTATTTTACTGAATTTCTATACCACCCATCATCTGATGATCACAGAGCAGTTTGCCATATAAAAACATAAAAATGAATAAAATAACATAATAACAACAAACAAAAACAATAACCTCCTCACACAGTTATTATTTATTAAATTCCACACAGTAAACAATGACCGCTCCCCGCTTAAAACGGGGGGCGCCCTTTGCGTGGACGCATGCAGCCCCTGGATCTGGAGCGGCTCCATCAGCATAGGCTTGGCTTTGCCTTCTCTCAGGTGGGATACCTGGAGGTCTCCGCCTACCTCAGTCAGTTGTCCAATCGCACCTGGGGGAAGCGTTGCCAAGGAGACCAGGCCAGGTAGGGGAGGGATTACCTGCCCACACAATAGAGGGAGGATCTTACCTAGGAATCCTCACTTGGCTCCAGAGCTTCTCCCACCCTACCCACCCTCAGTTAATGTCTTATTTTGCAGGTTAACTTTTCTTCACAGGTTTTGCAGGTTAACTTTTCTTCACAGGTATGCGGGCGCTGCTACGTTAAGGTCGCTGTTAAAGGGCCGGAAAGGAATTTCCCTGCATTGACAGGTTTCGCCTTTCCCGTAGCAAAACGTCACAACTTTGGCGGTATCAGGCCTTGGGCAGAATCCTTTAGTCCATCTTCCTCTTGCGGCGGCAATACCAGGGTTCCCCGTTAAAGGGGTTTCTGAAGGGAGGCGTTGACCGTACGCCGAAAGGTCGTCATTGCTCTCTCCTGCGGCGGCGGCGTTACGGGGGCGGCCATCTCTGCTTGAACATATGTTCTCCAGAGCCGGCCCATCCCCCCCCCCACACACTGAATAACCCTGATGCTCCCTAGGTCCCCGGCTGGGGACCGGGGAGGGAGAACGCCCAATGCCTGAGCCAAGGTCTACCCACATTTGAAATTTAATAAAGTTGTGGCCAATTTAAGCACGTTGTCTTGAGTCGTTATTCCACGACGTGGGGACCGTGCAGGATCTGGGGACTCCGCCTGTCCATGCAAAAAAAAATAAAAAAAATCTGTCACACCCAAATGCCACAGGAAACATCCAGATTTTAACTTGGTGCCAAAACAAGGCCACAGGTGGCACCAGGTGATTCTCAGAGGAGAGTATGTTCCATAGCCATAACAGGTAACCCTGGTGTTCTGCTGGGGTAATGGGAGAGGAATCACAAGTGACTTGTGCTTCCTGTTTCTGTGGACTGCATCCAATGTTCTCTGGCTACTAGTGCAAAGGCAAGTTTTAAAGTTGCATAACAGAGAAATCCAACGTAACAGCTGTGCTAGCAGAAACTTGCTGCTGAATATATTGTACTGTTGGGCGTGCAACAAAATTTCTAGCAACCTGCTTATGCATTCTCTTTATGCAACAACACTCTGCTAGCATAAAATATGTGTAGCACTTAAGCTACCAAATGACTTTAACTTAGTGCTGCATTGGATCCAACACAAAAGAAAAGGGAAGATGCAGATATTCCCCGTACATCTTTCTACACTTCAGAGTCTGTGGGATATAAACACATCTTTTCCTTTTAGATAGAACTCAGAAGTGTGAAGAAATGCAACACAAGCCATAACTACTACTTCCTCTGGTTCAGCTTCTGGAGAACATGTAAAGAGATTTGTCTTTTCCTGTTCCACACACCCTACACCTGTAATCTGCCATGAGATTTCACAATTCTGTTCCTTTTGCTTTCTAAATGCTATATCCAGGATCAGAGGCACCTCTGAATATGTGTTGCTGAAGAACATGAGTGAGAGCTCCGCTGCCCTCCTTCTGGGTTTCCCATGGGTTGGCCATTATGGAAAACAGGTTACTGGATTTTATAGGCCTTCAGTGAGAGGCAGAAAGACTCTTACTTACGTTCCTAAGCTGCAAGTTAGTTAGACTTTCTCCATAACTACATATGCAGGGTGTTGCCATCTGTTCATTACTTTACGAGTCTGTCCAGCAAAATCATGTGCTGGCTGATAAAACAATGTTGGGATCTCACACAAGACAGCAAACCTTAGAACTCGACTGATAAGAAGAGTTTTTTGTTTCACATGTATCCTGCCTGTCTCCCATCATGGAATACAAAGAGGTTATCAAAGGTCTTGAAGGTCACCAGTTTTCTCTTGGGAATCAGCCATTCTGGGAAGGTCCCTGAACCATGATGAAATTGTGAGAAAACACACACGGTTTCTGCCAAAATATTTTGACCCCAGAATAGATCTATTGATGGCTGAAATCTCTCGCCTGCTTTTTCGCTTTTTTATTTTTGCACGCTCTGAAAAGATGCCATTGTCAGCTCCCCCCCCCCCCCGGTATCTGGGATTATGAAATTTTAATTATTATGTTTTCATTCTATCCAAAAGTGCTTTCTTGTGACCAGCAGGATCAAAGGCCAGAAGACAGGTTTGCTCTAGGAGGGTAAACAAAATCAGGATAATGTTTCCTGCATAGCTCTTTTTCAGACACCTCTTTTCTTCTCCTAGGGTGGTAAAGGTTTCCATGGTTCTGATGTAGTTACAGTGTAATTAGAGCTAACCAGCTGCCTGTGAAATAACCAAGTGTGTTTATCTATGCAATCGGAAACAAGGCATTGTAACGGGTAAATCATAAACAGATGGGCATGCTGCCCTGTGGGGTTTGAAAAGGGGAGAGGATGACGTGGGAGGAGGAAACTCTTGCAGGATGGGCACAAATCAAGGATCTTACGATCTCACTTGGAGTCAAATCCCAGTGTGATGTTTTGCACCATGGATGTCTGAAACTGTTCTGCATGAATGGTCATCCATACAGCTCAACTACAAATAACCTCCTAAACCACAATGGGCAGAATGTGGCAACGATTCTCATGAAAGGATGTGAAAGCAGATTCATACAGGAAAGGGGATGTGCAAAGTTTAGCTTCCTAGAAGGGAGAGGTTTGACAATTTACTTGCCTTCTATCAAACCTTTTTGGAAGAAAGTTCTATTGAAGTTAAAGGCCCAATTTGGACGAACACTTAAGCAAACCTTCCCCAACCAGGGGCCCTCCAGATATTTTGGGTGACACCTCCCACCAGCCCATCAAGCAATGTCAATGTTCAGAGATGATGCGAGTTGTAGTCTAAATTGTAGAATGCTGATCTAAATCACAGTGAAGCCTTAATCTTGGTCTGATGCCCTTTCCCTTTCCCTCTCTTTCTCTTTGGTGCATGAGACAAGGATACCGACAGATTCTGTTTTCACTTTAGAACAAACCAGAGTTTCAGGTTACATTCAACTTAGGGAACTTTGGTTTGTCCTAACCAAAGCCACGGTTTCAGTTCCTGTACATTTTAAGTAATGTCAGGTTAAACAAATCACAGTTCTTCAAATTCAGATGTACTCCAAAAATAGGGGTTCTTCTAAGTGAAAGCAGAAGTTTTCACAGTCCTCCTGTGCAGAAATGGTGATGAAGATGGGAAAGGCCATGGCTCAGTGAACTTCATTCCCAATCATTCTTCATCTTGCATGCCTAAAGCATGGTTCCTGGAACTATCTAGGCTGAACTGAAGTCAGCAGTTTCAAATTCACAACCTAACTTCCAGCCTTTCATGGACTAAAGCTTAAATCATACAACCCGAGGGAATCCCGTTCTTACAAACTCAGGGTCTGAAGTCAATCTCCAATGTTTTAAGCACTTGATGTAGGAAATTCTGCTTTTCGCCTTGTGTAAGACAGAGATAATGTGTACTTTATAGTTCCTAACGACATGAGCATGGAGAAGACTATTAATTATATTCATCTCTATCAAATGCTTCTAAGCACCTCAGACAAAAGGTGCTATACAAAAGTGAAGTGGCATTATAAAATGCTGTAAAACTATAAGTTCCCACAGAAATGCTTGATACAGAATTATGAAAATGAAGTTTCCCCTTGTCAATGTAAATAATAATTATTCTCTGTGGTGGAGAGTTCTTGATTTTATTTCTGTTATTATGATTACTTGCCTTAATTCCCAGGAAATCTAATCTGGATGTATTGACATACTTGCCCAATGGAAGAGAAAAATTGCTATGCTTGCTGTAGAAAACTATTTACAAAACCTATGGGAGGGCCCCACAGCCCAGCCTTGGAAGGAATGCATACTTTGCATGTGTTGGGTCCTAGGCCCAAGCCCAGGCTGCTTCTCTCTGTTACAGTCCCATTTTATGATCCTTCCTATGGTGAACCTAATGATGAAGCTGCTACGGTGTCAAAGCTCAGAAAAAACCTTTTGAGGTTATTGTTGAAATACACATTTTCCTGTAGTCTGTAAATATAGTTTGGCACTCAGAATGTGACTTGCATATGTTTTCACTGCCACACTACATTTCCCTTCAAGAGTAACAAAAGGTTTTCAAAATTCAGCACATGCCAGTGGTGAGATCCAGTTATGAAACATGACAGCTTGGTGTCAGGTTGAGAGGCACAAACTCCAGTTCCTTCAATTGTATTCGGTACTCATCAGCATTTTGTACACGTGGCTGTGTGGAACAGCAAGTCCCCCAGTGGCAGGGGCATCTCTGTGCCCCACATCTCACTACTGAAGCTGATGGGGGAAGCCTGGGCACATGAGATTTATCAGAGTGCCTCAGGTCCAGAATGGAATTGGATGTCCTGATCTGGCCAGAACAACAAATGGGCAGTCAGGGCCTGGGGATGGCCCAAACCATGTCTAAATGAAGAAGACCCCTGCTGGATTAGACCCACCTATTCCAGCATCCTGGTCTCACATTGGCCAACCAGGTGCTTTTGAGAACCCTCCCAGCAGGACCTGAGTGCAACAGCACTCTCCCCTCTTGTGGTTGCCAGCAGCTGGAATTCAGAAACATTTCCTACCTACATCTATGGAGACAAAGCATAGTTGTTGTGGCTGGCAGCCACTGACAGCCTTTTCCTCCATGAATTTCGTCCAGTCCTCTTTTTTAGCCATCCTTTACAAATTCTCCTGTGGGAGGTCGGTGTGGCTTAGCAGGTGGAAACAACCACCCACTTAGGTCCCCTTCCCTCTCCTGTTGCCCCTTCAAAGCCAGACTTCCAAGCAAGGGTGCGCATTCCCACATTGTGCAGGTGTGATGGGCACTTTCTCTCCCTTCTACCTCCAGTATCACATACAAAGGCTTGCAGATGAGAAAGAAAACACACACAGAGAGAGAGCAAAAAAAACAACAACACTTGAAAGGGAACCCTGTTCAGAATTCACATGACAGTCTCTGTTGTGTGTGGAAGGGGGGGGGGAGATGAAAATTCACACCAGTGCTGATGCCTTTTAATATAAACATAAACTTGAGGAAATGAACGTTTGATTAAACTAAACACATGGGCCTTTTATATCCACAGACCTTAATTTAAAGCGTTGTCACCTCCACGCTGCCAATGCCAGCTGGAGGAGAAATGATTTAAATTTATCGTCTGACTTCTAAGTGATTCCACAAAAGTCTGCTGAGAGGGCGACAGGGGAGGGGGTGACTGTGATAGTGAGGTGGGTGGGTTGAATATTCCTTATTTCAATACATCTGCAGTAACTACTAGAGAATGCTCATATACAGTGGTACCTCGCAAGACAAAAAACTCGCTAGACAAAAGGGTTTTTTGTTTTTTTGAGCTGCTTTGCAAGGCGATTTTCCCTATGGGCTTGCTTCGCAAGACGGAAACATCTTGCAAGTTTGTTTCCTTTTTCTTAACACCGTTAATACAGTTGCGACTTGACTTCGAGGAACAACTCATAGAACGCGGTGTGGTAGCCTTTTTTGAGGTTTTTAAAGACTTTGGTGATTTTTGAAGCTTTTCCAAAACTTTCCCGACACCATGCTTCGCAAGATGAAAAAAATCGCAAGGCGACAAAACTCGTGGAACGAATTAATTCCGTCTTGCGAGGCACCACTGTATGGCAGGAAAGTTCCAAGTCTCAACTTAAACTACAATGCAAAAACGGTGTGATACTCAGCTGTTTGGGTGCTTTTGGGGTGTATCTTCTTTTAAAAAATAAAAATATTTCCTTCAATGGGTTTCTGGGCTGCTTGCAGTTCTAGTTTTATTGTTGTCCTTCCCCTTCTTCCCGAGATCCTTTGCTATTCAGAATTTTCTGCCACCCAAGTTTACATTTTGTACATGCCAATCAAAGGTAAAGAGATTTTTTTCTTTAAAACTGTATCTCCTTGGAGAGAATGGAAATGACTTTTTGGTGCGAGTGTGTGCTTTTAAAGAAGAAAAATGAAACCTTGTTTGTTACATTGTATGGGAATATTTAGGAGTGTAGGATCCAGTTTAAGGCAAAGAATTGCAGCTTCCCTTGTACGAAAGGCAATGCTGGAAAAGTCAAATCATTTTATCACATACTTTCTGCTGCAATAGGGTGGCTAAATATGTTAGCTCATCCCACCCTGGTGCTGTCCAGATGTTTTGAACTGCAACTCCCATCAACCCTGACCATTGACCAAGCTGCTTGTGTTGATGGGAATTGTATTAACTTGGGCCCACGATATCTTTGCAGATGACCTCCCATGGCACAAACCAAGTCGATCTTTACGATCCTCTGGGCATGGGACAAGAAGTGATTCTTCTAAGCTAAAAAAAAGAGAGTGACTCAAACTCATTTTCATAGTTGGGAGTACTTTCAGAGTGAAGTGCACCCCAACACAGCGGGATGTGCTTCACTCCCCAGTGAATTGACAGACTTAGGTTTGTCATGACTAACTTGCTCCATTCATTTTAATTAACATTAATTTATGTGGGGCAATCATGGAAAGTATTTCACGAGCCATATAATTGACAAGTTACAATTTGTTTTCATGAATTTCAAGGGTGTAAATCCAAAGCCAACATAGATGTGGGAAATTTCCTTCTAGACGAGGGTAGGGCAGACTCCAGGCTTGTCTGGTTCACTTTGCTTTGTACCAGAATGCCAAGATCTACCAACCAGCCAGGTACAATAGTTAGAATTAATGTACAGAGTGCAGCTAGCCCATGAGTTTGTTTTCAGACCTCAACCGATCACACAGCCGTTCCTTTTCCGGTTAGCTTTCTTCATTTCAGCAGGCTACCTTAGACAGGAAAAGTTGATTTGTTATTGAGACTGTCTGGAGTCAGAAACTCTTGCAGACCTTCTGCAGATGACCCAAACACCACATTTTACCTTTTGCCCACTCCTCTTCCAGACAGTTAAGTGTCTCTTTTTTCCACGGATCTCAGCTGAATCCTCTACATCAGACCATTAAAGGTAAAGGTACCCCTGCCCGAACGGGCCAGTCTTGACAGACTCTGGGGTTTGTGCGCCCATCTCACTCTATTGGCCGGGGGCCAGCGCTGTCCGGAGACACTTCCGGGTCACGTGGCCAGCGTGACAAAGCTGCATCTGGCGAGCCAGCGCAGCACACGGAACGCCGTTTACCTTCCCGCTGGTAAGCGGTCCCTATTTATCTACTTGCACCCGGGGGTGCTTTCGAACTGCTAGGTTGGCAGGCGCTGGGACCGAGCAGCGGGAGCGCACCCCGCCGCGGGGGTTCGAACCGCCGACCTTTCGATCGGCAAGCCCTAGGCGCTGAGGCTTTTACCCACAGCGCCACCCGCGTCCCTCAGACCATTGGTTTATAAATAAAAAGGTCTGGCAAGTAAAACAAGGAATTCAGTTGGTTTTGCTAGGTGTTTAAACATTTCATTCATTGAGCAACAGTGAAATGGTGGAAATACACAAAACTAGTTTTAGAGAGGGGGAGAATTCTCTGAAAGTGGTATTAGTGGAGGAGCAATAGGACAAAAGCCAGTATTAAGTAAATGTCATGTTTCCTTCCTTCCTTCTCCCTCCCCTCCCTTTTACAGAGTCCTTCCTTCTTGCAAACTGTAGGATTTTAGATTCTTTAGTCTCAGGTTTAGGGATGATTTACATATCCATGCATGCCTTCTTGTGATTGCAATGCTTCAGAATGCTGTTGGAGCAGTGAGTGCTTTTATGTCTCCTTGGGGAATCCTCCATTCATAAAGGGAAAAAGGTAGTACATCAAGGAGAACATTAGGCCCATCTGCAGTACTGTATCACCTTAAACAGCCATGGTTCCCCCTGCACCAAAGAATCATGGGAACTGTAGTGTACAAGGGTTTCTGTTAGGAGACCCTTATTTCCCCCACAGAGCCACAGTGCTGAATGTGGTTTAACAATCAATTCCTCTTCCCAAATAACTCCAGAGTTCCCTGCGTGAAGGGATTGGGAATTGTAGTTCTGCGAAAGGAATAGGGATTCTTCTGACAACTCTCAGCACCCTGAACAAACTGCCGTTCCCAGGATGCTTTAGGGGAAGCCATGACCATTTAAAGTGTTGTGAATCTGCTTTAAAATGGAGGGGGCCTTAAACTGGAAACCGCTTTCCCGCACACACTATATTTTCTTTAAGCACAGTGGTACCTCGGGTTAAGAACTTAATTCGTTCTGGAGGTCCGTTCTTAACCTGAGGTACCACTTTAGCTAATGGGGCCTCCCACTGCTGCCGCCATGCGATTTCTGTTCTCCTCCTGAAACAAAGTTCTTAACGTGAGGTACTATTTCTGGGTTAGCGGAGTCTGTAACCTGAAGCGTCTGTAGCCCAAGGTACCACTGTAATGAGCTTTAGAAATGGGAGAGAATTCAAATGTTCAAAAAGACACCTGTGCTCTGAAGTGGTAGAGTCTCAGGGGGACCGAAGTGTGTGCTTTTTATGAATACGTACATGTTTCCCAACAGGACTGTTGCAGCCTTGCTGGAGATTCTGTGCATTGAATCAGGAACATTGGCATGAAAAGCATGGTCTCTACCATTGAGCTGCAGCCCTTCCCCTTCACAATCGGCCATCATCTTCCTTCCCCACGATTCTCACAGCTTCCATACTTCTAAAAGTCCAACCTTTGCATTTTAGGTGGACTTTAAAAATCCATTATTACCGTCCCTCTGCAGTCTCTTTAAACACAAGACCTGGTTAAGGGCAAAGCCCTGCTGCAAAATACTGTATGTGTGAGAATTCTGCTCGGTCTGTAACCCCTTGCATCTATCAATAAGGTTATTGCAAAAGTTTGCAGTGAAGTGACTTCATAAAACTTAGGGAAGTGCTGGGTGAGATCCCATGGACAGCAATACTAAAAGGAAAGGGAGTTCATGATGGCTGGGAGTTTGTTAAGAGGGAGATAGTAAAAGCACAACGTCAGGCAATACCAATGAGACGGAAACATGGAAGGTGCCTAAAGAAGCCAGGGTGGCTATCTAAAGAACTTTTAACTGAATTAAGATTAAAAAAGGATGTGTACAAAAAATGGAAAGGGGGGGAAACCACCAAAGAGGAATTCAAACAAATAGCCAGAACGTGTAGACACAAAGTCAGAAAAGCTAAAGCACAGAATGAACTCAGGCTTGCTAGAGAGGTTAAAAGCAACAAAAAAGGCTTTTATGGGTATGTTCGTAGCAAAAGGAAGAACAAAGAAACAGTGGGGTCACTCAGAGGAGAAGATGGTGAAATGCAAACAGGGGACACAGAAAGGGCTGAACTCCTCAATGCCTTCTTTGCCTCAGTCTTCTCCGATAAAGAAAACAATGCCCGACCTGAAGAATTTGGAGCAAATGATTCATCAAAGGAAACACAGCCCAGAATAACTAAGGAGACAGTACAAGAATATTTGGCTAGTTTAGATGTATTCAAGTCTCCAGGGCCAGATGAACTGCATCCAAGAGTATTAAAAGAACTGGCAGATGTGATCTCAGAACCACTGGCAGTCATCTTCGAGAAATCCTGGAGAACAGGCGAAGTCCCGGCAGACTGGAGGAGGGCAAATGTTGTCCCTATTTTCAAAAAGGGGAAAAGAGAGGACCCAAATAATTACCGCCCAGTCAGTCTGACATCAATAGCAGGGAAGATTCTGGAGCAGATCATTAAGCAAACAGTCTGTGAGCACCTAGAAAGGAATGCTGTGATCACCGATAGTCAGCATGGATTTCTGAAAAATAAGTCATGTCAGACTAACCTGATCTCATTTTTTGACAGAATTACAAGCCTGGTAGATGAAGGGAACTCAGTGGATATAGCCTATCTTGATTTCAGCAAGGCATTTGACAAGGTGCCCCATGATATTCTTGTAAAGAAGCTGGTAAAATGCGGTCTTGACTCTGCTACCACTCAGTGGATTTGTAACTGGCTGACTGACCGAACCCAAAGGGTGCTCATCAATGGTTCCTCTTCATCCTGGAGAAGAGTGACTAGTGGGGTGCCACAGGGTTCTGTCTTGGGCCCGGTCTTATTTAACATCTTTATCAACGACTTGGATGATGGACTCAAGGGCATCCTGATCAAATTTGCAGATGACACCAAACTGGGAGGGGTGGCTAACACCCCAGAGGACAGGATCACACTTCAAAACGACCTTGACAGATTAGAGAACTGGGCAAAAACAAACAAAATGAATTTTAACAGGGAGAAATGTAAAGTATTGCACTTGGGCAAAAAAAATGAGAGGCACAAATACAAGATGGGTGACACCTGGCTTGAGAGCAGTACATGTGAAAAGGATCTAGGAGTCTTGGTTGACCACAAACTTGACATGAGCCAACAGTGTGACGCGGCAGCTAAAAAAGCCAATGCAATCCTGGGCTGCATCAATAGGAGTATAGCATCTAGATCAAGGGAAGTAATAGTGCCACTGTATTCTGCTCTGGTCAGACCACACCTGGAGTACTGTGTCCAGTTCTGGGCACCACAATTCAAGAAGGACACTGACAAACTGGAACGTGTCCAGAGGAGGGCAACCAAAATGGTCAAAGGCCTGGAAACGATGCCTTATGAGGAACGGCTAAGGGAGCTGGGCATGTTTAGCCTGGAGAAGAGGAGGTTAAGGGGTGATATGATAGCCATGTTCAAATATATAAAAGGATGTCACATAGAGGAGGGAGAAAGGTTGTTTTCTGCTGCTCCAGAGAAGCGGACACGGAGCAATGGATCCAAACTACAAGAAAGAAGATTCCACCTAAACATTAGGAAGAACTTCCTGACAGTAAGAGCTGTTCGACAGTGGAATTTGCTGCCAAGGAGTGTGGTGGAGTCTCCTACTTTGGAGGTCTTTAAGCAGAGGCTTGACAACCATATGTCAGGAGTGCTCTGATGGTGTTTCCTGCTTGGCAGGGGGTTGGACTCGATGGCCCTTGTGGTCTCTTCCAACTCTATGATTCTATGATTCTATTCTATGATTCTATGATTCTAAGCACCTCTAATGTTGCCTAACATTATCAGGTTTCCTTGACCTCCGTTGGCCTGAGTATGAAATAGAGATGGATCTAGTTTTGTTGGTAGATTATCCTGCTCCTAGAAGCTGGCAAAGGTCAGCTGTCCAGGCTGCATTCTTTGATCTCTCAGTAGACTTTGATCCATGTGATCAAGAAATATTGCTGGCATTTTTGCTGACCCTGGCTGCAGTCAACAGGAATGCATTTCAGGGAGGACAATGAGGTCAATGTTGATCCTAAATATTCTTCTACAGTGCTGGATTCTGTGGATGTGAATCAAATTTAGAGTTGATTTACGCACACCCACCCACCCCACCCCACCCCCCCACACCCCACACCCCACACACTTGCTATCACACTTGATTTGCAAATTTGTGATAAAGTCGTTATCTTGGACTGTGTTAGGTGAGACCCAGGCGCAAATCCACTCTCTGTTGTGAAGCTCAAGCAGTGACTCTCAGCCTCATGGGGATTTGGATGGGCAGGGAGGGAATTGTGTACTGAGCAGTGGGGATTAAAAATGCAATTACAAAAAACGAGGAAGCAGAAACAGAAAGTGTACCGATAATTTGCGCATTGTCCCTCTATGCTTTTCCTGCATGTCACGTGGATGTGTCATTTATGGCTCTCCCTGTCAAAGTGAAGACGAGTGTATTTACCATTGTGGCGGCAGCACAGTACATAGGGGCATAGGTGGAAAACACATGTGCAATCTTGATTCATGCATTGCTTCCTTTCAACATGTGAAGCAGATAGGAACGGTCCCTCATTTTTCCGTAAGTTCAGTTCTCCATTTGGAGAAGTGTGAATTTTGAAGGATGACTGTGTTTCAGTTTTCATAATCATTTCAAGAAGCGCAGATAGATTTGTCCTTAAATGTGAACTCCACTGAATTCCTCCCCCATTCCCAGGTCCATATTCAGCAATCATGGCTGGATGGAGTCGAAAGGATAAAGTCCCCCAGGGGTGTGTCTTCACCCTTATCCATTCCTGCTCTTGATGGTGAAAAAAGCCACATAAGTCACTCTTTGCTTTGCTGCCTCATTCCTCTCTCTTAGCACTAGGACTGCTTCTCCTTTGTACTTTTAATAATGTGTGAGACGAGATCAATAAAGTATGCAACAAAGCCAAATTCACAACTGAAGGAACAACAGACCATCTTGGATCCCATGATTAAGCCCATATGGGCTCCCTCAAATCTTCATAGAACGTTTGGCTTATCTGAGCATAAGGTGTCTTGTAGCAGTTTATCCTATGTGAATTTTTAGGAGAGCCTGCTAGAATTCCAAGTACTCTCTGCTTGATTCGTCAAGGTCTTGCGTATAGTTTTGCTGCCCTCGCCTGGTAAGACAGAGCTGTAATTTGTGCTGTTGAAGCAATTTCCCTAGAGGAGGAGGAGGAGGAAAGGGAAATTACTCATATGCCTCTGGGCCTTTCCCAGCGGCAAAAGTGGGCAGGAATAAATCAGGATGAAATACTAGAAAAAATGTGGAGTTCGGGGGGGGGGGGCAAATATGCCACCCACACTCTGCAATAATTTTTTTTTAGCATGAGTGTATTCATCATGGGAGTTCGGACTACGGAATGCATAAAATATAGGAATGTAGGAAGCTGCCTTTGACAGACCAATTGGCTCACTACTGCCTACACTGACTGGCAGCAAAGCTCCAGGGTTATGAGCAGAGGTCTTTCCAGCCCTGCTGGAAGATGCCAGGGACTGAACCTGAGACCTTCTTTTTTTTACAGAAGTATGTGTAATGTCTCATGTTTTTTCCATGTAACATTTTTACACATCAGTTTCATTTCTTGAGACATTAGTGGGGGGAAAGGGGTGGAGGTGGGGGAAGATGGGTGGGGTCTGGTGGCGATGTTTCTATTTTGCTTAATGTATGCAGGGTTTCGTGTCAGCGTTGCTCATGCCAGTTCTCTGTTGTTCATTTGTGTTTCTTGGGTGGTGAGAGAGATTGGGGTTGGCCTATGGTGTGGTAAGACGCCTTTACCCCGGTATGGCTCCCCTTTATCACATGCACAGCCCAACAAGACAATGACAATAACCCACCAACAGCATACAAATCAATATGGCTAACCTGATCCAAAACACCCACCCACCCCACGAGAACCTGAGAGCTTCTACATGCAAAGCAGATGCTCTGGGCCTTCCCCTATGTGGGTGGGGTACGCAGTAAAGTCTAGCTGGCTGGGAGATTGTCTTCTTCTGCATCTTTATGATGGTCCTTTATGGTGGTTCTTTCCACCTTAAGGGGTCTCATCAGAGAAAGTAAGGTGGAGATAAATATCTTAATAAAACATAGTAAAAAATAATTACCCTCACACCCACCTTTTACAGGGTGTTCCTGACTACGAAAACATACATGAACTCCCCTACTTGGATATGGTGATAGCAGAGACCCTGCGCATGTATCCACCAGCGTTCAGGTTAGTAGAAATCCCTCTTCCAGAATCTGTCATGCACGCTTTCTCAGGCCAGGACTAGGTATTCAGAATCTGGCAGTGGCTGGATTGCTGCAGCTGTGCTTTATTTTGATTTCAGTCCTGCCATTTGATCCAGAAGGATTGCCAAAGCAAGATTGTATAACATAATACAATATAAAAACACGGGGGCTGTTTTAGCCCCTTCCAAAGGCTTAGTGCTGCTCTGGGATTGGCTGAACAGGTGCGGCTGCAGAGAGGAGAAGGGACGAGATGTCTGGTGCATAATTCCTTCAAAACAAGTGCTTTTTGAGCCCTGCAGGGCTGAGATCCTGTGACTGCGTAGCCTGTGCCGAGGCCAACATTTATTTATTTTATTTTTCTTAAAAATGTCTACCCTACCTTTTTATCAGCCAGGTTGCCTACGCTGCTGACATTTGATTTTGAAACAATGCAAAGATGAACTTTCAAAACAGACTGAAACAAAACAACCTAAAAATATTCACAGTTCAAACAGCAGCAACTAAAAATAGAAAGAGGCAGGTTCATCTTATCCGATATTAAAAGCTTGAGAAAGAGTGGACAGCTGTAACCTGGTGCCTAAAGGATAACAAACACCAGTGTCAGATGAATGTGGTTGGGAAGAGACCAGAGGTGGCTGTTGGGATTCGCAGGACGATGAGTAAGTCTGCAGGCTTCAACAGGCTGATGCAATACTCTGTGAAGTGCTGGGTCAGAGTGACTCAGCAGGAATGTGATTAGCTATGACCTGTTTTAAAAGGAAAGCTTGTTCAACAGTAATTGTGGTTGTGGTGTGGTTGTGCTGTAGTGTGGTGGTGCTGTGGTGGAGAATATTCGTTTGCCTTAAGGTGCAGGTACTCTGTAAGAACTGTTTTTGTAAAGACTTGTATATAGCTCACATTAAAAAGACTGCGACATTGGCCTGGTCCTTGGTGAGGAATGGGAAGCAATGGTAGCGGGACCTGGAACAAGCCTCCTCTGAGGATCTTGGCATATGGGACATGGCAATACTTAAAGATGCGCTTGCCCTCAAGCCGTTTAGAGAGCAGAAATACAGCTAAGCCAAAAGGGCACCCAAATTCTGCTGCCATATCCAGAGGTGCAAAACTGGGAGGCAGGGTTTTCAGGGGTACGGTGGGCAGAATGAGAGGAGGATCTCACATAAAAAAGCCTTGCAGGATCAGGCCAGTGGTCCTTCTTAGTCTAGCATTCTGTTCTCACAGTGGCCAGCCAGATACCTGTGGGAGGCCCACAAGCAGGACTTGAGCTCAGCGGTTACTCTCCCATCCTGCAGTTTCCACCAGCTGGTATTCAGGAGGAGACTGCCAGGAAGAGCTGCTGTGGATGCCATTTCACCCACACTACCCACCCACTAGGGACGCGGGTGGTGCTGTGGGTTAAACCAGAGCCTAGGACTTGCCGATCAGAAGGTTGGCAGTTTGAATCCGCGCGATGGGGTGAGCTCCCGTTGCTCGGTCCCTGCTCCTGCCAACCTAACAGTTCGAAAGCACGTCAAAGTGCAAGTACATAAATAGGTACCGCTCCAGCGGGAAGGTAAACGGTGTTTCCCTGCGCTGCTCTGGTTCGCCAGAAGCGGCTTAGTCATGCTGGCCACATGACCCAGAAGCTGTACGTCGGCTCCCTCGGCCAATAAAGCGAGATGAGCGCCGCAACCCGAGTCGGCCACGACTGAACCTAATGGTCAGGGGCCCCTTTACCTTTACCGTACCTACCCACTGGAATTGACAAGGGCATGTTCCTCCCACTTGCTGCTGCTCTAAAGACACATACACACTTCAAGGGGAAATATATTTTTGTTTCCTAACTACGCTTTGAAGTGTGCTAGAAAACAAACCAGAAGCCATGGGAGTCCTTTTTAGTGTCAAAAGATGCTCCCTGCAAGCAGGTTGCCAAACTAAGTGATCTGGGCAGCCACATTATCTAAGCAGCCTGCTCTCTCTCTCTCTGCTTGGAAGTTTCCTTTTCAGTGATCCTAGCCATGCTTCGCTCACTCAAAGCAGCCCATCCTTGAAAGGTTTACATGCAGAAGCTTCTCCAAGTACGTCTTCCCTGTGCATTTGTCTTCGCATTCTTGAAACGTGCCACCTTTGCTCTTGTAGGTTCACCCGGGAAGCAGCAAAAGACTGCTTAGTTTTGAAGCAACGTATACCTGCTGGTGCTATAATGGAATTTGCTGTTGGACACCTCCATTACAATCCAAAGATCTGGCCGGAACCTGAGAAGTTTATTCCCGAGAGGTATGTGGTCTGTTGTTTACTGGATCAGACCCAGTAAAATCAAACCCTGTTTCTTACACAGCTGATAATGGAAGGGCATTGATTTGTGAAAGAGAGATAGAAATAGCTCACTTGGTGGGCCTTGATTTCTCCATTACTTCTTCTGTAGGACCAAGGATTACGGTGCCCTCTTACTTTTGCAGGCTTTGGCCAGGTTCATGTGAGCAGTTATTTTAACCAGTTTCTTATAGACCAGGCCCAGGTGTCAAATGCTGCCCTGCAGACCTCTCTCTGGCCCTTGAGATTCTCCCCAGGCCAGATCCCCACCAGCCTGGCTTCACACCCTTCTTGAGACTTGTGTCCTTGAATTCTGATCCGGACCCTTGCTGGCTTGGAGGGAGGATTGACAGGGGTGTTTATTAGTAGAACTTTACGTTCATTGATACACCCAGCTTAGCTTCTGGCTCTGCCCACCCCTAGCCTAATGCACTTTTACTCCCACCAAGATCTAGCCTACATGTTGCTGTTGGTCACAGATACCCAGACAGTGATGTCTGTAATGTAGCCAGCTGGGATAGCTCAACTGGTAGAGCACAAAGACTGTTAATTTCAAGGTGATGGGTTCGAGACCAATGCTGGGCCAAATATTCCTGCACTGCAGGAGGTTGGACTGGATGACCCAACTCTACGGTTCTGTGAGTGCTGCTCCGCACTTTGCAATTAGGTACAGGATGGAAATGCTGGGTCAAATACTTTTTTTCACAGTACTACTTTCACCCTCGGTGGCTGCTGTATGGGGGTCCTGAATCAACCATCTCCTGTGCTATCCTAATTCTGTACATATTCCCATAGTACTTTTGGCCACCACACAATAGTTTCTCTTGGTACGCATCCCTCTAGATGAGAGATAGGGAATGCCTGAGGCCCTCTACATGCTGTTGGGCTCCAACTTCCCCTGCTGTAGACCTCTCGCTTTCTGTTGAAACTGGCAGGAGTGACGACATGGTGTCCTTTCCCCATTAGGTACAACTACCATTGTCTCCAGAACCTGCTAAACTGGAAAGATGCATGCATGAAAGGGCCATGGCTAGCTACTTAAGACTTCAGGAACAGGCCCCCAATTTTGCACATGCTAATTTATATGTAGAGATGCAAATTTAAGCTGTTGGGGTGGGTTGCACTGTGGGTGGGCTGGTCTTGCTGCCCCACCCTTAATCTGTTGGCAAGAGGAGCTGCTTATGTGTTTATTAAAAATGAAGAACAAACGGGCAGATTAATGTGGCTGGGGTCTCACTAGCATTCCATTTTGCTTGCAAGATGATCGGGCACACTACAAAGTGAAAAAATACAGTTTTAAGGTTTTTGGTTTATTTTAATCAATTGGTTTTCTTGCCTCACAGGTTTACAGCAGAGGCCAAGCTGCAGCGTCCCCCACTTTCTTACCTCCCCTTTGGGGCTGGCCCTCGTGGATGCATTGGCACCCAGCTGGCTTTGATGGAAATAAAGGTGGCATTTCTGAGAATCTTGCAGAAGTTTGAGTTCAAAGCCTGCTCCAAGACAGAGGTTTGTAGCGATTCCTGGAACTATGTCTCTCTGCTCAGCGGAATATTATAGAGGGGAACTGTGTGTTGGAATTGGAGTTGTTTTTACAAAGGAGAAGTCTTTCTTTGTCTGCCTTCAGCACTGTTGTGCGGATCTCTACCCAATCTTTTAAAAGCAGATTTGGCACCCCTGTCTATGATCATAAGTGGAGTACTGCAGGATGGGACCAAAGATCTACCCAGTAGAGCATCCAGTTCCCCAGAGTACCCAACCAGACATCAATGGCAATCCAATGCGAAGCCCACAAATAGGAAATGAGCACATATTCACTGCATCTATATTCCACCTTTCCTCTAAAGAGGTCAAGGTAAAGGACTCTCCCCGCTGAATCCTCAACAACCACCCCATGAGTTAGGTAAGGCTGAGAGTGATTAGTCAAGGATACTCAACGAGCTTCATAGCTGAATGGGGGATTTGAACCTTGGTATCCCAGCCCAGTGCTCTAACTCCCTACTGTAACCTTCATACTTTCTACACTCATGGAACTTATTTCAGCATTGACACTTGGGAATGAGGAACCTCTGCAAAGCTACCATTAACCCATTGCATATAGCTGGAGATATATGACTTATAGGGTGTGCACAGCAGGAAGCTGGCCAGGTCTAGCCTAAGGTTACCAGACATCCCCGTTTCCTGGGGACAGTCCCCGGATTTACAAATCAGTCCCCTGACAAAATCCATTGAAGTTTAAAAGTGTCTCCAGATTCATTGAAAAAAATCTGGTAACCTTAGTCTAGCTTCCCCTGCCATCTCCACACATTAACTGAGAGTAGACTCTCAAACACACCCAACACAAACCCAGCAGAAGAATGTTACAAAGGAAGATTGGTTCTGCCCAGTGCTCCCCCCCCAAAAAAAAAATAGGTGCCGGTAACTCACCATGAAGTTGAAAAATATAAAAACATTGTCCAGTAGCACCTTAGAGACCAACTAAGTTTGTTCTTGGTATAAGCTTTCATGTGCATACACACTTCTTCAGAAGCTTATACTTAGAACAAACTTAGTTGGTCTCTAAGGTGCTACTGGACAATGTTTTTATATATATTAAGGAACATTTAGCCCTCCAGATGCTGCAAAACTACAGCTTCCATCAGCCCCAACAAACATGACCCATGTCTGGGGTGGTGAGAGGTGTAGCTCAGCAACATCTGGAGGGCCAAGATGTTCCTCACACCTGTTCTAAGGAGACCTGCCTGGCATTTACTGAGCAGTGGCTTAGGGGAAGTGTACCTAACAACTTGCTTTTTGTGTTCCGTTTCTGCACCCAATCCAGATTCCTTTGAAGGTGAAATCTCACATGACACTCGGACCACAAAATGGAGTCTACATCAAGGTGGTTCCTCGATAGAGCAAAACGGCCAGTAATCTCGATGTGCCTTCTAAGGAGATGCCAGCTTGCTGTGTGATGTATGACTGCTGCAAACTATGTGCTGGAAGAGCCTTCCCCCTTTTACCTTCCTTGAAAATAACAGGTGCCTATTTGATTCTGCCATATCTTAGCTGGGCCAGAAAAGATTTGTAAGACAGCCTTGTATTTAAGAACTCGCTGAAAAGCCATAGCCAACTAGGAATTCCATGTGGGCAAGTGAACTGAGGGAGAGGGTGATTTGCCCTCCTTACACCAGCCCATTTGGTAAAAGGCACTGTAAAAAACTAGGCTAAGAGGCTGGTATCCTCCATTTTGGTGTTGGGTGCAGAGCAGGCTAACTTGAATTGCAGGTTACTACTTTTTTTTTGGGGGGGGGTTGCCTTAAGAACTAATGGCAAAGTTCGGAATACAGGTAGGCTAATGAGCTAACACTCCCTTCCAAACCCTGCCACGGAAAGCCAGTCCATACACGCAACAAAACAGAAGCAGCAGTGCAAGAGATCTGCAATTCTTGCTCCACTTCTTCTGCAACATGGATGTGGATGCTCGAGATCCACTTAGCTTCCGTGATGACTTGTGCTATTCTTCGAGTGTAAATAACTATTGACTTGTGCTGGCATGTTGATCAGGCAACTTCTCCTAATGGTTGTCTACAAGCAACAGCAAAATCAGTTTCCTTTGTCCTCAGCTGGTGATGATAATGCGCAGGTTCGATCCCCGTAAGGAACAGCTGCATATTCCTGCATTGCAGGCGTTTGGACTAAGCGATCCTCAGGGTCCCTTCCAACTCTGCAATTCCATTACATAATTAGCAGTTTGTGATCTTTAAAAAGGAAAACTTCCTTACATTTTCTTAGAAGAGAAGTTCTATGACAATTACAAGAAATCTTAGGGATGCCAAATTGCCCTATCCAGACCAATTCCTGCAATTCTACAGGGGAATCTCAGGACAAAAAGAGAAGCAAATTTTCTGATGGGAGGTCAGAAAGCAATGTAACATGCGATGCAGAAGGCCAACTTCTGCAGAAAGGGCCATGGGATGTAATCATAACCCCACTTACTAGGAGCAAGTGGCATTGAATTCAATACTGTTGGGGAAATATCGCAGTTAAAACCCAATACTTTGGGTGCTGCCTGGAACGGCCAATAGAATCCAGACATCAATTACCAGTAAAACAGGGAAAAAATTTAGGTTTTACATGGCCAGTACCACCTTAACCAGCAAGTACTATGGAGTGGTACACCAAATATGAAAACAGCACAAACATTTATACACTTACAAGCAGAAGGGCAGTTATGACCATATCTGATGCTTGTACTGGTTTAATCATGAGGCACAACAACGTTATCTTTCTCTCCTGCCTTTGTACTTAACAGTTATAGCAATAGTTCCTGCATACATGTTGTTCTGTTCTTCTCTCATGGTTTTCTTGCAAGCACAATCTTCACAATCCAACCAAGCCCTTCTCTCACACAATTCAGTTTTCATTGTATAATCACAGAATCAGAGTTGGAAGGGACCGCAAGGGTCATCCAGCCCAGCCCCCTGCAATGCAGGAATCTCTTTCATGCACTACCAACTGAGCTATCCCCAAAATCAATAATTTCTCCAACAATAGGATGTGTACATCTGAGTAGACATGGGTAGCCATAGCAAGAACAGAGGACATTTTCCAACTAGAACTGTTTTACCTCTAGGTGTCAAAATAAGAGAAGAATTTTACCCCTGAAGATGTTTTCCTTTGGACCACATCAGCGAGGCCAAGGGCACAGGACCTCCACACACGCTGCCCAGGCTTGTGCCCCAGGGAAGTCACTTTAGTGCTGTTAACACAGCTGTTTGACTTCACCCTTGGAGACACACTCCATTGCCTCGTGAGACAGACGGGTGCCAACAATCAGGCAGATTGCACGTTACTGACACATTTTCATTTTTGAGATGTACTCTGAAAAACTTTTGGTTTTCCAAAACAGGCCAGAGTTTGAACTTGGTTGTGTGCATGTAAATAAATAAATAAGCAGAACTGGCACCCACCCTATGCTACACTGACAGTATTTTATATACTTTGGCCTCAAATTTAAGTGCTATCCTGGAGCTAACCAGACCAAGGAACAAGGTGGAGCAATTTGTTCTGTTTATCCAAGTAAATTCTTTGTGCAGACATCCTAGGTGAGTGTCTGCAGCTCAGGTATGCAATTGATTACAGCTACTTTGAGAAAATAGTTACAAATCCACATTGGCCCCGATTAGCAGAAAATCTATAGCAGGCATGTCCAAAGTCCATTTTGGGGGCCTAATCCAGCCTGCCGGTCAGTTTAATCTGGCCATTGTGGCAGTTTATTAACTTCAACAACTTCAATCCTAAGAAAAGTTCAACAACTTCGGGGTAAAATAATAAAAAAAACCCTCAACAACTTCAATCCTAAAAAGGTTAACAACTTTGGTTGGCCCTTCGGTCGGCCCTCACGGCCCTTCACTTCATCAAATCTGGCCCTCTTTGAAAAAAGTTTGGACACCACTGATCTACAGCTTCTTACTGTTTTCTATAATAGGAGTGGAATGGTTTGTTAGGTTTGGTTTCCCTAGGGGTGAAAAGGTTACTTAACAAATGAGTAGCAACTGCAAAACTGCAGCCATTTTATACCACAACAAAACCCCCAAAGTAACCTTTCTCCCTCCTTTTTTAGAAAGCAGAAAATTTATGTTCTGTTATCTTGAGAGATATCAAGTAAATTGGGCTACTGTTGAAAAATACTTAAGGGGGCAAGTTGTATTACAATGCAGTCCTGTCTGCACAAAAGTAAGGCCTAGTCGTTTCAGTGGCCTTCAACCAGAGAATACAGGAACTTAAATGGGGTATTTTAAAACCAACCCATCGAAAGTACAGTTTTATGAGGATATCCTCCAGTTCCCAAAGTCAGTCTTGACAAATGCAGTATAACTGTCTAATCTTACCAAACAATGGAGGCATTTTGTGAATGTTAACTGGCTGCAGAAATAGTCTATGATTTAGAGCACATTCATTAACCTTTTCAGTTAATGGGCTGTCTCACAAATTGTATTAGAAAACGTACAAAGCTGCCTCACACAAAGTCAGACCAGAGGTCCAAGTATTATAAGATTATGTGTGTACTCTGGCTAGCAGCAACTCTCCACTGTTCCAGGCAGGAGCCTGTCACAGCTGAGATGCCAGGGACTCAACCTGGGACTCTGTGCATGCCAAGAATGCACTACATCACTAAGGTATGGCTCTTCCTCAGTAAAGGCAACTTTTAAAAACTGAAAATATTGAGAGTGGTTAACCAGTTACAACTGCAACTCCCCCAAACACTTTCACTCAGAAGTGGCACCTGCATCAATCAACTTGAGCTTACCTTCCAAGTAAATCAAGATTTTGTTCACTTCCTAGTGAAAAGCAAAAGAAATCAACAAATAAGTCTCTGAAATACATATTCACAGTGCTTGTGGTACACTACCGGAATGACATAACAGAAGTGGACTTTTGCTTGTGGAACAGGAAATTCCTCTCTCCACCTTCCATTGTGCTGTGGGGCATTTACCCTGGGGTGGGCATTTAGGCTTGCAGGCCAGGAAGGGGAACTGCTTTTGCCCAATCCATTCTGCTGCCAGACAGGCACGACTGTATATTATTCTAGAATTACATTCTCCAATGCCAGTTACTGAACTGAATATGCTGGTAATGGTAGCGCCTTCTTCCTAAGAACCTAAATTCACAAGAATAGTGCAGTTAGATGCGCTGCAATATGTTGAGGTATAGGGGGCACTCTCATGAACAAAACAACACAACTGGAGCTTTACACAACGCCAGATGTATAACTTAAAAAGCAGGGCACAATTTTCCTTATGAGTGCTGGAACTAGAATGTGCCCCTCATTAAAGAATCTCAGGGCCAAAATGGACACGACTTGTGCAGCCGTATTTGCTTAATCTTTTAAAATTATTATTAGCAATACAGCGGTGTGCGCGCCTCAACTATTAACAATGAAACAGGTACATAAGTGAGGGGAGCAGAGACCTCTCAAAAATAAACTCCACTATTCCACTGCTTCATGCTTTTTTCTCCCAAGGCTGTCTCACTTCTGGGATCAGAGCCAACTATGAAGGATGGGTGTGGGGAGGTAATTCTGTTAACCAAGTGCAGGGAGACAAAACAGGTGAAGCTTGCATCCTCTGCATACCCCTTTTTGATATTTGCATCAGGCATCTCCTCCTAGCCCTCTTCTGATGCCTGAACTAGACAGACATATATGATTAAAGATCTACGGCTCAGCCACAAGGTAGATGGCAACGAGAAAGTCAACACATCACATTAATTTGTTCATTGGATAATTACAGCATGCGCAGTAAGCACTATAGACATGGCAAATGGCAACACAACTTCTGAAAGATCAAAGTGTCATCAGTTTCAGGGTGGCAGAACTTTACTATGAAACTTCCACATTAAGATCTCAGGGAGGAGGAAAAGGGGGCCAAAATATAGATGTTTTTGGGATGTGTGTTGTTTTGTCTGAAGTCTGCTCCATACAAGATGCTTTTCACAGGGTTTTGTGGCTAATTGCCAGAGAGAAAAGCAGAAAACCTGTTGCTGTGACAGAGTGATTATTATAGTTGCTATGATTATTACAATGAAGCATCTTCAATGAATTCTTCTGTCTCTGCTTTAAACTGCACATTTAAAAATAATTGGGGAAAGGAACTGTGCTTCTTCATAGATGACTCTAACAATACTTTTCTGAGTAAACAAGCATTTAAACTGCTATTATTGATTAATAAATGTGAAGCATTTGTATATTTGCTTTTACTGCCTAATTGACAATTTTTTACATTTACAAAATAAAGGTATTTTGAAAGAGTTCGTATATACTTATCGTTTTTCTTGTGTTTCTTTGTGGTGCTATTTTATCCTTTGGCAGAGGTAGCCCATCTTCATCACAACTCTCCCCAAACTTGCATGGATATCTTTTTATTGTAGCCCTACAGAGCACCTCTGACTGATGGGCAGTACTTTCTCCTACTGGAAACATCTTCCGTGGCCCCAATCCAACTCTAGCAGCATAAAGTTATATGTAACTAGTTGCACCAGAATGAACTTCCAAGTGAAAACAATGAAGTATGAATGGGTCACTGTACTCCCAACACCCACTAATCCAGAGACATCAACATGCCAAAAGCAGCTTCTGTATTTGGCTCTCTGGATTGGAACATGTATATCATTCTCCCTTTCTAGGCGGGCCCCTAGTTTCTCTTTCCAGTCCCCCAAAATAACATCTTTTCAAGAAAAGTTATTTACTGGATTGCCCATAAACTAATGGCTTCCATACTTTATCCTGGTTAATGCCAACCAACCACCACTCTTTTCTACTCCTCTTTCTTCAAATATTATTTTCTCTCTACAGCCCTATTTGCAACAATGTAATTTGCATCCTGTATGCAGCATATCGATTGATGCCAAATGAACATTAAGTGGTGTTGACCTGCTGTTGGGCAACTTACGGAACACAGAAACAGAGATCTTAAAAAGCAAAAACAGCACCACAAACTCAGGAGCTTTTCTAACTCCAGTCCTTTTAATTCACTTAAAAGCATTGCAAGAGAAGGATCAACCCAAATGATACCAGACAGTATCCACTCGAATCTCACTATATTGAAATGTTTTACAGCTATAGCTTAGAGAGCATGTCAACTAGAGTTTCAACAGTGTCTTGAGGAACTCAACGCAAGACCAGCAAAACACATTCACTGCTTAAAAACTGAGCCGTTTAAAAAACCAATCCCAGTATTAATCAGTTATTCAACCAATTAGGCCCCTCAATGGGCTTAAGTTAAATGATGCATCCAGCCAGCTATATCCACCAAGCTATACCAGCTAAACTTCAGGAGTGGGTTGGGAAAGGGCAGGATTTCAGAGGTACAGCCAAGAGTTTGTAGTGATCTCCCGATTGTTCCTTAGCTTCCGCATGCCCAAACTATTGCAGCCAGATTAAAGCCACCTTTGTTGATATAGCACATGTATATATGCGATGGCGAGTTTCCGAAACTTTTCCAACACTGATTTCCCCAGGTTGCTTATGATGAAGGCTGTCATACAGATAAACTAAGGGGATACTGTTTCAGGAAAGGGAAAGTACATTTTGTTATAGCATGGAGTTGGAAGGGTTATCTAGTCCAAAGCCCTGCAATGCAGGAATCTCAGCTAACGTACCCATGACAGATGGCCATCCAACCTCTGCTTAAAAGCCTCCAAGGAAGGAGAAACTACAACGTCCCAAGGGAGAACTGGAATCAACACTGCTAAAATAAAAGGGCAGAAAAGTCATAGGAGAGTAAGCTGGGGCATTTGGCTTGCTGGTGGAAAACAGCAGTCGTTGCCTAGAGTCATAAAATACTACTGACCCAAGCCACACAAAATATTCCACTGTTGGGAATGAAAATAAACGACACTCACAAGTGGCACTGATGATATCAAGCTTCAAGGTGCATCCTGCAGGAAGCGGGGCAGGTAGAAATGGAGGCAGGGATCTCTGGATTGGGTAGCAAGTCATTACGCAACCATTTCAAGAGGTTTCACATAAGACCTGTTGCACTTCACTAACATAGGTAAAGGGACCCCTGACGGTTAGGTCCAGTCGCGGCGACTCTGGGGTTGCGGCGCTCATCTTACTGAGGGAGCCGGCGTTTGCCCGCAGACAGTTTTTCCAGGTCATGTGGCCAGCATGACTAAGCCGCTTCTGGCGAAACCAGAGCAGCGCATGGAAACGGCGTTTACCTTCCCACCGGAGTGGTACCTATTTATCTACTTGCACTGGCATGCTTTTGAACTGCTAGGTTGGCAGGAGCTGGGACAGAGCAACAGGAGCTCACCCCGTCGCGGGGATTTGAACCGCCGACCTTCTGATCGGCAAGCTCAAGAGGCTCAGTGGTTTAACCCACAGCGCCACCCGCGTCCCTCTCACTAACACAGTCTTAGTCAATTAAAGCTTGTATGATTAATCAATCAAATCTTATGCTCACAAATAAAAAAATAGCCGTGGTGAAGGAAGAATTGCTTTGAGACTATCTCAAAGAAGTTATTCCCTCCTGTGAAAGAGAAATTAGGTCTTTTCTAATGGGGTGCTTACCACCCACAGATGTGTCAGGAACTTACATTAAAACAATTATGGTTTGGTGTTTGTTTTTTAAAAAAAGGCTGCCCAAATTAACCAGGAAAGCTTTTAAAACATCTGTATCTCAATAAGTAAAACACCACAGTCCTAATATAAAGTGTCTGCTCAAAGCAGCCCACAAGACAGATAAGCAACGTTATACGCTCCAAAGTAAAGCTCCTCCTAATTTCTGTATTCTATGAGGTATTCAGGATAGATCTGGTGCTTCTCAAAAATGACAAAGATGGATGGATTCTGGGTGCTATTCACACAACTATCATAGAAGACTGAGTTCTGGCTGTCTTTGGCAGGAGGGCGGAGGTAGGAAGGCACACCATTCGTAAACTCCCCAACCAACACTCTGGCCAGAAACATGGTCTTGACAGAAGAATTGCTTTTGGTGTAGTTATCAGAATATGAAGCATCTCTTGCAAAGTAACTTCCTGTAAAGGGGAGAGAGAGTGGAAGGAGACAAAAAAGAAGCAGCGCAGAGTAAGGCTACTGACTATTAGTTCAAGGCGGTACAGCAGATGTAACATTAGCAAATCATCCAATAGAAGCTTTACTGTAAGGCCAAAAAGTAGAATGCTCTTCAAGTTTTCTCACATCAGCTGCCCATCTAGGCTGTTCACTGTCCTGCCTCTAAGGCTGCAATCTAAAGCATACTTCCTTATAAGTCCCACCCTTCTTTGCAAACCACCCTTTCCCACCCTTAAATTATAAACAATCCACTTTTCCTTCTTAGTTATAACAGAATTAAGTTACCTTTGCCATAGGCTGTGCCATGGACGCCGCAGATCCTCCAGTCAAAGTTCTGCTGGCAGATAGCATCAATGTGGTCATTTTTGGTCCCGTGAAATAACTGTCTTTCATCCACATCCTTTCCCCCATTTGCCTTCTTCATTTGTTCTTTCTGCCTACAAAGAAGCAAATATTTCAAAGTTCCCTAATGCAGAAACACCCAGGATCTGACAAGAGAGAGCACTGCTTTAGCATAAGCTTCATCCACCCAGGGCTCAAGATTTGCCAATGCAGCCCTGCTCCAGATAGCATCAATGATAAATTTTTTCTGTAGTGCCCCCATCTGTTCAGAACTCCATCTTCTCAATGAATGAAAACTTGTATTTTCTACTTTGTGTCTTCAGCAGTTAAGATTAAGAAAGGTATTTTGCTCTGATGTTTTGCTCTGTCTTGCTTTTTTGCCTACTGGCCCTTAGATTTTACACATTATTTATGATTATGATTATTTATTGCAAACCACTATGGAAGCCTTTGTAGATCCAAGCAGTCTATACATACAGTAAGGCTGCAACCCTGGTACCACTAACTTCATTCAACAGGAATAAACCCCACTGAATTCAACAGGACTTACTTCTGAGTATGGATGGTTAGGACTGCACTGTAAATAAGCAAGTAAATCACACATTTCTTAAGTCATCGTCATATGTTTTGGTGCAAGAGGCTAAACATTCATAACTAATACAGGAGGTTTGTATAAGGGCTGCCTGTTCCCTTCCAACTGCCCAATCCAGCCACACTAATGTGATTTTACACAATTCAACAGTGTTTTGAGCTCAGATCCAATATCTAAATGCATGCATGGTGCCTGTCAGAAGTTGTTTTCAAGTATCTTAAGATCACTTTCTTCCACCTCAAGTCTAAAGGGATGTGCTTGGATTAAGAAATAATCAAGAGAGCAACACTCCTGTATTCTGACATGGCGCCAGATAGCATTATAGATGTCGCCAATCAGCATATGTAGAAAACATAGTGGCCACTTATGAGAGGCACATATATATTCCTATAACAATGTGAACACAGTTCCAAAACTGAGAAGCAGTCACTTGGAGCAGATTATCAAAACTGGTTTCATATACAGAGCAAACAAGACAAAACTCTGAGGAAAAGAAACAGCAACATAATTTACTACTTTCAGTTTTGCTTCCTGTTTCAACTACGGCAAAAGAAACAGAACTGAAATCTACACACAAAGAAGTCAGGGTCTTTGTGAAGCAAAAGCACAGGCACAAACATTGTACCGTGGTGGCGAAGCAGCCTCCCAACTTCCAAAATGGACCGTGGCCTAGTTCAAAGCTTCTGATGGGAAGTTCTGTGCAAAATCGGCCACCTGGATACTTGCACACCTGCAGTATCTCAGAGACCTCAGAGGGGGCTGGTTGGATATGTGTATGTTTTCCCCAAGGGGGAAACAAAAAGGAGGGAGGATAGATGGGGAAATGGCAAGGAAAAAAGACTTGGAACTGCCCCCATCCCTGCCCTCCTCAACACCATGGTCCTGGATCTATCTCAAGCTTAGACGCTTGCAATAAATTTAGGCATGGCTGTCCTATCATCTTCTTACTTGGCCCAAACACCAAAATATCCCTGCGTTGCAAGAGGTTGGACTCGGTGGCGCTCATGGTCCCTTCCAACTCCACAGTTCTCTGATTCTATGAACGCTGCCTGAGTATTTAAACACTGAGGAACACAAGAGGACTTCAATCCAGCACTCAATAATGTTTTCGGACCTCTGCTATGCTGCAGTAAATCTGGGCTTTGGAAAAGTAAAGAGAAACCCAGTTACGTAACACCAGAGCAATGAATTTGCACTTACCACCGATATACTTCCCACAGAGCCAAATTCTGGATTCTTTTGACACTCATAATCAATGCATTTGGCATCGTGCGCTGAAAATTAACCTGGACATTTCTGTACTCCTTGGAAGATGGGAGAAGGGTGATCAGCTGCAGGGCAAAAGGTACAAAGATGCTTCATGAAAACGGCAGCAAGAGTAGCCCATGCAGCAAAGGTAATTCCAAATGTGCATAAAGAATATTTGGAGTAGCAGGCCAGAGGTGCAGGGCCCCTCAATAGTGATGGCGGGAGGAGAAGGAGAGATAGGTTTTTGACCAGACACTTAAAGGACAATATCTTGGGTCATCCTCATCTCTGGGGCAAAGTATAAGACTACTGACTAATCGTTCTTAAAATATGACCTATTTTGTTATTCTTTAATCTTTATCTGTTGGTTCAGGAGTATAGAAGGTATCAGGCTTGAGAGATGTGCTCCTTGTAAACACAGTTGTTCAGGACAGGATGTTACTAGATATGGAACACAGATATAAGCCCTGCTATCACACAGTAGGTTTTTAGCTACCTTTCTGAATGGCAAGGCACAGAGTTCTCATCTACACTCACCCTAATTCTTTGGTGCAGTGGCTTCCTGAATGGGAGAAGTCAGGGAACACTTCAAAGACAGTATTTAATGCTGTATCCTCACACACCCCTTGCATCTTCACAAACCATTTGGCTAATGCATCTTGCCTTTCTCCTGACTTTTGGGAGACTGGCAAAACCTTTATATTCTTTGAAGGGGTACATAACTGCTAACATTGCTCCCCAATGTTCCATTTTACTGGTTTTGTTCTTGAATATTATTGGATAGGTTAGATATCACTTTATGGAAGCCATGAGGGATGAAAAGGAAAGCTACGAAGGAGGGAAATAGATAATAATGCACATCTCTCATCTATCAACTTGCCAAAACACAAATTGTGGTTCTGCAATAATCAGACTAAACTAATCTGAAAAGATGTGAGTAAAAGCGAATAGTTCTGGAGCGTAGAATCTGCCAAGGAGAGTGCTAAAGCTGCCCTTTCCCTTTGGCAGAAGCTAATCATCATCTTGCACATCTTGACATAATGTCAGTAGGGAAGATGTCATATTGTGTATTGAGGCATTACAGGGACAGCCTGACCCCACACACTTCAGAGTATCCTACCTTATATCCAAGTTCTGGCAAGGCTGACTGGTCCCAGTGAGCTGGAATGTGCGTGTTGTCTCCTGTTGACTGCTTGGCCCCACTTTGCGATGGGAATAGATCAAGCAATTAAGAATTAATGCTTACATATAACATTAAGCTGCTGGGGGAACACACACCTGCTGAATATGTGGCTAAGTGAACACATTCAAGTTTTGAATATTGCCTTAAAACCAAGTGTTAAGACACCAATTAAATTAAGGAGGAATTAAAGCTCCTGTTCAGCAAAACACCCGTTCCAGAATCATAACCTCTCCGTCTAATCAGGTGGTTAAAACCCTGATCAGCAACTCGCGTTTCCTAGGAAGTTGGTTTGAAAAGCAAGTGATGAGAGCTGGGCCAGCCCTAAAGGCACATTCCTGCCGTGGATACGAAATTCTCCACACCTCTTTTCCTTCCAGAATCCTTTATTTATTTATGTTTATATCCCACCTTTCCTCAAAAGAGCTCAATGTAGCTTACAGAGTTCCCCTCCTCATTTATGCTCACAGCAACCCTGTGAATTAGGGTAGGCTGAGAGTGAGTGACTGGCCCCAGGTCACTCAGTGAGCATCGTTGCTGTGTAGGGATTTGAACCCTGGTCTCACAGATCCTAGCCCGACACTACACTGGCTCACTTTAGAGGACAGGCTCTCCCAGGAGCCTCTAGTTGCAGACCTCTCGCTTAAAATAAAGGTCCACAACAGGAAGGGGGGGAAAACCTAGAAGACAAAATACTGAGATTGGTTGGTACTCTCAACTATTGCAAAAGGTGTTTTAGGATTTCCTTTATTCAAAGGGTCTGTCCCTGTGCACTTTGTTCTCTATTGTTGAACTCAAAACTATGGAACAGCCACAGTGGCCAGGCCTTATTACAGGTTGTGGCGACAATGGGAAAGGCAGACAGCAAGGATTAGATGCTTCCTTCTTTCCTGAAATCCTCACTGATGTCCTTTGTAGTGCATAATCTCTATACAGTACAGACTTTGGTCACCAACCTTTTCTTCTTCTTCTCTACTTCCTTTACAGACACAAACTTTGGTCGTCTTCGAACACTTCGTTCTGTCAGGTAACGCAGGTTTTTCTGTTTCATGGCTGGGGAGGAGGGGGAAGCCACAGAAATATTTAACAGTGCTTACATACAGAAGAACATTTATTCCATTTAAAAAGATATTCTGCTGCCAAAGTCATTTATACTCCCTCTTAAAAGAGATCTGAACACCACTGGTTCCGATTTATAACTTAAAACTGAGAAGAGCCAGAAAACCTCTAGAGAACATTCCTTCCTTCAAAATCTTTTAGAATATAATCTGCAGGAAACTTCATCGCTGGCTGATGAAGCAGACGTGAAACCAATTCATATGGGGCAAAATGGAAAGAAGGCCTATTTGGCTTCTGAAGCAGAGATTATCTACTCCTGATTTAGAAGATAGATCTCCATGCAAGGTCCATTCTATACCTGTATCACAGAAGCCATCTAAGCACCCAGAAAAGACCACCGCCTTCTCATAAACAGAACAAAAAGCCCTCTGCTCAACAGGAGGAGTTATTCTATCTTGGCTTAACAAAATATGAATTACTCTTCTGGCTATGCATGCAGCCCCTTCTCTCTTCTTTGAAATGAACCAAGGAACAACTGACTATAGTCCAAACCAGGAAACGATGGTTACCAACTTCAGAACAAGCAAGGATATCAAGCCATGGCTTGGAAGAAGTCCACCTGATTTTGTTTGCTCACCTAAGTAAAGGGCTGCATGCAGAGACACAAGGCTCATTCATACCTTGGTTTATTAGGCGGAAATATGTTCATCTGAATGTGGCCATTGTGTGACCTTAGTTCAATGGTAGAGCATATGCTTTGCATGCAGAAGGTTCCAGCAGCTACAGTAAAAAAAAGATACTAGATAGCATGGCTAGGAAGGACCTCTGCTATGGAGAGCTTTGTAAGTATACATTACCAGGCTAGAGGGATCAATGGTCTAGCTCAGTATATGGCAGCACCATGTAAGGGCCAGATCCTTATCTCCCCTACTTCCCACGGGCCAAATATGATAAGAGGCCACACACCTATCCCTGTCAATCACCTGATGTCACAATGACATCATGCAATGTTTCATGGGATTTGGGACTCACGAAGAGCCCTGTGCAGGGCTGATCAGCAGACTTTGAAGTCACCACCTATCAACTAATGGGTGGTGATTTCAAGCCGGTTTTCTTCATGGGTAGAGCTTCCCCCAGCAGCAGGGAAGAGAATTCTGTCAACATCAGGGTTTAAAGAAAGGGTTTGGAATGCACTTCAAAGCCTTCCAAAGAACTACACATCTGCATGGATATGATGCATGACGTGGATCCAGCTGTGTCTCTACCTGCTGCACACCTGACATCACATTTGACAGGTGTGTAGGAGTGCAAATATCCAGTGTGGGGTCAGGTGGGATTACTATGAGGAATTATTAAATAGGCATCAAGCCATTGTGTCCACGATGAATGTGATGTGTTGACTGGGTTTAATTCATTGACAATAATTTCTGATCAAATCCCACAACCCTCTGCATCTCTGGCCATTTTCTCTACTGCCCATTTCTCTTTCTTGACAAGTCACATATGCAGCCCAGTTGCTTCCAGTTGCTTCGCCAGGCAGGCATCCTGGGCCATAAAGATAGTGGGCAGGTTTCTTTAATGTAGCTTTTCTGATATGTTAATCTTAGGGCCAGGAAACAGATCTCACGTGAAGGTGATAATGATCGCTGTCTTCCTGGCCATCCTTCTTATCATGTATATTCCTTGTTTATCACCTCCGGGGTTGCCAAATGCACTCCTTTGTAGTTCTGTGTTGTTTACCTCAAAAGTATGCGTGCTTAATTAATTTTGGTAGTTTAACTTTGTCCCCACGTGGGGTTTGTTGAAATGCTCAGAAGAAATCTGATTGGTTCTTACGAACACTCTGTAAAAAGTTCTTTTGTGAATAAAACGACCTGGGCCAGGGGGTGGACAGAGACTATTATACGCACCCTTCCCAGAGTCTTGCTAGTTCAAGCCTCTGTGTGTATTCTTATTAATCAGTTCAATCCTTCCTTTACTTTGAGAACGCCTCACAGGTGGGCAAAACTGGGACCCATGCCAAGCCAAATCTGGCCCACAAAGTGTTCCTTGCCCCTGTTCCAGCAGATTGTATTTAAGCACACCTCAGGCGATTCAATGAGACTTACCTTTGAAATCAAGCTCGTATTTGTGTTTTCCAGCTGAAAACGTGAGTGTTGGAGACGCTTCAGACTGATAGGTTTTTTCCAAGTCAAAGCAGGACACTGTGGCGGCAGAGTGATCAACATCCTAGCAGCAGGGGAGAAATCACATCCCTTTTTAAAAATAGATAGCCAAGAACTTTCTTTGAGGAAACCTTACAATCTACAGGGGTCTAAAGCGCGAGATATATTGGACTGTACAAAAAAATATTCGCCCTTTATAAGCAAGCATGCATGGGATGGATTTGCAACAACTGCTCAAAACATTAGAGAGGCAAGGAATGACTAGAAAGCAAGACAGTGTTTCTCCATTAAGTGGAATAGATTTTCAAAGTTCGGCAGAATCAGGTAGTCGAAAGGCACAAACTCCACTGAGAAACTAAAAAGATCTTCAATTAGCACCAAAAAGACTGCAAAGGCAGAACCAGGTAAGCCTCCTTGGGGAAAACATTCTGTAACAGTGGCAACACCAGCAAGAGGGCTCTTGGTTATTTTTGTTTAGTAGCGTTCCTGCTTTATTTGTTGCACTTTTTAAAAAAAAATGCTTCCTATTTTGTTTTGGGAACAGCAATACTGAAGGACTGGGCAGAAATGTTCCAAATAAATAAATAAATCTGACCCACAGCTGTGGTCTTAAACAGAGTTCTGATCTACTTCAAGGAAGACTACGCAGAAAAAATGTTCCAGCAGGTTGTGAAGCAAGACAATTGCTGAGAGAGGGATGCCAACTAGATTTCAAGCTCGTCTATCCGCACCAGTTTACAATGCTCAAAAAGGGCCACCACAATATGACTTGCTTCAGCGCAGCATGATCCCATGTTACTTACTTCCTTTCCATATTCATTCCACACCCCATATTCATCCTTCCAATACCAGATCCAATCAGTTGTGAGAATATAGTGAGGCGCCATGGTCACAGAAGATGCAGTGGAGAGCCGTCTAATTTTGGCAGTGCCACAAGTCATACTGGAGAAAACGATGTCTGCAGCGCTGTTGTAGACAATTCTGTGCACAATTGGGTTTTGAGCGGGGGTTTAGAGTGCACTTGAAAGATTTACAAAGAACTAAATATTCTTTACTACTAATAATGTCGAGATCTGCTACTTTCTGCAAGCCAGCATGATTTTTTTTTATTCCACCCTTAACCAAGAGTAATTCCATTGTTAAAAGCATTTAAAGCAATGACGCTGTACTGCAAATTCTCCCTTTTTCATGAAGAAGTTTCCAGGAGGCTGGTGTGATTCTCCCCAAAACTCCCTGAAGCTTAAGATTGTTTTTCACAGATGCAGTGCCCCAGTTGGCTACTGCTGCAGCACGATTGCTTTTTTCCCCTCCCCAGACTAGCTTTCTTCCTAACAATAGTGACTAGTCAATTTTGACTAGCTCCATGAAGTTCTGTAATGATGTTGCAGTGAAAATCCTGGGAACTGTAGTTTGTTAAGGGTGCTGGGAATTGTAGCACTGTGCAGGTGAATATACAGTTCCTAGGATTCTTCGGGTGAAGGCATGTGCTTCAGATGTGTGTCGAACGTGTTTTAAATGTACGGTGTGGATCTGCCCTCACTTTCAGTGGGATATTATTCACAGTTAAAGTCAGATCATATCCCAAGTCTTAAAAATGCATGCAGGTGCCACAACTGCAAATCCCATTCTGCCATCTTGAGACCTAGAACCCTCCCTTTCAACATCAAGATGAAAAAAACAAAAACTTCCATGAATCTAAGATGACTTCTAAGACTGCACAAATATGCCTTTAAAAGAGCCCAAACACACACACACACACACACACACACACACACACAATGCATTTTGGTTCTTTTCACCACATGAAGCCTAAGCCGATTTCAAATGTTTCCCCACCAGCTTAAATCAAGGCTCTGTGCACTACAAAAGCAGTTAAGCCATTAAAAAGACAAAATACAACATTCAAGTAGTAATCCACCAGCAGAGTTAATTACTAAAGAAAATATAAACAAACAGCAAAGAGACCTGTACCACTAAAATTCAGAGCCAAACAAGAACGTATTATTAATGTATCTATACCTGTCAATAACTGGGTCACAGTAGGCCTGTTCAATTTTCTCCATATCCTTCAGATCTTTCCACTGGGTCCCATTAAGTATTTGCCATCTGTATGGCAAATGGAAGTGATCTCGAATACACTTATCTAGACAAATAAAACCAAGTTGTGTTAGAACCCTTGGGCATCTACCCATGGGCTTTACAGAAGAAACACTGAGGGGCTGGTGCTAAATATACAGGATATGAAGCGAACGACAAATGCTTGCAGGGAGAAAGCTGGGAGAAGGCGTTCAGAATTTTCCATTTAACCAGTTGTCTCCATCCAGTTGAGGAGAGGGAAGCCTGGAAATCCATGGCTCACTTAGGATTGATTTATCTACATTCATACTAAACATGCAAATACAACCAAGACATTTATCATTTGAAGTTACTACGTTCATATGGTGTACTCAAGGTGGTCTGCAGTTTAAAATAATGGATTGCAAACCAAGAGACATGACACAAAAGGAAAAAAGGAACCGCAAGGGAAGAGGAAGGTAAGCACCTATCATCTGGACCTTGTTCATGGCATGGAATGCAGGACAGTACACCCGAAACTAGCCTACAGGTTATATTATGCACAGGTAAAAGCATTTGGATTTTAGGACTACTAGGAACATGCCATCTCCAGATGGACCAAGGGGGAGGGGAGGACAGGTTTATACTCCCCCATTGCTACACATGAGCCAGATCAGGCTGAAGATATTGTCTAAACCAGTTACATAACAACTGCGTGGAATGGCTGGAGCAGTTCTGGGAGAGGGTCTTGCTGGCTCACCTTCCAAAGCAGCCAGGTGGGTGCAATGGTTGCTGATGGCATGATAGTCCAGATGTAGCCCTGCCAGTATAAAGGTATTAATACTTCCCTGTCTCTCTCAGAATTGATTCTACTGATGCCTGCTGAGAATTCAGCCAGCCTACTTTGCAGTGAGTCATATGGGCAGCTTAGTCACCTTGCAGTTAATCTAACAGCCAGCCATTTACAATATGGTGCTGAAGTGCAGAAACTTAATGCTACTGTAGGAGCAACAGAAGAGCTGCACATTTTTATTTAAAGTTGGTTTGAGAGAGGGATTTTTTTTTGGAAACTTTTGTTTTTAAACAAATAAAAATACAAGAACCATTAAACATCCAGTAGTACATCTAATGACCTCTAAGCCAGTGTTTCCCAAACTTGGGTCTCCAGCTGTTTTTTTGGACTATAGTTCCCAGCATCCCTAGCTAGCAGGACCAGTTGCAAGGATGATGGGAATTGTAGTCCAAAAACACAGCTGGAGACCCAAGTTTGGGAAACGCTGCTCTAGACATAAACTTGCACATTCAACATTCAAACATTTTACTTATCGTAACCTCTCTACTGAGAATACTGAGCAGTTGGTATAACAAGGTCTTAATTTGGGCCATTAACATAGGGGGGGTTAAGCCCCAAAAGTAAACTAATAAGTTTAGTAAACACTTAATAAATCAATACGGTAGAAAACAGAATAGCAAGGATGCTTAAATATTTGCAAATAATACTTTCCCATCACAAATGGATGGGAGACCTCTTCCACCAAGCTGGTCAGATCTTTGTCTCCCGTCACTCTGTGGGTCAACAATGACATGTGAGTGGGGCCACCCATACGTCAATCATCTGACATCATGGGGTAACACACTGGCAAAGCAGCATCCAGCAATACTGTACTCTCTGATGAAGGGTTTCTTTCATCTTGCCATATGCCTGGGCCTGCTTCACAGGCAATGTGCTAGCAAACCAGCACCCAGCAGGACTGAGACTTGCCTTCCCAGCCAGTATCTGATATCACACATTGACATCAGATGATTTAAACGCTGGCATGGTTGGAGGAGAAATGGCCTCATGGGCCAAACTGGACTCCCCTGGACTTCCGGGTTAGCGCCTCCGGCAAAGGCGGATTTCCTCTGATCGGGAGGAATCCGCTCCGTGGAAATTAGGGTCTGGACCGCCACGGCGAGGCGGAGACCCATCAAAAACCACAGGCGGGAGAAGCCTGTGGACGTGGGATTCGGCTGGCACCTTTTGCGCCTCCCCTACTCGCGGGGAAACCCGGTTTCGGGGATCCGGAGCGACGTGGGGTGAGCGGCGCGGTGCTTCGAATCGACTGCTTCTTTCACGGAGTGAAGCTGCATTGCTGTTGCCGGAGAGCGCTGACTTTTTCCTGTGGACAATTGGACTCTAAACAACTACCCGTGAGTAGAACGGAAAATTGGATCTCTAAATATCTTAATTTGGCATCGAAACGGGAAGGTTCCAAACAGGAAGTCCGCCTTCCTCTTTTGTAAATAGATTGAAGCAAAGACGTTGCAAGCTAAAGCCTGGAAAGTCTTTTGTAAAGGATTAAATCTCCATTGGTTAAAGTTAAAGTTACTAAACCTCCTTTGGAAGCAGGAGAAGAGGGGGGAAATTTTAGATCGTGCCTCGGACAGAAGGTCACCAGGTTGATGGACCATATGGAATTGATAGAAAGGACTGACAGAATCCGAGACCAGGGAGAAGAGACGGTGGAAGAAGATTGGGGAAAAAAGTTTTTTAAAAAAATTATTAAGAGAAATGTTGCAAAATTAATGAGTGTTAGAAAAATGTTGGAATGAAATTATATGGCTTTAGTAGAAATGTTATAAGGAGTTAAGTATAAATATGTTTTAGGGATTTAATGGTAAGATAAGGTTAAAATAAATTAAGATAACTAAATGACAGAAAACAGTAAAAGATGGAAAGGATTTGCTGAAATAATAACTAGAACACAAAAAGGGAGGTGTGAGGAGGTCGATGAAACAAGTTAATGAAAGATAAAAATATGGAAATATTGGATGTGTTTTTAATTGTTTTTGCTTTTGTTTTGATGTACTGTGTCTTTTGCTTTTTTATATGTACTGTAATGTATTGATTTGTATTGGGGGTTTTTTCTCTTTCTTTTTTACTTCTCTCTTTAATTCTTAAACTTTTAATAAATATTATTTTAAAAAACAAAAAAACAAACTGGACTCCCCTGGTGGGCCAATATTGGGTTGTGGGCCAGAGATTCCCTACCCCGGCAAAAGGGGAATCTTTATTGCATACAGTCCATGTTGGGTCATTTAAGAGACACCACTCAATTCATATGCTCAAGTGCAGAATAAAGTAAAGGGATCTTCTTCAAAGTACATCTGTTGCAGGCAGGGGCAAGTAAAAGAGAGAGGCTAGCTAACTAGCCAACATTATTTTTCAAGTGGCTCAAGGCGAAATAAATAATAAAGCTTAAATCATAATTTCTTAGGGAATGATGGCAATAGGTCATTTTTGCAAAGTTTGAAAGTGCATAAAAACAAGGGGGGACGGGGGACGGACAGTGATACATAGACACACATGCAAAAGAAAAGCTTGATAGAACCCACCACAGGTTTTATTACACTTACCTTGAAAGCTACAACTTTTCCTAATGTGGTATAAGCATATAAAATCTGAATCTTCGCTGCTGTTTGTGGTTGATGGTACCTGACCGCTGCTCAATTTTCTTTCTGAGAAAGCAGGAAAACACAGACTCTAGCTCAGTGTTTCACAACCTGCGGACTGCACCCGGTAATTGGACTGCAAAGCCCGTGCAAGTGGGTTGCAGGCTTTATAAGTAAACCCAAAATTATTGCATGTAATCTTCAACTGGTATGATGAAAATTCTTCCAACATTTTGTTTTGTTTGCATATTCTTTTAGTATCATGACATATCTTTAGGCGCCAGGTGAAAACATTTCTGTATAACCTTTGACTGATGAACACTGTATGGCTTTTTTAATGTGTTTGTGGGAAGGGGGTTATTGGTTTGTTTTTATTTTATTATCTATTTTGGGTTCTCTTTTTGTATTTTTATGTCATGACCCACCCTGAGATTTTCAGATGAAGAGCGGTATATAAATTTAGCAAATAAACGTCTTGACTGCTCTGGGTTCCTGAGTACATCGAGATCTGAAAACCCAGTTAAGAGCTGTCTTCCTCAAGTCAGTGCTTGAATAATAGTCATGCCTACTAGACATTTTAATTGAGGCAGTTGTTCATATTGTGCACAACCATTACAACTTAAACAATGCATTCAATTCTGTAGATGGCAGGTTTGTATCGAAACGTTCCACTATTGGCCAATCAGTTCATGTTATACATCTTATTATGTCCTTGTCCTTTAACATATATAGGACAAACCAGAAGAGACTAGAATGTTTGCTCTGTGAGCATCAAAGCAAAATCTCTGCACACATCATGGAAGCCCAATTAATTAATGCAAGCCTACTCCTGAGGAGTTAAAAAGATTTTTTTTGCTACAGAACAAGTACACAGGTCTTTGTACAAAGGGCAAGATCCCCATGTAACATTACGTAAATGTGAGGCATACCGGGTTTCTACTTTTAAGCTCTGTAAATCCTAAAGGACTCAACAGTAAGTCTGACCAATCTGCATTCTTGTAACATCTGTTTCCAATTACTAATAATTAGTCACAGGAGGTAGCAGGTTCACAGCTATTACAAATTATGTTTCATGAAAGTAGTGGTTATGCTATTCTAGCCCTGGGAAGAGTGGGAGAATGTAATGGGTTAAATTTCCTATTTGCGTCCTTTATAAGGGTATTTCTTGCATATTTTGAAAAAGTGTATGATATATAACATTAGGTCATGTTCACAATGAAGAACTCATGATGAAAGCAGCTGCTCTGGTTAATGAGCTTTTATCAGTCAGAGGTGCATTTAAAGAAACTGGCTATAGCCCACAAAGAAGTTTTGTTGTTAAAACTCTTCCCAAGGACTCTAGATTACTTTGATGTGAAAAAGGCCAATTAGCTGAAACAGACCAGTGTTCTGTCTTCAACTATTATGCCATATTTATTTTACTCGTTTTATTGTTTATTCTTCCTGTACAACTCAGCTTCCTATGTTCACAATTCCAAACTGCTGGCCAACTTAATAATTGGTCACATGGCCCCACTATTTTATCTGAAAGGTTCTCTTCTCCTTTCTTAGAAGGCAAGCCAAGATAGCTCTTAAAACTCGCAGTGCAGGAGCTACAGACCCTGCCTCCCCATCTCCTTCACTGGGCAAAAGATTATCAATATATTTACAGTATTGCTATATTGATCTGGCTGGGGAAACCCTGTCAGATGGGCAGGGTATAAATAATACAATTATAATTATAATTATTAACCTTCTGTTCCTGACGTTCACAGTGAGTAGCAGCTACTGTACTAGCAATATTGGGGATTTCTATAGTGTTATAAAAGAGAATGAACTACCTCTGCTAGTTGATGCTGTTGAGCTATTTTTGATGTCATATGCATTCCTGTAGATCAAGGGAATTTTGGTGATCGTGGCGTGGCTCATTCCTCGCTTCTCCAGCTTCTCGTAACACTCCGAGTTAGCAATGTCATGTGAGCGCTTGCAGGTACTCCCAAACCTGCACTCTCCTTGGAGGTAGTACTGGCAAATGTGGAGTTTGACACAGATCTTCTTAAAGGTGCAAGATCCATAGGGCCCGCCCCCTTTGTTATAGTATGGACATATCTAACAACAAAAAAGGAGAAGGGGAAAAAATCAAGACACATAAATTCATTTAAAGCAAATAGACTAGAGTAAGATGTAAACACAGGACTAGCAATGCCTAAATGTTTTCAAGCAGCAAGAGAAACGCGAATGTGGCCCTGTAACAAAACTGCTGCAGCGTGGAGTGACTTTGTTCAGAGCTCCAGCACTATATTCTATTCATCTCTGTTTTCTGTCTTGTCACAGCACTCACTGAACATGCTCAGTCCTTATTGGCCTGCTTTGGAGTGTCTCCTCCCTTTCCTGTCTCTTCATTCTATACTTCCTCCCACTTGGCTGTCAGTCTCCACATCCCAACTTAGTCAGCCAACATTCCATGCCAATGAGTTACAATGGGCCCCCTGCCCAAAGGTTCTTTGCATAACTGGAAACCTTGGGGATAACCTCAAGTCTGCTCATAACTTTTTCTTGTGCATGGGTGGTGCTGTTTTGGCTTCATGTGCTCAGGCGTTAGAAGCTATGATTTAGTATTAGGAATGATTAATTCTCAAAATCTGAGGAGGAAAGCTTTTGAGCAATAAGTAACTTGGCTTTCTTGGACTCATCCTGTCTGTGTCTAGAATCAGCAGTCATGGGGGCTGCCATGTGTGTCATTACCAACCTATCGTACTGGCCCAGTATGTTAAGAATTACAAATCTAGTTGCCAACATGGTGACTTTTCAGTTGTGGCCTTCAGTTGTGTCAGTATTACTCCGTCATTCACATGCGCCCAGTGTTCCAAAATTCCCCCAGGCGCCACCCCCAGGAGATCTTCCCCCAGGAGATCTCTGGACACCAGGTTGGCAATGGACATCTCCATCTGGCTGGCCTTTCCAGCTTTCTTATGCAGGTAAGCAGATGAGAAATTGCATTTATTTCCCACTTTTTTCTCCAAGGAGCACATGGTTCACCCCCTCTTCAGTTAATTCCTACAATAACCCTGTGAGGTAGATTAAGAGGCTGTGACTGGCCCCAAGTCACCCAGTGAGCCTCATGACTGAGTGGGGATTTGAACCCTGATCTCCCAGGTCCTAGTCCGACACTAACCCAGGGGTAGAAAAACTAAGGCCTGTGGGCCAGATGTGGCCCAATCGCCTTCTCAATCTGGCCCGCGGATGGTCCGGGAATCAGCGTATTTTTACATGAGTAGAATGTGTCCTTTTATTTAAAATGCATCTCTGGGTAATTTGTGGGGCATAGGAATTTGTTCATTTCCCCCAAAAAATATAGTCCAGCCCACCACATGGACTGAGGGACGGTGGACCGGCCCGCGGCTGAAAAAGGTTGCTGACCCTTCCTCTAACCACTACACCATACTGGCTTCCTAGGGCACATCTGCTATGGGGCAGCTCTATAAATTAAGTAGGTATATAGATATGGGGAAGGCAAAATCTCACTTAGAGAAGGATCTGAAATATCTTCATTGAAGCTTGAATTTTTTTATTCTGGATTGTTTTATTTGATGTTTTAATGTGTTGTATACTGCTTTGATAATAAATAACGAATTTCATGGTAAAAAAGGGTGCCTAGACATTCCATTGCAACGACCATAACCTAGGTTTAAGCTGCCATTTGGCAATTAGCTTATATATCTGTTTCAAACACTGCCTACGCCCTAAGAGTTTTATCCCTCGCTGCCAGGCAAAATTAGATAACTTTCATTACTAACTCACTTGAATAAACAGTAATATTCAAACACAACAGATGTTCTGTAACAGAATACTTGTTACTAGAAATGTGAAGTCTTGGAAAGGGTGGATTAAATTTTTCTCCAACCCAGGTTTTTTTTTTGGGGGGGGGTGGAGGCTTCACATCTCTATTACCAAGGCTTTTTTTTTCCAGCCAGAACTCAGCTGTGACACCTCTCAGGTGGGCACCATTGCCATTCTAAGAGAACAGGGGAGGTGTTCATGGTGAGTTCCACCACCACTTTTTCTAGAAAAATAGCACTGTATTACTAAAATGAAACAAGGGCCCTCTGGCTTAACCCCCAAGATGATTTTTCCTCTACTTTTGAGCAAATGTGAAGCAGAGATGACATGCCACAGGTGCCAATCTTTGCCTTCCATTCCAACTTACTTATTTTATTTCCCCATCAGACCAATGACAACACACCTGAAAACACTGCAATTTGCACCAAAATCTTTAGAATCCACACCCACAATACATAAAATCATTAAAACACATGGAAGTAATTGGATTACAAGAGCAGCATATTTTAGCCAGCACCCTGTCTTGGAGTAAATAGCCAGTGAGATTTCAAGAAAGTTCCCAAGGCAAGATGGCAACTGACATCAGCTCCAGGTACACACTGCCTCCAATCATGGCCATTTCATTCCCAGCTATTGCTGCTAAGAAGTAAGCACTTGTAGACCCATTTCCTCCAAATATTCATGGCAAAGCCCATTATAGCATCCTGTGGCAATTAATACATCTTATATAGAGTCTGACCATTGGTCCTTCTCGCGAAGTACTGCCTAGCAACTCTCCAGTATTTCAGACAGGAAACATTCCCAGACCTACCTGAAGCTGCTGGGGATTCAAACATGGGGCCTTCTGTATAAAATGCTGGTGCTCTACCACTGAGCGACAGCTGTTCCCCAACCATTGTTTCATTACCATACACACAACACGTCCAATGACTCTTAACTACTTCTCATTATGAGAAATCCAGCTACACCGAGGCCCTTGAGCCATAAACTTATTTATTATTTATTTTCCACTCATAATTTCAATATGGTTTTTCAAGGCAACCCAGCATTCGCCTTTACTACTGGTGCTTGAACTCAAGGTACAGTGGTGCCCCGCAAGACGAAATTAATTCGTTCCGCAAGTTTTGTCGTCTAGCGAATTTTTCGTCTTGCGAATCACGAAATCCCATAGGAATGCATTGAAAATCAATTAATGCGTTCCTATGGTCAAAAAAAGTCCAAACAAAGCCAAATTTGGTACAACAACAGTTTATTAACTGCTCTTTAAAGTCACACATACTGTAAAGAGCAGTTCAAAAACTGAAGGGAAAATAAATTAACTTTATAAACATGACAGAAAAACATTTAAAAATCAACAAAGTGTACAGTACATTTTCTAAGACTCTGGGGGACCACTCGAAGAAGGCTCCTCTTCCACTCTTTGCTTCTTGCTGAAGAACCCCCTCCTCAACTGTTCCCCCAGCCACCCACCACACAGAAATTCAAATCCAGAATTTTTTTTAAAAAAGAGCAGAGTGGCCCAATGGTCACAGAAAATCATAAAAATGCAGAAAAAAACACACAAGCTTCCAGATTCTTGCAAACCCCTCCCCAATTGTTCCCCCAGCCACCCAGCACACAGAAATTCAAATCCAGAATTTTTTTTTTGAAAAAACAGCAGAGTGCCCCAATGGTCACAAAAAATCATAAAAATGCAGAAAAAAACACACAAGCTTCCAGATTCTTGCAAACCCCTCCCCAACACCAAGTCCTTGAATTCCAAACACCCCAACCCAAAATCCAAAACCCCCCAAAAAAGTTTTAAAAACTTAACTTACCAAATGGCTGCAAAAGAAGTTCTGGAAAAGCTTCAAAAATCACCAAAGTCTTTAAAAACCTCAAAAAAGGCTACTATGTACACTGCGTTCTATGAGTTGCTCCTCGAAGTCAAGTCGCAACTTAATATAATAATAATAATAATAATTTATTATTTGTACCCCGCCCATCTGGCTGGGTTTCCCCAGCCACTCTGGGCGGCTTCCACAGAAACCAAAAAACACTAAAATATCATACATTAAAAGCTTCCCTGAATAGGGCCGCCTTAAGATGTTTTCTGAATGTCAGGTAGTTGTCCATCACCTTGACATCCGATGGGAGGGCATTCCACAGGGCGGGCGCCACCACCGAAAAGGCCCTCTGCCTGGTTCCCTGTAGCTTCGCTTCTCGCAATGAGGGAACCGCCAGAAGGCCCTCGGCGCTGGACCTCAGTGTCCGGGCAGAACGATGGGGGTGGAGACGCTCCTTCAGGTATACTGGGCCGAAGCCGTTTAGGGCTTTAAAGGTCAACACCAACACTTTGAATTGTGCTCGGAAACGTACTGGGAGCCAATGTAGGTCTTTCAAGACCGGTGTTATGTGGTCTCGGCGGCCGCCCCCAGTCACCAGTCTAGCTGCCGCATTCTGGATTAGTTGTAGTTTCCGAGTCACCTTCAAAGGTAGCCCCACGTAGAGCGCATTGCAGTAGTCCAAGCGGGAGATAACTAGAGCATGCACCACTCTGGCCAGACAGTCAGCGGGCAGGTAGGGTCTCAGCCTGCGTACCAGGTGGAGTTGGTAGACAGCTGCCTTGGATACAGAATTGACCTGCGCCTCCATGGACAGCTGTGAGTCCAAAATGACTCCCAGGCTACGCACCTGGTCCTTCAGGGGCACAGTTACCCCATTCAGGACCAGGGAGTTCTCCACACCAGCCCGCCCCCTGTCCCCCAAAAACAGTACTTCTGTCTTGTCAGGATTCAACTTCAATCCATTAGCCGCCATCCATCCTCCAACCGCCTCCAGGCACTCACACAGGACCTTCACCGCCTTCACTGGTTCTGATTTGAAAGAAAGGTAGAGCTGGGTATCATCTGCATATTGATGGACACCCAGTCCAAACCCCCTGATGATCTCTCCCAGCGGCTTCATATAGATGTTAAAAAGCATGGGGGAGAGGACGGAACCCTGAGGCACCCCACAAGTGAGGGCCCAAGGGTCTGAACACTCATCCCCCACCACCACTTTCTGAACACGGCCCAGGAGAAAGGAGCGAAACCACTGTATAACAGTGCCCCCAGCTCCCAACCCCTCTAGACGGTCCAGAAGGATGTTATGGTCGATTGTATCAAAGGCCGCTGAGAGATCCAGCAGAACTAGGAAACAACTCTCACCTTTGTCCCTAGCTCGCCGGAGATCATCAACCAGTGCGACCAAGGCAGTTTCAGTCCCATGATGAGGCCTGAACCCTGATTGGAAGGGATCCAAATGGTCCGCATCCTCCAGGCGTGCCTGGAGTTGTTCAGCAACCACACGCTCAATCACCTTGCCCAAGAATGGAAGATTTGAAACTGGGCGATAGTTGGCCATACTGGCCGGGTCTAAAGATGGTTTTTTAAGAAGCGGTTTAATGACCGCCTCTTTCAGCGGATCTGGGAATGTTCCCTCACAGAGGGAAGCATTCACCACCCCGCAGAGCCCATCGCCCAGCCCTTCCCGGCTAGCTTTTATAAGCCAGGATGGGCAAGGATCAAGGAGACAGGTGGTTGGTTTCACTCGTCCAAGCAGCCTGTCCACATCCTCGGGGGTAACGGATTGAAATTGATTCCATGCAACTTGACCAGACAGGGCTCTAGCACTCTCCCGCCCCAGCCCTGCTCCCACGGTGGTGTCTAGCTCCTTCCGAATATGAGTGATTTTATCTGCAAAAAACTTTGCAAAATCGTTGCAGGAGATCTTGGGGTCTTTACAAGGCCCCGATGGTAAAGGTGGTTCCGTTAAATTGCGGACCACCTGAAAGAGTCTCCTGCTACTATTTTCTGCAGATGCAATAGAGGCGGCGAAGAAAGTCTTCTTTGCCGTCGCTATCGCCACTTGGTAGGCTCGACGTTGAGCTCTAACCTGTGTCCGGTCAGATTCGGAGTGAGTTTTCTGCCACCGACGCTCTAGCCGTCTCAGCGATTGTTTCATCGCCCTCAGCTCCGAAGAAAACCACGGGGCTGTCCGGGCTCCATGCAATCGGAGAGGGCGCTTCGGAGCCAGACAGTCGATAGCCCTGGTTAACTCCGCATTCCAGCGGGCCACCAGGGAATCAGCTGAAAGGCCATCAACACGGGATAAAGCATCCCCTACCACTCTCTGGAAACCATTTGGATCCATTAAGTGGCGGGGGCGGACCATCCGAATTGGTCCCACCTCCCTGCAGAGGGGAAGGGTCGCGGAGAAGTCCAGTTGCACCAGGAAGTGATCTGACCATGGCACTTCTTTGGTTTCATTTTTACTTAGTGTCAGATCACCCACGTCGCTAGAGGTGAATACCAGGTCTAAGGCATGTCCATGACTATGAGTTGGGCCCAACTTATTCAGGGACAGCCCCATGGAGGCCATGCTTTCCACGAAGTCCCGAGCGGCCCCTTGTAAGGTCGTGTCGGCGTGGATGTTAAAATCCCCTAGGACAACCAAACTAGGTGTCTCCAGGAGAACATCCGCCACGACCTGAAGCAGCTCGGACAGGGAATCCTTGGTGCAGCGGGGAGGTCGGTACACCAAAAGGAATCCTGTACTGCCCCTATTGCCCAACTTCCAGAACATGCACTCAGAAAACTGGGTCTTCCCAGTAGGACGCCTGGTGCAGACTAATGACTTCCTAAAAATCACTGCAACCCCCCCTCCCCGCCCACATGACCTGGGTTGCTGTGCGTAAGAGAAACCTGGTGGGCAAGCGGCAGCAAGGACGGGCCCATCTGTCTCATTCAACCAGGTCTCTGTCACACAAGCCAGGTCAAATCCTCCATCCACAATCAGGTCGTGGATGGCAGTGGTTTTATTCACTATTGACCTGGCATTACACAGCAACACCTTCAGGTTATGTGGGTTTCCCCTGTTGATTCCAGTATCCATCTGGTCAAGGCCAGACCCGGAGGCAGGGATAGTCTTCAAACAACGACTAAACCTGCCTCCTCGGTAATGACATGGTCTGGTCTTAGCGTAACTCCGCCTCCTGCCCATGATCACCGAGATCGGATGTCCCAGCGCTTCCCCCCCTGTGGAACTTGTCCCAGCCATCGTGTTGGCTGGGGCCTCACTCCCAGGCAGCCCTGATCCCACCCCTTAAAAACAAAACACAAACTATACAGAACCAATAAAACAACAAAAAACAAAAACAGAACAATTACACTAAAATTAATCCCCAACCAAATATCCATTACACCCACCCACCCCCAGCAAGAGAAAAAAGGAAAAAAAGAAATACAAATTTAAATTGCCACCGACTGCTTGAGGACATTTTAAAACACATTGGAACAGGGAAGCAATTGCAGAACACTTCCCAGCTTCCCCAAAAGTTTGTTCCAAATAAGGGCCTGGGCCACGCCCCCTGGGCCAGTTGGAGAAGGCCCTGGAAGGGAGCAGGCCCTGCAGTCCTCACCCAGCCGGTGGTCCGAGGCTTCCCTGCAGCAGGAGTCCCTTTATAGCCGGGAGAAAGGGCCTGGGCCACGCCCCCTGGGCCAGTTGGAGAAGGCCCTGGAAGGGAGCAGGCCCTGCAGTCCTCACCCAGCCGATGGTCCGAGGCTTCCCTGCAGCAGGAGTCCCTTTATAGCCGGGAGAAAGGGCCTGGGCCACGCCCCCTGGACCAGTTGGAGAAGGCCCTGGAAGGGAGCAGGCCCTGCAGTCCTCACCCAGCCGATGGTCCGAGGCTTCCCTGCAGCAGGAGTCCCTTTATAGCCGGGAGAAAGGGCCTGGGCCACGCCCCCTGGGCCAGTTGGAGAAGGCCCTGGAAGGGAGCAGGCCCTGCAGTCCTCACCCAGCCGATGGTCCGAGGCTTCCCTGCAGCAGGAGTCCCTTTATAGCCGGGAGAAAGGGCCTGGGCCACGCCCCCTGGGCCAGTTGGAGAAGGCCCTGGAAGGGAGCAGGCCCTGCAGTCCTCACCCAGCAACTTAACAGTGTTAAGAAAAAGGAAACAAACTTGCAAGACGTTTTCGTCTTGTGAAGCAAGCCCATAGGGAAATTCGTCTTGCGAGGCAACTCGAAAACGGAAAAACCTTTCGTCTAGCGAGTTTTTTGTCTTGTGAGGCATTCGTCTTGCGAGGTACCACTGTATTATAATCTTAAATCTGCCTTAATTTTTCATCTTCTTGCACATTTCCTTGACTTGCAGTTGGGCAGAAATGTATAGAAATAAAATAAACAAACCACTTAAAAATGAACAAAAGAGAACCAGCCATAATAGCAGAGATCAACTAAATTCCTAACTAAATTGCCCTAATGAAAAATGTTTTCAACTAGCATAGAAAGAGCCTGCTGGATCAAGCCTGTGGCCCAATCTAAGCCAGTATCCTGTTCTCACAGTGTTCAACCGGATGCCATTGAAGTGCCAAACAGGTGCAAGGAAGCAATTGTGAAGACTTCTCCACTGTATTCCACCACTCTGAAGTGGAGAACATCTCCAGCACATCAGAAATATCATAAGCTGCAGAACTAACTTAAGTAACAACAAACCTTGTAAACAGCCAATTGCCTATAAAGACAATCAGGCAGTGAAGATTTACCAAACATGCTCCTTCCATTTGGAACCAAAAATAACCAACAAAGAGGCATGCATTTGCACTAGTAATTTCTGAAGGACTTACAGTGGTACCTCAGGTTACAAACGCTTCAGGTTACATACGCTTCAGGTTACAGACTCCGCTAACCCAGAAATAGTACCTCAGGTTAAGAACTTTGCTTCAGGATGAGAACAGAAATTGTGCAGCGGCGGCGCAGCGGCAAGCCCCATTAGCTAAAGTGGTACAGTGGTGCCCCGCAAGACGAAATTAATTCGTTCCGCAATTTTTGCCGTCTAACGATTTTTTCTTCTTGCGAAGCACGGTTTAAACGGTTTAACAAAGTCGCAAGACGTTTTCGTCTTGCGAAGCAAGCCCATAGGGGAATTCGTCTTGCGGGGCACCACTGTACTTCAGGTTAAGAACAGTTTCAGGTTAAGAACAGACCTCCAGAACGAATTAAGTACTTAACCCCAGGTACCACTGTACTTGCAAGGCTGTAGTAACACACAAATAACTGACATATCCTTTTCAAGAATGTGGGGGATGCATACACATACAAATCATTAAAGAGGGGTTTCATCGCATTCTTGCAATGCTTTAGGCAGGGCATATTGTATCCTTTTCCTTATCTCTCTAAGCCAAGCAAAAAGCACATTCCTTGCACCAGGAAAGAAACACATTGAGCTCAACTCACAGCATGCTGGTTGGTTTTGCTCACACATTATAATGGCTATCTCAAGTTTACAATAGCTGCTAGAACACCGCAGCTACATGGTTTAATCACTTTCATTTAAAATAAATTAATGGAAGTACAAGCTGGAGTTCTCTAATCAAGTTCCTGAAGGGTCCAAAGGTCCAGATATCTGGTATGCTCACTGGTTGTTTAGAGATTCATTAAAAGTCTCATCATTCACGAGTGAAAGTCCTCACCTCAGGTAAGAGTGAAGAATCATTCTGAAGCAGAAGCTGACACAATTCATCATCCTTTAAGCTTTCGAGCCCATGCTCTTTTAGGACAGGGAGGTTATGGGGTGAATGAAAGTCATGGATGAACTTGCATGGCTTCCTGTAAATTTCGAAAACATTAAACATGCTTGTAATTGCATTCTGCTTTTACCATCAAAGATGAACTGAAGCTGCATGTTGTTCATAGCCAAAGGTAATCATGCAGCCCAATTCTATGCAGGTTTACTTGGAATAAATATCAATGTGTTTATTGGGGCTTACTCCCAGGTAAGTACATATAGGACTACAGTTCCAGCAATCTTTGTCCAACAGCATTCTGGATAATATTTTTTAAAAAAATTCTATACAGCTTAATTGCTGAAACCTCTAATGGGTTTCCACAGAACATAAAATATACATCAAAATTTTAAAAGTTGTATGTTAAAAACAGGTTGAAGGTAAAACTATGGGTTCTGTTTTTTAAAGCCCAATTTATCAAGTTTCATCATCTTGAATTACCCTAAATTCGAGAGATGCCTGAAAAAGGAGAAGTGCATGATTAGGACAAGACAAATGAATGGAGAAAGCAAGCAGTGTCACATGAGTTCAAGCAAAATGAAGTGGACAGTCTCACAAAGGCTTATATAATTTTAAAAAGGTTTTTTTTTTAAGACATTGTAAGGCTGTTGTTTTTGCTGCAACAGACTAACATGGAAAATGAGTTCACATTATGTTTTAAGATCTCCTGAGCAAGGAGGTAAAAACATAGCAAAAAAGAAAGATAGATGGTGGTAGTTTTAGCAGCCACAAACAACTCATGAACTCCAAAGTTGCAATTTCCTTTACAGCACTATGTATTAGTACTTGTATACAGCTTAGGTCCAAACTATCTGAAGGACTGCATTCCCTTATAGGAACCTGCTAGGGTTTTGAGGTTTTTCCCCTACGTTTTCAGTAGTTCTCATTTTTATCTATCAGTTGCCTTGAGTCCCGTCTAGAGAAAAAGACATTAATAATAGTATGCAAACATGATGTACTGTAAAACTAATGGCAGCAATAATCACAAACTGTCCTTTGACTGGTCGTTTAAGTCTTTGGGAATTGGGCATAACAAAAGCAAGCTAAATACTTCCATTTAAAAATTAAATTAAAATGGCAAAGACACCTTACCAGAGACCACCAAATTTAATTTTTGTATTGAAAAACCTGAATGATTTGCATATTGGCAAAAAGAAGAAGAAAGCCATCCTCTTTCAAAAGTTTGCTTTTGGTAAAAATATGTTCACATATGGGTTGCTATATGTCCTCTTTTTACAGGACACGCACTCCTTTTCATGGTGTTCCATGAAAGTAAAAAGTAAAAGTCGGCAAATGTGTCCTCTTTTTGTCTCTTCAAAATTATGCAACCCTCTACAGAAGGTAAACTCAACTTATTTCCATTGCACATACTAACAGAATGCAAAAAGGGAACGTTTAAAACCGTACGTACTTCCTTACACGTCCACATACACTAGAGACTGGGACTTCGAACAATGGTAGCAAGAGAAGCTCCGCCCCACACTTAAAAGTCGGGGAAGATGGACGGAGGAGTCTCGCCCCCCACAGCTCAAACATTCACTCTTGAACAACAACTCGGGGCTGCCCGGCACTTCCCTCGCCTCCCCCCAATCCGGCTACACGGCTCGGGATCTACAAACCGGTTCAGCTTCCCCCGTCCACGCACCGCAATTCTCTTGCAGTCCCGACCCTGGGCGCAAAAGTTTACCCGGAAGCAAGTCCGAACAAAGCTCATTCAATAGCAACCCTAGTTTTTGCGGGAGTGGGGTCGCTGTCCCGCTTGCACGACCCCCTTCCTCAATAGTAACCCTCCGCTCCCCACCCACGGCAATCCTAGACGACGCTCCCTATGGAGTAAAAAAACAAACACCCCATTAACTCGAGGGGTGCGTCTTGCTTCCGAACAAACACGCCGGCGACGAAGCATTTGGGGGGGGGTTGAAGGGGGTCTCCGCCGGCCTTACCTGCCGTCCAGGTTACGGCACCCGCCGCCCACGAAGTAGCGGCAGACGTGCAGCTGCCGGCAGCCGCCCTGGCACTTCCCGCTGCCGTGCTCCGGACACAGCCGCGCCCCGGTGGTGGCCACCACGACCTGGGCATCTCCATCTTCTTCTCCTCCTTCGGCCGCCGAGGGGGCCTCCTCCCGGGTCACCACCGTGAACTTGCGCGCGTCCTGGAACAGCGGGCCCAGGAGCTCCGCGCTCACGCCGAGGGCCACGCGCCGGCACAGCTCGTCCTGGCGCAGGCAGCCCCCCGACGTGCACAGCTCCCGCAGGGCCAGGGAGGCCAGCCTCTGCGAAGTGTAGCGGTCCATGCTGGCTGGGGGTCAGCTTTTGCAGAAGGCCGGCGCTCCCGCCGAAGCTGCTGCTGCTGCTGCTCCTCCGCTACTACTAGGAGGAGACCCGCCCGATTCCCGCCTTCGCTAGGAGACGACGACCACCGTCCCTTTCCCCACCTCTTCACTTCCGCCCCTGCCTCCCGTGATCTCTCCCCGGCCTGAGGGAAAAACGAAACCGAAAGCCACGAGTTGCTAGGGCGACGGAGCGAAGGAAGAGGCGCGGCTTGCTTATGCATCTAGCTCGGTGTTGTGTACACGGACTGGCAGCCGCTGGCCAGGGTTTCAAGCAAGAGGCGCGCTCATACAGGATTGAACCCGGGGCATTTTGCTCTCATGTGTGCTCTGTGTAGAATCATAGGACTGAAAAGTTGGAAGGAGTCCCCAAGGTTCAGCTGGTTCAAACCCCTGCAATTTAGGAATCATCCATGACAGATGGCCATTAAACCTCTGCTTAAAACCTCCAGTGAAAGAAAGGCCACCACTTCTCGTGGGAATCTGTTCCACTGGCGAATAGCTCTTACTGTTAGAAAGTTTTTCCTGATGTTTTTCCTACCGCTGAGCAGTACAGACTTAATTGGGGAATATCCCATTGGATTCATGTAGACTTTGTTTTATTCATTTACTAGATCAAGGCAGCACACAGCCTCCATTTTATCCTCACAACAACCATGTGAAGTAGGTTAGGCTGATAGGGACTAGCTCAGGTGAGCTTGTTGGCTGAATGGAGATTTGAATCAGTCTCCCTGGTCCTTGTCTAGCACTCAAACCACTACACCATAGTGGCTTACTTCTGAGTAGACATGCACAGGGCTGCACTCCAATGGTCACCATTAATAACTTCTTTTTTTCCTGAGTTTTTTTGTGCTCGGGCAAATGTGTACTTTTTTGGAAAATACCAGGGCTTGAAGTCTTGTGCTCCTTTATTTAGAACTGCTTGGAACTCACTTCTGAATAAGTCTGCATTGCACCACATTGAATGCTTTTACACAAGTGAGTTGAACAATTAAGGAGTAAATCTACAATCTACAATCAACACAGAACCAATGACACAAATTAATCAATTACATCTAGCAGCCCCAAGCAGAAGTTATAAGACCAATGGCCAGCCACTTAGGTCTTGGCACTTGCTCCAGTATATGAGACCAAAACATGAGGGAGATGCATGGAAAACATTTCAGCAGCAGAAACCTACTTTTAATGGATTGTTAAGAAATACTTTTAAAGAACTGATTCCTTCTCACAACTTACACTTGAAGTCAGACATTAGTGCGAGCAAAGATCCTATGCACCAGATAGAATGCTTAAACATTTGGCTTAGAATAACACAGCATTTGATAAGAATATTGGTACCGCTTCGACGGGAAGGTAAACTGCATTTCCATGCGCTGCTCTGGTTCACCAGAAGCGGCTTAGTCATGCTGGTCTGCGAACAAACGCCGGCTCCCTCAGCCTGTAGAGCGAGATGAGCGCCACAACTCCAGAGTTGTCTGCCACTGGACCTAACGGTCAGGGGTACCTTTACCTTTTTATAATTACGATTACAGAAAAGGCCAAAGGATCATTATCCTTCCAACAAAAGCTATCCAGTGGAGGTCTGCTGCAAATACTCCATTTTAGCATGATTGGGCCCCATTTTCTGCTCCCTGCCCTAATTTTTGGCTATTGAAAACATCTGGCTAACATTTTGTTAGTGTGGGTTTCTGGTGTTGTCATCTCCCAGGCTGAGTGCCCTCAGAAAAGTTAAATGAATAACAAAAAGATGCAGCTTCAAAAAGGGGTTTATTGTGGGATCAGTGTTTTTTGCTGCATTCACATGATATCCTAGGCATCAAAATGTGAACACATATTGCTCCCCTCCCAATTTAATCCAGGTTTATGCTTTTTAGGGGAAACTTGATAAATTAAAACTGTTGCCAATGAAGCAAGAAGTATTTCTGTCACTGTGGTGATTGACTTTCAAGCCACAAACTCTCTAGAATGACCCTTTGTGATATCAGAATGACCCATCTGAAGCATCCTTCATTTCTAGGGAATTTATCAGTAAATGCAAAGCACCTATACAACACATAGACTGTCATTTCATACCCCACAATTACCAAGGTATTAATGTCCTGAGCCACTTAAGGCTTTATTGATTAAAACTGGAACTCTGAATTGGGCTCAGAAATGAATTGGTAGCCAATGCAGTTGTGCCAGGATTGGTGTAATGCTTTCAGATCATCTTGCCCCAGTCTGATGCAGCTGCATTTTCCAAACTGTCTTCAAAAGCAGCCCCACATACAAAGCATTGCAGTAATGATGATGTACTTCAGCTCCGAAACTTTCCCTCTGAGCAGGGAATCAAGCAGATTCACCAGCGTCAGAATAGCAAGTTTTAGTCAGATGATTGAGAATCAAATAGTGTGAAGGAGACACACTCAAAGAAATTCAGGTGTGACAGGGAATGAGGTTCTTCAATACATGCTTATGTCACATGAGTGAAATATATGACATTTGTGTGTACCACACACAAAATCAGATGCAGTGCTACAAAAAGGCCACATTGTGGAGCTAGTGTCTTTCCTTCGTACATCACAGCAACTTGAGACATTGATGGATGGAATGTTTGCTGCTTACAAAAGCAATGGTTGTGTCTTCTTGTTTCCGGTTCCCAGGCATTCACTGAAAAAGATACAGAGAGAAAATATAGCAACCGTGTTCTCAAACAAGGTTTTGTTTGGATTAGCTGCTTCTTTTAAAACCAGCATTGTGAATACTTCTCTCCTGACATGCAAAGTTCCCTCACCCATTAAGCTTTAACACAGCCCAGCAACTGATGAGGTCAACTAATACAGTACTATTTATTTACTTATATTTATACCCATTATGAAATCCAAAGCAGCACACATTCCCAGATTGTCTCCCATTCAGGTAGTGAGAAAACCCAGATCTGCTTAGCTGCTACAGCAAAGTGATATCCAGGGACCATTAGCTAACAGGCAATTGTTCACAGGCATATGGAATATGTTGTTTAGTCATGTCCGACTCTTCGTGACCCCATGGACCAGGGCATGCCAGGTACTCCTGTCTTCATATGGAATATACCTTGAGGCATATCCAGCTATTATTATCAATCGTCTCCAACCTTTTCATACCTGAGCCTTTGGCCAAAACATGTAGTTGGGGACCCACTTCTTAATATTTTCATTTTATTTATGTATTAAATCTGTACACTGCTCTTCATGAGAACCAGTGTGGTATAGTGGTTAAGAGCGGTAGACTCGTAATCTGGTGAACCGGGTTCGCATCTCCGCTCCTCCACATGCAGCTGCTGGGTGACCTTGGGCCAGTCACACTTCCTTGAAGTCTCTCAGCCCCACTCACCTCACAGAGTGTTTGTTGTGGGGGAGGAAGGGAAAAGGAGATTGTTAGCCACTTTGAGACTCCTTCGGGTAGTGAGAAAGCGTGATATCAGATCCAAACACCTCTTCTTCTTCTTCATCATCAGAAGATTCCAGGGCAGTTCACAACAGAAAAATACAAAATGAGAATACAACTGCTCTCTGCTGTTTTTTTAATTTTTCAAGCAGACTTGGACCACACAGCCCTACAGACAGAAGGCTCCTTCAAACAAAGAACTGTTCTGTAAAGTAGGACACATGACCACCCTAAAGGGCCTTTTCAGTGGTGGCTCCTTGACTGTGGAATGTTCTCCCAGGGATGCTTGCCTTAATGTCATTTTAGCTCCAGGTATAGTCTTTTTATTAATTCTTGTAGGCTTTTAAATCCTCTGGATGTTGCCTTTATGCTGCTTTGTGTTTTAAAAATTCATTTGACTGCTTTTATTCTGTTTTTTTAAAAAAAAATCTTGGGGCATTTGAATGTTCTTGGTTTGATTCATTTTATGGTGATTTAAACTTTTTTTGCAAGCCACCCTAAGATGCTAACAATGTATAAACAAAACAAATGCTTTTGTGAGCTAGCTCTGTGTTGCAGGTAAATAAACATAGTAAAGCTACTTTTAAAAATGATAATAATGGTGGGACACATGACCAGAGTGAGACTAACAACCAGTGCTTTTTTCTGGGGAGACGCAGGGGTATGCATACCCCTAAACATTTTGTGAATCTTTGTCCTTTTGTCCATTTACTGTATTTTTTTTTCCAATTTGAAATATAAAATGGTGATTTTTTTTTTGAGTCAAAATGAGAGTACCCCTAAACATTTTTTGAAGAAAAAAAAAGCACTGCTAACAACGGAACCTATACATGTCTCTTCAGATGTAAATTCCATTAATTTCAGTAGAAATTATAAAGGTATGAAATTACACCTGAAGTTTACAATCCTATGCACAACGGGTTTCTGAGTAAACATGCATTCTGTAAGGCTGCTTTGTCCTCTTGGTGCAACAAATGTATATCAGGACTGGGGAGCCTGTGACCTTCCAGGTGTTTTGGGACCTCAATTCCTATCAGCTCCAGCCAGCTGCTAGGGAAGATGGGTGCTGTGGTCCTCAACAACATCTGGAAGGCCACATTTGATGTGCATTTTAGGGGAATATGCCCCGCTCATGACTTCCTTGTGGATTTATGTGCATTTTAGATGAGCATCCTCTTTGCTTGGAGCAAAATATAATATTAAATGTGGCACTTCAACCAAGTGCAAAACAGTGGGACATTTTTTAAAAAAATGATGGATGATTAATCCAGATATGCTTGGCTAGGTGTATTTTTGGGGTGGCAGTGGATAGGAAATGAACAAAAGAAATGATGCTCTCAGCATCTTTGAAGAAAAGTAAAGCATTTTTTAAATAAAAAAAATGGTATGTTCAGATCTGTTCCTCGTTGTTGCGGTTTTCAATTGTTCCCTTCTCAATGGGACTTCCCAACAGAGGGCACTGCCTTGGGTTATATGGTGCCAAGGAAGCATTTGCCAGAGAAGGACTGCTGAGTAGGAGTTATCCTTGAAAAAGGCTACCTTGTGGCATTGGGGAGAAATATATGATGTGTGTGCATGAACATGCATTGGGTGTGCTGCAGACATCCCCATCCATGTGCTGATGCAGCCCCTCCAAGTTCCTTCTGGAACTTGACCCTTGCACTAATATAATAAAATGGGAGAGCGTGGTCAATGTGAAACTAGGACCAGCTCTACCATTAGGTAAAATGAGGTGAATGCCTCAGGCATCAAATTCTGGGGGCACCCAATATAAGGTAAAGGTAAAGGGACCTCTGACCATTAGGTCCAGTCGTGACCGACTCTGGGGTTGCGGTGCTCATCTCGCTTTACTGCAGTGGCGTAGCGTGGGGGGTGCAGGGGGGGGCGGCCACACCGGGCGCAACATCTGGGGGTTAGGGTTAGGGGGCGCAAATCCACGGGTTAGGGGGAGCAAATTCCTTGCCTTGCCCCGGGTGCTGACAACCCACGCTACGCCACTGCTTTACTGGCCAAGGGAGCCGGTATACAGCTTCTGGGTCATGTGGCCAGCATGACTAAGCCGCTTCTGGCGAACTAGAGTAGTGCACGGAAATGCCGTTTACCTTCCTGCCGGAGCGGTACCTATTTATCTACTTGCACTTTGATGTGCTTTCGAACTGCTAGGTTGGCAGGAGCAGGGACAAAGCAATGGGAGCTCACCCTGTCATGGGGATTCGAACCGCCGACCTTCTGATCGGCAAGCCCTAGACTCTGTGGTTTAACCCACAGCGTCACCCGCGTCCCACTAGTACCCAATATATAAACTATCAAATAACGTATGCTCCCTGGGTAGGTCACAAGAAGTAGAATAATTAGAAGGCAATATTATATTACAGGAACAAAACAAATAAATGGCTGCATAAAACTTTTTTAACCAGCAGAGAAGATGGGGGCGGGGGGGGGGAGTTTAGCACCAGAACTATACAATCAGTTATATATCATACAAGAGTCCAGACACAAAATGCCCTCCTCCATGGCTATCTGATAGTCATATCAGAAGGCCTTCTGTTTCTTCAGCCATTGCAAGGCTTTCAAAACACTGTCCGTAATCCGGCCAAAGATGAGCCATTTTAATCCCCATTGATTTCCATAGACAGCTTAAACATGGGTTTCATTGGGTGTAGAATTCAACAAGAATTAAAAGCACTTCATTTGGTCTTAAGCATGCTTCTTACACTAGACAGAACCTGCTTGTTAAGTTTGGTTGAACAACTTACGAATGGCAAATTGATAGGAAATTTACTGCTCAGTCAGCTTTGGTTCCAAATCCCATGCCGAGTCATCATGCCTCACATTTTCAAAACTCCTTCCGTTTAACTATTTTTGGTGCTTGAAGTATGTGGCTCACACAGGCCTAAACTTTGAGGGTGGGAAACAGGAAAGTGCATTCTCTCTCTCTCTATTGCCTATTAGAGTTTCCACAATAAAAGAGGACCTTCTCTTATTCCCCCTCCCTTCTCTCTGTTCTCTTCCCCCCAACACCCCTTTTAGCTATAGATTTCTCATTTCTGATGTTCAGCCGTTTGGTACATGGCTCAGTGCTCAAGTTCACATGCTCAAATAAAGACGTGTGCTCCTCAGAACAGCTTGCTAAACTGCTCTGAGAAGCGCCTTTGACCCCGTTCCTGCCTGGGCTGCCTGGCACCACCACTCTTGCCGGCTGCTCATCATACTGGAGTTGCCATGGCCGCAAACTACAGAGCATGACAACAGTCTTACATTTATATGTATATAGGAAGATATGTGTTTGTGTGTACATATAGACACACACACACATATCTGCAAGCATACAGGAAAAAATGACAAGGGATGCATTATCTCTTCTACATTATTTTTATTTTATTTCATTGCCCACTCTTTACCTTAAGGTCCCAGGGCATTGCAGGGATTTGGACTAGATGACCCTCCAAGTCCCTTCCAGCTCTACAGCTCCATGAATTTAAAACACAACATTAAAAACAGTTTAAAAGAAATTGCAGTCACAAGAAATATATACAGTGGTACCTCGGGTTACATACCCTTCAGGTTACATATGCTTCAGGTTACACACTTCGCTAACCCAGAAATAGTGTTTCAGGTTAAGAACTTTGCTTCAGGATGAGAACAGAAATCATGCTCCGGCAGCACGGCGGCAGCAGGAGGCCCCATTAGCTAAAGTGGTGCTTCAGGTTAAGAACAGTTTTAGGTTAAGAACGGACCTCCGGAACAAATTAAGTACTTAACCCGAGGTACCACTGTATATCTCAAGTGTCCAAGGCTCAAAGAGGTGCACCTTCAAGCATTCACAGAAAACTGTATAGTGAAGGTGCCAGATGAAGCTCTGTGTGGAGGGAATTCTGCAACTGGGGAGGTGCCACAGATAATGCTTTCTCTTGGGCCAGTACCACCCAGAACTTCTCAGAGTGGTGGAACTACCAACTGTTAAAGCTGTCCTCTTTTGCATTTAGCCCTGCAATTCAAAAGCTCTCTCTCTTTTTGCAGTTGGTTGGTTGTAAGCAAGGGGGCAGGAATAGGGGGTTGGTTGAGGGCAGACAGAGTTTGGTGGGGCAATGCCCCAGTTGTCCTAATGAACCAGCCTCTACTGCCTAAATCCTCTTCCATTTCAGAGCCAGTATGGTCTAGTGGTTAAGAACGGTAGATTCGTAATCTGGGGAACCAGGTTTGCGTCTCTGCTCCGCCACATGCAGCTGCTGGGTGACCTTGGGCCAGTCACACTTCTCTGAAGTCTCTCAGCCCTACTCACCTCACAGAGTGTTTGTTGTGGGGGAGGAAGGGAAAGGAGAATGTTAGCCACTTTGAGACTCCTTCGGGTAGTGCTAAAGCGGGATATCAAATCCAAACTCTTCTTCTTCTTCTCTTCAAAGCATTGATTCCATTTCTTTCCATAGCTAACCTCGGGTCCACCTTCATGCTTGCCCTAGCATTAAGAAACTTCCTTCTTCTTTCTGCCTTTCCCCTTTGTTCATGAAAAGGCGGGAAAAAAGCTTTTTTTAAAGCTAAGGCTGCAGTGTGCCGCATCTTTTGTGTTAAAGAGAAATCCCCAATTACAGAACTTCCCCAAAATGGGTTATTTAAACGCAGCCCCTATGTGGAGTTAATTTTCTCCTATGTTGCCTATAAGGCAGTTCCTGTGCACTTCGAGTCAGCGCCGTTTCCTAGGTAAGTGTTTCCAGAATAAGTGCTGAAAGATTTTAGCTCTTTTATCGCCTACTGTCACTTGGCTCCCATTCAAAAGTACTGCTGTTGAGTGAGGACATCCAAGGGTGGGGAGGGTGCGATGTGTGTGGCAAGCAGCCAGAATGTGGTTGGGTGGGCCAAGATAACTTGGCGATAGCTCACCTGGTAGAGCATGAAACTCTTAAGCTCAGGGTTGTGAGTTCAAGCCCCACGTTGGGCAAAAGATTCCTGCATTGCAGGGGGTTGGACAAAATGATCCTTGTGATCTCTTCCAACTCTACAATTCTATGATTCTATTATTCTAAGTGGCGGCTACGAGCAGCAGCACCTCTGCTGTTATTATTTTCTTAATGCCAAGAAAGGGGTCCCATGGCAGCAAGGATGGGTGGAAGTTGGGCATATGCTCCAGTGCACCCTACAGGGCTGTGTGGACACCAGCAGCTGCCCACATATAACGGATGCCTAGGATGTTGAACGGCAACTCAAGACCCTCCAAGTGTCCCTATTTTCTTGGTACGTCCCTCATTTAGAGAAGCTGTCCCGATTTCTGATTTGATCCCAGAATGTCCCACTTTTCCTTAAAGGTAAAGGGACCCCTGACCATTAGGTCCAGTTGTGACCGACTCTGGGGTTGCAACACTCATCTCGCTTTATTGGCCGAGGGAGCCCCTGTACAGCTTCCGGGGCATGTGGCCAGCATGACTAAGCCGCTTCTGGAGAACCAGAGCAGCACACGGAAACGCCGTTTACCTTCCCGCCAGAGTGGTATCTATTTATCTACTTGCGCTTTGACGTGCTTTCGAACTGCTAGGTTGGCAGGAGCTGGGACCGAGCAAAGGGAGCTCACCCTGTCGCGGGGATTCGACCTGCCGATCTTCTGATCGACAAACCCTAGGCTCTGTAGTTTAACCCACAGCGCCACCTGCATCCCTCCCCTTTTCCTTAGGATATCCCTATTTTCATTGGAGAAATGTTGGAGTTGTATGGAGTTATCCAACCCCCAAGCTGTCTGAAGGCAATCCTGTATAAGGAAGTTATTTTTTTGTTAATGTTTAATGTTTTATTATGTTTTTATATATGTTGGAAGCCTCCCAGAGTGGCTGGGGCAACCCAGTAAGATGTGTGGGGTATAAATAGCAAAATTATCATTATGGAATGGGACGTCCCTATTTTCATCAGATTAATATTGAAGAGTATGCAACTCTTCTTCTGAACCACCAGCTCTCTGAAAAAGTAATGCCTTTCTAAAGCCAGTGACTTCAGCTGATTGCAATGTGACCAGGTGTGAAGTGGGACAGGGGCTCCTGTGCCCTAAAGGTTTGCTTTTAACCAACAGTCACCTTTAACAACAGCTTGATCTGTGGATATTAGCTACAAGCCTTACAAAGCTTCACCTGCTCATTCCTGTTCATAAAATCACTAATAAAGGCACAGGAGGAGGCTGGCACATTTCGTTTACCTTTTTGATTGACAGTCAGCGAGAAAGGAATTTTGACAAATGATCAGCTTGTTGTCCAGTAAGAAGAACAACAGTTTTTTGGCAAATTCTCCACCCCATGCACTGAGCAGAAGCCAAGGCTTCCTTTGTATCTAGTCCAGGGCTGTCTCTGTGACACAGCTGGATGTGTCACAACCTGTTTTTAAATACCCCAGTGTTTTCATTTTTTTACTGTGCGTGGCAAATTGCAGAGTCACAATAATTGTGGCTAGTGAAATCTAAATTCACCAGTAATTTTAAACTTCCTTCCTTCCTTCCTTCCTTCCTTCCTTCCTTCCTTCCTTCCTTCCTTCCTTTGTTTTTGTCTTTCCATAGTCTTTTGGGTGTGATTATGTACACTCCAGTAAAACATCATTATTTGTTTTATTTTAAAAAATGCATATTCCTCCCATCAGTAGAGATGAGCAAATATGTGAATTTTGGTTTCTCTCAGTTTCTTATTTTTCCACTCTTAAATTCAGTTCACCACATTTCTACAACAGCTTTTTTAAAAAACCAATTAAGTCTTCATGAAAATTTGTAAGCTTTTTTTGTGTGTATTTCTCCTCGTAAACACATTTGTATATGCATTTTTGCCTAATATTTACATTTTTGCAAAATAATTTATCTAATATAATTCAGGAAATCCATAAAGCATTTACATAGTTCACTGATATCATACTTGCAATGAAGTAGGATTAGTTTTTCAATAAAGAATAAAACTCTCCTTTTGAGTTTATATCACTTTAACAGTCATGGTTCCCCCCAAAGAATCCTGGGAACTGTAGCATGTTAAGAGTACTGGAAATTGTTAGGAGACACTTAGCACTCTCACAGAACTACAATTCCCAGAGCTTTCTGGGAAGAGGAACTAAAAAGCAGTTTAAGTCTGTGCTGTAAATAAATGGGGGAAAGTGCACAGGTAAATAAACTAAATTGGTAATAGGGGTGGAATCTGCCATCAATTATGGAAGAGAAATTATACCTCAATGTCATTTTGAATTTTGAACAGTAACTCCAGCTCTAAATAAAGCTGTTTTGCTTTCACACAGGCTTGAAGATCTGATATTTGCTTTTTTAAAAAAGAAATGGTAAGTTTGCAAGCCATTGGTTCCTTTCTTTGAGAAAAGCTTTCCAATTTTTCCAAGGAATTCTTTATGAAGTCACTTTAATTGCTGTCAATGCTTAGTCATTCTTCAGCTGGAGACCAGTCAGATGCAGAGCAGTGTACGCTTACGAAAATTACCAAAATGTGGTGAAGATATAAACTTTGTCCGCCATTCTGTAGTTTAATAGTCAGTCGGCTGGCTTCATGATTTTTCTCTCATTGTGATTTTTGCCAGTGCCTGCTCTTGTGATTCACTGCCCCCTGAAGGAGGCAGGGGAGAGATGAGCTGGCAGAATTAACCGGGGCTGCAGGAATCAAGAGATGCATTGGCTGGCTTCATGGTTTTCCCCACATTGTGAGTTTTGCATAGCACACATAGACTCATCATGATTCGCGATATATTACCAGGTCAAAAATTATGAAAGCGTTGTCACGATATGGACTTCAACCCAGCCCAGCCCTAGTCAAATCTCTCAGAAACTCATCACTATGAATGCAACTGTTGCATGTCTCTAGATAGCTGTGCCTGGTGAACTGCAAATTATCCTGCCGACTGCTCTCCTAATTTGGGCAGCAGGCTTTTTGTCATTCTGTAAAATGCCTCCCCCCCCACCTCAAATTCAGAGCAAGTCTGGCAACTTCCAAATAGATATTTTGGAAATATATATAATGAAGTATACAAAACTGCATCTTGCACATTTTCAGTTATATGTTTATCACAGAGCTTTACAGACCAAGATTTGCTAGGACAAGCCCTTGAAGATGCCTTGGAGGTGTTGCAGCAACATTCCTATGGCGACTGTAATTATGCGCCAGGTAAAAAAAGCAATACTAGTTATATTCCAGCTTTGTTTTATTTTATTTGTTACATCTTTATCCTGCTGTTCTTCCCAAATGAGCCCAGAGTCCCAGGTTCTGATTATGTGTGAGTTCCAATTATTTCCGAATGTCAGAATATACATGAAAAAGATGCACTGTCTGTTTCCCCACCTGTCCCCCAAATCTGATGTGTTCAGCATAAAAAACTTATGGTAAATTACATTATGGACAAAGAATCCAGCAAACAATTGCTGGAGTATAATGTGTTTTAAATCTAATTATTTATAGTTTCATTTCCACACATCCTGGCTGTTCCTTGAAAGACCTCAGGATGGCATACTTATTCCTTCCCATTTTAATCTGCACAACAGCTCTGTGAGGTTTGTTTGGCTGGGGGGTTATGGTTGGTGCAGCACCATCTTCTATTCAGCTTTGTGGCTGAGTGAAAATCTGAATCTAGGCCTTCCTAGTCCAATACAGTAAGGCATACCCATCAACTGCCCTGGAAAAACTGTGACATCCCATTTCCCCCCATGAGAGTATGATGGCCATTTTGGGTGCCTCGCTCTTGCGTGATTTTGGGCCAAGATCTTAACCCAGAAAAAAAAGATCAGGCACTTTGCACCCCAAAAATGTTATTTCTGGGTCCATGATCTTGCATGGGTCATGCATCTTGTATGGGGTATTGGACTTGGAAAATGGTGTCCTGGATTTGGGCTGCGTTGTGTAAAATGAGACACATCTCAGAGTGAGCTCTCCAGTAGAGTAGAGTTTTGGACAGCCCTATTCAGGCATTATCCTCCATGTGGAGATTATTTTCTTTTATACTCTTAGTTTTAAACTGTTTGTATTCTCTGCTTAGCATTTTATTGCTTATACTTGTAATTTAGCCGTTAACTGTAATCCTCCCAGCATATTGCTATTGGGCAGCAAATAAATATTGTAAATGAATGAGTGTTTACACTTATTCTTTACCTCTCGCTGACATATTCTGTTTATTTCCCTCAAGAAGACTTTAAAAACTGTCTGACTTACCATCACCATTCTCTCCAAGCAAATCCAAGTTACCTATCAGATAAACCAATATATAGCTGGAGTGAAACACCGACTTTACTAGTAAGTAAAACTCAGTATTTAAGTGCAGGGGTGGCGGCAGAGAAATGAAAAATGCATTCTATTCTATTGCATTCTTGACATCAGAGGTGGGAAGCCTGTTTCAGCCCAAGGGCCATATTTCCCTTCTGGGGGCCACATGCTTATAGCGAGTGGGGCCAGAGGTAACAAGCAATGCCTATGTCCCACCTTTGTTCAGTAGGCTATATTCCAGTCACACAAAATCAAAAGTTTCTACACGTACACAACCCACATCTCTCTATCCAGGCAAGCAAGAGTTCAAGGATGCTTTCCAGTTGAGCAAAAGCAGGAGGTTAGTGCAGAACAGGACCACTGATGTGTGGTGTTATGTATGGAAGTTCTCACCCTGGCCACCAGGGGGTATTGTGTATATAGTTTTCACTCAGGTCCACGTCAGTTAATTTAGGCGGGAAACCCTGGGCTGTTGTTGTTACAGTGTTGACAGCTGGCTGCCTATAAAAGCAGGCTGGCTGTGCTGTGTTCAGTTCAGTTCAGTTCCAGCTTACTTATAAAGAACTACAGTGGTACCTCGGGTTAAGTACTTAATTCATTCCGGAGGTCCGTTCTTAACCTGAAACTGTTCTTAACCTGAAGCACCACTTTAGCTAATGGGGCCTCCTGCTGCCGCCGCGCCGCCGGAGCACGATTTCTGTTCTCATCCTGAAGCAAAGTTCTTAACCTGAGGCACCATTTCTGGGTTAGCAGAGTCTGTAACCTGAAGCGTATGTAACCCGAGGTACCACTGTACTTGGAGAAATCTCTGTGTCATCTGCTTTGTCAACTCACTACTTAATAGGTGGGACCCAGGGAGGATGTGTGGCTTTGAGAGAGTCTCAAGTCTCATCCCTGACTAGTTTCCCCTGCCCTGCTCCTACCACCTTCACTTTAGCATAAAACTCTGAGGTGGGGAAGTCTTTGCATGTAGACCTCTACGTGTGTAGACTTCCCTAGAGCCTGGGGCCCTGCATGATCAGGGTTTCAGAGCTTTGGGAAAGCTGCATGCATAGAAGTCTATGTGTGAAGTCCTCCTCACCTCAGAGTCACAGCATGGGCATAGCCAGGATTTTTGTTAGGGGGGCAGACCTTTGGCTGGGGTGGGGGGTAGAACCTCAGTTTGCTATGTATTTTTATTTTTATTGATTTAGGGGGAGTAGCTGCCCTTCCCTGCCCCCCCCCCAGCTACTCCCATGACAGATAGCTACTGTGGGATTAGCCAAAGCCCTTCCTCATCAGAGGCAAGGTCAAAAGCATAGCTTCACAGACCTTTGCTCTTTCACTTGAAGAAAGCTTGGGTCACTGTGGAATTCTAGAGAGCAGATAAATAACTTCACTCCGTTTCATGTCTCCTCACACTATTATTGTCCATTTCTTTAAGAATACAGAGGCAGATTTTTATCTGGGTGCAGCTGAGTACCATACTCTGCAGACCATTCCAGAAAATCCAGAGATGTATGTCATACCTTTGCAGCAAAAAGGCAGGAAAGGTTTGTGAACATTCTGGCAATTACATGTGTGCATTCTGGATCAGGGTTCATCAACTTTTGGAGCGAGTGGCCACATCTGGCATTTGGACTAAACACCATGGGCACCGGGGGACGCGGGTGGCGCTGTGGGTAAAACCTCAGCGCCTAGGACTTGCCGATTGTATGGTCGGCGGTTCAAATCCCCGCAGCGGGCTGCACTCCCGTTGCTCGGTCCCAGCGCCTGCCAACCTAGCAGTTTGAAAGCACCCTCGGGTGCAAGTAGATAAATAGGGATCGCTTACTAGCGGGAAGGTAAACGGCGTTTCCGTGTGCGGCTCTGGCTCGCCAGAGTAGCTTCGTCACATTGGCCACGTGACCCGGAAGTGTCTGCGGACAGCGCTGGCTCCTGGCCTCTAGAGTGAGATGAGCGCACAACCCTAGAGTCTGTCAAGACTGGCCCGTATGGGCAGGGGTACCTTTACCTTTTTACCATGGGCACCAGTCACAAAATGGCAGCTGTGGGAGCATGACATAACAAAAAATGGCTGCCATGGGGATGTAGCATAACATAAAATGGTTGCCGAAGAGGCATGGCATTATGTCTGCCACATCTAAATGGGTATCTAAAATAGCAGAAAGAGAGGTTCCCAAAATTATATGGGCATGCCCCATCAATTTTATGGGCGGTGGAAGGCACTTATATCAGCTACCGCTGTGCTCACTCACACAGAGAAGCTATTTTCACCTCTCCTCTGTTCAGAATGGAAAGGAAAGGTAGGTGTCAAATCCTGACATCCAATGAGATCTGGGGTCAGGGGTATTTTACAATTTGGCCATCGTGAGGAGAATTTAGACCACTCAATGGACCACTGTGAACAAGTCGTTCTGCACTTCGCTGACAAAATCACTTGGATCCATTCTGACTTGGATGCTATAGTTGATACAGATCTGGCGGATGTAACTGGCCTCTGCTTGTCCAGTGTTAATGGATACTTTTCAATTTGTACAGCCCAAGAATGCTAGATCCTTGTCCTTCCTGGCTCATCAAAAGGGCCAGTGGGGGACGGGCTAAGTGGATGACGGGAGCGGTCAGTGCCTTCTTCCAGCAAGGCATGGTTCCAGCATGCCTGAAGGAGGCAGTTATAAGGCCTCTATTGAAAAAGCCTCCCTTGAATCCCACCATGTTGGATAATTATCAGCCAGTCTCCAATATCCCATTTTGGGGCAAGGTATTGGACCTGTTTAATTATTATTATTTTTTTTAACTTCCTGATAGGCAGGAAGAAGCTACGCCTGTTTGAATATCTTCACGAATCTCTCCATAATCCAGACCTGGCAAACTGCATCCAGTGGTTAGATAAGCCCAATGGCGTCTTCCAGTTTATTTCCAAACACAAGGAGAAATTGGCAGAACTGTGGGGGGAACGCAAGGGAAACCGGAAGATCATGACCTACCAGAAAATGGCTAGAGCTCTGAGGAATTACGGAAGAACAGGAGAAATAATCAAAATCCGAAGGAAACTGACCTATCAGTTTGGTGCCATAGCTTTGCAAAGGCTTTCTCTGGCTTGCTTTCCTGGGAAAGAGGGAAATTTTGATCTCTATCACCAAGGTGATCAAAAGTACCACTATGCAGACAGCTGGCTTTCTTATCATTATTACATGTATAACAAGGATCATGAACTACAGCAGCTTTATAGCAATACAAATCCATTCTGTTATGAGTCTTAAAGAAACTTTGAAGGACAGCAACTCTTCTCCAGTGTATATTCTCCCAGCCCCTTGAGATATCACATTATGCATCTGCACGTTTTTTCTTTTCTTTTTTATGCTCCCTAAACTATTAACTCACTAGAAACCTGAAAACATATGCAAGCTTTCAGATTCACGTAAACCATTCTTCAGTCTTAGCTGGGATGGTCGTAGGAGATGTTTAAGGCTATACTCCACATGTGCCTGGGAGTAAGTCCCACAGAAACTTAGCAAGGCTTTCTTCTACACAGACATATACACAATTGTTCTGCAAAGCTCCTAAAAGAAGGAGAAAGGGGAGATCAATAACACAGGGAACAGACTATTGTAAGAACATCTAAATTATAACAATATTGATTTAGAGGATCTATTTATTTCAACAGATCTTTCTTCCAATTAACTGCACCCTCTTAAGCATGTTTACTCAGAAGTAAAGTCCACTGAACTGTATCCCCAGTAAGTGTGTACAGGTCTGTTGCCTTAATGGTAGAGTTTAATGGTATATTATAATCACAAACCCAAATATTAAGATCTCTGAGCATCCTAGTGCATATAACACATCAAGAATTACTGTGGCTTGTGTGTCTACAATGGTTTATGCATTTAATTTGCTTCTTACTGTATGTATCTCATTAAATATCACTTTATCTAACAGGCATTATTATATGGGAGCTTTTTGTTATTAATATTCAGCAACAGCCAGCATGTACTAAAATCCTCATAGGCACAAGTGGGTCATTAACTATTACAGTTCAAAAATCTTCAGAAATGTTGCTTGGATGGAAGTAATAATAATTAGCTCCTCCAAATAATTATGGTTTATTTTATACATATTTACATCTCAAGCCTTCAATACAGAAACGTCCTAAAATACTCTCCTGTCCCCCTTTTGCACTTGAAATAAATAGATCCAAGGGCAGGCCTTTGATCCTTGCTGCAAATCCTTCCTCCCCTACTGAAATCCCTTTGCCCTGCTCCTGCAGAAACCTAAGACAGCGCCTCTGATCTAAAGGCTTGTTTAAATATTTTAGTGGTAGTCTAAACTCTGTCATCACAAGTTATGATCATTTAGAGGGACTTGAGGCTAGCAAATGATGATTGGCACCAAATTAGAAAGAGGATTTGCAAGTAAAGTAATATCACACTGTATATGGGCGAAATTACTGTGTGTTGCTATCAGATGACTCCCACAGTAACTTGTGAGAGATGTAGCAACCAGATTCATAGCATAATACAGTCTGTCTCAAGAGGTTTAGGTTTTTTAAAGTCTCTAGTATTATGCCACATGAGAAGCTAGCAAGCACAGTAATTAGAGAACAGGCAGTTGAACTCACACAAAGTTTCCTCAAGTTTGTTCTTCTTAGTGTACCCATGAAACCCATTTAAAGATGTATCTAACTTCCCATATCAGCGATCACTGAATTTAAACATAAGCAAGCATTATGAAAGATTTCCCCACTCCACACTAAATCAACTGAAATCTATAATAGGTATCATATACCTCTGCTTTGATTGCAGTACTGCAACAAAAGTTTTCACACATAAGGTGTAAATCAACTCTGCACTTCTTTCATGCAATATACACCATTAAGCTGCTCAATGTACATTTCCCATTTATTTATTGTATGATTATTCCATCCTTGCTCAAAGGTTCTTACGGGGTTCTTCTTTTTCTGTTGCCCTCACCACAACCTTGTAGAGTAGATTAGCATGCACAACGATGACTGGCCCAAGGTTACCCACTGAGCTTCATGGCTGTGTCCGCATTTGAACCTGGGTGCTTCTTGGACTTGCTGATGTGAAGGTTGGCAGTTCGAATCCCCTTGACAGAGTGAGCTCCCATTGCTCTGTCCCAGCTCCTGCCAACCTAGCAGTTCAAAAGCATACCAGTGCAAACAAATAGGTACTGCTGTGGCAGGAAGGTAAACAGTGTTTCCATGCGCTCTGGTTTCCGTCACGGTGTTCTGTTGCGCCAGAAGCGGTTTAGTCATGCTGGCCACATGACCCGGAAAGTTGTCTGTGGACAAACGCCAGCTCCCTCGGCCTGAAAGCGAGATGAGTGCAGCAACACCATAGTTGCCTTTGACTGGACTTAACTGTCCAGGTGCATGGGTAGGCACACTAAGGCCCGGGGGCTGGATCCGGCCCAATAGCCTTCTAAATCTGGCCCGCAGACGTTCCGGGAATCAGCTTGTTTTACATGAGTAGAATGTGTCCTTTTATATAAAATGCATCTCTGGGTTATTTGTGGGGCATAGGAATTCTTTCTCCCCCCCAAAAAATATAGTCCAGCCCCCCACAAGCTCTGAGGGACAGTGGACCAGCCCGCTGCTGAAAAGGTTTGCTGACCCCTGGTCCAGGGGTCCTTTACCCCCCCTTTTTAAAACCCCCTGGGCCAAGCCCAACCCTCTAACCAACACGAGAGCAGACAAGCCCTTGTTTGCATTGCAAAACTAGCAAGTCAGAAAAATAGCACTTTAAACTCTCTGTATAACCACTCCCACCTCCTTAAACAGTCATTTACAGCAACTAAGAGGAGTTTTGGGCAGAAGAGGTCAGTGACAGGCGCATGCAGCTGGTGGTGCTTCTTTGTAACATGCAAAGGGGGAACCTTGCTTCAGGAAGGATCTGCATCCATATCTGAACCTTGCATATATCCTCATAGGAGTTTCCCTTTTGACGATGGAAAGAAATGCTGCCGGATAGAAGTCTGGGGAGGAGGGAAGAGGCATAGCTCTGTGATAGAGCACCACCTTCCCTGCAGAAGGCCTCAGGTTCAATCCTGGAATCTCCTGGTAGGGCTGGGAATAACCCCTACATGAACCCTTAAGAGAAGCTTCCTCTCAGTATAGACCAAGTATTGTACACACAATACTTTCAACACACATTCGAGTCACATTTCCCCTCTCATTTCTGGACCCTGTAGATTGTAAGTAAGAAGGCTGGTGGGCTTTGAAGAATTGGGTTGGTGGGAGAGTGACTCATTTGCCTTAATGGACATCACAGGCCATTGCAAGAACATGGTGCTGGCCTAGATGAGCCTTTGGCCTGATCCAGTGGGGCTTTTCTTATGTTACTTCTTAGGCAAGAAGAGGGATATCAGCCTTGTCAGCAGGAGCCCTTGTGCTGAGGCATCAGGCATAAGCCTGCATTTTATTAATGTTTGATCAGGACTTGTATATTAAAGAGAGGGCTTAGATTTTCAAAAGTTTCATGCCAGGCAAGAAGGCTAGCTGCTTAAGAAAACACTGACAGTGTTTTCTTCCTCTTAGACAAGGGGCCCCTTTTGATTGATAGCAGAAAACAATTCTCAAAGTCGTAAAAGCTGAAATTACAGACTGAGTAAGGACACTGACCCTACATGTTACAGAAGATAACAAAGGCAGAGATAAATATAATTAGGAATGAGTAAATAGTAAAATAATGCCAATGTGCCTCCCAGTAAAATGAGCCAGATCTTCTTTCCAAGGTTAAAGGCCAAATGGAGAAGCATCTAGCTGGCAGAAATTTTGGGAAGTCTTTTAAAGCTGTTTCTTTCTTAAAGAGAGAGAGTTTAAGGGCAATAAATGTTGGGAAGAGCTAATGGAAACAAAGCAACTGGCTGGAGAAGGGGGGGGGGGAAGATGTAAACTAAAGAGGTTTCTTCTGAAACTGTTTTAAACTGAGTTCCTTTTGTACAAAGACCTTATTCTTTTTAAGAGGCTACCTGTGTTGTGTATTAAGTGTATTGGCATAGATGTAATTATGCAAAGGATTTAAGAAATGCTAGATTTCATATAGTTGTAAAGAGTTGTATTTTATCCTGGAATTAAGTCAGCCAGCAGCCTAGCCCCCTGCCAGACAGGAAGACGCCAGTCCTGGGCAGTCCTGATATATGGCTGTCAGACATTTGTTTGGAAACCTTCAAATGAAGGAGATCTTTCAATGTTGATGTGAAACTCAAGATCCTTGACATATGTTTAAGATAAAAATTTAAGATTAACCATTTGTTTTAGAAGGCAATAGGGCAAGGAGGGCAAGAGGTGAGCTGGTAATTAAGATTCCTTGTTGAGACACATGTAAGATATATTACTACTTATTTGTCATTTATAGATGTAACAATATATAGCTCTTTGTGCTCCATATAAGGACAGGAGGATATGGGTGTATCTTTTTGTGATTGGTTCTAGCAATCAGCCAATAGGAAATCCAACCAGGCTGATTGGACAGAGGCAGCCACAGGAGGAGCAAAGGGGGCTGGATTAAGGGAATATAAGTGCTGGCCATAATGGCAGGAGGCAGGCCAGAGCTTGGTAACCATATACCACTGTGCCTCTCATTTATTTGTCTGACAAATAAATAATTATTTTAATTTCTCTATTGCTGCGTTGAATATTTCATTCCAGCTAAGCGTTAACCACAAGCAGGGTGCTACAGTGCCGGACAGGTATGCTTTGATAGGAACAGGTTGTGTGTATGCTGGAATAGCAATGATCATAGAATCATGGGATTACAGAGTTGGAAGGGACTCTGAGGATTATCTAGTTTAACCCCCTGCAATTCTGGAATCTCAACATGTGGTCCTCCATCCAGTTTGAAACCATGCTGGACCCTGCTTAGCTTTGCAAATGTGCTAGGCATTTTATTGCTGCACCATTTGAAAAGAGACTGGATGGTGATGGTCGCTACAGTGCAGTTCTTACCATGGATGTGTGGCTTTTGCTCCAGCATCTGGACCTTTAGGGCTGATGGTATATAACCAGCTATGCCGACACAGTAGGTTGAGTGAACAAGACCTTATATTACTGCTTTAATGTTGTCAGATGCCACATGGTGGTGCTATATGTCAACCTTGTTTTCAAGCTAAATTGGTTTCATTCGGCTCTAGAAGGACCAAACTAGACTTGAAAACATGTGGGATTTTGCAAAACGCAGATTGCAACAGTTCGGAGGCAACTGATAATTAACAGGGCCAGAGTATGCATGGACCACTTCCTCCTGTGCATCAATCCTGAAGAATTTCCTTCTGAAGCTGGTATTTGTCTTGGAAGGTAATCCCCAATTGGTGGCAATGGGGGAATTCCTAGCAATGCAACAACCCCCTTCAAAGAGAGAATTTCCTCAAGACAGTAGCAGGGAGAAGGAATGCCTGCCCACATCTCCTTAATTATCACTTTCTGCTAGCTGATGTATTTGCATTTACCAAAAAAAAAAAAAAAAAAGACACATTAAATGCAAGGCCTCCTTTAATATCTGGTTTGGCCCTGAATCTTGCTTGCTTGTCCTCCTTATCTTTCAGCATTATTTCAACTACTGTACATCCACACAGGGCTGTCAGCTTTTGAACCAGACCCCTCTGCAGCTTTTAACAGCAGTTTTACCTTCGGCAATTAACAGGTGGTAACATTTTTTAAGGAACAAAGAATCTTGTGGCACCTTAAAGAGTAACACATTTATTATGACTTACGTAGGTGCCGTGCACTCATTATATTAAATGTTTAATATTGAAATGCCATCCTTTCATGGATATTTTTAAAGCACTAGTTGCTGGATTCTGCATACCTCTTAAAAGAACTGATGAAGATGAGGCCACACACCCTCCCTGCCCCACCAGTTGGCATTCCATTATCCAGCTAGCTCGATAATGGTCCAAAGTCCACATTCTAAAAGGAAGACACTCCAATTTCATAGACTCATAAAGTTCAACTGGCTCACACAGGATTTGTAAAGTCTTTGGTCCTCCAGATGTTGCTGCACTACAACTCCCATCAGCCCGAGCATGGGTGGCCAATGGTCAGAGTTGGTGGGAATTGTAGTTCACCAACATATGGAGGACTAAACCCACACCTGAGCTACTGCAACTGTATAATGGGAGGACTTCAGACAGATGAACAGATCCTGTACTTAGAGATATACCTTTGGCTGGAGATGGGTAATGGTTCACAGGCTGCACATTCACACCGTGCATTTGAAGCACTATTTAAAGCACATGGCTCCCCTAAAAGAATCATGGCAACCACAGTTCACCCCTCACAAAACTACAATTTCTAGCATCTTTAACAAAACTGAAGCTCCTGGGATTCTTTGGGGGAAGCCACGTGTTTTAAATGTATGGTGTAGATGTGACTGAATCATCAGTCACATGGCAACCACCTATGAGTTGTTAGCTCCTAATTTTCATTGGGACTTTAGCATGCAGGGACAGGAGGTTTAGATTTTCTTTTCCCGAATGGATTCCCACTGAAATTTTCCATACACAATGCAGTTAAGACTTTAAGGGGGAAAGCTCCCATTGGCACCAATGGGAGCTTTTTACTAAGAGCAACTACAGCATATGCTGGATGTGGTGCTTTTCATTTAAATTACAACAGGAGAGGGAGGAATAAGACCTCCCTTCATGTGCTATGGTCTTAATAACATCCACCCACACACCTATGCTTTTTTTTTTTAATCCACACTATTAACCCAACATATAGGCTGACTCTGAAGGAAGAAGAGGAAAGATGCCCATTTTCACTATGAACAACATGGGGCCAATATTTCTCATGAGAGGAAAGAGCTATCTTATTAAGAATGTGTGCATGGAACAACTTCTGTTAATACTGTGGATTAGAAGATGAACCTCAGTGCGACTGGACTGTATTATCAAGATGCCATCGGCACGCAGACAGAGTGTAAATTGGTGGGTGGAAAAACAGATCCCTTTGGACATTCCAAAGTCACATAATACAAGCCAAGGGCCGAAGACCAATGGAGAAGTAAGAGAAAAAGCAGCTGGCCACAAGTCCCAGAAGAATTGCTGGGAGGAAAAGAATCCCTGGAAACCAGGAGAATTGTTACTGTATTAATCAAAACCCCCTCAGTTTTTTATGTTCTGTGGTGAGTGTGAATCAATAGGTAGCAAAAATGGAACCACACACACACACACACACACACACACGGGCATTGGCAGACATGGGAGAATCCCATAATTTGCAGAAGTGGAACAAATCTTTAGAGGGGGGAAACTGAAGTGGGAGAAGACATAATTCATAATCCCTATGAGGACTAGGGATGTAAGAAGGTGCTGTTTTCCACTGTGCTGTGCATTCCTCACATACAACACCGTTTCTGTCCTGCTGCAGTTCATCTTCCACCAAAGACTACACTTTTTGTCTTGCTGTCTGCCGTGGTGAAACTATGTAATTTGTGTAACTAATTACCTTGCCATGATGCTGTTCCACCCTGTTCATTTCAATGCAAACACAAATGGGGGCGGCAGCGTTGTAATCAATTATGTATTGTGTGCAGACTGAAAGCAGCAGCAATTTCAGTCTTTCCCACTTTTGTTGGAATTCTGTGGCATCCCTAATGGGAGCTGAGCATGTTGAATGGCCACAGGATACTGATGAGGGCAGGCAGGATAAAGGGGAAATGGATTGGAGTGGCTTGAAACCTGAACAGAAACACACTGCATTGCAACAATTTGTTGCAGGTTCCCTTGAATATTCTTTTCAAAGGAGTTACAAGGTCTTCATAGCATAAATCCCTGAACTGTGGGTCACAATTTAATGGACTATCCTGGAAAATCAACCTAGCATTGCAATAATCCAAACTATATGTGTTTCTGACTTCCAATATCCCTAAAGTTAGCTACCATATAATTGTTATATATTGTGAGGATTTGATATTTGACTTCAAGTCCTTAATTCCACTTCTATAATATACTACTAATCATTATCATTAAGAAAATGTATTTCAGTTCATTTTGTGGCCTATTAAATCCTGGGATTGTCGCTTAGAATGATTAGGCTTTATCCCAGCTTAGGTCTGGCTCATATGATGATATAAAACTTGTGAGTAGAGATGCCGAGGGCTGCCACATACCTGCTGTCTATCCATTGTGCCCTCCAGATCTTGTTGGGACCCCAAAACGTCTCACTGCTTCAGGATTGGAGTATACTGGGAAAAGTTACTAAATACATTCTACAATATTCCCTCTACCAGTGGTGGTAGGGTTGGTGCCAGGGAGACCAGCAGTAGATGGAGACAGACCCAATGACAGGCAGAGCCACCCCTTGACTGGCTGTAAGGAAGAGATATATAGGTCACCATAATCAGTTCAACACATTATCACTGTATGATGCATGAATGTAGCTGATTTCCATTATTCCTGTTGGGATGTTGGAAATGTGAATATTGGCTGAACTTACACAGTAAGAGAATGCCAATAGGGCTGATTTACCTCATTGGCTTGCAAATGATCCACAGAGGCACACAGAGTCCCATGGGTACTAGTACCTTGTAGGTATGAATGCTACTGCCATATCTGGAATGTATTGTATGAACAAGTATTTAGTTCAGGAGGAATAAAAACAAATCATCTCCATTAGTTCCATGCATTCATTATTGCACAGTGGTTTCTTTTCAGAGATTTTGCTCTATACATTGAAGTTTGCTCAGTTTCTGAGGTGTTTTCTTCAAACCCTGAACAGTAATTCACCTCATGGCTGTCCTGAAGACTGGTGAGAAAAGCAACACCTAATTAATCAGTGGCAGATGCTGTTATTACGGGAAGTCGGCAAACACCCAACAGTTAAGGTAAACTGTAGTGTAACATTAAGCTTAGCTGACAAATTTCCAAGTCTTCTGATGGTAGGAGCTGAGGAGTGAAGCTACATCAGAGGTAATGTGAAACACTTCTATATGCCTATGACAGAAGGGAATGCTGCTTGATTCAGAACTGGAATGAGATGCATTCTAGAATATTCCCTCTCTCCTCTCCCACTCACAAAACTTCCAGTCCAATCAGAAACAAATCACGACTGCTTTTGCTCTGGTGGCAATTGCATCGAAAAAGCTGTTGTTCTCCACCATCATTGTCTGCCGAATGTCACTGCGGAGCTTTTCTGAGTGGTCTGTGGTCTTTTAAAATACGACACAGTAGGAAATAGCATTTGTATCTGTCACAATTTGGACTCCATATTGAATTCCAATCAGTGGAGGTGTCAGTGGCATTGTCTGTTTTTTGTTTGTTGGATGATTTCCAGTTCTTAGGACCTGAGAATGTGGAAAAGGTGAACCCCAACCATCCATATGTATGCTTGGACCCTTCCCCTCCCCCCAGCTCATTGCATCTAGCAAGGAAAGGATAGCTTGGTTGGTCTAGGAGGTGGGGAATACCTCATTAAAAGATGCTATGGTTCTATGCTCCTTAAAGGAGATGGTAGTGTGATCGCTCTAGAAAAAAACTTCATTGGATCCAGAAGATCTTAACAAATATAGGCTGGGAAAGGTACACAATACTTCTGCTACTGCATTGAAAGAGGCTGGGCATTATGGGTATATTAAGCCACCGATACTGGATCCTGGTTCTAATTAAGTGTTGACATTTATCTTTAAAGCCTTTCACAGTTTGAGCTCTTGAAGCATTGCCCCTTCTCACATGTGCCTACCTATCTATGTCTTGAAGCCATTCTCCGAGTGCCCCTTTGAGCAGCAGGTGACCAGATGTGAAGAGGCCTTTTCAGCAATGGCCTCACAGCTGTGAAATGCAGTCCCTTCACCGGGCACCTACACTGATGGATTTCTGGCACAAGGAAAATATCTTTTCTATTTACCCAGGCCTTTAAACGTATGCAGTAGTTTACCACGACATTCCCTTTGTGAAGTTGCTTAGTGTTTTTAACTTACTTAATCTGTGGTGACCCTCTGTTCTGTTTTTTTTTAGTGGTCTTTCTGATGCTATAGTTGTGTTTTTGCTTGCTGCATTTTATTGTATCTTTATTGTAATTGTATTCATTTTAACTCATTCTTATCTTTGTAAGCCTATCCAGAAAACCTCAATTATAGGCTGATCTATAAATAGTACCTTATGCATGAATGCAAAAATAAATACACAAGTCATACTGGCCTTTCAGCTTCTCGTCCACAGAGAGAAATCCTGCCTGTCTAGTTTTCCCTGTAATTAGGGTCTGGGGTAAAATACAAGAAGAGGCCTGATGGCTCAGGCTAAAAGCCCAGTCTCTAGACCAGTCTCCCTTTCTCAGTGGCCAGTGGCATGCCTCTCAGAAGGCCATAAGTACAACAGCACTCTCCCCACTTGCAATGCCCAGAAACACACCACCTTTGACCTTGTAGGGTGAACATAGCCATCACGGCTAGCAGCCACTGATAGCTTTATCCTCCATGGACTTGTCTAATCCTTTATAAAAGTTCTCTCTAGCTACGAGCCAAATAACTGTGGCCTGCCTGGGACAATGCTGTGTGACAGAAACATTTACCATACTTATTAGCCACGTGTTGTGGCTGTATTTGGGACAATGCTGTAGCAGCAGGAGGACATGCCATTATTTGCATCACCACTGTTAATTCTGCATTACAGGAGCACGTTGCAAAGTTAAAATATAAAGCCACCGCTTGTGTTGCAACAAGCTCTTGCCCTCCGCTGCTGGATCATGCTTGGTGTTAGCAGCACTCCCGACTCTCCTCCTCACCCTCATCTGAGGGTTACATACTTCCCTAATGGAGGCAGCTTGTCCCGTCCCAAGTATCTGGTGCCAACATAGCTACAATTCCGGATGAGCTCCGTCTCTCTGGGACACCTGCTGCCAGAGCTCAAAGTGATGACGTCAACGGCTTATTGGTGGGAGCTCAAGCTCTAAAACCCATGTAGCTCTGCTTGGGGAAGAACTATGATTTGGTATTAGAAGGAGGGAATCTCTCCAACTTTGGAATGAGATCGCTCAGATTTTGCAATTTGAAGGTCACAATGGATGTGACGTGTATAATTAGAGAAGGGTGATCATTAAGACGATGTTTGTATATTCAGCATATATTGAGGTGGCACTGGAAGACAAAATATCCAATTGATTTGTCAGTTAAAACTTTTAGCCTCCTGGGGTGGTAATGCAAATGAGGGCATAGATGCAATGCATTAGAAAAGGGGATCTTGTGTGAACCTTATGAACAAGGTTTGAGAATGCATTGATTTATAGATCTATTAGAAATAAATTGATATCTCCTTGGTAGAAAATATGGCCAATTATCTGTTAGACAGAGGAATAACATTTTCCCTGATAATAAAGGATATGACCAGGGATGTACTCATAATGCCTCTGTAGCAAACATTGTCACATCAGCAGAGCTTGTTTACCAACCTGGCACCCTCCAGATGTTTTTAGACTACAACTACAACTCCCTGCTGTACTGGCTGGGGTTGATGGGAATTGTAGTCTAAAATATCTCCAGGGCACCAGGTTAGGGAAAGCTTGTTTAGAGCCACTTCATATAGTCAGGTTAAAAAAACAAAAAACTACTGTGAATACAACATCTTCTAAATATAGAGCTAAAAATTTAAACCTCCAGTCTAGTAGCGTGTATTTGGGACTATGCATGTATAGACTTTTTTAAAAAGCTGAAATATCACTAACCAGCTGTTTGAGAGTGAAGGGAAGGGAGAGGGACTGAAACCCAAATAGCTGATCACCCAGATTTTAGCCAGTGTGGTGTAGTGGTTAGAGTCTCAGACTAGGACATGGGAGACCAGAGTTCGAATTTCCACACAGTTATGAAGCTCGGCCAACCACTCCCTCTCAGCCTAACTTGTGGGGATTAAATGGGGAGGGGGGAAACCATGTATACCACCTTGAGCTCCTTGGAGAAAAAGGTGGGATATAAATTCAGTCAATCAATCAATCAATCAATCAATCAATAGATAGATAGATAGGCTGGGGATATGCATGTGACTGTCGACTTATATGAGTGCATGGTCACTAGATGGATCAAGTGCATGAGCATATGTATGCTGTAGCTGCACTCATAAAAAGGGAATTACTTAAAAGAAAACTAAGGGTGCAGTTGTCTCTCTGCCTACCTGGGAGTGAAACCCATATGGAACTCAATGGGACTTTCTTCTGAATAGCCCTGTATAGGATTGCTCTGTTAAATAACTTTCCACAATTCATCAAACCTGAGTGAAATTTCTTTAGGGCAGTACATCATGAATGAGTATTTTTAAATGGGCTGTAAATCAAGCTATAAGAACCAAGCTCTTTGAGCAGTGGAACGTGAGACCAGCAATACTTTCTGAAGGCAAAGCTGCCCCCCATTTGTCCAGCCACTTGTGGACCCACATGAGTGATGATAACTTAGGAAAGTTCCTCACATTTCAAAACTCACACAGTGACTATCATGTTCTTCCTCTCGCTATCCTAGCCCCCACCCTTTCTCTCATACTGTGTACATGTGTTTGGAAACTTCAGCAAATGCTGACAGTGAAGGCTTGTTTTTTGTTTTTAAAAAATCACAATGCAAAACATAGGCCATATCCACACCATACATTTAAAGCATTATCATACCACTTTAACAATTGTGGCTTCTCCCAAAGAATCCTGGGAACTATGTTAAGGATGCTGAGAGTGGTGAGAAGACCCCAATTCCCCTCACAGAACTAAAATTCCCAGAGTTCCCTGGGAAGAGGGATTGATTTTTTTGACTTTTGAGAATTATTATTTCTGTGAGGGGAATAGGGGGTCTCTGAGTGGCAGGAGCCTCTCAAAGCTTTCTCTTTCCCTGCTGTACTACCTTGGATACATTTATCAGGATAGGGTACTGAGAGTTAGGAGACCTCAGTTTCCAGAACTACAGTTCCCAGAATCCCCTGAGAAGATGGATTGATTGTTAAACCACTCAGGGGCCTCCTAACAATTCTCAGCATGCTGTAGTTCCCACAGGGGTGGACTTTGGTGGTCTTTCTTTATATGGTGCCCTGTGCAAGGCCTGGATGGGCTGAGTCAGTTCAGAGACAGGGGGTTATTCATCGAGAAGGCTGCTTAGTGAATCAATACACCTGCATGCAGATCCAGCATCTCCAGGCAATCAATTTATTTAAATGCCCTTAACAGTCTTGCTCTCTGTAAGCTCTTTTCATCTTACGCTATCATTGATATTAGAATCCTTTAAATATATTCACTAGGCTAGGTTAGATGCAGGTTTGGCCCCTTTTGGGGCTTCTTTTTGAACTACCCCCCCCAGTAGTCTCTTCAATAGCAATTTGATCTGCAGCAATTTGACCAGGTTTAGCTTCATGTTGTGAAAAACATTACCTGCTAATTTCTCCATTCTCTGTTAAAAGAAGAGCGCAACTTGGAAGAGTGCTGATAGCTGCACGTCCTGCTTGTTGTCTTCCCAGAAGCATTTGGTTGGCTACAGTGGGCATAGGATGCTGGATTAGATGGGCCTTTGGTCTGATCCATCAGAGCTCTACTCATGTTCCAAGGGACAGGAATAGGCCAGGCTGGTCTCACTGTTGCCCACCCCCCCTTCAGTGTAATTACATAAAACAGAAACAATTTGTGCAATTGCTTGCCTAGTCAAATAATCAAAGAGTCCTGCACTGTATGTTCCAGCTCTCTGTGTTCAATTTATGCTTGCATTTTTTTCCCAGTTGCTTATTTGGGGGTGTTAAAGAGACTATGGACTGGATCCATGGATATATATTGCCTCTGAACTGAAAATTCCATATAGCCATATTGTGTATTTAAAAAGAGGAGTTGTGTTAAGATTTTTGCTGAGGACACCAGAGCCTATATTCTTCGAATATACAGTAATCTGCTCTTTCTGTTATTCCTTAGACAGGTATTTGACCCAATGTCACCTTCACCACCCTGCGCTAGCAATTACTTTAGCTGTTCCTTCTCCATAGCCAAGAGTATGTTTGTGCGTGTCAAGTGCAATGCTTTTATGATCCAAACTGCCCACATGCTGGAGAAGGAACACAGCCACCCACAAGATGTCAGATTACATATTGGCTGGGTCTCCTTAAAACATTGTGCATGAAAGCCCTTTGAAGCTTTTTTGTTGTTAATCTGCCAGCTATATTCCCATCAAGGGATAGACTGATGGCTCTAAGGCTGATCTACCTGAGCATCACTTTGTAATCTAGCCTAATACTCTTTGTCTTTGTTCTGGTCAGTTCTGAGCAGAAAGATATGATTGGAACATCTCATATGGTGCGGCTTATTTGGCATAACAGGAGGGGAGATCTCAGTTTCATAGAATCAAAGAATCTTAGAGTTAGAAGGGACTCTGAGGGTCAACCATTCAAATCCCCTGCAATGCAGGAATCTCAACTAAAGCATCCATGGCAAATGGCCATTGAATCTCTGCTTAAAAACCTCCAATGAAGGAGAGTCCACCTCATCCTAAGGAAGTCCATTCCACTGTCAAACAGCTCTTACCATCAGAAAGGCCTTCCTTATGTTTCGTCAGAATCTCTTTTCTTGTAACTTAAATCCATTGGTTCGAGTCCTAACCTCCGGAGCAGGAGAAAACAAGCTAGCTCCATCATATGCCATCATTAAACTGCTTTGAGATAGGCTTTTTGTTCAATGATAAGAAAGGCTTTTTGATGTTGCCACATAAATATTTCCAGAAAGCTTCTGAAACATTGTACTCCTGAACACTATTCAGGATCAGCCCTACTATTAGGTAAAGTGGAGAAGCTGCCTCAGGCAGAACATACTGCCCCTGCCCTCCTGAGTAAAGAGTGGCAGGAAAGTGTTCAAGGAAAAAGTTATATGTGCCACATGGCCTGACTTCTTTCTCCTAAGCTAGCCTGATGACCTCAGATGTGATGGAGGATGCTGCCCCCATCATCAGTGTTTGAAGTGAGATTTAATTGCCAGTCTGTTTGGCTTCTATACATGGAAAGGGTTGATGGTGCTCCATCTTTTCCCTCACTCCAGGCAACAAAATGTGTTAGGCTGCCCCCATGCCTATTCCAACCCTCTTTCTATTATTCTCTTCTAATATCCAGATCAAAAAATAATCTATATGCCAGGGAGAATTCCCCCATTTTCCATTCCATCTTTCCATTTCTAACAGTTCCTACAAATCAGGCAAGTTACCTAAATGAAGAGAATGGTATATTTCTTTTCATAATGACAGGTTGTTTTCCCCCCAGTTTAAAGGCTTCAGATTACTGTCTGTTGAAGACTTCATTTTGATTCTTCTCACTTTCCTTGTTACAAAATTCCACCTTCAACTACCAAAGAAAAATACTGACTTTGTTCAGTAGCTAGCTCCAAAACCATGACATAGTGATTATATTGGCTAGTGGACAGCAGAAAACGTCACTAAAGGTTTTTTTCCCCATGAAAAAATGGGGGAGGAGGGCACATGGTAGAATCATGCCCCCTTCCCTTCCTTGTAGCAACTAGGACTAGGGAAATACATCATCTACCATGGTGTCACTGTGCTCCTCATTGTCCCACCCTCAGAAGCTAGCAGCACATGATATGTGAGGTGCAGGCAGAATGATGCCCAGTGCGATGACACCATGGCATTCACTGCATTTACCTAGAAGTTAGAAGGGGCCGGGGGAACGATACCATGGCTGCATACACACCATATATTTAAAGCTCATTTACAGCACATCAGCTCAAAAAAACAATCCTGAGAACTGTAGTTTGTTAAGGGTGCTGTGAAATGTAGCTTTGCAAGGAGCAAACTACAACTCTCAGTTTTCTTTGGGGTAAATGTGCTTTAAATGTATGAAGTGTATGCAGCCACGGAATTGTGACAGCTCCATATCTGTTGTAATATCCCTATGTTGTAAAGTCAGTGATGAGGTGAAACTTTGTTATTTGTCTCTCCCCCTCCCCTCCCCCACCCCATCCACCCCCTGGTTCACATAGCTTTTTTCCATGAAACATATAGTTGTTCTGCTTTGTACTTCTTACAGTGAACAAGATCGTTCTGCTTAAGGTTTGCTGACAGATTGGCAGGAGCCTATAAATCTGAGCCAATGTTTGAAGCCTCTGGACCAGCGTCTAAGGTTTCTGTGACCGGGCCAGGAGACCCTGGCAGCAGTTAAGTGTCAGGGCCCTTGAGAGACCTTTTTGGAGTTGGCAGCAGAGAAGCATACATGTTTCCTTTCCCTGGCCCTAAGACAATCTTGTCTGTCCAATAAACTGCTGGGCATAGGATGTATGCTTAGAGCATGATGTATAGACCCAGGTCAGCTCAAGGCTGCATACACACTATAATATGCCACTATGAGGTGATTGGCAGGTGGTTGCCCACTTACTTGTCAGATTTAGCCTGCCAGGGGTGGGGGAGATAAAAGTTGTCTCCCTTTAGCCAGAAAATATTTCTTATCCCTGCTGCACTAGACCTTTTAAGTATATGCTTCCTCCCTCAAACAATTCTGGGCACTTTTGTTTACCCCTCAGAGTTTTACATTCCCAGACACCCTTAATAAACTACACTGCCCAGAACTCTTTGCTGAGGGAAAATAAGCTTCAAATGGACTTTAAAGTTGTATAGTGTGTTCACAGTCTTTTCCCTTGTCAACAAATATTCCCTCAATAATGCACAAAGCATGAAAGACTGTTAGCTGTTCCTGCTCAGTTCCTGTTTGCAATGGTTCAGTCTCCGATATTGAACACACCCTTAAACATGCCCACATTTCCTTGGGTGCCAGGATTAGACCCTATCTTCTGTTCTGAACAGGAGAGAGGGACAAAGAGTGTCTCTCTGTGAGTGAGCACAGTAGTAGCTGAGTAATTTAACTTTTTCTCCTTGATGGGGGATGTCTGCACCATTTGTGCTCCTCTCTCTCTTTTTGCTGTTTGGATGTGGCAGCCATTTTGTGTTTTGCCACGCCAGCCATGACAGCCATTTCATACCCTCCAATATTTCTCCGATGAAAATAGGGACATCCTAAGGAAAAGTGGGACGTTCTGGGATCAAATCAGAAACCGGAACGGCTTCTCTAAGTTAGGGACATCTCTGGAAAATAGGGACACTTGAGGGGTCTGCCATTTTGTGCTACTGTATGTCACATTACCCACTGCAGTCCTTTTGTGACTGGGGCCAGTGGCAGTTTATCAAAATACTAAATGTGCCCCCTAAATGTGTTAAAAGAGTCGATGTTTTATTATACTCTCAAAATGCTTTCCTTATTTTTGAGCTCTTCAGGTGGAAAGCCCAAACCAACTGAAATTTACTTTTACTTAATTCTGTATGACAAAACACACCTTAGAATCCTCATATTGTCCATAATCACTGAGAAAATGGAGAAAGTCACTTTTTTTGTCCTTTATCAGAAGACTGCCGCTCTCTTTCATGAAAAAGGCTTGAATAGTTAACTGAGTAATTGCTTGGTGGCCAGAAATTCAGTGGGTATGTAGCATGAGGAGAACGGTTGGAATGAATTGACCAGGACGTTTTCTTAGTAGTTCCACCCACTTTGGTGTCAGACTTATTTATTTCAAAGCTGAGGTAAACCTCTGGGGAGGAGAACGACAGTAACTGCCATTTTGTCCTCTCTAGAAAGCCCAGTTCTGAGGTGTTTTTGAGTTTGGGAAATTCAGAATGGCTGCCACTCTTTACAGAATATGTGGATCATGCCAGGAGCAACTAATTTTCTTCCAAAGATGTAAAGCCACTGAAGAAAAAAGCACTGACTGAAGCAGTCATGTTAAAAAATACTGTGGTATGGACTACTGTTCCCTGCAACCCTGTTCCTAATAGTTTTAAACCTAAACTATTAGGAAAGCATTTGTTTTTTAAAAAATAAGACAGTCTTGTAAAAAAAAAAACTTAAAAAACCCCATAAAAACTAAGATGCATTGTTTGAAAGTAGAAGTAAAGGTTTGAGAACTCCCCCAGAAAAGTTTATTGAGGGGGAGGGGCAGAGGAGAAGCTAATGAGAGATTAAAACTGCAGCCTTATGCATGTCAATTTCTTACAGACGCAAAACGTGTATTATGTGGCACCTGTAACACTGCCAGTTACTGCAATCAAAACAGTTAAGAAAGCAGATATGGGGTAAGGCAAACTGATCCCAAGTTGAACTCAGGTGTTATATGCTGACAAGGTCTCACCTCCAACAAAATTTTGTGGAAGTTAACTCCGCTGTTTGAATATGCACTGTGTGCCTCACTTGCTTTTGTCAACTCTGAATTGCCCACAAATCTGACTTATTGGAGTGAGAAAATTTTCTCTTCCTCTACTCTCGCCATAGCATGAATAATACTGTGTACCAGTTACACAGTCATCTTCATGCAGAACTTGTTTCATCTTAAGGACCTGATTCTGGTTTTTGTGTGTGTGTTTTTACACAGTTCTACTATGTACAGTATCCCACACATTGTTGGTGCTGCTGCTAATTAAATGTTAAATAGTAGCAGTAACGAAATAGAAACTCCATTTGAGAGACCCAGTTCTGTGACACATGTCAAACAGGAAACCTCTGAGGCCTATCAGATAACAAGTTATGGGAATCCTATGCTAACTATGGCTTCCTCTACTCCTGCGGGATCTTCTGAAAGGTTTGCTATTACATGCAGGACCTTGACAATCCCAGCAGCAGTATTTTAAGCTATTTTAGGCATAGCCATTCGCACAATAGTTTTGTATGGAGGAATTGTGACTATTTCCCACTGGGATATGGTTTGATAGTGGATATTTGTTGTTATTGGCCTTTATTGGCATAAGTTTAAACAATAAAATCATACCAAGCCATCCAAATGCATTAATAATCCAAAGACATACAATATATAAAAGACTAGATAGCCACCACTGAGTAAATCAGGCAACTTTAGATTTAGCTTCAAAAATCTGGGCTAAATACCCTGAAACAATCTTGGTAGTTTCATACTCCACTTGGTAGTGGAGTATCATCCCGCAACAAATACTGGATTACAGACTCTTTGTAAATCAATATTTTAAGCTGTGAGGGAGTCACTAGGAGATCTCTGTGAAGGGTGTTGAGAAGAGCGCAATCCAAAATTATGTGATAATAATATATAATAATAATTTATTATTTATACCCCGCCCATCTGGCTGGGCTTCCCCAGCCACTCTGGGCGGCTTTCAATAAAATATTAAAATACAGTAATGCATCAATCATTAAAAGCTTCCCTAAATAGGGCTGCCTCCAGATGTCTTCTAAAAGTCTGGTAGTTGTTCTCTTTGACATCTGGTGGGAGGGTGTTCCACAGGGCGGGCGCCACTACCGAGAAGGCCCTCTGCCTGGTTCCCTGCAACTTGGCTTCTTGCAGTGAGGGAACCGCCAGAAGGCCCTCAGCACTGGACCTCAGTGTCCAGGTAGAACTATGGGGGTGAAGACGTATCTGGTGTTGTATCTGGTGTTTTCTTACTACAGGAGCAGAAACTGTTCTGGAAGGGTTTTGTTTTTTTTAAAAAAAACACACCTTCCGAACAAAACAGATGAGGGAAATGCATTTAGACGAGCTAGCATAAAAGCTCTGTGATACAATAGGGTATCTAAATTGTAAAAGTCATTAGGCATTATTCCATGGTGGGTCTGCGATGCTAAGTAAGCAGATGAACTTACAAAAGGCTGGGAGGGGTAGAGTTTTTGGATTTCATGGTCTAGCAGTCTCTGCTTGATGAGAGAGAATACTGTATATGTGATTCATCGGATAGAATCCCTCTTTGCCTGAGTTTGAGGATAAAATCAGAAACCCATATAAAATTATGGGTATTTGAAAGTCATAATCCAGTCCCTATGTTCTAAGAGATCCTGACCTAACTCTGCCCACATAGCCAGATAGGAGACACATTTTGGGGCTCCTAGATTTTTTGGCTTTGAATTTGAAATGCAATCAATCCTGTAAATAAGTGTTCCCATTGAACTGCGTCCATTATTATTGCTTAATTTTGCTATTCAGCGCTGTAAAAGAAAATCTACAGGATGGACTGCGAGCAGATGCTATATAACCAATGCATTAATGAAAGCTATAGTGAAATTCATAGGAGTCAAACAGAGAAGGGCTTCTGTGGTGATCATAAGATTTGAGTAGGTTCATATGGGGTGGTTATTCAATTCCAATCCCCATCATGACCAACAGTTAAGAATGATGGGAGTTGTAGCCCAACAACATCTGGAGGGTGAAGGTTCACCACCCCTTGCTTAGGTCATGTATTCTACACCTACTGCCCCTCACTACTCTTGGAATTGCCCTTTGCTCAGTTTAACCTTTCTGAAAGATTTTATAAGGAATCTTGCATTTGTCAGAACTTAGCACTTTTCTTTACTGAATCACCCTAAAGCACATAATTAAGGAGGCAGCAGGCAGGAATCTTCCAAGTTCCCTTAGTATACTGCATTTTGCAGGCATCCACTTAAAAGTACCTCTAGGGAAAATGGTGAGCCCACCTTTATTTAGGTACAGTCCAACGAGAGGTTGCTATTTTGGGGGATGCAGTCACTTGGGATTCTTAGACAGTGAGTTAGTTTCACTCTGTATCTTGTGACCCTGAAGCTGGAGTGAGGAGTTTGCTGTCACAATTTCCTTAAAATCAGCAGGAAGGGGAACAGCTGGTTTCCTTTTAGTACTCTTTTTTGTGACACAACATAGACGCCACCTAAGCATGTCACAAAGTTTGTGCATGTATGTGTGTGTGCGTAGGAATATACTCTGCTGAAAACCTTAACTGGTAATGTGCAGCAGGTGAACACAATCTCCATCCCCTCTCTGTTGTGTACAACAACATGCAAAATGCAACATGAAACACAGCAGGGGCAGGGGGTGGAATGCCCTTGCTGCATTTTAAGCTGCAAATTAGTTCATAGCCTAAATGTTTTGCCTGTTGTTTAAGAGGAGTTCTGAGCCTTGCCAATTTTTATTCTATGCAATGGATGTTTTGTGTTGCCTTATAACAGTCGTTTAAATTTCTAAAAGTGCCCCTGGGGCCAAAAAAACTGGGGACCCCTACATTGAGATAGCACAATCAAGAATCAAAGGTTAACAGCCTGCAAGTCTATAGTGCCACATCCTATGTGACTGACTGACTACACAACTCATGTATATGCTGTGTTAATGTATCCCGAGCATATTCAAAGCTGCTAATTAAGTCATTTATTTATTTAAAATCTTTTATACCCTGGCCTAAACTTCCATGGCACCCAATAGTTCACCCCAATTAAAACAACTCGAATTAAAAATTAGAATCCTCTGAAATTCTGTAGGCTGGGTTTGAGGTGATTCTGGAGGCAAGCGTATTAAGTTAGGTGCAAAAAATGGGTGTGAACTACCTTGTTTTTAATTGAGTCTCAGAGAAAACCCATACTTTTAGGGGAAAACCCCAACCACAATTCCTGTTGGTTGGTCCACACCCATTGCTAAGCTATAGCTGATTAATGCATTGCACCAACTACTTATACCAAATAAGTATAAGCCTACTACAGTTCATATATCAAACGCTGACAACAGCCTGTATCGCTGCAGAGTAACCAGAGATGATGTAGCTGTCATGGAATCATATATCTTTGGTCAAACATAGGGAGACATATTAATTTACAACTTAAAGCTTGGGGTCGGGACAGTCCATACCCTCCATACATCTCAGCCAAGCACACTCTGCTCCTTTGGCACACTTTTTGTGGGTGCTGAGATTAGAATTCTGCCATGTTCTCACATCTGCTATGGCAATATTGACTATTAGTATATTTTAGCAGCTGGCATGTGATGCAAATCAGCTTCTCACATATCTGCCACACATTAGTTATGTGCTCTGAGTTGGCGGTACTTTGGGCAGCACATTCGGCACTCATCTGCTAACTTGCAGAATGCTGATTTAAAGGTTTTTGGTTCCTCTTACATAAATGAGACTGAGAAGTCAGACCACTGGTCCGTCTAGCTTAGTACTGTCCACACTGACGAACAGTGACTGTCCAGAGTTTCAGCAGAATAATTTCCCAGTCCTACCTGGGGGTGCATGGAATAAACCTGAGACCTTCTGCATTTGAAGCAGATGCTCTATCACTGAACTACAGCCCTTCACAGTATTTTCCCTGTTAGTATGGTTTTCATTATTTGTACCCAGGCATATACAATACAAAATGCACATCCTTATGCACATTATTATTCTGATTTCTCATTCTGGTAACAAAGTCATTGGGGAGGAATTGGAAAAGCAAATATTTAATAGAATTTTCTGGCCACAAACCGTATTCTTTCGCTCAATCTGTGATTTCTTTTGTTAGCATCCTAGGAGTATGGTGGGGGGCATGTGCTTTTGGCCAAGAATATCACTGCAGAGTTCAACATAAATAGAGAGATGTTTTTAAAAGCCTATCAGTTTTCCACAATGTCAGGCAAAGCACTTAGCTAAGTTATGTGTGCCAATATCATCTTTCCCATGGCTGGCTTGGCATTAAACATTAGGAATAAAGGATAATTTTAGCAAATGTCACATAATTTAGAGGAACATCCCTTGACCCACGAGCCCAGGATTATGCTATTCTATCTCTCTCTAACTTGGCAGGATCTACAATGAGGTTTTCAGAAAAGGTGGACAGTAATTGACTACTGATGGCCAAAGTATTAAGAAATCAGGACAGAGTAGGTTTTTTGATTTAGACTGAAAGAACAAACATGATAGTCCTAGCTGGGGAGGGTGGGGATCTTGGTTTTCTTTAGTAAAAGATCCACTGATTTCATCAGGGCCACAATCCACTGAGAAGTTCTCTCATTCATTTCAACTGGATCTTGAGCAGCAGAACTTCATAGGAAACTGCTTTATACTGAGTCAGACCATTAGGTCATCCAGCACAATATTGTCTACATTGACTGGCAGTGACTCTCTGGGACTTCAGACAGGAGTCTCTACCAGCCCTATCTGGAAATGCCAGGAATTGAACCTGCGACCTTCTGCATGTAAGGCAGATGCTCTTCCTACTGAGCTATGGTCCTTCCCAATGAATTAAGCTCTGGATCCACCAAGTACATGTGTGACTTTCCAGAAAACAGGGCATGTATCAAATAGATGTAAAATTTCTATACGTTCCTGTTGTTTCTCAGTGACTCATTCTGATTCTATTTCTAACAACACTGAGTTCATGATTAAAGGGACAGATTATGCTTCTTAAAAAAATGAGTTTTGTTATGTGATTGAAATTGTTTTACTATATTTATTGCTATGCAATGTAACTATAAACACACACACACACACACACACACACACAGTTATGTTGCACTGCAATAAATATATTAAAACAATTTAGTTCACAATACAAAAGACATGAAAAAGCATAATCTTTCTAATAGTAAGCACAGCACCACAACTCTGACAGAAATGGAACCCAAATGACCCCACACCCGGAAAGCAAGTGGGAAGTATCAGCATACTTAGGGAAATCCCAAGATTTAGAGAAGTATAAGAAATCTAAAAACAGCAACACCAAAAGGGGCACCTCCCACCTCAAAATTGCCCAAAAAGTGCTTGGTGGTCACCAAGAGATACTTAATGTTGATGCCAATTCGAAAAGAAAATATTCCTGCATGTGACACTGGCCCTTGAGATATTCCAATAAAGTATTCCTTACCATCCTGCTGCCAGAGAACTCTATGTTTGGTGGTGATGTATGAGTGGATATTTTCTGTAGTGCCACCCTAATTCTGAGATACCCTCGCTCACCCTAATTCTGGGATACCCTCTCTCACAGAAATTCACTTGATATCCACACTAGTGGCATTCAGACGCCAGGTAGAAATCTAACCATTTATTCTGGTTTTCGGCCTGTTATTTTATATTTTTGGTATGTGTTTTTTTAAACTGTGTTTTCTCTTTAAACTGAGATATCATTTTTTTAAAATTAATTTTATTATGGCCCATCCAGCGATCCAAGTATACCTGTATAGGGTGGGCTACAAATAGCCTCTATCTATCTATCTATCTATCTATCTATCTATCTATCTATCTATCTATCTATCAGTTTATCTATCTATCATCTATCTATCTCTTTATCTCTCTATCTATCTAATCTATTGACATACAGGCTTTCCCAGGGCAGATATATCCATACCAAATTGCCAAGTCCTGCCCTGATGGCACCACTGGTAATATGTTCTTAATTAAATGACTTCCTTATCCATTGCAAGGGATGGTGATGGCCCAGTAGAGACCAGTAGAGCCTGGATTTTGGAATGGGCAGGAAGCTTAGGCAAGACAAGGTCAGGACCTTGGATAAGGACCAAGGTGCTGGTTCAGGACCATGGTTAGCAGTTCTGCAGCTAATAAGTAGTCAGGATGAAAGCCCTGCCTCCCAAATACTGTACTGCTCCTGGCCAGTTGCTCCTGGCTGGTGCCTTTTTTGTAGCTGTTGGCTTCTTTTAGGCAATGGGTTTTCAAGCTGCAGGGGCTTTTGCAGGAAAGGTTCCACAGGTATTTCCTGAGCTGCCTAAGGGTTTATGGTCTGGTCATGAGAGTCCAGGGGCAGAGATGTATCTTCAGATTTCAGGGAATGAAATACAGGCTCGAGTGATAGCAGAACAACATTGGTAAAACTGGAGTGAATCCCTCTCTCCTTCTGGGAAACTTTTGTAAGGTCACTGTTTCTTAGGATTCCTGGTCCTGTGCCATAACAACTGGGAACAGGGAACTTCTTCACCCTCTTTTTTGAGTTCATGTGCCAGATGTTCAGGAATACAACTCCAGATCAGCTGGTTCAGATATACCAATTGGAAAGCGCTACCAAAAACTTTGTGCAGTTGCCTGCAGATGGCACCCAGTCTCCCCTGTTTATCCAGCTGATACTCTTAAAATAATACTGCTGCAGCAACTCCAAATGGATTGTTGAGCTTATCATAACAAACCAATGACCACACCATGCACAAATGCCACCCAGCCTCATTTGGGCTTATCGTGGGCTTGTATTGTTATGGTTCCAGACTGCTAATACCCTTAAGCCTCAGGCTCTAACTTGAGCAGGATGGGTTTATTTTGGGAAGAAGAATCTTTCCCATAGATGAGTGCCTATAATTCCAACAAAAGTCCTTTTTAAAAAAGCAGATATACTGTACTGAATTGTTTGGTCTAAAATTAAAAGAGTGTCACTCCCATGACTTACAAAAGAAGACATTGTAAAATCACTTGTCAGCAGTGAGAAAGATTGCAGCATCACCCAGAGATAGGATGGCCAGGGTAAAAAAGAGAGAGAGAGAGAACAGGGCTCCTGTATCTTTAATAATTGTGTTGAAGAGAGAATGCCCTGCTTGACAAGCTATGCCAGCTGAAATTCCCTCTTCTACACAACTCTTAAAGGTGCAGCAGCTCTGAACTCATTTCATCTGGTCACCCTACTGTCAACAAAATTCCGGCTGCGTATGTCATTCTGCTATGCCCGTAGAATTGCTGCCCTAGATGCATGGACCAATTAACTGTTCTCTCATGCCCATGAAGTAGAATGTTATCCCACTTCTTTTCAGGCAAACCTATAACTATCGAAGGCAGACCTAGTTAAGTTTGGTATAACCATCCCACTTTCCTTTCCCTCCTGTTTTCATTATTCCCGTGGTGACCATGAGAAGGGCCATAGCTCAGTGGAAGGGCACCTGTTTTTCCTGCTGAAGGTTCAGTCCTTGACATTTCCAGGTAAGATTGGAAAAGACCTGTGTCAGCTCCAGCCTGCTAGGACTGTTAAGATTTGTAGTCAAAAATATTGGAAATGCACCAGGTCAATGAAAGCTGAGCTAAAAACAGTAACTTAAAAAAACTGCATTCAAATAAATCTGATCAACAGAAGTGTTTTTTAAAAAATTGGGTTCTTGTATAAACTGTCAAGGAATTTTGTCAGCTCTTCCCAACTTGAACAGCTCTGTCTTCCCTGCATGGTCAAAACATTGCCACATTTAAAGTTACAGGGGTGACCAGATATCTCTCATTCCTGCTCAATGCTCTGCCACTCCTTCTAGCTAAACCAGCTGTCGGCCCCTGTGGCGAGTGCTCCCATGTGCAAAGATCCACTGTGAGAAATGAAATCCTAGGACTGTTACAAGACACTCCTTCCTGACATGTGCTACTTGTATAGTAAGTTCACTGTTTGGGTGGCTGTCAGGCAGGAAGTATAACCATTGAATGGTGTTTATCTGCCAAACATATGCCATCCATTAAGTGAGATGATGTCAAGCTTATTTGTACTGAAGGAAAACAAAAATCAAGGTTGTAGTTTTTCCTATCCATAACATTTTGTATCCTTAGTATGTCTTATTTCTATGGTTGCAAATAGGGGTGGAATTTTCCAAAAGGCTCACTTTGCGTGGATTTCCCCCCCTAATGTCCACCTTGCTCCTTGATCTCAGTTAGAAATCATTTATTTTTTACAGGTTTCACCAAAAATAGAAATAATTATTACTTGCACCATTATATTCATCATTATGCACATTATAATATGTACAATGTTATATTTTACCAGGTCTGTGAATGTTTAAGAAAAAATTATTGCTGCTGTTGTTCTTAATGCTGTAATATTACATACATGTTACATGTGTATACACTCCAATATTCCTAAAGCAACCAGCACATAAATTGATACAACAATACATGTAACTGTATAAAAATACTCATGTCTTAATACTTGCAAAATCATGCTGCAAAAATACAGTTCCACACGAGGCCTGACTTTTATAATATACATTTTCACATAATTTTGTATATGATTAGGTGGGCTTTAAAAATAATATGATATGACAAATATACAAGCACCTCAAGCATAAGCAGATACTCGATGCAGGAGGTCGATGCAGGAGCCCTAAATTCCATGTATAAATCCATTTAAAATGGATTTCTCCTCCATCCCTACTTGTAAACATTGGCTTACATCTGAAAGGGCTGTTGCACAAGTGGAAAGCACTTCCATCCACACATAGTAAGGACACTGAATTTTGCTAGTACCTCCTTTGCCTTCACAGAATATGCTCTTGAGGACTGGGGGGCACAGCAAGGAGTGTTGTCCCCAGCACCTGCGATTGTCATGGATTGGATGGGTGCAGAGGAGTGGTAGGAGTCCCCAAGGAAGCCCCCAAAGGAACAAAGCTCAGAGTCTTTCAGGATTGCAAGCCAGAAAATTAATGAAAAAGAACTAGGTTTATTTATTTATTTTAATTTTGTGGTTTTTAACTCTCTTCGAGGTGTTATTAACTCTCTTCGAGGTGTGCATCCGGTACAATCCTATGTATATTTGCTCTGTGATAAGTCACACAGCAGTGGGGCTTACTCCCAAGTAAATGGGCATAAGATTGCAATGTTTGTACCCCCCCCACACCCTTTTTGTAAGAACATATCCAAAGGCTAAAGGCTAAAGTACTGTGGTTTCAAAAGAAAGCTACGCAGGCCAGCATACTAATTGGGGTGGATGAAGTGCGGCTTAGGGTTTGCTATAAATTTAGCAACCAACCTAACAGAATTGGGCCATAAGTAACTTAGCTCACAGCTTAGTTAGCAGCCATTTTGTAATAAAAGCATGCTCAATAGCTGAAAAGAACTGTGCAGAGTTTCAAAAGAGTATCCACAGAGGCCAGAAATATCAAAAGATTAATTGGGGCAGAGTCCATATCTGGTAGCTTAGGAGAGCCAATGTTCGGTCAATGAGGTGCCAGAGAAGGGATCTTATGATGGGATAGAAGACCCTAAAGGGGATAAAGAAGGATTGCTTATGAACCTGGTCTCTTTATATTGCAAGGGTAAAATGCAAGGTCACATGCTAAATTAGGGAAGGAAGCATATCAAGTTGGATACTTTTGATCCACAGAATGTCTAGCATGTTGCATGGATTTGCCTGCACATAAAAACCAGAGACTTAGGGAATTAAAGCATGTTAATTACACTTACTAATTGTGGGTGAAGGCAGGCATTGTGTGTGATAATAATAATAATTTATTATTTATACCCCGCCCATCTGGCTGGGTTTCCCTAGCCACTCTGGGTAGCTTTCAACAGAATGAAACTTCAAACATTAAAAATTTCCCTAAACAGGGCTGCCTTCAGATGTCTTCTTAAAGTCGGATAGTTGTTTATTTCTTTGACATCTGATGGGAGGGCATTCCACAGGGAGGGTGCCACTACTGAGAAGGCCCTCTGCCTGGTTCCCTGTAACCTCACGTCTTGCAGTGAGGGAGCTGCCAGAAGGCCCTCAGCACTGGACCTCATTGTCCAGGCTGAACGATGGGGGTGAAGACGCTCCTTCAGGTATACTGGGCCGAGGCCGTTTAGGGCTTTAAAGGTCAGTGTGACTGGAAATGGCTTGAGCACGCATTTTATTTCCTCAAAAGACACATCTTAGAATGGATGCTTAAATTGCTTCCACCACACTTAAAATATTAGCCCACTTCGCACATGTATTGAGCCACTGTGGTGTAGTGGTTAGTGTCAGACTAGGACCTGGGAGACCAGAATTCAGTTCCCTACTCAGCCATGAAGCTCACTGGGTGTGCTTTGGCCAGTCACTGCCTCTCAGCCTAATCTACCTGACAGGATTGTTTGGGGGATTAAATGAGGAGAGGGAGAACTATGTGAGCCACCTTGAGCTCCTGGAGAAAAAGGTGGGGTGTAAATGCAATTAGTAATAACAATAGCAATAGCACATAGAATGAGGCTGTGGGGGCCCTACCTCTGGCTCTTTCCCAAGGCCAGAGGGAGCCACTGGTTTTGCCTGACACCCACATGTTCGGTATGGATGTCTGCAAGGAAAAGCCGATACACAAAGACCTACACAATTGTCATTCCAGAGCAGAGGGAAGTCTCCTTGGGTGAAGGTCAATACACATAGGCTTTCCATTGCAGACGTCTATTCCTAATGCATGGATGTCATGGGGTCAGTTGAACCACACAACCTCAGGGACAGAGATGCACCCTAACAACTCTGTTCTCTGTGTAATTCCACTTCACTGGATTCATGTGAAAGGGAATATAATGCCTGCCTTTGTGCTCTGGAAAGTAGGCTAGCATTATTATTGAAGCTGAGTTATGGGGCCTGTCTGCACTACATGTTTAAAGTAATATTACAACACTTCAAATAGTCTTGATTTCACCCAAAGAATCATGGGAACTGTAGTTAAGGGTGCTGAGAGCTCTAGGGAGACCCCTAGTTCCCTCACAAAGCTACAGTCCCCAGACTTTGCAGGGAAGAGGGATTGACTGTTAAACCCCTCTATAAATTGTAGCTTTTCGAGAAGAGGGGTCTCTTAACAACTCTCAGCAAACTACAGTTTTCAGGATTTTTGGGGGAAAGCCATGACTATTTAAATTGGCATATTACTGTTTTAAACGTATGGTGCAGAGGGAGCCACAGCGAATTCTCTAAGGATTCCAAATAAATTCAGACTCAGCTGTGATTTGAACCAGGGCTCTTCAGTTCATCATTCATGCTCCTATACCAGCTGGTATTCGAGTGAGCTGCAATGGGAAAAACCCCAAAAGGATTGGTTCAGTCATTAGGCAGAGTAGGCAGCTGCCCCTCAGGCAGCTGAAATAAGGGTGCCAGCAAATTAAGCTTTTATTATTGTTTGTTTTTACTTCTAGGGATGGAGAGAGGTACTTGTGGCATTTTCTGACTTAGGTGCCAAAATAACTTGGCTGGTTTTGGGCACTGTGGATCTTGACTTCAAAGGGTGGGGTGGGGACATCATTTTGCTGCTGTCTCAGGCATAAAAATGTATTGGGCTGACCCTGATCCAGTTTATAAGCATAATCTGCTTGCAGACATGCATATCAATCAAGGAGCTGCTGTGTTTTTCTGCTTCAGCCTGGCTTCTCTCTGCCCCCAGTCAAGCGCAACAGCAAAATGGATAGACATTCCTGCTGGCCAATGAACTGAATGATGATTGGCCATTTGTCCTTCCCCAGGCACCAGGGAGGCTATTGGCCTTTTGCAGGGGCAAGGGGAATTGAACACTGTATGCACATGCATTTGATTAAATGTGCATTTATGCCCCACCCATTTATGAAGAAGAATCAGTTTTCAATATGTTGAAAAATTGCTTATGGGAGTAAGGGAGAAGTTCCCAAGCAATTTATGCCCACCAGTCTTCAAACAATCTGTGCTGTGCCCTCAATAGGGAAGAAAAACATCCTTTGGAACAAGAAGAACTGACTGTGTTTCCACCATGGGCCCACTACAAAAATTATGTACTTCACTCTAGAGCAGGGATAGGGAATCTGTAGCCCTCCAGATTTGCTGAAACCTAACTCCCATTAGTGCCAGCCAGCAGGGCCAAGGGTCAGGGATGATATAGACCAACAGCACCTGGAGTGCCACAGGTTCCCCATCTGAATCCATAGTATTTCTTCACACCATGCATATGTCACTTACAGAATTTATTGCTATCGGGTGTAGGGATAGCCACAGGCTTGAAAAAACAAACAGGGCAAATTCACAGGGAAGTCACTGGTCATTAACTTAGGGTGGTTAAGACTCATGGTAGTATATGTCCAACTGCAAGGTGCTGTGGATAAATATAAGAGATGTTTAGAATCATCACAGTTGCTTTTACTGAATCCACCAAGACAACTGTGTTCTGTGTCAGCCCGTACCATAAACATGAGCCAACACAGTATAGAGTGTTGGTGGAAATCAGGCCTAATTAGCCATGACAGGCCTCTCTATTTGGCACGCAAGACTGATTTGGCCGTGCATTGACAATCAGGATTGTTGGAGCTAGCAAAGTGCGAAAATGGACCACCTGATATCACTGGGATGGATGCCAGGTGATTGCTAGGTGGGCATCCACCTGTTAAACTGGGCCCAGTGGGAAGATAAGGATCTGGCCCACTGGCCAAATCCAGTTCCCCAGCCCTGGTATACAAATACGGTCCTCTCAGTGGTGGCACCTATACTGTGGAATTCCTTTCTGAGTCATAGCCAGCAGGCACCATCTATTTAGTATTTTAAGGATGTTTTATAAACTCATCTGGTTTGTTGGATAGCCAGCTGCTAGGGTTTTTGTTAGTGTCTGGGTTTTTGTTTTTTGTGATTGGGCTTATTTAAAAATGATGGTTGTATTGGAATTTAAATTGTCGGTTATTGACGTAGTGGTATATTTGCTACTATACGAGCCTCATTGAGAAGGTGGTGTCTGGAAAGGCAGCTTAGAAGTATTTGAAATAAACAGATGCTCAAGTCTCTCCAACTATTAGCTCTGAAGAGCACCCTCCCATTAGCATCAGTGGGAACTTGGGAGCTTCTTCAACACGGATAGCAGCCACCACAAGGTGTGGGCTTTTGTTCAGACTGTGGCAGGGAAGGAAAGTGTTAACCTCTTCCCCAGGTGTTGATGAAAATGCTGCCCACTAAGCAGAGCATTAACTTTTTTTATGTAACCAAGCAGGTTTAGCCCACAGCCTGTCAGGGGCTAATGAGAGTTGTAGTCCAAAAACATCTGGAGGGCCCCAAGTTGGTGAGTTTTGCAGTGAAGCAGGAAGGCTAGCAAAGCTCATGTTTTATTGCAAAGGTGACATAAACAAAGCTATGTGAGTGAGCTTAGCATTACTGAGGGACTGTTATTAGAAATTATCCGGATGCTATCTGCATTCCTACCCTTTTGCTTCCTGGGACAGCAGGGATAAGGAGTGCTGCACAAACAAGATATCCCTTGCCAGAGGACAAAAGAGAAGTTTCTCAGCAGTGACCTTTACACTCGGGCATGAGAATCCTCCCAGTGATACATTCTGAAGTGCAGGAGCTCCTTGTGACACAGTCCACATAGCCACTACCCTGAGGAGGGTCCAAAAATGCAGACAGCAGAGTTGATCCATCATACACACATGTACACACACACAGCAAATAGCAGTGTTGTTGTTGTTTTTTAAGAAAATGCTCAGTCCATTAGGATCAGTATGACTGCAACACTATGCATAGTTTCCTGGGAGTAAGCTTCATTGAACTTGGTAGTGCTTACTTTTGACTGCATGTGTTCAGCTTATAAAACACACTGAACTTTAACTAAAGATACTGAGCCAGCTGAATGGAAATTTTAGCTCTGAATTAGAAATCCAGTCAATCCAGTACAGAAGTGTTCCCATTTAAGCCACTAGCATAAATAAAAGTATCTCTCTTCTCTGCTTGATTATTTCCCTCATTTGGGACTTCCGGGGTGGCGCCATCGGCAATGGCGGACTCCCTCTGAACTGGAGGGACTAGCTCTGCCTGAAACGGGTCTTTTCCGCTATGGCGAAGCGGGGACCCAGCTAAAAATCACAGGCGGATGAAGCCTGTGACCATGGGACTCGGCGGGCACCCTTAGTCTGGCAATGGGCCGTGAGATGTTTGGAGCTGTGGGGACTCTCAATTTCGGAGGGATTCTGAAACATCTTCTTAAATACCACATGGAGTTGAGTCTGGACTATGGAAAAGGGGCTGATCTGTTGAAAAGGGTCAAAAACATCACCAAGCTGGAGTTCCCACGAGTGAAAGGAGAATATGAAGAAGAGCTGCGGAAGGAACATGGAAGAGATTTAAGGGCCTCGGATATAAGGTTGCCAGGTTAATGCGCTAGATCGATGGGATAAAAAGGACTGACAAAACCCGGGACCAGGAGGAAGGGACACTGGATGAAGAGTGGATTGCTTTTATTTCTTTTTCTACTATCAGGATTGTTTTATAAAATTGATGAATGCTAGAAAAATGTTGGAACGAAATTATTTGGCTCTAGTAAAAAAGTTTAAAGAATTAGGTAAGAATATTATGGTTGTGAGAAGTCGGTAAAAATAAGATTTAAGTTTTAAGTTTTTAAGGTTCTCTATAAGATAAGATAAGATGAAGCTCAACATCAAAAAAACGAAGATCATGGCCACTGGGCCCATCACCTCCTGGCAAATAGAAGGGGAAGAAATGGAGGCAGTGAGAGATTTTACCTTCTTGGGCTCCATGATCAGTGCAGATGGTGACAGCAGTCACGAAATTAAAAGACGCCTGATCCTTGGGAGAAAGGCGATGGCAAACCTAGACAACATCTTAAAAAGCAGAGACATCACCTTGCCAACAAAGGTCCGTATAGTAAAAGCCATGGTTTTCCCAGTAGTGATGTATGGAAGTGAGAGCTGGACCATAAAGAAGGCTGATCGCCGAAGAATTGATGCTTTTGAATTATGGTGCTGGAGGAGACTCTTGAGAGTCCCATGGACTGCAAGAAGATCAAACCTCTCCATTCTGAAGGAAATCAGCCCTGAGCGCTCACTGGAAGGACAGATCGTGAAGCTGAGGCTCCAATACTTTGGCCACCTCATGAGAAGAGAAGACTCCCTTGAAAAGACCCTGATGTTGGGAAAGATGGAGGGCACAAGGAGAAGGGGACGACAGAGAATGAGATGGTTGGATGGTGTTCTTGAAGCTACCAGCATGAGTTTGATCAAACTGCGGGAGGCAGTGGAGGACAGAAGTGCCTGGCGTGCTCTGGTCCATGGGGTCACGAAGAGTCGGACACGACTAAATGACTAAACAACAACAACATAAGATAAGATGAAAATAGATGAAGGTAACGTAATGACAGAATACTATGAAATATGGAAAGGATTTGCTGCATAATTATTAATCAAAATACAAAAAAGGGAGGAGGAGGAGGTCAAAGAAAGAAGGTAATGACCGCTCCCCGCTTAAAATGGGGGGCGCCCTTTGCGTGGATGCGTGCAGCCCCTAGATCTGGAGCGGCTCCAACAGCATAGGCTTGGCTTTGCCTTCCCTCAGGTGGGATACCTGGAGGTCTCCACCTACCTCAGTCAGTTGTCCAATCCCACCTGGGGGAAGCGTTGCCAAGGAGACCAGGCCAGGTAGGGGAGGGATTACCTGCCCACACAATAGAGGGAGGATCTTACCTAGGAATCCTCACTTGGCTCCAGAGCTTCTCCCACCCTACTCACCCTCAGTTAAGGTCTTATTTTGCAGGTTAACTTTTCTTCACAGGTTTTGCAGGTTAACTTTTCTTCACAGGTATGCGGGCGCTGCTACGTTAAGGTCGCTGTTAAAGGGCCGGAAAGGAATTTCCCTGCATTGGCAGGTTTCGCCTTTCCCGTAGCAAAACGTCACAACTTTGGCGGTATCAGACCTTGGGCGGAATCCTTTTGTCCATCTTCCTCTTGCGGCGGCGATACCAGGGTTCCCCGTTAAAGGGGTTTTCCGAAGGGAGGCTTTGGCCGTACACCGAAAGGTCGTCATTGCTCCCTCCTGCGGCGACGGCGTTACGGGGGCGGCCATCTCTGCTTGAACATATGTTCTCCAGAGCCAGCCCATCCCCCCCACACACACTGGATAACCCTGATGCTCCCTAGGTCCCCGGCTGGGGACCGGGGAGGGAGAACGCCCAATGCCTGAGCCAAGGTCTACCCACATTTGAAATTTAATAAAGTTGTGGCCAATTTAATCCCATAGCACGTTGTCTAGAGTCGTTATTCACATGACGGGGGGACCGTGCAGGATCTGGGGACCCCGCCTGTCCACGCAATGAGAGTTGAGGATTTGAGAATGAGGGATGTATTTTTGTTTGTTTGCGGTGTATTTTTGTTTTTTGATTTTGTATTGTTTGAGGTGGTTTCTTTTTTCTTTGTTTTTTCTATTTTCTTTTTCTGCTTTGTTTTTTCTTTGTAATTTCAAAAATTTCCAATAAATATCATATTTTAAAAAAAGATTGTTTCCCTCATTTGCTTTACGACGTTAAGGTTACCAGATTTTTTTCAATGAATCCAGGGACACTTTTCAACTTCAATCGATTTTGTATGGGGATTGATTTGTAAATCCAGGGACTGTCCCTGGGAAATGGGGACGTCTGGTAACCTTACTTTATGTCCTCTGTCCTAGTCTACCACAAACAATAGTGAAACTTGAAAGCTTCATTCACATTCACTTACCAAAATACAACCATAGAATTGTAGAGTTGGAAGGGATCATGTGGGTCATCTAGTCCAACCCCCTGCAATGCAGGAATCTTTTGCAGAACATGGGGCTCGAACTCACAGTTCTGAGGTTAAGAGTCATATGTTCTACTGATTGAGCCATCCCAGATAAGTAGTTGTTGTTGTTTAGTCGTTTAGTCGTGTCCGACTCTTTGTGACCCCATGGACCAGAGCACGCCAGGCACTTCTGTCTTCCACTGCCTTCCACTTCTGTCTTCCACTGCAGTTTGGTCAAATGCATGCTGGTAGCTTCGAGAACACTGTGCAACCATCTCGTCCTCTGTCATCCCCTTCTCCTTGTGCCCTCCATCTTTCCTAACATCAGGGTCTTTTCCAGGGAGTCTTCTCTTCTCATGAGGTGGCCAAAGTATTGGAGTCTCAGCTTCACGATCTGTCCTTCCAGTGAGCACTCAGAGCTGATTTCCTTAAGAATGGAGAGGTTTGATCTTCTTGCAGTCCATGGGACTCTCAAGAGTCTCCTCCAGCACCATAATTCAAAAGCATCAAGCAGATAAGTAGTAGAGTGTGTCAATTACCCTGCTGCTCTAATGGATGGCCTCATCTCTCTTGCTCTAAAAAGTCCCAGATCTGCACCCCCTTGTGTTTTCAATCCTCTCTACACCATTAAATATTTCTGGAAAGAAAGGATTCCAGCTTTTAATATCTGTCAATCTGGACATTACAGTATATTCACCATGGGGATTGGAATCTCCACTATGTGTTCTCTTGCAATTTGTGTCAGTACTGTTTGTTGGGTAGGTGGGTGGGCTTTACCGGGAAAAATGTATTACCTGATGGCACTGATTTACTCAGTTAATTGATGATACATGCAGAGGTGGGATGGGAAAGACACTTTGATTATAGCAATTTCTGTGACAGACATTACATCCAGGCCACCTCTACAGCCATTATGATGCAACTTATTATGGGTCTCTATATGCATTGAAGATTGTGTCTATAGGACACACTATTTTTCCTGCTTTACTTATGCTGAGCAGTTTTTGAAGCACTATCCCATTATCCAATGTCACTTCCTGACAATCTGTTCATTAAACATTCATCCCAATTTGTTTGTAGAGAGATCTGGCAACATTGGCTATTTAATGAGCATTCATCCTGATTTGTTTATGGGGATATTAGGCAACATTGCTGCAAACAATTGTTATCCCACCTTTCCAGTGCATTTTCTCATCACTTTCCTTACTGCAAAAAGTCCAGTGTTTGGGGGAAGCAGGTTTGTTTCATCAGAGCTTTAAATCAGTTTTAATTGTGCAGCCTGAGTTTTCTGGTATGTGATTGAATCCCTCCCAGAAATAGTGGCAGTCTGGAAGTTCACCAAAACATGCAAATCATGTTTGATCAACAGCATAGCAAGAGAGAGAGAAATCCAACCCAGGTAATGCAGGCAACATGTGGCAATATTGTCTTCAGATCTTTGAAAAACTCTCTTCTGTTTACAACTTATGATTGTCACTCATCCAGGAAAGAAAACTCCCCAATAGCATTGAAAGTACAGTGTGGTACCCAACTACGTTTTACTTAGAGTAGACCCATAGAAATTAATAGAAATACATTAGGTGAATTCTGAGCAAAACATAGAATTTAATGTTAATTTGCGCAGAATAAAACTGACAGACCCCCTACCATTAGGTAAAGTGAGGTAGCAGATTTTGAATAGCACTTGGTTTTAGATATTGTAAAGGGGCATCATTTTTTAGTGATTTAATATATTAGAGTTGTCTTAGAGAGGGAGAGTTGTTTGTGGAATTTTCTGCCCTGGGTGCTGAGTTACTTGACTAGGAGGGCAGCAAAATATACTGGGCCTCCTTTGATGATTAGACTATTTCTTACATAGAGTTTGGACATGATCTTTTTACTTAAACATGCACCTCTCTCTGTTCCATAACACAATATTTCCATGATCTATTAATCTCACAACAACCCTGTGGTAAAGAATAATATCATGACCATTCTACAGCAATGAAACAGAAATGGAAGATTGTCAGATAGTTTATAACCATTGACAAGTCTGTTAACATTCTACATCTAATTTTAGCTATTGATCAGCACAGCTAGCTGGGGTTGATGGCAGTTGATGGAAGTTGTTGTCCAAAACATATTGTTGCATGTCATCAAAATCTCTGGCTGCTGCAAAATTCCTGGGGTTCCATGCACTTACCCAGGGTTTGGTTTTCTTGGAATGAAGGACAGCAGAGACTGTGGTGTCTTTATGATATATGGTTTATTTACACTTATATACAACCTGAGCCTACAATGGAGGAGTTCACAGCATTAACGCCCCAAGAGGCTTTTGCTTTTCCTATAGCCACAGCCTTGGATTCCAGCAGAAATCAGGCATGGTTCTGTCTCCCAGCTGCCCAGCCTGCAGCCTGCCAGTTTATAGCTTCTAGCTTGCACACACAACTCTCAACTCTGGCCTTTGTCTTTCTAACAACCAGTGAGTTGAGGGAGGGGGTCCCACCCATTTGCCATGTGGCACAGAACAACTTTCTTTCTTACCTTAATGGCACATACTTAGAAGGCCATCACTGGCTATTCCAGGATTTGACTCCATGCTGGATCCAGGAATTAGTAGAGGGCTCAGGCACTTACAGGAGCGAGCCAGCAGTAAATCACACTGTGCAAGTTGGAGCAGTAAATCACACTGTGCAACTCTTTATTAGCAAGAACACGATCTGCACAGGAATGTCAGGCCTAATGAGCACAGCAGCTCATTTCTGGTTGGTCTTGTCCCCATGAAGCAGTTGCTGAGAATGAAGATTCCCACCTCCCCACAATTGCCCAATTGCCCTCCTTTCCAGAGTTTTCCCCAAGCAATCTGAAGCCTTCCCAGTTTGGCCCAGGAGGCCATTTTGAGCTCATCACACTCACTTGTCATTCAGCTGACATCACCTGACATCAGGCACTGGACATCAGGTCACTGTTGAATGCAGTGAATTCCTTTATTCCGAATAGGATTCCTCGCAAGAAAAGGGAAAAGTTGACAGCTATGTCAAATACCCACACAGTTGCTCACAATTTGATCTGCCCCACTGTCTTAAAGTAGTTCCTCTCCCCACCATTAGTTGGTGGTCACATGGCCCTTCTGGTATCATATACCCTCCTATCCACTAGAGGGTGCACACACTCTGTTGCTGTACTTAGTGTCCTACAAATGAAGGACACTCACATTTTTTGTTCCCACACCAGTAGTGTCTCTAAATGCAGCTCTTTACCTTCTCCCTGACACAAAATGTATTGATGTGACTGCATTCCCACTGACTCCAACTGAAGGAGAAACTAAACATCACTCATTACAATGCCCTTCACGTGTATGATATATAGTTGTTGTCTGTCATATTCTATGCTCTGACAATAACAATAACAACAACAACAATTTTATTATTTATACCTCACCCATCTGGCTGAATTTCCCTAGCCACTCTGACAAGGACGGATATTTCACATACCTTGATTTAGCCTACAAATTGCTAAAAACTGCCAAGCCGTATTATGTGATCAAGATCAGGTCAGTTTCAGTTATCAACCATGGGAAAAAGACACACAGGTGCAGTATATCATTTAGAACATATATCAGGAACATATAATCTGCATATCTGAAAGCCCTTTGATTGTCTGGCAATCTATTTTACTTCCCAGATTGGGGGGGGGGGGTGCGCACGAGAGAGAGAGAGAGAGAGAATCTGATGCTTCTGAATTTAGAAAGTTATAGCCATTCTCCTCAGCCCCATGAAATGCAGCAGAGATTCCTTCCTAAAGCCAAGAGGGCAGCGGCTGCGAACAACAGATGTAAGCAGAGCTCCCATAACTGTCAGTTTTCGGAGGGTATGCATTGAGAGGAGAGGAGGTGCTATTTTGATTGATATTTCGCTGCTGTATATAAAGCCAAGGAATTCTTCTCCCCCTCTGCTTGTCACACTGGCCTGCAGGCTCTCCACTGGACTTGTGGCTCCTTGCTGTTGCATCTGACACATAATTGGGAATAAAGAGGAACAAAAACAATGCCGGAACCCACCAAAAAAGCCGGTAAGTGTCATCGTATCTCCCTTACTTGTCTTAACAAAAAGCAAAACATGTGTTTTGAAACCAGCTTGTGACTGAGCAGAGAGATCAGAGAAGGCAAAAGAAGCTGTTATCCTTTGTTGATTCACCAAATTTGAGATCCATGAAGAGAGTCCACTATCACTGAAAACAGTTAACAACTTAGTGACGAAGGTTAGAAAGCTCAGCTGAACTGGAACATTTTAGTTATGGTTGTGCTGTGCTAGATTATTGTTATTGTTGTTGGTACAATTTACTTTTCTGAAAGCTCCTTTTTAATTACCATGTGTCTGAATGTTTATAGGGGTAGTTCTATGTGTTTTCAAAAAGTGCATAAAGCTTTACTATTGCAAATGAATCTCATTTGTATGTTAACAGGAAGAGTAGGTTTATAATTCAGTTTTACAATTTACCTTGGATATTTGGGTATTTCTGATAATAGCATCCTCTTTACCTTATTCACTTTGTATCAAATTATGAGATTATTTTTGTGGCTGGCAAAACAGAGATGCTGTCATTATGAATCCAAACTTTGGAGGACTACTGCCCTTCTCAAGCAAAGATTTCACAAAGTTGTAACATATTTAGAATCCAGCGCTGCATAATGGGAATATTACCTAGACAGAAATCTTTCCTTTAAATAGTCCGCTTTTTAAAAAAAAGTATTGGGAAGAAGGTTCCTCAACTTTAACAGGCACAGTTTACCAGTAACTCTAGTATTCACTTATTATATTAATAGCACAATCCATAAACTGTCTACTCAGAAGTAAACTCCACTGAGTTCAGTGGGACTTACTTCCAGGTAAGCGTGTATAAGATTGCAACTTAAGATCACATGCACACCATACATTTAAAGTACACGGCTTTCCCTGGGAACTGTATTTTGTCAAGGATTCTGGGAATCACAGCTTTGTAAGAGGTAAACTACAGTTCCTTAGATTCTGTGGGGGAAGCTACATGCATTTAATGTGCTGTAAATATATAGTGTAGAAGCCTAAGTCTGCCTTCCTATATTAATGCTTCTTTTCCTACACATATCATCAATCGTGTGCATGAATGCTTAAGTTACAGTTTGATCCTGTGCATGCTTACTTGGAAGTAAGTCCTATTGCATTCAATGGAGCCTACTCAGTGGGCATAGGATGCTAGATTTCATCTTTTTCCTCTAAGCGAAATCTGCCCAGTTCCCTCGCCCTCTTTTATAGTCCACTCCCTATAACATCTCAGTTGCAAGCTTCATAAGGTCACCATATGCAATATAGCTTTTCCTATATGGATTTTAGGTGGTGGTGGGGGAACATATATGCTGTGTGTATACACTGTAACCTAGGGAAATTCCCAAAGAAAAAAACCAAACTTGTAAAATCCCTCCTTATTACCCAGTAACTTTTCTGCATGGAGGTGATATTAACAAAACATTTCCCCTTCATTCCTTTGGAATGTTGAAAAAGGATACTAGTATGCTAAGGAGCTAACAGCAATTTTCTCTGTGTGCTATGTTTGCTTCATGCTCAGAGCATAACTCACTTCCATATATAGGATCAAGGATATATCCTCAGGGCATATTGGATGGTGGCTCTGTGGGGTTTTCACCTTGTCTGTTAGCGTGTGGCATGGATGTCTTGAGTGTTTTACAAGGTAAATCAATTACTGGTTCAACCTTTGCCTTTGACATGGTGGATTTTGCTTGTCCCTTCTCATATTTTCTGGATAACGTGAACAAACCTACTGTACAGTATTAGGGATATATTGCTTACAGAAGCCTTTGCATGGCACAGAGGATTGGATCAGCTAATTTTTAGAATAATTACAGGCCTAGAATCTACCATGCTTTTCTTGATAGCAGTGTTACCACTTCAGTAAGAACTGCCAGCTTTGGGTCGCTGTTGTCTCAAAATGTTTCCAACAATTTTTTCTGGAAATGGATTGAAAGTGTCTTTTTATCATATGTATTACTTACATGGCCAGAGATATACTGCAAAAGCGTGGAGCCAGTGTGGTGTAGTGGTTGGAGTCTTGGATTAAAACCTGAGAGATCAGGGTTCAAATTATTTATTTATTTATTATTATTATTAATTTCAATACATCCAAAAATCACAGGATAGTTTACAATATAAAAACACAAAAATACAAAACATAACAAACAAAACAAAACAAAACAAAACAATAACCCTCCTCATACAGTTTAAAAGGCCATAGATTGTTTACCGTAATTATTCCAAGTTCTGGGAGAAGAGGAATGTTTTTGTGTGGTGCCTAAAGACATGTAACGAAGGTGACAGTTGAGCGTTCCTGGGGAGAGCATTCCACAAGTGGGAAGTCACCACAGAAAAGGCCTGTTCTCATGTTGCTGCCCTCCGGACATCTCATGGAGGAGGCACACAAAGAAGAGCCTTTGATGATGATCACAGGGTCCTGGTCGTTGCATATGAGGAGAGGTGGTCTTTGAGGTATTGTGGTTCTGAGCTTTTAAAGGCTTTATACGGGCATGGGCAAACTCTGGCCCTCCAGATGTTTGGGAGCACAATTCCCATCATCCCTGACCACTGGTCCTGTTAGCTAGGGATGATGGGAATTGTGGTCCCAAACATCTGGAAGGCCGGAGTTTGCCTATGCCTGGCCTTATATGTCAAAACCAGCACTCTGAATTGAGCCCAGAAACTAACTGGCAGCCAGCACAGTTGGGCCAGGATTGGTGCTATATGTTCATGTGGTCTTGCCCCAGTAACAACCTGGCCCCTGAATTCTGCACCAGCTGAAGTTTCTGAACTGTCTTCAAAGGCAGTCTCATGTATAACACATTGCAGTAATCTTACCTAGAGGTTACTGGAGCATAGACAACAGAGGTTAGGCTATCCCTGTCCACACAGGGGCACACTTGAGCCACCAGTCGAAGCTGATGGAAGGCACTCACATGTCACCAGGGCCACCTGAGCTTCAAGGGACAGCAATGGATCCACGAGTACCCCCAAGCTGTGTACCTGCTCCTTCAGAGAGTGTGTAACCCCATCAAGGGCAGGCATCCTCCAATCCATCCAGTCTGGGGAACCACCCACAAACAGTGCCTCACTCTTACCTGGATTGAGCTTCAGATGGATTGGCTCTCACCCAGTCCATTACCGAAGCAAGACAACGGTCCAGCACATCCACTGCCACACCTGCGGATGTAAGGAGAGGTAGACCTGTGTGTCATCAGCATATTGCTATCCCCAGTTGGCTATTAAGCTCACTTGGTGACCTTGGACCAGTCACTCACTCTCAGCCTAACCTACCTTATGGGGTTGTTGTGGGGTTTAAATGAGGAGGTGAACCATGTAGCTACTTTGAGCTCCTTAGAGGGAGGGGTGGGATAGAAATGCAATGAATAAATAAAAAATAAAAATTGCATTATTTTCTTCCCTTTCTTTTGTTTTAGTTTTATACTCAGTTCTGGCTAAGCATTTCCTTGAGGTTTTCTAAGATTGTTTAGACTAGGGCTGGGCAGCCTGTGGTCTTTCAGATGCTGCTGAGTCCCACAAGTGTAGCCAATGTTCAGGTTCTGCACCCCTGATTCATACAGAATTCCAATCTTCTGCACCAAGTAAAGCATTTACAGCTGATAATACCATACCCTTCACATTAATTTACAAGGTTTAGAGCTTATTAGCATTCCTTAGTTGCGTGGACTAGGAGTTTCAAAATTAGGATGTATTTTTGATGCAGTCAGAAGCAGTACAAAACAAATATATATTAAAGGGATTTAAAAATATTTTTTAAGAACAATACTTATTTTTGCAATAGGAGCATCCCAAATCTGCTAACTGACTTTAAATTTATGAATTGAAGCCTGTGTTCAAACTTTGGTGACATTTTAGGGTAATCCACCTACAATGACTTAAGAAAACTTGGTACTGTACTTCCAAAATTCTGAAACTTTGAGGTTAAACCTCCTTAAGGGACAGAACCTCACTCTAATGTATGACAAGCAATCTGCAGCTCATGAGAAATGTTCATCAGCTTTCAGGTTTAGTTTTAACAGATAGTTTTTTGTTCTCATTAAATCGCTACTTAACTTCAAGACAGGATGTCCTAATTGGCAGAGTTTGGGGAGACATAGTAGTATCGATATTGGGAAGAAAGTTGTTCAGGATGATCATTTAGGCCTTTGCAACTTGACGGTGTCATGGAAACATTGCAGAGTTTGTGAGGAACTAGCAAGTTGCTTTTTTGCTGCTCTGTCAAATATTCTTCATTTGTGTGTATGTGATTTGATGGAGAATTTGTTCCAAGCGATATGGCTGCTGGGCTATTTAGTTATTAAGTTTTCTGTTCTCGTGAGAGAGAGAAGAGGTTAAGGAGCTTTCTGTGGGATATAAGGGTTTTAGCACCTCAAGTGGGATCCTGCACCTTACAGGACTGAGCCCTAGGCAACTAGTGTTGACAAGGCTGCAAGGATCAGTTTGCATCCTGGCATTGCTGCTTAGCGCTGGAGGACAATAACGTATGAAGTATCCTACCCAAAATAGCTGTACCAAATGTGCACACGAATGTGAGAGAACCTAAATCTGCACCCAAACTACCGCCAGCCTGCCTTGTAAAGTATCCTGTTTGCCGTACAGACAGCTGACATATATCTTAACATCAATTCTGTTAGAGATGGTATGAAACTAGAGATAGTACTGACTTTTATTTATTAGTTTAAAACATTACCCTTCATTGCAAACCAATCTCAGAGCAAGTTGTGATTAAAACTGAAGCATAGAAGACAGGGATAGGGGATCTAAGGTCAGGGGGCTAAATGCTGCCCTCGAGGCCTCTCTGTTTGACCCCTGTAATTCTCCCCAGGTCATGTACACATAAACCTTGAGTGCTTTTGTTTGTGTCCTTGAACTGTGATGATGTCTCTTGCTTGCCTGGAAGGAGGATGGAGAGATGTGTGCTTGTGTGTGCATAGAAACCTCTGGCATTTGCATGGTTGAAATGTTACCTACTCTACAAAGAGAAGATTCACACCCATTGCTCTGCTTACCTTTGTATCAGTCCCCTGCCCACCATTACTGGTATGGTGGTCATTTTTCATGGATAACCACTAAAAGGTGGCCCTTCAACTAAACAGGCATGTTCCCACTCCAATCTGCCATATTTAAAACCAATGTTTTATTTTTTAAAAAAAGAGGCAGGAAAAAACAAGCAAAAATTAATCACCAAACACAAAGCAACAATAACCAATGACCTCAACACTAATATATCATAAACTTGAGTTTTGAGCTGGCACAAAACATTCATAACAGTTGGGTCCAACCAAATCTCAAAGGAGAGGTTTGCATATCTCCACCAAGAAGGCCTTCAACCTCACTGCCATATAGAAAGCTTTGTCAAGCTGAGACATGGCCAGGAGAGCCACCACAAAGATTTCAACACCTGGACAAGTCTATGTGGGAGTAGGCGTTCTTTTTAATATCCAGCACCTTGAACCTGACTTGGTAAAATGTTATTTTATAAAAATCTATTTTGCAGCATGTAGGCAAAGATATATTTTGGCTGACTTGTGGGTTGTTTAACTTGCCGAGTTGATTAAAGCTGTGTGTAAAGTTGATTGCGGAAGAGAATGTTACCTCAGTAAGGCAGGAAGGCTTATGTTCCTATGATGTTTTAATGCTTCCCCATTAAAATATCATCAGAACATAAGCCTTTCTGCTTTATGAGAGCCTCACCATTGGGTCCATCTAGCTCAGATAAATATATGATTGGATCAAAATGTTGCTGTTTCTGGCTTTTGGACACCCCACCCAAAATATCTCTTTTATCTTCTGACTGTTCAGTTGCCATTGTTGAGAGATTATTATTAGGCTTCTTAATCATAACCTTTATAAGTCTCATAAAAGCCCTTCCCAGTTAAAAAAGAGATCATGTCATTTGAGATTGTTAGGGTCCCAAGATGGCTACTTAATTTTGCATTAGAGCACAGGCATTAACTTTTTCCAGGGTGAATGTTATATTCCTGGGAGGAGGAATGGTCAGGCTATACAGTGAGGTCAGCAGGCAGGGCCAAGCAAAAGGGAAGGGGTACCCCTTCTCTTTCTCTTCTCTTTGTTCTCTCTCACCTTTATGCATCATCCATCTATTTTATTTCTCTCCCCCCCACACATATACAAACACCCACTGGCACAAGAACCCCAGCACCAAATGGAAATTGCTAAATGCACAAAAGTATACATTTCCTACAAAAGAAGGAAGTGGCACAATGCCCCAGAAATTTCTCCTACATAGCTTTGGATGCAGTTGATTTCAGATTTGAACCCTGGTGGCGCTAGCTTTTTTTTAAAAAAAAGAAAGGAGCAGGAAGCAGGTCATAGAAGAAGACACTTCTCTGCTGCTGATCAGAGTACATAATAATAGGCTAGACAAAAACAGTTTGACCTGGAATAGGGCCTCTTTTGTGTTCCATTGAAATGAGATTTATGAGTACACCAGCCTATTTCCAGTCTAGTTTATCTTTTGTCAAAGTGGGCCTCATACCACACAACCATGTCTATGCAGATCATAGATCTTTGGTGTTGGCTGTCTAGCTTTAACATGAAAAAAGAAGAAATAGCCCTAAAGAAAAGGTTAAAAGTACTATAGAGTTCCCCAGATAGTACTGCTTTCAGCTCTCCAGATAACGATACTACTGTTCATATCTTTAACCCCCACTGAACAGTGTTGTGTTGTTGTTTTGAAAAGAATCTGTGTTAAATTCTTTTTGGCAATTTGCCTCCATAGTAGATCCATTTTCAGACAGAGGGCCTGCATTCTGCCACAACACATAGGCAGTCTCTGCAACATTCAAATATTATTTTCATTTCCACCACCTCCCACACTTCCTTCTGTGATATCAGGTTAATGCTGACCTTCAACCTCCCACTCTTTGCTTCTCATGTGTTCTCCTTTTTCTGCTTGGAAATGAATCCCAGTGAACAATAGCCACCTTAAGTTAACATCTTGCCTATTTTTACAAATTTAGTGAGCAAGCAAGATGTTGGCATTTATTCCACTATCCAGAGCTATGTCACACACTTCTAAGGGTTTGTAAGCAAAATGGAACACTTCCTATTTTTCTTTCATATGATTGGCATCATTTGGTTTCCAAAGTATTTTCCTGTGTGTGGTGTGGGGGGGGGGGTGTATGCCTGCCACTTGACAAACACAACTGGAAGGCTCAGCTGGGCATGCAGAGTTTGGCTGTTTAGTCTGTGGTTTGAAGTCATAATCCTTTATCCATTTCCCCCCAGGGAAGGGTTGTAGCTCAGTGGTAGAGCAACTGTCTTGCATGAATTCAATCCCTGACATCTCTAGGTAGGGCGGGGAAAGCCCCATCTGAAACCTTAGAGAGCTGCTGTCAGTGAGTGTAGACCAATGTTTCCCAAACTTGGGTCTCCATCTTTTCTGGACTACAACTCCCATCATTCCTAGCTAGCAGGACAAGTGATCAGGAATGATGGAAATTGTAGTTCAAAAACAGCTAGAGACCCAAGTTTGAGAAATACTGGTTTAGACAATACTCAGCTAGATAGACAATATTTGACTCAATCTAAAGCAGCTTCCTGTGTTCCTCTTGAGTAACTTTGTTGACAATTCTAAGCAAGCTGCTGCTACTTTTCTTTTTTTAAGTTGATAGTCATTTTCTCTTCCTTTTAGAAGGAAAAACAGGTGTTAACGTTTGAATGGACTGCAGATGCACCCAGAAATGAAGCCTGAGAAAGAAAGCAATGTCTTTTTGGAGTGAAATTATTCCTACTTTTAGGCAAGGCTGGCCCTTCCACCAGGCAGGGGGAAGTGGCTTCCTCAAGCAGCAGGTGAAGGTGTGTTTAGAGAGTGGCAGTGACATGTTGGAAGACAGAATTGTGTGCCAGACAGCCTGCTTTGTGCCCCTTAAGTTAGCCTGCTGTGTTTGAGGACCTTGTGCCATCACGAGTGTTAGAATAAGATTCAGCTGCCTGTCTGGTGAGCTTCTGTGCATGGAAGGAGAAGCTCCATCTTGTCCTTTGCCTTAGGCCCCAAAACGTCTTGGGCTGCCTCTGTTTAGGCCGAGATTGCCTTTCACAAAAAGCAGTGTGGAGGATACATCATAGTGCAAAGCACTTGAGTTCAACTCTTAGCATAGTAAGGGAGGGCAGCAACAAATGCAAACCACCTTGGTATTAGTAAAAGAATTAAATGATTCACGCTGGTTTAGTAAAAAGCTATTTTACAGTAAAAAGTAAATCCAGAAATCAAAACTGAACGCTTTGAGAGGTTCTTGAAAATGTTTGTTTATACTGTGCTTTTTTTACTGGAAGAAACGTGCACAATTCAATTGACATTGTATTTGAAGTGGATAAGGAAGTTCCTGTACTGAGTTTTTGGCTTTACGAAGCCCATTAAAATCCCATCTGAAACAAAAACAAAAAAGAAAACAAACGAAAACAAACATGTGAAGGATAGCTTCATTTTCAGAACACTAGAGGGTGCTCTTTATGAACAGGACAGCTCACAAAAGTTGCTTTTATGCTTCCTTTTGATGCAGCTGTTGGGCAGATAACTAGTCAATTAATTCCCTTCACCTTCATAATCCCTAAATATAATGCTTAAACAAGGTCTTTGGGTGTGTTTTAGAAAATATACTGCACCACGTCTCTCTTCTTCAGTGGTAGGGTATCTGCTTTGTGTGCCATCGGTCCCCGGTTCAATTCTCATCTTCTCCAGGGTTGAGAGAGAAGCCTGCCTGAAATGGTTGAGAGCTGCTGCTAGTCAGCATAGACAAAAATGACCTAGATGGACCAATGGTCTGACTGAGTAAAGGCAACTCCCCATTTGCGCACGTTCAATATGTGACCCAAAAAGTGACCACAAAACATCACAGAGCGGGGTGGGAGCGGATCGGGTGTTTGCAGGCTTTTTCAATGGTGTTTCAAATATACAGGATTTCACTGAAATGTGCGGTGCGTCAGAACGTAACCGCCACATAAATGGGAGGTTGCCTGTATAAGGCTTCTTCCCATGAACCTATGTACCCCTTAAGGAATGCATTCACAGATAGCGGTTGCTGTTAGATCTTGCTTTGCTTATGAACACTTGGAATCAGTACCACAGAGCATTTTTGGCAAGTTGGTATACCATCTACAGCATTTCCTGGATAACCATAATCCTGTCTCAGTTTTTATGTCTTAACATCAACACTGCCCTGTGTTACATACGGAGCTGCCTGTGAAAAGCATACAGGAACCTCAACTGGTTCAGAGCCCAGCAATCATGTTATTATTAACCAGGGTCCAACGTGATGAACATATCTAATTTATATTAAGATGTTTTCATGGCTTCCAAGTTGTTCTTGCAATCGGGGCACAATTTAGAGCACTGATATGATGTGCTCTAAATGGCCTAGGGAATCTGAAGGACTGTTTGATAAAGCAAGGAAAGACCATTAGATCAAAGTCAGTAACCTTGATATTTGTAAGATAGGTCCACCAACTTCCTGACAGTCTCCCTAGTTTGGGACTTCCACACACCTGCCATTCCAAAGCAAGCCTCCAATAAATCTTACTTGTGGCTATAGTCTTCTATTTTTAATTTTTTAAAAGTGTACCTAGGTTACCATTATACTGAGTCCTGACTCTTTCTAATAAGAAAAAGTTTGCAATAACAAAACAGCTTTCTGCAGCCTGCAGAATATCCTGGGCCAAGAACTCAAGCAGTGAAGGTAAAAGCAAGCAGTGAATTTTTCACTTTTGTGTCAACTGCTGGCCAATAGTACTGTGACATGAATTATATAGCAGCAGTACATAGAAATAATGATATCATAGAACTACATGCAGGGTACACATGTACCAGGCCCCAAGCCAAGAGGGTGCCAGGCTTCCTGATTTTTGTTTTTAAAAAAGAAGTAAACCAACTGGACATCTATAAAAAAAGTTAGGAAACAAAACATGGAGGCAATGTTCTCAGGCAAATATAGAGAAACTCCTGTTGCTAAGGGTAATCATTTAATCAATGTTGCAAAGCACTGGAGGAAGGAATGCTGACTACCCTCACCTGGGACATGGGAGCGGGGGCCTCCCTGAGCAGCTAAAAAAACCAAGCAAAGCTCATTGTTGCTGGTAGCCTGAAGCAGGACTTAGGAGAAAAGACCACCTGTCTACTGGGGTATGTTTGTTAGCTGAAGTACTTTCCTCTTTGTCCACATTATTTCATTATTTTGCCAAGTGTGTTGCCTTTACAGTAAAAAACACAATTGACCATCTTGGGTATGTTGAAATACATGAAGCTTCCTTCATATTGATATTACATTCTTCCCTCTTCCCTAGTTTTCCATGTTCCCCTCACAGCCATTACTGGTCTGCTTGTCACTTTTACATTATTATTCATTAATATAATTACATAAAAAATATACAGTAAAATGAATCTGCAAATTTCAAACACCTTAAATACTGTAGCATTAAAATTCCTACAGACTGTACTTTAACACGAGGATAATTTTTTGGTTCATCAGGGTTGGCAAAATGTTTTTTGTGAAATGGCACATGTTCAGAGTATTTGCCGCTTGTTGTATATTTGTATTTTGCTTTTCTTCCCAGGAGCTCAAGATGGCATACATTTGTCCTCCCCTCTCACCTTTTAGCTTCACAATAGCCCTGTGAAGTAGACTAGGATGAGAGTTAGTAGTTCAGATACCAAACTTATGAAACTGCACACATTTAAGAGTATTGGTGTAATTTATCAGGTTTGGTGAATTTTGTTTTGCCTTGGTATTTTGCTGTAAATAACATGTGAGATGTTGTTCAAGCAAGGGGGCTGATTTTTTGACTTTGTGCATTTTAATTTGTGTATACATTATCTATTTTTCTTTACATGATCTTGCGTTTCTTCTCAGGAGTTCAAGGTTGCGTATATTATCCGTCCATCCTCACATTTTTATCTTTGCAACCTGTGAGGTATGCTAGCCTAAGTTAATATGTGTGCTTAAGCAGCAGTTCTTGCCACTATATTGCTGGGACCAGGGACTCCAGAGGGAGAGCTGGAGGTGGCTCCCCCTCCCCCCACATGAGGTGGTCACCTCACTTTGCCTTGTGGTATGGCAGGTCCTGGCAACAGCACAACCAAGCTTAGCCCTGCTCTCCTTCTCAATAAAGTTCAAGTGCTTGAGAAATGAATGAGTGAATAGCGCTTTAGCGATTCAGCAGTTGAGTAGAATGCCACCTACCCATTTCCCCTTAAATCTCAAAATGAAGAAAATGCTAAAGACGTCTTACATGATTTAATGATGACTTAAAATTCTAGAAGTCACCTGGAATATTCCTCAGGAAGCCAGCTCTTTTTGCAGTGTGGCCACATGCCTGATAAAATCTGTGGCTGTTTTCTTGTTGTGACAACCTCTTTTACAAAAAGTAGTAACTAGAAGTGAGCATCATGCCCTCATTCAGAACTCACCAGTTACTGGTTATCTGTGAGGTTATAATTTCCTTCCACATCTTGCATGCATTGGTTCCCTTTGAGTACAGAATTGGAGAAAACAACTCTGCTTTACAGTATTCATGGCTGCTCTGTTTAAACAAGGGCTGGCCACCAGTAACCTCCTTTTGCAAGCATTGCTTAGAAAACCCATTCACTATACAGGCATACAGTGGTGCCTCGCAAGACGAAAATAATCCGTTCCGCGAGTCTCTTCGTCTAGCGGTTTTTTCGTCTTGCGAAGCAACCCTATTAGCGGATTAGCGGTTTAGCGGCTATTAAAGGCTTAGTGGCTTAGCGGCTAAAAGGCTATTAGCGGCTTAGCGGCTTAGAAAAAGTGGGGGAGCGAAAAAAAATCGCAAGACACGCAAGACGTTTTCATCTTGCAAAGCAAGCCCATAGGGAAATTCGTCTTGCGAAGCGCATCGAAAAACGTAAAACCCTTTCGTCTAGCGGGTTTTTCATCTTGCGAGGCATTCGTCTTGCGGGGCACCACTGTAATAAGAAAGGGCATGTTTATAAGACAGATAAATAGATTTGTCAGTCATTTCCTTTCCCCCCAAGAGTCCTGGGAAATGAAGTCCTGTGAGGTGAGGAACGATTTCTAACAGTCCACTACAGTTTGCAGCATGGTGTAGTGGTTAAGAGCAGTGGACTCGTAATCCAGTGAACCAGGTTCGCTTCCCCGCTCCTCCACATGCAGCTGCTGGGTGACCTTGGGCTAGTCACACTTCTCTGAAGTCTCTCAGCCTCACTCACCTCAGAGTGTTTGTTGTGGGGGAGGAAGGAAAAGGAGATTGTTAGCTGCTTTGAGACTCCTTAAGGGGAGTAAAAGGTAGGATATCAAATCCAAACTCCTCCCTCTCCTCCTCCTCCTCTTCCTTTAGGGGAAACAATGGTAGTTAAAATGTCACAGACCTGATATAGGCTTGTAGTGTGGCTACAGAGTCAATTATATGCTGATATTCTTCAGGAATACAGAAGTGGTGCAAAAGCAGCAGTGGAGAGGCCTTCAGCCATGTAAAAAGTCATTCAGAATCACTGTGGAGATCACAGCTCACTGTCATACTTATTTTTTCTTGCACTAGATGGTGCCTGAATTTTTTATTTGGTAAGTAACTGTTAGAGATGTGCTGCGAAATGCTAGCTGAGATAAGAATCCGGGAATCCAGCCATATTTACAGTGATTTATTGGTAGCTTCAAAGTATTTACAAAGTTCAAAGAAACGACATCATCACGATCAGTCAGTTGCCTCGAATGGCTCTTACCGTTTCTTCCCCCAGCAGATCCACCTCCTAAAGCCCAGCCCCCCTTCTTCCTCTGCTCTGAGAGTGGCTGGGTCCCGGAAACGGCTCCCCCCTCTCAGATTCATTACCTCCCGACAGCCCTTTGTCTTCTTCTTCTTCCGAAGAAGAGCAACTGCTAATTAAAGGCACAGGATCTCTGTAAGTGCCCATTCTCTCTCCCCTCTCCTCCTTCTCTGCCTCCAATTCCCTGACAGTAACCATTATATTGCAGCATGGCACCCCAATGTGATATTCCAGGGGTTCCAGGTATGCAGGAGTTCCAGATGTGAATAAGGCACAGCAGAGACTGTGGTGTCTTTATGATACATGTTTTGTTTACACATATATGCAACCTGAGTGTATGATAGAGGGGTTCACAGTATAATCCCCCAAGAAGGTCTTGTTTCTCCGATAGTCGCAACCTCTGGCAAAGGTAGAGTTTGAAGTAGAGTTTCAGAGTTGACTGTGATGTGACCTAGGGTGAGAAAGTTTGCAAGTTGAAAAAGGCTGAGGCAGAGCATGATGTTTGCTTTCAGTTTGAATCCAAAGTAGCAAAACCACAAAACCCTCTAGGGGTGATTATGCTGTGAACCCCTCCATCGTAGGTTTAGGTTGTAAATAAACTATATATGATAAAGACACCACAGTCTCCACTGTGCCTCATTCCCAAAAGGAGACTCTGGGTAAGCCCCCTGGAGCCCTGGAAATCTTGCACTACTCAGAGACTGAGGTGGCATGCAACAATATCTATTTATCTATTTATTAAAATTAGTCTTTTCACCTCTCACTTCCGAGTAGAACTGTATAGGATTGCAATGTGCGAGAGGTTGTTAGAACTGTATAGGATTGCAATGTGCGAGAGGTTGTTATTAACTTCAGTGCAAACTGGAAAACATATCAAACATATCATTAACTTTAGTGGGGCTTTCTCCCTGGTAAGTGGCTCTAAAATTGCAGTCACGTTGACTTTTGCAGTTTCTGCATTGACAAATGAATGAATCTGATTTTTCTTAATGAGTCCTGGTTGTTGGGAGAATCAGTCATGCACTGGATCCTTTCAAATGAACCTGTTCTTTTGGCAAATTCACGTGACTAATAGTTCACGCCTAGTCAGAAATATGTCCTGTTGAACTCAGTGGGGCTTATTCTCAAATAAGTGGGGTTAGGATTGTAGCCTAAGATGGGAAATTTAGGCTGCAGTTCTGTGCCTGTTGACCTGGAAGTATAACTGAGTGCAGTGGACATCTCAACACAGATGGGATTGGGTTATGAGTAGTGTCATTTTTCTAGAAAAAGAGGTGCTGGAACTCACCATGAACATTTCCTTTGTTCTCTTAAAATGCCAATGGTGTCCACCTGAGAGGTGCCAGCTGGGGGGGGGGGGAACCCTGCTTATGAAAATGTATACTGAATGGATCTTTGCAAAGATGGTAGAGTGTTAGCAAGCTTCACCCAACATCCAGCCTGAAATCCGCACATCTAACCTGAAAGTATTTTCCGCTACCTTAGTCGTGTAATTCTATTTAATTGTAAAGGCATGGCAACCGCAAAAATCAATTGAAATGAAGTAGAAAGCTATTTCATATTTTGAACAGATAGGGATATATAATTAACAGCTTGCTAATATTTCTAATAGAAATTCAAGCAGATGAGTTGTGGCTTACTGCACACATATAAATCAACACATAATGAATTCTGGGAACAAGGCCCCTTGGGTAACCTGGCCCTTTCGGTAAATCTGGATCCATAATCCGCTCCTTGGCAGCGCTAAGACATGAAAGCATTTCTGTGTATACATCTATGTAACAGCTGTGCTTTCACTGTCTCAGTTTGATGATACTCCTGCTAGTCTTAATGCAGCAATGGGTAAATTTCCAGCCTTGTTGCATAGATGGTTGTCTTCAGCACAGTTGTCTTTGAAGCTTCGTAACATGAGGGATACAGATTTAGGTTGCAAACATATACCTGGTAGTAGGTTGCATTATTACCAGCACTACTTCCTTCAAGGAAAAATACGTAGGAGTACACTGTAAATATCCTTTTCTCAGACATTGCCGGGGGGGGGGGGTTCCACTGCAAAGGCTACAAACGGCACAAATGGCAAAACAGGAGAGAAAGTTAACACAAACGGCAAAACAGGAGAGAAATAGCTGGAGGAAAGCTGCATTACGTTTTATGTCCTTGCGTGCATGGCTCCCATATCTGAAAAAGAAACTGTTCTTTTCCTTATTGCCCTGTGGCAGGTGCTAGGAGTTAGGCTTTCCTTCTGCAGCACAAGGACCCCTACAATTCTTCTTATATATTTATAATTGTTTTAGTCATTTTCTATTTTTACACTGAAGAACCTTTCCTGGCTTGATCTGTATTGACATTTCACCAACCTTGGCAGCTGAAGAGGTTCATCATGATTCAATGAGGAAAACTTCTCTCCCGTGGTGATGGAATGCTTTGTCAGGCATTCAGCTCAAAGATTTGATCCATAGTATAGTTCCTCACAACACCTAGCCAGGGAGCCTTATAAGGCAATTGGATGGCAGAGAATGGCAGCTGGGAACTCCATAGAGCATGCTGGATCAGGAAAGAACAGAGCAGCCGCCACAGTTTGATGTCCACTTGTCTTTTTATTCTTGGCAGAAAAGTCCATCTTGAGAGATTTATTAGCCTTGGAGACTGTGGGCTGTTAGGTGTTTTCTTACTGGACTTCCTCAGAAGTGAAGCTGACAGCCAAGGATGTCTTGTTGTTGGTAGATCAAGGGCAACTTGAAAGAGGGAATTTGTTGGAGATGTGTTCCTGCCTTCTTAAATTTGGCAGGTGGGGTGGATACTGGCAGCATGTCTTTTGCCTCATGTTCCAACCATCCCCTTTTACCAAGGAGCAGTCCCTATTTTCTGGTGTCTCTTCCTAGTAAAATGACCACTGTTTTGTTTTTGCCTTTGTTGGATGAATAGTTAACATTTCTTAGCATGAGAGGTTACTGTTGTCAATCTTCAGGTTTCAGAAGTGTCACTACATGCATATCCACGCCAGGGGTGAGGGATAAATTCAGCTGAATTTATCAAATTTCTGAAACAAGATGAAAGCCGAAAACAGCCATCCTTCAAAATTGGCTCTAATCTGAAATGTCCCGTGCAGTCTTCCAGCCAAACAATGTTTACAAAAATGTGTATATTAAGGGAAAGTGTGGATAAAAATGAATATATTGGTAAAAATAACATACAAAAATGCATTGTATCCGGGGATATAACTTTCAAAAATGGGTACATTAATCAAAACTGCATACAAAAATGTCTTTATCAGGAGATATTCACATAAAATGCTGGTGAATTTTCACAGGGATTTTAAAACAGAAAATTTGCAAATGTGTATAAACAAATTTAAGATTGGGAAAATGAGAAGCTGCGAGCACTGAAATACACAAACCCTTCCATCGCTAAGGAACACTTCAGCACTATGTAATGCCCACAAATGCTGTGCTTTGTCAGAGTGAAGAATTGGGCTACTAGGATCTGGAGAAGCCAGGAATGCTGCTGCCACTTTCTGCATTGTCTAATACTGTTCAGCAGTAATAAAAGTTTAGCAGCAAATGGTTACACTTTAAACCTTTCAAACAGTTTTTGCTGCTGTGGCAAAGCAGCATCAGTATTTTTCTGTAGCAACTACTGATAGCTGCTCTTCACTGCAGGCACAATCTGGCTTTTTCCAGAAGCAGTAGTAGACAGACCTGCACCCAATCTGTGACTCCCAGCAACTGGCATTCAGAAGCATACTTCCACTGACAGTAAAGCTTGAACATGGTCAGCAGGGTTAGTAATTATCAACAGCCTTATCTTCCATGAATTTGTCCAGTCCTTTTTTTAAGCTTCCCAAGTTAGTGGCTATGACTATTAAAAGAGTATTCCTATTTTTGTTTGAGAAGTGTTGAAGGATATGCAACTCAGTTCTGAAGGAGGTGTGTCTGACTAGCTTCCCTCATCAAGCCTGATTCCAGCTTAGAGCAGCAGCATAAAATAATTAAAAATAAATCATAATTGGAAAATGGGGTCTCTTTATTCTTTTCCAATCACTACTACCAAGTTTACTGTTGGAAAATCTGGCCATTTAAACCACACATGTGCTATTCACAACTGATGGTGAAGTCTATAGATTTTGTCATTTAAATTGAGGTATTTTGTGAAACCAAGATTAAAAATGAATGGGGGATGGCCATTTTACTTGTTTTCCTCGACTAGGGCAATTAATTTCTAATGACTGACCCACTTGGACTCTTGCAATGGACAAAATGGGGTATATTCACATTTTAGTGACAGTGCATTGTTTACATTTTTCTTGAATATTGACTTAATATGGGTGATGTTAAATGACCATTTTAAAAGGATCACACCATCCCTAAAGAGAATTCCATAGCCATTGCCTAGTGAAAGTCAAAAAATGCAGGCTTATACACCCTCAGATACAGTACACACACTAAAGAACAGCAGCACATATAATGCCTAATTTATTAGGATTGGCAATTCCGTGCCTAGGTTCTTGGGAGTAGGTTCCATTGAGCATAGAGGTGCTTGCTTCTGATAGCATAGGTTCAACTTAAAACATGCTGAGAAAGAACTTCAGCCAATTGAAATGCAACTTTTAGCTTTGTATTAGAAATGCAATTTTATCTTACAAAGCTGTGTTACCATTTAATTTGTTAGTATGAAGTAGGAACTCCTTCAAAGAAAAGGAAAGAATTGTCCAGCCTAAGCTTGATAATTTTTCACATTCCTCTGTGCTAATTTGTTGAAATAACCTTCAAAGCCTCATTATCACCTTGCCAGAGCAAGGAGGGTCCATCAGTTAACCCGGCATTTCAGAAAATTATGTCATCACTCCTGCTCTGGGGGGGGGGGGAAAGTATTCGACCTGTTCTCCCTCCACCCCATCCTGAAAAAGGCTATCAGAGTGCTGGAGAAGGTGGTGAAAAGGGCAGCCTAAATTATCCAGGGATAGAGCTCCTTTCTTACAATAAAATGACAGTATATGACAGGATTATAAAGTTATGCATAGTGTGGCAAAAAAAGTGGATAGGATAAACTACTCCAGTGAAACTGGCAGTAGACTGAAGACACACACATTCTTTACTTTTCCGCACAGCATATACTTAATTTATGGAATTCACTGCCCCAAAATGTTATGGCCCTGCGAAGCTGACTTGAAAAGGGGATTGGACAAACTTGCTGATCAGTGACTACGTTTGCATGATAACTAAAGAGACCATCCATGTTCATGGCAATATACCTCTGAATAACTGTTGTGGAGAAAGCAGAGGCAACGGCAGAGGAGGTCTGCTGCCTTCATGCCATGCATCTAGTTGGCCAAAGTTGGAAACAAAGTTTTCTTCAAAGTAGACCCATTGATATTAAGCAATATGACTAAGTTAGGGTCATTAATTTCAGTGGGTCTCCTTTGAGTAAAACTTGGTTAAATATCACCCAGGGTGTTGCCTACATAGGCCTTTTGTTTAATCCCACAGGATTTTACTGTGTTCTTAAATTATTTCACACATTGTACTGAATTCCCCTCCAACCAATAGTGTTTCTTCTTCATAAAACACACACACAGAGAGAGAGGGAGAGGGAGAGTCAAGATGTACCAAGAATGTATTTTACACTTAAGCCTGCCGCCAGAGGAGAAGGCTTACCAGGATTCTTACTGGAACAGAGAACCAACATCACTAGCATGCTTGAGAATATATTTAGTCTGTAGAGCCTCACTGTGAGTGGCCAAAACTGAAATGTTATTTCTATTATTTGCTCAAGGGGTTCACTGGTTTTATAATATCTTTGGTCACATGGAAGAAGCTGGTGTGGATTGATTTTCAGTGTGTAAAGTTTAAGGGTACCTTTACGTGCAGCTCTGCTCAAACCACTCAACATTGCAAGCTAATTGGATAAATATGGAACACCACTTCAAATAGGCTTTTTGCCTGGGGGAACATGAGTTTGTCTGAACAGGGCACACAGAAGCTTCAGCAGCCCTATAAACCTGCTTGATCTAAAGCTGTAGAGCAAATAGTAGCTCTTTTAAAAAAAGTGTTTATTGAATTTTCAAGACAACAACATAAAGACAAGACAAACAGTAAAGAAATGAAGAACACCAACTATGTGAAGTGTATTATTGCAGTTGGAATAAAATAAGCAGAAAGTTCAGTACACTTTTGCAGCAATTGTAATAAAATAGATTCTGCAAAGGGGCATTTTGGAAGTAAGAGTCATGTATCAGTCAGGGAGGCTCACCACACGGAGACATGTGCAAGCTGGCCAATGTGTATGGTGGTCCTGGACTGCCCAGATGACAAGACCCCCCCCCCTCAGCCTCATTGATGTGTTCCAAAGGAAAGCAGAGCAATACATTTGACACTAGCTTGGCTGCAGGCATTGCTGGAAGGTGGCATACATGACCTTGTCTAAGGGATTCCACTCCAGATTTCTGTAGGACTTACTCCTTAGCCTTTTCTTCTCCCGGAGGTGTCGTGCAAGGCAGTGGGTATGGATTTTTCCTCCTGAAGCCTTTCTCACATGAGAATAGGTGCAAGGCAATGAAGGCTTAGGATCAGAGTTTTCCTTCTCCTAGATAAGCTAGCACCTCAGGTTGACGATCCCCCTCTGCTCCTCATTTCCCTCTAGAACATGTGCAGAAACTCCCTTCTTGACCATTGGACCCCCTATTAGTCTTGTCCGCTCAATGTGCTGGAGCCAGTTTTCACTGTCCCTAACTCACTGAGAGACTGAGACCCATCAACTTGCCCTCACCAAGTTTAGCTGATCAGTCAAAGCTGTTTCCCAGGGTGTGGCTTCTGTCACATGCTGACAGCTTCTAGGAGACACAAGTGAGAATTGAGTGCAGGGTGGGGACCAAAGGTGGACAAACAACCCCAGAAGGAGCACATGTCCCCCACCAGAGGTATTATCCCTCCCCTAACATCCCATACACCCAAAGTAGAACCATTGAAATAATTGGACATGATTATTTGAGTTAATTAATTTCCTTTCCAACTTAACAAATGTTCTTATGTATGTTGATGAAATATTATTTGCAAAAATGTTATTTGTAAAATAATGATAATGCAAGGAAATAGCAAATCAATTTGGTATTTGTTACAGGAAAATAAAAGCAATGTGAACCAACTATTTGGTGAGATAGTTCGCTGCTTTCATCTGTACAACAATGAAACAATTTGAATAAAACCTAATAAATTAGTGGGTTATACACAAGACCACAATAAACATCTACAAATCCATAATGGGAAGGCTTTCATGTATAGCATGAAATTCAGAATTTGTCTAGCTCTTCAAGCTGGATTCAGTACTGTACTAGAACATATGTATCTATTCGTATACATTTATGTTTCTAAAAGTGCTTCTTCTATCCTTTTTAGATGAAACAGAAGCAGAGACTGCACCACCTCCAGGTTAGTCATTAGAATTTGTGGTTTTGGTTGATATAGATATGTGTTGTATAGGTGTCATACAATACACAGAGAGGTGACTGTTTATTGGATTAATAACTTCACTTCTACAAGATTAACAGTGCAGTCCTTTGCGTGTCTTCTCACAAGTAAGTCCCACTGAGATCAAGGGGCTTATTCCCAGGTAACTGAGAGCTCAAACTCGTTTTAGGGTGCCATTTACAATGATAATTTACTGTGAGGATGCTAGGAATCCTATATATGTCTACTCAGCGGCAAGTCCCATTGAGTTCATTGGGGCTTATTCCCAGGTAATTGGGTATAGGATTGCAGGCTTAATTCCCTTGGCTCCCCTGCTCCCCCCACCCCCCAAGCCCTGGAAATTGTGGGTATTCTGAGGATGCTAGTTCTTTTCTAGGATATTTTTTTTTTTACAGAAATTGCACATAGATGTATTTAGGGAAATTTGGGAGCAAGGAATTGATCCAGTGAATGGAAATAAGAAAAAGGGAAATATTTTGCCTCTTTGCTTTATTATATATGGAGGGGAGGGAAAGGGAGAAGGAGAGGAAGAAGGCCTCATGTTAAAAAAAGAAGGCCTAAAGAAAGTGCATTATTTCATATTTTAACCCATGTGGTAGCTGATGAATATGGAATCTAGTACAAACAACCAGCAAACATAGATTTGGGGTAAATACTTATTAATAATTGAAAATTCACCAGATTTCAAATATTTGAGCATTTCTGCTCCAACCCTACATTTTTGTGTGTGTGTGTGTGTATATATATATATATATATATATATATATATATATATATATATATATATATATAAATAAAAACCTTGTGCAACTAATCCTAACTGCTGTTGGCTTATCCCTGCAATGCATGCATAACATTTCAAAGCACATTTCACATAGTAAACCATGTGATCTGTTGCATTAGAAATCCTTACAGATCTTTTGAATTAAATAACAAACTGCAAAAGAATGGAGTTGGAAGTCCTTCTCATTTTCTCCCTGGAAAGAAACATCTGTAACACTAATAGTTACAAATGTGGCAGATTACATAAGTGGTCACTGCTTTCCAGTGGTTTTGATTTAATAAAGAACTTTGACCCTGGAACCTGCTCGACCAATAGTTCTGGAGCAAGCACAGTTGATGCTTATCAGTTGATGTTTGGGAGGATATCCTTTGACCCAGTAGCCCTGGTAGATTCAGCAGAAGCCCTGAAGCTTGCACTGCTCTTCCAAAGATGCTAACTATGTCCCATTTGGTATTTGGGAAGGTGTAGAGAGAGTCTGTTGATCCTCCTGCCCTTGACATATCTTTCTGGATATTTTGAGCTTCCTGTGTACACGCATATGCACACACATGCAAAGATGTGAGCACACAAATGGTGTTAAGCCCAGATTGCGGCTGCCACATCTAGAAGCTTGCTGCATTAAAAGTATAAAGTATGTGACCAAATATGCAGAGGGGGAAGGGGGTAGAAAGAAAATTTGCTACTGCTCTTCTAAAACTTGATTATTATAATTCTGGATTCATTCCCGTGTACATACACTAAATAGGGGAAATGTTGGTGCAGGATAGTTCGGAGTTTCTTTCAGGTTGCAATCCTATGCATGTTTTCTGAATGAGCCCCACTGAACAAATATATATAAGATTGCACTGCTACTCCAGGTTCATAGATCATAGATTTGTAGAGTTGGAAACGACTATGAGGGGGTCATCTGGTCCAACCCCATGGAATACAGGAATCTTTTGTCCAACGTGGAGCTCGAACCCACAACCCTGAGAGTCTTATGCTCTACTGAGCTATCCAGATTGTTTGCATATATGTAAAATGAGTGGGACCTGCAAAATAATAATAATGTTATGCTCTTGAGGGCTTCTGTTCAGGGTTTCAGCCAGCCATGCCCTTTTTCAAGATACTGCATTCCACCCCCCTTCCCCATTCCAGCATCAATTAGCATTCTGTGGTCACTGAGCATGCTGAGTTCTCATTGGGCCATCATGGGGTCCCACCCACTCCTGGCAGAAATTTTGTTTGTTTATTGCTGTAAACCTTGCCCACCCACACCTCTAAAGCCGAGTATTATCTACTTTGAATGGCAGCAGCTCTACTGGCTGTCAGACAGAGGTTGCCTATCCATTGCCTGTTCAGTTTCCTTTTCCATGACCTGAATCTGAGACTTTCTGTATCCAAAGCATGTGCCCTCCCACTGAGATATGGTCCCTTTCCTAACTCATTGTTTCAACCAACAGGCATTGACATGCTAATAGGATCCAGTTAATTTCCATTTATATTAATGGTCTAACACTTTCAGCCTCTGGCAATTAATTCTCCGGGGCGTAGTGGCTGCTGTGCTTGTACAACATCTAAACATGTTGTGCCAGCATTGCAGGCGGGTACGCCAGCACAAATGTTGATGATCTGGGTGTTTTCTCTCAAAAAGATGTTGCTTCTACTTCCTACACAGAACAAAATAAACCTGAGGAAGATGGAAATGCACCTAACCAAGGTGAGTGCAGTTGTTCTCCAAAAGCTAGAAGGAGGCAACATATCAGTAGATGCTACAACAGTATAGGTCATATGTATGTGTTCTCTTCTTTCTTCCAGTTCACCATACAGTTTTGAATTTTATTTCATTTCATTGGTATGATTTCATATGGCTTCCTGGATTCCCCCACCGCCAATGCTTTTCCCCCTTCATTTCCCCATTTACTTGCTTCAGCTGGTATGCCCATTCAACCCATCCTTGGAGAGGGCAGGCCTAACCACAGCCATTTATGATTTAGTGCAGGGGATAGGATGTATTAACAATGTGCAGGTGTAGTTGGACTCCAACTCCCATCAGTCTCAGCCAGCATGGCCAATGGGCAGGGATAACAGAAACTAGAGTCTGGTGCCATTTGGAGGACACCATGTTGGCCTAACCTCTGCTTTAGTAACTTTGACATAGGAATATTGCCTGCCCCTGAAAAGTGTCCAGTAACTTTTATTGATGTGCAATGCTGCTGCCAGGCTGTAGAGAAGAGCAGCAAGAGCATGTCACTCCAGCTCTTGCTACCTCTTTGTTTCCTGGTCCAGTTTATTACTTCCTTTATTGCAAAAAGTGCAAGTAGATAAATAGGTACTACTCTGGCGGGAATGTAAACGGCGTTTCTGTGCGCTCCTCTGGTTTCGTCAGAAGCGGCTTGGTCATGCTGGCCACATGACCCAGAAAAACTGTCTGCGGACAGACGCCGGCTCCCTCGGCCTGTGAAGCGAGATGAGTGCCGCAACCCCAGAGTCATCTGTGACTGGACTTAACTGTCACGCGTCATTTACCCTTTATTACATTTATAGTCTGCTTTTCCTCCAAAGAGTTCAAGGCAGCATGCATGTTTCTGCCACTCCCTTAATTAATCTTCATAACAATCCCTTTGAGGTAGGTTAGGCTGAGAAGAGAGAGAAAGGCTGGTCCAAGATCACCCAGTTAGTATGAGGTAGGCTAGGCTGACAGGCAGTGACAGGCCCAAGGCCACAAAGTGAGCTTCATGGCAGAGTGGGGATTTGAACCCCGGTCTCCCAGGTCCTAGTCTGACACTCTAACTACTATACAACACTGGCTCCAGTCTGCCTTTAATTGTAACGGCTCCCAAGATAGAGGTATTACACAAAAATGACATAGAAACCATCAAAAGCAACCATAAATGACAAACACGCATAAGCATAATATTAACTACTCTTAACCACTATAACACTTTTACCTATCAGTTTAAGGTACTAGCTCTTGTCATAAGAGCTTTAAAGGGCTTCAGTATCTGAAAGAAAGCCTTTGTCTACCATTCAAAATATGAGATGCTGCTCTGAATTGCCCTGCCAACCACTTTGGCCAGAATCAAAAGTCCTGTATGACTAATTCTGCATGTCAGGTGGAATCCTTAAGACTTTCTGTCCTATAGTCCTCCATAATGCCCTGCAAGCAAACCACGCCCCCCCCAGCCTTCCACAACTCTTAGGGGAGCCTTGTCCAACCTGGTGAGCACATGCTGACTAGGATTGATGGGAGTTGCAGTCCAAAACATTGGGATGTTACCAAGTTGGGCAAGGCTGCCTTGGGGTATGCCCAGGGTAACTATTTATTTCCAAGTAATGATGGGGATGCAATCTTCAGTGCAATCCATACTACATAGTTCTAAATTTTGTGTTTTGAAGCAAGGTATTAATTTGCATTTATGGAATGCTAGATCTCTGTCATCTATCCAATATCTATTTTATTTACAGAATAATTGAATGTACAGCAGCCTCACCAAACTCACTTTGTTATCCTCCAGTGACTCTGTTCTACATTTCTGTTTGTCCAGCACTGTCATGTGTGTCTACGTAACTACCAACGTACTCTCATATATTACATTCCACAATGTGCTTTCATTCATCTTCATTTTTGTGCTGAAGACATAGCTACCAGAACTGCGCTCATTTCCTGAAATAACAACATAAAATTAATGTGCTCATTTCTTTCTTTAGGTTCCATCCAGGCATCCACCCATCTAATAAATTACCTGCATGTTTCATTTTCATTTGTCTAGGTTCTGTGATCTACTCAAACATCTGATTGTTTCCCCTGTGGTTTTGATTGAAGTTTCCATCAAAACTCTGTATAAAATCTCAGCTGTCTTTTATAGACATACGTAGATGTCTATATTTAAAGCTTATGAGCAACCGTAGCAGATCTGGCAAGTGGACATAGATACAATTTCATTAGTACTACTGGAGCCTCCCCATCAGCAACTTGCAAATATGAAACAGCACACCCTCCTGCTACATTGATGACATACTGCAGGGATGGGGACCCTTTGGTTCCCTAGATGTTGCTAAACTGCAACTCTCATCTACCCCAGCAACCATGACCAATGGTCAGAGATGATGGGAGCTAGAGGTACCCCGTGCCTGACATACTGTTAAAAAACCATTAGATGTATAGTAAAGAGGAAGGTAGACCATTCCATAGACTTCTGGGGAAGTGTTGTTATCTCATTGATTCTGCTGAATTTATTTGTTTGTTTGTTAAATTGCTCATTAGCCCTCTCCTGCTGCTCACCTCCCATCATGCTGCCTCTGACACTGGAGATACTAATATTTTTATCCAATATTGTTTAATTCCCCCTTTCAAGTCATCATTTTGGTGGCCATCACTACGTCTTCTGCTAGCAAAGTGCTGCCATTTTTAACTGTGCAAAGAAGTAGTTTATTTTGTCATTCCCAAATCTCCTACCATTCAGCTTCAGTGGATGACCCTGGGTTTTTCTCCTTACCTACGTTCTTCCTACTATGCATAATTTTGTATATTATGTTTCCTCATGCTCATTTTTTTCCATACTATTTTTTTTTATAGTGAAGCCTTTCCTCCCACCCCTTGATCATTTTGGTTGCCATGTTGTTATGATAATTCAGATGTGATTATATTGGCATCCACAGCGAATGCCTTCATTTAAGGGGGTAAGGGAATAAGAGCATATTTTTTGCAAGCGAGGTTGCTGTTGAAAAGGGCCAATAGTGAATCTGAGCCATTCTACCAGGTCACCTCCATGAAAACGACGATCAAGTGGACTGTAGGCCCCTCCAGCCATCTTAGACCATCATTGCAATGCCACCTCCCTAATTTTTCAGAAGTGTCCTTGGCAAACTCCATCATTACTCAACATACACATCTCAGGATGAATAAGAAATGACATATAGACCACATTGCAGTACTGCTGGCCATATATTGTAACCACTTAAAATCTAAGTATGATGCTTTGCATCTGCTCAGTGTTAGCAAATTCCCATCATGAAGCAAACATCAGTCAAGGTAGATCTCTTAGGTAGATCTGGACTGGTGAAGGATAAGATGGGCTTTTCTAGATGATGGGTCAACTTCAGCTGTGATAATACTGCATGTGTAGAACCACACTTGTACTTTTAGATAGAGGCTCCCTTTATAGGTGGACTGACAGACAATGACGGAGCTTCATGCTCCAGCACCGGGGTGCGGAGAGCAGGCGGGGGTAGGCCTGTTGCGCCTCCTGGGGGCATGGTGCACCGCCCCCAGGGGCGTGGCACGCCCCCTGCGGGGGCATGGCACCCAGCGTGGGCAGGGTGGCAGTCACAATGGCACCCTGGGGGGTCACACTGCCGGGGGCGGTGTGCTCCCCCCCCCACTCCTCTTCCTCCACCAGTGCTGACAGAGTGGAAATAGATTGAAGAAAGTTGACCTAACTTTAACCATCTTTGCCAATCAAGGGAAACTGTTGCTTTAGTGAATCCCCTGATCTACCCAACTGGTATACGTCTTTTTGTGGTAAAGAAATCTGTTTGCACCAGAATGCCTTCCTCTTGTTTAGCTCTTTTTACAAGTTCCATTATTAAATATATTTATATTCCATTAAAATTTTACTTGCAGAAGAAAAGGAGAGTGAAATAATGATCGTAATTCTACCATCAGGTCTGATATTCTTTGGGTATTTGTTATCTTTTGAACAGATGATGTTGCTAACATAGATTAGATCATCACTTTCTCATTTTTAAACTGATCGGTCTTGAATCATTCTTCCATTTTGATTAAACAACCACTTCATCCAGTTCTAGCAACTAAAGAATTAGGAAAGATGGATTGCTACAGGTTTTTCCTCCATCCCATCTGTCAAAGCAGTTCTGCTGTCGTATGTTACCTTGATATCCATAGAAGGTTCACAACACATTTTAATGTCCTGGGGGTATACAGACTCGTTGGTATTAACTTTTTTCTGCTTAGAAAATATAAATGGCACTGACTAGTGAATCTGCAGTTGTCACCTTACAGCTGCTTTTTGTTCTTCCAGTTTCTCACATCATTCAACAATATAATAACAAATTAGACCACTCTTTTGTGTGATGATCATCTTCCACTTGGATAACAAGCATGACATCACATATATTGTGCTGACTGAACTGAGCAGATTACATATTTTCTTCATGTTTACATTGACCACAACAAGAACACTATTGTGAAGAAGACAGATGAGTGTGAATTTATGTTACTTTGATTAACTGCCGGACTTTGAGCCAGTTGTTGCATTCTGATCAGTTAGCACAATATTCATTTTGTTCACTCATTTATCATAAGGCTATCATTTATCATGATCATAACTCTGAAGATTAGCATCTTCATGCCATCTTGCAGCTCATGGAATTTGCAGGTGTTCCAAACCTAAATGTACCCAACAGCAATAATTGTTATTGTTGTTGTTTGATCACAGGAAAAAGATGCATAATAATAATTCCTTCTGTGTATCTTTAGTGTGAGTCAGTGCTTTGACTTCCTATGAAAGGGTCAACATGCTAATAGCTGGCCTCAAAAGCAATGTCTCAGTACTGTTGAAAACATTTTTTTAAAATGCAGTTCACTCATCTTAGTGGTTCATGGGCAGTGTATGTTTAACTCTTTCCCTGTTCCATTTTCTCAGCTGCTGTTTGCCCTATTGTGGTGGGAAATATGGTGGTGTTTTCCCATGTGGGCCAAAAGTCACTGAGGAGGAAGTTTTGATTGTGAACAGAGCATGGAAGGAAGGTTAATATAACTTTCTCCACTCCTGCTGCTAGCAAATTGACAGCTGCCTGTATAGCTACATTTCATTATAAAATAAAAGTCAGGAAACTAATAACAGATTTACAGTGTAATGTGTAGTTTAGCCTAAGAAAATCACAATAATTTTGAAGCCAAAATCAAGTCTGATTCCTGCCTTTTAAAAACTTGTGTTGATGGGCTGCTTGAAAATGTACTTGCTCCATATATAGAACTGCCCTCATTTCAAAAGCATTTACTCATTTGAGTAACATAATCTTCAAATTTTTGATTAGAAGCATACTCTGATTCAGGGACACCATGCATACTTCCATGTTTGCAGGATCGGGACTAATCACATAAGTAAGAGCTTGACTACTTATGTGATTGAGCTTGACTACTTATGTGATTGAAAATGTGACATCCTGACTCCAAGTAAATAAACTTGGAAGTCAAGTCACTGATTATTATGGAGCCAGAATTCACCTTTTCTGGATGATTTCACTTGAAAATGCTTTTCTTACATGGGTAAGTAGATATAATGTTCTGAAATTTTGAATTATTTTGTTCTTCATACTGTGTGCCTTTTCTTAAAATGGCTTGATTCTTCTCATCAGGAACTTCTTTAAATCATTTAAGTGTAACTTATGGATAGCAAATTTCCATAATTATATTAAGATCACTTTAAAAACAAAATGACAGAGTGTCAGACATCCTAAAATGCGATGGAAGTGGTTTTCATGCAATGTATTTGAAAGTCTACTTCAACCATGTGGGAAATGTCTTCGTCACTCATATTTGTTCTGTGGCCTTCCATGGAGGTAAAACATAAGTTATTCCAGTAATATTTATTTACAGTATAAATAGTGTACAATATAAATATTGCCAGTGACCTTTCAGCCTTTTCCCTTTCATTTGCCCATCTTAAACTTAAACTAAGTCCTTATATAATTGTAATAGTGGAGTATTGGAGGGGGGTGTATTTTGTCGTGGAATTAGGAAGACCTAACGTGCAGATTTATTGGTTGTAGCTCAAGATATTAAATCTAGACCACTGCTAATTATCACATCAAAGTATATATGTGCTCTTCTTCTCTCTAAATTATGGGAAATATGTCAATTCTAAACAGAATTCTTATTGCTTTATTATTTGCAATAACAAATAGGTGGACTCTTAGGCGCTGTTGACTTAGGATGGGAAAGAGCTAAATATGTGCTTAACTCTTCCACTGAAAGGAATGGGACCTAAGAGTCTTGATTTTGACAGGACCTAGTAAGATCCTTGTTGATCATGTAAGTGATATGGTTTTTATCTAGGCAGCTTGTCAAAATTTGAAAGAAGAAAAGGTAATGGTTGAATCTCATTAATTTGGAGCCATCTTCTGCCAAGTGATGGAGTCTTTTTTCCCTAATTATAGTGTTATTTTTGTATATATATATATATATTTATATAAAAAACCCTTTATGTACACATTTTACTTGCAGACGGGAACGTCAGTGAAATGACATCCTCTTCAGAAGGTCAGATCTATGGTTGACCTTGATTTTCATTGTGGCTTTTTTGTACTCCATTCCCCCCCCCTCAATATTTCTAACATACACAACCACTCTGAAAACTCTCATTCATACCCATGTTTTAATAATAGATCACACATTACATCCCATTTTTTTGTACTTGCGTGAAGCATTGAAGTTGACCATTCTAGCTGCTCGATCCCATAAAGCTTTATCCATCAGTTTGCAGTTTTCATTACCATTGTTTCCAGCTATCATGGTTTCCCTTCCTTCTCTTGCAGGTTCCTCATCATCATTCATATGTACTAAAAAAAAAAAGGATAACTTTCATTCTTCCTTTTCCTTGCTTGCTTTGTTTTACTTGTTATGTATTTCTTTTTACAGATGAAGATGACACTTCAACTGCAGGTTAGGCGGTCTATTCCATTTTACAGTGTTTATCTGCTATGATGAGGAGAACTAACGAGAACTGGTTCTTCTGTTGTCAGCCAGACATGAGCCCATCTAACCAGGGGGTTGAAGGCCTGTTACTATTTATGCAATAGAATCCCTGCATTGTCCCCATCTCCAATGTCCTAGAGTCACCCAATAAGCGTGCAAAGGGAGTTTCTTAGCCACTATATGCTCCAAAGCTAAGCATTTAGGAACACTGAAAGCACAAGGTGCTTTTGTTTCGGGTGAATGGTGTGCAAGTTCTGTTGCATACAATGGAACTTCAAGGGAAACACAACTTGTCACTCTGAAAGAAGATAGTGGATTTATATCCAGTCTTTCTATCTTGCTGGAACTCACAGTCCCCAAGTTGTCCCCTAGGGCTGCATCCAGCTGGAGTAGACCAACTGAAATGAGCAAACCTAACTTAGGCATGTCCATTAATTTCAGTAGGTCTACTCTCTGCTTATGACTAACATTGGGCAGTGCCCCTAGGAAGAGCTCTGCTGGATCAGGCCATTGTTCCATCTTGCCAGCTAGATGCTGCTGAGTATATGGCCTCAGAATATGAAGTTTCCATCTACACATAATGGCTATTAGCCACAGATAGACCTATGTGCCATGATAATGCCCTTTTATTTATCTTATCCAGGCATCAACCTCACCCTGATGTGCTCAGCTGCAGCAATGTTGCTGGATCTTATGTCTTCTTACTAGCCCCTAGGAAGTTTGCCACTTTCCTTCCACTGATTAAACAACCCCATTAGTTCTACAACCCTCCCCTCCCCACCTTTCAGCATATGACAATAGCTCCCAATCCTACACAGCCAGTATAGTAACCAAGGTATAGCTTTTGATTTGACATCATCCGGTTTACTCTTACCTTTCAGGTGGGACTAATCGGTCAGGAGAGAGAAAGGACTCAGGTGAGATTTTCTAAAACAGAAAGGAAAGGAGGAAGAACAAAGACCCCCAAACATTCCAATTTTCTCCTAATGCAGTAACTATTAATGAACTATTTATTGTAGCTTACTTTTCGACAGATGCGGTTGCCGACTTTTGTACCCTTCATGCTAACCTTTGGTTTTTGTTTTATATTTGTTTCAGATCTAGAAAAAAGATCCTGCTCCAAAGCTTCATGAGGTTCCAGTGCGCAAGCAGAACTCCATGTGAGCAAGGACTTCTCCATGCACTTCACTGGAGTGAAAAGAGATGCGCCTGCTCACATGGAGCTCTGGAGCACAAAAGTCAGCCTGGTGTCTTCCTGGCGCCCACCAGATGTTTTGGACTACAACTCCAATTATCCCTGGGCATTTGCCATGTTGTCTGGGGCTGATGGGAATTGTAATCCAAAACAAAACCACTGAGGGCAGCAGGTTACATGAGGCTAACATAGATCATTTCAGAAAATAAATCTGGAAGACCTAGGCACAGACATCTCCTTCTTCTTTTTCTTCTTTTTTAACAGATTGCAACTAATTTGTACAGTGGGGATGTAAAAAAACCAACACAACAACCCAAGACTCATGTTAAACATTTGACCCTTGGGCACATATGTCTTACGTACCTTGTTTGACAAAGCATGCTGTTCCTTAGAAACTAGAACAATGTTGATATTTTCATGGAATTTACTTTGCATGGAAGTTATTTTTATGTGAAATTGTGTTATTTCCACACACAACCAGAATCAAACTGGGAATGATGGAATTATAGAATCATAGGGTTGAAGAAGACCCCAGTGCTGCAATGTTTAAGGCATGCCTCTGTACAGATACTGTTTCTCCACAGATGAGCTTACATAGTCTTTATTGGTTATTGCAGGATTAAGATCTTAATTACCAACACTTGCAAGAAAAACTATTCAGCTGTTCCCCAATTAACACTGACATTAAGCTTTTACAGTCTGTTTTAATATATCATCTATACAGTATATATCTATTAATATACAACTATTTCTGTATTTATTTGCTGTGAAAGCAATGACACAGACCAGCACAATATTATAATTTTCCATCACCACAGACAGGGCAATTCCATTCAGAAAGTTGTGTTCAATAAGATTTTTCTATCCTTTTGCTTCCAATAACATCATGTCAGGCTGAAAAAATGTGACGGAGAACGTAAGTACCCTTTGAAGTAGTTGTAGTTTAAAGGAAGCTCATGTTAGAGCTAAAATAAAGAAATTAGATTGCAAGGTTTATTGCAATAAGTTAATTTCTCGCCTCTTTCTCCATATTAGTATGGTCTATGGGAGATGGCCCTCAGGAAGAAGCAGATAAGCAAGACAATTCACAGAAATCCCTTTTATTTGTTGAAAAACCAAAGGGTGGAACAATTAGTGTCGGTAAGTGCTGTAACAATTTTTTAAAATATATATGTATATATTAATTTGTCTATTACACATACATGGGATTCTGAATAGGGCTATACCTACTTAGCTTCAGCAAATGCTGTAGTTTCTGGTATTCTCAAGTGATCAATTAGTCCTCCATTGCCCCTCTTCCCAAAAATATTTAAGACTGAAATCTTATGTATATTTGCCTGGAATAAGCCTCACTAAACAAAGTGGTGCTTACTTCTGAGTAAACATGCACAGGATTCAGCTATACACTTATACCTTATGAAGCTCAAAAGACTTTAACATACTGAGATTACACTTTCAAATTTCATATGGAAATAAATTTTAATGGCTGATTAATCCAGGAGCACATATGAAGCAGCAGAGCCCTTTCTAGAAGTTAAAATTCAATCATCTAGCTCAGGGGTCAGCAACCTTTTTCAGCCGTGGGCTGGTCCACTGTCCCTCAGACAGTGGGCTGGACTATATTTTGGGTGGAGAAATGAATGAATTCCTATACCCCCCAAAATAAAAGGACACATTCTACTCATGTAAAAACACGCTGATACCCGGACCATCTGCGGGCTGGATTGAGAAGGCGATTGGGCCGCCTCCAGCCCCTGGCCCTTAGGTTGCCTACCCCTGATCTAGCTATTTAGTGGAAAACAGGAACAATCCGGGGGGGGGGGGCTGGATTCAGGCTCTCCTCCTTTTTCTGGACAGCCAATTGCTGGAATGTTAGTTTTTATTTTTTTATTTTTAAAAATATTTATTGCAAATTTTAAACAACAAACAAACCACCATACACATAAAACACCATCACCAAACAACAAACAGAAAAAATCAACACAAAATTAAAAAATAAACAAAGAATGAAAAAAGAATACAAACAGTATACAGTTATTCAGAATACAGTTATAACAGAATACAGTTATTCAGAAATCATATTTTCATAATCTTTGGACTTCCTCACATCGCCCTTCCCTGCGTTCTCAAACATATGATTAGACAGCAATTTATTACCTTATTCCAATTCTTATTTTGTAAATCTCAATTATTATGTCCCAGATTTTAGATAATTTTATAATAGCTTAAACTGCTCAACTTGAACATAATATCGCTTCGAATTTCCTCACTTTCTTGAACATCACTTATTCTCATATATCTTACAACTAAATTACTGACGCCATGTTGTTTTCAAACGTGCATTCTCTTAGCATTCATACAGCTTATAATGTTTTTGTAAATAGTCTTTAAATTTCTTCCAGTCCTCCTCCACCGTCTCTTCTCCCAAGTCTCGAATTCTGCCAGTCATTTCAGCCAGCTCCATGTAGTCTATCAGTTGCGTCTGCCATTCTTCCAGAGTGGGCATGGAATGTTAGTTTTTAAATAGGGGAAACTATGTGCACAGCCTCACATATGTGCACAGCCTTCTGTGGGTTCAGCAGGAAAACCATACACACAGCATCTTTTAAAAGACAACTGAAGGCAGCCCTGTTTAGGGAAACCTTTAATGTCTGATGCTGTGTTGTTTTAATATTTGGTTGGAAGCCACCCAGAGTGGCTGGGGAAACCCAACCAGATGGGCGGGATATAAATAAAATTATGATTATGATTATCTAGTTGCAACATATGGGTTACATGCCTGTTTCTAGAGACCCTGCTGAGACCAAGAGAAAAAATGCTTGCTCAACAAATTATGGGTTTATGTAGTTTTGGAATGTATGGGATTTTGGTCACTGATAGCTCAAATATAACAGATGCTCTTACAACTAAGGGGTTCTTTGATGGCACCTGATATATGTATATTTTTTGAAACTGTATATAGTTTGTGTTAAGTTGTGGGTGAACATATCAGACGACACAGCGATTCTTCAAACAGCTCTTCTTTATTCTGAGGCCAGAACTGAACTGAGCTGAAGGGCTGAGTCAGCCTGCTTATATAGAGCTCCAGTACCTTGTTACTGTAACAACTTTCTAAAACTATCCAATCACTGAATGTCACGTTCGATCCTTCATTTGCATACAAACTATCCAATCACTGAACGTCACTTTTGATCCTTCATTTGCATAACTATCTACAGTATCCCCCTGCTGGCCCAGGGTGAGAACTTCAGTACATAACAGTTTGCATATGGGGGAGAAGTTAAATTTTGTTTGCATTTAAAGGCAAACCTACCCAATCACACTTCCTAAACAGTACACAAATTACCATCCTCCAAAATTAATCTTTCTCCAAATTTTATAATGCAGTTTTTCACCCATGTGACATGTACAAAACCACACGTATTTTTACAAAAAAATGTGTGTACTAGGCAAAATGTCTATACTAGGAGAAATTTACACTAAAATTCTAATAAATCTTCATGAGGATTTAAAAAGTTCCACAAACATATTGCCAGGTGTCTATCATATGAGTAGTAATGTTTCTAATGTGACCAATGTTTTCTTTTGTTTTCCCAAGGACAAAATATTACATTTATAGCAAAAGTTGAAGCCCAGGATCTTCTCCGAAAGCCAACTATTAAGTGGTTCAAAGGGAAATGGATGGACCTGGCAAGCAAAGTAGGGAAGCACCTTCAGCTCAAGGAGACATTTGAGCGCCAAACCAAGGTATGGAGGGATGGCAGGACTCAATTTTACCTGTTTCTAAAATCCAGACTTGGTAGTAAGGACATAAGCTCCAGGGGTGAAGCTCTGACTGAACTGGACATTTCATGAGAGAGGTAACATTAAAACAGGCTATTTCCAGAAGTAGCTCAGTGTGTGCTTATCAAGAAGGACAAGGTCGTGGAGAGGTTGGCACAGTGCAAACACACCAGCAGAACCAGTCTGGTGCTCCTGCCAGTGCATTTGCACCAGAAGTAAATCTGGCATTTGAGCAGAATCTCATGTACCCATTTATCAGGGTTTGACCCAGACATGACAGTTCAAGGACTCTCACTGGTGCAATGGGACTTGTGCCCTCTTCTCCCCTTGTGTGCTCCCCATTCCTTTCCCTGCTGTAGGGAGTCAGGCGAACCCCCTAGAACAGCAGTAGAGGAGAGATCATTCCACCTGGCAAGCAGAAATGTTTGTGATGATGGAGCAATTGTGTTAGCCCACAATTGGATTCCACCTAGGGTTTGTATTTTCTCCTACTATGAAATTTGGTGGTTGAACAGTTTGGTGTCTAGCAGGCACTTCACATGGTGGGGGCTGAGAGACTTCAGACTTCCATTTTTCAAGGAGTGGGCTGGGCTCCCCCAAAATCCTGTGGCCCTGCTCCAATTCTTCCTCCCCGCCAATGTCGTGCAGGGATTGTTTGATACTGAATAAAAATTAAAGGTAAAAAGAGTTCAGCCTCTGACATCATTAACAGTGCAGTCTCAAATCCTATTGAAAAAAGGCTTAATTCTGAATAGTCATGTGCAGAATTGCCTTGTAAATGTACAGTGGTGCCTCGCAAGATGAAAATAATCCGTTCTGTGATTCTCTTCGTCTAGCGGGTTTTTCGTCTTGCAAAGCAAGCCCATTGACGGATTAGCGGATTAGCGCTATTAGTGCTATTAGCGGCTTTTAGCGGCTTTTAGCGGCTTATCGGATCAGCTGATAAGCGGCTTAGCGGCTTAGAAAAAGGGGGGAGGAAAAAAACCCACAGGAACTCGCAAGACATTTTCGTCTTGCGAAGCAAGTCTATAGGAGATTCGTTTTGCGAAGCACCTCCAAAACGGAAAACTCTTTCGTCTAGCGAGTTTTCCGTCTTGCGAGGCATTCGTCTTGCGGGGCACCACTGTACAAAGAAGCAGGAACACCCCAGTTCAAGCTCCTGATTCCCTTTCAGCTTGGCTAAGTGTCCTTCCCTAAATAGAAATATTTGAGGAATTTGACCTCCTTGGATTCTTGTATGAAATTATCGAAACCATAAGAATATAAGATGAGCTTGCTGAATCTGACCAACGGCCTGCCTAGTCCAGCATCCTGTTCTTTGAGTGGTCAACTAGATGCCTGTGGGGAAACCCAAAAGCAAGACCCCAGCACAGAAGCATCCTGCCCTCCTGTGGTTTGCAGCAACAATCCATCCTTCTTGGACTAATGTGTAGATTCAAACTTAGGTTACCACTGTTATTCCATTTCTGCAAATACTGAAGCACAGTTCTCAACAGCTTAAGCATATCAATATCTGCATTTGAATATATATATTGAAAGAAAATACACATTTAAATAGGTTTTTGAAATTTGCATTCCAATAGGATTTTTTTAAATTAGAATTTTTGTTGTGGGCTTATTGCTGTGACAAAAATTACAACAGACGACTCAACAGCTTTAAAAACCACAGAGCAGAATGTGGGAGCAGAATAGAATTATAGCTAAAAGTTGTGCAAAAGTAAAGACAGTAGTAACACCCACTCATCTTTAATCCTAGTAAATTAATGTAGGATATAATATTTGTAGATACATGTGTATGAATGTGTTTTCAGCTGCTGAGAATTTCCCTGAATTTAATTTAACAATTGCACTGTATGTTTGGATTTCAGATGTACACATTTGAGATGCAAATCATTAAAGCTAAGGAAAACTATGCAGGAAATTATAGGTGTGAAGTAACGTATAAGGATAAGGTTGATAGTTGCTCTTTTGATCTGGAAGTCCATGGTAAGGATCCGTTTTATGTTTTCTTTCTTTAACACAAAATATCTAACAGAATTTGAGGTCATCTTTATCTGAACTCCTCATGCCTATATCTAAGCATGCTTCAGAGGCCCACTGAAAGGTGTCTATAGGTTTCAGGCTCCTTTTTCTTATTTTTATCTCAACGTCAGCTCATTTAGAGTTGTGTTAATTATTTTGATGCAAACATGAGCAGTTAGTGATATAATCTTGGGACTGTCTTGGAAGAAAGACTTGTGGAGACTGAAATGTGTCAGTGAGAAGAGAGTTCTGCTGATGTGCTCTGGGCTCTATCCATTATGGGCTTCTCTTGGACTTCGCGTAATTGAGATGAGCCTGGGTTTATGTCTACCTAGAAATGAGAGCATCTGGAGGACATTGATGCATGCTAGGACAAAAATTGAGGTGAAGATATATTCTGCTGTTTCTGTCCACTAGGGAGTCCTGGGATGTGTAGCTTTGAGAAGGAAGGGGTTCAAAGGACCACTGATAGAGAATTCTCACCATAAGAATATGAACCCTGCTGAATTTGATCAAAGCCCACTGGGTTCTATCCCACACTGCAGCAAGGGACTTCAATGAGTGCAACAGAACTTCATGTTTCTCTCCTGTCTCCTCCATGCACCCTCAAAACTGGGGAACCTGCCAGAGCAGATTTGGGGGGAGTGGAATAGAGGAAGTCTCATTGTACCAGCAGGACCCAATTGGTGCATCATTGGATACCATCCACTGTTTCCCACAATGACCTACCAGATGCCTCTAGGAAGTCCACAAGGCAGTAGCCACCCCCACCCCAGAGGTTGCTGCTGTATACAGTACTGCCTATGAATATAGAGGTTTCATATAGCCATTATGGCTAATACCGCCCCCACCCCCGGAAATACTTATCCTCTGTGAATTTATGTAATCTCTGCTTTAAAGCAACTTGGCACTTTCACAGAGCTCCAGCAGGCTACAAATGACTCAGAAGATGCTTTGAGTCAGTGAAATCACATTAAGTTCTTGAAGCAATTATTTCAGAAGCTTGCTGAAGCTTGCAGTTTATATTTGGAATAAAATTTATATGGCAGTGATGACAGCTCAGGACTCTACAAATTTGTCCATGACGTAGGTCAAAGAAAGGACTCCACCTCACCTCGGGCTTAGCAAGGAATTTGCCTGCTACAAACCCATCATGAGGCTCAGAGAGAGAGAGAAAGAGAGAGAGAATATTAAGTTCCTGGAATATCACTGTCCCACACTCAGTTGGAAAGCAACTTTATAAATCTTTGCAGAGAAGAGAATGAAATGCAACGCTGGCAGATCTTATGGTACCACAGTGTGCATATGGGGTGTGTGTATTTGGTTACAGGCAGGAAGGGCTTTCATCATGAGGTATAATGATCCTTTTTTTGCAGGATGAGTATATAGAGCCACAAAAGTCCTAAACACTCTTCAACTCTGTCCTGTTCACTTTGACAGAGGAGGAGTTGACGAAACTGTGCACAGTTGCACAGTGTATTCATGTGAACAGGCCAAGAACATGGACAGCTCTTTCTAATGGGTTTGAAACAAGTGGAGAGCAAAGCTGGATAGACTTCACTTATTATCTATTCTAAACTGTTCCTACAACTAACGGCTCAATCTGTTCTTTCAAAGACCCACAATAACTGTCGGCCACTGCCACTCAAAGTTAGATTAACTATAGATTGTGGTCTATTTAATCCCCATGTGTATATTCGATGTATAGATATGTGGATATGAGCACAGGACTCATAAAATCTCACCTGACCACATAAGCAGCAGTGCCTACACAGACATGGCCATGTGAGTGGGGCACTGGTCAATATTAAGTTATGCCCTCCTGCATGTAAGATCTATACACACAGTTGAAGTATCTGCTGTAGATGAACATTTGTTTACAAATGGAAAGAGCTTGCATAGTGAAGTATAATGACCCTCCTTTTGCAGGATGGACATTTAGTATCATAGAACCACCAAAGTAAAGGGAGGTCTAAAATTATTGAAATTTTTTGGCAGAGGTTTAGAGAGACTCAGACAATGATGGGGTGATAGCTATTCCCCCTGGTTTCATAGAACTGTAGAGTTGGAAGGGACCATGAGGGTCATCTAGTCCAACTTCCTGCAACGCAAGAATATTTTGCCCAACAACCCTGAGATTAAGGGGCTCATGCTCTACCCACTGAGGTGTTTATCAATTACTCAGTTTGGGGGTGCTGCTGTAAAACGCAGTTTGCACTGCAGAATAACTGCAAAACCTTGGCACCAGTTTGCAGGGGATTCCAAATTTCAGGGTTCATAGTTAATGAATTTATTCCAGAATGACTTGGCCCCAGATAGGTCAGCTGTCGGAACCTGAGAAACAGCAGCATCAGCATCACAGTGGATTCCATATCTCCATCTGGTGGGATTTTAAAGCTGTGGTGATGACTTTCACCCTCTGAGAAGCTTTTGAAGGACTAGGCTTCTAAGTCTGGAAAATAAGCAGCCATTGTAATTGTAAGCGCAAGGCTTAATATATGTCAAGCATCTTTACATTTGCAGATGTGTGCAGTCTCATTGATCCCATGGGATTGGCATTAACATTTCCTTTATTTGTGTACTAAGACAAAAACAAAGCCTATCCAAGTGCAAAGGACCTTCTCTGTCCCTCAAAATATTACTGTTGGGTCCTAAAGCCTGGTCACCTGGTCCTGTGGCTTCAGCTGCCAGACACATCTAGGCAAGCTTTCCAAATATCCCAGCCTTGCAGCAATCTGGCAGCTAACCCAATAGATGTTCATCCTAGGAAAACAAGCCTACCAAATTACCAAGGTCAGAGTGCTCATTAATCAGACAGGGAGGCAGGACACAATTAATGGAATGTCCAGCAGCTGACCGCCAATTAACCAGACAAGCCTCAAAGTCTGTGTGCATTCAGTAGCTTGTAGGCAAGGAGCCAGCCTGTCTGCGTGCATAAACTTTCTATAGAAGTGAATTGTTTTATCTGATTACATGTCTAATTTACACTGGGTGAAATTCAACTCCATGTTATTGACCATATTCAGATCTCTTACTGAGTTGAATCAGAAGTTGTATTTTCATTGGGGATGAAGGAAATTTTAAGTGATGCCCAGAGCTTAACGCTTAGAAGTTATTTACTTGGTTTTTCTGATCATGCCATGCTATTGTTTCTTCCTTGTTCCACTGCTATTTTTAGCTTTAATAAAAAGAAGCTCCTTCCAGGTGAAATAAAATTACGGTACATCCAGTGTTCATTTGGGATTTCCTCTTCTTGTGTATTCCTTTGCTCTAAAGCATCAAGTTCTGGTTAATTGTTTTAACAAGTAGAAGGCAAGTTGTCGACTTACTTCTATAAAAAGTGGCATGAGAGCCTTCTTCACCTTTGCTGATCGCAGTGAGACTCACTACAATGGCTTCATTGTGGTTCACACCTGTTGCTCAGGTAGTAGATAGAGGCACCATCAAAAGAAGGTCTCAGGGTTGGACTGGTTTAAAGAATCCAATTGTAGTACATTATCACCACCCTAAAATCCACACATGTATGCGTTAAAGAAGGCTAACGAGATCAGAACTAGAAATGCTATATTAAATACCAGAGTAAAGGATCTTTATTAGAAAGTTTTAAGAAATAGGTAGAAAATGAAATATATACATGAAATCATACCTCCCTACATTAAAACAGAACATCTAAAAGACTTGTTGAGATTGTATTTTATAAACCAAACATTTAACACTGTGGTGATAATATCTGTGGGTACATATTAGGATTGCTCCTCTTCCAGTACAGTATAAAAGTTCTTTAAATTAATCCACAAAATGGAACATAGTTTTGTTCTTGCCTTAGTTGTATCCATTCAATATCCTTCGTAAATTACAGAAACCACTTTTCTCATTTTCTTTTTTTTATATATAGAAACTTCAGCTGCACCATCAATCGATATCCGGTCTGCATTCAAAAGAAGGTAACTTCAAGTAGTTATCTTGGAAAGTTATTCAATTATAGGTGGTGAAAGCAGCACATGCCCTGAAATACCTCTGGAAATCACGCTGGTTGGAAAAACACAGCCAGAATGAGCCGAAATAGCAAGCCTTTAGAAATGGCACACTAAATTGAAAGCAGAGTATATGTCATAAAGGAGAATGTCTGTGCTTTTGAGATACTCTCTCCTGCCCACTGCCGAGAAGTTAAAAATGCTACTCCATTTTCTGTAACCTATAATTGGTTTACACATTATTGTTGTTATGTGGAGGTTGTTCTTACTTGCTCCATGTTTCCACAAGGGAAACTGTTCATATATGATAACAAAGCAGAAGTTTTCACCATTCCATTCCACTACAGATGTGCACAAAAAAGCATGCATCTTATCACTTGCAGCCCACAGATGTCTCACCATGAGATAACAGCTTCCACAATGTAAAACACTCACCATGTAGTAGTCATAATATGTATGTTACCATGAGCGGTGAAATTCTGTGAATGTTGACAATGCCAGAAAAAAATGGATGAATATCTGAAAACTCAGATAAGACCAGTGAATGTTTATAATCAATGAAATGCTGTTGTTTATTATTTATACTGTGCCTTATGGATTGACATAGGCTAAATGGACAGGACCCTCCTCTAAAGTACCTTACATTAGAAACAACAGAGGGAAGGAAGGAGACAGAATGGTTGAAAGGGAAGAATGTGGAAAATCTTTAGTTTTCTTTATTGTTTATGTCCTACTTTTCTAATAAAAATAATAACCAAGGTGGGTTGCCATTTCAAAAAGAAATCAAAGCCATAAAGTAAAACAAAATCACAATATGAAATTGCACTACGAACAAGAATCAACAGTAATTAAAACAGAGACAGTGGCCTGGTCCCCCATGTAACACTAAACTAGGGCTTGCTATACCTGTTCCCACGTTCCACCTCCTAGCCAGGAGGAAATGGGAAGGTTTCACTTCCATTTTGAACTAGCAATATTTATACCTAAACCCAGACAAACGGTGGTTAGTGTTAACTATAATTTAGGGAGACAAACCAACTTCAACCCAGGATTTATAATGCCGACTCCTTATATTAAACCATAAGCAATTAATCCTGTCCACAGTTTGGACAAAGCAAACTGATTTGCTGTAATTTGAATACGAAAGTGAAAGCTTCTGATTTTGCAGCACGAGAGGAGAGGGGGAGTGCACAAGCCTAGATCAGCTAGGCTTGTTCCTGTAGTACTGCTCTGTGGTTTGGTGTTTATGTCCAAACACAGCCAGCCGATCCTCTGGTGCGTTTGCCTTGGGGCAAACTCACTGTGGCCCTCCCCACCCCAGTATGCTGCAGTGACTCAGCCAGATAGAAGTCAGGTGCAAAGCAATCATAAAACATCAGTAGAGATATCATAAAATAGTAGGTCATTCCTTATTATATTATTTTATTTATATTTTAAAGTCTTTTCCATTTGCTGAAAGATAAGAAGACCAGGAGCCTGGCAAATTACAGACAAGATCTAAGCATATGTCACTCTAAATGTATTGATGCCCTAGTTATTTTAAAAGTTTCTGGTTAAATATTATTTCTCCTATATGTTAATGCTTTCCACTGTACTAATAAATCAATATTACGGCATCAGACCCTAGGTAATTGCAGAAAGCTAGTTGAGCACCTGAACTTCTTGGGGGTCAGTATCGACCACTATCCACCCTGTTCAGCTAACATCCATCCTCCCCCTCAAATTGGGTTCTGTTCCAGGATATCCTAAATCCTGATTTCAGAATAAATGAGACAAATCAAGTAATTTAACTCATTTGCTCTCCTTCCAAGATTAATTTTAGAGAATTTGGTGCTTGTTTTGTTTTAGAAAAGGAATGGGAATGGAGGGAAGGAACAGAATAGAGATGGGGGTTAGACAGGCAATAGTATTCAGGGGAAAGACAAGTATAGCTATGGGACAGGAAAAGAGTATTGTGCAGGCCACTGTTGCCCCATTCCCTGACTGAAAACCCTTCCTAGCTCTTGTTTTCTTTCTTCATTAGTCAGTGGCCCTGTTCCTACATAATGCTAAGCCATGGTTTGTTCAATGAGTGATGCATCCTCTCACCGATGAGCAAGCCAGTCATAGCTTGTTTCACCAAAGCTTGGTTTGTTTTCCAGCTGCTCTAGATTTGTGCCTTTGTAGTTTTGAAGAGCATCTGGGATGGAGTGGTCAAACAAACTATGGTTAAGCAGGCTGTCATATTCAGACACAATGTCAAACTAAGGTTAAAACAAGCAATTGTTTATAAGCCAACAACAAACCATGTCTTCACATTGTGGTTTGTTGTCATCTCAACTAGGGTGCTGAGCTGGGTTCGAACAAACTACACCTTGGCTGAACAAAGCATGATGTAGAACCATGTGCAAGCCAGGCTACTACCTACATTTTCCCACTTATTATGCTACCAGACAAAAATGAGGCTAGGAATCTTCTACTTAACCTGCTCTCCTCTCCCCAAAGATTAGATTATCAGGATGCCAATGCCCAGGGAACTCTTAAGTCTCTGCAAAGTATATTAACTCCTGTCTATAAGTATTGCAATTATATTGTTATTGCTCAACATTCTAGAAAGAAATCCACATTTTTAAACCCACCCCATCTCATCTTTAACATCATACAACACACTGTGTGCACTCAATGGATAGGTTCTCCAAATTTCCCCCTTGCTGACAAGTTTAAATGAAACTTTACTACTGGATATTTTTACATGGTTGTGCATTGTTCTATGCAGCATAAACAACAATGCACATCTTTGTTTCACATATGCAACTGAGTTCAGCACAAGCCCTTTGTTTTGTTTCAGTAGGCACTTGGTAGAAGTAAAAAAACAAAGCTCTTTGTGCAGACTCTGTTTGAAACACATTTGTGTTACAGGAACACAAATTTAGGCAAATTTGCAGATTTACAAGAATTTGCCTGAACAAGTGTCACAAGTGCAATGCAAACCTTTGTGTTCATTTTTCACAAGTGCTTGTTAATGGGAGTTGTAAATCCTGTGAAAAAGAATACAAGTTTGTGTTGATGTAATCTTCTTACTTGCGTGTCTCTATATTGATTGCGTTCGTAGGGCATCTAGTGTATGCAATGTGTGTTGTCCAACTCTCTGGGTATTAAACAAAGGTTTGATTTTGATTTTTTTTATTAATAACAGCGGTGAAGGACAAGAGGATGCAGGAGAACTTGACTTTAGTGGTCTCCTGAAACGTAGGTGAGAACCAAGCAATGAAGTGAGAAGGTGTGGATTGGAAATGGGTTAGGCTTGCACAACAGAAAGCGTCAGGTGTAATCCCGCCCCCCCAATGTTACCATCCTTTCCTTTTGATTGATGTTTATAAACTTTTAATTCTTAAGGTAAATTTTTTGCTGAGAGTTAAGCCAACTCTGTTAGCACGTTGACAAGAAACCACAAAAGTCTTAGGATATTGTACACTTTCTAAGGCTGCTGCCCCGTATTGTGACTTAATGACATAGGAGTGTCTCAGAGAAGCATTCCTGTGTCACTAAATTATAACATGGGATGAGGTCATACTGGCAGGTGTCAGTACTGTATATTGGTGTTTGTTTTGTGCCTGCATGTTTTCCCCACCCATGTCCTATCTAGGGATGAGAAATTCAAACAATTGATCTTTGTGCTACACCCATCCCCCACAGAAAGAAAGAAAGAGAGAGAGAAAGAAAAGAAAACCATAACAAAACTGAACTCTGGAACACTTGTTTTCAAAGCATGCAGACCACAGATGTACTGCAGCTTTTTTGGCTCTTGAATTCACCCTCCTTCTGCTAAGGAATGATGTGAAATGATTTACTGAGCTCCGATAATGCATGCATTCATTATGTGTCTGAAAAACACATATGCTGTGGGCTCTTAAAATGGGAAGTCTAGTAGGGCTAGGAAGCAACTTGCTGGGTGGAATCTGATAGTGTATTATAAAACTGGAAACATTTCAGAGGGCACATGGAAGCATTTTTTGAAATTCAAAATAATCCAAGAAGCTGTTAGCTGCGCTTTAAATCCCCAGATATGAATAACAATATGAGCAAGTGTTCAGACATTTGCTTGTCCTTTATATGTGGTTTCAGTTTTCAGTACCCTGTTCTTGTCATGAGGCTTCAAGGACAATTCTGCCCATTTTAGGTTACTAGACTGAGGCCCTGTTCAGACCTATCAAGCGGAGCTATATTTGTGTTGCAAGAAGCAGGCACACATAACCCTCCAAAAAACAGCACAACACGCACAATCCAGGCACTCCACATAGGACCAAGTTTTGCAGATGCATGAAATTTGCCCTACCACCTTTTTGAGATAGCTTCTTGGTAAAAGTTTCTATATTTATATTTTCATCCACCTTTCCCTTAAGGAACTGAGAACGGCACGCATGACCCTCCCCACTCCCCACTACATCCTCACAACAGCCCTGTTGGATAGGTTAGGATGAGAGTGACTGTTCCAAGGTCACCCGATAAACTTCGTGGCTGAGGAGGGATTTGAACCTGGATCTCCACAGTCTTTGTCCAACACTCCCAACCCTATGCCATACTAAGCTTATACATAGGTGACAGGGACATCATGCTTCTTGCTGGGTCACCAGGGCTTAGGAGGTCACCCTATTGTCACTTTATCAGAATTACAAAAATTATCATATTCTTCTATTTTCAAAGAGCCCTAGTGTGAATTCACTAGGCAATCTAGCGTCCTGCTATAGCCAAGGTGGCCTGGGAGAAATCTCACATGGCTCTGGCAGTTTCCCTAGGGAAAGGGGTATGCTTAATGAAATAACTATCAAGCTTATTGAGTGGGGGGGGGGGGAATCAAATCATCACAAGATTGGACCAGAATAACTTTGTTCATTGAGCAAGAACAGGGAAAAAGCAGGTAGCTTTTTTTAGATGGATAAAATTCACCAAATAGTCCATTAATATATCATTTATATAGGGTGGAATCAAAATTAATTTTGAAATGATTTAATCAATGATTTAACTGCAAAGGATGCTGGAAGGTTATTTCTTACATTTATTTCTCATGTTTCTTCCATGGAACTCAAGGAATCATAGAGTGAGTTCCCAGGTCTATCATGCACGCATCAGTGACTAGGGTCAAGGCTCTCCTTTCCAGTAACTGCCTTTGCAGTGAAGATTGGGCTCAGCCATGCCTGTATTTAGTTTAAGAAAAAACAAGATATATACCGGTAGTTGCACACTGTGTTTAGATGCAATTTTACTTTGGCTTCAGGAAGATGGGTTTTCAAAACATGAACTGACCATGTTTCAAAAGTTGATCCAAGTAAATGCTTAGATGTTATTTGAACAACAACAAAACTTTTTAAAAATCTATTTCACGCTTGCCAGATCTCTATTTTCTCTTCCCTAACTAGGATCCTCAGTTTGACATGCACTCATTGTAATATTTATATTAATACTAGTAGATATATCTATATCTACATATGGAAATGCATTGGCTTGGTTTGATTTTCCATTGATGTTTCCTACTAATATACAGCTTGTGTGTGGAAAAGTTTTAGTGAATTTGGGAATTATCAGTATTATTGCTACATTAATTTTGTTGTGTTATATATGGATATATATGTGTGTGTATGCATATAGATGTATAGAAATGTTAACTCTTGAGTGGATAATGGGAAAATCAGACTTTCAGTACAAATTGATTACTTTATTTCATTGCTAAGAAATATTGTTTCATTTCATTGCTTAGAATCATGTTTATTAGAATAGGTTTTCTTATCTAGCTGTACATACAGCATAGTTAAGTTACACCTAACTGCTTTAAGAAAACGTAACTGTGGGAAGGATGAGTCCCACTAGTGAAAGCCACTAGTGCAACATGGCTTTCCCCTTTCTCATCTCCCATGCACCACCACCCAAAAAAATTGGCTTTCAGGAGAACTCCCAGAAGAGCTTGAGGAAGGAAGGGGAATAAGGATCATTCTGTTTGGCAAGGTAAAAAGCTTAGACTGATGGAACAATTCCCATAGTGCTACTTAAACTTCTCCTCATTTATTTGCTTCTTATTATGCTAAACTTTATTTCACTGGCTGTACTGAAGGCACTTAATTTTTCATCAGTAAACCCTTTAGGAAAAATCTGAATGCTCATATTATACATGCTGACTCTGCAGATTTTAGGTTGAAATACACTGGAATATATAAACTGCTTAAGCCTCTTGAATGACATTGACTTCAGCTCAAATCAATTTACATGGAAGGATGTCAGATTTACATTGCAGCTTATGTTAGCATCTAGCAGCCAAATAGTTAGAACACATGACTGCATTCCTGAAGGCTGAGAGTTTGTCTTACATCTGATGACCAGGTGCAATGCATCTAAACTGTCAATGGTACGCTAATCCATTGAATCGCAGTGACAGCTGGACTTGGGCCTGTCATTCCCTCAAACAATAAGTTTCAGAAAGTGGCTTGATTTAACTGCTTGGATGTAATGAACTTGCATTTCTGTAAAAACAAAGTGAAATTCCAAGAAAGAAGAAAACTGAAGTATTTAACTGAGCTTTAAAAAAGTATATATTTAACCATGCATTCACTAAGATGGGACAAACAATGGGATAGATAGGAGAAAAGCGGCAAAAAAAGATCCATATTGATGAAAGGTGGCATTGCGGCCTGTTTCTGCAGGTTCTGTAAGTCGTGCCTTGTATCTGTTAAGCTGTGTTTTTATATTTTTATTCGATGCTCTTAATTGGTTTGAATGTAAGTCACTTAGGGTCACTCTTTGAGAAAAGTGACTAACAACAACAACATGTCTCATGCCCATTATCCACTCAGCCATTTCATCCTCAGGACAAAGTTTGTTTGCTCAAGGATTTGTTCTTCAGTTGAACAAGGTAAATGAAGAGGGTGGATGAGTATTTCTTATAATGGGTTGAAAATCAGGACGCACCAATCCTCATTCTCAACAACTGCCTAATGAATGTTAAAGGGGAACATTCTCATCTTGGTTCCTGTTGATGCATGTGCAACTGAGAGGAGTTGCCACAGCTAGGATGGCCAGCCTATTAAAATGAGAATTCATCCCCTTAATGCATGTCAGCTTTTGGATACGTTTGCATTTTTACATGACCTTTGGAAAGGTAGAATCTCATTGACACAGCAGTATTTTGCAGTAAGTAGCTGACCTTTGTAAACTGTAAGCATGAAAAAAGTGAAATAAGAGGCCATATCATAAAGCTACACCCGTAATATGTTAACAGACATATTGCAGTACATTTCAGTACATCTCTTACAGACACTTAAAATAATACTGTTAATGCCATAAAATCCATTCGCAACAGCTGATTCATATCAGTACATTATATGAACATTTTGCTAGGATCTACAAAAAATGGCCAAGGATCTTTATAAAATGTTACTATAAGGCAAAGTACTCCTCCTCACCCCAATAATTTAGTGGTTCCATTTCTTTAAATGAAAAAGACACTGCCTACATCATCATCATCATCATAATTTTATTATCGTTAATGTTTACTGCTACAGAATTAAAATCATTCTAATTAAGACACAGGCTCAATATATTCCATGTGGTAGTCTCACCATAAGATTATCATTCATTTTCACATGTCTATGTCTACTCTCCTTGTAGATTTCCCAGTTGCTATTGCAAAAAATATTTTTTATGGGGGGAAAGACCAGTTACTGTTTAAGAAAAAAAACATTGGTGCCTCTGCAACTTGTTGCCCTAAGCTACCAGATAATTTTTACAAATTTACTTTTTGAGACAAGGGTATGTTCACACATCATGGCAAACCATGGTTAATAGTTCCAGTGAACATGCAGATCACTCTCAATTTGCTCCTCTCCACAAGTGGGAGCAACAAGTCACAATCCATAGATTAATGTTACATATGAACTGGGGATCATGAACTGAAGGTAATGTTTGTGCTTGGATTACCACTCTCCCTGGTTTGGATTTAACACTAACTCGGGGACCCTATTTCCTGTTTCCACTTGCTAGTGGGGAGGAGAAAAGCTGGAGCAATCAGCCTGTTCACAGTAAGCTGCTACCCTGACATGCCAATATTTCATAATATCAGACAAACTTTAATAGTAAAATTCTCAAAATGCCTCCTGTGTTTATGGCCTGACCCAATAGGCTACTTCCTGTTAATCCCGGGCCTTAAAAAAATTATATTTTTCAAAATACATCTCACAGTTTTCTTTCCATCAGTTGAAGCCCACACATGGAAAAACAATAGATTGGTGCAGAAGTCCAGTTTCTTTCAGGTGAAATCTCACAGGTTTGAATTCAAAAGTCTAACTCAAGATCTGTAAAATGTTACCCACTGAAGACAAGGGTAAGTATGCATCCCGCTACTTCTCTCCCCTTCTTGGATAAGGACGTTTGATTGTACAACCAACCTTGTCAGCTCAGGCACGCCCTTAAGCCTTTGACTTAAATCACTAGTCTTATCTAAAACAACAACGTATCCCACTGGGAGTTGAATTCACATGTGTCCTCTTCATGACGCCAACTTCTGGCACATCTTTTCTTTTTTCTCTCCTTTCCTCCCCCATCTCTTATTCTGATCAGGGAGGTTAAGCAGCAGGAGCCCGAGGAGCCTGATGTAGATGTGTGGGAGATCCTGAAGAGTGCGAGCCCCAATGACTATGAGAAAATTGCCTTTCAGTATGGAATCACTGACCTAAGGGGCATGCTGAAACGTCTGAAGCGCACCCGCAGGGAAGAAAAGAAAAGTGCAGGTAGGGGAAGCAAGGAAAAGCTGTTTCACATCTGCCTAGGAATACAAGTGACACTTTTCCTCCTAAAAGGTTCTCGCAGACAGGAATTAGTCTTGCAGTCCTCATAACAAGGTCTCTAATTCTTTCCTAAAGAGAGCCATTCTCTTTTTAACAATTGAGCCATGTGAAGAATTCACACACACACAGGCTTTGCATTGGCTGGGCCCATGGAGGACCCAACCATTTAATGAGCAGACCAGGAAGGAGAACCTCTGGTTCACTCTGATCTAATGACACATCTCCCCATTCCCACATGCTGCTTTCTGATTGGCCGTGAGTGCAGATTGGCTAGTGCCGCCATGGTACAAGCTGACCCCAACTGGCCAAATGATGCTTTCAATTCTACTTCTCCCTGCTCCTCACCCTATTGTGGGCACAAAGGGAGCTCCATGACAGCAAGGAACCAGGCGTTTCAAAGGAATTTGCTATATTTTTAACAGTTGAGGCATATGAAGAGTTTTGCCAAGTATGGCTTAATTCTCACTGGAGAAATCAGGCTTGTTAAATTATTTTCCTGTTGCCTGTTATGGTAACTAGGCTTCATGACCTGCAAAGCTACAGTACAGTTTTGGGGGGGTCAGACAACTCAGAATTTGTGTTTATTTTAACTCCAGGGTTTGAGAGCAGATAACACATTTTAAAAACAGCAATATACCATTTGAAACACCTTAAGCAGAATGGCTGATTATTCCATATTTTTCAGGGCTCATCCTAATGGGTATCTCCATTAATTCACTAATGTCCATATGACAATCTCTTCCAAATCACTGCCTTCCCACACTTTCTCTGACGTCAGTCTGGATTGTCTCATGCCAGGGATGCTCCAAAATGGAGTGTGAGGAAATCTGGATTGAGGGAGATGAAAGTGTGGGTAGTCTGTGATATGAAGGAGAATGTCATCTGGACAATGGGAATCTTACAATCCACATTGAACAACAGTATGAAGGCACCTTTAGACATTGTAAAGTTTCATGACAGAGTATGGGATTCCACATATTTTCTGTCTGTGTGTCTCCACTGCAACATTTTTATCACCCAACAGCTTTTGCTAAGATTCTGGATCCTGCGTATCAAGTGGATAAAGGAGGTAGAGTAAGATTTTCAGTGGAGCTGGCTGACCCAACAGTGGAACTCAAGTGGTATAGAAATGGGCAAGAAATACGTCCAAGTGGAAAGTAAGTATTCCCATAAACGCAGCTTTAAACAATATTTCATATTCAGTTCTTATATCCTTAATTAAGAGAATTGCGTGTTTTATTGCAGGTGTATTCTGCAGTATGTTGTTAACATATACTGTCAAGTGTATAAATTGAAAACTTGTATATCCATGTCTGTTATATATTGACAAGCAGAGCCTGTGGGAGGGTGGTGTGGCAGGAGGATGAGATGCTTCTGAGGACTGGATGTGTCCAGGAACTCTCTCCTCCTCTGCCATTGCCAGCCACTCTGAACAATGAGCCCCCTAGGACAGAAAGGAAGAAAAGTCATGAGGAGGAGTTTGGTCACTGGAGTAGAGTCCGTGCTCATAATCGTTACCTGCTTCCCCAAGGTCTGTACATTCTCTGAAGAAGCCAGATCAACTGAAGATACTACTTTGCGTTTTTCGGGCCACCAAGCAGCTGTTAGATGCTAATGAGCTTTGGTCATTACTGACCTGAAACCAATGTGAACCCATGACCTCAAGGTGAAAGGCTCCATATCCCATTACCTATCCCTTGAGCCATCTGGCCTACCAGTAATGTTGGCTCCTTTGCCCCAGCTATTATTGTACTTTTTGAAAAAATGACAAGAGTGCTGGAATGAAACCTGGGCTCCTGTTACAGGTTATTTCCATCTCCACTGATCTAGCATTTCAGAGACTGCTCTGTTTGGACCTCTTTAACTTTGTGTTTGCAATAATCCTTCCTCAGCTTCCTAGAAATAATGTATTCTGATAGTTTTAGGGCCATATACATTTAACATACAAGTGTTAAAATGCAAAAGGAATAAGCCGTGGGGTGGAGGGACAACGACTGATAGATATTAATAATTGCAATAGGTCTCAGGGAAAATATCTTCTGAAGCTTTTTGCTTTTGGGTGTTTTTGTCAATTCCCTGTTGACACTTGATCATAGAACAATAAAAGCAGCATGCAAATTTCATTATAAAAAATCAATTTTTAAAATTCCATGGCAGAAAGTATAAACAGGTAAGAGAAATACATGGTACCTTTTTAAGACATCCTGTTGCATAGGTTCTTCCTCTACACTACCCTTCTATTAGATCAACAGAACCCTGTACAATTCCTAGAAACCTGGCCATAATTCCACGTTTGCTATTTTGCCATTTTCCAACAGATACATATTTGAGCACAAAGGTAATGAGAGAATCTTATTTGTCAACAACTGCATGCTCACAGATGACGCCCGCTATCATGTGACTGCTGGTGATGAGAAATGCTCTACAGAACTCTTTGTAAGAGGTAAGCAAGATTACAAAATTTCTGCCAGTTTCTCTGCTAATATGAAATAGCACAGTTTTGTGGTTTATTAGTTCTGCATGGGGATGACAATTCAAATAGATGAAATGAGCCACCTGCACTTGCTATGGCTTAGCTACAGTCATGGGTGCACAGCTACACCCTGGAGCATGTGAGGAAGGAAGACCAAGGCCAAACGGAGTTTCCTCTTCTCATTTGCTCTTCCATTCCCGTGACCTTACCACTGCCACCAGGTGGAAGTCTTTGTTTTCCCCTGGTTGCCATCACCAAACAGCTTAAGCTCACTTGGATCTCCGATAGGCAGTGTGGGGTTTGTCTCTGAAAGGTCAGGGATATAAAACTGCAGATAAAGAGACCGTATGGCTTTAAAAAATATTTTTTGGGGGGTTAACATCTGAATAGTTTACACACATAACAATCCCCAAATAGCTAAAGGGTGATGAAGTTAAAACAGGATAAACATATCCAGTTCATCTTATCTAAATGAATTCTTACTAGCTAAAATTCTGTTAGGCAAAATTATTGCGTGGACAGGCGGAGTCCCCAGATCCCGAGCGGTCCCCCCCGTCATGTGGAATAACGACTCAAGACAACGTGCTATGGGATTAAATTGGCCACAACTTTATTAACTTTCAAATGTGGGTAGACCTTGGCTCAGGCATTGGGCGTTCTCCCTCCCCAGTCCCCAGCCGGGGACCTAGGGAGCTTCAGGGTTATCCAGTGTGTGGGGGGGGGGGTTGGGCCAGCTCTGGAGAACATATGTTCAAGCAGAGATAGCCGCCCCCGTTACGCCGCCGCTGCAGGGGAGAGCAATGACGACCTTTCGGCGTACGGTCAAAGCCTCCCTTCAGAAACCCCTTTAACGGGGAACCCTGGTATCGCCGCCGCAAAGAGGGGTGTTGGACTAAAGGATTCCGCCCAAGGCCTGATACCGCCAAAGTTGTGACGTTTTGCTACGGGAAAGGCGAAACCTGCCAATGCAGGGAAATTCCTTTCCGGCCCTATAACAGCGACCTTAACGTAGCAGCGCCCGCATACCTGTGAAGATAAGTTAACCTACAAAAGAAGACATTAACTGAGGGTGGGTAGGGTGGGAGAAGCTCTGGAGCCAAGTGAGGATTCCCAGGTAAGATCCTCCCTCTATTGTGTGGGCAGGTAATCCCTCCCCTACCTGGCCTGGTCTCCTTGGCCACGCTTCCCCCAGGTGGGATTGGACAACTGACTGAGGTAGGCGGAGACCTCCAGGTATCCCACCTGAGAGAAGGCAAAGCCAAGCCTATGCTGATGGGGCCGCTCCAGATCTAGGGCTGTGCGCGTCCACGCAAAGGGCACCCCCCGTTTTAAGCAGGGAGTGGTCATTTCCGTAAGAGTTCTTCCCTCTTCTCTCTATGTCTCATAGAGGCTCACTTTTTCAAATTATTATTATAAGAGGTTGTAGAATCAGGGAGCTGGGGGAAAAATAAATGCTACAGACGAATAAGTGCATGTAGTCTGAAAGAAAGAAAATGGGGGCAGGGGAAAGAGAAGGGAACTTTTCCCCTACCTGCACTGTTTTGATGTACTGGTGCAATATCCTAGGTCAGCTGATAGTGACTGCACAATGCTATGTGGGGGTTTTATGTTTTCCAGTCTAAGTCCATCAGTTTTACACCACTCTTATGTTCTTTGCAATGGATCATAAGACTTAGGGCTCCCAGAATGCTCCAGCTCCAGCTGGTGTAAGATGTGGAAACTTTAACTTGCTGATTCAAAGGAGGTTGCAATGTACAAAACCATCTGATGTTATGATTTTAAAACAGAGTGTTCTTTGTTCCTCTCCCCTCAGAGCCCCCAGTGATTGTGACCAAAGCCTTAGAAGATACCAATGCTTATATTGGTGACAAAATAGAATTATCAGTTGAAGTGTCTGAAGATGATGCAAATGTGAAATGGTAAGCCACCTACATCCTTCTTTAATTAATATTTTTTGTGGGGGAGGGGCAGTCCTGCTGAGATTAGTTGTGGTTAATTTAACAAGTTAGTCATACCCAATTTAAGTTCCATTGCTTTTAACTGGGCATGGCCATAATGGATTTTAGCTAGATTGGACTTTCGATAGCCTGAAATGAAGTGCCTGTCAGTATAAGGGTGTATTGTACAATTTATCCTGCTGCATTTTTTGCCTAAGTAGCTGCAAACGTACCTTTAAATCAGACTTCCCCAATGTGGTGCCCCCCAGCTGTACTGGCTGGGGCACATGGTAGTTGTAGTCCAGAGTATGTGGAGGACACCATGTTGGCTGCTTTAAGAAGCAATTCAGGGGTAGCCGGTGAAGCACCCTCCAGATGTTGGGTCTACAACCCCCATCGTCCCCAACTATTGGCCATGATGATGGGGGCCAATGAGAATTTACTAATTTTAGGTGTTCTAAAGGGCAGGCATGGCAGTTTAGCAGCTTTGGATCATGTGCAAATGTCAGCATGTGCACATGGAGTTTCGTACAAGCAAAGGTTTATGCAAGGAGCACCCCCTGGCACAGAAAAAATAAGGCTTTCCTTGTTCAGATCAGCTTCAATTTCAGTGTAGATTGTGTCCAGGTACACCTAAACCCTAAGAGAAATGGATTTGGACAAATCATATTGCTGAGTTCAGTTGGGCAAAATATAACAGAAAAGCTATCCAAATACCAGTTATGCCATATGCATCAACAACATGGTAAGAGGACGAAAGTGTAGGTGTTCGTGATTGCTCCATATCTTTGCTGAGTGACCGCAGCCATATCCATCAACTTTTTGATTGCCACTCATGGCTTGTTCAGCTTGGTCAGATTTAAAAATGGCATGGAGCTGCCCCTTGATGATATATTTCCATTAGAAAAATTAAGATTGAAGATAAAAAATCCTCACCCTGATCATTGAGGAACAAAGTTGCAACTATGTTCAATTTACTGTTAATCCAGAGCTCGTAGGACAGAGATGTCTTTAATAATACAGTGGTACCTCACAAGACGAATGCCTCGCAAGACAAAAAACTCACTAGACGAAAGGGTTTTTTGTTTTTTGAGCTGCTTCGCAAGACGATTTTCCCTATGGGCTTGCTTCGCAAGACGGAAATGTCTTGCAAGTTTGTTTCCTTTTTCTTAACACCGTTAATACAGTTGCGACTTGACTTCGAGGAGCAACTCATAGAACGCGGTGTGGTAGCGTTTTTTGAGGTTTTTAAAGACTTTGGTGATTTTTGAAGCTTTTCCAAAACTTTCCCGACACCGTGCTTCGCAAGATGAAAAAAATCGCAAGACGACAAAACTCACGGAACGAATTAATTTCGTCTTGCAAGGCACCACTGTAAACTAGTACCAGTGTAATGAGACAACCTTTTCACATGATGATTATCATGTGAAAAGCTATTCATGGGGGGAGGGTGTGGGTGTGGGTGTGAGTGTGTGTGGGTGTGTGGGTGTGGGTGGGTGTGAGAGAGAGAGAGAGAGAGAATATGAATATTGTGAAAGCGGAAACTTATATTTTTAATGGGGAACCTCTTTATGGAAATATTTGCTTTTGTCTTAACAACCCTACCATTAGGTAGAGGCAGATGGGTGCTTCAGGCAGCAGGCGCTGAGTTGGTGGGTGGAGTGGGGACAGGGAATAGTAGCAGCAGATGCAAGGTCCTGGAGGACAGAGTTCTATGTTGCACACGGCCTGCCCTGCGTCCCCTGAGTGAGTCTCCTGCTCTCACGTGTGCTGTCCTATTTCCATTATTGAAGTAAGATGCCACTGGCAGTCCGATGGGCTTCTGGCAAGTGGAACGGCACAGGTAGGGGGGTGCCTTGTCCTTTGTCTCAGAAGAATGTCTTGCAAATCTACCAGAAAGTTTTTCCGGAGCGTATTTCCAAGCAGGAAAGATTGTGAGTTCTTATCAGCAGACAGTCACCTTTTTGTTTTTGTTGTTGTCCCTGGGCAGGTTTAAAAATGGTGTGGAGCTGCCTCTTGATAGTAAATCTCGATACAAAGTGAAGGTTGAGGGTAAAAAACACACTCTAATCATCGAGGAAGGAACCAAAGCTGACAATGCAACTTATTCAGTGATGACAACGGGAGGACAATCATCTTGTAAACTAAAAGTTGACTGTAAGTGTGGGGGCGGGGTGTGGTGTTCTAGTTGTGTTAGAAATCATACATGTGATGCCTTCTGAAGCCTCCTAGTTCTACTCAGCACACACATGCGGGACAAGCAAGTGAAAGTGTCTCCTTTTAAGCAACTACTGGGGAACATGAACATTGTACTAATTTTTGGATATTACTCTCTAAGCCATTATTTGCATGCTTATACCTTTTATGCTGTTAACTGAGAATTCAGTTATGGACAGCACTGCTAATAGGCACTGCTTCCAACTAGACATAAAGTTAATTGCATAAATGCAGTCAATGTACATATTTGTTCTATACATAGCAGACTTGGGAAAGATTGAGCAGCTTCAGGAGGACTGTGGAGCTGGGGAGAAGTTCAACTCTTTCTCTCCCTGCCATGAACCTAACAAAAATTTCCTATCTGAATCGGCTATTTGTGGCTGCTACTTACAAAACAAAAACATGCATGTTAATAGTATTCAGGCAATTCATGTCTTGCTTGACCTTAATACAAAACTTGGTAGGTTCTTAGATGCACATTGAAGATCACATTGTGAATGTACACAGTAGCTTCCTGTGGTCCAGATATGCTCCAGTTCAGCACCGCTTACATAAACAGATCATGATGAACTGCTGCAATAATTTTTCTCATTTCTCTGTTTCAAAGTGAGGCCACTTAAGATACTACATCCATTGGAAGACCAGACTGTGAGGCTTGGCAAAGAGCTCTCCCTGAAATGTGAGATCTCTGAGAACGTAGAAGGGAAGTGGTACAAAAATGGGCAGCTTCTCCAACCCAGTGACCGCATTAAGATACATCACAAAGGAAGGTAGGCATGCAAAACAGTAATCCTTGAAGATGAGGGATAAAAAATGCCTGGAGCCATTCCTTTACTACAGGTAGGTAGGGTTGCCATATGTCCGGCAGGTATTCAGCCCTCATAAGCAGCATGAGGGGCGGGATTGCTGAAATGTCTGGGAAAACTAAAAAAAAGCTCGACAACAAGGATAAAGGTTGTTGATTTCAAATGACAGCTATCTTGGGACATTCTGGTTATGAAAAACAAGTAAGACCCATATATTTATAACCAAAAAAGGGGGCAAACTAGATGAGTAAAGGAAGACTCATAATTAACATTTCCTGATGGGTTTTAAATTAATAACTAGGTTGGGGGGGAGCAGCAATCAGATCAGTGCTGCTACATGAGTACTGCTTCTATTCTCAGGACAGTAGATGAGCACCCAGCTGCTAAAGTAGTAAAAATTGTATTGGCATCATAATTTGAAAATCAAAGGGCAGAAATCATTTATAGCTGCACACACAGGAGGAGGAGCCCATAAATTTTAGTGGCATCCATCAGTTCTTCCTCTTACAAACTTGATGGTATGAAATGTCTGTAAAAATGTACCGTATTTTTCGTCCCATAGGACGCACCGGCCCATAGGATGCACCAAGTTTTTTTGGGGGGGAAATAAAGAAAAAAAATCCCTCCCCCAGGACCTGCAGACCAGGTCCGGGGACAGCGGGAGGACGCGCTGCGCCTCCCAGCTGTCCCCGGAGCTTGCGGGGCAGGCAGCGGGGAGAAGCGCTCTTCTCCCCGCCGCCCGCCTGCAGACCAGGTCCGGGGACAGCGGGAAGACGTGCTGCGCCTCCCAGCTGTCCCCGGAGCTTGCGGGGCTGGCGCTGCGGCTCTCCTGAAGCCTGGAGAGTGAGAGGGGTCGGTGCGCACTGACCCCCTCTCGCTCTCCAGGCTTCAGCGAAAGCCTGCATTCACCCCATAGGACGCACACACATTTCCCCTTCATTTTTGGAGGGGAAACAGTGCATCTTATAGGGCGAAAAATACGGTAGGTGTAAACTCATCTTTGCATTCAGAAATAAGAAACAATTTGGGTCTAATTCATAAGACAGCAGAATTGTAATGTCATATAATGCAGTGTATAGTTTATAGTCTCATACTTTAAGTTCTTGCATATTTTTTCCCTTTAAATTTTCCTTCTTGATTTTCCACAGAATCCATCGGCTAATTGTTGATAAATCACTCATTGAGGATGATGGAGAGTACATGTTTGTTCCAGATGCCTATAATGTCAACATCCCCTGCAAAGTGCATATTATAGGTAACTTTTGAGTTCCTGTTTGTTCCTTTTTAAAAACGTTTCATGTGCTATTTAATATTCAGAGGCAGGCCTGCGTGGATCACAGGGATAATGTACTGTTGGCCTTAAAGCAGAGATTGGATCAGTTAGATGATTTGCTAGTGGTTGCTTTTCTTTCCTGCGTTTGAACATTTGTGTCATACTGGGAGATTGGTAGAGCTGGAAGCTATGCCTGCAGTTCACTGGGGCTTGCATAGTGAGATACATTCGATGGTCAGCCATGTTTATCTGTTGTAGCAAGAACAGCAAAGAGTCTTGTGGTGCCTTGTTGACTAACAACAAAGATCACAGAGAGAGAGAGAGAGAGAGAGAGAGAGAGAGAGAGAGAGAGAACAAGTTTTTTTTCACAGTAAAATTGATAGTTTTAAAGATCCCACTGGATTCCTTGTTGTTCTTTCTGCAACACTGCTACTCATCTGGAACACAAGGGGACAGAAGAGAGAGCAGAACAAAAGGTATATGGAGGGCTATATTTAGATCCTGCATTGAAAAGAAGGTTGGACTAGGTTAAGGATGTGACTCTCCAGATGCTGTTGGCTGACTGCTTTTTAAAACCACAGCACAGCCTATGGTTGCTTTTGTACAAGGTCAGGTGAAAGGTCCACCACAAGCCAATATTGCAGTTGAACAAACTTCTGAACAGTGGGATGACTTGCAGGATGCTTTCTCATCTTTTTCAATGTGTTTTGGCTTTGACCTGCTACTCTCATATCTCCCTTAGAACCTGGGGTTTCCTTCTGGTTCAGGTGGGTTCCAACAATCTGTGGAATAGGAAGCTGGTGTAATGCCCAGGTTTGGAGCTAATGCTGCATCATTGCCTGGTTTGGCCATTAGTCTGGAGTAGGGCCATAGCTAGGGGGTGGCGAGGTGGGCCACAGGGGCGCAGGCGACGGGGTATGTGTGTGAAAAATTGTCTAAAAATATGTCCATAAATATAAATATTTATTATTGCCTCATAAGAAATGGTTTTTAATAGAGGGTGAATTGAATTGGGGGGGAGGTTGGAGGAGAGGAAAAAGAAGAGCTAACTTGTCCGTGGCTTGGAGGCGTAATCTGGATGGTTCTGCCAGGTGTGCAAGTATACCTAGCTACGATTCTGGTCTGGAGAGCATCACTGCTTCCCTGACTGGTGAGATGTTCTGTGACATCCCTTGGTTTTAGGTTGGCTTTGTTTGGACCATCGTTTCTAAGAACAGGTGTGGGGAACCTTTGGCCCTTCAGGTGTTGCTGAACTACAACTCCCATCATTCCTGTCCAGTGGCCACGCTGGCTGGGTTGGTGCTGTAGTTCAACAATACCTTGAGGGTAAAAGTCTCCCCATACCTGCTAAGAGGAAGATATATTCTTCAGTATTTCAGAGGACAGTCTTATGAAGATAAGTATGCCATAAGACACATATGGTGAAGGTATACTGAAGCTGGGGAAAACCTGTAATATTCCTGATTATAACATATGAAAGAACCAAAAATGTGTAACATTTCTGAACACACCAGATGAGGGAGCCAATTGTTGTATGGATGGCTTGCCAACAATGTTTGGGACAGCATATAGAACGGGATGATTTGTCAATTCCAGGATTCAAACATAAAAGAAATGGACAAGTTTAGAAAGTTTTCATCTACTGCTTTCTGTACTCTTAGGCTTTGTACATAAAGAAATGTTCTTCTCGTTGTGCAAATTCCTCAGTGTTTCAATTTTGCAGATCCTCCTAAAATCCACCTTGATGGGCTTGGTGATGGCAATACAGTGACAGTTGTAGCAGGAACCAAGTTACGTCTTGAAATTCCTGTCTCTGGAGAGCCTGCTCCGAAGATTATGTGGAGCAGAGGAGACAAGGTACAACTATAACCTAGACATATATCTGCAATCTGATGTCAAGTCTTTAAAAATTATCAGTTTTGTTATGTTTTATAATAAAATATGGGTAGCAGAGTAACCTATATCAACAGTGGCATAACTTTGAGCTAAATTTTGGGTGGTTAATGATTACTCCTAGCCTATAGCACACAGGAAGCACATTATACTGAATCAGATCATTGGTCTCTCTTGCTCTGTAATGTCAAGACTGACTGGCAGTAGCTTGCTAGACAAGCGACATTCCCAACCCTACTGTCAGATGTTGGGAACTGAATCTGGGACCTTTTTGATAAAAAGCAGAAGATGCATGCCCAGAACCTTCTGAAGCAGAAGAGTGAGCCATCCTTGACTAAACACCCTGTCCTTAAAACAGGAGGATGCCTAACCTATGAAAAGCTCCATAATTGCTGTGGTTATTTTCACAATAAAATGTAAAAGCCAGTTATCATTTTGTATGAAATAGTGCAAGGGGGAGAAGAGGGTAAGGAATAAGCAATGGATTCAAGCGAAAGTGCGAGTACCATTTAATCAATAGTCATCCTACCATCTCATCATTCCGCCTAGTGATGTGCTGGATGACTCAGCTCACAATAGGTTTCGAAGATGGAGGGATTTATGTCCCTCATGTCTTATGCTGGAGGGAGTCTGTCTTGTCCCTACTGCAGTTACACAAATGTGTGTCAACTAGTGGTATGTTCTGTGTGGTGCTGCTTGTGATAGGAACACAGGAAGCTGCCTTTTGCATGGTTGGACTGTTTGTCCATTCAGCTCAGTATTTTTTACTCTGACAGCAGAGGTGCTCTGTTTCACACTGTTACCCAAGATACATTCAACTGAAAATGCTAGAGATTGAACTCAGGAACTTCTGCATTCAAGTCATGTGGTCTACTGCTGAACTGCAGTTCACTCCTGCCGGTTGCATCTCAGTCTAACTACTTAATAACTAGGCAGATTTGTAGGGACTGCCCACAATGTATTTCACCTGTACAGAAGGCAGAGAGAGGGTGTGTGTCAAAGAAAGGGTGGTTTATTGGGAGGAAGTGTGGCAAGAGAGTTGGGTGGAGAGTTAATAACGTTCTAAAAACATCCTGTGTAGATGCTCATTTCACTGCACAGATTATAGCTTGCTATGTGGTGGCTGATTCATTCTCAGTTGCACTCCACCCCAGCACCTCCTACATGCTTTTGTAAGGGACTATGGTCTGTAATGCTGCTTCTAGTGGTAATACCAAAAGAAGTTGTGATACCATTTTGGACATTACAGTGGTACCTCTGGTGAACATGATCCATTCCAGAGGCCCAGTCGCAACATGAAAAGAACGCAACCTGAAGCGCCATATCTGCGCAGGTGTGCGGTGCAATTTGGCGCTTCTGCACATGCACGAGCGGCGAAACCCGGAAGTAACCCTTTCTGGTACTTCCAGGTCACTGCGGGACATAACCTGAAAGAACATAACATGAAGCAAACATAACATGAGGTATGACTGTACTATAGAGTGTGTGACCCATTGACATGCTCCATATTAAACATGTGTTTACTCCTGTTGGCAGTTAGATTTTTGTATTGCAGATTTCTATTTCGATATCATGCTTTGATTCTTATTTGCCAATCTCCTGGTGGTTTTCAATCCCATGGTGTAAACTCTTTCTCCTCCTCCCCTCCCCTGCATAATTGATAGTGGCTCATGGATCCTGCAGCCAGAATACGGGCAGATAATTACCCAGACAGCAGTTGTTTGGTGATTGATTCAGCTGAGAGAGATGACTCAGGTGTCTACAGAATAATGCTAAAGAATGAGGCAGGAGAAGACACAGCCCACATCAACATCAAAGTGGTTGGTAAGTCTTTCCAGTTCAATACTTTTGTACCAAGACTGCTCTACTTAGTTCTGTGTTGTTATTTATCATTTCTATGGGTCTTTTCAGGATACAAAATACTTCATAGGGCTGTAGCCAAGTAACTTTTACTCAGAGTAGACCCATTGAAATTAATGGATCTAAGTTAATCCTGTCCATTAATAGATTTACTCTTCAGTAAAAATGGAATACAACCCATAGTTTTTAGCTTCACTGATTTTATGGGTTTCCCCTCCCCTCTGCTTTTTAATTTTTTAATATGATTGCATTTGATTTTTGCTTCCTTTCTTGAAAAAGTAATAGCTTTTAAACTATGCTGTTCAATGTTCAGAAAAAGTGTTTGAGTGGTATACAAAACTAAATTTTAAATGAGCTGAGGTAAGAGATAATGGCCTGGTTTGCTTGTCGCATTAAAGCATAGTTTCAATATGTTTGTACACATTGCTCAAAAGTTCCTGCAGTGCTCCTTTCCTACTGTGTCACTGACAAAACAACCCAGACTATGTCTTGATATGTCACCCAAATCTTACCTCATGCTTTTTTCTCTTCAAACAAACCATGAGTGGTAACCAAGGTTTGTTCTTCACTTACTGTTTCTGTTCTGTGAAGGTTTGGATGATATGATAAGCCAGACCCCAGGTAGGATTCAACTAATAAGTCCTGAACAAGGACTTCTGTTTGAGGAATTGGGCTTTTTCCACTCTCCTCCCCCTGCATGTCTCCTCAAAATTGACTCTGGGAAGGTTGGGAGAACCCCTGGAACAACATGCAGGGGGAGGAGAGGGGGATAATTTTGCCTGGTAAGCTGAAATGCTTGCCCTGACAGAATTATCACTTCAAAGACTTGTTTTGTCTGTGGTGCAGCAGCGTGAATGGAAGAAGAACACTGAGGGGGTGTTTGTGCAGCATGGTTTAATATGATGTACAAACTGGACTAAGTATTGTTTCAAAGACTGCCAATGAACTTCTTTGTAGTTGAGTGCTGATTTACACCTCGGTCTTGTCTAGAATATTTTTTTGCAGTTTGTTTATTAAAAGTCTACTTTTTGCTCCAGTTTTGCTCCAGTTTTAGTGATAAGCAATAAACAGTTCACTGTACAGCAATATCAGCACGTTTAGTAGGGGAGGCTATCCAAGGAAATAAAAATATTTTTGCTTGCAACAGATATTCCTGACCCTCCTGCGGCACCCATTGTGGTTGATGTAGGAGAAGATTGGTGCATTATGAACTGGGAACCACCAGCATATGATGGTGGGTCGCCTATCTTAGGTAAGTAGATCTAGCATCTGCACAGCTATTTTGATATTTCCTAGCTTTTTACTGTCAAATTTAATGGGAACCTCTGAGTTGGTGCCCACATGCTGGGCATCTAGCTGCTGTCTCTTAAAATAGAATTTTCTGAGAACCAACAAAGGAGATTTTCATCTTGTGTATATGACTTCATAGATACCATTTTATATACAGGCAAACTTGCACAGCCTTCTCTCTGTGTGTCTGGAAACATGTAGAAAAACAGCATGTGACATAACAGTAATTGCCTCCAACTTTCCCACCCTAGTTTCACTTTATTGACTATCACTTTTGAAGGAAGAGAAACTTGGAGTATTATAAACATTGCATCACACATTCAGGGAAACCTTTTCAGTCTGGTAGGCTAGATCAATATTTGTCTCCACCCCCCTGGGCCACCTTTGACAGGTGGGCAGGACAAACCACCTGTCAATCTTATGACAGGTGGGTTGTCCTGCCCCCATGACAAAGTCGCTTGCATAGCGCTTTCCAAATACCAGACAGCCATCTGGTTTTTGGGTGCTTTGGAACCACAGCCCAAGAGAGTTTACTAGCTTCACAGCAAGCCTTTGCCAGCAGTGATCCAACTGCCAATAGGTGACTGGGAGCCATCATTTAATTTTCTCACAATGCCCCCAAGGTTGCAATGCTCTGTGGCATCCTGGGAAATTAAAATGGTGGTTCCGAGTCCCAGGTGCCTGGCAATGATTGAAAAACTTTGGGGGGTGGGGAGATTAAGGGGTAGTGCTCAAGAGCAGGTGTGAGTAGTGAGCCTGAGGATATACTACATATTGTCACCAAGATTTGAGAGGAGGAATTGATATGGAGAGGCAACTTTCAGCAACAGTCATATGTTTCTTGTATTATTTAGTACTGCCCACACTTGATTCAAAATCAGTTATTACCTGTTTCTAGGAAACATGTATAAAGCAGCCTTGAGATGTTTGAATAGTGTAAATATAGATAGCTTTAGGCCATGTAATATGCTTTGTGGACAGTTTGCACAAGAAATCAAACTGGTGTTTCAGCTACATGGCATTCCATGGATAAGCAGAAACATTTTAACTGGTGGTTTTTGCTTTCTCTAGGAAATGTGGGGTGGGGACCTATTCAGATACCACTGTGCTGTCCAGGTCAAACAAATACTTTCTGTGATGTTCACTTTTGTTCATTTTAGAAGTTCTGGGCCATTAGCCAATGATATTACATTTATGCTTATATTAATCAGCTATTATTAATCAGCTAACGTCCTTATAGATCAAGATGATTGGACCTGGCTGCATAAAATGATACCATGTTTATTAATAAGTGTAAACCACAAATAACTTTTTTTTCAAACTTGCTTACAAGTGGCACCTATCTCCCTCCAAACTAAGCAAAATTTATGAAATTAATATGAATTTCTGGATGCATAAAAAAGCAGATTTTATAAATGTATTTTTGTACTTTATAAATGCATTTTGAGCAAAAATAAAGCAATTCTGGAAGGTAGTAATGGATACCATACAGGAAATTACAGTATATAACATAACAAGGAACCCCAAGACTACCTTCCAATATGAGCAAAAGCAAGAACAACCAATATACACCTTGTTACAAGCTTTTTCATCTGTGCGAGACAATTTATTGGCCAGATTTGTAAAAATAATATAACTAAATAGGATGATGGTTAAACAAAACAAAAAAAGAGATGTTGCATTATTAACTAAATTAACTATACAGTGGTACCTCAGGTTACATACACTTCAGGTTACATACGCTTCAGGTTACAGACTCGGCTAACCCAGAAATAGTGCTTCAGGTTAAGAACTTTGCTTCAGGATGAGAACAGAAATCGTGCTCCGGCAGCGCGGTGGCAGCGGGAGGCCCCATTAGCTAAAGTGGTGCTTCAGGTTAAGAACAGTTTCAGGTTAAGAACGGACCTCCAGAACGAATTAAGTACTTAACCCGAGGTACCACTGTACACACACAGCATACACCCCCAAGAAGGTACATTTATAGAAAGATGAGACTTCTTTATTGTTATTTTTTCATTCTAAAAATTTATAATATTCTTCCTGATAGTTCCATCTTTTTAACTAATGAAATAATAGAATGTATACATTTGTAAGAGTCTATGTTTTTCTTATCATATAAAAATAATAATTGTAATTCTGCTTATATTTGTTTAGGTTACTACATTGAGAGGAAAAAGAAGCAAAGTTCCAGGTGGATGAGGCTGAACTTTGACCTTATTAAAGAAACAACTTTTGAGCCCAAAAAGATGATTGAAGGAGTTGCCTATGAAGTCCGGGTGTTTGCTGTCAATGCCATAGGCACTTCGAAACCAAGCGAGCCCTCAAAGCCTTTTGTGCCTTTGGGTGGGTAGATAATATACAATGTCAAATAATCAGACTATCAGAATACCAAAGATATGTCTAAGTCAGTTCCTCCATTTTCTTTTAAATGTTGCAGCAACTTTTAATTAATGTGATCCACAAAACTGCACACAATCCCAAGGGGAAGAAAGTGTGCAAATAAAATGAAAAGCGTGGGAACAGGACAAAAGAGGAAGAGATCAAAACAAAATGTTAAAGGACTTTAACAGATAGACATTGATGCAAACATGCAGCAAAGGTTGTATTGCAAACTCAGACACTCTCTTTCATTGCTTCCAGCTGTCACGAGTCCACCCACCTGCCTGGCAGTTGATTCCGTAACAGATACTACAGTTACCATGAAATGGCGGCCACCAGACCAAATTGGAGCTGCAGGTTTAGATGGCTATATTATAGAGTATTGCTTTGAAGGAAGTAAGTGACAACTGAATTTTTCTTCAGTTAGGTGAGAGATGTCTTACTTTTTATAATTATTGCTTTCACTCACATTGAGGCGACTATATTGTAAGTGGGGGTTCTCCAAGTCAAGTGTGTGGTTCTATCCTATCCGGCTTCTAAATGGTTGGTACAACTGTTGCTAAAAATAATATTGGTCTTGCCTTGTTCACTAGCATTCCAGACCAGCAGCTCAAAATTCTGAAACCTTGTAAAATATGTATTACACTGATATGGAAATGCCATGTCCACTTTCAGCAGCAATGCTAGGTGCTACTTTAGAAACAAAGTTAAGGACAAAGGAAAAGCAAGAATTAATTCAGAGATATGACTGCCCCTCCCTTATTCCCATTGTCATTTATCATGTTGAAGCCAGCCCTATTATATGATGAAGATTTTCAGTGTCAATCAGATCTCTAAAACTGCAGTTGTTCCTGTGTACATGGTGTGTCACTCTCTAGAGCCTTGATATAAGTTAAAAAGGCAACTGATCTGAAGTGAAGAACAGTGGATGTGGATGTGACCTAGAAGAGGTAAGGAAATGGGACACTATGTGAAGTCCAGAACTTCCACAGTTCATTTGGGAAAGCATTCCCCCACCCCAGTTTGCAGTGTCTGGATAATAGCTATTCTGTGAAATGTTCAAGAATAGGAGGATATTCTTGCCCTAAATTTAATTGTAGCTGTGTTACTGGTATAGGCAGCCTATACAACTTTTACAGTACAGGAAGACCAGCCCGGAAGCTTGGGAAATATCTGTTTCTAGAGGAAGTGAATGGAGCACTGTGTGGCGGGCAGAGGAGTGGCAGACAACAGTTGGGAGGAAAGTGGACGGTCTCCAGTTTCTGCTTTGCCCTCCATCACTCACCCTAACAGAAATAGCAAAGAACAGGCAGCCTTCACGCCTCTGAGATTAAAGGTTCAAGTGAGTGGCTTCACGCCGTAAGCTATGGCTAGCTATCTTTTGGCTTGGCAGAAGCTTGCCACTATTTCCCTGATAACAAAGCCCTTAAAGAGTATTAAGATGTTTTAATAGATTCTACTCTTCGACTATGAGCCAAACGACACATAGCATTAATCACATGATTTGCCCTTGAGTGCAGGATTTTTCTTCCTTTCATGTATAGCCAGTGCCCTCTTTCCTGCCTCCGGTCTGGATTTGGACCCTGGTGTGGGACTCTTTACTCCCTGATGCAGTCCTGATTTAGATTACCCCTGCCCCCTGTGGGGAACCCATTCCTGGTAGGAGTGCCATACGGTTCAAATGGCTAAAGCTTCTTTATTCCCCCTCCCATATCAGGGTCCTAATCTGGATTTTGGTCCCTACACTTTAAAAAATCCTGCACACAAGGACAAACCGTGTGATTAACATCATGTGTTATTTGACCCTATAGCAGAAGTTTAGACCTATTATTATTATTATTAAGAACCTCATTTACAAATGAATCGCTATGCAGAGTGTTTAAACCAACAGGGACTTAAACCCCTTCCCACATTGCCAAATATCTTCAATGTGGGAAATTTAAGAAAACTGGAAAATAAATAGATTTTCTTTTCTTTTTGAATGGACAAATTGAAGAAAATTTTAATAGGTCTGGTAGAGCCTTCCAGAAACAAGAAAGCTGCAGCATAATTTACAGGTTGGGGTAGGGAACTCCCAGGAAAAAGCAATGTACAGGTGATGTAGAAAACTGATTTATTATTGAAGTTTACACAGTGCATTAGAGCCCAGTCTCTTTGCAATATCCTTGATAAAGAGCAATGTGTCTGAACTGCATGGGGAAAATACAAGAATGAGTTAGCTTTCTGTGACACCTATGGAAGTTTCATACCATACTTCATCTCCCTGGGAAAGTGGATTTGCCACATGTTCAGCTCAGCTCCATGCTGACTGGAGTTGATGGGAGTTTTAGTCCAAAAAAACTGGAGTAAAGAATCAAGAATATATGAATTAGCCAACAGTCCCAAATTCTTTGTAACTAGGGAGGATGTGATATGCATAGTAAATCATAAATCTAGCCATCATAGGTAGAAATGTCTTTCAAGGGACACTTCAGGGTTCAGCAGAACAAAATTCCTTGTGTACCTGTTGAACAGAGCAAAACTTTTACTTTTTTCTTTCAGATAGGCTTAAAAGCATTAAGAAGATCCCTCAAAATGACAGCCACGTCTGCCATTTTGGTGTTACCCACCTCACATAAAATACAGTAGTGATGTATTTTACAGACAATACTGTGTGCATGATGTGTATTCTACTTATGCTTTGCATTTCTAGATATACACCTATATATTTATGTGTGTGTATGTATATATATAGTTAATGCCACTCATGTGTATATTGTAACACTTTGGAACAAAACGTTTTGGAAAATACAAAAAAATACTTGGTGTTTTCTCTTGCTCTTGCTATATCTCTTGCTCTGCCTTGTTTCCTTTCATTTTTTCTTCAGTACCTGAATATCTCTGTTCTTCATCTTTTTTCCAGTACCTTTCCTTCAACTAATTTTTCTACAACGTTTAATATTTCACCTGGATCTCCAGGTATACTTTCTTTGACTGTCAATCTTTCAGCTGTCACTTTTTTCAGTTCTGTCCTTCTCTTCTTCTTACTTATTCTATCAATTATTCTCTCTTCCTTCTCTCTTTTACTCTCTCTCTCTCGTCTATTGCCCTTGAATGGAATTTTATTAGGGCTGCTTTAGTGCAGAGTGACCTTGGAAAAGTGAGAAACATTGTGGCTTCTTTAAAGTTAATAAAGGGGATTCTCAGCTTTCAGTGGAACCAATATTACATTACACATACACATATAAGTTTAAAGGATCAAACATTGCTCATGGACTTAGTGACAGGATCAGATATTATGCTCCTCTTAACTCATTCAGTACACAAGCTGGTCTCCAACCGTAATAATAAATTATTATAACTCATTCAGTCATTCATCTATGCTATCAAGAATTGAATACGAAGGCACTGGGAACTGAAAATAAAGGAATAAGCACCTAGATGATTAGAGGCTCCCAACTCTTTTATTCTCTCAGAATAACAGTCATTGTAAATGCAAAATGGGTAAGGGAAAATCCCCAGAGACATATTTCTGTAAGTTTGCAAATGACACTGACGTTTTCATTGGCTAAAATAAAATGTTGCCAAAAAAAGAGATACCCTTACCTGTTTTGTATTTCCTTTTCTCCGGAATCAACATAACAAAAACATAACCAGCTGAATATGGTGGCACACAATAACCTAAATTTGATCCAACAAGTCTGTTGTCTCAAATCAGCAAGCCCTGAAACAACGTTAGGTGCCTTCTCAACCTCAAGGTGAACAACCCCAAGTAAAGCTTGTCTTCCAACACCTTTATTTCCCCCAGGTTTTGTCCTGAATGTGGACACATGTATTCACATGAAACTCATGATCAGGGTCTTAATGGAAACACCAGCAACACAAGAATAAAACCTGTTGAGATCACTGCAGCAGTGCTGTCATCAGCAGACCCTACAACACAATTACTCTCCAGGTCCAGTTTTCTGCTTCCTGCCTGTTTTATTGTCCAATATCAAGACAGGTTATAATACCTGAAAACTTTTGTCATTAGGCCCGCCTTGCAAGGCACACCAATCCTTAAATAGATTTTAATCATTTAATGTTATCCAGTGAACCATACATGGTATGCACAATGGGGTTCTGAGCCAGAAAAGCAAAGTAACAACTGTGAATGAAAACTCTTTGACAGGCGATACTTAGAGAGACTGAGTTCAGTCAACTGCAACTATACATCATGCCAGCAGACTTCCAGATCACCTTATACCACCATATACCTCTGCACACCACTGTTCTATTTCTTTTTAGCTTTCTCTTTCTTATTCTGGCCTACACTTTAATCTTCTCTTCCTGCTAAATCTTCTCTTTTACTCAATGGATTTCTCCTGCCTATCTCCTCTTCTTTCAAACCTCATCTTTCTCTCTGGATGCTCAGATATACCAGTCTCAAAGGCTCTTCTGCCTATGACTGTAAAGTACCAAATGTGCTTTCCAAATTATTTAGGTTCTCAGGAGTCCACTACAGAGGGCAAGGGAGACAGTGGTGGTGGTACAGAGCAAAATAATAGTGAGGAGACAGACGGGGGCTTGATCAAGACTGAAGAGAAGACACCAAAACCCTGTGAGTTTTCAACGGCATCATCCTCCCCCCTTTCCCCCCCGATTGTGCTGTTTCCCCTTGATCTGTGGTTGGAGCCTCGGTCTGCTGGAAGCAAAGGGGCCAGGGGGGAAATAGGCAAACAATGGTTTGTCATGTGTAGAAGAAGCAAGCTCTGTTTCATTATCTAGCCAATTCCTTGATAATCCCAAAGCTCCTCTTCAAGGTGCAGTACATATCTCTGTATAGTTACTAACAGGGATTACTAACAACTGACTCATATCTTGCCTGTGTGAAAGTGGGTGTCTCTGAATTAACTTTAATGGTGGACTCTCATAAGGTATATCGGCAGAACTGTATGAAGGTGAATTTCTGGAGGCAACTTATGACCTGGAAGGTAAAGTATGCAACAAAGATATTTAAACATTCTTACTGAAATTGATTCCCTTCCCCCAACAGTATAATAGTGATGTTTTTGAGGGAACGCTATCTGCTACACACTCCTTCAAAAATACAAAAATACCGCAGTGACTTGGGGGGGGGGAGTTCATGGAATCTCGATTATTATACTATATAGAGTGCTCTTTTGGTTAAACAAAAGGTGCCAGAACTTATATCTTGATAAAAGTGCTGTAAGTACCTGCACAAAATGGCCATCATGGGCCGGGGGGGGGGGGGAGAGGTCATGGTACATGGTGCTATCACAAAAAAGCACAGACTATACTGTATGTGACTCGGTTCTTTTACTTTTCCTCATAATAGCCCTGTGCAATAGATCATTATTATTATTTCGCAAATGAGAAACCGAAGCTAGGAAAGGGTGGCTTGCTTATGGCTGAAGTAGGAAATGAACCCAGGTAGTATATGCCCAAATCCATTGATCCACCTACTGAAACACATACTGTCTCCACTCACATAATACTGAAGAACCAGTTTTTAAAAATATATATAATATGGTTAGTTTCTTCTGCAAAGTGTGAATGATGCATTGTTCTTTCTGTATGAAAGCCTATTCAATAACTGACTGCAAAAGACTGGTGTGTGAAGCTATTTGTGAATTCTGTATTTGTTAGAGAAAAGTAATAGCTAACTTCTTTCTCTCTAAAGTTCTGAGTATCAGTGAAGCTGTTATATATTTAAAGGCCACAGTCCCAGTCCAGATGTGTAGAGCTCTAATACATACATGGCGCTCTCACATACAAAGACTTTCCCCATTCATTGCAATTTCAGGGACCGTTCCATGCATATATCCCTATTTAAATAAAACAATTACAAAATTGTCCAGTAGCACCTTAGAGACCAACTAAATTTGTTCTGAGTATAAGCTTTCGTGTGCATGCACACTTCTTCTGATACACTGAAACAGAAGAAGTGTTCATGCAAACAAAAGCTTATACCCAGAACAAACTTAGTTGGTCTCTGAGGTGCTTGCATGACAATTTTTTTTTTTAAATTTTTAATTTATTTCGACTGCATCAGACCAACAAAGCTACCTACCTAAATCTATATCCCTATTTGTTTGCTTAGTCAAGTCCTTGACATGGAAGTGAATGGGGAGGCATGTGCTTGATTGGAGCTTCATGTGTGCATTGAATAATTCACAGAGTCCTGAATCTGGTTTCATATGTATTCATAAATACATACGGTATTTAGACTGGGATTAGGTTGATGGCCCCCATCTTCATGAAATTGGCTGCAGATAAATCCCATTATAACTTAGAAGTACTGTAGGGGATTTATCTCTAACCGCTGTTGGAAGTTGCCTGGTGGTCTAGTTGTTTTCTATGCAACGTGGCTGTGATCTTCCAAAGTTGTGTGCTGGTAAGAGTCCCATTCATTTACTGGTACCTTTTGTGAGCATAGCCTGCTAGTACTCAGTTATATATCTTTTAATCATCAGAGTGTTCTTGAAAGTTACTACTGCTGAGACAACTCACTCTGCAGTTCACTCACTGTTTGCAAATAAACATGGCAAGCCTACCCACCTCTGATCCTGGTGTCACTCCACTAATGATATTTCATATGTAACTGTAGTGGACTTAAAGAGAAAAAGGCCAAGTCATGTTTATATGACCAGCAAGAGAAAAATAACTTCATGTTATTGTCATACCGCTTATACAGCTGGGTTGTGGATGTTGGCAGTGGAAGTTAATAGCAAATATTGTATACTACTGGTACTAAATGAACTGTATGGGTTATAGAAGCTAGTGATATTCCTTCAATGCTAGTGATATGGAATCATGGGGGGGGGGCAGGGCAGGACTGGTGGCAGCAATGCTTCTGAATATCACTTTCTGGAAACCACAGGGAGGGAGTGTGGTATTATATTCGAATCCTGCTTTCAGGTTTCCCCCAGACACCTGGTTGCCACTGTGAGAACAGGCTGCTGGACTAGATAGCCCATTGGTTTGATCCAGCAGCCTCGTCTTATATTATGATCCTTCATACTCTGTGCCCAAAAGAATTAAACTAAAATTCAAGTGTGTGCTCTGCTGTGTAAATGACTAGCTTATGCAACATCAGTGAATAAATCGTTTCTGCTAACATGCTATCTTCTGAATTTGCAATGTGTGCTTTCAGTAGCTTGGGATTTTTTTTATTTCAGAGATTTGGGTGGCTGACATTTGCCTGCTGGGTATTCCATGTGCACACGGGAGCAACCACATAGTTCTGAATGAAGTTTCATACACACATGCGAATGCATATTTATGGTCTGTGTGGGATTGCTTCACCATCCCAGAATTACAGTTTACCTGGAGTTTTTCAGAGCATTTCAGAACTCTTAATATTGTTTAAAGGGAAATGTTGTGGCAGCAATAGAAAAACATGGATCACTTAGTGGACAGCAGAGGTGTATGTGTAAACATGACTGAGGGCAGTATGAGTTGGACAAAGAAGCATTCGTGGTACATAGAACCAGTACGGCTGCATGTGTGGATAATGATTCTGTGTCTGCATAATACCTGCACATTAATTATTTTTGCAACAATAAAACTAGAAAACTTTATTTAAAAGAGATAGGAAATTATTTAGACTGAAACTGTGTTCTGGATATCAACTTCCATGTGAAATTCTGTTACTGCAACTAATAATTATCACGTTGCTTGCATGTTAACATTCCTTTAAGGAGGCAGTACAATAATATATTGATTGCCTGCCCTTCGGGATTATAATTTTAATTATAAATGTATTAGTCGATTTTTAAATGGAGGAAAGTGTTAAATAACATTTATTTCTTACAGTCTTCATATGCTTCCTCAAATTAGAAACTGGTGGTTTGGCTGCAAAATATTTCCAGGAAGTGAAATATATTTAGTTTGCTACACTTAATTTTTTTAAAAAAGGAATTAGTGATTCACAAGCACATTTCATATATATAATTATCAATTTCTGTCCTTTCTTTCCTTTTGCTTTTTATCCTACTTCAGCGGAAGAATGGATTGTGGCCAATCCAGAACTCACAGACAAAACTAAATTCACCATCACTGGCCTGCCAACTGGATCAAAAATCTTTGTTCGAGTAAAAGCTGTGAATGCTGCTGGTCCCAGTGAGCCTCGGCTGCATCCACAGCCAATTTTAGTCAAGGAAGTGATAGGTGAGATGGGCTGTTTACTTATGTCTAGGGGTGGATGGATCTGTCCATGTTGGTTCCCTCAGTTTCTCATTTTTACAATCTGAAATTCAGTTCTCCACATTTCTGCAGCAATCTGTGATTTTTTTTAAAGTCCTAATGAAAATTTGAGTATTTCGAATACTCCCTGTGAATGAGGAGAAATTTGTAGGAAGTTTTGACTAATGTACATATTTTTGCAAGCCATTTCCTTTAATATAATGCTATTTTGTATGTTATTTTCACTAATATATGCATTGTATGCACATTTCCCCCTAATATGTGCATTTTTGTAAACATTGGTTGGAGAACTGCATCACAAAATTCGGTGAATTGTGAATTTCAAATGATGGCTGCGTTTGAGTTCTCATACTGTTTTGAAAGTGTGTGTTAATTAGGTCCCCCTCCCCCAATTTACCATTGCCAAATATTGTCATTGAGAAAACTTTAGAAAACAGTTAGGCCCAATTCACATGCAACAATCTTGACTTAAGCACATGTCTTATTGAACCAAGAATGAGTATTGGACCTGCACGGTCATCACACCCTCATGCTTGCTGCTTTGTGGTCCAGCTTCAGCACTTAGATGCATGTATGCATACATCATTTTATTTGTGTGCAACCTTTCCTTAGTTAAACCATGCTCAAGGGGGTCTTCAACATGAAGAATTACACAATTACAAATGTAACAAAAATAGTCATAAACAATAAATAAAACACATCAAAAAGTGCACAACCAACATAAAAATAAAGATGCAAAAATAATATCAATAACAGCCTCACAACAACAAAAATCCTAAGCAATACCCCACCCCAAGAGTCTGTTCAGCAGCCTCAGCTTTTATAGCTGGAGTCAGTCAGGCCCCATCCTCCGAGGCCTGGCAAAAAAGGCCTGCAAATCAGGGAGCAGGTCTTCCAGGACTCACAGCCAAAATGGTTGTTTAAACCACAGTATCCCATTACGTCTGTCCTGTCCTTTTACCAAGAAAGAGTCCAAAAGGCACGATGGAGCAAAGAAGAAAGTCCTGTGGTTGTAGCACTGCCGATAGCCCAAAGTAATCAACTTCCCTTAACAAAGCAAGAGTACTGGCTCTGGTTTTGCAGGCTCCGTATCCAGCACTTCAGCTCATCTCAGTTTAATCTCAGTTTATTGACTGGCATATGAAGCCAGGATCAGATCCAGTTAATCAAAGACGTTTTTAAACAAGTGCACTCCCCTTCCTTCTTTTTCGAATTAAGAACCCCCGAAGATTCGTCTGCCAAGACACTTAAAGCAAACATACATTCGAAGGGTTGGAGAAGCTGTGAATCTCGTTATTCCCTTCCAGGTAAGAAACAAATAAATATAATTCTTTATGTGAATGTCTGCATGACACAGGCAGCCCCCCGTTTACACGGGGGTTACATTCCAAGGCACTACACACATCAGTGATATCACGTATAATTAAAACCCATTGAAACAGCCTTCAAACACCCCACTCTGCCCCTATTCTGCCCTTTTAGTCACGTTTCAGTGACGTCTTTATGACATTTCTGGATCACTTCTGGGTTTGACGTGATGCATGTATACACGGTCACATACATATTGAATGGTTATAAACGGAGGGCTGCCTGTATTGTCAAAACAGCAGCGTGTGCTACTGGATTTTCTGCCTGTGTTCAATAATATGCAGGTCCTATCACTGGAGGTTGTTTTTTTTTTTTTTTTAAAAAAAGTTCATATTAGTTTCCAGTAGTCCCAGAACTACTCAGGACTATCAAGAAGTCACTAGAAGAAACAGGTATTTCAGCCTCTCATTGAATACTTGTAGGACCAGAAGAGGAAATAATGGCATCTGTTTAGATGTACTAGCTGGTAATGTCAAAAAGGTTGAAGAGTATATGCTGAATGCCCAAAACTATACTAATACTGTGCTTATCATAATAGTACATATATGTGCATTGTCAGGCCTATTTCAGGATGTTCATTAATGTTTAAAGCCCTAAAGACTTAGGCCCCAAATATCTGAAAGACTGTCTCCAACCCTTTCAACCTTCTCGGGTGTTAAGATCTGCAACAGGGGCTCTCTTGCTAGTCCCTGTCACCCCCAGAAATGTGGAGAATGGTGGCCTGAGAGTTCTCTGTGGTAGACCCTAAATTGTAGACCTCCCTCCCCACAGAGGTGAATCTAGCATATTCATTGTACAGCTTTCATCATTTACTGAAGATGCACTTATTTACCCTGGCATTTGACAGTTAAAGTATTTTGCTTTGTGGGACCCACATTTTTTTAAAAAATACCATATATTGTTCTGCTTCATTTTGAACCATTTGCTTGTCTTTAATTGTAGCAGTTTAATCTGTTGCATATTATATTGGAGTAACCCACCCTGGGACCTTACACTAAAGGGCAGGTAAGGTATCATACAAATAAACAAAATATCAGAAATGCAGCTTTCTCTTACTGTCATTTAAGTCACAGGGAGTTATTTTGAAGCCTCTGCCTTGAAAATAACTTGACAAAAGAACTGCAATATATCTCAGTGTGTTCAGAATGAACCTGCAGTTATAGTTCAATAAGCAGCTCCTTGACTTAAACATGCAGTTCTCTGTTTAACCTTATTTAAAGATCACCCTAAAATAATACTACAGTCATATAAAATTTGATCCGTGGACATGTTTGTTTGTTTCCCCCCCACAGGGAAGACCAAGACCTAAGGTCTCTTGGAAGAAAAATGGAGCTCATGTAGATAAGAACCAAATTAACATCCGCAACAGTGAAAATGACACAATCATCTTCATCCGAAAGGCAGAGAGGATCCACTCTGGGAAATACGACATGAAAGTTAAAGTAGACAATCTGGTGGATAGAGCCACAATAGAGATTCAAATAGTTGGTACGTGTAAAAATTTGGAAGCGATAAGAATATAGGCTGTTAATTGGGATGTACTAGCAATCCTTTGGCATGTTTGGGGCATTCCTAAAATGACTGCAAGAAGCTAGGAGTTAGTACCCACTGTTCTATGATCTCTTGTATGTTCCTCTGTGGTGTCTGGAACTGCCTGCTACAAGAGACAACATATTGAGATAGATACATCATAAGTTTTAAAAATAAAGTTGAATCCTTTATTACGCTGTGCATTAAAATTGCAGGGGCTGGACTAGATGACCCTTGTGGTCCTTTCCAACTCTACAATTCTATGGTTCTATAAATTTCAGAATATGACACACTTCTTTCTGATATCGCTTTAATCCTCTACTTCAGAACAAGAGTGTATATTGGATAAATGGAAGGGGAAAGTTCAGGAAGTCAAACTAGACATACATTCCAGCTATTTAACTTTGCCGAATGATTACATTTTATATTTATCAATAAAAAGCAAAGGGAACTGTGTTGTTCCATTAAAGCTCCAAATCCTTAATAGATTAATCCTTTCGTTAGAGCAAACCAAAATGTCACAAGAATGATCATGCTTTCGAGCTCTCTAGCATTGTTCTTCAGGATAGAAGTTTAAGAAGGCAGGGGTAAATGGGACAGGGAAAGAGCTGGTTTCATGTTGTAATCACGTCTGAATTTGGTCACAGTCTTAAGAGGGAATGAATTGCAAACTCAGTTGGATTAGGTTCTATCCAAATATAAAATCCAAGAGTTACCCAGATCTCTCTCCAGCTTTAAGCGAAACACACAGATTCCTTTGTTAGAGGGAACAGAGGTAAAGAGAAAGAAATGTAGCAGACTTTTTATGAGCAAAGCTAGAAATTAAATTTAGGGATTGTACTAGTTGTTGTTATTGTTTTTAAGTCAATACAGTAGAAGCCAACTAGGATAATCTAGTGGCTCCAGGGAGCAATGTAACTGTTAATATTCCTGCTGTGATTGCACCTGACCTAGTTTCTGTGCGAGTCTGGAAGGTTTTCCTTATTATCACAATGAAAAATAGTTTCTCACAAATATGCCTTTGAGAAAGTTAGATGGTTTGAGGATACACATGCTGATGTTTCTGAAATCTGCTCTTTTTCAAAAAATATTTAGAGAATGTCAGCCATTCATTCTTTGCTTAAGTATCTTAACTCTTATATTTGAAGTTTTTAAATGCGATACTGACATTTAAGTTGATACAAGTAAAACCTGCAAGAAAATGATACAGTTTATCCTCATCTTCTAATCAGAGTGTTCAGTGTTTTAGCAAGCTAATCATGATATTCTCCAGAATGCTCCATTATTACTTACACACCTTTGATACTTAACGTTCAGTGGCTACTGGTCATGCTCACTCTTCACAGAGCTATTATTATTATTATTAGCCCTTGAGTTGTTCTTAAATACATTTTGTACCTATACAAGCCTCAGGTTTCCCCAAGCATGATACATCCCTCTAGTTTCTCAATTTCTCCCTATACTCATCACCTAAGTGTGCAATTGGGGGAGTAATGGGACATATATTATTATCAAATTAGTGTGGTTGATATTTCCAGGTGATCAGAACCTATGCTGCAGAAGTAACCTCTTGAAACCCCAAACCACACAATTTGGGTAGAAATTGTGCTACCTCTTCCCTCAGTGCTGGCATCATCCACCTGACGCACATGATCATTAGAATACAGATGTTACCACTGGAGTGAGGGACCAGCCTGGCAGTTATATGAATCAGTCTGTAGTTCCATTTGATTCAGTAAAACTAGAAACTCAGTTTCTGCAAGTGAATAACAGCCAGCCCTATGGAAATTTGCACAGAAGTTAAGGCCCACTGAGTTCAATCATGCTTTCTGGAGAGAGGATCTATTTTCCCTGGGCTCACTGTAAGCCCTGCAAAGACAGCAGCAGGAACACCAGAGAGCTGGAAATAAACGTTAATATCACCCACTCCAGCATCTCTCTTGGCTTCTCTGCTACTGAGAGGCAAGTCAGAAGCTGCATTTTATCTGATCACACAATAATCCCCACAACTACAAGCCAGTTCTGCCTGGAAGCAGGCTTCCTGCAGGGGAATTAGCCTATGGTGTCTGGGCTCACAGTAGGCCCCTTAAGACAACAGGAATGTAATGTCTCTCCAGCTCTCTGTTGGTCACCCCACTACCAAGGGAGACAAGTTAATTATTTTTTTTGGGGGGGGTCATTTGATGAGGAGACAGGAAATACATCTTTAAAATTAGAGCTGGGGACAATCTGACTTCCGGGGTGGCACCTCCGGTGATGGCGGACTCCCTCTGAACTGGAGGGACAAGCTCCGCATGAAACGGGTCTTTTCCGCTGCGGCGTAGCAGGGACCCCTCTGAAAATCACAGGCGGATGAAGCCTGTGACCGTGGGACTCGGCGGGCACCTTTAGCGCCCCCCCAACTCACTAAGGAACCCAGAAACGGGCTCCGAAGTGAAGAGGGGGAAGTGGTGCAGTGCTGTGAGTCGATTGCTTTTTCTGCGGAGCGAAGCCGCACAGCCGTTGCCAGAGAGCGCTGCCTTTTTCCTGGGACAATTTCGCATCGCAAATAACTAACCGTGAGTACTGGAATGCTAAATACCTGGATTTTAAACAAGAATTGGCGAAATAAAAGGAACTTGGACTCTAAAATTTACCCTAATTTAGTACTGAAACGGAAAGGGCTAAACAGGAAGTCACCCTTCCGTTCTCTTGTAGTTATACCAAAGCAAAGACAACATAAACTAGAGCCTTAAAAATCACTTTTAAAGGATCGTCTCTCATCATTCAAAATTGTGGAACCCCCCTTCGGAAGCAGGAGAAGAAGGGGGACATTTACAGAGTTGTTTAAACCTGCAGAAATAAAGTTAAAGTAAAGTAATTTTCCACTGTCCTGACCCTGGAGCGGGGTGTCAGATTTGATGATTGAAGCTCATTGACCAGAAACAAATGCTTTGACAGATAGTTAAAAGGAGGGAAACATTGTGATTCCATTGTTTCCTTTCGTCTCTCAAAAGAACAAATATGGACAAAATATCTTAAAGAAGAAACTCTGTTGCTATTGTTCCCAAGGAAAAGGACAATCTGAAGTTTTTCCCCCTAGAGGGGAACTATGAAATTGTAACTAAATCCTGGGAACTTGCGGCTGTTACTGATTACAACTGTGGGAAAGAATTCTGTGACCTTGCAGGACAATGCCTTCAGAAGCACTGTTGGGTGCTTTCTGTAAAATAAGTGACCTATTGGATCAGTTAAGTCAGAAGATGGACTTTATGACTAATGCGGCCAGAACCTTTGAACAGGTAGTGGGAAACCATATGGAGCCCACCGAGGAACCAAAACAGGAGCGTGCCATGACAGAACAACTGAAAGAAGAGGACCTTGCTGAATCTGGGATGCCAGGGATGGAGGGACTTTTGGCCCAGCAGGAAAATGAGCCTTTGGATCTTATAAATGAACTTGGAAAAAACCAGATTTGGAAAGATAAAGTTTGGATTGAACTGGAAATGGGGGGTTGGATTGACCCCCCTTTGCAGGGATGGTTGGACTTTCCGAGTCTGGTAATGGGCCATCAGAGGTTTGGAGTTGTTGAGACTTTCAATTTTGGAGGGAATTTGAAAAAAAAATTTAAACATCACATGGAGCTTAGTCTGGACTGTGAGGAAAGGGCTGATTTGCTGGAAAGGGTCAAAAATACTATTCAGCTGGAGTTCCCGCGAGTGAAAGGAAAATATGAAGAAGAGCTGCGAAAGGGACATGGAAGAGATTTAAAGGCCTCGGATATAAGAGCACCAGGTTAATGTGCCAGACTAATGGGACAAAAAAAGACTGACAATCCCGGGACCGGGGGGAGGGGACGCTGGAAGAAGATTGGATTGCTTTTATTTTATTGTATCTTTTTATATTATTACTACTAGAAATGTTTTATGATTTTTGGGAAAATGTTGAGTTGAAATTACTTGGCTCTTGTAAAAATGTATAAAGAATTTGGCAAAAAGGTAATGGTTATGAGAAGTTGGGAAAAAAGACTTAAGTTTTAAACTCTAAGGTTGTTTTTATAAGACAAGATGATAATAGAGTAAGGTAATGTAATGATAAAATATTATGAATTATGGAAAGGATTTGCTGTGACAATTATTAACTAAGATACAAGAGATGGGAGGAGGAGGAGGTCATGGAAAGAAGGTAATGGAAATTGGAGAACTTGAAAGTGATGGTTTTATTTTCTCTTTTTCTTTTTGTGTTTTTTGTCTTTTTTCTCTTTTTTGTAATGTTGTCTTTTTGTGTAATTTTAATTTTTTTGTGTTTCAATAAATATTATTTTTTTAAAAAAATAGAGTTGGGGACAATCTGGCCTGTGGCCACTTTTGGCCTCCCGGAGGTTCAAATTGGCCCACGAAGCCATTTCCCCCAAACCATGTGCACCCAACCATCAGCCAACATAATTCATGACATCATCTAATGGGTGCTAGTGTGAGGTTAAATTCTGTGTTGGCCGAGCAACTCTCGTTTCCAGCAGTGAACAGCAGTGTGAAACCAAACTGAAGATTTAGCCCCTGCTCATCAATTTGTGGTTAACTCATGGTTTGTTAAACACTTAGGCAAATTGAGCATATTGCTGCTGTGGAAAAGTGTGAAATATTGATGGTGCTACTTTATTGCCACAGATCGTCCAGGCCCACCACAAATTGTAAAAATTGCAGATGTCTGGGGAGAGAATGTTGCTTTGGAATGGCAGCCGCCCAAGGATGATGGCAATGCAAACATAACTGGGTACACAATTCAAAAAGCTGACAAAAAAAGCATGGTAAGTAGACTTTTTGACCCAGCAAATCTTAGGATGAGACTTTTATGTGCAAGGTTGTTTGGAAAGGTTGCTACTTCTTGTGGATGTTACGTGCTTTTGTGATACAAGATACAAGCTGCCTTTTCAGCTGCTGCTGCTGCTGCAAAAGACTTTACAACAAATTTGACCAGCACCTGTGATATTTGTGGCCAGGAAAATCCCTTACTTCATAAGACCATTGGATATTTTTCTCTGCTGCCTATTAACTTCAAAATCAGCAGTGCTGTTAATTAATTTTGCACTCTGGACCTGTTGGTAATGTTTAGATGGTTTCCCCCCAATGTGCTCTCTTCAATTGACTTGAGGAGTAAATCAGTTAATACATTTTTTACTAAATAAGTAAATGAAACAAAGCCCAGTCCTCTCCTGCCCTGGTCCCAGTTGCTGTGACTGTTGTGAACTTTATACTGTTTGCATTGCTGTTACTTCTCTGCCAAGCTGAACAAGAGTCTTTTGAAGTGTGTTTTGCACGCTGTACTCAATAAAGTATTCTTGAATGGATTTAATCTTCCATTAACAGCATTGCTGCTTTAAAGTGGATAACTATTCTAAGCCAGCTATATAATATACTCACCCAGGCATAAACCACCCCAGACCCTGCAGTCATCATGTCACAACCTTCTCTGTGCGCCCCCTATGAGGGAGGTGCAGAGAGTGGCAACACAAGAATGTGCCTTTTTAATGGTGACCCCCCTGGATGTCATGGACTGGCTGCATGCAAAGCAATGGTGGGAGGTACCAGCTGGGAAACCCCCAAGGGAACCTCCAAAGTACAAAGGCTCAGAGCCCGGGCATTGGTGGTGGGATGACGATGAGTGGTCATAGGGAGCAAACTGGGAGCAGGAGTTGTCAGAAGCTGAAGAGATAACAGGGTTTCGTGAGCAGGAAAGGCTGTGGCAGGGAGCAGTTCAGAATCAGAGGCAGAAGCTTCTCCCCCCCCCCCCCAGTTTCCCAGAATCCAAAGAGGTATGAAAAGGGTGGAGCAAAGACAGGCAAGACGAAGGAGCCTCAGACTGCAGATTGAATTAGGTCTGCACATGTGAATATGTCTATACAGTGGTACCTTGGGTTACAGACGCTTCAGGTTACAGATTCTACTAACCCAGAAATAGTACCTCGGGTTAAGAACTTTGCTTCAGGATGAGAACAGAAATCGCGCGGTGGCAGTGGGAGGCCCCATTAGCTAAAGTGGTACCTCAGGTTAAGAACAGTTCCAGGTTAAGAATGGACCTCCAGAACGAATTAAGTTCTTAACCTGAGGTACCACTGTATATAGATATATAACGCATAGGCTGTGCTTCTAAGTTTTTCATCTTATTTTGGTTTGTATACTTAGTTTTAATGTTTGTAATACTTTTAAGATCTTTGGGGTCAGTTCTCAGTGGGGGCGGGGGGACCTACTAACAAATATAATAAATAATAATTTGGAAGAGGTCTGTGAGTGGCCATGCTGATTCTGAGGTTTACTGCTGAACTGCTTTGTTGATTTTATGCAATGCAATGTTTTGACTATGTTTAAATGAATTTTCCCATGGTTTCATCGTGTGTGTTCACTGCTCTGGGATCACAGGGTTTAAAGGGCAATCTATAAGTGTAAATAAGAAAAAGCAAGCAAACTAGGTAATGTGGACACAACTCCTTGCAATGGGAAGGGTTTTGCATTCCACCCAACCCCCCACCCCCGACTCCAGTCTCTGGCTTTCTTATCTGTGGTGCACTTTAGCGATCAATAGGCAAAGTGAACTTTGCCCTGTTCCCCACCCCTAAGTTCAGAAAACTCAAATTTCAGCATATTCCTTTCCTAGAATGATCATCTGGACTACTAAAGGGAATGTGCCAATTACTAGAATTCACTTTCTATTCATATTTTACTGCAACGTATAAGTAAGTAAGTAAAGGATTTCTTACTTCACATTTCATGAAGTACAGCTTCATCAAAATAGTACAGCTATTCAAAAAGCTTATCATTTGCCATAATTGGGTACTTTGGAAAACCTATGAAATGGTGTATGGCATATGGTTGCTGGTTTTGTTACATAAGCAGCTGCTACTTATAAAACTAAATGGATATCTTTATTTCTGTTTCACCTATTTTGAGCTTGGGCTTTTTGGTGAACTTTCTTACTTCCCTTAACATCTGATCTCTTGGTTGTCTTCCCAGGGGACCCATTTGTGAAATGTCAGTTTGCTTAGTAATGGAAGCAAGTCCTATCCATGCTTCCCTGGAAGTAAGTCTCACTCACGGGATTGAGTTGTTCATAGCAATTTAACCCGGCCTTGTATCTTGCAGGAATGGTTCACCGTCATTGAACACTACCACCGGACCAGCGCTACCATTACTGAACTTATCATTGGGAATGAGTATTTCTTCCGGATCTTTGCTGAAAATATGTGTGGCCTCAGTGAGGATGCAACAAGGACAACAGAGAGCGCTGTGATTGCCAAGGATGGTTAGCTAGATTAACTCTGAAACTATGACACTGAAATAGAATACAACACAGAGCACAGAGCACTCATTTCTTGGAGTTGAGGCATAATCTATCTGTCTTTGAGAGAGGAAAAGCCACTTGTTTGTTCAAATTACTTGGATGATAAATTCACATAATATGTAGAACTCACTCACCAGAATCAATGGGAATTTTGTGTTTACCTTCAATATAATGCTGAAACAAAATTTCAGCTGGCCTGAATATGTAGTGGTCTGATTTTGCCATTCTGCACAGTGCACAACCAAGTGCTCATAGTGTGGATTTACTCATTCAGTTCATTGCAGGAATGCTGTTGAGTTTGAGCTGAGAGACAGTTCACATACAGTGGTGCCTCGCAAGATGAAATTAATCCGTTCCGCGAGTCTCTTCGTCTTGCGGTTTTTTCGTCTTGCGAAGCACGGCTATTAGCGGCTTAGCGGCTATTAACGGCTTAGCGGCTATTAACGGCTTAGCAGCTTTAAGAAAACGGAAACAAACTCGCAAGAACTCGCAAGACGTTTTGTCTTGCGAAGCAAGCCCATAGGGAAATTTGTCTTGCGGAACGACAAAAAAACCGGAAAACTCTTTCGTCTAGCGAGTTTTTCGTCTTGCGAGGCATTCGTCTTGCGGGGCACCACTGTAATTGGCTCACAGCAATCACATTTCATTCAGGCAGATGTATGTATTTGTTTGTTTATTTATGTATTTAAAAACCTCACTTTCCTAAATGTATATCAAGGTGGTATACAGCATACAAAGTTATGATAAAATCAGCAGAAGCATCCATATAAACATCAATAGAACATCAATAAGTCCTAGTCATTTAAAAAGAGAAAAACATATTGCAAAGGCCTGTCTAAACAATGCAATATTCAGAATACTTCTAAAGTGCATTTGTGTGTGTCTGTGTGTGTGTACATACATACAGACAGACAGACACACACACACACACACACACACCAACCTAATTTTGAGGAAAGAGGAAGATGGTCAGAAAAGTCGAATGCGTCCTGTCACTGCATATTATGCCAAAGCCGTATTGTTCCTAAAGCCCATAAACTACTTACTATCCTATTTTGAGAACATAAGGAAGACTTAACCTGTGTCTGCTTTACAAGGGAGATTTGGCCAGCTCTTGCTTTATTGCAGAACTGGCACATCCCACTTCTTTCTATGAAAGGTATTCTGCTTTGAACAAAATGAGGATTCTGAATGGCTACACTATCAGGCGTAGCAAACAACGGAAATAATAAGAGTATACTCCAGGCCTCCTGATTAGCTTGTGGGCTTTCCATAAGCATCTGTCTGGTTGGCCACTGTGGAACACAATGCTAGATTAGATACACCATTGGTCTGATCTAGCAATCCATACTTTTCACTCAGTCTTGGAGCTCAACCTCAGGTTGTGGCACCAGGATGGTGAAAGCTGTAGTAATTAATGAGCTGCTAAGGTGCCACCTCCTCCACACACTTGCTCTTTCGTTCAACTTCAGCACCTGTGGACAGGGAAGAAGGAAAACATGGAGTCAGTGTAGAAATGGGAAAAAATTGAGGGATTCTAATAGTATAAAGGATAGAATATCATAGTTGGTTGTGGTAAACAGAGTGAAGGTTCCGAACAGGGTTGTTAAGATGTAAACCGTATTTTGTGGCAATGATTCTCCACAATCCAGTATTCCTCTAAAGCAGCCTGTGTTAATTCTCTTTTGATTTAGTGTTGATGTGTGTCACATGCTAGGCCTGCTCTTATAATTCTACATACCTGTTAAAAGGAACAGTATCAGTCACACAGTATGGCTAAAACAATACAAAATACTATTTTTCTAGCAGTTCCTGAACTTTTGTTTTACAGGGAAAGTCTACAAAAACCCAGTTTATGAGGACTTCAATTTCAATGAACCACCAATGTTTACCCAGCCTTTAGTTAATACATATGCTGTGTCTGGTTACAATGCAACTTTGAACTGCAGCGTCAGAGGAAATCCCAAGGTAAGCTATCATGCTGAATGACATAGAATCATAGAATCATAGAATCATAAACGTCTGTACATCAACACAGACATTTCCAGATGGGACAGTGCTTTAATCTGTTCACTTAGCAGGCTGGAACTTAGCAGTCAATGGAAAGATTATATAATAAAGTAGGCTTCACCAACTTAGTGCTCACCTGGCTGGGTCTGATGGGAATTGTAGTCCAAAACATCTGGAGGACAACAGGTTGGCAAAGGCTGTAGTAAAGACTGGATTCCTAAGATCCCCCCTCTTCCACACTCCTGCTGTTTAGCAAAATGGATAAGTAATCCCAAGACCAAAAACAACCTACTTTGCTTCTTCATTTCTACTGTGTAGCTACTGCGGTACTTATTCATTCATTAATTTTATTTATACCCCGCGTTTGTCCCAGTGAACGACCCATGGCTGCTCACAGCATAGATCAAAATAGATACAGCTAAAAATGCACAATAAATATAAATATTGAAAAATAATAAGTAACCCAATTAAAACGGTACTAAAAAAAACACTTAAAATCATTCAAAAGTACCAATACACAAGCCAAAAAGTACCAATTCAAAAGTACCAATACACAAGCCAAACACCCAATCTCTGCAGACCCTGCCACAACAGCCAGTTAATGGCCAAGGCCTTTCTGCGCAAAAAAGTCTTTGCCTGCCAGTGAAATCAAAGCAAAGAGGGGAGCAGCCTAGCATCCCATGGAAGGGACTTCCACAATCTGGGAGCAGCCACCGAGAAGGCCCTCTCATACTACTTAATTCTTTCCTAACTACAAACTTGAGCTACTTACGGTTGCCAAATTTTTACTCCTTCTGAAGCTTTCCTGGCAGCTTGAGACTCAGAAATTAAGCAGATGTCTCATTTCCCTGTTACTTTGGAGAAATTAGGAGAGCATGGTGAGCAAAATATTGGGAACTTCAAATACACCACCTTCTTTTTCTATAGACGTGATCACCTTAATGGACACCGTTTTCTTTACATTGGATAATAATCTGGATAATAAGTCTATTGGGGATGTTGGTTTTGAGAGGTAAAGGAACCTGCATTGGACTTTCCTCAGAATCTTCACACCTAACTATAGAATTTAGGAAATAACAGTAAAAACAATCCAAACAGGTGTCCCACTCCACAAACCCAACTAACTAATATAAAACCTAACCTAACTGATATAAAACCACAAAAGGAAATGTAACTTGTGCTTTGTTTTGAACTACTCCGTGTTGCTGTTTTTTAACTACAGCCCAAGATAACATGGATGAAGAACAAAATAGTTATCATGAATGACCCCCGGTACAGAATGTTTGGTAACCAGGGAGTTTGCACCTTGGAGATCCGCAAGCCCAGCCCCTTTGATGGTGGCACATACACTTGCAAGGCTGTCAACAGTCTGGGTGAGGCAGAAGTTGAATGCAAATTGGAAGTTAAAGGTAAGGTTGTCTCAATGAGCCCAAAATTGTTTTTGAGGGGAGAGAAATATAGATCAGGTCATGAGGCCTACTTTCTTAATGTTTGTGATCATAGCAGAGAGCTACATTTTGCTATTTGTTGTTGTTTAGTTTGGATGAGTGAAATTAAAGAGTGAAATGGTGATAGACTATTATGAGGGAGCAGTTGATTTATTGACCATTTATTTATTTACTTGTGTCATTTGTAGTCCACCCCATAACTGAAAGGTCTCTGGGTGGCCTACATTAAATAAGTAAACAACAACAATTGAAGTAGAAAAGAAGTTGTAAAACCACTTAAAGCACACACACACAAAGAAAACAATACCAAGATGTTGGTGAAATATTTTTGAATGTCAATAATACATCTCAAGAACGTTATAGGGAGGATACAAGGATGATATGTGATTGGATCTCCATATGTTTCTCTTTAAATTTATTTAATGTTTTATTGGTATATTGCATTTCTGTTTGTTCTGGACTTTGATTAACTGTTTGTGTAATTTATTGGTTATCTTGCCCAGCTCAAAACAGGACAGAGGTCCCACAAAATGTCCGTGCTTATATAGAATTGAGCATTAGCAATGACATCATCCCAGGCAGAGCTCACTGTTCACATGAGAAACAATTAGCTATAGAAAAGCCATTTCGTTTATTTTCAAGCCTAAAAGGTCAGGTTGGACTAATCTTTCATTATAAAGCATAAGCTTTCCAGTTATAAATCCCACGCTGCTGCAGAAACTCAATCTGTAATTACATTACTCACAATCCAGGATAAAAATGCCACTTTTTTTTTTTTAAGCCACAACGATTTCAATGCCACCAGTGACTCATACATTGTGGTAAAAATGGCTCTAAAATGTTCATATTCACAGCTTTTCCATCCATGAGTCCTTCCATGTATAACAGTTTTTTACTACATCCCAAGCCATAAAATTCTGTTTTAACTTCCAGAGATGGAAAAGCTAAACATCACACTGAAAGCATGCATTTCATTTTGCTTCACAGCTGGAAAAGAAATCCCTTTTATTGCGAATATCCCATCCCAGACTTGTGTTTATTTCCCTTTCCCTACTCCCTACCCACAAAATTTGGTACCTGATACTGTTTTATTAACTCAAGTCAAACACCTTTTACTTAACCAGCTGATTGATAATCCATCCTTAGAACAGTTCAGCAGACTTCCTTCCTGCTAAACTGGTTGAGCTTGTAGCTCATACTTTCCTCATAACCAAGTCACAAGGTCAACAATGTTTACATCCATTTAGTTGCTTATCTAAGAACATTTAGGTGTTTCAAGCAGTACACTAATGCTGGAATCAAATGCTTTTGTACAAGGTAGTCTTCTCCCCATACAGGCTGCCCCATTCATTTCAGTGGGGGTTGGATATATGCATAGCCATTAATTTGCATTTCAGTTGAGTGGATAATTGGATCTGCTGCACTCTCCAGCTGAAATGAATAGTGCTGGTCCCTGTTAAGAAGGGTTCGGTTCTAGCATTAGGCTCTAGCTGCTCTTTTTAGTTGTGTGCATAGAGATTAGCAATTGCAAGAATGTAACCAAGTATTGCAGGCACTGAAGCAGAACTTTTAATTTATTTGCTGGACTTCTATAGTATCGTAAGAAGATTCCAGTTTTGTATTTGTTTCCACTTTGCTTCAAACTTTTTGGAGAAGCATTTTTACTCTACTGATGGGCAGCTTAATTTGAACTCCCATTTGCCCCACGCAGCATGCAGCAGATTTGGGAAGGATCAGTTTTAATTTGGGTGAATGGCATTAGGGAACCCTTCCTTCCCCAATGCCACAGCCCTAGTCTGAATCACCTCCCAGGTTGCTATGAACGTGTCCAAGGACAGCATTCCTTTTGGATTTCCCATGTCATATCTAGTTTGGTACTCAGAACTAAAAAGTTCAGTTCATATCCACTGAAGCCAATAATTGTAATTGATTTTCAGACCCACGTAATTGACTTCAGTGGGTCTGAAAATAATGAGCTGCAACAAAACTAAAATCCATCATCATCCATCATCCTTAAAAAGGACTACTACTCATTACCGTTTTGGTGTGTGTTTTTTTAAAAAATTACTTGCCCCCAATTCTGAAAGAACTGCTAAGTCACCACCTCTTCTGCTGCTCAGGATATCTTTTTTGTGATTCCGAAAGGACACGTTGTTTATTCTTGAAGCTTGTCTGCACCAGCTACAATTCAAGATTATTTGCAAACTACTATACAGCTACCATAGGCGTAGCATAAGAAGCATTCCTGCTTAATTCTTCCTCTGTCCAGTGGTCTCCCCTGAATTGGCACCACTGCTCCCACTGCCCCCATCTGAAGCGCAGAAGGGAGCAAGCTGCTGGGAGCTAGGTCTTAATGATGCATGTCTGATGAGGTTAAATTCTATGAAAAAGACTAGTGCAGACAAGTCTTTAATTGTTGTTTTTTTAAAAAATCATGATATGTGTCCAGGTTTTTGTTTCCTTTGTCAATTAAAAACTACTGAAAAATTACAACTGGTGTTTACCAATTGAAAATAAAACAAGCTTGACACTGTTAAACATTTATGCAAAATAATTTCAAATGAGAATAAATATTGGTACAAATATTCTAATTCTGCAGTGATATATCATGGCGTAATTACCCCAGGAGAACCAATCTTCTCGGCGGGGCAGAAACAGGTTTCTGAAATCATATTCCCCTGGGCATTACCTTCCATTCCATTCCTTTCTTCCTATATAAAATGTGTTTGCATGAAAAGTGTGCATTTCATCTTTGCTCTTAGATTATATAGTTGTTCATGGCATACTGGATATGGCATGAGCAAAAAAAGGCCAAATTCATCAAGACTCTAGGTACTAACATCCAGATTATGAAGACCTTAGGTGAGAACTTCTGTTTCATCTGTACTCATGTCTTAAAGTAACTTTTTTTGCTTATGTATCAGCAGCTAGCATACATCAAAGAAGTGTGTTTATGCAGTTAATTTTAACATTCAGATAGCCTGGAAGAGCTACCTATAACCCTATAATTTTTTTAATGAGCAGAAAAACATTACGAAATGACTGTACACAATTAGTTCCAAAACTAAGGCTGCAATCCTATGCACACTTACCTGGAAATTAAGTCCACTGAGCACAGTGGAACTTGCTTCTGAGAAAATATGCATAGGATTTTCTGTTAATCTTATATAGCAAATAGCAACCTGTATACTAACCATTCTACCTAGTTTGGATATTTCTTTTAAAGACTACTCCCTTCTTAGTATTCCCCAAACACATGTAGAATAAACACTGTTTCTTAAGAGATATATGCATTACTTACAAAGGTATAAACTAGGATCTGCAGTGCAATCCTGTGCATGTTTACTCGGGAGTAAATCCTACTTTGTTCACTGGGACTTACTCCCAGGTAAGTGTGTATAAGATTGCATCATAAATTGTGCAATGTTTTATGTACACAAAACTTGATAATTTTGCCTGTTAAGAGTTTCAACCTATGCTTATACATACATACATATATATATCAATAGTTCAATACTACATGTGTGGTTTTTTCCTGTACTGATAAACATCCTGGATATATATATGTCTGTGATCTAGTTTAGTTTTATTTGACCTTGTTTAGTTTTAGTGTCACAATCTGATTGGCTCCATTGCGTCTTCTATATTAGCTGCCAATCATTTATGTTTGTGCACAATTAATAAACCTTCACGTATTAATAGTTAATGTTGAAGTAGTGCTAGATCCCTGCCTATTTTGACACTCCATTTGCTTTCCTCTCTTTCTCTTACATCTTTTACATGACTAAGGATTAAAACGTCATCTTATCATAGTTGCGAACATAATTTCACTCAGCAAGTTCTGTACTTTTGTGTTTAGCAAGTTAAGTGCTTACAACTTCTCTCTCTCTCTCTCCCTTAGTTACACAGTAAGGATTTTTGAATGTATAGTGTCATCTAAGGTAAGCTTTCATATGGTCCCTGCATATGAAGCTTATGTCTGTTGTTACGTCATACAAAGCCTTCCACCGTATGGCATAATTTTCATTATGTCATTTAATGAAAATGGGGTTGTAGAATCAATATTGTAATAGACTGACTTTTATATCACTGTGCTCTTAACAACTTTTGCTGGATCTGTCCAATAAATGCTTGTGATAGCAACTCCCTGCAGTGACGCAATCACTTACTAACAGCATATGCAGATATAAAAACTTCAGCAGGACGCAACAAAGCCTGAGCCATGTTAACAGCTTACTTTACATAAAAAGCAAGCCATGTATCCAAGCACTCTAGCACCTAAAGCTAGTTATTGGCCTCAAGGTTCAACAGCCTAAAGAAATGACGCTATTTATACCAAACCTAATTTTACTTGAAAAAAATTACACTACAGTGACTTTAAAGAATGCTTTAAAAGCATGCCATTTTTTTTAAAAAAAATATGTGTGTCTTGTCTTCTCTATTCACTGAAGATTAGGAAAGCATAGCCTTTTTTAAAAAAAACAAACAAACCCTAAAACCTTCAGTGGCATGCCTTAATTACTTTGAGTCAAGGCAATCCAGATAATGCCGTTTCAGCTGGATATGGGAGATTGCACAGAAATGCAACTTGCAATTTCATTTGGTTGAATGTGGAAAAAGCTTCCTCCCTAAGGGTCAGTGGTAAAACATGACTCAGTAGAGCTGAAACTTACTGGAAGCAATTGGTAAGTTCATCTTTGGAAAGTCCTGGTGCTTTAGGTTTATGGCATGAATCGGAAATGCATCAGAAGGTAAGTTTTTGGTTATTAGAGGCCATGCTAACTCCTCGCATACTGCCAGAACTGGTGGCAATTCTAGGACACTTATAGCAGGGGTTCTCAGGTCCCCCCCCTTAATGAGCCTCAGGACACTAAGCAGTGATGGGCAAACGTGGCCCTCTAACTGGTCCTGTTAGTTAGGGATGATGGGATTTGTAGTCCCCAAACAGCTGGAGGGCCAAGTTTGGCCATCACTGCGCTAAGGCAACCACTATTGAGTGTTTGTACTTCAACTAGGGTAATGAAGCGGCTGAACACACAAAACTCTTTTGCTTCATGAATCCACAGCATACCTTACCCTCAGATTACCCAGAAGACACCCTGGGTAATCAAAAAGGTACCCAAAAGAAGATTGGCCACAACATTGCTAATTAACTCAATGGAAAGGACATGTGGTCTATTGCGTTGTAATGCACCGATGGGTTGTTGACCTGTTTTTACTGGAGTGGTGGGTTTCCTGGTTCCTGTTGCTCCATCTCACACCAGAGCCTATAAAATGGGTGGATAGCATCACTCCGGTTAGGTGGGGCTAACACAGGAATTAATCACATCATTATCCCTTCCCACACGTTTTCCTGCATGCAGACATTGCTGCAGTAACATGTTAAGGAACCATGTGGAAGCTCCAACTGTGCTACCTCACAAACAGGTCCTATTTTCTCTTGGTCTAATGACAAATCATTGGAAGAATCTTCTGCACAAAGGCTCCTTAGCTACAGTAGCCCTTTCTAAGAAGGCAATGTTCATATTTTGACTAGCACTAAGGATGGGCAAAGATATTATTCTCTAAGCAAGTTTGTATAATTTGTAACTGTGAGCACAAAAGTGATCTGCATTTGGCTTCCTAATTTCTTTGTGGTCCCAGATTTAGCACCACCAAAAAAAACCAAAGAATGGTTTAAGTGTTCAGCTGGAACATTCCTAAAACCTTGAAAAAGCATCAAAGGAAATGTTATCACTGTTACTAGGTGTAATAATTGATATTAGCACACCAGTACCACCAAATACTGTTTTCTGAAAAATAAGATCTGCTGGCTTTAATGTCACTTATAAGCAAGTGTGGTTTGGGGAAACTGCTTTACATTTTGTAACTTATTTCTCCTCCACACAACTTGGTACTGCCCCCATTTTCCCCATGCCACTGCAGAACCGCTGAAGTGGTTTGAGTCAGGCTGCAATAAATAGGTGTTGGGTTGAGAGTTGTGCAACAATCACCTATCTCACCATAAGCACCCATTTGCTCAGCTCTCAGGGCTGAACAAAATGTTACCTTACACTTGGCTGATTCATGTTTCATGGTGTGGCATAATTGAAAGGAAGTACAGTGGTGCCTCGCAAGACGAAATTAATTCGTTCCGCAAGTCTCTTCGTCTTGCGGTTTTTTCGTCTTGCGATGCACGGTTTCCCATAGGAATGCATTGAAAATCAATTAATGCGTTCCTAGGGAAACCGCCTTCAGACCAGGTCCGGGGACAGTCTGTCCCCGGACCTCTTCTGAAGGCTGGGGGGGGGGACAAGGGCTTTTCTTCCCACCCCCAGCATTTTAAAAAACCCTGGGACAGCGGAGGACTTCTCCGCTGTCCGGGGCGATCTTAAAATGCTGGCGGGCGGCATTTTAAAATCGCCCCGGACAGCGGAGGACTTCTCCGCTGTCCGGGGCGATTTAAAAGCCCCTGGGAAGGCAGGCAGGGGGGACAAAGACTTTCGCCCCCTGCCCGCCTTCAGAAGGTGTTCCCGCCCCCCGCCCCACTTCGGAACAGCTTTCCGAAGTGGGGCGGCTGGGGCAGGTGTCCCCGCCCCCCCTCCCCACTTCGGAACAGCTTTCCGAAGTGGGGCGGCTGGGGCAGGTGTCCCCGCCCCCCCTCCCCACTTCGGAACAGCTTTCCGAAGTGGGGCGGCTGGGGCAGGTGTCCCCGCCCCCCTCCCCACTTCGGAACAGCTTTCGCTCCCGACCCCAGCATTTTAAAATCTCCCCGTGTCCCGGGAAGGTTTTAAAATGCTGGGGGTCGGCAGCGCTTCGCTCCCGACCCCCAGCATTTTAAAATCTCCCCGTGTCCCGGGAAGGTTTTAAAATGCTGGGGGTCGGGAGCGCTTTGCTCCCGACCCCCAGCATTTTAAAACGCTGTTCCGAAGGGGGGGCGGGGACACCTGCCCCAGCCGCCCCACTTCGGAAAGCTGTTCCGAAGTGGGGAGGGGGGGCGGGGACACCTGCCCCAGCCGCCCCACTTCGGAAAGCTGTTCCGAAGTGGGGCGGGGGGGCGGGGACACGGGGAGATTTTAAAATGCTGGGGGTCGGCAGCGCTTCGCTCCCGACCCCCAGCATTTTAAAATCTCCCCGGGACAGAGACTTCTCTGCTGTCCCTTGGAGATTTTAAAATGCTGGGGGTCGGCAGCGAACGCTTCGCTCCCGCCCGCCAGCATTTTAAGATCGCCCGGGGCAGGCGGGGGGGGAAGGCAGGCGGGGGGAGCAAAGACTTTTGCCCCCCGCCGGCCTTCAGAAGAGGTCCTCTTCTGAAGGCCGGCTGTGGGCGAAAGTCTTTGCTCCCGACCGCCAGCATTTCCCTATGGGCTTTCGTCTTGCGATGCAAGCCCATAGGGAAATTCGTCTTGCGAAGCGCCTCCAAAACAGAAAACCCTTTCGTCTTGCGGGTTTTCCATCTTGCGAGGCATTCGTCTTGCGGGGTACCACTGTAATAGATAAACATGACAGCATTCAGCACTTCATTAGATGACAAATAGCAGGTGACGCAATGATGTCATGTCACACATCTGTTTCAACTGCTGGAAGATGCAAGGCAGAGACACGGAAGACGCCACACATTTAATGTCTAACCATAATGCTACCAATAGGTTATTTATTTATTTATTTAATAAATACGCTCCACACGTCAAGGACCCCAGGGTAGGTTACAACAAGAACTGAGAGAAGGAATTGCCACTGGGAATCTGCTTTTGCATCCCTCTGGGAATCATAATGTGTGCTCTAGTCTGGTACAAGGACTTCCCACATGGATCAGTTGCATCAGATTGAATCTTCTTGCCACTATTACCGATACATGTGACTTGCCATCACGTTCTCTTGGGAGAGGGAGTGGAGACTTGCAGCACAATGGCACCAGCTTACCCGACGAGTACTTGCAGACTTTACAGCGGGACCAACAATGGCTTGTCATTAGCAAGCCCATTGTTGGCAGCATTCCCATGGCAAACGTGATGTCTGCCCTGGTTCTGATTTGGTTCTAAGTCTCCATTGACTGTACATGGAACCAATGAGTCCTTGATGGCCCTCTTCCCAAGGGATCCATTTCAGCCTACATGAAGAAAAAAAACAATGCTGCAGTCAGAGATGCATCAAGGCTGCAAATCCTAAATATGTTTACCTGGAAGCAGATTCAGCTTATTGCACTCCACCCACCCACCACCCACTGTCAATGCCTGTAGGATATCAGGACACTTATAGCTGGAATTCAGTTTTTGCAAACACCTGTTCACTTGATTGCTTTAACTGTTGTCTTCCTCCTTGTCCGTAGGTGGGGTCTCATTCTTCAGACTACTATTGCAAGGGGTGCCCCCACATATCATTGACTCCTATATGAAAGCATGCAACCCTGAGGAAAAGTAAAGAGCCTGGCCACAGTGTTTCTCCGCCACTGCACTGGAAACTGGCAGCCAGCACTGCAGCAGTTTAACTCCTACCATGGCACTCCCACATGCATTGCCCCTTCCCTCTTGCTGCTGTTGGAAAGAAAATTCATGCATGGATTGTTTTTTTCAAGTTGAAATGTTAAAGTTGAAGCTTACCCACATGTTTCTATGATCCACATCATTGTGTTTGTTTTATTCTCTCTCTCTCTCTAATGCTGAAAAGCAAAGAAATGGAAAAAAAAGCTATGCCAATACGCATGGGAGCTAATATTTGAGTTTGTACTTTATATGGCTAGATAGATTTTTTTTTTTTTTTTGTGAGAAGCAGGTACTGCTAGACCCAGTGGCAGTGCAGTCAGGCCTTGAAACACATACCTCTTTTGATAAATAATGGATCTAACACTTTCCTAGGCTGCTAAAAATGGACTGTTTGGCACATGTGATTTGCAGCATTTAACAGTTATTTCAGCGGAATGTATCTTCAATTAGAAGGGTTTCTGTTCAGCTCACTCCTTTGTGAATCTCTTGGCTACTAAAAGTTTCATGTAATGTACAATAAAGCTGAAGTGTTTAAGAGCTAGCTCAGTATCTGTGATGTTTGTGTTTGCTACAAACTGTTCTACCATTACTGTTCTGCCTTTTGTTACTTGAACTGCATTGACAGAGACCAGATTATAAATGGGGATGCCAAGAATCAACTTGCATTCAGAGTTTTTGCACGTGGTTGCACAATAACACTGTGTGCAAATTACAGCACAGGCACCAACAGTTAGTTGTGAAATAAAATAGTTGCTTGCACTATAAGTTTTACTCAGAAGTCCCACTGAGTTCATTGGGACTAACAAGTGTGTTTAGGGAACGCAACAAAAGGTTTTTATTTTGTATTGTATTATAACTTTATACATATTTGGCCTTTACAAAACAGTGCACTGCCCCAAAGCACCACAGATCTTCATGACAGTGAAACCAAAGCCATGCATTAAATCTTGGCTGAAATTTTACAGAGACTCCTGTAATAGATCATGAACTTGTCATACGTGTCTTCAGTAGACCTCATTTCCATCAATTAGGTCTGAATTTGGGAAATCCTGGCATGCCCAAATGCTAGTTCACAGCTTTGTCTCCGGATAATGCTCCCCAGTGTCCTCAGATATGCATTTCTATGGCAAATGTTGCATGACTCAGAATCTACAGAGATCCTTCAAAACTCCAGAATCACCACCTGAAACGCATTTGTGTGCGCAGAGAACATGGTTCACAGAAAATATTCCCTGCATCGATGTGCCCAAGCAAACCTTTAAAATATGTTGTAGAAATTTTATTTCAGTACAGTTAGTTCATTCCAATGCAAGCCAAGTATAGACTCCATGGATTTATAACTTGATCCACATGCATTCTTCAAGATGTTGTGATGATCAATAGCTTAGAAGGTTATAATGGGGATTAGGCCATTTCACAATCTGGAAAATAGGTCTCTCTGTGACTAATAGCTATGGCTATATGAAAGTTCAATTTTAAGATGCATTATGCATTATTGTTGTTTTTGTTATTATGTTATACATATCCATGTTTTTATACTGTAAACCACTGTCAACTTGGATTAAGGATGGCATATTAAACGAATGTCCTGCAATGCAATTTACATCAACTTCCACTGCACTCCATAAAATTTCCTCCAAAAGAAATAGGCCTGGCACCCAATGACACATAGCTATACATAAGTAAACCCTATTGTAGGACTTGGGTGGTGCTGTGGGTTAAACCACAGAGCCTAGGGCTTGCCGATTGGAAGGTCGGCGGTTTGAATCCCCGTGACAGGGTAAACTCCCGTTGCTCGGTCCCAGCTCCTGCCCACCTAGCAGTTCGAAAGCACGTCAAAGTGCAAGTAGATAAATAGGTACCGCTCCAGTGGGAAGGTAAACGGCGTTTCCATGCACTGCTCTGGTTTGCCAGAAGCGGCTTAGTCATGCTGGCCACATGCCCCGGAAGCTGTACGTTGGCTCCCTCGGCCAATAAAGCGAGATGAGCGCCGCAGCCCCAGAGTCATCCGCAACTGGACGTAATGGTCAGGGGTCCCTTTAAAACCCTATTTTGCCCAATGGATCTTACTCCCAGGGTGGGTAGTGTGCTGTGAGAAAACGTGTGGCCCCTCCATATGTTGTGGGTCTCCATCTCCCATCAACGGCCAGGAATTAATACTCTACGCCAGTTATTCCGTCTTATCTGGGAATAAGTCCCAATAGGACAAAGGCTGCACTTCTATACCGGTTTCCCTCCGAGCAAGCCCCACCGAACTCCATGGACTTCTGCCTCAGCAACCTTTGGTTGATTAAAGAGGCAACCGCCACGCACAGATTGGCGCCACAAGGTAGCACAAGACGCCTTGGGGTGGGCGGAGGTGTTTTTCTGCAACAGGCTTCCCCTTCCAAGTTCGCCTCCGCTTCCTTTGCTGTAGGGAGCGAGGCGCGCGGGGGAAGCGCGAGCCCTGGAGCGGCGTCGTCACGTGCGTAAAGGTAGCAGCTCAGGTCGCGGCCGCCTCACAAGCCAGCGGGTTAAATAAATAGCCGGGCTCAGGGCAGGTGTTTCCTTCTTGGCTTGCGAAAGGGCTGCACGAGGCGGCCTCAGCTTCGCTGCCTGCGACTTCCTGCCCGCCTCCAGCCAGAGCAGGGGCGAAAGCAGTCCTTCCCTCTCTCTCTCTCTCTCTCTCTCTCTCTCTCTCTCTCTCTCTCTCTCTCGGTTCCCGCCCCGGCGAGGGGAGGCGGCCCGGCTGCTCCTCCTGCCCCGTCGCCGCTGGGAGTCCCAGAGCAGGGCGGCGTCGGCTGGGGAGCCGCCATGGCGCTGCTGCTGCTGCCGGAGCCTCTGAGCGCGGCGCAGCTGCGGCGCCTGGAGCAGCACCGCTACAACGCGTCCGGGCGCTCGCTGCTGGAGCCGCCGCTGCAGCGCTATTGGGCCTGGCTGGTGGAGCGCACGCCGGCCTGGCTGGCTCCCAACGCCATCACCCTGGGCGGCCTCGTCCTCAACTTGCTCCCCACGCTGGCGCTCATCGCCTACTGCCCCAGCGCCCACCAAGAGGTAGGAGCAGCTCGCCGCGCGCCCTCGCCACGTACTCGCCTCCTCGGCTGCCCCCTCAGCGGCGGCCGCGGAGGCAACGTCCCTCCCCCACCACCGGTGGGGAGACGAAGCCCGGGGAGGGATGGGGCGGGCCTGGCCTGGCTGGGGAGCCGGGAGGGGCTGGACTTGGGGAGAGACGAAGCAGCCGGGAGCAGCGGCTGCCAATGGAAAACAAAACGAGCAGTCTTCGGGACGTTGAGTTGTGAGGAAACGCGGCGGCGGCGGAGGAGGAAGCAGCCTGCCGCGTCGATAGGACTGGCGCCTGGTTGGGCTCTTCTGTTGAAGCCCATTTCAGGACTAGGTGGGAAGGGGGCTTGTGTCGTCCATGCATGTGTATGGCGCACAACTACTTCTGCCTGTCTGCAAGGGCCACGACATTCGACTTCCCGTCCTTATCTTGCAACGCAAAATAAAGTGGTGCCTCGGGTTAAGTACTTAATTCGTTCCAGAGGTCTGTTCTTAACCTGAAACTGTTCTTAACCTGAAGCACCACTTTAACTAATGGGGCCTCCTGCTGCCGCCGTGCCGCCGGAGCACAATTTCTGTTCACATCCTGAAGCAAAGTTCTTAACCCGAGGTACTATTTCTGGGTTAGCGGAGTGTGTAACCTGAAGCGTATGTAACCTGAAGCGTATGTAACCTGAGGTACCACTGTAAAGTGGAATTCGAAGTGGTTCGAGAGAGGCTTCGCCTTCCACGATGTTAGGCATACAGACGGCAGCAAAGATCTGGCGAAATAGGGTTGGTGATGCACAAGCCTGCAGAATCTGTTTACAGGAGGCCAAAGTGGGATGTGCTCAGCAGCAGGGTGCTCCTCTTTCAAGAAGGGCTTTCCTTTCCAAAAGAAAGGAAAAGAACCTTTTGGCTGTGGCCAGACACTTAGGGCTTTCCCCCAAGTAAGTTAGTTTGCAGGGGAGCCGTGTCAGAGAGGCCTACAGCTGAGGTCGGGTTACAGGATTGTGGGATGCCTTTTTTACAAAAAGACCACCCAGAGATAGATGTGGAGCAGGATCCTATCTGATGACAAATGAATTTAGGTTTAGTGCAGGCTTCACCAACCTAGTGCTCTTCTGATGTTCTGGACCTTGACAGGTGGGGGTTATAGTCCAAAACATGTTGGGGAAAGTTTACAGCTTTTGTGTGTGATGAGTTGTAGGTATGAGATCAATGCAGGTGCTTGCTTGTTAGGTGGAAGCCAGACCTCTTTCCTCAAGGTAGTCCTTGTGCTGGAGACCGTACATCTGGAGCCATGTGTAAATGACTTCTGTAAATTCTCCCATCTGTCTCTGAGCTCAATAACCATTTCATGAAATTTATTCAGGTGGCAGGAGTCATTATCCCAACTGTTAATTGGGGGTGAGCCTAGCATTAGCAATTATCAGGAGAATAGCTTTTTCCTTTTTCCTAATGACACCACTTGTTTGGTGCTGCAGACTCTGCAGGTAGCAGCAGCACCAACAGTGCTGAGATTTTGCATCTTCCATAGTGCCCTAGACCAAGCATCGTTCTGGGGTGTTTGGGGGTGGGGAATGGAAATGTCAGCCACCCAAAATAGTGGAAGGTATTCTGAGGAAGTTCTGTACAGAAGCCAACTTTTCCTAGGGAGATGAGTGGAGAAAAGAAAAATGCTATAAACTTTCTAGAGAATCCAGCTCAACTCTAGCTTCACTCCTCCATCACCCCCCTGCAATTGCTCAGATAATGTGATTTGTGTACTTGAGTTGTAGAGAGTGAGCCCTTGTGCCAAAAGCTAATGTGCCTATTTCCTGGGCCTCTTCATGCCTATCATACTGCATGGAATGTCACTGTGCAAGTATCTTGAGTACCTGCTGAAGAGTGCGCCACACTGATGAAAGTAGACTCTCAATTTGCAAAAGTTCCCACAATGTGTCTCTGGCTCTCTGTTAACGTCACTGATGGGGTGGAGGAGAATGTTTACTGAAACTACACTTCTGATGCCCCTTCCTACTGATATTTGCCAGTGAGTTCCTGTAACATCACAAGTGCCAAATGACACAACTCCTCCTCACCTCATGTCTGTACTATTTTGTGAGTTTTTAATTTGTATTTCAGGATCTATTGATTTAAAAGTAATCTTTCTGGATATGCTATTGCAGTGCTTATCCAACAGTTAGTTTCTCCTGTTCTCTTGCTCCCCATCCCCCAACTTTCTGCAACTCCTTTCTGGGACGCGCCCCCCCCCCAAGCTTCTTGCTAGAAGCTGATTCCCCTATTGTGCAAAAAAGAAATAAAAAGCTGCAAACAGCAGCAAACTTGTTTTCCTTGCTGAGAAACTCTAATCCCAACACTCAGCTGATGGTGGGTAAGGAATTGCACTGCTAATGGCGCAATCGAAGCCTTTGTGCATATAGTACGAACAATATTGTGGCTGAAATGAGAAGGGTCTTATGGCACCAATAAAGACTAGCAGACTTATTGTGGTATAGCCTTTCAGCATGGTTTGCTAGTCTTCAAGGCACCATAAGACTTTTGGGTCTGTTGCAGCATAAACAACCACAGCCACCCCCTGGAAGAGAAGGCTGCAACCTTGATAATCAGTTGGCATTGCTTCTGTGTAAAAAGATAAAATGGTTGTATCTTCTATTTCTAGCTGAAGTCAAATGTAGATAGGAGAACCTTCTTTACGTTAAAAGCAGTTCAACAATTGCCCCTGTTCCCTGGTGGGCTCCTCCTTACTGGAGATATTTCCTGTACCAAGCTGGGGGGGGGGGTTGGACTAGCTGGATATGGTTCTGTGAGAAGAGTGGGAGAAATATGAATTGGGAATATTATTATTTGTGAATAGAGAAGGGAAGTTCAGTTTCTGTCTTTAGGAGGATTAGCTAGTGCTCAGTTGGCTGAAGTGCTCTGAGGACTAGACAGCCTGTCAGTAAACATTTGCATCATGATATTCTGCTTGGTCTGGTCTACACAGGATTAAAAACATGCAGAAACACCCCTTGAGGTCAGAATTAGCTTGGAACAGTCACATTCAGTGGGTGACAAATGGATATAATCGCCTAAACATTTTACTTCCTCAACAAATAGGAACTGGGGAAGAGACAGATAAAGATTCAACCAATGTTTTTAAAAGAACCTGCTATTTGTGCAGCTTCTGTTGTTGTTTACACCAAGCTTTAACAATGCTCAGAATTATACACAGTCCTGAGTTTAGAAGAGGTCACCAAACTACTGCTAACAGAAGTGTTCGACAAAAGTGTTACAGAAATTGGCAGCTTGTTTTTCCTTCCTCTCCCTTAAGTCACTGCACTGGCAGGAAATTTATGTACACAACACCATCCAGATACAGTGTTGAAAAAGCCAATCAAATGTTGATCTGTTGATAAAAATACTACCTTCCCACCAAAATGTGAATACATTCCCTGGTGCAGCAATAAAACTGCTAGCACATTTGCAAAGCTAAGCAGAGTCCTGTATGGTTTCAAATCACATGGGGAGCCGTGTGTTGAGATTCCTGAATTGTAGGGGATTGTATTAGATGACCCCTGGGGTTCCTTCAAATTCTATGATTCCTCCCTCAAAACAACTGAAGTTAAGCATGTTAAGGCAATAATTCTACATGTAGTGTGGAATGGGAGCCTAATTATGTCTACTGTGAAGTAAACCACACTTCAGAGACTTATTGGGACTTACTAAATTCTGGGTAGGGTTACAGCTTTTAGTTGGGACCATGTCCCAAGAACTTGAGGCCTGCTGCATGTTCTGTTGGTTTCAATATGAGAGAACTGGGTGTTTCAATATGAGAGAACTGGGCATGTGCTTAATTAAAAGTGTGCACTTTTATATGGATTGTGTCTTTAAGATTTTAGTTCATGCTTCTAGTGCAGCCTTCGCCAACCTGCTGCATTCCAGATTTTTGGATTGCAGTTCTCTTCATTGCCAGCCCTAAACTTTGGGGAAGTGCCAAGCTAGCAAACGCTGTGCTGGGAATTCTCTCAACAGTTTCACTTTGTACTTTTAATTTTGCATCACTTTCGCTTTCTCCTGCATTAATCATGTTTTGCAACTTGCAAGCAGTATCGGGGAGTGAAAATTGCCATTGTGAGTTTGGAGTCTTTACCGCTGGGGTTAGCTAAGGCTGAACTTGTTTGTGCCTTGTTTGTGCTTCTTTGGCTACTTCTGTAATTTGTAAGCATAGCAAAGCAGGGCAGCCCTGGCCTCTTTCCCCTGTTGCCTGCATTTTGCTCTTTTCCTGGTTTCAGCACTATCTTTTCTATCTTACCCACTCCCTCCCCGAAATTTCTGGAGCTTGCAGACAGTCCATTCTTTCCTTCTATCCCACACGTTCCCCATGCATTGCACACCTCCAAACTTGTTTCTGTATGTGTTTCTTTGATTTGTTAGAACTAACAAGAAAATGGGAATCTTGGAGGCCAATGGGCATCCATGCTGAGACTGTAACAGTGGAAATTATTGCAACAGAATCAGTACTTGAGAACATTCTGCTAATATGCCCTTCCACTTGTGCTAGCTGCCAGATGGCAGAATGAGACCTCCATCTCAGAAGAGGCAGCACTTGTTAGTAGCATGTGGGTGTGCCCATGCAGCAGCTTCCATGTTTGCAAGAGGTGTGTGCTGTTGGAGGTGTAGCCTGATCAGAGGACTAAGAATCTTAGGCTAAGAGAAGCTGTAACAGTTATTTGTCTTTAGCTGTGAGCTTGTTTTAACCAGTGGTCCTGAACTGGAGACAAGCAACTTTGGTACAGTGGTACCTCGCGTTACATACGCTTCAGGTTACATACGCTTCAAGTTACAGACTCTGCTAACCCAAAAATAGTACCTCGGGTTAAGAACTTTGCTTCAGGATGAGAACAGAAATCGTGCTCCGGCGGCCTGGCAGCCGCAGGAGGCCCCATTAGCTAAAGTGGTGCTTCAGGTTAAGAACAGTTTCAGGTTAAGAAGAGACCTCCGGAATGAATTAAGTACTTAACCCGAGGTACCACTGTACTTTTTATTCGCAACCTGCCCTATTTGTTCTGCTTCCGTCCTTAATATTATTTTCCTAGTGTTTTTCATATGCAAGGCAGGAAAAAGAGCACACAAACTCCCGGGTTTGAGTGTACACATCTTGTTAGTAGCTGGACTTTGAATACTCCAGGTATTGTTTCAGTGGTATCACAGGTGCATTATATGGAGAAAGTCCCAGGTTCATTCTCTGGATAGGGGTGGGAAAGGCTCCTTGGAGAGCTACTGCCGGCCAGTGTTGTCAGTACTGAACTAGGTGGACCGATGGCCTGACTTGGTATATGGCAACTTCTTGTGTTTCCAAACATGGCGGCTTACATTCCCACTGGGCTTTGCTTTGAAGCATTTGCAAGCCCATTTCCCCTGTAGGTCCAGTTACTTTAGGATGAAAGTTGAGAGAGAGACATTAGTGGATTGCAATAGGATGGCTATATATAGAAAGCCTTTTTTGCTGCTGGAAGGGCGTGCAAGGTAACTGATAGCTTCGAAAGGGGAGGGGGTGAAATGTGAGAAACGGCGTTCTCCCTAAATGCAGAATGAAACTTACTTTCTAGAAAATCTAGCAACTTTAAATTTTGCCCCCATTGTTCATAATTGCCAGCTCTTCTGGGAGTAATTGTACTTAATTATAATGATTGGTTTCATTACTTACTAAGAATATGCCTAAGATCAGCATGTAATGAATCAGTTGCTGGTTGTGACCTTTGGGGTCACACCTCTTTAATTACAGCAGAGAGGTGATCTAAGTATTAAAGGCTTCCCACTCTGTCTCTAGTTCTGTCTGCCATTCATCAGGGCCCACTGCCTATTGTTGTACTACAGGCTTCCCATCCTCCATCCCACATCTGGGTAAGTGTTATGCTTTAATTGATAGGAGAGGATAGAAACAGCCCCATCCCATTTTTTTTTTAAAAAAAAACAGGATGTAATTTCTGCATCCCATATGTTGAAGATGCCAGTACATCTTTGTAAAGTTGCTAGGTTTGTCTGCTGCAGTAGTTCCACAAGATAATTGTGTTTCGCGTGCATATTCACACCTGTCTCTTCTGAGACTTGCAGTTTTGTATCCAGTTCTATACCTGAACCTTGAATAGCAGAACAGCCTTCCCCAGTCCGGTTTCCTCCTTCAGTTCCCATCAGCCTCAGCCACGATGGGCAGTAGTCAGGGATGATAGGAGATGTAGTCCCAAAACATCTGCAGGGCACCAGGTTAAGAGTATAAGAATGTTCTTTTGGAAATGACTCAGATTAAGGAGGTTTTTGTTTCATTTTATGTAAAATAAATAAATAAATTGTGAGGGTGGTATTCAGTAGTGGGTTTGCCTTTATGGCAAGCTCTGTCACATGTTGTTACTGAGAGCTGGGGGACCCTTTGGAAAAGAATGGGGTTTAGTAGATAATTGGGATCAATTAAAGCCAGGAGCCCCAATTTGCACTTCCGCTAAGCCAAGGCCACCATGGGATAGAGCTGTGAGTGAAAAACAAAGGGTGACTTCTAAATGTACGCTCTGGATTAAAGTTTATAAAATAGACAAATGTTTCTTAATCAAGACAGGTAAGTCAATAGGGTTCAGCAGGCCAAGTACACATTATGTACTCTGCTGGATGGTTCAATTGTGCAATAAAATGACATTTCAAAGGCGGCCTTCCAGGTCTGCTTGACCCATGTGTTGTGCAAAGTCCAGTAGGGTAGGAAAGTGTGGGTGGGTTGGGTAACCTTCGAAGAAATTATATTGTGTGGACTTTTTAAATGGAACTGTACAATGTGTGACAAACAGATAAGGAAAGTAATAGACTCTTAACACAACTGTTAATATACTCCATATGTTGCAGCAGTTGCCTAATAGCATGGAATCCTCCTGTGTGTTCGTTTCAGGCTCCTCCCTGGGTGTTCCTCTCATGTGCATTAGGACTATTTGCTTACCAGTCCCTGGATGCTATTGATGGGAAGCAAGCCAGAAGAACCAACAGCAGCTCTCCTTTGGGAGAACTCTTTGACCATGGCTGTGACTCTATTTCTACAGGTAATTAATTATTATTCTTTTTAAAAAACTTTTTTGTGTGTTAAGACTCACAGGACTGACAGGCAGAATATGACAATAATAGATAGTTTGCATATATTGTTGCATATCAGAATGATTTCAAGAATGTTTGTGTATTTCTTGGGTTTAAATAATGATGCTTTTGGTGTGCGGGTGGCGCTGTGGTCTAAACCACAGAGCCTAGGGCTTGCCAATCGGAAGGTCGGCGGTTCGAATCTCCGCGACATGGTGAGCTCCCGTTGCTATGTCCCTGCTGCTGCCAACCTAGCAGTTCGAAAGCATGTCAAAGTGCAAGTAGATAAATAGGTACTGCTCCGGCAGGAAGGTAAACGGCATTTCCGTGCACTGCTCTGGTTCACCAGAAGTGCCTTAGTCATGCTGGCCACATGACCCGGAAGCTGTACGCCGGCTCCCTTGGCCAGTATAGTGAGATGAGCGCCGCAACCCCAGAATCGGCCACGACTGGACCTAATGGTCAGGGGTCCCTTTACCTTTACTTCTATACAACTTAGCTTCAAAGAAGCTCCACATCCAGTAAAACAATATATTCTTGAATAGATAGGTGGTGCAGTGGGTCAGTGTGTATTGCAGTTAACCAGAAGGTTGGTGATTTGAACCCATCCAGGGACGGCTGTGGACAGGATTCCTGCACTGCAGGGGGTTGGACTAGATGACCCTCGGCAGTCCTTTCCAACTCTTCCAATTCTATGATTTTAAGAGCTAATAGTGTAGTTTCTTCCAAATGTCCGGTTTGGCATTTTTCTTACAACCATGTCTCAAGAAATACAGCACAGACCATAAGAATAGGGAATTTAAAAAACAAACAAAAACGATTTGCATGTTATGGCTCCATACAAGAGATTTTGTGTCAGGAATGTGATGTTGACCTAGACCACAGTAGCTAACCTGTGGTCTTCCAGATGTTGGATGGGAGTTTCCATCATCCCTCACTATTGGCCATGCTGGCAGGGATGGTGGGAGCTGGAGTCAAACAGTACATGGAGTGCCACGGGTTAAGGATGCCACCACCTGACTTCCTCTACCTGATGGGCAATCTATGAAGCAAGAACCTTGCAAATGTCTCTGGGCCTATGCCTATTTCACCACAAGTATGGCTTGCATCTCCACCCATTTTACTGCACCACCACAAACTGTTTTACATGCAAATGCTCAAAACTATTTAGATGCCATTCTTCAAATAACTGTGATAACTAACGGAAGCTAATTGGACTTTTCAGTTTTCATTGGTATTGGAGCCTGCTTAGCAGTTCGGCTAGGAACAAACCCAGACTGGCTGTTCTTCTGTTGCTTTATTGGAATGTTCCTGTTTTATTGTGCTCACTGGCAAACCTATGTTTGTGGCATGCTAAAGTTTGGCAAGTAAGTGGCTATTTGGATAATCTGCTCTGTGACTGACATTTGAAATATATTTGCCCTGATGTTTCAACTGGGGTGGTAGAATTTAACCTAGATCCAACAGGATTTCCCGCCCCCGCAGCTCTCATCGTTGCGTATTTCTTTTTGCGGGGTAGGGGATCCACCAGTTTGAGATTTAGTATATTAATTAGCTCTTCCATAAGGGGTTTCCTTCTGAAAAGGAATTCTGAAAATTCTGAAAAGGGTAAACCTATTGCATGACAGAGAAATTCAGATACAGTAGTTTGGTGAAAAAAATGCTTAGTTACTTTCTGTTGTATTGACTAGCAAAGCATACACTTTGTATATTGAAATTTAATTACCAAAACCTTTTGATAAAAACTCCCAGAAATTTGAATTTTATATCCCACAAATAATTGAATCACCTGAAGTTGTTAACATTTGTTTTGGGCACACAACCGCTCAGTGGCGTAGCGTGGGTTGTTAGCACCCGGGGCAAGGCAAATAATTTGCGGCCCCTAGCCCGTGGATTTGCGCCCCCTAACCCTAACCCCCCGATGTTGTGCCCGGTGCGGCCGGCCCCCCCTGCACCCCCCACGCTACGCCACTGCAACCGCTTTGATGAATCTTAATATTTAGTAAGCTATTCCCTATCAAGTAGTCATTGGTGTGGATCAACTTTATTTCTCTTTTATTACAGAGTCGATGTAACTGAAGTACAGATAGCCGTAATTATACTCTTTTTGATATCTGCATTTGGTGGAACAACAGTGTGGGACACTAAGGTAACTGTATACAACTATCAGGCTTGAAAGTTTGTAAATTACACAGTCCTGTATGGTTCCTGTTTAGCAGCTTCCTCTAATCCTTTGTATTTCTCCCATGCCACATTTTGTTAAACGTTTATTTTATTTTGCTTAAAAAAAATAAGCCCTGGCTCGATTATATGTTTACCTAGGATGCCTTTTCCCAATGTAGTTCCAGTGCTCGGTCATCTTACTGTTGTGATGTGCTATCCTATGCATGAGTTTAGAACTACAGAGGAAAAAGACCCCATCTGCCATATGTGATATTTGTGTTAAATCACTCAGATCATTTAAATGCATAAATGCTCTGCACAGAGAGTTGAATTTCATATTATTCTCAGTACTGTACTCGCTTCTATAAAAGTTGACCCAACTGGCAAAATTCTGTCACATAACACTTTTGTAATTGTGGGCTGAGTCGCAGTAAGCCGTAAGCCTGAGGTCGCTGGGGTAGAGACGTAGGAAGCAATAAATAACAGCCTTTTGGGATCTAAATGGCCACAGCTTTACAGATGTAAGAAGAATTTGGCTTAGGCATTGGGTATGTATCCTGGATCAGCCGGCCCAGTTGATGCACATCAGATATAGGCAACCCCTCCAGGCTGCCAGTCAGGGAGTTCTGTGGCCCATTAGCCCCCGTCTGGGCATATGGACTTCCCCTTGGGACCCCTTTACCAGGGTACCCTACTACTTTTATCAGGAGGAGATTAGACTAAGGATCCAACCTTTTTTTTGCCAGCAATCTGTGACAGTTGCTGGGAGGTAATTGAAACCCCTAGACTGGTCCAGTTGGCCTGCAGGAAAATTCCTCCCAGGGGCCAAATATGGAGACCAAGAGACTCCTCAGCAAGCTGACACACACACACACACACACACACACACACACACACCACCTTCAGGCAGGGCCAAATTTATCCAGAGTGGGAGGGTGGGATGTTCAGTGCTGACTGCACTGCTGGAAGGTGGTTCAGTCAGCTTTCATGATTTGGAAACAGACCTGACTCCACCCCGTAGTATGGCCTCCGACTGGCCAATTTAAATTAGAAAGAGGTAGGGGAGTCCTGTCACTTCCTATAGCTTACTGGGGTTGATGACACTGGCCGGCCACATGAGAGGCTTTTGTCTGTCACCCAGCTTGGCCATGGTGACACCAGGCCGCAACTGCTGCTGCTGTCAAGAACGGCAAGGTTCTGCTGAATTTGTCATAAGGCAGCAGAATGCATGTTCTGTACTTTAGCAAAACATCAGAGCAAATTTATATTGCCTCTGCTTTCAAGAATGCATTGTTTATGCCTGTATTGTAGAACACAGAATTGCAGACAACCAGCTTGAGATAATCCGAATGCATGCAGTAGCATCTGAAGAAACATTACCCCTGTAATGACATACATTGGGGTTGGTTTTCTGTTGCCTTGATCCATGTAGTTAAGCTTAATGTGGCCACAATTCTTTAGCTGCTTGGAAATCCAAGAAATTGGATGAAATAGTAAAGCTAGGTGTGAATTGCATGGTAAGAGATTGTTGAAAATCGGCACTGGGGACCACACTGCAAGCTTTTAAACAGCTACAGCAGAGCTCCCAGCTATCTTGAGTCCACTCTTGGAAGCGAATCAATATTCTGGCATGTCGCTATAATATATCTACTAAAACTTATTTTTATTTTGAAATGCATGCTCTCTTCTCAAATGACTGTAAGCAGTCAAAATGTGGAATTCTTTTAAAAAACAACTCTACATTGTGAAAGTCCATTCATTATTCTGTTTTACATAAACTGTTGAATTGATTGTGAGAAGTCACAATAACATATCCTTAGTGTAACCTGGTGGGTTACAGGAAATTCATTTTTTTTTACTCTTCTTTTTAATCCTTTGCTGCGTCTTGGAAGTTTCCTTGAAACTACAATTGAATAAGAAAGGTAAATACTCATTCTAAAGGTCTATTAGCTGGAGAGTATTGGTAATGCAATTTCATAGCAAGATATAACAAAACAGGCAGATGGTGTTTGCATTTCCTGTGGTGGTGCTGCTGCTGTTTTGATCAGTGAACTGGGAAGAACTATCCATTTTTCAGAAATATAAAAGCTAGAAAGCTGATACATGTTGTTTATAGATGTTAGTAGCAACATGCCTGTCTGAATTTAAAACAATTATGTAACCTTTGGGTTCCTAGCAAAATTAAACTCTGCTCTACATTTTATTTTGCTACCATGACTATGCTCTTCATTTGATTTCTTTTTTAAAAATGAAGAAAATGGATAGTTCAAAAAATTGCTAAAATGTTTCAATTATGGCAGAAAGACATTAATCTATCTTAAAATCTTCTACATTTTCCCTGCAAGCTTCCTGTGCTGGATCTAAGACTGAAGATGATTCCTGTTGCTGGAATAGTGGGTGGAGCAATATTTTCCAGTTACAATTATTTCAGAGTAATATTTGGAGGAGGCGTGGGGAAGAATGGCTCTACAATAGCAGTAAGTGTTCTTTAACAAACAAACAAACCTAAATGTTTGATACACAAAGTTGCCTTTACCTTACTGTGATGTTTTATATAAACAGGTTTGCTGTGTGCCTAATTTAGCAAGTTTTATTCTGTATCTAGGATTAAACATCCATTGTAATAATATAAATATTACTATCTACTATTTGGGAATAGTTGTTGACTGGGGTTAGGCGTTCAGAGCACACCATTCCCCTCTTGTTCAGTTTGAACTGGCTACTTGTTTGTTTCTGGAACTAACCCAGGCCTTTTGACTCCTGAGAGACATGTCTTTAGGACTCACCCTATACTTTTGATTGCAGATTATTTTAAACTTATGTTAATGTTGTATATTTACACTGTTGTAACCTGCTCTGGGATGTAAAGGGCAAGTGAGAATCTAAGTACATGTGGTAAAGGTAAAGGGACCCCTGACAGTTAACAGACCGAGGGAGCAGGCAGTTTTTCCTGGTGATGTGGCCAGCATGACTAAGCCGCTTCTGGCACATGGAAACACTGTTTACCTTCCCGCCGGAGTGGTACCTATTTATCTACTTAAACTGCATGCTTTCGAACTGCTAGGTCAGCAGGAGCTGGAACCAAACAATGGGAGCTCACCCCATTGCGGGGCCTCAAACCGCCAACCTTCTGATCGGCAAGTCCAAGCGGCTCAGTGGTTTAAACCACAGCGCCACCCGCATACCTAGCAGATGTAGTAGTAGCCCTAAATTGCTTGAGACATAAGTACATTCAGGACCACGTCCTTATGTATGTCCTTCCCACCTGCTGCTTTCATCATCTGAAGTTTTCCTCCAGGGCATCTACTCTGTGGAATGTCCTGCTGAAGGAGGTTCATCAGTCTCTCACACTTTATTGCTAGCTGTTTGGCAAAAACATGGCTGTTCAGGCAGCTTTAGTTAATTTTCCTTAGATTTTGTTATTTTGGTGTGATTGGCTCCATGAATGTTTCATTGTTGTACGTTGGTTTCTGATGTATGTTTGGGCTTTTTACATTGGATTTTTGTTGCTAGTGTGAGCTGACTTGAATTCATGGTGTGTGTGGCACATGAGAGTGGGATACAAGTTATAAAATTGATATAATTTAATTATTTGTGCCTTTCAGGGAACAAGTGTTCTGTCACCAGGCCTTCATATAGGGTTGATTATTACTTTGGCAATAATGATCTATAAAAAATCTACAACGCAACTATTTGAAAAGCATCCTTGCCTCTATGTCTTAACATTTGGATTTGTGAGTGCCAAAATCACACAAAAGTTGGTGGTAAGGAGTTTCTAACATTGTTTTGTGCATTTATTAAGATGCTGTATTAATGCAATAATGCATGTGAAGCATTGTGAATGTTCTACTGCTAAGCTGATATCTATTAATAAAAAATGAAAATGAGCACCGTACAGCTTATTCAGTGTAAAGAGCACAGAAATGACAAAATGGTTTCTTAGTTTTAAAGTGATTCAACATTTGTTGCAAGGTCAGGTAATCATTACACAGTATTTCTTTGCTGATGCCGTTTTCAATATAGGCAATTGCTGACATGGAGCTTCAGCTCTGACCTTAAGGCTGCTGTCCTGTACTAATAAGGAGACTCATTGGACAGAGATTAACTTCAATATAAACATGGACAGAATTGTGCTGCACGTTCTTTTGCAAAACGTATTGGATGATAGCCAACATCACATAGATGAAAATTTGCTTGTGCAGCAGGATGTCCCCTTGCTCTCCCATCCCGTGGCCTCTAAATCTACTGTGGTGGGTACCCCCAATCCTCTGGAGCATATTTGAGGGCATGTGGAAGGAAAAGGTCCATTCCATTCATACAAGTATGTTTCAATTAATGACAGACACCAATGAAGATTACTAGTTACCCATTACAGCTAATATTCTGCCCTGAGCATTCCTTATGTTTAAGCCTTTATAGTTCTCTTAAATGTTTGTAATTAAGAAACCACATGTCTGGAAACAAAACATATCCTTAATCATTATGTTGCTTATAAATTTCTTTGAATCCTTGAATGGGTTCAGGTACTGACTTAAGAGATGAACAAATTGTATTGTGTTAAAATAGGATCAAAACATCTTAGTTTAGTAACTAAATCTAATCTTTGTTCATAGATTGCACACATGACCAAAAGTGAAATCTTCCTACAAGATACTGCATTTATTGGGCCTGGCCTCTTGTTTCTAGACCAGTACTTCAACAGTTTTATCGATGAATATATCATTCTGTGGATAGCACTGGTAAGCAGTTTTCCATATGCTTCACTAAATTATGGAAAGTGTTTTCTCCTTTCTGGGTGTTTGAGTCAGACTCTCCAGCCTTGTATTCCAAACAGATTAAGGTAGCAATCCAGCTGAGAGGTATACCTGCTTTTAGTTGTGTTGGGCAGTGTTCTGGTGGTAAAGGAGAAGTTGAGATCAAGTTTCAATTGGGAAGTCCCTCATTCAAATCTTACTTCTGCCATGAGCCCACTAGGTGACCTTAGAAAATTCTTTTGTCTCAGCTCCCTCTTTGCAATGAGATTCCAATTGCTTATCTTACAGCGTGTTTGTAAGAATTGCAAAAAAAGTCATAATTTTTTTTAAAACCTAAAGAGCTGGTTACCAATTTATTGCATGCACAAATCTACTCCTTGCACATTTGTGGGGTTTGTTGGAATGAAATTGACTATTAAATTCAGACTGCTAAATAAAGTTGCATCATAGGGAAGAAACAAAACTACGTTTTATTGATTAGATATGATTGCCGGACTACAAACCAGATATTCCCTGTATTTCTTAATTCAGTATTAAATTAGGAAGAAAGGCAGCAATGACTTTTTTGACCTATTTTCTTCTCCTTTTGTCCACTCTCCTTTGGCCCACCCTATCCATGCCAAGAATCCTGGCTGTGTATTATAGTAGGGATGATGATGATAAGTCGGTGAATGCACTGGGGTGAATGGCTTCATCTTCAGAAGTTAATTTAAATTTCTGTATTTCAGTGTGAATGCATGTAATCTCTGAACTGCAGATCTAACTAGAACGTTTTAACAATTGTAGAATTAAGGGGGAATGCTTCTGTGATAATTTTATCTGTGTGCCTTGAAGAGCGAGAGGGAATTTAAGCACAGAATAATTCATTTGTGCAACACATGTTTTGATCTTAAGCCCTGAACTTTTTTCTCCCTCTTTAGTTCACATCCTTGATTGATTTACTGAGATACTCCACTGGGTTATGCAAACAGATTGCAGCTCACCTTCACATACACGTCTTCAAAATCTCAACTCATCAAGCTCCTGAACAGGTTCAAAACCATAATGAGTGACTTATAGCTGAAAGCGAAGAGGAGGAGTTGGTTGGGGGTGGGGAAAGTGTTGAATGGTGGAAAATACCCTTTTCAGCAATGCAGTTGTGGAAATTTTCAAAGAGAACTTAAGTGCATGAGAGGTTAAATGAAATTAATTATATAATACCAAGTTCCTACAGGCTCTGTTGGGACTTACTGTAATTGTTACTTTGAAATCATAGGAGTAGAGGGTCTAAGGAAGTTTTTGCTACAAAGTAGCAAATTATTGTTTAGAAACTTGTTTTGCTCTTTGCAGACAGAAATGCTTGAAAACCTAATGTACTTGGCAGCTAACTGAACTCGTAAGAAACAGCCAAATATGGATTTCTTAGAAGGTAGTGTGATGTTGGTTCATTATATAGGGACAGTAATTGTGTAAAATACTGCAAAAGTTACCCATTCTACATTTCACTGCTTTTGGAGAAAACTAGAGTCTTAGTTGAATTTTTTTTATATATTTAAGGGCTAAAACTACTGAGTTGTCATCTTGTATCAAAGTCTTAGGAGTGTGTTTTTCATATTAACTATGTTTAAGAGTTTCTGATACTGGTTAAAGGAAAAAAAATAAGGAATTTAGCCATAAATTAGTTGTCAAGGTTAAAATTATGGCATAATTTATCTTGCAGTAGTGTTTAAATTCTTTGCATGAGCAGGGAGCATCATAATTACACTTACTTCTTTCGCTTACAGTATAAATATTTGTGAATTGCTATTAAGAATTTGGCCTGTGGGCAGGATTCAACATTGTTATTGAGCGCAGAATGAGGCTTGCTTGCATACCAGGACATCCTCACTGCCCTCATTGCACTGTAAATCTGCTCTGGAGGCTTGCATGGGGGTGCGGAGAAGCTGGAGGAAAGTCCTGTTGTGTGATTGGACCTCGTTCCCCATGCACATGCCCCACTGAGCGCTATGTTGAATTCCACCCTGTATTTTTAAAGAAATGAGTGAGCGAAGGATGTTAAGCTGGGTAAAACAGTCTGCTAAGACCAAAACACATACAGCATACATTTCCTCCAACAATTTCTTTCTTTACAAAATGCAGTTTGAGCAGGAATGAGGAAAGGGCTTTTTAACACCTCGTGCCCTTTGGCAGTGTTATTGATTAAATTTTCTCTCCCCAACCCAAAATAAATTCCTCTCATAGGTACAAAAACCTCTTTAATACACCAGAATGTGAAGTCATTTAAAAATGTAGTAGAATAAAGTCTTCGACATTTCAGGCAACAAATAAATTTGCATTTTCATTTAGTAAAATTTATCAGTGATGTCTAGGTATTATATAGCTGTGCTGTTTTTACATGGGATTTAATCATCCTGTCTAGAAACTGTTTTGTTTAGGAAGCAGTTTGTACAGTGATGGTCTCTGGAGGATTACTGTGTGTCTTTCATCACTTTCTTCTAGATGTCGTATGCTTTAGTGAGACCAGAAAAATAGAACCATAACTCCCAGTCAAGTCTTTTTGTGTAGCTAAGTGGAAAGAAATATGCCAACCTCAGCTGTGGACAAATGTGTAGTTTCATATATTTTCACTTAATGCAAAGCCTTCTCAGAAAGTTTTAAACACCTAAGTGACAGGAGTGGATAGATCTAGTGACTGAGCTGATCTCTTTCTACTGGCAACAGATTTGAGTTTGAATTCAGTTATAAATATATGTATTTCAGAAGAACGTAAAACAATCTGAACCCCAACTTAGCTTTGATGCTCTGTAAACAATAAAACCAGTTGTAGGTACTATCATCAGACAAGCTGGGTTGACTATTTCCAAGAAATTCAGGGTTGTCTTTTTCTTGGTGTTTAGAGCTAGTTCATACAACACAGTTCCTTTATCCAAGCAATCCCAAGTGATTCTTGGCTATGTGTTTAACAATGGGGGGTGGGGGAATCCTGGCAACTTTATCCAGAAAGAAGTCTACCAGTAAGCTGGGAAGGAAAGTTTATGGGGCTACCTCTCCCCATGTGCCTTCTTCCCCATTGCAGCTCTGTTCCTCTCAGTGCATCATCTGCAAAGAATGTGATTTACATGTGCTTCCTCCCCCCAGCAAAATTCAGAAGCAGTTTGGGCATTTGTAACGGCTGCATATGGGCCACAGGTTGCCCACATGTGCCTTAGAAGCTCACTGTAAGAAAGTTGTCCAGTCTTCTCCATTAAAAAGGAAAGTACTGAACAGTTAGCTAGAAAGAAAACTGTTACCCTCCTGGGTCAGTTTTAAACAAGTGATGAAGATCTCTAACAGCAAAACAACTAATCGTTATTTTCTAGCTGAAAAGATCTAAACAGTAAATACCCACAAATGACAAGACTTCAGAATTTGATGGTCTGCTTAAAAAACTGAGGGATCTTCAGCATGTCACCAAATTCAAAATTAAATGCTGACTAATGGGCACTAAAGAATCTCCATGAAGTGGCATTAGGATATTTAATGGTGGCAAACCTTCGCATTTAAATAAAACCATGCATTTATCCAAAAACTAGGTGAATGGTTTGCTGCCATTATTATAGCATGTAGTAATTGTTCTGGATTCCTTTAAAGTGATGTCAGAGTTTAAGACCAAATAAATTATTGCTACATTTCAAACAGTTAAAACTGTGATTCTAAGTTGCTGTAATGAAAATTTTGTTTCATTTGTAATGCTTGAATTACCAGTGTGTTTTTACAGTATGGAAATATGATTATGCTTTTATTTTTCTAAAAAAACAAAGCTCAATGACGGAAGTTTTTGCTGTTTGGGAGGGGAAAGAAACATTTCATTTAGAGTTTTTGGAGATAGGTACTTGCTTGATATACTTTTAAAATTTGCTTTTAATTAGGTTTCCTGAATTGTAGAGTGTAAGCCTCTGTCTTTGTTTAGTTATTCAGAATTTACTGATAATATTAGGGGCTGGTAGACTATCTTCCCTCAAAAAAGTAGAACATTTTATTTACGGTGAGACCATGAAACTGGAAAATTACTAAGAGTGCCTTATAATAAAGGAAATCCCAAACTAGCAACATGTATATTTTATTTTATAATCATAAAGGAAGTTCTTATGCATCTCCTTCAACTTTCAGATTAAGACATATTACTTGGGTTGGTATATAAGAATGAAACGTTTTTTTTGGTAGCAACCTGAAACATTTTATATAGTTCTGCTGCAAGTACACAATTTTTAATAAGGCCTTGAATCCCCATAGTACATGCAATTTGTTTTTGTACCAAACACTCTGATAATAACAGTCTGTCAGTTAAATAACATTAAGTATCTTGAACTTTCAAAAAGGTACCTTAACCCTGGGATTTAGATTCTGAATTTAAGAGGTGAAAAAAGATTGATTCAAATTAAAAACCATTAGGAATACTTTGAGAGACACAGGAAAAAAATAAAATTAGCATATCCTGTTGCTAAGCAGCAATGAGCTGTCGGTTTCTTTGATATCAGAGCTGAATGTAAGGTATTCAAATATAGCAATTTTTAATATGGCGTTTAAAATACTGGCTCTTCCTCCCCATATGGCTAATGTATATAATTGTATCATGTTACTTAGGTACAAGTTGTATCTCCACTGAGCCATCAGAATAACATGGACTGAAGAGATTTGCGAACAGTTGCCATCTCTTGCTGTTGCTGTTAAGAGAGGAAAAAAATGCTGATCAAATGTAACATTTTGTATCATAGTGTTCTGACTTGCTGAATATAAATGGTAAATGTTTAATTTTTCTATTTAAATGTTGTTTTAAAATGTCTCTGAAATTTTCCATAAATCAGTATTAACACTTACAGTGTCCATCATGATCTTCTTTTGCAACATAGCCATTTCTTTCCGAAGCTCATTTTGTGCACCTACTAAAAGACTTTCATGAGTCTTCTCCATGTCTTCCATACTCTAAAATCAGATAGCAGCTTCATGAAAATCTGTTACTGGTTTACACCCAGAAATTTTGTTACATTTTAGAAGTCAAGGAATGGCCATGAATTACCAGAGTGCCTAGCAATGGCAACGATAGTAGCCTAAACACATCAAAATTTTGAGAAGTAATTATGCTAAGTGGTAAGAGTTCATCTGGAATAGTGTTCCATTCTTTGCACTGCTTATCCAAACAATATATTGTTCAACTGCCCTACAGGAATTGCCAAGCAAGATGACAAAGGAGTCTACAAAGCAGTGATATTACTAACACATATGCATGTACAAATGTAAATGTAAAGGCTTGACAAGGTTAGCATTACAGTGGTACCTCGGGTTACAGACGCTTTGGGTTACAAACTCTGCTAACCAGGAAGTGGTTGCTCCAGGTTAAGAACTTTGCCCCAGGATAAGAACGGAAATTGCGTGCCAGCGGTGCAGCAGGCCCCCATTAGCAAAAGCACCCCTCAGGTTAAGAACTGTTTCAGGTTAAGAACGGACCTCTGGGACGAATTAAGTTCTTAACCCGAGGTACCACTGTATATGTGTGTTTTGTCCAACTATGAAAATAAGATGTAGCCATGCTGAGATGATCAACAGTACTGCTGGGGCAATATTCAGTTGATGCTCATGCTACTCTTCATGCAAAGCATACTAGGTGTCAAATAATCAAGTGGAAACAGAGCAGAATGGATGCAACATGAAGTTAAAGTTTAAGTAGTAGTTGCAATTATTTTTAAACATAAATGTATAGCTAGTATGCCACTGCAGATCTTGCCATATTAGCAGCAGGGACAGCACAGGATTTCTGTTTGTATCCAGCAGTTCTATGAGCAGAAAGCAGCTCATGCAACAGGTTGTCTTTTTCTTCCCTTCCTTCTGTACCCTCCAAAAACCCTCTAAGAAAGCTGGTGAAATTTCAGGCAAATCCTCCTGGCCTATCACAGGCCTGTATGAGACAGACCCCAACATGCAGAAGGGCATCTAGACCCTCTGGAAAGAGGTTTGGGGAGATGTAGGTAGAAGGAGGGGAAGAGAAAACCAGTGGTGGAAGCTGCCTTCTCACACAACCTTTGTTTTAATATACTGTAAACTAAAATAACAATGCACTTTTAATAACAGACTTGATCAAATGGTTGTTGTTTTTTAATATACCTTCAAAAATTGCTCATACAGCTGCTTAATTGTTTTCAGTCTTTGATTCTGAACTATTCTTGCTTGTTGGAAAGTTTTTTGTTGTTGCCGAAACAGGTTCTAGGGAAGGAAAAAGAGGCTATAATAAATGTAGGGATAAATATTCATATAATAAAGCTAAATTCACACTGTTACTAATTGTAAACGGTAAGCATAGCCAAATGCAGTGGAAGCTGGTATGCTAGGACAAATGGGGCACTGCCTCACCAACTTCAGTTTGCCCCATCTGCCTTGCCTATATCCAGTCCATGGGTAACACTGCCAGTGACTGCTGCTGCTGCACCCTGGCCTGTGTAGGATTCAGAAAGGAAAAGGTTAGGGACAAAACTAGAATTAGTTTGCTCTAGGTCCACCTACTGTTGGTTTCCTTTATTTCCACTCAACTACTCCCAGTATGCACCAGCCATCAGTTATTACCCTAAGTGCATGTGTGTATATATATTCTTCAATTAATTTCTAAGCCTTTGCTGTAAATTCATATAGGGTTTTCAGGGGCATGCAAGTCAGTGAATGAACAAAAAAAGAAATTCTAAGAAAATGGTGTATAGTTTTTACATGTCAAATTGTTTCCAATGGCAAGGTTTTCTTGCTTTCACTTGCTATTTATTTACATTTATATGCCGCCATAAACAATGGGCAACTTATAGTAGTAACTGAATGCTTATCTTCCACTGAACGTATTGTTGTTGCTTACCACTGCAAGCTTATTCAGTGTATATTAATTTAAGGAAAAGGTTGATCACAGTGCAGAAACATTGGCTCTACTAACTATGGCGTAACATTATCTTTTGACCTAATATCTGAGATGTTATTACTGATCAGCACTTGGACTCTGCTAATTTACTTAGCTCTCCTTCACCCTATGTGAGCATATTGTTTACCTAAAGCTAGGGCTACACGCAACCCTGAATATTACCTGTCTGTTTTGTGAATGGTAACATTCTACACCGCAGTATAAGGAGAATGAAATATCAGCCTCAGGCACTTACATTTATTATTCAAAAAGTTAAGAAAAACAAACCGTTAATTTTTCTTCCTGTTCCTCAGATTTCTTTATATCAGCATCCCACTGTTGAAATACATGCAGGAACTGCTGAGAATATTCATGTTGGACCTTCTGCCTAAAATATATATTTTGCAAGCATTTTTGAATGTTAACATGAAATACCATTGATTTATAAACTGTAAAGGCATCAGTGAAAGATGGAGAACCTAAAACATTCAGTTAGTCACACAAACTTTAAAAAAGGAAGAGTTGGTAGATTTGAGAGAACACAGCTAAGGTGAAAGGTGGCCTTCTAATTTGGAAAAAAACACACCATAGAACATTGAAGAGTATTGTTCCAAAGTAGGTTTACAATCCATGTTTACTTCAAGTAAGCCCAATTACGTTCAGTGAGGTGAACTTCCAAATAAATAATGTAAGAGGTCAGGGGTCCCTTTACCTTTAAGAATGTAACTTAAATGTTATTTTAAAGAATTTGCTTTCAGAATGAAATATTCTGATTAGGAACCAACTCCTTTACTATAGTAAATTACCAGGAAATCATATCCAGACAGACAATCAAAACTCAGACACTAAGTCCAGGATGGAAATTCTTTTTTGGTCTAGTGTCACATTTCCAGGGGAGCAGTACAACTTGTTGGGGGGCCACATGCTGCTCATGGGCAGGAACAGAGCCAATAGTGAGCAGGGCCACCCTCTCTCTGGCACCCCCATTTCTCTTTTCCCCCGTTTAACATGCTGCTAAGAGAGGGAAAGATAGATTGCTCTTCCCAGGTCTGATCTGATCGTCTGCATATATTATTGCTTTCATCCATTTTGGCTTCTCTGCCTGTTTGCTCTCCCTACCTACATGGAATCAGACTGAGGGCCACATGTTGAATCTCTGCCACAAATGTGCAATGTATGTTAGTGTTAATCATAACCCCCACCTTTGCTCTTGTTGTGTTTTCCAAACGTGTTCTATTTTCTGGTTGCTTGTTTTGAGAGAAGCTTTCGTGTACATTTCTAATCTTTTCCTTTTAGCCAGAAGAGCTTTGTTAATGTCCGCTGCAGAAAGACAAAGAATCATTAGGCACTGTATCTTAAAACATATGTAAAGGTTTATAAGATTTGCAAAGAAAGGCTAGAATGTCTCACACACTACACCTGGAGGGCTGTTGCAGCGTTAGGCTACAGTAGTGGCTACAGTAATTAATGCATGAATTCAGGGACCTCTTCTCAAACTAATTTTGAATCTAGTATAAGCTGTATTAAAATTACAGTGTTTATATGGCAGCTTTTATAGTGTGCTGATCTATCAGTGAAGTATTTTGCCATCAACACTTTTAACACCCCACAATAAACACAGAAACTAAGCGGAAGCTGGCTGGCGCAATCCAGTCTGCCCAAAGATTTGGATTCTTCTTACATGAAGCCCTTTTCAAGCATGCCCATAACCAAACAATCTAGGCAGGTGCTTTTGTAAAACATGATACCTTTTGAGGCTAAAACTTTAGAGAGAACAGTAGAATATCAAGGGAGCAAAATAAGAGACAAGGGAGCAAAATAAGAGACAGTAGAATATCAAGGGAGCAAAATACAGCATTGGTTAAGCAGTTGCCTTTCTTCACTGTTAAGTACAGTATTATTCATGTTCCATGATTTGCAGACATATTCCAAAACTTCATGAAGTTCAAGATGGCTTTGAGAAAGCTTGTGGCCCATGCTCAAATTGGATAAGCTGTAGCCATGCTGTTTATCCTTAACAGGACTGAAACCTCATTAGAGAAAGATTAGTTGCTCAGTTATATGCACTTTAGTCACTAGATTAATCAAATCTGCATATAGGTAAAAACACAGCTGAAGGAAGAAACACATTTTGTCAGGGAACTGCCATCAGTGCCGGAGGGAGAGAGCAAAAGCCAGAGGGATTCCAGAGAGCGTCCAGGGGTCAGGAGGAGCAGCCCATCTTCTGGGGAAGAGAATCAGCATAGCACCAGTGGAGAAGGGGGGCAGATGGGGGAAGCGACGAGGCGGTCCCATGACTCCTTGCCTGGGACCAGCGGGGAGAGTAGGGGTCCTTCGCTGCCCACGCCCTCCTTGCGCAGAAGGCTTTCGCGCAGAGAGAGTAGGAGGAGACTAGGCGTCAAAGAGCTTCTTTGCTGGAAGAAGTTTAAGAAACGCCCACTGACGGATTCTGCCAGCGATTGAGTCAGCCACGGGTGAGTGGCTGTCTGGACAGAAAAGGTTCACTTAGGCAACCCAGCCAGGTGTTTGCATCCAGCTGGGGAGATAAGCACCGGCTTACGCACGAGCAACCCCTAGAACCACTACACATTTGTTTTTAGATTATGTGCATGTGTTGTAACTGGCATCATTTCAGAAGAAATAAGCATGCCAAAGGGAGATTGTGTTTTAAGCTGTTTCCTGCCATACAGTAGCTTTTATAAGCACTTGTATTAAAATATATATTTTTATTTTTAAAAACTGCTCCTCAGTTAATTGGGATACTTTTTAAGTCAGTTGATTAGATCAAAGAAGCATTGCAAGTCCTTGTCCTTGAGCAGGCATTGGGATAAACTAAGAAGTCTTTTTTTCATCATCCTTTGTTAACTACAACCCTTCATTACAGAAAACGGAGAAGAGCTAGGTTCTTGCTATGGAGGCGACTGATATGGACACAGACAAGACCGAATCTTGCCAGTAATGTCTAACAGATTAATGAAGGCCATGTTCCATCACATTTTGCCCTAGCCAGTCTATTTTAGTAGAATTTGTTTCACATGAGAGTGAAACCCAGAACAAAGACATATAAATTTCTAAGTAAGCTTTTCCTGAGCATGCATGGATAACCTGCACCCTAATCTTGAAGTTTGCATTGGCACATATGCTTTGGCAAAGTTATTGCAACTCTGATGTACCGTATTTTTCGCCCTATAGGACGTACCGTCCCATAACGCGCACTTAGTTTTTTGGGGGGGAAATAAATTATTTCCCCCCCAGGTGCGGGGCTGGGGAAGCCCAAGCTTCCCCCGACCCCAGCCCCCAAACAGGCAGCTCTCTGCAAGCCGTGGGAGCCCAGCGCTGGCTCCCGCTGCTTGCTGAGAGGTCCGCGAAGCCTGGACGCGCTGAGCTCGGCGCGTGCAGGCTTCAGCATGCAGGCAACTCCCCGCAAGTAGCGGGAGCGCTCCCGCTGCTTGCGGAGAGGTCCGTGAAGCCTGGAGAGCAGAGGGGTCGGTGCGCACTGACCCCTCTCGCTCTCCAGGCTTCAGCGAAAGCCTGCATTCACCCCATAGGACGCACACACATTTCCCCTTCATTTTTGGAGGGGGGAAAGTGCGGCCTATAGGGCGAAAAATACGGCAATCAATTGATCAATCTATTGAAGTACTACAGATGACAATATCACACTACACTCCTGCCATCATACTACAGGAAGTAATGTTTGGAATGCAAATTGTTAATTTGTTCATATGACTAAAAAGAGAAAATTTATTTTAAAAACTGGTTTATATCCAACTAAAGCTAGCCATATCCATTTATTTCACTGGGTCTACTCTGAGCGGAACTTACTTGGAAACAATTCTGTATTTTGAAATAAAAGGGCAGGACCCTTCTCCCATATAACTATTTTATTAACTGACAGTATGTAAGTATTTTCTAAAACATACCTCCGAATCTTTCCAGCATATTCTGTACTTCTCCCCTATAAAAATATTCATATTTTTAAAATGACTTTTTTGCATTAAGAGAACTAGTTTATATTTTTCAGATATTATTTGTAAGTGGTAGCAAGCTGCAACAGAGACCAACAATAATTAACACCACTAAAAGCCTTGTGACAAAGGGAGGGGGGAAATCAGCACTGTGAAGGGGTGTAATCTTTGGGGCATCTATGGGGGGGGAGAATGTAAACTATAACAGCACAGAGAAACTAAATTAAATATTGCCAAGATTTTCCCCATCAAATATATAATCAATAAAGGGCATAACCTGTTTATGACTCAGTAGTTTAAAACATCTTATGTTGAAATCTGCCATTTTTAATTATAAGCTTAATGAGTCTGCTGAAAATTCTGTCAGAGATGCTAACGTTCCTAGGATTCTTGGAAGCCATGGCAGTTGAAACAGATTTAAGACTGCAATCCTAAATACATTTACTGTGGAATAATTCTCATAGAATTCAGAGTAACTGTTTAGAATTATGCTGTAAAATTGGTTTACATTTATAACATGGTTTACATGGGCTTCTATTACATTATGAGTTGATCTGTTGGGGATTTGATGGTGGTTTGGATGTAACTTAATATGTGAAGAACAGTGCAATCCTTTCCATGTCTACTCAGAAATCCCACAATGTTCCTTGGGACTTGCTCCCTAATAGTCTCCGTTAACTTCAGAACTTCCTTGCCTCTCTATTCTGTAATAATTTTTGAAAAGAGGGCAACTGAATTATCCTTCCTTAATTAATTAAAGTGGACTAGATTCAAAGGTTCTTTTCCTCCAATGGAAGAGGATTCCTCCAACAGGGTAAGCACCTTATATCAGAGTAAGCTCCTTACTTTTGGAAGAAGAGAAGCTTTGGATACACACCAGTATTTAACCACTTCAGATGTTGTAGGCCTACAATTCCCATTATCCCTGACTATTTGCCATGCTGGCTGAGGCTGGTGGGACCTGGTCCAACAACATCTAAAGGGCCACAGGTTATCCAGCTCTGATCTACAGCCAACAATTTTTTAGTTACGTTCCTATGTAAAGGTGCTGTGTTTTAACAACGTAAAAGTAATATATACTTCTGGCTACAATAATCGTAACAAAGAGGCACTGGAAACGTAACTGATACTTTATAACTGTAAAAAATAATTTAACATTACATGGCAAAAAATAAATACCAAACTATTTACCCAACTTCATCTTCAACTACAGGACGAGGAGTCAGCGAAGGTCTTTTTTTTCCATGTTTATCAATTATTGGAGTTTCATCTTTATGGGAGGGAAATAGAAGGTGCAGTTTACCAATTACTTGTATCACATTAAAAAGTTTTAAATCCCATATACCACTTTTAAATGAAAATTCTTCAAAAAGCAATTTACAAGTTACATAAAATATCGTTTAAATCATATAAAACACTGCAAAAATCTCAAAACAATATTTGAGAACATAACTAAAAATCAAGAGTAACCATCACTACCCCAGCATAATATAAAATTATCACAATTAGGTGAAAATATTAGTTTTGCACTCAGCTCAAATTAACTGATAAAGGCCACAGTAAAAATAGCCTGTTTAAAACCTGGAAGGGATGGGCTCTGTGTAATGTCCCATGAAATCACCTTCCACATCTGGAGGGCCATGAGCAAGAATAGAAGACGAGGAGGAGTTTGGATTTGATATCCCGCCTTTCACTCCCTGTAAGGAATCTCAAAGCGGCTAACATTCTCCTTTCCCTTCCTCCCCCACAACAAACACTCTGTGAGGTGAGTGAGGCTGAGAGACTTCAAAGAAGTGTGACTGGCCCAAGGTCACCCAGCAGCTGCATGTGGAGGAGCGGAGACGTGAACCCGGTTCCCCAGATTATGAGACTACCGCTCTTAACCACTACACCACACTGGCTCTACCCTTGTCTGTCAGCTTGCCAGTCTTATTTCCATTATAAATAGGCACATAAGTAGAGCTTCAAAGGCAGATCTTAAGGTACAAGCAATTTGCTATGGATCCAAGCAGATCTCAGGCTTTTTTTAACTAGTATTCCAAGATCCACCAACCAGAACTTGGTGCAAAAACATATATTGAAAAAGGAGACAGCAATGCTTCTGAATACCAGTTGCTGGAAATCACAGGAGGGAAATGTGCTCTTGAGCTCAAGTCCTGCTTGCAGGTTACCCACAGGCATCTAGGTTGGCCACCGGAGAGAATACAGTGCTGGACTAAATAGGCCATTGAGCTGATCTGGCAGGCTATTCTTATGTTCTTCTGCATCCAGGAATTTGTTTTGAGTACCAGAAATTAACCAAATTCAAGGTCCTTCCCCAGAAAGAATACCTACACACACTTTCTTCATTTCAACAGTATACTGGAGGGGGGGGGGAGTTCTCATTTTGTTGTTCTTTGTTTATTTTATTATTACATTTATATCTAGCTTTTCTCCAATGACCTCAAATCATTTTCCCAATTACCATTTTACCTTTACAACATCTCCGTTAGGCTGAAAGACAGTGACTTGCCCAAGGCCTCCCAAGTGAGGTTGGTGGCTGAACCCTTGTATCTCTCTGAGGTCCTAATCCACTATGCTAACCGTTAAACAGTTAGCATTGGGAATCAGAAATCCTTATCAATTATCGAGATCTGCCAGTAGCTCCTGATCTACCTTTTTCCCAGCCTAGTTTTAGGCAACCCTGCATAAGCCATTCAGAGCTTTTAAAGCTGAACACCAGCACTTTAAATTGGCCATAAGGATTGCACTGGAAATCAGAGCAACTGGTACAAAAGTGTAATATGCTCTAAATGCTCCAACAAAGAGCTGAGAAGCTACATTATGTTCCATTCTCTATGACTGCTGAGAATGCCAGACTATCTACTCCCAATCCCTCAAGTGGAATCCACTTTCAAGAAAGAACTTCACCTGCTGAATCAAGCAGCAGGTTTGAATCCTGCTCTGCCAATTGCATGGTCACCTAATGAGGAGTAAACTTCTTCCATTTCACAAATAAATTTGCTGTTGCGAAGACAGCCTTAGGCAAATGCCAAGTCAGGTTATTCAGCAGTCCTATTTAATAGAATTTGGGGGGTGTGCCCTCCCCTATACTATTGTGAGAAGAAGGATGACTTATCCTATTTATATTAGGAGTGCAACAAAACAAAATGTGTTCATCATTTTGTACTGATTACTACACCTTCTCTAACATCCTCTTCAGAGCCACTCAGATGTTTTTTTGTATGTTCTTCAAAGTCGTAGGCATGAACAATTGGATCTTCCTGTGCCAATTTAGCAGTTTTTGCTGCAGATTTTCTTCCTGATGGTGCCATAATCAGAGTAACTGCCATAAAATATATTTTTTTGTTTAATTCACCACATAACACACAGTATGAATTTAAGATAGGGAAAATAAGATACTAAGATTCCAGCGTATAAAATTACTTTTTAACCCCGGAAAAGAGGTTAAAAAGTCGGGGGGTCATCTTATACGCCGGGTATGGGTGGCGCGGAGTGGAGCCCGCCCCTCGCTGCGGCGGCTCCAAAGCAGCTGCAGCTGTGGGCTCTGCTCTGGGCAGCTTTCTCCTGGCGCGGAGCCCACCCCTGGCAGCTGGCTCGGCTCTGCGCTGGGAGAAAGCCACCCGGAGTGGAGCCCGCCCTGCTTCGGAAGCAGCAGGCTCCGCGCCGGGCAGCTTTCTCCCAGCGCGGAGCTGCCCAGCGTATCAGGCGACTGGGTTTATAAGACGAACCCCCAAATTGCAGCTGCCAATTTGGGGGGTCGTCTAATACATCCAGTCGCCTAATATGCTGGAATCTACGGTACTATTTTATCTTGTATCTGCTATTGCGAATTCAGTCAGAATTCAATACATGTCTGCAGAATATTTTTACAAAGCTTTCACACATTTTGAAGTTGAACCTCATTTGACTACGTAAGCTACAGTGAATAATTATTGTAAAATGTCTCCAAGAACAATTTTTGAATGAGCTATTAAAGTTTAAATAATTCTGCTAGACCAGCTGTGCTACATGAAGTTATTTGGCTCCCAATTTGTTTCTAGGCCCAATTCAAATAACTTGTTTTTACATTTAAATCACATATGTTGTAGAATCAGGATATCTAAGTGGTCATCTCCTCTTACATGAAGATGACTGCATATTTCAATCTTTACAGCATGGGTCTGATCCAGTCCCCCCAAACAAATTATTCTGAACCCCAACCCCAAGCTCCCACTAGTTTGGCAGAGGCAGGAGAAAGGAAACTAAAGCAGACAGTGCTGGGGTGGGTGGAACTGAACGCCTCGATGGGGATGTAAATCATCTTCTCCCTGATCATTTGATGAATGCAGATGTGACCCCCTCCCCCTCAGTTGACCTGCACAGACCAGCTGGGGAGGGGAGACAGCTTGTTCATTGTCTCCCTGTATGTGTGAGCATGTGAAAGTGCAAGATGGCCACACATATTGCTGACATGCATCCCCCAGGGGGTTGGCCAAGGGCAAATGTGGCCCTTGAGCCTGAAAATGTCAGCCCCCCCTCGGCTCTATAGGGAGCCTTTCTCCGTGTTTCAACATCATTTGAGGTGCTGGTACACACTGTTAGATCTATTATGTATTTGTTAAGTTCTAAGATTTTGTACATGGTTTCTAACCAATTATTACTTGTACCACGTTCAAGGTGTTGTTGGGCTACTGAAGAAAGAAAACCACAGTCAAAGATAAACAATTAGGGATTCCATAATCTAAGAATACTACTGTTGTTTGACAGCATACTGTTCATCCCCCTTTCCTCCTCTCCCATTTTGGAGCACCTTGTTCTAGCTCCCGATAGTACAATCCGCTTAGACACCCGGGTGTGTTTTAGAATTGCAGCCTCAAAGGCTGCTTCACTCAGCCACAAGAGCACAACCAACAACCTCTTCCCGCTTTTCTTCACTTACCAAACTTTTCTGCTCCACCCAAGGCTTTTTATTTATTCAAAGTGCATGCATGGCACATAGGGTTCTCCTTCCATTCTACCCCCTCCCCCACAGTCACAATAGCTCTGCAACCCTGCCCCCCCAACCAAACTCACTGCAATCAACCGAAGGCAACCAACCTTCAGGGTTATTGTTTTTATTTTGATTATATATTCTGTGGTTTTATATTTTGATTTTGTTCTGTGAACCGCCCTGAGACCTCCGGGTACAGGGCAATATATAAATCAATCAATCAATCAATCAATCAAATGAATGAATGAATGAATGAATGAATGAATGAATAAAACCATGCCGTGGGCTCCCCAATCTCTCTCACCACCAACAAACTAATAAATGGATAGGTGGAGAATCTGTCCACGTGACGCTGACACAAAAAAACCCCACTATACAAAAGAAGGAAATCTACCCCTCAAACTCACAATGCCTATGATAGCCATGTCTCACACAAAATGTAACTGACTCTATGAACTGAAAAGATCAAATGTAACTGACCTGCAGATAAGTCTCTATGAACTGAAAACAGAGAAGTTATACACCTTTGTTATCCAAGGAAATCTTTCAATAAAGACAAACCAACCAGTCCTATTATTTATTTATATACTGCCCTATACCCAGGGGTCTCAGGGCGGTTCACAGAATAAAATCAGTATATAAAACCACAAAATACTTAAAAATAAAAACTGCAACCCAATACCCCCTCCCCACACACAAAAAAACATTTTAAAAGGGCACAGGATGTCATTAAGATCAACCAAAGGCCTGGTTAAAAAGGAACGTTTTTTGCCTGGGGCCTAAAGGTATACAATGAAGGTGCCAGGCGAACTTCCCTGGGGAGAGACCTATGAGGTGGGGCGGGGGGGGGGAGTGACTCAAAATCACCCCCGTCAGTTTCATGGTTGGGGTCGGTAATTCGAGCCGCGGCCTCTCCTCACCCACAGCCTGGCGCTCTAACCACCAAACCAGCCGCGTGACTTGATCGCCTCCCTCAAGGTTTCCCCCCTAAATTACCTCAGGTTCTGCCGTTGTCCTTCCCCACCCGGGTCCCCTTTAGCCAGACCTCCAGGTGTTCCCCTTCCGCCAATTTCTCTCTTACAACCACCCAGCGGCATTACCTACTTTCCCAAACCGCCGCTCCCCGCCCCCCCCCCCGCCGTCTTTCTCCTCACTCCCTGAAAGGAGGAGAGAGAGGGAAAGGTGAGGGGGCGACGAGAAACACTACAGGACCAGGACGGGCGCAAAGAAAGTTCTATGCAGTTAATAAACATCGCGTCCTATGGAACCTGCGCCAGACCTAAAGAAAAGGCACCCACCGCCTTCGCTGCCTGCCTCGCGTCTGCACGCGCGAACGCAAAAACCCCCAAACGGATTAAACTTCAGGCGGCGGGAAAGGGGTTGGGGGGGGGTATCACAGTACACGCTTTCAAACAAAACATGCCACATTTCCCTGGCAATAGTAATAATAATAAACTAGCACAGAAGCAGAAACGTTCTAACCCCGCTAGGCCGGTTTTCTGTTTGCAGGGAAGTTTTATATGAAGCGGGGGAAACTTCCAAAAGATCCCGCCGCCCCCGTGCAGTCTGAAGTGGTGCGGTCCATTCTTTCTCTTCCAGCGGATCGGCTGCACCTGCCGCCTCAGGAAGCTGTATCCGACTTTTTTAAAAAGAAGAGCCTATGGTAGTGCTGCACACCGTCTGAGGCAAAATAAATAAATAAATATTTTTTAAAGGTTGCACTCGATTTCCCCCCCTCTAAACAAAATGCCGCAAGTCCATCTCTCACTTCTCCCTATTGGTAACAATTAGTTAAATAACGATTTCCTGCCATATCATGACGCACACAATTACCTGCCTCAGGTAGCAGCCGCCTCACTCAGCCTAATGGCCCGCGCATTTCTCACTTACATTTTCTCAGAGTGAAACTCGCAGTTTTATTTTTAGGAGAGTCTCTATTCTCTTTCCCTTTTTCCAATCCCATGGTCAGCCCACTAGAAACATTGGTGGTATAAAAAACATGGGTGTCGCAGCTGCCCCCCATCAAGAAAATAAAGAAAAAGACTTAACTGACCCATTGCATCACAGAAAACTGAGTTCTGCCCTCCTAACATAAAGCCTCCCCCCCCCCCAATAAATTCTGGCTACGCCCATATATAAAAAATTAAGGGTTTTCAGCAGGAAGCTACCAGAGACACTGATTGGAAATGAAGCAGTGTGACCACCCCACAACAATTGCAGGTGCAAACAGTATTGAAAAGGCGAAATGTGACTGTGCCAAAAGTATCGTGAGCACCGATCAACATGAATGTGAAATGAAAAAGACATCTGAAGGGACTCAAATGTTCTGGCTTATTCTTTGTTCCACTTTTGTTGTGAGTTAGTCCATTCAGATATCAATGAGGGGGTAGCATTGGGGAAGTAGCACTGGGGCGGGCGGAGGGGGGGACTAAAGCAAAAGAAACCCAGCAATGCACTTTTATCGTGCCAAAAACATGTTCATAATACTGGATCAGCCTGGAGGGGCCCCGAAATGAGTGCAGGGTGGGGACCAACACTGCCAGGCTTGCACCTTTGGTGTTGCCAATGCAGCAGTTTCACTTCACCCCCGGAGATGCACAACATTGTCTTTCGAGAAAGTTGTGTGCCAACAACAAAAGGAGCCGCCTTGTAGCACTACAGACTGCCATTTTTTATGATTTAAGAAAAAAAAACAACCCTCACTGCAAGTAAAAATACTATTCTATCAGGGAGAAAGCTTCCAGCAGTCTGCTTCTTATAAACCACCGTGGTACAATCCATCCTACTACTTAACTCTCATTGGGTAAACAATGATCCTTTTCACACTTTTTCTCCAATTCTTTACCAAACATGTGGACTGGATTGCACCTGATAATCCTGTTCCCAACCTCTGTGCATTCTGAGCATAAATACTCTTTCACATCTTCTGCTGAATGTGCAAGTCAGGATCTGTGGGTAGAATCCTGTGCTTCTTCCAAATGGTCAACGTATACACTCAGGAAATGTGTGAAAGGGAATCACACTGCAAGTACAACTGCTTGAGCCAACACAAGGTGAAAGGTGGGAGAAAATGGGCAGAAAATGGGGCATACCACCATAAATTCATTTCAAGATTGCTCCAGTTTATATAATAAAATTGTACTTTCCATACCTGTACTCTCCTCTAGCCTTGCTACTTTCCCATTCCTGGTCCCCCACTGATGCTGTCCTCAAACTTTTTCTTCTTCTTTTAAAACAGGCAGGTGTGCATCTGTGTGTAACATTTAGTTTAGCTCTCTATGTACAGTTGAACTTGTACCCAGTCTAGAATTTCTTACTCACCAACCCTAAATATTGGACCAATGAGCTGCTTGACAGAGTAACTGTATTTACCAAAGTCAAGTTTGATCTCGGTTTGGACACAAGCTAGTTAGCATTAATCACGGTCTTCCTAATTTGGAGGTCACTACACAGCATAGTAGACACAAACCAGGGTGCAGGTGGACAATGTTGTCCACAGCAGAACTCCAGTGGACACATAACAACATAGTTCAGTGTTGTGAGTAGAGCCACAATGCAATTGCTGATTTAAAGTTTATTGTGAAATGAAGCTTTGCTTTTTAAGACAGGCAAAACAAGTAGCATTTTAAAGAAGTTGAACTAGATTTATTTCTTTAAAAATTAGGTGTATGCACTTGATAAAGAATAAGGTGCCTTTTTGATTTAAAAATACTTAACCACTTTTCAGAGCATTAAATACTTGATCATTTTTCTTGACACACACAATATAACATTTTTAAATCAAAAACATCTGTTAAAAGAAAGCATATATTTTACAGCACATGTACACTGAAAATCCCCCATCTTCATGATAAAATAATTACTGAGGTGATTATAATCCTGAAAAGTTGTTAATATCATGATTAAATACATTTCTTTTAAAATAATCTATTTGGGACAAAAATCCCTTTTCTTTTCCTGGTCTGAGATTTGTTTTGACATAATAGGGCAGATCACTAGACTATTTGTATGTCTGAATTTTTGAAAATGAATGCTTGATATGAAAAAATGGCTGAGTATCATGCTCTTAGTTATACCGTTAAAACAATACAAAGTATTGAAAACTTATATGGAGAGGCACTTTTGCTGCTAAATATACACTGCTTGTACACATAATGCAGCCAAGCCCCTTTTGTTTATAGCCCTAATTTTTTTAATTAGGCGTACAATTCTTACTAGTGTTTCTAGAAACTGAATGGAGTAGATTGAGCTGCAATTTATATTTTGATCAATAAAGGCATTATACAAAGAAAAGAATCAAATGTATTTAAATACCATTTTTTCATAGTCTAGCAGCAGAACAATATAGCAAATAGGACTTCACCATTCTAATCCTTCATTCTATAGATGAATCCGCCTTATATTTAAACTAGATATACTTTACAAAATGAAGAGGGTACCTTAATGGGGGAGGGAGGGGACAGAAACAAAGGCTACTATCCTGTTCCTTTGCACATGAAGAAATGAATGCACAGCTGCTCAAAAGATCTACGTTAGGACTATCCTCACACCAAGCTGCTGCTATTCCAATCAGGGATTTGTGTTAACGGGGATACCTGGACTTTCCTAAAAAAAAAAACCCCAGAAGCTCATTCTCTCTTATGCTTTCTGTGTGGAGCTCTCGTCCTGCTCTCTCAAAGTAGCCTATTGGTCAGGAGCCTGAGGAACAACAAACATGGTAAGCCCTATGTTCAATGGACTGGCTACCATGGGGAATATATAACATAACAAGGCCTGAGAAACTGTGTAGGTGGCAGTTACAATGGAGTGTTGTGGGAGTCAGTTCATATCCTGCCCTCCATGTACTCAAGAGGCAAGTTTATAGCTGTGCTTTACTGTTCAAAACATAGAGGGAAAGGTTAACTGACTGAACGGTCAATGCCACATCAAATGCCTTGGGATGCAAGCTCAGGGACACATCTAACAGAAGATTCTATATCCAACATTATTATTTAGTTGGCAAAGGCTACTGCAACAAATGCAGCTATGTTTCTTTCAGTAACCCTTTTTATAAAAAAGGATAATGCACTCCGGAAATTATGTTTGTGAATTGCAACCGTCTGAGAGCTGGCAACACAACCCTTCCTCACACTGTAAGAGCACATTCCTAAAACATCCCCTCTTATGCTGATAGCTGGGCAATGGTTAGGATGGTGAATATTTGCCTGTCTGCCAAGCCTACACTGGTCCCAGCTTCAGCCAAGTACATGGAAAGCTGCTACCAGCAGCTTCCCCGCACTGGCAGTAGCAAGTGCTAAAGTCACAAAATAGGGTTGGGCACTGGTGGCTTTGGGTCTTCTGGATCCAGAACCTCACCGATCCTCCTAGGGGCCCAATTCTCTGGCTGTTCAGTAGCATAGGTGTCATACACAGAGCCACAAAAGCTGTAATGGATGGTGACACTTCTGTTCATGCCCGGCACACAACTATCAAGACACTTCTGAGACGAAACATTGTACATGCTCATCACATGTTGAGGTAGACTGATTTACAACAGAAGTCTTCTAGACCTTCATTCTTTCCGGGCAAACTTCTTTTTGAATCCTTCTCCTTGGAAAGAACTTCCGCTTGAAGGCTATTAACTGAAAAAATAAAGAGCATGTTTGTGTTTGTGCGCAAATGAATACTTGGCAAAATCAAAACAATCACATGGTTCTTTTCCGTTCCCCTCCTCCCCAGGATGCCTCTGCCTGGCACAGCTATTTCCATGGCGGACTATTTCACCTCTGGAGATCAGAACAGACTTCACAACATAATGCATCTTGTGGGGGCAAACTGGGGAGCATATGTTTACACATAAATGCCTCAGTAACATGCATGTTCAAGAGTGGCTCCTGTATACATTTCCTCACTTGATCCAGGAGTTTATGTGCAACTCACACCAAATTGCTGGCAACAGCACTTATCTGGAGAAGGGGAAGATTTGAGGAACAGAAGACTGGATTCAGTCCTCCTCATACACCCTCCCTCCAGAATAGATATTTGGTATTACTGAGAATGTGATGTGTATCCTTATTCCTGGACCCAGCTTTTTAGCCAGATTAACTCCCACACTGTTTATGCGCACTGTTTAGGCGCACTGTTCCTTAAATGCCCACCCATGCAAAGAAGATCTGATCTTAGTTGAACTGAAGTAGCAGAAACTGACTCCAGCTACACAGATGTAAGGAACGCCAACCAGACTAACATCTACTGAATGCTTTTGTTCTTATGAATGTAGTCTCGGTGTCTCTCACTGAATCAGAGTTGGACGGAGTGTTTTAAGCCATCCAGTCAACTCTCTGCTCTCTTCACTGCAACCTTTTCCACCACTGCTGCTCCACAACCTTTGCTGAACTTGTTTTATGTGACACCCAGTGGCCGGTGCAAACAGGCTAAAACAGTAACCCTGGCTTAATATATTTTACAAAACCCTTTACTGGGACTTTTTGTGATATGGTTTAGCAACAGTGATATCCTAAGAAAGTTTAATATTTGCATAAAATTATATCTTTTACCTGCTCAGCAAAAAACGAGGTGACAGTGAACACAATCAATGTCACTAACACACAATGCGTCCAGAACTTCAGCTTGTCTCTGTAGGCCCTCCTAAACACAGCATTTTTAAAAGAACAAAATAGTATTAAATATCTATATATTCCTAGAAACATAACATTTATTTTAAAATATTTATATGCCACTTTTCCAGGAAAAGCCTATTCAAAGCATTTTAGAAGCAACAAAAACTACAAGAATAAAAAATCAATTATTACCAAAACCAAGAATAAATCAGACTCAAAAAGTTAAAAACAAATTCAGAACTCCAGTAGCATAATAAAAATCCAGCTTTCTCTGGTGACCAGAACAAAATACTGTTCAGGGAAGGTAAATGAAAACAAGAGTATAAGGCCTGACTGAAAGCCTGAAATGTAGCTGCTTGCCACAACTCTCCTGTGAGAGAGTTTCAAAAGTGTGGAGCCACCACAGAAAAGACCACCTCTTTTTCTCTTATGGTTCTCTGTTTCATAGACCTTGGAGGTAGCCTCCAGCTGAGATATCAGTGTGTGGACAGGATAATATAAGTGCAGGGGGTCCATCAGATAGCTCAGGCCTGAACCATTTAAGGCTTTTAAGGTTTAGACCAGCACTTTAAATTGAGACCAGATACTCACCGGGACCTGGGAACACACTGATATAATGTAGGTGCTGTTAAAGCAGATTGCCAAACACCAATCAGGAATCTGGTGGCCACATTTTGAACCAGCTGAACAGTCCCCTGAAGATCACATCCCCAGTATGCTCATTTCAAGGGTTCTGAAACACTTACCATTCCTGAAGCTCCTGGGTGTGAAGAAAACGATTCCGATACTCTCTGGGCAGCTCAAATTGGGATGGTATGGGAAACATTGATTCATAGAAATCCCTAAGCACTGCCTTTACTGTCTGAGCATCCTTATGATTGTGATCAATGTTGTCGTTGAGGCAAACAAATTTTCTGAGAGGAAAGAAAACCAACGTTCTTATTGGTTGGGACAAGTAGTAAGCTGTTATCTGCAAACGACACACTCCCATATCTCAATTTGTTTTCTAAAAACCTTCAGTAGCCTGGCTCTCTACTCTGAAAGAGTAGGAATACTGTGAAAGAACGTTTCAGAGTATTTATTGTACATAATAATGGATCATAAAATAGCAGCAGTTTTGTGTAGAAAGATATGATTCCTACAAAAGCAATCCTTCTATATAGTTTCAAGATCAATTCAAGGTGTTTGAGGGCCTAATATTATAAGAAAAATTGTTTCATTGTATTAGGTTTCTAGGGATTCTTAGGCATCACATTAAAAGTAGTTAATAGTTTACCAAAGCAGAGTCGATAATGCCTACTTTGCTTCTTCCCACTCTTGCTGGGAGAAACAAACCATAGTCTCTAGCTTTAGCATTAGCATTATGTCCAAACCACTGACTGTTGTTTGCTTTCTTCAAGCAAACTACAATTAATAAACATTTTACCTCAAATCTGAATGAGAATTGCATACCTGGGATTTTTTCGTATGTCATCAAGCTGTCCGACTACATGAGAAACATTGGTGCGGATCATTTTGAAGGCAACTTCCTCCTCTCCCATGATTTCAAACCTTAGCATTATATAGGAAAACATAACAGTAAATGCGAACAAAGGATTTACAACAATGGTGTCACTTGTGTTAAAAGGAATTTTTATTGTATAAATGGGTAGCCCCATGCCCATATTGGTTTTTACCATTTTTCTATATTTACTCATACAAGAAAACAGAGCCTGATGGCTACAGCACTTCTGTAAAAACGTATGTTCCGCATTTAAAAAACCAAAACACTATTAATTCTCATTTATGGTTTGGGGATGATGCTTTCTAATGTGAGTACAGCGGTACCTCGGGTTAAGTACTTAATTCATTCCGGAGGTCTGTTCTTAACCTGAAACTGTTCTTAACCTGAAGCACCACTTTAGCTAATGGGGCCTCCTGCTGCCGCTGCGCCACCGGAGCACAATTTCTGTTCTCATCCTGAAGCAAAGTTCTTAACCTGAAGCACTTATTTCTGTGTTAGCAGAGTCTGTAACCTGAAGCGTATGTAACCTGAGGTACCACTGTAGTCCTTTCTATACACCACCCCTAGTGTCCATCTGGGATCCATGCTGGCATGGAGGGCATTACAAGATGGGGAGGTCTGTGTCCCCACCCAGCCCCAGACCAAGGAGGCAGAGGCACAGACTTACAAATGACCCCAGAATGCCTTGGAGCACTGCACATGTGCAGAAGGGGAAGAGAAGACAAAATAGGAGAGCATTAAGGGGATACATCCTTGCATAGGCAGTGCACCACGGCTCAGAAGGATTCTTCCCTTTGTGCAGGGACACAAGCCTAAAAGTGCCCCAAAGGGATCACAATCATACCTGAAGACACAGCATAAAGCATATTAGAAAATGATGTAATTTGTGTCTGCCTAGCTGCTGAAGTCAGCCAAAACATGTTGAGAAACTACCTATTAAAATTTAATTGCACTTTATTGGCCTTGCCTCGAGCACTTTTTCCTATTACAGGTGCAACCTCCCTCCCATTTCCTGTTAGCTCTATTAAGCATGCAATTCCCTCTTCTCTTGGGCTTACTGCATGACTCAACCCAACAGGCAAGAGATGCCACCAGGTGTGTACAGTGGCTTGCTTGAGGATAATTCAGCATGATTTTCAAGATCAACCATGGATAAATAATCATTTATAATTAATCACATTTTAAACAGAAAGCACTTTTACTTCTATCACGTCATGCTGCACTTACCAAGGAGCCTTTAAATAAACACATACAATTCATTCTATAGGTCAGGAGTAGGGAACCTCTGGCTCTGCAGACAAGGCTGGACTACAATTCCCATCATCCCTATTGGCCATTGCTGGCTGATGCTTATGGGAGTTGGAGTCCAACAATATCTGGAGGGTCACGGGTTCTCCACCCTTAGGTGTTTCTATATGTCTGTCACAACTGAAGTAAAATAATACTGGATACCTGTATTTGTTTTTGTCCTTATACGCTTTATGAATTCTGTCAGTCACAAGCTTGCAGTTGGTTAGCAGATTTTTTGTCACTGGGGGCTGAAAACGGGGCAAACAATCAATTAATTGGTTGGTTATTTATGCATATTGTTTTTCTGTATTTTAAATGGAATCATGATGTAGCGAACTCCCAGCTAGTTGTCTGCTTTCCTTATTAAAAATATTGTCTTTTTTTGCTGCTGATCAGCAAAAGTTCTTGGGATTAATACTGATGATATGGAAAACAAATAACTTTTTGTATTTCATAAGTAACAAGACATTTAATCCAGTATTCTGCAGGGAGGCAGAAAAATGCTACGGTGCAAGCCAATCAATGTCAACCAGGAAACTACTCCAAGTGAGATCTGAACAGCTGGTATATATTAGTCTTATGATTCCTAATCCAGTCACAAGCAATTCTGAGAAACAACTCTCCTATTCTCAAGGGAAGCCTTTTAAAGGTTTAGCCTTGTTCTTGGAAATCCAACAACTGAAACATTTCAAAAATGACTTCAGTCATGATGTTAGAAACAAAAGATATTAATTATGATGCTATATTTAGTAGATATTTATTTAAGGAGATAAAATGGCAGATTGTGAGAAGCGTTTATCAAGGGCATTAAGACACAGTAAGAAGGTGGGATACAGAAAAAACGTAACAGAATTGAGCTTATTTAATAAGAAAGGTCCTTACTTTATCATAACCAAGCTGTTATGTAGTTAAAATAAACTTCATGCTTAGTTTGTCCCTCCATTCCCATCCCCTCCTCTGTTGCATCTCTCATGTCAACTTTTATACTGTGAACTCCTTGGGGCAGGGACCTGCCCTCCTGTGTTTTGTAAACCGCTATGCAGGAACAGCAACAAAAACAATAATCATGATGGAAAATTCTGAGCAAATTAGGCTGCAGTCCTATGCAGACTCATCCAGGGGCTGTAGCAGATGGTGTGCTGGGGCTGCACCGCTCACCTGACGTCTTTCTGGCTGGGTCACTGCTGCATATAGTGACTAAGAGGAGGAAGTGGCAGCAGCAAGGTTGGCATGGTGCAAATGCATTGGTGGAGCCAATCCTGCTGGCATATTTGCATCGCACCAACCTCACTGCAGCCTTACCCTTCCTGTTGGATGGCCAGAGGTCAGGTGAGTAGTACAGTGCCACCACAATACCATCTGCTACTGCCTGAACACTATGGGGCTTATTTTTGAGTAGACATGCATAGGACTGTACTGTTAGCCTCCTAAAGGATGCAATGCTAAATGGAGGGGGTGGGTTACTCAGAGGAGATCATAGAATTATAGAGTTGGAAGAGACCACAAGGGCCATCGAGTCCAACCCCCTGCCAAGCAGGAAACACCATCAGAGAACTCCTGACATATGGTTGTCAAGCCTCTGCTTAAAGACCTCCAAAGTAGAAGACTCCACCACACTCCTTGGCAGCAAATTCCACTGTCCAACAGCTCTTACTGTCAGGAAGTTCTTCCTAATGTTTAGGTGGAATCTTCTTTCTTGTAGTTTGGATCCATTGCTCCGTGTCCGCTTCTCTGGAGCAGCAGAAAACAACCTTTCTCCCTCCTCTATGTGACATCCTTTTATATATTTGAACATGGCTATCATATCACCCCTTAACCTCCTCTTCTCCAGGCTAAACATGCCCAGCTCCCTTAGCCGTTCCTCATAAGGCATCGTTTCCAGGCCTTTGACCATTTTGGTTGCCCTCCTCTGGACACGTTCCAGTTTGTCAGTGTCCTTCTTGAACTGTGGTGCCCAGAACTGGACACAGTACTCCAGGTGAGGTCTGACCAGAGCAGAATACAGTGGCACTATTACTTCCCTTGATCTAGATGCTATACTCCTATTGATGCAGCCCAGAATTGCATTGGCTTTTTTAGCTGCCGCGTCACACTGTTGGCTCATGTCAAGTTTGTGGTCAACCAAGACTCCTAGATCCTTTTCACATGTACTGCTCTCAAGCCAGGTGTCACCCATCTTGTATTTGTGCCTCTCATTTTTTTTGCCCAAGTGCAATACTTTACATTTCTCCCTGTTAAAATTCATCTTGTTTGTTTTGGCCCAGTTCTCTAATCTGTCAAGGTCATTTTGAAGTGTGATCCTGTCCTCTGGGGTGTTAGCCACCCCTCCCAGTTTGGTGTCATCTGCAAATTTGATCAGGATGCCCCTGAGTCCCTCATCCATCTTCAAATATCTTAAGGGCATGATAGCCATCTTCAAATATCTTAAGGGCTGTCACATGGAGGAGGGAGCATGCTTGTTTTCTCCTGCTCTGGAGGCTAGGACTCGAACCGATGGCTTCAAGTTGCAAGAAAGGAGGTTCCTACTTAAACATCAGGAAGGACGTTTTGATGGTTCAGAGCTGTTCCAATAGTGAAATGGTCTCCCTTGGAAGGTGGTGGCCTCTCCTTCCTTGCAGGTTTTTAAACAGAGGTTGGATGGCCATCTGTCATGGATGCTTTAGCTGAGATTCCTGCATTGCAGGGGGCTGGACTAAATGATCCTCAGGGTCCCTTTCAACTCCAATATTCTATGATTCTATGAATTCAAAACCATAAGCGTTTAGAACAACTAAACGCATGTAAAAATATATCCTCACAGTAATTAATTTCACAGTTGCCATGGCCAGTTTCCATCAGCCATCAATTTTTTGGGTAAACAGAAATCTTTTTAAATTTCCCCTGAAAGTCAATGATGAGGGAGGTGGACGGACATCACGAGGAAGGGCGTTCTATAAATGGGGAACCACCACTGAGAAGGCCCTGTCGTGGATCAAGGCTAACTGGGCAGCAACCAGAGGCAGCACCACCGACAAGGCCTTCCCTTCTGATCGCAGGACATGTGATGATTGATACTGGGAGAGGTGATCCTTTAGGTACTTGGCTCCCAAATAATTTCTCCAGCTGGTTTAGTGTTTCTTTTGTCCTTGAATTACAGCTGTTCTGTGTTATAGGACTAGGTGTTTTTGAAATTTAGAGGGCATTCAGCAGCAGCTCTTGGTACTCTATTGAGGAGGGAGGGAGGTTTGCTCTTAAATCACAAATAAAATCAATGGACAAGTTCAAGCTGTGGGCATGTCTGAAGTAGGGAGATTTGCTCACAAAAGAAATTAACGGGGAGCAAGACATCTCAGATTACTGAATGCAGGGATTTAAACATCGGCTTTTGACCATCTGAAATTATACCACATATTTTGAAAGCTGTTTTTTGAAATGCCAGTCTGCACCAATTGGAGAGGGAGATGAAAGTATGTTTGCAACAGTTCCTTACCAGATTGGGGTCATAATATGCCTCCTGAGTTGGTGGTATGTTGTGAATCCGAGTGATATTGAATGGAAGGGATTTAGAACAATTTATTAGCATTTGCTCCAGACCTGTCAAATCCTAGCAAGGGGGGAAAAAGAAAAGAAAAGAAGGTTATGCATTTTCTTTCTCTGCATGGATGAGCTTTACTGCACACTTACACACAACCATGACTTTTGCTTATGAAAGTCTATTTCACTACATCAGTGTGCCTGGGCTCTTCTTCAGACTGCAGGTGGGAGCTCATACATTCCCTCAAACAATGATTTTAAAAGTCACTCGCACAGGAATGAGATATCTGGGAGAAGGCTAGGGTACAAACTTTCTCCCCAACATCTAGGTGGTTTTAAAAGAGGATTAGACAAGTTCATGGAGGATACAGCTATCTATAGCTACTTGTCATGATGACGATATACCACCTCGAGGATTAGAGGCACAACACCAGTGAATACCAGCTGCTAAAGAGCAAGGGAGAGCAGGTAAGCCCTGTTTGTGGGCTTACCATAAGCACCTCTGTGCAGAACTGAACTAGATAGGCATTTGGGCTGATCCAGCAGGGCTCTCATGTTCCTATTTCACCAGAGGGAGGGCAGAGAGAAGAGATTATAATTTTCTCCTGCTCCAGAGGCTAGTACTCAAAGTTACAAGAAAGGAGATGCCAACTTAAACATCAGGAAGGACTTTTTGATGGTTCAGAGCTGTTCCAACAGTGGAACAGTCTCCCTCGGAAGGTGGTGGACTCTCCTTCCTTGCAGGTTTTTAAACAGAGGTTGGATAGACATCTGTCATGGATGCTTTAGTTGAGATTCCTGTATTGCAGGGGGTTGAACTAGATGACCCTCAGGCCCCTGCCAACTCTGCAATTCTAAATATTTTGGATGTTATAAGCAGCTTTGACCATGAAAAGTGGCACACAAATTCACAATTTTTACGATCCGCAGCTGGTTGGTACGCCAACTAGAAATATTCTGCAATGCAACAATTTGTTGCCACTCCAACCTGTATTTTCTAAAAGATTTAAGTGTAATTCATCAGAACAGGAGCAAGACAGGAAGTTTGCTTCCAAGTTTGGTGAGCTTCCCTATCTTCACCAACGCATCAAAATGTCCCTGTAATCATGTTCCAGTAATAAGAACACTACACTTTCCCGTTAAGTTCTAATGCATTTCCTAAATTTAATCAATTGCTTTTTGACAAAATCTGAATAAGTAGTATTAAACCAGATACTAACACAGAAGTGTTAAGATACCACTGAACAAACAACATCTGTAACATCTACTTTTCATTAACTTGCCCTCCTCTGTACAGAATTTCATTGGGGTATTAAAAATATATATATATACCTGCAAGCTTAGAGGGAGTTCATGAATTCTTGTGGCCAATGTCCGAATCTCCCGGTCAGATAAAATCCCAGACCGATCCGTATCAACTTCATCAAAAACCTGGGAAATGTTCAGTGGCTGAACTGCACTCATGAGATAGTAGAAATATGAAAAGGCAAACTGCATATCTTCGGAGTGCCGCACTTTGTGGAAGGAAGTCTTGTCAAATTCTGCAGGAAACCTGTCCAGAAACATCAAAAATCAACTGAATTGGCTTTACAGAAAACCTGAATAACCTGTCCATATAAGTCAGCCACAGAAAGCCCTCCCAAGGTTCCTCACCCCATAAGCCTCCTAAAAACATTCATTAGGGACTAGGACTACCAAGAGGCATTCCCCAGCAGATCTAGGGATCTGGGCGTTATCCAGTTAGTATGGGAGGAGACACTCCTTCAGATAGGCCAATGTCAATTAGAGCTTTAAATGTCATCATAAGCAGCTTCAATTGGACCTGGAAGACAACTGCCAAACTATAGAATTGTTTCAGAAGAGGTGTTGCAAGTGGACAACCAGCAGCACCCACTAACACCCTGGTCGCTGCATTTCCCACCAGTTGCAACCTCTGGACTGTTTACAAGGCCAGCTGCATGTCAAACACATCGTAAGTCCAATCTGGAAGTTATCGTAGCTGTGGCCATCCTACCCCTGTCTAGGGAAGACCATAGCTGGCAAGTAAGTTGGAGCTGCAAAGAGGCTTCTAATGACAAAGATGGCTTCAGAAGCATCCCCAAGTGAGAAACTTGATCCTTTCAACACGAAAGATAAGCTAACAACGGCAAGAAAGGGTCTCTCTCTCTGTGTGTTTGTGTGTAACCCCTGCATGCAATGATAAGGCCACAAAAAGGACAAAAAAAAATCTCAAAACAATGGCAGATGAGGTGAACCTATTTCAGGGCTGAACCACTGGAGACGGAGGATGCGGAGCTCATAGGATGGAAATCTCCAGAATATAACCTCCCCCCACTTCAATATTTTCTATATAGAAGATAGGAAGAAGGCTGGGCCTAGAACCTGAATCTAAGTTTTCTGTGTCCAGTGTTTGTGTGTGTGTGTGTGTGTGTGTGTGTGTGTGTGTGTTGCTAGTATGGAGGCGTGTTTCACTGTGGGAGCCCTCACCTACAATCTCAAGTGCTGCAGCCCAGAAACAGGTTAGCCTCTTCACTTGCTACTTGTGAGAAGAAGTAGCTCATATTTCTCCCTTATTTCACTTGATAAGAAAACCTATTTAGGCAGATCCAACTTGGGATACCCATATTTCAAATGCAAGGGTTACGATTTTCCTCTATGTCAGACTTACAGATCCTGCAATTCTTGCATGACTTTTCTGTCAATCATGTGAGGCATATGAGCAGGGACTTTGCGAGACGTGAATCCGAATTTGCTGTTTAAAAGCTTGTTTACGTATCTGAGAGAATCGGCAAATGTGTCTTTCAGCTGCCTTCCAACCAGTTTACTATCTGTGAAATAAGCCATCTCCCTCCTTAACACTTCTTCTTCCTGGAAAACAAGAATGCAAATCGTGCGTACATTAGTCGCAAACATGCCAATATTAAAACAATACAATTAAAACATCTAAAAGCAATCTCCTACTCTCAAAACTAAAAAAATCAGGGTGGCCAGGGGTAGGTCTTACAGCCATCAAATACCTGGGTAAAGGGGAATCAGATTGTTGACTGGGGCTGGTTATAGGGAACATACGTTTCCCTTGCAAGAAGAGCTCCACCAGCTACCAGTCCGTTTCCGGGCACAATTCAAAGCGCTGGTTATGGCCTTTAATTCCCTATATGGTTTAGGTCTAAGCTTACTGAAAGACCATATCTCCCCATATACACCTGCCTGTGTTCAGAGATTTTCGGGGAAGGCCCTTCTCTAGGTCCTGCCAACCTCACAGACATGCTTGGTGGGGATATGAGAGGGGGTCTTCTTGCTGGCTGCTCCCAGCTCCCTCCCTAGAGAAGTCGGACTGGCCCCCTCTTTGTTGTCCTCCTGCTGGCAGGGGAAGGTCTTCTTGTTCCAACAGGGTTTTGGGAACTGACTGCTTTTTAATCAAAGGGCCCACTGGCATGCTGTTTTTATTGTAACTACCTGTATGTTTTTAACAGTGCTTTTATATTTATATACTGTTTTAATTCTATAACTGTTTGGTTTTTTAGGCAGGGTATAATAAATAATAGTAATAGTAATAATGGTAATAGTAGTAATAATAATAATAGTACTAGCTGCGTAAAAGTTGTTTAAAAAGCATTCCTTGATCAAATCATTAGTTCTTCAAAGATACTGAAGGCCTAACATTATACCTAGATAGAATGCAAACAACTTTCAAAGTGAGAGCCCTCACACATCAAGTCATTATTCCTTCAGGCATTTGACAAAACCATTATTTTTTAAGAAGGCTTTCAGCTTTCAGTTTTTAGTTTGATGTGTATTTAATGCTGTTCCCTTATAAGGTTTTCTTATACTGGTTGTCTAGTGTGTGTGTGTGTGTGTGTGTGTGTGTGTGTGAGAGAGAGAGAGAGAGAGAGAGAGAGAGAGAGAGAGGGAGAGGGAGAGAGAATTTGTACACTGTTGATGTGGTTAAGATGCTCACATTGCCTGTTTGTTTGTCTCCAACTGGTCGACAGAAAGCAAGATATAAGCTTCTTCAATATAGAAGAAAGTAAGTCACAAACACCAAATAGCATATGAAATCAATAGGAATATTGACTTCATTCACTATATCTGCAGTGGGAGGGATTGGTAGGGAGCTGAGGCTCAGAAAGCATAACTTGTCTAAAAGATCACCAAATGAGTTTATGGCAAAGCAAGTTTCAGTTGACTTCTGCATACTCAGCTCATTTCCTGAGCCACTGTGCTATGCCAGCATTTTAAATAAACATTTCTATTTTATTTTAATCCTCCTTGCTTGACACTATCCTACCCATTTGATATACTCACATCAAGAAGGTCTTGGAAGTATTTCTGTTTCTCCCACGGCAAAAAGCCTCGGTAATTTCCAGTGTAATGCTGCAATTTCCTTCGTGGTAAGCCTTGACTTTCGGCTACGTCCTCCATGGCACCCGCCTCTTCCTTTTTTCTCCCTGCAGTTTTTCCTTCCCTCATTTCTTTTGCCTTCTGAGCTTCTTTCTGTACAAGGACATTTAGGATTTTCTCTGGAGATTCAAGTCGCTGATCCGTATTCTGGGTTAAAGGTACAGATTTAGATTTTACCACAGAGCCGTGTCTTAGTGGGAAATGGCTGTTCACCTTCATAGCCACTGGAGTAGTATTTACTTGTTTGAACTCCAGTGGGAAAGTATCATGCATTCTTCTTTCAACATCTCTTCTGCCATCCCTGGCATCTTGGTCAGGTTTCTGCCAAATCGTGTGATTCTTCCCATTTTCCAAGCCGTCAACTACTTCCTTTCCCCTTATCTTCTGGGAATTGTTTAATGCAGCCCTCGTTGTTGCTGGTACCATCCCTAAGGATTTCAGGAGAGCCGCCTTAGACAGATTGTACCCTTTCTGTGTGATGTCACCAATAGCTAGCTGCAAATCTAGGTTCTGTAGGGCCAGCCTCACATCTTCCGGAAGGGCAGAAATGTTAAGCAGTTGAATGACTATGTCCCCGTCCAGATTCTCTGTTGTGCCATTTGGGTGGCTTCTGATTCTTGGGAAACGTTCTTCTTCAGGGATATCCTCAAATATCATTTCAGCTTCTGGCACCAAAGTTGCAGCTTTTGCATCACCTTCAGGTTTCTGGGTAGACGTTGTGTTTACTTTTGGCTCTTCTCTTGTATCAACTTCCAGGGTGATCTGCATCTTGAACTCTTCATCCTCTTTACCTTGAAATGTAAGATTGAAGTGGATCACAGTTGCATTCATTCCACTGTGCATTATCAGGTGGATGGTCTTCCATTTGTTGGCGATAGAAGCATGGCGGATTATTGGGTTATCACTATAGGCGCCATCAAGCCCTTTCTTAGCTATTCCAGCAAAACTGAAAAAGGGCAAATATTCGCCTTTTGGAATAACATAATGAGTCTGGTTCTTTTGAAGAGTCACTTTGTACAGCTCATCAAAGTGATCTGGAAAAACATAAATGTGTTTACTTATATGGCTTATTTGCACATTGCTTTTAAAGAAAATTTCTCCCTAAAGTGGTTTACAAGTCACATATCAAACACACAATAAAAATACAATTTAAAACTACATAAAACATCACATAATCTCCAGAGAATTATTTGTATCATCTACATTTTCATGCTGCCCTTCCTTCAAGGTGGCCACGCAATGCTTGCAGTTATTATTATTATTAAAATAATTGTTATTGATTTTTTAACATTAAGAACAACAAACATCACTTTTCCAAAATAAAGAGTTGTAAAACACCAGAATTGGAATTTCCATAATGCTAACATACACAGTAACTGATTTGGTGTCAAGCCAATATAACACAGAAAATCATAGAAAAATCATAGAAGAATACAACAAACTAACCAAACTACAAATAACATATACTAAATAATGAAACACGTAAGAAAATGAAACAAAACTAAAATATAGTGCAGCATCTTAAAATAAATAATGGTTTGGGATGGATTGAAGGAATAGAAAGAATTAAACCTTAATTCAAAATATTCATAAAGGTACAGCCCCACCTCGTCTGTGCAAATAGATAAATTTGCATAATTTCTTGCATAAAAGAACAAACAAATATATTTTTAAATATAAAGTCTAAGTGTGTCTTTCAAGCATTAGGTCTGCCTTCAATAACTCTTTACAGCCAATGCAGAGCTAAACATTTAAGTAGGAAGGAAATATTCAGAGGAGCTAGTCCATACATATTAATATGCCACGCCCCCGCCTGCTCCCCCGCCCCGGTACCGGAGCATGAAGCTCTGCCACTGTATGGAAAAGCCAAAAGGCTGTGAGGACTCCATTTGTTTTAACATACCTTGTCCACAGTCGCCAGCATCAAATCCACAAGAAAGGACGTTGCATGCCTGGTCGCAGAATTTATCAGCCAGCCAGGAGTTTGCACAGCCTTGGTTGCAGTAAGAAACTCCACTTATTCCTGCCCCAAACTGCCAGGGAGCAACATTCCCGACACCGACACCAGCTCCACCACCTGCACCATAACGGTTACCGATACTACTACCTATAAAAGAAAAAGGGAAACACAGTGCAGAAAACTGCTCACTGCTGAGTTTAAAAAAGCCTCAATGTACAAGTTAAGAGTTGGTTAAACATTTCTGAAAACAGACCCCAGCATGGTTCTTAACTCATGATCCACATCTGTATGCTTTAAATGAAAGGATACTTTATACAGGAAACCAATACATCCCTAAGGTTATCAATTTTGCAAGCATGAGGGCGGGGAGGTATGCATCTCTTATGTCCGCTGTCTGGAAAACAGGGAAGCTCAAGCCTAGCCAACAAATTATCCTAAAAAAAACCAGTACAGATAAAAAAGACAAAATCTGGAGCAAAATTATTTCGCTAACCACCACTGAATCTCTGTTGTCAAAAGACAACAATCTGCCCTAAGGTTAGGAATGCTACATCCCAACTAGAAAAGCATCAGCTACCTGACTTGCAAAAAAAAGGAACGTTTTTCACATGGTGGCATACTCTTTTTTTTCCTGCATGGATTACTCTCTCCAGGAAAAGTGTGATTATATCCAGTGCCCCCTTTTCCTTTACACAGAAGACACCCAGAGTCAATGCTGCTCACTATTGCGATTTAGTGCTGAGACAAGAGTGCACTGTGAAAGCAAGTGGGCTTTTTCAAATGTGAGCTTACATCTAGAGCTACCCAAGAGTCTGCAAGAATACGCTCCGAAGAGATCATCTCTTCACATTTGCAAAATAATATATCAGTGCCTCCGGACTTCTGAAATGCAAAAAGCCAGGTTTCAGTACTTATGCCTTCCTTACCAATGCAGTCACCACCATCCCAATCACAAGCTGAATTGTTACAGGCTTTATCACAGTAGCCATCTTTGATCCACGAACCAGGGCATCCTTCAGCACAGTTTGGAACAGGCCAAGTCAAGTAAACCTGATAATGGAGACAAAACCACTTTATTCTCACAGCTCCTAGGAATGTATTTAAATTCACTTCTCCACAGCAAACTGATTTGCAGTTCCAATGTTTGTACTCTAAAGGTGAATGGGAAATTTATCGTGGACCGAAACACTGACCTCTACTTGATTTGAAGTTATCTGACATTCAGCCTCAATTGTTGCCCAACAGTACCAGTAATTAGATGAATGAATACAGCTAGTTTAAAGCTAAACTAACCTGCTTTACTTTTATCTGACTATCTGCCTTTCCAAGGATGTCAACCTACTACATTTTTACAAAAATAAAAATATATCGATTCCCCATCCTCTTCTTTCTATTTTCAGAATGTTTTCAATCTATACAATATCCCTTCTTTGGAGATATAAACTCTCCAGCTTTTCTTTCTTTTTAGCCATACCGCTCGAGTGAAATAAATCTGTGAAGGCATACAAAAGTGAAAGGGACAATAAATCACATTATTTGATATGTCGCTATTTTTCCATGGTGACACGTCCTTTTCAATAGCACTCAGACGAGGAGACAGATACTTACTAAGAGTGAGATCCAACGTAACATTAGCACCAGAAATTAGAGAGTTGATGTTGTTGTGCTAGCATTAGTGAAAACAGTAATGTACAACTGTCACAAAGTATAATAATAGCAGGAGCTGCACAGCGTATTTCCCAAGGGCAAGACACTCATTTGTTACACTACACTAAGAGCAAGAGTCTTGGTATGCGAGGGATGAGGAAGCTTTCTGGCTCATGGGGGGCAGATCTTTGGGCCAACTTTCAAAGGTAGCTGGGGCAGTCAATCACCTGGTGTCATTGTGATGTCAGATGATTGACAGGCAGGCTGCCCTGCCCACCTGTCAAAGCTTGCATTGAAACGGCTGCTAGAATGGAGCTTCCCCTTTGCTTTAGCAGAGGTTTCAATGCAAACAACTTCATGCTCCTGGAGCAAAATGCACTCCTATTGTCGCCAGCTGATGAGTGGTTGTACCTTGCTCCAATAACAAAAGTTCAGCTGTCAGATGTGGGGCAGGTGTGTGAAGTTTTGAGAGCAACAGCCTCACAGGGCAAAGCTGCTGGGTCAAATTTGGCCTAGTTTCCGCATCTCTGTGCTGGTGGAATGGTTGTTGTGTGAGAGAGCGCCCACAAATGGTTATCACTGCCCAAGTCTTGAAGCACAAGGGGAAGCATCAAAGGGGAAGGCCAAGAAGCCTCAAACTGATCCTGAGGGAAACTTCTCACAATGCATTGTGAATTCTGGCTCCAGCACCCAAGTACAAAGGCACATGCATACTGCATCACTTATAAAGGGTGCATAAACCATGTATTATTCACAGGGTCACCCTTCAAAATACTTGCCAGCAGCGATACAGAAATACATGGCACCCTAGTTGCAAATAAATGGATATTTTCAACTAGGGAAACAGAATCTAAGTAATGAATAGTAAATAATTCTTACATTGTTAATCATTTTTAGATTTTTTGTGCTTTTGCACTAAGAGCTTTACGATTTAATATATCCAGTAGAGATTACTCATTGCAAAATGCACCTTTACCCCCATCTCCGCAATCCAAAATGTTGCTTTAAATATTCTGGTTTTTAGAGGTCAGTTACCACTGGAAAACCAAACTGATTGCATTTGCACCATCAAAACTTGGTTTAATAAACCACAACATGCATGAGCTCCATCATACGAAACACACCGGGAAGTCAAAATGAACCACACCTGCCAATACACACAAACCAGGTTAATGGTTTCTAAACAAGCCAGACTTGCAAACTGCTCATAAATGTAATGGGAAGCTATGATTAACTGGCTTCCTGCTTTGTTCTGCTGCACACACAGAAAAAGCAGCGAAAGGGCTGCTTGCAAGTGCACATGGCTTGTGCATATTCTGGCTTATTAACCTCACCATTCATAAGTTTTGTTCTCATATTAGTCACCTCTGTTATTGTCAAGCTTGGTGAAAGCAAAATCAAACTAGGCATCTCCTAAATGACAAAAGTGTTAGGATTTCTATGCATCCGTGCTGCTCCTGTGGTAGCACTATGTTTTGCGTATATCATGTAGTGTCTGAGAGAGTGTGAGAAAGGAAGTCTCAATACTGTTGGAAGTTGGTTTCACTTCTGAATGTGTTGCTGTTTCTGTACTGGTGCTCAAAGAGCACAGACGTGCTGATGAAGTCTTTGGATATAGACTGTAAATAAAGTAGTTTTAGAGCTACTGATTGAGTCTTTCTTCTGCAATGATATGTCAGAGTGTGCTCTTCTCAGGAGAGAGGGGTCGCTTATCACTGGTCTCTCTGGACTGAGGGAGATTTACAGCCAGGGAGGACCGTCAGAGAGACGCCCCAGAGACTTGGGAAGTTGGCGGCCTTCCCGGGCGTGTTTCCAACAGAAAGGTATCTGACCTCTCAAATTGAATATATAAAATTATTTTGTGATGGCTTACCTTTTGACCCTTGGAGTGACTAAAGAAATCATCAGGCCACACATCCTTTCCGAACATCACATCATCATTTAAATAAATGAACTTCTGGGACAGACCTGAAATGCGATGAATGTGGCTTTCAATGGCAGGAGAACTAAAAGTGGGTAGGTGACTCAAATTCTGAAATATCTCCTAGAACAATAAAAGGAAATATTATTTGGGGGGGGGAATCTTATGAGAGGTTTCAAAATGCTTTCCAAATGTCATTTGGACACAACATTTTAAGTCAGCGTTTCACGTGTACGGTGCAATTGCAGCGAAGAAAACTTCACATGAATATGCCTGTATATCACACACTCCTTATTGATGCAATTTAGGGCAAGAGTTCCCAGATAACAGAGTCAGACACTTTTTACCTGGTGAGTTACTATAGATATCCGGGGGTTATCCAAATTAAGCCAGGAAGGAATCTGTCCATTGGTGGCTATGAAGATGTGCCGTACCCAGGGAGCATGCCTCTCTATTGACCGCAGTGAATACCGCAGCTCTTCATTGTCTTCAAAACGGCTGGCTGAAACATCTTCATCCTGTTTAGACTATTAAAAGACAGTGACACACAACTGTACTGACAGAATGAGAGCGACATTTGTGTCTAAAAGCTGCCATTATTCATTTTTAAACACCAAAGATGGATTCACGTGGTGCTTTGCCTAAATAGAGATAATTTCAGGGTAGAGGGGACATGTGTACAGGCTTGCCAACTAATGGGTTTTGAAGTATAAAACCGGAAATTAATTTCTGTCAAGCCAGGAAAAGAGCTGGCAGGCTTGGGGCAAAACTCATCAGAGATAACTACATGTGCCCCTTTCACAGCTAAATACATGAAGGGCTGAGGAAATTAAAAGGTTGTGTGGGGGCGTTTTTGTGGTGGTGTCCTCCACCGTTTTCCTTTCAGGCTCTCACATCTACAGTAAGTTTTAAGATATCAGCAGTAAAGGATTTAAAGTATCACATCTTGTTAGCTGTCTTTCATTGCTGCTACTGCCATCAGGTCTGTGTAACTCTATTTGACAACAATTCCATGTCGCTTCCCTCAGCTAGCATAGGCCAGAAGCCTGCAAAAGAAGGCCAGCCCTAACTAGTGTGGGATGACAGGAGGGCATCACATGGACTACTCCTCCTGTGTGGAATACAGTTTTCAAATTGCTGCCAATTCTCTATGTCACACTATAAAGTGTTTTCATCATCATCCATTACCCAAATCTCATGAAGCTTTGCCATAATAGCATGCCCATACACCAGAGAACGACTCCTACCTGGCTGATGGCACTGAGATCCCATAATAAATAAGCAGGATTAAGCGTCAGTTCTTTCCCTTCTATAGTCATGTTCTTCTTAGCTTGGTTGATCAGCTCTTGGAAATCCTTAGGGTTATTCAGTTGCAAGAGAGCTACGCCAGCTTCTGAATAAAGCTGCAACTACAAAGGAGAAACCAATATTCCAATCCCGGCACGTACCCACAAATGAAATGTGTTGGGGGTTTTTTTTTCCATGACTCACTGACAGCACAATATTCTTGCCGTAGGTTAGAAGAGGTAGGTGGGAGAGCAGAAAATTCAATACAAAACTGTAATCCAAGTGAAACATAAAAAGCTTTCATTCATAAAAGGTATCATTCATATGGGAACTGCACCTGGGAATCAAAAGGGAACATTTCTCAAAGAAAGACTAACAATTGAACATTATACAGTATTGCGATCTGAGTTCTCCCTGTGCCGATCCTTATATAAACTTGTAATATCCATGCACAACAGAGAGGTATTCCCATGCTCAGTGGGACCTCAAGGTTTGTGGAAGTGCAAAAATCTTTACAGGGCAGCGAGAACCCTGTGGAGTGAGCATGCTCGGTTGACACATAATGTCAACGCAAGGAACAGAAGGCTAGGGTGGTGGTGCAATGGAGGAACCTGAGGAGGATCACTCCACGAGGGCTTCCAGTCTGTTTCTGGGCCCAATTTAAAGTGCTGGTTTAAATTGCTGGTTTAAATTTAAAGCCATCGTCTTCCATACGTACCTACCTGAATCTTTAAGATGTTCTTTGAGGCCCCAATCCAAGTGCCCCCACCGAATAAAGCAAAGTGGGTCACCACCAGGGAGAGGGCCTTTTTGGTGGAGGCACCCTAGTTATGGAACGGCCTTCACAGAGAAGGTCACCTGGCGCCATCCTTGTCTTCTTTCCAGCACTAAGTCACCTAAGCTTTTTAAATAACCAGTGCAGTCCCATTATTGTTTTTATACTGATATACTGTAAATGGCTCCGATAACCTTATGTTATGAGGCCATAAACAAATAAGCCTTTTTGTTGCGGAATCATGTGTGCATCATCCAGATGGTTCCACATCATTATGGACCCAGATTATTATCACAACATCTGTATCCTGCCTCTTCTTCAAGAAGCCCTGGGTAGTATATGCAAGCTATCCCATGCTAATCCTCAGATTTATCCCACAAGGAAGGTTAGGCTAAGAGAGAGCCTCTTATAAATCCATAAGTTTCATGAGTTAACCCAGGTCTCCTCAGTCTAACACTTGATCCATTTTTCCACGCTAGCTCTCTTCAGCATATGGCAGCTTCTACCTTTCTCAGGAAAAGACAGTTCCTGTTCCCCCATAACACACTAAAGGTTAGGTAGATAAAACAGATGAAAACCAACAAGAGTTAGTTTCAACATTCATCCTTTAAATTTTGGCTAGAAAGAGAAATTGTATTCAGACGTAACTTCTATCGTCCAAACAATGATAATGACTCCTGTGCTATAGTAATCCCTGGCGCACGTGGCTTCATAAATTCCTGATTTGCTTAAACTGTAGTTTGCTATTACATCCAAATCATGACAGTTGAAGTTAAGACTCCAAATCAGGATTGCAAGTCACAGTTTGATGCTGGTTTGTGGTTTGGAAGGCTTGCTCAAACCACTGTTTGCTGGTCCAGATAAAATGATAAACTATGGTTAGATCAAAGCAGGAAATGGTCAAGTAAGCCAAGCACAAGAAGAGAAGAAAGTGAGGGGCAGGGAAAAGTGCATAAGCACAGGTCTTGTTTTGCAACTGAACCCCAGTAATTGTGTCTGAATGCAGCTACAGAGTCCTAGAAATTATTTGCACTACAATCCTTGGACAGTGCATCTAGGACTTCTTGTTTTTTTAAAAATAAATAAATAAAAATAAACCAACTTCAAGATCCTGTAACATCCAGTCTCCTTAAACTGAAAATACCATTTGCAACGAATTTCATTTTTAAGATACTATACCATATCCTGAAATGAAGCTGCCCATCAGTTGTTTGTTTATCTATGTGTTCGTCAATACACATTTCTGAAATGGCTTAAAGGAACTAGAAATCTGAGATTCAAAAAGGCTCCAGAACTAATCCATTTGTGGGTCTTCTCCGAATCCTCAGCCAAGATTTCCAATCCACCGCTAAGGTCATTTATTACTGGGGAACTGTTTGATCTGCTTGCTATTTTTAACACTTGCCACCAGTTAAGTCTAGATATCAGCTTTCATAATGGGCTAGATCAGGGGGAGGCAAAAGGTTGGTGCACTAGGCACAACGTCAAACAGCAAATGTGGCTCACAAAGGGCAACGGGCTGCTTTTCTTATTCAAAGAAAGCAATCTTCAGATGTATTTACTGAGGCAAGTGGTCAACAGAAAAAAGTAAAAAAGTTACACTGGTCGCAAGGTGAGATCTGAAAGCTTAGCCATGTGTAGGCGTGTTAAAGGCAGCACTGCAACTTGCTCCTCATTTCAGGAAAGTAAAGTTAGCCCCAGGCAAACTCCTAAGTGGCTAACCTGGGCGCCATATGAAAGAAACACTGTACAGTCTACCAGAGAGCAGCTGGATTGCACGGCCTCTCGGCAGAGCATTGACCTAATGGACTGCACTGAGGTGGATGTAAATGGGGTTCAGATTCCCTCTGTCAGTCTTAATGGGCTATAAGTAGTAGCCCTTTAAAGCTGCAATATGCAGAAGCAGAGGCATGGCCAAAGGCATACCTACAGTGTGAGCAAAGGAGAGAATCAAGAGCCACAGCAGCACTGAGCAGAGGAAGAAGGTGAGCAACTGCTCACTATATAAGTATTTGCGAAAGTTGTGTTAACAGCAGCTCATACGACCAGAATTGAACCAATGTTAGAAAGCAAAAGATACATGCAGCCTCTGGGATTTAAAGGCTAATTGCAAAGAGGACTATTCATTTATATACTTTGCTTAGTTGCTCATATGCACCCATTTTGTTTGCGCGCCAAAATACATCACTATCAGAGGCTGTGAAATTCCATTGGGCAGCAGTGGCCTGGGGGGGGGGCAACCAACCCAAGTGCATTTTTAATATTTGAAATATATCCATGCAATAAATCAATTTTTGCCCAGCTTAAATGTAATCCCCTTTCCCTGTCCATCTGACTTTCCCATAAAACTGCAGCTCCTTATTAGGAAAACAATTCTCTATTTGGAAAGGTTGCAGCATTTGGGACTTTTCAGCTTAGATAAAAGGCAAGAGACGAGTTGACGGAAGTTTAGAAAATCACACGTGGCATAAGGAAAGTGGATAGATGCCCACGATGGAAAGTGATCCTCAGGCTGGGAAAAAGTTCCACATGCCACATTTAATGCTTTATAGCAGTATATTGCCAGATTATTTTTTACAAATGCTATTCAACTGTATTTATATTACATTTGTCCAACATAAATGAACCGCCACCCCAGAATCGTTTCTTTTTCTTTTTTAAACTGACCTTTCCTTTTTCCTTTCAGACATTTGTCCCGTTTACCCATCCCATTCTCACAGCAAACATAGGCCCAGCTGTCACGCTTGTGACATTTTAAGGCCGTTGATGGTTTGAATTCATGTGCCACCCGATAGCTCTAAATCTGACTCATGAGGTCTGTCATGGGGAAAATCCGATAAATCTCAGCCCTTCCAGAGCATCATCATCTGGACAAACCGATGAAAGGGTGGCCTCGCTAGTTGTTGAAATGGAGGTAGAGTTATGGATACCAGCAAGCGCTCTCCAAAAATAATGCTGTGGAAATGCTACGGATTGCAAAGCTGCCATCAAGCAGCCTCGCATTTATTTAGGAGAACAATGTCATGCTGTCCCCTCCACTGTGCATCATCGAAAATATATTTATGCAATATTTCGCAGAAGTTTCCACTGCACACAGGAAGGCTGTATTAAGGACACAGGATTTCCCTGTCTCTTATCCTCTTCATCCTCATCGCTATGGAAGGATGCATAAAGTTACCCTGAATAAAACAAAGCTCGATCTTTTCCTGGGTTTTCTCAGTGGTTCCAAGTCCCAACAAACAAAACACCCGTACTGATAAAAGCATATTCCCCAAATGGATCCCAAATTAAGTAAATGACTAACAAGGAGAGCTACCAAGTGGTGAAAAACTGATTATCAAATTATGAATGGTGCAGGTGGAGAAAAAGTATTTTCTCTTCTTCTTCTTTTCTTCTAATACTAAGATTACTAAGATAATACCAAGCGGAAAGCTCATAACTGACAAAAGGAAGTCATTCACATACTGGCCATGTTCAGACATTACAATAAATCACGGTCTATGGTGAAGGGAATCAATCTAGTCTCTTCCTGGAACAATCACTAGTAAGTGTTCAGAAATTTTCACTTCCAGTTTTGGTTAACAGCAGTTAGTTGTTTCGTCAAAATTTGACAAGCTCCAGTTAATTTTAGCAATGGTTTGTTTAGAACACAAAGACAAGAAAGAAACAAATTCTCCCAACCACCTGAGTCTATTCATGCCAAATGAGTTAGGGAAATGTAAAAAATTGTCTTTTCATAGGCCGTATGAGTAGGCAAGCTTCTTGGCTCCAGGGCAGGAGTGGGGCAACTTGTGACTTTCCAGATGTTGCTAGACTACAGTGCCCATCATCCTCACCACTGGCAATGCTGGGTGGGGCTTATGGGCACTGGAGTCCAACAAACTCTAGAGAGCTACAGGTTCCCCACCCCAGTGAAAGGTATTACTGAATCAAACTGTGCTACTCACTCATCCCTTTACTACCCTTTAGTTTAGAACAAGCAAACTTCAAACCACAGTTTATGAAGCTGGATCAATTCAACATAAGTAGTAAGGAAATTTTGTCCATGGTATAATTATTTTCCACCTAGTCGTTTTAATAGGTTGGCACCCTAATCTAACAATTCCAAAACACAGAGGCGCTTTCACTTACTGCCTTTGGCTGTACTTGAGGGTATATACTTGAGGGTCAGCTTCAAATAATTCCACCGGAAAAACGCTTATGTGGCAGTATTGAGTCAGTGGCTCATGTGATTCTGGTTTGCACTCTTTATAAAGATTTGAGGAGTGAGGTTATTACCACTCTATACTACCCCATACGAGGTTGTTCAATCATTGCTACTGTGTCCATTCTTTCAGCTGATCAAGATAACCAGGTGACAGCAAAAACTGCAAAAATTTTAGCAGGGGCAATTAGAATAAGATCCATTTATTTATTGATGTAAACCTCCAGAATGTATTTTGTATAGTTAAATTTTCACCTCTATCTTCAGTGCATTGTATTTTATTGTATTGCTATGGCTAGTGGCTGACGCAAATAAAGATTCTTAATTTTTTATTTTAAACCACAATTCATTGGGTTCAGAGAAAACATCAAGCTGTGGTTAATAATTAGACGTCACTTTTGGCCCTGCACAACTTTGGAAGGTTTGCCAGAAGAGAATGTGGCCCTTGGGATGAAAAGGTTTTCCCTCCCCTGATATAGACTGCAGTTAAAATCCAGAATATAGCCTCCAGTTTCTAACACAGCCTGTACAACATACTACAATATTATAAGCATGATTAATCCTTAAAGTTGTCTATAAATAACATTATTGCCACAGGCTTCAGCTCTAGCACTTTCAGGAAGAGGTATCAGAAGTTACTAGAATCAAGTTTAAATATAGTCGTGGAACAAAGTGTATTGCTTGGCATCAACCTATTGTCATATATTTAGTCTGTGAGCACCTTGCAGCCAAAATTCAGCCACCTGAATCAAATATTGAAGGAACTGTGGTGTTTAAAAAAACGAGTATCATAGAAAGTCCCACACGCAGCTCACCAAATTGGTAGAATGCAAAAATCGCAAGACAGATATGAAAGATTTGAGTAACAGCTACAGTGGGAATGTTTGGACAAACACTGGGTTTCAAACTTTATAACAAAAAAAAAGAGAAATGAATCACGCCTTCATTCTTGTGTATGGTAGGTACATCGGCACTGAAATACTGGTTTAACAGCACTGAACTCTCTGGCTCAAGAAGGGCATAAGCTTGGAATATTTATTTTTAGGTCACCTTTGCAAAACCTTGGACCAAACATTCATAAAGATTTGAAAAGAGGAGGGTGACACCTAGTGGCCAACTGCCGATTTCTACGCAGTGTTGCAATTTCGGACTATGGCATTAAATGAAACAAATTATTTGTTTCAACGGTACCAACTTTTTCTTCCAACTTCCAATGCCTTGGATTGGAACTGGATTGGATTTCTTTTCTTACAGAATTTCATTGTTCTCAATGCAAAATTTAAATTGATTGCAAGACATTCATTCCATCAACCCGTACCATTAAAGACTTCTTTAAATCAGGTTTAAAGAAGGTTTAAAGACCAGCTTGAGGCAAGGATCAGAAGGTGCAACAATATAACAGCTAAATAGGCACTCAAATAATCAGACTTGTATCCAGTTTTGAGAGCAGAAACACAACATTACAGTGGACGCTCGGGTTGTGAACCCGTACCCGTGGGTTGCGATTTGGCGCTTCTGCACATGTGCAAAGAGTGATTTGCGCAACCGCCGAAACCCAGAAGTAACCCGTTTGAGTACTTCTGGGTTTTGGCGGTCCGCAACCCGAAAAAACACAACCTGGAGCGTCTGTAACCTGAGGTATGACTGTACTTGGGGTTTAACTACTGCACTAGGGAACAATTTAACAGAAGAGTTTCCTTGTAGTAAGGATTTAACAAAGGCATCTGAGCAAGGATAATGGCTGGGATCCAAAGAACTACACACTAACGTCTGGGTGCCTAAGGGCACTTTGGGGCTGAGTTTCTCAAACATCAGCCTATCAGGCTACGTACCACTTTTGAAACCAAAAGATGCTTGTAAGATGGCTCTGCTGTTCAAAGAGTGAGGAGGGTGGGGAATACCAAAATCCCAGTGGGATTGCCCAAGCTCTTTAAGTCATTAACTCACAAAAAATGATGCAAGCAGCTGCACAAATCCTATATAAAGGTTATATCTGATGTGCACGCATATGGCTCTTCACACAGAGCACGTAGGGCATGCATGCAACTTTGAATTCCGTCCAACCAGCTGTGTGTTGACCAAACTGTTAGGCAGAATTTTTTGCGAATTCAGTTTAGAATAATGCAGCAAACTGTTTTGCAAAGCACGTCAAGGATATTTATTGGGCTAATGCAAAATTGGGCATATGCAGGTACGTAATTTACATTTCCAGTGGCTTGTAATTCAGGGTGCCAGAGCTCATAGAATTGTGGAGTTGGGGAAGTCTTGTAGGACACTTGGGAATGTACACACCATACATTTAAAGCGACCACCCAAAGGATCATGGGAACTGCAGTGTGTTATGGGTGCTAGGAAACGCAATTCTGAGAGAGGTAAGCTACAGTCCCCGGGATTTGGAGCGGGGATGGTGCTTTCAATGTATGGTGCATATGCAGAACTAGACCAGGGTCGGCAACCTAAGGCCCATGGGGCACAAGCAGCCTACGGGGGTCGTTTCATTGGCCCTCGAGCCGCCCGCTCGGCGAGTCCCTGTGCGCTGCACTAAACCGTCACAGCGCAGGGACTCGCTTCCGTGGCACCGGAAATCATGCCTGTGCAGATGCTGGAAGTCGCAGGCATGCGCAGGATCCAGCCCACAGAGGGATCTCCGCTGGAGTGAACCGGCCCCAGCGAGGTAAACCTTGCCGACCCCTGAACTAGACCAGCCTCTTGGATTTCCTGCCTCAAGCAGGCCATCTCCATCAGAATTTTTAGTTTGCAGCCAAAGTTTTCAAATCAGGATTTGGCATCTTTTGAATAACCTATGAGACTACTACAATGGTAAATGAATACAGTAACAGCACAGGAGAAAATCATGTTGATTTGCATGCAAGGAGAAAATGATTTTTAGCAGAAGGTTTACTCCATTATTCGCAATCATCTGCTAGATTTTGCTCTTATCCTAGTTGACACTTACCTGCTTTATCTTGGAAGCAAGGTTTTCGGGCAGTTTTGCTCTTAGTTGATTTGTCTCTTTGAATGTAAGTGGAAATCCTTTAAGGAAAACTAAGTCTTGCATTATTACTAAACCAGGAACTTCTTTGTCTGTAGTCTGCAAGTAAGGGAATTTATTATTTACTTAATTCTCTTTTTAAAGGACTAACACTTTCCCCCCCATTGTGCTCCCCAGGGGAGAAGTCACGCTTTTAGCATGAGAATTTTCTTTACAAGCTATTACAGCAGTTATGGAAATATTACAGAAAAACAAAGAATTTTTAGAAACAGGGCCTTGCATCCAAGCAAGGATCCAAACTTTCTAGTATATATAAAGGTAAAGGTACCCCTGACCATTAGGTCCAGTCACATACGACTCTGGGGTTGTGCGCTCATCTTGCTCTATAGGCCAAGGGAGCTGGCGTTTGTCTGAAGACAGCTTCTGGGTCATGTGGCCAGCATGACTAAGCCACTTCTGGTGAACCAGAACAGCGCACGGAAACACTGTCTACCTTCCCGCCAGAGCAGTACCTATTTATCTACTTGCACTTGTCGTGCTTTCGAATTGCTAGGTTGGCAGGAGCTGGGACCGAGCAACGGGAGCTCACCTCGTCGCAGGGATTCAAACAACCGACCTTCTGATCAGCAAGCCCTAGGCTCTGTGGTTTAGACCACAGCGCCACCCGCGTCCCTTTCTAGTATATATACCAACATCATTTTAAAGGAACATACCAAATAGCCTCTCCACACTGCTTGCTTGCTGCTTTCCTTTAACATCTGAGAATGGGCATCTTCGGCTGGAATGTTCAATAATTCAAATCACAGGTCAAAACTTTTACAGAATTTTTGCAGCAATACACTGCATAATTTGTAAATAAAAACTCTTTTAAGATCTCACATATACTTGCTATGGGACACTTTGAAGTTTTCTCTTACAATCCAGTGCTATAGAAATTTTATGAAATAAATATTTTTTAACAACAACACTGCAGAATGGGGATAACCTGCCCCCGAATCATCAGAGTTGGTTATTTAATTTCAAAGTCAAATGCAATATTTGTTAGCCAATGGAAGAAACAAATCACAATGCCACAGTCCCCATAATGAGGGGTTTTCTCTCCATCAGCTATTGCCAACAGAATAAGAAGTAAGAAAATACGTTTTATCTGGAGGGTGGGACCTTTAACAAAATGTTGCAGTATGAAGGATTCCAGCAGCTCCATTTAATGTCCCTCCCTCCCTTTTCCAACACTCTCTCCCCAAAGTAAGTCCTCACTGGGCTATTTTGTGTGGATTAGCTACAGGGCTAAGTTCAAGGTGCTGGTACAAAGTGTCAGCTTCGCCCTTGAGCCAGTGCCACCGACTGGGCTCAACCACTTCAGCCCCGACTGGGCCAGGTGAGCTGGGGTAGCACTTCCAGAGACCTTCTTCTGCAGGACCAGGTCTAAGTGCTGTGGACTCACAACTCAGAGCTGTGAGCACCGAACTCACTTCCAGAAGACAGCCGTGCACAGCAGAGTATAGCAGAGCATAAATCACTTGGACGACAGCGCTGAAGAATATCTTCTTTTATTCACTACAGCTACTGTACTATACAAACTATATACAAATGGAGACGCTGGAATGCACTGAGTGTTACAGCTGCTTTCTGCAGCAACCTTATCTACACAGAGATAACACTCAGTCTCCCCTTTGAAGTGAGGCTGGAGCGGAATAAGTACTGGAGCACAATCCACCCCCTCCTCTCTGGAAAATCAGCAGATTCTTGCAATGGGAGGGGTGAAATCTCCTCACAAAGTCCTATGCTACTTGTGACCAGGATACCTAAAAGACTGTCTCAACTCTTATATAGTCATCTGATTACTGTGCTCTGCAGACAATACAGATACCATATTGTCAGGCAATCTGTTCCATATGACCTAGGAATTTGGCCTTTAATGTGGCAGCACCTATGCTTTGGAACTCAATCTCACATACAGTGGTGCCTCGCAAGACGAAATTAATTCGTTCCGCAAGTCTCTTCGTCTTGCGAGTTTTTCGTCTTGCGATGCACGGTTTCCCATAGGAATGCACTGAAAATCAATTAATGCGTTCCTAGGGAAACCGCGTTCAGACCAGGTCCGGGGACAGTCTGTCCCCGGACCTCTTCTGAAGGCTGGGGGGGGGATAAGGGCTTTTCTTCCCACCCCCAGCATTTTAAAAAACCCCGGGACAGCGGAGGACTTCTCCGCTGTCCGGGCAATCTTAAAATGCTGGCGGGCGGCATTTTAAAATCGCCCCGGGACAGCGGAGGACTTCTCCGCTGTCCGGGGCGATTTAAAAGCCCCTGGGAAGGCAGGCAGGGGGGACAAAGACTTTTGCCCCCCGCCAGCCTTCAGAAGGTGTTCCCGCCCCCCCGCCCCGCTTCGGAGCACCGTTCCGAAGCGGGGCAAGGTGTTCCCACCCCCCCCGCCCCGCTTCGGAGCACCGTTCCGAAGCCGGGCGGTGGGGGAAGGTGTTCCCACCCCCCCGCCCCGCTTCGGAGCACTTGCTTCAAAAGAGGTCTGGGGGCAGCGGGAAGCGTTTCCCGCTGTCCCCGGACCTGGGGCTGCGGGGAGAAGATCGCTTCTCCCCGCCGCCCCTTGCTTCAAAAGAGAAGACCCGCTGTCCCCGGGGCAAGCTTCGTTTTGCGAAGCAAGCCCATAGGGAAATTTGTCTTGCGAGGCAACTCGAAAACGAAAAAACCTTTCGTCTCGCGAGGCGTTCGTCTTATTATCTTTTGGGTGCCTATTGAAGACCTTTCATTTCCAACAAGCCTTTTAAGTAGAGATTTGTTTTATCCCAGTGCCTCTGTTGGACACGGAATTGCTTTTAATGTTAAAATTGCTCTGGGGTGTTTTATGGGAAGTGCTTCATAAACAAAATAAAAATAAATACAACTACCATCTCCTTGTGTACAGACAAAGAAGATGCACCTGTGTCTCTGTGAGCAGCGTGTCTCAAGGGACTAGAAAGGGAATCTGAACAAAAGGCTACGCAACACCTCACCTCATCATGAAAGCAAAATGCAGAGCACTGAGAGAACAATTACAACATGGTCCACATTTTGCCCAAGGCAAAACCTCTCTGCTGCTGTTGTTGAAAAATTAAGAAACTAACAAATTATTCTCCAAATAAAGTAAGTGGTAATGTCATGTTATTTTTATTAAGGAGGCACCACCAACACCGATATTTTTGCATATAAACTGGGGGACACCAAATCACTACGTGTACATATTTCTCTACATATACTTAGATCAAGTTTCTGGAACATTTAAGGGGGGGGGCTTATTTTTAGGACACATTCTCCTCTGCCTACTAAGTTTATCTACTGACATCCTTTAATCATTGCAACAACAAGAGGAGGAGGAGAAGGAAATCCCCTAGAGAAGAGTCCCTTGAAACAGCAGTAATCCTATGGTAAACTAAAACCATATGTTGCCAATTAGTGGGAGAAGACTTAAAATAGATCCTTACCTTCTTTAGAACTGTCAAAAACAACTACAGTAACGTTGGTTGAAGGGTTCTTTGGCTTGGCAACCAGGAATATATTGTTGGCAGATCTCAGCAGGGGATAGACGGAGGGCAGGTCCTTAAGAGTGATGTTGCTCCGCAAAGCTGGATCCAAGACGAGCATTGGCACTTTTATGCAATGTGTCAGTAAACACTCCAGTTGCTTCTCACTAGGATCAAGACAGCAAAAGTCAGGCATACTCTCAGGTTCAAAGCTGCACGTGGCTATTCAGCTTTGACTAGCTTTTGATAAAGAAGCACACACACACCCCAACGGCGTTGCCTGCTCTCTGTTTATTAATACTTTGCAGAAATATATCCCAGGTCAAATCTATACTTAAAGTAATCATTTCTTTAAATATTTGTCATGTGTCACAGTATACTACAGGGGTTCCCTGTGGCCCATGAGCTTCATTCAGGCTGTCCATGACGTTTCTGTAGATAGGAGATAGCAGGTCCCACATATTAAATATTCATATTGATTTTTAAAACTGTCTTTTATTGCTTCTTTTATTTCTTATGTATTGTATTTTATTGCATGACAATTTTATTTCCACCATACAGGGCACTGAAATTACAACGGGCAAAAAAAGTTATTAAGTGATCTGCCAAGTCCCTCAGCCATTTTCAAGTTTTCCGGGGTGGGAGGACCACTGCTGTATTGCATACAGCCTTTCTAGGTTGCCCAGCCTGATAAAATACAGAAGCCAGAAATAAATGAAGTAGAAAGCAGTCTATGTTCTGTACCATGAGAGCAATTTGGCAGCTGCTAGTTGGGTTTACATGGGCCTTGTTGCTCACCTCATTAACCTATCTCTTACAGTTAGAGGTAACAATGAAACATGTCTTCACATTTTGAGGTTTTGTCCGTATGGTGGACATCACCCATATTGCTTTAGGTGTGTGTGGATCATTGGGAATAACTACAAAAGCCTGATTTTTGAGTGAGCAGATAAGGAATGAGGCAGAAGGCCTTCTTGGTAGTTGTGTCCGCCCTGTGGAACACCCTCCTATCAGATGTCAAAGAGATAAACCATTATATGACTTTCTGTCGACATTTAAAGACAGCACTGTTTTGGGAAACTTTTAATGCTTGAAGTTTTGTTGTATTCCTTTATATTTTGTTGAAAGCCACCTAGAGTGGCTGGGGCAACCCAGTCAGATGGGCGGGGTACAAGAAATAAAACAAAACAACAACAATAATAATAATAATTTAAAAATGAATTATTTACTTTAGAACATGAGGAAAAGTGTACCAGTTTTGTCCTACCCCTTGATCATGGCTATTTTAAATGTTACTTCACTCACTTGAAATTACAGTGTCAGTTAAGGTTCACACAGTAATTAATATATTGATAGTTGAAAGCCTTTTAAACAAAAAACATGAAACACCTATATTATTTCTTACCTTTTCTTAGTTGGTTCAGTTGTATTCTTTCCAAGAATTTCCCTAAAATACAAGTAAACGCATAACTATTCAATCCCCCCTGAATTAAAATATAGACCCAAAATGCACACAGGTTCTAGTTACTCTCATCACCCTGTAGACAGCAACAGAATCTCAATAACGTGAGTTTTTGCACACAAAACCCAGAAGTAGCAGAATATGTCACAGTATGAAGTATCTAGATGTTTCCTTCCAATTGACACTGGATGGGCAAGAACAGAAACAGGTAAGAACAAGGATAGACCAACGGCAAAGGCAATCTTATGAATTTATTCACCTGCAAAAGCCTATGGCATCTTAGGGAGGTTCACTTCCTTTTGGCAAAATCTTGGGCTGTATCCAACCAAGTCCTACTCACAGTAAACCCATTAAAATTAATGGGCCTAAGTTAGCAAGTCTCTACAGCTGCAGCACATGCTGTAACCTTCCAACAGTTTGACTTCACCCCCAAAGGCGTGCTCCTCTATGGTTTCCCAAGGCAGATGGATGCCAACCAAGTTAGTCATGTTTATTAGTTTCAATGGATCTACTCTGAGTAGGACTAAAACTGGAGACAACCCAATTGTTTTAGTTTTCTTACCTCCAGCCAGGGCAGCTCAGCATACTGTTCTTACCTCATCATTCTCTGTTCTTCCTCCATCTGTTTCCTCACTTGCTGCAGTTCCCTGATCAGCTCAACATCTGTGCCATTCACCCAGGTGTACACCACATCAATAGGCATTGGCAAGCAAAGCCTATAAGAGAAATCCCATTAAGAGAGAGAAACCAGCTCAACCTGTCCAGGCTTAAATTGAAAAGCAATTCACAGCAGCACAGATTACATTCGCCTGCAACCAGTCAGTTGAAACTCATGAGTTTCAAATGATAAACTTGTTCCATTATTTCTGGCATAATCAAAACATTCAGTTAAGCTTTGTTTCTTCATCAGTTTCTCATTTTTAATCAATGTGCTTCTGCATCACCACACATTAAAAATACACTTACTCTGGTTTACACATTAAAAATACATTAAAAATATTAAAAATAATGTTTACACATTAAAAATACACTTACTAACCTAGACAGCATCTTAAAAAGCAGAGACATCACCTTGCCGACAAAGGTCCGTATAGTAAAAGCTATGGTTTTCCCAGTAGTGATGTATGGAAGTGAGAGCTGGACCACAAAGAAGGCTGTTCGCCCGAGAATTGATGCTTTTGAATTATGGTGCTGGAGGAGACTCTTGAGAGTCCCATGGAGTGCAAGAAGATCAAACCTATCCATTCTTAAGGAAATCAGCCCTGAGTGCTCACTGGAAGGACAGATCCTGAAGCTGAGGCTCCAATACTTTGGCCACCTCATGAGAAGAGAAGACTCCCTGGAAAAGACCCTGATGTTGGGAAAGATTGAGGGCACAAGGAGAAGGGGACAATAGAGGCCGAGATGGTTGGACAGTGTTCTCGAAGCTACAAACATGAGTTTGACCAAACTGCAGCAGTGGAAGATAGGCATGCGTGGCGTGCTCTGGTCCATGGGGTCACAAAGAGTCGGACACGACTAAACGACAACAAAAGAAAGATTCTTAAAACTTGTAACTTTTTATGTTCTTTCCTTCCAATGACCCTTCATGCAGTATTTCTCAAACACTTATTTTTGAGTTTGGCTCCCCATTCTTAAATGTATAGTGCTTTTAAAGCAGGAGATACATAAATAAAACCTACATCTACCATACTAACCCCCCCCCCCAAAAAAACCCCACACCTCTCATAGCAGATTGTGCAGAGCTCCTTGCACAGGGTCGTATGTGCATGCAACCCATTGCTGTGTGCAAAGATCCATGGAAGAGGCCACTCATGTCCCACATTAATCATAAACAAGATTGGGATTATAATGCGGCAAGTGTGAATTAAATTTAAAATACTGACAGATGCTAAAGAAAGAGGGGGATTTGCCCTGCCGGATTTAAAATTGTACTATGAAGCAGCAGCGTTTTGCTGGCTGAAAGAGTGGATGCTCCTCGAGAACACAGACATTTTGGACTTGGAAGGTTTTAATAATGCATTTGGTTGGCATGCATATTTATGGTATGATAAAATCAAGGTGCAGAGGACCTTTAAAAACCATATTGTCAGAAAAGCATTGTTTAATGTTTGGATAAGATATAAAGATTTGTTGGAAAATAAAACCCCTAGATGCTTGTCACCTTTGGAGGCTAAGGCAGTGAAGAAACTCAATATGGAGGCCGGATGGCCAAAGTATTGGGAAATTTTGGAACAAGATGGAGATAAATTGAAATTACAGAGTCATGAGAAATTGAAACCAAAAGTACAAGATTGGCTCCATTATTATCAAATAATGGAGGTTTACAAACAAGATAGAAAAATTGGCTTCCAGGTGGAAAAATCAAAATTAGAGACTGAACTGTTAGAACCCAATACTAAGAACTTGTCAAGAATGTATAATTTGCTGCTGAAATGGAATACACAAGACGAAACAGTTAAATCGGCTATGATTAAGTGGGCACAGGACATTGGTCATAACATTATGTTTGCTGACTGGGAATGGTTGTGGAACACCGGTATTAAATTCACGGCATGTAATGCCTTAAAGGAAAATATTATGAAAATGATTTACAGGTGGTACATGACCCCAGTCAAGCTAGCAAAAATTTACCATTTGCCTGACAATAAGTGTTGGAAATGTAAAGAAACTGAAGGTACTTTCTATCACCTTTGGTGGACATGCCCGAAGATTAAGGCTTTCTGGGAAATGATATACAATGAAATGAAAAAGGTACTTAAATGTACTTTCCCTAAGAAACCAGAGGCCTTTCTCTTGGGCATTGTCGGCCAATTGGTGTCAAAGAAAGACAGAACTTTCTTTATGTATGCTACAACAGCAGCAAGAATACTTATCGCAAAGTATTGGAAGACACAAGATCTACCCACCCTGGAAGAATGGCAGATGAAAGTGATGGACTATATGACATTGGCTGAGATGACTGGCAGAATCCGTGATCAGGGAAAGGAGACGGCGGAAGAAGAATGGAAGAAATTTAAAATCTATCTTAAGGACTATTATAAACTTGATGAATGTTAGAATGTCGAGGTTTTAAGAAAGAAAGGATTACAGCGATATAAGATTAGACTGAAGGAAAGATTAAAAGGACAGAGACTTGACAGAAATATTTAGAAGTTGCTAAAAAACTTTGGACATTGGGATGCAGAAAGGGGAGGTATGGGGGAGTCTGAGAAACAAGGTTCATGAAAAAAAAAGGTTATGAAACTATGCATGTTTGTATGTCTTTTTATATGTTTGTATTGTTTTAAAATTTTTTTGTAAAATCAATAAAAAATATTATATAAAAAAATATATATAATGCGGCAAGTGGGGAAGAAGGTCACCTCAACAAATCCAGCATGGATCTGTTATGCTCCTCTGCTGCAAGGCATTTAATCTATGGCTGGTGTGGAGAGGAAGGTCCCATCTGTTTCAGGAAGCCAAAAAGTTTGTTTCCCTCTTCTAGGTGTTCCATGGTCTTCCCCAGGGTTTGACAACCACAGTCTTAATTCCAAAACTCAGCCCTTGATTCAGGAGTTCAGATCCTCATTTATAACTCTGGAAAACTCTTATGAAAAGTAGGAGGGGGAAATCACATTTTCTGCTCACACATCCTGCCCAAGTTCAAAACCAGTATGGATTTTCAAACTTAATGTAACATTTTCCACCTATGGCTTCTGTCGAAACTGTTCTAAAAATACTTATGCGGAGGAAAACAATGTGTCACAACCAGCCATTCATGATTTATTCCAGCTATGTCATTGTTTGTGTTAAATTGGCCAAAGATACATCCTCACTGTCTGTTTTTCCTGACTTTGCCACAGCCAGACCCCCTGCACACCCTGTTCTAACACACATAGTACCAGTTCACATGCAGTCCCCCCTGGTGCCTATGATCAGCAAATGTCCAGGAAGGGAATTAGGGAGGCCTCATTCCTCCGCCCACAGATATACAAAGGAAAGAATGTTAAGAGTAGCCCTACCGGTTCAAAACAAAGGTCTATCGAGCCCAGCATTCTGTTCCCACAACAGCCAATCAAGGAAGCCCACAAGCACCACAGATCACTTCTGCTTATGATCCCCAATATTCCAAGGAACACCAGAGCAAGCCTATATGGCCATCATGACGAGTGGCCACTGATAGCCTTATCTTCCATGAGTTTGTCAAATCCCCTTCTAAAGGTACCCAAGTTGGTGGCCATCGCTACCACTGCAGCGAGTTCCATTGTTTAACTACTTTGCAGTGCGAGAAAGTGCTTCCTTTCATCTACATGTTTTGTACAAACCACAGCATGTCACTGCCCCTGGACCCCCTTACAATCTGGCCATCATTTGTTTGGAGCAAAAAGAGCACACAAATGGCATTCACTGGCCCCTGAATGTATGCAGGTACATCTCTGTTCATACTAAATAATCTACAAAGCGAGGAAAGGGGGCTATGAGGGCAATGAGGGGCATTCTGTGGGGCCTCCCAAATTCCCCATGTCCTAAATCAGGCTTCCTCAATCCCGGCCCTCCAGATGTTTTTGGCCTACAACTCCCATCATCCCTAACTAGCAGGACCAGTGGTCGGGATGATGGGAATTGTAGTCTCAAAGCATCTGGAGGGCCGAGGTTGAGGAAGCCTGTCCTAAATTATCTGAGATCCAGCTTACCACATTGGATTACATGTACTTTGTTTTCCTGTTTACCAATAAATAATGTGTGAGAGTTCAGTAGATATTTAATAAATATACTTCATAGGAGTAGTTGCCTTTTAAAAAAAGTTAATTATGATGCCTAAAGTTGTAAAAGTTAATTCTAGCTTCAAAACTGCCTGGTTTGACTGGCTTTATATCCATTCGTTTGCATCTACTTTTGCAGTCTTAGAAAAGGAAAATTCTCCATCTCCTATCATTGCATGAGGATTCCTTTCAAGACCTGCTAACTAGATGGAGAATATATGCACTCAGAACCCTGCATGAATTGGCTTACAGGTGAATCTTTTCCTTGCAAGCTTGCTGTTGCACCATTATTAAAGTCCTGTAACACACGTGCAATGGTTCTGCAACACCTTATTTTATCTTACAAAAACATAGTCTACTGGGATATTCTTAATACCCTGCTACACCCTAAATTAGCCGTGCCTCTTAATGATAAATAATAATTTTGTTCAGTAGCTGGAACATGACCCACACAGCTGTATAAATGGAAGGTTTGCTTTGGCCAAATAACAACAGTTTTTTCGAGAGCTGATCCAGATGGACAAGTGTCTCAAGTTAAATCGGGCATCCCTAGAGTGTTTAATTTTAGTTAAGGAAAATTAAAACATTTATTGTGTCTGCCCAATCCTTGAAATGCTGGCAAGCCATCCTAGAACACCAATTATCCAAAAACAATTTATTTTTAACCATCTGGCTCATGCAAAGAGACTGGCAGACACTTAGGACACAAAGGAAGGCATGAGACAGAAACAAATGGAAATTCCTTTCAGTCTGGTGGCGGCAGCAGATTTAAATACTGTTTCTGATCAGGAGGCGGTGCTGACAGATATGGAACAAAAGACGGCTCTTGAAGGGCTCCATTATTTCCTATTCCAGAAGGTTAGGAGAAGAGCACATAGCTCTTCAGGAAAGAGCCATAGCTTTGTGGGACGGAACCTGCTTTGCCTTCAAAAGGTCCCAGGTATAAACCCCAGCATCTCTAGGTAGGGCTGGGAGACACAGTTGCTCTAAACAAGGAATGGCCCCCAGCGGTTTCTAATCTTGCCCCATCAGTCATTTAACCCATGAGGGCCACTACCCTGAACCCACATCCACCTGTCAATCTGTGGACATCACTTGTGATGTCAGCTGAGGGGTAGGAGGGTTCAATTCAGTGCTGTTCCCAGCAGGATTTAACCTCAGTTTGATAGCTGACAATTGGAAAGTTAAAGTCTGCTCAGTTTGGATGTGAGTACCTGTTCCCTCCAGGAAACAGGAGTACACAGTCAAAGGAAGCATGAGAAAAACCTGTATACCTGTGATATGAAAATCCAAACATAAACTGCGAACAACCCTTGAGTGGAGATTATGGTTTATAATAAAAGATCTGTTTCATAGCAAATTCTGAGTTATCAATGTCAATGATGGGGCAAGATTAGTGTCAATTTTATTTCTATACAGCCTTTCCCTATTTTATGTTTACTGTGCTGCTTTGTCAGTCTGATGAATTTGCACAGAAAACCTTATTCTATCCTCTCTTGGCTACAGAACGGACCAGGACAATCTCAGATTAAAGGAGGCATGCGAGCCCTTCTCCAAGTCTCCCCTTTTCACTTGGGCCAGCACTGCTTTCACCCAAGCATAAGTGTTATTTCAATGAGCTGTGAATGCTCCCAAATTGTCAGTGTTTTGAAATCTAGGCTGCTGAAAGCCCCTGTGTTTCAAAAGGCATCTACACTCTCCATCAAGGCATCTCCCAAGGGGCCAGGCAAGATAACCAAGGCTGCAAACCTAGCCACATGTAAATTCCACTTAAACCCACACTGAACAAATTTAATTGCTCAGCTCAGACATAAAAATCACCATCACAAGAACTTTCTGACATAAGAGCTGTTCAGCAATGGAAAAGAGGTGGTGAGGCTCTCCTTCCTTGGGAGATTTTAAAGCAGAGCTATTAATCAAATGCCACTAGCTTCCAATGTCAAAGGCAGCCTCTGAACGCCAGCTGCAGCCACAAGCAGGGAGAGGACTGTTGACTTCAGTTCCTGCTAATGAGCTTCCCACAAGCATCTAGTTCAGGAGTAGGCAACCTAAGGCCCAGGGGCCAGATCCGGAAATCACCACGTTTTTACATGAGTAGAATGTGTGCTTTTATTTAAAATGCATCTCTGGGTTATTTGTGGGGCATAGGAATTCGTTCATTATTTTTTTCAAAATATAGTCCGGCCTACCACATGATCTGAGGGACAGTGGACTGGCCCACAGCTGAAATAGGTTGCTGACCCCTGAATCTAGTTGGTCACTGTGTGACTCTTATGATGTTCTAAAAAACAAACCAGGAAACCAGTCTCTGCAGCTGCCACTTGTCTAAAGTACTGGAAGAGGTGAAAGAGAGGTACAGGTTGTTCTCCCAGTTCTCAACTCTTCCTCCATTTCTCAGCCATAACAAATATTCCCAATATTAAACATATAATGAAGATGCTAATACCCCAAGGTGATGTTACGTTCTACACTGTATTTTTCAGATATATAAAGATACTGTTATGTACAGGTCACGCAACCAGGAAGAGATTGATAACATCAGCCACATCCTCATTTGGCTGCGGTTTACAAAGGGAAAAAAAAACCTATTCATTGTTCTTCAACAATGAAAATAAATACTTTACTTGGTAGACAGGAGGTATACTAGGAGGTAGACAGGAGGTATACTAGGAGGTAGACAGGAGGTATACTATACTGTGAGTGCAAGGTATATCTGGGGATTTAAAATGTCTAACAGTGATTATATTTTCTGTGGAGAAGAATTACCACAAATGTTTCGTAGCAACATGACCTCAAAGACTACATCCTGCTTTCAATGAAGATTACCTTTCTAGACAATTTTCCTGCTTTGCTGAAGTTTAGGGAGCCGATGCAATCGCCCCCAAATTTATTTTGACTAATTACTTCAGAAAGAAAAAGAAGCTTGAGGATCACAATATTATAAATGCTAAAAACTAATTTAAAAATTCATAGTTACTTACACACTGTGGTTCTGGGTGTGTGTGTGTATTAATGGTTGTTTGGAATTGAAGTCAGAAGACAGAAACAAGTGAGTAATCTTTATGATTCAAACTCAAACCCGGCATGACTATGACTTCAACACAATCAAAACCAAATTAGTGAGCTATAACACATTTTACTGTTCCCATTTACATTCTTCTATTCCAATAGATTTCCAACAAAGTAGTTAAATAATAAGGGGGGTGAAGTTGCAAAAATACAGTAGGAGAGGTATGGCCATATGGATGAAAGAGAAAAAGCAGGTGGAAAGTGGAGCTGCAGAAGAGAGAAATTGTTTCAGAAATGAGGTTAGGAAGGTGAAAAGGGAAGAAGAAAAGTTTGGATTTGATATCCCACTTTATCACTACCCGAAAGAGTCTCAAAGAAGCTAACATTCTCCTTTCCCTTCTTCCCCCACAACAAACGCTCTGTGAGGTGAGTGGGGCTGAGAGACTTCAGAGAAGTGTGACTGGCCCAAGGTCACCCAGCAGCTGCATGTGGAGGAGCAGGGAAGCGAACCCGGTTCATCAGATTACGAGTCTACTGCTCTTAACCACTACACCACACTGGCTCTCCGGGAGCTTTGTAGTTGCACAGAGTGTGTTGAGGAAGGTCTAGAGCAGGGCCATGCATGGCCCAAGGGCTGCATGTGGCCCTCAATGCCTTCTTGGGTGGCCCTCAGCTACATTTGATGCCCCCCATCTCAGCGCTCGGCTTTGGGAAGGTGGTGTGAAGGCTCTCCTGACACAGTCATCCAGCCTCCTTCCGAAAACCTAGCTGTAGCGCTTTCTCAGCTTTGGAAAGGAAGAGGGACGATTCTAGGCCCCTTCCAGAGCCTCACACCTCCTTCCCAAAGTCTGGCACCTCAGTTATCCAGCTTTGGTAAGGCATTAGAAGGGCTCTCTCTCTGCTTCTCTGCAGGACACAGTAGCATGCAGGCTGCAGGTTCTCTGCTTAAGTACTTTTGCAGCCACCCTGGTCTAGGGGGTTATCAGGGGGAGTTGGCAAGAGAAGCAAATAGGAGGGCTGACCCCCCCCCCCATAATACAATATGATATTGAAAATCAGATGTAGCATATACACAACTGACTACCCAGAGGTAATGGTGTATCCATTTTATCAAATACTTTGCTATCAGGTAGCCTGAGCCTTTAATTGTTGAGATGAGGGCATTGCAATCAGACCAGCTGCAACTACAAACACTCCCTCTTTTAAAAGCGGTCCCTCGTTTATCCTTGGCTCTTAGGGACAACATACTATTCTCTGGATAGGATGACTCATAGATCCTCTGCACCCCACGCCACCTCCAAAAACTGTGGAGAACTCAGGGGAAAGTCTCACACAATGTGCTGAGCTTAAAAACAAGCAAAAGTTTCCGCCTGCTCCAAAGCTTCAGTGGAACAGAAGAATCCTCTGCCACTTGCAGAGGACCTGGGGTGCAGGGACTCCCCTGAAGCATTAGGAAGGAGCAGCGTGAGTCTCTTGCACTGCTTCCATCTGCTTGAGGCTCACAGAAGATTTGAGGAAATGTGTGTGTAAGTGATGCCAAAGAGTCTGAGTTGAGGAGCAAGCCCAAACAGACAAGATGCAATTCTCAGGTGGATTTAACCATCAGTCTCTCTTCTTCACTGGGAACTTTGGAAATTGTAGTTCTGTGGGGGAAATACACGGTGTCCTAACAACTTTCAATACCTTTCACAAACTACTGTTCCCAAGATTCTTTAGCGAAAGCCATGACTGTTCAAGATGGTATAATACAGTTTTAAATGTACAGTGCAGAAGGGACGATACAAAGACTGCACACTTATATACAGGTTCAATGGAAAAGATGAACAGAATATCAAAGTGGCAGCCAAGCATTTGGAAAAGTTTTATCGCCGTTTTCTGCAACCACACTTTTTCTTCTGCATTCTCCTCCACATCATCAGAAATCTGATTCATATATAGACTGTAGGAAGGAAGGACAGAAACATAGCAAGACGCAGGCAAAGTTGTGGGCGCTTTCCCCCACCATCGAAAACTGTTTCAGCAATGACAGCTTGAAGGTGGGGAAAGAACGGGTTGTGCAAAGGTTAAACTGTGCTACTGTTCACCAATGCTTTCACAAACACAAGGAAGGGGGGGGGAGAGACTGCCATTCTGGATTCAAGACTTACCTGTTCTGAAATGATTTCCCAGCAACGTTGTCTCTATAAGAGTCAAACAAAACATGATACTGGTCCCGACTCCACTCTAGAACAACCTACAAAAGAAGGAGTATCTTATATCATACCCTAAAATGGTGATGCATTAGGTTGACATTTAAAATCAGTGGCACTGATCTTCAGGTGGTAGTACAGGGCAATCCCAGGCTGTCTTTATTTTACAGCAGTGAATCGATCATATACCAGAACTTTAGGTTTGCACATTTAAAGAAGATTAAAGCATCCTTCCACCTCACTGCTGTTTGGAAAGTGACAAGAAAATGCATTTTAAAGTGTGAGAAGAAAGAATTGCTAACGGGATGCAAACAAATCAGAATGAATGTGCAATAAACAGGTCATCTGGAGAGACCAATGTAGAAAGAAGAGCAGGACCACTTACACTTTAGCAAGGAATAAGTCAATGTTTGAGTTCCCTCCTACTGAAAAGATTTCTTCCAAGGCTACAATCCTAACCCCACTCACTGGGAGTAAGCCCCACTGAATTCAACAGGACTTTCATCTCAGTAGACATGTTTAGGATTACACTGTAAGAAGAGCAAAGCTTAATCTGGTTTTTCCTGAAATTCTCCATTTTACTCACATAGACATGCAAACCTCAAGAGCCGTTCCAGACCATCCAAGCTATGTTGAAATTGTTTTTAGATGACTAAATTCTTTTTTTACATCCAGAAATTTACAAAATCTGCACAACTTGTCAGACTCAAGGACTCAATGTTCACATCTTATCTCACTTTCCCTCCCTTCCCCTGTCAGCAAGATAAATCAGATGCCTCAATCCCACAAACTATTTCAACATGAAGACTTTATGTTGAGAACTAGGAAACAAAAGTTTGTTGCTGTGTTCTTAGCTTGTTTAAGCTAAGAACATATGTTATTAAGCACATTGTTCCCCACTGAGGCCCAACACTGGAAATAGACAATGAGATAAAACTGACAAAGAACAGAGCAGGGACACATCAGATCACAAGATCTGAATGAACACAGGCATCAGAAACTGTCAAGATATGGAGTAGTTCCTCTGCAAGTATCACATGTATATTTTGGTGGAGTGGCTAGCACTATCTCGGACCCATCTATTAACCACCGTCTCTGCTGACAGCAAGTTTTAGTTGCCACCACTCACCAAGAAAAGGGACAAGTACACACACATATTTAATGCTGGATTGTTTTTAACACTCGATTGGAAGCCGCCCAAAGCGGCTGGGGAAACTCAGCCAGATGGGCAGGGTATAAATAATAAATTATTATTATTATTATTATACATTTTACTTGTTCTTCCTCCAGCTGCAGTCACCCTTCATGATTCTCCTTGGCGTTCTCCACCTCTTTGCTCCACTCCCAACCGCTCACACAGCAAAGCTGCCTGGGTAACATCATAAAGTACTGGGAATGATCCCTACTAGTGCCTTGGCCAACCTGGTGCCCTCCATATGTTTCGAACTACAATTCCCACCTGCTCCAGTCAGCACAACTATGCCTGCTGGGAGGGGTGATGGAAGTTGTAGCCCAAAACTTCTGGAGGAATAGAATATGGCGGAAGAAGAACGCTGGGAGACTACAGGAAACTGTGCAGCAGGTAATGTGGGCTATGAATAAAGAAAGGGAGTATAACAAATGCAAGGAGAAATCCAGAGAAAGACAGGAGGAATGTAGGGGGGTGGGCGCAATATAAATGAGGAAAAAATGGCAATTAAAGAGTGGCAAGGGAAACGATGTGCGTATAGAACAACGGGTGGGAGCTTCAGGAAGATGAGAAGGGCGCAGCACGTGCTGTAAATAAAGTTTCTGCTAAAATCTACGAGTCTTTAGGAGTAACATACCTACCAGGACGAAATCCAACAGGCTGCGATCTTCCCGACACAGGAGATGCAATGAAGGAGAAAATAATTGTGCCTGTAACGCAGCTGCTTAAATGCAGGGGAAAGGAAAGATGGCGGGGGGAGGGGGGACTGGAGCGGAGACGGGAAGAGGAAAACCGGGACTGTCTGTCACATGCAAGGTGGGAAGGAGGGAGGGAACCCTTAGCAGGATTTTAAGGGAAGTGCAGTCGGGAGAAGGATCCTGGAAGTGCGGCTGAGGGAGGGGATACTTGGGAGGGCTGCAAACAAAACAACCCCCCGGCTCCCGGCTGCTCCGGAGCGGGCCCCGCAGGTCTCCACTCACCTCTCCGAACTGCAGGGCAGAGACGATCATGAGGACGATGCCTCCGAGGCAAAGGCAAGGCCCATACCTGTGGGAGAGGCAGGTATAGGTCTGTCTCTGCAGGAGCTTCAGCAGCATGACCCGACGGCCACCATCACCCTACAAGCCCGCCGCCGGTGCCCACCTTCCTCTCTTGCGGCCGGCGGCCAATCCGAGCAGCAGCAGCAGCAGCCGTCGCCCAACCCCGCTGCCGGGTGCATCCCAAAGGCCGCCGCTTCCGGGATCGGGCTCGACGGCGCCATCTACGGAGCCACGGCGCCACCTTCGGGCCTGCAGTTGCTGCAGCGGGCGGGCGCCGCCTCCTCCTACTCTTGCTGCGCGTTGCTCCGAGCAGCAGCGTGGAGAGTCTCCTTTTCTGCCCGGGGAAAAAGTCATGTGCTCGTCGGTCTTTTTTGCACGGTCTCGTGACCGCTGGCTAAAGAAAGGCCTTCTTCCTCGCAGTCTTTGAATTAAACAAATCAGTCTAAACCGCAAACGCCGCGTGCAGGCCTGCCCAGCCAAATGCAAGCGTTTTGAAAACAAGAAAAGGTTAAAAGGGAGGGGAGGGCAGACGCGGGTATGTCCCTCTGTCCGTTCTCTCCACACACCCGTGTCCCTTGGTTCTGCCTCGTAGCGCTGCTAGGGTTCTTGGGGCACGGAAGGAAGCTGGAAAGTGGGACGATTCAGTGCAGGCATAAAATGGGGAAACACGTATTCACACGGCGCGTGGTCGAACGGGAATCTGCTTCCACAGGGTGAGGCAATGGCCACCAACTTGGATGGCTGTCAAAAATTACACAGATAGATGTAGGAAAGGGCTGGCTGGGGCAACCCAGCAAGATGGGCGGGGTATAAATAATAAAATTATTATTACTGCTACTACTTCTAAACACGGTGGCTGTGTTCTCCCTCCCCTCAGAATACCACTTGCTGGAAACCACAGCAGCGGAGAGTAGTCAGGTACTGTTTGGGGGTTTCCTATAGGCATCTGGTTGGCCACTGTGAGAACAGGATGCTAGACTTGTGGGCTATTTGATCCAGCAAGCTCTGCTTATGTTCTGATGAGCTTTTCAGAGTCAGGTCTAGAATGATGGTTCACATTTTTGAGGCAGCAAGAGGCGCTTGATTTTTTCTTCCTCAGCCTCTAATGCAATGTGTGTGTGTGTGTGTGAGAGAGAGAGAGAGAGAGAGATTACTTATGTAAAAGCATTAAAATAATGCTCATAAATTACATAGTGTAATCTAAAACACCCTAAAAAGGACTTAATCCACCAGCCTCTTGGTGACAAAGGTGGCGTTCGTATGCAGCATCTGAAAGAACACAGAGTTGGGGCAAGACACACCTCATGGAGGGGGTCATTCCACAGATGTGGAGGCACCACTGCAAAGGCTCTTCCATGGGCCTGCACAATACAACTCAGGAAAAGCCAGGAGAGGCTCTTCTGCTGATTTGAATACAGTACTCAAAAGAAATACCAGCTAGATGTTTCCACATACTAGTGACACCTTACACCATATTCCTTGATGAAATCACACACAGTTCCATGTAGATGTTAAACACTTGATAAAAAAGGATAGAACTCTGGTATACCATTGCACAATTGCCACGGAGCAAACAGTTATAGTCTCCAACACTGTCTGGAATGTGTTATCCAGTTAGGACCTATTGTAGTAAAGAAGAGAGAGTTGTCCATGTATGCCAGGCATGGCCAAACTTGGCCTTCTAGATGTTTTGGGACTACAACTTCCATCATCCCTAGCCAACAAAACCAGTGGTCAGGGATGATGGGAATTGTAGTCCCAAAACATCTGGAGGGCCGAGTTTGGCCATGCCTGATATACACCAATGGATAAGTTAAAATAATTTTATGCAGCTAGGGCTGGACATACCCCCCCCAAAAAAAACCTCAAATGGTGGGACACCCTCCCCACCCCACACCCTGAAACCCATTGAGGACTATGGTTGCCAGGTCAGGAGTATCTCAGACCCAGAGATTTCAGGGTCCAAACCTGAAACTTGGTGGTGGCTCCTGGTGACATTACTGGGGCATTTCCCTGTGATGTCATGGAGTGGGCCCTGGAGATGGAGGTTAATTGGGAGAGAGGAGACAAGGACAAATTCCCCAGAGTGACTATGCTATAATTTGTAGCCAGCTCTGCCAATATTAAGCTTGAAAGCTGAATGCACAGTCTTCTTAGTGCTTTAATAATATTTTAAAAAAATCTCACCCACCTGAAGATTCAAGTCCTCCGCCTCCAGGCAAACCTGGAGACTTCAGGTCAGACGGGGAGATCTGAGAACCCTGTGCATGTTCAGTGGATATGGAATCCTGACTGACTGTTTGCAAGCGAAAAGAAAACCAAGGGGTTGGTCTAGAGTCGTTGGAACTCTGAAAAGAAGCACTCCAAAAGGCAACATTTTGTTTCAGAACCTCATAAGGGTGTAAAAGGTAAAGGACCCTTGGATGGTTAAGTCCAGTCAAAGGCGACTATGGGGTTGTGGGGCTCATCTCACTTTCAGGCCGAGGGAGCCAGCGTCTGTCCACAGACAGCTTTCCTGGTCATGTGGCCAGCATGACTTAAACCGCTTCCGGTGCAACTGAACACTGTGACAAAAACCAGAGTGCATGGAAATGCCGTTTTACCTTCCTGTCACAGTGGTACCTATTTATCTATTTGCACTGGTGTGCTTTTGAACTGCTAGGTTGGCAGAAGCTGGGACAGAGCAACAGGAGCTCACTCCGTCACAGGGATTCGAACTGCCCGCCTTCAAGCTGACAATTCCAAGAGGCTCAGTGGTTTAGACCACAGCGCCACCCGCATTCCTTATCACTTATGAAAAAGAAGATTTCCTTTCTGTAACCACAAGGCTGTTGCCACTAGGTGGTGCCTAAAACTTTCTGTATTATTATGTTGGGGGTATTGTGTAGGCAGTGGTTTTTCAACTGTTTTCATGGTAGAACTGGGTATCTCAGCAAAAGGAAGGATACTTACCGGTAAGTGTTTGCTGAGATTATGGGAATACAAATATAAAGAGATCGCTGTCCAGGAATTATATACTGGTAGCTGGTGAATCAGCCAGTGCTGGAAAAAGGCATTCTCTGTCACAAAGGCCACTTGGGCATCTAGTGACAATGTTGGATCCAGGAGGTAGCCTCCCAATTATGTAGCTGCTCCTTCCTGGAGACTGCATACCCTCCCTACCATGCCACCTTCTTGTCATGATTCAGTCTCGGTTTGTTGGCTCTCCCCAGCCCATTACTGCACCTAAGTGCTACTCTAATGCGGGCCTATCCCATGCAAAAAATGAAAAGATGAGTACATTTTCAGTTGCCAAAATCACAATAATCTTTGCTTTTTCCTTTGCACACCTCCAGTGGCCCTACATACTGTACTAGCTCAATTTCATGGTATTAAACTTTTCTCCTAGTTTAAAAAAAGGAAACTATATTTGAAATTTCAGTTACTTCCACGCTACTGATAGAAACCACAAACTTTTATTAATTAAGATTAAAAAATTACTAGAAGGATAAAAAGGATTGTTCTTAGGAAATAAGATGTCAAGGAAATAAACAACTATCTGATTTTTAGAAGACATCTGAAGGAAGCTATCTTTAGGGAAGTTTTTAATGTTTGATGTTTTGTCGCTTTATTATTATTATTATTATTATTATTATTATTATTATTATTATTATTCTGTTGGGAGCCACCCAGAGTGTCTGGGAAAACCCAGCCAGATGGGTGGGGAATAAATAATAAATTATTATTATTGTTATTATAATAAAATAAAGGTATGAAAATCCTCCAAGCCATTTGTCTCTTTGTGTCCCATTGTTGAGACTCAACCTGATCTGAATGTCAAAGAAATTCACTGGCTAATTATAACCTGAAGTTACCTTTGATTTGCGTTTCAATCCACAAACATTCAAAACATTAGAAGAAGACAATTGTTTATATTCTATGGTAGTCATAGGTTAATGGCAACAACTTTCCTTTAATTAATTTGTGACATGCTCCAGGTTGTTTTTTCAGAGAGGGGAGACTATTGAGCCAGGCAATATAATTACATAATCCCCAGATCAACTACCTGCAGGGTTTTTATTTAAATGAAGCAGTCCATTTCCTTCATATCAGTCAGTTCTGGAAATCAGATATGCACTACTGTTTATGCACACTTGCATTCTTCCATGAAAGACAACACAACTCATTCAAAGTGTATTGTGGATTATGGGCAATAACTACTTGATTTTTCTCCTTCTGATTTGTTTGAAGTCCATTATATGCACATATCATTTTAATACTGATTTCTTAATCAGTATACTGTACCACTCTCTGTGTTTAGGTTTTATGGCAAAACTCTTTAGCTCCACTCTTTTATTCCTTGCAGACCAAACTGCAGAAAGAGAAGAGCTATATTTTCCAGTTAATGCTGACATTTGAATCTTTGCCCTTAGTGGTCCATAAGACCACTTGACCCGGTATAACAAGGTACAGAAAGAGGGAGAATTACTAGCCTTTGCTCTGTGTGCAACTGGTTTTTCCTTCAATTTCAGTTGGATTGTGAATAGGAACCTTGTCAGCCAAAAAGCCCCATTTACCATTACTACTTCCTTAAACGCTTAAGCAAAGTGCAAAGTCCTGATGTAGCTAACAACCACCATGGATACTGAAATATCAGGGTATTGTTTATAGCACAACTGAGTAATAATGCTTGACCAATGCTCATGTTGAAGACAGGTTGAAAGAGATAAAACATATGAAGTGGAACCTTCATATGTTACTTTAATGAGTCAGACATGCAAACAAACAGACTGCCGTGATGTATAAAAGGCAAAGAACATTAGGGAATACATCAATCTAATCCAGGCATAGGCAAACTTTGGTCCTCCAGATGTTTCGGACTACAATTCCCATCCCTAGCTAACAGGACAAGTGGTCAGGGATGATGGGAATTGTAGTCCCAAACATCTGGAGGGCTGGAGTTTGCCTATGCCTGATCTAATATTCTGTCTAATCAATCTAATCTTTCTGCTTTTCCTTGCAATATTTTGTACCGTTGTGTAAAACGTTTTATTTGGTGGCCACTAGCTGTATTTTACTCTTATGTCAATGCTTGCTGAAAAATGTAATTTAAAAGGAAGATAACCATTCATTAGGCCACACAGAAGGGTGTTGAGAAATAGTGGGACTTTCTCAACCATCCTCACTGCTTTCTCGCATGATTGTGACTCATGATTTAGAGCCCCTCTCATGTGTTAGCTAAATGGGAATTCTCCCCCTGACCCTCTTTTCGTAAAAGAGAGCCAAAAAGAAGAAGCGGTGGTCCCATGGCTAACTGAAGAATAGAAACGAAAGTGAAAGGCCCGCTTGCTTCCCTGGTGAAAGGACGCAGGATTTTTTTTCCCTCAGGCTCATCCCCGGGTGATGAACTCTAGAGGCAGGAAACCGCGTGCTTTTTTAAAAAAACAGAATTGAATTGCACAATATCCCAGAAACATCTCAGCAATGGGGGGGGGGGGAATTCCTCCCTCCGGTTTGCTGAGGTTGTCGAGAGGCGAGCTCCGAAAAGTTCCGCTTTATGGCTGCGCGAGGAAGCGTTTTCGCCGCGTTGCGTTGCGCAAGGATGCCCGCTCAGAACGTTGCCCGTCTATGAACTTCAGCAATCGTCTCTCGCTGCCCGGGCAAACCACCACCTGGACTTTTGCAAGGCGGGAAACCGAGTAGCTTCCCTAGTTGAAAAACCAAAACAAAAAACTTTTTGTGTGAGGACGTTTTATGTATGGGGCTGGGAGGAGGAGGAGGAGGATTCTGTGGGGGTTGTAGAACGGAACTGTGATGAATGCGAGCGGAATTCGCTTTTTTCTGGAAAAGGACAGCATTGGGTTTGTGAGGGGAATTCGGCTCGCTTCGGTTTCTTAGAGGTTGGACTTGCGCTCTCTGAAGGCAGAGAGAGAGAGAGACTTCCTGCTCTCTGCGCGAGATAACTTTCTGCAGGTGTGTGAGAGGAAGCGAGAGAGACCTCGGTGGCCTCTCTTTTTCTCTCTCTTTCCAAAAGGGCGTCGGACTGAGCTGCGAGTAGAAGCAACTCGGAGGAGGCGGCTGCAGAAGAAAGCGAGGGACTGGTCGTGTCTGCGCGTGTCCTGGTTCTCTTCCACGAAGCTCGCGCGAGGAGGGAGAAAAGGCGTGTGTGTGCGCGCGCGCGCGCGGCGCCTCTGGCCTCCCAATTAAAAGTTTTGTGACTTCAGGCGCTTTGTGACTTCACTCGCCTGCCAGGCTGCTCTCCGCTTCCGCGAGCCGGCGCGGCCTCTCTTGCCTCCATGCCTGGCGGCGAGGAGAGGCAGCCGCTGATCCCTAGGGGGCGCCGCTGGCGGTGGCAGCAGCAGCAGCACAGGATGCCCTGCTGCACGCAAGGAGCGGCCTTCGTTCCGACGCTGCTGGTCGTCTGGTCTTCGGCCTCCTTCATCATCTCCTACGTGATCGCTGTCCTCGAAGGCCACGTGGAGCCGCTGTTCCCGTACATCAGGTGAGAGCCCCTGCTGGGGGGAGCAGGAGGAGGGCGCCCTCTGTGGGAGAACCAGGGGACAGAGTGGCACCCCCGTGTAGAGGGGTTGCTGGGTACACACGTGCGGCGGGAAGCCAGTGCATCCGATCGCAGGCATGCCAGATCAAGTGGGGGAGGTTTTCTTGGCCCCTGGGTGGGAAAAGGTAAAGGGACCGCTGACCATTAGGTCCAGTCGTGGCCAACTCTGGGGTTGCGGCGCTCATCTCGCTTTATTGGCCGAGGGAGCCTGCGTACAGCTTCCGGGTCATGTGGCCAGCATGACTAACCCACTTCTGGCGAACCAGAGCAGCACACGGAAACGTCGTTTACCTTCCCGCTGGAGTGGTACCTATTTATCTACTTGCACTTTGACGTGCTTTCGAACTGCTAGGTTGGCAGGAGCAGGGACCGAGCAACAGGAGCTCACCCCATCGCGGGGATTTGAACCGCCGACCTTCTGATTGGCAAGTCCTAGGCTCTGTGGTTTAACCCACAGCGCCACCTGCGTCCCTTATGTCTAAATGCTGCCTGTATGGAGAGTCGGGGCAACTCCCTTCATATAGAAAGGTAGCTTTAAGAGAAGGTAGGTGCTTCTCCCTGACATTCTCGCTTTCTGTAAGCAGGGAGTTTTAGTTCATGCAGGGAGTGTTTTGACCTGCAACTTTCCACATGCACCTTTAAGTGGCCCAGGCTATTGGGGACGACGACAACCAATGGCTTCCAGTTACAAGAGCAGAGATTCCGACTATACATTAGGAGGAATTTTTGACGGCAAGAGCTGTCAGAGAGTGGAATGGACCCCCTCGGAAGATGGTTGAGTCAACTTCAGTGGAGGTCTCTAAGCAGAGATTGGATGGTCATCTGTCATGGATGCTCTAGTTGAGATTCCTGGGTTGCAGGGAGTCGGACCTTGAGGTCCCAACTCTACAATTCTATGATTCTATTTCAGTCTGCTGGATCTATAAACTGGCCCAGAGGGAAGGGGAGTCTGGTGGTAATGTTCTGAGATGATTGGAGTGGACTGTACCACTTCATACAAGAGGGATCATACTGGCAAGTAGACAAGCGGTGTGGTATGGGGAAATGGCTGGGTTAAAGTACTTTATGTGCTAATTTTGACTTGGAGGTTTTCGTTTGATCTTTAAACATAGTGAAGCATTCAAAAGTGTTGTCTCCTTACGACAGTCTCAAACAGGCATAGGCAAACTTGGCCCTCCAGATGTTTTGGGACTACAACTCCCATCATCCCTGACCACTGGTCCTGCTAGCATGTGTAGCCTGGCCTGTGAGGTCTTCAGTTCCAAAGTTTAAGGATGTGGTTTTAAGCGCTCACCAATTTGATTAAGGGAGCTTACTGGTATGTAAACTGCACTGATTTCCATGGGATTTATAGTCTCCAGAAAGTGGATTTAGGATTGCAACTTTAATGGAATGCTGATTGTCATATAACAATCCCACGGACAAAACAGAATGAATGCTCAAGACTGGGCATAGTTTAACTTAAACCTTGTGCAAGCAAATCAGGCTGAATGTTCAATAAACAGGTTGCCTCAAGGAGCCCATAACTAACAGCAAGTTGTGACAGGACAGTAACAGTTTACTCAAGGCCTAAGACCTACTGAGTAAATGTGCATATTGTTGTAGCTCATGTGTTTAACTGATCCTATGTGTCTTTCCTCAGAAATAAATCCCACTGATTTTAGTAGGGCTTACTCCCAAGTAAGGGTGCACAAGTCTTCAACTTTTATTACCCAATCCTTAACCCTGTTTGTTTCTATAAGAAATAGCATCAGGTAAAGTATACTTAGGATAGCGTATTGCAGCTTGAGGTAGAGGTAGTGGTGTAATCCTAACAATATTTACTCAGAAGTAGTAGGACATACTTCTAGGTAAGTGGGTCAGGATTGCAACCCAAGTCCCACTGAATTTGTTAGGACTTGAACTTGTGGTGGGGAAAACAGCACTTGACTTTGTGAAATTATCCCATCTATGTGGGTTCTGTGCATGGCAGCTGCAAGATTTGCAGAAACACAAAACTGAAGCTTTCCCAGTCTTTCCTCTGTTACCAGTGCAGCAAGCACTTGACTTTCTTCCTGGCTTGCAGCTATGAAAGCCACAGACCTTTTGTCAAGGAAAATAGCAACCTTGCTTATTGTTAGATGACTCTCGGGGAGGGGGGGGGGTCTCTTCCAACACTACAATTCTATGATTCTAAGAGGGTGTATTCATACACACTTAAGCTTAAGGGAAATGTTTTGTATTCCTATGGCACAGCGGTTGCCATTCTGCTGCTAAGGAAACTGACCCTGCCGTAAAGTTGGTCTCCAGTGGAAGAAAGAAACTTGGATAGTTTCCCTGGGCATCATTGGTTACTGTACTACTTAACAGCATCTAGTGAGATGACACACAAACAGAGAGAGAGAGTCAGACATGTAATCATATGCAGATACGGGATTTCCTCTGTGCAATTTATATTTAGTAGAAAGTTTTTGGTTTCTGTGGTATGGCCCCTTGGCAACATGACTAATTCCAGGAAGCATATTTTCAAATATAAGGTTATTGCCTATTTTTTCCTATAATTTTTCAATAAAATTGTACACACTTTCTTTTTTTCTCATGACCGTGCTGGTTATGGAAACCCGGGAGTATCTTTCATTGTCTTTATGGCTGATATAATGCTGAACCAATCAGTATGTAAGCACATGAAAGTGCAAAAAAAAAAAAAAATCCTTACTTGTTCTGCTGTGTCTCATGCTAGGCCTGAGAGAGTAGAATACACATGCTTTGAGTTGATCTTAAAACTTTAAAAGATGAGGGTAGAATGGAAAGTGCAGCTTCTGGGTGCTGCATGAACTGAATGATCAATGTGTTGGCTCATCATGACCCTACAATCTGAGACAAATTAATGAACAAAAGCAAAGCTGACCATAACTTTTCTTTGTAGTGCTTTACCTTTGTTTAACCTTAATTTCAAGCCTTTTTTTTTAAAAAAAAAGAAACCTGCCTCAGAGTTAAGCTTTTCAGAACAGCTATTTTTGTTTGGTTGTGTCTCCCCTTAACACAGTGGAAACTGACTTCTGACCAAAACTTTTGTTATATTGCTTTTTAAAAAGGTAAAGGGTAAAGGGACCCCTGACCATTAGGTCCAGTCGTGGCTGACCCTGGGGTTGTGGCGCTCATCTCGCTTTATTGGCTGAGGGAGCCGGCGTACAGCTTCCGGGTCATGTGGCCAGCATGACTAAGCCGCTTCTGGCGAACCAGAGCAGCGCAGGGAAACACTCTTTACCTTCCCGCTGGAGCGGTACCTATTTATCTACTTGCACTTTGACGTGCTTTCGAACTGCTAGGTTGGCAGGAGCAGGGACCAAGCAACGGGAGCTCACCCCGTGACGGGGATTCGAACCACTGACCTTCTGATTGGCAAGTCCTAGGCTCTGTGGTTTAACCAGAGGTGGGAGAGGAGGAAAGAGGGACAGAGGCCAGTGTTGCCTGTTGCACCCCTGACCATCATTCAAGCCACCCCAGGGTGCCACAGCACACTGGTTGAAAACCACGGGCCTAAAATAATAGAACCAGAGTGTCTTATTACTGGTTACCTGGACGCAGTTTTTCTAAGTTAAATGTTTATGTTTCTGCTTCCTCACTGTTTTGTCATTGAGGCACAATTCACAGCATAGTTAAAATGTAGTCACATTATAGATGTTATTTAATGACAATCTTTCAAACGCTGTAATTCATACATAAACCCAATTTTTAAAGGTTTAAATAAAAATGAATGGCATTCAATGCAATTTTAATTACTTGTGATGCTCTTAAACCATTAAGTGTTCCAAGAAGAAATTCAAATTGCACATTGGTCACGTGCAAATTCCATTCTCATCTTACCTAATGCTCTTCAAAGACTTTGAAGTGATTGCAGTTCAGTTTACTATTTAGGTAGTCTCTAATTGAAGAAGTACTTCAGATTTGTCCCAAGTGAGTCACTTGGGACATGAGTTTTCTGCTGTCTACCAAGTTACTTAGAGCTAATTTACAATTAATTTGTGACTCTTAACACTTTTTTAAAAATCCTGCGGATTAAAATAAAAGTAAGGGTGTTTCTAAAAGATGAATAAATAAAGTACTGTATGGGGAACCCAGCTGATGGTTGGCACCGACAGGGAGTTTGTATCTGCAAAGTTTACTTTCAGTTTCAAAGAATCCCATGCTTAGCACTGCATACAAACCAGGAATCCTAGTTTTAGTGAGTTAAACAAACCAACTTTGTTTGAAGTTGGCTTGCTTAGCAATCAATCAGATAAAGTAAACTGCAGAATGCTATAGAAAGATTGTGCAGTAAGACCAGCACACACATTCAGGCTGATTCCTATTTGCATGTCTCTTGCTAAATTTAAAATCACACATTCATAAGGATGCAGCATGCTTGTTTTCCAGGTTCAGATATTTGCTTCAAGGACTATGGACCAAATATGGAATTTGCAGCAATGAATCAGGAAATGTAAATGAAGTCCCAGACCGACTGGGAGTTCAATCACTGTCAGTTTGGACACCACCACCAATTATGTGTTTGGTGGAGTGGAAGACAGTTCATTCCTCTCTCACACAGTCTTACACCATTCACAGTTGATAAGTGTCTCAGCACTGATGGAATTATCAATCTGTTGGGCTGTTAGCTATGCTGATTGTTAAGTTGTGGGTGAACATCTTCAGTATATAACACTGATGATAATAGTATATCAGCAGCCCACTCATTTGAATGGCTGTATTCCTATCTCTAGATTATAACCTGATAAAATTGATTGGTTTTTGGTGTGTGTTTTTTTAAAGGATCTACACTGGCAAGAACAGATTTTGAAACAAAGGGGAAATGAGTCACTATCCCTGCCTGCAGAAATTCAAATAAAAAGGGACTTGCTTATTAATACAAATGCACCTCAGAGATACTGGGAGTATTCTACTTTAATAATGTGCACCAGAGCAACTTTTCATGGAACAAAATTGAACTTGCTTCCAAAATATATGTGTATAGAATCAGGCTGCAAGTTTGCAAACCTGAGCATACAGATCTGGTGGTAAATCTGAAACTGAAGTCAATGAAACTTTCTTCTAAATAAATGTGGTTATGTTCAAGGTGTTACTCACTTATTTTTAGACATGTTTCATTGACTTCAGTGTAATGTTGGTTAATGTTTCTCTGACTTGATTAGCAAAGCTGTTTTTCTTTTTTCTTCTTCTAAAGGAGTATGGATATTACATGGTATTTAATAAACCTTCCCAGTAAAAATGCAGCGAAAGTGACTGTCATTATTATTTCAGTTAGATTTAAATGTGTTCCTTGTATATTACAACTGCATGTTTTTGTTTTTTTAGTGATACAGGAGCAAAACCTCCAGAAAGTGGTATTTTTGGATTTATGATTAACATTTCAGCATTTCTAGGTATGTATGTATGTGTCTATTGTTACATTTTTAATTTAAAATTTCTAGTCTGTCTCATCCTAAGACTTGACTGGGTAAAAATGATTACCTGTAAAATGGGCACATATTTTCAGATAGGAAAAACCACAAAAAATGCAGCATTCTCTCTGCTCTGGATTTATGTGGCATTGGCCGCTAGAAGTCAGCCCAAACCCAGTAGTCTTAATTTTATCATCAATGTTAGCTTTATAAATTTTAATCCAGGGTAGTTTCTGAATTCTGGCATTCAGAGACATTAGGAAGGGAAGTAGGCTTTCTGTGACAAATTTCCAAGAAATGCCTATGTTGGAGAGGGGATGGAGAAAGGTTAAGACCAAGCACTATCCCTTTCTGAAGTACCGTTTTGCAAAAGACAGAGTTTAGAACTGTGAATTGCATGGATCCTGCACGAGTCAGACTTTGGTCCTTTGAGTTCTAGTAATTTGTTTAGGTTTTTTAAGTAGCTGTATTGTTTCATCCTGCATTGTGATTTGTTTTGAACTTTTTGTTAGTTACCTTGGTTTTCTTTGGAAATACAGTGGTACCTCGGGTTAAGTACTTAATTCGTTCCGGAGGTCCGTACTTAACCTGAAACTGTTCTTAACCTGAAGCACCACTTTAGCTAATGGGGTCTCCCGTTGCTGCTGCGCCGCCGGAGCACGATTTCTGTTCTCATCCTGAAGCAAAGTTCTTAACCTGAAGCACTATTTCTGGGTTAGCGGAGTCTGTAACCTGAAGCGTATGTAACCCGAGGTACCACTGTAATAGAATATACATCTTTTAATAAATCGGTATCTTACATTTTTCCACAGGGTGGGTTAGCAACTGTTTTTGCACATGGAAGAAATTAAAGGGGTGCATCCCTGGGGCTGAGGAGCAAGCTTAGCTGCGAGCCCAGGTTGTCCCAATCATTTGATCATCAAATCTGCATAACTTCTGCCCGTCATCTGTGTTCCCCGCCCAAGGTTCTGCTCTTGGTTGTTCCAGAATGGGACAGAATGTTGGGAACTAAAATGAATGAAAAGCATTATTTGAGGCCTCCTATCTTTTGCTCACTGTGTTGCGCAGAAGAGCTTTATAGCATATAAATTCTCTGAACAGGATGGAGAATCTTTCTTCTCCTGTGTTGTTGAATGATTTTCTTATAGTCCCAATTTCTTAATAACTTACATTTTTGTCTTTTTTCCAAAAAAGGTGCAGTTACGATGTATGCAAGATACCTAATTGTCAAGGAGCAAAATGAAGTGACACGTTTCGTTTCCCCCTGTTTCAATTTACTATCACTGTTTGTTGGATGGATAGGCTGTGTTGGAATGGGCATTGTTGCAAGCTTTCAGGTAGGCCCAAATAAAATTTATCTTTCTGTCTGTCTTTCCTCAATTGATATTTTGCTTCTCCTTCATCTGGCCTACAAGTAGTTAAGAATACCATATACCGTATTTTGCGCCCCATAAGACGCTCCGGCCCATAAGACGCACCTAGTTTTTTGGGGGGGAAATAAAGAAAAAAAATTTTATTTCCCCCCCCCCAGGTGCGGGGCTGGAAGAACCAGGTCGGGGAACAGTGGGAAGGCACGCTCTGCCTCCCCGCTGTCCCCCGAGCTTGTGGGGCTGGCGATGGGGAGAAGTGCACCAGTCCCGGGAGGGCAGGCAGCTCTGTGCCGCCATCCCGAGCGGGGCGGGACTTAGCGCCCCGCTCGGGATGGCGGCGCAGACCTGCCTGCAGTCCCGCGACGGCAGGCAGCTCTGTGCCGCCATCCCGAGCGGGGCGGGACTTAGCGCCCCACTCGGGATGGCGGCGCAGAGCTGCGCTGGTCCCAGGACCGCAGGCAGCTCTGCAGGGCCACCGGGAGCGGGGCGGAGCTTCTCCCCCGGCTCCCGGTGGCCGGGCAGAGCTGCGCTGGTCCCAGGACCGCAGGCAGCTCTGCAGGGCCACCGGGAGCGGGGCGAAGCTTAGCGCCCCGCTCCGGGTGGCAGCGCAGAGCTGCGCTGGTCCCAGGACCGCAGGCAGCTCTGCGCGGCCACCGGGAGCGGGGCGGAGCTTCAGCGAAAGCCTGCATTCCCCCCATAAGACGCAGGCACATTTCCCCTTCATTTTTGGAGGGGAAAAAGTGCGTCTTATGGGGCGAAAAATACGGTATATAAATCACATTCTAAAGCCTGTCCTTCAGAAAACAAAAACAAAACCTATGGGCAAATCAGCAACCAAGAATTGGAACTAATACTGCATGGAGCAATGCAATGACTCTCTCATCCAGAGGTCAAAGTCCTCCTAAAGACTGTTTCTTGGTTTACTGAATGACAGGCACGTGGTGGCCATTGAAGGAGTGCAGGGCAGATAATTCCAGGTGTCTGTCACTATTACAGATAGTCAACAAACACAAAAAAATGTGGTTCTCCCAACAATGTTCCTTTGGAAGATCTAATGGCATCAAATGATGGTATGGAAATAAATGAGAGAAGGCATTTTAGAAACAATTTATTATATACCTGACAGCCATTTAACACACATGTTGATGGCTTGAGCCCTCTTCCAGCCCACTGCTGTGTCCAGATACCTGTTCAGAGTAGCTAGCTGCTAAACAAAGACAAAATCCCATTGCTTGATTGTTTTGTTTAAATCTGTGGGTTGTGTTGCTAGTTTCATGCTTTCCCATGGTTATTAATGCACTGCTGTGCAGAATTAGCAAGTGGACAAGTCAAATTGTCCTTAACCCTTCACATTGTGACATTTCCTTTTATATATTTAGAAGCTGTGCCCTGTGCCTTAGGTTTTGCAAGAATTTGTAGCATAAGATATGAGAAGAGTGAATGAGGTAATTAACTTCATGTGCAGATGCCAAAGTCAAGCAAGGTTAAGCAGATTGTTCAAGGCCAACTAGCAAATAACAAGAACCAAAATCTCACCCTTCGATTCTGAAGCCAGGATCTTGATCACAGAACTGTGGATATTCTGCAGAAAATAATTATTGGTTGCATAAAATAAGCATGACAGAAAACAAGGTCACATTGCTTTTCTATGTGGTGGTTCTCCCCTATCATTTAATTGATTGGTTGAAAAAGAAGTGCATGCATAACAAAAAGGAAGAGAACAAAGAATAACATGTGTAAACCATAAAGCATCACAGCTCTTCTGTGCAGTTTTGACTGTCCTGGAACCATATGGAAAATTCTGAGAACAGGGATGCACAATGCATCAAAGTTTCTTTTCAGTCTCATCTGCGGAGATATTGACAAATCCAGTCTGTTTTCTTGTGTTTACCCTCTGCATATTTGCTGCAGTATCAGTTTCCCTTTTGTGTTCATTAGCGAAATTGCAATAGTAGATAATGCTTTTCCAATTGTCTTTTCAGGAGCTAGCTGTTCCTGCTGTCCATGATGGAGGTGCTCTTTTAGCTTTTGTGTCTGGTGCTCTGTACGTTGTGCTTCAAACTGTAATCTCTTACAAGTCGCATCCACAATGGAGCAGTTCGTGTGCGTGTCACACAAGGCTGTTCTTCTGTATAATGACTTGGGTAGCTATCATTCCCAGTATCCTTTTCAGTATGTCACTCTGCCTGTTTGAATAGTCTACCTTAACAACAACAACAACCCATTCCTATTGCATTCAGTTATTTGAAATGCCTTCACTGAAAGTAACATGCTCATTCTGCTATTCTCTAGATCTTCTATTATTGAGGCTTAGCAGACTACTAAGAATGAGACGATTGGACGATTACAGCCATAAAATTTAAGTAACGTTGAGAGTTGGAGTTAGGGTCTTGTTTACGTGATCATTGGTTCTGAGGCATTGGCCCTTTGAATTTATTTCCTTCTTGTGATTTGGTTATATGACCCAAGGGTTTGTGTAAGCTTGGTTACACTCAAAAGCATGGTTGACAATAAAACCAAGGAAAAGAATCCCTGGATGATCAAGGGCTGTTTGCTCGTGTTGGTTATTATTCAGGGATGGATGAAGTTATGCAGTCACAGCAAGTACAGATCAGAGGTACCAACCATGAGAGTAAAATAACAAGACTGAGAATCACGAAGGTCATCAGGCCATAGATTCCAAGTGGTTTTGCCTTTGCCCTGCCGCTTTCCCTTGGAAACCCCGCTCTTTAGCAATAAATCAGAACCAGTCGCAATCCGTGGGAAACCCAGCTGACGTTTGCTCCGATTCAGCAGTAAAGAGCAAGTTTTCCCCAGGGAAGAGGAAGTGTGGATAAGTCCTTATTCCAAAACAGTTCTGAGGACAGAATTGCATGTGTGGCTGCTCTGAGATTTGATGGTAATAAAAGTCCCTGAAGTGACTGTGATTTGCCAACCTACAGTTCATATCATTTTGGAGAACTTTTAAACATTAAAAAATAATAATCAATCAAAGGTCCTAACATTGAAATAAAAAGTCTGTGACCGGGGGGGACGGGACATTTAGGCATTTAAAATCTAAACTGGATACTAACTTCATCTGTTTTCCTGTTTGGTGAACTTTCTTACATGACCGTGCACCAAACATTTGTGGCTGTATAAATTCTAAAATGAGACGTGTGTCATACTTCTTGCAATTGTCTGTGGAAGTTTGTGTATGTTTGTGTGCTGGCTCCCACTGACTGTTCCATTCCTCTGTGTGAATAATTACGCATTGCTGCATTACAAGCCAAAAATAGCATTACATTTTAAATCAGTTGTTTCCCTTTAACACCCTCTCCTCCAGTGATTGCGTGTGCTTCACTAGTTTCCATAACAAAGATTGAGTGGAATCCAGGTGAAAAGGTAAATTCGTACTAAGTAAAAATATATAATCGTTTTTCCATTTTGTTTGGTTGTTCAATACTTTCAAATTAAGACAAGCAAAAGCAGACAACAAAGGACTTAACTTTGATAAGTTTGAAGCTGCACAGACTAAGCTAAGTTGTGCAAGGCTAAGAACCATTTTGCATTTACATAGATAGCCATAGTTATAAAAGCTGCCATATTGTTTCGTGATATTTAATATAATGCAAAAGAACATACGTACATTTTAACATCTAGGTGTGTTTAATGTTGGTGATAGGTAAATTGAGAACAAGATGAGCTTTCTTTCTAAGTTAGCACTGAGAATGCATAGGTGTGCCAACATCAGGATACAGAGGGGGATACACATATCCCCCCCCCAAAAAAGGGCATTGCAGGGCATACACTGTTACTTACCTCTACCCTATTTTATTTACTCATTCCACTGGGTGGCCAGAGCTGCCAGAATCTCCTTTTGGATCATCAAGTGCAGTAAGCAAAAAGCAGGCTTTTTGCCTTTGTGTTTGGGGAAGCAGTAATGCTCCTCTCCTTGCTGCGAGTAGTCTCCTTACACTTGGGGTCAGAATGAGCGAAGCTAATAATAATAATAATAATAATAATAATAATAATAATAATAATACCCTGCCCATCTGGCTGGGTTTCCCCAGCCACTCTGGGTGGCTCCCAACAAAATATTGAAACAGAATAACACATCAAACATTAAAAATTTCCCTAAACAGGGCTGCCTTCAGATGTCTTCCAAAAGTCAGATAGTTGTTTATTTCTTTGGCATTTGATGGGAGGGCATTCCACAAGGGGGCGCCACCACCAAGAAGGCCCTCTGCCTGGTTCCCTGTCACCTCACAGGGAGGAAACCGCCAGAAGGCCCTCAGAGCTGGACCTCAGTGTCCGGGCTGAACGATGGGGGTGCAGACGCTCCCCTTTCCTGGTACAACATAGTGTTAAGGTTTAAGGTTTCCTATAGCTGCTGCAGCCCTATTTCAGTTTGGGAAGGAAATGGTTCAGTGACGACATCTGCGTAGGAATCGGATGAGAAGCTACACATTCGGGTTTTGGAGGCTGTGCACGGGGTTTGAAGTGGTATAAATGAAGGAGTTTGCATAATCAGCACTGATCCTACCTTTGGGCAGATATGTACTAATTTCAGGAGATGTGCATCAAATTCAGACGCAATAGTGTATCTGCAGCAGTGCAGCCGGATGCCTGCATCTGTCCCAGCTGCAGATGTGTTTCTTGCTTCGGTCTCTACAGCCACAGCAGGCACTGCAACCTTCCAACAGCTTGACCTCACCCCCAAAGCTGCAATCCTCCACTGTCTCCCAAGACAGACAGATGCCAGCATCATGAATTTAATTGTGATGGTGCACGTCTGCAAATTTCTGCTTATGCACCCGTATATATGCACTTGCCTGCTGAGGATAACACTTATTTGCTGCATTTATAGCCAGCCTTTTTGCCGAGGCTCCCAGAGGGGAGGTTTACAATTTTAAAATACCAAAAGAAAAGAAAATACTGTGAAATTGGTTACAGTGAGGGGAACAGTCTTGACTGGAGCGGACCTGATGATGCATTTGTCTGCCTCCCTCACTGTCTTCATGCATCTAAAGAAACAGGCTTTAGTCCATTAAAACCTCTTACTTTAATACATTTGTTAGTCTTTAAGGAGCAACAAGGCACTCTGTTTTTGCTGCAGCAACAGACTAACCTCGCTGGAAATTCCTAATTGCTGCAAGTATTTCTGTGGGTATGATATACCACAAGAGGGAGCACGTGCCTTATGAATCTCATAAAATAAAAATAAAAAGGGGGTTGGGGAGAATGCAGCTTGCTACAGAGTGTAAATGGGTGAAAATAATCCCTAATGGTTCTTTTTAACAATATGTTTGTATCCTGAGGCATGAGCGGCTTTATTTATTTGAATATTTGTAAACAGCCAGGTCAAAAAAATATCAAGGCGGAATGCAGTAAAATAATTAAGAACATCATAAAACTTCAAAATCTTAAAATGGCAAAATACTGAACAAGTGACCAATAGGCTATCTTGAAAATCTAGATTATTATTATTTTTAAACAGCTTTTCTTACAAGACGGTAAAAAAGTCTTAAAAGCAATACCCATCAAAGAAAGAGAGAAAACGGTAATAAAATAATTCAAAATTTCGGAATGATTAACATGGAAATGTGAACCTCAGTGTCTCCAATGTAATTGTTCTAAGGAGTTTATTTTTTTTATAAAAAAAAATACAAAATGTATTTCTCCAAAATAAAAATAGGCATCTTCTTTGTGTTCCTGGTGTATACATTAATTGGTATCTGCCTGTCTGACTTGCCTTCTGTTTGCCATTTTTGGTGTTTATAATTACTTTTTATTTTTCCTTTCCATTAGGATTACGTATTTCATTTTGTGAGTGCAATGTGCGAATGGGTAGTAGCCTTCAGTTTTGTTTTCTTCTTCTTAACTTTCATCGGAGATTTTCAGGTGGGTATGGCAGAACAAAAGGTTTCATGTACAGAGCAAAAGGGCTTCAGAGTCTGAGGGCCAAACTGTACATTGCCATAAGCATATTGCTTTAAACGTCATTTCTGTTCTTAAGAAAAAGCAGCCATGGGGGCGCATGCTCCAGAATGCACACTAAATCTGGATCAAGGGACCATGCCAGTAGGCTGCCAAAAATCCACCTGCTGCAGCTGCTCTTGTTGTTCATAGATGCCCTTCAACAAAGGTTATTAGTGATAAAATGCAAAATAGAACAGAGCAATAAATTCACAATAATGATCAGCAGAATACATTGTCACAGAGCAAACATCACAATAACCTTGTTAACCCTCCTATTTTGAACAGAGCAGCTGTGTTTTCAGTGACAAAAATATGTCAACAAGGGGGATGAGCATAGCTCTAGTGGAAGGGAATTCCACAGCCTGAACCAAAAGGCCCTCTTATCATTTCTGCATGGCCCCTATTTGTCCCTGAAAGTGGTGGTTTCAGCATATGGTACCCTTAGGCAAAAAGAGCGGCAGTGGGGATAATTTTGGCCATTAATTCTGAACTGGAAAAAACTGCAGTTTCAGACACATTCGAGTTTCTGAAAAACTACTGCCCGTACCCAGCCTTTAGTTGCCAATTCTGGCAGTAGATAGGTGCATTTAAAAAAAATAATAATCTGTTCACCATAGATACACGTATGCATGACTTTGGGTTGTAGCCAGTCTGTTTTGGGATGAGGTCAATTTTATTAGCTTTGCCTGAATTTAAATTATATTTAAGATTGGGGCCCCAGCTCTCTTCAAATACTAGATGAAATGAATCTTTTTCTACTAATGCCAAATATTTTGTCACTTTTCTGCCTACATGCCTGTCTACTGTATAACACATGTGCAGCCAGTACTTTGTAGTGACTGGTTATTCTCCTTTTCTTTTTGTTCCAGGGAGTTACAATACGGATATCAACAGAGCTACATGGAAACCTATGACCACTTTTTATAGTTTGAATCATAGAAGCTGGGGTCGAGGGCATTAAAGAAACTGTTGGGGAGACTCCAGAACGGTAAAATCTGGTGTGACGCAAACCTGGTAGATCAACGCTACAAGTTTGCCTAATCATAGTCAAGGGAGAGACTATTTTTACTTTTACTAATATCCCCATGTGCCTCGTTTCCCCTTTTAACCTGTGTTCTAAATCCTTTTTGTATTTTTAAATACTTCTTTCCAGTTTCATTTTTAAAAATGGGAATGTCTGAAAAACGTTAACTTCTGGGGAAAAAGGAGAGGAAGAGACATCCCTCCTCGACAACTGTTGCCTTCTTTCTATTTGTTGGAAGTCACGATGGCCTAAAAAGTAAAACTCAGGCTGCAGTCTGGTGAACTCAGTCTCATTGGTGAACTTGGTGGGGCTTTCTTTCAACTGACTGTGCTTAAGATTGTGTTTTAAAATGCCTAGTATTCATTGTGGATAGTAATGTCTGCTTTTATGTATTAGGAAATAAACTGCCCCTGATCTAAAGAGAGGTTGTTGTGGTTCAGGTCCTTTTTGAACATAAAGGGGCTTCAGCAAGGCTTGCTCAAGGCTTCTCGCTGCTTTAGATAAAAAAATAAGATGTTCTGGCTACAGAAACCAACCAGGTTGGCAGTTGAATATTACTTCAGCACTAGCTGCCTCTATTGCACCTGAGGGCACTAAGCTAGTTTAGCGGGTGCAGGAAAACCTTTATGGCAGAGGCAACTCTGTCCTTGCCTCACCACCACTGCCTGCCCCTCAACATCTGCCGCCTGAGACATCTTCCTCATGTCCTCAGGCTAGCCATGGCCTTCAGTTAGTCATGGCTAACTGGGCCTTTTGGGCTACATGTCCTATTGAAATCAAACAGGGGTGGCTACATTTTTTTTTGAGCCAAGGGCTACGTTGAGTGCTGGCCGGTCCTCCAGGAGTCGCATGTCGTTGAAAACAGCTCCATGCAAACCAGGAAGTGACCTCTCCAGACAGTGGAAGGACCCTTCTTATCTATAGCTGTGATCTCCTGGGTGACGCTATTAGACAGTTGAATGTGCATGCATACTCTGTTCATTTCCCTACCCCCCCTCCATGTGGCCCCGGGCCCTGGCCACCCACGCTACGCCACTGATTTATGCTATACACATTTACTTGGCAATAACATCCCATTGAACTCAGCAGGAGTTAGAAAAGCTAACTAGCTCTGGACTGGGGTCAAAGTCTGTCTTTTCCATTAGTGATACTAAAAACACTTCCAGGAGATGTGTGCACATGCGCCATAAGAAGTAACTTTATAAATTAACTAAATGCACATATAGGCTTTTCTTTACTTGACAGGAGAATCATTTTGTTGTTGTTTTTTAAAAAAATATTTCTCTCTTATTTTGGAAAAGGAAGGACAAAATTAATATCTGTGGTGAAAATCTGAGATGTGAAAAAACATGTAGGTGAACATAAATGCTGAACAAAATTAAAGGGGGACTGCTTGTACAAATCAGATTGCTAAGGGTTTTTTGTATGTCTAGAATAATGTATGTATAATACTTTCTTGACTGCACAGTAGATGGCACTAAAGGACCATATTGGTAGTGTGTATTGCCCCCAAATCCTTAAATAATAATTGATCTACTTCCCTGGGAAGAAGTAAATGTGTGGGCAGCTTGAAGTCTGATCAGATAGTCACCATAAGACAAATTAATTGCTTTTTCCTATGCTTGTAGAAAAAAGCAGCTGCTAATCAGAATGTATTTATACTAATTTTCATTATAGGCTACTTTTGGATCAAACCCCGAGGTGACTTCCAATATAATAATTAACAAAAAGGACCTATTGAACCAGCACAAAATTAATTCAGATGGCTTTCAAATAAAACTATTATCACATTGCTCTAAAATCTCTCTCTGGTGTTGCAGGCAATATTTATTTAACAATAGAAGTAGCTATCTGTTACCTGGCTGGTGTATGAATGACCAAGCAAGTCTGCCAAGTGTCTTGACAATAATTTTACTCTTAATTGTCAGGCATGGCTGATGGGGAGTTGACTGGTCACATAAATTGTGCCATAGTTACCTCAGCAAACATTAATATGGAACCACATTGACTAAGCAGCTTGTGGAGGGAAGTTTATGGAACTCTTTACAATCTCCTATGGATTTTATTGCTCTGAAATACATTGTTGTTCTGTGCAAGCCTAAAGGCACAAAGAAAAGCAAACCCTCAATATGGTGCTATGAAAGAAAACCCTATTGAAATGCCCAATGTGCTTTAGCTAAAGACAACCTTCAGTTCTGTCACTGTTCTTCTAGGAAACCAACATCTTCCCAGAGAGATTTCAGTATTTTATAAGGATTATGTCATTGATAAAGTTTCAATTTTAGCATTATTTGAGCCTCTGTACTTTTCATTGCTTCGTTGAGGTTTCGGCACTATCTCATCTTTTATGCCTTCCTCCTTGTGCTGCTGTTGTTGTTGGCATCCATCTGTCTTGAGAGACGAGGGAAGAGTGCACCATTGGGGGTAAAGTAAACCATTGGAGAGTTACAGTGCCTGCTGTGGCTGTAGAGATCGATACGGGAGAGACATGTTTTATTGCAGCTGGGGCAGATGGAGGTGCCCAGATACACCGTGGCATTTCTTCTCTCTGTGCTCCTCCCAGTTTCTCAGGAAACTGCTGTGGATACATGACCTGGCTGTCTCCAGGCACTGCGGCTGTCTGCAAGGGATTTCCACACAGCATAGTTAATGCTGCCAGCCTTCAAGTAATGTTTGCAGACATCTTTAGAACACAGAGTTGGTCTGCCAATGGGCCTGGTGCCTGAAGCCAGACCTGAGAGAGCACACCTTTGTTGGTCTTCATCAGGCTGAACTCCATGCAGGTTTGGGCAAAACAGTTGGTGAGTCTCTGTAGAGCTTCTTTGGAGTGTGCTGTCAAGGCTGCATCATCTGCAAACAATATACAGTGGTGCCTCGCAAGACGAAAATAATTCGTTCCGCGAGTCTTTTCGTCTTGCGATGTTTTTCGTCTTGCGAAGCACGGTCCGTCGCAACTGCGCCTCTTCAAGCGGCTTTAAGAAAAAAGTGCAAGACGTTTTCGTCTTGCGAAGCAAGCCCATAGGGAAATTTGTCTAGCGAAGCAACGCAAAACCGAAAAACCCTTTCGTCTAGCGAGTTTTTCATCTTGCGAGGCATTCGTCTTGCGGGGCACCACTGTATCCTCGTGCAAGCTTGACCTATTTACCCTGCCTCTAGATCAGTAGTCTTCAACCTTTTTAGACCCTGTACCCACATGTATTTGGAGATCCATTTCTTAATATTTTACCATATATTTGCATGGCGGAAAAGCTTCTGTTGTTCCACACCTCAGGTCATTCCATGACTCACTAGCGGCTCCCACAGCCAGTGTGGTGTAGTGGTTAAGAGCGGTGGACTCGTAATCTGGTGAACCGGGTTCGCTTCCCTGCTCCTCCACATGTAGCCGCTGAGTGACCTTGGGCTAGTCACACTTCTCTGAAGTCTCTCAGCCTCACTCACCTCACAGAGTGTTTTGTTGTGGGGGAGGAAGGGAAAGGAGAATGTTAGCCGCTTTGAGACCCCTTGGGATCTCAAATCCAAACTCTTCTTCATCTTCTCCCAACCCACCTGCTGAAGACCAGAGCTCTAGATTATCAGTTTTAAATAAATTGTGCTAGTATTCAGCCTTGAGTGCCCAGTTTGTTTCACTGAATTTATTCCTGCCCTGTATTTCCTGTCGCTTCCAAATCAAAAAGAGGCTTTGACGTTCCATTCAATGGCAGGTATCCTACTGTATCACCACAGGGGCCTTGGGTAAGAAACTAAATACGAAGCTTAAAGAATAATTTAAAAAAGCTATTGACACTATTCAATGGGCCACCAGGATCTGTATGCCTGTTGACAGCCTCCAGATAGTTCCAATAGGTTGAAGCATGACTTCTTCCCCCTTACATAAGCCATGTTGACTGTTTTTCACCATGGCATCATTATTCCTTCAACAGTGAAAAATTGTTCAACCAGAATGTCGGGAGAAAAATTGCTGAGGTTTATGTTCTTTATTTATGGAGACAGAACCTAATCGGTGTCTGCGGAGTCCCAGTGCCAGAAACAAAAGTCCTGCCTTGGATTGTTCACCTCGGCAAAAAAAGAATGGGGCAGTTGTCTTGAGCCAAGCAGTAGTCATCTCTTTTATGCCATGTGTGCGCACATATAATGTGGAAACTGTTGACTAGATTCCTATTGCTCTCGAAGGATATTTTTGCATGGCAGGAAATTGGGCTTTGGTAAGCCCAGTTGGAGCTGCACCAGCTGATTCTACAGAATAAGCTTAACCAACTGCTCACCAGTGGGTTGTTCTCTTGCCACAGAGGTTGTGTATGCAGCAGATCAAGGGGGTGTTGTTGTTTTGGTGTTGGTAGAATGGACTGTGCCACTTCAGACCAAGCTAGGGGAGATGTCATTTTGAATATTCCTTTTTGTGGGGAAAAAAACCCTCACAAAGCTCACCGCAAGAAGAAAATTGAAACAGGATGTGAACTAGAACCTTTCTGCTAGTTTTTTACTTGCAGGATTTTTAAATATATAGAGAGGTGGGGGGACATTTAAAAATAGCACCCCCTACTTCCACTCTGAAGTGGTATGCTCCGTGTTAGACCCTCCTATTCTGCTGCATATGAAATCCACAGAGCATGAAATACAATTACACATACAGTATGCGCCTTTGGCTCTTACCCTAAAGAGTATATGCCCAACTGAACACAATGGAGCCTATTTTTGAATGGTCCTGCATGGGATTGGGCTGCGTGTTTCAGCTGGGCATGAGACTAACACTGAAATCTTATACCTCTATGCAGAAGTAAACTGCTTTGAATAAGGTTTGAGCTTATTCCCAAAAATGTATATAGGATTTCAGCCTTGGGGGTCAAGCGAAAGGCTGAAAGGAAAAGGCAGGCTTTAAAAATGGCCTACAATCTTTCATAAAAATTGAGCAAGTTATCAGGATTTTAATATGATAATAAGCGGGGAATTTTGTGAATTGTGTGTGTGTGCCTGTTTCAACAGAAAGTCCAACAGTATCTACACATAATGCTTGCTTGCTTGAAACTTTGCAGAATGTGGCAAGTTAAGTTGGCTGCGTGTATGGCCTTTGCTCTTTATGACTGTTGTTGCATGAACACAGCCCTATGCCACTAAGGCTGTGTCCGCATTACTGAATTAAAACAGCTGGGTCATTATTTTTCTCATTTGGATCAATGCTGGTTTGCAGGGAAATGCATCAAAACCGAGCGTTTCCTAAGAAATGACAGCATATATGTGGATAGTAGCTAATGTGGTGTGTTCACCCCTTCCTAAGCCAGCGGTGGAAGCACATTGAATGCAGATTAAATGGAATCTATACACACCCTGAGTCTGCTCAGCTAATCCAGGGAGCATTGACTCAGAAAGGAACAGCCTTCCTTCCATTCCATCCAACTGTACTGACTGAAAAATTACCGTATTTTTTGCTCTATAAGACTCACTTTTTCCCTCCTAAAAAGTAAGGGGAAATGTGTGTGCGTCTTACGGAGTGAATGCAGGCTGCGCGGCTATCCCAGAAGCCAGAACAGCAAGAGGGATTGCTGCTTTCACTGCGCAGCGATCCCTCTTGCTGTTCCGGCTTCTGAGATTCAGAATATTTTTTTTCTTGTTTTCCTCCTCCAAAAACTAGGTGCGTCTTGTGGTCGGGTGCGTCTTATAGAGCGAAAAATACGGTAGTTTTCTTGCTTCAGTACAGGGTATAATAATTGGGGTGGGACACAGGTGGCGCTGTGGTCTAAACCACTGAGCCTCTTGGGCTTGCTGATCAGGTCAGCGGTTCAAATCCCCGCGATGGAGTGAGCTTCCATTGCTCTGTCCCAGCTCCTGCCAGCCTAGCAGTTCAAAAGCACCCCAGTGCAAGTAGATAAATAGGTGTGGTGGGAAAGTGGTCAGCATTTCCGTGAGCTCTGGCTTCTGTCATTGTGTTCCATTGCGCCAGAAGCAGTTTAGTCATGCTGGCCACATGACCCGGAAATCTGTCTTTAGACAAACGCCGGCTCCCTCAGCCTGTAGCGAGATGAGCGCCACACTCCATAGTTGCCTTTGACTGGACTTAACCATTCAGGGGTCCTTTATAATAATGGGCTGGGACAAGCCAGTGCCCACAACCCAGTTCCCTTGTTGGCCAGGTGGGACTCGATAGCTCTGGAAGGAGGTGTGTGATTCCTCAGCTGGAGTAGGCTCAGAACAGTTAAGGGCCACACGCCTCAAAAAGCCCAGATACGGCAATCAGCATGCAAAGTACGGAAGGAAAAGAGAGCTGAGCTGCTGTGTCTGCTCAACTGTCCATACTGATGGGCCTTGGCTTGGACGCCCCATAGAGATGGGTCTGTGCTTCGGGTTTGATTCTGAACTGTATCCTGACTGCTGGCCTTGAAACTTGGCTACCTGGATTGACCGTGAACTACATTTCCTGATCTTGGGAATTTGCTTGGGTGGATTGGCCCCCAGATTTGCCGCCAGTAGGCCAGGGGTGCAGGACAACCCCCCAGCATAATTTAGTACTGTGTTCCATGTGTCACTTCCCAAAGCAGCGGCACTGAAGTTCCTACCTGGTAATGTTGTCTTCCACGACATTTAATCTGAGATTTTGTAGGGACTAGCCACTTGATGAGGCCCTGACCTGGAAGATGCCTGTCAGGTGAAAAGTGACATCTCACTCGTTTGGCAATTTATTTCCTTGAAGGGGGAAAACACTCCTGTCGATCTCATTAGAAATGCCCACAGAGGGAGAGCCTACCTAAACATTACACATAAATGTGTGCAGTGAAACCCCCAGTGCCCTTTCTTGAATGAAAACAGTCACTTGGGGAAGAAGTGGCCTAAATTGGGGGGAAAGTGGCAGGAGAGGAAGACAGGGTGCTTAATCCTTTCCCCACCTATCACTTCCCTGCTCTACAGTAAATCTCACCCATAGCACTTTCCCTCCTCATTTGGGAAGATGGTTTGTGGCAGAGATGAAGGATTAAGCATGCACCCTCTGATACACACCACACATTTAAAGCACATTTAACACCACCACCCTGCCAATAAATGTTGGGACCTGTGGTTTAAGGGTGCTAGGAATTGTAGCTCTGTGAGGAATGAAGGGTTCAGGAGGGTGCTTTAAATATACATTGTGTATGCAGCCACACACACACACACAGTCTTTCTCTACCTCTGTGCTCCAACTGGCCCTTCCTTAGGCAGCTTCTCTCAGTCTTTCACTCTCTCCCTCTCTTTAAAAGGCTGTTGGGAATTTTGTTACATGAATTTGCGTGCAGTGTTTAGTTAGGCCCCAAGATCCAAAACCACAGCCCTGGTGAATGTAGTCAGCCACACTTATCACCTGGCTACACTATCCCTTACATAGAACTCCTAATGTCTGTTGCTTTGTTCAGGACACTGATCACCATGGGCCAAATAAAATCCCCTGCTAATGCAAATGCAATAAAACAAAAGCATTTAAAAAGCCCAAACTTGGCCCTTGTGGCAGCACTCTGGCAAACCTCTTCTTGGGTCTTTTGCAAAGCCAAGAACATGAAAGAGGTGAAAGGAGGACAAGGTGTAATCCTCTGGAGTGGCCCTCAGATTTGTTGTGGGATTTGTTGTTGTTGTTGTTGTTCAGGGTGAGGCAGTTGTTTCTTCCTCCTCCCCTGAAGGCAAAAAAGGGGGGGATTGGCAAAGTGTTTGTACATCAGGCTTGAGAATGACTCCACTGATTAGAAGAGCGATATGGGTTCGCTTGGGTTTCTGACCTGAATTTGAATTTTCTGCAAGAATACATTTCTCCTGCTAACATTGTTTTAAAGAGCCTTGCTGACCAGTGGGGGTAGGTTTGTGAAGCAGCTGGACACATAAGGCAAAAAGCCTGTCTCCAACAAAGAAGTGCAAGTTCTCTTGAGAATAGGCAAGCTTTTCTTTGACATTTCTTTGCTTCGGTTCTGGGGCACATAGTTGGCAGTGTGTCTTGCTTTCTGCTTTTGTCCACTGTCGTCATTCTGTGTTACATAATATTCAGCTCACAGAGATTGTCGTGGCAAAGCAAAGAATTAGAGCATGCTAGCATTAGCGTGTGGTTTCAGCTCTCTTGCTCCAAAGCCATCTTTCTTCGTGACCGTCAACAAATGTGCTTGCTTCCATTTTGCGGTCGTCTTAATCTTGGTGTTGGTGACAGATTTAAAGCCATGCAGGTATTTTTCATTCCAGGGCACTCTCAAACCTGACCCTCTGCTAGCAAACAGCTGGGCTCCTGCCTAAATCTAACATCATTGGTTAGTTTAACTGTGACTAAATCAAATTGCTTATGACAATTGTAGAATGTACCATGCTTTTTTCTATAAAAAAGGATTGCTGCCAGTCTTTCAAAAGACACAATTGATTTTTCCAGTTGGTTTTCAGCAAGCTGATTTGTTACGAATTCGGGGTGTTAAGCTGGGTACCAGACCCCTCTAATCCCTGGATCATAAAACTGGAGGGGACCTTATACTCCACGTGGTCAAGGTGTAGGGAACTCTGGGCCTTCCAGATATTGCTGAACCGCAACTCCCACTGTCCCTGCCCATTGGCTGTGCTTGCTGGGCTTATAGTTCAGCAGCATCTCATGGACCAAAGGTTCCCCATACCTGATGTACACCAATGCAGAAAATCCAGACCTAGAGCATACCCAACAGATGGCTGTCCAGCCTCTGTCTGAAGACCTGCAGCAAGAAACAGCCCACCTTCACCTTCTAGGTCAGGGTTTCCCAAACTTGGGTCTCCAGCTGTTTTTGGACGACACATTTGGAGAAACCCTGCTGGCAACTGTTTCTGTGGTTGAACTGCTCTTATTTAGTTAGTTAGTTAGTTAGTTAGTTAGTTAGTTAGTTAGTTATTACCTTTATGGACCACTTTTATCTTCCAAAGAGCTCAAGGTGGTGTACATGGTTCCTCTCCTTGGCATTTCATCCTCTCAATGACCCTGTCTGGTAGGTTAGGCTAAGAGATGGTGACTGGCCCAAGGTCACCCAGTGAGAGTCATGGCTGAGTGGGGATTTTAACCCTGATCTCCCAGGCCACAACACACTAACCACACTGGCTCTGCTCTTGTTTCTCCAAATGCTCAAGAAAAATCTAACTTGTTAGATCTCATCCTGTGCCTAGCAATCTGTGCCTAGCACATGGCGTAGTTGTTACAAATTTTAACTATCAGAATGTCTTGTACCTACCACATTGATCTTAAAAAAGGAAGAATTCTTTCCCCCGGGGCTAAATGCCCTGAAGTCTTCCATGACTACTTAAATGTAGCTGGGAATTGGCAGAATTTGGAGAATCCCTTCTGTTAAACTGACCATCTGCATGGAGTATATTCCAAAACAAGGTCATGGGAAGGCAAATTATGGTGTGAGAAATTGTTGGGAGTTACATTTAAAAATGCTCAAAGAACAAGCTTGGTCTTTAAAATCAAAATGAGCAACCCTGCTATTACATCAAATCTGATACTTTGCTTTTTAAAACACATCTATCATCCCCACCACCATCATTACTAAGACAAGTCGATGCTATTACTTAATAAATTGGAAGATACAATACATTTTAGTATTTTTGTGAGATTGTAACTTTTGTTCCCAGTACCAAAATGAGTTCCATTTATGCACTGGCAGGTATTTCTAAAACATTCCTAAAATCAGTGGCTGGCAGACGAGAAGAGTCTGAAAAGACAGCTTGTAGCTTCAAAGGCTCTTCCCATTTAATGGATTCCTTATGAGCAGAATTCCCATTCCTGTCTTTAGTAATGAATCTAGAATCAGAGACTCATAGAATTGTGGAGTTCGGAAAGGACCCCAAAAGTCATCTAGTCCAACCCCCTGCAATGCCAGAATCTCAACACAGGATCCCTCATCCAATTGGAAACCATACCAGACCCTTAGCTTTGCAAATGTACTAGCAGTTCTATTGCTGCACCCTAGGGGACAAGTATGGTTTTAATTTGGTATAAACAGCTGTTGCTGTGGTGGTTGCAGCAAATCCTATAAAACTCTCGAGTGTCTGTTGACAGTGGTGCATGCAAGCTTTTTAATATAGTGCATCTTTTAAATAAAATTTGCTCCTTCCAAAGGTGGGACTTAGATGCCCTTCCATTCTAAGAAAGAGTTCTCTGTAAACCTAAAGCTTCTACATATACTCCTATATATAGCTGAAGCCCAGGAGCACGCGGCCAGGCAATATATAGATAGTTGTGTATCCTACTTTACAGAGGACAAGCCTCTGTCTGAAGGGCTGTCTGGTCCAAGCTAGGTTTCAAAATAAAGAACCCTAAGAAGGGAGAACTGAGGCCTTGAAGTTGCCCATTGACTTGCTACCTGCTGCCACTTCTGTGGTTGAAGTTCTGGTAGGCTCCAAAAGAATGTGGGTCCTTGGCAAAACCTTGATTCATCCTCAGACCTGAGAGAAATTTGGATATATATTTTTAAATGTACATATCCTCCTCCCTTGTTCTCTTAGAGTGGCAATGGCACCCACCTGAGAGGTGCCAGAACTGAGTCCTGACGAATTCCAGCTGGGAAAAAAAGTCCTGGTTCTAGTGCATCATGTTCTGTAGGTGTTCCAGTCCAGATCTTACACAAAGCTCTGGAGACCTTGTCCTGAGGGAGCTGAGGAATTAGATTTCTGGTGGGCTTTTCTCATGCCTAATGTTTTTAGTTTTACAGTGGTATCTCCAGTTAAGTACAGTGGTACCCCGCAAGATGAATGCCTCGGAAGACGAAAAACTCGCTAGACGAGTTTTTCGTTTTCTTAGCCGCTTCGCAAGACGCATTTTCCTATGGGCTTGCTTCGCAAAACGAAGCTTGCCCCGCAAGCTCCGGGGAAAGCGGGGAAGCGCAGCGCGTCTTCCCCGCTGTCCCCGGACCCCTTTTGAACCAAGGGGCGGCAACGGGGAGAAGCGATTCTCCCCGCTGCCCCTTCCCTTGCTTTAAAACAGGTCCGGGGACAGAGGGGAAGGCGCGCGTGCCTTCCCCTCTGTCCCCGGAGATTGCGGGGCAGGCAACGGGGAGAAGCAATCTTCTCCCCGCCGCCCCTTGCTTTAAACAGGTCCGGGGACAGAGGGGAAGGCGCGCGGCGCTTCCCCTCTGTCCCCGGACGGTCTCCATAGGAACACATTGATTGATTTTCAATGCATTCCTATGGGAAACCGTGCTTCGCAAGACGAAAAACTCGCAAGAAGAAAAAACTTGCGGAACGAATTAATTTCGTCTTATGAGGCACCACTGTACTTAATTCGTTCCGGAGGTCCGTTCTTAACCTGAAACTGTTCTTAACCTGAAGCACCACTTTAGCTAATGGGGCCTCCTGCTGCTGCCACGCCGCCGGAGCACGATTTCTGTCCTCATCCTGAAGCAAAGTTCTTAACCCGAGGTAATATTTCTCGGTTAGCGGAGTCTGGAACCTGAAGCGTATGTAACCTGAGGTACCACTGTATTCTTAATCAAGTGAGGGGAGCCTTTGGCCCACTAGATGTTGATAAACTACAAGTCCCAGCAAGCATGGTCAACGGCCAGGGATGATGGGCGTTGTAGTTCAGCAACATCCATCGGGCCAAACGTCCCCCCCCACTTGCTCTAAATAAATTAAGTGTTTTGCTCACCAGCCTTCCCACGAACAGTACATCTTCCAGTAACTGTGAAACAATGGGCAATTTCATTCATATTTTAAGATTGCAGGCAGGCGATCAAATTATGGAAAATAAATATTAATCCCCCCATCTTGAATGTAAACTATTTCCCATAAAACTGCACATAAAAAGATAGTAACCTATCTCCAGACCCATATTGGGGCTAAAGTTGCCAGTTCCAGTTGGGATGAGCTGTTAAAGTTCTCATAAATTTCAATTAAGGGCATAAAATATATCCTGTCTTTGTGAGGCCAAACATTGCAGCTTTACACAAATATTCCAATCTAGCTCTAAAAGCAATCCATGGTATTTTGAGGAAAATATGCCTAACATTTTTATTTTTAAATCTTCGTATAAATCTATCCCCCTTCATTCCAGCAGTTTTGGGAAATACTTTTTCTTCAGTAGCTAGCAAAGCTGATAAAAAAATAAAAAATAAAAGTTCCCTTCCAATTTCTTATTGAATGATTCAGAGGTTCCAGCAGAACGATGCTAAAAAGTGTCAGCTTTGAGCAAAGCAATCTCAGCAGCCTGATGGCTTCCCAACATCATTATAACTCACGAACGTCTTCACCTTGACAAAAAGAAGGGATAAAAAACTACAGTCATACCTTGGGTTAAATGCGCTTCGGGTTGAGCGCGTTCAAGTTGCGCTCCACGGCAACCTGGAAGTAACAGAGTGCGTTACTTCCGGGTTCTGCCACTTGCGCATGCGCAGACGCTCAAAATGACTTCAAGCGCATGCACAGAAGCGGCGAAAACAACACGCGCGTGCGCAGACCTGCCATCGCTAGTTACGGTTGCTTCTAGATGTGAATGGGGCTCCGGAACGGATCCCGTTCATATCTAGAGGTACCACTGTATTGCTCCTAATTTGTTATGCGGGGGGGGGGGGAGATGGGAAGGAGTTGGTTCCAGAACTAGCTAGAAGTACTTTTACTAATATTCAGTGTATACATGCATATAAATATTCTTGGCATATACATCTACATGATCTACTTATATCTACATGATATAAGTGCTTAATTTTGATTTAATTCAAACAAACATTACAGCAAACCATGGTTTGCACTAAACTGGCAAACTGCTTTATATTGTTAAAACGGTGCAACTTCTTCCTCACTTGATGAGAGATGTATAATCTGCATCTTCCTGAAATAGGTCAAACTATCAAACGATATTATTTGTTAAAATACTGGAATCACTCAGATTGTTTTATTCTGTTTTTGTTGTGTTTATAAATAATAGCTACAGGCTTTTTCTGTTTTGCATGAACAGTAACACTTACAAAAAACATTGGAGGGAATGAAACTTACATTGCATCATTAATCCACATACAATGAAGCCACCTTTTCCTTTAAAGTTTGAGAATTTCTGAAATCAGCCACCAATGTTCTCCAGCTGAAAACTGACATAAACAATACCTGACTGTATTTATAACTAATTAGTGCAGAAAAATAGTATTTCTAGACTCCACTGCACGGTTTCAAATGCTGCCTGCCTGCAGGTGTAAGAAATCTCTCTGCTGCTAAGCAATGTTGTTTTCTCGGACTCTTATCTCCCTTGACTTCTGGGGAAGGATAGTTTCAAATATTCTTGCAGTGCACTTTAGTGACAATAAAAATTAATAAGGCTGCATCAAAACATGCAATTTTATCTACACGTTGCACAAAGAATCAAAAATTTGCTTACAAAACATAATTTTAATTATAGATGCGTGTTTTTCAAATATACAGAATCCACTTCTGAGTGTTGTAGTATACAATATGTGTTATTAGGCAGCATGGTAAATAGTATTTGATTGATTATTTATGGCTGACAAAGCAGACACTGTTAATACTAGTTGCATTTTGCTGAAGACCAGGTTAATAAAGACCTAGACAAAGGTTACATCTTAGATTTGTTGCTTGAAAGAAAATGTCTTGATCTACTCTGAAATATTTTCGGAAAAAACAAATGTCCCGGAATGTCTTGTTCCAATCAGAAGAATTGCATGAGATTCTGCTTCACGCCTGCAGCCAGAACTCTCCTAACAAAGAGGCGTGTGCATCCCCGGCATTTCTTGGCTCATACTCAGATCTGATGTTGATGTATAAATGGCTATCCTGGCATTTGCTGAAAGCACAACGGCGCTAGCACATGTGCAGCAAATTCAGAATGGCAGTATGAGAAAACACTGGTGGGCTGGGAGAAAAGTTGAAGGACAAAAGCTGAGGGCCACTTTACACCTCTCTACGCCACACTGGGAAGTCACGGACAACTGCAGATCCCTGCTATGCATATATGGGGTGGAAGGGCATTAGCGTTCTTTTTTGAGTATTAAGAAATGCTCTAAATTCATAAAGTGAAGTGGTCCTTAACACCACTAGTGAAATTCACCAGGCAGCGATGCAAGCCAATCTTGCACAAAAAAAGACCTCTGAAAGTTTATGCAGTCTTGTAATTTTGCAGCATTGCATTTTGATCTTAAAAGGCTGTTTTTCATTTAAGACAGGGCTGCCCCTTCTTTTTAATCAAATATAAGGCAACTCATGCTTTGAAATAAATGGTAGGTCTCAGTTTCTGTGAGTGTTGCTTTCCTGAATAAGCTTTTGAAAACAAGATAATCTCCTTGCTAGTTGTGTCTATCTTTCAAAATTGTAAGCCATGGAAGTCTTTGCTATTGCATTAAAAAACCTTATCAGAAAATAACTTTCTTACCCATCAGAATTTAAAGCTCTACTCTCCTAAATAACCTGGACCTTTATTTCTTGAGTGCACTATAATAATTACGAGTGATATTCTAAACAAGATATAACCCACAGAAGTCGCTTGCTAACTATGATGGCAGTGATACAATACGCAAAATTTTGCGACTGAGCTACCTTAAGATTTGCACGTGCCTAATACAGGATCTCCACTGGAAAAAAACTTGGGCGGGGTGTAGCAGCAATGGCGTGTGATTTGTGTGAGATGCTTGTGGAAAGAGCCACCATCTTCCACCCTCAGTCTTTCTGTCACTGCCCTTCGTACCCAGAGGTCTTAGACCACTGGGACAAATAGAATATTTGTGCTTATCCCAATGCAGCAAGCAATTGGTGCTTTCAATTCTCATTCGACACTGGAGGATTAAAAAGAAAAGCTGTGTAGGAAACAGCATTAGCAGCATTCTGAATATAGATAGTTACCAGGAAGGGAGGGGTAGTGGAATCCAGTCATAAAGAGGTAATCTAAAAGGCTATCAGTATTGTCCAAAGAAACACCTTGGCTTCATCAGAAATGCAAAGCTGTTCTCGGGTGCCTTACTCACAAATAAGCAGAAAAGCCAGTGGAGAGAGCAAGAATGAGCACGCTAGCTCTGCCCTCCCCTGTCCTGATCCCCCTCCATGAATGAGGGGCACCCATCTCCTTGCAGTGTAGGAAGTAGGAAGATCAGGGTTCTATGTGGCACAGGGAATGTACACAAATCCACAAATGCAGGAGGCTCCCTGCTAGAGTTGGTCATCCGCAGAACTTGTGGAGGGTGAAAGTGACAGAGCTAGTACACCTGTTCCCACCTGCCGTGCTTGCATGGTCTACTTACTCTCCCACCTGCCCCACGTTTACCCTGAGCTTCCTTGGAGCAATAGATCAGGGCCATCATGTCGTAAGTAACAGCACATCTTGTCAGTCCCTTCAGGACAGACTGGGCCTTCATTCAAAGCTCTGAGGAAGACGATGCAAAGACCCCAGTGCAAAGTAGCAATTCCTTTAAAGACGAATACTTTCTATGGCTCAAGCTATCAGGAAATCTTTCAGATTTAAGTTTTGTACACAAGCACTTGCGAAGAGGGCTCTTAAGGAAAAATGCACCTGGATCAGCGCTGTCAGTCACTAAATGAGGATTCACTGTCAGAACTGTCTTCTGCATTTGCCTCCCCTCCCCAGGTAGGCACTGCAGCATCTGGTGTCCTGCAAGGGAAAGATAAGAAGCCACAACTTAGGGGGTTGGACTAGATGACCCTCGGTGGGTCCGTCCCAACTCTATAATTCTATGATCATGTGCAACGTTAGAAGACATGTTAAGTGTCAATGCTGCAGCTACTTGCAGAAGCGCAGTTGTGTTGTTATGCAGCAGCAAAATGTGCTTCGTAACCTTACAGACCTCAGAGGTTTACTCTGGGCTTTCATAGGCAATGCCTACATCATTACCTATATGAAGTCGACTGACAAGTTCCTAGGCAGGCAGGTGGTGTTTGTACTGCAGCAGGCTAGTTTCCCATAGGAAGGGGGTATAATTTCAGAGATCTCTCTTTGGATGCAAAATCCAGAAAACCTTGGAAGTGAGGTAGGGATGTCCCATTCAAATCTCGTTTAGCTCACTGAGGTAGCTTTCAGCTGCTGTTCTGTTGCAGTGGCGTGATAATATTGGCCGACTTTATAGGGTTGCTCTAAAGATGACTGATGCAAAGCTCTTTGAACACTCCAAAAGTACAGCATAAAGGCCAAGTACTGTTGCTGTAGTTATTAGTACATTGTGCAGAACAACATTTCTCAGCCTGTAGGGGTACCTGCACATGCAATGGTAATAGACCTATCAATTGTAAAGGTCTAAGACACTCTCTCAAGGACAGGTCCTAGCCCTACTGGTGTTCGTGAAAGGGATACAGAGTCCTGTTAGAGCTTGCCGTGGCCCCTGTAACCGTACTGATGTGGGGAGCCAGGGAGAAGTGTGGGCAGCGTAGGGGCTGGTCAGGATATGTATTTAGAAGTCGGAATTCTAGATTGTGGGTATGTTCTAAGATGGGGTTTTACCGTTTCATTATGTCTGAGAACATTGATTTAGGAATCCAGAACATATGCACCAGAGAATCTTTCCTGGGTTATGAAAATCAATAGGTATGCCTCATCCTTCGCTTTTATTATAGGCAGCACAGTTAAATTTTGGGATCAGGCTACCTGTAGCTCTTCTGTTGACAAGGAACTGAAGCTTCTGTTGGGTTTCAATCCCAAATAAGTGAGCCAGTTATTTTTTTTCTCTGTTGATAGTAAAACAAATCTCTAAAATTTTATCTATTCTCCTTTAAAATGCTGGCAATAAAGAGGTGGACCTGCATGTATAGGCTGTTCCATCACCAACAGTGGAAAAAACTCAGCCATGCTTAACTGTGGCTACTGTCTAGAAAAAAGTAATATAATATCCTCAAGCCATTAAAAGTGTTCAGTGGGGGAGGTAATCTTGCTGCTTAGGGAGTGGGGATAGCCTTAACTAAAACCTGATTGGGAAAGAATTAAGGTGGAATTCAGAAGATTGTTCCGCCAGAAAAGCAGAAATGCTTGCACTGATGGAACAATCTCCTGTGCAGGATGTTTTGGGTGTACTAGCTTTTTCAGCCTTGCAAGTTTATTTCATATTAGATTTTTTCTGAAGCTTCTAAATGACCAAGATACACATTTCTATCCCCCACTGCAAGCGCCAGCTCTGTCCTGTCTCTCCACACATAATATGCAAGTAGTTGTCACTTACTCAAGAAGATCCGGGTTCAATCCTTCAGAAATCATTTTGTTTCTTATTGCCATTACAGGAACACCCTGCGGAGGGGGGAAAGAACGATAAAAGTCTAGAAAAGCACTGAATAAGGGAGTCCCATCAAAATCGCAGCGTTTTAATGAATAAAGAGCAAACACAAAAATGTTAAGGGAAAAAGCTCTGATCTGAGAAACCGATTTTGTTGACAGCAGGAAGGTGATCGAAGGCCACATTTCCCATGGCTGCCTCTATAGAAAGTTTGGGAGTAGAAGTTGTTGAAAAACCGAATTACATTTCTGAATAACTTTGGTTTACTTCAGAGGCTGTAGCTAGCATACCATTTTCTTTCATTTTCAAACACCTAGAGATGTTTGCTGCTGTGGAATATCTCTTACGTGTCTGCAATGTCCATGTGAGTTTCTTCCTCCTCAAAAAAGGACACTGTCAAGCTGAAAAAGGTACAGAAAAGGGCAACCAAAACAATCAAGGGGCTGGAGGAGCTCCCCTACGAGGCAAGATCTTGGGCTTTTTTGTTTAGAAAAATTGGGGGGAGGGCTTAAAGGTGAACCAAATTATGCATGGTGCAGATCAAGTGGATGGAAAATGCCCTCTCCCAATAATACTAGAACTTAGTCATTCAATGAAACTGAATGGTGGGAGATTCAGGATGAACAAAAGGAAGTATTTCTTTTCACTACACAAAGTTAAACGATGGAATCCCTTCCACAAGATGCAGTGATGGCAATCACCTTGGATGACTTTTAATGGGGATTAGACAAATCACATTGGGACTGATCACAATGGCTATATCACCTCCAAGGTTGGAAGCTGCATGCCTCTGAATGCCAGTTCCATGAATGGAAGCATGCTACGGGTCTTGTGCTTCCATTCCCACTGCAGGAGTACAAGGCTGAATGAGACAGGCATTCTGTCTGATCCAGCAGGGCTCTTTCTTGAATTCTCCATTGCCCCACAAAAAGATGCAAGAGATGGTCAGCAATGCACTCCAGGCACGAAATAAATTATGCTCAAACATCAGTCCAAGTAAAAATGGCTGGAGTTAGGAAAGGTGATCATGGCAGTGGAGTCAAAGAAATCAAGATGTGGATGGAGGAAGGAGAAAAAGAAATGGATGCAGCGATGCGGGACCAATGTTCAAGCTCTGCACATTGCTCTCAGCTGCTTCTTTAACCAGTAGCCAGCTAAATGAGATGTAAAGAACAGGACTAGTATGTGTAGTACAGTGACCAGGTCCTGGGCCTTTTGAATATCTGTGACCATTCTTTGCCCGGGATATATCTCTACCCGTGCAGTTCTTCTCATCAGTTTGCATACAGCAACTGGAAACTGGGATTAGCCATTATGATCCCAAAATCACAACATGCAGAGTTGAGATCACATCATAATCCTACTAACAGGAAACCACTTTTATAAAGGGACACATAATGAAACTGTCCTTTCCAATAAAATTGCTTAGCTGATGTTGCTGGAGAAGGTGTAGAGGTTGTGACCCATCTTCTACCTAGGTCATAAGTACAGGTATTAGGCTACCAAACTTTTGTGGCTGGGGTAACCCAAAGAGGGGTATAAATGGATGGGTTATTGTTGTTGTTGTTGTTGTTGTTGTTGTTGTTGTTGTTGTTGTTGTTGTTGTTGTTGTTGTTGTTGTTTCTGTTTAAACACCTCCAGACCGACTTCCCACCTGCTGGGCCAGCAGTTAATTCCATCCATCAATGGATCTGCTATTTTTATTTTTGTGAAATCTCAGAAAAATAGCTTCATTCATCTTGCAATTTGTAACTATGCTACTCTCCTGCAGCTCCCCTCAGCACTTTCTCGATAAAACAGGAAGCTTCTCAGCAGACTTCTCCAAATCTGGCATCACAAGATCAACATTTAAATGTGGGCTAGCACAAAGGTAAGTTTTAGACAACTATGCATATGAAAATGACCTTTCAATGCAAGCTCTCCCACTACTTGTGGTCCATTTCCCCAAGTCTCAAACATCTTCCCTTCATATTTTCTTGTAGGATCGTAGAGAACAGTTTGTGAAAGTCCAAACTCTCTGCTAGGGGTGTTCTAACAGAATTGGCTCCTGTGTTCCTGCCACTGAGGCTCAAAGAGAACTTGTTGCTTTGCCATCATTGATGCAAAAGGTCAAAAACGAAAAAAAAGAGAGTCCAATTTCTGAGTTCCAAGGTCTACTGGAGGTCTGAAAAGGACGTGAGAGACCTCAAACTCTAAGTGAACAGTAGTGCGTGGTTGGTTTTGGCATTGAACAAATGTACTTTGGCCAAGGTAAGGAGAAAGGAGCCATGGCGGGTGTTTCAGAGAAGCGTGTCTGTGCTAGCGCCACACATGAAAGTGGAGAGAGTGGTTAAGGCTGGCAGAGCAAAGTGATGCTAATTCGGTGATTAATATTTTCCTGTGTGCATCTGTATTTGGGGCTCCCCCCCCCTTTATATAAACTGGCTATCTCCAATAAAAACAATTAAACTCAGCAGTTTAATAGTGGGGATCTACAGAACTGTAATTACCAGGAGTCACACAGATCTTTTATAACTGGGACTTACCATATGCCATATGGAAAATGTAACCCAAAGTATGGAAGCTAGATTTTTTTTTTGAGGGGGGCGGGACGTGTTAAGGATTCTGTTATCCAGAACGTTTTGTATCTTACAATGGGAACAATTATTATAAATATGAAAAAAGGCCAATGGAAGAAATAGCAAACAACTGTTAGCCAGGAAACAGAATAGCATGTAAGAACTGCAGCTGAAAAAGCTATGCAAGATTGTAGTAGAGGGGAACCATCTTACATAAAGCTCTCTGTTTCAGAGGTCTCCATCAAACTGCATGCTGGATAGATCATACCACGGTTTACGTCACCTTGCAAGTGTCATAGGAACATAAGAAGCTTCTTTATATTGAGCCAAACCACTTGTGTATATAGCCTGGTATTGCCGGCACTGACTGGTAGCAGCTCCCTATGGTTTCATGCAGGGGATGTTCCCATTCCTTACCAGAAATAGCAGGAATTGAACCTGTGACCTTCTGCATGCAAAGCAACTGAGATACACCCCTCCTCCAATATCTTCTTCCCATTTCAGAGCTTTTAATAATTGCTGGACTGGTGGGGGAGGCGGGGGAGAGAAGAATTGAAAGTTTATCACCTAAGATTCAACCCCAGAAAGTGTCATGGGAAATATGAAGTAAGAAATTGAGAAGATGAGACCCACACCTACATACCTATGCTTTGATGCAGTAGAGGTTTTTTTACTTGCCAAAAAACTGTATCTAACATACATACGGCACTAAAATGATTTATAATCAAATAAAAAACACAAGCTGTATTACATAACTAATGCGAGAGGAATTTAAGATCATATCCTGGAGGCCTATAAACAGTCAGCTTAGGGTTTTATGAAACAGGTGGAGTAGTTGTCCCAAATGGAAGATCATTTACTTCCAGACCCACCTTTAACTTGAGAATCAATGTTCCCTCGCAATTTAAGAGAAAGCTTATCTGTCTTAAGGGTCAGAACTGGCTTGCTTACTGCTACAATTTTTATTCTCTTTGTTTTCTGATGTTTCCACCAAACATTTGAACCCGTTACACCCACTGAAGCAATTTGCTTCTCATGGATTTTTGCCATCACTGATATTGCTTCAATCTTTATAGCTGGGTTGTCCCAATTCCTAGCCTACCAGGTCAGGATATATTCATCTCCATAGTGGCTTACCTGCAGCTCCTAACTTGCATACAAGAAGCCTAAACATAAGCTCTACGGGGGTGGCAGAAGCTGCCCTTAAATCTCACAGCTATGTTAGAAGGCTACATTCCAACACAGAATCAGGTGCATTGGCTTAACTACGCCTTACCAACTTGGATTGGGGCCACAAAGTTCTGCTGGTCCATGTTTGTTAGACTTTTTTGCCACTTTCCCACAAATAAATTTCTGTTCAAGCCAGCCCACAATAAGCTTGCTCCTCTACAACCTCTTGACAGTGCTGTCTACATGGAGGATACATAGATGTCACTGGTGTGACTATCATGAGAACTAGAATCATCAGCTTTGAACAGAATACTGTTTCAAACATTACAAAAAGAGCAGGAAGAGCTGAACTGTGAGTAACTCACATCACTGGTTTTCCCAACCCTCCTGTAGCTTCAGAAGATGAAACTAAGAAAGCTCACTTAGAAGACATTTGGATCTCACAAAGGAAGGGAGGAGGAGCCTTAGCTCAATGTCAGAACTCACAAGTTGGGATGTGGAATGTCCCAGGTCCAGTCCTTTGTATCACAAACAGACAACAAACCACCAGGCAGCAGATGAAGTGAAAAGCCTGAGCCAGCTGAAGTAGATAATACTGGGCCAGAAAATAATGTAAGAGCCCTGCTGGATCACACCAAAGGTCCAGCTAGTCCACCACCCTGTTCTTGCAGTGGCCAACCAGAAGCCTATGAGAAGCCTAGAAGCAGAGACGAAGCACGACAGAACGCGTCCACTTTCTGATTCCCAGCAACCTTTAACAATATAAATAGCAGACAGCCATCATGGGTAGTAGCCAACAATCACTTTATCCTCCGGGAATTTGTCTAATCCACTTTAAAAACTATTCCAAGTTGGTGGCCATCACTACACCCCATGAGAGCAAATTGTACTGCGTAACTCTCTTCTGTCTGAAGACATCCTTTCTTTTGTCTGTCCTGAATCTTCCAGCATTCAGCTTCTCACTGGATGGCCATGGATTCTAGTATTATGAGAGGGAGAAAAACTAATCTCTGCCCACTTTTCTTACTTCATGCAGGTAACCTAAGCTCATATAAAGCACTTCTTATATGTTCCTAAAGAAGAAATACAAACCATGTACATGCCTGCTTTCCTCACTTTTTTGTGGCTCCAAAATTCATGTGTAGCTTTACAGTGGTACCTCGGGTTAAGCACTTAATTCGTTCTGGAGGTCTGTTCTTAACCTGAAACTGCTCTTAACCTGAGACACCACTTTAGCTAACAGGGCCTGCTGCTGCTGCTGCGCCGCCGGAGCACGATTTCTGTTCTCATCCTGAAGCAAAGTTCTTAACCCGAGGTAATATTTCTGGGTTAGCGGAGTCTGTAACCTGAAGCATATGTAACCTGAAGTGTATGTAACCCGAGGTACCACTGTACTTGGGTAAAGCTGTGCTTCCTGATGCATCTGTAACATATACATAAAACTACTGTGCTCCTCAACAGCCCAACATCTCATTCATATGCTGTACCTAAGAGGAGGGGGCATATATAGAAGCCTTGCTACAGAAGAAGGGTAGATTTCAAATAATGTGGTTAAGATTCTAAAAGGGTGTGTGTGTGAGGGGGGGCAGAAAGTTGTCTTCCCCACCCAACCCCAGCACAAATCCCATCACCAAAAAAAGGACATTAGAGCGAACCATCAGCCAAACACTCTCCTTTCAGCCACCACATCAGTCTTTCCAAGTGCACTGGTAATTATCTAGCCACACAACGCCAGTTTGCCACTCCCAATTCACAGGAAAATGTTCAGGCCAGCAAAAGAGGTCTGGTGGAATATCCTAACAACTATACTGAATCTGAACGCTTTGTATTGAAGCCTGACTCAACAGCAACCTTTGGGCACAAGCAAGGAAATCAAGCCATTAGTTCCATTTTAATTTCAGGAAGGCTGCACAGCATGGTCCAAAGATGGAGGTGGGGGGGGGGGGCAAGTTTGCCAATAGCTGGTTAAAATAAGACCAATTGCATGGTGCCATGGCTAAAAAGCATCTCTTAGGAAAATGTGTGAAGAGTTATTTCCATGTTATGCTCCAGCTAAGGAAAATATGGGCATGTGCCTCTCCCTTGTCCCACTAAACACCTTTGTGGAATAAGAATACTGAATGGCTTTGGACTCTCATGGAGAATCATTCGCTCCTGCTTTCGTTAATCCATAGAAATTCCGAATACCTTTGTCTCTTATTTCTAGAAACAAAATGTGAATGGCATAGTCTTGCCTTTTCACATAATTTTTATTAAGAACAGAAGAAGAGCCTACTGAAGCCTAGCCCTGCATCCTGTTCTCAAATGCTTTTTTGAAGCCCACAAGCAAGACACAAGCAGAATAGCAGTCTGCTCGCCTGCAATTTTCTGGGCACATAATTTTCTTTTCTATTACTACTGTTTAATTCAGAGTAAAGTGACTTCTGTTCCTATTCCTTTCATCAACAGGAGGTTAGGAAATGCTAATGAGACAACTGGCTTGGAGGCTCAATCAGAATGGAAAGAAGCCAGGGCCTGCTTACAAAGAGCTCATTTGCAAGCATGTTCTAGATGCAAAGGTCCATCACATGTTGAGCAATTTAACTGGTTTGGCTGGACATCAGTGGAAACAAACTAAAAGGAACAAAACTGATCCTTGAGTGGCTTTTCACACATATTGTTCCCATCAAGCCTGGCGCAGAGCCATCAAACACGGAAACTGCTGCAGAGGTCTCTAAACACATTAAATGGGGAAGTTCAGAGATGGAAAGCCATTAGTTATAGATGATTTGAATTGTCATCACACTGAAAGAGCAAACGCACATTCAGATCACAATAAAGAGACATTAATAAATACAACAAATAATTGTAAGTAGGGTCTACATCAGGCGAGAAATAGAGTTCTGAACTGATTGACAACAGCCACCACCACCAATTCCAACAGAATCACATACCCTTTCAGAAGAGGGAGTTTATCAAAAGTTAGAGGATTAGTTAAAAAGAAGTTAGAGTGGACAGCCAGAAGGGCTAACTTCGAAGGCTGCTTGATACAGAATACACACAAATTTGGTGTCTGATGAAGCCTGATGAGCAACTGTCTTACCACTTGAACCATTTTGAGATATCTTGCATAGCGGGGATCCTTTGCTACTGTGATGATATTTTCTGTGGCTCCTTCCGTCTTCTGTTGCCCCATCTCATGACCAGTGCTCTGCTATAAAGAGAAAACATTATGTGCCAATCTTTAAACATGTGCAGACATTGACTCAGTTCACATATCATGGTAAACCATGGTTAAGTTTAGCACAAGCACACAGACTGGGACTGTTTTGCTCCTCCTCTCTAGCACATGGATGAAACAAACCACAATCCCTGGCTATGAATTATGTCCAAACCACAGATCCAACAAACCACAATCAGTAAGCCAAAAACAAACCCTGACTACAGATTGTGGTCTGTGAGAAGCAAATCAAATCACATGTGAACAAAGTCATTGCTTACTTTAGAAAGGCTAACTAGAAACCGGGGGGGGGGGGGGACAAGTCAGGAAGAGCTCAATCTTTTACCTCCAGCTGAGGAGATACATTTGTTGACTGTGGATCTATTGAGACTTGTGGGACAGGGCCATTCGTAACGCTGTTGACACTGGTGCTGGATACTTCAAACTTGACATCTTCTAGCCCAGGTATAGAAGACAACTGAAGATGGGAACACCAAGAACAGTAGACAACATTTTAATATTGAGAATATAAAACTTGTAGCTGTTTAGTCAGCATCCAGTACATGCTATTTTCCACCAAGGCCTCAACATCCACTAATAGGCAATACCTTAATTAAGACAAACCAACATGTCACAAAATTCTGGCCAGCAGGGGGGTGAAGTGCTTATCACTCGGGCCCTGCTTGCACCCAACAACTTCACCTCCTCTTTGCCTTATCACAGAAATCCGTTTGCCATCTGTTTCCATTTACATTCCAACATTCTGAAAAAATATACTCAGTTCTGCCTGAAGACGAATGTAGCTCAGATAAAAACCGGACTTTAGGAATTATACAGGCAAGTCCCTTAATTTGTGCTCAAGACTACAACTAGCAAGAAGAGAGGTATCATGCACAAACCTTTGCATCCAAGATGTTCAGTGTAGTTTCAATCTGCTGAATACGGAGGGAAAGTGCTGACAATTTCTGGGAAAGATGGAAGTGAAATATATTACTCCATACTTTTACTCACTGGCAATTCTCTCCTCTGCCCTCCCTGCTCAGGAATACTTAGCATTCCACTCCCTCCCCCAAAATACTTATTGCCTCAGTCTTTCGGAGGATAATATGTGGCATATTATACGATGATCCTGTAAGCCTTGTCACACAGGTGGTCTAAAATACCTCAAGATCAACCTCTGATTATAACATTAGGCTGTATACCAGAGTTGGTGCATATACAACAGTGAAGCCTGGTAAATAGTTGCTAGCTCTCAAAAACATTTAACATCCCATCTGCCCCAAAATAGCTGATTGTCACCTGTGGCCTAAAAAAGACAACTTTTTTTTAAAAAAAAAATGTCATTGGCTGCCTGGAAGCATTTTTTTACTTTGCACAGACAATTAATAAAGTATCTATGAACGAGCCTGCCATATAGACTTTATTTCAAATTATTACGTAATAGTATTGTGTAAAATGAATCTTAAACCCTTGACTAGGAACAAGATAAAACTGGGCACCCTGAAGAGTCATGTGTTAAGGGCTGCACAATAGGATACAGAACTGGTTAGTTTTTAAAGTGAACTAACCTAATTCACACCTCTAGAACAAATACGTGGATCACAATGAAATTATCCTTTGGATTTTGCAGTTCTCAAAATTTTGCAATAAAGTTCTCACCACAAAAGGTATCAAAATATTTAAACAAATACGCATTTTATGGTAAAGTAGGATCAGAAATGTGTATATTGAGATTGTGAGAGGATTTCAATGTCGCATTGATTTAAAACTGCTTAGTGATGTACTTGTGCCAGAAGAATGGCTCAACCAAGAGAAAGTACAGGAAATGACTGTGATTCTCTTTGCTGATTGTGCAACAGATTGCTGCTGTAGTACTGATATTTCCTGTTGAACAAACTGCTGCACAACAAGCTCACGCTAGCACAATTGTTGCACTGCACTTAGTATTGCCCACCCTTTATTTTCATTGCTACACTAGCATAATAGCCCTTGCACTGGTGGTCAGAGAATGCTGAATCCTGGCATATAGAAGAATTTTTGTACAGATTTTTTTGATAAAAAATTGCAGATTAATGAGAAAATGGACCAGACTATAAATCAACACGTGAATTTTACTCAGACCGGATATAGATTGCTGTGTGTATCTCTACTGATTTCAAAGATTTGGGGATGAAAGGCTATGTGAAAGTTGTAAACAGAACAATTACTCCTTTAAATAAACCTGCCCACTGGGAGGGGGAAATGCTACAAACCTCCCCATATAGTTTTTGCAAAAGGGTAGAATAAGAGTGAAACAATTTAATAAACAAAAGTTACTGCTCATCTTTAGATGGGGAATGCTATATTACAATCCCATGACATGCCACAATCAAAATAGCCTAACCCACCTCCTCCACAACAAAACAAGTGAAACCTGAGCAATTAGTATTACAAACCCATCTTCCAACTAAAGCATTCAGACCTACTCGTAAATAGTAATCCAATTTGGAAGTGGTGGAATAAATCTGATAAAAGGTCAGGTGAACTGACACAATGCTCCAAACGCTATACAAGACTTATTTTAAAATGCAAGCTGATTTGCAAAAAAGCCCAAACTTTAAGAACTGATATGGCGGCTTGAACTAATTGCTGCCATATGCAACCAGCCTGTGTTGTACCCCTGGCTAGTGTGTTGGCTGGCAGATCTGTAGCATTTTTCTCCCTGCCTCCTGGCACGGTAGTAACTTTTTGCTGGCCTCTTAGAGCCAAAATCTTTAACACCCTGAGAAATATGCCAACCAGCCAACATAATAGAGACAAAGAAGCACAGATGTTGATGAGCTTGGGGTTTTGTTTTTCCTTTTTGTTCTCCATCTCTTTCTTTATAGATGCCTCTTTGTTCTTTGGAATGGATGTCATTTTTAAAAAATGACCACACACAAGCATTTAGGGCTGTCAAGACTTTGGGATAAGAAAGAAAGAAAAAGAACTAGCCATCTGGTTTTTAGCTGTTCAAAGTCAATTTATCTGAAGTCATTTATATATCAGAAAACCTTATGATGGTGCCTTTTAAGATGAAGTTGAAGGAAGGTGATAGGACTTAAAATTTAAATGTAGCAATGCAAGTAAGTCTGCAAAGCCTATTGGCGCCAATCAATACTGATTGCTTGCAAAGGCCAGTCTGGAAATATTTTGTCAAAATACAAATAAATAATGGTGCATGAAGGAGGGCTTGCATATTGAAAGGACTTCTGCAGGGTGCAGTATGCACAGAGACAGATAGTGCCCCTTCCCTGTTTCACCATCAGTGATGACAAGACCACACAGTCCAAGGGCAGGTTTACCTTCAAACCCTACAGTGTCATCAATGACATTGCTTCACTTTACCCAACATGGGTGAATAGCAAACAGACTTATGGAAGATAAAGCAATGGGAAAGACTAAACCTGGCTGGGGGCCCTAGATACCCCCTGGGACCCCAATTACTGACAATGAATTTTGCTGCTATCTGCAAAGCCCCACCACAAGTTCCATTTCTTGTTGATGTGCATTGAGTAGGATGGAACACTGGAAGCTGATTTCTATACAACAGGATTCTTATGGCATTTATCAGTGTACGGAACACTTTCCTATTCTTCTCTTATCATCACAATTGCCCTAGTAGGTGGATAGATCCAGGGACCCTAGGATCTAAAGTAGCCTTCTTCTCTTATCATCACAATTGCCCTAGTAGGTGGATAGATCCAGGGACCCTAGGATCTAAAGTAGCCTTCTTCTCTTATCACAATTGCCCTGGTAGGTGGATAGATCCAGGGACCCTAGGATCTAAAGTAGCCTTCTTCTCTTATCATCACAATTGCCCTAGTAGGTGGATAGATCCAGGGACCCTAGGATCTAAAGTAGCCTTCTTCTCTTATCATCACAATTGCCCTAGTAGGTGGATAGATCCAGGGACCCTAGGATCTAAAGTAGCCTTCTTCTCTTATCATCACAATTGCCCTAGTAGGTGGATAGATCCAGGGACCCTAGGATCTAAAGTAGCCTTCTTCTCTTATCATCACAATTGCCCTAGTAGGTGGATAGATCCAGGGACCCTAGGATCTAAAGTAGCCTTCTTCTCTTATCATCACAATTGCCCTAGTAGGTGGATAGATCCAGGGACCCTAGGATCTAAAGTAGCCTTCTTCTCTTATCATCACAATTGCCCTAGTAGGTGGATAGATCCAGGGACCCTAGGATCTAAAGTAGCCTTCTTCTCTTATCATCACAATTGCCCTAGTAGGTGGATAGATCCAGGGACCCTAGGATCTAAAGTAGCCTTCTTCTCTTATCATCACAATTGCCCTAGTAGGTGGATAGATCCAGGGACCCTAGGATCTAAAGTAGCCTTCTTCTCTTATCATCACAATTGCCCTAGTAGGTGGATAGATCCAGGGACCCTAGGATCTAAAGTAGCCTTCTTCTCTTATCATCACAATTGCCCTAGTAGGTGGATAGATCCAGGGACCCTAGGATCTAAAGTAGCCTTCCCCAACAGGGTACCCTCCAGATGTTGTTGGATTCAAACTCCTATTGGCCCCAGACAACATGACCACCAGTCAGGGATGAAAGGAGTTGCAGTCCAAAACATCTCGGAGGGCACCAAGCTGTGACAAAGAGGATCTGAAGAATCACCTCTACCTCCGAATCTGTCTGACCTTTGAACACACGAAGAGCCTGCTGGAGAAGATTAAGGGCCTGTGCAGTCCAGCATCTTTTTCTCGCAGTGGCAAGCCAAATGGATATGGGAAGCTTGCAAGCAGGACATGAGCACAACTGAGCACTCTCCCCACTTGGGATTCCCAGCAACTGGCCTTGAGAGGCATAGTCTCCAATGGTGGAGGTTCTACATAGCCATCGTGGTTTGTTCATGGGGAGGCCCAGCCATATGAAGAACGCCAGATAGCCACAAGGGGTAAGTCTTTTCTAGAGTGGTGCCTGGGCAATGCAATGCCCTGAAAAGGGAAATCCACCTTGTCTGAGCCTTTCTCCAGAGGTCCCTTTTTAATTATTTATCTGATTGTTGGTGTTTTTATGATATTTATTTACAGTGGTGCCTCGCAAGACGAAAAGAATCCGTTCTGTGATTCTCTTCGTCTAGCGGTTTTTTCGTCTTGTGAAGCAAGCCCATTGATGGATTAGCGGATTAGCGCTATTAGCGGCTTTTAGCGTCTTATCAGATCAGCTGATAAGCGGCTTAGCGGCTTAGAAAAAGGGGGGGAACCGCAGGAACTCGCAAGACATTTTTGTCTTGCGAAGCAAGCCCATAGGAGATTCGTTTTGCGAAGCACCTCCAAAACGGAAAACTCTTTCGTCTAGCGAGTTTTCCGTCTTGCGAGGCATTCGTCTTGCGGGGCACCACTGTATTTATTTGAAGTACATAATCTGCACTTTTGGGAAATATATCAAGGTAGCTTACAGCATATGCAATACAATAAAATCAATCCATAAATATCTATAAAACATGAATAATTATGTACTGTTTTAAATTTTATGACATTATGAACTGTCTGGGATACTTTGTATTAAACAAACAAAAAACAAGCACACAGACACAAACAAAAACCACAACAACCCAGAATGATTTAGAGATTTAAGACCTACCAGTGAGCTTCGCAGCAGAACAAGGAGACTATAGCTGTGTGGCAGATAACATGTCATGGCATCTCTGCTTAGAAGAAGCAGGTAGCAGGCGATGGGAAAGATTGCCAATCCAAGTGGAAAATACTGGGCTTGAAGGCTCGTCTGACCTGAGTCAGCTTCCTATGCTCCTTATTTGAATGTGGGCCTCTGATAGCCATGCTTGGTGCTATCTACTGCACCATGTCAGACCCTAAAAAGCTAAAGGACCCCATGTACTTTCCAGCCAGTGTCTCTTTCCTCCTTGAAGAGGAAGTGTTACTGAACTTTCAAAGCACCATCTCTTTAGGAAAGTTAGCAGTCTTGGTCGCGCTGGTTGATGATCTCCGGCGAGCTAGGGACAAAGGTGAGAGTTGTTTCCTGGTTCTGCTGGATCTCTCAGCGGCCTTTGATACAATCGACCATAACATCCTTCTGGACGGTCTAGAGGGGCTGGGAGCTGGGGGCACTGTTATACAGTGGTTTCGCTCCTTCCTCCTGGGCCGTGTTCAGAAAGTGGTGGGGGGGGATGAGTGTTCAGACCCACGGGCCCTCTCCCCCATGCTTTTTAACATCTATATGAAGCCGCTGGGAGAGATCATCAGGGGATTTGGACTGGGTGTTCATCAGTATGCAGATGATACCCAGCTCTACCTCTCTTTCAAATCAGAACCAGTGAAGGCGGTGAAGGTCCTGTGTGAGTGCCTGGAGGCGGTTGGAGGATGGATGGCGGCTAATGGATTGAAGTTGAATCCTGACAAGACAGAAGTATTATTTTGGGGGGATAGGGGGCGGGCTGGTGTGGAGGACTCCCTGGTCCTGAATAGGGTAACTGTGCCCCTGAAGGACCAGGTGCGCAGCCTGGGAGTCATTTTGGACTCACAGCTGTCCATGGAGGCGCAGGTCAATTCTGTATCCAGGGCAGCTGTCTACCAACTCCACCTGGTACGCAGGCTGAGACCCTACCTGCCCGCGGACTGTCTCGCCAGAGTGGTGCATGCTCTAGTTAACACCCGCTTGGACTACTGCAATGCGCTCTACGTGGGGCTACCTTTGAAGGTGACCCGGAAACTACAATTAATCCAGAATGCGGCAGCTAGACTGGTGACTGGGGGCGGCCGCCGAGACCACATAACACCGGTCTTGAAAGACCTACATTGGCTCCCTGTACGTTTCCGAGCACAATTCAAAGTGCTGGTGTTGACCTTTAAAGCCCTAAACGGCCTTGGCCCAGTATACCTGAAGGAGCGTCTCCACCCCCATCGTTCTGCCCGGACGCTGAGGTCCAGCGCCAAGGGCCTTCTGGCGGTTCCCTCATTGCGAGAAGCAAAGCTACAAGGAACCAGGCAGAGGGCCTTCTCGGTAGTGGCGCCCGTCCTGTGGAACGCCCTCCCATCAGATGTCAAAGCGATGAATAACTACCTGACATTTAGAAGACATCTTAAGGCAGCCCTGTTCAGGGAAGCTTTTAATCTGTGATATTTTACTGTATTTTTTGTTTCTATGGAAGCCGCCCAGAGTGGCTGGGGAAACCCAGCCAGATGGGCGGGGTACAAATAATAAATTATTATTATTATTATTATTAGCAGTAATGAACCCTGTATTTTAACCATGTTTTACAAAATTCGTCAGAGGGAATGGGCTTGTACACCACACAGACTATTAGCCAACAATGCAAATCCTGTCTGCAACATGCACCCACCCCCTTCCCCAAGGTAGTACAGTGTATACTTACTTACCTCTTCACAAACAGTGGAAAATCGGTTAAGGAACTGAACTGTGTGAACCACAAACTGGTTTAGAAATGCCACTGTTCTCTTCTGCTGGATGGCAGGAACCTGCATTGCACAAAGCACAAATACAACAATAGCAAGGCTCATTCTGTACACCCAAAACCTATATGATGATAAAACTGAGCAAAGTTGCTCCCAACACCACTATCCAGTGTTTGAATACACATATCTGCTGCACTTTTGCTATGGATATGCTGAAATCCAATTTATTATTTTCAGATCAATGCTTCAAGTTATGCAAGTCACATAAAAGTGTAATCCTGTGCTCCTGTGCTCTATTATGCTTGCAGTTCTTCCCAGTTTTGGAACGTATGCAAACTGGATGGGCATATGGTTTTCCATCTGAGTCACAGATTCAAATATGTAAACGTGGTAGTTCTATAACAGGGATGGAAAACCTCCAGATGTTGTTGAGACTTCAGTTCCCATCAGCCTCACCAATCATAACCAGCTGTCATGGATGATGGGAACACGAGTCCAATAACATATGGAGGGCCACAGGCTCCTTAACACTGATCTACAAGAATGGGACTGACCACAAATGTAAAACAGAACAGATTAAGGTTGCACTGCTATTTCTGAGCCAATACCATCAAATTCAGTGGGACTTACTTTTGAGTAAGTATGAATATGCAGGGGCTGCAAGTCTCGCGTTCTGAAAAAGGTAGTGGATGGATTTTGGAAGTATATTAAACAGTTTCTCCGGTAAACTTATTTTTATAGTCATTTGTGAGGGAATGGGCTAGCCTAAAAACACTTCCATCATCATCGTTATCCTACTGCAAATCCACAACAGCCACCAAGTCATGGCTTTATCTATGAATCAACCAATAAAATTTTTACAACAGCCATTTATGATGAAATATTTCAGTGACAGCTCATGGAGATATGTTAAATTAGATGCTTCAGGAGTTATCTATGAAAGTCAGAAAGGAATTTATCTTTCCAGTAAGTGTGGCAGTTCTTTTTTTTAAGTATCATGCATCTTCCAGTATGGTGTCTGGCATGGAAAAATGTCATCCTAGGGACTACTGGATCCTGCATACATGATCAAAGTGCAATGTGTTGCCACAGCAGAAATCTCACAGTGGATTTTCTTATGGAGTGTTGCAGAGTTCTCCCCATTTTACCTGCAGCACCTGCTTGCTACTGTCATTGGATTATATTTCACTAAGTTTACTCTCTTGTGATTTTGAAACTTCCTGCTTTCAAAGAACCACTGGTTTGTCATCTGCCAAGGAAGTGCTACCGGGGTGTCTGCTGTAGTAGAATGCAAGACCTGTTCTAGGGGAATACAACAGGTTCATGCAGAGCACTGGCATACTGCAAAAGAAGATTGGCAGATCTGACAAACTGTCTGCCAGGGAACTTTATCTGCCATTATTGGTTTCATGTAGTATCTGAGGCAAGGGTTTATTACATTTTAGCATGCGGAATAGCATGCAACCACCACCACCACCCATTTCATCCTCAGAACAACACTGTGATGATGTTTAGATTGAGAGAGAGTGAGTGGCTCAAGATCACCCAAGGAACTTAATGGCTGGTGGGGATTTTAAGCTGGGTCTCCTTGGTCTTGGTCTTGGTCCTGGTCCAACAACACACTTTGGATTTTTCAGAACACAGCTTGGAAGTCAATGATTTATGGAATCAAACTTGCATTACATTAGGGTTGGATGAGTTGCAAGCACACATTGAGAAATTCAGCTCATGCTGCTCCTGCAACCTTCCAGACCCATTAATTTGTTTTGCCTTATTTTCCAAATCAGTACTGCAGTGTAGCTATTTAAGTTTCCCCAGGGGAATTGGGACTGAGCATGTTCCAATATGCTACATGGGTTATCAAGCCTGCTCCAGAACAATTGCACTCAAGAGTGAATCAGAGCCAGAAAGGGTGCAGAAAGGCCTGGTCAAATGAGTTAAAAATGAAAAAAGGGACATGGTTTAAAAAGGCAATCTTATGGATGAAGGAAAGTAGGGAATGGAAGAGCAAACAACCAATTCAGAGGGATGCTTGATGATCAAGGACTAAAAAATGCTCTTTGTTCAAGATGTTTTGGAAACCTTCAAGACTTGGCTACTCAGGGTGGGTCAGATGACCAGTGGTTGCTACTACCCGTTAACAAACTGGCATATAAGGGCACAGAATATATGTTTGCTATGCAAGCCTCTTGTAACTTCCACGAAGGAGGCCCAGAGTGGATTGTTTTTTCACTCAACTGGTTCCCAGAGGAGACGAATGGCAGAGGAAGCTAAGCCACTTTTGACTCCCGTGAGGACACCCTCCGCCCCCCAGTTCCTCGCAACCGCCCTCTTCTCTAACCCTCAGCCTCCATAGACTTGTGCTTCCTTGGAGGTTGCCCTACCCGCGCTCCCACCTCCCCACCCGCATAGTTTCTGCATCTTTAATAAAAACACGACACCACAGGCGAAGGAGCGCAGCTTCTCCTGGCGAACTTCTGCCTGCCAGAGGTCCAGGAGGAGCCCTACAAGGGCAAAAGCAACAGCCCCGATTCACAGAGCTTGTCAGCTTCTCTTTTTAAGAGATGACGGGGTGGGGGGTGGGGAGAATCCTACAGAGGGAAGCTGCCTCCTTCGCTCCCTGGGGACCTGGCGCCGGCCTCAGGGAGCAACGCCAGCAACCTGGCGCCGCCTGTACCTTGGTCAGGTCGATGCCGGAGCCTACGAGGGGCAGCCCGTCCTCATCCATCCTCAAGCGGCCACTGGCAGGCGCCAAGAGGGACCTCACTGGGGAGAGAAGCGGACTCTCAGGCAGGGAACCCCTCGCGACCCCTCGCACCGGAAGCGATTCCCGACTTGCCGCTCCTCGACCCGCCCTTCGCCTGCGGAGCGGCAATACGGGAAGGCAGGGGAGGCCCCGTTGCATCATGGGGCTTGTAGTTCTCCCCACAGGAAGACCGAATGGTGAGCTCTGGCAAACCGAACCTCGTCCAGAAAATGGGGCGCGGACTGTTTTCACTCCGTTTTCATTACTTAGTCAGATTTATAACACCTGAATGATCTATTAATGCAAATTTTGCGCGCGCTATCTCTCTGTTGTTGTTTTTTTGTCCCCCCCGGAGCAGGGGGTGGGGTGGGGAATCGTACTCATTTCGAAAAGGAGGTAGATATGGGTGGGGGGGGGATCTATCATGTTTTTATTGGTATTTTGTCTCTTTTGTAATGTTGTTGGTACATTGCTCTGATATTTTGTATGAGGCGTCAACAACAAAACTCAGTGCAACCCCATAGGAATGAAATGTCCCAGGTTGCATGGATGTAGTCAGGATTTTTGTTAGGGGGAACAGGCCCTCTGTTTACTATGTATTTTTATTGATTTAGGGAGTGGGGCAGCTGCCCCCCCCTTGCTACGCCCATGGTTCCAGGTTGAAGGAAATAGTTGTCCTCCTGAGCACACTTTGTACAATCGAAATATATATATAATAAATAAAAAAAACATTGTCCAGTAGCACCTCAGAGACCAACTAAGTTTGTTCTTGGTATAAGCTTTCGTGTGCATGCACACTTCTTCAGATATCTTCTTAAACTTAGTGGCATGTAAACTTGTTTAGGATTAGGATGCCTATGGTCATTTGGAACATATGGGCAATATTCAAAACCACACAATGAACCGTTTAAAATTAGTCATGTGCAGCACTTTTTTCTTTTCTTTTTTAAGTTGGCTAACAAGAATTTTGCAAAACGTCTTTTTTTTTTTTACTGCAAAACACAAGGATAACACTTAACAGCTCCAGATAGGTAGCCGTGTTGGTCTGCCATAGTCAAAATAAAAAAATTCCTTCCAGTAGCACCTTAAAGACCAACTAAGTTAGTTCTTGGTATGAGCTTTCGTGTGCATGCACACTTCTTCAGATACACTGAAACAGAAGTTGGTATTTCTGTTATAGAAGGATCTGGCAACTTCTGTTTCAGTGTATCTGAAGAAGTGTGCATGCACACGAAAGCTCATACCAAGAACTAACTTAGTTGGTCTTTAAGGTGCTACTGGAAGGAATTTTTTTAACTTAACAGCTCGTGCATCTGCTTTGCGACATGTGGGAAGCCAGCCTCTTGACCTACAAATAATACAGAGAGAGATAGTCAACTGGGAATTCCTACTATACAGTGGTACCTCTGGTTACGTACTTAATTCATTCTGGAGGTCCGCTCTTAACCTGAAACTGTTCTTAACCTGAAGCAGCACTTTAGCTAATGTGGCCTCCCACTGCTGCCGTGCCGCCGCGCGATTTCTGTTCTCATCCTGAAGCAAAGTTCTTAACCCGAGGTACTATTTCTGGGTTACTGGAGTCTGTAACCTGAAGCGTATGTAACCCGAGGTACCACCAAGGTTCAAATATCCCTGAACAGAAGCTGAGACCAAATGTGCTAAATGTGCTAAATTCAATAGGAACCGTACTCAGCTGCTTCTATTTATATATTTAATAATAATAATAATAATAATAAAGGTAAAGGTAAAGGACCCCTGGACAGTTAAGTCCAGTCAAAGGCGACCTAGGGGTTGTGGCGCTCATCTCGCTTTCAGGCCAAGGGAGCTGGCGTTCGTCCACAGTTTTCCGGGTCGTGGCCAATATGACTAAACCACTACTGGTGCACGGAGGACCGTGATTAGTGCCAGAGAACACGGAAACGCCGTTTACCTTCCCACCACAGCGATACCTATTTATCTACTTGCATTGGCATGCTTTCGAACTGCTAGGTTGGCCAGAAATAATAATAATAATAATAATAATAATACTTATACCCCGCCTATCTGGTTGGGCCTCCCCAGCCACTCTGGACGGCTTCCAACAGGATATTAAAAACACAATAAAAGATCAAACATTAAAAACTTCCCTAAACAGCAGTGCCTTCAGATGTCTTCTAAAAGTCAGATAGTTGTTTATTTCCTCGACATCTGGTGGGAGGGCGTTCCGCAGGGCTAAAAAATGCTCAGATGGGTGGTGCATCCAGACTATTTTGTGGAAAGGATTCAAGCATGTATTGGAACTTTATAGGTTTGGACCATTATTATGCTTTATGTAGATTTATCCAATTAGAGTGGATTAAAGTGGTCTGTTGGCCTAGTACAGGTGTGGGTGATCTTAGGCCCTCGATAGGTTGTTGAACAACTCCTGACAGCCCCAGCGAGCATGGCCAATTGCCTGATGTTCAGCAACATCAGGAGGGCCAAAGGTTCCCCATACCTGCCCTAGTGCAACATAGAATCATAGAGTTGGAAGTGACCCTGAGGGTCATCTAGCTCAATCCCCTGCTATGCAGGAATCCTGTCTATAGCTGTCCCTGGGTGGGCTTGAACCACCAACCTTCTAGTTAATACAGTGGTACCTCGGGATCCGTTCCGGAGCTCTGTTCGCATCCTGAAGCGAACGCAACCTGCGTCTGCACGTGCACAGGCCGTGTTTCGCTGCTTCTGCGCATGTGCGTGACGTCATTTTGACCATCTGCGCATGCACGCGCAGCAAAACCCAGAAGGAACGTGCTCCATTACTTCTGGGTCGCCGTGGAGCGCAACCTGAAAATACTTAACTTGAAGCACATTTATCCCAAGGTATGACTGTACTGGAAAATCCATAAAGGCACAGGAGGGGGGGAAATGGTAGTAACTAAAGAACTCGAGGCCAGTCAAATTATTATTTTTCCCACCAAAGGGTGGCAGTTCAGTTGCAGAACAACTTTAAAAAGAAAGCAAGTTAAAGATGAACATTAGTATATGTGAGGAAAGGAGGGAGTCAGCCTTCCATGGAGTTTAGCCAAATGGAAATGCAAAGCCCACGTCTGCAGAAAGATCACAAGCTGTGTCTCCATCCCAAGTGAAAACAATTAAAAAGTATCAGGAAGACTTGATTGAGTTTGTGGCATAAAAGGATAATTGCATTATTGATAATAATACTCTGTGGCCCCAGTTCCCTCAGATTAAACAAAAAGCCCTTTCCTCTACAACAGCTCACTTTAATTATCAGTAATCAAAATAACCAGGCAAACAACCAAAGCTCTGACTTACATTTATATGAGCACATGACATTCATATAAACCACTGTAACAATTCCCAGTGTGCTCTCTTAATAATCAGCATAGAAGTCAAAACAACTATACAACCAAGCAGCAAGTTACACAGAACGAAAAAGCTGATCCAAGGCAATTTCCAGACAGGGTGTCACCTGATCCTCCATGAGGCAACAATTGTGTTTACTTAAGTAGTTCAGTGAACAGCTGAAAAGGTCAGAAAGTAGCCCCCCCCCCCAATTTCCCATGAAGTTCTCCAAGTTTGTGTATTCAAATAACATTCTGACAAAACTGCTTTTGAGGATCAGCATTGTCATCAGACAATATTATTTATAAATTCTTGAATAAAATTATACACACCATTTAATGTAAGTGAACAAGAAAATTTATCTGGGATAAAAGTTGTTAAAAAGGGACTGATATTGCAGTCCTATACAGTACTAATTTAGCTGGGTGTAAGATCCTCCTAGCACTACAGGACATATGCCTGAGCAAACATGTATAGAATTTCTCTTTTCATCCATAGTTACAGTTACAGATGGGTAGCCGTGTTGGTCTGCCATAGTCCAAATAAAAAAATTCCTTCCTGTAGCACCTTAAAGACCAACTAAGTTAGTTCTTGGTATGAGCTTTCGTGTGCATGCACACTTCTTCAGATGTGTGATATAGTTGTTTTGACTTCTTCTTCTGTGTATCTGAAGAAGTGTGCATGCACACGAAAGCTCATACCAAGAACTAACTTAGTTGGTCTTTAAGGTGCTACAGGAAGGAATTTTTTCATCCATAGTTACTTATGGATCCTGGTTTTGTTAATTCTGTTTCTGTGGTCATAAGCCCCATTGATTTGGGTGAACCTGACTTCAAATTAGGATTTCAGACTGTCCGCTTTTCCAGTCCTTCGGGATAGCTAGACTGCTCATGATTTGCACAAATATTGTATGTTCTGGTTTTTCAACTCCTACCATTGCTGTCTGTGATGGTCACCAACTTGCATGGCTTTAAAAGAGGATCAGGTTTCAGGGAGGCAGTCTGCTTCTCAATACTAGTTGCTTGAAACTGTAAGAGGGGAGAACACTCTGGTCCTCAGGCCCTCATCAGACTTCTCATCTAGTTGGCTACTGTGAGAACAGGATGCTAGTCTAGGTGGGCCTCTGGCCTGATCCAGTAGAGTTCTTAGGTAATGTAATTCAGAGATCATACAAAGAAAGCCAGAAAAGCAGCCTCCTTGCTTTAACTGCAGAGTTTCATAGTCCTGATATTTACAGCAACCCTCCCCCCCAAACACACACACACACACACACACAAATGAACAAAGTTTTCCAATGGAAAGCACCGCCCAATAAATATTTTGAAAACCTTCTTATTAACACAAGGTGCTGCACTGCGTGATGCCATCTTAAAAGTGTTCTCCCTTCACCTCCCCAGGAGGCTGAAGTCCACAAGGTTAGGGCTCAGCACAAAATACATGACCCAAATGCATTATTTCAGCCTGCCTCAGGATCAGACTACTGTATTGCCAGTTTTTCTGCCACCACATTGAGGATATGGTTTAAGAGGATTCCTAGGCATTTGAGAGAAACGGAGGACACTTGCTGTTTATGTATATATAATTTCACTACTGCATTATTCTAAGGAAAGCCCTGGCATGCTTCTCCTAATGTTATTCATATGTACTTAATTTTTTATATTTTTTATATTAAAATAAACACTTACCTGGATAGCTCAGTTGGTTAGAGCATGGTTGCAAGTTCAAGCCCCTTATGGCACAGCTGCATATGCCTACATTGCAGGAGATTGGACTAGATGCTCCTCAGGGTCTCTTCCAATTCTGATTCTATAATCTCATTTTGCAATGAAACCATGTACTGTACGTGAAGTGTTTCTGTACTGCACATTATGTAACATTTTTTCATTTTTGTGTGCGATAGAGGTATATAGATAAATAGATCTTCCAAGACTGATCCATACAGGAATGCTCAGTCTCATACTTTTAAGAAGATGAATGGCTTCTATTTGTGTGTTTTAACATTGTTCACCAAGCTTCAGTGGAAGAGGTTGTGAGATAATACCAGCCTTTGTTTGACTAAGGATACAGGGAATACAAGCCAACAACAGATGGTAACCCGGTGGCAGGGTGTTGAAGAGAATGCCAGTTAGTGGGCAACAGGAACATTAACTTCTGTACAAATACATACTCACAGTCTATGTTTTAGATACACAGTATTTTTTGTAGTTGATTTATATTTGTGGCAGCAAGTCAAACAAGCAATAGAATCAGAATTGTAATGTGTAACAGAATGGTCATGACACACTGACATATGCCTCTTCTGCTTAGAAAAGGGCAATTTTAACTTAATTGAAAACACACAATGAACATCATTTAGTCAAAATGTCTGTTTGCTTTGGTCTGCAGCCATGTCAGTTGAGTTTGTAAGAAACCTTTCCCTCCTTTTTTACTCAAATGAAAATGAAACATTGCTTGACTTTTGACTTATGTGATCTACATAAAAGCAAAGTACTCCAGTAAATTCTCTGGTAAATTCAAATGAATAGGAAATAACACACAGTTCTTAATTTCAAAAAACACATGGGTAGATTTAACTATTGGGAGATCTTGGACTTGTTTTGTAAAAGCTAATCGTCTGTCTGGACCTAGGACAATATTTTTGCTACCAAAGACACAAAGTGTCCCACTACACTGTTTCACATATTTTGGGGATCCCGCAATGAGTTCAGTCTTTGTATTTGAGCTTGCAGGTATGTTTTTCAAGAGGCAAATCATAGCTTTGTAGATTATCTTGAGGATCATCTAGTCCAACCCCCAGCAATCTCAACATGTGGTCCTCCAGTTTGAAGCCATACTGGACCCTGCTTAGCATTGCCAATGTGCTAGCAGTTTTACTGCTGCACCATCGCAAAGAGATACATAAACATGTCATGAGCCCTCATTCTTCCCATCATTAGCCTCATACAAATTCTTTCCCCTCCCCCCATAAAGAAAGGCAGCTCTTTTAAAAATGGAAGCCCCACCAATGATCCATGTGGGGAATCTAGTATTTAGGAACAAAATAGCTTGGAAAATGCCATTCCAAGGTTAACAAAATCTAGTTTAATTTTTAATCACCACATTGATGTAGCTAACACATTTTTATTGCGGACATGCAACTCTGTGCTAAGCAAAATAGGAGGCTCCCTCTTTTTCTAGAATGGAAACAGCTATGCCCCTCTGCCCTTCTGTCAGTCCCCTCTGTGGTAATCTGCCCTCCCATCTCCTCGGATGCTTTTCAATTAGTAATAAGAGGCATCCCCATCACAATCCTGGTTAGTGGTTTGTTGTTCTAATGGCTATCAATTCTCAGATCTCCCCCTTTAACTATTCAAGAGAAGTTACTAGTTCTTTGGCAAAAGTCCTTTGTTTTGTCACAAGCTTCCATCCATGCAGCTTTTTCTCTTTCAAAAATTGACTTTATTTTTTTTCTTCCATGATTGAAATCTAGGTTCTATTGTCTCATTAAACAATTCTAAGATTACCTTTGAACTTCATTTAAAATATTAGCAATTTGTTCCCCCTCCCTTACGTGTGAAGTAGACTGGTTTACCCACTGGTAGACGGATGTGATTAGATGGAGATGGCAAAAGGTTAAGGCAATTTGATGGGGGGTGGCAGGCACATCACACCCATCATCCAGCATACCTAAGGCACCTAGAGGCAAATCAGTTGATGAACAGGTTTGACCATTTTTAGCTAGTCTTTACATACAATTTTACTTATTTATCACAACTGTATTCTACACCCAAGGAGCAAGAGGGTTATTCTATTTGCTCTCTTCCACTTCCCACAATACTTAATTACTTAAGCCAGACTGAGAAAAACTTACCTGCCCATTGAGTGCATGTCTGAGCACGGATTTGAACCAGGACCTTTCCAGTTCAAACACAGCACCCTATCTAGTACACTGATCTGGTTCTCTAGCGAGAATATAAATATCTGAATTATAACCATATTATGTGTCAAGTACCTTAATATAGGCATGTGCATCTGGAATGTTTCTCATGTGCATCCTACTGAATAAATGAGAACTGAACAAGAAAATGTTTCCCTGTATTTCAACAAGATTTGCATGGAAGGTTCTAGGTATACCATCCCCACCAAGACCAAATGCATAACTTTAATTTTAATATTTTAGCTAGCCTGTCTTCAAGGTGAAGAAACAATACATCTTGCTCAAGAGAGACAATCATATTTTATTATAAACTCCCCTCCCCAACAAAACCCCCCTGCTTTGATGGAGCTGGTTGCATCTGTAGCCTTGAAAAAGAAAAAGTACAGCAAAGATTTTTTGTTCCTTGTATGCAGTCATTTGGTATATCTCTATCATTTGGCAAGTAAACAGCGATATAAAATATGTTTAATTTAAGGAATATTTTCTCGTTAAAATCCCAGATTTTATATAAATGGTTACATTTCTGTCATCCAGAAAAAAAGTTTATGATCTCCACCCACTGCACATAATGGAAGTGTTCTATGCCACGTTAAGCCAGATCCTACAGGTGCAGAACCGATAAGAATGGGCTGGAAAGAGGGAAAGAGAGAGAGAGAGAGAGAGAGAGAGAGAGAGAGAGAGAGAGAGATTAGATATCTTACATCTAGAGCACAACAAGACATAAATTTTAAAATCATTTCTAAAGAACTCTTCAGCTGCAATGCTATGACCCGGCAATCACCTTCTGCATTTGCCTTCCAAATTGTTTTCATATATCTCAGGGGAACTTGCTTGTAAACTTGCAGCAAGAAGCCAGAAGAGAATGACTTAAAGAAATGGTTATAAGAGCCAAAAGCCACTGGAAATGTCTCCAGCCCCAAGCCCTTTTAAATAAATTGGGAGTCCCCCCCTCCCCCAATATCTTGCTACAAGTCTGGCACTGCATCTATGGAACCTGCAATCTGAAGCAAATGCTTCAGTCTGGTCCTGTTACTACCCCTTCGCAAAAGTCTGTTGTACCAGCTCAAGTGTAGATGGAAATATTTCAAATTTCTTACCCAAGAACTACCAAGATCCACTCACTCTCCAAATTTATAGTCTGTGTTAGGGTGTATATTAGATTTGGGAGACTCTCAGGTTAAAGCAGGCTGCTTTGGACAGAAGCTGGGCTTGTCCAGGTGCAAGGTGGCTCTCTGAAGCATCCTGAACCAATAATGTAATAATGTGCAAACCCTAATAAACCATGGATTAAAAAATTAAAACAAAGGAGTGGCTTGCCTGGGCACACCCTTTGTTGTCTTTTCAGTACTGGATGCAGCGTTTTTTTCATACCCCCAGGTTTTAAAAGTTTTGCTTTTCAATCTGGAATCTGCTCCTTTTACCTGCTGGTCTTTTAGTGCCGTTCATGGGTGAATATGATGTAAACTATTCAACTTAAATAATATACATTTAAAAATAATAAAATAAGAACCTATACTACCTGCCTTAAATTCAGTTAAACTTGGCACACATTTCGCTTTTCACAAGCTATCATCTCATTGATTTCAGTAACTGGTTCAAAATTTGCCTGCTTGAAGTCCTGCAAACAGGACATTGGAACTGCCTTTATGCATGCTCAGCCATGTGTATGTAACATATGATGTGCAATACACATATGTGTACATGAGTCCCTTCATCCTTGCACTCCTTTCTGAGACAGAAAGTCGGGGGCTTGAGTGCAAATATTCAGGCAATTAAAAAAGTTTTTTCCAGTATATTAATGGTCATTCTTCTCTAAAGTTCAGTTTTATAGTCAGTTTAACTTGTACAGACAACAGAAATTAGATGAAGCCTCAGGAGTGGAGGTATCATTTCAAAAAGAGTCAATCACAGTATCACAAAATTTCTAATTGGCGATTACACCGTGAAGCCAATGGAATCCAGATTTCGTTCTGATGTGCCTGCTTCTTGAACAGCAGGCCTCCATGCAATCTGGCAAATTGTTTTTGAAAATGAGGCAATTTAAAAAGCAAACAAAAACAGTTTGCAATATGGCAGGTGGGTTTGCTGTTTAAAAGGAGAAAGTAAAAAAATCCCTTGGGCATGCCTAAACCCTTGATCACATCTAAAGTAGCTCATTGGATCACAGCCTATGAGCTTTTCATCCTTTTTATTCTGGACACTATAGCTGCAGACAGTGTTCCTCAAGATGTTCTGATAAGGTTGTTTCAAAGTACACTGAGTCCACTTATATTCATTTTGAGACACAAGACGAAAGAACAAAAACCTCCACACTGGACTGTGTCTTATCTGCCTTGCAATCGTGCTAAGTACTTAGAAAGAGCCCATTTGTTATGAGGGGGGAGGTAAATAAGAATGCTATTCTGCATGTTATATTTGCATGAACTTTACCTGAGGATGTCCCAAATGATGGACTAGAAGCTGGCTGGTCATTTTGCCTGGATATCCAGTTGTAGCAAACAAGCTTTCATTGACTCGGGACCACCTATATACAGAAGCCCAAACCACAAATGTTCTTAAAAGAAATATTAAAATAGAGTATACTAAATACACAGGTTGTAATACAGTCAAAGTTAGCACCCTTGAATCTAATAGATTTCAATGAGAGTAAAGCACTTGAGACTAAAGAGAATGTTTAAATTTGACTGGGTGATTCCCAGTAAGAGAGAATGTATATATATGTATTTACACATGTATACGCAAACATCTTTTTTTCTGCATTTTTAAGTATAAACGTTACCTACAACCAATCATACAGGCAGAAAATACTTTATACCGTATTTTTCGCCCCATAAGACGCACCGGCCCATAAGACGCACCTAGATTTTTGGGGGGGAAATAAAGGGAAAAAATTTTATTCCCCCCCCCCCAGGTGCGCTGCACTACACCAGGAGCTTGGGGCGTGCTGAGCTCAGCGCGCCCCAAGCTTCTGCGTGCCGGCAAGCAGTCCGCTAGCCCTGGGAGAGCCGCGGGGCTCTCCCAGGGCTAGCGGATCGCTGCGCTACACCAGGAGCTTGGGGCGTGCTGAGCTCAGCGCACCCCAAGCTTCTGCGTGCGCGCAAGCAGTCCGCTAGCCTTGGGAGAGCCGCGGGGCTCTCCCAGGGCTAGCGGATCGCTGCGCTACACCAGGAGCTTGGGGCGTGCTGAGCTCAGCGCGCCCCAAGCTTCTAGGTGCGCGCAAGCAGTCCGCTGCCGCCCCAAGCCTCGCGCACCCGGTGGGACCTCCTGCCGGGTGCGCGAGGCTTGCAGACACTCGCCCGAAGCAGGGGGAGCCCTCCCGAGGGCTCCCCGTGCTTCGGGCGACAGGCTGCCGCCCCAAGCCTCGCGCACCCGGTGGGACCTCCTGCTGGGCGCGCGAGGCTTGCAGGCATTCGCCCCATAAGACGCACCCCGATTTCCCCTTCATTTTTGGAGGGGAAAAAGTGCGTCTTATGGGGCGAAAAATACGGTATGTATTACTGTCTCACAAAGATATATATGGAAAAAAGCAATAGTATATTGCTTGTTTAAAAATAATTTTCTCCCCCTCCCCACCTCGTTTTTACTTGGTTGCTATAAGCTACTTCTCAATTAAGGTTTTTACTATTATCTATTACCTCAAAGACTCTTCTCCCCCCCCAAAAAAAAAATGTTTAAATGATTATTTAGAAGGTTTAGATTATTTAGAAGGCAATGCTTTTGTTAAAAATATTTTTAAGGTGTGTTGCAGTTCTCCCTTTACTTATTCTCATGTTACAGTCTTATTCTTCAAGAGACTAATAGACCAGGGCAAATATTAACAATTTATTCATGGTATACTTACAAAAAGAGAAGCTGCATAGTATTTCTGAAAAGTAAATACCACATGTAGGACAAAAACAAACACCGCTAACAAAAAATTCATAGAGTAGCGCCCACTTCAGCAGATGCAGTTTAGGACAAAATACCTGAATAATCTAGCTCTATCTGCATGGACAGGTCTCTTATCCAAAGGATAACTGTAAAAGAAAACAGAACAATTTCTAAGTGATACTCACACTTCAGTTTATAGGACAGTTATAAAAACCCCAGAAAAGGAATTGATCATTCATCTTTGACATAGTTACCCCCTATGTTTATATGAATGTAAAAGTTTAAGAACAGGTTGCACAAACAGAAAAAAGAGCAAAGCTTTTGATAAAAATACCTAGATCGAGTAATGTCCCAGATAAACCAGTCATTTCCAGCAACTGCTCCAACTTTAAAAGTATTTTTTAAACACCAGTTTGCTGACATCAGTGGTGTTTGATCAGTTGTGAGAGACAAAATAGCTTGGTGGGTGACGAGATCATAGAATCGTATTGTTCCATTTTTCTCTGCAACCATTAACTAAAAGAAAAGTAAAATGAGGTTACAATAACTTTTGAACAGCAAACCTTAAATTTTTACTTCCCAAACCTAAATAAACCTGAATCCCTGTAATAAATATTACAATATCAGATAAGGGATTTATATTTTACAAACCCCATCTTGTTCACGCTGCCCTTTTAGGGACTCAATTTCCAAAGTGTAAAACTTCAGTAAATGACTGACCCACCTTTTCCCAAAACAAGAGGCCACATCTTTGGCTTGCTCCATGCCTTGGTACTATCCAGGTATCTCTGAAGTGTAGGATGAAGACCTGCTCCCTCTCCCCAGTCTTGAACTTGGGGATGGATATCTGAAGTGTATCTGAAGAAGTGTGCATCCACACGAAAGCTTATACCAAGAACTAACTTAGTTGGTCTTTAAGGTGCTACAGGAAGGAATTTTTTTATTTTGGGGATGGATAGGTCAAGTTGACCTCTAATTTTGTCCTGTGCTTTCAGGCAATCCAACTTCTCCCAAAGTCTGGAATAAGCCCCTCCACAGTGTATGCTAGACCACCTTGGGGGAAGATCAGTGGTGATCACAAGTAACGTCTCCCTACAAAGATCATCTACACTTCATGAACCCCTGCCCTACTTTAAATATATTATTTTGAAGAACTCATGGGTGGTTTAACTATCTGGAGAGCTTGGACTTCTTTTGTAGGATCAGGTACCAGGACAACTCAGTTCATTCTGTTGTGCCATGACCATAGCTGTCAACTTTTCCCTTTTCTTGCGAGGAATCCTATTTGGAATAAGGGAATTTCCCTTAAAAAAGGGGAAACATTGACAGCTATGGCTATGACACAGCCCTCAGCCTGCTGCAGTGCTTAAAAGATGCTGATTCATAAGTCTGTGAATACTTTCATGTTGCTGAGGGATAGGAATGAGTTATCTCATGTTGGCTTTGGAGATGGCATTTTAGATTGTTCAAAAAACTATCAAATTCAGACAAGCTTCAGTTTTGTGACCTATGACTAACTACCGGTAAATCAAAGGTGCTTCACCAAGGAAAAATTGCCTGTAGCATACTGACCTTGAATGCATCTTCAGGATGCCAGCCCACACTCACTCCAGGAGAACGTAGAACAAAGTCAGTGGTCAAGTTTCCTTCCAGGTCCCAGACCCTAAAAAACCAAAGAACAGTCGAGTTCTAAAAAAAGGTTTCATACCATGCCCAGTTTAGAACAACCACCTCATTAAAGTTGTTACAACAGGGAAGAACTGTGCTGTTTTTGACCTTAAATTCAGTTGGCAGAAGACAGGATATGCTAGCCAATTAACATTTAAATTAGATAGACGGAGAAAACATATATGGAGAGGTGGTGGGTATCCTATAGGAGAGGTTTTAGGGAAAAACTACACAGTAGATATTTATTATTTCTAAAAGACAGAAATCATGCCCCCTATTTGTAACTCTTTTGTTGCCCTCAGAAGGAAGTTCAAAGGGGTTCACATCAGACATGAACAAATACAGCATCAAGACAACCAAATGTGAAAACAATCCAGCAATAAAAAAATGCTACAATAAATCTATAAATGAACTTTACAGTAAAGTACATTGCTATATAACAAAGGGATAATAATAAAATACAACCCATACTTTAGCCAAAAAGATTAATTTATCTCCTCAATTTCAAGATGTAGGGTGGGAGTTGTAGGAGAGAAAAGATAATCTTTTAGAAGAGAATATTCCAAACCAACACACCAAATACTCTAGTTAATAAAGGCTATGGAGCTGAGGGAGGGGTGGCAGGAGATTTTGTAGTCCTTTTCCTTTTTGAGCATTTTCCTTTGTGAGATTTCTGTTAAAACATGGAGGTGGCTTCAGTAACACTTTGCAAAGTGGCCTGCTGTATATGTCAAGGGCAGTCTTTGAGTAACTCTATAATGTACCCATTTCCTTCCTATTTCTTCTGCAGTGTTATAAAGAGCTTATGATTTACCCTCTTTGTTTCACTTCCCCAAATGGGGGCAGGGTGTGTGTGCTCCCCAATGTAAAACAGAAGACACTGTAGGCAGATGCCTTCCCATTTATCTACCTCGCATTTGCAGGCTTCACAGATTTATGCAACAGGAAGCTGTTCAAAGAAGGCTGTCTTCTGCAAACTGGTGGCCTCCAAAATTTTTGGGCTACAACTCCTATCAGTCCTAGCAAGCACAGCCATGCTCTTGATTAGGGAAGGCTGCTGTGGGGTGTCTGCAAAGTATGCCTTAACTATAACCATTTTTTAAAAAATATGATAACTTGGATTACAGGAAAAATAGGACTATGACCAATTGGATAATCCTCCCACATTCAATATGTAAAAATGATATCAAATATAGATTTTCACTTGACTTAATTGCGTAATTTTACCATTGTGTTAAGTATTCTTGTTCATAAATGTTTAAGTGAAAATGTTCAATTTAACTTTCCGTTAAAAGATACCAAATAGCAAAATATTTTATAAGTTAAGTTTTGCTTAGAGATCTTTTGAGTTCATTTCTCACCAGGGCTGTGAAAAGTTTGTATTAGCATCGGAACACACTCTTTAGTAAAATGTCTAGTCAAGTCTAGACAAAATAGATGTGAAATAAAATAAATACAATTAATTAACAGTGCGAGCCTTTCTGTGCCAAACCTCAACAGATCAAATATTTGTTTTCCCTGCAAAAATCCTAGGGCCTCCAAATTTGGAAAGATCAGCATCCTTATTTTTAAAAACTCCACATTTTGTGAAAACAAAGAATATCTACTTGATTAGGTAATTTACAGACAAAGCCCTTTCTTCTGCTGCCAAAGGTTTTGCCTTGTAGGTCTTTCCAAGTCAAATCAACACTTTCTGGATGTGTTTACTATGCAGGGAAGAGGAGCATAGTACAATTCAAGATGGTGAATCATTTTGGCCAGGGAACATCATGTCCCTTTCCCAAAGGCAAAGGAGTTGAGGTGCAGGCAGCAATATTTTTCTGATTTATGCTTTACTGTCAGGCCTGTATCTGCTTTATGTTTCGTGGATGTATAAAGATCATGTTCAGTAACAGAACATCCTCCGACAGCAAAATACACCCAACAACCTTTACCACCTCCCCAACTACAATATAGTCCTACTGGAGCCCCTTCAGATACTGCACATTTCGTAGATGACCAGAACTCTATGCCAGAAAAAAAGAAAAGCACATATAAACCTAATAGATGCACGTGCAATCACATGAAAGCTGACACAGTATGAGCTGAAGAACTGGGAAGTTCCACATTGAACCACAGTTCCACTATGAAGTCCTTGGTAGTTGGTCTCAGAAAGATCAACCCAAAGGAAGAGGGGAACTCCAAAGGGGATGCAAAGCACTGCCAGGCTGGGAGAGGGATGGACCAGAAGTTGGAGCCACCTGACCATGTGTTCAGGCTCACAACTGGGCCTTCCATGTGGTGATGAGGGCAGCAAAAAGATCCTACTCTGTTGCCTCCACTGCATTCTTGAGGAGCCCTCTGGCGGAGCTCTTCCACGTGGTCCAGAGGCTGGTTGCTCCTGACCAGGGGGGCGGACCTCTGGAACACATGGGAACTCACTGTAACTGGATGGCTAAACACTTTGAGGATAAAGTTGCTTGGCTCCACTGTGCTTTAGATGCTGCTACTGATACAGTAGCAGACCCTGATGTTGGGAAATATTGAGGGCACAAGGAGAAGGCGACGACAGAAGACGAGATGGTTGGACAGTGTTCTTGAAGCTGCGAACATGAGTTTGACCAAACTGAGGGAGGCTGTGGAAGACAGGAGTGCCTGGTGTGCTTTGTTCCATGGGTTCACGAAGAGTCGGAAACGACTAAACAACAACTGAGACAGTATAAAGCGAGGCATCCAATGCAACATCGAGCCTGATGTTGTGGGACCATTTCCGGTTGATGGGGCCTGAGGATGTGGACAAGATAGTGCCAGTGATGCGCCCAACCACCTGCTCATTAGATAACTGTCCACTCTGGCTTATTAGGTATGGTAAATGCATCATTGTGTCATGGAGTGGTGCCCACTGCATCCACTACTCAAAAAGCCCAACCAGTACCCAACACTCCTTTCTTGGCAAAGGTGGTGGAGAGGGTGGTTGCACAGCAACTGAGGTATTCCTAGGAGAGACGAATTAACCATCGGAAGCCACTGGGTGCAGTCATTAGGAGTTTTGGAGTCAGGTGTCACCAGTATGCCGATGACATGTAGTTCTACTTCTCCATAACATCTGAATCAAGAGAGCCTGTGAAAGCTCTGGACCAGTGTCTGCATGCACTGGTGGACTGGAAGAGGGACAATAAACTATGTTTGACTCCTGGGAAGACAAAGGCTTTTCGGATGGGTGGTTCCCATGTTCCAGAAACTAGCAAGTTACCTGTTATGGATGGGGCTGCACTTCCTTTGAAGGAGCAAATGTGTAGTTTGGAGGTAGTCCTGGATACCAAGTGTCCTCTGTGGCTATGAATGTCTTTCACCAGTTTTGTCTGGTTTGTCAACTACTACTGTTCCTGGACAGGGATAACCTGTCCACTGTAGTCCATGTATTGGTAACCTCAAGGCTAAATTACTGTAATGTGCTCTATGTGGGTCTGCCTAGGGTCTGGTTTGAAAGCTCCAGCTGGTACAGAATGCTGCAGCCAGACTGCTGATGAGAGCATTTGGTCAAGAACATGTGACACCATTGTTAAAACAGCTGTGCTGGCTGCCCATCTGCTACCGAGCCAACTTGAAGGTTCTTCTAGTGATTTACAAAGCCCTGAACAACTTGGATCCAGGATACCTCAGGGATCACCTGAACCCTTATACTCCAGCTCAATCACTAAGATCATCTGCAGGAGCATTTTTGGTTGTTCCCTGAGTTGGTGAGGCTAATTTGACAACAATGAGAAATTGAGCCTTTAGTATCATTGGCCTGGTCCTGTGGAACACCCTGCCAATAGATATTCAGTGGGCACCTTCTGTGCCAGCTTTTAAACCCTTGCTAAAAAAAATTCTATTCCACCAGATCTATGCAGGCAATTAAGAGTACACCCCACAATGGACTATTGAGGTTTGTTTCTTTTTGCTCTTGTGTTTAACTTTATATGATCGTCTGGTTTTATGTGTTTATATTGTTGCCAACAGCTGTGATACATTTTTATGATACAACAGTATATAAATATTGTATAAATAAACTAAAAATAAATCTTTCATATATAGATTTTCTGTCATGTATTCAAGCAGCACTTAATTTTGAATAAATTAGGATAGTTCAAAGTTGAGATATGGCATGTTTGTTAATAATGAAACATCCTGCCATTTTCTCCATTTTAACTGCACAAAAAACAGGTAAAATTCAGATCAGGAGCAAATAGGATTGCAATGTTAGTTGCTACAACAAACTGACTGCAGATGCTAAACAATAAAAATGACAATTTGCTCTCCTTTGTTTCCCCCTCTACAGTCCACCTAAGCACAGAGCTCTTGATGGAAGGCAGGCTGATAAGAGGCAGGCAACATTGAAAACAATTGTTCAATCACTGAAAGGCCGCAGAATCCATAGGGAAAAGAAAAAACAAATTATTAAGAAAAATCAAAGCAGCAATAAAAAAAATACTGGGCAGAGGTTTGTACCAAAGGAAGCATAAAACTATGCAAATAGAACGTTTTGAAGTTCAGGCATTTAGTCAACATTTTCATGCACATCCAAGTTTTAGTTTTGGAGAATTTTTATAAACTGGAATATACTTTCTTAATAGTGTTTAGTTCAGATTTCCAGGCAACCACAAATTATGACGACAATCCCTCCTTCCTCCCTTCTTGTTAAATCAAAAGAAGTCATAATTCATATTATATGGACCATCCTTAACAGATGTTTCTTTGCAGGCATTTTGACTGCGTTTGGGAGATGGCTTGATTCAGAGGCACATGTAATGCATATTTGGAAAACTCTATTTGAAAACTGCTAAATTATTACTAACCTGGGAAGAAAGCTTAAGTACAGATTTTAGAATGTCAGGGCTTCCTATGCTTAATATTACCTATCTATGGAAGTAATTCCCAGTCATTTCAAGAGGCTCCTTTTCTAAGTAAATACATTTGGAATTGCCCTATCATATTTTATATTGGCCTGGAGCCAAAGCACCACCACATAAAGGGCTACTTTCAACACTAGCCCTACTCAGAATAGCCCCCACTGAAATAAATGGGCATGGCTAACTACTCAGAGTATAACTTTGTTGAATACAACCCGATGTGTTCTCCACAAACATGTTGTCCCCCCCGCCAGATTACAGCAGCTGCCCTCTGAACAGCATCCCCTTGAAGAATGGGAGGGGGGGTCCTCTAAAATATCATCCCAAGAGCTGCCAGAGAAAAATGTCCATGTACATGCACAGATGAGCCTCTCTTGATCCCAGGCTCTGTTTCACAGAAGTACTGTTCTGGCCTGGAGAGTACCTTAGGCAGGGCACAGTCAAGAAAGATGAGTTGTATCACCTGCTAGATGCATTGATTGCTGTTTCCTTTACTGTAAATCTCTGCTATCCTCCCTTATCACTTTGGATACCAGAGAGAACTCCTGTTTACTTCCCCACCCATTTCTCTTTCTCTCATCCCCTTTCTCTGTTGCTGAAGAGGTACCATCTCCTCCACCGTACTTAACTCCAGCGCCACAGAAATAAGGAAAGGTACTACTCCCCCCCCCCACTTCACAGGCCAGTCTATCATATGCCCATTACACTCTCTCCCCTTCACCTATCAAATCCCTGTTTCTTGGGAAACCTCCTCTTCCTTCCCTTGCTGTGCTTTGGGTGTCTCACCCCAGAATTTCATATTCTCTGTTACTCGCTGCCCATAGCCACCCCACCCACTGCAAAAACAGAACTTATACTCTCAGCCATTGCCCCAAAGTCTCTCACTTGCTTTCTTCCTAAAACCTTTCCCAAAGCCTCACAAAATCACAGTTCAAAACTCCTTCTTCACCTCTTCTCTTTCTAGAGCAAGTTGTTCTCGTCATCATTCATCTCATCTCTCCCTTCAGACAAGCCTCTCTTCCCTTTGCTCCAGGCAACATCTTTCCCATCCTGTTTCTCTGATCAATTTTACTACATCCTAGCTTTTCTATGTATTTTCATGCATACTTTTAAAAGCGATGCCTTTTAAAGCATTTTAATTACTTAGAACTATTGTAGCAATTTTAAACTCCTTTAAATGTAGCCTGTTGCTAGAGTGCTATTCACAGAGTCTGTTTAATACCATCAATGAATATGCTAATTCCATTTTTGCTACAATAAACTATCTTTTCTTTATCCTGACTGTCCTTGGGAATGCAAAATTCTGGAGTGCATTCAGGTCTCCATATCAAAAGGAACCTTATAAAGGGGTGTCAGAGTTGCATGGGAGAACTGCAAGTTTGCATTTAAACTGCAAACTTCACAACGCAAGGTACTGACTATTCAAGTGCTGAAGAAGTAACTGGCAATTCTCTCACCAACTTGTTTATAGGCTGGTTGCCTGTGGCAAGTAAGAGGTGGCCTCCACATGGCCAGACAGGGAAGCTTTTAAAAGTAGGGGTATTTTTTTCAGCTTGTCAGCACACAAAATAGCTATTATATCTGTTCTCCATGGCAACTAAGATAAAATCAACACACACAAAAACTTACATAAAAAACCCCAAACCACAGTGTTGATTAAGTGCTAGGGGTACAAAAGGTCTTCTCCCTAGTCCTTAGCTGCCTGCTGCTCTTCAAAAGGTCTGAAACAGAAATAACCCCCTTGGAAGTGTGTTATTTAGCAACCAGGGCCAGGTAGTGCCAAATGTTTTCTGACCCGGAGACAGAGATTCTCCTCACACAGGTAGCTGGACATCCTGCAGCTCCTCCCACTGGCAGTGGTCACTAAGGATGGAAAAAACCCACTCCATAGACCAAGCTTTCCCAATCTAGTGCCATCCAGATACTGTTGGATTATAACTCCCATTATCCCTGACCATTGGCTAACTGGGACTTTAAAGTTGCAGTCCAAGAATACCTGGAAAGTATCAGGTTGGGGAGAGCTGGCTTAGACATTATAATGACTGCTCTAACATAGCTAATTTTTGCACAGGTGGGCAAGTAAAACTTTTTTTTTGGATAGTAATTTTTTTTTGTACTTCTTTGCAAGGCTGCTATATTGTTTTAACTTACATATAGAAAGCGTCTAAAGAAAAGTGAAGAACCAATATGTAATCTTTGGGAGGCGAGTGAAATGCCACATGTGGAAAAATTGCTGAAAGTACTTTTATCCTTATTGCAAGCGTGATTTTCCTTACAACCTGAACTTGATTCTCTACAGTGACCTTAAAATTTCTATGATCTCTTTTCCTTTTCTTTTTTTAAAGACAATGATTTCATTTCTAAAGAATTTACAGTCTAGTGATAGGCCTTTCCTGGGCACAGTAATCAAAAATGACAAGCAGAAAATACTTGGCATTTGTTACGAAGTGTTTCACAGCAGAACCATTATGCAAAGTGAGCATGTATTATGATTAATGCTAACAACTAAGTTATAAGGGATCAGGTAATACTTTTGTCTCAGAAACTTACTCTGCTTCTGAGATGCCTAGATACTGTAGCAAGTCACAAACTTGCATATTGTCCGGTTCTTTGTAATGATTAAGTGCTAAATGGGGGAGGGGGGAATGGATCACACCTGTAGGACACATTTGAATACAACAAAAAGTGGGCAGAAACCCTAGAATCCAAGGATCAGCAAATATTCTCCTTATGTCACAATCTTTAATCCAAGTCCAAATATTCCCTAGTAAAGCATTGCAGTACATAACAGCTAAATTGGTGAACATTGTAAGTTCATGACTTTAGAGAGAGAGAGAGAAAGATTTATTTACAATTGGAAAACAAAGCGTTTTTATATTCCGGGTGATTTTTCTACCACAGGTAAAAGTTAAATAATTACTTTTCTATTAAAAACATACAACTAAAATGTTAAATGCTCTATTTGCAAACAAAACTAGCATTCCAATACTAAAGTTAACATTCCAATCAACACTAGGGCAGTATCTTGGCCTCTTAACATCACACTGCCAAAACAGCTGGTACACTCCATGTGTTTATATAGCCTGAGCATATTTTAGGATAAGGCAAGCTACATTTCTTAAGCTCTCAAGCTATTTTGAAAAATAATTTAGCCTGGTCTTACTGCTGAAGTACTGCAAAATGAGGGGTAAAAGGGGGGGGGGTGGAGGAAGGGAAGACCGCTGAGAATAAAAGACAAAAAACACTGCACAACTACTGCCAAAGGGCTGAAGCGGTTTTTGAATGTGCAGGATGACTCCCAGAACAACATGTTTTGGCAGAGGCTGTGATGAGAGGAGCAAAGGGGGAAAGCGGCCTAGAATACCCTTGGGTATAGCTCTTCTTTCAGTTCTTACAGCATGTATCCATCCTAACTGTCCAAATAACAAATAGGCCAGCAAAGAAAAATGGGGAGTGGCAAAAAAAATAAAATAAAATAAAACCCTGAACAAAAAGCAGCAGTCATGCAGGAACGTACTAGAACTACAACATTTTCCTACCACATGGAAATTATGACTTGGAGGAAAGTGCTACAACGAGTGATGGGGAATGTATTCATGCTCAGCAACTACTAGACAGCAGTACTAACCAAATACATTGCTTCAGTCTGTGTAGAGCAGGCCCTCATTGAGGGAAAGAGTTTGCAGCCTATGTAATTGTTGTTAACTTCACTATACTTAAAAATCTAGTTTCATTCTACATCATGAGTGAAAATCAATTGTGGCCACTTGCCTGTAGAACACACTTCCACTAGTGAACAGGGTTTCCCCTCCCTCTTTACACAGTCTCTGCAGTTCCAAATAGGGGGCACTCTGGAGCAGATTTCGGGAGAGGGACGAGAAGGTAAGTCGCATTGCATAAGCAGAAGCTTGCTCGTACAGTGGTGCCTCGCAAGACGAAATTAATCTGTTCCACGAGTCTCTTCGTCTAGCGGTTTTTTCGTCTTGCGAAGCAACCCTATTAGCGGCTTAGCGGAATTAGCAGTTTAGCGGCTATTAAAGGCTTAGCGGATTAGTGGCTAAAAGGCTATTAGCGGCTTAGTGGCTTAGAAAAAGGGGGGGAAAGCGAAAAAAATTGGAACACTCGCAAGACGTTTTCGTTTTGCAAAGCAAGCCCATAGGGAAAATCGTCTTGCGAAGCAGCTCAAAAACGGAAAACCCTTTCGTCTAGCGGGTTTTCCGTCTTGCGAGGCATTCGTCTTGCGGGGCACCACTGTACAATGTTGGACATCATCCTATGAGTTAAAGTAAAAGGCTTGTGTGTGTGTGTGTGTGTGTGTGTGTGTGTGTGTAGAAAACAAATGCTGGATGGACACAAGAACAAGTGAGTAGTAAATTATTTGATTCATAAAACTGTATAAACTTCCAAGTCCCCCTCCTCCATATGCTTGCTATATGAACATTCACTTATCTGCACTTAAAGACTTCTGTCCAAACTTTGCTATATGCTCTGCAGGTTCACTTATTCCAGCAGGCAGCTTCCTTACTTCCTGCCCCCCCCCCCCGGTTGTCAGCAGCCATTTCAGGAAGAAATCATGGAGGGGGAAAAACAGTGGAGAAATTCCGCCTGAGAAATTTCTATGAGAAATGTTTCCAAAGGAAACAATGGCAATTGCGGATTTTTTATGCAAACACTCACCTAATGAATGATTTCCAGGGAATGCATTGCATCAGTAAAGCAGGGCCTGCATGTATTCTATGAATTATTATTTTTAAAAAATCATAAAAAAGGCTTGTAATCCTGCTATTACAAGTTTTTCCTTTCCATATTTAGCAAAGTGAGCCAGTATTTTTTTTAAAGTACCGTATTTTTCGCTCTACAACACGCACCCGACCATAACACGCACATAGTTTTTAGAGGAGGAAAACAAGAAGAAAAAAATATTCTAAACGAAACAGTGGATGTATGATTTTTGTGGTTCATGCTGTGGCCACAGACATGTGAGTTGACGGTGAGTTTGGGGTAGCCCAATGCAAAAATCCTGAGGATCCATGTGAATCCATGCTTTGTAACCACGTTTTTGCACCACTGCGGCCCCAGGCAACAGTGGGTGCATGATTTTTTTGGTGCAAGCTGTAGCCATGGACATGCTATGTGATCTGATGGTGAATTTGGGGTGACCCAGTGCAAAAATCCTGAGGATCCATGCTTTGTAACCACGTTTTAAGTGGCTTGCTTTAAAGGAGCCAACCGGACAGGAGCCGCTTACACTCGTGTAAGCGGCTCCTCTCCTCTCCCGCTTTGCTCCTTTAAAACAATCAGGCTCTCTGTCCCTCTCCTCCCCCCCCCCAGCGGCTCTTCTCCCGCTTTGCTGTTTCAAAGCGAGCCACGGAGGAGAGAAGGAAGGGAAACCATGGATCCTCTGCTCACGGCTGCAGCAGATCCCCCCAGCCACCCTTAGGCATTCCCTCCATAACACGCACAGACATTTCCCCTTACTTTCTAGGAGGAAAAAAGTGAGTGTTATGGTGCAAAAAATACGGTAATTTGCAGGGAAGTACAAACACACAGTATTTTTTAAAGCAGTACATAGGGAATAAAATAAGTTTTAGTCAGTTTTTATATGCAATCTTCTGAAAAACTGCACTGCATGAAATATCAACCCTTTTAGAAATTACGTAATGCATACTTAGAGAATTGCTTCAGTGACCAATTTTCTAGTTTTAATTAAAAATATGTAGAGAGAGTTAAATTCACGTGTTTAGGAATACATACCTGCAAGTGTGGTCATCACTCACACTTGCAATTTCCTGACCTTCTTTAGGTGAAAATACCACATCATTAATGTAATCTGAATGGCCCTCCAAAGTCTGTTGATAGAAAGCAGAAATATTTTTTTGTTATAAATTAAACAAAGGAAGTTAAAGAACAACTGGTACAAGCAAGCAAATGTAAAGTGAAGATCTTAATTATTATCTGTCAGGGTAGGATACAGGGGACAAAAGAAATGGCTTGTGTTGGACCCAAGCAATTTAGAGCATTGCAGCATAAAACAACTATCTTTAATTGTATGTGGATAACAATAAGGCTCTCAGCGACCTATCTGTTTTAGGAGATAAGCTAGTTCAAAACATGACAGCCTAATAGCCACTAACTGCAGCCTCGTGAAATCAGCATATCAATGGAACCTAACACCATACCTGCACAAAACCTCATCTAGCAACCCCAGACACTTTGGAGCAAAGCAGCCCTTTATAGGATGCCACAGAGAAGGGCATGACAGGACGATGACCACTGTCCCATTATGGTCCCAAGGATAAAGGGGGAAGGCAGATCAATTCTTGCAACACCAAGGAGAGCTTTTAGTGAGCAATTTGCTCCAACTAGGGTTGGAGCTGAGGTTTTTGAGTCTGCCTCCAATCCACCCTCCTGGGCTCTGCCCCCTTTTGGAGAACTCAAATGCCAACCCTCTAGCCTTCATAGAGGCACTTATCTTGTGTCCCATAGCCTCCCATTTGCTGATGTCCCTGCACAGTTGCCTTGGTGAGAGAGTGTGGGAGAACACTGTTCTTCAGGTTCAGGGAAAGGTGCCCATGAGGGTTCTTGCTCTGGTTCTATGAGTGGCCAGAATGCTCCCGGACAATTTGCTCACAAAAAGCATTGCAGACCCCATAGCTGTATAATTAGTACTTCATAATCAACAAGGCTGCAGAAAAAATAATTGAGAACAAGAAGGGTGTAACCGACCCTGCTGATTTCTAAGCAAAGATTGACCTTGAGGCCATGGATGACAAATTCATACTATCTAAAAGCTGTATTGATGGGGTCTGAATACTAATGAAATCCAGTTGTTTCTAGGAAGGAAAGTTGGGAATAGGGAAATAGCTAGTTAGAGAAGTATTCATCCAGATATAATCTTTCAAATAAGGGCCTAATAGTCATATTTTTACAGCCAATTGGCACTTTATTCCTCCATTACCACTACCAGCAGACAAAGGTTCCAGCTTCTCCAAGCTGGCTTTCAACATGAACATGTTCAAAGAACTTGCAGATGATCACCCATACAAGCTGCAACTGTAGCCTCTCCATTGGTGGGAGTAATCCAGTGATCCAGAAACAGAGAAAGAGAAGAACCAGGACAAGACTGAACCCCTACTACCTTGGTGTTTTTAAACTAACTGGGCCATATTTGGCTGCATATTAGCCATTTTGTCTACAAAGTGGGAAGCAAAGTTTTAATATTGAGCATAAGATGACACAATCATTTTCGTTAACCATACACCTAAAATAGTTCTACTGGACAACAATGTAAATGAGGACGCTTCAGAACTACAGAACTGGCATTCAAAACCAGCATAATGTTATAATTTGTAGTGTTTTCGGAATAATCATTATACATTTTTGTATTTAGTCTTGCAAGACACAGCATGTTACCAATTCAAGCAATTACATGTTTAATCAATTGACATTCAAACTAGTGTTTATTTTACTACACAAGGACCTATGGAAATCTATTTCTTGTCTGATCAAGCTGTAATAAGCATTGCTCACATCAATTATATGGTAAAAACAAACAGTTTAGATACATGATTAACATCATTCATCAAAGAAGCTCCACTGACATTAGTTATAAATCAGAGTGTTAATATATAAAGTCTAGCACCAGTACAGACTTTCTGGCAGCTTGAACTATCAGCTCAATCTGGGAGTGTTAATAAACCATCATAATCACAATAGTGTAAGTTGTAGTTTTAAAACTATCACAACTATGACTGGTAGAATCTCAACATTATTTGGATATGTATGGGAGGTTGTTTTGAAGAAGGTTAAATATTATTCAATAGAGTGATAATCATGGATTAAAGTGATATTTAATTATAAAATAGTAGCTGCTTCAATAGGAATATTTATCAGACACAAGATTTTAATTTCTTCTTGTAAAACAGTTCCCTGCCGATTATTTCCAGAAATTGTGCAGGCACCACTCTACATATTATTTCTGGTATTCTTATTCCTTAGCATGCCATATATTGCTCTACCTTCATGTTCCTATTTGCATCTATTTTAGACTGAACAATTACTAGGCAATTAAAAAACATTTATCCATTTTATTAAAATTTTGCCTTAAGTAGTATACATTGGTTTTGTTCTGCAAGAACACACTTATTTTAAAAGTGTTAAAATAAATGATTTAAGGTTTACAAAATTTATATAACTTCATAACTACCACTCCAACAATATTTACTTTTAAAAAGTTGGCATGTTAAATAAAGAACACAAAATAGCATTTATCATTATAATTTGTTTCTCCTCACCTTATATCCATTATTTTCTTGGAGATCTGAGGTGAATAACCTTAATTTCTTATCAGCAGCTGCAGTACAAAATCTAAGGTAATTAGACAAGCAATACATTTAGTCATTCCATACAAGTGAAATATAGTTGGCAATGTTATCAAAGATGGATTTCTCGAAGTAAATTTGCATTATTCATTATAAAATGAAAAATAATTAAGCTGCCATATTTCTCTGAACATACACATTAGATCACAGCCAGGCAGGAATCACTTGCAATTAAAGAAAATAATACTGCTCCTGATTTTGTAGGTTAGTAGGTTAGGAACAACTTATATGTATTGATGTGTGGAGCTAATCAATAGCATTTATGTAACTTGTAGCTGATAACCAAACACTTACAAAAATTAAGAAGATAGCAGGAACAAAGCCCATGAAGGGATCTGAGTCAATGCCTATTATGCTAGTAGTGCTAGTCAAATAATTAAATATCATTCAACACTTTCAATTACTCAAGTTTCTTCAGCTTAATATTGTAACTTAATCAGATTTAACATAAAATAGTACAGGCAAAAACTGAAAAGGCAAAAACTTCTATGACACCTTACCAAAGTCTGAGTTGCCTCAGAGGAAATAAGCAAACGGCAATTTGCCCTGGCAACCAGGGCTCTCAGACCCAGCTGCACAATGCAGCACCACATGGAACGCATGAACAGTTTTCTTCTGCCTTGGATAGCTACAGGAGAAAGTGCCGTTCACATAGCAGACGTGGCTCTGTATTTCTGGGTTGGCTGTGCACACAGCATAGCATAAGGGGACCAATTGCTTCTGTCCCTCTGTACTGGCAAATTATTGCATGTGACGAATTAGGCTGCTTACAAAAACTTGTTCAAACTTGGTTTAACAAAAGGTACTTTGGCAGAGTTCCCCCACTCCACACCAGTCTTGTTGCTACAGATTAATGCTAATACTTATCTGGACAGATTTCTTTAAGACTTTTAGAGAATGGGCACTGTTTCACAAAAGACACTCCAGTACTGCTTGTATGACAGATCACCACATTGTTTTGTTCCCTGTTCCTGCACACATTTTGTTAGTCAAGTACAGAGTTTATTTTATATATACAGTAGCATTCATTTTAAAACACAGAGGTTTATCCATCACATTCATAACTGACTTTCCAGGATCAGTTGTCTAAGGCTGCAGTTCTACACACACTTACCTTGGAGTAAGCTCCATATAACTCAATGAGACTTGCTTCTGAGTACAGTCGTACCTTGGAAGTTGAACAGAATCTGTTCAGGAAGTCTGTCCGATTTCCAAAACATTCGGAAACCAAAGCACGCCTCCTGATTGGTGCAGGAAGCTCCTGCAGCCAATTGGAAGCCACGGAAGCCCCGTTGGATGTTCGGCTTCCAAAAGTAATTCACAAACTGGAGCAGTCACTTCCGGGTTTGTGGCATTCGGGAGCCAAAATTTTCAAGAACTAAGCTGTTCGAAAACCAAGGTACGACTGTAGACGTGTTATTAGCACAATAAAAAATGACCAAGAAAGTTTACATTTTAGCTGGATACATTACCGTATTTGGGGAGATAAAGCATCAAGTCTAGTTTCTGGACTCCATGCAATGACATCAACTCTAATCCCATGATGAAAAACTCTTAGCGTTTTATACTGAATTCCTTCCACTTCTGTATCCTCATCCTACAGATACATGCAATGCACTTGTGAGCAAGTAATAAAACATCTCAAATATTTTGTGATATGATAGACTTGACAAACAACATGGCTCCTGAATTATTAATTTGGGGCCCGACTACATGGTATTGCAGATTCTTTGTGCACTTCCTCTCATGAGAAAGATCATGCATTTCTATATAATTACCTGGGGGTAAGGTATATCAGACACATAGGGACATATCTCTGAGAAGACATGTATAGGACTGTGTTGCAGCAATACCATTCTATCCCTATGTATGGAATCCTAAAGAAGCCATTCTGGTTCTTCCAGCTCCCTCAGGTTTCTCCCATCAGTATTCCAAACTAGTGAGTGCTATCTATGGAATGTTTTATGAAGGGCTTTCCCCCAGAAAGAAATCAATGTTAATCAAATATAAACTGCATTGCAAATATATATTGTTAAATAAACAACCAAAGAAGCAAATAAATGCTTCTTTTAAAAAAAAAAACATTTTTTTAAAAAAACCTGTGCCTTTTAAATATGATATGCCACCTTAGGTATCTTTGGCAATAAAGACAAAAAGATGACAACCAATGGTTACAAAATTATTGTGCACACTTATACATAGAACTTATTTTCTTCCCCAGTGCATCATTCACATTTTCAGCTTCTCAAAACTAATAGCCATATTTGTTTTCAAGTTACAATGCCTTCTTAATAAGCTTCAGATCTATGAAGCATACTAACCTGGAACCTGCAGGTCCCAACAACCACATAATTATTGCCACCATATGCAATGAGTGATTCTGCAGTGCCACTCTCAAATGGGTTGAATTCCACCACATGGACATAATCTTCACACTCTACAGTATAGGATGCACTTCGGGAATTCTCCTGCTTCATCTTCAGTAAATGGATTCAAGTCAACAGTAGGCTCTTCAGTTGGAGAAGGAACTGAAATGTAAACGCACACATGAATACAATTGGGCTGTCAGTTATCTGCTTTTACTCAGAGCTAAGTTCCACTGTGCCAATAACACTTTTGCTCAAGTAAGCAATTGCAGTTTGAGGCTTCAACCTAACAAAAAATGCTTGGGAGTTGCATTGAAATCAATGGAAGATAGATATACATACAGGAATATAATGCAATATAATTCAGAAGTAGTAGACTGGACAATGAGTAAAGTTTTGAACTTTGTCTTTGCACAAGTGAAAAAGACCCAGCATAGCAAAGAGTGCACTTGGCTTAAACCTTTCCTTTTTGATATACTAGCTTTGGTTTTTAAAACATACACGAGGTCTTGTGCACATAGCAGCATTTTAAAAATGTCATCCTTCACCTGAGGTCTAAAAAGTCCACCTCATTCTGCTATTTTTAGTTAAGGCACTTTTACTCCACCCGTTAAACATGCTCCTTGGGCAGCCTACAAACTTTCAGAATTGAATTAAATAAAGCATACAAATAGTTCAACAGACAACATGAAATAGTAAGCAGAGTGTAATAATACATTCTTGCTGCAATATCTTTTTTAAAATAAAGTGCTTAATGTTATTTACTGTAGGTACTATGCTATATATATATATATATATATATATATATATACATTCCTCATCTGAAGGAATATATTTATTATATATCTATTACAGTTTAATAGAATGGATATAGAAAGAGAAAGAGAGTTACAGGAAAACAAGTGACTGTGTAGACTAGGCTTCCCTTCTGAATACATATCTTACTGTGCTGCAAAGGAAATAGAACAGCACCATAATAGGAAAATATTTCTTTTAGATCACTATGTTTAGATACATATGTAGTTTTGTACCATCAAGTTACAGTGGTGCCCCGCAAGACGAATGCCTTGCAAGACGAAAATCTCGCTAGACGAAAGGGTTTTCCGTTTTTGCGTTGCTTCGCTAGACGAATTTCCCTATGGGCTTGCTTCGCAAGACGAAAACGTCCTGCGCTTTTTTTTAAAAGCCGCTTGAAGAGGCGCAGTTGCGACGGACCGTGCTTCGCAAGACGAAAAACATTGCAAGACGAAAAGACTCGCGGAACGAATTCTTTTCGTCTTGCGAGGCACCACTGTATATATAAATGATGCTGTTCCTCAGGCATTTGAAGATCTTATCTTTTCCCCTACAGGTTTTACTTTGAAGGAATATTCATAGAAATAGATGGTCCTAATGTTTAAACACTCTTTAGAATCAAGGCATAAAGCACAGTGGTGGTGGTCTAAATGTATATGAACTGTAGATAAGCTGGGTGGGATCTGATCAGTAACTAGATGGGCTACTGAAAACCACATGTATACCACCTTGAGTTCCATGGTGGAAAAAAGGCAGGATATAAATATAAGAAAATGAAACAATTCTACCATGGGCTTTGCAAATAATCAAAACATTTCTCTCATTTCCATTTGGAAAGATCTATGATACTTTTTAAATTTTTAACGCCAGTGCTTATTGAAACTAAACATTCTTTCACAACAGGTTACTGTTCATTATTTGAAGTGCGTCTTTTTTGCATGTAGTTTTTTCTGCTGCTGTTACTTCACAACAACTCTTCTTCTGTCTCTCAAAAATAATTGTGCAGGTTTGACTGCCAATTTTGAGAGAATTAGAAGCAGCCTGTACAACAGCCTCTCCCAGCCCCAAACTGGCGCTTTCTAGTTGTGACTGGAACCATCGTTTCCTAGCCATACTGACTGGGGCTGATGGGCTTTGTAGCCCAAACCAACTGAAGGGCACCAGGCTGGGGAAGGCTGCTGTACAATATCCAGAGTGAGGTGGCAGAAAAATCAAAACTGGCTGCAATATTTGAAAGTTGCTTATCAAGTGGTTCTTCCTAAGTGTGCATAAGCATTCCATGCCAGCAACCTTTGATATAAAAGGGAAAGGAGAGCCTATTAGTTCATATCAAATACAAAACGGCTTCCAGTGTTACCGCTGCTGTATCTTGAGCAACGCGTAGTTCCCATCCAGCACTTCCTAGGAGTACAACACACAGCGCACTAAGAAACGTGCTACATATTTTCCTAGACGTTTCAACCGGCCCTAATAACTATGTTTCTATCTGGATGAGGTATTCATCGCACAGCGCAGCGTTGAGCTTCAATGTTAAAAAATTAAATCTACCCTCTCCCCTGCCCTGAAGACTGAGGCGATGAAACCTCCGCAGATCTCCACCCTCCCACCCCTCAGAGACTGGAAACAGCCGTTAGACCGCAAGACCCCCCGCCCCACGTGCCCTGATCCAGCATAATGTTCATAAGATCTCCCACCATTAAAAAAAACACACCCCAATTCCAAACTTCCGCACCTCATTCTCTGAGAGGCACGCTCCCGCGAAGAATTTGTCAGAACTCAGCACTTCCTGTATCTGCCCGCAACCGCGACAAACCCCTTCCGGGTCACGGAGCGCCGCGCTTGCTGATTGGCTGGTGCCGACGAGTTTGAAATTAAACCGCCGCGAACAGCCGGTTGGCGGAGCGTGCTGAGGGTTGCTTAGCAACCCACCGGGCTTTTGACTCCCAGCTTCTGCTTAGAAAGGTGGCGGTTCTGTCTCGCGACCGCAGGGTGAGTAGGGAGGTGGCCGTAGCTCTGTCGGGCGAGCAGAGGCAGAGCGGTGGGGCAGGGAGGGCGTTAATAACGGTGCTGCTAGAAGTTAGGGTTGCCAGCTGACCGGGGGAAACTAACAACGCCCTGGTCTCTTCTTGCTCCTAACAATAGTACTGTACATCCCATGCTGGATGGGAATGTGTAGCAGGATTTTAATCCCGCTTGTAAAGTAACAAAAAATATGGACAGTTTAGATGGATTTTAAAAAAAAGGACAACGAACTGATAAGCAGTTGTAAACATTGTTATTAGGACCCATGGAGGGGATGGGGGGAGGGGTCCTGAGAATCAGAGTAATATCTTTATATGGTTTTTCAGTTGCTTTTGTTATATGTTTATATCTTCTTAAAGTCAAATAAAAATTATTTACAAAAAAGGGGATGTGCTACGCTGCCAATAAAGGCATGGCTGCGGTGATTGGGGACATGGGGAGGATTAGGCATATAATCTATTACTGTATGTTGAATTGTGTGAAGAAGGCTTTCTCGAACTCTTAGTAGGTGCTTGGTTAGACATTTACATCTCCCACCCACCCCGCCAGCACAGGGAAAAAGTGATACATCGCTGGTTTTACCAGAGCTGTTAAACATCACACGGTTGAATTTGTTTCAGGTTACTTTGAACCAGCCTTTCAATCATCGTGATTTTCTGGAGTGACAGTTACAATTCAACAATTAAACAGGGATGAGATAAAATCACAGTTGGTGTAAAAGAGAGAGCGAATAAATGATGATTACCATTAGGCTTTAAACATCTACAGTACTTACAAGTGCAGGATCCCCAGTCTGTCACAATGTGTTGAGGAGTTGCTCCCAAAGCTTCGGAGCAATCACAGTGACTTCTTGCTTAATAGACACAATAAGTGCCTAAAGGTTCTCATTCATAGGTCTTAAAGGAAGGAACGTATGGAGGGAGTTATATAGGCCCAAACTTTTAAAAGTATGTGCTAGCACCTTCAAATTTAGTCTGGGAACACATTGGCAACCAGTGGTACTTTTGAAGTGCAGGTGTTATATGCTCTCTGTTGCAAGCACCAGGCATTAATCTGGTTGCTGCATTTTGGTTTAATTAGATTTTTTAAACAGTCTTCTGTACAGCATTATGTTAGTCTTGATCCATGGTCACACCCAGGACCCACACTTACATGTGAGGGCCGACTTCTTAGTTTCTTACCATATATGTGACCAGTTGAAGAGAAACGGTCTAGATGAGAGATTATGAGGGCATGCATCAGTGTTCAGGTGTCTCTTTTTCAGGAATGGGCATAGTTGCCAAATTAGCAGAACCTGAAAAAAGACTCTGCCAGTATAAGGGGAAAATGCCAGCCTCTTTCAGGGGCTCCCCACCCCCTGGCAAAAGTACTAGAGCAAGATAGATAGTAGCCTAAATGTGTCTCCAAGATGCCTCATTCCTACAAATGCAGAGGATGAAGAGAAAGGCAATAGAAATTTCCCTCATGACCTTATAGTTTTGCTCAGGGACGCGGACTTAGAAAAAATATTGGGGGGGCCCGGGAAAGCTCATGAATAATAAATAAGCTCATGAATATGCAAATAAAGTGGCTCCGGCCCTAAATAGGGCAAGCCACGCCCCCCCAGCCAGCCGATTGGCTGGCTGGGAGGTGTGGCCAGTCGGGATTCCCCTGTTCTCGCGGGATTTCCGGCAGTGCCTCCGATTAGGGCGCGCGGCTGGCTGGCTGGCGAAGGAGCAGGTGAGGAGGAGGCGGCGGGGGACGGCGGCGGCGCTCTGCTGAAAGGGCGCCCGCCCGAGATTATTGGGGGGGCTGAGCCCCCCCCAAAATTTTTTTGAGGGGGCTCGAGCCCCCTCAAGCCCCATGGAGTCGGCGCCTATGGTTTTGCTGCTACTTTATCATCATTATTTAAATGTCCATACTGTCTTTCATCCAAATATCACAAGGTGGTGTACAACAGGAATAACGCAAAATACAAATATTTGGTTTAGAACTGGTTGCTGCTTTAGAGTAAAATAGTTCCAGAATTTGGACCTCACTAGCTTTAGTGCTCACTATGGTATCAGATGAAATGACATTCTAGGGTGCTCCAGATAGTTGTAGTAGTTCAGGCTTTTACTTTAAGATAGCTTTAGGGAATCTTTTTGGCTGCATGGGCCAGATCCTTATCAGGATTGGCCTCACAGACCACTGAGTTGGTTGCATGCACCAATTCTGTGTAAAGAACTGGCTAATGTAGCCAAACTGAGTAGAATTTAACCCCCAGCTCATTTGCTGAGAAGAGATTAAATCCTCCTGTGTGCACCAGTTCGCTATGGAGAACTGGTACACAAAGCCAATGTAGAATTGGCCCCCAGGTTATTTTATTCACCTTCAAATGACATAGGATTTTTCTGTCATACTGTCACTTTGGTAACTCATCTTACCATAATTTTTCATATTTCCCTGTTGTTTCCAGGTCACATTTATTCTTGAGCCATGTTCTGTCCTTATTGAATGTCATTTAGATGTGTTTGCTTCTCATGCCCCCATTCATGTAGAATATTATGTTTATCCTGTTCTTTTAAAGGTTTACCCCTCCTGTGTAGTTCAAAATTAAACTAAGCAGTGTTAGAAATTAGCCAGATGCCAGGCACATTTTGCTACTAGCATGGTTCCAATTGCTACCATGAGATCTCTGGATGCCAAGTTGGCAACTGACATCTCCATCTGGCTGGTCTCTCCAGCTTTCTTAAGCAGAACAACTTATTTCTTGCGTTTTATATTATACCTTTTCCTCCAAGGAGGACATGGTTCACCCTACTCCTCAATTATTCCCTGCAATGACCCTGTGAGGTAGGTTGAGGGACTGTGACTGGCCCAAAGTCGCCCAGTGAGCTTCATGACTGAGTGGGGAGTTGAACCTTGATCTCCCAAGTCCTGGTCCAACACTTTAACCACTAAACCACACTTCTGAGTACTTCTGCTATAGAGCAGCTATATAAATAAAGTAGGTAAATAAGTATGGGGAAAGCGCTTAGAGAAAGGTCTGAAAGATTTTCATTGAAGCTTGAATTAGTTTTATTCTGGATTGTTTTATTTAGCATTTTAATGTGTTGCAACTGCTTTGGGATTTTTTCTTTAAAATATAAAGTGGTATAGAAATGTAGATAATAATAATTATATATATATCTCCTTGCACAAAAAGATGCCTAGACATTCAGTTTTGGAACCCTCAACCTAGGTTTAAGCTGCCATTTGGTGATTAGCTTATACATCTGAGTTTCTAACACTGAAACTAAGTAAAATTAGTATTATTTTACTTTCTAATTTTAGGATCATGGCTTCCCTTCAGCAAAGGATCTTGAATATTATTCAGTGTTTTCGAAAAGAATGGCGCTTATTTTCAGAATCTGAAAGGACTACTGTGTGTGGTGTAGATTGCATGCTGATGGCTTTGTACCTATCGGTTGCTGAGGTCAATAAAAAGGTTAGTGAACAAAGTTAGGGAAATTTTCTGTCTTGAATACTTCGTTCACAAGGTGCCCAGATAAAGCTGAAGGATGCCTTTACTGCTTCTGATGCTTGAGAAGGGAGGAGTCTTGCTAGCCTCTTCAAAATGCTGCTTATATTTTTCATTGGGCTGTTTCAGATGCAATGGGAAAATGTGGCTTTTTTGCTATATGTATGAGTTCCACTGAACACTCTTCTTTCTTCCCCATGCCATTGACTGGAAACCATTCATCCTCACTGGAGAAAGTTAAGAGGTAACATTGTTACGGGAATAAACCTACTTCTGGTCCTTTTTTCCCTCAAATGGATGAGGAATAAGGTCCCTGACTTCTGTTTCTTTATCATACTCAAGTGTAACAAAATGTTGGGGAAGTGTTAGATGCTAAATGTTTTGGCTGTTAACATAACATATGTTTTAATTTTCTTTACTTTGGAATGGAATCAGTTTAGCATATCCATGTGTGTGTCTTTAAATATATGCCTAACTACTTAAATGACTTAGGATCTTAATGAGGACTACATTTCTAATAAAGTTGGAAGTACATATAATTCAAGTTACAATTACTGCAAGGTTAGCATTTGTGTAACTTGGTTACAGTGGAACCAATTTTTTCTTCTTTGTCCAAGTGCAAGCAGCTGAAGGATGAAGTACCTCAGCAGACTTTTCCAGGAAAGCTCACTTTCTTCTGCTGAGACTGACCATGGAAATTTTCAGCTCAAAAGGATTTCACATCATAAAATTATAAGCAGATGAAAAAGGGTTAGTGAGGGGAAGGGTTAGTGAGGAACTTGTTTTTCAGCTGCATCTGTAACATTATGCTTATAGTTATATATACACTTTTCTGACATATGATATATTTTTGTTTAACAAAGATCTTTAGTGAAAAGTTGGAACCTTTATTGGCCTCTGCTGATCTGGTGGTTTGCAAGGGCAAACAAACATTGTTATCAAACCAGACCAAAAATAAGCATTATTTCTGTCCGATGAATTAACATAACTTTTAAAAGAGACAGAGAGCATTCCAAACCCCTCTGCTGGTGTGGGGGCTCTGCAGGGAGCACCCCAATGTGCTTGCCCAAATGGTTAGTGTATGGAAGCTGCTTTCAGAAACAACTACAATTCTGTGGGGTTGGGCCAGCACAGGATCCATTGGATCCTGGGCCTGCCCTGCTGCTAATCATGTGATTGGAGGGTACCCAGTAGGGGCCTCTGTTGCACCTCTCTGGCAGCTGGTTCAGCAGAGGCTTTATATTTGCATTTTATTATAATTTTATTTTAGTTAGCAAACTTACAAATCACCAGCCTCATATTACTAACATGCTTAGTCTAGTTAATGCACAAAGGGGTTAAACTGTCCTGCCAGGTTTAGCTCACTTTGGGGGAGGGAGTTAATCAAGCCACTTCAATCTACCTGATGAATGCAGTGTGTGAAGAGGCTAAGTTGGTTGCTCCAGCTTAGTCGCATGTCTCTAACAATCCTCTCTTGAATTCCTGTACCAATAATTTTGAAACTTTCACCGCTATGCAACTAAGCCAAGTTTTACTGAAATATATAGATCAAGGGTGGTAGAAAAATTTAATAAATACTAATAATAATACTGTCTGTGCAAGCTTTTCTGAATGCTGTATGGAAAAGCACATGAAACTGACCTTTGGAGAGTTTGTAAGTAAACCATTTTTAACTTACCAAATTTTTATGTTAGGGAAAGAAGGAAGCTTTGGAACTCACAAGGGCATCTTTTATAGCTCTAACAGCCTATATTTCCATGCTTTAGTATGCTGCATATTTAGTGATTTTAAATCTCTGCTGGGGTTCTCTCACCAAAGAGTACTTGCCCCAAACTTGGCACCCAGGAACTCTCATTTTATACCTATTTTTTCATTGCACTAACATATAGGTAGCATGGTTTCTTTGTAATTCCTCCATAGTAACGTGATGCAACATACTTCCATTTTCGGTGTAATTGTTTAAAAATATATATTTAATAATTTCTGTAAAGAAATTTTGTTAGAAATTTGGAATTTAGAACTAAAAAGCTCTGTAGTAATATGTTCAGAAAGTGCATGATTATTCCAAAAAACATTTGGAAGAACAGCAGGGCTTTAAGATTGGTAAATGTTTGATTTTTTTCACTTTACCCCTGTGAAATATAATATTCCTGTTGTCTATCAGAGAATTAAAGTGCTGAACTTTGTGAACTTCCTTTATAAATTAGCCAGCTGGCATTTATTCCTAGCAAAACATTTTCTGAGTCCTACCACAAACTCTCACAATCCTTTCTATGAATAATATGCTGTCACGGTGGGCACCTGATCATGAAAACTGATATCTGGACAGCATTTTTATTTGGATTTAAAATGTTTTTACAATACCAGTATAAACACAGTTAAGCTCTGCAAATTCTTCATATTGTGAGAAAAGATTTTGACTGAATTATTCTGAAGCTTAACTAGTAGTTACACTTCAAAGAAGTAGTTTCAAAACAGTATTTTTTTAAAAAGAGCTGCAACCACCAGACTTTTGCCATCACTTCCTGGGCCCCCACCAGCTGCTATGATGGCAACTACCAGGCAGCCAAACTATCCCAGCAAAACACTTCTGCATTCTAGTTCTCAGCATACTTTCATTCCAGGAGAAGTCTAGAATGCCATAGATATAGACCAGAAAGTGAACAGAGTACCTTTGTTCCATGTCGATCTACCTCAATACAGGCATAGCTACAGGAAGGTGGGATTTAGCCTTAGCTAAAGTTCAACATGGCAGCAGCAGCATTGCCACAACCCACCTGGTGTGGCCTCCTGACCCACTGGTTAAGCCACCTATGGTTTAAACAAGCCAACTTCAGAAACAACAATCTGAGTTTGGTTGATTTGAAAATAACTATAGTTAATTTAGCAACAATTTGTCAGTCACAGCAAAACCACAGTTAAGCAAAGGAAAGTAAAAAACTTATGAACTTTTCTAAATGGTTGCATGATGGAAGTCTCACTGTGGCTCATTTCTTCTCATGCAGATACTGTAATACTAAACCATAGTATAGCACAGTGGGTCTCAAACTTTTTTCTCTGGGCTACATTTTCAGAATAAAAATTTGCTTGTACTGCATTGAATATTTTATTGATAAGAAATACATTGGAAAACAATAAGAAAGTAATCCTGTCAGTACTTGATTTATAAAATAGAACACAACTACAGTGGTGCCTCGCAAGATGAAATTAATTCGTTCCGCGAGTTTTTTCGTCTAGCGAATTTTTCGTCTTGCGAAGCACGGTGTCGGAAAAGTTTTGGAAAAGCTTCAAAAATCACCAAAAACCTCAAAAAAGGCTACCACACCGCGTTCTATGAGTTGCTCCTCGAAGTCAAGTCGCAACTGTATTAACGGTGTTAAGAAAAAGGAAACAAACTTGCAAGACGTTTTCGTCTTGCGAAGCAAGCCCATAGGGAAATTCGTCTTGCGAAGCAGCTCAAAAACCGCAAAACCCTTTCGTCTAGCGAGTTTTTCGTCTTGCGAGGCATTCGTCTTGCGGGGCACCACTGTACTTTATAATATGATCAGGGGGCATCCAGAAAGTATAAAACAATGCAGCTAAATAAGAACATGAATCATTCCCAAAATATGATAGACGAGCCTCTTACATATGTACCATAAATATGTATATAAACTCACACCTCTCATTTAATGTGAGCTTGCTTTTGTCAGGTAATCTCATTTATATTATGTCTAATTTGAAGCAGACAAACTATCATCTCTTCATCAAGGCCTTTTTCTCTTTTGCAATCTTTCATATTTGTCAGAGTTGAAAATCCCTGTTCACAACAGTACGTTGTAGAGAACTGTAGAAGAATAGCCAATGCTATTTTCAAGCACTCTGTTCAAACAGCAATTCTGGATCACAGCTAGGATTGTCCTCAGTATCGCTTGGTGCTCTTCCTCTCATTTTGAAAAGATATCTATCCATATTCTGCAAATAATAATAAAAAAATGATACTATACTACACTGAATGATTGTCCTCAAATCTTCCTGCTGCCCTTGCCATCCTCTCCTGACATACTAGTATGGCATGCCACACCCTTTGAGAAACACTGGCATAGCATGACATGTGAACATGGTGAGTGGGCTGGACACAGATTACATTTACTTCCTATTGAAACCAGTGTAGTACAGTGGTACCTTGGGTTACATACGCTTCAGGTTACATACGCTTCAAGTTACAGACCCCGCTAACCCAGAAATAGTGCTTCAGGTTAAGAACTTTGCTTCAGGATGAGAACAGAAATCGTGCTCAGGCGGCGCAGCAACAGCAGGAGGCCCCATTAGCTAAAGTGGTGCTTCAGGTTAAGAACAGTTTCAGGTTAAGTACGGACCTCCGGAACGAATTATGCACTTAACCTGAGGTACCACTGTATAGATAGACTAGCTGGTCCAAATCATTTCAATTGGATGCAAGTTCAGTTTTAGTCTGAAGCCAATCCACTCCACCAATCATTTGTCCAGGGAATGGTTTGATGGCATATGATGCTGCCACCATGGGGAAGGTATGCTGGCCTTTTAAATGTATTTAGATTGTCTTAGTCATTCTTAAGTGTTTAAAATACGTTTTTATTTTATTATATGTACAGTTTTATTACTGTGTTGTTTGCTACCATGAGCTCCTTTGAGGGGAAGGGCAGAATAGAAATTTAATAAATAAAAAAAATATGTAAGGGTCAGTGTCTGTGGGAGACCAGGCTCTAGAAACTTTTTTAGATATGTATTTATTTATTACATTTGTCACACACACACCCTTTTCTCCAAGGAGCTAAAGGCATACATGGTTCTTCCTCTCATTTAATATCCACAACAACCTGGTGATGTAGGTGAGTCTGAGGGGCAGTGACTGGCCCCAGGTCTCATAGTGAGTTTCATAGTTGAGTGAGGATTCGAGCCCTGGTCCCCCATGTCCTAGTCCTGCACCACACTAGCCTGATATTGCAGGAAGTAAGGCATTGCTATAGATATGAAAAATGTAAGGAAAACTGAGGAAAGGAAGAGTGAGGAAAACAGAAAAGGCTATAAGTGGCCATAGGAAGATGAGTCTAAAGTAATGTCTCATGGCTCTAAGTTACATGATGATTTTGATATGTAGCTTTAAACCTTAGAAACAGTGACCAGTCCACATAGATATATTATCTTGATGTTTTCTCCTATATAATGTCTCATTAGAATCCAACCATGACACAACAATGCATTTTTAAAAGGCTTGGGGAGGAAATTGATATGGGTATTTTCCCTAAAGTCTTTCATAAAAATAGTTAAATGCTCTATGTGATTAGTTTTTGCTTTTCAGCAAAATATAACTTTGTAAGACTGGTTTGTATTTTATTAGCCTAAAATTCCTGTTCCAAATAAGTACCGTAAGCAGATTTCCCCCTCTTGTATTAACTTACAGAACCGTGGAGATTTTGAAGCATCTCTTAGTGAACTGCTACTAACTTGGAATTACCTGGTACCTGACAAACTGGGCATACTGCAGAAAAATATGGAAGCTCCTGAAAACTATGCTGACATCACAAGTGCATATGCCAGCTTTTTAAAACGCTGCAATATGATGGATCTAATAGATGTCTATCAAAAATGTAGGGCACTAGCACTGGAAAATGAATCGGTTTCCTGTGTAAGTATTTTATTTATTTATTTATTTAATTAAAACAGCCACTTTACTCATAGCCTATGACAAGTAAGCTGGACTTTAAGGCGACCAAGCAGAGAAACGAACACCTCAAATTTGCTTTATCTCAGCCTGTTGCTGTGCCACAAAAATGGCTAACAAAGTAAATGTGGATTGGTAAGCATTATTTGTGGGCTAGTAACTTTTGTGGGCTTATTTAAAAGAATGGAATAAAATGTTGCCAAGAAAGTGATGTAGATGAAGCTAAATTAGCTACACAGTAATCCTGCAATCCATGCCAAAGCCACATATTAGCCATATAAGCTACTTCAGTTTTTGTGCTAAACTTGGTAAGGATAAAAGCTATGTGGTTATGAAATAAGATAATCCCCTCTTAATGTGTCTGGCACAACTCTATGGAAAGGATGCTCTTTCATGTCAGAGTAACTCAGAATTAAATTCCAGGGATGCAGTCACTTTAATCGGAAACATTATGAAGACAAACTGCTATGGTACTTTAAATTATGAGCATGTGATGAGGAAAGAGCTGCCTGTTGAAATCCTGCTTTAGAAGTTTTTATTTTTATTTTATTTTTTGTAATTTTGATTCTTGAATATTTTTTATCATTTTATTTCCCTATCATCAAATGCCTGCAAATTTCTGATTCACTTAATCACCTTAAAAAAAGAAACAGTACCAGAAACTTGTATCTAAAGGAATTAAAGCCCATTCCAGCCTTACATATGTCCATGTACTCTGTTACTGGGATATAAAGAAACTTCTCTAGTTATGAGATTTCTTTGTACAATCGTACCTTGGATCCCAAACGCCCTAGAACTCATATGTTTTGGCGCTGCAAACCCAGAAGTGATTGTTTCAGTTTGCGAACGTTCTTTTGGAACCTGAACATCTGATGGGGATTCTGTGGCTTCTGATTGGCTGCAAGAGCTTCCTGCAGCCAATCAGAAGCCGCAATTTGGTTTTCAATATCCAACAAGTATTCTGGAATCAATTTTTAGGTCCCTCCCCATCAAGCCTCTGTTTTACAAATGTGATCGTGGCATTTTATATCCTTTAAATTATAATAAGAGCCCTGCTGAATCAGTTCAAATGTTTATTCCCGTATCCTGTTCTCACAGTGGTTAACCAGATACCTACTGAAAACCCGCAAGCAAGATGTGAGTGCAATAGCATTCTTACTTAGGATTCCTGGCAACTTGTATACAGGGGCACACTGCTTCCAACAGTGGAGAGAGAACATTGACTAGTAACCATGGTAGCCCTATTCTCTATGCATTTGTCTAAACCACCCAGGTTGGTAGCCATTGCTGCATCATGTGGGAGCCAATCCTCTAGTTAATTCACTGTGTGAAGAAGTAATTCCTATCCACTTTCTCCACAACATGCATAATCTTTGATACTTCTGTCGTATATAAGATTATGGATGGTGTGGAGAATGTGAACAGAGAGAAAAGGAGCACTCTGAGAGATTCTGGCACTAATGGGTTAATCCTGCATTCTCAACAAGGACCAGTTTAAAGCTAACCAGTAAAGTTTTCTTTTTGAGCACCCATATTCCTCAATCACTTTTCTGCTTTGGGATTTTTGCTATCTACTTGTGCAGCAAACTTTGTTCTGGGTACTCAAGAATCAAAACAGCCTCCACAACCTGTTCCTTGAAAAGAATGGTAGTAGAGTGTCTAGTTACAGTTCTGAAATATCTTATTGCTTCCCAAAGGCACAACTGTTAGAATTTATTGCCAGAACAGCAGATTTCGCCATTGAGAATCATTCAGTTCTTACTACCCCCTCAACACCAACCAGCAGAGTGAACCAGGATCATGAAGAGGTAAAATGTATGAGTATTGTCCTATATCCTAACTATCATAGTGTTTATTATAACCCATATTTGCTTATGTACAGAAATCACACTTGGACTCTAATACAGTATTGAAATTTAGCTGCATCTCTGCTTTCATTGAAAGAAGAAAACTAGTATTCTATTTTGTGGAAAGACATTTCAGAACATGTAGATAAGCATGGTAAAAGATTCCAAGATTCAGAATCTCATCATAATCTCTACCCATGTTTTCTTACCTGTACACCCCTGCTGCCTTTCAGTTACTCAAACCTTGCTCTGGAGATAGAATGCCTGACACAATAAAATTTACTTGGAGTCATTAATGAGATTGGAATGATGAACAATCCTATGATGAAATAGCGTCTATTGCCAGGGTGGTCAGTATGGAAAGTCTAGATCTCAGGCTGGAAAGAACAAAAGTAATTTAAAATTTTGTCCAGTGTACTTTTATATATTAATTATAATCCATATTTGTTTCTTTAATTGCTTACCTGATTTTTCAAAATGGAGATTAGTGAATTGAAAGCTAGTGTAGTATTTTTGCTTTCCTACATATGAGTTTCCTAATATTTTGCTAAATTGTGTTTTCATGAAGCAGCCCTGTTTAGGGAAGCTTTTAATGTTTGATGTATCATGGTATTTTAATATTTTGTTGGAAACCGCCCATTATTATTATTGAATAAACTAACAGGATTCTCTTTTATGTAGCTACCATTGATGGTGAAGAAAATTTTGTATGCATATTTAAGTATATTGGTTAACTCCAAGAATGATCTGGCGTTTGCTTACATTTTAAACGTTCCTGACAGAGGACTTGGAAGGGAAGCTTTTACTGACCTAAAACATGCTGCACAGCAGAGGCAAATGTCCATATTCTTGGTACGTATGACAAATCAAAGCATTTTTTTGTATTTGAAGGCATTGAGGAGATGCAATAGGATGATTTTGGGTTGTTTTAAGCAAACTATATAGGAGCTGGATTGGGACTGTTCATGTAACAGCCAGAAGTCATCCATTTGTACTGCGTTATCCATGCTGGTTGTACAAATCCTCCAGTCTGTCGTTTTAGACAAGTGAATATAGGCAAAGTTTCTGTGAGGATTGTTGCAGTCAGGTATGCTGTGTTAGTACACGAAATACTGAAAAAGTTGACTGAAATCATTCTAATATACTAGCTTCTCAGGACAGCTCATCTGTATCAGTATAGTTTTGGTGGAGCCAGAGGGGAACAAATCAAAACTGAAGGGCTTCAGAACACTAAAGTTGCTTTATGAAGCAGTAGTTGTAAAAAAAGTGTTTCCTAAATTCTCTGTCAAATGGGCATTACTCAAAGATCTTTGCCCATTATCAGTGACAGAGCCATAGGAAATCACTCAGGCCAGAGCACTGTACCATGTTGTGAGGGTTTGATTAGCTGCTTGTGCGTGAAAACGCGCTCCCTCAGAGTTTGTGCGCCCCCACAAACCTCCGTGTGTGACGGAGCTCCTCAGACATGTCTGCTCTAGTCACTAGTAGAGTCCGACAGTGGCTGCCTGCGGAAGCGTTTCCAGCAAAGAAGTTCCTTAACGGAAACGCGTCTCCTGGACTCACGGCGTGACAGTTTCCTGCGAGGTATGGGTCTCCCTATGGGAGACTCCGATACCTCCCCACTGTTCTCGCTGGAAGCCTCCCTGAGCCCTCCCTCCTGCTCGCATTCCCTCAGAGACCCACTCCTCCCCCTGCTGGTCCCTGCTTCAGCAGTTGAGTCTCTTTCATCCTGCCTGAGTCCCTCCACCACCTGATGCTCTGATGGCAGTTCCCTGACATCCACTTCCCCTCCAGGGCCCCCCTCACCCCCTCCCAATTCCTCCCCCCTGGGAGGTGAAGGGCTAAAACCCCGAAACGAATCTTCCTCATCTTCTGACGTCTCGAACAATTCTCTCCATCGATCGTCGTCCTGGCCAGCTGAATCCTCCTCCTCTTCAGAATCTGGGAACCCCTCCAACTCCTCTTCCTCGTCGGTGGTGGCAAAGTATTCCCTTCGGAACCTCGCTACAGGCTGAGGTTTACGTGGGAACCTCTGATGAAAAGTCTCTATTAAAACCTCGTCATTGACATCCTCTGCCCTAACCCAGGTGTTTTCCGACTCCGGTTCCCCTTCCCACATTACCAAATACTCTACTTGATCTCCCTTCCACCTGGAATCGAGGATCTCCGCTACATGGTAGCTGTGTTCCTTCTCCTCCATTGCTGGTCCCCTAGTGACCCTCCCCTCACTGTCTCCTCTATACGGTGACAGCAACGACCTGTGAAAAACTGGGTGCAGCTTCATGTGGTTCGGTAACCGGAGCCTGAAAGCCACTGGATTGACCTGCTGTATGACTTCAAACGGACCCAGCCTTTTGGGTCTTAATTTCTTACAACCTCCTTTGAATGGCAACCCTTGGGTTGACAGCCACACCTGGTCCCCCACCCTGATGCTTTCACCTTCCCTTCTGTTTTTGTCTGCTTGCCTCTTATATTCCTCCTTAGCCCTGTTTAAGTTGAGTTGGAGCTGGCGATGGATCGCTTCCATTTCTTCCACGAACTGCTCTGCAGCTGGAACGCTCCAGTTCTCCCCCTCCCCCCCTGGGAAGGCTCTGGGATGGCACCCGTGATTAGCCAAAAAGGGGCTCATCCCCGTGGACACGTTCTCTGCATTGTTGTAGGCAAATTCTGCCAACGCCAGCTTCTCCACCCAATCATTCTCTCTGTCATTAACATAACACCTCAAATATTGTTGGAGAACCCCATTTGCTCTTTCCGCCTGCCCGTTGGTTTCAGGATGACGGGCCGTCGAGAAATTAACCTCTACATGCAGTAAGCTCATGAGCTTCCTCCAGAACCTGGAAGTAAATTGTTTCCCTCGGTCTGAAACCACCCTCAAGGGGGCGCCATGCAACCTAAACACATTCTCTACAAACAATTTGGCGGTTTCTTCTGCTGTAACCGCATGTGAGCAGGCTATGAAGTGGGCCATTTTAGTTAACAGGTCTACTACAACCATGATGGCTGTTTTCCCTCTAGACCTTGGCAGATCAGTCATGAAATCTATTGCCACTGCTTCCCACGGTCTCTCAGGTGTGGGCAGTGGTTCTAATAAACCAGCCGGCGCCTGCCTCTCCCCCTTGGCTCTTTGGCATTGTTCACACCCTCTCACATACTCCCGCACATCTTCCCTGACCTTGGGCCACCAAAATTCCCTGGTAACCAGCCACATGGTTTTGTGTTGCCCAAAGTGCCCTGCTGTGGGGCTATCGTGCAGCTGCTTGAGTACTTTCTCCCTCAATTCCCCTTCAGGTATATATAACGCTCCCTTATAATACAATGCCCCATTTCTCTCCTCAAAACCACCGGGTTTGTCTTCCTCCCCTCTGAGATCCCTGAGTTTCCCCTGGGCGTATGCATCCTGCACCGTACCCTCTACCAATTCCCTTTGCCCCACCAAAGTCGCCCCACACACCCAGCGGTCCTCTGGAATGATATGGGTTTCTTCGGGTGCTCCCTCCCCCTCCAAATATTCAGGTTTGCGTGAGAGAGCGTCCGCCCTAACATTCTCTGGGCCTGGCACATAACAAATCTCAAAGTTAAATTTGGAGAACTCTTGGGCCCATCTCAACTGCCTTTGGTTGAGCACTCGCGCCGTTCTCCAGTACTCTAGATTTTTATGGTCCGTGCACACTTGCACTTTATGTTGTGCACCAACTAGCAGATGCCTCCATCTCCGGAACGCCTCATGAATAGCAAGCAGTTCTCGGTCGTACACCGTGTAGTTCCTCTCGGATTTGTTCAGCTTCCGCGAGAAGAAGGCACACGGACGCCACTCCGACTCCTCCTTCCCCGGCTGCAGAAGAAGCACCGCCCCTATGGCTCTGTCAGATGCGTCTGTTTCAACCCTTAGCTTCTTTCGTAAATCCACATGCAGAAGTTGTTCTTCAGAGGCGAAGGCCCTTTTCAGTTCCTCAAACGCTCGCTCCGCCTCCGCCGTCCATACAAACTTCTTCTTACTGCTGAGACAGTCAGTGATGGGCGCCGTCAGATGGGCGAAGTTGCGGATGAACTTACGATAAAAGTTTCCAAACCCTAGGAACCTCTGCACATCCTTCTTGGTTTTGGGTGTTTTCCATTCCAGCACTGCCTGTACCTTGCCGGGATCCATGGCCAATCCCTTGTCTGACAGGCGGTACCCCAGGAATTCCACCTCCTTGGTATGGAACCGACACTTCTCCAGTTTGACCCACAGCCTGTTGGCTTGCAGTCTGCTCAACACTTCTCTGACGTCTCTCACATGTTGCTCCTCATTCTCAGAATACACCAACACATCATCTAGAAAGGCAACGCAATTCTTGTAGAGCAAAGGGCCCAGCACGTGGTTCATAAAAGATTGAAAACACGCGGAGCCTGCTTGTAATCCAAATGGCATAACGAGGTATTCAAACGCCCCCAAAGGGGTAAACATGGTGGTTTTCCATTCATCCCCTTTCCTTATGCGTATCAGGTTGTACGCCCCCCTTAGATCCAGCTTTGTGAAAATCTTTCCCTTCCTCACCATGGTCAAAATATCATCAATTCTGGGCATAGGGAACGCCACCGGTTCAGTCACTGCATTCAGCCGCCTAAAATCACATACAAGTCTCGGCTTGTCCGCATTTTTTTTGTCCACAAAGAACACTGGGCTCCCCCCTGCTGCTTTGGACTCTCTGATGAAGCCTCTCTTCAGGTTCTTGTCAATGAACCCTCGCAACTCCTGCATTTCCCTGTCTGACATGGCATACAACTTGCCCACGGGAAGCTGTGCTCCAGGGAGTAAATTGATCTGACAATCAAAGGGTCTATGAGGTGGTAGTTGGTCAGCTTCCTTCTCACTGAACACGTCGCTGAGATCTGCATACTGTGGTGGTACCTTCACCTTCCCCATTACTTCAGTCCCTGCTAGGGTGGCTTGGGCCCCTACTGAACCCTTCTCCCCTTTGCAGTGTTCTAGGCAATGTGCTGAACCAAAGGACACCACTCTTTGATGCCAGCCAACCAGCGGATCATGTAGAGCTAGCCAGCTCATTCCCAAAATAATGGGAGCGCCCCCCAGGGTGGCCACATTAAACGCTATCAGTTCTGTGTGCCTTGCCACCCTCATTATCATTGGGACAGTCTGCAAGCGGACTCCTCCTCCCAACAACTCCCTGCCATCAATCGTGGTCACCTGCAGGGGGTTGCTTAAAGGGATGGTCTGTATCTGGTGTTCAGCAGCAAACTCCTTGCTCATAAAATTGCAGGAGCTGCCTGAGTCCAATAGCGCCTTTATTTTTAGGGGGTGCCCATTCTGCAGCTCTAGCGACACTTCAATCACTAGAGCAGGTCGAGGAGCTTCTGGCACGGGCACTTTCACTGCTCTTTGGCCTGGCTGCAGTGCCCCAATTGTGGCAACCAGGCGTTGGCTTTTACCTGCTCCGCTCCCCCTTCTTCTCCCCCCTCAACAGCTCCCACCATCCCTTGCCATTCCTTCCTCTGGGGGCAGACTCTGGCAAAGTGGCCTGGCTGTTGGCAGAGATAGCATTTCCGGGGGCCCTTTCCCTCCTTCTTAGCTCCCTCGCTGGTTTTTGAAAATGCGCGCGCGCGCGCTGTTCCGATTTCCATCGGCTCTGCCGGCGGGAAAGCTGGCTCAGGAATGTCTGGAATGCGGAACTCCTTCCAACGTTCCCCTCTCCCTTCCCGCCTCTCCAAGGCTCTTGCCTCCTGCCGCGCTCCTATGGTCAGCGCAGATTTGGTCAGCTGATCCATAGACTCCGCCCTGGGGCTCCGTGCCAGCTCGTCTTTCACCCCCGAAGAAAGACCTTCTTCAAATAGCATTTGAACGGGTGCCGCCGATAAATCCCAACTCAGTCTGTGAATCAGCATGGTAAACTCAGTCCAATATTCACGGACAGATCGACTCCCCTGCTTACAAGCCATTAGCTGTCTGCGCACCACCCCTTCCTCAATATCGCTGGAAAACATGATATCCATTGCACGAAAGAACTTCATTGTGTCCTTTAGTATGTCATTGTGCGTTGCCATTAGGGGTCGAACCCAGTCTCTAGCCCCTTTCTCAAGATGCCCAATTACAAAAGCAACTCGCGATTCCTCATCAGGGAACTCATCGAACTGCACATTAAGGGCATATTGCATCTCTGTCCTAAAAGCATGGTAGTCCTTGGGGTCCCCCCCAAATTTCTGCACCAATCCTGGTACCTTTCTGGGGAATTGAGTGGCTCTCCCCTTCTTGTCTGCATCCTGAGCCCTTCTCTCCTCCAGCCTCGCCGTCTGCAGGGCCAGTTGAACCTCCAACGCTCGGTATCTATCTTCCAAGCTTGGACCAGCTCCAGCCCCTGCTCCTCCGGTTCCGGTTGGTTCGCTCATGATGCCTTCTCTTGCACAGGCAGCGTACAAAGACTGTCGGACTGCTGTGAGGGTTTGATTAGCTGCTTGTGCGTGAAAACGCGCTCCCTCAGAGTTTGTGCGCCCCCACAAACCTCCGTGTGTGACGGAGCTCCTCAGACATGTCTGCTCTAGTCACTAGTAGAGTCCGACAGTGGCTGCCTGCGGAAGCGTTTCCAGCAAAGAAGTTCCTTAACGGAAACGCGTCTCCTGGACTCACGGCGTGACAGTTTCCTGCGAGGTATGGGTCTCCCTATGGGAGACTCCGATACCTCCCCACTGTTCTCGCTGGAAGCCTCCCTGAGCCCTCCCTCCTGCTCGCATTCCCTCAGAGACCCACTCCTCCCCCTGCTGGTCCCTGCTTCAGCAGTTGAGTCTCTTTCATCCTGCCTGAGTCCCTCCACCACCTGATGCTCTGATGGCAGTTCCCTGACACATGTATTCGTAATTTGGGTTTTAAATGTTAATTCCTTTCAAAACATGACTTGGGAACAGGTTTGATGTAGCATAGTCAAGTTTTTGGGGTGTTGTAATTGAATAAGTCTGGAAACATGTGAAAGATTAATCAGTTCAATTCCTAAAGTTGTATTATTTGGTGTTTTATGAATTATGGACTTGGACTATGTTCATCAGCCACTCTTTTATGGTTACCAAAGAAAGAAAACTTCTTTGTATAAAAACATGGTTTTCTTTTGGCAGCTTTGTTCTAAAGAAGAAGAATGATGACATACTTTCCATTGAGTAGTCAAGATCCTATGAAGCACACAGAATCTGCAGTGTATCCATGAGCACTGGCAGAATTATTCTACAAGGTTGGGGGTTCTCTAAAAATCTAGCCCCCAACTTTTTTTTTAATTATACAATATGTAGATAGGAAGAACACATTTGTAGACCCACCAGATTCTGCTGCACTGGTTAACTGGGTTTGTGTATGTTTTTGCCAAAGGATTACTTTATGATGTGCTTGAGGGTCAATGAATATCCCAAGTCCTGTTGAGGCAAACTCATGTGCCTTCCATACAGGCCACCTCTGAGTTGGCAGCTATGGGGTCAGAATTCTGACCCAGAAGTCACATGATGCTAGTACCTGCTTTGATAGACACAGTTTTAATTGAATTCTGCACAAAACATTTAAATGTAAGGTGGCTAATGGGAAGATCAAATTTGTCTTACTATGCAGGCACAATCCTTCTGGCTTGAAACAGTAGAATGGGTTGAATAATTAATATACTTAAGTTTTCCAAAGATTTGTAGTTTTGCTTCACAACAGCACACAATTATCATATTTGGAACAGATTTGTTTTTGTTTTACAATCGCATAGAAAGCCATTATGTTTACTTTAATTTTAAGGAATAATTTGGACTTTTCTTTGATGCCATGAATCATCCTGATATTTGTGGGAATATTTGTGGTTTACTTGTGGTGTATTGGTTTTCTATGTTTGCATTACTATTTTACTTAGCTAAATTATATGTCTTGTTAGATGGCGACGTCTTTTATCAGAACCATAGAACTTGGAGGAAAAGGTTATGCCCCTTCCCCAGCTGATCCTTTAAGAACCCATATGAAGGGACTTTCACACTTGGTTCACTTCATTGATAAACTGGAAGAAATTATTGGTGAAGTCCAGGATCCGAGGTAATAATTTTCCTATGTATGTGTACATGCAGCACTGTTTAAAATGTATATTCCTTCATTAAAACAAAGCCAGCAACTATTACAAATGCACTCATTCTTAGCTATTTTAGATAGAGGGTTTTCAAAACTTGTAAGCCTATCAATATGAAGATTGAATCTATTCAGCCTTTCCTTAATAACAACTGCAGTAAAGCAGACAGGGCAAGAGAGGTTATTTGAAAAAAAATATTGAAAATAGTTTGACTTGGAGTAAGCCCCATCAAAGGCACTGGAAATTACTTCTGAGTAGACACAGAAATCCTATACATTTCTATTCACATCACACTATATGTTGTTTAGCACAGAGGCAACTGGATCAATGTAGCAGGCCAGAGCCTTATATTTCTCTCTTCCCCAACCCCCGCTGGCCAAACTTGAGCTGTGCAGGGCCACTCACCTGTCAATCACCTGATGCCACAATGACATTGAATGATGTAGCATGTTGGAGTACCAGTGATCAGCTGATGGTTGTACTTCAGAAGCTGGGTGTATAGTGCTTCTGAAGCCCTGCTGGCCAGCCCTTTTGGCTCTCCCATCTTGTTACTTGCATATACCTGCCATGATGTCATGGGACTTGCAGGTAGGTGTGACTGACAAGTAAGTGGATTCCTGACAGCCTAATTAGGCCTCTGGGCCAGAGGTTCCTCACTCCTAGTTTTTCATGACATTCATAAATGGGAAAAAGCCAGAAGTTTACACACTATATTCCTCTCTCCTCCTTCAATGTGGCTGGGTGGGGGAGTTCAGAAGCTTTTGCTTTTGCTTATGCTTTAAGTTTGCCACAGTTTGTTATGTTATCTGGACAAACAAACTGTGGTTAAAACTATGGTTAATTTTAAAAGAAGCCAACTTCAAACTGGTTTCTGAAGCTGATGGATAAAGTTTATTATAACTCTGGGTCCAGATGGCATAGCAAGATGAGCTTAACTAAAAGTGGAGGTTAAAACTTCCAAATTCCAGAGGGGAGGAGCACATGAAACTGGGACTTGTTTGGACTAATTCTAGCTCATAAACATTGCACTGTGCTTTATTGTGATATGTGAATCTTTCTTGCTTCTGTTCCATTTTTTTCTTTCTCTAGTTTTTCTTGATTTAAGCTTGCTTTCTTGTGTTACCAAAGAATATCAGTAGTAGTAACAGAGGCTAGTGCTGTTACTGCAAACTTGCCTAGTACTACATCCTGTGCACAACCACAGAAGTGACATCTGTGTTCAAAGAACTTTGTAGTTCACAGTATCTGGGCAAAAATGGGTGGGTGAAGAACGAATGGGATTGACAAGGAGAAATGCGGGGGAAGAAGCAGTCAGTTTAGGCAAAAGTTCAGGAAATAATTAAAGAAGAGTTCATTGAAGGATGAGAACCTGATACATGAACTTGATAACTGTAAGCTGTATAACAGGAGGTCAACTTTGCAGACAGAGCAAGGATCTGCAAGGGAGAGAGAAGGGAGGTGCTGGTGGGATTCAAGTGAAAATGAGTTTATAAATTAAGGATAGGAAACCTGTGACCCTCCAAACATTGTACAACTCCAGCTCCCTTAATTTCTGACCTTCCCTGCTATAGTTACAAAGCTTCTCAGAGAGCCAGTGTGGGAAGAGAGGTGACATGATAATGGAGGGTTCCTTAGGAAAATATAGTTCAGTATCACATGGCCAGAAAAATTTCCTGTATCCTAGAGCAGTTTGTGGGCTGAGGATATATAACTCTTTGAACAGCTACATAGGATGTCCTTTAGTTGGTCATGCTTTTTTAGCAGAGAGAAGACAAACAGCCCAGCTACGTGTTAAACCATTAACTGGGCAAATATTTCTGGCATCCTTAAATAATGGAAGATGCTTCTAACCTGAGATAGCTATAAATCTGCATGCCCATCACATCATACCAGTCATTACATGAGAAGTTCAAGTATAAAAACCATTGACCCCTTGATGAGGCGCACATAGAGGAACAGTACCTAGTGAGGATGGAGTTTACCAGAGTGGTCACTGTATTCTTAAAAAAACAAAAAAAAGCTTGATTGGCCAGCTGAAGAATTTTCCAAAGTCTTTGATCCTGGAGTAAAAAGAAGTTTGTGAAAACCATGAGGGATGATACAAGGCTTTGAATATGGCAAGGGGAAATTCCAGAGAGTTGGCATCAAAATACCTGAGCTAGCATTTCAAACACCTATTCTATAAAAATGTGCATTCTAAAATAAGTAATTGGTAAAATAACTTAAGTTCTCATGCTGATTGATGTCCACAATCTATCATGAGCTGTCTTTCTATTGTATAACAACATAACGTAATATAATACATTATATTTGTTATAAATTGCAATGTGTATTTTCTGTAACTGCCATGACAGGAAAAAATAAAAATGCTGATACCTCTGTAATAGGATTTTGATATATGCTTTCCTGTTCCTGGAATAGTTGGGGAAGCTGTTTTATGTCTTATCAGGTTTTTGAATGCTGTCCATATTCCTGACAGTCTGTATTGCTTTCTCCGTCACATAGTTCCCAGAAAGAGTACATACTATAAAATCATATTGAGTAGTAGTATTCTTTTTATGCCGCCAGCAACTTGATTACTATAGGATCAGACTTGTGAGTGTCCAAGGCCAGAGCACGCAGGGACATCCTGACCACCACTTTAGTAGTGGAGGAACATGGCTTCATGATAAATCAACTGAAGAGCTTTCTCATCACAGCTGAGAGGATCCAACACCTGCGAGTGAGGAGGGGGTGACACAATCCAGCTCAAAATATTTGTGTCCCAGGAGCAAGAAGACAACCTTCTGGACAAAACAAGGAAGTTCATAACCTGAGTCCAGCTCCATCTAATGGGCATGGTGCACCTACAAGGCTTTTCCCCATCCAGGACCCAGTTTTGAGAAAGATAGGCCACCTGGTACCCATGCCACCTCTCTGTCATTACTCTGATGGTTTCTCCTCCTATCCAAACTTTTACAGAAGGTCAGAACACTCTGAGACAGGGTCCAACTAGTGAATTGCCACTGGCTCCAGAGTCTGTGGTTCTTGGACCTGATGGGCTGTTAAGAACTCTGGCATATCCCAATGCAACTGGATTTTCTAACCCATAAGCTCCCATCTTGGCAGCAGCTCTGTGTTTAGACCATGAGTGGCTTTAGACGAAGGGTTTTCCCAATAAAGTGGCCTGGAAAATCCTAGCTTCCAGATGTTTGTCCACCAATCTAATCTATGAAATGGCCAGGAAAGCTTTCCATTGCTGGTGGAAATGCCTTTTTTTTTCAGGCCACAGCTTCAGGAGTCCGAGAGATCCTTGAGCTTGTGCAAGCTTGTCTTGATTTGAGAGCACTTGGTGGCCCTGGACTGGATGTTACTGGATCGGGGGAAGGTCCCATAGCCACACCAAGCAGCGCTTACGTGGTTCTGCTCTCCTGTTGCGACCCTCTGCTCCTGTTGCCACCCCCTGCATTTATTCATAGATTCCTTACATGGGACATGTACCTAGTACTTGGGACACCCATCAACCAGTTTTTTGAGCCTATTCAGCAGCTCTGCATACCTGAACTTCAATGGAGGACATCTGCAGGGCACTCACATGGGCTCACCCCTCTACATTCACCAGGCACTACAAACTAGATAAATATGTTTTGACAAAAGCAGCCTTTGGGAGGAGGATCCTACAACAAGTGCTGTGATTACTAATTCTCCTTCCACCCAGTCCATGAGGGTACTGCATTTGTAAATCGGGATTCAGGCCTCACTATGGGACTGAAACTGCCTTGGTCGCGCTGGTTGATGATCTCCGGCGAGCTAGGGACAAAGGTGAGAGTTGTTTCCTAGTTCTGCTGGATCTCTCAGCGGCCTTTGATACAATCGACCATAACATCCTTCTGGACCGTCTAGAGGGGCTGGGAGCTGGGGGCACTGTTATACAGTGGTTTCGCTCCTTCCTCCTGGGCCGTGTTCAGAAAGTGGTGGGGGGGGATGAGTTTTCAGACCCCTGGGCCCTCACTTGTGGGGTGCCTCAGGGTCCCGTCCTCTCCCCCATGCTTTTTAACATCTATATGAAGCCGCTGGGAGAGATCATCAGGGGGTTTGGACTGGGTGTCCATCAATATGCAGATGATACCCAGCTCTACCTCTCTTTCAAATCAGAACCAGTGAAGGCGGTGAAGGTCCTGTGTGAGTGCCTGGAGGCGGTTGGAGGATGGATGGCGGCTAATGGATTGATGTTGAATCCTGACAAGGCAGAAGTACTGTTTTTGGGGGACAGGGGGTGGGCTGGTGTGGAGGACTCCCTGGTCCTGAATAGGGTAACTGTGCCCCTGAAGGACCAGGTGCGCAGCCTGGGAGTCATTTTGGACTCACAGCTGTCCATGGAGGCGCAGGTATCCAGGGCAGCTGTCTACCAACTCCACCTGGTACGCAGGCTGAGACCCTACCTGCCCGTGGACTGTCTCGCCAGAGTGGTGCATGCTCTAGTTATCTCCCGCTTGGACTACTGCAATGCGCTCTACGTGGGGCTACCTTTGAAGGTGACTCGGAAACTACAACTAATCCAGAATGCGGCAGCTAGACTGGTGACTGGGGGCGGCTGCCGAGACCATATAACACCGGTCTTGAAAGACCTACATTGGCTCCCAGTACGTTTCCGAGCACAATTCAAAGTGCTGGTGTTGACCTTTAAAGCCCTAAACGGCCTCGGCCCAGTATACCTGAAGGAGCGCCTCCACCCCCATCGTTCTGCCCGGACGCTGAGGTCCAGCGCCGAGGGTCTTCTGGCGGTTCCCTCATTGCGAGAAGCAAAACTACAGGGAACCAGGCAGAGGGCCTTCTCAGTAGTGGCACCCGCCCTGTGGAACGCCCTCCCATCAGATGTCAAAGCAATAAACAACTACCTGACATTCAGAAGACATCTTAAGGCAGCCCTGTTCAGGGAAGTTTTTAATCTGTGATATTTTACTGTATTTTTGGTTTCTATGGAAGCTGCCCAGAGTGGCTGGGGAACAAATAATAAATTATTATTATTATTATTATTATTATTATTATTATTATTATTAATCCCTTTCCTGTATAATCCACTGATGAAGAATGAAAAGTTGGGTTTACTGTAAAGCAGAGATTTTTTTCTGGTTAGCAGACAATAGTGCATACAGCTTTGCCTTTTGAGTCAAATCAATGTGGTGGGATACAAGGGTCTATGTACATCACATTTGTGCAGTTCCCTCTGGTCAGCCAGGCAGGGATTCTAAATACACCCCTTCTCCATATTTTTCTAGCTATTTCCTTATACTATTCTCTTAAGGTTTTGTTCCCTGGTGTAGTTTTTTTTTGGTCTACAGCCACAATGCTATCATCAAGGCCAAGTGAGAGGATAGGAGGGTGGTTCTTTCCTCTTCTAGCTCACCACTGCAAACATTTTTAGAATTGTTTCTTACCCTGCCTTCTGAAGATGAGCCAACCCCTTACTGTATGCTCCACTCTCTGCTGACCAGAAGTGTAACTTTCCAGTTGTTAATATTGCAGGTCAGAGGTGGGACAGAAATCAGTTTAAATTAATTTAATGTGGCACAGGTAATGTAGCAGGAAGTGAAGTAGACCAAATCTTAAACTGCTTGGCTTTTTTTGTACAGCTTAAAATCATTCATGCAGATGTATCAGGAACAAATTTAATACTTTGGGCAACTTAATAAAATTAGCCTGAGGTACAACCTCTTGCATAGTTATTTAGGAGCAAATCCTGTTTAATTCAGTGAGATTTACTTTTGAGTAAACAAGGGTAGAATCGGATTGGAAGACTAATCTGTTTATACTGTACCTTAATGCAAAATGAAGAAAACCATGGCATAATGTCTTTAATTCCCAAACACAGTAGATCAGTACTTTGTCTTGGCCTTCTCATATGAAAAATGAATGAAGTTTTCCTTTCAATGCTCCAGCTAGAGTTGTGTATATCTGATGGGGAATGGGAACATTTTTCCTGGAAATGAAAAACGTGGAAAGAAAAATGAGCATTGGGATATTAGCTGTTGGAGCAGCAATATTAGGTAGAAACAAACACATTGATCTTACTTTTCCTGAATGTTGTGCTGCCAGAACAAGAATAATAGCTAAATGGCCCTCTTTGTAGAACTATCCAATCAGACTAGGTGTGATCCTCATACACAATTGCCAGACTTTTAATGGGAGATTGGTTTGTAAGCATCTTAATCAAAAGACTGTTGTAGGTTGCCTGGCCTGGAAAGAGTCTTTTCTATACCTATGATGAACAGAAGTTTTAATTATGATGGTCCCTTATTGGAAGGTAGGTAGCAGTGTTTGCAGTGGATTTTTCTGGGGGGATGCAGGGGTACATACACCCCTAAACATTTTGTGAATATAAGTTTGGTCTCATTAAGCGGCAGTATTTCAATATGACGCGGGTGGCGCTGTGGGTAAAGCCTAGGACTTGCCGATCGCATGGTCGGCGGTTCAAATCCCCGTTGTTTGGTCCCAGCTCCTGCCCACCTAGCAGTTCGAAAGCACCCTTAAGTGCAAGTAGATAAATAGGTACCGCTTTATAGCAGGAAGGTAAATGGTGTTTCTGTGTGCTGCGCTGGTGCAGGCTCGCCAGAGCAGCTTCATCACGCTGGCCACGTGACCCGGAAGTGTCCTCAGACAGCGCTGGCCCCCGGCCTCTTAAGCGAGATGGGCGCGCAACCCCAGAGTCGGTCACGACTGGCCCGTACGGGCAGGGGTACCTTTACCTTTTTTATTTCAATATGAGTAGGAAAATGAGAGTAGCGCTAAACATTTTTTTTAGGGGGGGGGAAAGCACTGAGTGTTTGTGTATGGGGAAAACTCTGGATTAAGGTACCATAGGTTTTACTACTCAGATTTTACACTTAAGAGCTCTTTGATCTGAAATTATGCAGGTAAAAATCCATACTAGATAGAAACATAGTAGTGGCTTACTAAGAGGCCATATTTGGGACAAAATGCTTGGCTACTGGAGTTTCTTGAAAAGGAGGATTTTCCTGACTCTATAATTGAGCTAACAGAGCAGAAGCTTCATTTCTTACTAAGCTAGCTAAAGGCCTGTCAAGTTTGAATGGTGGGGGTCAGAGAAGGATGGAAAGTTTACATTCTTTACTCCTACCTATATACCAGCAAACACCCAACTTTCATGTAAGAATTGCCATGGGGTAGTGTTTAAAGCTGCTCACTATACTTAGTGATTCTAGTGATTAGGAATTGAACTTATTCTATTTGCATGGTCCTCACTATTCTGTTTTCTTGATTACACACTAGTATGCATCATGGAATGTTGAGAACTGACTTGTATAAAGTATGCACTGTATTAAAAATACAGAAATCTTGTCTTTCCCTCTGCTGCCGGAAGCATACGTCAGACACTTTTATTAAAAATATGTTTGTAAATGACCTATTTGTGCTAGCTATTTAACTATTGCTATACAGTACTCAAAACACTTTTGTTGGCTTATGAGCTTATAAAAGTTTGGGAAATGGAAATGTTCTATAACAACAGGCAGATTTCACTTCTTTTCAAACTTTAATCCACTTGTGGCTAATGAGCAGAATTAGATAATGTGAGTGAACAAATGATAGCCTGATGGCATAGCAAGTTTTAATTATTTCCTTTTCTATTTAAAATTGTAAACTAAGGAGAAGTCTACTGTCCCTGCTCGTTGACTCTTGTAATCTCCCAATTCTTAAAAGTGAAAGATTGCATTAAAGGGCAAGATCTTATTGCATGATGCTGTGCAACTGAATAGATCAAAGCTGTTGGCTGAACAGTTTTGATTAACTGTGAAGACGCTCTGTTTTCAGAACTATTAAGTATATTAAAATAGCGCCAAGATGAATATGGAGATGACCCTAGGTCTGTTTTTAGACTTGCAGGGGGGGAAATTCTATCAACAATCAAGATGCATTTGATAAAAGGAAGAAACAGCAGGGATGCCTTCTGTCAAGCAGCAGAGGAAGTGGTACAAGATTTGGATTTGAGGATTAAAAATATTATCAACTTTCAGCATGAGTCTATGACAGCTAGCACCACTGGAATTAGTCCAGCCCGGGTAAGGGGCCTCCTTTTGTTCTTCTAAATTGTTTGATATAAAAGAAAGGACATTTTTCTTAATGATTTGAATGTAGAAACTAACTCAGTAATACAAATTTAATACAATAATAGGTAATATATGTAATACAATGTAAGAACTATCTGTGCAATCTAGGTTTCCTATAATATGGGTTTAACTAGTTGAAATAAAGAATTTGCTTTGCACTGAGGGATGAGTGTGTGTTTATACACACATAGTCTTACTTGGCAAATAAGGTACTTCTAAAGAATTATGAAAGAAAAGAGTTTTTCTAATAATTTAATACTGATAACTTCACATCAGAGTGAAATATTCTAGATTTTGTCTAGTGTCTCAAGACATTGCTATCAACAACAATAATTTTACCCAGTTTATAAACTTCTACCTTTTTAGATTTTGAAAAAATATGATTTTCCTTTCATTCTTAGTAATGGTTGACATTGTGATTACCCTTACCATTATGTTACTAATGTTTATATGCTGGGTTTTTCCTTGGCTGGATTGGCTATTAACTCTGGGAGGTCTTTTTGCTAAGCCCTCCCTTTCTTCAATCCCTTGGCATTATCTTTCTGCATAAACACCTTCAGTGGTGCACCTTGTTGGTTCTTGCTGTCTTAAGTTGGGGCACAGCATGTTCTAAGATAAGTAAATGTACTATGTGATACAACCTCCATCCATGTATCTGATAATCCCAACTAGTCACTTTTAATCCAATGATACACATGCACAAACATTTATGTTCAGGTTTTAAGCTTTATCAGAGAGGTTTTATATCCTAAATTGTATGACCTAAAACTACTTTGATCAGGTGAGTCAATTGATGCAAACCCCTCCTGTAAAGCTAATAATAGTCAATATTTAATTTCAGCCCAAGCTACATGCTATAAACCATGGCACTGCTTATTGTGGCAAAGATACTGTGAAGGCCTTATTGGCACTTTTGGATGAAGCAGCTATCGACCCTCCTCCCAAAAACAAAGCCCAAATGTTGTTTGGTGATGAATTTGGATTCCCTTGTACCTTTTTGTTGTTCAGGTAAGTGCTAGGTGCTGAAAACTGGCAAAGCCTCACAGAAGAGGTGAGAGCAAGAATACTTTTCCCCATGAAGCTGATGACTTGGGGCCACCTCATCTGCAGTTATCTCCTATACAAAGACTATGTAAAGAACAACAAGCATACTGTAACTTGGGAAGTGTGGAATGTGTGTTTCAAAGAAGACAATGGCTCAGGAAGTTGATGCATTCAACTGTCCTTGGCTGGAATTATTCTTGGGTGGAAAAGGATGACAATATTGTGTCAATAAAATATTAGTCATGGAATTCTGTATAACAAAAATTATGTCATCAACAAGGGGGAAACAATTGCAAAGTAAAAAATGGAGTGAAACGCTTGAGAAGAAGCATACCAAGATTTAAGTACTGTTAAAGATAATTTCTAACTGAGCTAGTTTTATGTTGCTTGGAGTTAGATAAAATATGGCAACTGAGAAGCCTTATTGCTACCCATATTTCCTTAATGAAAAATTCAGTTTCAGCAGAATGTTTAGTAAACTTATGACTTTACCCAAAATTGTCATTACAGCTACAGTGATAAAATAAAAACAACAGAAAAAGGGTAAAAAACTAAAAGCATGTACAATGATAAATAAATAAGTTCTCCCCCCCCCCCAATATTAGCTTTTCCAATCAAGCTGTCATCAATAGGTACAGAGCTCCCTTGTATGTCTGCAGATTTCCCAACTAAAAAAGCATTTGTTTCATGGCGGGAACCTATTTACACAAGCATTTTTTGTGTACATATGAATTGGCTCCCTTCTTTAAAATGAATTAAACACCCACACAGCCAAAGGTCTCTGCAGATCAAAATACATGTTGCATCTCTCCAGTCAGAGCAGCTGCAGTAGGTTTTGTTTTGGGACTGGGTTTGCTTTTTGGTCATAGGCTAAAAAGTCATTTATTTTGGAATTTTAAAAAATAGACGCCAAATCTATATATGCATGTAATGAAAATTCACCGTAATATGTTCTCATATATTGGGCTGGTCACTATTGCTTACAGTCACTGTTATATTAATTTAGATCTCCAGCACAATCTAGTGGATCTTCTCCAAAAGTTTTGAGACAGAGAATTCGGACAGCAGTTGGTGAAAAAAAAATTAAGGTATGTTAACTTGCCTTGAGGAGAACTATTATTAATCTGATTGATTACATATCTATATTGTCTGGTGTCTGAGGCCTGATTTGCAATTTCAGGTGAAATGATGCTTTTATTTCACTCTTCTTCCTCCCCACCATCCCTTAAAAAACAACAAAACTGCCATGAACAAGCACTGGGGTAAACACTGTCTACCCTCATGCACCAGCTCCTACACTTCCTTTCCTAAGCATGATAATAAACCCAGACTGGGGAACTCTCACTTAATACAAGCCAGGGATGAAGCACTGAAGTCAGTGCATGGGGTGGAGATTAGGAAGATGTGTTTGGCTGAGCTGCTCCCCCCAGCCTGGCTTTAGCATTTCTAAAGATGGGAAAAGCTGTAAAACAGAGCGTTTTGGTCTGTCCTCTGTGAACTGATCACTTCTGCTTATTTGTCTGTAGAAAGTACCTTAACAGCAGGGGTGGATCTGGACATTCTTCAGTCTCCAGAAGCTATTGCTGTAAATGATTAGTTTGCCTCCTGCAGTGGAATAAGCATACTTAGAGTCCTTTGAAAAAAAATATGTATCAAGGTTTTTTTAAAGTTAATTTGGATTTCAACTGTTTTAAGCAAAGCTTAACGGCTTAGATCTAATCCTGTGAGCCTTTATATCAGTAAAGCACCAATTGTAATGGTGCTCCGTGTTTCATTCTAATCTCACAACCTCTGGTATTGTGATAATGCAATGTGATAGGTTGGAACTACAGTACATATATTAAACATCACCAGATATAGTATCATACAATGCTGTTACGCTACACTGAAATGGGCGGAACAAGATAAGACTTCAGATTATATTAATATTGGTCCGAATATAAGTCACACCCAAATATAAGCTGCACCTTTAAAATTAAAGGGGGAAAAAGAAATGACAATACCTGAGGAGGAGCGGGGGCTGAGGGGAGCCAAGGAGGCAGCGCCTTCACTCCTGAGGCAGTGGGCAGCAGTGCTTCCAGAGGGTCAACACCACCATAGGCCCCCAAAGGGATGGGCAGAGAGAGGCAGCGGCTGGCAGGACTCATGCGCCTCTCGGTGGGCTAAAGCCAGGCAGCACCAGTCCCAGCACACCAACTGCATCTCCTGTTCCTCCTCCTAGCAGACCTTATCACTCGCTCATCCACACTCCTCTCTTCCTTCCTCCTCCTCGCCACCTTCTGGCTCCCTCTCAGGGACCCCCCTCACCACGCCGCCATCTTGGGAGCTGGCCCAGTTGAAACCAGGCAACATCTGGGGACAAGCCCACTCCAAGCCAATTTTTGTAAGGTCGCAAATATAAGCTGCACTTTAACTTTTCATGGTCAGAATTTTTTTGGGGGGGTGCGGCTTATATTTGGGCCAATACGGTATATAATGTAAAATATAGTTATCTAAATTTCTGGAAGTATTTTCACATCAGATTTCCATATTGGAAACCACGTTCATAGCAACCACCTGCATTTCATAATTTCACTTCTTTCAATTTAGCTGAAGCAACCTTTAATTAGGTCTCAGTTTTCTTGCACCTACAAAGATGACCAAATGACTGAGGCAAAGGGTCAGCATTTCCAGGCAATCCAGGCCCCAACATGTGAACATCCATCACTGAAAGAAAAGGCTGTTCCAGACTCTAAAAATGAATCAACTGCAGGTAAACAAATCAGCAATAAAACTTCTCAAGACCTCTTTGCTTTCCCTTTCCCCTTTCCAGTGACTATATAGTTGTATCTTTCTGATAAGCCAGATGGATTTGTATGTTGCCAAATTCAAATTAACCATTATAATCACATCTAAAATTGTTTTGTATAAGAAAATCAGAGTTCTATGGAATCACACCAAAGACTCATCTAGCTCATCTGTTTCCAACATGGGCCTTTCAGGGGCGCCTGGGAAGTCCATGAACAGGGTATGAAGGCAGTCATGCCTGCTGCTGCTTTCTGTCTCCAGGTTCTGATATCCAGCAGCTGGTTCTGGGCAGGGGCGTAGGAAGGGGGGGTGCGGTCCGCCCTGGGTGTCATCCTTGAGGGGGGTGACAAAATGGCCCACAGCGCACCCGAGCCACGCGTCTCTCCTGGGAGTGATGCGGTGGCTCGGGGCCCCGCGCTGCCTGAAATGGCAGCATAGAGCTTGTGTCCGCCAGGTGGACTCTATGGGCAGCTCACTGTGCCGCCCCCCTGGGCGGGTCGCCGCAACACCCCCGTGCATGGATCGTCCCACCCCTGTGGGTGGCTCACCCTGCCCCTGCCGCTCCGGGTACCGGAGCAGCTAGCTACGCCCCTGGTTCTGGTATCTGCAACTAGTATCCAGATTCTATTTAGCCAGCATGGAACTTATTGTTGGACTTGTTTTATTATGTACATTTTGTTCTTTTAATCATGCGCTTCCTGTATACCTTATTCTCAATCTCTTTTTTTTCCTTTTTTTTATAAGATTTTTATTGGTTTTACAGAATTTTTTAAAGACAAACAAACACCTAAAAAGACATACAAACACGTATAATTTCATAACATTTTTTCATAAACCTCTTTTCCGGGACTCCCCCATACCCCCCCTTTCTGCATCCCAATGTCCATAATTTTTTAGCAACTTCTAAATATTCCTTTCCAACCTCTGTCGTCTTAATCTTTTCTGTAATCTGATCTTATATCACTGTATCCTTTTTTTTCTGAAAACCTCAACATTCTAGCATTCATCAAGTTTATAATAGTCCTTAAGATAGCTTTTAAATTTTCTCCATTCTTCTTCCGCCGTCTCTTTTCCCTGATCACGGATTCTGCCTGTCATCTCAGCCAGTGTCATATAGTCCATCACCTTCATCTGCCATTCTTCCAGAGTAGGTAGATCTTGTGTCTTCCAATACTTTGCGATGAGTATTCTTGCTGCTGTTGTAGCGTACATAAAGAAAGTTCTATCCCTCTTTGACACCAATTGGCCGACAATGCCCAAGAGAAAGGCCTCTGGTTTTTTAGGGAAAGTACATTTAAGTACCTTTTTCATTTCATTATAAATCATTTCCCAGAAGGCCTTAATCTTCGGGCATGTCCACCAAAGGTGATAAAAGGTACCTTCAGTCTCTTTACATTTCCAACACTTATTATCAGGCAAATGATAAATTTTTGCCAGCTTGACTGGGGTCATGTACCACCTGTAAACCATTTTCATAATGTTTTCCTTTAAGGCATTACATGCCGTGAATTTAATACCGGTGTTCCACAACCATTCCCAGTCAGCAGACATAATGTTATGACCAATGTCCTGTGCCCACTTAATCATAGCCGATTTAACTGTTTCGTCCTGTGTATTCCATTTCACCTACTTTACAGAGTTGATGTGGGAATAGACTATGCCTGTCCAATATGGCATGGAATTTGCCTTTTTCTTTTGCACCACACAACCGGAGTTCTCATCAAGTTTTCCACAATGACCCCACAATCTCTTTCCTGGTTCATCATTATCAGTTCAGACCCTAGCAGTATATATGCATATGTGAAGTGTATATGTGAAGATAGGATGTTTTGTCCCAAGGTGCATAACTATATGTGTAAAAGTGAACACATAATTCAAATATCATTTGCCATTTTATTACCCATTTACAGTTCACAGATACGCCTTTTCAATCTCTTCACCAGTGCACTTGGAGTTTTACTGTTCTTGATAATTTGGTGTCTTCCACAAACTTGGCCACTTCACTGATCATTCCTAATACGATCATTTATGAATTAGTTGAATAGTACTGATCTCAGTGCAGATCCACAGGAGACACCACTGCTTGCTTTCTCCTGTAATTATTTAATACAAAACCCCTTTATATAAATGTTGGCCATGAACATTCAGGCCTTCAGAGCACTGGTGTTGAAAACAGCATTGCTTTTGAGTGTTGTTTTTTTGTTGCCTTTGGGCTGTATTTCTTCTATACTTGCTTCTACAAGCAAGTAATTGGAATATCACAAGGGCCATATAATGCAGTCATGGATACAGTTTGCAGCAAATCCTGTTGCTGCAACAGCTAGAATAAGTGCAATGTGATCTTATAAATTGCTGCTACTATATCTGCGGTCACCAGATGCGCCTTTTATCTTTGTCCACCCAGGTGCATAACTCAGTACATGGATTTCTGATGTGTAAAAGTACCTTGTGTGAATTCACCTCTGTCAAAAGTGATACTCTAAATATTCTTGAAAAGTTATTTAAACTTCACATTATAACCTGTGTATCGCCATGGTAAATAGATGAAGATAAAGGTGTTTAAACTGTTGATTTAATTCTTTTACATCAACAAATAGTTGCATTTTGCTGTGTATGTTTTACTTTTTAAAGATGAACTTTCCTCCTGTTTTCAGGCCTCTGTGTGTCCACTTCCTATAGCAATTGCTGATCCCCCCCCCCCCCTAAATCATTGCTACAATCCTATATCATGTTTGGCTTGTAGTGGATTAACTCTGCTAATTTGGGTTGGGCTAATTATTTTTATAAGAAAGTAATCTGTGTAAAAATAATGATGTGGATTTAAGTGACTAGCAGAAAAAAATTACTCAAATAATATTATCTTGCTTTTTTTTCTTATGAAAATGTTGTGTTCTCTTAACCAGCAGAATGCCTACATTCACAACTTGAAAGTGCTGCACTTGGAACTAGTTCTGGAAATGTTCATCAGAATGGAAGTAAAAGTAAAGAAATAGGAAAACTAAGTTGCCAGCCAAGAAACAAGAGCTCAAAGAGGAAGCAGGTGGACAGGACTAGTGAAAATGTCATATGCAGTAATGAAAACGAATCACTTCAACACATACACAATAAGAGACCAAAAACTGTAGTGAAATGCCAGAATAGTTTGGACAGCAAAATAAAGAGGGCTGGAAAATGCAACAAGATTATAGCCAAAAATAAACAGATTGTTGGTCAAGCAAAGTTAACTCATTTCTTTAGATTATAAATGCTCTTACTGTGATTGTTATGCAAACAATTATTGACTCGTTTGAGGTTTGAAAGAAAAAATGCATACGCTACAGTAACATATTCCTTGTGATTATAAATATTGATATGTATTCAGTATTTGGACAAATGGATCAACAAGCTTTGCGGAATTCCCAGTTTTAATAATGCACTGTAATCTTTTACATTTGTATACTGTAATCATGTGGTATTTTGATGTACAAATATTTAGGATCAATACAAACACAAAACAATACTTAAACCACAACTACTTCTTTACTGAATTGTCAAGAACATGGTTTCATCTCTTCCAAATGATGTACTTCAGCAGTTGTTAGACTTGCCAACAAGGTCGGTAGACTCTTCCCAGCATGCATCTGAGCACTGCATAAAACATCCAATAAATATTGATATTTTTGTGTAGATAAATAGTTAACAGACATAACATTTATTTATTGGGTTTAAGAACATCTTCATCTTACATACTTTCACTAAGCTAATAATCTTAAAATCAATTTATTTAATAATTTTTTTAAAGGAAATGACTCCAGTCCAAGTGTTTGTCTCAGTAGTTGATACCTTAATATGCTGCAATAATCCAGCTGTTTTACTTGCTTGAAATAACCTGAAAGTCATACTTACTGTCAAAATCTCTTCTTCCAATAGGTAATTTAGCTGAGTTCTCATCATCTTCAGTCTCTCTCCTTTGTTGTACAGATTGAATGTTCTGAACTTCAGCATCAGATGGAAAAGTCATAGGTCCCTCCAGTGCAAAATAAGGAAGTTGCTTAATATCTAGGTTCATGGGTTGGCCATGACTTATGGCATGGTGTTTAGGATTTATATTCTGTATTTAAAAAAAAAGTAATGTTAGATGTTAAAGAAAAAAAATATATTAATGGCCAGAATGCAAAGTGTAGTGATCTCAGTCGATCTGATGAGCCATTTCCAGAACATGAAGTGGATTGCAGCTCCTTAAAGAAAGCCTCTTTGGAGGATGCCATTTTTTTCAAGTGGGTGAGCAGTTTATAATTTTTTAAAAAATAAATGAATAAAGAGAATGAGGTTGAGAAGAAAGCTGGATGCTGGAGTTTTAAATAGCATAAAGCAGATATGTTGGGACTGCCCAGTGATACAGAAATTTTGCAAGTTAATATTAAGGAAAATTGAGGTTACAACAAGTAGAGATTTAAGCAGATTGTATTGTAATTTTACTAGGTTCTGTAAACGTAATTGAAGTCAGATAACTTAGTCTTTGTTGGTAATGCTAAAGTTCTCATTGCTCAGAACTGAATAAAGGAAGAAGCCTCAGCAATACAGAATTGAGAAATTGATGGAAAATGATTAAATTGGCAAAGTTAAATATAGTACTGGGTCACAAGCAGAGAAAAGCCCAGAAGAATACTTCCAGTTAATTATTTTGATTTTTTAAAAAAATCTATTCAAAGCAATCTAGTTAATCTAATTGGATTAAACTAATAGAGTTGTAACTGATTAAGGATTGATTATATTTATCAGTTTTTAACTATTCAGGAATTCTTAAGAGTTTGTAAGGCGAATGATTATATTGTTTCATATAATTTATAATAATGTATTAAAAAACCATATTAGATCAAAAGATGAAACTCACAGAGAACTTGGGGGCTCCATCTTCCTCTTCATCCAGAAAACTGTTGTCCTCCATTTTATAATGCTCAAGAGAAGATGCGGGCCGTGCCTTTTCAGCTTTGCCTCCATTCTGTATTACTTTTCCAAGTGTGAATGTACTGAGCAGCATATCATCTTCTGCTTTTCGCATAGATTTTGAGACAGAAAGAAAGAAACCTTGAGAGAAGAGAGAGAAAATTAGTATTAATGCATAGGATGAGATACACATTTTCTGGTGCTTTAACATTTGCATGGAAGAGAATCAAGTTCAAATATTATTTGAAAGAGACTACTTTGAAAATAGTGTTGGTCACAGACAAAACTGTCATTATATAGCCTACCGAGTGAATAGCAACCACTTCAGCGGCTTATGTGTTCTTCAGATGGCCACTAGTTAAGAGGGTGACCTTTTGTATACTATTAGATTTCTTTTCTTTTACACCATAGGTGATGAATTTATTTAGTAATATAATATTGAAATACTTTGGATTATCATATATCAAACATCACAGGACACTATACCACTTCTTCCTTTTTCTAAATAGAAACCATTATTTAAAAGAACTAATTTGCACATATGTGGAAGAAATGTGTGTGTTGCGGGGGGAGAGTACTTTTCCTTGAGAATGGAGAGAGTGGAATCTCAATAAGGGAAGTCTAAAGTAATGAACATTTTTGTTCATGAAAAGACAGCTAAACATGGATATGGTCATTAGATATTTTTGTGAGAAGATCAGCAATTGCACATTTGAATTTTTTGAGAATGCTTTATTTTATCAGGCCTCACCACTTCACCTCACCACTAGGTACTGATTCTGTCCTACAAATGCCCTCGCCCCCCTCCACTTATAGGCAAACTACCCATTACCTCACATGAGTGCCTAAAGAGAATTCTGATCACACATGCCTTCGTTCTGGCCACAGTTTGTGTACTGTAGGACCCGTCCAACCAAAAGGATCTACAGCAACACCATTGGGGAATGCCAAGTGACTGCCATTTATGAGCCTGACTATCAGTTCAATCACATAATAGGGCAAGGCAAAGGGACAGCTAGGCCCAATGACTGATGGTAACAGTGGTTCAACAGTCAAGTAGACGACTTCGGAAGGTGGTAGACTCTTCTTCATTGGAAGTTTTTCAACAGAGGTTGGACGGCCATCTCTCAGGGATTCTTTAGCTATGATTGCTGTGTTGCAGGGGCTTGGACTAACTCTACAATTCTACGATTCTCTGACTAGGACTTGATTGAAAGGGCTGAAGAGGTGGTGGAGGAAGATGAGCACACTAGAAGCCAGCAGGAGTAGATTAAGAAAATGGAAACATCAGGCAGAAGGCAGCAGCTATAATGGATTTTTTATGTTACTTATATTAATACCCCACCTTTCCTCCAAGGAGCTCAATCAAGTTGGTGTACATAATTCCCTTTGCCATTTTTATCCTTGCCACAGCCCTGTGACATAGAGGTTGAGAGACAGACTGGCCAAGGTTATCCAGTGAGCTACATGGCCAAGCTGGGTTTTATACCTGGGTCTCCCCAGTCCTGTTCGGACAAGTTTAGTTTTGATGGTTTTTATCACAAGCCAAGTGGCCACTGCCTGATCACCAGAGCTGTGGGTGAGGTTAGTCAAACAGCTTAGTTCAATGAAACAACAGGGCTTTCAGTTAATACATCTCCATCTGCCTCAGCAGCTCCACTTAACAGTATAATGAACTACAGAAGCTCATGGTTGTAGTTCAAGACCTGCTTTAGGCTGACATTTTATTTGGCCTCGGGAAAACTACTTATATATATATATATGACCAAAATAGCTGAATTTAAAACTGTCATTATGCAGGGAAAAGAAAATGGGGGAAAATGTCCTGTAACATGAAAAAAAATACCAAGAAATGGGGCCAAAAATGAGTTTTATAACAACATAGTGCAGGAAAAAATTTCTAAACTAATAGTATTTGCAGATGCAGGGCTGTTCGTAAATGGCTGTGCTGCCAAGCACAGTGAAAGGTATGTGGTAAGAAGGGGGAGAGGATGAAATATTGTTCTAATACTGTAAAGTTGGAAAGACAGATTTCATTGTATTCAGATTTCTAATATATATTCCCACAAGGTCAAATAGGTAATAATTGCTCTGTGTGTGTGTGTGTGTGTGTGTGTGTGTGTGTGTGTGTGTGTGTGTGATGGGCTCAGAACTATTATTTACTTGTGAACTTGGATATTTTTGCAAATAAAAAAGCAGCGCTCAGTCACCAGACTTACTAGAGGCCTTTAGCCACCAACTGGCTTTTGTGGCAGGGTTTCTTAATGGTGGATATTTTCTTCTCTTATTGCATTCTTAAAGGTTTTAAGTTGTTTTAACTCAGTATTGTTTTTTAATATGGTAACTTGTTTAATTGTTTTTGATATTTATAACTAACTGGTACTTTAAAAAAGCTGTATCTGTTTTCAAGGTATGTTGTGAATCACCTTGGGTTCTACACTAGGAAGAAGGTGATATATAAAACAAATAAGGTTAAAAAAAATCAGCACCAGCCAGTAAACATGTTTCTAATGATGATATCTACAGATCTGAGTCTTTGAACCTGGATCTGCCACAATCACCACAATGGGTAGAGACTCTCTACCCCAGAGCAAGGCTGCACTGAGAGCATTACAAAAAAATTAAATGGTGGGTGGCAGCATGGCACAGACTGCAGAACTGCCATCAGCAGGTAAGGTCACCAGAGAAGGAGAGTGCCCACCTGGAGGGCATTTTGTCTGGGCTCATTTCAAAATGGGAGCTGGTTTTGCTTAGCAGACTTCCTTAATGTAAAAGTGATTGAAACAAGCTGAAATCTGATGTCCTGCTTACCATGTGCTTCATTTTTCTACCACATGATGACTTGGTTTCCTATACTCATGCAAATATGCATTCATTTTCCCTTGTGACATATTTGAAAGTGTGGGAGACAATAGGGACTTTACCAAGTGGTAAGATTTTCTGCCATTTTTCTTGTGTTTGGATGCTTGTCTGGATATGTGGTTAGAGATGCTGAGTGGGAAAGCTACTGTTTGCTCCTTATCATAGTTTTCAGATTGCATAATACAGTACCAAATATGTTTATCTTTGAAAGATTTCACCACTTGCAATTTTTGTGGTATTTTTGTTTTGCTTAAATATACATGTGTGTGTGTTGAGATTTTTTTGTTTTAATTGAGAAACTACTAGGTTTGCTCCACAATGAAGAGTGGGTTAAAATATTTCTTTTTTTAAAAAAAACACCCCTCATTTTTTTTGTTGACAGACCATCAAGGCTGTTAACAAATATTATAGAAACAATTTCAATACAGCATAAAAAGATCGCTCAAACTGTAGCAGAAGCAATAAATTAGCAAAGAGATATTAATATATTGTAGAAAGCCCTAATAAAACTTGTATTTATGTAGTATTGTGTTTACTGGTATATGCTGGCTGAAAGCAGAAAGAAGGGGAATCTGGCAAGTCTTCTGGAGCAGAAAAGTCCAAAGCTTGGGTGATACCACCACTAAGAAGGAACTGTTTTTTGCACAACCAGCCTCATCTCAGACAGCAGTTGAAAAGCGGGCAAGCCTTCCCCTGAGGACTGGAGCATTTATATAAGTAAATGCATATACAGTAAGACGAGGCTGGCATTTAGCTATCTACATCCCAACCTATTTAGGAATACAATGGTGATAACCAGCACTTTGAAGTGGGCCTGGAAACAATTTGCAAACTAATGAAGTTTGTATAATATTGTTATATGAGCAAACAATTAAGTTCCTGCCAGCACCCTAGATGCTGTATTTTTGTACCAACTTTCCTGAACCCTTTTCAAAGCTATTATGCATCAAGAATCTTTTTTGTTGTGGGAATGTTGTGGGCAACAGGAGAGGATATATTGATTAATATTATCCTTCCTAACTTGTGCTAGTAAGTTTCTTTATACAGCAGAATGCATTCCCCCTTTTACACAGCAGTAAGCTGGTTGCAGACTTGTGTGAGTCTCTTTAGATAATAAGCAATTCAGTCTGGCTTGCCCAGATTGAGATATGTTCTGTTATTCCTGGCAAGACCCCTTTGATCCCTCCTAAGAGACTAAAGACACAATAGTCTTATTCATGAGTAACAAAAAGAAGTTTTACTCACGAACTGCAGAGCACAGCGTGATCCCTGAAGGCAGACTTTAGGCTTAAAGTTACAAATATGTACAAACAGGTTTACCCCATATGGGATATAACCTAGGGACTGATGGCTAACAGCCAGCAGTGCAGTCCAGTTGAATCAGGAAGCAGGCAGGACAAAAAAAGAAAGGAAGGGAGGTGTGGCTATGTGACTTGGCCTTTTACTAGGTCTGGAAAGGTCACACCCACCTAGTAGTCACATGCAAAAGGAAGGATGCTCCAGCCAGGTGTAACAGAAAGTTCAACTGGCTGGACCAGCATTCCCCATGCACGTTCACTCTAGGCAAACAGGAAATGATGTACTTGACTGCTCCAGAGGATTACAACCCACATTTACATAAAATTTTATTCGTACACATATAAAAAGTTTATGGGATTAAATGAAAACATTTATGAATCTATAATATGGACCTTTTTCCAAAACTGGAGGCCTGTTCTCTCTCAAGTATGACAAATATCTTGAAGATATTTTTATTCAGTATGGAGCATCTCTTGTTAGCAGTAATACCTGAATATAATATTTGCAGAATAACTGTGTTTGGCAGAATGTAACAGATTTGTCAGATTTCAAATGTTTTGACTTTGAATGTCAGACAGAATGATGAAATTAAATATTAGAATTCAACAACAAAACAATTTAAAGAAATGTTAGCCTGCTAAGGCAATGAGTCATATTAAGTCAAGCTAGAAACCTATTCATGTAGTCCGTCTGAAGATAGTTTCCAGATTGTTAATGACACAGAATTATGTCACTGTAAAAATGGTTGCCTCCAGTGGCATATTTGAATATACCAACTGCAATTAGAATGTATTATTTTTCAAATAAGGCTTGAGGTTTATTCAAGGTGAGCAGTGATCTTTCTTTCAAATTATGAACTAAATACACACACACAGCTAACCCAAATGGGTGGAGTTTTCTTTTACGATCCATAAATTACTGTCATGATCTCTCTTGCCATTCAAAGACAGTCTTCAAAACCCTGCCTGCACTTTCTAAACTGATTATAGCTGGGGTATGTGTATATATATGTATCTATATCTATATGTTACATAAACTATAGATATATACACAAACTATAGCATCTATCTATCTATTTATCTATCATCACCTATCTATTCTAATTGCTGCCATCAGAAGAAAATCTATATGCAGGATACAGAGTTTTGTATATACCCTGCAGGATACAGAGGTGAGTTGTGATTTTAAAACTTTTTAGCAAGTTTTCTACCTATATTTTTCCTAATTCTTTTTGGAAGTGTTTCCCCTTTGGCTACTTAGATTAGAAGAAATATTTTTGGTTTAATATTGACAGTAACTACTTAAAGCTTAGACTGGGTACTTTATTGTTTCTCTCCATCTCCCCAGACCTTTACTACTTTGGGCCAAAAGTACTTTTAATAATTGCCAATATTTCATAACAGACTTGTCTAGGCACTTGAGTGAATGGAAGCACACAAACTTCATCTTTCAAGAAATCAGGAATTATATACAGTATATGCATTAACTACCTAATGAATAGGTCTACAGATGTACGGTCTAACATGAACATTGCGTGGATTCTATGTGATCCACAAAATTCAGAGAAGTGAAGATTTTGAAGGATAGCTAAGTTTTGGTTTGCGCACTGTTTTGGAAAGTGCTTGTTAGGTTTGCATTAAAATCCAAACAACCAAATCCCTGCCCCCAAAACTGCTAGTTAAGCCTACCCAAAACATGGAAGTTACATTTTCGTGTGTGTGTGTGGTGTTACTCATATTAAGGACCCTGCTGACTCATATTAAACATCCAGGATCCTGCTTCCCACAGTGCCTAGCTAGATGAAACCAGGGTATGAGGGCAATAACCTTCCCTTTTTGTGACACACTGCCTCTGAATATGGAAGCTAATATAACCTAGACTGCAATATTCCTGTTTGTCCTGTGGTTTCTTAGGCATGGGTCTGAAGTTTTGGGATTTTTTTGTCCTGCTGCCTTCTCTGGGAAAACCTGCTATGTATCACTGAATCAGAACAAACATCAATCCACAGAAAACCTGACTGATGTTTGTTTCGATTCACTGGTAAACAGCAGGTTATCCCAGACAAAGCAGTGGGATGAAAGAAAAACCTCTCAGACTCATGCCTAGAGATCACAGGACAACCGGAACTGTGGAAGAGCCCCAATAAACCAGGTTTGCAGTACACTATACTTATTTTTCCACTCCAGAACTGTGGTTCATTAAGTTGATTAAAAAGGCCTAAATGATTTAACTTTAATTAGGTCAGGAGCCTCTCACATAACTGAAAGGGCTATTTTTTTTTTGCTGTGACTATGTTTTGCTTGTTTGTATGTTTGACCTGATAGTTTTGAAAGTGAGAGACAACTGATGATGACAAGGAAGGTGTCAGAGCAATGCTATAAATGAGACCTTGAGGATTATTTACAGTTTGTTAAGACGGCTGATTTCTGCAGCAAGGTATCTAAATGTCAGCCTACCTCCCCTTTTGAAACGCTTTCATTTGTATAGAAAAAACATGGCTTTCCAACCTATATATGTTAGTTAGAATATCTGCAGAAATCCTTTGCATAGTGTTTACATACATTGAGATGACTTTAAACTCTGAACTTAATGGTCATACAGCCCCATCCCCTTAGTTATGCATTACTTCATTTACCTAAAAATTTAGCAAGCCAGCCCTGCTGCATTTGTGGGTCCAAGTTTGGTGCATCCATGGGGTGGAGCTCAGTAACTTTTGGCAGATCCAAGGGCAGAGCCTAGTTCAGAATCAGACCATCCCCTTAGCCTTCATTCAATCTTGGGGGGGGGGGGTTCGGTTGGTGGGAATCACAGTAATAATTTTGGGGGTGCATTTCATACCTCAATGTATTTGGGTGTGTGTGTGTGTTAGAATGTATAAAAAGGTAACGGTAAAGGACTCCTGACAGTTAAGTCCAGTTGCAGACAACTCTGGGGTTGCATTGCTCATCTTGCTTTACAGGCCAAGGGAGCCGGCATTTGTCTGCAGACAGTTTTTCTGGGTCATGTGACCAGCATAACTAAGCTGCTTCTGGCACAACGGAACACCGAAATCAGAGCAGCGCACGGAAACGCCATTTACCTTCCCACCAGAGCTGTACCTATTTATCTACTTGCACTTTTTTTGGCATGCTTTCGAACTGCTAGGTTGGCAGGAGCTGGGACCAAGCAATGGGAGCTCACCTTGTCACAGGGATTCGAACCGCTGACCTTCTGATTGGCAAGCCTAAGAGCCTCAGTGGTTTAGACCACGATTGGCAAGCCTAAGAGCCTCAGTGTTTTAGACCACAGCGCCACCCTCGACCCTCATTTCCCTCAACCGTCCGGTGATGGGTTGGCATGGTTGGCGTCGCCGCTCCCCAGTGCCGGCCCCTTGGCCGGGACCCCGCAGGCAGGCAGGCGGGCGGGCGAGTGAGAGCGGAGCTGCCCCAGCTCCCCACACGGGGACATGCCAAGGAGGCCCGTGACTTAGAATGTATACCCCATGTAATATTTGTTTCTGTGACATCAAATTAAGTGTGCTTGACAGTACCTGAACACTCAGAGCCAGGAAACACTTATTCAGAAAAGGTAAAATCTGTCTGTGTAGTTATTGTTCCCCTATGCCAGTTGCATACTGAGTAAACAACACAATTTCTGAATCTTTAATAAGCTATGGTTTTATTTTTAATTACAAACAACCAAAACTATTTTTTAAAGTAAAAATATTATGAAAGTATTGTAAACTGTCAATAAAAATCTGTTTCTACTGAAAGTTAACAAACTTTTGGGAGGATGTATTTTAACTTCATTAAGAAACTCACAAGAAAACAGTCCTTGGTTAGACAGCAGTCCCCCAAACAACATTATATGGTTTGTGCCGACCTACTGATACACTCTTGACCTTTCCCTGGCCACTTGTCTATTGAAAACTAGGGGCTGCTTTACTATCCCATTCCGTAAACATTGGCTGGGTTAATAAACACACCCGAACGGCAAAATTCATTGCATTTCTGGGTCGTTTTATACTAGAGGTGTTTTTTTGTTTTTGTTTTGTTTCCAGAAACTGGTAGGTGGAAACTGGCTGAAATTTAGGGAAAGTTGTATGGGTGATAGTTTGTGACAATGTCCTGTAAAGACTACCCTGTAGGTCTAGTTATGTGTAAATTGCACAATGAAAAGTGCTCTAGCGGTAAGTTTCTAGAACCCCATAACTGGATGAAAGTTTTAAAAAAGCTAACAGGAAAATGTTATTCTCCTTACTTTTCTGGCAACTTGCAAAATCTATTCCCTACCCCTTGAGGTTTTTTAGATTGTTTGGCAGCCATTACATTTCTGATACTTACAAAAAGAAACTTCTAAGTAGCACCTGGATATCCCATGAAAGCAAAAGTTTGTTTATTCAGCATATCAAAAGCAGGTTAAAAGTCCATGATGTTTAATGTTCACCTTAATAAGGTTCAGTATCTCATCCACAGTCTTATTTCTTCCCTTTTCTGATTAAAGGAAAAGGATGAATTTTATAAGATATTTCAGTAAAATATTCTTTTCCCTCTAGAAGTATAGTAATTAGGTTGGGGGTTAAAGAGAGGTAGTCTGGTAATGTTAATCTGGCTGCTTGTCAAGACTTGTGTATCAGCCAGAAAAAGACCTGGCAGGAATATTTCATTTTTGTACCAAAAACTCTAAGACTACAGTTGATTTTTTGCAGATGATTTGAAACTGTGTTGTCCATTGAAAACAGCAAAGGGCAGCTGGGAGTAGGTGAATAGTCCAGCTTTCAAACACAATTTATTTGAAAAACCCTCATTGCAACAATACTGAGAGAGATTATGTGCACTGAAGACAGAGTTGCCTTTAATATCATAAAATCCAGGACAGTTTTGAGGTGCTACGTATACAATTAGCTAGTACCATAAGGGTTAGATTTTGATTTACCAATAGAGAATTGTTTCTTCCATGTCTTAAGCACCTTCTACCTGTATCATCACACTCAAGACACTGTGACTGGCCTGCCTCGCAGAGGTGACTATGTAGATCTTTGGAAGGTAACTAGTTCCTAAGACCGTTGCGCCTTCCAGCATTTTTCAGCAGTTTCATGCATGCCAGTGATACTACTGAGTTCAAATAGTGTTGTTGCAATTTTGCAGCACTTGGATTCAGTAAGATGCACTCTGTTTTCAGGCAGTAAGCTGTTGTTACACAGAACCATAGAATTCAAAAGTCAGAAAGGACCCTGCTAGTCCAACCCCCTGCAACGCAGGAATCTCAACTAAAGCATCCATGATAGATGACCATTCAACCTCTGCTTAAAAGCCTCCATTGCCTTCCAAGGGAGTCTGTTCCACTGTTGAACAGCTCTTAACCATCAGAAAGTTCTTCTAATGCCTAGTAGGACTCTCCTTTCTTGTAATGTGAAGACATTGGTTCAGGTCCAACACCTCCGGAGGAAGAGAAAACAAGCTTGCTCCGTGTGACAGCCTTTTGAAGATGGCTTTCATAACTCCTCTCAGTCCCCTCTTTCCCTGGCTAAACATACCCAGCTCTCTCATAAGGTGTGGTTTCCAGACCTGGGTCATCTTGATCACCCTCCTTTGCACATGCTCCAGCTTGCCAACAATCAAGCTACATGCAAAATACCTTAGTCCATTTTATTTTGCACTGTATTTTCCTGGCCATTTTTAAACAGACAAAGTTAAAGGCTAACACATGCCAGATGATTTCTGCTATTTTCACAACTCAGGGCCATATTTGCTACTGATCCAGGGTTCAAAAGCCTGTAATATTGACTTGCATCATGTTTTGATTCTATAAGAGATAGTAGCTTCACTCAGTGACTTTCTACCAGGTGAACAAAGACGGAGGTCGAGGCCTCTTTACTGGTACTTTGTTGCTCTTCACACAGTGACGAAGAGGGGGTGGCTGAAGAGACCATTGCTTCTGTCTGGCTGAGACATTGTGTATAAAGCAGAGAGGTGATTGAGATCAGGTGCTATGATGGGTGGCCCAGAGAGAAAAATATATCAGCTGCACTGGCTGCCTAGTAGCTACTGAGCCATGTTTGAGTTTTGTTGGGACCCTACCATAAGTAAATACCAAGTTAATCTTGAGGATATTCCATATAGAATCTGCTGGTCACATCCAGTGTAGATTATCTTTTGGTGTTAAGGGAGGAGTGGACCTTCCAGGCAATAGCATTCACCATCTGGAATTCCCTTCCCCAGGTACCGTAATCTGTGAGGCAGAGATGGTAAAGACCTTTAAATGCCCCTTAAAAGCATACGTGTTAAACCAAGCTCTTCCTTTTCCCCCTTTTGTGTTTTGTACGCTGCCCTGTTCCATCTTACACAATTTTATTTAAGTGGTAAAGACATTTTATGAACAAATAACAAAGTATTAGGGCAGGCTATGAAAAATCAAAAAGACTGAAGGCAGCCAACAGACCTTTCTTGCACAACAACTACACATGGGATCAACAAAGTAGGTTCGGCTACAACATATTTTCATGTGGAGTTCTTCTGTTCAGGTTTCCAGCCTTTCCATTCCATGTCCCCTGATTATCCACTCCCCTTCCCAAAAGTCAACCTGAACATGCTTAAAACGGTTTAACCCACAGACCAGTGTGGGTCAGACTGGGGTTACAATTTGACCCTTAAGGCCACTTTTTGAAAACATGCCCATCTGTCAAATCAGCTGACATCATCCTGATGGATGTGATATCATCTGTAGGGTGGGGTTTGGTTCCACTTCCCAGGGAGCTGTGGGAATTGCAGCTCTGTGAGGGCAACAAGGGCCTCCTAACAACTCTTTTTAACAAACTACACTTCCCAGCATGCTTTGGGGAAGCCACAAAGTAATACTGTTTTCACATGTACAGTACAGATGGGGCCCAAACTGTTGGTGGAAACATGATGGTAAAATGGCTCCAATCATCTTCATGTTTCGTGAATACAAATGATAACTACAGTGGTACCTCGGGTTACATACACTTCAGCTTACATATGCTTCAGGTTACAGACCCCACTAACCCAGGTTAAGAACTTTGCTTCAGGATGAGAACAGAAATCGTGTTCTGGCTTCGCGGCAGCAGCAGGAGGCCCCATTAGCTAAAGTGGTGCTTCAGGTTAAGAACAGTTTCAGGTTAAGAACGGACCGCCGGAATGAATTAAGTACTTAACCCGAGGTACCACTGTATAACAGAGTTCTCTGTCAGCAGTTTCCTAGCAGCAATGAATTCATAATAAAAATGACAATTTTAAACCATCTCCCCCGAGAGGCCTCAAAAAGAGACCATAATGTACTGTTTTTGTGAATCTAATCTACAATATACAAGACGCATTATAAGTGCAAACTGCTAATGACTTTTTGAAGAGCTATATCAGCTTTGAAAACAATATTTCAGTGCATCATTACCATAGTCTGTCCAGGACTGAAGTGGTTTCCAGAAGTTCCATAAACATCCTCAGACAAGCATCCAAATGACAAGGAGCCAAAATGTTTCCTGTCTGGAGTTAGTGTTGTGGTGAAGAGATCCAATGTAATAATCAGAGAACAGAAATGTTATGGCAAGCTTTAAAATAATCTTTTTAAACCTAAATTTCAAACTTTTGCACGCTTGCATTAAAAATTATTTCAGAAACATTTTCATTTTTATTGACAGTAAAGTATATAGGTGTGCAAAACACAATGATGAAATTTAGGTTTTCCTTAGTGTAGATGTAACTGTCCCCAATCTTCTAGCCATAGTTAAGAAATTATGCATCCTGCTGAACCAGACCAAAGGGCTTTTTAGTCCAAAATCCATTCTTCTGCAGTGGGCAGCCAGATGTCTTGCCTATAAGCAAGACATGAGTACAATACTCTTTTCCTGCTTGCTTTGCCCAGCAGCAAGTAATTCTCAGATGTATGCTGTACTTTCCTGGCAGTGGTGTAGCCATTATGACTAGTAGTCATTTGTAGAATCCTAGAATTGTAGAGTTGGAAGGAACCACAAGGGTCATCTAGTCCAGCCCCCCGCAATGCAAGGAATCTTTTGCCCAATGTGGGGCTCAAACTCATGACCCTGAGATTAAGAGTCTCATACTCTACCAACTGAGCTATTCCAGCCTACCCGCCATGATTTTAATCCTCTTTTAAAGTTGTCTCAGTTGGTGCCCATCACCAGATCACATGGAAGCAAATTCTGTAAGTTGAATTAAGCGCTGTATGAAGAAGTCCTCTTTTTCTGCCCTGAATCTCCCCAGGTTCTAATCTTGTAAGAGGAGAAAGGTGTGTGTCTATCCTACATTCTCCAGACCAAACCATTCTTTTTATTTTGTATTTGACTTATTAAACTTATATATCACTTTGTACTAAAAGCAAAAGTCTTATAGCCATTTACAGTAACTTAATTTTAGCATGCGGTTTTAGCGTGTGATATTATTATTATTTATAACTGTTTTTAATTTTTTTTTTAATCAGTAAATGTTTTTAAATTTACTGATTTTAGTTTATATTTTAAAGCTTTTATGTAACCTGTTTTAATGTTTGCTTTTATTGGTACTTTTAAATGACTATTTTAGATTGTTTAATAGGTTTTGATTACTATTTTATTTATTTAACAAAATTTATATGCTGCTTATTCACACAAAGACAATGTAGAGTGTCAGTACAGTAACCATGATAAAAACACAACCAAACCCTTGACTGAATAATTGTAAGAACAATGTTTTTAAAGCTAGTTTAGGAGCTAATAATGCTGCAGCTTTATATCTCTGCTTAGCTTAAAATACTGTTTGCAAACCCAAAGGAAGAGACACAGACTATATACTTTAACTTGTGGTTTATGGGTTGTTGTTTTTAAGTGCCCTTATGGTGACCCTGTTTAGTGTAGACATTGGGGATATCTTATTAAAATTTTGCTAGTAAAAGTACAATTTTTTTCTTATATTGACCATCCAATCAACAGGGGCAGTGGATTGGGGAGGGGAGGAACAACCCAAATACATCTTGGTATTTGAAACAGTAACTTGCAACTCAAAAAGCCCCAAATCCATTTAATCTTAGAAGTCAGCTTGGTCCAGTATAAACAGCTGAACAAGTTTCGGCCCCTCTTCATCGGATGCTTTTGTATACTGCACAGGCTTCAATTCATCATTTTCAATGTGTATTCATGAGAAAAAACATCTGTATCATCTTCACCTGCAGAAAAAATAGCTGCTCAAATAGCTGTCAAATTAGGCTGTCATTGACCGAAATTGCAGCCAGATTCAAAGCAGAGAAATACAGCAGTTGGGGAAGAACTATAATAACAGGAAGATGGCTGCTCACTTTTGAAGTGTTGGAGGTACTACCTGGGCATGCCAGTGAGGTGAGAGATCCTGTTTTCATTGGTGCATTCAAATATTCCCCTCCCCCCAACTGCCATCCTTTCGGAGAAACCTTCCCCTGAGATGTGCTGGGATTGACAAGCCCCCCCACTCCAACAGGCAGCTTCTGACCAAGATTGCTCATTGGTGAGGAAAAAGCATGCTTCCTAAGGTTTATGGCTGCCATTGTTACATACAGTGCTTTTTTTCTTTAAAAAAATGTTTAGGGGTACTCTCATTTTGACTCAAGAAAATCACAATTTTGTAGTTCAAATTGTGGAAAATAAATACAGTAAATGGACAAAAGTGCAAAGATTCACAAAATGTTTATGGGTATGTGTACCCCTGCGTCCCCCCAGAAAAAAGCACTGGTTACAGACCTGACAATGGAAGGTTCTGGAAGTGTGACCTCATTGCTCTGGGAAGTGGTGCTTCTTTGTGTGAAGGGGGAGATGAGGAAAGAGGTGAATAGGTGGGAGAGGGAAAGGCTAAAACTGAGTGAGGGTAGGAAGTAGGGGGTCATACTGAGCTAAAAACAGGAAAATAAAAAGAAGAAAGGCAGATTTGGGTCAAATAAAGATGTGGAGGGGGGAAGGAATAGCATGGAGATGTAAAGAATGGCAAAGTGGGGAATAAAAGAGTGATAAGCAGGGCCACTGACAGACTTTAATGGCCCTTTAGGCTGATACTGCCCTGTCTGATGTCAACCTGGGTCACATCTTCTACATCATCCATTTCAAGCAGATGGATTCCCCAAAGAATCCTGTGAATGAAAGATTACCCCTCACAGAGCTACAATTCCCAGCACCCTTAACAAACTGTAGTTCCAAAGATTATTTGAGGGAAGCCATGTGCTTTAAACATATGGCATAGATATGGCCCTGCCCACCCACCCACCTGCTGCTGCTGTTTCCGCATCAGAGTCTCCTGCTGTCAGGTCAGTTACCTCAGCCCTCTTCTCCCTGCAAACATATTACCTGGTGGCGGCAACTCTTATTATGGGAACTGAGCCAGTCCTCAGCTCTGTGCTACAGTGGTTGGCCACCATGTTAAATTCCCCAAGAGGCAACGTCTGATGTTGGTTGCTGCAATTTGGGGAATCTAATGCGGTGGGTGCCTATATCCGAACGGAGTCTTCTTATGACTTGGCTCCCATAATAAATGCCAACAAGTAGCACACGCATGGGGTGAGAGGAGCTTCTGCACTGTAGAACTGATAGCAAGTGGGTGGGGATCCTGGTGGCAAGGTCAGAGTGGTTGGCAGTGGGCCCTTCTGGGCCCCCAGACCTTCAGGAAGCGCCTGACTATGCAGACCCCTAATGCTGACCCAGGTGATGAGGGGAAAGAATTGTGCAGGAAGGGAAAATATGCCTAGAGTAGAAGGGATAGAAATGCTGACAGAGAAACTGAGTGGAAAAGCAATGGAGGTTTACCAAAGTGTGAGCTGAAGGAAGTTTAAGGAATGAAAGAAGTTGAGGACAAAAAGAAAAATGAGCAAATTAGAGAGGAAGGGAATTTTGAAAACTTAGTGTACATCGGGGATTGCTGTCTGGCTCTTTTCTCTCGAGGAATTAAAAACAAACAAATCACAATCTGAAACCATTATTGAAGCTCTGCTGTTTTCATTATGTCCAGAGAGAGTGAGAGGGAATGGGTCAGGGAGTGTGTAAAAGCAGAAAATCATAAAGAATATCTATCCATCTATGTATCTGAATGCAAGAGAAATCCAACCTTACAAGCAAAGCAGCAGGACGCATGGGGCAAGGAGAAAGCTGTTTACTGTCTTCTTCAGCAATGCAAACCAGACATGGAGGGAAAACCATGTGCATGCTAAATATGTGTTTCCCCCCATTTATTTTTAAAAGAGTTAAAAGCAATGAGGTCTCAAACTTACGCAGAAAAGGGATCCCTAGCTTTGAGCAGTTTTCTTCTTGCCTGCTTCCCTTCCCTGGGTTTGTCCCCCTCCCCATGGGCTATTTTTAACGGAAATAATAAACCTCCACACCCCTGCTTTATATATTAATGTGAAAAATATGTGTTTGACATATACCCATTTTTTTAGGCACCAATGACTTACCAGGTATATTGTATTTAGGCGCAGTAAGAATGCATTCAGACATGGAGAATATTGTGTTAGTTTTCCTGGTTATAATGCTAGTGCTTCTGTCTCATTTTTCAATGTTCCTTTCAGATGGCGCACCAACCAGGCACACCAACTCCAGGGGTTGGAGCATCTTTGGCCCCCTCAGTATTTGTGGGCAGGGGGCCCTGGAAGGTGCACTGGTGTGCTCCCTGGAATGTACCAAAGGATTGTACCAAAGCACCTCAGGTGGCCCTGCTGGGGCGGCCTCAGCCTTGTGGCAGCGACAACAAAAACAGGTATGGCGTTGGACGGTGGTTGGGTGGGGGATGGCAGGCCAAGTTGGGGGGGGGGGCAATGTTGAGCACAAGACGGCGCCTTTGTATGGAACTGTGCCTTCTTGACTAATATATTGGCATGTTGAGCTAAATTTTATTCACAGCAGTGGGCATGGTACGACACCACAACAAATGTCATTGGACAATACTGCTGCTCCCCCACACTTTCTGCACATGGATGTTTTTGTTCCCCCACAATTCCCCCATGGAAATTGCAGGAAAGAAGTGTATGCCAATATACTGCCCCAAATCTCGTCATTTGACTCCTATGAGTTTCTGGGTTACGGTGGCTGCAAAGGTTTTCTTTTTCTGGAATCAGATAACATGGAAATGAGTGCTAAACACATGCTAGAATCCATTAGTTTTCTGGAAGTGGCTTTTACGACATGCGAAAGCTGAAATATAATGCCAAAATTAACAGGAAGATGTCAAGAAATGGAATAAATTGCTGTATGAATGTAGTTTGTATTAACTACATATTGTTCCCTTGAACACAATCGTGACCACTTGCATGGACACACTTTTGCAGAGGTTCACTGCACACACAATGTGCAGATGTTGGGGGCTGAGGCTGGTGGGGCACACAATGTTGTTGATATAGGCCAGCAGGCACAGTCCTTTTCTGCCTCCATATATCAGTCCTAGACTGCTGAGGCCCAATCACGTATGATGCTAAATGGGTCATTAGGAAGCATCTTAAGATTTTAATAATAATAATAATAATAATAATAATAATAATAATAATAATAATAATAGCAGGTGCCAGCAACCTATGATTTTTATCAAGTCCACAGCACTTGGGAGAGGTTTAATATTTCCCTCCCCAGTTGCAATCTGGACAAATATCCAGGTATGGGGAGAGGGCAGGACAGACAGCAACTTTGCATGCATTTCCTGCCCAGTTTGGCTGCAAAACTGCTCTGCCTGGGAGTTTTCCTTGGTCTGGAGAGTGGTCATGAAGTGCAGTGACTGAGTCGTGTGCTGCCTTCATCCTGTAAACCAGGGGTCAGCAACCTTTTTCTGCTGTGGGCCAGTCCACCGTCCCTCAGACCATGTGGTGGGCCGGACTATATTTTGAAAAAAAGAATGAACGAATTCCTATGCCCCACAAATAACCCAGAGATGCATTTTAAATAAAAGGACATATTTTACTCATGTAAAAACATGCTGATTCCCGGACTGTCCATGGGCCTGAATGAGAAGGCGATTGGGCTGCATCTGGCCCATGGGCCTTAGGTTGCCTACCCCTGCCATAAACTGAGTATTGATCAGGTGAAGGTAGAAAACCTGGATGGATGGTCCAGAGCAGTAGCTAGCATGAAGACCTACAAGGAGACATGCACATGAATTGTGATTTTTCAGGAGACCAATGAGCAGGGGAGTCAACAAGCTGTTCATGACTCAGCTTGTTTGTGAACACAGCACACACACTATTATTATTTATTATTATTACCTTGGATAGGACTGAGATTTTATCACTGTGGTTCCTGTACTAGGCTTCCCTGGTGATGCAATGAGGAAGAATATCCCAAGGTAATCCTCTAGGCCTGGCTTTGAAACCAGTAACACCTGGCATTGAGATATAAATTTTCAAAGCATGCTAGAATCCAATCCAATTTCATTTTGCTTAATTATAATTTCCTAATGCCATGGGAGGAAGCTTGTCCCGGATGCTTAAGAACATCAGTGCTTGTGGCCATGCCATGATTATGCTGATGACAACTGTGTAAACCTCCCTAGTTAACCTGGAAGTGGCCCAAATTGGCTGTAGTCACAGAAAATAATATATAGTCTCAGAGCTGTGTGAGAACAGCTCCCCAGAGCTTATAGCCAGGTCAGTTTGACTTGGGCTACAGACCAGACTGCTAAAAGCATACTTATTACAGCGACAAAGTCTTATAAACCCCACCCAAATGACAGAAATGGAGGGGTGGCGGGAAGCAAGGTTGCTAAAAATAATCCTACATTTTATAGAAATCTCCTCTTACAGACTGAATAGTTACTGTTTAACGTTTATTCTGTATATCCAGTATGCAGGCTGTAAGAAGCTGTAAGAAGCTAAAACAGTGCCACCGATGCTAAACAGTAGGCTTTTGGGAATACCAAAGTTTGACAAAAGTAAATTTTTGCCCCCCTGAGCCTAATGAGACCTGAGCATGCTTGATGACCCTGGATTGTTGACTGACTTGGGGCCAGGTAGTGGTGGCGAAATGGAGCACTGTATAGGAGGGCATGGCTGGCTGACTGGCTGGCTGGAACAGAAGCACTCAGCTCCGCAGCATCTTGTTGTAGATCCCACTTGGGTACACCAACAGAAGTCCTAATATTCCGGATGCTAGTCTTTGTATCTAAAATGGCACCGCCCACACAGATGACAGAGGTTGTTGGGATGGGGGCAACAGGCAGTGCCCCAGCTGGCTCCAGCCACTGGCTGGCAGCCAGGCGATCACCGGTCTCCTTTGGAACAGCATGTCAGCGAAATGAGCCTCTGAAACGTTAAGAGAACTGTGCATGCTCTATCAGCAGAGTGAATAAATCTTCTCACAACGGAAGAGGCAGACAGAGCCATGTGTACAGCATTTTTTCCAGCATAGTTCAGGAACAAAGGAAAACATGTCTGCTTCCCTTTGTCTCCAGCAAAACAGCAATACAAAAGCAATATACAAAACAGAAGTTCCCAGCAGACTGTGCTGGAAATGTAAACAGGCATGTGACACACAATAGTCATGCCTGTCCCTTTTAAGGTGGAACGGAACTATATCCTAACAGAGGTGTCACCAGGCTCAGAGGAACCCCAAGATTTACAGAAGTGTACAAAATCTTAAGGAAAAAACCCCTAAGGGGAGACCTCTCCAATAGCCTAATGAAGATTGAACATGCTCAGTGACCTCTGCTGATGCTGACAGTGGGATGGGGATAAAATAGAAAACTGGGGGTGGGGGCAGGGTAACAAACCCTGAACAGGGAGCACTCCATATGGCATCATTTTGCTGCCCGTCTCACTTGCTTCTTCTGCCAGGAGATTGAGGCATGATGTCACCTACCCCAATACAGAAAGTCTATTGTTCTTCCATAGCCGTCTGCCTTTATGATTATAGTCAGTAGACCAGGCACCATGCTAAGATATTAGCACTGTAACTGTCATGCTGGAAGGGAACAACAGGAAGAGTAAAGCACTTGGGCCTCCTTCCGAATAGAAAGGCTCCCTAGTCCAAAAAGCTTTTGACTTCCACATAGGCTGCAAACGCTATCATTACAATCAGTACCAATTGTTTCTGGCTCATTCTGCATCTGTGGAATGACAGCTGGTTGTTTCCCCCGCTCTACAAATCAGCATCAAAGTCATTTCGAGGACAGCTTGGCTTGAAACTTCTGCCCATGGAATTCAGCTTTCCTGCAAAATGAGAATGTCAGGAGAGAATTTCTTTGAACTGAATTCAAGTTAGACACCAATGCATTTCTAAGACTCAAGGTGCTGGGGAAACAAGACTGCAGCTCCTGCAGAGGGTGATCAAGGCTGCTTAAGTGCTGGACCTTTTCACCCCTGAAACTGGCCCCTTAATCTAGTTTTGTTGGGTGGGGGTAGCAGCTGCCACACATTGTCAGAGGACTGCTCTTTGTGATTGTACAGAAGCTTCAGTTTGACACACAATGGGTGTCTGAATGATGGAAGGATGGCTTTATGGTTGCTTATGCATGGGTTTTAATTTCTTTAGGTTGTGATCTATGCGTACCCAGGAATAAGATCCACTGAAGTCAGTGGAGCCTACTTCTGAGCAGGCGTGCATAAGATAAGGTTTACCAGACGTCCCCGTTTCTCGGAGGCAGTCCCAGGATTTACAAATCAGTCCCCTGACAAAATCCTATCATTCCTGCTGAGGCTGAAAAGTGTCCCCGCATTCATTGAAAAAAATCTGGTAACCTTAGCATAAGATTGCTCTGATCATTACTGGGTTGTGACTAATGATAGCTTTGTACTAGTGGAAAGTGTACCTCTTTGTGCAAGGTGTGGCAACCTGTTTCTGTTGAGCCAAAAGCTGGTCGTGAGGACAGGGGACTTTCAAAAACAGTGTAGGATGTGAAGGGCTTCTGTGGGTAGGGGAGGAGGAATGAAAATCACTGTTCTGTGAGTGGAAAACTCTTTTCACTAAATCAGAGAGCCATGTTTCCTTGTGAACAACCTTCTGGGGCCACATGCTAGGCTGGGAAAAGGAATGAATGTGATTCTTATCTCTATTACACTACATTCCAGTCACACAAAACTTAAAAGATTTACACACACACACACACACACACACACACACACACACACACACACACCCTATCTGTGCACACAGTTCTTCATCCAGGCAATCAAGACATATTCCAGGCACAAAGCGCTTCAGTGCCATGGTCCAGGGAGAGTCTGAGGGCCCCATGGAGAGGTTTGGAGGGCCACATCTAGGCCCTGGGACTGAGGTTTTCTATCCCTGCAGTAACGCCAAGGCACTGTAGAATGTAACCTCCTGGTTTTAGGATTTAGGTAGAACAGCTCTAAGTATTTATCCATGCTTCCTCCCTCAAATAATTGGCTGAGATAAAAATGATGAAGTGGGATACAGATAACCTAGCTTTAGAATATGAAGAAATGTGTTTACAAAACTGCAGCTCCCTGGGCCAAAGTTGATGTGATGTTAAATGTATTATTGCATTAAAAATGTAAGTAGCCATGCATGTGTGTAGGGGGGGGGGGGAGAGACATAGGATCGTGACTGCAATGCAGAGTGGGAAGAGAGGTAAGTATTTTGACAGACAAAGAAATTTTGTGGAGATGAATTTTTCAGTTGTTTTAAGCTAGAAGCTGGCACCTAGTCCCAAACTGTTGGTACTGAAGAGAATGCAATCTCTTTTTTTAAAAAAAAGTTGATAGAATGGATTATGGAAACTATCTCTTTATTAGCTGCAGTTGGCAAAATTCTTGCAAGGATTTTAGGAAACCATCTCCCAACTATATCCAAGGCCACCCTTCCTGAATCCCAAAATGGTTTTCAACCTTCTAGGGGGGATAGTGGATATGATTTTCACCGCTCGACAGCTTCAAGAAAAATGCAGAGAGCAAAACCAATCCCTGTATATGGCGTTTATTGACCTGACTAAGGCCTTCAGCACTATAAATCGTAATGCTCTGTGGACTGTCCTTCTGAAAATTGGCTGCCTGGATAAATTTGTGAACATTCTTCAGCTCCTCCATGAAAATGTGGCAGAAACAATTGTGGATAACAATGGCTGTCAAAGTGAACCATTCACAGTGGGATCAGGTGTTAAACAGGGATGTATCATCGCTCTAACTCTAATATTTTCATTGCCATGATCCTACACATTGTCAATGTAAACTGGGGTAGAAATCATATATTGAACAGATGGAAAGCTCTTTAACTTGAGTAGACTGAAAGCAAAGAGTAAGGTTACCATAACTTACGTCATAGAGTTTCAATATGCTGATGACAACGTAGTGTGTGCTCACTTAGAGGATGACCTCCAAACCATCCTAAATATCTTCGCAGAAGCTTACGAAAAGCTTGGCCTATCTCTCAACATCCCAAAAACCAAAGTGCAGTATCAACAAGCACAAAACAACCCCTTTGCAGTGCCACAAATCCAACTTAATGGTGTAACGCTGTAACGTTGGAAAATGTCAATCATTTTTCCTATCTGGGCAGTTATCTTTCCACAAGGGTTGACACTGATGCCGAAATCCAGCATCGCCTGAGCTCTGTGAATGCAGCTTTCTCCTGATGGAAGTGCAGAGTGTTTGAGGACTGGGACATTCACAGGGAAACCAAAATGCTTGTTTCCAAAGCTATTGAACTACCAACCTTACTGTACACTTGTGAAACATGGACCACTTATAAACGCCATCTCCAACTCCTCGAAAGATTCCATCAACGGTGTCTCTGAAAATTTTTACATATCACTTGGGAAGACAGGCGAACTAATGTCAGTATACTGGAAGAAGCAAATATCACCAGTGTTGAAGCAATGATTCTTCAACATCAACTTCGTGGGACTGGTCATGTTGAGCGGATGCCTGATTATTGTCTTCCAAAGCAACTACTCTATTCTGAACTTAAAAATGGAAAGTGTAATGCTGGTGGTCAACAAAAGAGGTTTAAAGACTCTTTCAAGGCAAATCTTTAACAATGTAATATAAACACCAACAATTGAGAAACATTGGCCTGCAATCGCTCCAGTTGGAAAGCAGCCTTTACCAAAGGTGTCATGGACTTTGAAGACACTCAAACTCAGGACGAAAGGGAGAAATGGGTTAAAAGGAAGACGTGTTTGGCAAACCCTCACCATGATCAACTCCTGCTCAGAAACCTATGTCCCCACTGTGGAAGGACATGTGGATCTAGAATTGGCCTCCAAAGTCATCTGTGGACACACCATTAAGACTGTGCTCATGGAAGACATTCTTACTCAGCTACAAGTGGTTGCCAAAGAAGAAGACCAATGGTGGGTAACCGTTTTTGGCCTGAGGGCCTCTTTCAACCTTGGTCAACCCTCCAGTGGCCACATTCTGGCACTGAGTGTGGCCACTCCAATAAGAATGGAAAGATCTGTCAATATCAGTTCACTCAGTTTCTCATTTTCCCAATCTTAAATTCCACATTTGTGCAGCAGTTTGCAGTTTTAAAGAAAAGAAAAACACTGTACTGTATTGTTAGTGAATTTTTTTCCTAATAAACACATTTGGGATGCAGTTTTGACTAATGTGCAGCTTTTTGCAAGCAGTTTCTCTTAATATACTGCATGTTATTTTCACTAATATATTCATTTTTATGCATACGTTCCCCTAACATATGTATTTTTTGTTAACATTGGTCATGTTTTTGTTTCGCTTTAAAGGAGGGGTGAATAATCTTTTTTTGTGTGTGGTTTTTTTGCCTCTGAAGGTTGCATTCCCTTGGGAGTAATATGTCAGATTCTGCATACCATCAGTTAGCAGGGCTGGAGCCACTCCATACCCTTTCTTACACAGCACTGATTTATTTGCACAGGCATACAAGGATGTGCTCCATTCATTCTCACTCACACAGCCTCCAGCCTCCATTCATCTATCATCCATTCATCCCACACTCTTTCTCTCTCTTTCTAAAGGGGGGGGGGCAGGAGAAAGAAAGAGTGTGGGTGGTGATAACTTAAGAGAGAGAGCACTGATTATCTTAATTTAAGATCACCAGCCAACACTCTTTCTGTGTTTTCTCTCACATGTGCAGAGCCTGAGTCTAAAGCAATTGCTTTATAGCCAAAGAAGTCAGAGCTATCCTAGAGCAAGAAAGATGCTTAGCACAGTTATGTTTATTAACCATTATTCTTTATTAGACCTCACAGAGGTGTCAACTATACATACAAATACATTAGAAAGATACCCTCTTACAGTAATGTTTCACATTTTGGACTGGATCTCAAGAGGGAGCAAACAGTTCAGTACATTCTACCAACCTAAGGTTGCCATAGTCTTTATTTTATTATACAGTGTGACCAAGCCCTTTTTTATTTTTTTACTGCATCAGTGGATATTTAGAAAAACAAACAATGAAAACCAGACAACTAGCTCTTGAGATCTTTTGGACCTATCATGATAAATGCATATAAAGAGCTTTTTAAGAAGCATGAATACACTATTGGTTTATTGATCAATGTTTACCGAGTTAGAAAGTTTGCACAGAGTGGGGGACATGGCTAAATGGTTCCAAGGTACCTGTGAAATAGTAAGATCAGTTTTTTCTTTTCGCAAGCACTAAAACCTTCATTACTTGGCATTCCTGTGTATCTGTGGAAAGCTTACCAGTGCTAAATGGGGAGAATAATGGGGTGAGTTCTACTGTTGAAGTAGTTGTTTGAGTGGGGTGGGGGGTTCTGCAACACACTGATGTTACATACACAGTATGAAATATTATTTACTTGTCATTAGGTCATGACAGTTTGCATTTTGAATGAGCACAGGGAAAATAAAAACTGTACAAATCCAAATATTTACAGCCCAATCTACAAAGCATTGTGCTGGTGCATTGCCCATCTATCTCAGTACGACATATGCCGCCAAAGTGTTTCAAGGATTATGGACTTTTTTTGGTGTGTGGGAGGAGCTGACAGGGTGAGCAAATGATGTCTCTCATCATGGTTTTTGCTTATATGCTTGCCGTCAATAGCCTTCAGTAGTGAATTTATATGAATTCAAGTGCCCATATACAACCATGCTTGTATAATCTAAACCCTGAGGTTGCACATACCTTTTCTTAAGATGTAAGTGGGCCAGTTCATGTTCTGATGTTGACCATACTCTTAATTTAAGGTAAGTGGGCCAGCTCATATTTTTGTTTGGAAGAATGGCATTGTGGAAAACAAATGAATATTAATCTCAACATTTAGCACTTGGGCAGCTAAGTAACTAAAAATACATATAAGCTAGATGACTAATTATGACATTCTAGCTTTGCAGAGGGTCACTTATCCAGGTATCAGTCAGTCTTTGATCCTGTTGTCTTATAGATTAGATTATGCTGGACTCGTATGGAAAAATATCGGCTGGAGGCATACTGGAAATGTGCATTTAGTTTTGTTGTTAGCTGTGCCTCTAGAGATGTACGGTACTTATAACAAGCATGTGGTACTTCAAAGTCTCCCAGAACTATGTGAAACACTTCACCACATTCTGATTGTTTTTTTAAAGCAGCATATGTCCTTTCCCACTAAGGAATCTTGTTTTTGGCTCGCAAAACCTATTCAGGAAAAAACATGCTGTAACACACCAGCTGGTTGCTTCAGTTGCTTCGTTACTCTCCTTGGGTCACAATTGATTTCCATCACTGGAATTGGTTAGAAATGCATCAGCGTCACTCTGTCATACCTCAAAGTAAAAGTTGTTCTCATTTACTGTATAGTGTAAGGAAGCTTGCCCTTGTGTAAGTTTGATGCAGGCAAGTTCCTTGCTTAAAGCTCCAGTCCTCAATGGGGCTTGTGCCGGCGGAGCGCTTTGGGGATTGGGCTGCAAGTGGAAATAAACCTAAATTACAAAACAGTTTTGGTAGACTGCTTACAACAGGCATTTAAGCTAATGGATCGATTACAAGAAAGTAGCAACAACAATTAAGGCGTGCAAAATCATGTACATGCATGGAGCCTCCCCCCTCCCCAGCACACAACCTTGGCTAGCAAAGACATGTTCAAAGTGCTCTATCCCCGTAAATTTCATTTTGCAATAGCAAAGTGCTGTTCATAAATTAAGGGCAATGGAGTACTGCATTTTCTCCTTTGCAAGTAAAAAAGGAAAGGTCTCATTAGGCAGGATTTGGACATAGGCTGCGGCCCACAGGCCAATGAAATAGGACCACCATAGCCATTTTGGGCACATGAAGTTCTGCAAGCTCAAGTAAAGCTTTCCTTGCCACTGCTGATGTTGGGAGCATCCAACTAAACACCTGTGTTAGGTTACATCTTGGCCATCAGCAGCTCCATTCCTTTCCATGAATTGAGGAAATGTTCTGCATATGTAGTATGGATTCCCACTGATGTGCACAGATTATTTGCAGCCATGGAGAATAGGGGCCACTTCTGCACATGTGAGGCTCCAGGTTGTGTGAGTCCAGTACCTTCAGTGAAATATGTATGAATGTACTCAAAACTGGGCATCCATCTCTATCTACAGTCATCGTGCTATGTGTATTGCCACATTAAGCATTGAAATAATCCATCAGTGCCATTGAGTACCAATAACAATCCCTATTGATGTAAGTGAGGCAGGGCAATTCAACCAACACTAAAGTTTTCTGGTTTAATGCTGTTGTAGCTTAGTTTGAGGAATTATGTAATTTAAAAAGAGAGAGATATAAAGCAAATAATAAATTAAAAAATGAATGAATGAATGAAAAACATATTTTCAGACATGGGTATCATATGGTTATACTTCTTAAGGGTCCAGGATTGGCTGTGGCTCCTTGTCATGTACCCTAGTCATATACCCTTTAGAAAACCTAAGTCTGCTTCTTTTAATGTGGGAAAATTCTACCGTACTTTATATTGAAAGTCAACACTTTCAAGTGCCATTATTTTCCTCCCATAATGAAAGTAGGATGACTCCTCATGCCAAGCATAAGTTGCCAAATTCCGCATGCAAGTTGTACATAACCTATAGCCTTACTTTTAAGGTTACTTAGCCACAAAATCACCCCATTTAGTGACCATTATAAAATGAACAGGCTTTCTTAGTAAAGCAAGACATTATTCAGGAGCAGCCCCAAAAAAGAAAAGAAAAAGAAAAAAGAAAAGGAATTTAATGATTTTCAGCAAGAAGTGCATCAAGCAACATTTCACACATTAATTCAGTCAGTCTTTCTTCAATGTTCCCCCCCCCCTTTTATAATGTTTTTGATTATGCATCAGATATTCTGCATCCTTGGACTTAAGTTTATTGGTGGCCAATTATCAGTAGATCTATTTGGTATCTACTCATTGGTATCTGTGAAATTTAAACACAGAGGTAGGGTGTCAACCCCAATATTATGTGCAGTTGTAGCAGCAAATAAGCAAGTTAGAAGTAGACCTGTGAAACATCTGGGCCCGTGTTATTATCTGGTATTAGGATCTAAACTGGGAAATCATGGCAACGCTATAGAGTAGTGAGCAATACTATGCCAGAAAAGAAAGACCACAAGAATAAACAGTGGGTTGGATCCTGGCAAAGTCATGCTATGGTCCTGTTTTAAAAGTTAATCATGACAAATATTCCACATTGATTTCAATGGGATCTAATTATGACTGCACACCGAATTGACAGGGAGACATTTTGAAAAACGTTGCTGTATGCAAATCATGGTGGCCACTTGCACAATTTCCCAAAGTCAATTGCATGGGCAACCAGATGTATGAACAGGAGGTAGAGGTAGAGGTGTAACTGTGGTCTAACGGGGCTGCAACTAACAAGCAGCACAAGGTAAATTTTCCTTATTGTCTGAAACAGGATGTCCCTGCAGCCAAGGGCCCTTTCCAAATAGTCCAGGTTTGTTGTTGTTGTTGTAGTAAGCATAGGATTAACAGTAGTCCCATTCTCCATTATGACCTCGTTTTCTGTGTAATTGGAGTGGGGTTGCCTAGCAAAAACATATTGAAAGAGACATGTATTCCACTGCTGGAGAGCAGGAGTGCACAGCTGGTGTGCGTGAGACAAAGTAAACCTATAGAGAGAGAGAGTTTTCAAAAATGGTACTAGTGAGCAGAGAAGGAACGTGCATGGCTAGGTGTTGTGATGTCACAGTGACCATTCAATAGATGGCTGTGGTAGTAGCACAGCAAAGTTATCCAAGAAGTGCTAGTGAATGAAACACATGTTTTTGAAGTGTTGGTTATGCCTGGTTTGCAAATATAAGGCTGTGCTGATACATTTCAGTGAAAACAGCTACAGCATAAGATTTCTGAAAATAAATAATGCAAGTGAGAAGCAGAAAGTTGTGGTTATGTTGCAGGTTATTGAAAAGTGGAATATTTTTTTTCAAAGCATGCGCCCTTCATGCAATCAGTATGGAGCTAGATACAGATGCTAGTATATCTCTAAGGTAGCATGATAGAGCTATCAATGTCCAAGGGCACATATGTTAATTTCTCCTGTCCATATTGTAGTTGTGTATGTGCCATGTAATAAATGGCAAGAGAGACGGCATAGCTCAGTGGTTCAGAGGGTGCCAGGTTCAATCCCTAGCATCTCCAGGTAAAAAGATAAGGTAGCGAGGAGAAAATAGCTCCCTCTTTGAGACCCCGCAGAGCTTCTGCCTGTCAGACAAAACAATGCTGGGCTAGTTGGACCAAGAGTATGATTTGGTATAATATAACTTCATAAGTATGTTTTAAATTTCAAGTTTCACACACCCCTTCAAATATTGTCTTGGAGGGAATTAAGGAGAGACTCCAATAGCCTTGTTTAGAATTTGCAGAAATGAGTTTGTAAAACAGAAGCCACTTGGGAAGGTGGCAAAATCTAATCATGCTTTAAACATTTGGATGACTAGAGACTGTAGTGACCTGGCCAGCAACTCACTTTCTTGGAGAGCTACTTTTATGAGGGATGGTTGGCCAGCTCAGCATCTATGGGCTAGGTTTAGCCCAAGTGTCTCCAGTGGCAATGTGGGACAGAGAAAGTAAAGATGTGCACTATGAACAGTATTTGTTGAATTATTCTGCCTTCAAGCATGTGAAAAACTATTGGCCCTGATCCAGCAGTTGTGACTAAATCACATTAAAGCAACAGGTCTTCAGCTAGTTTATGAGACTAACTTGTCACAATTAACTTGAAGTCAGCTGGAACCACTATCTGTACCTAGCCTCAATCTTTCAAGGGAAATGAAAATATTGTCTAGTTGTGTCTTTGTTAGAGTGGTATCTCTATATTGTATTATATGTAGTCAAGTTTCAGATATTCTTATAACCTCCTTCATGTAAAAGTCAAACAGAAAAAAATTGTACACAAGATACTGTGTTTGAGCAATGATAGTCCTTGTAGAATACTGTAATATTATGATAAGCAAAAATGTCTATTGCAGGATTAAAATGAATATAGGTTTGCATTTAGGATTTGTTTCTCCTTCAAGACAGGAATTTGATTTACACGATTTACCAAATGGTGCTTCTTTATAGTTAATGGCTTGTGAGGAAAGTCACCAATGAAGACTTGTGACTTGTTAAATAGAGCAAAAAATCCTAATCCCCCTTTTAAAAATAATCATCAAATGCACAGGCATTTAAACTAGAGAAGCCATTTGAAACCAGAACAACGGAAAGTCTCTTTGAATAAACTATAAAATGTACGGCATACTTGTTTGAACTGCAATGATATTTTTAAAAGAGGAATCAGTGGTATATATTGTGTCTTTAATAAATTACTACAATTCATTTCCAGGCTAAAAGTAGTTTTGAAACACATTAAATAGACTGAATATACTTTCATCAGAACAATTTCCCCCCCTATCTAAACGCAAAGAATCTCCAATCAGATTTAACTTTCATTTAAAAAGAACCATAAAGGTCTCATTTTTGCACATTTTGATGTTTGTGAAAACCATATAAAGTTTTTCTTTTTTAAAAAAAAATCACACATACAGACTCAATGCATGCACACAATTTCAGTTTCACAGAATGCTAGCCATATATTTTCAACTCTTTCTCAAAAGCTACAGAATATGTCACTTCTTCTCCCCACCCCCATTAGAAATGGATGTTTTTTTTCTTTTCACTTCAAGGCATTTTTTTTTTTTAAAAAAGCTGTGATTTGTACCTAAACCAATTTCTCTATAAATATACGTTTTATGTTTGTGGGCCTACCCTTGAGTTATCTGTTATAGATAAAATAAACTCAATACAGTGGTACCTCGGGTTACATACGCTTCAGGTTACAAACGCTTCAGGTTACAGACTCCGCTAACCCAGAAATAGTGCTTCAGGTTAAGAACTTTGCTTCGGGATGAGAACAGAAATCGTGCTCCGGCAGCACAGCAGCAGCAGAAGGCCCCATTAGCTAAAGTGGTGCTTCAGGTTAAGAACAGTTTCAGGTTAAGTACGAACCTCTGGAACGAATTAAGTACTTAACCCGAGGTACCACTGTACACTTTTGTCTCAACCAAGCTAAGGAGATCCATACATGTAAGTAGGCTTCTATGCATGAATCACTGGCAAGAAAGAAGTACTGTTTTGGGGGGTCAGGTGTGGGGGACCTTGAACGGGGTAGCTGTGCCCCTGAAGCTCCAGGTGTGCAACCTGGGAGTCATTTTGGACTCACAGCTATCCATGGAGGTGCAGGTCAATTCTGTGTCCAAGGCAGGTGTCTCCCAGCTCCATCTGGTACGGAGGTTGAGATACTACCTGCCTGTGAACTGTCTTGCCAGAGTGGTACATGCTCTGGTTATCTCCTGCTTGGACTATTGCAATGCATTCTATGTGTGGGCTACCTCTGAAGGTGACTCGGAAACTACAATTAATCCAGAATGCGGCAGCTATACTGGTGACTGAGAGTAGCTGCGGAGACATATGGTCTTGAAATACCCACATTGGCTCTCAGTACATTTCCGAGCACAATTCAAAGTTTTGGTGCTGACCTTTAAAGCCCTAAACAGCCTCAGCCCAGTATACCTGAAGGAGCATCTGCACCTCCATCGTTCAGCCTGGACACTGAGATCCAGTGCCGAGGGACTTCTGGTGGTTCCCTCACTGCGAGAAGTGAGGTTACAGGGAACCAGGCAAGGGGCCTTCTCAGTAGTGGCACCCACCCTGTTAACACCCTCCGATCAAGGAAATAAACAACTATCTGACTTTTAGAAGACATCTGAAGGTAGCCCTGTTTAGGGAAGTTTTTAATGTCTGATGTTTTACAATTTTTTATGTAGTGTAAGCCGCCCAGAGAGGCTGGGGAAACCCAGCCACATGGGCGAGGTTATAAATAAAATTATTATTATTATTATTATTATTATTATTATTATTATTATTACTTGGTAGTTCAGGAACCATGTATAGAAAAAGTATTTTTTTTTAACCGCACTCTGTGTTTTAGGACTTCATTCATGCATGCAGAAGGCGCGAGTAAGGCTCAAGTGTGTCTTTCTTGTTGTGTGAAAACACTCCAGGGATTATCACCCTTTGAATGATAATTTGGACTTCTGGTCTTAACCAAGGGCAGGATGAAAGGTTTTTGTAATTTGGTGTAATTAGAATGGATTATATCCATATGGTGACTTTGCCTTAGTGGAAAGTGCCATATTGTATTCTGCTCCAGAGGGACTCTGGAGGAGGTGGTGGACTTAAGTGGGTAAGGGCATTTGAAGAAAATCAAGTGAAAGGTGATTTCCACCAAGGCAATGTAACCACTGCATACAAACAATCCCAATGTTACCCCTGTGCAAGAATACACGATGCTTTTAATGAGTGGAGGACTGTGCCATGACCCAAAGTTCCACGCAGGCATCCTGTCACAAGCACAGTATTGTCCCCTTCATTAAACAGAATGGGAGCTTATAGGGTGCCCTGGAACACTCACAGGCACACTGGAGCTTCTGAGTGCGGCTTACGGATTTAATCCATTAAGCACTGTTGTATTGCAACATTCATTCATCCCAATGGGGTTAGAGCAGTATCCCTGTTTATCCCACCAAAACAAATGGAAATTAAGCTGCAGCAGTACTTAGCCCTACACTTCTGTTCTGATAATGTGACACCTAACATTAGTATTAATTTTGGCAATTTTATTTCTCTCTCATTTTTTTTTTAAATGTAAGTACTGTCCCAAATCCCCCCCCCCTTTTTTAAATGACAAAAAGTTGAAAAATTATGGCTAGGCAAGTTTCTATTTTAAAAAGCAAAATCTATATATCTGTCAATTTATTTTTTTAAAAATATGCATATACTTTCTTTTATAGTTTTTTTTTAAAGTCAAGTACTTTCTTAAACAAAACAATAGCACCACTTTGGCATAGCTGACCAAATCAGTAAAAGGTAAAGCAAAATTGCTACAGGTCCCCCCTGCCCCCCCAATCCTTCATTTGTATATCTCTTGCTTGTAAAAATGGAGTATACTTGAATACAGCAGAAGACTTCATATGTATATACATTCATAGGTTCCAGCCTCCATCCAAAGATATATAAAAATTACTGCTAGGTACGAATAAAATTGATATCCTTTCAGAGGGCCAACACAAGACTGTTGCAACATCTGAGCCTGTTTTGCATTAAATCTAAGCTTATGCAGCATGATCCTATGCAGAAAGTAAACCTCTCTATGTCCCATTGAACTGAATGCCTTTGTTGTTATGGGCAGGTCAGGATTACAATGCAATCCCAGCCCCATTGAGTTGAATGAGACATTCTCCCAGGAAGGGGTGCAGAGAAAGCAAGCAAGGCTTATTTGCACACAGTTACAATACTTATTGCATGCAAGTGTTTTTAGGACAGTCTAAAATTACATGATGTTATTTTATTTATTGGCTTGTTTCCTCACTGTAGTCCTTACTAAAACATTACTGAGTCAAATGATTTGTGGGTTGCTTGCTTCTCACCTTGGCTCCAGTTAGAGTTCCTATTCATGTCACAGTTTAAATAAAGCCTTACGGAGCACCAAGGTAGGCATTGCAATCTTTTTTTGGGGGGGAGTTGAAGGGTAGTACCACCTGGGACTCAAGTTACATAATCAGCAGAATCACATGGTGAGGTTCTTGCTGGACAGTATCATTTTGGAAATACTCTGGGCACGGAATACCCTGCAAACGAAAAAGTAGCGTGTCAGGGAGAAAATGAGGTTAAAATCATTTTTCCTTATTGCTATTTTTCTGTATATAGGCAGTTTTATATACAGGCAAACATTTCAGACCTGCAATCTCCCATCTGCAGTCCTAAGTGGTACAGTACAGCAAGAGTCTTTTGGTTGCATTGCTCAGGTCTACTTGATGATGTCCCAGATATTTAGTTTACAGTGATAAGAAAGTAGGGTTATAAACCAGAGCCTAGAAGAACTTAGGGAAATCACCAAGGACCTGGCACACTAGGGAAGCACCAGTTGGGTACACGTGTTGCCAAGCCATAATTTGTATCTTTTCAATGTCACTCAGAGCTAATTCCCAAATTGCCACTAGCCAAGAACAAGATGCCAGTTTCTTTGGAGTGGCATCATGCATTGGTTTGTATGTTGCCACTCAGTTTGATAAACAGAGTCAGACAAAAATCTCATCAGTATGGGATAGCAATGTTATTACTTGATATTGGTAGTTATTTTTTTAAATTATTTGGAAGCCTTTTTTAAAATTATGCATGTTGTCAGGGAACTGCCATCGGAGGAACAGGTGGGGAAAGGGCTCACGGAGGCTGTGAGGGACTCAACAGCTGAAGCAGGGACCAGCAGGGGGAGAGGCGGGTCTCTGGAGGAGGGTCTCACGGAGGCTGAGAGAGACTCAGCAGCTAAAGCAGGAACTAGCAGGGAGAGGGGTGGATCTCTGAGGGAAAGCGAGCAAGAGGGAGGGCTCAGGGACACGTCCAGCGAGAACAGTGGGGAAGTGTCTGAAGCTCCCATAGGGAGACCATTTCCTCGCCGGAAGCTGTCACGCCGCGAGTCCCGAAGGCGTGTTTCCGTTAAGGAGCTTTTATGCTGGAGGCGCTTCCGAAAACAGCCACTGTCGGAATCTGCAAGCGACTAGAGCAGACATGTCTGAGGAGCTCTGTCACAGACAGAGGTTTGTGGAGTTGCACAAACTCTGAGGGACTACGATTTTACGCACAAGCAGCTCATCATCCCATCACAGCATTCCGACAGTCTTTGTAAGCTGCATGTGCAGGAGAAGGCATCATGAGCAACCCAGCCGGAACTGGAGAAGCAGGAGTTGGAGCGGGTCCAAGCTTGGAAGAAAGGTACCGAGCGTTGGAAATCCAACTGGCGCTGCAGACGGCGAGGCTTGAGGAGAGAAGGGCTCAGGATGCAGACAAGAAGGGGGGAGCCACCCAGTTCACCAGAAAGGTACCAGGATTGGTGCAGAAGTTTGGGGGGGACCCCAAGGACTACCATGCCTTTAGAACAGAGATGCAATATGCCCTCAATGTGCAGTTTGATGAATTCCCTGACGAGGAATCGCGAGTGGCTTTTGTGATTGGGCATCTTGAAAGGGGGGCGAGGGACTGGGTTAGACCCCTGATGGCAACGCATAATGACGTCCTAAAGGACACCATGAAGTTCTTTCGTGCAATGGATCTCATGTTTTCCAGCGATATTGAGCAGGGAGTGGTGCGCAGACAGCTAATGGCTTGCAAGCAGGGAAGCCGATCTGTCCGTGAGTACTGGACTGAGTTCACCATGCTGGTTCACAGATTGGGGTGGGACTTATCGGCGGCACCCATTCAAATGCTATTTGAAGAAGGCCTTGCTTCGGCTGTGAAAGACGAACTTTCCCGGGGTCCTAGAGCGGATTCTATGGATCAGCTGACCAAATCTGCGCTGACCATAGGAGCGCGCCAGGAGGCGAGGGCTTTGGAGAGGCGGGAAGGGAAGGGGGAACATTGGAAGGAGTTCCGCATTCCAGACATTCCAGAGACAACTTTCCCGCCGGCAGAGCCGATGGAAATCGGAACAGCGCGCGCGCGCGCAGTTTCAAAGCCCAGTGAGGGGGGAAAGAAGGAGGGAAAAGGCGCCCGGAAATGCTATCTCTGCCAACAGCCAGGTCACTTTGCCAGAGTCTGCCCCCAGAGGAAGGAATGGCAAGGGATGGTGGGAGCTGTTGAGGGAAGAGAGGAGGAAAAACCGGAGCAGGTAAAAGCCAACGCCTGGTTGCCAACGTCGGGGCACAGCAGCCAGGCCAAAGAGCAGTGAAAGTGCCCACGCCAGAACCTCCTAAACCTGCCCTAGTGATAGAAGTGTCGCTAGAGCTGCAAAATGGACACCCCCTAAAGATAAAGGCGCTGTTGGACTCAGGCAGCTCCTGCAATTTCATGAGCAAAGAGTTTGCAGCTGAACACCAGATACAGACTATCCCTTTAAGCAACCCCCTGCAGGTGACCACGATCGATGGCAGGGAGTTGTTGGGAGGAGAGGTCAGCTTGCAGACCGTCCCAATGATAATGAAGGTGGCAAGGCACACAGAACTGATAGCGTTTAATGTGGCCACCTTGGGAGGAGCTCCTATTATTTTGGGGATGAGCTGGCTAGCGTTACATGATCCGCTGGTGGGCTGGCATCAGAGAGTGGTTTCCTTTGGTTCAGCACATTGCTTAGAACACTGCAAAGGGGGAAAGGGTTCAGCAGGGGCCCAAGCCACCCTAGCAGGGACGGAAGTAATGGAGAAAGTGAAGGTACCACCACAATACGCAGATCTCAGCGACGTGTTCAGTGAGAAGGAAGCTGACCAACTACCCCCGCATAGACCCTTTGACTGTCAAATCAATTTACTCCCTGGGGCACAGCTTCCTGTAGGCAAGGTGTATGCCATGTCAGACAGAGAAATGCAGGAGCTAAGAGAATTCATTGACAAGAACCTGAAGAGAGGCTTCATCAGAGAGTCCAGAGCAGTGGGAGGTAGCCCAGTGTTTTTTGTGGATAAAAAAAACACGGACAAGCCGAGACTTGTGTGTGACTTTAGGGGGTTAAACGCAGTGTCAGAACCCTTGGCTTTCCCTATGCCCAGGATTGGCGACATTTTGACCAGGGTGCGGAAGGGAACGATTTTTACAAAGCTGGGGCGTACAACCTGATACGTATAAGGAAAGGGGATGAATGGAAAACCACCATGTTCACCCCTTTGGGGGCGTTTGAATATCTCGTGATGCCATTTGGCTTACAAGCAGGCTCGGCGTGCTTTCAATCGTTTATGAACCACGTACTGGGGCCTTTGCTTTACAAGAATTCTGTGGCCTTCCTAGATGACGTGTTGGTGTATTCTGAGAATGAAGAGCAGCATGTGAGAGACGTCAGAGAAGTGTTGAGCAGGCTGCAAGCCAACCGGCTGTGGGTGAAACTGGAGAAGTGTCAGTTTCATACCAAGGAGGTGGAATTCCTGGGGTACCGCCTGTCAGACAAGGGATTGGCCATGGATCCCGGCAAGGTCCAGGCAGTGCTGGAATGGAAAACACCCAAAACCAAGAAGGATGTGCAGAGGTTCCTAGGGTTTGGGAACTTTTATCGTAAGTTCATCCGAAACTTTGCCCACCTGACGGCGCCCATTACGGACTGTCTCAGCAGTATGAAGAAATTTGTTTGGACTGAGGAGGCGGAGCGAGCTTTTGAGGAACTGAAAAGGGCCTTCGCTTCTGAAGAACAACTTCTGCATGTGGATTTACAAAAAAAGATGAGAGTCGAAACAGACGCATCAGACAGAGCCATAGGGGCGGTGCTTCTTCTGCAGCCAGGGAAGGAGGAGTCAGAGTGGAGACCGTGTGCTTTTTTTTCGCGAAAGCTGAACAAATCCGAGAGGAACTACACGGTGTACGACCGAGAACTTCTTGCTATTCATGAGGCTTTCCGGAGATGGAGGCACCTGCTGATTGGCGCACAACATAAGGTGCAAGTGTGCACTGACCACAAGAACCTAGAGTATTGGAGAACGGCACGAGTGCTCAACCAACGGCAGTTGAGATGGGCCCAGGAGTTCTCCAAATTTAACTTTGAGATTTGTTACGTGCCAGGCCCAGAGAACGTTAGGGCGGACGCTCTCTCACGCAAACCTGAATATTTGGAGGGGGAGGGAGCACCCGAAGAAAGACATGTCATTCCAGAGGACCGCTGGGTGTGTGGGGCGGCATTGGTGGGGCAAAGGGAACTGGTAGAGGGAACGGAGAATGATGAATACACCCAGGACAAACTCAGGGGTCTCAGGAGGGAGGGAGATAAACCCGGGGGTTTTGAGGAGAGAAACGGGGCGTTGTATTACAAGGGAGCGTTATATATACCTGAAGGTGATTTGAGGGAGAAGGTACTCAAGCAGCTGCACGATAGCCCCACAGCAGGGCATTTTGGGCAGCACAAAACCATGTGGCTGGTTACCAGGGAATTTTGGTGGCCCAAAGTCAGGGAAGATGTGCGGGAGTATGTGAGAGGGTGTGACCAATGCCAGCGAGCCAAGGGGGAGAGGCGGGCACCTGCAGGGTTATTAGAACCGCTACCCACACCTGAAAGACCATGGGAAGCAGTGGCAATAGATTTTATGACTGATCTGCCAAAGTCCAGAGGGAAAACAGCCATCATGGTTGTGGTAGACCTGTTAACCAAAATGGCCCACTTTATAGCCTGTTCACATGCTGTCACGGCAGAAGAAACCGCTAAATTGTTTGTAGAAAATGTGTTTAGGTTGCATGGCGCCCCCTTGAGGGTGGTTTCAGACCGAGGGAAACAATTTACTTCCAGGTTCTGGAGGAAGCTCATGAGCTTACTGCATGTAGAGGTCAATTTTTCGACTGCCCGGCATCCTGAAACCAACGGGCAGGCGGAAAGAGCCAATGGCATCCTCCAGCAATATTTGAGGTGTTATGTCAATAACAGAGAGAATGATTGGGTGGAGAAGCTGGCGTTGGCGGAATTTGCCTACAACAATGCGGAGAACGTGTCCACGGGGATGAGCCCCTTTTTGGCTAATTACGGGTGCCATCCCCGGGCTTTCCCAGGGGGGGAAGGGGAGAACTGGAGCGTTCCAGCTGCCGAACAGTTCGTAGAAGAAATGGAAGCGATCCATCGCCAGCTCCAACTTAACTTAGACAGGGCCAAGGAGGAATATAAGAGGCAGGCAGACAAAAACAGAAGAGAAGGTGAAACCATTAGGGTGGGGGACCAGGTGTGGCTGTCAACCCAAGGGTTACCATTCAAAGGGGGTTGTAAGAAGTTAAGACCCAAAAGATTGGGTCCCTTTGAAGTCACGCAACAGGTCAACCCAGTGGCTTTCAGACTCCGGTTACCGAACCACATGAAGCTGCACCCAGTTTTCCACCGGTCGTTGCTGTCACCGTATAAAGGGGACAGAGAAGGGAGGGTCACTCGGGGACCAGCAATGGAGGAAAGGGGACACAGCTACCATGTAGCGGAGATCCTCGATTCCAGGTGGAAGGGAGATCAAGTAGAGTATTTGGTAATGTGGGAAGGGGAACCGGAGTCGGAAAACACCTGGGTCATGGCAGAGGATGTCAATGACGAGGTTTTAATAGAAACTTTTCATCAGAGGTTCCCATGTAAACCTCAGCCTGTGGAGAGGTTCCGGAGGGAATACTTTGCCACCACCGACGAAGAAGAGGAGTTGGAGGGGTTTACAGATTCCGAGGAGGAGGAGGATTCGGCGAGCCGGAACGGCGACCGATGGAGGGAAATGTTCGAGACGTCTGAAGATGAAGAGGATTCTTTTCGGGGTTTTACCTCATCACCGCCCAGAGGAGAGGGAACAGGAGGGGGTGAAGGGGGCCCTGGAGGGGAGGTGGATGTCAGGGAACTGCCATCGGAGGAACAGGTGGGGAAAGGGCTCACGGAGGCTGTGAGGGACTCAACAGCTGAAGCAGGGACCAGCAGGGGGAGAGGCGGGTCTCTGGAGGAGGGTCTCACGGAGGCTGAGAGAGACTCAGCAGCTAAAGCAGGAACTAGCAGGGAGAGGGGTGGATCTCTGAGGGAAAGCGAGCAAGAGGGAGGGCTCAGGGACACGTCCAGCGAGAACAGTGGGGAAGTGTCTGAAGCTCCCATAGGGAGACCATTTCCTCGCCGGAAGCTGTCAGGCCGCGAGTCCTGAAGGCGTGTTTCCGTTAAGGAGCTTTTCTGCTGGAGGCGCTTCCGAAAACAGCCACTGTCGGAATCTGCAAGCGACTAGAGCAGACATGTCTGAGGAGCTCTGTCACAGACAGAGGTTTGTGGAGTTGCACAAACTCTGAGGGACTACGATTTTACGCACAAGCAGCTCATCATCCCATCACACATGTGTTTCCTACAAATTCCTTCCCTTTCACCTTGGGCTTAGTTCTCACGCAACTCCACTGTTATTTTGCTTTTACCTCTTACTGTTTTTGCCAGACCCTTCCATAAAACAAGCTACAAAATAGCACCATTGTACTATGAAACAGTTTTACATAATGTTGATTATATGTGTGTTATTGATATGCTAAATTTTTTACATACTGCACTATATGGAGGAAAAGACGTTTTATTTATAGTGTGGCAAAATAACTCATCACCTGAAAAAATCACCAAGGATTTAAGATAGCCTTTTGTGTGCTCTTAACTGATTCTAAACAACAAAAAACAACACCCCAATTGTCCATGTTGTATCTATTTGTATCTTCATGTGTTGTGGTGGTGAGCCTTTGTCTTAAAATCTGTTACCCTGATCCAGCAATTTGTTGCAAACAAGGGTTTCTCATGCACATGTGGAGCTCAAGTGTATGCAGTCAGTCCCATTCACTTCAGTGACTGAGAGTGTAATGTGTGTAGCCATTTTATTCATCAAAGTAAATGGTCTTCCATTCTACACAGGAACTCTGTGTGCTTATTGAACCATGTAAGGATCCCTAACTGGGGTGAATGCATACAACTCACATGTTGTCAGAATGCTACTGGTGTAATTGAAGTGTTACTGTCGCTGCTACTGGGAATGCTAAACTGTGCAAATATAAAAGGGGCAAACAAACAATGGTATCAGACACTGCAAGACAGAGTCTGTTGCTTGTATGGAAGTGCAAATATTAAAGACAAAACAAAAAAACATAACCCACTTAGACAAAGCTGGTGAATGACTCCAACAGCAGGGTTCATAAGTTATTTTAGTGCAATTGGATCCATCAAAGGCCTGTACATCTGGTGGCTTTTGAGGGGCACAGGATTCATTGTGTCTCTCTGTGTATGTGTCTATATATGTATGTGTGTGTGTGTGTATGACATTTATAGCAGGTGAACAATTAGAACAGCGATCTGCCAGTCTCAGAAACATTTTAGCACTGAGTTGATTTCTATTGGAATGTTTACTTGCATTGTTCATTGGGAGAATGCCCATTAGTGGAAATTTCACCAAGCTTATTGAACTTTAGTGTTTTGTCCAATGTTTGACAATTTATTTACAGCAAAGTATCCTGCAGATGGCACATTCATTCTTCACTTTTATGGATGATATTTTCTTACATTCTGTAGTTCCTGTTTCCTGTGTTTCCTCTACTCGTGTTCTTCAAATGCACTTCCTGAAAATGAAAGAAAATATTTACTTATAGAGACCTTTCAGCACACTTTACAATTTATTTATTTTTAAAAAAATGTTATTCACCCTCACAAACTATATTATATTTAGAAACCTCTCTGAACATGAGAGATGATGGTGTGTTAACCTCTAGAAATAACATTCCTTTTCTTTGCACCAGTGCTTTGATTATCACTGGAGTGGCTGCAATGACAGTGCAGTGTACAAATGCTACTTTTGTCTGAGTGACAAACTTTTGTGACTAACTTGAACAGCTGAGATCATTTAAAATCAATGGAGGCATCTGGTTTGTGTTTGAATATCCTCCCAGCCTTAATGAGACTTTTCCATGCAGCCAATGATATCAATGGAACAAAATCACTCTGAGAGCTTGGTCCCATTCCCATAGGATGATTTGTCTCAGTTTGATCACTCTAAGTTTTCTTGACAGGCTGTGGTCTGTTCTTGCAGGAGGCAAACTGGTTTATGGTCCACATCTGGCTCCTGATCAGCCTGGGAAAGATGGTTTAAATAAGCCAATGCATTTATCTGACTGATTTGGAATTCTAGGCCACCTTGTTCCTAAGTCTTGGCAAAGGGTAGAATATTAAAAAACCACCATTAAACTTTTGTTTAATATTACTTTTTTACGTAAGACCCACAGATTTCACTTGGATAATTGTGCATTGGATTGTAGTTTTTAAAAAAGAAAGAATTTATAAGAGGGGTGTTTTATAAATGTTTTTAAAACATTTTAAAAAATGTTTTCAAAAATCAGTAAGAGTAATTAAAATTAAGAATTGACACTGGGCAGGTGTTTTCTCTGTATTTTTTCCCCAGTGCTCATCTAAAACTTTTCTGCATAGGCAAGCCTAGTCAGACATGTAAAGCTGTTGTGTGTTTTCAACTATAATCTTAGCTTAGAACGTATACATTTACCTGTTGATTTTATTCATTTCACTTTTTATATGCTCATTTTTAACACTGATAATTACTGACAGTTCTATGGCATGTCTTATATTCTTTGTGAACTGCTTGGAAGTTTTATTTACAGTTACGCTTTATACAAATTTTCTTAAATGAAAACAAATGATCAGAAATCCACCTTAAAATGCCTGCTGAAATAGGAAAGTCTTTGACAAGCACCTGACATTAAGCGGGGTGGGGGACACAAACCATCTAATCTCAATTGGCAGTGAGTTCCACAGGAGTGTTGTTGCTGTTGATGATAATTAATAATAATAATCTTCTCTGAAAGGCAGCTTGTCCACCACTATTGATCTTCCATTGTCATACATAGCTACAAGGAACTGCTGGGTATGCTCTGGTGCACTCTATGAATATACACAGGTCTGTAAAGGGACGCGGGTGGCGCTGTGGTCTAAACCACAGAGCCTAGGGCTTGCTGATCAGAAGGTTGGCGGTTCGAATCCCCATGACGGGGGGAGCTCCCGTTGCTCGGTCCCTGCTCCTGCCAACCTAGCAGTTCGAAAGCACATCAAAGTGCAAGTAGATAAATAGGTACTGCTCTGGCGGGAAGGTAAACGGCGTTTCCATGTGCTGCTCTGGTTTGCCAGAAGCAGCTTAGTCATGCTGGCCACATGACCCAGAAGCTGTATGCCGGTTCCCTCGGCCAATAAAGCGAGATGAGCGCTGCAACCCCAGAGTTGGTCACGACTGGACCTAATGGTCAGGGGTCCCTTTACCTTTACGACAGGGCCTAACTGGTATTCTCATGACACTGTTTAAATTCCATATGTGTTCTGCAATAGTATCCAGAAAGCAAGTGTCACGGCCCCAACAAGCTAGCAGGACCTGCTGCTAATGATTTTGTATGTCCCCAGCCTTAAAGTGTTCTGACTCATTCTGGGCCAAGCATTGTTTAGGCCCCTGACAAGTTATACTCACACGTATCTCTGAGTTATTTCACATGGCCTGCTCATGCTGAGGCCTTCTGAGCCTTGAGGCAGACAAGCTGCATTAAGTGAAATTTCATCTATATAACAATAAAAAGGTGAAAGAGGCCTATCCCCCTTTGCACTTGACCATCTTTTTTAAAATAAAAAAATGAACAAACAAAAGTTAACAAAAAACTATGGCCGTGCTGCTGCTGTGAAAATAATCCCTAAAACAATGCCCAACAATCTTCAATAATATTATAAATGGATTTTCCAGGAGCATGAATGCATGAAGAACTAATGGTGCATGAACATCCTTCTGCATCAGTGCTGGAAATTCTCAAATGCAACATATTGGGAGGTTACAGTTGATCATATTCTGCCTACCTTTTGTGCTTTAGGCATATCAGTGTGGCGCTGAGCACGTACAGACCTTGCCGATTTAGGTGGTTTGACAGGAGCGCAGTACATCTCCAGCTGTCTCAGGTCACAGCTCTGGAAGCAACATTCATCCACTATTCCTCGGGTGGGAGGTGGACGCCTATTGCCCCCATACCCTGCAGGTTTACCTAAGTATAACAAAGACCAGCCATTGTTAGAGAAGATGGCATACCCTCCAACATTTCTCCAATGATAATAGGGACATCCCATTCCATAATGATAATTTTACTATTTATACCCCACACATCTTACTGGGTTGCCCCTGCCATTCTGGGCAGCTTCCAACATATATAAAAACATCATAAAACATTAAACACTTAAAAAAACTTCCCTATACAGGATTGCCTTCAGACGGCTCGGGGGTTGGATAACTCCATACCCTCCAACATTTCTCTGATGAAAATAGGGACAATCCTAAGGAAAAGTGGGACATTCCAGGATCAAATCACAAACCAGGACGGCTTCGCTAAATCAGGGACATCCCTGGAAAATAGGGCACTGGGAGGGTCTGAGATGGCCAAAGCCTCAACACACTAACATTAGAGTATTATTAGCTGAGTGGGCCCACAAGAGCAACTGCTATAATATTTTTTACTGGATTCAGTAGCTAAAAAATATTGGCTGAACTCCAAAACTTTGCTGGAGTTCAGTAGGCACATGGCTGTTCAAGGCATGTCTGCAAACAGGGCCATATGTTGGAATAGTTATGTGTCCTACTTTACAGTTCTCTGTTTGAAGGGTTGTCCAGGTGCGGTTTAAAGCTAAAAAACCTTAAAGGGAGCAGCAGTGGTCTTGAAGTTGTCGGTCAAAAGTTAAGACCTGGACAGCAGACTAAAAAGGGCATACAGCTCACCTGGGCACAGTCTTGTTCACCACTATGGTGAGAGATGTTGTATTTCTATTTAAGTTGTAGTCATTATTTCTAAATTCGCATCTATGCATATAAATTAGCATGTTTGTTTTTATGCAAATTTCTGGCTCTTTAGCCTTCTTTTTTGATACCACGGTTCGTAATTTTTGGTGTTGTGTCAGTGGCCGCCTTAACGCATATAGATTTTATACACACGAATGCTTGAGTTTCACTCATTCAGGAATCATTTTTTCCACTGTGTTATAATCATAATAAAATAATTGTAATAATAAAGCAAGCAGTGCAAAAGAAAGAAAGAAAGAAAGAAAGAAAGAAAGAAAGAAAGAACCTTGGAACATGGTTAATGAAAGAAAAACAACTACAAAGTAACTCCACTAAAAGCAATGTAAAATTAATTCTATTGATACCTAGGTTCATTAGGTTTCCCCTCCTGAATATTCTATTTACCTGGAGCGTTCTGGGGTGACCGCACTGCCATTATGCGATGGCACCATGACCAGTTTTGGCCCAATCGCTGCATGAGCTCCAGGCTTGTGTGACAATCTGCCTCCCCGTTCCCCATACATGCAGCCCCTGCCAGTGTATATGGCAAGGCTGTGGAATCTTAAAAAAGGGAGTGCAGGGGCACATCCACAATTTATGCAAATCATTGTCCTCTTTTTTGGCAACCAGTAACTGACCACCCTATGCTTTTCTAACTGACTGGTGGTCAGTGTGCTCTGGAAGCCCCATGAGCAAATGGTCTGAAGGATCAGGAGTACCATGCAAACTAATCTGATACCCGTGTCATGCAGGTGTTCTTCAGGCTTTGGTGATAAATTACAACACAAAGAGCACATCTCAGTATATTACATCATTAGCCTGTGCCCTAGATTAAGTTGTCATAGATAGGAGCAGTGTGCTTTTTAAAAAACCTTGCTCAAATCACATCTTGAAAAGACTTTGGCTGCAAACCTATGCACACTTACTTGGGAGAATGCCCCATTGAACACAATGCGAACCACTTCCAAGTAAACATGCAGAGAATTGTGCTGTTAGTGACATTTTGCACTCTTTTTTGTCCAAGTAATTACTAATAAAAAGCCCATGGGACTTGTAATAGCCAGCAGGGCTCTCTACTTAGAGCTAGCCATTGCCATACCACCACTCTCCAGTGCCAGCTTGCAAAAATAAATGAATAAATAATTCCGATAATTTGCCTTCAGAAGCCACAGAAAACGCATTACCTTGAATTGATCATTCCATTTAATTAGCTGTATTTCTAAAGAACATAACTAACATAGTGGCAGAGGAAAACAGGTCATTTGCAGGGAGCAGGATAGATACAGCCACCAAACAGCTAACACTGCTGGATCCCTGTTCTGCAGTATACCGTATGTTTCCGTGTATAAGGCGACATTATTTCCTTAGAAATAATAGGCAAAAATTGCGGGTCATCTTATACACGGATAGAAGAGGTGGAACGAGCAATTGGTGGTAGTATGCTGTGGAGCAATTGGCGTGGTGCCCCCCAAAAGCTCTATAGCTCTGGGCAATCCCCCCCCCCATTTTTTTGTTGTGGTTGTTGTTATACCCGGAAAAATACGGTACTTAGGATAATGAGTAATCCAGCCTCGATTGCACTACTTAAAATGGAGAATCAGTATTCATCAAAGAATTTGCATTTACAGCTGAGTGGGCAGAAGAAGCCCGATAGTTGTTCATTCCCCACAACCAGTACATGTGCTAGTACAAAGAGCAGAATTACAGAGGTCCTGGGACATTGCTTTTCCAGCATCCATGCTAACTGTTGGTGCAACAAATGACTGCTTGGCCATTGCCTTCGTGTGTCATACAGCATGCTGACTAGCCAGTGTTTTGAGAAAGTTTGCAACATGCTTGTAATGAGTATGGGTTGCTCGTGCGTAAGTTGCCGCCTCTCCTGGCTATGTTGCCTGGTTAAACCTTTCTGTCTGGACAGCCCTTCACTTCGCGGCTGCCTCAGTCGCTAGCAGAATCCGTCAGTGGGCGTTTCTTAAACCTTTTCCAACATAAAAGTTGTTTGACGCAAAGTCTCCTCCTACTCCTCTGCGCAGGGTGGGCGTGGGTAGCGGAGGACCCGTGCTCTCCCCGCTGGTGTCCGGTGAAGAGTCCTGGAGCCCTCTCGCCGATTCCCCCATCTGCCCCCCTTTATCCCTGGTGTTGCGCTGATTTACTTCCCCATCTGTTGAGCTGCCTCTCTCCCTGCTGGGCCCTTCTCCAGCATCATTTGAGAGCCTTCCCTCCGCCTCTAGCTCCGATGTCAGTTCCCTGACAATGCTGTATTGACTTTTGTACCTCCTAGCCATTTCCTTCTGCAGACTATGTTTCCTGCTGTTCAGATTTATAGATCAAATTCAAGGCATTAACAGCAGAAATGGAAACTCCTGCATTGCATCTCTGATGGAACATTAGTAAACCAAGATGTTCAGAATCTTTGCAGACACGTGCTTCGTAGTTTTACTCAGAAGCAAACCCCACAGAGTACCCATAGGCAATTATTAGTAAGTGTGATTCAGCTGCCTTTGAAACAATATAGCCATTATGCTCAAATGGTTTGCTGGAGCATACTAGTCGAATTTAAGAGAATTGTCAGAGTGCCTGAAATAATTAATGTCTTTTTGTGTGACAGTTCTGACCGTGGTTCCTTCTAAACCATCTCTTCTGAGACAGGGCCGGCCCAAGATATGTTGCTGGTTAAGGTAACGGACAGGATACTCCCACATTCTAGCAAGAGGCAGAGTTCTCCACTGCAGCTGAGGGCAACAGGCTAGTTTTGCAGGTGTAAGCTAGGGCCCTGTGGCTCCCATAGCTCTGTTCCTGTTGCTTCCTGCCCTTCAGCATCCACCACCTGAGGTGGGCGATTCACTCTATCTAATAGTAGGGCCAGCTGGGATCAGCTACACTCTGGGGTTTCCAGTTGCGAACTCTGGAATAGAGTTCAACCAAGCAGAACTGGAAGTTGCCGCCGCTCAGCTGATCCAGTCCCACTTGGATCAGCTAGGATCTTCCCTTGCAGCCACAGTATAAAATAAAAAATGGTGTTGTCAGGTGCCTTCCAAAGTAACTGGCTGGGGGCGGAAGAGTTCAGGATTCAGCCCAGCAGGCAGCATAGTTCCTTCTTTCCTGGGACATAGATTGTAGTGCAGTGGTACCTCGGGTTAAGAACTTAATTCGTTCCAGAGGTCTGTTCTTAACCTGAAACTGTTCTTAACCTGAGGTTCCATTTTAGCTAATGGGGGCCGCCTGCTGCCGCTGCACCACCGTCGCGCGATTTCTGTTCTCATCCTGAAGCAAAGTTCTTAACCCGAGGTACTATTTCTGGGTTAGCGGAGTCTGTAACCTGAAGCGTCTGTAACCCGAGGTCCACTGTATCCTGGAAAGAGGAACGCTTTGCCCGGCAACGTTTTGTTGCAAGCTCTGCTTGTCTACTTTATATTCTTGCTTTGAACAAAAATGCCCTACTTGTCATGTCACCAACGAAGATGCAAACTCTTGATGAAGCACTTCAGTCTCATTTAATTTTTTTAAAAAAGCCTACTCTGGATTTCACCTCCTGAGGGCTTTGTTTTAAACTTGCATTTATATTTTAGCAATAACAGTTGTAAAACAAGTGTGTTTGCAACAGTTTCTCTTTGCCAAACGTAGCATATGTTTACATGTTGAATGAACTTATTTGCATTAAACACTGATTTTTTTAAAGAAAACTTACTGTGAAACATTTTGTTCTCATAAATCCTAAGAGAGTTATCACAAGAGAGCATGTATGCTGAGTTTGCAAGGAGAATATAAAGTATCTATCAGCATGCTAAGGCTGCAGATCTCTACCCCACAGACCTGGGAGTAAGCCCCACTGAACTCAGTGGAAATGCATAGGCTTGCACTATCAAACACTCTTTTGGGCCAAGCTTTCAGAAGTCACCTGACTGGATTCCCTTATTGCTGCCTTTTCTGCTAAGGGCTCTGTTTTGGTTTACTACTACAGTTGTACCTTAGTTGTCGAACCAAGGCGTGGCTTCCAATTGGCTGCAGGAGCTACCTGCACGCAACCGGAAGCTGCAGAAGCCACAAAATTGGATGTTCAGGTTCCAAAGAACATTCACAAACCAGAACACTCACTTCTGGGTTTGGGAGCCAAAACGTTCAAGTAGCAAGGTGTTCAGGATCCAAGGTACAACTGTATTGGTTTTAGTGGTGGCTGATGCTCAATGGGATTGGAAGGGTGGAGGGCAGGGAGACCAACAGTAAATGAAGTCAGAGAGCCAATGGTAACTGAAGCCAGAGCCAATGACAGCAGAACAAACTCGTTCTAGTTATATCCCCATCCTCTTCCTTGCTGAGTACTGCAAGGACCCTGAGCAGTGCCACGGCTGGAGTAGATGTAATAAGAAGGCAGGCAGGTGAGGGCTGGGTGAAGGCAGAATGAGGTTGGTGAGTTCCCAATTGGTGGTCCACGGACCCCAGGGATTGCTTGTAGCCCACCCAGGGGATCCGAGGCACCATTCACATAGAAACTACCATAGAGGTATAAACATTTTCAAAAGTAGGGGATCCATGACTTGGCTTTTGAAAAACAGGGGGTCCGCAATCCTCCCTGCCTCCTTTGGTTAGTTGTCAATTTGTTTTCTTAACACTGCTGCATTGTATTCTCAGTTGCAGCTGTACCTGCTGCTTATTCATACACCACAATTTTGACCTTTGTGGCGGTAGTTTTTAGTTGCCTCTTATTTAGCAGCTTTGGCTCCCCCCACCTCCAGAAAGAAATGCAGGATACACATTTTAAAGTGGTTTACAGCACAATCCTATACACTACTCAGAGGTAAGTCCCATTAAATTTGGTGGGACTTACTCCCAAATAAGTGAGTACTGAATTACAGCCTTGATTACAGTGGTACCTCGCAAGACGAATGCCTCGCAAGACGAAAAACTCGCTAGACGAAAGAGTTTTCCGTTTTTTGAGTCGTTCCGCAAGACGAATTTCCCTATGGGCTTGCTTCGCAAGACGAAACGTCTTGCGAGTTCTTGCGAGTTTGTTTTCTTTTTCTTAAAGCCGCTAAGCCGTTAATAGCCGCTAAGCCGCTAATAGCCGTGCTTCGCAAGACGAAAAAACCGCAAGACGAAGAGACTCGCGGAACGGATTAATTTCGTCTTGCGAGGCACCACTGTAGTTAATTCTCTTTCAGAATGCCAGGGGATATCAAGCTTCATCACCAAGTCCTCTACTAAGAACAATTAACAGCGTGAATGAAATCATCTGTGGCCCATGTGTTTCCTGTTTCCTAACATTTCTAGGAGGACATGGAATCAAGCTCCAGGTAGAGGCAAGCATAATTCTCAATCATTGTTCATTGGTGGTCCTCTGGGACCACCACACCCCCATGGCTGGCCCATCCTAACCCAGGGTCCTCCAGATGCTATGAACCACAACTCCCTTCCACCCAGGCAGCAGACTCAACAGTCAGGGTTGATGGGAGCTGTTGTCCAATAACATATGGAGCTCACCAAGTTGGAGATGGCGGTTCTTGGTGATTTGCAGAATCTTGATGCTTCCTGACAGTGAAGTGTGGGAGCTTTGTTTGGGAAGCAGGGCATAAATCTTATGAATGAATATATGGGACTCTTCTAATATTTGTTTGAGGTTGGTGCCCATCTTGGAACACGTGGATGACCCTGGTCTTTCACAGAAAGCCTTGCCAACATCTTTGCACGCATTACGGAAGAATAGGTTATAAAATCAACAGGTTGTGTTAATTTTTAATTTGGTTGCTAGACATGTCTCGCAATCAAACAGGGCAATAGACTTTCCTCTTCGAGGAATCTGCTTCCAGTAGCAGTTTTTCCCCCCCTTTCCCAAATTGCTTAATCTTTGTTTTATTTTATTTTTATCTCTCATTCTCCCAATCTTGCTGTAAACTCTGTACTTTGGAAAGTGTTTACTCTCACACATAGTTGCACTGCACTATGCCCTCTTTCTAAGGCTGCTGCCGTTGGGAAGCTATTAAGTCTACATAGCACATGATATGGCCTCTATCCTCAACACAGTAGTTTCTGGAGCCAGCTGTGTTGGTGTGAAAAGCAGAACCTATAGGCAGTATTGATCTGGGATTTGAGGCGGAAATTTTTATAGTGTTCAGGATTCTTTCGAGATAAAGGCCAACAAGAGAGTGGGAGCTGATATGATGTATTGCTTTAGACCAATATAATGCTCTAGAGGGCAAGTGTGTTGCCAGCTCGTCAGAGTTTACAAGCCTAGGTCAGATTCCATGGCTGGAAAGCTGAAGGCTGCCAGAAAACAAATATGATACTTTGGCAAGAAAAATGCTGTGTTGGACACAAAAAGGGAATTGCCAGATTTATTAAGGACTGTGATAACATAATTAGAAGCTGATGAAGCCAGTTGTCGTGTTTTTGGCATTTGTTGTATTCTTCCTTTTTTGTTTCCTGTCACTCTCTCACACCTCTCCTCAGTCTGTCTCCTGACAAATCCGTTCCACTTCCCAGTGGGGAGGAGTTGCAGTGGACCACGTGGCCACCCACTCCCCTGTGGGGGCAGGGGATGAAGTCCCGCATCCCCCGGAGGTTCCCAGCCATGTCATTCACCTGCCAGCCAGGGTCTTATTCATCAGTGAGGGGGTGGTCTCAGAGTCTCGACACGCAACTGGAGCCTTTTGTGAGCACTCACCCAAAGTACCATTGGGCTCTGATGCATACAACTGAGTTATTTTAAATCATCCAAAAGCCAAATCAGGACAGCAAGGACACAGAGGCTGTATACACCTCTACTTTGGAGTAGGTACAGACTGATCTATTTCTGGTCTGTGTCACTTTTGCATCTTGCCACTTTTAGTATATTTGTCTTGTTTTAATGGATTTTTATTGTATATTTGTATGTTGCCCCTGTAAATCACACTCTGGCAGTGTGAAGTGATATGCAAATTGAATTGAATTGCTAACTACTAAGTCTGTTCTGTCCTGGTTTGGCTTTCATTTGAGAATTGTATTTCTTATGGATATTTTTTTTTAAGCTGAGTACTTTAGTATATTTCAATGTACTACCAGCTGCTATCAGAATTCACAGAAAATGAATTCCTCAAGCATCCCATTGAATTCAGTAAGAATTCTGCATAGGATTGAACTGTTGGACATTCTTGATATCTTCCTCTCAGCAGTCTTGGAATTCCCTTCCCCTGGAGATGCATCAAAGTTCAACATCAGCAGAAATCAGCATACAATGCTTTTATTCAACAAGTTTTGTTCAACCCTTCAGTGGGCTATGAATCCACATTAAAAAGGTAAAGGTACCCCTGCCTGTACGGGCCAGTCGTGTCCGACTCTAGGGTTGTGCGCCCATCTCACTTAAGAGGCTGGGGGCCAGCGCTGTCCGGAGACACTTCCGGGTCACGTGGCCAGCGTGACGAAGCTGCTCTGGCGAGCCGGCACCAGCGCAGCACACGGAAACGCTGTTTACCTTCCTGCTATAAAGCGGTACCTATTTATCTACTTGCACTTTTACGTGCTTTCGAACTGCTAGGTGGGCAGGAGCTGGGACCAAAAGACGGGAGCTCACCCCGCTGCGGGGATTCGAATGAATGAATCCACATTAGCAGTAAATAAATTTACTTCCCATCTCAACAATAACAATGAAGCCTTTGTTGATGCTAGTGCCTGAATATTTTTTCAATACACCTTAATCAACATCCTGTATAAAGACGTGCATTTTAAAATATCAAAGGCTGATATTTTTCCAGTATCTAAATTGTATGCCAAATGTTGTTGTTGTTTAGTCATTTAGTTGTGTCTGACTCTTCGTGACCCCATGGACCAGAGAACGCCAGGCACTCAGTTTGCTTTTTGTATGAGGCAATCCAGAGAAAATCAATTGCGTAATTTAATCCGTCTTGTTGTGCATTCGTTATGATTCATGCTCATAAGACAGTCACATGCGAACCTTCATTCAATACTGTTTGCACCTCAATAGGTTTTGGGTACACATGCTGTAACTTCCTACTGAAATCCTGTAACTTTTTATATTACAAAAGTTCAGGTTATTGTTTTTTGGTCCTGATTTTGTGGTGCTATAGCTGTCCAGACACCAATGGTAGCAGTGCAAAAACATCAGGCTATCAACTCTCAAGATTGAGATACTCACTGGGTAGTATTTCAGGGCAACCCACACTGATTTCTCTACTGATGGAAACATCTTAGAACTCTCCCACACACCCCCTCTATATATGTATGAGAGAGAGAAATCCAAAAGGGAATCATATCCAAACTGCAGCATTAGGCACATCAGGGGTTTGGGTATGCTCAGTTGAATTTTGATATTTTTAAGAAAGTTCTTTCTGTTTCCAAAGTGATTTACCATGTGGCATAGTGGGATGTTGTTAGAAGAACCCAGTCTCCAAGTCCCACCGAGTGCATGGAACTAGTGGTGCAAGACATTGAATCCTGGCCACAGTATTCCCATACATTCTCTAATAAGTTAATAAGCTTTTAATTGGAAAAGAAAAGGAATTTCCCCCCTTCTTCCTCCACTTCTTACAGGGAAAAACTCTTGAGACTTTTCCACATTCATATTTGTTGGTCTTTCAGTTGTTAGTCTTTTTAATGTTCAATAAATTCAGTTTTCCCTTACAGTTAGGCTTCTAAAGTAATCATAGTAATTCCTTTCTTGCACTATTTCCAGTCCAAGTTTTCTGAGAGTTTGACATGAATCCTAAGAACATTTAAAGATGTTTCTCAGCAGTACTTTATTATTTTTTAATTGGCAACTGTTCTTTCCTTTGTTTCATTGGATTCAAACTCTGGATTAAACAAACATCATAAATTATAGAAAAGCTGGATCACGCTGAAGCTAGATCTAGAAAAGAATAATGTTTCCACGCAAAATTTTCTTTGCCTGGTCCCTATATTTATTTGAAAGTGCAAAACCTTTGTTTTAGAATTTGCCTACATAGTGAATGTACTTTGTGTACCCCACTGGGGCAGGGGTGAAGTCTGATTGTGTGATGTTTTTCCCAAAGTTTTTCAGACTTCGAGGTGAGGGATTGTGACTCATTGGTAGATCATCTGCACTGCATGCAGAAGGTCTCAAGTTCAATCCTTGGCATCCCTAGGAAGGCCTTTAATTGAAATCCTAAAGTGCACTGCCACTCAGTGTAGATGGCAAGACGGACCAATGGTCTGACTCGGGTTGCATACACATAACATTTTACTCAATGGAGACTCAGTTTTCTTATTTGGTTCTACATAGTCTACATGCAATCTAGACATACAGTGGTACCTTGGGTTACATATGCTTCAGGTTACAGTCTCCGCTAACCCAGAAATAGTATCTCAGGTTAAGAACTTTGCTTCAGGATGAGAACAGAAATCGTGCTCCGGCGGCGCGGCGGCAGCAGGAGGCCCCATTATCTAAAGTGGTGCTTCAGGTTAAGAACAGTTTCAGGTTAAGAACGGACTTCAGGAATGAATTAAGTACTTAACCCGAGGTACCACTGTATTGCATATTTTTTGCTCTGAGGAAGTGCTTCGTGGGAAGCTGGATTCATGCCAAAAATAAAAGCTCATTGCAGTGTGTCTATTTCGAAACAGATGTAGGTGATCCCAGCAGTGGGGTGGCTGCATCTACACCCACCCAATGACATTGTAGGTAGATTAATATGTAAGGAGCCTCAATATAAGGCCGCAGCTCCTTATAATTTCTAACTCTGAAAGATTTGCATAGCAGTGACTCAGTAAGGATTGACTTGCACTGTGGTTTCCATGACGAATGGAGTAGATCATCCACCTTACTGTACTGCCTGTAAGTTGTTGTTATATTTCAACTACATTGTGTAGGTCTGCACAGAGACATAGCCATGTCCCTATTGGTTAAAAACCAATTTGTAAAGTGGATAGGTGAACAATGCCTTGTTCCATCCCCATTTTACTCCTGGTATACCCTATGTCACTACTGTGCATTATGTATATCAGGAGTGGGGAATCTGTGGCCCTCCAGGTGTTGTTGGGCTACATTCATTTTTATGATTGTGAGTTGTGTTTTAATGCTGTAACTCAGTGTGGGACCTTAGGGTGGAGGGCAGGTAATACATAGATAGTGATAATAATACATACATACAAACGAACACCCATCACCTGTGACCATCAGCTGGCTGAGGATGATGGGAGCTGTTGCCCAACCACCTCTGGAGGTTCATAGGTTCTCCATCCCTGATGTACATGTATGATCATGTAACATTATTGTTTGCTAACTGTAATGTATCAGCATGAAAATGCCCTGTTTTGGCTTGCAATATTGCTACAAGCTGTGACAGTGTGCTGAGGGAGCAGTTATCGCTCCCCAGTCTAGTAACTGATTTGATCAGTATGGATCCATGGCTCAGAAAGCTGAGAGGTGTGAAAGATGGGGAGATGCCGTCTAGTTAAGTGTTGCCCATCCCAGGGTAGTTAACTTGTGGTCCATCAGATGTTGTTGGACTCCCATCAATCCCAGCTCCCATCTTCCTGAGACTTTGGCCATGTAGACTGTGCCATGTGGGCTGCTGGAAGTCCAACAAGCCATTGAGGGTCATAGGCTTTCCACCTCTGGTTTATGGTGATAACAGCTCTACAAGATTCCAAAAAGAGGTCCTTCACCATCCTACCTGGAGATGCTTGGGAATTGAACCTGGGACCTTTTGCATGCAAGACCTGTGCTCTACCACTGAGCTATGGCCCTTCTCATAACTGAGGAAGAGAGGAAGACCACTTCTCAAATGTTACAGAGTGCATGTTGTTCAAACACTTGAGGTTCTAATAAAAAGCAAAGTAGATTTAACAAGTCTGAAGTCTGTCTACCCTGTCTACCCAGCCTAAGCTCCTGAAAGGAAAAATGAGGCTAAAAAATAATAAATGCAGTAATAACACTGTTCAAGACATTTGGTCCACAATAGAATAGACAGTATTTGAATCCTACTACAGTGGTACCTCGCAAGACGAATGCCTCGCAAGAGAAAAAACTCGCTAGACGAAAGGGTTTTTGGTTTTTTGAGTTGCTTCGCAAGACGATTTTCCCTATGGGCTTGCTTCGCAAGACGGAAACGTCTTGCAAGTTTGTTTCCTTTTTCTTAACACCGTTAATACAGTTGCGACTTGACTTCGAGGAGCAACTCATAGAACGCGGTGTGGTAGCCTTTTTTGAGGTTTTTAAAGACTTTGGTGATTTTTGAAGCTTTTCCAAAACTTTCCCGACACCGTGCTTCGCAAGACGAAAAAAATCGCAAGACGACAAAACTCGTGGAACGAACTAATTTCGTCTTGCGAGGCACCACTGTATGTAGTATATGAAGAAGAGTCTTCACCTCCTTTCCCTTCAAAGGGAAAGGAGTAAGTGGAAAGCAAGTAAGTGGAAAGCGACTGCTGTAAAGTATTGCAGAATGAAGAAAGGGAATAAAGTTCATACATGGATAATGATAGGGTTATTGTGTAATCAGTCTTGGCACCTTCCTGGCTGTGCCCACATTATTCTGTCACAGCTTTTCACTGCACTGTTTAGAGAAGAGGTCACTAGCCGTGTTGTTCTTGACTGTTTGGAGTCATATATTTTTTGCCCAGTAGCCCTGTCATCCTTAAAGTGGAAGGATTTGATCTGTGGAAGTGTGGAGCACCTGCCATTCCTGTAAGATAAGACAGTTTGGGGTTTCAATGGCATCCCTCAAATACAAGCACACAAAGGGTTTTTGGGGACAGTTGAATAGGTTATTTAGAAATGCACGACTTCCTTAACTGTCAGCCTTCACCCGCCCAAATGTCTGGGGCTGATGGGAGTTGTTGCTGGGGACTGAGAGAGGAGGACCAGGATGCTGGGGTGTGGAGCTTGTATGCATACCTCTGTCCCCCATCCCCAGTTTTAGCTCACACATGTTCAGATGAACACCTGAACACATATTTTATCTTTTGGGCATCTCTCAGGATGATACCATGACAGATCACAGTCAGGACGACTTCCCGTCTTACATTTTGTGATGCTAATACAGATTGAGGGGGTGAGCTACACGTTATTCTAACAGCACCTTTGGAAGAAATAACAAGTGGTGGGGATTTTCAGTGGGTAAAACTGAGTACAGGAAAGAGTTAAGCCAACCTCTCTGTGACCCCAGTTCTGATTGGTACCCTGTGTACCTGCTTTTTCTGAAAGATGGAACTGGCCAGTGACTTTCCAGGATTTCAGTCAGGAGTCTTTCTCAACTCTACCTGGAAAAGCTGGCGACTGAACCTTGAACGTATTGCATCTGTGTTTAAAGCATGACACACAGCAGGACTCTGAAGCTTTAGCTAAGTCAGAAACAAAGGAGAGGCCTCCTGAGAATAAGTAGATGTAACACTCATTATAAATTATAACTTCTAATGAAGGCACGATCCAAATCCAGGAGGGCTCTGATGTGCTCTTAGAACTTCTGCATGGAGGGGCTGTCCTGATAATTATGCCCTGGAATAATCCACTCATTTAACTGTGAACCACCCTGGCATCCATGGAACATTCCCACGTTCATGGAAGAGAATGAGAAAAAGATCAGGGGTGGAGAACCTGTGGCACCGCAGAAGTTGGTGAACTCCAACTTCCATTGGCTCAAGCCAGCGTGACCCATTGGTAAGGGATGATGAGAGATGTAGTCCAACAATATCTGGAGGGTTACATGTTCCCCACTTTCAGAGGTGTACCTAGGCTCCCCTGTGCTCTTGGCAAGAAGACATATTGGCCCCTCCAAAGCTGGGACAGACTATGGACCCAAAATGGAAAAAAACTTTGCTTTTTGTCACCTTTCGTGCTCCTCCAGTGACTTCCTCCATGGTCATAAGGGTCTGCTCCACTCTGCCCCTCCTCCTCCTCTTCCATTTGCCTGCCTGCCTGATTGCCTCTCTCCACTTGCTGCCTTCCTTTCTGACCCCTCCCTCCCTCCCTTCTTTCTTCCTCCTGCAGCTCTTGCCTGCTCTCTCATCTTTCTTCCCTGAGCACTCTGCTCACATTTCTAACAGTGCCACCAGCCAACTGGGGAGGGGGCACTGGGGGGCTGCTGCGTTGGCCCAAACCAGCGACCAGATTCCTCTGCCAAGTTGCCCAGAGGAACCTGCATGCTTCATCGGGCTGCCCAGAGCAGTGTAGGAGCACCCTGGGGAGCATGCAGATGGGCCGACGAGCGGGCTACTAGCCACTCTGAGCCAGGGGCACAATTTGTGTGCCTCCCTGGGCCTGCGCCCTTGGTGGGGGCCAACCGAATGTCCCTGCCCATCCTTGACATAGATTAATACACATAAACCTGGAAAGCTCCACAAACACACTAGAGCTGCTAGACTAGAGAAGTTTGATGCTACCCAGACAAAATAAAACTCTATCCAGTTTGCACCTCGTGCCTTGACCTGAGTTTCCCATTGGTACCCCTAGAAGCTGAAAGGGAGCCTTGGACTCAGATGACAGCCCTATGAGCCATAGGGCACATGCCTGATTCAGTATTGTGGCTAATGCATCTATAATTCTTGAATAAGTAAACAAATATTTTTACCGCATTTCCCAGCTTGCAAGTAGATGTAGAGAGATGAGCACTTTTGCCAAAACAAAGGAAAGGTTTTAAGCATTTGCCATCACTGCTATTCCCCCCTCCCATGCCAACTGCCTGAGCCGACTTTCTGCTGCACGTCACTGGATCTCTTCACAATTATTAATAACTTTCTGGAAATGGAGCTGTTGGCTGCTGCATTCTGTGTAATGTTGTTTATCCCTCTAGCAGTCAGACAGCAGGCCATTAAAAATAAATTGCAATCTTTGGAAGGCTTTCCCACCACCTTTTCATCTTTTTAAGAATTTCCAGCAATTAAAGGTTGACTAAAGAATGCTGATAAGGAGCAAACAAAATGTTGTGGTTGGCATGCAATCAGGAAGAGTAGTGCAATCTGGAATCCCATCTGCACCTTGAATATGCAGGTGTAACAAACCACAATACAGCTTATTAGGATATATTTAATTACAACAAATAAATAACGTGACACTAGGAACCATCATATTCCTACTTAGCACTGACAGTGTAAACCTGTGCACATTTGCTTGGAAGTAATTCCCCATGCAATTTAGTGGAGCTTCTCATTAGCAAGTGTGATTAGGATTGCAGTCTCGGATCTGTGCCTCTTTCTCTCCATTCCTCCCCCCACCCTTTCCCGTCAACTTTATACTGCAGAAAGTTGCAAAGCCGACATCTGGTTCTGGAGGAAATCACCATTGGAGACTTGTTAAATATTCAAAAATGCTTGGAAAGTGTTGCAGTACAGTAGGAAGACAAGACACTTAACCACGCTGAAAACCAGAGACATTGCCGCTTATACAATCCGTAACTTGTTCCATCTGTGCACCGTGCAGTGTTCCAAGTCAATCCTAATTAAGCATATGTATGAGCCGAGAGGTGTATTCATCAGAAATACTCTCAGTTCCTCAATAATGTGGCAATGAGCAGGAGATTATCCTTGCCTTCTTTCCAATGTGACGTCACTACATTAGGTCTTTTGTGCTGATAATCGGGACTTAGGAAAGGTTTTATGTTCTTAGCGCCAGCATTTTAAAATCTACTCATACTGATTTTAATGTAATAAGGGTCAGCAGAGCTTTAAAAATTAATATTTATCTTGAAAGATCAGAATTCAAATCTTTTTCTCTCCCCACTTTGGGGAGAGTGTGTGTGTGTGAGGGGGAAAGGAGTGAGAGGGGTGATTTAAGGATAAGCAAGCTTTGGGCTTCAGTGTTCCTTTGTCACATCTGGCAAAGATCTAGAATATCATCCAAACTGATTTGCTGTAAAAAGAACACAGCATTTCAGGCATACAAACCTATTGCTAACATTTTAGTGTTGAAGCTGGCAATAATTATAGAAGTCATTTAATAGAGTAGACATTCTTAATTTATGAGTTCAGGTTGTAAGCTTCCATGTCAGACATTGTACTGGCTGAAGATTTAGTAGCAGTGATATGGCACTTTCATTGGTAAGATCCTCCCTCTATTGTGTGGGCAGGTAATCCCTCCCCTACCTGGCCTGGTCTCCTTGGCAACGCTTCCCCCAGGTGGGATTGGACAACTGACAGAGGTAGGCGGAAACCTCCAGGTATCCCACCTGAGGGAAGGCAAACCAAGCCTATGCTGTTGGAGCCGCTCCAGATCTAGGGGCTGCGCGCGTCCACGCAAAGGGCGCCCCCCGTTTTAAGTGTGGAGCGGTCATTCTAAGACAGGAGAAGCAACTGAGGTTGCAACATCATGTTAAGATCTATTTGGAGCACATCCCATATTTTTTCTGAAGAATCCCTCATGTGCTTTCTAGTCCCCACAGCCCCTTCCTTAGTTACCACCACTAGCAAACACCTACAATACTTTTGAACTATTCTGTTCATCACGTGCTTAGTCACTTAAGGCCTGTTCCTCAGCCAAACTCTCAGGAATACCTGGCATCACTGGGCCACTCAGATTTGGCTGAAGTAATGAGCTGTGCCTTTATTCAGAAAGCACTCTAATTTGAACGTCAGAAATTTAATTTTATAACAGGAGTGAAAAATGTCTCTGTGTATCTTGCTGCTTGCAACTCCCCCTAGAAAATTGTCTCCAAGCTTTGAGTTGGACCTCAAAAACATTATTTTGGGAGCTCTCTCAAATCACTTGTATGGTAATTAGGGATGGATGAATCTTTCTGTTTTTGTTTCTAATTTTTCCAGATTTATGTTCAGTTCTCCACATTTGTACATCCCTTTGTTATATATATATGTGTGTGTGTAGTTAGGTAGAGTTATATATAAATAAAATTTTGTAAGGATTTTAGTGTGAATTTTTCCTAATGTATATGCTTGTGTGCAATTGTGCCTAACATACTTTTTTGCAAAGCAATATTCTTCTATATGTATGTTATTTTCACTAATACATGTGCTTTTATGCACAGGTTATCCTAATATGTGCAGTTTTGTACTCATTACTTGGCTAGAGAGCTGCTTTGCAAAATTCAGAGAAATGCAGATTTTGAAGGATGGATGTGCTTCTGTTTGTGTATTGTTTTCAGAACGTGTGAATTGATTTCTCCTCCATCCCTGGTGGCTATAGAGAACCCAACTTATGGGAATTTTCTAAAACATGTTGCAAGGAAAGTGAGGTTGAATAGGATGTACATGCAGCCATTGTGTCATACACTATGGGAGGAAGTGACTATGGGAGGAGAGGGACATATTCCTACTCCTTCACCATGGGAGAGATTGGGCAGTCAGGTTATGTATGAAGTGTATCTAAGTAATAAAGTAAGTGGCAGAGATGAGCAGAATACAAAACACATGCCTATTGCTGAAATACTATGCTATCGTAAGTACAATATACAGTGGTACCTCAGGTTAAGTACTTAATTCGTTCCGAAGGTCTGTTCTTAACCTGAAACTGTTCTTAACCTGAAGCACCACTTTAGCTAATGGGGCCTCTTGCTGCCGCCGTGCTGCTGGAGTCCAATTTCTGTTCTCATCCTGAAGCAAAGTTCTTACCCTGAAGCACTATTTCTGGGTTAGTGGAGTCTGTAACCTGAAGCATATGTAACCTGAAGTGTATGTAACCCGAGGTACCACTGTATAATCAAATTGGATGCAACAACTTTCAGCCATGAAGCACTCCAGGGAAAGAGACTTGGAATCCTAGATATTGTTGGAAAAGCCACTCATCTGTTCCATTAGCACCTACCATGGAACTCTGCCTGCTATACTGATGCACCTGCAAGAAATGAAATTATTCCTTTGAGCAAAAAATTATTCCTTTGAGCAAAAAAAGTCTGCTTGCCACAAATATAACAGGGTGATTTCTGAGATTCTCCAGAAGACTCTCCAGAATGGCATGGGAAGCAGAAGGAGGAATTGGAGAAAAATCTCCTCCCCTTCCAGGAGCATCAGCCGCCACTGGATTGCCAGCTCTTCTGCAAACAGATGGAACCCTTTTTGTGGAAGCTCTATTGCCCCTGACTATGTTCTTCAGATTGCCTCTTTCCTTTGAATAAAGAGGAAGTAACTCTGCACACAAATGAGTTCATACTTCGGAAAACTACCTTGAACTATATATAACATGTTGGTGAGATTTTAAAATTACGGAATGTGTTTGCAAAACTGGCATCGCTGTGCTCATGGGTTACACAAGAGTCTGATGTCAGCCTCCTCGACTGGAGTCACACTCTTGAGCAACTTGGATGGGAGAGTTCACATGCAAGAGTCTTTCCAACAGTTCTAGGAATTTTATATCTTTAAAAGCATTCAATATATTTCTTTTCATGCTCAAGCATGGCCCTTCCAAACGTGCACTGTTGTTTTCCAGAAATTTCAGTGAACTGGGGTCAATAAGTAGATTTCTCACTGTTTACATGGAAGCTGGGCAATAATCTGCTCCCTCAGTAGATTCTATTACAGAAGTCTAAGGTGAGCTGGTATAATAAGTTTCATATAAGATATTCCTTACACCAATGGATAATTTTTTTCTGGCAAAGCTGTCATTTGACACTGTTTCATCTGCTGACATTGTACACATATGATGCAGGAAAGCCATGATCAAAAACGTAATTTCAGTGGGAATGTTAGTAGTTATTTTCATGATTTAGTATTATGTGACTCCAACTCTCTACCCACACATTTTTTCTTCCTAATTGCCTCTTGTGTACTGGAATTGTGTTTCAGTTTTCAAACCACTGACACACTGGCTTAAGGGTCTATGCTTAGACCATGGATCCAGTAAGGAATATAATTTTACATCTTTTTAATCCCTCAGGACAAATTGAAAGGATACATTTTACAGTTGGGACAAATTCTAAAAATGATTCTTGCGTCTGAATATCATTTAAAACAAAAGGTGCATAACTTGCTTTCCCACAAACTGCTTTATTTTCTTTTTTGCAGAGTTAAATCTAAAACCCCTGAATATCAGTCGCTTGGGAACAACAGTGGGAGAGTCAGGGGGCAATTTCACAGTCTTCCTAGAGGCATCTGTTGGCCTCTGTGAGGAACAGGATATTGCACTAGGTAAGCCTTTGGTCTCCTTTGCAAGGAGATCAAACCTCTCCATTCTGAAGGAAATCAGCCCTGAGCGCTCACTGGAAGGACAGATCGTGAAGCTGAGGCTCCAATACTTTGGCCACCTCATGAGAAGAGAAGACTCCCTGGAAAAGACCCTGATGTTGGGAAAGATGGAGAGCACAAGGAGAAGGGGACGACAGAGAATGAGATGGTTGGATGGTGTTCTTGAAGCTACCAGCATGAGTTTGATCAAACTGCGGGAGGCAGTGGAGGACAGGAGTGCCTGGCGTGCTCTGGTCCATGGGGTCACGAAGAGTCAGACACGACTAAACGACTAAACAACAACAAGCCTTTGGTCTGATCCAGTTGGGCTTGTCTTATGTTTCTATGTTCTTATGCTCTTAGTATATGCTCTTAAGATAAGCAAGTTACATTACTGAGACAATTCCAGGGGTGCACTCTGGACATGGCAAAAGTCAAAAGGGCAGGTAGCAACACATGGCACACCCTTCTTTGGCAGCATCTCTAAGTGTCCACCTCTCCTGGTATACCCCACGGAGGACCTTAAGGTCCACAAATGACAACACTTTGGAGGTCCCAAGTCGCAAGGTGGTCTCAACTAGGGCCAGGGCCTTTTCAGTACTGGTCCCGACTTGGTGGAACACTCTGTCACAGGAGACTAGGGCCCCGCGGGACTTGACATATTTCCGCAGGGCCTGCAAGACAGAGCTGTTCCGCCTGACCTTTGGTTTGGACTCTTATGTTTCCCTCCCCTTATGGTTTTGAACTATGGGCTACTATTAAAATGAGGCTGCTTTTTAAATTGTATTTTAACCCATATTTTAAATTGTCCCCCCCTCCCCTATTATGTTTTTATTGTGATTTTACTGGTGTTAGCTGCCCTTAGCCCAGCTCTGGCCAGGGAGGGCGGGGTATAAATAAAATTTTATTATTATTATCATTATGATGATGATGATGTTCTCCATGCATACAAGCCTGAAAATCACTTATCAGAGTGATCTTGTGCTTGCAAAACGGTATGTCTGCATTTAACTTTGCTCTCTGGCACTAAAATAGCACTTGTTGCTGGCATCAGCCAAACAAATTATACCTATTCTTGCTTCTCCAAGTCACGAGGACAAAAGACAATTTACCACAGTGGCAGAGCTCCTTACCTGGTATTTTTAATGTTCAGTGAAGAAGATATGAATCACCTTATAAAACACGCATTATGCCAGAAGACTTGCATTAAGTGTACTTGAATGGGTTTTGATTGTTCTTACAGTTTCCTGTTGTTTGTGTACTTTGAATCCCAATTTGTGGGCCTTTTTTAAAAAAAAAGAGGAATATCTAAATTTCTAGGAAAAGCCAGCACTTGGAACCCTGAGTAACCTTTGTTAATTTTTAAAATGCAAATGCAGACTATATGTCCCTTCAGTTTCAGCCATCATTATTTTAAACTCATGTCATGAATTATTAGTTTTCGCTGAATGCCTCTCATATTCTTATCAGAAGATTCATTTTAAGTGTATTAGGATGTTCTGTGTGACAGGAAGTCAAATCTTTAGGTCAGCCCTTACTCTCTCTCTCTCTCTTTTTTAAAGTGACTGGTGTATCTTGAAGTTCAAGTAGGAGAATTGCTGATGATTCAGTAGCTAGCAGTAAACCTATCTGCTTTAAACACCTAGCCTGGATAATACTGAGGAGCAGTCAATTTTTGAAAAGCTAAGAGTGCATGCAGTGAAGTAATCAAAAGGGTGTAATATATATTTGGATTCTGGGTCTCAAAAAGTGTTAAAAGATCTGGGGGAAACGTCAATTTCTGGTGGCAGAAAAACAGAAATGCGAACTAACTTGACAATAATCTAATAATCTACAATTGTCTTCAAAAATCTGACCAGCTGAGAGAACAGCCAGTTCTAGACAAATAATAAAGCAACCCTAAGCTATGCTAGCTCATTTGAGGTACAGTTGTACCTTGGCTCCTGAATGCCTTGGGAGTTGAACGTTCCGGCTCCAGAACGATCAAAAACAGGAAGTTACTGTTCCGGTTTTCAAACGTTCTTTGGGAAGTCGAACGTCCAACAGGGCCTCTGTAGCTTCCGATTGGCTGCAGAAGTCACACTTTGGAAGTCAAATGTTTTGGAAGTTGAACGGACTTCTGGAACGGATTCTGTTTGACTTCTGAATACAACTGTACTAATGTTTGGAGAATATACACTTCAACTAATGTTCCATCCAATGAAAGCTTTTATTGGACGATGCCAGTGGCATCCTATTGGCTCAGTAGGGTGACACTCATAAGCTTTCAGTTTCCTTGGAAGTTTTGTATAGAGCAGTCAAAGGGGTTATCCTCCTTTTCAGCCCATTTTCTTTTCTCTTAACCATGGCATGCATGTCTGGCACAGATCCCTATTTGGTAGCTGTGTAGATACTGTACGGACTTTGTGTAGATCTTTTCTTGCCCTCATCATTAACATTGTCAGACCTTTTAGCTGTCCACTCTATGTTCCTCTCCATCAGGAAGTTTCTGACTTTTAATTTATACTTGTATATAGGGATGGATCGAGAATGAACTTTGATCCTCTCAGTTTCCCATTTTTCTAATCTAAGATCTGGTTCTCCACATTTTTCTGCAGCAATTTGTGGGATGGGAAAGAAATCAAATCATGAAAATTTGTCAATATATTAGTGTGAATTTTTGCTAATAAATACCTTTTTGTATGCAGTGTTCACACACACACACACACATACACAAGCAATTTCCCTAATATAGTGCATTTTTGTATGCTATATGCATTTTATGAATATTCTCCCCAACCTATGCATTTTTATTTTTTTGGTTGGAGAACTGCACCACAAAATTCAGAGCAGTGCAAAGTTCAAATGATGGCTGTGTTTTGGTTCTCATATCGTTACAGAAAGTGTGAATTAAGTAGTTTTAACTTTAAATGCAAACTAAATTGAATTTCTCCCGCATCGCTACCTGTATAGAATGAGTCATACAGTTTGACTGTGGCCTGCATAATATGAAGCTCAAGATAAGTTAAACATGTTTGTCAAATGTTTATTTACCTCTACAAGACTAACAGTATGGTATAGTATGATATATATATATATATAGCCTCTAATTTGCTAATCTCCTGTTGTTCTCTAACGTCTCTAACGTCTTTGAGACATCTGTCCTGAGCAACTATACAGTGGTACCTTGGGTTAAGTACTTAATTCGTTCCAGAGGTCCGTTCTTAACCTAAAACTGTTCTTAACCTGAAGCAGCACTTTAGCTAATGGGGCCTCCCCCTGCTGCCGCACTGCCGCTGTGCGATTTCTGTTCTCATCCTGAAGCAAAGTTCTTAACCCGAGGTACTATTTCTGGGTTAGCGGAGTCTGAAGCGTATGTAACCTGAAGCATATGTAACCCGAGGTACCACGGCAGTTGCATTTTTGGGAATTACACCCCCTGTTTTTATTTAAACTGGGTGGCCTCTGCTTGTGTCATAATCTAAAAAAAAAAAAGAATGATTTGAAATAAAAATCTGTTGTCTATTACTTGATTGCTAATAGTGCCATCAAATTGGATTTATTTTAAAATTTAAATCTGTTTTGACATCTTTAAGATTCATCTGTTTTGAATCATCAGTGATCTTTGGGAAGACATGCATTTGAATCAAACACATAACACTTCCTGGTATCGCCCTTGTTTGTTCATCAGGACTTTAGTAACAGGAGAAATGTACAGCCACTTTCGTGAAAGCAATAATCAGAGCTTTCGGAAATCAAAGAAAAGCCACACACCACACAGTAGAAGATGGCACTATAATTTTCACCAAAATATTATTTGAACCAGTTATTTACAATCGGGATTAGGCCTGGTTTTGGCACAGAAACTGCTTTGGTCACCCTGTATAATGACCTCTGTGAGGAGAGAAAATGTTTCCCTGTTAATTCTCCTCGACCTCTTAGCAGCTTTTAGTACCATGAACCATAGTATCCTTCTGGAGCTGCAATCTCAGTGGGTGGCACCGCTTTGCGGTGGTTCCAGTCCTACTTGGGTGGACTTTCCCCAGGGCTGTTGCTTGGGGAGTCTTTTCAGCCCCATGGAGCCTTCAATGTGGGGTTCACAGCATTCGATTTTATCCCCCATGCTGTTTAACATCTACATGAGTGGGGTTATCCAGAGGTTTGGAGTATATTGTCAGCAATATGCTGATGACACACAGCTCTACTTCTTTCTCCTGTACACCTGCACGGGAGGCAGTGGATGTTCTGGGCTGTCATCTTACTTCAATAATGGACTGGATGAGAGCCAACAAACTGAAGCTCTATCCAGATAAGACTGTGGCACTGTTAGTGGGCGGTTCCCTAGACCAGATGGCTGGGAAGTTGCCTGCTCTTGATGGGGTTAAACTCCCTCTGAAGGAGTGGGTACGTAGCTTGGGGGCACTCATTGATACTTTGCTGTCACTTGATGCTCAGGTGGCCTCAATGGCGTGGAGTGCCTTCCATCAACTTCAGCTGGTGGCCCAGCTGCACCCATATCTGGACAGGGAAAACCTAACTACTGATGTCCATGCTCTGGTAACCTCTAAGTTAGATTACTGCAACATATTATATGTTCTGGACCACTCTGAGATCTACGGGTATAGAGCAGTATACAAATTTAATATAGAGTACTAAATAATAATACAACAGTAAAATAATGCCACAATGCATAGCTAAAGACTAAAAGAGCATTTATTTTGTACAGTTATGTATAAAAAACACAAAATTAGCAGGACCTGGCACAGGATATCCATCTATGATAGAATTGCTCCTAAACTCCCTTGCACCAGCGGTTTCCCTATGGGGAAAAATGCACCAGTGTTGTGAGCCCTCTGCAGTGATGGCTAACACTTGTGCAAACTATGACTGTGGGTGTCCTGCAGTAAAAGGACAAAAATTTAGCAGAGCTAAGTGCATTTGAAGGGGTGGAATGGGTGTTGTTCTCAACACAGGTGTTCATGTTTGCTTAGTAGTTGGTTCTATCCCTGATGGTGGTATAACATTATACCTGTAACAAAAGGTGGTGTAAGTTAAAAGTCTCTTGTGGAAAACGGAGTTTCTCAAGAGATAACTTAAGAGTCCTGTTGGATCAGACCAAAGACCTACCTAGTTCAGCTTCCTGTTCCCCATAGCTGCCAACTTGGTGCTGGATATAACATATAGATATCATGACTAGTATCTACTGATAGCTTTATCCTTTGTGATTTTTTCTAACCCCCCTTTTAAGCCATCTAAGTTGGTGGCCCACCATTGCATATTGTGGCAGCAAATTCCTTAGTTTAACTATGCACTGTGGAGAATCTTCTCCACAGTCTCGCATTAAGAGAAACAGAGAAAAATTATCTATCCAGTTTCTCCACACTGGGTATCTTTATCATGCCCCCCCCGCTGTCTTTTGTAACCTTTCCTCACAAAGGGTTTCTCCAGCCTTTCCCTCTATTTACTTCTTCTCTGACCCTACACCACAGTGGAGCATAGGATTACAATTAACTCAGTGGTACAATTATCACAGCACTTCATCAAGGTATATAAGACTCAGCCAGGAACACAGATAGTATATATCAATACATGTGGCATGAGGTTTCATTACTATAACTGAAAGTCTAGGGTACCAATGAGGACTTTAGTGATAAGATACTTTAGTGATAAGAGAACAAACTACCTTATTTTTTGCACCATAACACTCACTTTTTTCCTCCTAAAAAGTAAGGGAAAATGTCTGTGCGTGTTATGGAGGGAATGCCTATGGGTGGCATGCCTACAGATTTCCCTCCTCTAAAAACTATGTGCGTGTTATGGTCTGGTGCGTGTTATAGAGCGAAAAATACGGTAGGTCCAAAATGGCCCCAATGAGATATGAATTGCAAAGGCATGTAAAGTAAAGGGACTGCGTACTTATTTACTGTCATTGCTGACACAAATCTCTCTCATTTTCTGTCATTTTTGAAGAGCATAACTATTACAAAATGGGAAGATGGGCCTAAATAAGTACAATTTCTGGCCCACACCACTGGTTTGGAAATTGCAACCACAGCAATTAGCATTTCCAGTTTCCAGTTCAGAGGAGGTCAGACGGTGGGGTTATCCTTGGAGCAGTTGTATATTACCTCAAAGGAAAAAGTAAAACAGAAAGGCAGCAGTCTGAGAGACTTTGCACTCTTGACTTGGCTTAAGCTTCAGTGAAACAGTATCCTCAACCAGCTTTCTGTTTACTTCAGTCAGCTGTCTGTCTTCCACATAGTGATGAACTCACTTGCTTTCATTCAAGAAGACCCCTGAATCCTATTCTCACAGTGGCCTGTTGGAAGCCTTCGAGCAGGACATGACCACAACAGGACTCTTTATGTAGGGCCTATTATTATGGATCACATCTACATTACTATCCTAAACCAGGTTTGAACAAGTTTAGGTTTCCCAAAGGAATCTTAAGAAACTGTAGTTGTGTGAAGGTGCTGTGGCCATTTTGTGAGGAGATAGGTTGTTGTCCTGAAGATCATTGGGGTTGGGGGAAGAGCCATATAATATGACAATAAAATGACTTTTGGTCTATAGGATTGCCGCATAAGTGAATATAAAATATTTTCAGTACGACATTAGACCAGGGAAGGGGACCATGCAGCCTCCAGATGTTGCCAGATGTTCCCATTCTCCCTAATCATTGGCCATGCTGGTAGAAACTATTGGGGTGCAGGGGTCCAACAACATATGGGGCCATTATGGGGTTTTCCACCTCTGCATTAGACAAAGACATCAATCATGACAAAACATGTTTCTGATGTTTTAAATTTCTTTTTTTAAAAAAAATCCTCCCTGAAAGGCAGCTTAGAAATAGGCATAAATAAGTAAATATCAATCCACTGATGAAAACTGAACTAAGAAAACATGTTTACAGGTGAATCCTGAGTAGTAGTAGTAATAATAATTAATAATAATATTAATAATAATTTTATTATTTATACCCTGCCCATCTTGCTGGGTTTCCCCGGCCACTCTGAGCTGCTTTCAAACTTTAAAAACTTCATGATATAGGTCTGCCTTCTGATGTTTTCTAAAACTTGTGTAGTTCTTTATCTCCTTGACATCTGATGGGAGGGTGTTCCACAGGGAGGCGACACTGCCGAGAAGACCCTCTGCCTAATTCCCTGTAACTTCACTTCTCGCAGTGAGAGAACCCAGTGAGTGTTGTAGGAAGATGCTTTAGGGCTAATTGGCAGCCAAGCAACAGACAACAGACAAGCCTGAGGCTTCTTTTGCCTCATTTTTAAATGAGGTGAATAGACAGTGATTGCACCCTAGAACTGCCAAAAATTGTTGGGCTTACAGTCCTGAATCCACAAAAATGTTGAGCTCCATTTCTAGACACCCCCCAAATACATTGGACTGGTCTGAGGAATTCTGCAAGAGGTTCTGTCATTCTGATTGCAAGAGACAGAAACCACTTTACTATGTTAACTCAGAAGGGAATCCCACTGATTTCCAAAGTGCGCTTAGGACTGACACTGTGCAGCCCCATGCTATGCATGTATACTCAGAAGAAAGCCTTTCTGAACACAGTGGGACCTACTCCAAGCATGGCACTGATGTAACACTGAAATGCAGAGTTTGAGATTCAGCTTAAGCAGTGGCAACATCACCCCTATCAAAAACAAGAGAATTTAATCTCTTGGTGTTTAAAGAACATACACACACTATCTAATTTAGAGAAAATGAAGCACTAGCCTAGAGATTTTTGAAAGGCTACATTTGGGCCATCAAATTTAAGTAGGGTTGAAGACCGAAACCCCCCCCCCAACAACCACTTGTTACTTTGTGATTCTACCCACTTATCCATTGCCTGCTCCTAAATTACACAAAGAGAAATTAGATACATTTTCAGTAGCTCATTCTCAAATCTTTTCCATGACTCAACATTACTCCTTTTGCCAAACTAAATACGTCTGAGAAAGGTTGGAAACTTTAATGGAAAGAAACATAAAACTTGAAATATGTAAAGGGGAGGAGGGAGGAATCAGACTCTTCTATGAAGCCTGTTGAATCACAATTCAGCAATTTAAGGGATGCAGAAGTGAGATGTTATAACTCGATTTAAAGGGCTTTTGAGATAATAATTTTGACCATGCTAAATTGAAAATAAAATAGATGCAACATTTAGCTTTCCATTAACCTGCAGGGGCTGAAGCAGTGAACATAGTTGCCCAATCACATTGAAGAGAAGAAGAAGAGTTTGGATTTGATATCCCGCTTTATCACTACCCGAAGGAGTCTCAAAGCGGCTAACATTCTCCTTTCCCTTCCTCCCCCACAACAAACACTATGAGGTGAGTGGGGCTGAGAGACTTCAGAGAAGTGTGACTAGCCCAAGGTCACCCAGCAACTGCATGTGGAGGAGCGGAGATGTGAACCCGGTTCACCAGATTAGGAATCTACTGCTCTTAACCACTACACCACACTGGCTCTCATAAGCAAACATACAATAAAACAATAAAACATAAACCAACAAAAAAACAAACAATCCAAGGAAGCCTTTATGTGAAAAGAATAAATGTCAGGATAATGAATAACAGTAAACCTCATTGGCATGATGCACATGTGGGAAATTGTCCTCAAAATAATGCTTGAAGCCAGTCCAGCAGAGATGTGACAAAAGAGCTAAGGGGTGAGGGGAACATTGATGGCTCCTCAATTAGGGTGAAGTGAGCTAGCTTCTACAAAATAGCTTGCAGCTGAGGGTGGGGGTGGGACCCTGCTGAGTATGAGATGCTTGTGGGCCTGCTGAAAGCCAGAAAAGCAAGGGGAAGCTTACAGGGACATAATTAGGATGTAACAAAAGCCGTTGTGAATCAGACCAGCACTATGGCTGGTTCAGCATCCTGATTCCTGCAGTGACCAACCAAATGCCTCCGGGAAGGCTATAAGCAAGGCTGCTAACAGCTGATATTTTGGTGCAAACGGTCTATGAACCTCAAGGCTACATATAGCCATTGTGACCAGCCTTATTTTTCATGTTATCTGTCCAATCCCATTTTACAGCCTTCAGGATATTGTCCATCACCAAATCTTGTGGCAGTGAGTTTCATAAAACAATTGCTTGATGCATGAAGAAGTGTTTCCTTTTGTTTGTCCTGAATCTCCAGCATCACTGAATGAGCACAACTTTCGTATTAACACAAAAGGGAGGAAAACATCTATCCACTTTCTCCTAACCATGCACTTCTGTCATGTCCCTCCATACTTGCCTTTATTCTAAACGAGAAAGCTCCAAAGGTTGTAACCTTCCCACATAGGGGAATTGGTCCATCCCCTTGATCATTTTGGCTGCCCTTTTTCCAAACCTTTTCCAACTCTACAATATCCTTTCTGAGGAGATATGAGGTAGCCAGAAATGAACACAGTATTCCAAGTGCACTTGCACCATAGATTTGTATAAAGGCATTATGATCCTGACAGTTTTATTTTCAATTTCTTTCCTAATGACCCCTAGCATAGAATTCACTTTTTTCACGGCTGGCGCACACTCGGTCAATGTCTGAACTGAGCTACCCAGCACGGCTATAGGTTCTTGTTCCTGGCAAGACACTGTCAGTTCAGACTTCATGAGTGTATATGTGAAATTAGGGCTTTGGGCCCAATGTGCATCACTTCACACTTGCTTACAGGGAAAGTACCTCACGAAAGACTTCTGAGGAAGCTTAGCAATCATAGAAAAAGAGGTGAGATCCTTTTGTGGTTCAGGGACTGGTTAAGTAACAGGAAGCACAGAGTGGGAATAACTGGATAATTCTCCTGACTGAAAAAAGTGGAGTCACCCAATGATTGCTATTGGGACCTGCGTTTTATAACTTGTTCAAAAACTATCTTAGGGCTGAGCGGTGATACAGCCAGGTTTGCTAATGATACCAAATTGTTCAGGATGGTTAAAGCAAAATGAGATTGCAAGGAGCTGCAAAAAGATCTCTCCATACTGGGTGAATGGACAGTAAAATGGCAAATGCAATTGTCAAAGTATTATTGAAAGTCTACAGGACCACCTCTATCGATATGCTTGTTGACACTTTCAAAGAACTCTAATAGGTTAGTGTGACAGGACTTGACCTTGCAAGAAACCATGCTGGTTCTGCTTCAGTTACAATTCCAAGAGTGGCTTAACAACAAATTCCAATTCCCAGAGAGCCCTGGGGATTGTGTCTCTGTGAAGGGAATAGGGGTCTCCTCAGCACCCTTAACAAACTACAGTTCTCAGGATTCCTTGGAGGAAGTCATGATTGTTTAAGGTGATGATACTGATTTAGAAGTATAGTGCAGATGGGACCTTTGTTAGTTTTTTGCAGATAAAGTCGCTCAGATTCGGGAAGAGGTAGACGCCACCGTGGGAGCAGGGCCGGGGCGGGAGAGTGCTAGAGTCCTGTCTAGTCAAATTGCGTGGGATCAACTCCAATCTGTTACCGCCGAGGATGTGGACAGGCTGCTTGGACGAGTGAAACCAACCACCTGTCTCCTTGATCCTTGCCCATCCTGGCTTATAAAAGCTAGCCGGGAAGGGCTGGGCGATGGGCTTCGTAGGGTGGTGAATGCTTCCCTCCGTGAGGGAGCCTTCCCAGACCCGCTGAAAGAGGCGGTTATTAAACCACTTCTTAAAAAACCATCTTTAGATGCGGCCACGATGGCCAACTATCGCCCAGTCTCAAATCTTCCATTCTTGGGCAAGGTGATTGAGCGAGTGGTTGCTGAACAACTCCAGGCACGCCTGGAAGAAGCGGACCATTTGGATCCCTTCCAGTCGGGATTCAGGCCTCATCATGGGACTGAAACTGCCTTGGTCGCACTGGTTGATGATCTCCGGCGGGCTAGGGACAAAGGTGAGAGCTGTTTCCTAGTTCTGCTGGATCTCTCAGCAGCGTTTGATACCATCGACCATAACATCCTTCTGGACCGTCTTGAGGGGCTGGGAGCTTGGGGTACTGTCATACAGTGGTTCCGCTCCTTCCTCCTGGGCCATGTTCAGAAAGTGGTGGTGGGGGATGAGTGTTCAGACCCCTGGGCTCTCACTTGTGGGGTGCCTCAGGGTTCTGTCCTCTCCCCCATGCTTTTCAACATCTACATGCAGCCGCTGGGAGAGATCATCAGGGGGTTTGGGCTGGGTGTTCATCAGTATGCGGATGATACCCAGCTCTACCTCTCTTTCAAATCTGAACCAGTGAAGGCGGTGATGGTCCTGTGTGAGTGTCTGGAGGCGTTGGAGGATGGATGGCAGCAAACAGATTGAGATTGAATCCTGACAAGACAGAAGTACTGTTTCTGGGGGACAGGAGGCGGGCAGGTGTGGAGGATTCCCTGGTCCTGAATGGGGTAACTGTGCCCCTGAAGGACCAGGTGCACAGCCTGGGAGTCATTTTGGACTCACAGCTGTCCATGGAGGCACAGGTTAAATCTGTGCCCAGGGCAGCTGTGTACCAGCTCCATCTGGTACGTAGGCTGAGACCCTATCTGCCCGCGGACTGCCTCGCCAGAGTGGTGCATGCTCTGGTTATCTCCTGCTTGGACTACTGCAATGCGCTCTACGTGGGGCTACCTTTAAGGTGACCCGGAAACTACAACTAATCCAGAATGCAGCAGCCAGACTGGTGACTGGGAGCGGCCGCCGAGACCATATAACACTGGTCTTGAAAGACCTACATTGGCTCCCAGTACGTTTCCGAGCACAATTCAAAGTGTTGGTGCTGACCTTTAAAGCCCTAAATGGCCTCGGTCCAGTATATCTGAAGGAGCGTCTCCACCTCCATCGTTCTACCCGGACACTGAGGTCCAGCACCGAGGGCCTTCTGACGGTTCCCTCACTGCGAGAAGCCAAGTTACAGGGAACCAGGCAGAGGGCCTTCTTGGTAGTGGCGCCCTCCCTGTGGAACGCTCTCCCACCAGATGTCAAAGAGAACAACAACTACCAGACTTTTAGAAGACATCTGAAGGCAGCCCTGTTTAGGGAAACTTTTAATGTTTGATGTATCATAGTATTTTAATATTCTTTTGGAAGCTGCCCAGAGTGGCTGGGGAAACCCAGCCAGATGGGCGGGGTATAAATAATAAATTATTATTATTATTATTATTTACTTAAACTAAATGCAGAAAATTCTAAATCATACCACAAACACTTCATTCCTGTTCCTTTATATCTCTTCAGTAAACCCTCACAGAGGAGCCACTGTCCAACTCTTTTAAGACGGTGAAGTACCAGCAGACACAGATGTGTTGTAAAGCCTGGTAGCCAGGCAGGCCATTTCACACACAAGATGGCAATAAAATCAGATTTCCTACCATGTGACTACTCAAAGAACCTTGGATAATCTCTCTAATGGGTGTCTCCAAACAAAACATATGTTTTCAAACATTCACAGTTCATGATATTACATCTCAGCATGTAATATAAAATTTATATTAAAAATTATAAGGTGTGAAAAAGGCCCAGAGGCAGGACACAATCTACTGTACACTATATATTTCACAGCGCGTGAAGTCCATGTTAACGAGGCTCTGGATTGGAGTTGCTATGTAAGTTGCCTTATATGTTTCAACATGTTGAGCAAAAGGTTTTAATTAAGAGACTGTGCGGTCTTGGTTGACTGTATGATATGTCTGAATGACTCTTGCTACCCCGGTCAAATATTGCAAAGCCATTAATAATATCAGGACAAATAGAGGAGATCATGTGCAAAGGTTTTGGCTGATTACATAATAGAATATGCCAGAAAGTAAAGCAAGTCAAGGCTGTCTTGGTATTTAAGGTCCTGTGAAAAAAGTGAACGGGGTTAGTCATGCCAGAACCAGGGCTGAGCTTGCCAAGTGCTTCTTTAAGTAACTTTTGCCAACATGACACTATCAATCAATCAAATGTTTATTACGGCTGACTGACCATTAAACAAAGCACAAAATATGAACCAGTACAAAAATCACAGCCTCAGTGGAACCCATTATTATTTAGGGTGACAAAACTAGGAGCTAACCATCACAGCAGGTCTAATAAATACCACAGCATTCGGAGACATTGCCACCTGTTCAGTAACAGATTTATTGGATTCCTCAAGGAAGGCACTCAAAAGAGTCTCTAAGGCCACCTCCTAATAAGGTGATACATTATGTGTTCTCTAACCCTTTGATAATGTCCACAGTAGGTGAACATGAGAGATTGTTTCAAGCTCCAAGTGGCTGCAAGGGCAGCACTGATCCATGACACTAAATAAGGCATGGATGACACACTCAGCGCAACAAACGATGGTTAAGGAGTCTAATCTTAAGTAACTCAGTCCCTCTCTCGTACCTTTTAACTATTTTCACCTGACATACAGTCTTTAAATCTTGTCGCTCAGCCGCTACCCCTCACAGAAAATTGCCATTATAATTTATATATTTCTGCCAGACTTCATGACATGCACACATGTAAATAACCCCAAGAACTTGTACTGAGGTCCCTCCTCCACCTATTACTTCACCTTACTTTCAGATTCAAAAAGTGACCACCAACACTGCCTCAAGAAGACTATTTAAACACAATAAATGAGAAATGGTTGAGAAAAAGCAGCGATAAATGCAAGCCTACATGACCACAACATTGCCTCTTGCTGGTCTTTTTTGTTTTTCTTCTCTGCAAGGTTCAAATTCCTCCATATAAACTTTCTTCCTGGATACTACTGGAAAAATGTAATGGTGGCTCTCATTACCGGAATTCTTGCTCAGTCAGGCTTTGGGACATGCTGACAAACTCAAGAGTCCTACCGATTCAGTATTCTTAAAGGGTCATCAGTTCCAGCATAAACAAGATCCACTTTTCTTTCTTTCCTGAAATTTTGTATGGTCAAAAGCAAAACAAACAAACAAACAAACAAACAAACAAACAAACATACATACGCTGCATTGTTTCAAGCAGCATACATGTGGATAATTTTTAGATGAAGGTACCTATGAAAGCAACTGTAAGCATGAATATTTCCATGCACACCTGACCTCCGCAGATGATGATGGGCAGCAGGGGCAGCCCTCTGGCCATTCCCATTTGTTAGAGGGCAAAGCTGTGTATGTTGCACAACATGCCATTGCCCCCTTAAACTAACCCATGGCCTAGGGCAGTGGTATCTTTTCAAAGAGGGACACATTTGATGAAGTGAAGGGCCGTAAGGGCCGACCAAACGTGTTGACCTTTTTTAGGGTTGAAGTTGTTGCTGGGGTTTCTTTAGGATTTTACCCCAGGAAATAAACTGCCATGGGGGCTGGATTAAACCAACCAGCAGCCCAGATTAGGGCCCCTGAGGCGGACTTTGGACAGGCCTGGCCTAGGGTATAGTGGAGGATGCCATCCCATTACAAATACTGAAGTAAGATTCAACTGGCAAAAGCTTCTGTATATGGAATGGGGTGGTGAACCCCAGCTTGTCTTTTGCTTTAGGCTATAAAATATCTCATAGAAGACACAATGGATCCCTCTGTTCCTCAAATACTGATGCCTATTGCATCATGGGTATAGGGGAGACACCTTGATGCTGGGAACGGGGACGAACCCAATTAGGAGTTTCAAGGATGGTAAGTAAGGAAGCAACGTAAAACTGGTGTCATTATATTAGCTACTTTCAATGGATTTGAATAGAGAATCAAAATATCAAAGTTTGGAGGAGGTCAGTCATAATTATTAGGGATTTTTATGGTCTTGTTGACAAGAAAGCCAACAGTCAAATGACGTCATGGATGGATTCAGGCAGTGCCGAGTGCTGAATATCAGAGAAACCAAAATCTGCCCAGTTCTTTTATGAAATTCCTTTTTCTGTTCAAGGAAGCATGTGTTAGATCATTCTTCCTGCTCAGTGCCAAGTCTTTAACTCCAACTTGTGATTTTCATTTTTAAAGCCAGCAATGCCTCAGAAGATTTGCTTTAAGCACACAGATGACTTTTGTAACTGGAAAAATGCATTTCATTTTGTAAAAATGAAAACTTCTATGGTTGCTTTTAGATTTACGCTAGGTTTGTTGAATGAATGAATCAAGTATTCATTAATTTGCTTCTGACCCACTTTCCAAAGGACTATTGCCCCCTTTCTTACAAGTAACTACATACTATGTTGCTGACTTTCCACCGTTTCCCCAGATTGGTCAATAGGATTCATCATGGGTGGAGCAAGAGATGTTATTTTATGGGGAAATGGTAACAAGACCTTGAAAAAACAAATTAATGATAAAAATGTGATAGGAAAGGTCGGAGGCCAAGATGGCGACGGAGGTAGCAGCCTAATTAGAGCCTCTGATTTTAACTAAGTGTTTTTATTAGTTTTAGCCTCTTCAAGACCCCAAAACTGCACCTTAAGGACCTTAAAGACTGTTGGTTGCCTGTCCTGTCGCCTCGTTTTAATTAGTTTATTCCTTTATACTTTTATTGTTTTATTGTTTTATCGTTGCACTGTTTACTGATACTGCCACACTGACTTACAACCTTGGAGCTCCCGGACGACGGATCGGCTTGAAATACAACCAAAGAAGCAGAGGAAACAGCTGAATTCCATTGAGCCTAACATCGATAAGATAAGTCCAAGAACTCCCCCATGAATACCCTTCCGCCCCAAGCTAAAGCTAAGGCTTAAAGCGGGAAAGGTAGGGAGGCTCCCTGACCCAACAGCCTGGACACCGGTTTTCCAAACTTTACCTCTACCTTTATTCCTGTAATAAAGTGCCCAATAAGGGAAGCTTTCAACCTAGAGAATGGTGTTTACAAGACAGAGCTATAAAGAGCTGGGGATCCCCCTCACCAAAGCGGCTGAACCCTCTACAAGAGGAAGGCAGGTGAAAATCTCACAATATTTTAAACCAAAAACAGACAAAATAAATAATGCTGACAAACGACACCCCCACGAATGGTCCATAGACCGCACCAGGTACGGGGAGATAATGGAAACAGACGAAGAAGGGGTGGGAGTCAATCTGGCAATGGAAATAAAACAAGTTGCCATAGAAGATGAAACCTCAGTGAATCAACCGGGGCTGGAGCAGGAACAAGAGTCACAAGAGGAAAACCCAGTAATTAAGACAGATGAGCCCTCCCAGAGACCAAGGTCCGGGGAGAAGATGGGGTTTCACATTGTGACGAATGAGGGCTTGGAGGACACAAGACCCCAATATCTGGACTTGGAATGCCTCCCCTACATACTAACAGGGCTATATAATGATCTGTTAAACGAACAGAAGTGGCAGATAGGCAGAGAACTGGGACACATCAAAGACTTCCTCTCAGAATGCTTGGGCCTACTTACCACTCTGACTGATATAACTAGGAGAATAGACAACTTGCATTCATATAAAATTCTCTCTAGCACACCAAACGATAACACCAGTAAGGAAAATAAAACCCGACATAATGTGGAAAAAAGGAAAACATCTAGGATCAAAGCAAACCAGAAGGGAAACTTAATTGACCCTAAGAAACCCCTCTTAAAGGGGAAGTGCCCCAGGAATAAAGAGAAGAAGCCCAAGAATGTAAAAATGGGAAGGAAGACAAAGCTCCCATCTCGAACAAAGAAAATGAATTTCACAAGACTATTTAAGCTACTAGAAAATTCAAATCCAATGAACCCAGTTAACCCAGTCCTGCCACCCCTTGATAACAGCCGAAGCCGAAGCCCAAACAAAAACCTCCATAAGACTGGGCTTTTCAGTTCAACAGAGGAACTCCATAAGGCTAGGCTTCAAAATTCAACAGAGCAACTAGCGCTCCCGAATGGAACCGCGGGAAAACCAAGAGAAAACCCGACCCCTAAGCAAGAAATTACTCCTAAAACAACATACTCTCACAGAAATCTAATTCTAAATAAACAAAAACTCATCATCCTACCTGTATATATGCACAAAGATCTCCTTTCTCCAGCACAACAGAGAATTTATATTCTCAAGAAAACTGAATTAGCCGTTAGAGGATTCGCCCCAGCAGAAAACATCATTAATGTTAAATTTCTGCCATCAGACAAGGACCTAAACAGAGTTGTGGTAACATTCAGAGACTGGCACACAACCAAACTAGTTTCAGACAATAAGGACAAGCTACAAAGGGTTGGATTGCAGGTGACTCGCCTATTTGAAGTGTCCGGTACTCCCATTCCTCTCATCGAAACAATCAAGACTGATAAGATAAAAATAAAGCCGACAATGTCTATGACGAACAAGAACTATAAAATGCTTCAACTAGAGGCAGACAAAGCCCCAAACCAGCTGGCTAAAAGTCCAAAAACCCTACCCCCAAACCACGTACCAGATGAAAGCTCCAACATAGAGAAGGAAAACCGCTTCATAGCAACTATTGAACAAATACACAAAGCTCAGGACGCACTAATTGAAAGATTAGCATCTATAAGGAAATCTATTACATTCCTAGCCACACCCATCACCAGGGAATTTAACTATGCAACCTATACCACAAAACCTTTATCCAACAGTGAGTGGAGACTAAGGCTATTCCTATCGCCAGAGGAACTCGGATCTACGGAACCACCTATAACAAAGAAAACAATAACACATCAAGCTGAAATAGCGGTACCACCAGGCAAGAACGGTTCAATCTTTGTGGACAACCTAGGAGTCCTAGACACCATTCACACGGACTGATATAAGATCACGGGGAAAGAACGTCCCTATGGGACACTAAAGAATGCCCAAGTTCACACACTGCCAAAATGTCCCACTACACACCCTAAAACGGACATAATGAATGATAAATCCCAAATTGGCTATAAACCTAAGTTTGAACGTCCCTTGAGATGTCTGACAACCAAAAATCGCAAGCTGTCCACCTGTACATGGAACATCGCAGGGTGGGGAGCGAAAAGCAAAGATCCCAACCTAATGGACTTCCTCACTAAATTTGACATCCTGTTCATCCAGGAAACCTGGTCGATAGACGAGCTCTACCTGGATAATTACCACTCATGTACTAAAAGAGCAACACCTAGTCAAAGAGGGGGCAGACCCAAAGGAGGCTTAGCCTTACTGTTCTCAACGCAGATACAAGCTAATATTATCCAATTACCCTCCAATGATGAATGGTCTGTAGCAGCAGTTCTAGATTTCGGACAAAGTAAACTGCTATGCATAAACTTATACTTACCTACATGTCGTCGGCAGGCACAAGTAGAACAACTATGGAAAGAAGTGGAAGCCCACGTGGTGCAATGGAGGAGACAACACCCGTCAGCCATGATATTACTAGCTGGTGACCTAAACGCAAGAGTGGGCCCTAACGACAACGCCCTATATGCACATTTTCACCAATGGCCTCCAGAAATGGAAACTATCCCACCCCTAATGATAAGATCATCCTACGATAAGACATGCAACATTGGAGGACTACATTTAGCACACATGACCTACAGACAGAATCTACACTTACTGAATGGGGCTGTAAAAGGAGACTATCCTGGTCAATACACATATTGGTCAGGACACAAACTGTCAACGATAGATTATTGCATTGTTTCCCAGGACCTGATCCCTAGGATATCAAAATTCACCATTACAGCAAGAGCTGAAAGTGATCATCTACCTTTATCCCTCGTGTGTGATTTACCCTTTGATCTGCCCAAACCACAACACAGATATCAACCAGATCTAACACCCGGATCAGGCCTCAAGAAAATCAGATGGAACGGACAAGTGAGCGAGCGGATATCTAACTGGTACAAAACTGAGGAGAGCTACTGTCTCTCAAAAGCAATTATGGAAGGATGCTTAGAAATAGAGGAGAGCGCCCCGAACATGATGACAACATATGAAATGCTTATACAAAAAATTCAAGGGTTTGTGGTAAAACCGAATTCCAAGTCTCCCCACCGTCGGAAAACTTCCAGGGAGTGGTTCGATCATGAGTGTATTACCTCCAAGAAATCATTGATCCACTCCTTCATCTGCCATAAGGATAATCCAACAGAGGATAACAGACAAAAGATGCTTGAAGCCAAAAGAAGTTACAAAAAACTTCTGACACAAAAGAAAAGATACGCAATGAAGTTATTATGGCAGCAACTGATAGAGGCCTCCAAATCAAGTAACCCATCATTATTCTGGAGAATCGTAGCTGTACAGCCGGATAGGGGCCTATCACAACTATCCTGCTGCATATCAATGAAAGCCTGGGAAACACACTTCCATAATCTTTATGAGGAACCTAGCGTTGAGTCCTATGCATTAGACATACCGGATGATCAGATACAGCCATGGCCAGCAGTCTCATCAACAGAGACCCATCTGCTGATTGACCAACTAAAGAACGGGAAAGCCCCCGGAATTGACTGTATACCAGCGGAACTATTTAAAACTAATGCGAACTGGTGGGCCCCCTTGCTAGCCTCTCTGTTCACATATATAGATAGAACCGCACAGATCCCATACGACTGGGGGACTTCCATCATTATTCCCATTTATAAAAAAGGCTCGAGGGATGATCCCTCCAACTATAGACCTATAAGCCTCCTGAATATAATAAGTAAATTATACGCTAAACACCTCAGCGAGAAACTGTGCGAATGGATAGAAAGAGCGAAGATTCTTGATGATGCACAGGCAGGATTTAGACAAGGGAGATCCACAATGGATCACTGCCTGATCTTACAGCACCTAGCTGAGAAATACACGTCGCACCACAATCACCACCTATTCGCAGCATTTGTAGATTTTAAAGCAGCCTTTGACTCCATCTCAAGAACTCGACTCTGGGACAAACTCAATAAATCATCCATAGACCGACGTCTGCTGCTACTAATATACAAACTGTATAACAACACACGACTTCGTATAAGATGTAGCCAAGAAGGTCAACTCTCTAATTTTATTAGAACAACAAAGGGAGTTAAACAAGGATGCATTTTGGCCCCCTTTTTGTTCAACATCTATATAAACTCCCTAATAGACCACCTACAAGGAGCGGATACACACGCCCCAAAATTAGCAGACAAAAAACTGCCTATCTTACTCTATGCAGACGATGCGGTTATACTGTCCCAGACTCAGATGGGCCTCAAAAGAGCTCTTAACAGCTTGTCCCAATATTGTAGAGAAGAGAAACTAGCAGTGAACTACCAAAAAACAAAAATCATGGTTTTCTCTAACAAAAGGAAAATATATAGATGGAATTTAGACAATCAGGAGATTGAACAAGTGACATGCTTTAAATATCTAGGAGTGATATTCCAAGCATCAAGGAAGAAGACTGCCCACATAAACTACAGCTCCTTTACAGCACAAAAAAGTACAACAGCAATCCTAAGATTCCATCGTACAACGGGAGGAAATTTCATTCCTGCTACAATTAAACTATTCGTGGCAAAACCAACAGCACAAATCCTATATGGCGCACCACTCGTCTCCCTCTCTAATCTAGACCCATATGAGAAGATACAATCAGGTTTCCTTAGATCACTCCTGCAAACACCTAAATGCGTCCCAAACGCCGCCCTACGACTGGAAGCGGGCTTATACAGCATTAAAGCCAAAGTATGGATAAGAACCTTATGCACTTGGTTAAGACTTAACAACTCGCCGGTTGGACTACTTTCCCTGATGCTTCTCGACAAATTCCAGTCTAGCTGGTTGAAGGGCATCCTCAGAAAACTGGCCACATATGGTCTCTCCCCAGAGTATTTATTAAGTTTAGAAAGGGGAAGGGCCAAGAACATAATCAAAGAAAGGCTCAGGGACATTGAAACCCAAAATGACTTTAACCAACTTCCGATAACTTATAAACCTCTATACAATTCCCAAAGGCCCCATCTAGCAAACTATCTCAAAGTTCTAGACAATGCTAAACACCGATGGGCATTCTCCAGGGCCCGCTTCAACGCTCTCCCTTCAGCTCTTCTAGAGGGAAGATACAATAAAACACCGATCGAACAAAGACTATGTCCCTGTAACAGCAATGAAATCGAAACCATTGGGCATGTCATCTTATACTGCCCATTATATCGAGACTCAAGAAAAGAGCTGATCGAACCGATTCTGAGGAAAATACCTCGTAGCACAGATGACACCTATATCAGACACCTCTTAGCTGACAAAGAGCCCGAAATTAACAGGTCCGTGGCAAAGTACTGTTACATTGCAACAAGAATAAGACGAGCAACGATGTCTACAAAGGAGTCCAAACTGTAAACATCGAAGGAATGATACTAAACAGTAGCGACTCCTGAATTGAATTTTAAAAACTTAAAACTCGAAACCTGGTCATAAATATAAGCACCAACTCTGAGAACTGGCCATATTTTTATTGCTACTTCTAGCACAATATTACTCTTAATGTCATATTTTATAAACTGTTTCCTGGTCATTGACCGTATTAAAGATATTTGATTTGATTTGATAAAAATGTGTTATTTCCTTTATAGATTTGTGAGAAAATTATTATCTTCCTCTAGAAATGGAATGGTAAGACGTCATCTTTAGAAAGTAATGTTTCTAACCTGGCAGGCACCTTTCTTAGTGGAATGAATTTTCCCTAGCTAAACTGCTACATCTGGGTGATCAGTGGGAGGGCAGAGGCTCTGGTCTGTGAATAACTTGACTGGGATCATCTCTCCCCACACCTCTTGATGAAGTTGGTATTTCCTGGTAAGGTGGAGGGAATGTTGAGCATAGACCTGGGCTCAAATTTGCTCTGAACCTTCAAGTTCACTGGTGGCCTTGAACCATTTCTCTGCCTAGTGTACCTCCCATGGTTGTTCTGAGGACAACATACTGTAAAAGCTGAGTATGTTGCTTGAGATAAGAGGCAGAACACAAAAGCGAAACATGTGAAGGCCCCTTCCTACAACTGGCTATTTTAAAAGAGTGCTATTTTGATCACATGCAAAATACTAGGAAAAGAGAATCAGCTATTATAATTTGTTGCAGTCAGGTGAAATCTACAGAGTTGCTTGCAAAGTTCTCCTGAACCAGGCTCCGCTAAAAACCTGGAGTTTGTAAAAGCAAGCCTCAAATGCGAAGTGAGCTTTTAATTCTTGCTTCAATCCTTCTCCAGCTAGGATAAAAATCTGAGCTAGAGAAGAATTCCCAATTTCCCTTCCATACCAGCCCTTCACTGTCTCCCAAAGCCCTCCTTGTTTCTCATACATGACAATTCATAGTGGAAGCACATAGGGAGAAAAAGGGTTGCTCCTTACTGCTCAGCCTCTTTGTCATGGCAAATGTCTGTAGGCTTCTGAAATTGTGCTATTGCTAAAACATCACATGAGAAGAAAAGAGGACAAATCTCCTTCCTCTCCTTGTCCCACTATTTACCCCACTGATCACCAAGGAAGAGAAAGCAAGGGTATGTTTTAGAGTATGTGAGAGGCTGATGGGGAGTTCAATTTTTCAAGCTCGTAAAATTGAGTTATCCCTGAGGGTTGGAGAGCTGTGTATGAGAGAAGATAATTTCTGAGTTAAATTCAGTGAGTATTTCAGAGTTAAATTTGAGGAGAGCAAGAGACAGCTTGCTATTCTGAACAGATTAGTTGAGCATTCCCTCTTATCCTACTTTGGATCCCAGGATCCATTTTATATACCAGCTTTATATTTAATTCCTTTTTTTTTTAACTCTGACTTGTTAATTATTTGCATGCTTGCTAGCCACGCACCCTGCTGGGTCAAATCTAGTGCATCAGTTATAGATCTGTAGCATGATTATAAGAGAGGAAATAATAAAAAGCACAAACGTCAAAATCCTGTCTTGAATACCTGTGGTTCCTTCTGAAAAAGACATAAGATTTCAGGTAATTTTCCAGCTGTTTGGGCCCCAGGGGCCAACAGGCTCAGATACAAAGCTTTGTACTGGTTGTCAAGCATCTTATTGTGAGCTTGGAAAGCCACAATTTCACCATGCCATGGAATTTGGGCGACCAAGCAGCTTGTTTTAGCAGCAAAATGGAATGCTGTTCAAAGAGAGAAGAGAGAGACAACTTGGAAACGTCTGATGCTACTTGGCAACCGGTTTGAGATTGCTTTACTCAGTGAAATATGACTTGTCCTTTATCACCTAGCTGCTCATGGCCAAGTTTTCCTTCTGCATTTTACATCTTTCTTTGATTCACCCTGCCTGTTGTATCTTTGGATAATTTTCTCAACTCTCTCTCTCTCTCTCTCTCTCTCTCTCTCTCTCTCTCTCTCTCTCTCTCTGTGTGTGTGTGTGTAAGTAATATTCCTTTCTCTTTAGTTGTGTAGGTTTACATATAAATCAAGTCTTTCAGTGCCATAGAGGCTAAGAGGCTGAACCATGGAATAGGTAGTCTCTGCTTGAAGTCTTGCGTCTTACCAGGTGGCCTTAAACAAGCTGCTACTGTCTTAGCCATAGTCTCTAGTATGAGAATAATACGGGGACATAGGAAGCTGTCTTAGATCTGGCCTGACCATTATATCTAGCATTATATTGCCTACACCACAGGTAGCCAATGAACCCTCTGGATGTATAGAACTACAACGCCAATCAGCCCTAGCCAGCATGACCAGTGGACAAAAAAGATAGAATTTGCAGTCCAGCAACAGCCATCCCTTCAGGATCTAAACATGCGGTGAAGTAATCAAAGGTGTCAACTCCACCCAGATTCCTAGGGTCCACAGTTCAGTCTCCTGCTGGGGTGTTGTGAATCTTTACTGCTAAGTATCTAGTGTTGAGATGATCTTTCTTCCTCTTTAATGGGGCCTTCACCCCAGTGGTGGAGCATATGCCCGTGCTGCCCAGGGCGGGTGTGCTCCTGAGGGGCACGGGGCACAGAGGGTGCCCTCCTACACGCCACAGTTCAGAGTAGGAGAGGGACAGGGAAGCTGCTGCTCACTCTCCTCAGCCAGGTCAGACATGACTCAGCAATGGAGCTTCTGGGTGCACCTCACCATGATTGAGGAGGGCTGCTCTTGGCCGCCAGGTCAGAAGAATGGCTGCCGCCCAGCGCAAGGTGTGCCGCTCACTCATCTGCCATTTTGTCACCCCCCCTCAGTCGTGACACCCTGGGTGCACCGCACCCCCTTCCCACGCCTCTGCTTCACTCCCCATGAAGGGGAGAATGTTCAGGAGGTTTGGGGGAGCAGGTGAATTTCTCAGATTTTTAAAAAGGTGTTTACACCAGAGACTGGGAATTCCGTTGGCCTCTAGATGTTGTGGGATGCTAACTGTCACCATCCAGAATGGCCAATGGACAGGGTTGATGGTAGCTGGAATACAGCAATAACTAGAGAGCCCCAGGCTCCTCATCCATGGTTAAAGGTAAAGGTAAAGGGACCCCTGACCATTAGGTCCAGTCATGCCCAACTCTGGGGTTGCGGCGCTCATCTCGCTTTATTGGCTGAGAGAGCAGGCGTATAGCTTCCAGGTCATGTGGCCAGCACGACTAAGCCGCTTCTGGTGAACCAGAGCAGCACACGGAAACGCTGTTTACCTTCCTGCTGGAGCGGTACCTACTTATCTACTTGCACTTTGACGTGTTTTCGAAATGCTAGGTTGGCAGGAGCAGGGACCAAGCAACGGGAGCTCATCCCGTCGCGGGGATTCAAACCGCCAACATTCCAATCGGCAAGTCCTGGGCTCTGTGGTTTAACCCCATCCATGGTTACAGCAAAGCAATTGGTTTGTTTTTTATTTAATATATTTATATGCTGCTTAATATTTTAAACCGTCCCTTAGCAGACAGAGTGCAATAGATATAACAATGAAACTGAGAAAATATAATTCAATGCAACTTCATATGAACCTACCTGGACCCTGCAATCAAAATGTGAGGTGGTTCTTCGTGTGCCTCCTCCATGACAGAATCAGAGGGTGGCAACACAAGAACAGGCCTTTCATGCAGTGGCTCCCTGTTTGTGGAATGCTGTCCCCAGGAAAGTTCACCTGGCCCTTTGTTATACACCTTTAGGCGCCAGGCAAAAATGTTCTTCAACTAGGCCTTTGGCTGATTAACACCTGATGCCCTTTTAAATAGATTGGGGGGGTTATTGGTTTGTTTTTGTTTTTATTATGCATTTTGTGTTTTTATATTGTATTTTTATGTTGTGAACTGGCCTGAGATCTATGGATGAAGGGTGGTATACAAATGTAAATAAGAATAAGAATATTGCACAAAATTACATCTCCCCCTCTTTTTTACAGCCTTTCCACCTTTCATAGCAGAAGCAAGGCTTTCCACAACACATCCACAACCTTTCATGTGTCAGAATTCTCATGGAAGTTATGATTCATCATGACTTAGGTAACATTATTGTCACTGTATAGGTTACAGGTAGCACAGAATGTACTGTATGATTGGCGCAAGGAGAACATTCATCAACGAGCCTTGGGCTCAAATGCCATTCCCTCCTTTCCCTCCTTTCTCATAAGAATGGCATCAGAAGCGGTTTTATTAGATTAATTGCTGTATAGTGTGTCATCTGACACCTTAACTGTTGCTAATATTAACTATGGTTAGTTGAAACAAGACAGCTTCATAAACTATGGTTTGGCTTATTTCAACTCACTAAAATTAAGATTTACCACTGATTGCCAGGATTCAGTCACTATGATAATTTATGATTAATCTAAAACAGAAAGGAAAGCTTTTGAACTCTTCCTTAAGGTCATACCACAGGAGGAAGCAGCAGGAGGAGGGGGAGCAAGCAAACCCAGGGGGAGGGTATGCGAATTCTCATAAACCCTATCTGAACCAGTCCAACGTCTCTGTATAAATCAGTGGCAAAACCTGACAGGTATTAAATCTAAGCCATACCTTAATTGTTAGGCCATATTGTAGCTTTAAACTTTGCAAGGTGCTTAAATGAAAATATAGTTAATATGTGAGACCGAGTTTTATCAACATTATTACATCACTGAAAAAGTGACCCCCATTTTCAGCAATCCTTGTCAGGGGGCACTAAAAATGGGTGGGGAGGGGAATGCCTGTGGGTTTTTAAAAAATGATTATTATTATTATTATTATTATTATTATTATTATTATTATTATACAAAAAACAACTCCATACATTAATGTTGCTTTTTTTTTATAAAAAAGGAAACTTAATTCTTCCATTGTTTTAATTTCTTTCATTTACCTCATTGTTAAACTGTCCTTCATCCCACTGCAATCCCATGGGGTTGAAATTCAGGTGTGTATGCACATCAATGAATGGCAATAGTTTCATTTCAAAACAATCTTTTGATGTGAATCAGCTCATCACAAATTTAACAGGGCTAAACTGAAGTCCTGTTCAGGAATCCCTGAATCTTTTCATGAAATTCCAATGGGGTAAGAAGGAGGAACTGATGGGCACTGGTGCCATTGTTGCAGTACAGTGGTGCCCCGCAAGACGAATGCCTCGCAAGACGGAAAACTCGCTAGACAAAAGAGTTTTCCGTTTTGGAGGTGCTTCGCAAAACGAATCTCCTATGGGCTTGCTTCGCAAGACGACAATGTCTTGTGAGTTCCTGCTGGTTTTTTCCCTCCCCCCCTTTTTCTAAGCCGCTAAGCCGCTTATCAGCTGATCCGATCAGCAGATAAGCCGCTAAAAGCCGCTAATAGCGCTAATCCACTAATCCTTCAATGGGCTTGCTTCGCAAGACGAAAAAACCGCTAGACGAAGAGAATCACAGAACGGATTCTTTTCGTCTTGCGAGGCACCACTGTACTTGTCACTCCATACACATTGGGAACTGAACTCCTGCACCAGGGAGCCATCCTTACTCATGTAGACCCAAAATGCAATCTAGAACTCTGGCCAGGGAGAATTCCCCTGCTCTTTGAAACACAGTCCTTTCAAGTAGAAGAAAAGAAATGGCTCAAAAGCAGCACCAGTTCAGGGGAGCAATGGATGTGAGTGGAAAATATCGTGAAATAGTGGTAAGTGGGGTTTTTTTCTTTTCGTTTTTGCATTAAAAAAATATGGAGCACCATAAAATTTGCTGCAGTGCCACCTGAGATCTGATTGCAAGAGCCCTCTAAGAGAAGATCCATTTTTATTTCTAGCCCACCTTATCCCAAGACCTCTGGGTGGGTAATGATTTAGAAGCTATATGTTAACAAAAGAAAGAAACGTGTGCTGAAACCCTCACATCCTCAAGGGCTTAGTGCCATCTCATATTCTCAGTGTTATCAGAATGTGGTTCCTGCCAAGACCAGCTTTATCAGTAGAATGGGAGCAGATTGTCCAGTGTGCTTAATTAGTAGGTAGAATTCCGTCTCTCTTCGTTTTGACACCAGATACAATCATTTTCAGGATCTCTGCCTACCCTAGCAAAAAAATTATATTTGGGAGCTGAATTTTATGACACGGGACTGCGGGGGGGGGGGAGGGGGGGGAGTGCAGATCAGTGATATTTCCATGAATGTTTTTATAAGTGGCGTGGGTCAGGAAATGGGGAGGAAAAGGCTACGATAAAGGAACCAGAAGAAAGAGTACCATATCCCATTTGCAATGTCAGGCACGCAGAGGGAAAAGATAAAATTCAGCTTTCCTAAAGGTAGCCTTACTTGTACACTTGAAAAACCACAGTACTGGATTTTTCTCTCTCCAGTGGCTAGGATGTCTCTTTGTCAGCCAAATGATGGCCTTTCTCTAACCCTGAGCATGGACTGACTCAGATGGCAAAGTAAGGTCAACTGAATAAGCATTTCCTGAGCAGCTTGTTTTCCTTGGAGAACTTCCACCCAAGCAGTAACTACTGGACCTGACCTTACATGGAACATTAATTTTATAGCTGGCAGCCATAAGGTGATACACCCCCAACTGCAGGATTCCATCTAGTGGACAATGGACCTATGTCTACATCACAACCTCTCCCCTCCCCCAAAAACCCAAACCCCTCCCAACAAAATAAGCACTAATTAATGAGTACACTTGTTGGCATTGTTGGCAGAGAAGCTAAAGAACAAAATCAGCATGTAGAATGAACTGACATCTCGCCCCTAGAGATTGCCCCTCTGTGTCAGGGTTAAGGCCCATTGGTGGAATGGTGGGTAGAAGCTTGCACTGGCATTGCCCACAGCCCATGCAGCTAGACTTGCTCTGTGAAGAAACAGAGAACTTCAGTCTCCCGGACATTCAGTCCAGAAACTATTATGTCCATTGCAATGACTCAAAGTTCCCAGGCGCTTAATGCTTGAACACTGGTAAAAAGATTTAATATCATGGCCGTCTATAGAGATAGAATACGTATAGGTTTCATTCATATGTCAGTGGCTTGGTGCAGGGAAATTTGTGCCCTTCCCAATGTTCCTGGAATGCAACTCCCATCAAGGGAGGGAGAGAAATTTGATTGAGTTTGCATTTATAGGCAGGTATATCCAATTTGCATGTGGCCCCGGAGGGTTGGGCTAGGATGAATGTGGCACTCAGGTGATTAATAATGAAATAAATTGTTAATATTTTAATCCCCAAAATGTGTGGAGTTTCAAAACAGGTGGTGTGGGGATGTATGTCTGAGTTATAATAGCATAGCAATCTCCAGTGCTTTTATTTTTCATCTAATATACACTTCAAAAGAGTACACAAGGGGAGTTGTAACTGTACAGTGCTACCTCTGGTTATGAACTTAATTTGTTCCAGAGGTCCATTCTAAAGCTGAAACCGGTCTTATCCTGAGGCCTGCTTTCGCTAATGGGGTCTCCTGCTGCACGCACACCTCTGGCACGCGATTTTCATTCTCATCCTGGGGCAAAGTTCGCAACCAGGAGCAGATACTTCCTGGTTAGTGGAGTTCGTAACCCAAAGCGTTTGTAACCAAAAGCGTTTGTAACCAGAGATACCACTGTACATCACACATAGGAATGAGGCTGCCATTGCTCTCTCTTTCTCTATTTGGGTACATTTACAGAAAGATTTCAGCACCCCAGGAGCACAAATCAAGTAACGTTTTTGTCTATTATCCCATAGCTAAGATTTCAAACCTTGTCACATTACTCATTTTGAGCCAGTAGCTCAACACTTAGTTTTGACTTACTCATACTTAGCATACCAGTGATGTGAAATTGATTTAACTCGGCATCAGGAACACACCTTCTACCTTTTCAGTTATCACATTGATTCCTGTGGTGGCAACTGAGACAGACCTCAGAAGTGAGGCCAAACATTGTAAAGAACCCCCTAAAGTTAGACAAGAGTTTTCTACTTGGGTATTCTCCCTGAGAGTAAAATATCCATTGTTTGGGCTTCAATTTTAACCTCCCCACAAAGAGTAATGCTTTTTTATTTCTAATGCAGTGGCTTCTGTGTGTGTGTGTACGGTGTGTGTGTGTGTGTGTGTGTGTGTGTGTGTGTCACAATCTTGTCACAACCCACACCGTACATCTAAAGCACTCTTATACCACTTTAACAGTCATGGCACCCTTCAAAGAAACCTGAAAAGTGCAGTTTGTGAAGTGTATCAACATCACAGAGCTATAAGTCCCAGCACCCTTAAAAGCTACAATTCTCAGGATTCTTCATGACTGTTAAAGAGTATAAGAGTGCTTTAAATGCACAGTATGGATGTGACCCTTGTCCAACTCCCTGCTCAATGCCATATCCGCAATGCAGGATGCAACTACAATGCTTGTCCAGCCTCAGCTTAAATATTTCCAGCAAAGCAGAGCCTTTCACCTCCCAAGGCAGTCCACTATTCCACTGTCAAATAACCCTTATCACTAGGAAGTCTCTTCTAATGTTTAATCCAAATCAGTTTCCTTGCCATTTCCACCGATGGGTTCAAGCCCAGCCCTCTGGAGCAACAGAAAACAAATGAACAAAGAAATCGAGGAAAGCAGTGGGGACACAGGCTATATATGACTGTGCATATACACACTGCCTCTGGAATGGAAGCCTTGTGTGTGCTGCATTTACACTGTACCCTGACATATGTCGTAGCTTCCTAGCTGCTAAATATCACTACTCTGCAACTGATCCACTATTGATAACCAAGGGCAAATCCTTTTAATCAAAGACCGAAACTCTTATAGATATTAGCTGAATTCACCTTAAGGATCAGAGAGGAGAAGCCACTTAGCTACTCTAGTGCTCTTCTCCGGCCAAGCAATGGCCTTTATCCATGCAGTCACATGATCACCTAGCTTTCTAGAGGCCAATGCAGATATCTTCCTATCCCTGCTACCCAAACTTATTGAAGCCAAGGCAATAGCAAGGACTGATCAATGCAAAACACTCATCCCCTAGCAGTTGCTTTATGCAGTCATTTCCTGTCTCCCACACTTCCCACTTCAATAAACGTCAATTCATACAACTGCTCAGAAGAGATGCTGTAGTAAAGCGAGTTTGGCAATGCAGTGTGGAACCCTCTTTGTCACTTGCTTAAAGGTGCTGTACTGTACTTCTCAAGAGTTGCCAGATGCAACATGTTCTACCGGAAGTGGGGGTGGGAATCATAGCAAATACAACAGGAGGATGAGGGAAATAATTGTGTTGAAGGTTGCTGGGTAGTGCCAGATTTACGTATAAGCTAAACAAGCTATAGCTTAGGGCCCCACTCTCTTGGCCCCCCCAAAAAAATGTAAAGAAAAACACCGTATTAATTGTATTTCAGTTCAACAATTACTTTGATAAAATACATATTTTGTTATGTGCAAATGGCTTTAGGTCCATAAATTACCATATAGCATATATTCAACACAAAAAGCAACAATTTGTTGTTGACGAAGGACAGCTGGACATATAAAGGGCCCCATTACCTTCAGTAGCTCATCAAACCTAAATCCAGCCCTGTTGCTGGGAGTGGAGGGCAGAGGGAAGATGCTGAACTTAGACCAAATATTGTGCTTTGCTTGACCTTTGGATTTTGAAGAGCTCTGGGGTTCAGTAGAGTAAGCCACATAACTGTATCCCCATGAAAAACGAAGGGAGAGGGGATTAGAACTGATTGTATGAGGGAAATGGTAGCAAATGTTCAAACTTACTGAAATAAAATCCTCTTTCTCCGCAGACAAATTGAAGAGCATCAACCAGCTCAGCACCACAAAGTGTCTCCGGGGCAGCAGCAGTAGAGGAGCTGGTTAATGTAAGCAAACACAGGCCAAAGTAGAAGAGATGAATGTAGGACACAGTGTGCATCTTCACCTGCCAAAGAAGTAAAAGAGAGAGAGAGACTGCATCAGAGTTTCCCAGTAAAATCCTGAAGCATGGCCTGTTTGGCCTGTTTTGGGAAATTTCCCATTCTGCTTCACCCACCAGGTCCACACTGTTCCTCTCCCACCTCCTATTTACTGTGAGAGTTGGTTGCCATGTACCATGTGTTAGGAGGACCCCTGGTGCTTTTGACAAAAGTGAGCTTTAAAGCAAATTTGGCAAAGGGAAAACTTAGAGATTTGATAAGAGCATTAGCATTCGAGAGCCAGTGTGGTGCAGCAGTTAGAGTGTCAGACCAGGACCTGGGAGACCAGGGTTCAAATCCCCACTTGACCATGAAGCTTACAGGGTGACCTTGGCCCAGTCACTGACACTCAGCCTGATCTACGTCACAGGGTTGTGGTGGGGATTACATGAGGAGAGGGACAACCATGTACGCCACCTTGGAGAAAAAGTGGGGTATAAACGCAACAAATCCATAAAATAAATTCATCAACGGGTCTCACACAGTCTGGGACATCACTAGATTTCTCCTGAAGTGACATTAAAAGTGAATTCAGAAGCATTTGGCCTCAGATGACAACGTCTGGGAAATTTCAAGGGCCCAGAGTTTTGGTAGACTAGAGCACTGGTGGAGAACTTCTGACCTGGGGGTTGAACGTGGCCCTCAAGGCATCTCTATCCGGCCCTCAGGAGTGCCCCAAGGCCACATCCCATAGCCATCCTGCTCCATGATCTGAATGCTTTTGCCTGGGTAGAATGTATCCTTAGAAGGTCCCCTAGAAGGTTGCCTAGGAGGAAATGTGGCCCTTCGGCTGAAAAAGTTCCCTGCTGACCTGATAGTAGAGGGATTTCTTTCTATGTGTAGGGTGCATTTTTACCAAGCGCATGTGGTGTTCCCATAATCACAGAGTACATGTCCAATAATTTCTGCTTGGCAGGCAATTTTTGCTGGGGTGATTCTTTCCCCAGTGCAACAGCTACCGGATAGTTGGAACCCCCAGTCTACTGTTGCTGATAGTGAGAACCCACTACGCACTTGGTGTCCTGGACCAATTTCTGTGTTGTTGGATACACAAGCCTGGTTCCATAGACAAGATAGCACACAGCAGGGGCTACAAGCTTCAGTAGATTAAAATCCTTCCTTACTTCCCATCGCGTTAATTGATGGGGCTAAGACTAAGACTTAGGATCCATGCAGAGGGAACATCAAGATGCTGGTCTGATTAAAGAGATGCATTTTCTTTTTATCTTATACCACAGCAAGAAGCTGGTTCAGCTTTCAGGGCACCACCACCACCACAGGAGCAATGGAAAGAGACATTGCTGGTTTCCGGGGTGAGAACACCTGCATAACATGCTTGCAATTATGTTCTGCGCAGTCATGTTTTATGTTCTGGGTGAACCCTTAAAATATATTGTACGAGAATGCAGATGCTGGCAGGCCAAAGGTGTAACGAAGGTGGGAGAAGGACATAGGCTTCCAGGCCTAATCTTTCCTTCAGTGGCCCATTTCTGACTGGGAATGGCTGAGGATTTATTGCATTCAGTCCATCACCACATTTCCTTATTGGCCAATCAGATGTCTCTGGGAAGCCCAGAGGCAGGTCATAGGAATATAGAATATAGGAACATAGGAAACTGCCTTACACAGTCAGACCATTGGAGCATCTAGCTTAGTATTGTTTACACCAGTCTTCTCCAACCTTGGGTCCCCAGATGTTGATTCAGACTTGTTAGACTTGCATCCAAGATAGCTCACATTATATTGAAACGGAGACTATGCCTGCATTCACATGGCGGTTCATTCCATTTTCATGACTTTTCCCTAAGTGTTAAGTTCCTCATCATAGTTCAGATTTCACACAATGTAAAAGCCACTTCTGGGACTATAGTGTAATATAGTCCAAGTTCAATACTCTTTTCCTTATTATTTGCTTCCAGAAAAATAATAATCTGTTTATAACTAGTATGGAAATGAGTGCTAAACTTGCACTATATTCCACTATAGTCCTGGAAGTGATCTTTACAGCATGTGAAAGCTCAAATGTAATGTGGACATTAACAGGGGAAAGTCATGAAAATGGAATAAACTGCAATACGAATGCAGCGTAAATGTGACAATGTTAAGTTATACAAAAACCCTTGCTTTCCTTCACAATAAGGAAATATCTTCTAAGGTCCTAGGATAAGTAATGTTTGGGGCAATGAGTCTTCCTGCCTGCCTGGTCAGTTTTTCAGCATTGTCCAGTTGTGTGGCTTGTACAGAATCAGAAAACCCAATTCTGCACCCACTGGGGTTTAACTTGAGCCAAACCTTGTTTGCGGTTTCGGTCACAGAAGCTACTTTCAAATATAGGGCTCATCCCGGGAACATGTGAAGTCATTAACAGGGCACCACTGAACATGTGTTGAGTGCTTCCCTGCTTCCCTGAGCAACTGCATTTTGCCCACACATATCTGGGATTGGTGGGGGAAAGGCACAGAGAGCCCAGGGCTTCCAGACAGAGGCCTGGACTCAAGCCTCCCTTGATTGGAAATGGACATTCTCCCACCATGTGTGAGACAACCAGGGCAGGGATCAAGCCAAGCCACATCCCATGCAGTCAAAGGTCATGCAAATCAATCCTCTGAGGGAAGTTGTAGGGTGGGGAGGGGTAGAAAAACACGGAAAACGTCCAGAGTCCAAAGCCTCTAAAGGCTTTCCAGTCCCTTTGTTATGAAGACCGTTCCTGAAAGTGTAGGGAAAAGAGAGTTGCCAGATTCAACAGAAGACAAAGCTTCTCTAACCACCGTAACTCACAGAGTTGCCCCTGCCTCCCCCAAAATGCTCTCTTTTGCATAACAGTTAAAAGCACAGGAGCCCTACCCTGAGTATCTTATTGATCCTGGCAGCTAATAGGTAAACCCAGGCAGTGTTACAGTTGTCAGTTTGCAGAGGGTTTAAATCAACAGATATAGTATGGTTCAACTGCAAAGGGCAAGGCGAAATGGATTGGGTGTGGTCCAGCTACCAAAGCAGCTCTAAACCCTTGTATAAATGCTGTTTAAATTAGGATTAGCAGCTGCTTTGTGTTACTGGAGCAGCACAAAGCAGCTGCAGTGAACTGATCTCTCCTGGACATCAGTGACAATTTAGTCACATTCTTCCCCAGAACGTTTGAAGGACCAGGCGGAAATGGCAAACACAAGCACCATCAAAGCACAAAAGCACTTCTTATGTTTTGTTAGATTCAGAAGCAATTGGGAATACCTAAACACCTGCTAGATAGGAATTCTGAAATACAGCTGGGACCGGTTCTAGTGAGCTGCTAATTACTTCTTCCAGGACACTCCATTCTGAATCTCCTTGGTTTTCTCCAGCTCCCTGCAACAGATGCTCAACATTTTCTGGCTACTGAGAATGGAGAGGAGATATGATAATCATCTTCAAATATCTAATGGGCTGTCACATGAAGGATGGGGCAAGCTTGTTTTCTCCTGGTCTGCAAGCTAGGACTCAAACCAATGGATTCAAGTTGCAAGAAAGGATATTGCAACTAAACTTCAGGAAGAACTTTCTGACAGTAAGAGCTGTTTGACAGTGGAACAGACTCCCATGAGAGGTGGTTGTCATTCCTTCCTTGGAAGTTTTAAAGCAGAAGTTGGATGGCCACCTGTCATGTATGATCTAGTTGATATTCCTGCATTGCAGGGGGCTGGACTAGATGATTCTCGGGATCCCTTCCAAGTCACCAATTCTGTGATTCTCCACCCCCAACCCACTCACACTGATACCTCCATCTTGTTTCTCAGCTCTGTTTTGGTCACATTAACATCATGATCCTTTGTTATATTGAGTAATCCTTCATATATAAGACATTTCTCAACTCCCCCCCCCCCCCGGACTGTATCATACCCCAACATGACCAAAACCCCAGATCCAGAAGAGCCTATGCAAATAGGAAAAGAGGATATTCTCAATGGCTGGGTTCACCATGGTTGTAAAGCAGGTTTGGTCTCAGTAGTGTCTTCTTTCAGTTTGCCCCATATGGCTGCCATTCACTCTCATTGGAAAAGTACATGGCAACCTTATTCTGTAAGGAATGACTGGAGAACCTGTGGTCCTCCAGGTGTTTGTCAGCCCCACGAAGCACGGCCAACAGACACTGCTAGCATAAGGGCAGAATCTACCCTTGGCAACACCTGGACTGGTCCTACCATTCAGGGAGCTCATGGTTAATACAGAGCGAGTGAGGATCCATTGCCCCTGCACAGGTCCTTGCTCTTTGCAAGCCAACACTCTATGCCCACCTATGACTGGTGGGTTAATTGCTAGTTTGTATTAAAACAGCTAGTATAGAAGCTGGAACCATCACTTTCATTCATCATAATGACATTGATACAATGAAAACATCCAACACAAAGGCCAAAATGAGCTACACCAAGGCGTGATTGGAAAATACCCCTTCTTCGCATTTGCAACATGAGTCCTCCCTCAACTTTGTAATGTTAAAAAATAAATTGGCAAAACAAAAGAAAAACCCTGAATGCATGAACATGACAGTAAAGCCCCTCTGTATTTCATTCTTAAAGCTCTGAAGAGGTTATGTTTTAATAATATCTCTTCCTCTGTTCAATGATATCTTAAAAGCTGTTGCATGCAGAGGTAAATCACCTGCTGACTTCATGCTCTTGCTTCCAAGGATGCAGTTCAAAGAGCTCTTCCATCATGGTCTCAACGGAATGGCATTGTGTATCTGTCTAAGAACACTGTGTGTTTAGCAGGGTGTTCTTAATTCACATCTGGCCTTGCCTCAAACATAAGCCTCATTCAGCAATGTTACATTTTTAAAAGACTTTTCAGGAGAGTTACGTTGTAAGTGAAATATCAGTTCTGGGACAAGATATAGGGTCTCCATGTTCCCCCCCTTCTTTAGTGCAAGCCAAGAATATGACACAATGCAATTGCCAAGAGTTTCAACACTCCCCCACCCTGACAAATTATAAAACAATCAATGACTTGGAGGAAAGGGATGGATTCATATGCTCCTAGGCCAAATGGACCTATGGACCTAGCTCTGAAAAACATAAAATTGTCCCTTAAAAGATTATTCAGGAATCTGACAGAAATAATGCTCTCTTCTGTACCTTTCCTGTTCTTTTTCATTTAGATGGGGATGGTGGGATTCATAAGAAAATACTTACAATGATCTAACAATTTGGCCGCTGGTCTTTTCAATAGGTCGGGGTGTGTCCAATTTATTGTATGTCCAAATTGAATGGGAAACAGAGGCCTTTAAAAGCACGCACTGCCATGTGGGTGGAGTTTTATCGAAGCATCTGATTACATTTGGACTCTGAGTCTGACTCAGGACAGTGCAAGGCAGGCTAAACACCCCTATAATGAATGACCAATTGTGTTTACAGCTGGGATTTTCACGAATCTCTCTTTCAGGAGAAGATCCAGTGTCTACTACATTTGGAGAGCGGCGGTCCAAAACAGTGGCACTTAAGGAAGCCAACAGATGGCTTGCTCCATGGCTTTTACACCTTCCTTGCCCTTCCGCAACTCCTCCCATTCAACAAGCTTTAAATCAAGCAGCACATATGAATGTTCCAGCGAAATTTGGGTGAGCGCTGATTCGTCTAAATGGATGACGCTTCCAATTGACTGAAAACATTTCTCAGAGACACAGCGGTGGCAGCAGGGATGCCACAGATTAAAATGCATTCATTTGTATGTTTCTGAACTTGTCTGGCTGCCCCAAGAACCAAGTATCAGTCTATGCTTAGTAAATACACACGCAAACTGCTCTACTTTCAAAGACAGCACCACAAATCATCAATCTGTTACTAGACACATCTTGTGATATAGAAATAACCTAACACAATGGATGCAATCAAAGTAATGCAGTGGAAGATTTAAACAAGAGGTCTATATGGATGGTTTTCCCAACCGACAATCACAAGTCACACAGCCTCTAGTTCCCATGGAAAGGGATTAGCCAAATCAATGCAGACAGCAGAATGTAAAGGAAAGTTGGGGGTAGACCCCCATGCTTCTAGCTCATATGAAAGGGTCTAGCAGAATCCAGAATGTTGGGGAAAGCACCCATACAATATATTGCTTATCTCTTTCTGAAGATGCCTTTTACCCTTCTTAGAACTTCTGGACTAAAACTGCAGTCCTTCTTAGACTCACTAGGGAGTTAGTCCCTTAGAGCTTAGTCAGATGTGGTTCTCAGTTAGCATGTTTAGGTCATGCACACCAAACTGGCAGAAGCTGTCTTCACTTATAAATTGGGATAGCTCAGTTGATTTCAGTAGACCATGGCTAAATGACAGCAAGGAATCTGTAGTATATTGGAAATTTTATATATATATATATATATATATATATATATATATATATATATATATATATATATATATAACAACCTCAGTAGTTTAATTCCAACTCTTCAGTAAACTGAGCAAAGGATGCACATAGTTATGGAGTTGTAACTCTGACTCTCCAATGGCTACTGAATTCAGCAAGATTTGCATTGCATTCTGTTTGCTTCTACTGTTACAAAATTCCCCCATCTTAAAATGAAATGGATAAATCCTACTTAGATAATTAAAAAAAAACAAAACTAAATTGGCACCTACTGCTTTAGAGACTGTGTCAGCTGTACAAAATCTTGCTACAAATGGAAAAACAAAACAAAAAAAATTGTTCTTGAAGGATATAATCTTGCTGAGAATGGAAACTTGAGTGAAGGCCAGCTGAAAGAAACAGAGGTCAGTGCATCTACTGAAGCCAAAATTAACCTTAAAAGCTTTTTATGTTCTTAAGGAGCAATGACTAGTAATATGGTATAAAAATTCCATCTCCAACTTTGTCTGACAAAAGCCTCTTTGCAGAGTGCAAAATAAAGCTTGACATGAAGATATCTCTACTTTCCTTAATGCAGAATAACTTAATCTTATCATCAATCTGCATAGCCAGCAAAAGCTGTACATGGTTTCTGTTTTAGAAAAGGAAAAACAAACTTAATGTTGACTTAACAGGAAAGCATTAAAAAGAAGTAAATGTACAACACTGTCAGAAAACAGCTGTACGTTCAATGTTAATTCTGTGCATATAGCAGTCTTACAGAAGTGAACCAGCTACCTGCTGTCAAATGACTATCACAATGTCAGCATTTGCACCTGCAGAGAAACTTTAAAATTTCTTGCTCCATGCTAGCAGCACTAGCTACAGAAAATGATGTTAGTAGAAATTTCAGATATGACAACCTAGCCAGAATTTTGCAAAAAAAGTTTCCCCAACACAAGCTGAATTCCTAAGTACCTCCAACAGCTTTACCTCCTCAGTTACCTAGCTGTGTTCAGAACAACCATCACATGCAGTCATTCTTCAGCTCTGCTAAAACTGTCTGTTCAGCAGTTTAGAAATAAAATTCCCAGTACAGAAATAATGACACTGAAAAAAGTGCATATAACACTCTTCTAAGCAGAATCAGATTACACACAATATAATCATAATATTTTCTTTAAAAAGAAAAATCAAATAGGAAGAAAGATTTACCTTCAAGAAATCACAAAAGCAGCACTTAAATAATTGTGTTGAAAGACTGTTGATTTTTTCCATTGCTTCTTAAGTGCAAACTCTGGAAATGAATTGGTTAGCAGTAATAATGAGGTGGGGGAGGGAAAAAAGGGAAGAAAAGAAATCCAGAGAGAGGTGAGATGTTGAGAGCAATGTCACATTTCAATATTGAGGACTTTTATTCCATTGCGCAGGCTCTATCTGCACTGATTTTAGCAGTGACAGTGAGATTTAGCAAACAGAAGAGGGATTTAGAGAAAATCCTCACATTTATCTACATTACACAGACACTGTAGACAGGAAACAGCTGGGGGAACATTTGCCTTCTCTCTCTCTCCCTCTCCCTCTTCTGGCAAAGTTACTGAGTAAGGACTTTTTTGGGCATGGTGACAAATAACATCATACCTTTGCATTCTGAAACTGGAGCACTGGAGCATGTTCTCCCCCCCCCCTTAGAAGAATGTACATTAGCAAAGGGCAGGGGGAGGAGGAAAAACAGTTTAAGAAGTCAAAGAAACTGAAGCTGCAATGGGAAATGAAATGTATGAATGGTCACGTTTCAGCCGGCTTCACACACAGCCAGAGATCAGCTGTCGTTTACCTTTCAGCTGTACGAAATGAGAAGCTGGATGTATCTACATACACTTGAGCCCACCATCAAAACAAGCTCCTGCTAACATTAACTCTGAAATCACAAGTTTGCAGACTGATCTGTCATAGAATGCTTGATTGGAGGCTTTCTAACTTTTATTAAATCACATGAAATCACATTGCAATCTGCCCTACCTTACAGGCTAATGTGATTCCTATCCTCTCTGACTATAGCAAAGAGCACTTCCATTTCTTTTAATGGCTGCCTCGTGGGATTTTGTTTATTCTGTTTGTAAAAAAAAAAAAAAAAATAGTAATAGAGTGTTGAAGGGGTGCTTGGGAAAAGGGGTGCTTTGTTTACCAAATCATAAAATTTGGGTAAGTGTAAATTCTGAAGTGTTGTGAATTTGATAGATTCTGCTTAAAATGCAAACTGAATCAAATTTCTCTCCTAGGTAGATGATGGCAAAAAACTCTGGCTACGATTTTGCTGGAGGTGCTGCTGTCAAGGCGGGTGTCAGGAGCAAGCCAGTAATAACTCACAAGATGTCAGTGCTGTTAACTCTTTATTCACGTAAACCAAATAGCTCACGCCTAGTGATCTCAACAACTCTTCCCAGTAGGTCTTGCCCCAATGAGGCAGTTGCGAGGAATGAATGGCTCCGCCTTCCCACCATTCTCTAAGCCCCCCCAGTCCTTCACCAGCAACCTGAGGCTCCTCCTTCTTGTCTCTCTTTGCTCCACCCTTTTCATTCCTCTTTGTGTTCTGAGAGACCAGGTTTGGAGGGCAGTTGGGTGCAGCAGGAGGGTGAGACTCCCTGGCTTCTTCAGCTGCCTGCTTGATCTCTGCCTCTTAACCCCACTCCTCTCCAGCCACCACTTCTGCCTGATTCTGGACTGCCTTCTGCCCACTAGACCCTGTTGCCTCTATAGCTTCTGACACCTCCTCCCTCCAGTCTGCTCCTTCTCCCTCTGAGCAGGCAGGGCTACTCTCAGTATCTGATGGCGCAGGAGTGCGTTTATCAGTGAGAGGCTCCGCCATGCTTGGAGAGGGAGGCAGGGACAGAGAAGGTGATGGAACACCCAGGGACGGATGAGACAATAAGCATGTTGAATGATAAGTTGAAAGGGATTCTGAGGGTCTTCTAGTCCAACTCCTTGCTACAAAGGAATCTCCAACCTCCAATGAGGGAGAGTCCACCACCTTCTGAGGGAGCCTGTTCCACTGTTGAATAGCTCTTGAGGCAGCCCCCATCCAGGATCCTCACTAGCCGATTCCCCCACTCCCATCAGAGGCCACCACATCCTGCTGGAGCTCTCCTCTTGGTCCTTGGTCAATTCTCCACCTGCATTGCCCCGACTTGGCCACCCCACGACACATTTAACAGGAGATGAATGCATCATACATTTTTACTCCATTGCACTACAGTCCTTCCCCAATGAGCTAGGCTGAGGGAAAGGGCATGCATTCAGCAAGGACTCTACACCTTGACTTGTTCTGTAGCCAGTTTACACATTTCCACAGAGGCAGCATTGGGTTTTGGCAAGATTATCCACTTTTTATCTTATCGTGGTCTGAAAGGATCTTGTGTGAGATTTGATAAGCATTTTATTGACTCATGTTTGAAGGTCTACACATTTCCTAGAAACCACTGTCAGTATGAAAGGCGGGGGGGGGGGGAGAGAAAGATGACTCAGTAGAAGAGAGGCCAAGAAGTCCCTTGTCTGCTTCCCACAGATAAATCGTATTTCTCTTTCTGACTTACGCCAGGAATGCAACTTTCATCAGTTGAACAGATTCCTTAAAACTGTTGGAAACGCTGTCTTTGGATTTTATAACTCATACGATATAGAGAGTGAAATGTAGGAACCAGCCTCACAGAGGCGCCATGTTCTCAAGTTGATTGAGGGGCCCCAATGTGACATCCTGACATTGCATGTGTGACATTGCGAGGAGGCAGGGGGTGGAACCAAACACCCTCTGAACATGGAGGGGGCCTGGCCCTCTAAAAAAAACAAACAAAAAAATGGGGGAGGGGGAGACTGCCTCAGCCCCTAGGAGCCGCTGCCTATGCAGCCTCATAATGGGAATTAGACTAATAATAATTAGGGCTGCTTTGCAACAATCAATGCAGGTCTCCATGCGCTGCCTTTCGGCTTGATCTACAATTTTCTCTGCAAATGATTTGGGGTGTTACGAAATCTTAATTCAGAGTGACTTAAATGGTGTTTTCTGTGACGTTCCATTGTGCATAACAGAACTTGCACACCATTCACTTGAAACTGAAGCACCTTTATATGTATCTGAAGTTTGACATGTAACGTGTATCTTTTCTCGAATAAAATTTAATAATAATAATAAAAAAAAAGAAACTGAAGCACCTTGTATTTTTAGTGCTCCTAAATGCTTAGCTTTGGAGCAGGGGCACCAGCTCCAGCGGGACAAGCCCTTTTGCACCCCAAATATTTTCGGGGTGGAGGCCATGTTTCATTGGATTCATGTCATGTGCTTTAAACATTCTTTAAATTTAGGATAAGGTATGCAACCTTGGGATGTGGGTGGCGCTGTGGGTTAAACCACAGAACCTAGGACTTGCCAATCAGAAGGTCGGCGGTTTGAATCCCCATGACGGGGTGAGCTCCCGTTGCCTGGTCCCTGCTCCTGCCAACCTAGCAGTTCAAAAACGGCGCTTCCGTGCGCTGCTCTGGTTTGCCAGAAGCGGCTTAGTCATGCTGGCCACATGACCCGGAAGCTGTACGCCGGCTCCCTCGGCCAATAAAGTGAGACGAGCACTGCAACCCCAGAGTCGGCCAAGGCTGGACCTAATGGTCAGGGGTCCCTTTACTTTTTATGCAACCTTAGCGGGCTTTAAATGGGAATTATGGAGGGCACATCTACCAGTGGCTATTTTTTATGTTATCTAACCGAGTCCTTCAAGTTTAGAAAGAGCAGGCTTCCAGGTCCCAGGTGCTGCAGAAAAACAAGGAAGAGGTGCTCATGTTTGCTTGTGGTTTTCCCAGAGGCATCTGTTTGGTTACTGCAGAGAATAGGATGCATCCTTAGCCTCCGTGTCCAGTCACTGAGTCTCTTACGCCTGCTCACATTCAGTCTCCTTCTACACTTCTCTCTTGGATCCCGTGTCTCTTTTTTAAATCCCCTGACTTCCTTGGAGATGTTATCTGAGTCAACAATTGGGAAATTAAATTATTGTGCTCATCATGTCCTGCTTGCTGGCTTCCAAAGGGCATCTGGTTGGCTGCCGTGGAAACAAAATGCTGAACTAGAAGGGTCATTGGCCTGATCCAGCACGGCTCTTGTTATGTGTTTGTTACCAACAATGTGCTCTCAGTGTAGGTGAGAACTCAGTGCCTTGCTGTTCAGAAGGAGGGAGCCTAAAAACTACTGAATGATGACAGTGCTGTATGTGACTTCTGAACAGCACCTAGGAACACACTGTTGCTGGAGCAATTCAGTCAAACTTGATATCTTTTATACTCCTCAATCTACAGGTACATACTTCCCCAAGTGCCCCGGAAAAAAAGGGACATCCCATTTTTTTCTCACACAAGATCGCGGCAGCCATTTTGAGTGTCGTGATCTCTTGCGCTCTTCAGAAAAGCATGTGCTGGGGGGGGGGGAGGAGAGTGAGGCACGGGTCACGGGACTCACCTAGGAACATGCCCCATAACTTGAAAAAGATGAATGGTATGTGGGTGTTAATGGGAATAAAAGGTAAAGGTACCCCTGCCCGTATGGGCCAGTCTTGAGAGACTCTAGGGTTGTGCGCTCATCTCACTCTAGAGGCCGGGAGCCAGCGCTGTCTGCAGACACTTCCGGGTCACGTAGCCAGTGTGACGAAGCTGCTCTGGCAAGCCAGAGCCACACACGGAAACACCATTTACCTCACCGCTAGTAAGCGGTCCCTATTTATCTACTTGCACCCAGAGGTGCTTTCGAACTGCTAGGTTGGCAGGCGCTGGGACCGAGCAACGAGAGCGCACCCCGCCGCAGGGATTCGAACCGCCGACCATGCAATCGGCAAGTCCTAGGCGCTGAGGTTTTACCCACAGCGCCACCCGCGTCCCTTAATGGGAATAAGAATAATCAATAAAAAAGATGGTGGCCTGAATTCAACCAATCTGACGTGCTAGCGTTAGTTAGCGCAAAGGCTCTTGCTAGCACAGAAATTTGCCTCCTCTCCTTCTACCACATGCCCATGTACCTTCCTGACATCATCTCTGGAAGGTCAGAAGAACATCCAGAGGAGCACATGGATGGAGGAGGAGGGGTTTGTTCCACCCAGAAAGCAGGAACGCTTGCACAGATGGAGTGATCAGAAGAGCTTGGCGCTGAATTCCTCCCATTATATCTTAAGAATAGTTCAGCATCAGGACTACTTTTATGGACCTCCTGTGTAGCTTATAGGGGCTTATAGGAGCCCCATACTCCTTTTCCAAAGAATATCTTTCTCCATCTCTATATGTGTCGCCGTGTACTTTTGCTTTGCTCTTTGACTTCTACAGGTATAGATGTAGCCTTGTTTGCCTGTGTTACGATATGGGGAATGTGTGACGTAAGCCGTGCCAAAAATTATTAGAAAATTCGTGAGCCCCCTGGTGGCCGCAGCACCCTTTTTTCTTATGCTTTAGATCAGGGTATCCCAAACTTGGGTCTCCAGCCATTTTGGGACTACAATTCCCATCATCCCTGACCGCTGGTCCTGCTAGCTAGGGATGATGGGAGTTGTAGTCCAACAGCTGGAGACCGAAGTTTGGGAAACCCAACTTTAAATATTATAAGTGGGACCCACAATGAGACATGGCAAAGCATCCTCACCTCTTAAAAGGAGTGGTCCCCTTGGGGGTTCTTGCCAACCATTCCTTCCAAGAAGGGCATTCTGTTCACCACTTTTGTGTATATTTTCCAAGCAACACTCAGCATTTCATTACTACTGAACATCATCATCACCATTATTTAAATTGTATTATTTATTATTGTTACTGTTGTTAATATATTCTGCATTTGTATTAGAAGAGTTTGGATTTGATATCCCACTTTATCACTACCCAAAGGAGTCTCAAAGCGGCTAACATTCTCCTTTCCCTTCCTCCCCCACAACAAACACTCTGTGAGGTGAGTGAGGCTGAGAGACTTCAGAGAAGTGTGACTGGCCCAAGGTCACCCAGCAGCTGCATGTGGAGGAGCGGAGACGCGAACCCGGTTCCCCAGATTACGAGACTACCGCTCTTAACCACTACACCACACTGGCTCTCTCATCTCACTTTCAGTATTAGTTATACTGAAAGTGGCTAATAATCTGGTTGAAAACTTTGCCATAAAACTTTGGTCTCCCTCCCCTCTCGTGCTCTGAACATTTCCCTAGTCAGCTTGCTTTTGTTTCTCTGGGGGGGGGGGAACATGGTTGGGCCACAGAACAACCCAGGAGTTGATCTCACTAACCTTGTTAAAGGTAACATCCAACTCAGAAATGTGAGAACCTTCCCCAAGTTACCTCATTTCTTGTAGTTTGGGGTACATGCAGAGCCTATACAAACCCGTATTATATACTAATAGCAAACACATTTGCAAGTGCCAATCTTTATCCAGCCAACATGGTGCTATGCTATGCAAGCAGATCAGCAAGCTCAGGAGAACCCCAAGGTTTGCAGAAGTACAGAAAATCTTTAGAAGAGACTCCCCGCCCCAAATGGGCAAATAATGCATGCTCATAGTGCATGGAATACTGACTGTCTGTTAAAGGAGAATTATGGATTGGAGAATCCTGGAAAGGTTAACTGGCTGGCTTGCAAGCTGAAGAGGAGCAGCCCACACAGCAACCTTGTATTGCAGGCCTCCCATACCTTGTCTTTTTCACATTTCTCGGATTTGGTACTCGTACAAATAAATACTAGTATCTTCCATTATGAACTGTAGTAATAAGCTCTAGTTAGAATCCTGTATTTGAAGAAGAACAAGGCCTGCCTAGAAAAGCACTTTCTCTCGCTATAGCCCTCTGGTTCCCTGTGGCTTACAGCCCAATACTACAAAACCACTATAATTCAGCATAGTTTGGCAAGGCTGGCAGCCTTAGTGGTCTCCCGTTGTCAAGCCATAACCTCTTACAGTAAATTTTTAGAAACTATGAAAATTGGCTAAAGCCGAAGGTAGAAACCACACACAGACCCAATCATCCCATTAAATAACAGATTTTTGATAAACCATAAAGTTAAATGGCCTATAGTAACTGGGGGCAAAATTGCATTTATTTATCCCTTGCTTAAATTTCACAACTTCTTCCAAAGGAAACTTGACATTCAAAGCCTAATCAACAGGAACTCTTTTATTAGATGTACTGAAGACAGACACATACCAACTTGATGCTACTGAAACACCAAGGTGACTAGAACGCTGGGAAATGAGGCATGGAGGTGATCATGTTGGACTAAAGAGATCCAGATTTAAATTCCAGCTTTGCTGTATGGCCTTGAGCAAACCATGATATTTAACTTACGTTGAAAATGTGCATAGCAAAGACCTAACTTGCAGGTATTGTTATGACAGAAGGACTGCAATGATGGACTACATGACATTGGCTGAGATGACTGGCAGAATCCGTGATCAGGGGAAGGAGACGGCGGAAGAAGAATGCAAGAAGTTTAAAATTTACCTTAAGGACTACTATAAACTGTATGAATGTTAGAATGTCGAGGTTTTGAGAAAGAAAGGGTTACAGCGATATAAGATTAGAATGAAGGAAAGAATAAGAGGACAGAGGCTTGACAGAACTATTTAGAAGCTGCTGAAAAACTTTGGACATTGGGATACAGAAAGGGGAGGTATGGGGGAGTCCGAGAAACAAGGTTTATGAAAAAAGGGTACGAAACTATACATGTTTGTATGTCTTTTTATATGTTTGTATTGTTTTAAAATTTTTTTGTAAAACCAATAAAAAATTTAAAACAAAAACAAAAACAGAAGGACTGCAAAGTTCTTTGCACCCAAAATGCACGTGATCGATTGTGGCAATGTATTTCAATCCATATATCAGGAGTGGCCATTGCAATAAACACTGTTGTTTCAGGATTCAGTTTCTTCCACACTGATAGATCTAGCTCTGTCTGTCTTGCATCTGAATCATATGGACAGGGGATTGATGAAGCCAGTGGGCTGCTGATTCAGCTATTTGCATTGTTCTGAGTGATATATCTTCATGTCAGCTCCTATTTTCATGCATACCACTGGTCAGGTTCTATGTATTGCTTGAAATGCGTTAGCTTAGAACCCATAGGTGGAGTTGCCTTCATGGTATGGGCTTCAACAGCTCGTCCTTCTCACTACTACCCTCTGAAAAGCCACTCCTGAGGTTGGAGAACCTATCAGAGTGGCATTGGATGGGGCATGGGTGGGCTGCAGTGGGGGACCTGAAAAATCAGGAGTCATTCCCATTGCCCCTGGAAGTGCCTTGCATAAATGGAAGGACTCCACTGTTCTAAGCCATTGCATTTCTAGATATTCTTTCTTGTAATTAATCTACTTTGACACACAATTGCTAGCTGACCCTTGCACTCCTCAAACCCAAATGTCTGTACTCACCTTGACCCCATCTTTTTTCCAACCATCTCCCACTAATTAAAGATACCCCTTTTATCCTTCTTCTTTCTACCCTCTGTGAGCTGTGGCTGTATCCTCTGAGTACAGATTGGTTTTGTTTTATCCAGAATCGTGAAGGGAAGTGGACAATGTAGGCCAGAGGCAAGCTGGTTCAGATGTGAACATCTGCAGCTGCAGTAGCAAATAAAATACTCTCTTTTTCAATGCACAGCATTCTGACCCCCCCTCTTAATTTATACTTTACTACTTGATGATGTTTTCTTCTGTGCTCCTTATTCTCCTATCTCAGATTTACTACAACCCGAAAATGTTGCAGTGGCTGGCTGTTTGTAAAATAAACAGAAGAAACTGTGACATAGCACTGGGCCAGATGTTCCTGATAGCATGCTGCCAGCAGAAGAATTCTCATCCTTGAAGAAAGTTTTCTAAGTGGTCATGACACTCTTGGTCATGGTAGGTTTTTTGTTTTGTTTTGTTTGCTCCCCCCCCCCCCACTTTTTTTGGCAAAGCACTCAGTGCCCTAAGACGACTTCTTCAGACTTGGCTCCAGAATTGCCTGACAGACCTCCATGCACAATAAAAGTCTTAATTAACATGCTGATTATCCATGTGAAGATTTAGGCTCGATATATTTTTTTTCTAGCAGGCTAGCTTGAAAAGCTAGTTCTGTTGAGTTCAGTCTTACCGGCCCCAGTTGAATTAAAGTTAAGAGAAGGGCCAGGGCTTGAGTGCAGAGATATGACTTTGCAGGCACTACAACCCTGGTTCTAACTCTGACATCTCCAGCTGGGACTGGCAACATCTCCTTACCTGAAACCTTGGAGAGATGCTGCCAGTCAGTTTAAACAATGCTGAGGTTCAATGACCTGACTCAGAACAAAGGCAGCTGCCTATGTTTCTTTGTACAGTGGTACCTTGGTTTAAGAACAGCTTAGTTTATGAACAACTTGGATTAAGAATGCTGCAAACCCAGAAGTAGGTGTTTTGGTTTGTGAACTTTGCCTTGGAATAAGAACATGTTTCGCTTCCTGTTGAGTGTGTTCCATTTTTTAACTGAGTCCCTTGCTGCTATGGGAAAGCACGCATTGGTTTAAGAACACTTTGGTTTAAGAATGGACTTCTGGAATAGATTAAGTTCGTAAAACAAGATACCACTGTATATAAGAAGCATTTCTCACTAGACAGCAGAGACCACTGGAAACTCTCTCTTTGCGCATCAGACCAGTGGCATAGTGGTCCCGGGTGCAGAATTCTGAGGGGGCACAACCCAGCGTGCCCACAACAGGCTCCCTCGCAAAGGTTGTGTGGCTGCCACTTTCTGGAGCCACGGGTAGGCAAGCCGGGCCCAGGCTAGGTCTTCAAGGCTGCGGCGGTACCACCTTCTTGTGGCTGGCGAAGAGAAGCCCATCCTGGGTGGAATTCCCACCAGCCAGTTTCTGTACATTTCCTGGCCCACATCGGTCCTTCCCCGGTGCCTCCCTCCCAGCATGTGTCATTGGGCAAAGCACGTGCCCCACAATGGAAACACAGAGAGGAAAGCTGCCTGCTCACCCAGAACCTTTTGGTGCCCACCCTTGTGCTGCATGACCAAAGAGAGGTGGGCAGGGAAGGGCTGCACTTGGTGCCTCAGCCTGTTCTCTACCGCCATCCTCCTAGACCTGCTGTATTTCCAACGCTTCTGGGATGCAGCCAACCCATCAAGGAGCAGCAGCCACTGCGTCTGCTGGGAGTTCGCTAAACTGAGAGGGTGAATGCGGTGACTCTCCATGAGGAGAAGGTACAGCAGGGGTGCAGTGAAGACCACTTGTTGCCTCCCACGCAATGTCTGCAAGGAGGTTAGGAGGTGCAACCCTTGCCTTGCCCCGGGTGCTGCCAATGCACACTATGCCACTGCATCTGGCACATGCCTTGTTCATGAAACAGCTGCTGCTGTTCCGCAGGAGGCTAAAATGGTGACAGGCTATTGTGGCATCTGCAGTTGCAGAGACAAGTTGGGTTGCCTTAGCTCTGGATTTCCTACACTGGACCACATAGCCTACAAGACCTATTCCAGGTCTGTGATTTGTTTCTCAGAAGAAGAAAGTTGGTTGAGCCACAGTTTAGACTGCAGAGTTGCTTGGATGATAAGATTCTGTATTTGCAGATCAGACATGTGGGAAATTAGTGCATGGGCAGCATGTGGACATCTGGCATCTTTGGGATGCTACCAGAGCCCTAACAGCTTCCAGGAGTCACCAACAGAGGAGAGGTCCTATCAGAGGACATTTTGCCCCCAGCACCATCTCCACCCTAGAATAATTTCTGTCCATAGGGATCAGATGGACACATATTAATTGAGTAGTGTAGTGAGCGTACTTTGAAGTAAATATTTCTCTATTTTTTTAATGTCCTTTAAACTGTGAGTTTTATTACATCCAGAGGTGCATTGAGATACCCAGCTTGTCACAATGCAGCACCAGTGAAGGAAATACTGTGCATCACCACTGCTTCCCTCCACGTCAGCGGAATGATTGATGGCTGTTGAAATGGCCAGATAATGAACAGATGTACATAACATACAATATGAATATGCAAGAGGTGGAGGTCAGGGATGCTAGAAATATTACTCTTAATATTTTAGCAAAAAATAATAATAATATCCTGGCTCTCATTATAGCCTATATACCTTTGAGATGGCTTTGGTTTGCCAAGTAACAAAGATCTGGCCAGCTTCTCAAAGGTAGCTAATTGGTAAGGATTTGTGCCAAAGAATAACAATATTGTTTTGGTCAGGAATAACTGACACGTAGATATTTTAGAGTGTACAGGAGGATTGCCTTATTGATGCCATATGGCAGGACCGATTAATGGCCAACGTTGGGATAATGAGTATCACAGACGTGTGCATGGTGACTCTTTCCAACCGCAGCTCTTTAAGAGCTACATAAAAACGGAAGGGTTGCTAACATGCTACTTGGTAATCTACATTAGACCTCATCATGTTCAACTTTGGGAGCCAAGGCAGCATTAACATATTTTGCTTTTAAAATATATGGCCACTTTTCTAGCCTGGTCCTATTAACGCCGATGACTCATCTTTGTCACAAAGACCTCAGAAAAGCATGGCAAGGAGGCAAATATGTACTTAAATAGTCCACAGTCCATGGGCATTTGTTGACCACAGGAAAATTGAAATTGTTCTGTGTGCATGTACTTACAGACAAACTGGTTTGGAATTAGTCACAACTGGATTTGCAACAAGATATTGCAGTATGGACTGCTCCTGTTCATTATTCCAGTCTGCTAGCCATGCCTCCCTCCATAAGATGCCTTTTCACCCCCTTCCAAAATTCAGTCAACTTTCCATGGTCAATGAACAGTGGGACCAGTTTGGAGATCTCCCCCACCAATCTTTTTGTCCTTCAGGAAACCTTGGGGTTTTCCAATCTTCTTGATACCTTCCTCCGGTGGATAGTGCCATTTTTGCTACATAAGCAACAAAAGATGCATGGACATTGGAAATAAAGGGACTCATGTAATTTTTCCTAGAACAATCCTCTGAACAGTCTACAAATGTCCCATGGGATTTATTAATGGGGAAGTTTTATTTTTTAATCTCTGTGTGTTTACATAAGTTTTCCCACCAATTTTAACTTCACAACACCACTGTGAGGTAGCTTAGGCAGAGAGGCAGCAACTGGAAGAAGTTCACCTCGTGAGCTTTACTGGGGATTTGAACCTGGATCTCCTCATTCCTGGTCTAATACTTTAACCACTGTACCACACTGACTCTCCAATATACTAGTAAAAATGGCTGACGTTCAGAGAATAGCAAGAGAATAGGATGAGAAGTGATGAGAAAAGGCCTGGAGAAAAAAGATATTGGGGAATTGTCAGGGCTGTGTGGGAGATTTGTCAGAATAACAAAAAGACTGTTTCAGTGAATGAAAAATCTGTCAGGGAGACATAATGAGGGAAAGCAAGAACACTTGAACTCATACTTTGTAAAACTGAAAGAGATGAACTTGACAGAGGGACCATAAAGCCTTGAGGGTTTTGAACTATGGGTGGCTAAGGCTGCTTCTTCTTCTTCTTCTTCTTCTTCTTCTTCTTCTTCTTCTTCTTCTTCTTCTTCTTCTTCTTCTTCTTCTTCTTCTTCTTCTGTTTCTCTTTCTTTTTTAGACTTTTCCATAAAGCAGAAAACAAATTACTATGGGCCAGCTCTGCCATTAGGTTGAGTGAGATAAATGCCTCAGGTGGTGGGTGCTGTTTGTGTGGCATAATAATTGTGGCAGCCACATCATCTGTTAACTGTCTGTTGGAAGACCAAGCTGTGTGGACCACATAGTCTGCTCTACATCCAGCCAACTAACCTGTTGCCCTCAGTTGTGACAGAGGACACTGTCTCATTCCCATTGAAGAAGTTAATATTCAGTTGCCAGTCAAGCTCCTGTATGTGGAATGGGGGGGGGCAGGGCACCATCTTGTCCTTCTTCTATCTAGCAAAATGTCTTGAGTTACAGGCTGGCTGTGCCTATATCCATGAAACTCCAATGTGCCCCTCCCCCCAGATACCTTGAGTAGTCAATAATAGCCTTTATCCTAACCAATAACGAAAATAAATCTAGTCAAAGTACAGCACCACAAATTTATGTTGAAAAGAAGAAAATTACCTTATCTGATTGAAGCCTTAGTTTAGGGGGATTCATTTGCCCGCTTCCCAGGACCGAGAAGAGCAAAAGAGCACCAAAGAAGCAACTTCCTCTTCAGAGAAAAGAGTTTATTGAGATCTGCGCAGAGGCTGCCAGTGGAATCACTTCCAAAGACTGACCGCAAATACATGGCATTTGGCAGGCATTCTTATACTGAAGGTACACCTTTCCCTTCACCAATCACCACTTGCCAACCAAGCATTTTACCTTGAGGGGATAATCACAATAAGCAAGTTCCTCACCTATTTCCTTGTCTTGTTTGGTAAGCCTTTTCCTTGTGCCTACGTGGCTTCTCATCTACTTGACCAGTGTCATAAACCAAACCTGTTTAAGCAATCTATATTGGAATCTAAAGCCAAAGCTGCTCAGGCAATCTATATTGCAATCTATCACAAGCCAAACCTGTTTGAGCAATCTATATCGTGACAGGGCTAAATCCTCCCTTCCTTCATGATGGCTCGTTGTAAAGATCAGGTGACCAAATCAATGAAATGTTTGCTGGCCTGGCTTGTAAAGTTAAAGGTAAAGGGACCCCTGACCATTAGGTCCAGCCTTGGATGACTCTGGGGTTGCGGCGCTCATCTCACTTTATTGGCCGAAAGAGCTGGTGTACAGCTTCCAGGTCATGTGACCAGCATGACTAAGCCACTTCTGGTGAACCAGAGCAGCACACGGAAACGCTGTTTACCTTCCCGCCAGACTATTTGGTGGGTACCTATTTATCTACTTGCACTTTGAAGTGCTTTCGAACTGCTAGGTTGGCAGGAGAAGGGACCGAGCAATGGGAGCTCAGCCCGTTGTGCCACCCACATCCCTTGGCCTGCTTGTACTCAGTCTAAAATTAGACCCTCCAAGTTTCCCTATTTTCCAGGGGTGTCCCTGATTTAAAGAAGCTGTCCAGGTTTCTGATTTGATCCTGGAATGTCCCACTTTTCCTTAGGACGTCCCTATTGTTACGGAAGGGGGGGGGCATGTCTTCTTCACTACAATATATTTGCTCAATTTCTCTAGGACTCCATCACCCCTCCCCTGTCCTCCATAATCTCTCAAGTAATCCAGTCAAAATCACTCTGCCAAACCTTCCTCCGGGCAATGCCAGGTGACAGACTACGTGTACATGGACCATTGTCTTCTCAGGATGTGCTTATCTGCGCATATCTCCAGCTCTGCATATTCCCCCCTCCCTCCTCCATATGTTAATCTGTGTAACCCAACCTCTCCTTAATGTATTCATGATGTAACTGGGATGTATTTTGCACTGTATTCTGGGACATGGAGGGAGTTTCAAAAGTTCATGTCACCCCTTTCTCGCTGTTCAATCTCGCCTTGAACCTGTTGCGCAATAAACTTGGATCTTCTGCAGTTTGCTCCTGCGTCCGGCTGAGCTCATTTTCTTCCGCAGGGACCCACGGACTTAGTCCAATGAGCTGGGTGGCAGAGTAACCCTGCACCCAGATTTTTCCGTAACAGTTGGCTGCCCAACGCGGGGCTTGCGGTTCTCCCGAGCTGCTGACTGGGGGCCCCGAAATCTTCAGCCGGCTCCAGGCCATTTTGCCTGGGAAGATCCTTTTGGACCCCCAGCCATCTTCTGGGCGGTAATCGAAAGCCCTAGGAGTTCAGCCGGGGAGCAAAAGAGGGATCCAGCCGGCTTATTCATCGATCCCGGGATCAACGTTGAAGACGCGTGAGTATAGGAAAAGAAATCCAGTGCACTGGTGGGAAGGGGGTGGAATCTCCTGGCAACTGAATTCTCTGCCCTCCTCTCTATCGCTCCTTCTTGCCTTTCTCTTGGTCCGGTTAGTGAGAGAGACCGTGGACCGCTGCTCAACCCGAAAGGGGGGTTCTGAGCTCTATCCCTTTTCCTTAAAATCTCCAGCCAGCCGCACCAATTGGGAGCCCGAAAGTAAGACGGAGAGACCCGACTTGAAAGATAGCCGACTCTCCGCAATGGGCATCCCAGTTGAAAGCAAGGGGTTGGGGTTCTCTTTCCGAACTTCCCGAGCGTCCTTGCTAGGGGGCAGGAAGGGGTCTGGCTTTCTATCCCAATCCCAGCCGCACTGGTCGGTGCCACGTAACACGTGTATCGTGCGTGAGCCCGCTTCCAAAAGCAAGGGGGATTTTCAGTTCGAAATTCTATCCAGGGACCACCCGATCTGGCACCGCATGGCGCGGGCGTCCAGTAGGGCCCCTTTTCCTGAGATGTGACGATAGGTAGGAGGTTGCCAGGAGGGATAGCCCATGAGGAATTGGGCAGGACCGGCAGAGTGGAAAGAGACCCCAGGTTATAGGAAATAAGGAAATAAGGAAATAAGGAAATAAGGAAATAAGGAAATAAGGAAATAAGGAAATAAGGAAATAAGGAAATAAGGAAATAAGGAAATAAGGAAATAAGGAAATAAGAAAGGGAACGCAAGGAACCGGATAGCTAGAGCTCTCTAAAACCCACTAAGGAAGTTGCCAGGCAACTAGAAGCCCCTTCTCCTCTTTACTATACTGTACTATACTTAGTCCCTGTACTAAGCATACCAAACCCCTAGACATACCAATCCTAATCAACCCCTCTCTTTCCCCCTTCTCTATCCCAGACACCCCCCCAAAAAAAGGAAAAAGCAAAAAAAAAAAAGCAACAACAGCAACGCATGCATCTATAAAGGGGTACCCAGTCAACCAAGCGTTGTGAGCCCTACCAGTTTGATTAACTGGTGGTGTGTTTGAAGAGGCAAGGAGGCTCATAAAACCATGTGGGACCTTCCTACTAATTTCACTTAATGAAGCCAAAGGTAGTGGCCCAACTCCTTGCAATAACCAACTAAAGGATGAGAATATATATGTTTACATGTTGTCTGTTATGTGTGTTGTCTGTTAACACATATATGAGAATATGTATGTTTACATGTTGTCTGTTATGTGTGTTGTCTGTTCCTTCTGTCTCTGGCAGACTGCTTTCTTAAGTGTGCATAGTTTAAACTGCAAGCTTGCTTCAAAATTTAAATCTAAGGAAACCATGCTGGATCTTAGCAGTCCTAAATAAGAGAAAATGAGAATGAAGTGTGCAAATGTTTACCCCACCTCTTGCTTTGCCCCAACTTTTGAGATTGTGAGTCTACAGTCTTATTTTGGAAGGTGCTGATAACCTAATGTTTCTGCTGCAAAAGCCTAGTTGAGCCAACTGCTCTCTCAAGCTAAAATGCAGTGTATGTACTTCATTAAGCATATGCCTATGAAAGTATGGTGTTCCTTCTAAGAAAAAATATTTGAGTCCAGTTTTAACTTTGATTTGGTTGGACAGAAGAGTTATTGTAAGGCTCCTGATATCAGTCTCTATAAGACTTCATGGCCTCTTTTGTTAGAAAATGCCCCCCCTCCCCCTTGTTTCACTCTGCCTCTTTCAGTTGTTTTCTCCCTTCTTACTTCTGTGCCAGGTAAATTTACTCCCGAGTAAGCTTCCTTTAAAGGAAACTGCAAGGGGGGGGCATAGATTAGTCTTACTATTCCTCTGCAAGTTCAGGAAAAATTGTCACTTTTGTATTCCTTTTAAATCGAATCTATGGCTGTTTTAACTATGCTTTATAAGAGATCCTCTCCCTATCTTAGGAAAAATGTTCACTTCAGTCTTTAAAGATAATTTATCTAGGAACTTTCACTCTTTAGTCTAAGGAAGTAAACTCTCACTCAAACTAGCTTCAAGATCTGCTAAAAGGGTTCTGTATAGAATTGGGTACTTTTATTTTCCTCTTCCTTAGTACATGATAGGCGCATGGCTTGTGATCTCTTCTCCAGTTGTGTCTGTGTACATAAGTATGTGTGTGTTTCTGGTAGTACAAATCTTGCTATGAACCCTGTATTTTAGGGTTGGACTAGATGACCCCAGGTCCCTTTCAACTTTCCCAATTTGTGGCTGATGAGTTGAAATTCAGCCCAGATTTGCTCTTTGTTTTTTAAAAGGTGTGAGGTGAAGCCATGATGTTTGAAGCAGAACTGGTGATATCAGGCATTTAAGTGATTACAGTGTTTATCGTTTTGTCTATTATTTAAAAAAATCAAACTTAAAAGTCTATTAAAAGTTTAAGCACATAAAAATTCATATAGTCAAGTAGAATTAGCCTTGACCAATCCTGTAAATAAAGGGCAGTAAAATTTGTCTGCAAATGGTAAGGCTGAAATGACTGAGAATGTTAAAAAAAAATAATCCTATGAATTCTAACTCTCTGGCCATTTTTACTCATAAATAAGAGAGCGGTTGATTGTTCCGCGAATGACCAGATAAAATGACCAATAATGATAGCCCTTTCCTGTACATAAAGGAAGCACTCCTTTTGCTTGGGCTGAAATTGCTAGCTTTGGTGAATACTTAAATTGCTGAGTTTCTCTTTTTTGTTTTAAAATCTAACCCTATTTTTAAAATCTACCCCTTAGAATTGTTGAAGGGTGTTGAGTTATCTGACCCCCGAGTTGTCTGAAGGCAATCCTGTATAGGAAAGTTTTTTTAATGTGTAATGTTTTATTATGTTTTTATATATGTTTGAAACTGCCCAGAGTTGCTGGGGCAACCCAGTAAGATGTGTGGGGTATAAGTAGTAAAATTATCAATATGGAGTAGCATGTCCCTATTTCCATCAGAGAAATGTTGGAGGGTATGTAAAATGAAGGGCAATTTCTCATTTATTAGGATATACCAGGGTCGTTGTTGTTTTGTTCATCCATTGGGCAAAGCTGGATATAGCGGAGGCTGATAAATTTGTTTAAATTGTGCGTTTGCTGCAGTCTTATATGAAGCTGGGACTGAGGAATCGGATTTAGACATGGATGGGGAACTTGTGATCCTCCAGTTCCTGTTAGACTCCGGCTCCCATCAGCCTCAGCCAGCATTGCCAATGGTCAGGGATGATGGGAGCTGTAGTCCCACAACTGCTAAAGGGCTATGGATCTCCCATTCCTGGCCTAGATCTTTGTTTTGTACTGCAGTCCTGATCACTTTACAGAATATAGGAGGTGGAAGAGAAGGTAGACAGGGAGGAGGAGGAGGAGGAGGAGGAGGAAGAGGAGGAGGAGTAGGAAAAGAATGTGAATTAATAATTATTTATCAGGTTGAAAACAACAAAGGGGAAAAAACAATCTTCATGACTGGTTTAGTTAGTATTTGCATACGCACAATGACTTTGGGAAAGATGTCTGTTTTTTCACACTGTCATCTTGACACATGAAAATCAAGTGGAGACTAGCAAGAAAGCAAAAAAAGAAAAAGTTGTGTTTTTCCCCCACAGTTCTGTAAATCTCGAGTAATGTAGTAGATAGATCACATGCAACTGAAGCTTTAAAAGGTGCTTCTTCTTCCTCTATCCCCCCCTGAGTAGGGGAAAGACTACTGCTACAGAATCACAAGGATTGCCAGGGTAACAGAGTTGAGCCAGCTGTCATGGATTGAATAATTCCCTATCATACTGTAAGAGAGAGGAGGCAGGAAAGGGCTGATGGAGGCTGGGGCTGGTGACCAAATCTGCTCTTCAGGAGGGGCGGAGAGAGCGAGAGAGCGAGAGCTTGGCTGCAGAAAACCTTGTTGAACTCAGTTTAAACATTTTGACTGCTGGAAATCATGTTTGTTTATCCACAATAGGGAACTGAAACTGAACTCAAGGCAACTTTTTTTCTTTCTTTCTTTTAAAAAGCCCTCTTCATTTAAATCCTGACTGTCGGGAATCTTGGAGGGGGGATGTTTGAAGATATTGTGACTATGCTCTGTAAAGCTGGACAAAGCTTTCTTGAATTTTTTAACACCCTGGGACCCAAATCTAGCCATTCCACACAGCAGGAAAGCAAGTAGATCACAGACACAGACAAGGGGTGCATCCCATTGTATCTCTTTCGTTTGATCTCGGTGACATGCTGTCCTCAGTCTCCCAAAGGGATGATGGATGCTATATTCCATGCCCCTCAACAACCATAGGCAGCCTGCAAGCAGTTTACATTCAAAGTAGGAATTCTCAAACCCTTTCTTACATGGAGGAGGGAAGGGAGTCTTAAAAAAAATAAAAATAAGATTTATGACTCAGTTTCATAATCTCTTACTTGACAGCAGCTGGTGATACAAAGTGTGCAGTCTATTGGATTAGTTTATATAACAGATGGCTCTGTTTTCAAATTTACTCCAAATGTTCGGATGCTTCGCTAAATTAATATTTCCCATCTGATGATGGGCTAAGCTTGAATCAGTTACTTTCCAAAAACCAGAACAAAAAAAAAAAACCAAAAGAGTTCAGAAAGAGCATCTGGGATATTCACACTTTATTTTAAAATCATAGGCTGGAGACATTTGGACAGGATGCAAAGTTAGGTTGAAGTCAAGGTGTGGAATGTAATAAATGATTATGTGCTGCTCTTCTGTTCATGAATCACCTCTATGTGGAGTATGAGTGGTTCTTGCAGAGGGGGTGCATAGGGAGCAGGGGTGGTGAACCTCTCTTAGGGCCACATGCTATTCTCCTGAGGCTGCTGAGAACGCATGGTTTTGCTGGAGGTATAGCCCCTCAAACACATGGCCCCAACCATGTCAAAATGGCTCGAGCAAGGGCTTTGGGAGATCACATGACTGGCAAACCATGGCTGGGCAGTGACGGAAACATGACCATAGCCACAACCATATATGCAGCAGCCCGGCTGTTTGTGCTGTCCAGGACAGAAGATGGGAGACAGGCAAAAGCCTATGCTAGGCTATGCCAGCACAGTGTGCTGCAAGGTGATGACAGTGAGGCTGGATCAGGATCCAGTAGCGCACAGCATCACTCCATGGGTGGACAGGCAGGGCTGTTACGGGCTGGCCAGAGGGAGACCTCCTCCTCATTTGTGTGGGAAATGGATCGAGGAGTAAATCTGTAGATTTAGATCTAGACCTATCCCACATGTATGGGAGAAACACAGAAGTAATATGGATGTGAAGCCTTTTTAGCAGAGTAAAACACTTATAAGTTTTGCAGCTTATTAAAGCTTAGGAATTAGGCAGTTATATCTTTTTATCCCTTCTATTTGTGGTCTGTTGACCTCCTCTTCTCCACCCCTGTTGCAGAGAATGAACCACATGTTTTCAGTAAGAGGAACAGAAAAAGGGGTTACTTACATTTCAATGCAGGCAGCAAATACAACAAAGTAGTGTGCAGAAACTACAGGGACGCGGGTGGCGCTGTGGGTAAAACCTCAGTGCCTAGGACTTGCCGATCGTAAGGTTGGCGGTTCGAATCCCCGCGGTGGGGTGAGCTCCTGTCGTTTGGTCCCAGCTCCTGTCAACCTAGCAGTTTGAAAGCACTTCTAAGTGCAAGTAGATAAATAGGGACCGCTTTATAGCGGGAAGGTAAACGGCGTTTCCGTGTGCTGCGCTGGTGCAGGCTCGCCAGATGCAGCTTCGTCATGCTTGCCACGTGACCCGGAAGTGTCTTCGGACAGCGCTGGCTCCCGGCCTCTTGAGCGAGATGAGCGCGCAACCCTAGAGTCGGTAACGACTGGCCTTCGGGCAGGGGTACCTTTACCACTTAACCTTTACCTTAGTGTGCAAAAAATTGCTTTTAAGTTACAGTAGAATCAAAGCTGGCAATCTTAGCTAAAATTGCTGAAAGCAGGAGATTTAGCCATGCATGTCTGGTCAGCTTGGAGGCATGGTGGGAAAAGAGAGTCTCCTCCTCACAGGCAGAAGGAAATATAAAGTACAGTATTGTCTTCTTTGTTACAGAGTTCTGCCCAGATAAGGCAAAGGAAGTGACCACACACAGAGGGTGCCCTCTAGGAAGTTCAAGAACTCTCTGTGTACTAACCCTGTCTAGCACAAACACCACAATTCATACATACCCCAGTGTGGCAGAATCGGGGGGTTGCATTGTGTCATAAAGTATGTGTATGAGGAATTGATTCACCCCCAAATGTCTAGAACGGGGAAAGAAAAATATTAATTATTAAGCACTATTCATCATTAAGGCACCCATTTTGGGTGGCTGGAAGCACATGATTATTATTACAATATGGTAGTTGCTTGAACACTGAGCAGCAGGCAAAAGGTGAGGAGCCAACTCTTCTTCATTGCTACGCACACAAAACCAAAGAGAACTTTGGGTTGAGCATCTCAAAAGCTGGAATTGTAGAAACGAGGGGTGGAAAGCCAATGTTAGATCATCTACACAAGATTATTTCTCCTGCTAAGGCAAGCATTTTACTGCCGAACAATTGTTTCTTGCCCAAAGCCACAGAAGGAATTGGAGCGAGTGCCAGGATTAGAACCTGGCTCCTTGTGTTCTACTCAGGCAACCAGAGCGTGCTGCAGTAAAACGGCGTGCTCCAAACATTAATGAAAACCAGTTGCAATGACATGACCAGTTTGCTGTTGGTTGCTAAAATACCTCCTGTGGTTTGGACCCAACCGTGTGGACCTGCAAGGACTCGTGAGGAAACAGCACCTCCCCCCCCCCCCCGGTTTTCCCTCTTTGTCCTCAGGGTCTTAACATGATTTTTGTTGAAGGCCATAGCATTGCCTTGCTCATCTATCACATGTTTCATCCAGGGATCTCAGAGCCATTTAGAAACAATAAATCTGGTGCCATGGTGTAGCCAAAACGCACAGAGCAGGCTCCAGGAGCCGGCTGGTCGCATATGCAGCAAAATGATTGAGCTTGATCGGTTTCGCAGCCAAAATGGATTACCAGGATTACTGTTGCAGGAAAATTGTTTCACTGACAGTATCAGGAGTTGCCAACCTTTTCAGGCCTGTGGGGGCACATTTGGAATTTGGAGCGAATGCTATGGGTGCCACTCCATCTGATCATTTCTCTCTTCTGTCACCCAGATCACACACACACACCCCCAGAGAGAGATTGAGAGGAAGTGTGCACCCACACACCAATACCATATCTGCACCTTACACTCAAAGCACTATTATACAGTTGTACCTCGGGTTACAGACGCTTCAGGTTACAGACGCTTCAGGTTACAGACTCCGTTAACCCAGAAATAGTGCCTCGGGTTAAGAACTTTGCTTCAGGTGAGAACCGAAATTGTGCGGCAGCAGCAAGAGGCCCCATTAGCTAAAGTGGTACCTCAGGTTAAGAACAGTTTCAGGTTAAGAACGGACCTCCAGAACGAATTAAGTTCTTAACCCAAGGTACCACTGTACCACTATACAGTGTTACCTTGGGTTACCTACACTTCAGGTTACATACGCTTCAGGTTACAGACTCCGCTAACCCAGAAATATTACCTCGGGTTAAGAACTTTGCTTCAGGTTGAGAACAGAAATCGTGCTCCGGCAGCGCAGCAGCAGCGGGATGCCCCATTAGCTAAAGTGGTGCTTCAGGTTAAGAACAGTTTCAGGTTAAGAATGGACCTCCGGAACGAATTAAGTGCTTAACCCGAGGTACCATTGTAAGAGCCACGGGTTATCCCAAAGCATCCTGGGAATGTTGTTATTTATTTATTTTTACAGTACTGGAGTTGTTAGGAGACCACACTTTCCCTCACAGGGGTACATTTCCCAGAGTGGTTTAACAATCAATACGTCTTCCCATGGAATTCTGGGAATTGTGGCTCTGTGAGGGGAATAGTGTATCTTCTCATTACCCTTAGCAAACGACAGTTCCAGGATGCTCTGGGGGAAGCCATGACTATTAAAGGGGTATACCGGTAATAGTGCTTTAAATGTAATATGCAGGTGGGTCCTTTGTTTTTCTATGGGATTTACTAAAAGTTTGATCCAGGAGAATTAATATCAGCCTTGACAAGCACATAGAACTATGAGCAAGGTATTATCACTTAAACTCGAAATCCTTTTTTTTTAAAAAAACAAAAAACTGTGTGCATCAAACCCCTGGAACATTCAGTGCTGCAAATGAACACATTTTGTTATAGTAGGAGCTGATCATTATTTTTTTTGGCCCAAATTCTAAAAGTTGTTAATTAAGTAAAACTCCCTCCGGTTTCTATGGGAATTTTGCTGGTATGACCACAGAATTTGGCTAAGTTTTTATTGTTCGCTATTGACATTATATTTGATGCTGTGCAGAACCCGAAAAATAGGCTACACTTGTCCTGAGAAACCTGCAGTTTAAACAAATGGACGACCCCATATGCATTGAGAAACGCCTTATGAGTAAGTTATGAACTAATGGTTTGGGCTGGGATCCGAGGAAGAGAGGCGCAGGCTCATAAGCAAACTACATACATAGCTGGAGCGTTGCTTGCTGTTTTCGCTGTTGCATTTCCTGTTGTGAAGAGGCAAGGAAGACTAGTTGACATTTTAGGGTAGAACTAAGCACATCCTTACTTATCTCTCCCTACCACTTGATCTCTGAAAGCCATGAAGAACCAGAAAACTAATCATTCACTATCTGGGGGCCAGATATACAGTTGGTCACCAAAACTGGGTTGAACAAACGAATAGGTCACTTTATTAATTACAAAACAGACCTGCATTAGGAAACCATTGGGGTTTATTTATCTGTTTTATGTTTTTATGTAATTTTTTAAATGTAGCTTATATATTTTTAAATATTAAGCAACATAGAAAGGCTTTCCAATAAATAAATAATATTATCACATGATGCTGATGTTTCAGACATCTGGCACTACTGGAAGTTGCTTTAGAAGCTCCTCCTTAAGCTAGAGCTGTTATCCTATCTTGAGCACTGGATATTTTAAAAATTCATATACCATTTTTTTTTAATAAATAAATAAATTATAGGTTGCTTTGCAAATACCCGCTGTTAGTCATATTCAGACCTATTACAATCAAATGGCTCAGCCTGCACTGAGTATGACTCAGTTGGATATCATCCAATACCTGTCTTATTTTACCCATACCACCAGTCCTTCTTCTGTTCATCATTATAAATGAAAAGGGAAATAAACTTTATCTTAAGCAAGATATATTTTTGTAATTTTTATTTTTTGTAATTTTTATATTTTAAAGCTGGGCATTGGAAACCAAATCTGTATTCTTCTAGTCAGACCTGAATTGTTGCTAAGAAATCTTAGCCTCATTCAGAATTCTCACCTTATTTTAGGTATCCTTAGTATTAAAAATAAATAAATAGTGTAGCTGGTACCCCACTTGTAATTTTTAATACACACACACACACACACACACACTCCATAACTTTGTAACCTTTCCTCATAGAGGAAATGCTCTGGTCCCATAATTATTTAGTTTGCCATTTTCAGCATCTTCCCTAACTCTACAATATCCTTTACCTGGTACCCTAGAAACCTCTGCAATGCACAAGGGGTTCTGGGGCAGGCTTGCGGGCAAGACAATGCGCAAAGTGTTTTCCAAAGCTGGAAAGCTCAAGAACCACTGAAGTAATCCCTTCCCAATTGAGCAGAAGGACTCCAAAGGAGTGACTACTGAACTCAACAAGCAACATCCTCAAATCTTGACTGAAATAAATCACGGTTCCGATTACGAGTTCCAGAGGGGTTTGTGCAGGCAAAGGTAGCTGCGGAAAACTAGCTAGTATCAACGGTTCCCCCCACCATTCTCCTTTGGCTCCACTCAGAGCAGGTTTAGGAATAAGCTGTGCAATCCTAAACGGTCTTATTTCACACACTGAGGGTGAGTTAAGGACAGCTTTCCCAACCCCAATGATAAATTTCCTGGCTTTTGTGGCCTTCAGTTATATCCTTAATGTTGCTTGAACATTTTTCAGTGTGGTTGAATGTATACTAGAACTTGTTCTTTTGTGACAACAGGATTTATCCTGGCTTCTGTTCCAATACCACTGGAAACTGGAAGCAGGCTCAGGAGTGTGAGCTTGTTCTCTAAACATTTTAGAGACTCCGCCACCATTTCTGTGCAGGTTTTGGGTAGCAGCGCTGAAATCCTTCAGTAATAATAATAATGATAAAAAGCCTGTGTTAATCTAATGTCAACAGGGCATGCAATCTTATTGCCTAATTGGCCGGTTTAGCATTAGGAAAACAGGGGAAAGAAAAGAACATGAGTGTCTGCGTAGGTCCTTCCTTTGTGTGCACCAACGTATGCAGAAATTGACCACACAGGGCTCTGGGCATGTTTCTCTGCTGGAATGTTTAATTCTCCAAAGAAAGCCAGCTCAAGACATTTCACTGCTGCATTTGGCCAGTGGCGTAGCAAGGTCAGGTGGTACCCGGCGCAAAAAAATTCTTGTCACCCCCACCCAAACATTGAAATCTAGTTGGGCTCCCAAGAGACTGTGATGTACTCACAGTAAAAAGAGACTGGCTGTGATCTACCCATTGCCATTGCCAGGAGTTGTTCAGCGTTTTTTAGGGGAGGGTTGGCCAAAGTTGTTGAGCTTTTTTGAGGGTTACAGGATTTGGGTCCTGAGTTGAGGGAGCTTCTGCTTCTATCCTTCCCTTCACCCTCCACTCGTTTGCTCACCTGCCTTCTTCCCACCCTCTCCCTGCCTGCCTCCTCCAGCAGCTGTCAAAACCGCAAAGCAATGCAGCCCCCCCTTCCCCCAACGGCTCATGGTAGGCGGGAGTCATGGGCAGGCAACGTGCCAAATGTCACCCCCCCCTCGGTGATGTACCCCCAGGGCGGTCCACACCCACTGCACCCACCTTGTTCTGCCCCTGCATTTGGCTACACTGTGCAATCCAACAATGGGGTCAAGTGACCCCCTCCCCAGATTTCTCTCTCTAGCCCTCAGAATTATTTCCTTTTTTTAATAATAATTTTTATTAAGTTTTCCATTTTAACAATCCAATCCAATCACATTAAATATTCCAAATTATACAAATACATATCATAAAGTCCAAATATTTTGCCAAATTATAAATTTTTGTTGGGGCTTTCCATGCTTCAAGTTCAGTGGGGTCCAATCATCTTATGTTTCTACTGCCTTGAGTTTCCAAAAGTTCCTTCTTTGAGTCCTCCTGTTGTTATCCTTCTTTCTTTCACAGTCTCTGAGTTATTTCCACAGGCGAGTTGGAGTGAACAATAATATACTTCTGTGTGAAATTTCCTCAGAATTATTTCCTTGCCACATCCCCTTCTTAGTCACATACACTCCCCCCCCCCCCCCGGGCCACCCTTCTTTCATACTCCTTGTGACTGTTTTTGCCTGGCTGGAATGTATCCTTGAATTCTAATAAAGCTTCTCGGTGGCTTGGGTAAAGGATACAGAAGGGTGAGTAAGTGTGTGTAGAAATTAGCCTATTGTCCAAAGGTTAATTTTTTAAAAAAGAAATTGCTCCTTTGCCCACTTCAACTCTGGCTCAAGGCTGCCCAAATGTCAACTTTTGATCTCAGGAGCTGGCTACAGATTATAGCATAGAGACTATGGGGGTCTGCCACCCTCCTCACCCCTCTCCCAATTAACCTCCATCTCCAGGGTCTTCCCTAGGTCTTAGGTTTTGGCCCTGAAATCTCAGGGTTTGGAATGGTCCTGAGTTGGCATCCCTATTATTATTTTGTAATAAAAATTAGCATTGATGACTGAGGAAAGACTAATGGCATAATGGGAGTTTTTTTTCCTGTCTTAGGTTCCATCTGCGCCATACATTTAACCATATCATATCACTTTAAACTGCCATGACTGCAAAGAATCCGTTAGCAGTTTAGGACTCAAGTGAAGAACAGGCTATCAGCCTCCTTTGGTGTGTGAGTGGCTGATGGTAGTCCACTGCCATAAGGATTGGCAGAAACTACCACAGTGACAGAACCCAGGTTATTCCAGATGTTTCATTGTTCTTTGATCTACACATATTGGCATTCTTTGGTGACAAGGAGTAGTGAATTGGCTTTTAAAAAGAAGCATATGCATACATGACCCAATGACTAAAGTATGAACACAAGGTTGCCCCAGATTATCTCTGAGTATTGTAGAAACAGCTGTTGTCTAATTTAGTATATTGCTCTTTCAGATACGATAAAGCCGCAGAAAAATATTCCGACAAAGCAATTTTGTTTGTCTCTTTGTCTACTGCACCGAGCAATCAATGTGTGTTCAGATAGATTTCTCCTTCTAGATCACTTCTGTCTTTCTAAGTCCTCAGTGTAATACAAAAAAAAAAAAAAAAGTTAAACAAACATAATGTGATGGCTGAATAGCAAGTTCCTTAAAGGTAAAGGTAAAGGGACCCTTGACCATTAGGTCCAGTCGTGGCCAACTCTGGGGTTGCGGCACTCATCTCACTTTATTGGCCGAGGGAGCTTCCGGGTCATGTGGCCAGCATGACTAAGCCGGTTCTGGCAAACCAGAGCAGTGCACGGAAACGCCGTTTACCTTCACGCCGGAGCGGTACCTATTTATCAACTTGCACTTTGACGTGCTTTCGAACTGCTAGGTAGGCAGGATCAGGGACCGAGCAACGGGAGCTCACCCCGTTGCGGGGATTCGAACCGCCAACCTTCTGATTGGCAAGTCCTAGGCTCTGTGGTTTAACTCACTGCACCACCCGCGTCCCTAGCAAGTTCCTTAGAACACAGTAAATTTTAATCTGCTGCAATCATTCTCAGTAGTTATACTCCAGTCCTTTCTGGTTCTGTGCGTTGTTGGAGTTTTTTCTTATTGATTGTCCTAAGTATTTGGTTCATCTGTTTTCACATGCACCATGTACACCCTATTTGGTATCTTCCTGAAAACAGGTCTAGTTTCCCTTTTGTTTTTCTCAATCTATATCTTGTTATTACAGCATCCAGCTTGGCCGCAGTAGGGATGCATTTTTTCTGAACTGATAGCTTTGCACATCTAATGCCAGCTTGTTTTTTATTTGTTTTTTGACATTGCCATATTTGTAACAATGATTTCAAACGTGATATGACTGGGTAATTTACTCTGGCTCTTGACGTCCACTATCCATACTTTTTTCTAGATGTTTGAAGATGAAGATGAAAAGAAAGCTTTTGCCTCAGACATGCAAGCATAAAAGCAACCCAGAGATGCACAGTGGAACAGTGGGCATAGTTTGGTGGAAATGACCTCGTAGGCCAAATTAGACTGCTCAGTGTGCCCAAAATGGCCTTGGGCTGGAATTTCCCCACTCCTTGTTTAGGCTGTATGATACATTCTAATTTCCTATTCCAAACTTTTCTGAGTTCCTGGATTACCTTTCAAACAACAGTTATGGATTTAGCTTTCTGTAAGGAGCCAATATCTCCCTCCAACAATTTAAGTGCTCAAAGCAGATGGACCATAAATAGACAACAACAAATGTTGTAGTGGAAGATACCACCATTCAGCACTTGCTGGTAATTGATGTTTAAACTGTAAACAAGGAATGACATTGACACCCCCCATCTGAGCCTATCACCTGAACTCATGTATATATCCCACATTCAACCAGTTTCTCCCCTTCCCCGCCTCCACAAAGCTGCCTCTCTGAATTACCCCATAAGGTTAATTTAGCGTGACCATATCAGTTATACTGTAACTGAGGTAAAAATCGTCTCTTAAGTTGCTAACACTGAAGGTGGTATAGATCCCTTCTTTTCATTATACTAGCCAGCCAAAGGTGGGTGTTACATAAGCTATGTCTAAAATTATCCATGCTGGGGTATTCACAGAAGAATAAATTTGCCAGCATTTGTATATGCTAACCTATAAGCTTTTAACATCTAAAACCCTCCTTTCGATATTGGCTGCTAAGCCAGGCCTATTGATAAATGGAGAGCTGTAGAAGCCTTTGAAACAACCACATGAATAACTCACACCTGAACCATTGGTTCTTTAATAGGGGATTGAAGGCAGATGTATTCATGGCCTTTCACTATTCAGCTGGGAGTCCTCATGTTGATTCTGCCTAAATATTCTGCAGGGTAAAAACACTCTATTTCTTCCTTGGAACAGGGAGCAGTTTAAGTGCACTGTTATTTGAGGGGAGGATAGTGAGTCCTATTACATTTGTAATCTGGCAAGAACATTATTTCTTGTCATGCATATGGGACCTAACAGAATGTTCAGTCTCTGCCTCCCGCCCCTCTGGAATCAGGACGATGTTTATGCATATTATTAAAATTAGCAATGCCTAAAAACCTAGCAGCATCTCAGAGTGAAAATGTAGTTGGTTCTGGGTTTCTAATGGCTCTGAGTGTTGGGATTATTGCAATCTACCCATCTCTTTGGCTTGCTTTCATGTGTGGGGAACCTTTGGCCCTCCAGATGTTCACTGAACTACAACTCCCATCAGCCTCAGCAAGCATGAACAAAAATTTTTAGTTCATCAACATTTGGAGGGCCAAAAGTTCCCCACCGTGTGTGATGGCATTAGTGGTACTGTGTGAGAGTTGTTTCCATCTGGCTAGATCCATACCTCTCAGGTAACGTTTCAGTAACTGAATCAAGTGAGCTGTGTAGACCATGTTCTGGGAAGTTCCCACGTTAGCACAGCTGCCCCTTTTCCTGTAGAGTGAGAACTCACAAGGGAATTTCCAGTGTGAGTCACCTGTGTTACACACAATGCAGCTATCCAAATATTATCTTAGATGTGAGATCACAGCATACTAGTCAAATAAGCCCTGGTGGCGACTGATAGGGTCAAAGAGAGAAGTGGGGGAGTGGGAAAGCGAGAATGGAGGAGCAGGCCTAGTTGCTTTTGTCAATCACAAAAAGGTAAGCTATTCTGTTCAAGAGTCTGACAAACAGCCATTTTGTTCGGCAGCCATTTTGAATATTTAATTAATTTGGTAAGTGGCCGCAGTGTCCTTTGGCAGACAAAGTTAAATGCAAGACATAAAGGATATTCCATTTTTTTAAAGAATTTGTGTACGCACGCGTGTATGCATGCACTTGTATTCATGTATGTTCATGTACAGTCATATGCATGTGGATTGCTGCGTCTCAGGGTTCGACTTGAAGTTTCAAGATCTTGGCCATTGTCTCAGCATCTCCTGGGGAGACGATTTGTCTGGAAGACTAATTTGAATACTTAACCAAGTGTAACTGGAAGAAGAGGCGGAGGCAGAGTGGTGTGGCGGCAGCATGTGCTTACTTCTAAATGGTTGTGTTGGACAAAAATGAATGGAGGAGCATATTGCTGGAAGTTGGAGTGGGCAGTATGTGGCTAGTGGCCATCTGGAAGTTGGGCTGGGTGGCTCTGAGAACTTAAGAAGTGAAACGCTTTCAACAGGACTTGGTGTCTTTAGCAGAAACCCACTGGGTGGTTTCAACAGGACGTTGTAATATGTCTGGTGATAATAATCATCGCTACCTATCATTTGTAGGGTTCTCCTGTGTGCTCAGAGGGCTTCACAAGCATTATCTTGACATCCTCACAACAATCTGAGGAACTTCCTAATTTGTATGGCATCATGCAAGCCTCTAATGTTACTCAGAAGTAAATCTTAATTTTAATTTCAGGCATGTGAGTATAGGATGGTAGCCAGTAAACTTGCATGTGGTGAGGTGGCTTTGAGAAGAATAAAAGGTCAGTCACCTATAAATCCTTCAGAGATGTTTAAACATATCTCACTGTATCCCAGCTTTTACTTTGCTGAAGTTTTGACTCTTCCATCTGAAAAATAGGCCTATATACTAAAAAAAAAAAAAAATTCCCATTAAGTTGTAACCTTTCAAACTAAAGGGGGGGGGGTAACTTTTAAGCCCCTGGCACTCATTTTCTTTGAGGTATCATTTTCTGGTAAAAAAAAAATATTGTCTGGAAGAATGCCCTGAGAGTCTAACAGACTAATAATACCAGTATTTAATATATATATAAATGTACTGAACCACAAACAAGTTGGAACAACCTATTGTGTAATCCATTATGTTTTTGCCCATAAGGTTTCATTTTTCTCTCTCTCAGTATTTTTGTGATGTGTTATACAAGTGTTTCTATGAAATTTGTAGCTCTGACCATTAAAGAATTGCACAAGGAGAGAAATGTTACATGTTCATTTGGGGGGTAAATCACTCATGTGAGATGGAGTCTAACCCAGAAGCCTCCCAAATGAGGGTTGTTGTTGTTTTTTTGAATGCTACTATCCATTTATTGTTGTGCATTGACTTTGAAAACATTTCTTGTTCATCCAGCTCCTTGGCCTCACCTCTCTTTCCCTCCTCACTCCCTCCATCTTACAGATTTTATTTTTAAGCAGGAATTAGATTCTTTCATATGTACTTTTTCAAATATTATTTGATTTTGTTTAAATAATGTTTCGTCAGCTGTCTTGGAAGGGCTTTTGCCCTGAAAGGTAGCAAATAAACAAACAAACAAACAGATAAATGTATGAGATTTCTGATGTTCTGTTAATTTGGTTTATCAGAACAGTCGTCCTCCTGCCTCTCTTTTTCTGACTACACACGTTGATAGTGCTTCAACATTTGGAATCCATTTTGCAGTTCAGGTTAGTTAGTTGCCTTTCCCCTCTAAAATGATATCATAGAGTTGGAGAAGTGTCACAAAAAAACAACGAAAAAATGATCAATGATATGGAACACATTTCTTTATGGCAAAAGAGAATGGGATGATGATGATGATTAGTCTGAAGAAAGAAGAAAAGGAGATGCTTATAAAATCATGAGCAACTGGAAGACTAATTGTTCTGTATGCCTCTTCCTGGCTAGAAGATATACTTCTCTCCAGTTCTTAATTGCTCTCCAAACACTAGAACACTTTGGGCTATCCAATTAAATTCATTGACCGTAGATTCAGGATGAACAAAATAGGGTATCTGTATATGCAATATAAGCAGGCACTCTCAGTATTAACTTTTAGATGCTTGCTTATGCAGACAATTAAAGAAGAAACCCCTCTTTTTTACAGTTAGCTGGTGGTTTGTGATTCTGCTTGTTTTTATTGCATATGTGTTGTTGCTGTATACAGCTTTGATATGTTTTGTGAAATTGGCTGCTATTGCGATGATATAACAATGTGCAAGTGTCTTGGGTGTAGCCATGATCTCTACCAATGGAGCCTCCATCTTTGGCAACAGCGTACCTTTGAACTTCCGAAGGGGAAACTAGAGGGAAATGCACTCCATCATGCACTGCTTACAAAGTTCAAGGCAGTCTTTGCCAAGCTGGTGCCCTCCAGATGTTGTTAGACTCTAACCAGGGAAGATTGGTCTATTTGGGAGAATGGGGCACCACCACGTCAACTCAGCCAGCCCCTACCTGCCATCCTTCTTACAGCCAGCCTATCAGCCTCCTTCTTAGTTTCAGTGTTGCCCCTTGCAGAACTCAGCTGGGAGGACAATAGAGGCAAAAACTAGTTACTTGGGTGTGCCTGTCACTGGTTCTGCCTCCACCTACAGTTGGTCTCTGCATTTCCCACCTTACCAGTCTCAATGGACACCAGCCGCCACTGACTCCAGCTCCCATCAGCCCCAGCCAGTACGGCCAAGAATCAGCAATGACGTGCGTCGGAGTCTAGCACATCTGGAGGGGCACAGGTTTCCCCATCCCTGATGTGGAGTATCATTATAGGCTGTGCTATTCTTGCCAAGTGCTGATATAACACAGAGATGTGTTGTAATCCTAGGATTTTAAACGTATGGCATTTTTTACCCTGAAGCTGTGGACAATCAATCATCAACTTCCCTGACATACACACATGAAAAACAATGGCAGCGCTCCCATTTAAACTTAAGTTTTGTTGACCCAAAATGACTCCAGCTTAATGCTGCTGTCCTTCGGGGGGGGGGAATCTTTAAAGGAGAAATGGTTATTCGGGCAATATTCTTTAAAAAAACAACAACAGTTGCACATGAATCAAAGATGGTAGTAGTAAGTAGTGGCTGTTGTTATTTGGGAAGGCCATAGCTCAGTGGTAAAGCATCTACCTTGCAAGCAGAAGGTCCCTGGTTCAATCCCTGCCGTCAGGCAGCTTTGGGAGAGACTTCTGCCTGAAATCCAGGAGAGGAAAAAAGTTAAAGGACCATTATACAGTTAAGTCCAGTCAAAGGCGACTATGGGCTGCTGCGCTCATCTCGCTTTCAGGCCAAGGGTCATGTGGCCAGCATGACCCAGCCACTACTGGTGCAACGGAACATCATGATGGAAACCAGAGAGCACAGAAACGCCTTCTTTGTTTACCTTCCCGCCACAGTGGTACCTATTTATCTACTTGCACTTTTTGGGCGTGCTTTCGAACTGCTAGGTTGGCAGGAGCTGGGACAGAGCAACGGGAGCTCACGCTGTCGCGGGGATTCAAACTGCCGACCTTCTGCTCGGCAAGCCCAAGAGGCTCAGTGCTTTAGACCATAGCTCCACCTTCCCAGGGACTGTCTGTCAGTGTATACAATACTGAGTTAGCTGGACCAGTGGTCTGACTCGGTATAAGGCAGCTTCCTATGTTCCTGTTCCTGTTCCTGTTCCTGTTGTTGTTGTTGTTATTTCTTACCCACCTTTCACTATAAGGTCCCAGGGTGAATTACAATGAAATAATATATCAAAACACTTTCAAACAAATTACAGCAGCAAATGTTTCTGTCAGGCTAAAGAGGTGTGCCTTCAGCATACAGTCTTTAGCAGTATAATGAAGGTGCCCGATGCATTTCTATGTGGAGGAAATTCCACAGTTTAGAGGCTGCCACGGTGAATCTCAGACTATCGCACCCCAAGCTTCTGAGAGCAATGGAAGCACCAAGAGTGTCCTCTCTGCTGATCTTACCTCTTGAGGGTCTGTAGGAAAGGAGGTAGGTAGTCTTTCTGATACTTGGGGCCTAAGTCTGCTAGGGCTTTAAGCACTAACGTGGCAACAAGTGCGGCTGTTTTAAAAGAGGGGTTCTATATGACGTTTCTGAGTCATTTCCAAGAGCAGCACCAAGCTGAGTGCATTGCAATAATCACTTCTGGTTGTTTACCAGAGTTTGGAGTGCCATAGCCAAGTCATCTCTGCTCAAGAGTGTCTGTAGCTGGCAAACCAGCCAGACATGGAAATAGGCATCCTCCTAGTCAGTGAGGTCACCTGGACCTCCAGTGACATTGTTGGGTTCAGGAACACCCCCAAGATGCAGACCTGCTCCTTCCAGAGGGGTTTGGGACTGCCCAGAACAGGCTATCATCCCACCTCCTGGACTCAAGAACTTGGAACACACTTTTTCAGGAATTAGCTTCAGTCAATTGGTTGTAGTGGTATGTGAATTGAACAAATACAGGAAACCCAGATGAAATTTATAAAAAAGTACTAGTCATTTGGATAACAGTGAACTTTTATCAGTGCTTCTTTCTTGAAGTTTCCAACAGTGATGCAGTGGAGAATACAGCACCCATGTCATCTTATTTGGCAGAGGAGGGGGGAAGTCAAGTTCTTTGTACAAGAACTACTTCCAAGTATTTTTTTTCACCTGTAAGTGACTATTTCCAGACAGGCAGCACCTAGTGCTATCCAATGATTGCTCTTCTGTTGTATGCTACAAATAAAATTTGAAAATGACTTTCCGCATGTATATTTTCCATGTGTGCATCCCATATGTTCCATTCACACCAGTGGGTAGAGTGTGTACACATTCACTGTAAACCTTCACGGTCCTCTCAGAACACAGCTTTTCATCAACCAAAAAGACAGATACGTGAACACTATCTGATGTAACGTTACACCTCACATGTTACATCTCACATGTCAAAAGAGGCACCAAAGAATCCATGAGCCATAGCATCTCCTAAAGATCTTAAACACAAAATTTGGTTGAACTTTCTAAGTAAAACTGTCTCAATGAAACTTGGGTACTGGGCTTAGGGTGAAGGACAGGGTAAAACACCCACACCACAGATGAAGGCATGAAGACACACACACCTTTTATTATTTGGTGTTCTTCACTGTGACATGGGTGTAGAACAGTGGTGTCCAAACTTTTTTCAAAGAGGGTCAGATTTGATGAAGTGAAGGGCCATGGAGGCTGACCAAAGGGCTGACCAAAGTTGTTGACCTGTTTTGATTTTACCTCAGGAAATAAACTGCCACAGGGGCAGGATTAAACCCCCAAAACGGACTTTGGACATGCCTGGTGTAGAATGTTGTCCCGTACGTGTACCTCTTCTGCAAGCAAATTAAAATTAAGGGGGTTTGAAATATGCTCCTATTGACCAACTGTAGTGTTTTAAGGGTGCCGGGAGTTGTAGCTCTGCGAGGGAGTAAACTACAATTCCCCAGGTTCTTTGGGGAAAACCATGTCCTTTCAATGTATGGTAGGAATGCAACCCTAAAGTCAGCATCTCCCTGGGAAAGCAAACCTCAGCCATTCTGCTTTTGTAACTCCGTGACTGAGTGGCAGTCATCAACAACAGCTGGTTCCATTCACTTGCATGTACTTACATGTGCACAATGTTTGTTTCCAAACTGGGAATGAGAGGATAGGGGTGTGGAGGATGAAAGACGAAAGAGAGGGCTGTTGCTGTTGCTGCTGTTGCTGATCTCTCTACCCCTTGTATGATGGCACAGGTTGATAATTCAGAAGCCCAACACCCTCTGGGTGGGGTCCTTATCGTATCTATTGTTTCAGAGTTTCACCAACTGGTTTAAGTTTTTTGTGTGTGCGAATTAGTAAATGAGGAAATCACAAATCAATGTAATGTGTGTAACCACAATGACTCAATCATGTAACTTGTGCCAAATGGCAAAAACGAAGATTTCTGAAATACCTTTTTGCAATTCCATTAGCTGGAAGATGTTTGCATGCAAGAGGAAATCTGTTACAAAATTGCTCTTTGTTTCCCATTTAAATTCACCTTATGGGTTTTATTGAATCTTTTATAGAACCACGCGTCTGAGCTTAATGCAATTTGGGTGTGCCCTCTTGACATTGCTGCAGGACAGCGACCCACAAACGGATATAATTAAAGGACAATATGAGGGGAAACAAACGGGGGCTTTGCTTGGAATAGATTGAGATGATTTTCTAGCGTGCCTTCAAAGGAAGCATTGAAAATCAATCTGAATATTTAAATGTTAACTTTTTTTTTAATGTTAATAAGATTGGGGCAGACTGGCTGAATAAATTGCAGCACAATCCTATTCCATAAGAAAATTAAAAGGGGTTGCTGGATTAGGCCAATGATCAATCTAGTCCAGTATCCTGTTCTCACAGTGGCCAACCAGATGACTATGGGAAGCCCAAAAGCTGAATCTGGGTGCAGCGCCACCCCACTTGTCATTCCCAGTGATTGGGAGGCAGACTGATGCAGCCTATGGGGCACCCCAGATGTTGTTAGGTTCTCACTGGGAACTTAATGGGGCGGCAAGATCTGCTGAAATATTTAGGTTGTGCCCTGGCACCCCCTAAGCTCAGGTTGCATCTAAAGGTAAAGGGACCCCTGACCATTAGGTCCAGTCGTGGCCGACTCTGGGGTTGTGGCGCTCATCTCGCTTTAGTGGCCGAGGGAGCCGGCGTACAGCTTCCGGGTCATGTGGCCAGCATGACTAAGCCGCTTCTGGTCAACCAGAGCAGCGCACGGAAACACCGTTTACCTTCCCACTGGAGTGGTACCTATTTATCTACTTGCACTTCACATGCTTTCGAACTGCTAGCTTGGCAGGAGCAGAGACCGAGCAACGGGAGCTCACCCCGTTGCGGGGATTCGAACCGCCGACCTTCTGATCAGCAAGCCCTAGGCTCTGTGGTTTAGACCACAGTGCCACCCGTGTCCCCATCTGGGGTTGCATCTACATGCTGATAAAACCATATATTCTAAAGACACCACAGCCTCCAATGACCTTCACTGCAAGGAAACCGAACTCTGGAAAAGGGTAGCCCCCCCCCCCCGGAGTCCCTTGCTGCTCAGGGATTGGGGTGTGTGTAACAATATTGACATTTTTATTTTTACTTTTATTTGCTACTGCACACTTCACTTGTTAATGGCACATTCAGGATTTTATCAGCACCCCCCTACAAGGTATTAAAGAGGCCAGGGGGAGGCAAGATGGTTGTTATTCTTTTTCTTTTTTTGACCCAGAACGTTTACGTGTAAGAAACGACCTGCAAGCAAACTAGAACTGGCCACTGAGGATAAGCGGGTGATGAAGCCGGGATGCTGGCAGAAGTCGGAAAATACTTTGGAACCGGCAGTGCTGACACTCTGCTGAACACGAGCTTAAACAAAAGCAGTGGGAGTGAGGGACTAGGTCACCAAGGGGGAAGCGCAGGCTTCAGAAGAAAGGCCCCGAAGAAACATCTGCAGGCAGCACCAGTGATGAGGAGCAGGGAAGCGGGAGACACCCACCGCCCCAGGTGCTCTCCTGCCAAAGGGTCCGCAGTGCAAGCCAGCCTCATTTGTGTGTGGGATTTTCCTCTCTCCCTCTTCTCTCCCCCTCCCCTCCCCTCCCTCCCCTTCAGATCAAAAGGACAGCAGCAAAGCAATCTGCTCTTTTCCCGTGGTTGTTGTTGTTTGTCGAACAGAGCGCTTTAAGCCAAGGCAAGGATACTGGAGCATCTGTTCTAAGAAGCCACTTTAAAAATAATCTTATGATAGCATGGGGAAAACATCTGGTGAGCACGCAATAGACCACCAGTAACACCGTTGCGGAAGAAGGAAAAGTGGCGCGAGGAAGCTAGGGAAGAGGGCAGGATTGGGAGCAGGCGGAGGGCAGGGTGGCAGGGCCTATAAGCGAAAGAATGGCTTATTTTCCTTTTAATCCTCCTCAGGAGGCAGGCAAATTTCGCCCCCATTGAGCTGTGTATATGGGAAGATGTTGCCCAATGTATGTGGCTTTGAAAAATCCCAAAAGAGAAGTACTGTGTGTTTGAAATGATTGAATTGATATTGAATTGAAATACTTTATTGTCACTTGTACAACTTGTATACAGTGAGATTACATGAGCACCCCCCACTCAGCTCTCTTAGTCTTAATTCCCCTCGTTTACTGACGCACACCCACCGAACCCGAAAGTCAGTTGCCCTGTTGTTGTTATCTTTTCATTCAGCAGCCTAACAGCCCATGGATAGAAGCTGTTCTTTACCCTGTTGGTGTGACTAATCATTCGTCTATATCTTCTGCCTGAGGGCAGGAGATCAAAAAAGTGCTGGCCAGGGTGTGAATCATCCCTGAGAATTTTCCTCACTCTCCTGAGGCAACGTTCTTCCGCTATTTCATCCAGCAGATTCACGGTACAGCCCATAATATCTTGTGCTGTATTCACCACCCTCTGTAGGCACTTCCTATCAGTTGATGTCAAACCAGTGTACCACACCGTGATGCAGTATGAAAGGACACTTTCTATTGTGGACCGGTAGAAGGAGATCATCAAATGTTGATTGACATTGTTCTTTCACAATACTCTGAGGAGATGGATGCAGCTAAATGATGCAGCTAAAGAGGTCCCTTTCCTAACCTTGTACTCCCTGCACCCACCCACTTTCCACATCCTTTGCAAACGTAAGAAGAGCCAGCTTGATCAGGCCAAGGGCCCGTCTAATCCAGCCTCCTGTTCTCACAGTGGCAAGGCAGGTGTCTGTGGGACACCTGCAAGCGAGACCTGAGGGCAAGAGCGCTTTTCCTTCCTGCAGTCTCCAGCAACTGGAGTTCAGAAGCATTACTGCCTCTGACCGAGGATGGTGATGTTTGTTTGGATTTTAAAATGGCCTCCGTTTCAAATTTTCTTTACCACCAAGGCCGGCAAATTTGACAAAGCACATATGTCACAAAGGTTCTGGGGCAACAGCCGGTCCAAGCACAGCTAAAACACAGGCAGTGCTTGCAGCTGCTGCCATTGTCTCCAGCTGCACCCTTTTTTAATTCCGTTCATTAGTTAGGATGACAATGACTAGTGAAAAGCGAGTGGTTGTTTTGTTTATCCTGCGATTCTATGCCGGGAGTAGCCTGAAGGTAAAATACTAGTAATACTCATATGACTAATAAATGTAAAGCACCTCATCCATAAAATAAGATTAACCATATGTGTTTCAGCAGTTTATCAACCGAATTTGCTTATATTTTGCAAATTTAGAGAAGAAAAATGTATGTGTACTTGTTTTGAGATGATGCACATACATGTTTCAGCAAACACCATAGTAAAAGAAGCATTCTCTCCTATGTAGGAGAGTTTCAGTCAATTAAATTTGCATACATTCATATGTAAATCAACAATATTGCTGGGCGGATAATCTTTGTGGATGATGCTTTGCAAATGAGTCAGCAACCACTATATTAGAAGGAAAAAAGCAGTAAATGAATTATTTCAAGGAAATAAATAGGTGGCTACTTCAAGTTTGGGTGACTGGATGGCCCTTGTGGTCTCTTTGAACTCTAGAGTTCTATGGTTCTATGAATGATCCACCATATTATAGTGGATATATATATATATATATATATATATATATATATATATATGCACAGTGGAAGCCAATTCTAGAGGAAAAATATTTTCTGGGCATAGCAAGATTCTTGGTCCTTAGGTCCTACATCTCATGACGGCAGCCACTTGACAAGTCATAGCTCACAACTGACGCAAAAAGTTGTCACTAGACCAACCTTCCAAGTCTTTTGCACTACAAATCCCATCAGCATGTCTGTGCTGGGGCTAATGGGAGTTCTCGTCTGAAACATCTGGAGAGTAGCATGTTGAGGAAGGCTTGACCAGACCAAAGGTACTGCAGTAGCAGAGAAATTAACAAAGTTATTGAGAGTCACAGGAGGACAATGAAACATGGGCAACTTTACTGAACTATAGTACTGCTTTATAACCCCTGCAAATAAGCAGCATGGAGAAGAACTGCAGACGAGTTATGGATTGACATCCAGACCTAGGATAAAATAAAATAAATCACCTGCAAATATAAGCCTTCTCTTATTCACAAGATGTATCCTGTCATGGTTTACATGAAGCAACCTTCTGTACCAGATGTGACGTTTTGTGTGTTTTTATGCTTATGAGCTGAAAATAATGTAAATATTATTAAATCGGAATAAAAGGTTGGCCTTTATTTTCAGCTTCTTTTTGAGCCAACAAAGGGACCCCATGTTCCTCTCATAATCCGACTCTGCCCTTTTTCCCTTCGCAAAATATTTGTGACCTTTGGGCAGATCTTCTTAAAGATTACCGTAATTTTTACTGCCAAAACAACAGTTGCTGGAACTAGAAAAACGAAATAGAAAGTTTCAAGAGAATGGCAGCAAATGGAGCAGCAGATAGTGGATAGTGATGGAAGCTGAGACAATTCTTAAGTTGGCTGCCTCTGAAACTCTTGTGCTGGAAACAGCCAATAACCTTTTCAGTAGTGCCGTGCTGATAATTCCTCCTGGTCATTCTCCGTGAATTAACGAGAAAAGAATAAATTCATTAGGAAAGAAATAGCACCAGAAGAAATCACAAAAAGGATGAGCAAACTTTCATGAAATACTTATGGGCAGGTGCAGGGCTTTGGTCATGTCGATATTATTTTTTCAGGTGGGGCTTTGTGAGTTTCCTCTCTTTCATCTTACAAAACATCTCACCATTGCAGCCTTTCCAGGTGCTCATCCTTCAACAAAACCCAAGGGGAAGACTTCATGATGTAACTCTTCCAGTGGACTTGGGTACTATGGTGCAAGGCCAAAACTTGGTGCCACCCCAGCCCTCGCGCTGCCTTCCCACATGATTTAGCACACACATCCTAAAGCCAGAACTGGGACCTACTACTAGGAATCCTATGCTTAAGGTTTTTGTGTGATTTCCAGCTCTTAGAGAGACAGCATCTGCTGTGTGCTTGAGTTAGGATGATCACAATGAGGCAATAGAATCCTTTACCTTCTTGATCTGATGTTCCTCTCAAGAAGAGGGTCCGTGTGTAGAGTCCAGCATGCAGGAGAAGAAGGTACATTGGTGTGAGTGAGGAGCCAAAATCTACCCTTTCCCTGGGAGTTTAGTCCCATAGGCATTCATGGGAGGAAGGGGTAAGGTGCGGCAGGAAGGTGGTAGGGATGGACTGACTGCTTGTCAGGTGAACCTGAGGATATGATTGTGTCTACGTGCTTTTAAATACTAGTTCCTGATTTATCAGGAAGTCTGGCAACCAGGTATTGTCTTATTGACTCAGGTTTGTCATTAATTTGCATCATATGTATTTGGCAAGAAAACAAACTGTTTCCTGAGTTGAGGGGACTACTTGGTGAAAGGAATTAACCCAGCAAACCTTTGTTTCTGCCAATTTTTATCAGTTCCCCCTTTATTGCCACACATCAGAGCGAGGAGCGAGGAGCCAGGTAGTCTGGTCACAAGGGAAAGGGGGAAAGGGTGAAGGAGAGGTGATTTCCCAGCATGTGTCAGTAGTCTTGTCAACTTTTCAGTCCAGTACATTGGACCAAAGAACAGGCCAACGTAGGCTGCCATGTTACAAACATAAGGTAGCAATGGAGAGGGGAAGAGATGCTAAATATCCCTCCTGTTGAATAGTTGCATAGTCTCTCATACAGTTGCTTCTGTTAACTTTCTTCAGCAGCGGTTGAGAAAAGTTGCAAGGGAATACAGGCTTTTTTTGATCTGGAGATCATGCTTTTAAGGAATTCTTCATCATTTCACAACAGCCATTAGTAACTGACTCTGGTCCATTGCAGCATCCAATTTGCTTAGCCCATCTGTCCAAAGTCACCTAGAAAGATGATGATGATGATGATTTATACCCCGCCCATCTGGGCGGCTTCAAACAGGATATTAAAAACACAATAAAAAGTCGAACACTAAAAACTTCCCTAAACTTCCCTCTTCATAATTGCTAAGTAAATCTTCCAACAACGCAGTGTTTCTGTCACTTCAGTGTGTAATTGATTTTCACGGGAATTTCCAATGGCACAGCTGACAACTTCCTTTAATTGTGCTGGCCAGAACTGCGCTGGGTAACTTGCCAGCTCCTCCTTGTCGTACATCTGCCCGGCAAGTATTGCTAGGTCAGCTTCACAATGAGTTTCAATGGCAACTGTTGCAGCTGTTCTTAATTAAGACAAAGCCAATGATTCCAGCAGTCAACATAAGGAAATATCAGCTCCCAAAGGAGATGCAACATTATTATTATTATTATTATTATTATTATTATTATTATTATTATTATGACTATCACCCCTGCTCACTCCACTTGCCAACTCCACCTGCCCCTTTGCCCTTCCCCCCACATCCACCCCCTCACCTATCCCCTCATAGCTCGCTTCAAATCCCTTCCCTCTTACTTCAAGCTCCTCAAACTCCAAACCCCACACCAGGCATAGGCAAACTCGGCCCTCCAGATGTTTTGGGGGCTACAACTCCCATCATCCCTAGCTAACAGGACCAATGGTCAGGGATGATGGGAGTTGTAGTCGCAAAACATCTGGAGGGCCGAGTTTGCCTATGCCTGCCCCATACCCTTTTAAAGGAGAGGACGGTGCTTCACAAATCGGCTTGCTAAACTGTGTGAAGAGCCTCCCCTTGGTGGCAACACAAACTGCAGAAGCAAATTCTGGGCATCGTAAAAGGTCAGCAAATTCTTAGACATTTAAGTTGTTGTTGTTGATAATGATGCTGCTGCTGCTATTTATATTATTTTACTCCAAGGGAGAGGCACTTGTGGGATGTTCTGTTTCTGGCACCCAAATATCTGGGCTGGCCTTGGGTTCTATGCACCTTGATTGCTTGTGGCAGGATGTGTTTTGCTGTTCCACTGCAGGAAGAAAAGAGTCGTGGGCCAGTGCTGCTAACTCTAGTTCTCTGGTGAGCGCAGCATCTTTTGGAATACTGTTCATCTTTTGGAACACTGTATTAGTGTGCCCTATGTACATTCCTTGTTATTTTGGGCAGATAAAAGTTTGGAAGGCTGTTGCAGCTTATTAGCAATTGATAACAATGATGAAATGAAGAGGTGCTATTCCAGCCATTTTGAAAATGCCACTTGACATCTAAAACCCAGCTGGAACCTTGTAACTTTCATACCTGCCTCAGAGAAGGATTGCAGTCTTTTCAATATTCACTTTGGCTATAATTTACTGTGATTCTGGCAGAAAAACAATTAGGCTGGGTAAATTGGCAAAATTTTCTGGGAGAGACATATTGTGTTTTTCTGCCTATAAGACACCCCCATGTATAAGACACCCCCCCCCCATTTTTAGAAACTCAATTTTAAGAAAATGAGGGGAGATGGCCCAAAGTTGTTGAGCTTCTCCCCCCATGCAGCTGTGGGCAGGAAACACTCCTGCGGCATCGGGAGAAGTTGCGCTCCTGTCAACCGGCTGGCTGGTAGGCGTGCCACGTCCCGCCGCCGCCACCACCGCCACTATCCCTGTATTGGACAACCCCAGGTTTTGGACATGATTTTTGAGTCAAAAATCCTTGTCTAATACATGGGAAAATACGGTAGATAAATTACAGATATGACAAATAAGCCATTATGTACTAGAAGGCAACACATGATTTTTTTTTTACAAAAATTAGCAATGCAATCTATTTTCAGGTTCCTTATCATGTCTCAGGGTTGCCAATCAGCCAATTTATCTACTGGTATGATCAATAAAACTGTATTCAGTCTGTAACTAGCATTGGCTTCCCAGTGATCCAAGGGTATCTCTCCTTCCACCAATGTTGAAATTCTCAATTGCTTATATACACAAGTTAGTTCTAGCATGCTGGTAGATTATCAATCCCATATTATGTCAATTTACAAATCTCTTAAAAGTCTAGCTGAGATTGCATAGCACAATTTATTGCTTTAACATAACAGTTTCTTTAGTGTTTGGGAGGCTGATTGTTGGGCATTTGGTCTAATCAGCTGATTTGGGAAGTCTATTACCTGACCTGACATCATTCTGATGCCAGATGGGTGATCCCATCCACCTGCAAAGTTGCCCCATGTATGTGGGGGGCGAGATACAGTTCCAAACAACACTTTAATGCTGGAGGTAAAAATTCAAATTCTGGTCCTGTTGTTTGCAGTGAATCTTGCATACCAATTACTTCCGTGGTGCCGGTTTCACTGTTGCTGTAGTGATTTTTCCTCCCACCAGTACTACTGCATGTGCTTTTATTTATTTTTTACTTTCAGCTTCATATAGCCATATCATGATGTTTGCCATGATCTCATTAGGTACTGGCAGTACAGAGATCAAGATTATCTCCAGTTATATTGAGCTAGATCAGACAGGTTTTATAAAAAGCATGCCCTTGGATATGGATACTTGCAGGTTAAAATATATATATTATTGGCCATTTTAAGAATACACAATTATGTATTTTTGTATTTTTGGGTGCTGAAAAAGCCTAGAACACGGTGGAATGCGAGTATATACAAAATAATGTACTAGCCCATTTGGCTAAGAAATGGATTGACATCATAGATGCCAGCAATGCTTTCAGTAAATGGAAGATGATTTTTTTAAAAGCCTCTTTTAGCATGAGGTCACAGAGGAGGTATTGGCTGCTTCAAAGGAGCTGTAAAATGTTACAGATGGAGAAACATAGTTCTTAGACCACCTTGTAAGTACAGTATAGATCCATGTCCTCATTGGATCCTCAAATTTGTGACTTGATCTACAGTTTAATGTTCCAATCCATGCATGGATCTGAGAGGGGCGGAATGGGTAGATTCATGCCACAACATGGAACAAATGTGCATCTTCCCCATCATTAGTTTTAACATAGCCTTACGGTGTTAGGGAGTCAGGAGAACCTTGCTGTCGTGCGTAGGGCTCCCCAGAGAAGGAAGAGAGGAATTTTGTGCTGGGGCATTGAACGCCCTTGACATCGTTCTATCATTTTGTATAGACGGCATGAAAATGAGATAGCACTGGAAATGAGAGGCAAACAAACTGGTATGCAAACACGAAAGAACAGGAAGATAAGGCTGATTTACACTGCTCTCCAGCATTGATAGGAATAGCATTTTACAGGGGGGAGCCAGGGTTGCAGTTTACATAAGAAGCATAATTCGGGTGCACCCATGTTTATGGGGCCACGTATTCATCGTTTTGTTTTCTTTTTTTAAAAAGGAAAAGCATCACATAGAAAGATATGAATGGGAGCTGATCTTGGCTCCCATTCATATTTTTAATTGTTATATTTTATTGTTGTGTTTTGGAGGAAACTGCTTTGAAGTAAACTGCTTCAGGCAGAAAAGCAACCAATGAATATATAAATTTATATTTTACATATATGGGCTGTATTCAGTGGAGCACTAAGCAAAATGATCCACCTTGCAAACGTAGCATTCTCCCCCTCTCTCTTCTGGGTTTTCCCCAACACTCTGTAGCAGATTTAGCATGGGGCACAAGGGGGGAATTCCATTGCACTGATTTTTTATTTATTTTTATTTATTTATTGAATTTATATACCACCCTATACCCGGAGGTCTTGGGACGGTTCACAGAATAAAACCAAAATATAAAACTACAAAATACACAATCAAAATAAAAGCAACAACCCAATACCCCCCACAAAAACCCACCATATTTTAAAAGGGCATAGGATACAAATCAAGTCAACTAAAGACCTGGTTGAAAAGAAGAGTTTTTGCCGGGCGCCTAAAGGTGTACAATGAAGGCGCCAGGTGAACTTCCCTGGGGAGAGCATTCCACAGATGGGGAGCCACTGCAGAGAAGGCCTGTTTTTGTGTTGCCACCCTCCAGACCTCTTGATGAGGAGGCACAAGAAGAAGGGTCTCAGAAGACGATCTCAGACTCCAGGTAGGTTCATATGGAAAGTTGTGGTCCTTGTGGTATTGCGGTCCTGGGCCATTTAAGGCTTTATAGGTCAAAACCAGCACTTTGAATTGGGCCTGGAAACTAAGTGGTAACCAGTGCAGTCAGACCTTGCACTAAGGCAACTATTTAGTTGAATATTGCCCTATAATCTGTTTGTGTCCTGCCCACACCCTCAGCTCTCACATCAGTTAAGAAAACACAACAAAACACAACATTTAAAAATCACAGTGCATAACAAAATGAAGGGCAAAAGCAGGAGAGACAAGTTTGCAGATACACAGAGCCCTTCCTTGCATTATGTGGCTGATCAGAGAGGTATAATACAAAACCATCTCTTCTCTAGAAAATATTTTGGTTAGATTTATTACTGAGACACCACCATGCTTAAGCTGTCCCCGTTTGTTGTTGCTAAGTAAATGTATTTAATGTGTTGTAAATTCTCTCTTTCGGCATGTAAGTAAATTGTTGTGAACTGTATTGTTATTGTTATGGTTATGTTAAAGTTCCTTTGTATAATTACATATTGTATGATGTTGCGACGTCATGGATTTATAAATTAAAAGAATTAAAGATCATGATACTGTAAAATACAACATTATGTACTATGGCACTTTATATTTTGTTAAGTGTAATGTGATTTTTTAAGTCTCACTTAGAAACCACAATACAATTTTGTCTAAGATGTACAAATGTGTGGCATCAAGCTAAGCTTAATGTGAAACTTCATTTAAACAATGTGACAAGCTTTGGTCACACTTTTTGGTACTTCTATGAGACAGCAAGCCAGTTTTTCAGAAGGGAATTGGCCTGGAAACCACTGCATATAAAACACAACAAGGGATTTACAGCATTCAGTCTGCATTGTCGGAGGCATTTACTGAGTATTGACAGGCAAATACCATTCTGATCCACAACACAAATGAAGTTAGAATATCAGGATTTGAGAGCTCTCCTTTGTTGTGTTGCGAGGATGTTCCTGACAACCTCGAATGCAGCAGTTGCTTATGGATTTGGAGAACTAGAGCTGTTGCACAAATAACCCCAAATTTGCTACTTTTTTGGAGCAGGAAAACTGGGGAAACCATTTCACCACCTTTCTCTAAGAAGAAATTATTTAACAATTTCTTGGGTGGAGGATGTTGCGCACTGTAGTGTACCCTTCACAGAGTTCCAAATGAACTACAGTGCCCAGAAATCTTCGAGGGGTGAAATGTGCTTTGAAGATGCTTCAAAGGTATAGTGTGTAAACAGACTTAGAACATAATAAGAGCCCAGCTGGGTCAGGCCAATGGCCAACCTAGTCTGGCATCCTGTTGTTACAGTGACCAGCCAGACACCTGTGGGAAGCTTCCAACCAGGACCTGAGTACAACTGTGGTCTGCCCCACCAGCAATTCCCAGAAAGTGGCATTCAGAGGCATAGCAAAAAGAAGCCATTTTGTTTGCACTGTGATCTGACTGAAAAGGCCTCAAAATGCCTCTTTCTAGAGAAGCATTTTCTTAAATAATGGCACGGAGGGAAGTAACATGAGCTTAATCATTTCCAAATGGATCTTGAAAAATGTTTGGAAATTTACCATTTTACAAAATCACTGCAATGCTACTAGAAAGTTACAGCAGTTTCCAGTAAACTTGCACTTTTAAGTTTCATCCATGTGGTCAGTTTCAGGACGTCCAGTTCCCCTTTTTATTGTATGTAAACCCTTGATACTTGTTTTAAAGACGTTTTTCAAATGTTGGTATTTACCAAAATGTTGAACCTGGCATTCCAAGAAAGATTGTGTACGATTGTTCCACTGAAACACTTAGGCTAGATGCGGGATAGTTTATATACCTGCAAAATGGCTTAAGCTGTATCTTCCCAAAAGGCCACAGGAAAGTGAATCTGATCAGGTCATGACCCAGTCGAAAGAGCTCATGCAGAATTCCTTATTTTCCTTAGGAAAGCAGAAATATCAGCAACAATTCCAGTTGTGAAGCTGAAAGATTTAGTAGCCTTTCATGAAAACCATCTGCTCCCCATCAGCTGACCATTTTGACATCTCATCAGCAGTGGAGACTGCTGATGTAAAACTGCAGCTACTGTCTTACTGTGCCAACAGCACTGTGTAGGTGTAGATATCAGAGTAGGTTTTAAGCTAGTGCTGTGCCAAAAACTTTATTCCAGTTTCCTAAAAGTCTTCTTACCCTTGCAAAGCAAGTTTCCATTTCTCGGCCTTGTTTGTCAGTGGATGCAAAACCAAGCTTGCCTTCTGTTGTGAGGTGGCTGAGGGGTGTGTGTGTGTTCTACATCTTTCCATTAAACATTTTTCCAGTGCCTTGCAGCCTCCCTGGCTGCCTGCCCTTCCTGACCCGAAAAAAACCCCATAAGAAGAGTTCCAACATGACACCTACCCCTGAACTTTGTGGGAACTGACTGCTGAGTGCCTGAGATGGGTGGGCTCACAGGTTTTGTTTTTAAGGGAAGTTGTTCCTTTTAGCTTAAACAGAAGATCTGCACTGATCAGAAGTTTAAAGACTTTAGAAATAATAGCAATAATAACACTTTAACACTGGTGCCCTAAATGGGTGTGGATGTGGGCTCAGAAGAGGGCAGCTTCCCAGGCTTCCAGTGTTCCTATGAGCTGAAGCAAATTTAAGTTAAGGGAAATAATTTTGATACCCCCTCACATACAATCATTTCAGTCCTAGTAAAGAACACAGATTGGTTGCCGCTGATGAACACAGCAATGAACAGAAACAAGATAACTGCTGGGAAGCCTTGTCCTTGCGTTGAACTCTTGCCCGAAGGCTATGACCGGCAACACCTTCAAGAAGGATAATGTTTTAAGCTGAAATTAATGTGAAATGTTAAAAATTATATACATGTGTGGCTGATTTGTGTGACATTTAATACGGGCTCCTTTTCCCGGCCTTTTGGGCAGCTGTCCACAAAAAGCGTTGTTACAGGAAGGGTTAGGTTTGTAATTTGGTCCTGGTGGGTGAAGTTTCTGGCCCTCTCTTGCTGATGACACTGCCTTAAATTATAGTGTGTGTTGCACTGGGGAGAACAGCATTGCATCTCTAAAGAAGCTCTGGTCCTTTCTGGAGGGCTCCCCCCCCCACCCTGTCTTCAAAGGAATTGGCAATGTAGCTGAAACATTGGGTGGAATTTGGCACTTACTCTTTGCAGACTATAAAGTATGCAGGGGATTCAATCAGCATAACCTTGAGAATGCTTTTTTCACCAGCTGTTGCTGCTGTAGCAGCAATAGGCAGGGTAGCTGGTGCTCAGGTTTCTGTTCTGTGGATTGTATTTAATCTTTACTCAGAGAAGACCCATTGATATTAATGGCCATGACAAACTTAGGTCTATTAAAATCAGTGGGTCTACTCTGAGTAAATGTTGATGGACTCAACCCTATACACATAGGCTGCTGATCGTGGAATCATAGAATTGTAGGGATCGCAAGGGTCTTCTACGCCAACCCCCTACAGTGCAGGAATTTTTTGTCCAACACGGGGCTCAAACCCACGACCTTGAGATTAAGCGTCTCATGCTCCACTGACTGAGCTATATCATATAAGATGTTTGGTGAGGGATAGGACTCCTTCAGCATATGCCATTCCGAAAACTCAGTCAGTGCCAATGTGGTTTTCACCAGAATTTAAATGTCATCAAAGTACAGCATCCTTACAGCTGTCTCTGTTTATGTGGTTTGGTGTCAACGTGGGATTCGAACCCCCAACTCTGAGATTAAGAGTCTCATGCTCTACCAACTGAGCTATGCCAGGGTGTATATGCCAGGCCCTGATTCTTTTGTGAAGTACATTGGGATAGAGGAAGGCTTTTGCATTGAGATTGGATACTTTCCTCACTTTTTGTTGATGAGGTTGCTTGATGGGATTCCTACTTTAAATGGCAACAGCTCTCTGTGGCATTATCTGCATTTTTAATTATAAGGTTGCATTTCAGCTGGCTGAAGAACTTTGGGGATAGCTCAAGGTGTTTTGCAGCCTTCCTGACTGAGTGGGGGCTGCCTTCCTCCGAGACTTTTAAAAAATTAATGGAAAACTAATAATTTACTCCCATTCAAGAGAAACTTAGAACTCTGTGCTCAATCCCCTATTTATGTGTATTTCAGTGCTTTGGAACTGCTAGCTCAGACACATGCAAGTTGAGCAAAGAAATGTGATTTAAGTGCAAAAGCGGATTATCTACTTAGACTCAACACCTTTCTTAAATAAATAACTTCCCTAAGCTTCCATTGATGTCTTTCAATTACTCTTTCATGTCTACAACAAAAGTAAGTACAAGAGGATTTATTAAAGATCATGTAAGCATGATTGATGGTAGGGAAGGGGAGATCTTGAATGGGGAGACTGGTGCAAATCAAGAGTTTGGAGTGATATAAGCTGAACTGCCAGACCGTTTGTATACAATTTGTCAGACTATCCATTCATCTAGTCCAGAATGTTTACTTGGACTGGAAGTAGCTATCCAAGGTCTTAGGCTCCAGAGTTTTTTTCCATCACCTGCTACCTGATCCTTCTAACTTGAGGCACCAGGGATCCTTCTAACTTGAGGCACAGAATTCTACCTGTTTAGAAAATGAACCTTCATTCTCCATATAGAAGGTTGCACCATATGGATTTGGGGGTGGGGGTAGGTGGGGTGATTCAGTACTTCAGGTGAGCCCCACAATGGCTACAGCCTTGGTGCCACCTCAAGGCTTTGGCTTTGGTTTTGGCTTTGGTTCATAAGAACGTAAGAGCCTTGCTAGATCAGACCAAAGGTTTATCTACTAGTCTAGCATCCTGCTTTCACACTGGTCAGCAAACAGGCCTTGAGTTGGCATCTCTCTCCCCATCTACGATTCCCATTCAGGGGCAGATTTCCTCTATAGTGGAGGCAGAGCATAGCCAACATGCCTAGCAGCCACTGATATTTGCCCAATCTGCTTTTAATGCAGCTTGAGTTTGTGGCCATATCTGCATCTTGTGGGGGCAAATGCCGTAGCGTATGTACATGTAGAAATACTTTCTTTTGTCTGCCCTGAGTCTTCCAACATTCATCATCATTTGATGTCCCCAGATTCTAATGTTCTGAGAGGCGGAGAAGAACTTTTTGTACATTTCTAGCATGTCTCCAATTACTTGACTTCCCCCCCCCAAACAAAAACCCTACAAATAGATTTCCTCATAGGCGAGTTGTCCCAGTCCCTTGAACATTTTGGTTCCCAAAGTCTCTCCATCCATTGGGATCTCCACCTGTGTCCAGAGCCTCATCTGCCCCCTCATTTCAGACCCCGTCTTCTTCCCCACTTCCTACTATTACTATTCATCTGCAACCTATGATCTGTATGAGCATAATGTGACCTGTATGACCACCATATGCATGTGGAAATATGGCCATTTCTCAATCATATCCTCCTCGCAGCTTCTGGATTTCTTGTAAATTAAAACCTGTGCAGCAACAACACCGACATTGCTGAGGTTGAAAAATCAAGGCACACAAGATTCCCACCACAAATAGGTTGTGAAAATTAAATTAAGCTGCTTCAGATGACGTAAGGTCATCTCCAGACGATGTAAAGTTCAAGCTTAACGTCCAGGGGAGTTTCAATAACAAAGGGGGCATTTAAGAGTGCCAATGTGGTTTTCACCAGAATTTAAATGCCTTCGGATAAAGTACATTTCAATATACTTACAGCAGTCTCTGTTTACGTGGTTTTGTGCCAATGTTTGGATTTATAATTAGTTGCTATTGCAAATACTTTGGAAAGCCTCTGCTAAAGTCATCTTTCTCCACCATCAAATCACTCCTCCTCCTTATGTCTGTTCACCAGCCCATTATCACTTCCCACATTGACTTAAAGATAAGCAAGGCAAGGAATACAGGGATAAGAGATGTGATTGGATGTGCTTTTTTTTTTTTAAAAGGACTGATTTAGACAGCTTCTGGGATTCTCTTTCTGTTCTAAAATAGCATAGATGTCCAAATAATGTGTACAATGAGTTTAACAGATTCTTCTGAATTGACTGAAGCGGGAAGATGCAGGAGGAAGAAAAGGCTTTCAATGAAAGCTCTATAAATGAGAGATCAATGGAGGCTGGTCCTTTATGGTGAATCGGCCTCTGCCCCACCAACTTGAGTCTGCCATTAGCCAGCCCCCACCAGCCTGCAGTGGGTGGCCTTGCCCTTCAGCTTCCTCCTCTTTAGTGCTTCCCTTCCAGAACTCACCAAGGAGGAGGAGAATAGGGGCAAAACCAGAATCTGTTGGTTCTGGCACTCGTTGGCTTTGGCACCACAAAGGGAGGCAGTGAGAGACTTTACTTTCTTGGGCTCCATGATCACTGCAGATGGTGACAGCAGTCACAGAATTAAAAGATGTCTGCTCCTTGGGAGAAAAGCAATGACAAACCTAGACAGCATCTTAAAAAGCAGAGACACCGCCTTGCCGACAAAGGTTCATATAGTTAAAGCTATGGTTTTCCCAGTAGTGATGTATGGAAGTGAGAGCTGGACCATAAAGAAGGCTGATCTCCAAAGAATTGATGCTTTTGAATTATGGTGCTGGAGGAGACTCTTGAGAGTCCCATGGACTGCAAGAAGATCAAACCTCTCCATTCTGAAGGAAATCAGCCCTGAGTGGTCACTGGAAGGACAGATCGTGAAGCTGAGGCTCCAATACTTTGGCCACCTCATGAGAAGAGAAGACTCCCTGGAAAAGACCCTGATGTTGGGAAAGATGGAGGGCGCAAGGAGAAGGGGACGACAGAGGACGAGATGGTTGGATAGTGTTCTCGAAGCTACCAGCATGAGTTTGACCAAACTGCGGGAGGCAGTGGAAGACAGGAGTGCCTGGCGTGCTCTGGTCCATGGGGTCACGAAGAGTCGGACACGACTAAAGGACTAAACAACAAAAACAAAAACAACTGTTGGGCTCCCTGCCTTCTGCCCTGCCAATCCCAATGGGCACCAGCTACCAGTGTGAGAAATCACCGGCAGTAGAGTCAGTCAGTCAGACAGGCAAGCATAGATTTTGAAGAAATCAAAACCCCCAAAACTGGTAGGATTAAGATCTAACAAGAAGAAGAAGAAAAGGGTGTGTAAAAGAAAAGAGCCCCAATGTCACAATGTGTAAATCAATTCTCCATGGTATCCAAAGAGCAGAGGTTTGTATTTCCTGGATTCAGAATACAAGTATGCGACCATAATGCTCATCCTCAAATACGAGGTGAGAACCATGACCCCAAATTTCTTCTTCAACTCAGATTTAAATATAAGTCAGGGGAGAATTCAGCTCATTCCAGCTCTGAGGTGCAGGCAGAGGGCAGGGCTGCCTGGGTGGAAAGAAAAGGGGAGTGGAGCAGAGCACAAGGAGTCTTGATTTTTTATTATTTAAAAAATGCTTTGTGCATCCATGTCTAATCTTGCCCTTTTCTGAAATTCATTTACTGGTGTGTGTTTTCCTTCTTGTAAATCTACCAAAGAACAAAGTAAAATAAAGATGGGATTAAGGGTTTTTCTTGGGGTGGTGGAGGAAATGGTATGTGGTGGAGAGGGGGGAAATGGGGGTGTCAAGGAGGGTCAGGTGGGGGGTGAGGAATGAGAAATGCCCCTATTTTCACCTGAGGAATGTGGGGGGGGGGGCATGCATTTTCTGTTTTGCTGGCAAATGGGCTTCCTCCGTTCTAGGAAGGATACCTTCTTGCAGGGATAACTTTCTTCTCTCCCATGTCCAAAGCTGTAGGATCAGGACTGGTGAATCGGTTGTACTAACAGGAAAGAAGCTGCTGTGATATCTAAGTTTAGGGAATGACTCCATGGTAGAGCATTTGCATGCAAAAGGTCCCAGATTCATTCCCTGGCATCTCCAGGCAAGGTAGGCTAGGAGAGACTCCTGTCTGAAACCCTGGAGAGCTTTTTCTAGTCAGTGTGGACAATACTGAGGTCAATGGTCTAACCCAGTACAGTGGTACCTCGGGTTACATACGCTTCAGGTTATATACGCTTCAGGTTACAGACTCCGCTAACCCAGAAATAGCGCTTCAGGTTAAGAGCTTTGCTTCAGGATGAGAACAGAAATCGTGTGACGGTGGCGCAGAGGCAGCAGGAAGCCCCATTAGCTAAAGTGGTGCTTCAGGTTAAGAACAGTTTCAGGTTAAGTACGGACCTCCAGAACGAATTAAGTACTTAACCTGAGGTACCACTGTATAAAGCAGTTTCCTCCATTCCTATGTTTCTAACTCCTGATCTGTGTTTCGCCTCAGCATAGGGTCAACCCAACCCAACTGACTTGTTTCTGAGAGCATATCCTATGTCCGAGAACAAGCATGGTAACTTTCCCGCCATCTGCACACTGCTGTTCAGATACACCCACCTAAACAAAACCCTGCTTTCAACTAAGTCAGCTTTTGTGTGTGCCACTGGGGTGGTTCAATATGATTATGAGCAGGTCCAAAAGCTGGCTCTGACTTTAAGTGTAACAGAAACTCAGGAGCCTCTTCTGTATGTGCTGGCCACAATCTCTGCCTTTCCTGCCAGCAAGCTTATGCTTTGGCATCTGCAGACACATCACAGCTGTCCAGCTGATAAACTGACGCACTCTGGGTGGCCCCATCCTCCTCCTGAGATTTCACAACTGCTGCCACTGCCGCTGAGAAGCAAAGCGAGAGGTTTCCAAATTCTCCTACAGAGAGAGAGAGAGAGGGCTGAGATTGCAGCGCCAGTCCAGGGCTGACTTCTCAGCAGTGCTGATGTTCTCTTCCATACAATGCTGTGTTTTCCTTCAGCTGCGGCAAAACTTAAAGCTGTGGGTCATAGCTTAATGGTAGGGTGCCTGCTTTCTATGCAGAAGGTCAATCTGCTGTCTCTGCTTAAAAGATCTTTAGAAAGTATCCATTGCCGGACAATGCTAGGCTAGGGATGGACCCATAGTCTGATTTGTTATGAGGTAACTCAGTCAGAATGGGACACGGGTGGCGCTGTGGGTTAAACCACAGAGCCTAGGACTTGCCAATTAGAAGGTCAGCGGTTTGAATCCCCACGACGGGGTGAGCTCCCGTTGCTCGGTCCCTGCTCCTGCCAACCTAGCAGTTCGAAAGCACTTGCAAAGTGCAAGTAGATAAATAGGTACTGCTCTGGTGGGAAGGTAAACAGCGTTCCGTGCGCTGCTCTGGTTTGCCAGAAACGGCTTAGTCATGCTGGCCACATGACCAGCTCCCTCGGCCAATAAAGCGAGATGAGCACCACAACCCCAGAGTTGGCCACGACTGGACCTAATGGTCAGGGGTCCCTTTACCTTTACCTTTTTAACTCAGTCAGAAGAGCAAGAGACTCTTAATCCTAGGGTTGTGGGTTTGAGCCCAACGTTGGGCAAAAGATTCCTGCTTTGCAGGGGGTTTGGACTAGATGACACTTGTGGTCCCTTCAAACTCTATGATTCTATGACTCTGTGTATGCAAGAAACATCTCTCACATGAGCCTAATTGCTTGCAAAAGTCTTCAGCACAAACCCCAATTCATGTCTTCATGTTCAACATCTCCTGGTGGTGAGGTCATGGTTGGTATTCCTCTCTCTCAGGGTGTCCCACCCTCAGAGAAATATCCATGCCCTGAATTCATCTGAAGGGACATTAACTTTCTAAAGCTTTTCGCCTTAGTAGCAATGATAACTGAAGTGTGTAAAAAGAAGTGTGCAAATTCACAGCAACTTCCCAAAATACATAGCTGTTTGTCACCTAGACACTTACTTTATGAGGTGACCAATAAATGTAGTTAATAAAATAATTTAAAAAGCAAGCGAGCAAATTTTTAGGCATCTGGTTAAGGTGTTTCTATTCCTTAAGGCATTTTAATGGTTTGTATTCTAGGTGTTGAAAGGCTGCTGTGCTTTAAACAGTGGAATTGAAGCTTTCACAGATGTTGTAATTTGCATTTAGTTGCATTATTCATTTGTTTGTTTTCATTCTTTTATTGGACCTATTATTGCCATTCCTTTATTTTGATTTGCACCATAAACCACACTGGGGTAGATATTATGAAGGAGTGGTATGTAAAATTCCTTCAACAAACTGATAAGCGCATCTGGAGTACTCTTTCTAATTCTGAGTGCTGTCATACCTCCCCACCTAGAGGAGTCCATCAGAAGAGGACCTTGACACTCCCTGAAGGCTACCAGATGAAGGAACAGGTGGAGTCAGACAGCAGGGGGGTTGAACCGGGACAGTCAGGCCTTACAGCATCTCAGCCGTTGCCACCTCATCTGCCACCACTTTGCTTGTAAGTCACTAAGTGACTACCGTGTGGAAAAGGTAGAAGCTGAGCCAGCTCTAAGCCCAAGGCATGGAGGTGAAGAACCAGGTAGGGTGAAAGAAATCCAAAAGTAATGGGCTACTTGCCAGGCACTGCTTCCTCACAAGTTGTCCTGACTTCTCAGGTAGCTGTGATGACTACCAGCTGTGCCTAGAGAGGGGCTTCTCAGTCTTCTGGAAAGTTGATCAAACAGAGTCTGTATTCCAGCTTCTTGACTGGCTGAGGTCCTGTGTGGCGTGTCTAACTTCCCTGTGTGTTTGGCCCTGGCCTGTGACTGGATTTTGCCTCTCTTGTTGACTCTGCTAAGCTCAATCTGAACCGTGACCTGGTCTTGCTTTTGGAACCATCCTGTACGTGGAATCTTGGTTCCTGGCATCCTTATTCCAAGAAGCAAAAGAGGGGTAACATGTTAAGAAGGACAATCGCCAACTGCACCTGGCCAGAGGAGGGCAAATGGGGTATGGATAGGGGTGTGTGCCAATTTTGTTTTCTCATTTTTCCAACTTTTAACTTCAGTTCTCCATGTTTCCACATCAGTTTGCAATACTGTAATAATAAAAATCCTCATGAGATCTCATCTGAATTTTAGTGTTACTTTCTCCTCATATACACATTTTTGTGAAGCAATTTTCCCCTACTGCAATGTGTTTTTGTGTGCTGTTTTCACTCTTACATCCAACCCCCATCGTTCAGCCTGGACATTGAGGTCCAGCTCCAAGGGCCTTCTGGTGGGTCCCTCACTGCAAGAGGTGAAGTTACAGGGAACCAGGCAGAGGGCCTTCTCGGCAATGGTACAGCCTCCCCTCAGATGTCAGGTAGATAAATAATGATATGACTTATAGATGACATCTGAAGGCAGCCCTGTATAGAGACATTTTTAATCTTTGATGTTTTATTGTGTTCTTTTATCTATTGAAAGCCGTCCAGAGTGGCTGGGGCAACCCAGTCAGGTGGGTGGGGTAATAATTTTTGCATAAATTACTTGGCTGAAGAGCTTCATTTCAATATTCTGAGAAGTGTGTATTTCAAAAGATAGCAATGTTTCTGTTTACATATTGTTTTGAGTTGTGCAAATTAGTTAACTGATTCTTATCTGCCATGTCTTTTCTTTTTAACTTTTTTTTATAAAAAAAAGCTACGTTGGGGTTCCCATGTCTGGACAGGAATGTGGAGTAAAAATAAATTAATAAACAAGCAAACAAACAAGCAGTGGGGGAAAATCCACCAAAATCAACATATATTAGGCTAAGATTGGGCTGCTGAGTTAATGTTTTAATTCATCCATTTTGCCAATGTTTTCCTTCAGTTAGCTCCCACTTTGTTGTAGAAGATCAAGGTACCTAACAACAATGAATAAATAAATAAATATATACACGTACACATACATATAACATGGTCAGTCATCTCCAATTCCAGCATACAGTAAAATATCACCAAATGCACTTTCATGTAGTGGTGGCAACAGGAGGTCTTGGGACCAAATCCAGCCCCCAAAGGCTTCACATTTGGTCTCCCCTTCCTCCAGCACAGCCCAGATGCCATGAATTCCACCACATATTAATGACCCAGGAAATTTTCTTCCACGTTAAAAACAACTTGGTCTTAATTCTGTAGTACAACCTGCCAACCTGTAACCCTCTGCTTCCCCCGTGGGGTTATTTATGGTGCAAAACCCAAGCAGCACATTGGGATTTAGAAACAAGAAGACCAAAGTCATGCTTTGGATGTGGCACCTGTAAATCACCCTCTCACTCTCTTGCCTTTGGAGGGTGTCTTTGCAGGGCGGGGGGGACAAACATTGACACGAACCGGTAAAGTTGTCATTCTTCAGGTTTCATTCCCCTGTCCTGGGGCTCTAGAAACTGGGGGTTGGCCCCAGTGCTCCATGTGTGTGGTTCTGCAGGGACAAGAGGACTTCTGTTTCCTCCCCTTTCTCCACGTACCCTCAGAAACTGCACCAAAGTGGGGCTGGAGGACAGGAGCCTAAGAGGAAGCTCCATGGCATGCAAGGAAGTTTGTTGCATCAGCAGAGCTGCAGCATTAGATACAGAGTGGAAACAGCTGCAACTTTTCCATTTTCCCAATCCTAAATTCATTTACCAACATTTCCACATCAGTTTTGGATTTGCTTACTTTCAAGTCCTTACAAACACTCATCAGCATTCTAAGTGCAAATTTCTCCCAATATCCACATTTTGCCTAGCACAGACATTTTTGCAAAGCAGATTTCCCTAGCATTGTCATCTGTTCTTTTCTCCAATATATGCCAATATATATGTATTAATTTTTGTGCCCATCAGTAGGCTGGAGAACCACATTGTAAAAACTGGAGCAGTGTAAATTTTGAAGGACGGCTTTGGTTCAGACATTGCTTTTGAAAGTGAATTAGACGGGTTCACTTTAAATGACAGCTGAACAGAAATCCTCCTTTTCTGCAAGTGCTCAGGACATATTGAAGAATGTGCAAAAGAGAAGGTTTATTGTGACATTAGCTCCCTCCCTTTTTTTTGTTGTTGTTGTCGTTGTGTGGCCCACCATTACCTACTTCATCAGATCCATGAAATGGATGCCATTGCTTATGAAACCTCAAGAAGCCAGGATCCCAGCTGGCTTTCAGGTGATACAGAACATTTTCCTGTCTTCCTTGAAATCAACTGAGTGTCATGACAAAATGTTGACTTGCTTCCTTATCGGTGTGTCTGGCATCGCATGCTTTCCAAGGACCAGCCTTCCCTTTAGTTTACTTTCCAGGAAAGTTGGTATCTAGGGGCCAAACCACACATAATGTGGAGCTTGTCCTTTGCATGTTGTAGGTTGTTTGTTTATTTGCTCTACAAAATCCAGCAATGAATGCTACAATCTAAAGTGTAAAACTGGAGAGGCCAGTGGGGTTCTTACATTTCATGGAGCAAAGATCAGCTTCTAGGGGAGTTTTAGTGGGGGAAATAACACCTTCCCCCTCTATAATGACCTTCTGTTTTAAATTCTAGCATCTGTGGCTGCTTTGGGTAGAGAGGAAGAGTTTAGAAGCTAGCGGCATGAAACTTCATTTATATATATTAACTTCATTAATACATATATATTGGCATATATTGGAGAAAAGAACAGATGACAATGCTAGGGAAATCTGCTTTGCAAAAATGTCTGTGCTAGGCAAAATGTGGATATTGGGAGAAATTTGCACTTAGAATGCTGATGAGTGTTTGTAAGGACTTGAAAGTAAGCAAATCCAAAACTGATGTGGAAATGTTGGTAAATGAAGTTTAGAAGCTAGCGGCATGAAACTCACTTTTATATACTGTGTATCCTAAAAGTGACAACACCTCTAACAGAATTGTCTTTAAAAATAAATATAATATTTTTTGCAAAGTTCTTGGTTACCTGTGTTTGTTAATCATGTGAAATAAAGGAAGAAGTAAGCATGTATTCAACTTTTATTCGCACGAAACTGAATGGGCATTTTACAGGTACTTAAGGCTACAAACTCACTCACCTATTATAATTAAATGTACAGGTGCAGATTTAGGGGAGCCAGTGTGATGCAGCGGTTAATGTGTTGAACTAGGGCCTGGGAGACCAGTGTTCAAACCCCTTCTCAGCATGAAGTGAGCCAGTCACTCACTGCCTTTCAACCCAACCAACCTCATAGGGAGCAAAGTATTGATAACAGAGGTAGATGTCAAACCATATAACACCACAGAGTGAAATTGAACTTATATTTTAATTTAGCTTTTAATAACAGAAGCAGATTGCACAAAAAGCATAGCTCTGTCCAGTCTTCCTTGTTGGCTTGTTTTCCTTTAGTTTGACAGCAAGGCCACTCAGTGTGAAAACATGATCAATGCCCTGGGTTCATATGAAGGGAGGTTAACTTTCCCCCTTAGTAGGAACAATAACTGCCTTGGGGTTAACTTTCTGGCTAATAAGCAAGGCCATAATCCAAAGCGTAAACAAGCAAGTTTATTTAGCAGGTTCTCTCTCTCTCTCTCTGGGTTGTTGCCAGGCCATTCTTCATAATGCTAGGAATGCTTTTGCAAAAAAGAGTAAAATCCAGTGCTGGCAATAGTTCTAGGGTGCAGTGCCTGCACTGCATACTGGCATACCCTCCAACATTCCTCAGGTGAAAAAAGGGACATTTCTCACTCCTCCAACTGACCCTCCTCAACCCCTCATTTTGGGGTTCTCTCTCCCCCTTCTCCACTGCAGAGCATTTCCTATCAGAAGAATGGTGAGCGCCGCCACCACACCAACGGAGCACAGCGCACATACTCTCCACTGTCCTGAGAAAACCCCTCAATCCTAATTTAATAATAATAATAATAATAATAATAATAATATTAATAATTTATTTCCCACCCTCCCCAGCCGGAGCTGGGCTCAGAGCGGCTAACAGCAATAAAAATAAAACAGCATTCTAAAATCAATCTTCTAAAATCAATTCAAAATCAAATGGCAACCACTGGGCCAGACTTCTATGAGGATCACCTAAGGAGGAGGTCAGGCTGTGCCCTGGCCAAAGGCCTGGTGGAACAGCTCTGTCTTGCAGGCCCTGCAGAAGGATGTCAAGTCCTGCAGGGCCCTAGTCTCTTGTGACAGAGCATTCCACCAGATCGGGGCCACAGCCAAAAAAGCCCTGGCTCTGGTTGAGGCCAAAAAAAATTGCAAAAAAGGGGGGGGGAACCCAATAAATGAATTTCAGGAAAGGGCAAGATTAGAAACAGATGCACAAAGCATTTAATTTTTATTTTATTTTATCAAGACTCCTTTTGCTCTGCTCTGCTCCCCGCTTCTTCCCACCCAGGGTGGCCTTGGCCTCTGCATGACCCTCGGAGCTGGTGTGTCAAGCAGGGCTGGCCCTCAGCTGCTACAGCCTCTTCTCCTTCTCACCTGCTCTCCAACAGCCACTACAAACTGCCCAAGGAAGGAGGCCGGCACTGGAGGCCATGGAGAGGCAGCAGGATGCTCCCTCGCAGCAGTCGGCTCATCCCAAGCTCTCCAGGTCTCCCTATTTTCCAGGGGCAGTCCCAGACTTACAGAAGCTGTCCCAGTTTCTGATCTGATCCTGTAATGTCTCATTTTCCCTTAGAATGCCCCTATTTTCATCCGAGAAATAATGGAGGGTATAGTAGGAGGTCCCTATTTTCATTGGAGGGTGTGGAGTTATGTGACCCCCGAACCAAGGCGATAAGTAACTATACAACCTTTAGAAGACATCTGCAGGCAGTGCTGTATAAGAAAGTTTTTTTAATGGTTACTTTTTAATTATGTTTTTATATATGTTGGAAGCTACCCAGAATGGCTGGGGCAACCTAGTCAGATGTTTGGAGTATAAATAAAATAGTAGTAGTAGTAGTAGAAGTAATAATAGTAATGGACATTCCTATTTTAATTGGAGCAATGTTGGAGGATATGTCATCCTCCTCCCTGAGAGTTTGGCAATAGCAGTACTAGGAGGGGAAACATAGACATTCTGGGATCAAATCAGAAGCCGAAATGGCTTTTGTAATTCCAGGACTGTCCCTGGAAAATAGGGACACTTGGAGGGTATGGCCCTTGGACATTTTCTCTCACTGACTGTTTCCTGGTGATTAAAATGTGCAATAAATATCTTGGGGTGGGGGCAGTGGGAGCAAGTCCCGCTACTCCCCTTGCTTGCAATGATTATTTGTTTGTTTAGTAAATTTCTACCCCAACCCAGTTCTCCATGGAGACCCCATGCATTAGCTAGATCAGGGCTGGGAAACCTTTTTGTAGCCTGACTGGCTACATTTCCTTATGGGCAAGGAAGGGCCTTCCAAGGGTGGGCAGGGGCACAGACAAAAGAGCCACGGACGTAGTCTCTCCGTTAGACTCTCCTGTTTCTTTCTCCCATCAAGTGTGGGGGCAGCAAACCCCTGGCATTCGTAACCACACCCTTCTGCAGAACCCTTTTTATTGAGATTGCTGCAACTCTTTCAGGAGCACTAACTGTTCATTTTGGTCTGTTCTCATTAAACGAGGGAAGTTGTCCCTTGCCAAAGCATTGAAGGTTCCTGTTCTTTGCTGCTTGGACCCCAAATTAGTCAAAAGCCACCCAAACAGAACTGGCATAAACACAACCCAGCTAATTTGCCACGGGACAGAAGCCAGATTTCTGCGTTCCGTAGGTCAGCGACTCCCTAATCTTTCCCTGGCAATAGAATCGCAGGCACTAATAATTCCCGTCTTCAGGAGGGGGGAGAGTTCCGTGGCTTATGGGCCAAAATGGCACCACCCAGCTACACAAGAGGGAGCTATCAGCAGACTCAGGGGAAGACGAAAGGTTTGCAGAAGGATAAGGGGAAATCTTTAAAGCAGCGGTGGTGGCGAGGAGTGAGACCTCTTTACCTTGGCTTCTGAAACCTGAAATGTATATTTTTTAGGATTCTCCTTATTTCTGTGTTTGTGAGTTGTTTTAAACTGCTCTTAACGTTGTGTTTTGAAACATTAGGGTGTGCCTTGGTGCATATGCCTAAGGCCTAATTTTGTACAAGAGTCAAGAAGAGGAGAAATTCAGGAAAAGAGGAGAGAGAGAGAAGGAGAGAAGGGAATATCCCATTAGGAAGCTGACTTATACCAAGTCAAGCCACTGTTCCATCCAGCTCAATCCTGTCTCTGCCTGTATGGCAGCAGCTTTCAAGGATTTCAGATGGGGGTCTCCCAGCCCCCCAGATGATGCCAGGGACCTTCTGTATGAAAAACCAGGTGCTCTGCTGCTGAGTTCTGGCCCTTCCCCATTTGGTTCCATGCTCACTCACTTTTAGCCCTGGCCCTGCTCATTGTTGATGTGCCCCCCAACACATTTCTCATCAGGTAATGTGCCCCCCCAATAGAAATATAATTCCCCCACTCCTAATTTAAATGGTGTAAGATTTACAAATGGAGAATTATTATGAACATTCTTATTTTGCAGTTTCAAACCACCACTAAAACCAGGCTTTTGGAATTCCATTTGCTTAATTATTATTATTATTATTATTATTATTATTATTATTATTATTATTATTATTATTATTATTATTTAATAATAATAATAATAATAATAATAATAATAATAATAATAATAATACCCTGCCCATCTGACTGGGTTGCCCCAGCCACTCTAGGTGACTTCTAGCATATTAAAAAACATAATGAAACATTAAACATTTAAAACTTCCCTATACAGGGCTGCCTTCAGATGTCTCCTAAAGGTTGTATCTCCTTGACATCTGATGGGAGGGTGTTCCACAGGGTGGGCGAGATTACTGATTTTTGGATGTTTGCATTTGAACTACCATGTCTTCTGTAGTTTCGGGTTGTTTTGCAGAGGAGTGATCACACCAGCATAGAGATTTTGTGTTTTCCATACTGCCCTAGCTGCGTGTTGTGCTTTTGGCATGTGTTGTTTGAGTGTAGAGTAGATTGCCACAATACCTCATCATCACATGCACACAATGCTAGGTTTTGCATGGCAAAGTCAAAATGTCCAGGTAGACTGGAGATGGTTAACCTAGGTGCCTCCAGATGTTCCTTGACTCCAGCTCCCATCATCCCAGACCATTGACTATGCTGGCTGGAACTGATGAACAGCAACATCTGGAGGTCCGGAGGTTAGCCACTCCTGATTTATGGGATTTCTAACTTGAACCATCAGAAGCTTGCCTGATTTCAGAATGGCCACTTTTTCTCTTTTTTTAAGGCAATGCACATTTATATTGCACAGCTGTGTTTCTGTGTACAGTGGTACCTCGGGTTACAGACGCTTCAGGTTACAGACTCCGCTAACCCAGAAATAGTACCTCGGGTTAAGAACTTTGCTTCAGGATGAGAACAAAAATCATGCCCTGGTGGCGCAGCAGCAGCAGGAGGCCCCATTAGCTAAAGTGGTTCTTCAGGTTAAGAACAGTTTCAGGTTAAGAACGGGCCTCCAGAACGAATTAAGTTCTTAACCGGAGGTACCACTGTATTTCTCCCATTTACACTCATTTGCCCCATGTCATTCTTACCCCACCCTTTTAAAAAAAGCAATCACCCTGAATGTATCCATTCCCTTTTATGGTGGTGTGGATGTGTGGACTGTGCAGCAGACAAAACACTCTGCAATATCTTTACCATGTTTTGACATTTATTCCTGTTTTTATTAGCATGGAACTTCTCCCACATGGATTTGCTCCAGAATACGTTCATCTAACTGGATAATAGGCTGTCACAATTAACAAATCATGTCTTAGAGCCAGCCTACTCCCGGTTTGTCTATTCCCAATAAAGTTCTTTTTAGTTCTAACCCAAGGAGTCAAGCAAAGCCAGTGGTAACTGATACATACTGCCCTTTCAGGACACAGGTAAGGGACGAATGTGATAGAATTATTTTACTGCTCTTCTAACTAGACCGTCTCAATTGTTGTTATTCTCCTGGGGGCTGCACACACTTCTTCCCCATGTCAGAAATGCCCTGCCTGGGAAAAGATGGCACATCAAGAAGGACTGCTCTGGCATTGTGTCCCTGATCGGTGATGCTTTATCTGGGTGGGGTAGTTTTTTTTATGTGGAAGAGCATTCAAATGTGCATTCTGACGCAAAAATCAGTTCCTTACTTTCCTTCACTCAGATAAACAGCAGAAGGTATACCAGTGGTACTTTTAGACCTGGGTAGGAAACCTCAAGCCTAAAGGCCAAATGTGGCCCTCTGCACCCCTCCATCTGTCCCCTAGGACTCTTCCCCAGGCCACACCCCTCACAGATCCTAGTTTGCACTCCCTCTTTTCCTCAGTTGGGCTCTGATTATGCCCTTTGCTTGTCCACATTGTGGATAGAGGTGTTTGTAGGAACTAGCTCTGCCCACCACTGACATGCAGCTCCCAGAAAATTGTCAAGCAGGGAACTGGACTGAGAAAGGTTCCCCATCTGTTTAAGACCCTGGACCTATTGGTCTTATAGCCTGCCTGCCTTAAGATTCAGTTGTGAAGCCCAGGAGTGGGCGCTGTGTTCCAAAACTGCAAAAAAGACACATTCCTTTGTTTTGCATCCTGTGCCACTGTTTTGCACCTGACCGATGAACCTCTAGGTTCTAATAAAAAGCCCGGTGGATGTACAAACCTGACGTCTGCTCCCGCCTGGTCTGACAGATCACTCCTATGTGGTCTCTCATGCACTTCTTTCAATATCAGGTTTTCAGATCAGTTGGTATATTGCTAAGACAGGGTAGAATGATCAGCTGTTTTGTTGTCACACAATGAAGACACGTGGTATAAAATGGCACCGCTAAAGTTCAGTATTATTTGCATCGCCATTCCCACCAATCATCCATAGCTCACTAAACTGATGCGTCTCGGTTTCAGTTTTCCTCTCCCCGTCCAGCTTTCTTTCTCTTTTCTTCCAGGATGCAAAGAGTTAGGAGGGTCCAGAGGCACAGCTTAATGGGGCCAGCCTTAAGGAGAACCGGACTCTTATTTTTCATGCAGAAAAGCGGGGGGGGGGGGCTAATACTACCCCACTTCCCTTTCACTCAGTAATCCAAGTTGAACTTCTCCTATTCATAACTGGAAAATGACACAGGAGGAGCAAAAGAATGTCTTCTTTCCAGTTTGGGAGGAGGTAGAGAGGATGAATGTTGATGTTACAGTTCCATCTTGTGGACAAAGCAGAATTATCACCGGGATGCCAAAATATAATATACACAATTGTGGAACATGCTGCCTAATCAAAGAGGTGTCTTTGTCTACATGAGCAGCCATCCAAAATAAGTGCAGTCTCACATGAGGCTGTGGTTGCAGACAGCCTATATCTTTAAAGTACATTCAAATCTCTCTCTCTCTCTCTCTCTCTATCTATCTATCTATCTATCTCTCTCTCTCTCTCTCTCTCTCTCACACACACACACACACACAGAGGGAGAGAGAGAGAGAGAGAGAGAGAGAGAGATTTCTGGGCACTGTAGTTTATCCCTCACAGAGTTACAATTCCCAACAAAACTTAACTACGACACCTAGGATTCCATGAGGGGAGGAGATGTGTTTTGAACGCGCTTCAAAGGTATAATGTGTGTGCAGTCTGTGTTTTGAGCCAGGAATTCTATGAACGGAGTGATCATTGTGCAACAGGTGCCAGAATGGATTATCCCTTGGTGTGATACAGCAGGGTTACACCAAAGAAGCCACAAGCAGTATGGAGCACAAGTGGCTTGTCTGTAGCCACTGCAGAGCATCTGATGTGCCTACAAAAGGTCCTCTGCTCAATCTCCAACAACTTCTGGCTGAGACCTTGGTGATCTGCTGCCAGTCAATGTAGACAACTTTGAGCTAGATGGACCAATGGTTTGACTTGGTATAAGCCAACTCTCTCTGTTGTTGTTGTTGTTTACAATTCTATCCCACTTTTCCTCTAAGGAGCCCAAGGCGATATACATGGTCCTCCCTTCCCCCATTTTATCATCATAGCAACCTTCTGAGGTAGGTTAGGTGGAGAGGCAGGGACCAGTCCAAGTACTTATGCTTCTGTATTGCTTTTATATTTTTTAGGGGTGCATCTAAAATATGAATGAGTCCAAGCTGTATTTGGAAACAAATGTATTGATACAAGCACACACACTCTAGGATGGAATTGGCAATCTTAACACTCAGGGGACTCTCCCCACCCTGATTATCACTTTCACAAGCCATGTTTTATTACAGATTGACTAAGAATACGCTGGTGGCGCTGTGGGTTACACCACAGAGCCCAGGGCTTGCCGATCAGAAGGTCAGCGGTTTGAATACCCACAACGGGGTGAGCTCCCGTTGCTTGGTCCCTGCTCCTGCCAACCTAGCAGTTCGAAAGCACGTCAAAGTGCAAGTAGATAAATACGTATTGATCTGGCGGGAAGGTAAACGGCATTTCCGTGCGCTGCTCTGGTTCGCCAGAAGCGGTTTAGTCCTGCTGGCCACATGACCTGGAAGCTGTACGCCGGCTCCCTCGGCCAATAAAGCAAGATAAGCGCCGCAACCCCAGAGTCGGCCACGACTGGACCTAATGGTCAGGGGTCCCTTTACCTTTGCCTTACTAAGAATACTAACTAATACATTTTCTCTTTGACCGAGGAACCATCAACGACTACAAATGCACTGTAAATCACATTTCTCTAAATAGTATCTTATAACTGTGATAGCTTAGGCCAACTGTTTTACGAAAGCTTTTCAAAGGCATGGCAGAGAGTTTTCAGTTCTTCTTTCAAGTGGGTAACAATTTCCTTCACTTTCTGCGGTGAGTCAAGAACCTCGACATTGCAGCTAAAGGGATTATAATGAAGAGTAAAAGGTTTCTTGATCTTAACGGTGTATTTTCTGTAGAGGGAGAAAAATTGATCAAAAGATGAGTTTTTACATTTTTACAAGTGCATGCATTTTATAGGGTCTGGAGAAAAGTGTGTTCTTTTCCAGTTTTATGATTGGCACCACCGGAAAATTAAATAGAGCAGGGTCCCATAAATAAACTGTGGCCTTAATGTTTACCAAGTAAAAGTTTTGTATGGAGATGATCTGTCCAACTGTTGGTGCATCTCCTGTGCCTGGAGAGATCCCCATATAACACAGCTCAAGACCTCAAGATCTTAAGGACCGCCTCTTCTCATCTGAGCCCCTTTTCTATGCCCCCCCTCCACAAGAAGTCTGAAGGGTGGCAACACGAGAATGAGCCCTTTCTGTGGTGGCTTCTCATTTGTGGAATTCTCTCCCCAGAGAAGCTCGCCTGGTTTATTTAGTGGGTTCCTCCCAGAGGAAAAAGAATTGACTTCTTTGGCATGCAGAAAACTAGGAAATAAGACCCCCTAAGAGATGGCATAGTTGTCAGTGCTGTGAAATAAGGGGTGATGCTTTGTCCCAGTGTGCCCCCACTCCACAACACACACATGCCAAGTTAAGAACTCCAAAAGGACAACAACACCTTCTGAGGTCTGTGCATGACTCCATGTTCCCATCAAAGGTGTTCTGAAGGCCAAATCATCCTCACTTGGTGATGGGCAATATCTGCTTTGAATGAGTGCCATTGCCATACTTACTGGAGCTGAGACTTCATGTCTTCAAAGTGTTCTGCTACAAAGTAGACGGGCTGGAAGGACTGGTCCTGGTAAGGCTGGATGGCCATCGCATCTGTGTCAAAGGGTTTGTACTGTGGCTTCTTTGACAAAGCATACTATTAGTAAAGGAAAGCGACAGTGCTCATGTTCAGAAATGTCAAAGATGTAGGCTTAGAATGCAAGGAGGGGGTAGCAACCAAAGCGAAAAATTAAATGGGTGTGGGAAGGAAGAAAGGAATCTATGGGGCTTCAAAGGAGTGTGTGTGACAATGTTTAACTTTACTAAAGAGGGGAGAGCTGTCCCTTCCCATCAAATATCAGTGTTTCCCTCACCTTCAATCACATGACCTGTTCACCTGGATTATTTAACCTTTGGAGACAATTTCATATCTACACTTCAAGTTTGTATATTTCTAATGATGAATGAACTCCTCATTGTGTGGCTTGGGACTGGGGTGAGCAAAATGTTTTCTCCCTAAAGTGGAAATAATTGCTGCTTTTCCTTTTCTTTACAAAAAAAGCTCAGTTCTGAAATTGGATTAGTCGTGCTGTGACTGAATTAGATGTGCTACCAATGTTGTCATCATGGGTGCAAAGGGATCTGACCAACTCCCTTCCCCGAGCCCCCCTATTCCTGTCAAGAACAGCTTAACTCTGCTTCTCGCTCCCTTCCTCTTTACTAAGCCGATGGCAGTAGGACACTAACAGCAGGTCTCAGGAGCTCTGGGGAACTACATTTCCCAGGGTCCCTGGTGCCTGGGATACTGTGGCTGCCATGTCCTTAGAAGCCAGGGAAGCTTCACGCAGGATCCTCCAGAGAGCCCTTCCATTGCTACTGCCCTGCCACTACCCTGTGGGTTTGGAGGAAAGAAAGGAAATGGGGTTAGTGATAGGTAAGAGAAGGGCTGCCTGGCAGTACAGTGGTACCTCAGGTTACAGACACTTCAGGTTACAGACACTTCAGGTTACAGACTCCGCTAACCCAGAAATAGTACCTCGGGTTAAGAACTTTGCTTCAGGATGAGAACAGAAATCGTGTGGCAGCAGAAGGCCCCATCAGCTAAAGTGGTACCTCAGGTTAAGAACAGTTTCATGTTAAGAACAGACCTCCGGAACGAATTAAGTTCTTAACCTGAGGTACCACTGTAGTGATAAGGACAAATCCCAACATGATCTTGCATTTGGGTAAAACTCTGCTCTTTGTATTCTAAATCACCCAAGCTCTTTACTTGCCATTTCTTCCAAAGATGGTGTAAGAACTAGAGGAGAAAAAACTGCTTTGACCCAAAGGACACAATTTTTTTTTTTAAGGGGACCCAAGACTCTAGTTTCTTGATTAGCAGTGCACTGTATGTGGGAGATTCCTGTGAGAGTCCTCGTTCAATCTAAACCAGATGCATCAGTAAAAACATGCAGATATATTGTGTTTCAGGGCTTGGGAAAGCCAGCTGAAAGGTTTCAGAACCTCAGGCGTGAGTTTTCAAGCAGAGCCCTTCATTCTTTGCTGTGGGAAGTTCTGCTTTAAAATGATCAGATGACCCGAGGTGACCTGAAGGGAGCTAAGGGAGCCCTGTTTTTCTGCAAACGAAGCATGCCAAGGGGTGAGCTCTGCCAATTGTGAAGTATGGGCCATTACATTTTACTGTACGTAGGCTAGACTCCAGCCGGGGTGTTAACATGAAATTCATTTGATTTAATGCAGAACAGCTGACAATACAGTAAAATTACAGTGCAAAACTCAGTGTCTCGGGTGCATTCTATAGCTCAGGAAACGTAAGGTTGGCCAGCAGGCAAACTCTTTCATGCTAGTTGGGGATTTGAATATCGTCGTATAGATCTCACCTCCTATTTTGAAAGGCAAAGCTAGGTTTCTAGGCCAAGTGATGGTTGAAAAATAGGGTTGAAGCTTGCCTTAAGGATTCGGCTACAAAACCAAAACAAGAGCTGTCAATTAAAAGCACATGGTACCCACTGCTTAAAACAAATACATATTTTGAAAGCCATCTTTTGATAGCTTTGCAGAGAGAGATAATTACATAGTGGGTAGATTGCTGGACCAGAAAGGTACTCTGACTTCCACAGGGTGAGTCCAAATTTGAAGAGGGTATTAGCAGGGCACACATATACCATCATGTGATAGACAAAAATCCCATGACTGCAGTCATGGAGCAGGAATTCTAACAGTTACTGCCCCCCTCCTCATATTTCAGCAGGTGGTTGTTCTTTACACTGCACAGGGAGTTGGGTGGGTTGGCTTACCAGGTGAGTGCCAGACTCTGACATTATAATTGCCCACAATGCCCCAGAGCAACATAACATCATTCTGGGGCATTTTGGGTAATTGCAGTGGCAGCTGCCTGGCATTTGTATGAGATGATGTTGGACCCTGGAAGCCACGGTCCAGGTTCAGGGCAAGCAAAACAAGCAGCAAAGGAAAGTGTGGAAATAGAGGTTGTAAAGCCTTTAAAATGTGCCTTTCCACTGAATCCCCAAATGCCCCAGTGTTGTCCTTGCAGTACTCAGCAGGAGGATGGAGACAAAACTAGAATCAGTTGGCTCTGCCTTCCATTGGTTCTGACTCTGCTTATCATGGACTCTGACTCCACCTCCTGTTGGTTTGCCTTTCTGCTCTATCAGTTCCAATGATCACCGGTCACCACTGTGCGTTTCTGTCTACAGTGGTGGGCCCTGGTGCAGACACACCTGCTGGGATCAGCATTCCCTGGAACATCACCTTCTGATCTTATTGTTTTAATTGTTTTTAACTATTTTAGGGTTGTAGTTTTTAGAATTAGGGATGTTTTGATGCAGTGGTGGAACTGTTTTATTGTGCTTTTTAAAGAATGTATAGGTTTTATAATTGATTTTATAGTTGCAAAGTGTTTAGAAGCCATTTTGGCTTGTAAGCAGCATATAAATTTAATAGAAACAACAACAGTTGAGATGGGGGGAACACACACACCACAGCAATGTTTTCAATATCCTGACCTCATCATTTTATTACACTCTGCTGGTGACTTGGTAGCTTCACCATTAATTAGAAACATGAAGGACAGATTCATTTTAAAATGAAGCACATGAACATTAGGCGTAATGCTGACCTCTAGTGATCTCAGCTTGTAAGTTTATCTAATGTTAAAATAATACTTGGAGAGAGGGGGAAACAAACTTACCATCAGCTCCCCGTAGGAGGACAGGAGACCTGCTCCATAGGCTTTAATAGTTCCATTTTGTTTGCAGAGTCCAAACTCAACAGTAAACCAATAGAGCTGGTAAATACAAAGAGTAATGGGGTGGAAAACTCCTCTGAGAAGTCCCAGCCCCACCAGGTTATCCTGTGATTGCATGTAGTCACTATGTCCATGGAAATACACTGCATTACGTTGCAAATTTATTTATCTGCGTTAACGTTGCTCCTCAAAGGCAGCTGTCTGCTGGTGACCGTTTTGATTTCCCCACAAAGTCAAACAAATGTCAAACAAAATGGTGGCTGTTGAGGCCAACAAAACTGAGTCCTTTGGGGTGGGGAAATTGAGGGGAAGCATCTGCTAGACCCACCTTGGGTTCTGTTTCTCATGCTAGAAGACAGATAGCCAATGCTGTGCCCTTCATATCTTGTTGGACTACAATTCCCATCATCCCTGACCATTGGCCGTGCTGGCTGGGGCTGATGGGAGTTGGAATCCAAGAATACTCAGAGGGCAACACATTGGCTACCCCTGTGCTGGAATGTGACTATATCACATTGCAAGAATCATGTTGCGTACATAGATCAGGATGAATGCTCCATACATTGGGATGCCATCTGGGTTTGTTTGGGAATAATTGTGTGTGTGTGTGTGTGTGTGTGTGTCCACGAGGAGGATACAATTTGCATTTTCTACCTCAAGACACCCAAATGTCCTGGCATTAAAAAACAAAATTAAAATAAAAACCAACCACTGAGCATTTTCTAGGGGAGCTTGAAATAGCTTATATTTTGAGCCTTTGGTATTATACTTGCAGTATGAAAATACATAAATATATACTCACTGTTGACAGTTTTTCTATATCAGCATCAGATGCTCCAAGAGAAGCTAACCCAATATCCTAGATCAAAGATCAATATATTTATTGAAAGGCTGGTTTATGAAAACATACAGTCCTTTTCTGTGAATTATTATTACACTGAAGGTATGATCCTTAGCTTAAGGGCAAACATCTGTGTAGTTTTGTATGCCTGTAATTTCTCCCAGTTTAATCTAGTATATCATGTAGGTTAACAATAATAACAATAAATTCAGAGCTAATGCTGCATATTTGGATTATAGTTTAGCCAAGTGTGCACGATACAGGGAAGCATAACACATAAATTTCTAGTATGAAATAGTCTTTCCTGGTCCACACCCATGTGATTTGAGACACATCTGGCAACATCAGTGCAGAACTAGGAACCAAATCGCTTGCACTTAAAAAGTGATGTAATCCAACCATGCTCAGCTGAACACAGAATAGAAAAAACTTGACCCATTTCCACCTTAATGAAACCTAGCAAAACTATGTCATGTTGAGTAGCGTCATTACCATTTGTCCATTCTCAAGGAGGAAGTAATGCTCTTGTTAGTGCAACTCTGACACTACTTGAAGCAAAGGTTTTTGGAGGTTTTTTAGGTAAAATAAAGGCCATCTATAACCATCTGCCACATATCTATCAGATGAATCCCCAACCTATTTTTCCCCCTTTAAATTCCCATGCCCCTGAAGAGCACAGACAATTCCAGGATGCCTTTTCTGGCTCATCCAACCCCTGAAACCTTTGAAAATGGCTGGATCAAATAATTTAGCCCCCTACTATCTGGCATAAATAATCGGGAGTTGAACTGAACACTCAGGGTTGAACTGAGCTTTTTGGCCAGACCAAGGAATTGTGCAACCTCCTCACACTTGAGGTTTGGAGCTCTCCAGACCCTGGTCCCATAAAAATAGGTCTAATATCTACATCGTTCCCTTCTTTTCGAGTCTTGGAGGCTACTGCATGCCATCCCTCCTATATAATACATCCCACCTGAGTGAAGCCTGCAACTCATTCTGCTTTGGGTGGGTGGAATTAGGTAGCAAGTCCAGTGGTTTTCTATCTGGCATAAATGATTCTACAGAACAGGGGTCGTTCCTGATCATTGGCCATGTTGGCAAGCACTGAAAGGATCTGGGGTGCACCTACATTTGGAGGACCACAAGTTCCCCGCCCTCTAGATTGAGGATAATCTTATGTAGGAGACTTCTGTATATCAGACTATTTGTCCACCTGGCCCAGTGTTATCTACTCTGACTTGCTGAGGCTCTACAAGGTCTCAGACTTTCCTTGTTGTTAGCTTCCTGTTCCTTTTGACTGGAGATACCTGCGACAGGTGACTTCCTGCATATAAAACATGTGCCCTTCCACCAAGCCACAGCACCTTTCCCTGTCGGAACAACAGAAATGTTACCTGAGAGAACTGGGCAAATTCTTTGTCAGCTAACATGGGAACGTGGCCCAGCAGTTCGTGACAGCAATCGCTGTGAAAACGAAAACAAGTGCTGTTGTTTTTTAAGAGTCATAAGATGTGTCCTTTGCGTCTACCTGACAATCCACATCTCAATCCAGAGAATGTACCTAAGATGCCTCTTTAAACTCCACAACACAGCAGGCGATAGTGACAGTGGCTTTAGTGGACTGTTCCTTTCTTAGTCCTCTTGAAGAAAGAAAGAAAGAAAGAAAGAAAGAAAGAAAGAAAGAAAGAAAGAAAGAAAGAAAGAAAGAAAGAAAGAAATTGGGGGAGGGGACTGCATGTGATCAATGCCAAGTGAAGTTTGAACCTCAGACACATTTATGCAATTTCTAACGAAACAGGAATTTGGCATCTCAAATGCTGATGTTGGATCCTGATCTCAAGATCTGAAAGCCAGTGGAACGTAATAAAATACGGATGGTGGGCGGGGTGGGAGGTGGGGAGACATGGATAATAGAAGTTACTGTGTGGCCAGAGAAGGGTGTTGCGTGTGAACAGATCATAACAGATTGATGCTGACAGTCAAAACTATTCTCATGCCAAACGGAGTGAGAATCTCGAAGACTTCCTATAACCTTTTCCTGCTCCCAGCGGCTCTCTGAGAAATAGAGTCCTCACAACCCCCAATCCTAGAGGAAGAGAAATATTGTGCTATATGGAAGCACTCAACCAGCTTCTACAGAGCCACTGCCGGCCTCCCTGGCCACTCCCTGAGAATGACTACATGATCACCCGACTCCTACTCACGGTTCTGGGGAATGCATTGGGGAAGACGAGTGCCTGATGTATTGGGTTGTCTGAAAGACACGGAATGCCAGGCTAGCAAGGAAATCCCGAGCCGACAGAAGCCCTGCAGCTGGCCTCAGCTTGAAGCCAGTTCTTTCTGCAAGGAAAATTAAAGGAGGAATAAAATTCGGAATAGGGTTGTGGTGGAAATAGGCATTTGTTTATTTATTGCATCCAAATCACTTAATGCAACCTGCCATGCACTGCTCAGTTTTCATGAATGCCGTCATGCCATGGAAACATGTCTTCACCTTCCTCTGACAGGGCTCTCCACTCTAGCTGTGGAATACTTAGCTCATGTGTTCTTCTCACTAAATGATTCTGTAACCCTCTTAGGTTAATAATTCTTCGCAAGCAACTTGCAAAATTGTGTAATATAAAATTGTAACTACAATAACACACACACACAACACACAGTCACGTTCTTAAACATGGATATCTCAAGAGTTGATAAGCTGGGGTAGAGGAAGGGAGAAGTATTTAGTAAGAAGAGTAACTTGTAAAAACTTTTACTTGTGATTTATGGCTCTCCAATAAAAGTTGGGCTGCAATAAAGAATAGGGGAGGTGGGCAGGGGGCTCACTTGGATTGAATGCTTAACATCTCCTGGAGACCCAAAGAGAGTTGAAAGGAAATTCATGACCAGTTGCCCTAAAGGAACTTACAGGAACAAATTTCTACTCTTAGCCTCCAAATACAGCTACATAAAATTGTTTTCCCTTTTTGGCTATAGGTCTTCGTTCCTTGGAATAAAATCATGTCTAGTATCTGGATAGATGCATTCCAGAAACGCAATATTCTCTCTCTCTCTTTAATGACTTGGAAAGCCATCCTTCAGTTTTGTACCAAGGTAGTACAAAACCAGTTGCCATATTGTGTATCGAGGCCCCGTGACCACCCTGTTCCCTAAGGGATAAATAACTAGACACCACACAGCATATTGGTTTGGGATCAAATAAGGCCACAACTTTATTGGTTACACATGTGAGGTTTGGCCATAGGCACTGTGGTAAGCAACTGCACATGTCACTCCCACTCATCTGCTGGGAGTGTTTCTAAGGGTGAAGTTGGGGGGGGGGAGGGATGCTCTGTGACCTACGTCAAATTGGGACATCCCCCAAGCGGTCCCTGTTGGAGGAGTAGTATGGCCCTAGCCTCCATCTGGGAACTGGGCAGGAGCCACTCCTTCTGGATCCCTTTAACAGGATACCCTTACCTGTGGAGGGGCAAACGGAGGCTACAACCTCTCCTCCAGCCAAGACTATGCTTACCCAATGCCTATCCTCCATACAAAGTTGCGACGATTGCTATGAGGTAGGAGAAAACCCAAATGGTGGTGCCAATTAGCCAAGTGGATGAAATTCCTGCCCGGCCCCTGAAAAATTAGGTGACCGATATTGTCCATAGCAAGGTCGAACCACCCATGAAAAGCACTAATCTAAGGGATGGAGGCTGGGAGAGCTGGCACAGCAAGAGAAAGACCAAAAGGCCATGCTGGCTGGGCATTTAAACTTCACCTGGGCGCAACACCAAGGGCTGCAATTGGTCGGTTGGTCCTGTGCCCAAGGGAATACCCACTAACTCCTGCCGCCATTGGCCCATTTGGCAGCAGGAATACTATCTGGCCTGTGATAGGTCAGTTTGCCAGGAAGGCCTGGGGCCCACCCACAAAGCCACCAGCCCAAAAAGGGGGCGAATGGACTTTTAGGGTGATGAATGGAAGCCAGTTGCCATATTTTAGGAGGTGGAGGATGTGATAGGTGAACTCATCCCACCTCAATTTTGGATTTGGCTCTGAAATGGTCTTGAGCTAATTCCGAACTACTGTTGGGTGTGCCCCATTACAAACCCCCCATTTCCAGACTTCACTTCTGCCACTCATAAGAACACCCTTACTTGGCAGCCATACCTCCTTACCTGTTAGAAATGCAGAGACATCCTGCAGCTGAGGGATATGGTCTGCTTGATACCCACAGTATTTTTCCAGCTGATGAAAGGCCTCCAGATATTGGTGGCAGGCATGAGTGGGATAAAGGCTGCTTAGCTTCTGGTAGACTTCTCTCCTGAAAACAATAGGGGTGTTAGCTTACAAAGGACCTCTTTGCAAAGAGCATATTTTAAATGATACACCACACACATAAGACACACTTTTCTCATAACAGTGACAGGGCTGCGGGGCATGTTGACATCATGTGCACATATTGCAGGGCATACACACAGTGTGGTGACATTGTCTGGCCCTGGCCCCCCTCAGCTCCGGAGGCAAGGCAATGTGCCTGCCCCTTGAATGCAGGAGTCTCAACTAAAGCATCCATGACAGATGGCCACCCAACCTCTGCTTAAAAACCTCCAAGGAAGGAGAGGCCACCACCTCCTGAGGGAGTCCATTCTACTGTTGAACAGCTCTTACTGTCAAAAAGTTCTTACTGATGTTTAGTTGGAATCTCCTTTCTTGTAATTTGAAGCCATTGGTTTGGATCTTACCCTCCTGAGCAGGAGAAAACAAGATTACTCCATCTTCCATGTGACAGCCCTTAAGATATTTGAAGATGCCTATCATATCTCCTCTCAGGCTCCTCTTTTCCAGGCTAAACATACCCAGCTCCCTCAACCATTCCTCATAAGGCTTGGTTTCCAGACCCTTGATCAACTTGTTTGCCCTCCTGGATTGATGGGGGCACCACATGGACACCTGCTACTGGTATTTCATGGTGTTCACCACAGAGAACACCAATATGTACATGGAAAATGATTTGCCATGTAAAGCAGATATGAGGAACCTGTTGCACTCCAGATATTGCTGGACTCCAACTCTATCAGCCCCAGTGAGCAGGGCCAGCAGTCAGGGATGATTAAAGTAACTGTCCTTAAAGGGAAGAAACATGTTTAGTTGTTGGAAAGAGAGCATGTAATAATCATGCAATGGCATGGAGCCTTGTGGAAGTAGGTTTTTATTCAGCTCTGGGGCTCTCACACATTTGTAAACATTGTTTTGTGAAAATTGAGGTCATTCTTGGAAATGCTGACTAAGCCAATAACCTTTTCCTGTTTGTATTGTATTTCTCTCTCTCTCTCTCTCTCTCTCTCTGCTCAAGTGTTGCTATGAAGGGTGAAATTCAGCATCACATAATGGTTGTCTCTATTTTCAATACATATCAAGACTAGGGTGCAGTTTACGTTAAAGAATGAGAAACAAAAGATATCAGCTTCCAGTGGTGGCTACTGTTAGTACTGTTTTTAAAAACCCCAAAAAAGGCTCCACCGTATGAAAGTGGTCCCTTTGAAGTGCGTAGCTAGAACAGAGACCTATTGAATTGTTTAGGGGAAAAATATCAGCCACTTTGCTGAGCTACTGAGCTGGCCAAAGAGTGTGATGTCCCGGAATCCGGAAGAATAATTTGTGGTTTGAGTTGGAATATGGGGTGAGGGTCAGTATACCCATCTCTTCTCCAAACTGGACCCAGGCACAGACTGTAAACTTGGTTTGCATTTTGGCCACCAGCCACCTAACTGCCTCAACAGTCTACAGCTGCTTAATGCACTCTGTAAATCCCACTGGTTTGTTATTACGCTAGATGTGAACATTGCACAACCAACGTCTTATTTATTTGTCACCTAATAATACAAAATGTCTCTAGATGACTTACAGGGGTGCCAATTTGAATAAAATATTTGGGGGGGGGCAGGTAAGCTCCGCCCCACATAGTCAATCAGATGATGCATTGCACACACACCATTTAAATGGGAATGCCCATCAACTTTGCAGAGGCCTGGCCCCCTCTAATATTTTATTGTGGGGGCTGAAGCCCCTAGGAGTTGGCTCCTTTGGTGACTTACTACGATACCACCCTCCACCAAGAAATGGCAATAAGCAGGATCATCATGCAGTAGTACCTTGGGTTGCAGACACTTCAGGTTACAGACTTTGCTAACCCAGAAATAGTACCTCGGGTTAAGAACTTTGCTTCAGGATGAGAACAGAAATCGCACGGCGCCGGCATGGCAGCAGCGGGAGGCCCCCATTAGCTGAAGTGGTACCTCAGGTTAAGAACAGTTTCAGCTTAAGAATGGACCTCCAGAATGAATTGAGTTCTTAACCCGAGGTACTACTGTATTCCCTCAAAACCTTGGATTAAGAAGCATGTCCTAACCTGGGACCGAAAGGCTGTTCCTGTCAGTATCAAGCAGGCAGCCTCACTGGGATAGGAATTCTATAAAAAGGGGCCACCACTCAAAAGGCCCTCTCCCTTGTATGAATCTCACTTTGATGGGGTGCCTGGAGAGGGGCCTCTGCTTCATATGTTGGAATCAGATGTGCCGTGTTGCATATGGTTCGAGGTACCACTATTATTTTCCATGCCAGAGAATGGAAAGGTGGGAAGGAGCCATTTTACATTCTCACCTTCCCCCACATGTTCTACGGTTTTTGTGGGCCATTGTGACACCAGGCACTTACCATGTAGCCGTTTCCTGGGCTGTGTACTCAACTCTTGGCAATGGGTCACCCCTGTAAAAGAGCACATGTGATTAGAAGTCCCTTACATACCGATATGAGATACCAAGGATCTTCTAGAAAGTGTCCCTGAAGCCTATTGTTTGTTGATCAGGGACAGAGCTACCAACTTGAATAAAATATTGGTGGGCCTAGGTAAGCCACGCCCCACATAATTTTAATATGTTATTATTATTATTAATACAAGCCAAAATATTCTTAAAAATAACTACAGACGTTCACTATCTTTTAGAAGTTCTCCCTTTTCTTCCTGTTTTCCAACAGAGGAGGCTATAGAAGTCTGCAGAAAACTATACTACAACTACAATGTGTGAGCGGTGAAGAAAAATGGGAAAATGGTTATTGCTTTTGTTTTGTTTTATTGTGCACTTACTGTCTGAAATTGAAGGCCAGGTCTGCAATAAAAGCCCTTCGCTTCCTGTATTCAGCATCGGTGTATCCCTAAAATTGGATTGAGAGACAACACTTCACTGCAGTAAGTAGAATAGCCAAAAAATATAATATAACAAGATCCAAATTCTTAGCGTATGAATGTAGTTCTAATAATGGTTGAGATAATAAAGAAAGGCTTCATGGAAGAGGGCAAATGAAGCTAGCAACTGTCCAGTTAGATCTGCAAATCATAGAGTTTATGAACTGGGCAGCACTCAGTTACCACCAGGTCTAAATAACTCACCGGATGGTCATGATCCAGATCAGGGTCGAATTTGGTGATCAGATGATGGCAGTTGTCAAGGTCTCGTATTTTCTTTGGGAACCACGGTGCTGCAGCCGAGGGAGTAAACCACAGATTGTGAGTGCATGTAGGGCCGTCTTAAGCATATCCGGCACTGTAGTGCAAAGATCCCTCTGGCACCCCCCCTTTCCCAGAGTTGTTGACCCTTTTTAAGGGGGTGGACCCCAAAGTTGTTGACCTTTTTTAGGAAAGGTTCCCCAGAGTTATTGACCTTTTTTTGGAGCTGACACCACACTTACACATTATCTCTAACAACAAGCCCTTAGAGCAAAATAAAATAAAAAGGCAGAAGCCCGACCAGATGGGCAGGGTATAAATAATAAATAATTATTATAATTATTATAAAATCTAATGGTCCTCAATTCGAAAGCAAGACTCATTCAAGACTCAGCAGTTCTTCTAATTCATCCTCATGATTCAAATCACCACATATGAAAAAGTTAAAACAATCACCAGTTTGTTGTTCTTTAAATAAATTAATATAGACACAGACAATGAAGTCCCCGGCCAATTTGTGTTTAAGTACAAAGCTGACGTTTTCAAATATTTGGGGGGGGGTGGGTTGGGGGTGTGTAAAGCAGTGACATCCTGAACCTAAAAAAGGACCCAAAACTTGGGTCACAAAGGCTGCAGCCCTAACTGCACTTACCTGAGAGTAAGCCCTGCTGAATCTAATAGGACCTTACTTCTGAGTAGACAGTAGGACTGGAGCAAGAAACACAGTTGGGAATTAGGGCTTTCTGTTTTAAGTCTCAGCCAGAGGAAAATGTAATATTGGAAATTAGGGAGAAAGGAATATGAATAGATTGGGAAGAGGGGGCTGACGAGAGACCAAAAACCACAGGTCACAAGACAAGGCACATTTTCTGGGGGGCAAGTTTCACACACAGTTGCTCAGGGCGAGGACTGCAGAGGGACCATAGTTGAGTTGTGCGTGTGTGCTTTTCAGAAAAACGTAGAATTGGAAGGGTCATCTAGCCCAACCCCCTGCAATGCTTTTTAGCTTGCATTGATCTAAAAAACCTTCAGTGCCTTTTTTTTTAGTTGGATAGGCAATTAACAGGCTTATTTTACAAATAAGGGAGAAGGAGGGTTTCTGGCTTGGTTTGCCTTTGTTCTAGTTTTTAGCACGTGCTTAGTGCCATAGTTTTCAGGCTGTGAGCCGTCCTGATATCTATAGGTGGAGGTCAGTAGTAGTAGTAATAGTAGTAGTAGTAGTAGCAGCAGTAGTAATGGTGATGATATTTTTTGCAGGGCTTGGAGTGGGTAATGGCCAGCTGCTGGAATGAATGAGGTTGGTGCTAAATGGTCTGGGTTGCTTTAAAACCCCTAGGGACCTTGTTGGTAGGGGGGTGAAGAAGGAGCCCACCCCCAAAGAGGAGGAGGAAGAAGAAGAAGAAGAAGAAGAAGAAGAAGAAGAAGAAGAAGAAGAAGAAGAAGAAGAAGAAGAAGAAGAAGAAAAGCGAAGGGAGGAGGCTTCCCTTCCCCAGGATAGAGTTGCCCATAACATTAAACACAGGGCACGATTCCAGGGAGAGAGAGAAACCAGGGCAGCAGCTGCTGCTACTCAAGGCTTGGGCTACATGTATCTGAACAGGACGGGCAAGGGCACCCTGCAAGTAGGGCTGCAAACCCAGCATGGAGGCTCCGAGGAAGAAAGGGGGCAAGTCGTGGGGGCACCTCTATTCTTCTTCTTCCTTCCTCCTCCTCGCTCTCCACTTCCCCCTCACCATCGCCCACCTCCCTCTTTCCACAGAGTGGGCAGGTGAAAGAGAGAGAGAGAGCACTGCACACCAGCCAGCCATATAGTTGGCGGGGCGCAGCTTCCATCCTAAGCCTCTGCAGGGATCACTCTCCTCCTGTGGAGGCTTGGGAAGCAAGCTGCATGCCCGCCAGTGTTGGGAGTTGCAGCTGGCAGGTGCAGGGAAAGGGGAGGCCGCCGGCAAAGCTGCACAGCTCCCCCACTCGCTGGGGCGCCCCTGAGAGGCCAGCGCCCTGGCGCAAGGCGCCAGTAAGCCCAATAGGAAAGACACCTCTGAGTACATGATACCTACATCATGTGGGGGTTGAACAAGAGCTGGAGTCGCTGCAGCTCATATAATTTAGATGGAACACCCCAGATATGCTGGCCAGGGATGATCACTCCTGGAGGGGTGACGGATTCCCATACCCAAGTCTTCAGCAATCATAAAACAGGCTTAGTTATTTTTGGTATTACCGCTTAATAAACCCTTATGAATGTTGCACTACTGATTAAAAAAAAATGCTTATGTGTCTATATGGAAAAGTGAGGCAGAAGCCCAAGAGATTGCTTACCTCTTTCTTCTTGGTTGGCTTTCACATCCTCCGCCACCCTCTTTAAGGAATTAGTGAGGCTGCTGACCTCGCAGTTAGGAACTTCACATCTCACGAAAAATTCAAGGTCATCTGCAGTGTTTCTAGATACTTTAGCTGGTCTGCTTTCAAGGTGATAGATTTTAGTATCGAACACCTGTAGAAGGCAGTCCCACATAAGCACGTATTGTGTGTGTGTGTGTGTGTGTGTGCAATTGCAATGCACAGGGTTGTTCACAAAAGTAACAAGCAAATCAACAAAAGTAGCAAGCAAATAAAAGTAATAAAATACCAATTTGACTTCCCCTCCTTCCCAGAGCAATCTGGAACCTTTTGTTTAACCGGAAACTGTGCTACACAATTTTATGCATCTCTGCTTGGGAAGTTAAGTCGCATTGTATTTGAGTAAGATTGGTGCCCATTTAAGTGCACATGGAATTGCAGCTCTAACAAAAGCACCATTAAAAGTGTGGCCACTAGCCCTAATGGCCATGTTCCGCATCCACTGTCAGAGGCAGGAAGCCTCAGAGTACCAGTTGCAGGGAACCACCAGTAGGGCGAGGGCTGTAGCTCTCGGCTCCTGTTAGTGGGCTTCCCAGAGGTACCTGGCTGCCCACTGTGTGGGTACTGGAAAAGAGGGGTCCTCCTTGGACTGGTCCAACAGGAATCTTCTTATCTTATTGAGGCTCATATGCAAATATTCCTCTACCACAATCATTGGTAGGGCATGTTGTTAATTATCTCCACATCTCTTCATCACCCTGCTCCAAATTAACATTTGATGCACAGTTTTGGGCAAACGTGCTGGGTGTTTACTCATTAAAAAAAAATGAATTAAGTTGGTGATGATCACTGAAAACTAATACGCTGCCCCCTACAGACATTTATTATTTTTCCACTGCTAAGATCTTAAAAACATTTTCATTGCTTTCTATTGCAAAAAAGGAAATCAATATCAAAATAAGCCTCACGAACCTGTATATAAAGCACTTTTTTTAAAGACAGAAAGAAATCAGAGTCTTGTGGGATTAAAAGAGGCAAGGGTTCAAATCCTCACTTTGAGCCAATCTCAGCTTAACAGGGCAGGCTAAAAATGGGGACGAATAAAACTCTCAGGCTCCTTGGAGGAAAGGCGGCATATCAGTGTGATAAAGAGATGTACCTCGAACACTTTGGCCGCCCTAGAAATGCCCGCTTTTCTCCCGTTGCGGAGGGCGAAGGTCAGGGTCAGTGTGGCTTTTCCCGCAGCCTCTCTTTCCCCCGCAGAAGGTTCTTTCTTGGTCGACGGCTCCATCCTCGAAGGCAGCTCCTCGTCTAGGTTCGCGCGGGTCTGCCGGGGAAGATGTTCAGTCGAGGCAAAGCAGTCTTGGCTCTTTCTGGGAGGAGGCGGAGATCCCACCTCGCCTTCCAGGAATGGCGGCGGCAGCGCCTTTACGCACCTGGCTCAGCTGGGCAAGCAATCGAGGAGCTGTTCGTGGGGAGAGGGAAATCTGCCCACGACGGCTGGGGACTTGTCCTCCAGCACTTGAGACGTGGGCTCATGTAACCCAGAAGGGCGAGAGATAGCGGAGTCTCTGCTCACGTGTGGCCAGTCCCACCAGGAGAATTGTAGGGAGGACCAACTTGGGAAGGTACTCCAAGCAGCCCCTGAATAATAATTATCATTCAAAGCAGGGCGAGTCCCCCCCTCGACTGGATATTTTGACTTTACCGATTGGTGAGCTTTATGCTCGCTTTAATGTTGACGGGTGTTAAATTGCTAAAATGTCTGTTAAATTGTGCATTGTTGGGGTTTCTTTTTAGTTATTGGTTCTAGATTTGTATTGGGTCTCCTTGTTGTACAACTGTTTAGGGGTTTTTTGTTTTTAAAAAACGCCCTGAGCACAGATATATTTCCTGGGAAATGGGGGATATAAATAAATGGATTATTGACTGGTATGTATGTGTTATTAAAAGTGTTTATAACCCGCCCTCCATCTGTACAGATTGCCTATTCAGAACATAAGATAAGGACGATCAGTCGAATTATAAAATACGACGAAGAGCCAGAAGTATGGTGGCTTGGTTATAGACTCCGGCTAGGATTTGGGTTCAAATCACGACTCAGCTATGAAGTTCATTGGGTGGCCAGTGGCCAGTTTGTGTCTCTCCTCCTACTCTACTTCATAGGGCTGTTGTGAGGATAAAATGGGGAAGAAGGAGAACCACGTGCGTCTCTTGGCTATAGATGTAACGATATAGATTTAGGTGGTGTTTTATTGCAGTGTGTTCCGCTGATTTTATGTCATGCTTTATGTTCAAGGGACTGATAAACTGAATAGAAATTAATTAATTGGTCGATTCGTGTATAAAGCCCGTCAAACTAAACAGGCATCTGAAAACAACAGAGTCCGTTAAACTATGATAAATTTCTGAACCTCGAAATACGTGGGCTGTCTGGCGTCGGTCCACACACGCACCCTACACTCGGTATGGATCTGCAATTGTGTGTTGCCTTGTAAGGAAGAAAGTCCGACTTGGATGGCAGTTGTGCATTTGCGAAATGTTTTGTACTGCATTGGTCGCTCACCTGTAGTGGGAGAGAAGGTAAGCCGCCTTGAGTCCCTATCAGGGAAAAAGGCGGTGTATAAATAAATAAATATAATCAGTTGGCATCCGTCTCGGGAGACAACGGAGAAGAAGAAGAAGAAGAAGAAGAAGAAGAAGAAGAAGAAGAAGAAGAAGAAGAAGAAGAAGAAGAAGAAGAAGAAGAAGAAGAAGAAGAAGAAGAAGAAGAAGAAGAAGAAGAAGAGAGCGAAGGCAGATTCCCTGGCCACTGACAAATAAAGATCTGCTCTCCAAGGTACCGCCTGTAAGACAGAAGGCGCTTCTCCTAGCGCCAGGTGCCCCCAGACAAAAACCATACGTATTTAGGGAAAATGTAAATGACTTCTTCTGCTGCTGCTGCTATCGGACTTTTTTATCCTGATTTTTGGAAAATCAGTGGCTGGAATGATAATGCTGGATGTGAGAGAAGGAGGCTGATGGCTAAAGAGGGGAGGGTTAAAAAAATAATAACCCGTCCTTTATTTTAAATCTTCTCACTTGAAACCCAACCACAAACGAAAGGTTTGCGGTGTAAAAACGGACTGAAATATATTACCTCCGTTTAACTCAATGCGTTTGGAAAGATAGCGGGGCAGCAGCGGAGTTATTCCTTGTTTTGTTCTGTTTAAAAGCTGTTTCATCCTGTCCTCCCAGTTTCGTTCTTTCTTAACATTGTGAAGAAATGGACAATGAAATCGTGTGTGTGTGTGTGTGTGTGTGAATCATAGAGTTGGAAGGGATGCCTAGGGTCATCTAGCCCAACCCCCTGAAATGCAATAGCAATGCGACGCAGATATCGATAGCAATCAATGTGGATGCTTCTTCCTTAGACAATTCCTGTCCGAGGTGCTGAAACTGCCTCCTAAAAACCCAGTACAGATTCATGCCAAGCTGGTATATACTCCAGCTAACCCGATGTGAGGTGGTGCTAGTTTTCCTCTCGTGACCGGTTGTTAACCTCCGGGATCAAGCCGGATGGAGTCATTCTGAAAAATCTCCTTTTAAATCTATTTATCTTCTTTTTAAACTATATAGCCACCTACAATTAAGCTAGGGGTGGGCAAATATATCACCAGCGGGATATAAATGCCTCTAACTGGGGCTGACTCGAAGACAAAATGAAAGTATTGGGGTGTTTTGTTTTTTTGTCTGTCCTGCTACTAAAAAGACAATGAAATAAAGCTAAATGGCGTGGGGGGGGGGTTAGACTAGGATCTGAGAGACCAGGGTTCGAATTCCCACGCAGCCATAAAGCGCATAGATGACTTAAGGCCGGTCACTGTCGTTCAGCCTAACCTACCTCACGGGGTCGTTGTGAAGATAAAGTGGGGAGGGGGAGAAGCGTGGATGCCTCATTGAGCTTCTTCGAGGGTAGGGTGAGTATAAATGTAGTGCATATATAAGAGTTAGCGACGAGACTCATTTAGCTGAAATGTAAGAAGGTTTTTTTAGTTCAGCCCTACTGCTTTGTTGGTGATAAAATCAGCCACTTTTAACTGGTCATTTTTAGCAGAAAAGCTATGGAAAGAATCGGTGACATTTTGTCTTTTTTAAAAGTAAGCTGAGTTTATTTTGAAAGCTAGATAGGGGAGAGAGAGACCGAGACAAAGCGATATGCTGTTTTTAGAAGACGTCAGTTCTAAATTAAACAAGCAAACATAAACCCCATGGTATATTTTTATTTCTTGCAGTGGTGTGTATTATTTTATTCCTATCGAGATCTGCTTCGGTGATCCTTGACAGTGAGGTTTTATGTCATGAAAATAACAATAAAATACAATAAAAACAGCTATCAGTTTCATCTTCACAGAGTGCGATCTGTGGGCCACTAAAATGCCTAATAGTAATTGTGGAATACAGGCATCATGTTAGATGTTATAGCATGCGCGCCTCCGATATTTTTTTAACGAAAACTCATAACGCTTAGACGTGGGGTGGGGTTAATGACATTTTTACTGTTGATTTTATTGCTTATTGTTCACTTTTCCTTGGATATTGTCTATGTTTTTATTATGGTGCGAACTGCTTTGGTATTCCTTTTGTAAATGAAAAGTGCTATAAAAATCGTTTAAACTAAATGGATGAAATAAGGGTCGTCCAGGAAGAGCCCAGCATTGGGAAGGTGATCCCCGCAATGAAATCGGTACGCATGTCATCGATCAAAAGACCGATGAAGGATATTCTATCGCAGAATCTTAAATTCCATGCCTGCACCGGCGGGGCTCCAGACCCTGAGGTTTTGTGGGAAATGGCTATTTCCACCAGAGACGAGAGTTGGTCCAGGAAATCCAAGGAAACTGCAGTCCTGAAGTGCGAATTATCGCGTCTCCCAAACCATCTAATGAACTAAGCGTTTATTTGAATCCCTGGTCCTCCCAGACTTCTACTTGAATTTTGTTGCAATAGCATTGTCCCCTGAGATATAATATAGCTGATCTTTTCGGATATCCCCAAGCTTTCGCTCAAATCAAGACTTCCTCAATGTCTTTTGTCTTCCGTACTACAGCTTTACACACCAGGGGCGCGGATCGAGCCAAGTCCAGCACCACCATGTCCCGGGAATATCCGCGGAAGGAGCTCCTAGTAAGTGGGTTGCAGCTCAACAGGACCATGTCTACTCAGAAGTCAGTCCTATCGAGTTCAGTAGGGCTTACTCCCAGGTAGGCACCCATAGGGTGCTCTCCGCCTCTTTAAAGCCTTTGATTTAGGCTGGATCCTGCCCAGTGAAATCTGTTCCATTTCCGCGCCCGCGCGCACACACACCTTGGCTTGGAGTCCCCTCGATAGCTACAATTAGTCACTGCAAATGCATTATGCAAATAGGGAGGAAAATATTTTCCAACAACATCAAAGCGTTGCCTCCCCCTCAGTTGTGGAATAGTCATAATACTCCCCGGTGCTCAGTTTTTAGCTCTCAAGAGACCGTTTAAAAGAACTACTGGAAACTGATTTTAGGCGCAGAGGCTCTTCCTCTGACCCCCTGGTAGGGGGACGTTGGTGGCTGTTCAGGAGAGACCTGCTCTCCCCACTGAGCTCAGATCTCTTTGGCTTCCGCTGGGCCTTCCTGTCTAGGGAGAATCCAAGGGAAGCAGCTGCCCCAGCTGTGCAGGGTTTTACAGAACCATAGAATGATTGGAAGGGACCACGAGGGTCATCTAGTCCAACCCCCTGTAACGCAGGAATCTTGGATGCAGGGGTGCAGCCAGGCTTCATGTTGGGGGGCAGAACCTCAGCTAGTGAAGTATTTTTCTTGATTTACTTGATTTAAGGGGGGCAGCTGCACTATGCCCACGCTTTGATGCTTCTTCATCTCCAGCAACTTATTCATGGAGAGAAACTATTTGCACTGCTCCTCTGGGAGGATCCTGGAATCCAATGAAATGCTGACATGTGGGGGATGGGGTGGGGTGGGGGGCGTGTTAATGTAGGAGAGACTGAAACACCACAAACAGGAACTGAACAGGAAGAGCAAACCATCTCTAATGCATCGTGGGTTTTTAAAAATTGTGATTTATTGATGGTTCAAAATCACATAATCAGCTTTAGCATAGCATTGCAAACAGTTAAAACGACGGTATAAACAAACAAACAAACAAACAAACAAACAAACAAGAACACCAAGTAATTAAAAAAGGAAAAGCTGAAAGACATAAAAGTTGCAGGTGAGGCTATAGCTGTGTATTACCTAGCAATTTATTGATTGTCATTTCAAAGAAGAAAAATAAACTGCATGAAGCTGCATCCAGGTTAAGGACACAAGAAGAGTCTGCTGAGTCAGGACAGAAGCCCATTTAGCCCAGCATCCTGCTCTCACTGGGGCTGAGCAGATGCCCTTGGAAAGCCCACAGACAGGTCATGAGTGCAGCAGTGCTCTGCCCACATGCAATACCCAATCACAGGCATCCTGGCTCTGAAGGTGGACGGCGGAAAATACATTTGGAGAACAGCCCCCACCATGCTTTGCGTGTGAACTCCTGAATGAAGATGGGCGGCACCCTAAACAACAAAACAAAGGGCAGGATATGTCTGGACCTTCACTGCCAAAAGATCCACTTTAATTCCCAGCTGTGTTTCTACCCAAGACTTTAATGTATAAATCAGATTGGTCCATAGGGAAGGCACAAGTTATAAGATGCAGTAGGTACATAAGAGGTATAGCATGACTAAGTGCAGGCTAAGATGCTGATGATCCAACAAGCAACATGCCCTCTGCAACTTCCTTCTGAAGAGCACAGTGGATGCAGCTGTTAGTGTGGCAAGTGGCCAGAGTCCTGGGAGTGGGGAAGCAAACAGGATTTCCTTCCAATTGGTTGAGTCTGTGAAGTTTGCCCATGCCAGCTCAGCATCTGATCTACTCTCAGATGCCTCCCCCGGAGCAGGGGGATCCTCGGAGGAGGCACCAGGGGTGGCCCCACAGCAGAAGATATCTGGCTATAGATACCACTCTTGGAGGCAGGAACGCTTCTGAAAAGCAGTCACTGGAAACCACAGGAGGGGAGCGTGTTCTTTTGCTTGAATTCTAGTTCCAGGCTTCCCACAGGCATCCGGTTGGTTACTGTGAGAATAGGATGCTCTTATTTTCTTATGTAAGGGACGCGGGTTTCACTGTGGGTTAAACCACAGAGCCTAGGACTTGCCAATCAGAAGGTCGGCGGTTAGAATCCCCGCGACGGGGTGAGCTCCCATTGCTCAGTCCCTGCTCCTGCCAACCTAGCAGTTCAAAAGCATGTCAAAGTGCAAGTTGATAAATAGGTACCACTCCGGCGGGAAGGTAAACGGCGTTTCCGTGCACTGCTCTGATTCACCAGAAGCGGCTTAGTCATGCTGGCCACATGTCGGCTCCCTCGGCCAATAAAGCGAGATGAGCGCCGCAACCCCAGAGTCGGTCACGACTGGACCTAATGGTCAGGGGTCCCTTTACCTTTATGTTCTTATGTACTAGTGGTGTCCAATGGCACAGGGTGGAAACATTCTTCTGTTAACCCACTCAGCCACTGGAGCCAGCCCTCCACTCCCTAGACCACTGGCCCCCTCCCCAGGCTCAGACACTTCTTAGGGTCCCAGTTTCACCTCCCCCATCCTGCTCAGATCCTCTCCTAGGTCATCCCACTCTAACTCAGAGCTCTTCCCATTTCTCTTCAGGAGCCAACCCCAACCCCAACCCCCCATAAAACCTCCCATGAGATTCATGGCTGTGGATTTTTGCAGGGGAACTTGCTGAGACCTTTTGCATGCGCCATATGATATAAATGGAGATTACAGACATCTAAACTATCACCTGCCTTTATTATAACTGCGATGACAAGCACATGAAATATGTATCACATTTCTACATGCTATTAGTTATTGGTAGACTTTCTTTATTTGTTTTTTAAAAGTTTGATATTTGTTTCACTGTCCAGTACCGTCCCTCCCATGGCTCTTGGAGCCATCAAAAGGCATCTGAGAGCATCTTCACTTGATCTTCTGGAGAGCATTGCAAAGAAGTCCCAACTCATCTGCAAAGAAATGAAGGAAGTCAGCCTTCTGTTTTGCTCTTTCTTTTGCTACAGTTTTATATCCATAGAGCACAATAGAATGTGTACATGGAGTCATTCCCATTTCATCACCTCAATGGCACTAGGTAGACTCAGTGACACAGGTGGCTGTGCATAGATTTGAATCTTGGTCTCCTCAGTCCAAATCCTGCACTCTGCAGAAGCCAGCCTCTTATGAACAGAAGGAGCCAAGAGGGCACAAACTGAATGTACTGGCACCCAAGAAGTCTTAAAACAATGAATGTTGTTGATAATGTGATATAGGATGAAGAAGAGCATTGCATTTGCAAGGAGCAAGAATGGCATCGTCAGGCATGACTGCAGCCTACTTGACTCTGTTTATCTATTTGCTGCATTTATGTCCTGCCCTTCCTCCCCAATGAGCCCTATCTGGAATCTGGCAGAAGTCTAGCCCTCATTTCACTGTTAAAAAATCCATTTGTAAGCCCATTCAACTCGGAAAATGACAGAAATTTGGCACTGAATGAAATTTGTAGTGGTATCCTGGCATACAGATTTGTGGCCATATCCCAGCAAACAGATATATGACAAGGCTTGAATTGGCATTGCAGGCAACTGGATTTTGGCGAAATATTAGTTGAAACTCCCCAAGAGACTTTTTGGACTGTGGAACAAATTTCCCTAGGAGTTAGCTCCTTCCGCTTCTCTGACGTGAAAATCTGCTGAAACAGCAATACCTACATGCCACAGAATTAAGCTTTTACTGATGCAGGGTTTTCAACATGTACGGTATATATTGGTGCAGGGGGGGGGGGAATCATGCAAAAGATACAGCAGTCTCAGCTGTTTATTCCCCCTTTTTCATCCCCACCTCTGAGTTTCAACACTTTATGAAATTCTTCAGACCACATCCATACACAACTCGCTTTCCACTGCACCTAACTATGTTTTGTTCAGTGAGGCAGATTTGTCCCCTGCAATGAGATGACCTGTTTTGACTCCCAGTCCCTGAACCACAGCAAATCTCTTAGTGTGCAGCAGGATCTGAAGGCTACATTAAAACTAATGGGGCAAAAACAGATGTGCAAGAGTTGTCTGTGGACACTGAGTCAGACCCATAAAGAACTCAGGGTTTGGGTATTTTCACAGGAAAATCGTTGTATATTAAAATACAGTTACTTACTGCTGATGGCATCAGCTAAATTCTTGAGCTGCTTTGTGTTGTCCAGAACTTCAATCCGCTCAGTGTACGGGTTGTAACGGACGGAGAACGGACGGGAAATTGTTGAGGCATATTTCCTAAAGGAGAAAACAGAAACTTGTCGCATTTTTTATGGATTAATATACTGATTGAGTGAATAATTTGCATCCTGCTGTTCAGCTGAGCAAGCCCTTCATAGAGACACATGTCTTGAGAAGGGATCAAGGCCCCTCCCTTGATTTGGGATGGAAGATTAAGATTGCAATCCTATCTGGGGTTGCCATATTTCAAAAAGTAAAAACCAGGACAACCCAAAAGTTGTTGAGCTTATTATAGTAAAAGCTACAACATTTTTTGAGTTTTGGAGCTTCTTAAGGCATTTCTGGCACAATTTAACCCCCGTTGCGGGTTTTCCAGGACACATGCCCGATTTCCGAAAAATAATCCAGGACGCCATTTTCAGAGGTGAATTCCAAGACATGTCCTGGAAAATCAGGATGAATGGCAGCCCTATCCTAGACCCAGTTTCCTGAGAGTTTGCAACATTGAACTTAGTAGGTCTTACCTCTGAGTACACATGCATATGATTCCATTGTATATTTTCATCTCATTTTGCTATCCTACTTTCTGCCCATAGCTTCACATTTCTAGCCCCAGTCAACATGTTCCTTCCCCACCCTTCCAGGTGGCATTTTCTATCCAACACCAGTTTAGATTAACTACAGATAAATGCTGATTTATTCAGTTTATACGAAAGTTTTTGATTCCCAGGGTGGCTGGCAAGTGAGTTTCAAGATGCAGCACTGACATTTCTGTATTATGCACACACGGAGGGACACTGAATGATCCAACCAAATCCTAACGGAGGTAAAATAATTACCTTAACTTTTGCTTTGCATCTTTGAAACTTTCAGCAACATAGTAAATGGGCTGGAATTCGGTGACAGGATATTTTTGAACTGCTGTCCTTTCCAAATTGAGAGGTTCAATGGCAGGCTTATTTGATAAGCAATACTAAAGAGAAAAAAGCAGATAGGTTTTAATTTTAAATAAAAGTTATAATATAGATATAGATTTAGATTTTCCTTCTTGTGGTAGAACCTCAAAGCAGTTTACAATGAAAATTAAGATGACCAATATATTATAAATATTAGTATCATTATTATTACTGTCATACAACAGGAGGGCAAGCTTTTTAACTCTAATTATTATTTCTAACAGCAAACTCCTTGTGGTAAATGCCACAAGGATGGTAACCAAACAGGAGGGAAATATCAGCAGGCCTGAGGTTCACAGAAGTTCAAGAAATCAGAACAAAACAAAACAAAACAAAACAAAACAAGGAGACAAAAATCTTTATAAAACAAGGACCAGTCCACCCAGAACTGAGCAGCCTTCATTCTACTACTACTGATAGAGGCATTATGCCTCTGAATACCAGTTGATGAGAATCACAGCTGACCCACACCCTGCATGCAGGTTTCTCACAGGTATCTGGTTGGCCACTGTGAGAACAGACACACAAGATAGAATCATAGAGTTGGAAGAGACCACAAGGGCCATCGAGTCCAACCCCCTGCCAAGCAGGAAACACCATCAGAGCACTCCTAACATATGGTTGTCAAGCCTCTGCTTAAAGACCTCCAAAGTAGGAGACTCCACCACACTCCTTGGCAGCAAATTCCACTGTCGAACAGCTCTTACTGTCAGGAAATTCTTCCTAATGTTTAGGTGGAATCTTCTTTCTTGTAGTTTGGAGCCATTGCTCCGTGTCCACTTCTCTGGAGCAGCAGAAACCAACCTTTCTCCCTCCTCTATGTGACATCCTTTTATATATTTGAACATGGCTATCATATCACCCCTTAACCTCCTCTTCTCCAGGCTAAACATGCCCAGCTCCCTTAGCCGTTCCTCATAAGGCATCATTTCCAGGCCTTTGACCATTTTGGTTGCCCTCCTCTGGACATGTTCCAGTTTGTCAGTGTCCTTCTTGAACTGTGGTGCCCAGAACTGGACACAGTACTCCAGGTGAGGTCTGACTAGAGCAGAATACAGTGGCACTATTACTTCCCTTGATCTAGATGCTATACTCCTATTGATGCAGCCCAGAATTGCATTGGCTTTTTTAGCTGCCGCGTCACACTGTTGGCTCATGTCAAATTTGTGGTCAACCAAGACTCCTAGATCCTTTTCACATGTACTGCTCTCAAGCCAGGTGTCACCCATCTTGTATTTGTGCCTCTCACTTTTTTTGCCCAAGTGCAATACTTTACATTTCTCCCTGTTAAAATTCATCTTGTTTGTTTTTGCCCAGTTCTCTAATCTGTCAAGGTCGTTTTGAAGTGTGATCCTGTCCTCTGGGGTGTTAGCCACCCCTCCCAGTTTGGTGTCATCAGCAAATTTGATCAGGATGCCCTTGAGTCCATCATCCAAGTCGTTGATAAAGATGTTGAATAAGACCGGGCCCAAGACAGAACCCTGTGGCAACCCACTAGTCACTCTTCTCCAGGATGAAGAGGAACCATTGATGAGCACCCTTTGGGTTCGGTCAGTCAGCCAGTTACAAATCCACTGACTGGTAGCATAGTCAAGACCGCATTTTACCAGCTTCTTTACAAGAATATCATGGGGCACCTGGACTAGACTGGCCCTTGGTCTGATTCAGCAAGGCTTTTCTTAGGTTCTTGTGTAGAGCAACCATTAGAAGAGAAAAAACAGAAGAGGGTCCCTGATTGCCATGTTCTATTGCCACTGTTGGAGATAGTATACTTTTGAATTCCAGGTGCTGGAAATCGTAGGAGGGGAGAGTGCTGTTGTGCTCAAGTCCTGTTTATGTAGGCATCTGCTTGGCCCCTGTGAGAACAGGATGCTTGACTAGATGTGTGCCCCCTGGTGGCCTCATCCAGCAAGCTTTTCTGATGTTCTCATTGCAATGCTTAGTTGCAGGCCCTGCTCACTCTTTCCACTAGTAAAGGACCCCTGACCATGAGGTCCTGTCGTGACCAACTCTGGGGTTGCGGCGCTCATCTTGCTTTATTGGCCGAGGGAGCCGGCGTTTGTCTGCAGACAGCTTCCGGGTCATGTGGCCAGCATGACTAAGCTGTTTCTGGTGAACCAGAGCAGCGCACGGAAACGCCATTTCCTGGAGTGGTACCAATTTATCTACTTGCACATGACGTGCTTTCGAACTGCTAGGTTGGCAGGAGCAGGGACCAAGCAACGGGAGCTCACCCCATCGCGGGGATTCGAACCGCCAACCTTCTGATCGGCAAGTCCTAGGTTCTGTGGTTTAACCCACAGCGCCACCCGCGTCCCTACTCCTTCCAGTAACAAGGGTTGTATTCTCTTTCTTACTGATACCCCTTAACGCTGGAAGCAGAACAGGGTCCCTATTATATGTTATACACACAGGTCCTAATCTAGCTCCATTCACATGCAACTAGCATGGAGCATACTCAAAGGGCCCGACTTATTTGTTGAGTGAGTGCAGGGCTCCTTGCCCATCTCTGGAAGATTATAAGACTTAGAGTCATGGAGTTGGAAGGGACATGGGTGATCTAGCCCACCCCCTGCCATTCAGGGATCTTTTTGCCCAATGCAGGGGTTCAAACCCACAACCCTGAGATTAAGAGTCTCATGCTTTACTGACCAAGGTACATACAAAGCAGACCTACATAAATACGTTTTTTCAATTTTTTAAAATACAGTGGTACCTCGGGTTACAGACACTTCAGGTTATAGACCAAGCATAGGCAAACTCGGCCCTACAGATGTTTGGGACTGCAATTGCCATTATCCCTGACCACTGGTCCTGTTAGCTAGGGATGATAGGAATTGTAGTCCCAAACATCTGGAGGGCAGAGTTTGCCTATGCCTGTTATAGATGCTTCAGGTTACAAACTCTGCTAACCCAGAAATATTACCTTGGGTTAAGAACTTTACTTCAGGATGAGAACAGAAATCACACGGCGGCGGCGGGAGGCCCTATTAGCTAAAGTGGTACCTCAGGTTAAGAACAGTTTCAGGTTAAGAACAGACCTCCAGAACGAATTAAGTTCTTAACCCGAGGTACCACTGTACAAGATTTGATTTGCAGAAATAGGAACAACTGTAGATTTGTACCTGTAATTCTCCAAATGACGACAGCAGCCCTGCTCCGTATGCCTTTATCTCATTGCCCTCTTTACACAGTCCAAATTCCACAGTAAACCAATAAACCTGGCATAAAGGAAAGTGCAAAGATTATATTTCTTGTGCATGAACTCCCAGATGATCCCATTAATGTGGCTATGAGCCAAATAAAGGCTGGGAGGTACCATGATGGAAAACTACAGGGATGGCTGAATTTTCAAACTTGGGGCTTCAGAACCTTTATCATTTCATAAATGAAGGTATTTTGCCAAGTGTGGTTTCTCAAACTTCTGCTTTCCAACAGACAGCTCATCACCACTTCCATTTTGCAACCAGGACACAGAAGGATAATTAGTTATCCATGAATAAAGCACTGGGAATGGACACACATGACCTGCCAAAACTCTCCCATCTGCACAATTATTAAAGATAAAGGAATCCTAATGTTGAAGCCCATCCCCCAAATGAGAACATCATAGAGGTAGAAGGAAGAAGCCCATTCCAGAGATCAACTGCTAATACGCAGGTTGCGGTATATTGCAACCAGAGTGGCAGGCTCTGCAAGAACAGACGCCACATTTAAGCCAGGGCAGGCATAACTAATATGGTGCTCTGCAGAAGTTGCTGGACTACGGCTCTCATCATCTTTGGCCATCGACCATGCTAGCTAGGGCTAATGGCATTTGTAGTTTAGCGACATCTGGAAGTCGCCACATTGACTAACAGGAGACGGAAGAGAGAGGCACATGCTCTACATCTGGCCAAAGGACCCAGATCTCAGGTTCTGATCTACATGCAGAAGGGCTCAGAGTTCAAATGCCTGGCATTTTCTGTTTGTATAAGATTTTGGCCTTAAACTGGATCAATATAATAGTCCATATTTTAAACATTTTCTCTATCTACAAAATGAAACTATTATTTTACAGGGGGATTTCAAGAGCATTCTGCATCCACTGAGCAAGAGCTGTCATTCTGAATCTGGTGCTGGATCAAACTGGGGGGGCGGGGCGGATGGCCCCTGAATTCTAGAGTTACCGTAGCAAGTTTCTCAATGTATTCATCTGGAGCACCCAGAGAAGCCAATCCGATTTCCTGTAAAAATGAAAGATGGTTGTTTTCAGTTGTTCTTTTTTCTAAAAAGCATTCCCCACCCCCAGTTTGTTTGTTTGTTTGTTTGTTTGTTTTGTGTGGGAAGCACAAGAGCCAAAATTAATTTGGGCAAAAAAATTAAGGAGACTTTCTTTCTTAGTTATTAATGAATAATTCCACCACTCCCCTCCTGATTATGAATCGTTATGAGTTCATATAGGTAGGTGGGTTTTAGGAAGAAGAAAACTCAAAGTGTAAAAGTATGTCGTTTTCATAGCTGATGGCATTTCAACTAAATTCAAGGTGTTGGTACTAACATATAAGGTCCTATACAGCTCGCGACCAGGTTATCTGAGAGACTGCCTTACCCCTTCTAAGAGTTTCTCCTATTGATGGGGCTTGTGTTTTTAACTGTTTCAGTGTACATCACCTTGAGATGGTTGTATAGCAGGTGGTTAATAAATCAGTGACAATGATGATAACAACAACATAACATTAATGAGGCAACTTTTAAAGATCGAGCGGAAACTCAAATTTTTAAAAAAATCTAATTTAAATTCTGAAATGTTACTGAATCTCAAAGTCATGCAAAATGTGATTTTAGGTCTAAGTGACACATCAAAGAAGATAGTTTGAGTCTCTATTCAGCAGCATACCCACCACAAAAATCAGTAGTGAACAAATTGTGCAAGTTTATTAAGGCACAATCCACAAACAGATCATTTCATCTGTACGCTGTACTGTTTTTAACACTGATTGGGAGCCGCCCAGAGTGGCTGGGGAAACTCAGCCAGATGGGCGGGGTATAAAGAATAAATTATTATAATATTATTATTATTATTATCTCAGAAGCAAATGAAAAGTTATTTTGCTGTGTTTCCCCCTGGGGGAAGATTTCAGTCTTAATCAGGGTTTTTTGTCATCCAGAACTCAGTTCCAGCACCTCTCAGGTGGGCACCATTGCCATTATAAGAAAACAAGGGAGGCGTTAATGGTGAGTTCCAGCACCACTTTTTCTAGAAAAACAGCGCCCTAGAAACTCAATCCTTTGGCAACAATATCTGGAGTGTTTGTGCTTATCTAGATCCTGTATGATGCTTTTTGATTATTTTCTGAAAGGTGTTGTCTGTTGGTTGACTTCTCTTTTTTTAAGGGTTTTACTTACTTGAGAAAACTGAGCAAAGCTGGGATCAGCAAACAGAGGGACATGTCCTAGGAGTTCGTGGCAAACATCACTAGAAGAAAAGCAGTATGAATTATCCCAGAGTGTGGAAAACACTATTCACGCTTTGAACACAAGGAGGAAAGGCTTGAAGTTGCCCATCAATCACAGTAAGCAACCAGACTGCAGACTGAGCAGGTACGCACCTCACCTGGCCCCAGCCTTTCCCACTACTGTGAGATGGGTTGTGCGTCTATTTCAATCATAGCCATTCTTTCTAAACCTGCATCTCTACATAAAATTTAGCACATGTAAATCTTACGCAAATCAGCTCCTCTTTTGTACCCGATATATTTCTTCCTTTATTGGCCACCCTGATTTCATAAGGTGCTATGCACATTTAAAAAACGAACAAACCACAAAAACCAAAACTTGGCCTTTCACTTCATTGGCCAAATACTTACGGTTCTGGCGTGTACATTGGCCGCGATGAATGGCGGATGTATTGAGTAGAGTGAAACACCCTGAACGCCAAGCCAGCCAAAAAATCCCGGGAAGACAGCAGGCCAGCTACAGGACGCAGGCGGAATCCAGTGCAGCCTTTAAAGAACAGCGGAGCTCTGCATTACAAACTGGCTGGGTGGCCATCTGTCATGGATGCATTAGCTGAGATTCCTGCATTGCAGGGGGTTGGACTAGATGACCCTTGGGGCTCCTTCCAACTCTACAATTCTTTGGTTCGATGGGTGAAATCACTCTGGCACTTGTACAAAATGCAGGAAGCTGCCTTTTACTGAGTCTTAGCATTGGTCCATCTAGCTCAGCACCAGGGGAAGCCAATGTAGTGCCCTCCAAATGTTGCTGGACTACAACTCCCATCATCCCTGGGCATTGGTGGTGTTGGCTGAGGCTGATGGGAGTTGTAGTCCAATAACATCTGGAGGGGATCACATGGGCTACCTCTGGTCTACACCAATTGGCAAGGGGTCTCCAGGATTTCAGACAGAGGTCTCTCCAAGGCCATTCCTGGAGATGCTGAGGATTGAATCTGGGACCTTTTGGGTGCAAACCACATGCTCTACCACTGAGCTAAAGCCCGTCTCATTTATGGATCATTTATGCAATAAAATCCTATGCATGGTTACACAGAAGTTAAGTCTCATTGAATTTTCAGAACTGTGGGAATCGTTGGGTTTAATGTGGATAGGATTGCAGCCTTAGTACATTCAAATACAGTGGTACCTTGGGTTACATATGCTTCAGGTTACATACGGTTCAGGTTACAGACTCCACTAACCCAGAAATATTACCTCGGGTTAAGAACTTTGTTTCAGGATGAGAACAGAAATCGTGCAGCGGCGGCGCAGCGGCAGCAGGAGGCCCCATTAGCTAAAGTGGTGCTTCAGGTTAAGAACAGTTTCAGACCTCCAGAACGAATTAAGTTCTTAACCCGAGGTACCACTGTATTAGGATCACAGTTATAGCAATTGTGTTGACGATGTCGGATATTGGATCTTCACACCTTTACTTACTTTTCAAGAAGTTTGAGACATCTTCCAGCTGTGGGATGTTGTCTTCTTCATAGCCACAGTATTTCTCCAGGAGAGGGAAGACATGATTGTGTTCATAACAAGCGTGGGTGGGATACAGGGTCTTCAGCTCCCTGAAGACTGTTCCCCATGTTCTCTTCTCTTCCTCGGTGTATGTCACTCTGGGGATTGGCTGCCCACTAGAAAAAAAGAGGAAAAGGCAGTTAGCTTAAAGCTACTGCATGAATGCACCCCATTCCTATTAACACCAGCACCAAATAAGGTGCCTTTAATCACTGTATAGAAGAGGGGATTGCAGGTGTGGCCTCCAAGGCCCTCAAGGAAACATATCTGACTCCCTTGGATCATCACAACAACTCAGTGAGGCAGGTGCCAGTGTGCTCACTGGTACTTCCTGTAGGTCTCAGCAAATATACATTTCATGATATGCCATGCCCCCACAGCAGCCATTTTGTGTTTAGCCACATCCCAGCGGCAGCCATTTTGTGCATGGCACCCCCAACGCTTTCTCAAAATTCCAAATGTGACTCGAAAAGATGGGCCACCTCAGCCATGAGGTAACTCTTGTAGAAAACAGCACCGACCTTATGCACAAATAAACAAGCAAGCATAGCTTGGAGTCATGGAATGGTGAGGCAAGGTGACACATAGGGGCAGCAGAGCAGACCTCCAAGAAATACATCGCCCACTGCAGCTCCCGCTGCTATGGCGTGCTCCTTTGAGGTAAGTTCTGCCGCCTCCTTAGCAACCCCCCATCCGAATGCCACCTTGATGGCAGCCTCTCAGGGAAGAAGAGGTGCTACTAGTGTCCTTCCACCCCAATGAAGGAAATGGCAATGGCTGTCCTCTGCAGTCTCCTCAGGACTGCACCCACCTGGTGTGATTCAGAGTGGTCCCCTTTCCCTTCACAATGGAGGCATTGTGGGAAATTCTAATGGCAGCTGGATTTGGCTACCTGTTGCTGCCTGGAGTTGCCAGGCTGGGAAAATACATTTAAATGGGGGGGGCAGGGTGGACCTTAAAAGGCTGCTGGGCCCCTGGCATGCATTCTGGGTGCTGATGCCAACCATGCCCCCCCAAACAATAACAGTATCCCTCAAAAGGCAGCTTGTTACCAGCAGTGGCGTAGCGTGGGGCCAGCCGCACCGGGCGCAACATCTGGGGTGGCGCGCTCGCACTCGCAGCGCTAAAATCCACAGGTTAGGGGGCGCAAATTACTTGCCTTGCCTCGGGTGCTGACAACCCACGCTACGCCACTGGTTACCAGCAAAGAAAGTGGGGACTTGTGTGTACAACACAGCCAACTCCAAGAGGCCCAGATTCCTCCGAGGCCCCCAGTAACAGATGTGAGGGGGCTGCCCTCCCCAGAAAAGCTGGTAGTCATTGCATGGTGTGTGTGCACCATGTCTTGTGACTGAATATGTGGGGTGGTGTTTAGCTGCCCCCCATATTTTGGCACGCCTGAGCATTGACCCTTCTTACCAAGCACATTGAGCTCCGAAAACCACAGCGACATGCACCCCCATCTCCCGCCTCATTTTTCATTCTACAGGCAGAAAGACTGGGCCTTTTGTCCTGTTCTCACTCCACACAGCTCTCGTAATCTGGATAAGCGCTGATCTGATATATAAGCCATGCTATAGCTGCAGAGGACTGGCCATAGGATCAAGGGGCTGTCTTAGCTCTCCCCTCAGATCTCCCCTGGCCCTAAAACTCTGCGGCCCTCAGAGTCAGCTCAGGTAATGGCTCAGCAGGAACAGCAAATCTGTCTCTGCCCTCCATACAGTTAGCGCGCTGTCAGTCTGGCTCTGCCTCGAACGAGAAGGGAGTCCTTTGACCTGCTTCACTTTATTGCCTTGACATTAAAGCGGAGGGAGGCTGATTCTTCAGAAAATAATTTCAAAAATGGACAGGCGGCCCTCCCCAAATCAAAGAGTCTTTTCCAGCAATTTAATAGGGTTTGAGGCGCTGCTGGGATAATGCGAGGGATTTCTAGAGCTCCAGGCTCTTTGTCGAAATACAAGCGATACCCCACCATTCCCTACCCCCTTCGTTTGAGCCGGAGCCTGATGGCAGCCCCCCAATAATTGTGCAATTTTCTGTGTCTCTGCACCAGTCCTCCTTGATCTCTGGAGCTTTAAACGTGATTTTGAATTAGAGGGAGGGGGAACCGGGACCACTGTGGTTTCTATAGCATTGACCTTTTCTAATTAATCCTTAGGCCACCTTCATGGGCCCAGAGAAAAGAGCAGAGGCTTAAGGCACCGCCAGACACCAATTTGAAAGCTGCCAAGATCAATAGACTAGTGCTCAGGGTGGCAGGTGAGGTGGGGAAGGGGAAGGGGAAGGGGAGGGAAACTGGGATGCAAGAGGGGAGGAGATAAGCAGGAATGCCTGAGGGTGGTGGAAAAAAATGGGGCTCGCAGAGCGCCATCCTAAATTGTCCATCCTTTTCTGTGTGGGCCTTGGGAATGCTACCATTTCACTTTCACAACTTCTACGATATCTTGCTTTAAACTGTCTTATCTATCTAACTATCATCTATCTATCTAGAGATATCTATGCTGCTTTTCACCAGAAGTGGTCATTGGGGCACTTCACAGCAAAATAAGGCAATATAAAACATAGTAACATAATAAACAAGCACACTATGAATGATTTTCATAATATACATTCCTTGGTTATACAGAGATAATTTTTTTAAAGGAGGGAAAATGCAGGGTAGGGTTGAAGGGGGGAAATCACTTCTATCCATGTTAACATTGCTACCTGAGCCTCTTTTAAGACTCAACAGGAAATTATGGGGCTCATGGCAGCTATAGTCACATCCATGATATACATTTAAAGCACACTGAAAACACATGACTTCCACCAAAGAATCTTGGGAACAGTAGCTTACCCCTCCACAAAGTACTCAGCTCAGTCAGTAGAACATGAGACTCTTAATTTCAAGGTCGTGGGTTCGAGCCCCACGTTGGACAAAAAGATTCCTGCATTGCAGGCAGTCGGACTAGACGACCCTCGTGGTCCCTTCCAACTCCACAATTCTATAGTTCTACAGATCCCAGAATTCTTTGAGGGTGGCCATCTGCTTTAAATGTATGCTGTGCGTGTGGCCTTAGTCCAAACCACCTGGGGGGCATTCAGTTGGTGAAGACAGGTTTAGATGTATCCCGCTCTAGAGTTTGCAAGGTCCATTTGCATTGCCCTTCACAATGGCCAGAGGAGTTGGGTATTGGCGAGGAACTCACATCCATCCGTCACTCTCAAGGGGCTTGGAATCAGCAACAGACTCACACAGGTAGGTCATTGGGCCCTGGCATTTACCTGCCTTGGCCGACTTCTTCGGTGTGATACTGGAGTCCTGCTCTGGGGAGCAGCCAAGTGATGGGGCAGATCCAGTGTGCCTGCTGGCTTCCACCTCTGATGAGAAAGATGGCTGGCGGCCATCTTTACGAAGAGAATCCTACCCTAAGGAAACCTGCAAACCAGGACAGGAGTGCCTATGGCTCTCATGAACAGCAGAGAAGGGTAAAGGGGCAATGGGAAGGGATGGTGGAAGCAGGACAGAGGTTGGCAAGGACCCTTTAGAGAGGTGTTGAGTAAAATCAGTTCTAGATGAATATTGCCTCTTCAGCCCCCCACCCCCCATGCAAAACAGTGAAGCAAGCCATTAAAAAATTCACAATGCAGCTGGGCCAGGAATGACAGTCACAGAGGATGAGATCAAGACCACGAGTGATGAATTATTCCAATGCTGTTTACAGCTTCTACTTTAATGTACATTGTGCGCATTCCCCATCTCTCCCCTGTTTAATGGCAGGAGCATAAGAGGCGCTGCTTCATTTGGCGCTTGGGGCTTTGTAGTTGCCTCTGATGCTGCGAGTGCCATTAAATAACAAAGCTTTGCGAGGCCAGAGCTTGGTCCTCATCTGAATCCAATTGATTTCTGGTAAGCTGCAATTTTAGGATAAATGCAGTCAAAGGAGGATTTAAGCACAGAGAGGAAAGGAAAGCCAGCAAGGGAAAATAAACACTTTGGGGAAAAGAATTGGTTTGGTGAAAAGGTTCCTGGCCAATTTCATCTGGACTGTCAGACAGTTCAGATTTGGTGCTGTGACTGAGCCCTGAGTCCACATGGCAGTGCTCCGATTTCCCCATCTCGCTTTTAATTTAGCAGCAAACCATTCCCCCTAGAACATTGCAAGTTTGATCCCTGTAGGGGCAGCTGCATATTCCGGTATTGCAGGGATTGGATTAGATGATCCTCAGGGTCCCTTCCAACTCTGCCATTCGATGATTCTATGTGTTCAAGTAGGTGGCATTCAACCTCTTGTATATGCTACCCATGGAAAATAAGTTGCCTTTCTACTCAAAGACAGCCAGCAAGTGATGGTACAGGTTAAACAGAGTCATTTATCCATCGTGAGCCTTCTTTGGATAGTTCACAAAGTGCACTAAAGTTAGCATATAGTTATGAAACACACTTGAACAGTAGTGTGAATCTCTGCCTGTGCACCCACCGAACAGATGGCTAACTATGCTTATTTGTTGTTCATTTGGAAGTGAGTTGGGAAATGTTTAAAATACAGTAGTACCTCGGGTTACATACGCTTCAGGTTACAGACTCCGCTAACCCAGAAATAGTACCTCGGATTAAGAACTTTGCTTCAGGATGAGAACAGAAATTGTGCTCTGGCGGCGCGGCGGCAGTGGGAGGCCCCATTAGCTAAAGTGGTGCTTCAGGTTAAGAACAGTTTCAGGTTAAGAGTTTGTAGGGCAGCAGTTGAAGAAGGAGCAAAAAGGGTTTTCTTGTGTGTGTGTGTTTCTTGTGGCTGATTAGCTCTTTTCCCTGTGTAAAGGTCAGAGGGGGCAGGGTTTCTGTTGAGGCAGGGGATTAGCTGTGGGAGGAGCTTATCAGAGTTTGTAGGGCAGCAGTTGAAGAAGGAGCAAAAAGGGTTTTCTTGTGTGTGTGTGTTTCTTGTGGCTGATTAGCTCTTTTCCCTGTGTAAAGGTCAGAGGGGGCAGGGTTTCTGTTGAGGCAGGGGATTAGCTGTGGGAGGAGCTTATCAGAGTTTGTAGGGCAGCAGTTGAAGAAGGAGCAAAAAGGGTTTTCTTGTGTGTGTGTGTTTCTTGTGGCTGATTAGCTCTTTTCCCTGTGTAAAGGTCAGAGGGGGCAGGGTTTCTGTTGAGGCAGGGGATTAGCTGTGGGAGGAGCTTATCAGAGTTTGTAGGGCAGCAGTTGAAGAAGGAGCAAAAAGGGTTTTCTTGTGTGTGTGTGTTTCTTGTGGCTGATTAGCTCTTTTCCCTGTGTAAAGGTCAGAGGGGGCAGGGTTTCTGTTGAGGCAGGGGATTAGCTGTGGGAGGAGCTTATCAGAGTTTGTAGGGCAGCAGTTGAAGAAGGAGCAAAAAGGGTTTTCTTGTGTGTGTGTGTTTCTTGTGGCTGATTAGCTCTTTTCCCTGTGTAAAGGTCAGAGGGGGCAGGGTTTCTGTTGAGGCAGGGGATTAGCTGTGGGAGGAGCTTATCAGAGTTTGTAGGGCAGCAGTTGAAGAAGGAGCAAAAAGGGTTTTCTTGTGTGTGTGTGTGTTTCTTGTGGCTGATTAGCTGTTTTCCCTCCATCTTTTAGATTTAGGGGAGCTAGTCTCAAACGTTTGTTGGGGGAGACCTAGGTGTTTTTTTTTTTGTGGGCGAAGTTATTTGTCCTGTCTTCAAGCTTTTTATGATGGAGGACCTCTGTAGCCACCCCCAACAACACGATCTCAAGATGGAAGGGGAGGGAAGAGCTGCAGTCGCCTGCGATTCCTGCGCAATGTTTGCCATCTTGCCAAAGGTTGCAGGCAGCTTCACCTGCAGTAATTGCATGTTGATTGCCCTTTTAAAAGACAAAGTCCAGCAACTGGAGGAACGTGTAGCTACGCTCCAAAGAATTAGAGAGCTGGAGCTCTTCTTGGAAGCAACAGAGCACACCGTCCCCACCAAGGAGGAGACAGGGGACTCCCCTGAGAAGGAGGCTAGTTCATCAACACAGGAGCCAGATATATGGAGAAACGTGACTCAAAGAAGTAGGAGGCCCAGGGTTCACTCTGATTGTTTAGAAATACACAATCGCTTTGAGGTCCTCTCCCCTAGCATGGAAGACGAAGAGCAGACTCCATTTGAGGATCTCTCCCTCATTACAGTCGATCAGGTACATGAAGACGAGCAGCAAAGTCAGTCCTCAGGGAATGTGCAGGCGACCTTGGAACGGACAGCTCACGGAAGAACCCCGACCAAACCCAAGAGGAGGCGTGTAGTGGTGATAGGGGATTCCCTACTGAGGGGAACAGAAGCAGTGATCTGTGGGCCTGACAAGATGTCTCGGGAAGTGTGCTGTCTCCCCGGGGCTAAGATCCAAGATGTAACTGAACGACTGCAAGGAATCATAAAACCCACTGACAAATACCCCTTCCTCTTGGTTCATGTGGGAACCAATGACACTGCAAGCAATAGCCTCCAGAAGATCAAAAGAGACTACGAGGCTCTCGGCAGGAAATTGAAGCAACTAAATGCACAAATTGTCATCTCGTCTGTCCTCCCAGTTGAACGACGTGGCCCAGGGAGAGAGGGGAAAATAGTGGAAGTGAACAGCTGGCTTCGCAAATGGTGTAAACAGGAACGGTTTGGATTCTTAGATCACGGACTGCAGTTTCTTGAAGATGGACTTCTGGCAAGTGATGGGCTGCACCTCACAACGGTTGGGAGGAATGTTTTTGCCAAAAATCTCAGAAACCTCATCAGGAGGGCTTTAAACTGACTAATGTGGGGGAGGGAGACAGTGCTCCTGAAGGTAGGAGTCTATCAATTAATGAAGATGATCATCCAAATGTCATAGACCAAATGGAGCAAACAGCACGCGGACCTAGTGGTGGGAGGAAAAAATCCTTAAATAAGAGACACGGGGGAATGATTAATGGACTTCAATGTCTGTACACTAATGCGCAAAGCATGGGAAATAAACAAGATGAGCTTGAGCTCTTGGTACAGCAAACTAAATATGACATAATAGGCATCACTGAAACCTGGTGGGATAAGTCCCACGATTGGAATGTAATAATGGGGGGATACAATCTATTTCAGAGAAACAGACCAGACAAGAAAGGAGGAGGAGTGGCGTTATATGTCAGGGATGTGTATACCTGTGAAGAGATCCAAGATTTAGAACCTCAAAGCCAATGTGAGAGCATTTGGGTCAAAATTAAGGGAGAGAAGAATAACAGAGACCTCATTGTGGGAGTTTACTATAGATCCCCAAGCCAAACGGAGGACATAGATGATGCCTTCCTGGAACAGATGGCCAAGCATGCAAAAGGAAGGGAGATAGTAGTAATGGGGGACTTCAATTACCCGGATATTTGTTGGATGTCAAACTCAGCCAAGAGCATAAGGTCAAACAGATTCCTCACTGGCCTTGCAGACAACTTCATTGTCCAGAAAGTGGGAGAAGCAACAAGAGGAACAGCCATTTTAGATCTGGTCCTAACCAATGTTGATGACCTGGTTAGTGGGGTAGAAGTGGAAGGATCATTAGGCGCGAGTGATCATGCTCTTCTGAAGTTTACTATACAGCGGAAAGGAGCAGCCAAGCATACTAGGACTCAATTTCTTGACTTTAAGAAAGCCGACTTCATAAAACTTAGGGAAGTGCTGGGTGAGATCCCATGGACAGTAATACTAAAAGGAAAGGGAGTTCATGATGGCTGGGAGTTTGTTAAGAGGGAGATAGTAAAAGCACAACGTCAGGCAATACCAATGAGACGGAAACATGGAAGGTGCCTAAAGAAGCCAGGGTGGCTATCTAAAGAACTTTTAACTGAATTAAGATTAAAAAAGGATGTGTACAAAAAATGGAAAAGGGGGGAAACCACCAAAGAGGAATTCAAACAAATAGCCAGCACGTGTAGACACAAAGTCAGAAAAGCTAAAGCACAGAATGAACTCAGGCTCGCTAGAGAGGTTAAAAGCAACAAAAAAGGCTTTTATGGGTATGTTCGTAGCAAAAGGAAGAACAAAGAAACAGTGGGGTCACTCAGAGGAGAAGATGGTGAAATGCAAACAGGGGACACAGAAAGGGCTGAACTCCTCAATGCCTTCTTTGCCTCAGTCTTCTCCGATAAAGAAAACAATGCCCGACCTGAAGAATTTGGAGCAAATGATTCAGCAAAGGAAACACAGCCCAGAATAACTAAGGAGACAGTACAAGAATATTTGGCTAGTTTAGATGTATTCAAGTCTCCAGGGCCAGATGAACTGCATCCAAGAGTATTAAAAGAACTGGCAGATGTGATCTCAGAACCACTGGCAGTCATCTTCGAGAAATCCTGGAGAACAGGCGAAGTCCCGGCAGACTGGAGGAGGGCAAATGTTGTCCCTATTTTCAAAAAGGGGAAAAGAGAGGACCCAAATAATTACCGCCCAGTCAGTCTGACATCAATAGCAGGGAAGATTCTGGAGCAGATCATTAAGCAAACAGTCTGTGAGCACCTAGAAAGGAATGCTGTGATCACCAATAGTCAGCATGGATTTCTGAAAAATAAGTCATGTCAGACTAACCTGATCTCATTTTTTGACAGAATTACAAGCCTGGTAGATGAAGGGAACTCAGTGGATATAGCCTACCTTGATTTCAGTAAGGCATTTGACAAGGTGCCCCATGATATTCTTGTAAAGAAGCTGGTAAAATGCGGTCTTGACTCTGCTACCACTCAGTGGATTTGTAACTGGCTGACTGACCGAACCCAAAGGGTGCTCATCAATGGTTCCTCTTCATCCTGGAGAAGAGTGACTAGTGGGGTGCCACAGGGTTCTGTCTTGGGCCCGGTCTTATTTAACATCTTTATCAACGACTTGGATGATGGACTCAAGGGCATCCTGATCAAATTTGCAGATGACACCAAACTGGGAGGGGTGGCTAACACCCCAGAGGACAGGATCACACTTCAAAACGACCTTGACAGATTAGAGAACTGGGCAAAAACAAACAAAATGAATTTTAACAGGGAGAAATGTAAAGTATTGCACTTGGGCAAAAAAAATGAGAGGCACAAATACAAGATGGGTGACACCTGGCTTGAGAGCAGTACATGTGAAAAGGATCTAGGAGTCTTGGTTGACCACAAACTTGACATGAGCCAACAGTGTGACGCGGCAGCTAAAAAAGCCAATGCAATTCTGGGCTGCATCAATAGGAGTATAGCATCTAGATCAAGGGAAGTAATAGTGCCACTGTATTCTGCTCTGGTCAGACCACACCTGGAGTACTGTGTCCAGTTCTGGGCACCACAATTCAAGAAGGACACTGACAAACTGGAACGTGTCCAGAGGAGGGCAACCAAAATGGTCAAAGGCCTGGAAACGATGCCTTATGAGGAACGGCTAAGGGAGCTGGGCATGTTTAGCCTGGAGAAGAGGAGGTTAAGGGGTGATATGATAGCCATGTTCAAATATATAAAAGGATGTCACATAGAGGAGGGAGAAAGGTTGTTTTCTGCTGCTCCAGAGAAGCGGACACGGAGCAATGGATCCAAACTACAAGAAAGAAGATTCCACCTAAACATTAGGAAGAACTTCCTGACAGTAAGAGCTGTTCGACAGTGGAATTTGCTGCCAAGGAGTGTGGTGGAGTCTCCTACTTTGGAGGTCTTTAAGCAGAGGCTTGACAACCATATGTCAGGAGTGCTCTGATGGTGTTTCCTGCTTGGCAGGGGGTTGGACTCAATGGCCCTTGTGGTCTCTTCCAACTCTATGATTCTATGATTCTATGATTCTAAGAACGGACCTCCGGAACTAATTAAGTTCTTAACCCGAGTGTCCACTGTATATATATATGAGGGGAGGAGGGAGGGAACATGCATGAACACAGGGCTCATCTATGTAGCATCAAGCCACACTTTGGTGTTCACAGAATCATAGAAATGTAGAAATGTTGGAAGGGAGCCCAATGGTCACCTAATCTGACCCCCTGCAATGCAGGAATCCCAACTAAAGCATCCATGATAGATGGCCACCCAACCTTTGCTGAGGGAGTCCATTCCACTGTCAAACAACTCTTACTGTCAGAATGTTCTTGCTGACATTTATTTGGGATCTCCTTTCTTGCAACTTGAAGCCATTGGTTTGTGCCCTGCCCTCCAGAGCAGGAGGAAACAAGCCTGCCCCCATCCTCCATGTGACAGCCCTTTAGATATTTTAAGATGGCTACCATATCTCCTCTCAGTCTCCTCTTCTCCAGGCTAAACATACCAGGTTTGGAGTAACCCACTCTCTACACAGCCATTTCCTCTCCATCTTCTTCCCCTTCCTTCCTGGTCCTCAGCCTTTAAGCTTACCTTGAGGACAGGGTCGGATGCCTGTTCCCCCTCATCCGCACCCAAGCCCCAGTATAACTTTTGTAATCATCCCATGAGAATTGGAGAAGAACCAGCAAGGACTATGCAACACTCACATTCACCATTTCTAACTGAGTCAGAAGGGCTTTCTTCTATATATGACCAGATCCTACAATATATCTGCAAAGGGACTGTGGCATTGTCAGGATGGAGACCCATTGACAGCACTGGTTAAGTAGAGGCAATCCAGCCTCACGATGCTATGTATATTTAAATCCTCAGTGCCCCAGACATATTTCAGCATTATCCAAAGAATGAGCACACTCCCCAACCCCACACACCATTTCATCACAGATAATATATTGACTTTTAGGATACATTTTGTCCCTTGTTGTCTTTTGCACACTTACTGTCTGTAGTTGTAAGCTATATCTGCAAATTCCTTTCTTCTGGCCCGATAAACAGGATCTTTGAAACCCTGATGGGGGGGAGAGAATAATAAAAAGCACTGGTTTGTGAGTGTCGAAACAGAAATGCAGTTTTAACAAGAAGTGCAGAAGCAACAAAATGCGTCTTGTGTGAATAAAAGCATAACTTTTTGTGGACTTGAATCTATTTCATCAAATGTGTGAAGATTATCCTAAACTGACAGGTCCACATGGAGTGAGGGAGAAAGGAAGAAATGTTGGCAATGAGGTTGGAGGGAAATAATATACAAGAAATATAAATGGTGCCCATTGTGCTAAACCATAAATGTATGTAGAATAATGGCAGTGATACTTCACAAGGCTTTGTTGACTGTAACACAGCCTATAGCATTGGGGAAGTTACAGGTGGCCAGTGAGGAAGAGGAAGAGCTTTGGCCCACAAGCCTGAGGGTTTTGTGCACTGCAGTCACTGAAGACAATGTGATGTTTCCAGATTCGCTTGCTTCTTCACATCCTAAATTACCTAATTGCAGCTTGGTTCCCCACCCCCCAAAAAATCCAGAAGGAAAGTCTCATTATCTAATTAATACTAGCTCATGCATGCAGGATACAGCTTTCATGTCAGTGCACTGAGGTTTTGTTTGGCTGATGATTTTGCCCTGCTTTCAACCACTGCGCCATCTTTTCATCCTGACAGAAGCTCTGAGAGGACTCTTTGATTCAATCATTCAGAGCAACTGAGTCTCCATTCACCCTGCTTTTTTTTAGGACTCTGCCAAATCTTTGTGTGCCAAGTGACTGTACAGAATACATAGCTCATTTCAGATTAAACTACATCTAGTGAAAGACAAATCACACTGCCCCAATTAATGTAATAGCTGCAATTTTATTTCATATTAAAAAAAATTTGCTGCACTGCGTGTAATTTATTTGCAAGTATCCTGCATTCATTGAATTAATAGCAGTAAATCCTGGCTGCTGCGCTTCGTCTCCCGACATCAGAACAAGGTGCTATTAGCCTGAAAGGATAAGGCAAGTTGTTTACTTGCTTTGGGGTTGTGTGTTTCATTCATTAAAAAAAAAAAATACCTGCCAGAGAGCCGCATCCATAGGCTTAGAATAAATTATAGCCTTTGGAGTGGCTCCACGTTTTTGTTTTATAAACTGTACTAATTTGGGACTGCACCATTTCAGACTACAAGGGGGGGGGGTAAGGGCATGTATTTTTATGGCTCCCACACATTACCCACACATTACAAAACCCTGAATAATTTCCTATAATGCATCATGGGTTCATTCTGAAAATATTTGTCCCAAGTTTTTAGGAACATCGGAAGTTGCCTTATACCAAATCATACCATTGGTGCATCTAATTCACTGTTGTCTGCACTGGCTGGTAGAAGCTCTATGGGGTTTTTGAATAGAGCTGTAATCATCAACAACAACAAAACCCCAACAGTATCCAAGAAAAAAAGATCCAGAATCCATAGCAGGGCATTACCCTACTATTAGGCCAAGAAAAAATGTCACAAAACAGTGAAGGAGCTTTCAAGTTCTTCAGAATTCTCCATTAGGCTGAATGCTAAGCAAAGGCAGGAAGGTGGAGAAAAGGGTACCTTGATTTTAAAGCCTTAAAGGTCTCAGTCTGGAGCACACCAAATATGTTTTCAAGTTGTTCTCTGTGCTCATGAGGACTAGAAATATCATTTTTTTAAAAGTATGTAAACAGAAAGACTTTTTTATTTTGCCTTACGGGGTGGTCGGCATCCAGTTCTGCTCCGTAGCTGAGAATTTGATTGGCAAATCTATCCAGTTCTTTAATCGTTCTCGGGAACCATGGAACTAGGCAGCGGGAAAGAAAACATGAATAGTCTTTAGCTTCTAGTTGCTGGCTCCCTTCAGTGACTTTCTGTCACTGAGCTACGGTCTTCGCCAAATATAAATCAGCAAAGTGTTAGCCCTTATTTAATGTTAATGCTAGGAAATAATAATGCTCCTATTCAAAGCACTGACAATACTGAGTCTTATGGCATTTAAGAACTAGCATATTTCCTGATGGCACAAGGAATCAGTTAGGGTTTACGGAATCACAAGGCTCCTTTTTTTGTTTTTGATGTAACAGTCTAACTTACAGCTGTGCTGACTGTGACTGATACTTGTAGCCAAAAATATATGGAGGGCACCAGGTTGACGAAAGCTGCCTAGGATGACATTTTGGCGTTTACATGGCATATAAGAAAAGCTTTGTGCACTGAATTTCCGCCTCTTACATAGCCTCTGTCTATTAAAATATGACAGTTCATACAGCAATAAACCAAGGATATTGAAATGTGTTCTCCCTAAAAGCTAAGAAATATTATGAATTGTACCACTAGAGGGCAGCAGAAGCAAAATATTGCTGCCTCAGTCACACACACTTTCTCTTACTTAAGAGTTCTGTTTACTTTAGGGAGCTGTAGGTATCTCTTAAAGACCTTTAACAATAAGCTTGTCTGCACACTACAAGGAACACAGGCGCAAGCTGGCTTTACACGCATACAAGTGTTTTCATTAAAGAGCCAATTATTTGTTGGTTTGGCATACACAGGCACACAGATTGTACACCCCTTAAATGCAACGGGTGGATACCTCTAACATAATAAGCACAAGCAACTCAAATTTCCACCTGTGCAAGGAGATTTTTGGGAAATTTAAAAAGAGCAAACTTTCTCTCCTGCTGTTAATAACAGCATTGCGGAGGAGTGTGACTGTGTTGCTAGCCAGCCGGCCAATATGCACTGCTCAGAGGTACATCCCACGGTATGGTCTGAAAGCACGAGACAGACAGCTGATAGACAGGTCTGGGTCTGGGCAGTGACTGGATGGGAGGCCATCTGCGAACCCCACAGAACACATTTCAGTGATGGAAGGAAGCTGGAAGACTAAGGTTTGAAATACCGGTAAATAGGTGCCTTGTGTGGAAGCCACTTTTAGCCACATTGCGCACATTCTAGCACATGGAGGCTGAATGCGAAAAGGGATACCCACAGTTTCAGGGACTACATTCCTAGAACCACAGAACTGTAGACCCTGAGGGTCATCTCTAGTCCAACCCCCTGCAATGCAGAGATATGCAGCTGCCAAATACAGGGATCGAACCTGCAACCGTGGCATCATCAGCACCACGCTCTAACCAACTGAGCTATCCACTTCTGAATGAACCTCTGGAGCTCTTTTATGTGCTTCTGTCAGTGCTGAGGCTGGTTTGTCCTGCCCAGAAGTGTCTGACGGACAGCAGACTCTCCAAGAGAGTCTGCAAATGGGCTCTTAATAAAGCAGAGATGCTAAGGACTGGATCTGCTCGAGACATTCTGCATGCAATGCATGTGCTCTGCCCTTGAGCTAGGAGACCTCTCTTTATTGGATGTAGTAATACTGCAGTCACAGTAAGGTAAAGGGAAAAGGGCCCCTGGATAGTTAAATCCAGTCAAAGGTGACTATGGGGTTGCAAGCACTCATCTCGCTTTCAGGCCGAGGGAGCTGGAGTTTGTCCGCAGACAGCTTTCCAGGTAATGTGGCCAGCATGACTAAACCGCTTCTGGTGCAATGGGACACCGTGATGGAAGCCAGCAGGCAAAGAAACGCCGTTTACCTCCCCGCCGCAGTGATACCTATATATCTACTTGCACTGGTGTGCTTTCGAACTGCTAGGTTGGCAGGAGCTGGGACAGAGCAACAGGAGCTCACCCTGTCATGGGGATTTGAACCGCCGACCTTCTGATCGGCAAGCCCAAGAGGCTCAGTGGATGGCCATTGATTTTGTCCAACAATGTCTTAAGGGCTACAGGGTCTTCATCCCTGGTCTGCTTAAAATTAAGTGGGGGCTTACAGTCAGGTAAGAAGGTACAGGATTGCAAACTAAGGCTGTGCTTGAAAAGCCTTTGCTATTCTCATGTCCTCTAAATGTTGCTGGATTGCAGTTCCCATTAGCCTCAGTCAGCATGACCAAAGGGATGATGGGAGTTGGAGTCCCACCACATCTGGAGGGCACTTGTTTCCCCACCCCAGGACTAGATGGAACTTTGGGCAAATAAATTGTGACAAGGACTAATTTGGGCCCAACTGCCCAGCTTACGCCGGAACCATTGGCCACAAAGAGCAAACAACAACAGCATTCCAAGAGATCCTTTTTAAAAATAGAAAACCACATTATCCGCTTGCTGAGATGTTATTTGGCCCATTCGATGGGCTCTCTCCTCCAGCCCCAGTTAGCCAGACATGTTGTCTCTTCCTGCTGCCATTAATGAATGGCCAGAGCAAGCTGTTGCGACACTGACCCTCTGTGAAGCTCTGCAGAGCAAATGCAGGCTGATCAGTAATAAATATTGATTTGTCTGCAGGAGAAACAGCAGAGTTTTATGGTCCTGCGGTGAACACCCAAGTAGTGACCAATTTAACATGGGGTCAGATGCTTAATAGGATGCTAATCAGCTATTTATATGAGGGGGCAACAAAACCGGAGGGCTTCTGAGGTTCTGGGGAACTCTGTCCGTTCTGGGGAGGGGTCAGAGACAGGGCTTTAAAATTTATTGTCAGTCCTAGGCCCAGGTTGGAGCCTTTTAAAACATAGCCAACTGCTCAGCTCAGCCCCAGGGTCCTAACAAACAAGGCTTCTACAGACTCTAAGCCTCTCGCTTGTCTCCGGACAGCAAAGCATTGTCTTTACCTCCCAACTCCCACTGAAACAGAATCATATTTAATTCTTTTATTCAAGGCTACTGGGGGGGTCTGAACTTTTTGCCCATATTAAAAAGGCTTGTGAGCAAATGGCACCGTGGCTTAGTTGGCCGATAACAAATCTTGAGTACAGCTCATGGCTAGTCTGGAGAAAGCTTTTCTCTCTAGACTGGAGGAGCTCAGTTTTTAAAATGGCACACAGATTGGAGACAGGGGTGACGTCCTGTTTGAAAGCTGCTGCTCAAAGCACCTTTCTCTGCATTGCTTTATGGGAAGGTTGGCTGCTTTATGACAACTTTGCAATCTACAAGATGGCTGTGTAAATCAGCTTTCTGTAAACCCCAATCCTAACTGCGTCGACTTGAAACTAAGACCCAACAGCTTCAATGGGTCTTATGTTTAAGGGAGCATGCCATAAGATGCTATCAATGACAGAGAAGTAGAACCCTCTTCTCTCTCTTTTTTGCTCCAAATTATAATTAAGAAAGATGAAGCAAGATGACCTCCCCTCCCCCCACAGACCCACACAGTCCCCAAAGTAATTAAACCTTCACTTTTAAGTGACTGTGATTCCCTGCCAAGCCATAACATTTTGCCCCTTTCCTGAATGGCGGGCTCCAAATATTTTCCTTTTTCTCAATGCAATGTCATGGACAGGACACAAAGGGAAGGGTAAGGAGATTATAAGGATTTATTCCAGGAAGATATTACTACCCTTTCATGTTGCTCCCGGGAAGGAAGGCGAGGCAGCAGACCTAAAGCATTTTAAGCCAACCTTAACTGAAATCCTATTAAGATCACATCTGCTGCTTGAGAAGCCAGGAGGGCATTAAGATTTGGATACGTGTACATGTGTATGAGACATAGAGAAGGGTGGACACTCATGGAATACTGCACTGCTCATAGAAAAGCTACCTCCAGGTGACTGTCTTACTCCTGTGTGCCTATTTATTTATGTATAATGAATAAGTAATCCATAAGTGACAAATTCTGAATGCAAACAGGTGGCGTGATGGGACTCATGCTCTGATAGTGGGCTTCTCTGAGTGCCTACTCTTGGGAACAGGAATTTTGCCTACGTGGACCTCTGGTCTGATTTGGGCCCTTAGGTTATGTCTTTGTGAATATGGCACATATCTGAACCATTTGGCACAGTGATTGTGGGGAAATATTTGCCACTGACTAGGTATAGATGAATCAGCTTGTTCCCGACCCGTGCAAACTCCACAGGTTCATTCATAAGTCTGTTCTGATCTGTTTCCCCACAAATAAGCAATTCTTTTAAACAATCCACATTAAGAACATGCCTAAGTACGTCATTAAATATGTGGTTTGTTACAATATACATTGTACATACGCTTCAGGTTACATACGCTTCAGGTTACAGACTCAGCTAACCCAGAAATAGTACCTCGGGTTAAGAACTTTGCTTCAGGATGAGAACAGAAATTGCGCGGTGGTGGGCGGCAGCAGTGGGAGGCCCCATTAGCTAAAGTGGTGCTTCAGGTTAAGAACAGTTTCAGGTTAAGAACGGACCTCCGGAATGAATTAAGTATGTAACCAGAGGTACCACTGTATTTAAATCACATAGTTATAACTCAATGTACAAACATATTTTATATTCAGATTTAATACCTTGAGGGAGGAATACAATGCCACACTAAGTTAAAGACCCTTGGCTGTGTGCTAGCTGCAAAAGGACTTGCTCTTGCAGAACGGCAGGAGTCTAACATGCTTCTTGCTGCCGGTGGCCCAACAGATTGCTGTAGCCCCAATACTTTCTGTTGAGCAACAACTGGTTGCACAACTGTTGGCACAACCGATGTGTTGGATTTCATATTGCACAACTAATATTATTTCCCTTATGCAAGTTCAACAGCCATTGCCTTGATGGTCAAAGGGAGCTGAATCCAAACTTTGAGTATTATCATTATTATTATTAGCCAATAACTGTATCACAAAAATGTAGAAATGTACAAAGGATAATTATGTTCTAATCAACAAATTAATCCAGGAGGTATGGATCACATCAGTCTACAGTGGAATTCACAGAAGTCAAACTCCTCAAGCATCCCTCCTACCATCTGGGTTAAAGGAGATATAGCTGCTCCAGCTACATGTAAACCAGGGACGAGGAACCTGCATTGCTACCCAGGTTGTTAGAATACAACTTCCATCAACCCTAACTATTGTCCATGCTGCCTGGGGCTGATAAATGTCATAGTCCAAAAACATCTAACGCATCACAGATGTTCCCTATCCCTGCTGTATGCTATCTAACAATCCCACAATATCTAGTCTCTGTAGTTAATCAGTGCTAGTCCCAAAAAGTCTAGAAGGATCAGTAAGAATATATAAATATTTAAAACATTACACATTTAGCTTTCCCATACCAAAGACATGCACGCCAGCCAAATTTTATATCATGGCATTCCAAATCTAAAATATCTGCATTTTCCAATATGATCCATTCCCTTTACCAACACAAATATGCTGCCTCGTAATACAATTCTAGGTCTGGCAGGGCAAAGCCTCCTCTTTCTTTTACATCTATCAAGATTTTATGTTTAATTTGTGGCTTTCCCCCCTGCCAGATAAATTTAGAGATATCTTTTTTCCATTCTTTGAGACAACTTAACTTATTTGCAATCAGGATTGATTGGAATAAAAACAGCATCTTAGGTAGTACATTCATCTTAATGGTTGAGATTCTGCCTAACAGTGAAAGCTGCATCCTTCCCTAAATCTCCAATTCTTTCTTAATCTCTTTCCATAGTTTAATATGATTATCTTGAAATAAATTGAGATTCCTCACCATCAGCCAAATCCCCAAATATTTTACTTTTTTACCTATTTTTAGGCCAGGCATTTTTTTCTAAGGCCTTTTTCGAGTGCTAATCCATGTTTTTAACCAACATTTTTATTTAATCTGTATTTATTTTGAAACCTGCCACTTCTCCAAACCTTTTCATTTCTTCTAAGGCTTTGGGATCACTTACCATAGATTGTTCCAATGTTAACACCACATCATCAGCAAATGGCCTTAATTTGTAGACTCTGCACAACTCCTCTATACCTTTAATTTCCTTCCCTATTTCTCCTTATATGCTGAAGCAATATTTCTAACATCAAAATGAACAACAATGGAGTTAAGGGGCAGCCTTGTCTAGTACCTTTTCTTATTTGGCATTTGTCAGAGAGAATATTGTTTATTAGTATATTTGCAGATTGATCAGTATAAATTGCCTTAATTCCTGCTTAGAAAGAATTACCTACCACCATCTTCTCTAACACCTTGATCATAAATGACCAAGAGATATTATCAAAAGCTTTCTCAGCATCTAAGAAAATTAAAGCTCAGGACTTCCGGGTTGGCGCGAACAGCTAATGGCGGATTCCCTCCGAGCTCCGGAGGGAATCGGCTCCGCTGGGGACGGGTCCTGCCGCGACGGCGACGCGGGGACCCTCAAAAACCTCAGGCGCGGATGCCTGAGGACCTGGTGACTCGGTGGGCACCTTAAGCGCCCTCCCCGATTCACGAAGAGCCTTTTTAAAGGCTACGGAGAGGATACGGGGAGTGGCGTGGTGCTGAGAGTAAACCGCTACCCCAGCGGAGCGAAGCCGTGTGCCATGGCTGAAGAGCGCTGACTTGCTTCCTTGAAAATTTGGACTGAAAGAATTACCCGTAAGACGGATTGGGACTTTAAAAATTCTTCCCTGAATTGGAGACGACCGGGGGGTGTGCTAAAAGGAAGTCCGCACCCCCCCCCTGCAGACGATCTAAGCAACGACATAAGAGCTAAGCTGGAGAGCCTACCCTTGGTGGGGTGAGTTAAAAAGGACACTAACTTTCAAGATTTAGTTAAAGGAAATTTTGTGCTGGAGAGTGGAGTTTTGGAGACCCTCTTTATGTTTTGAACAACCCCCCCTCCCGGGCTCGGGAACGTCCTGCCTTTGTGCCTGCGTAAGAGCTGCGGAGTTTGACAGCTGTCAAAGCTGTCAAACGGGCAGTTTAAAGCGGAAAAATCACTATTTAAGATCCCTCTGGATTAAGATGAGTTATAATTGAGTTAAAATTGTTGGAAACAAAGTAACAATAACAAGCTAAAGGACTGTTGGAGAAAAGACTAATAAGTAACCAGATTCCCTCTAGGGGGAATTCTGTGAAACTACAATGGATACAATGGCTGTGGATGGAAAGTTACTAGTGGAAATCGAAAGGATGTTTCAATTGGTGGGAACCTTACAAGAGCAGAGCTCAGCCATGAATAAACAACTCAACATCATGACCTTGGGAACAGGCAACTCTGCTGTTTGTATTGAGGACCTGAATGAGAAAGAATCCACAGCTGAATGGGAAACAATGTCTACAGAGGTGGAAGAGACTAAACAAGAAAAAGAGAAAGTAACCTTGGGAAGCAACAATCAAAAGCTGACATCTGTGGAACACAAGCAAGGAGACTCTGGGAACACATCTACCACAAGTCTGCGAAAGATGCAGAAGAAGAAGGAGGAGGTTCTGGGACAATATGTACAGGAACTTAAAATAAAGAAATATGATTGGGGCCTCCTTTTGGACTTTGACTTTGAGGATACAGGCTTTGTGGAAATACTCCAGCAGTTGCTTTCAAAACTCCTTGTGGGAAGAGAATATGTTTTGATGGTGAAAGATCTTTTTCCAGACTTGACGATTGACATAAAGGACAACCAGCGAGACCGGCGGAGAGGGACTGAAAGGGACTTGAAAGCCTCGGACGTGAGGAACCCAGGCTGAGAATCTTGACTTTGGATTTTTATTGGGAAGGGACAAAAACCGGGGATGGGAGGGAGGGAAGAGGAGATTCTTAAAAACTCTTAAGACTTTCATGTTTGGTTAATATGACTTTTATTCAAGACAAAATGAAAATTCGATGGAAGAGAACTTAAGTCCAACTTAGGAAAATCAATTATTTTTTTATTAGAAAAGAGGCAACAAAATGAATAAGATGGTTAAGAGGAGAAATGCCAACTTGCTGATATAATCTTGGGAATTGGGATGCACGAGGGGGGGGTGGGGGGAAGCCAGGGAACAAGGTTATGAGAAGAGGATCTGCTGAACCTATACATGTTTGTGTCTTGTGTTATTGTTGTGTTTGTATTGTCTTTATAAAAGCGGAAAACCCAATAAAAAATTTTTAAAAAAAAAAATAAGAAAATTAAAGCTGCTTGTTTTTCATTTCTTACTTCCAGGTACTCGATTAAATTAATTCTATTTCTTATGCTGTCTTTCATTTGTCAACCTGGTAGAAAACCTGCTTGGTCCCTATGGACTCACTTAAAACCTTTTTCAACCTGTTGGATAAAACTGCAGCAAATAATTTATAGTCACAGTTAAGTAGTGAAATTGGTCTGTAATTTTTAGTCTTTGTTAAATCACAGTTTTGTTTAGGAATCAGGGTAATAAATGTGTCTTTCCAGGAAGCCGGAACCACTCCAGTCACTATAATTCTAGTCATAGTGTCTTTAAGTGGTTCAATCAAAGCCTTCAGATGTCTTCTAAAGGTTATATAGTTACTCATCTCCTTGACATCTGATGGGAGGGTGTTCCACTGAGAAGGCCCTCTGCCTGGTTCCTTGTAGCTTCACTTCTCACAGTGAGGCAACTGCCAGAAGGCCTTGGAGTTGGACCTCAGTGTCCAGGTTGAATAATAATAATAATAATAATAATAATAATAATAATAATAATAATTTTACTTATATCCTGCCCTCCCCGGCCAAATGGGGGCGGAGATGCTCTTTCAGGTATACAGTAGGGCTGGCAGTTAACCTCTTTGCTGTAGGGAAGGAATGTTGTTATTCTGAACAATATCTCCTTACCAGCATCCTTCCTCTTTTCACGTGAAAGCTCGTGGACATTTGCTCCAATGTCGTCTCTCAGTGTATGAATGATTCCCTCAAGAGCTGGGATGTTCTTGCTTTCCAGGTTGATAAAAAATTCATACTCATCTTTGTTCAGCCGGGAAGGTCTGGATTCAATGTGGATCAGGTTTATATCCTTCTCCTGGAACAAAGACGGTAACATAATGAAAAATGAAGCACAATTTTGGCTGACGGCCTAGAAAGTGGCTGGGATCACTGGGTAGTTCACAGCACAATTAAAAAAATAAAAGAAATCACACTATGTTTACGAAGACTAAGCAGGCACACAAGTCCCCTGGTGTCTTCCCCACTATGGCAATATGCATCATATTTTCTAAATTTGAATCCTATTTTCATCAAGGGAAGTAATAGTACCACTCTATTCTGCCTTGGTCAGATACCACACCTGGAATACCGTGTCCAATTCTAGGCACTGCAAGTTAAGAAGGTTATTGACAAGCTGGAACATGTGCAGAGGAGGGCAACTAAGATGATCAAAGGTTTGGAACCTAAGCCTTATGAGGAATGGTTGAAGGAGTTGGGTATGCTTAGCTTGAATAAGAAGAGGAGACTGAGCGGAGATATGATAGTCATCTTTAAATATCTTAAGGGCTGTCACATGGAGGTGGGAGCATGCTTGTTTTCTCCTTCTCTGGAGGGTAAGACTCGAACCAATGGCTCCAAGTTGCAAGAAAGGAGATTCCGACTAAACATTTAGGAAAGCTTTCTGACAGTAAGAGCTGTTCAACAGTGGAACAGACTCCCACAAGAGGTGGTGGACTCTCCTTCCTTGGAAGTTTTAAAACAGTGGTTGGATGGCCATCTGCCATGGATGCTTTAGCTGATATTCCTGCATTGCAGGGGGTTGGACTAGATGACCCTTCCAACTCTATGATTCGAAACGATGGACTGGGTATGGATAGGACATCCCTATTTTCATTTTCAGAAATTTAGGAGGATACGTTTGCCTAAATTACCATATGCAACTTTTATGCCCATTCTCTCCTTGTTGTGATGCAAATCCTCTTTTTCAGTAATGCCTAGCTGGCCACCTGAGCAACTTCTTCTTTCTATCAAGTGACTATTGTAAGCAATTAAATGGACCAGTATCCTCACCGTATGCCAGAGGCACAAATTCTTTTCTTTCTTTCTTTGTTAAAAAAAAAAAGAGGACTGCTTGGTCTGTGTTGAAAACACTGCTATGGTCATTATAGAAAACAGTCACCTCCAAGAATAGTCATGATAAATGCTGTTTTTTGGGGTACTTTAACCTTAAATAGATTCAAGAGCAGACCTTTGTGCATTACTGACACAGACCTCTGAAGTGGCTCCCCACCATCGCTTGCCATGAGTGTATGTGCCTTTCTCTGAGTTCTTAGCAGTGGACACTACAGATGAACTTAAATTGTTTGACCAGATACCAACACAATAAGTTGAAAAGGTCAGAAGTGCATTCAAATCCTGCAGCTCAGGAAAGATGTTCTCCTAATTGAGCTGGTCTCCATGCAAATAATGCATTTAACTAGGCTGCTCCCCGAGGTCAAGTTGTTTTAGTTCTCTAAAGGTCTGCATCACACACAGACAATGCTTTGTGTTTGCTATTTAATTAGGTGCTCGCAAATCATTAGAGGGCTCCAGCAATAGGAAAAAGTTAAAATTACTCCCAGCAAGATTTATTATGATTGAGACCAGGCTCAAAAAGTCACAGCCTGATCTCAGCAAGGAACCTTCCTTGGGTCATCTTTGAGATTAAGGCTTTATATCAGAGGTGTATTTGTCTTTACTGCAAAGGAGCTATGGAGCATCGCACTCGGTTGTATCGCATCTTAAGAGCCGCAGCCAGAAATGTTACAGCATCTCCACCACTTAGGGTCCGGTGCCAGAGTAAAGCTTCAGCACCCACCACCAAGGAGGCCAAAGTAGAGGGCAGAATGAAACTCTTTTTGACCCTTCTTATGTGAGAGTCCCTGGATTTGCTGAGGAGCAGAATGAATGACTGCAGGGCGCCAGAAAGGGACAGATGGCTGAAGCTGTGGAAATAGAGAGATTAAAGGAGTGACTATTGCTGTTCTAAAAGCCACAAGGCCACACAAGGAGGAGGTTGCGAAGGATGCTGAAAGTTGTCGGGAGAACAGCTTTCCCCTTCCCATAGCTACAATTCCCAGATTTCCCTGCGATGAGGGACAGGATCTCAAACCATTCTGAAAATTGCACCACCAGAGTCCCCTAACAACTCTTAGCAAACTACAACTCCCAGAATTCTTTGCGGGAAGCCATGACTGTTCAAAGTGGTATCATGGTCATTTAAATGTAGGGCATAAATGTGGCCGTAGTCACAACTAATTTGCTGGTCTGTATCCATTATGTGTTTCTTTGGGCTCATCCAGATTTTCTTTTGAGCTGTGTTTCTAGGCACAGGTCCTAGAAAGTGTCTGAGCATGGGTGGGTATTTTTTTGCCCTGGCACTTTCCCTGCAGAAACCCGGTCTTTGTCAATGAAACGGAGCAAAAAGCAATTCGTGGACAAGTTGGATTTGTTTGTTCCAATTCAGCATTAAAGAGTGGGTTTTCGAAGGGAAAGTGCCAGGGCTAATAATAATAATAATAATAATAATAATAATAATAATATCACTAAACCTGGAACTTTAAAGCACAGTATTGTGCCTAGAAAGCATGGGGCAAAAGGTAAGAGTGATAAGCCCTTTGAGGTTTGCTCAAATATTCACTGGGCAATCCCATACATCTTATGCAGATATAAACCCCATCAACTTCAGTGGCATTACTCCAAGGTAACTGCACTAACTCCAAGTTAAGCATGTACAGGATTGCAGTCTAAGGATGTAAAGCAGTACTCACTCATAAGTCCCACTGAACACACTGGAATTAATTCCAAGTAGACATGTACAGAAATGAGCTACAAAAATTGTTTTGGGGCTTCCCTAACAACATTTAGTAACATTCAATTAAATCCACAGGTTATTGGGTTGTTAAAATTTTGTGGTTATTCTGCGAGCCATCTTGAGATTTTATGATGAAGGGTAGCATATAAATTTAATAAACAAACAAATAAACGTGATCTCTCTGTTACTAGCAATTGGTTTAATTCAAAATATTTATAGCTGTTTAGAGCTAGGTAAGTTTTTGAAATCCTAATAGCGTTTCAGTACTCATACTCCACCTAGTGCCTAATGCTAAACTTGCAACTAATTGTATATAAATTCATTTCAGAGTGCTTACAATTATAAAATAAAAGAGAGTGTTTTCCATTATAAAATACAGTGGTACCTCGGTTTACGAACAGTCCTGTTTATAAACATTCGGTTTACGAACTCTGCAAAACCGGAAGTAGTGTTCCAGTTGCGAACTTTACCTCGGTCTACGAACGGAATCCAAATGGTGGAAGGGCACCAGCGGCGGGAGTGCACCTTGGTTTAAGAACGGATTTGGTTTAAGAACGGATTTCAGGAACGGATTAAGTTTGTAAACCGAGGTACTACTGTAGTGCTTACACTGTTTACTCCAGGGTTCCTTGGATGCATTATTCTGTAAACCGAGTAAAAGAAGCAGAAGAAGTTATACAGGCCTGTTGAACCACTGCACTATTTTTACCTTTTTTTAAAAAAAAAAGCCTAGCCTCTTCCAGGTGACCTATTTATTGAGCATTCATCCCAATTTGTTTGCACAACATTTTCAGGGTGGTTAGACAATGTCGACTATTTACAGAGAATTCATTCTCATGTCTTTATGGGGAAGTTATACAATATTGCATCAAGCAATTGTTACCCCATACTTCCCAGTGCATTTCCCTAACTTTTTCTTTATTGCGGAAAATAAAGGTTCTGAGAGATCTGCATTGGCTCCCAGTACGTTTCCGAGCACAATTCAAAGTGTTGGTGCTGACCTTTAAAGCCCTAAACGGCCTTGGTCCTGTAAACCTGAAGGAGCGTCTCCACCCCCATCGTTCAGCCCGGACACCGAGATCCAGCGCCGAGGGCCTTCTGGCAGTTCCCTCATTGCAAGAAGTGAGGCTACAGGGAACCAGACAGAGGGCCTTCTCGGTAGTGGCGCCTGCCCTGTGGAACACCCTCCCTTCAGATGTGAAGGAAATAAGCAGCTATCTTATCTTTAAAAGACATCTGAAGGCAGCCCTGTTTAGGGAAGTTTTTAATATTTAACGTGTTAATGTTTTTAACACTTGATTGGGAGCTGCCCAGAGTGGCTGGGGAAACTCAGCCAGATGGGCGGGGTATAAATAATAATAATAATAATAATTAAAAAATGATGGGGAGAGAGGAGCAAGTTGTGCAAGTGCTCCATTATCAGCTTTAACTGAACTTAAATTTGCTAGCATGTTATTGAATCCAGCTTGGAAATACAGAGTCTAGAAGCACCCTGAACCTATGTTCACCAGCTGAAGTAAACCAGACATGAAGTTGAGAATTGTCACCTCCCATATCCTGTACAACAATATGTCAATGAACAAAGCTTTTGCTTTTTCTTTTTTGCCCACATTATATTAGCACCAACATCTGTTTCCAGGATGCTCTGGAAAGTGGGTGAATTTCCTGAGTCAACAGTTTCTCTCATCTGGAATGACCCCGATTCCCAGCTAGTGAAATGGAAGGGGATGCGCTGTAAAACCCATCTGTAGCTCCTTTGCTATTAAAACGTCTCCTTTCACATCCATCATGGTAAACCTCTTCAATGTTTTTTCAAGGAATGGAAGCCAAGTGTTGTGCTGAGCAGAGCTGTCTCTGTGTTCTTAATGATAGCGTTATCAAGCACGTTGTTTGAACCTCTTGCCACCTTTTAAGAACATAGGAAGCTGCCTTATACTGAACCAGTCCACTGGTCCATGTAGCTCAGCACTGTCTGCACTGACTCCAGAGATTCAGGCAGGGCTCATTCCCAGCCCTACCTGGAGATGCCAGGAATTGTACCTGGGACCTTCTGCATGTACAGGAGATGTTCTGCCTCTGAGCTATGGCTCTTTCGCAATTATAAAACACTTTCATCTTCTACTGAAGACAACAAAAAGACTGCCCTCAAAACCATTTGTTCCTCCCCATTTACTTATAGCATCTGAGGCCCTACACAATTCCGTAACTGAATTTTTATCAATATGTACTCCACCCATCGGGACGCAGGTGGCTCTGTGGGTTAAACCACACAGCCTAGGACTTGCTGATCAGAAGGTCAGCGGTTCGAATCCCCGCCACGGGGTGAGCTCCCGTTGCTCGGTCCTGCTCCTGCCAACCTAGCAGTTCAAAAGCACGTTAAAGTGCAAGTAGCTAAATAGGGTACCACTCCAGCGGGAAGGTAAACGGCATTTCCGTGTGCTGCTCTGGTTCACCAGAAGTGGCTTAGTCATGCTGGCCACATGACCCGGAAGCTGTACGCCGGCTCCCTTGGCCAGTAAAGCAAGATGAGCACCAACCCCAGAGTCGGTCACGACTGGACCAAATGGTCAGGGGTCCCTTTACCCTTTACCTTTACTCCACCCATCTGTTTCCATCCCTGATGAAAATGCATCACTTTTAACAATGAGTTTATTCCCGCATTCCCCTCATCAGAGTAATGGATGGGTTAATTTTTATCTGGGCTGAACAGATCTCCTGCAGCAAATGGCTATGCCAGTTGCATCAATATACAAACACCACTCCCCTCCGAAAATGATGTGACCATCCACTCGGTTGCCAAATGTGCAGACGTGACTCTTTGAAGGTAGCTAGGGTAGTTTCACTGACCAAAGTAAATATTGCTTTTTATAAGCACATCCAAAATACTGAGAAAGATAACTGTTTTAAAGTTCTGTTTGCTCAGCAGAAGGGAGAGGAGGCAGAGAAATCTTTGTTAAGAGTTACATACCTGACTTGACTCTATACGCACATTTTGCCCACGGCATATAGCAGGTGTGGGAAACCTTTGGTCCTCCAGATGTTGCTGAACTACAACTCCCATCATCCCTGACCATTGGTCAAGGTTGCTGGAGATGATGGGAGTTGTAGTTCAATTAACATCTGGAGGTTCCCCACACCTGCCAATGCAGTTTGGGCAATTGCTCATCGCATAGCACTAAAGGAGCCGGCAAAAATTCAATTTGTCAACTCAGAACCAGCTGCATTTTCTTTTTGGGATGCTTGATCGACAGATGAGTTCTGAATAAGATGCATCAACTGTGGGGGAACCAGTTCTGGAATTATTACACACACAAACTTTTACTTTGCTGGAAAGGGTTTTATGGTTCCCATTCTTCCAGGTAATCAATATTTTTCCCCTGGGTTAACCAACAGAAGTGGTCTTGGGATGTATAACTTTTTCTACTTGTATTTCCCCTCCATATTTCCCCTTCACTTGCTAGCTAATTTAATTTCCCCCCAGATACAAAACAAGTTGCCAGTAGTTTATTACACAACAGTTTCTCTGTTCAGAACTATTCCTCTCCAATGAGCTGCTTTTAAGAGGAGACTCAATGTTCTTTAAAGGAAACAAATGAAACCACAGAGGCTGGGCTTTTAACATGAGATGCTCTCCCCAGTGAGTCATGCCCAGCTTGCCAGCACTGGCATCTTTTTGGCATCAGGTTAATACTTTCCTCTTCTCTTAAGCATCAGATGAAATATGATCCAGCTGTGTCAAGGCTTTGTTAGTGCTCTCTCTGGGTTGCTGATAAGTCTTTTCCTCCCCTGCGCAGGCTGGTTTTATGCTTTTATGCCTTACGTGTTCAATTTTGATAGTGATTTTTGTACGTTTAAAACAATTTTGTATATTTTAAAACTTGATTGTAAGTCGCCTAGAAACTGTCCTGGGTCACATTACTAGCAATTCAAGAAGAGCTGTTAATAAAGGCTCAATAACACCCTCTGTGGGGAGTACAGTTTGTTTTGTGATCATCCGACTTCCATAAATAGTGTTTCCCTCAAGAAATTTTATTTGGGGACACTCCCACCACATGTGCCAGAACTGTATGCAGTATCCCAAGTGTGGTTATTCCATGTACAAAAGCATTATAGTATTGGCAGTTTTATTTTCTGATCATCTCTAACATGGAATTTGACTCCTTTTTTAATAAAAAGAAAGATGTCTCACGCAGGAGTAACCTTTTTATCAAGCTATTCACAGCGACCCTGTGATTGCTGTACTGGTCACTGCCAATTCCTCTGGTGTAAGTGTGATGTTAGGTCTGTGCTTACTCAAATAAATAACAATTAAATACTAGAAATTGTCTCCAGCAGCACAAGGATCATGAAGTCATTAACTCTATGATTCTGCTGAGTCTGCTGTCACCTGCATGGTTATTTAAAACACATACAAATTCGATATCAGCAAAGTTTTATAGATGATCCTCTGTACTTGGAAGTAAGCCCCATACTGAAGACGTTCCTTTCTTCCCAAAGAGAGGGGAAACGGACGGGACCCATGGACATGTCAGCAAGTGCATGGCTGTTACTAAAAACAGCAGCTGTACATCTAGTTCCAGCATCTGCAATATCTAGTAGAATTTGCCTTGTGCTGTGACGTCATGGCATTCCACTTTTCTCAGCCAATGATATGAGCTGGGAGTGGGGAAATGAAGAATGATATGATGGTATAATGCAAGAGCTTTCCCCAAAGGTTTTTTAACATGCATGCAATGAATACATGGGGTGTGGGGTGCAGAGGTGGTGCTGCAGTAGCACTGGACTCAACTGCTAAGAATAATGCGTCAGGATTGCAGTTTTGACAGCCTGATGTTGGTTCTGAAATTTCAGTCGTGTTTCTCTTGCCGTACAGGCTTAGCAAAGCACATACCTCAAATATGCGCAGCACTTTAGCCAACGCTCCAACTTCTTCTTTGAGAGAGAAAATCAAGGAGATTGCATCATTCTGGGCCTTGCTTTCTTCAATGTAGCTGGATTCCTGCATGATACATACGCAAATGTTGACCATAAGTCTTTTCTCATAAACATGGGTTACAAGAAAAAAGCATGGGAGAAACTGAAACCATCTGGGCCAAAGTCTACAGTCTGGAAAGTCTGCTGTGTGGTCAAGGAATCTTGGAGGCAGGGGTTTCTTGTGTCTTGGCACAAGAAGCTAATAAAAGGCATTCACTACGAACAATCTTGCTAATGAGGAAATGGTGAAGACATAAAGAGATCCAAAGACTGCTGGTAGGTTGCACAATTTTATGAGGAAAATCTTGAATAGATCCATGGAAGTGTTGTTTGCAAATCTAAGCAACCTATGAGGATTTGATTTTATTATTTTTTTACACCAGTTAATTTTATCCCTAGAAGAGCCAGGAATCCATCACTCAGAAGACGCTTTTAACTTCAGCACATTAATTTAGTCCACGGGGGGCTGCTCCTCAAAATAGGCCACAGCTAAACAAAAGAGAACTTCCCCTGTAGAAGTCTGCTTGGACACTGAAAATGTCTGAAGAACAGAAACTACTCAGGGCAAATGTATATGTATTAAACATTTATATTCAGAAGTCCCCAAATGTTGGCTTGGCATGATTGTCTCAAACAAACCTGACCTACTCCCTCCTGACTGAGGGAAGGGGAATGGTCTCAACCAATGTCATGCTGAGCTCCAGGACAGCTTAGAACCAGGGGCGACTCACTGCTTCAACGGGTGAGTATGACTGAAGGAAAGAGCATCCGACCTTTATCCAAAGTTCCAGGACTCATCCCTCTAGTCTCACTGACCTTCAGAAGTCTTGCTGCTTTCAAGTGCATCCAACAGGCATGAGGCCAAGGCAAGCACTGGGGCAGGCAGTTGCCAGATTAAAGGATATGGTCACCATTGGAAACCTGGGGAGTGTGTTTGTGGAACCCTGCTTACATGCAAAATCTGGCATGTAAGTAGGAATAGAAACACCTTGATTTGAATTCTGACTTTTGTGAGTCTAGAACACTTGAGTTTATTGGAGGGAGGGGGGTAACAATAGATAATAACTGAGTAATATATACTTTGCTTGTATGTGGCTCTCATGATGTCTCCATAGTCTCCCCCCCCCCACCTTCAGACCTGGACTGCAGGCTGGGGGTACCGTTTTTGAAGTCTTCACATTGTTAAAAAGAAAACCTGCACACAACTAAGAGTTGGCAACTAACACAATAGGAAGAAATGTGCTAGCTCGTTTTGCCACCTGAGAGGCAAAAAGTTTAAAAATATATTATTTTAAAAAATATTGTTAAAGTTTAAAATTATTATTATTATTATTATTATTATTATTATTATTATTATTATTATTATTATTATTTGGAGCAGTCCAGAAATTCATCACCCACCTGCAGTCTGAAGTGATACTACCTCATTCTGCTGCACCTTCATTCCATGACAAAATTACAGATTCAGCTGATTTGGAGCAGTATAATAGAATCAGTTCCTCCCAGCCTTGAAATCTAAATTTTACCTAAAGTATGAGCAATTTTGAGGGTTTTCCTCCTCAAGGAAAACACCTAGGGAATTCAGGGGTCAATAAGAGACTGGTAAAATTACTCAGAATAATTTCACCCACCCCTTCCTTCTACTATTCCTTCTAACTATTATATTGAATTCTTTCCTCATTGAAGCTATTTACTAAAATAATTCTGTGAGACTGGCTAACTTTGGCCAGTTCCACAGGAACAAGTGTATGGACTACAGTCAGCTATAGACACCTGGACTCTTGCAGGAAGTAATTGATCTTTCACCAACATTTGCTCACAGCAGATATGTAATACATGGATGTAACACACAAGCGAAATTGCATCTTTGAACACCAGTGCATACGCATTTCACCTATTCATGCACCTATTTATGGGTAGCAACCACACAGTGGTGCTATCAGGGCAAGATTTTGGGGCAGAAATCCAGAACCCCCGCTCAACTGAAGGAGCAGAAGGATCCCAAAAAAACAAGGCAGACTAACCACATTTTAAAGTGATATAATACAACCCAAAGGCGTGAAGAACCCATAAGACCAGTAAGCCTAGAGTCTAAAATTACCCTGCTGCATAACTGCATCCACACATTACATGTTCACCTGAATTTTTCCACTCCTCTACTCTTTTCTAAAAAAATGTTTAGGGGTACTCTCATCTTCCTACTCATATTGAAATACTGCCCCTCAATGAGTCCAAACTTAGAGTCACAAAATGTTTAGGGGTATGCGTACCCCTAACCCCCCCCGAAAAAAGCACTGCCTCTACCAATTCAGACTACTAATCCCAAAAACCTGTGGCACTGCATATTTGAAATGGGGAAGTGCTGTGCTCACGAGCTCTGCTCCCCAGTCCCATTAAAGTGCACAGAACTGGGCAGCGCTTCCAACTTTCCAACCTGCTTGTGGAACTCTGCATTTGACAACAGTTTAATATGCGAAAATTAGCAGGCAAAGCGCGGGACAGAGAGAAAGGCTGTTGCTTGTGAATTTCTGCAAAGGTCAAGCCATTGTTGAAGTCATATCGAAGCTGGTCGAAAAGTTGTCAGCCCTAAAATCAGAAACTAGTAAAGTGCTTATTATAATGGACTTACCTGAGAGGCATCTCCGTTCATATGGCTAAAGAATTTATTATCCATTTCCACCCTCCAGCACTAGTGATCAGGATGTTTCTTACAGGGAGGAAAGATGGGTGACCTTACTGTGTTTGCAGGAACGTCTGAGTATAACGTACACAGATATTTCAAGTTTAGTTTATAATTGAAGGGTCAGCCCTCTTCCTTTGATCCTTCCCTTCCCTGGGGTAGGCGGGGCGCTCTGCACACGCCCCTGCGCCACCTCCTTCGGGCTCAAGAGGCACACATTGTTTACTCACGTCCAACGAAAGCCACAAGGCTGGAACACCTTTTAGCTTTGCCATGTGGCTTCTGTGTGGACGGATGGAAAGAATCAAGAGTCTTCTCATGTGGTTTCGCACTGTCTGCTGTGTTTAAATTCCAGCTCTGAGAAGCTTCTTCTTTTGGCACCCATGTGAGGAGAAAACAATAACAGAATTTCGACATCTGACAACATGCGATGTTCCCATCCATGCTTAACTTATTTGCCTGTGTCTGTGTGTAAGGAAGACTGATGAGAAAGTGACATAGTTACCTCATCCGTTGCCTCTTTATAATTTTGTATTGCTGTTGTCAGAGCTGCTTCCAGATCCTAGCTCACAGAGGATCACGCTAGCCAGCGATCATTAAGTAAAAGTCTTTATTGAATTACAGTTTCCATTCTCACGCTGCTGCGTGCAACTCTACGTCTAGTGGCTAGATCGGCGAAGCTCCGTCTGAGTCTCCGCCCCTTGTGCACCAACTTAATATCCTAGCCCTGCTCCACCTTTTCCGCCTGACTGTTCTCCTCTGGGTCCCTCTGCCCCCCGGGGTCTCTTCCTTCCGGGATTCTTCTGACGCCGACCCCCCGGACCCCCCTGTCTCCTTGCGCCGGGCTTTAGGACCTGGCTCTCTTTCAGGGCTGCCTACTGCGTCACTTTCCTGTGCATTTGAACTTGGCGCGCGTGCCCAACCTTCCACTTTCCGTCTGACCGTTTCTTCGCTCCCCGATGGGGGTGTGGCCACTCCTGACTCATGCCCTCCCCCCTGTTGTGAGCTGCCAGCGCTTGCTCCCTGGCTCCCTTCCTCTTCCCTGCTCTCTGGCGGTGCCGCTGGTCCCGATTTCCAACTGCTCTCCTCTGAGTCCCCTCTGGCTCTATCTTCCTGGGGTGCCCCCCTAGACTCCCCCCTTGCCCTGGCCACTGGTGCTCCTTTCTGTGAATCTTCTGATTCACTGGAAAGGCTCGGAGATCTCGGGTCGTCGTCATCACTCATCTTTTCTTCTGCCTCCTCCCCTTCGCTCTCTGTTTCCTCCCTTGCTCTTGCCTCTGCTCCTGAACCCCTGACATCCATCCCCCCCTCGAAGCCCCCCGTTCCCCCCTCCCCTCCTTTCGGTGCGGGAGCTGGGTGCTGCTGTGTCAAAGGGACGAACGTCGGATACCGTTCGCTTCCCGTGGCGGGCCTCCATCTGAAGTCTCCTGGTTCTTCCTCCCTGCCCTCGTCGACGACGGTCACCTCCGCTTCCATCTCCGTGCCGCCGTGCTCGAAACCAGGGTCGTCCCCGAAAACGTCCATGTCCGTCTCTCCCTCACTTCCTCCTGGCGGCGTTGCTCGTCCTGGACCTTCCAGCCACTTCCTGCGCCACTGCTCCTCTGGTCTGTCGTCCCACCAATACGAGGGTTCTGAGGCAGATCCCGAGGGGGAGCCCTCCGGGGAACGGGCGTCTCGTATCGGGTCCTCGTCCGAGTCGAACCCCCGGAACGTGCTGGCAGAAAGCGTGGGCGTGAAAAGCCAGTCGTCGAAAAAGTCTTCTGGCATTGGCCTATGTGGGAAGAGGGCATGAAACTCGTCTTTGAGCAGAGGTTCGTCCAAGGCGTAGCCCGGCACCCAGCTGTTCGCACTGGCCAGGGTGCCCTCCTTGGCGAGAAAGTATTCTACCCCCTCTTCCCCCCATCTGGAGTCCAAAATCTCCGTGACTTCGTTGATGCGCTCCTCCTGTGCCACTCCCGCGTGCCCGGTTCTTTCTCTGAGTGGACTCGGTGCCGTTCTGGGTTCCTGAAACCTGTGCGGTGCCTTGTAGGGAGTGAGCACCGATCTGTGGAACACCGGATGCATTCTGGAACCCTCCGGAAGCGCCAGCCTGAAAGCTACCGGGTTGACCTGCTCTTCGACTTGGTAGGGCCCCAGTTGCTTATGTCCCAGTTTCTTCTTGGCCAACGACCTGGCCGGCACTGCGTGGGCTGCTAACCAGACCCAGTCTCCCACATGGATCTCTTCGCCAACCCTTCTGTGTTTGTCCGCTTGTACCTTGTATGCGTGTTTGGCCAGCTCCAAGTGCCGCCGCAGCTGATCGTGGACTTCCTGCAACTCCGACGCGAACGCATCTGCTGTCTGCGGCTCCCCCTCCCCCATTCTTTCCAGTCCCGGGAAGGTTCTGGGGTGCCTCCCGTTGTTGGCGAAGAACGGCGTGACCCCCGTGGACACGTGCTTCGTGTTGTTGTAGGCGAACTCGGCGAGCGGCAGGTAATCCACCCACGTCGCAGGCTGTTGATTCGCATAACATCTCAGGTACTGCTGCATGATGGCATTGACCCGCTCCGCTTGCCCGTTGGTCTGCGGGTGTCTCGCCGACGCCAGGTTGATCTTGACGTTCAGGAAGCCCATCAGCTTCTGCCAGAAATTCGAGATGAACTGCCGCCCCCGGTCGGACAGAATAGACCGTGGCAGACCGTGAACCTTGAACACGTGGTCTATGAACAGTTTGGCGGTTTGCTCCGCCGTGGCCACCTTAGCGCACGGAATGAAATGTGCCATCTTGGAAAACAAGTCCACCACCGCCAGCACTGCCGTCTTGCCCCTCGAGCTGGGCAGATCCGTGACAAAGTCCAGGGCCACCCTCTCCCATGGTTCGACCAGAGTTTGCAGCGGTTCCAACAGTCCGGCCGGCGGTCTGTGCACTGGCTTGGCCCTCTGGCAGGTGTCACACCTCGCCACGTAGTCCACGACCTCCCCTCTCATTCCGGGCCACCAGAAATCCCTGGCGACTAATTCCACCGTCTTCTCCTTGCCAAAGTGCCCGGCAGTGGGCGCGTCGTGCAGCTGCTGCAGCACCTTGGCGCGAAGTTCGTCGCCCGGCACGTAGATGGCCCCTTTACGGATGAGCAATCCATCTCTCAGCTGGAACCCGTCGGTCGCTGCCGTGCCCCTTTGCACCTCTGCCATCTTTGCTTGCGCGAAGGAGTCATCCTGCAACGCTCGTCGCACCGCCTCCAGGTCCACGGTTGCCGCGGCGCACGCCCACACTGTTGGTGCGAAGATGTGCATGGCGGCCGCTGGCGCTGCGTCCTCCAGATACTGTGGCTTACGGGAGAGAGCGTCCGCCATGATGTTGGTGTCCCCCGGGACATACTCTATTCGGAAGTCGAAGTTCGCAAAGAACTCAGCCCAACGTAGCTGCCTCTGGTTCAGGAACTGTGCCGTGCGCCAGTGCTCCAGATTCTTGTGGTCCGTGCAAACTTGCACCGTGTGCTTGGCGCCGATCAGGAAGTGCCTCCAGGCTTTGAACGCTGCATGAATGGCCAGCAACTCCCTGTCCCAGATGGTGTAGTTCTGCTCGGACTTGCTGAGCTTCCTGGAGTAAAACGCTCCCGGCCGCCAAACCCCCTGCGGGTTTTTCTGCAGCAGGACGGCCCCCACGGCTCTGTCCGAGGCGTCTGTCTCGACCCTCATCGGCCTGCTGGGATCGACATGCAGCAGCTGCTCCTCCGACGCGAAGAGACGCTTGAGTGCCTGAAAGGACTGCTCCGCCTGCTCTGTCCAGATGAACCTCTTTTTCTTGGAGCTAAGCGTGTCCGTGATGGCCGCTGTCTGCATAGCGAAGCCTTTGATAAACTTGCGATAGAAGTTCGCAAAGCCGACAAACCGTTGGACCTCCTTCCGGTTGCGTGGGCTTTTCCAATCCAACACCGCTCGCACCTTGGCGCTGTCCATGGCGAGCCCCTTGTCAGACAGCTTGTAGCCCAGAAAATCCACCTCAGTCACGTCGAATTGGCACTTCTCCAGCTTGGCGTAGAGCCTATGCTGCTTTAGCCTGCTCAGCACTTCCTTGACGTGTCTGTCATGCTCCTGCTGCGATTCCGAAAAGATCAGGATGTCATCTAAGAAACAGACGCACGTCTTGTAGAGAAGTCCCGCCAGCACGTGATGCATGAATGCTTGAAAAACGTGGGAGCCATTTTGCAATCCAAAAGGCATAACTTTATATTCGTAGGTGCCCAGTGGCGTGAACATGGCTGTCTTCCACTCATCTCCTTCCCGCATGCGAATGAGGTTGTACGCCCCTCGCAGGTCTAACTTGGTGAACACGCTGCCCTTCCGTACCTTAGCGAGGAGGTCGTCGATCCGGGGCATGGGGAAGTCCGATGGCTTGGTCACACTGTTTAAGATGCGATAGTCCACGACAAGTCTTTTTTGGGGCGTGTCCCGCTTCTTAACAAAGAATACAGGACTGCCCCCCGCTGCCTTGGACTCCCGGATGAAACCGCGCTCCAAATTATGATCTATGAACTCCTTGAGTTCTTGCAGTTCGTCCTCAGACATGGAATACAGCTTCCCTTTAGGCAGCGCCGCCCCCGGCAGCAGGTCAATTTTGCAGTCATATGGTCTGTGAGGGGGTGGCCTGTCTGCCTCCTTCTCGCAGAAAACCTCCAAAAATTCTGCGTACTTGTGGGGAATCGCTTGCAGCGTGCCTAGCAGCAGCTGTGTCTCCTCTTCCTCTCCTTCCTGCCGGGGCACGATGCAGTGTTCAGCACAAAAGGAAGAGCCGAAGGTCAGCTGCCTCTGGTACCACGCCAGCGTTGGGCTGTGCTTGTCCAGCCAACTCATGCCCAATACAATGGGCGTGTCCGATAGTTGAGTGACGTTGAAGCTGATGATTTCCCTGTGATTCCCAAGTCGCATCACCATTGGTGGCGTCTGCTTCACCACTTGCCCCCCGAGCAGCTCCCTGCCATCCACCGTGACAACCTGCAGGGGCAGCGTGGCCGGCAGCAACTGTATAGCGTGCCGGTCGACAAAGTCTTGCCCTATAAAGTCCGCATTGCTTCCTGAGTCAATGGTGATTGGCACGTCCATGGTGATTCCATTGGGCAGCTGGAGCGATGCGGTGAGCCTCACTACTGGTTTGGGCGGGAGGGGGTTCACGGGCTGCAAAATCTCTGGGGACTGCTTCACTGACACGTCTGGCTGGGCCCCAGTGCCTCTTCCTCCAGCCAGACTGCGTCGTTTCCCTGCTGTGGTCCTCCGTGCTGCGTTGCTGCAGTTACCATTGCTGAGGCTGCAGTGTGCTTGCTGAGCCTCCGGGGACACTCTTTCGCCATATGCCCTGGCTCCTCGCAGATGTAACACTTCCTGTTCCCTCTAGGAGGCTTCGCCGTCACTGTTGTCGGTGCTAGGGCTCTGGCTGCTGACTGAGCCCTTGCACTTCCAACCTCCATAGGTTCTGTCCCTCCTCCAGACGGAGGCGTGGATTGCGCACGCGCTGCTTCTCTGGGAAGGAAGGAGGAGCCCCTGGCTGGTTCGCGCCCTCCACGCCCTTCGTCCCTGCTCCACGGACGTTCTTCCAGCCGCACCCCCACCGCCAGCGCCCTCTGAACGATCTCCTGCGTGGTCCGGGGTCTCTCCCCCCTCGCAATTTCATCTTTAACAGAGCCGTGCAATCCCTCCCAAAACAGGTCTCTTACAGGGGCCGAATCTCTGTCCCATTCCAGGGCACTGACCAAAGCGAAAAAGCGGGCATGGTACTGCCTTACGCTGGCCCTTCCTTGCTTCAGTCCATGTATCTGCTGCCGAGCAAGATCCACGTCAATGCTTGATAAAAAACATCCATCCATCGCTTTAATAAAGGCATCCGCATTTTGGAGCGCCGGATCATTATCCCTCCACAAATTGCGCAGCCATGCTTTAGCATCCCCATGCAAATGGGACATGATGAATCCCACTTTCTCTTGCTCATCTCTAAAGTCTTTATTCAGCAGTTGCAGTGCGCACATTACGTCTGCTCTAAAATTGGGGTACTGTTGCAGGTTCCCATCGAAGTGAGAGACCAGACCGCCTGTTCGTCTCGCCAACCCAATTCCCTCCTGTCTGGGTGTCAGTTGCCCTTGCTTCGTAAGCATGTCCAACCTGACCTGGAGATCCCTGCAGGCGGCGGCTGCCTCCTCCTCTCTCTTCCTGGATGCGAGAGCCTCGGCATTCAGTTGTGACACTGCTTCTCTGAGTTCCGCTATCTGCTGCTCTGCCGTCATGTCGGCTGCCGTTCGTGAGCTCGCTAGTAGGCACCTGCTTCTCTCCTCTCCTCGAGGCTGTAGATGCCCACAATACTGAGACGGAGCTTACTGTCAGAGCTGCTTCCAGATCCTAGCTCACAGAGGATCACGCTAGCCAGCGATCATTAAGTAAAAGTCTTTATTGAATTACAGTTTCCATTCTCACGCTGCTGCGTGCAACTCTACGTCTAGTGGCTAGATCGGCGAAGCTCCGTCTGAGTCTCCGCCCCTTGTGCACCAACTTAATATCCTAGCCCTGCTCCACCTTTTCCGCCTGACTGTTCTCCTCTGGGTCCCTCTGCCCCCCGGGGTCTCTTCCTTCCGGGATTCTTCTGACGCCGACCCCCCGGACCCCCCTGTCTCCTTGCGCCGGGCTTTAGGACCTGGCTCTCTTTCAGGGCTGCCTACTGCGTCACTTTCCTGTGCATTTGAACTTGGCGCGCGCGCCCAACCTTCCACTTTCCGTCTGACCGTTTCTTCGCTCCCCGATGGAGGTGTGGCCACTCCTGACTCATGCCCTCCCCCCTGTTGTGAGCTGCCAGCGCTTGCTCCCTGGCTCCCTTCCTCTTCCCTGCTCTCTGGCGGTGCCGCTGGTCCCGATTTCCAACTGCTCTCCTCTGAGTCCCCTCTGGCTCTATCTTCCTGGGGTGCCCCCCTAGACTCCCCCCTTGCCCTGGCCACTGGTGCTCCTTTCTGTGAATCTTCTGATTCACTGGAAAGGCTCGGAGATCTCGGGTCGTCGTCATCACTCATCTTTTCTTCTGCCTCCTCCCCTTCGCTCTCTGTTTCCTCCCTTGCTCTTGCCTCTGCTCCTGAACCCCTGACATCTGTGGACAGAGTTTGCCCATGTAGATATAGGACTGTTGTGTCTAAAGGGAGTTTTAATGGGTTGCATCTGTTTTAACAAATGTTTAAGGGAAAGGCAACTTACAGAGGCAGAAAAGGGCATTAATAGGCTCCTATGCTTTAAACGGGACGCGGGTGGCGCTGTGGATTAAACCACACAGCCTAGGACTTGCCAATCAGAAGGTCGGCAGTTCGAATCCCCGTGATGGGGTGAGCTCCCATTGCTCAGTCCCTGCTCCTGCCCACGTAGCAGTTCGAAAGCATGCCAGTGCAAGTAGATAAATAGGTACTGCTCCAGCGGGAAGGTAAACAGCATTTCCGTGCGCTGCTCTGGTTCGCCAGAAGCGGCTTAGTCATGCTGGCCACATGACCCTGGAGCTGTACACCGGCTCCCTCGGCCAATAAAGCGAGATGAGCGCCGCAACCCCAGAGTCATCCGCGACTGGACCTAATGGTCAGGGGTCCCTTTACCTTTATGCTTTAAATAAAAACCACTAAGGACAATGTATTTAGTGGGAGGGCCAAAGCTCATCTACTTTGCATGCAGAAAGTCATTGGTTCAATCCTTGGCATCTCTTAGGTATTACTGGGAGTGAGTCCTGTCTGAAACCCATGTGAACTATTGCGGGATCTTAAAATGATCACTAATCTTACCCATCCACAGCACTGCTTCTAGTCCTGGGTCAGAAGAAGTATTTTAATGGAGGAGCTACCAATAGATGCCAGAGGTTGATGCCGGCCTGACATTTCACCATTGGATTCCTTTTGGTGCCAAGGCTGACAATTATTTAGTGCCAGCTGAGCCCTTTTGGAAAATAAATAAATAAATTCCCAGCCCTTTTTATTTCTAGTTTGTTTTTTTATTGTGTCCTGGCGTTTGTTGTCTGTGATGCTCACCTGTGATGTAAACCACTCTGTGGACCCTACTGGATTGAAGAGGCAAGGTATTAAAGTCTAAGTGAATAGCAGCCTCTCCTTTTGCTTCATCCTCCTCCCGCTGAGCACTCTCTGTGAATTGGCTCCAAGGCCTTTTATCATCCCAGTCCCATGTAGAGGGAGGCACAGATTTGCTTCAAGGCATGGGGTGTGTGGCTGGGGTTTCCATTCCCAATTCCCTGCATTCGCAGAAGTGAGGGTGAAGGGCAATCTGGCTCTGTTGTCACCAACAGAGGGCTAAGCCAGGATATTTTTCTGCCTCAGATGGAACAGCAAATGTCATGCTGCTTAAAGTTTTCTCTTTCATTTGAGCAGTAAACATTTTTTGTTAAATAAATAAATACTCCCTCTCTCAATTCAAGGCACAGAGCACCCAGGCTGACCAAGTCATTTTGATGCCTGAGGCAGAAAGTTCCACAAATCCACTCACCCCTTTATGCTGTGGGAAGGTGCTCCTCCTGCCCATCGTGATTCCAATGTCGGAGGCTCCGCCTTCTAGCCCTCTTCCCAGGTGGCAAAGGATGTCCCTGGAATGAGCTTGCTGCCCAGGAAGTGGATTCAGCCTGCTTTCACAACTGGCCAATCTCAAGCAGGCATGGGGGCAGACCACTCCAGGGGGTGGACCCGGCTGGGCCTGTTGGCTTTGTTCGGGCCTGCTCCAAGGGCCTTGGCAGCCACTGTCGCTGGATCACACATCCGCCCTCTCGATTTTTCAGATGTGGGTTGCATTGAACAGCCTTGCTATGGACCTTGTCAGTCACTATATTTGGGACCTGGCTGGAATTTTCCCATATGGCTAATTGGCTCCTCCCATCTGATTTTCACCATCCTCATAGCAATCATCACAACTTTGGTGGTTTGGGCATTGGGTAGGCATAGTCTTGGACAGAGGGGAGGTTGTAGCCCCTGCCTGCCCCTCCTGAAAACGGGGTATCCTATTAAAGGGATCCGGGGAGAGGCTTCTGTCGGGATGCCCAGGTAGGGCCTAGGACCACAGCACTCCCGAAGTGCAACCCAGAGGGGGAGCTAGGAGAAGAAGAAGAGGAGTTTGGATTTGATATTCCGCCTTTCACTCCCTTTAAGGAGTCTCAAAGCGGCTAACATTCTCCTTTCCCTTCCTCCCCCACAACAAACACTCTGTGAGGTGAGTGGGGCTGAGAGACTTCAAAGAAGTGTGACTGGCCCAAGGTCAACCAGCAGCTGCAGGTGGAGGAGCGGGGAAGTGAACCTGGTTCCCCAGATTACGAGACTACTGCTCTTAACCACTACACCACACTGGCTCTTTGATGTAGATCAAGAACTTCCTCTCTTCCAGCTGACCCCATATTAAGTACTTCCGGCAAGCGGGCTGTTATGGCTTGGTCTCTCCCACAAACGCAAGATGACTCTGGCTGTTAATTATTTCAGATTTTTTGCTAAAACAACAAACTAGGAAGGAGCTCCTCTACCCATCGTCCTCCCCAGAAGATGGAGCTCCTCCTCCTTCCCCAGCATGGAAACCCCCACCTTCTCTTCCGGTATCTTTCGTTTGTCTTGGCCACTTTTGAGATCCTACAAGATTAGGGAGAGAATGTTTCCTGCATTCCAACATCTGGCTCACTACTGGAGCTCTCACACAGCTGCCTGTCACTTTGGCCCTGTTTTTCTCCTCCCCTTTGTTCCGAGCTCAGTTTACAGCTGCCCTCCCTTTCCTCTCTGCCTTCAGCTGCTAACTGTTCTCTCCCTCGGCCTGCTTCTTCTCCTCCTGTCAGCATCTGAGCTTCGCTGACATGGGCTGGAAGGAGTGTGGTCTACCCAATGCCTATGCCAAACCTCTTACATCTGCAGTCAATAAAGTTGTCTATCAAAATAAAAGACTGTTTATGTATGCAGTGACGGCAGCAAGGATGCTTCTGGCCCATAGATGGAAAGAAGGAGCAGTACCAACCAGAGAAGAATGGCAGACCAAGCTGATGGAATATGCGGAAATGGCAAGACTGATGGCAGGAAGACCAAGTATTTTTAAAAGACTGGATTAACTTTTTAATATATTTGAAAGACCACTGTAAACAGTTGAAATCATTGGCAGGAACACAATGACACATGAACTTTGGTTACCATGATTACATAATAGATGGATTACAGTAAAAGATGCAGGAATAACATTTAGAAATGGAACTCATGGAGGGAAGGAAGGAGGTCTGAAGGTTCGAAAGAACCTCTTTTTATTTTTTGGAATGGTTATTTTTGCTGTATTATGTAAAACTAATAAAAAATTATATATATAAGAAAAGTTGTGGCCTGGCCCAAATTTGAACTTGCCATGTCTCATTATTTAGATGGTCCATTGGGCAGGGGACGCCTAGGCATGCAAGTGCCTTTCCCTGAGAGTACAAAATCCACAATAATAAGTTAAATAACTAACCATTGGCTGCCCTTACATAACACTCCAAAGGCACTGCCTCACTCTGCCTAATGGGAGGGCCAGTGCTGACTTCTGGGAGATCACACACACACCGCCCTCCCAGGAAGAACACCAGTGAGGGTTCTGGCTATTTTTATTGGTAGTATTTAATAAACTTGGATTTTGTTTTTCAAGAAAAATAAAATTAATTACAGAGCATATTATTAACTGCATATCCAACGTACAATAAAATACAATTCAAGACCATATAAAACACCAACAAATGAATTAATACATTCAAAACACTATTTCCAGATGTTATTGGAAGCCAAGAGGACCAACACAAATCCAGCATTAAAAAGATTAAAATCAGGCAAAAATTGGAGAGCTCTGAATCTCAGATCAAACTGGTTACTAAAGGCTAGGGTACAGAGGTGGGTCTTTAAGGCTTGTTTGAAACCCACAGTAAACAAGACACGTTTAGTGGAACTGCATCCCACACTTGTGGGTTACTCCACAGTCCGGAGCAGGGAGCCAACTCCTGCACTACCCTTCAGAATGAACTCTGCTGCAAAGGTCAGTTGCCCTAGAGGGCAATAGCTAGCTTGGATGTGTGCCTTCTTTAAAAGGAAATTTCAATTTCTTTTTAAAAAAGTTTTGAAACATTAAATATTGTGTAACCTTCCCAGACCCTTTAGGATGAAGCAAGATCTCAAGCAAGCAAAACATTTTAGCTACTCACCATACTGGTTCAAACACTCCCTTTCCCCCCAGAAATTTTATGGCTGATGTCAGACAACCTGATGCAATAGGCACACAAGGCATTCACTTTGCGAGAGGCTCTGATTGGCAGCAGCAGGGGGACTGGCTTTCAGCGACGTTGCCAGCAGTGTAAACAGAACGGTTAGCACATCAAGCATTAACTCTCCTGTGGGGAAAGTCTGCCCCATGAAAGTTTCATCCTTTTTCTCATCTACAAGCACAAACTCCAAAGCATATTAGTCACCATATTGAATGAGGTCCATGTAGAACAGCCTCAGTACAAAATAAGGCCCTACGTGTTATGACAAGCAGCATTTTTTTAAAGCATGCTCACAATGACTGATTTTATTTTGAAGAAATGCCATGGGCATCCCCAGTCCTATGGGAAAGGGCCCTAAGTCAGTGGTTGAGCATCTGCTTTACATACAGAAGGTCCTAGATTCAATTCCAGGTAGGGCTGGGAGAGATTCCTCTCTGAAACCCAAGAGAGCTGCTGCCAGTCAGTGCAGGCAAAACTAAGGTAAATGGACCACTGGTCTCACTTGGTGTAACTCTATAAATAAATTCCCCATTGAGGACTGAGACCTCCTGATGACTGAAGATCCAGATGAATAGGTAGAGCCCCCTGACACCAGCACTGAAGATGCTCCCTAGGTCTGCCTTCAGGAAGGACCCTTGAGGTGGGCTTCTGACCCACCACTGGCAGTGGAGTTCCTGACCAAGTCACCCGTTTCTCCCTTAAGATCATCAGCATTAGAAGATCCAAGGCAGCTGGCCAATGATGGTGTGCACACTTGGGAGGCCAATATCACCACGCATGACTCTAGTCTAGAGGAATAGTATTCTTCATGAGAAAGGCCTCTTTGGACAGACTTAAGCACCTGCAGCCGGTGTGTAGCATATTCTAGCAGGCCAGACGATATTAATCTACCAGCTGCTGGAACAATATATGCCATTCCGCTTCCTAACTCTTTTGCCCTGCCCTGCTTTCTATGAGATCTTAGTTCCTGCCCCCTGAGCTCTTGCTTGTTGTGTTGCATCTGATCTCTCCAGCCTGACCTTGGCAGAGGCAGAGGGTGATCCTTCATCCCCAACTGTTATTGCTTCCCACCGGAGAAAATATCATAAGTGTCTCCTCCACCCCCCAACTTCCAAATCAGAAAGCCCATGGAAACACTAATCTCCCATGTAACAGGTACAGTGGTGCCTCGCAAGACGAAAAGAATTCATTCCGCGAGTCTTTTCGTCTTGCGATATTTTTCGTCTTGCGAAGCACGGTCCGTCGCAACTGCGCCTCTTCAAGCGGCTTTAAGAAAAAAGTGCAAGACGTTTTCGTCTTGCGAAGCAAGCCCATAGGGAAATTCGTCTAGCGAAGCAACGCAAAAACAGAAAACCCTTTCGTCTAGCGAGTTTTTCGTCTTGCGAGGCATTCGTCTTGCGGGGCACCACTGTAGTTTGAGTCTGAGATAGTGGGCTTAAAGCAGGGGTCAGCAAACTTTTTCAGCAGGGGGCCTGTCCACTGTCCCTCAGACCTTGTGGGGGGCCGGACTGTATTTTTTTTTTGGGGGGGGAGAACGAATTCCTATGCCCCAGAAATAACCCAGGTGCATTTTAAATAAAAGCACACATTCTACTCCTGTAAGAACACTAGGCAGGCGCCACAAATAACCCAGAGATGCATTTTAAATCAAAGGACACATTCTACTCATGTAAAAACACGCTGATTCCCAGACCATCCGCGGGACGGATTGAGAAGGCGATTGGGCCAGATCCAGGCCTTAGTTTGCCTTGTTGTTGCTGTTTAGTCGTTTAGTCGTGTCCGACTCTTTGTGACCCCATGGACCAGAGCACACCAGGCACTCCTGTCTTCCACTGTCTTCCGCAGTTTGGCTTCCAGCGTCATAACTTTTATATGCCTGTTGTCTTTGTCCATGGAGTTTTCTTGGCAGGGATACTGGAGTAGCTTGCCGGTTCCTGCTCCAGGTGGATCACGTTTGGTCAAAACTCTCCACTATGACCTGTCCATCTTGGGTGGCCCTGCACGGCATAGCTCATAGCTTCTCTGAGTTATTCAAGCCCCTTCGCCACGGCAAGGCAGTGATCCATGAAGGAGTTAGTTTGCCTACCCATGGCTTAAAGTCTGTGAAGGGAGACACTTTGTGTTCTACTTCCTAATATGATCGCTGGCCAGTAGATGGTGATCTTTCCATGTGAGATGATGGACTTCCTGTTTCTGTCCCGTCCCCCCTTTTGCTTCTTAACGCACAGCAATAAAAGGGAGAAAGGGTAGGTAGGTCCAACTTAATTAAGGTAAGGCAGTTTCTACAAAGAACCCCATCTCCTGTGCACCTGAATAAGCACCTGCCCCTTGCTTCACTTCAGTTAATTGAGTCAGTAAGTGGAGATACTGTTTCCTAGCAACACACAAGTGCTGCCACTCCCCAGGAATTTTGGTCGATGCACAAACGATTTTGCCGTCTTTTTACCACTTCGCCAAACTTTTGTTCAAAGGAGTATAATCACATTATAAAACGCTGAGCCAAAATGAGCAACCTTTTTTTTATGAACCTCTTCCGCTTCTGCAAAAAAAAAAAAAAAAGACACACACTGTTGACATTTTTGGACAAAGTGTTCACAATGGGGCGTTCGCAAGAGGGCAAATGTTGGGAAGGAGAGGGAGCATGCACCCACACATGGATGGGAGTCAATCTGCACCACACTAGCGTATCAGCAGAATGTGCACATCCTCACTGACATTCTGCCACAACTAGAGACACAGGAAACTGGCTTAGACTGATCCAGACCATTCGTCCATCAAATTAGTACTATTTATGCTAGTAGCAAACGTCTTTCTCAATTCCCCATTAAGATGCTGGGGATTAGATTGAAGATGTGTTGCCTGCTAAGCATGTGCTCTACCACTGGGCTATGACACCACTCCAATTTACTCATGACTGAAGCTGTATCAGGATTTAAAAAACCCTTGCATGCAGTGTTGGTGGGCGAGCAATGATATTTCCACACTGAGATTCTGAGTCAGGAAAATAAGAAAGCTAAATTTAAAGAACACACATGCTTGATAGGAAAGATCTTAGTTCTAACTTAGGCAGAGGTTCAAAGAGCCATGCTTCTTAGCAAAAGAGATGAACAAAGATGTCTTGTCTTCCAAGGAAATACGAAAAGTGGTCAGCCACCCAGAGTATCAGTCCAACACCTGGGGGAAGGCCAGCACAGGTTAAAGGACAGTATGGGAAACTTGGAGCTTTCTCCACCTACTCTTTGCCATCAGCCTCCAATGCAAGCTGAGTAGCACCCCAACACTTCCATGTCCCCCTTTTTCTCCCCAAATGACCAGAAGCACACTTGACTCCATTTTCTCCTATGAAAGAACCTGATCAGAAATTAGTTGCAACTCAAGTCCTTTCAGTAAAGTGAATAGAAAGTTCTTTGTTTTGGTTTTTTAGTTGTTTTTATTAAAGGATTTTCATAGTTAACAAGCGTACATACAACATCTCTGTTTTCAATTCATAGGGTCCTTTATACAGGTCACTTACATTCGGTGTGACACACTGCTGTCACAGACATTGAAGGGGACAGTGATTTTTCATTCTTTTGCTTAGTGTATGTGCAGTTTCTGTGTCAGCGTTGCCAGTATAGGTTCCTTGTTTATCTGTTTGTTTGTTTGTTTGTTTTTGTTTTGTTGAGAGCCATCCAAGAAAGGATCCTGAGTGCCTTCTACTTCACCTCCCTTGTAAGACCAGAATTGGCTGGTGTTGCCAAGCAGACACAATTTTTTAATCAACATTCTGCCTCTTTAACAGAGATTTACAATAGGTGGGTATTTCCTGGGCATGGGAGCTAAATCTTATCACCTGCTAACTGCTGCAGATCAAATTGCAGCTCAGGAGATAGTAACAAGGCCAGATCAAAAACAGGCCAACTCATTTTACATTTTTTAATCGAAAGCTGTGGTGTCACTGCCAACGGCCACCTGTGCTAAGAATGTCAGTAAGGAAGTTTAAAATCTGACATGAGGGAGAGTTGCTTTTCCATTTTCCTGCCTCACCTTAGAGCCTCAAACCTGTATGCAGATGGATCAGTAATCAGCTGTGGGCCAGCTTACAGCCTATGGGAATATCAGTGTTTCTTCACTAATGTCATAGGCCACCTGACAAGGCCAAGCTGACATGGACAGCTTGTCACCAGCAGACAGGCTATTTCCCAGCACGGCCATTTGCTCCATAGCTTCTCCTAAGAACTTTTAAAGAGCCCTGCAGGATCGGACCAAAGGCCTATCCAGTCTCGCATTTGCTTCCCACAGTGACCAAGCAGATGCTTCTGGGAAGCTCTCAAGCAGGACATGAACACGACAGCCCTCTCCCACTGTTCCCCAAATACTGATATTTAGTGTTACGCTGATGATGATCCAACAAGAAGCATCTACCATTCTACAATTCCATGATCATGGCAGTAGGCCCCCTTTCTTGATGCTTAATTCATGGGGATTTGGAAGGTTCTACTCCAGAAAAAACACGGCTCCACTCCTTCCTCTCCTCCTCCTTTCAAGCATAAAGGCCAGATCAAGGCAGGGATTGAGAACCTCAAGAATGGGGAACCATCTACCTGCCCTCAGGACACACCTATTTCCTAGGCCACACCCCTACTGTGTCCTTGAAGGCTTGCCTGGGTGGGGAGTCGAAAGGGATGCAAAAAGCAGCCTGGTGCATGAAGTCAGGATCCACATTTGTTCCTCTGGCCAATTTGACTCTGGCCCCATCCGCCACTGCCATATGGCCCCCGAAGGCTATTCAAAAGACTTTGGGTTCTCAGATTTTGGCAGTACCCTGTGCAATACTAAAACCTGGTGTCCCCTGCCTCTTGTGCTCTGTTCTACAGCATTGTTTTGGGCCCCCTGGAGGACAGCACCAGTTGTGCTCTGCTCTTGCCCACAGAGGTCAGTCAGAAGACTATGGGAAACACACAGTGAGGGCCTCCACCCCAATATCTGCCAGTGACTGGTGTTCACAGGTATGGGCTGCATTCAAAAAAGCGTATGTGGATGTTCCATCAGCACAAAGATTTCAGCTTGCACAACACAATGTCACACACCCCCTTCCTCCCATGATCTCCCCAAATCTGTTCTAGGGGTTCCACCAACCCTCCAGAGCAGGGGGCAGGGGGCACACATTGAGGAAGGAGGGGGGAGTTCCATTGAGAAACAGTAAATCTGTGCACTAATGGAACAAGTGCATTTGATCCTGCCCTATCTTGCCTCTAACCGTGGAAATAGCACACAGCCACCCTGACCAGTACCCATAGCATGAAGCTCTCTAAAAGGTAAAGGTAAAGGGACCCCTGACCATTAGGTCCAGTCGTGGCTGACTCTGGGGTTGCGGCGCTCATCTCACTTTGTTGGCCGAGGGAGCCGGCGTACAGCTTCCGGGTCATGTGGCCAGCATGACTAAGCTGCTTCTGGCGAACCAGAGCAGCGCATGGAAATGCTGTTTACCTTCCCCCCGGAGCGGTACCTATTTATATGCAAGCGGTACCTACTTGCACTTTGAGGTGCTTTTGAACTTTGAGGTTGGCAGGAGCAGGGACCGAGCAACGGGAGCTCACCCCGTCATGGGAATTCGAACCGCTGACCTTCTGATCGGCAAGTCCTAGGCTCTGTGGTTTAACCCACAGCGCCACCCGCGTCCCATGAAGCTCTCTACTCCCATTTTAAAGCCATCTAAATTGGTGGCCATGACCCCCAAATTGGACAACCAAATTACACGGTTTAACTGTGTGTTGTGTGAATAAGTACTTCTTGCTGTGTGTGTCCTGGAATGCCTACCCCTCACTTTTGTTAGATGATTCCAGGTTCTAGTACTATCAAGGAGAAAAAAATCACTCTTTTATCAACTGTCCCCAGACTGTGCGTAGTTTTATACAACTCTTGCCAAGTCCTTCCTTCCTAGACTGCACCCCAGTGATAGACCACATGCTGTCCATGCGAAAGATCCCAGGTCAGGCTCAATCGCCCTGTACCTCCAGGTAGGACTGGGAATCACAGAATGATAGAGTGGGGAGGTTCCCTAAGGCTATCTCTAGTGCAACCCCCTGCAATGCACCCATGCCCAAAACTCTGGAAAGCTGCTGCCAGTCAGTGCTGGCAATACTGGTCAGACATGGTATAAAACAACTTCCCATGTTCCAAAACCAAAGGAGAGGAACCCATGACCATCTCAATATAGTCAGATCGACAGTTCCCATCTTCCTTGACCATTGGCCACACATGCTGAGGCAGATGGTGGCTGGGAGCCCAAACCTCTTCAGTTTCTCACCCCTGTTCTTAACTTTTAAGGAAGTCTGATCTGGAAAAAGCCTGCCAATGCTAATAGAGGAGAGAGTAAGCTTTGAACGTCGGGATGGAGACATTTAAGGAACCAGCACCTTTGCTTTTCAGGTGCAAGGCAAGGAAGAAAGCTCCCAAACTCTGCAGACTGAATTATCCTATTTAGACTAATATTCCAGCATCACAGTGCAAGTCACACTTTGCCCGCGTTGCAGGGAAGCAAGCAACACAGCTGCGGACGATGCATGGGCACAACTTGATTTCTTATTATATTTTACTTATTGGGCCACAGGGAATTGCACACGTCTGAACAGAGGGGAAAAGTCTGCTTCTTGGAGTCTGTGAATACCGGACAGAAAATGTGCTTTTTGCCCAGTGGATCTGCACGCCCAACCGTCCGATTTCCCTAGCAAACCTGGCTGGGAATCCCTCGACTTGCTTCCTCGGGCCGAGCTCCCATTGCCGTCCGTGCAGCAAGGAGCCTCGCCGCCTTGGCCGCTGATGGACGCGGGACACGTGGCCGCACAATGGGGACACACGACTGACCTCAGCCAACTCGGCAAACTGCCCCCGACCTGATCCCGGCGTCCTTTGCGCGGGGAAGGTTGCTGGGGGGGGGAGTAGAAAGGGGAGGGGCGAGTTTTCAGAGACAACCCCCCCCCCCAATACTCCACCCATTGCTTTTTGCTGTCGAGACGTGGGCTGCATCTGCGACGCAGGCTGTTCAATTTAGAGTTGCGATAGTGACAGCAGCCGAGGAATGCGGTTTGATCCAGAAGTCGACGTTCGCAAACGGCTCTCTGCAGCGCGTCCACCCCACTTTTCCTTTCCTATGTTGCAAAAAGGAGCGAGGGGTGGGAGCTTTGAATATCTCTATCCCGCTCTCCTCCTGTTAAATGCAACAAACCTGTCACTTCGGGTTAGTTTGAGACCCGAGGCCGCTGATTAGCATGAGCTGTAGCTAATATGCTTAAGGCTCCCTAATTATTTATTATGCCCTTAATGGCTGGGGGGGGTAGCATCGTAACGACGTCCTTTTTAATTAATTTATTTTTTTTAAAAGAATAATGGTAAATGAACAAAAAGTCTCTCTAAAACAACGGCGACGATTGATTTAGGGCTGGTCCACAGAGGAGGAGGGGAGTGATTGTCCATCGTGGCCGGACGGAGGTCAATGTCACGGTCACCCGATTTGGAAAGTGAAAACTCGGAAAGAGTGAAATACTGACCTCGCTGAAGTCCCAAGTGTGTGTGTTGGAGGGGCGGGAGATCCGACTGGCCATCGTTTCCTCGAAAGGTCGCCTCCCCTCCTTCCGCCCCCCCCCAAAAAGACGGAGTTTCAGCCCTGAAGGGAAACTTTGAATCAGAAAAACAAATGCAATACTCCCATTTAGAATTGCTGGTGTGTGGCTTTTTTGTTTGTTTAGTTTAGTTTAAACACACAAACTTTAGGCATTCCTTTCTGCGGAAGTTCCGCGTCTCTTCCCATTTTGTAGGAAATCTCAAACAATTTTCCTCTCTTTCCCTTTAATTCACAACATTTCAGGATCCAGAGTTATAGTCAGAAAACCGTTTTTTTAAAGTTAACTTCTCTGTGCTCTCCCCCTCCCCCTCCCCCCTCTCCATTTTCAAACTCCTTTTCTCCCTCCAGCTCTCTTTATCTTCCTGCGGATTGTGCCAACTATTTATTTATCTTTATTATTCCTTCTCCTTTCTTTTCTTCGCATTCCTTCTTTTCTCCCTCTCTCCCTGTGCCTGGACAGTGTGATCCTTAGCTTGTTACCACCCACTGCACGCTCCCTCTCTCTGCTGTTGCCGAGGTGTTTCTATACAAACTTCAGCGTCCAGTTGTCATATTAATTATTACACGGAGTAATGACTGAAATCGTCAAAATAAGAGGGAGACTTGAGCAGAGTCCTCCCCACCCCCTCCGCCTCGTCTTTCTCCTCCTCCTTTTTTCCTGCCTCCTCAAAGATTCAGCAAAAGACCCTTTGCAGCACAAAGCGCTAATTGGGCTCCAGCAAATACCCTGACAAGGCATGGAAGATAGGGTTCATAAAGCCCCACAATTGTGAAGGGGGGAAAGATCCCTGAATAGACCCCACGCTTCTTTTCTAAACTCTCTTGCTGAGCAAAAAATGGACTGATTCTTGAATACTGGACTGATCTTGAATGCTATACCCAGCAGAGAGAGAGAGAGAGAGAGAGAGATGGAAATTGTAAGGGTGCCCCCTCCTCCTCCTTCCCCCGCCCTCCCAGCTATTCATGTCTTCTATGCGGAGAATAAGCTGGTTTTTTGTTTTGTTTTTTGTTTACTATGAAAGACCTTTTACTTTATTTTCGCTCTTAGAGATGGAAGGTTTGGGGAGGGGGAGGCAGAGACATGTGCCTAAGACCCTAAGCTAGCTTGCCTACTGTAACAAAACAGAGTGTAACAAATCGGACCCTCCTTTCTCCCTCCTCCCCAAAAAAGTTCCAAATGTATTGGGTCTTTTGAAGAACTAGGTAGAATTAATGACTTTCGTTATGCTTCTAGAAAGGACGGGCATTTTATCATCGCGCACGCGGGGGAAAGCTTTAAAAGCAAGATTGTTTTTTACGCAGAGGAAAGTTTTTAAAAAAGAAAAATGGAGAGGGTAGTGGGGGGACGTCAAAAGACCCCGGGCCTGTGGCTGCCTGCAATTCACACCCAGAAAACAAGGGCAAAATAATGACGGGAGTTTCTTGAAGGGGAGCAGAAAAGGAATATTTATTATTATGGGGAAATTGAGGACTCTTAACTGCAGGTGCAGAGCTAGTGAAAGGAGGCTGTGTGAGAGAGAGAAATCGCATTTGGTACCTATAACTCTTCACTTCAATAGCTATTTTACTCTGATCAGTAATTTGAGAAGAAAGCCTGATAACAAAACTAATTCAGAAGCTATATATATGTGTCTTTGTGTGTTTGTGTTTGTGTGTGTGTGTGAGAGAGAGAGAGAGAGACAGAAAGAGAGAGAGAAGGGCATCATATAGATATGATTGTATATCATAAGCAAAGCCTACAGGAGATCTGGAGCAATGTAGAAGTTTAGAAACCTTACCTGGCTGATAAAACTAATGTTCCATTTTCTCCAGGAACAAAACATCCCTGGGTAGACTTGCCCCCCTTATGGTCATGCAGGGGAGGCATGGACCTATTGGGTCCCATGCACCACATTCATTTGTGGCAGGGACAGAAACCTGAAGCTCCCCAGCTGTTACTGGATTCCAGCTCCTCTCAACTAGCATGGCCAATGGGCCAAGGATGATGATAGCCTAGGAACATAGAAAGCTGCCATTCTGAGTTAAACTGTTGATCCATCTCACTCAGTATTGTCTACACTGACTGGCAGTGGCTCTCAGAGGTGGATTTAGGGGAGCACTTGGTTCAGTCACACTGGGCACTGAGCAGGACAGGGGACGCAGCAACTGTGATTTAGAACGGAGCACGAGGAGTGGGCGCCATTCTCCTCCCTGTTGAGTTCTAACAGGGCTGAGTTCTTAGTTTTCAGACTATGGAAAAGGAAGAAGCTTACAGCCAGTGCCACACACACACACCTGGCCTGGACTAAGAAAGAAGGCAGGTGGGTGACTGGGTGGTTGAGGACAGAATGAGTTTCATGGGGCCTTCACCTATCAAACATCATGTGGCCCAGGTTGCCTTAAACCTGTAGCTGTCCCTGCCATGAAAAGCTGAGCTTGAAACACCTTCTCAATCAGAGATGACCATTCTGGGCAAGACAGGTGCATTGTAAGATGCTTTGTTTCCAAATATTTAGGAAATAACAGCCCCCCCCCACCTAATCAAAAGATCACATATGCATTTATGGGGCATATTTACAAAGTTGTCTGCCTCTGGTCAGTAGGTTGTGGGAATCTCTCCTCTTTTGAGCAGAGGCTATCAACAGGCATGCAATGGACTAAGTGGACTTTTCTACAAACTCATTGCTGTATACAAATATATCAAGGTGAGTCATTGGAATGAACTTTGGGTTTTATTTCATTGCACATCTAAGTCTGGAACATATATTAGCCTTAGAGCCACACTACAGAGGCCTCTGGTCAGATCTCCCAACTTCTTTGCTTTGAGTTAAATTTCCTTGATGGGCTTTACCAATTTGCTCAAGCTGCAGTGAAGTGAGGTGGATGCTATGGGCCTCTGTGCTGTTTTCTTAATCTAAAATTGCCCCCTGAAGCTAATGGCAGGCCTGGGGGGGGGCATAAAAACGCAGCACCTGTCTAAGTGCTTTCAGCAGCATCAATATTCTCACGTTAAAAATAAGAGCTAGCCAAGATGTCTGGTTGAAGAGGCTCCTGGAAATATAATGCTGGTACCCAGGGCTGCTGACATTTGACAAAACGGATGGAGCATCTTTTTTGGTCCAAAGGCTGCAGACCCTCATAGGAAACCTTCCAGGGGCTGCATGCCATTGATGGGTGGGGCAAGCATAGGGGCAGACTTTGCTAATCTTTCATTATATGGCACTCTGTGAGGCCAAAATTTGGCATTCCCAAAGAAACCTCTCAGTTATGGATCTTCTCAATTTTGTGCCCCCTCAGCTTGGAGCCCTGTGCAGGGAACTGCCTGCATCACCCTAAATCCAGCACTGGGGTTGGAGTAAAAAGGGTCTAGGAAAAGAGGCTTCACCTTTCTCCATCCAGGAAAGGAAGAAGCATTATCACAAAAGTCCTTGGCACTAGGCAAAAGCACTTGAGAGGAGCACGACCAGGGCTGGTGAGGGGCATGGCCTGTCACTCAGGACCAGGCAGAGATCCCTGGAGGGCTGCATTTTAAACAGCCATATGCAGGGCTTGCCACTACATCCCGGCAAGTCTTTTTATGAACTTTACATTATTTTTGCAGAGTCCTTCCTTTACATTATTTTTCCAGAGTTCTTCCTTGTACTAAAGCTATGCACTCATGAATATTTGGTGGGGTATGCAAAGTGAAGCATCTTCATATGCCTTAATTGGCTTCAGATTTGTGATTCCTGCTCCTGAGGGGCATTTCACACATGTCACAGTAGTTTGCCAAGTTTGCCATCAGCTGCACACATGGCAGGGAACTGGAGCAATCCCAGCTCCCTGGCAAGTGGGATACGAGGCGTGCATTTGGCAGGTCATGTTTGTTGTATTGATGTGTTACGGAAGCTCCCCTTCGCTCGGAAGCCCGCCGCCTGACAGCGCTCTCCACGCGGTCGCTCCGTCTCGCAGGAAGGGCTGGTGCTTCTCGAGTCTCCGCTGCCCCCGCCCCGCTCACTCGTGGGGGCCACGCCGTTGTCACCGCGCTGCTCCTCGCAGGGGTCTCCCAAGAACCGCGCTCTCAGGCGCCCTCCGCCATAACCCTCCACCCAACTCGCCGCCTCAGAAAGCGGCTCCGGAGAGGAAAGCTCGCGCCAGGCGCTGCGCCTCCCCCCGCTTGCGAGGAGCCCGGGGAACCCCTCCCCCCACGCCCTTTCTCGACATCCCCCTCCCTCTTCCATTACCGCCTCGGCTTCAACTCAGCCAATCAGCGCTCGCTGTGCCGCCTGGGCCCCCTCCCTCCTTCCCCCCACATGCGGTGGCCCAGCCCAATTGTTTATTCAGCGGCTGGGCCAACGGCACGCGCCGGGCGCACGCACTTGCAACAACAAACCTTGCAAGCGGAGCGGTGGGGGGAGAGGCGGAGTTGGGTCCAGCGCGCGTGCACGCGCGTGTACGAGGGTTTGCTCCTCTGTGTGTGTGCGCGCGCGCGCGCCCCCCTGTGTGTTGTGCCTTTTCCATCCAATTCTTTTTTTACACACATACACACACTCCCAACACCAACACCCTTCTCCGGACCGGTCATGAAAAGACGGGCAGCACTTCCCCGACTCGCGGCCACTCATTGCAAAGCCGGGGAGTGTGGAAGGCGCAAGGTGCACAGAGAGAGAGTGCGTGCGTGTGTGCGAAGAGAGGCAGCGATAGGAGGCGGCGCGAGCGAGCGCGCGGGGGTGGGGGGAGAGTGTGAAGAGAAAAGGCGGCGGCCGTGGGGCGAGCGGGAGGGGGGGCCACAACAGCGAGCCCAGCTCCGGCCGCCCCTTATAAGAGACACAATCTCTGGACGTTTTTGGCAAAAGGGGTTTGGCGAAGCGGGCTGCGCACACGCGAGCGCCACGAGCCTCCCTCGGTTCCAAAGAAAGGGGAGGAGGCCAAGCCGGCGGTGCCATCTGAACTCGCTCGCGCTCTACACCCGCAAGCCTTTTCCCCCCTTCTTTTTTCTTTTTTTAAAAAATAAACCAAATTCTCCTTCCCGCGCCTCAGGCCAGCACAAGCCGCGCGCCTTTCCTCGTCCGTGCGGCCGCCCAATGGCCAGCGCCAGCCCCGCCAAGATGGACAGCGTCGCCAGCCAGCCGCCGCCTCCCGCGCCTTTTCTCCAGCCCGCCTGCTTCTTCGCGGCGGCCGCGGCGGCGGCTGCAGTGGCCGCTTCCCAGAGCGCGCAGCAGCAGCAGCAGCAGCAGCTCAGCCCGGCGTCGGCGGGCCACCCGCAGCACCAGTCCTCTCCCGGCGGCGGCGTCAAAGCGCCTGTTGCGGCTGCGCCGAAGCCCCTTCCGCAGCAGCCGCAGCAGCAGGTGAAGCGCCCTCGCTCGTCGTCGCCGGAGTTGATGCGCTGCAAGCGGCGCCTCAACTTCAGCGGCTTCGGCTACAGCCTCCCTCAGCAGCAGCCGGCGGCGGTGGCGCGGCGGAACGAGCGCGAGAGGAACCGCGTGAAGCTGGTCAACCTGGGCTTCGCCACGCTGCGCGAGCACGTCCCCAACGGCGCCGCCAACAAGAAGATGAGCAAAGTGGAGACGCTGCGCTCGGCCGTCGAGTACATCCGGGCCCTGCAGCAGCTCCTCGACGAGCACGACGCCGTCAGCGCCGCCTTCCAGGCCGGCGTCCTCTCGCCCACCATCTCCCCCAATTACCCCAACGACATGAACTCCATGGCGGGCTCGCCCGTCTCCTCCTACTCCTCGGACGAAGGGTCCTACGATCCCCTCAGCCCCGAAGAGCAGGAGCTCCTGGACTTCACCAACTGGTTCTGAGAGGCCCCGGAGGCCCTCTTGGCGCTGGCTTGGCAGCAGGTGGGTTTGGCTGAAGCAGCTTCTCGGGTAGGGGGCGAGCGGGGAGGGGGTCGTGGCGGGGCTCCGTGGCTGGCAGGTTGGAAAGGAAGAAGGGTTTGTTCTTTTCTAGAACCGTAGAGCTGGAAGAGACCCCCGAGGGTCATCTAGTCCAACCCCCTGCATAGAACCATAGAACTGGAAGGGGGACCCAGAGGGTCATCTAGCCCAACCCGCCCCCGCACTGCAGCGATCTTTTTTGCCCAAGGTGGGACTCGAACCCACAACCCTGTGATTAAGAGCCTCGTGCTTTTAGTCGGCTATTTTTCCATTACCATCAGTGCACATGGCACTCGTCGGAGTGAGGAAAGGCAAGGCCGCTGCCCCAAGGAGGTTACAATCAAAACAAATTTGACGGGGAGGACAAGCATGTGCAAATGCACCTAACAAGAGCTTAGGAGTGGAGGACACCATCTCATTAAAATTGATGGGAGTTGATTGACCTGTATCCCGCTGAGCTCAGTGGCTCATCTCCAGAGTGGTAGGTTGCAGTCCACGGACTACTTGCCCTGCTTGGGCTCCGGGTGAAAAAAGAGCCCTCTTGGTCCATGGCAAATGGAGTGTAGGGTGCTCTTTATTCAGTGTTCAATACTGAGATACATTCTGAGTGCCCTATGGGGAGGTGGGACCTACTTTGGACTAGCCCTATTTGATTACAAAACTGCAAATAACTAAGTGCTCCAGAAGTACTCTTGGAAGTCAGTGTAGTGGTCAACTTTAGTAGGATCTGTCAGTGAGACAACACTGGCCTAAGTGGCTTGTGTATTACATAGCCTGATTCCTGTAGTCAGCAAAATGCTTAATATGCAGTAGGCCTGGAAAATGGTTTGTAGCCTTCAACTGGGATCTCACTGAGCAGCTAGGTCAATACTGCCCTTAACCTTTATTTATTTCCCATTCACTATCTAATGTATATCACAACAATATTTTGTCTACATGAATCAAAACACTAAAACAACAACAAAACCATGATAAACCGTAAGCTAGCACACTTGGATTCCTGCCAATTGGTACTCAAAATAATAACTCAGAAGAATATTCCATTGGTTTAACTTCCTGCTATGTCCTATGAGAGGGCCAATAGATCTATATTATGATATAGAACTGTTAAAGGGGCTTCATTCCAAATATGTCTAAATGCCAGTTCTGTGGAAGCTAACAGGACCCATACTGTGGTCAAAGGACACTATGTGAGGTCACTTAGATCCCAGGTTTAGCCAGTGCCTGGATGGGAGGCTGCTTGAGGTCCATCACGCCAGTGTAATGAAGGTGATTACTTAATCTTAAATGCGACCCAGTCCAGTGGGATCTCTGCCACTGTTTTCAGTGGGACCTCCTCCCTAGTAAGATTTAGGACTGAAGCCTTATGCACACTTTCTGGAGAAGAAGCCCCATTTATCGTAATGGGACTTTTTGTGAGTTGATATGCATTACTGTAATTGTGTTCAGGACTTGGGAATTGCACCCATTGAAGTCACTGGGATCTACACTGCAGTCCTGAATAATTTACTCAGAAGCATCTTTCAGTTAAATCCAAAAAATTCAACGTAACAGAATTGTAGGCCATGCTGTGAAGCGGGTGTGTCTTTCTGAGCAGAATGATAACTTAATGGAGCTGGCATGCCAAAACCAATTGTGTCCTTGTCACAACTTGGATTAAGCCTTGATGCTTACCTCTCTCTCCTTATGTTGTTACAGGACTTGCTGAAAAACGGTTGCATCTGTTTTCTTCCCACTATGGAAAGGAAGAAAAGTCAAGACAGTGAAGCACAGAAGTGAGTTTGACTGCATTTGCAAGAAACCGGAAGCACTCCCTGATTCTGCCTTTGCACTCCAGGCTGTTTTGAAGAGACATGCAGCCCAATTCTATGTATGTTTACTTGGAAGTTAGCCCCATTTAGCAGAATGGGACTCAACTACTCCCAGATAAGCTTGCACAGGATTGCAGCCTCAGTGACATTCACATACATAGGATCAGGCTGCACAATGGGCTTAGTAGCAACAGGAGGCCCAAGAGCAACTATCTGCCTATTCAGTACCCCCAAAGTTAAACAACACTGCCTATATACATCATATACATCTTCAACAGAGCAATGAGCTTCCCATTTTGTTGAAATAAATACAGTATTGCTTCTTTGGAAAGACTGTTTCACTCGCAGCTTTCTGGACACAAAACACAGTGCAATCCTAGCATACTTACTCAGAAGTAAGCCCCACAGCATTCAGTGGGACTTCTTCCCAAGTATATGGCTTTAGGACTGCAGCTGTGCAGACGAATCCTGTGTGTGCTTACTAGATTCAGTGGGACTTGCTCTTAAATAAGTGTGCAAAGGACACTCCTGTTGCCTAGTACTTGTGGAGATTTTGAAAATCAAAACTACGCTGTATTCAAAGAATCCTCTGACGTCTCCCTCTCTCCTTCATCCACTTCCTCCCTACCATCCCCATCATAAAATGCTTCCAATTTTTTCTTGTGAACTTTTTATTATATAAAAAAATCTATTTGTATCAATCCTAACCAATTTTGGGGATATATTAAGCTATTTTTGTATATAAGAGACAGAGAAATTTATAGACTTTTTTTGTACAAATGGTTTAAAATGTGTATATCTTGATAACTTTTTAAATGATATGTAATGCTTATTACCTCTTCATATCTAGATGCGTAGTCAAAATGACCTTACAACTGCCATGTTTTTGTCATGTGGTCTTGTAAAGGACTTGGAAATGCCTCCGGATGTACTTTAGCACCGATGTGTCTTACTTTTTTATAGAAACTTTGCTAATGTATTAATAATGTTATTAAACAATTGTTCAAAGTGAACAAAGTTTATGCAGCTATTGTCCAAACGCAAAATGGTAGCTATTTATTTTACAAGCTGCTGCCTTTTGAAGAAAAAGAAAACTTTTACTACTGCCTTTTCACACTGTTTTATTACAAACTTACAAAGATCATGTATAACCGTGTTTTATACAAACTAGTTTGGTAATAAAACCTTTTGTTTCAATTAAAGCAACGTCTTCCTGGTTCTACTGCATATCTTGATTTTCTTTTCTTCCCTATGTTTTCCATGTATAAGAAGAGTCAAATATTCACAGAGGGGGATATTACACTTCTGGGGCTCAATCTGTGTGTATATATAGATGCACGTGAGGATTCAAAATAAGCAGGCCTACAAGGATATTGCAGTAGTTGCTCTTCTGCTGCTGGGTTTTCCAAATGTGTATTAAATAGGGAGAGGTCTGCCTGCTTAGTTTCCCTTTCTGCATCTACACAAATCATACTCCACCAAAGAATAAATCCTAGCAGGGAGGGAGCTCTTTTTTAAAATCTGACATCTCTGTTCTCCACTTTCTAGTGCTATATAACAGGGTGTACACAAGAAAATCAAAGATGTTTATCAGGCAATATCCCTTAAAACCATGTTAGAGAAGCACTGGCGTATGAGAAACATGAAACGGGATGGCGGGCAGCAAAGCCGCAGAAAGTGCGCGCCTGAGATTCAATACGCCGATCTAGCTGGCCTGTTTTTTACGTTCCCCCAACAGCGTGATCTGCGTGTAAAAGTGCCCAATTACCAAGATTCAAAAAGAAATTGGGTCTCTTCCCCCTCCCCGCTTTTTTCCCCTTTTTGGCTAGTCTCCTTGTTGTCAGTTAGCAAAGACGTGACTAGAATCCGCCTCGGGTTCATTCTCTCCCCCTCGTCCCTTTCCACCTCCCCGTTTCTTGCTTAGCTCCTCCCGCCTTGCTTGCAAATTCAGTTTGCGTGCGCCAAGCCAAGCGGAAAGCCTAGCGCAAAACGCATCTAATAAAATAAAAAAGGAGGTAGCCAACGTTTCTAAAAAAAATATCCTGCTTTTTAAAAAAAATGGAAGAAAGAGAGAGAAAAACAATGCTACGCGAATAAATTAATACAGAAAGTCTTCATGCACTGGACTATAACGGAATTTTATTTAATTTGGCAGCATTGCATTGCCATACATGCGGCCTCCTTCCCCTCCTCTACTTTCTCCCCTCGTCCATTAATATGCTGCGGGAGGGGGAGGCAGGAGTAAAGAAACCATTGGATTGCCCATTCAGTACAAGCACTCGTTGTTTTAACCGATCTTGCAAGTTTTGTTTGATTAGGAAAATAATAACGGTTACATTCTCTTCTGCCGCTTTTTTATGCTATTTAAAAGGTGGCTCCGTTTTTCGTTTGTTTACCCACCTTTACAAGGCTGTAGAGATAAGGTATGCAAATGAAGTTTAGCAAGTAATTTATGGCTATGTGTATCCCATTACGACAATGTCTCATTCTGATACTCCAAGACTAAATTTTCTGTTCCTTATGGAGACAGGTGTTCTCTTATTTTTTTTTCTCTCCCTCTCTCTTTCCCCCCACCCGCGCGCTTTTCTTCTTCTCTGAATAGTCAATATCCAGACTCGTGAAATCAAGAGGCAAAGTTACAGCGCTCCTTGTAACGAAGTCAGAAGCGGGCAGGAACCCAAACCTTTCGCCCCCGCCCCCCCAAAGACCCACACCATTTCACTGGAGATAGGAAAGTGCAGGGCAGGCTGGAGCGAAATCTCATTACATCTGCTCTAATCGCTTAGCAACACAAAGCCTTTTCTTGTGCTGGGAGGCAAAGCTATTCAGGGGCTCTGACAAGACGGATTCAGCCTTAGTAAACTCCATAAATCAGGGAGCATCTATTTTATGGTACTCTCAAGTTTTCAAGCTACTCAGCTAGCGCTATATGGAGGGAGGGAGGGGGGCGGAGGACGCGTCAGGGGCAAAAAAAACCAGAGATACCGATGGAAATTGTTAGGCGTTAGAAGAAGGGGATTCGTAGAAATCGAGCCATCTTAGCCAAATACACCTCAACCACTTTTCTTTCCCAAAGAATAACTGCGCGAACGAAACAGGGGGCAGTTCAATAAACGCTCTTTAAAAAGCAGGGCGAGCACACACTGCTGGGCAGGTTGGTTCGTTAGGTTGGAGTCGCTGGCATTAAATAGGCAAAAAGAGCCGCCGACACCCAACCGGAGCAGTCGCCCGTTGCATGTGGGAAAGACAAAAAAGAGACCCCCAATTTGTTATGTCTGTGCAGCCAACTTTGTTTTGGCGAGTGTGTGTGTGTTGGGACACAATGACGAGAGGTAACAGAAATTGTGCGCAGAGATAGATGCGCGTGCACCTTCTCGCAGATGGAGGCAAGGTGATCGATACCGTTTCGGGTGCCCAGAAAAAGAAAGAAAAAAAGTTCGATTCAGTTTTTATTTGGATCCTGCTTTAATGGCCTTTTCCCTCCAGCGCTGTATAATTTTTTTTAGCTAACCCTAAATCAGGACAGAACGGAGCTCAGTGCCAGCAAGAAGAAAACTCCCAGTGACCAATGCTCGCCCCCCTCGACTCTTCTTAAATTGATCAGGAAGAAGTTGGCGCATCGATTCCCATCTTGCATGCGGACTAAGAGTTTAGAGGCCTAGGCCCCACTCTTTCGCCATCTACTGACAGCCATCGATCAATATCCAAGTGCGGGCGTAAGATACGTCACGCCCACCATCAGGGGTTTAGCTTTCGCTTCCATTGAGCGAGGGTCCGAGGAGGAAGAAATAATGCCATCCATTTAAACCTTTAATGCTAAACTTACAAGGCTTACTGACAGGGGTGCCAACTTGAATAAAATATTGAGGGCGGAGCCAGGTAAGCCCCGTCCCACATAATCGATCACAAGATGTGGAGCGCGCGCAATACTCTATTTGAATGGCAATGCCCATCAACTGGGGAGCAGGGTGCCCCCCACAAATATTTTATTGAGGGACCAAGGGACCTCGCCCCCTAGGAGTTTGCGTCTATGCTTAATGAGATTATCGTAAACGGATCGGCTTTAAAGTATATATATTCAACCCTGAATCAAACACCATATACCTTTTTTGCCACGTGTTTTCAGCAAACCTTTGCTGCGGGAGCACAGGTAGCAACTTTCCTAACTTCTCCCACCATCTCACCGTGCCTGACTATTCTAATTCCTGAAAAGATTTCAGGACCTTGTGATCCTACTTCGATCCCCAGTAAACCAGCTCAGGCTCGGGCTGCTGGGGGTCCCGATCTCCCCTTCGCCTCCACCCTACACCACCTTTGACGCGCAGGTGGAAGTTACAGAACAGCCTTCCCTTTTGTCTGCAGCCTCGCCGAGACGCAGCGCAGCGCAGCCCGGGGAGACTGAGGCGCGCGTGTCAAGCTTAATGATTTATTCAGGCTCTCGGGCCGTCCCAGTTTGTTCCCGGCGCTGATTGGCTGCAGGCATGCGCCCTCTGTCATCCTCGCGCGCGCCCCGGGCCCCTCCCGCGCGGGCGCCGCCATTCAGGGAACAGCCGCCGGAAGGGGCGCTCCGCCCGCCCGCCCATTGAAAGCGGAGGTGGCGGGTGCGGCGGGGCAGGCCAGGCCGGGGAGCCAGAGGGAGGCGCCGAGGAAAGGGGAACGCCGCCGGAGCCGGAGCCAAGCTTCTGCATTCTTGCCGCCTCCTTCTTGCTCAGCCTGCAGTTTGGAAGGGCCGCCCAACTTGGAGAGGATGGCCCTCTCACGACGTGTTTCTTTTCCCGGGTGGGCGAGGGGAGGCGAGAGCACGTGGCCTGCCAAATGAGAAAAGAAAAGTCTCAAGTGTAGGAAGAAATCTTCCTTCTAGTAGGCATCTCCAGGAGGCGGCCCCGATCCTAGCGCATGTTTGGGAAGGGAATCACGTCCATTTCAGGCGCTGCATACAGGATCGCAGCTATCGGGTGTATTAAGAAAGCATGGCTTTCAGGATGCCTGGGGAAACATTTTAAAGCTGCAGTTCTGTGCATGATTACATGGGAGAAAGCCCCCTTTGAACTCGGCAGGGGTGTCTTCGGAGTAAATGTGCATAGGATTGCACTTCAAGGCTACAATCCTGTGCACACTACCTTGGGAGCAAGCTCAACGGAACATGGTGTTGCTTGCGACTGGGTAGACGTGTCCAGGATTACAGCCTATTAGGATTGATATTACTATTTTATGTGCAGGGGCGAAAGTGGGCTTTATTTCATCCATGTCTAAGACCCAGTTTGGCACACACCCCTCCATGCACATTTGTGTACACACACGCGCAAGCTGGGAGCCAAAATGGTGCTCCTTTGGAGGCTTCACCCAGGGCAAAAAACCTGGCTAGCCCCCCACCCCACCAAGTGAGAGCAAGGTAGAAGCAAAATGTGAACGTAGGACTAATACAGATTTCAAATAGAGTAGTCTGGTGGTTGCTATGATGCACCAGCTCTCTACTGCAAAAGCCTAGACTACTTTTGCTTGAAATCAGATATTTTGTCCTAACCCACCTCACAGGGTTACAAGGATGAAATGAAGAGGGGGACAAGTACACCACCTTGACTTCCAGGGAGGAATGCTGGGCTATACTTGTAACTAGAAATAAATACTATTTTGCTTTCTGGGGGTGTGTGCTTGTGAGGATGTATTTTTGCCCCCCCCCCCCGGCCATGGGATGCTGGCAACTGGCTGGTAGTTGCTTAGGTTCTAAGAATCAAGGGATGGCTTCTTAAGAAGCAGTCTTATCACTGCCTTCTTCAAGCAGGTAGGAACCACCCCCTCTTATAAAGAGGCATTGACTACCTCCCTGGCCCAGACAGCTGTCTTCTTTCTGCTGGATTTTATTAGCCAAGAAGGGCACAGTAGTCCAGAGCGCAAGTAGTCACCCAAATTGATCCAAGCGCCTTGTCCACATCCTCAAGCTGCACCAACTGAAACTCAAACAACATAACAGGACTAGACTGTGCTCTGGATGTCTCTTGAGATTCAACCACTATACAGTTGTATACCTTGATTTACGAACTTAATCCATTCCAGAAGTCTGTTCATAAACCAAAGCATTCTTCAACCAAGGTGTGCTTTCCCATAGCAGTGGGGGACTCAATTTACAAATGGAACACACTCAGCAGGAAGTGAAACATGTTCTTATTCCAAGGCAAAGTTAACAAACCAAGACACCTGCTTCCGGGTTTGCAGCGTTCTTAATCCAAGTTGTTCATAAACTAAGCTGTTCTTGGTACCACTGTAATAGCAGAGTCAAGGTCCCAACAAATGCAAGCGATTTTATCCTCAGAGTGCTTGGCAAACAAGTCACACCAAGCTACCATCGGTTCTACAGTCTACCGCTCTTAACCACTACACCACACTGGTGATGATGAAATACAGTATGCCTTCTTTGCTGCCTCCCACCAAGTAAGCTCAGTAGTGCACAGTCACCAGTGTTCGGTTTCATTTGTTGAGTTTTCCTCCGTTTGTGTTCAAGCTGTCTCCCAGCTTGTTTCTTTGCCCTTAGCTCTGGAGAAGCCAAATGAAGCAAAGCAAAGCAGGAGGGGGTGCTCAGGGGTGATCGTGTCAATGGTCCGAGCCATCCTGATGTTCCACAGATTGGCCAGGGCATTGACAGGACTGCCAGTCATATCAGCTGAAAAATCCCCTGGAAACCAATGGGATCCCTCAACCTCCAACTTGCTGGACCATCCTAATAGGTCCCTTGCCTCCGCAGAGGGCAAAAGGTGCTGAAAGCCTAAAGCTCAACAGGAATTGCTCTGACCATCACAAGGGACTGATGCCAATATCCCCCACTTTCAGATCACTTTCCCCCCACCCAATCGAAAAGACAAGATCCAGAGTGTAACCTGCAAAATACATCAAGCCGATGACATGCTGGGACAGCCCCATGGTTGTCATGGCAGCCATGAAGCCCTGAGCCTCCCCAGAGCCAATTGCCTAGCCATGGATGTTGAAGTCCCTCAGAACCAACAATCTGGGAACCCTCGACATGACCACCTTTCACCAGATCTGCCAGATCAGTCAGGAAGACTGCTGGGCAGCAGAATCCCTAATCTGTCCCGATTACCCAACACCAAGAACAAACACACTAGATCTCCATTCAGCTGGACAGAAAGCTTGGAGAGAGAAAGAGAATTTCTATAGACCACAGCAAATCTCCCTCCTCGGCCCTCAAGTCTGCCCTGATGTGCCGAATACCCAGGTGGGCACAGCTGGGTGAGCAACTCCACCCTGCTCCCCCACCCAGGCCTCAGTAATGGAGACCAGCCAATCAAGTCATGGATGAGATAAACTTTATTCATGGCCGATCTGGCACTCAACAACAACAGCCATAGACCTGAGAACTGGCTAATATAAATTGCAAGACATATTTACGCACATGGTGCAGGAGGATATAGAGAAGTCAGAGGGAAATAATGTAAAAACAAAAAAAGATGGCGATAATAAATGTAAAACCATAATAGTTAAAAGTGCAGTTTTGGTGATTGCACAAACATTCTGGCATTGGTGAGCCAAGTAACGCATCTATTGTGATTAGAAAACCACTCTAATCTCAATTCAAACCATAAGCAATAGAATTAAATTTCCTAGAAAACTAACTCAGCAGTTTCATGCTGGAATGTGTCTCTCTTTGAGGTTCTTCTGTTCAAGGACAACCAGCTTAAGGTCAGGAACAGAACGTCCTGCTATGCTGAAATGTTCTCCTACTGGTTTCTCAATAGTGCCGTTTCTGAGGTTTGACCTGTGTGCACTTATTTATTTACTGCCCAGAACAGGGATGAAGGACTTGTCACCCTCCAGATGTTGCTTGCCTGCAGGTCCTATCCTGTCTGACCACTAGCCTTGGTCATTGGGGCTGGTGGGCGGGGTGTCAGAGTGCAAAAAGGTCTGGAAGGCACCAGGATGAATCTGAGCTTTGTCAAATGCTGCCACTACCATCATTTAAGCCAGAGTAAGGTATACGATCCAGTGGAGGCATTAAGCATGTTGAGGTTGCACTGATTTCAGTGAGAGAAGAACCTGCTTCCTGACGGCCTGTTTTTATATCTGCTATTGCTTTGACCGATACATACACATAAAGAGTTTCAGGCATGTTTTTGTTGTATTGTGAAATTGGGGATGCTTCATAGGAAGCAATTCACAAATGAAATATAAGAAAATAAAAAATAACATATTTTGTTTTTTCATCTTGTCAGTTGTCCTGAGATCATCAGATGAAGGGTGGTATATCATCATCATCATCATCATCATCATCATCATCACCATCATCATAAAAAAGTCATACTTTGTCAGTAGCAAGTTTTAGGTTTTAAGACCAACCACCTGCCCCACCCGCCCCCTGGAGCCAACCAGCCTATGTCCCCCTATGCCGCAACTGTCATAGCAAATCGCGCTGCATCTTTTAAATGTGCAAGGAAGACTTTATTTTAAATTCCTCCCTCCCCCACCACCAGAGGCCTCCATTATGTGTTGACTGTCACGGCACTTTCCAGTGCAGGATTATTAATAATCCCACGGAGGCAATTCCCAAACAAAAGTGCGAAGCCATCATTGATACAGGCCCGAAGATTAATTTTCCTCATGTTCAACTCAACAGCATAGTTATCTCTTGAACAGAGTAAAACAGTTTGGCTCCATTGTCCCCTTGGCAGCTCCGCCTTCGCAGAGAAAGGGAGTCCAGCCAGTCTTCTCATCTAACTCGAAGGTTGGTTAAAAGGAAGAGAGGGGAAAAACCAGCTGAAAAATCTTCATGAATAATGCCATTCCCCTTCCCTGAGTGGTGGAAAGAGAAGAGCAGGTACCCATTTCAATGGCGGAGCATTTTGTTATGCTGCTCCTCGCCTAAGTCAGAATTTCACAGAAAAGGCCACGAAGAAGAAAAGCGGCAACAATTAGGGGTCGCCTGTCAGAAAACATTAACGCCTTCCTTTCCCTGCCTGTCAGGCGCCCCTGGAAATCTTAAAAAAGAAAAAGAAAAAAAAGACAACTGCCATAGCAAATCGCACCTCCGCCCCTTGTGGAAATACTGGAAGGCAAAGAGGAGGGGGAGCACTGAGTGTGTGGGTAGTGATGCAGTTAGATCATTTTAGAGTTATGCACCACCACAATCACCCCTCTAGATGGTAATGTACCTTGCTTCAATATGTGGGATTCCAACCCTGCTGCACTTTGGGGCCCTCAAATCCTGAGTGGGGGGGGGCTGCTTCTGCCTTAAAAGTATCCCTGAGTATCTACCTGTTAGCTAACTGATGCAATCAATGTTTAATTAATGTAACGGTAGGCCTCATATCTGTTGGCTCTGGCTTTTGCCTATGGCGCAATCATAGTGATGCTGTTTTAGAGATGATAATGAAGTCCCATGGAAGGGGAACATGTGGCCCTGCGGATGTTGTTGGACTCCTCCAATTCCCCTAAGCATCAGTCAGCACGGTCGAGGGTCAGAGATGATGGAAGTTGTAGCCTAGGAACATCTGGAGGGCTGTAGGTTTTCCCTCCCTAAATCAGAGTCCAATCCTTTCTTGGTGAGCCCTTCTGTGCTTTTCAAAGGGACAGGTGGGGAATAATATACCTGCATACTTTTCATAACATCCTGCAGATGCCATCCTATCAGGAAGTCCATTCCACATAATGTTGGACTCAGCACCTACCCTCTGGAACCCTAACCCATTGCATATTACATAAGCGCCTTCTCTGTTACAGTCTTTCTGGCACTTACTAAAGATGTTCCCCTTACAACAAACCTTTAAAACATTATCCCAATTAGTATCTACCGTGGATGTGAATTGATTTAATGTACCGTATATACTCGAGTATAAGCCGACCCGAATATAAGCCGAGGCACCTAATTTTACCACAAAAAAACTGGGAAAACTTATTGACTCGAGTATAAGCTGGTTCACAACACCACAAACCTGGTGGCAGCGGTGGCGGAGGAAGAACAAGCAGCCTGAAAGGACTGCTTTTGGGCTGCTCGTTCCTCCTCCTCCTCCGCCAACAGCGGCAAAGGCGGAGGAGGAGGGAGCAGCCCGAAAGGACCCTCACTCGAGTATAAGCTGAGGGGGGCTTTTTCAGCATTAAAAATGTGCTGGAAAGTGGGCTTATACTCGAGTATATACAGTATATGCTGTTGTTCTAAACCACATTTATATTTATAATTGTTTTTAAATAGTTGCTTATATTCAACTCTTTTATATCTTTCTATACTTCAGCTGCTGCAGAATTTGGTGGCAGGTTGCTCACGGGGAAGAGACAGTTTGAGCATATTACACTGATCCTGTCCAACTGCACTGGCTGCCAATTAGTTTTGGGGCCCAATTCAAAGTGCTGATTTTGACCTATAACATCTTAAATGGCTGAAGGACCGCATCTCTCCATATGAACCTACCCAGACCCTGCAACCATCATCTCAGGCCCTTCTCCATGTGCCTCCTCAAGGATAGGTCCGGAAAGTGGCAATACAAGAACGGGCCTTTCCTGCGGTGGCTCCCCATTTGGGGAATGCTCTTCTCAGGAAGGTTCAGTTGGCACCTTCATTATACACCTTTAGGTGCCAGGTGAAAGCATTCCTCTTCAACCAGGCCTCTGGGTGATAAATATCCTATACCCTTTAAATGAGTGTGGGGGAGGAAGGAGGGAGCGGGTTTATTGGGTCATGTTTTTGTTGTCTTTGTTCTTGTTTTTATTATGCATTTTGTGTTTTTATATTGTATTTTTATGTTGTGAACCACCCTGAGTTCTATGGATGAAGCGTGGCATACTAATTAAACAAATACACAAATTTAAGAAATGATTTGGGTGAGGGGGTATCAGTAGAGTGGGTTGGGCAGGAAAGTCTGGGGGGAGTCAAGGATGGAACTGTGAAGATTACAAAAGATTGTACTATAGAAATGAATCTTGACAAAGGGTGGAGAATGAAAACAAGTAAATTTTTCTACATAACACTAGAACTTGTGCGCGTCGAATGAAACAGAATGCTGGGAGTTTTTGAACAGATGAAAGTACTTCTTAACTCAGTGAAAAATTAAACTATGGGAGTCGCTCTCGCAAGATTTAATGGCATAGGTGGCTTTAAAAGGGGATTAGATAAATGCATAAAGGATAAGGCTATCTGTGGCTCATAGGTGCTGGGTCCCTGGGTGCCCGAGCACCCACAAATTTCCCCATGAAGAGGCCGGGCACCCACAAAATCCGGCACCAGGGCCATTCATGCTGCATGGCACCCACGACCCCGGGCACCCACGGCCGCAGGGCCACACTGGCACTCCTGCTGTGGCTACTAGCCATGATGGCTATGTTCTCCTACCATTGGAGGCAGTACACTTTGAATATCAGCTGCTCAGAATCACAGGTGGTGAGGATGCTATTGCATTCAGGTCCTGCTTGCAGGCTTCCCATATGCATCTGGTTGGCCACTGTGAGAACAAGATCCTGGACTAGATTGGTCTTTTCTCTGACCCAATAATGCTCTTCTTATGTTCTTACATATATGTACATGGTTCGACTTTTATCCCATCTGATCCAGATTGTAGACCAGCTCCTTACTTGCTGAGCTGGTTTTCTGTTTCCAAGAGAGTATGGTAATTTGCTTCTCACCTGTGATCTGAAGTGGTGCAGCCCATTCTGCCACCTAATTCTACAGTTACCCCCAAAAAGGGCTGTGCAGAGGGTCCACAAGTACACCACTGTTCCTAACCAATCTTTATCCTCATTTTCTCCTCTGAGCAGCTAATTACTCCTCCTCTCCTCTCCTATTCTTTTCATTAGCGTTGGTTCCACAGTGATTTATGTTTCTTCAGGGATAAAAATCCAGAAAAGGCCTTGTAATGGTAAGGCATGAAATAATGCAATTGAAAAGAGAAGCCATTTTGTCAGGATTATATCTTGGCAGAGTAGATTAAAATGCTGCCATATGGCCTTGGTTTGTCTGATTATACTTTCAGGTCACAATGTATTGCTAATTAAATGGCGGTGACATTTCAAGAGAAAGGCGAGGCTACCTGTATGTGCAATAAAATGAGAGGAGAAAGAAAAACAAGTGATAGCATTACAAAAGCTGGAGATCCAGGCTTCCTTATTCTTGTGATGTGTTTGGCTTAGAAGGCAACAATCCAGAATTCATTCACACATGCAGATCCAGACCCTCCAAGTATCTCTATTTTCCAGGGACACCCCTGATTTAGAATCACCATCCCAGTTTCTTATTTGATCCCGGAATGTCCCTATTTTCATTGGAGAAATGTTGGAGGGTATGACAGGCCTAGACAGCATCTTGAGAAGTAGAGATGTCACCTTGCCAACAAAGGTCCGTATAGTTAAAGCCATGGTTTTCCCAGTAGTGATGTATGGAAGTGAGAGCTGGACCATAAAGAAGGCTGATCGCCGAAGAATTGATGCTTTTGAATTATGGTGCTGGAGAAGACTCTTGAGAGTCCCATGGACTGCAAGAAGATCAAACGCATCCATTCTTAAGGAAATCAGCCCTGAGTGCTCACTGGAAGGACAGATCGTGAAGCTGAGGCTCCAGTACTTTGGCCACCTCATGAGAAGAAAAGACTCCCTGGAAAAGACACTGATGCTGGGAAAGATGGAGGGCACAAGGAGAAGGGGGCGACAGAGGACAAGATGGTTGGATAGTGTTTTCGAGGTTACCAGCATGGGTTTGACCAAACTGCGGGAGGTAGTGGAGGACAGGGGTGCCTGGCGTGTTCTGGTCCATGGGGTCACGAAGAGTCGGACACGACTAAACGACTAAACAACAACAACATGGAGTAATCCGACTCATGAGCCGTCTGAAGGCAATACTGTATAGGGAAGTTTTTTGTCTTTTTTAATGTTTAATGTTTCATTATGTTTTTATATATGTTGGAAGCTGCCCAGAGTGGCTTGGGCAACCCAGTAACATGTGGGTGGTATAAATAGTAAAATTATTATTATGGAATGGGATGTTCCTATTTTCTATGGATAAATGTTGGAGGGTATGCAGATCAACAGAGGCACTATTTCTGGGGGTGGTTTTTTTACCCTCAGACAAACCCAGAATGCTTCTACATTGATTTCTGGCCCCCAGCCTGGAATCTGAACTGAGCCACCAATTGCCAGGGGCGCGAGAAAATACCTCCTCTTTCTCGGCCACACAGAACATGGTCCCATTTAAAGCAGTATGACAGAATCATTGAATTGGAAGGGAGCCTGAGGATCATCTGGTCCAATTCCATGCAGGAATATGCCGCTGTCCCACACGGGGATCAAACCGGCAACCTTGGCGTTTTTCAGCACCGCACTCTAACCAACTGAGCTATCCAGGCTGACTATGATACCACTTTAAACAGCCATGGCTTCCCCCAAGAATCTGTAGTTGGTAAAGGGCACTCAGAATTCTTAGGAACCCTTTCCCCCTCACATAACTAATATTCTCAGAGTGGTTTTAACTGTCAATCCCTGGGAACTGCAACTCTGTGAAGGGCCTAAGGGTTTTCTAAAAATGCATAGCACCCTTAAAAAAGTACAGTTCCCAGGTCCTAGTCTAACACCCAAACCATGGCACCACAAATGATGTTTGAGCATGCTCAGTGAACAGAGTGCTGACTTACTGTTGAGGAAGTGGCAATGGAAGAGTCAGGGAAAGAATGGAGTATCCTGGGAGAGGGAGTATTTGAACACTGATCAGGAACTCTCTTAAGCTGCAATATCTTGATCCAGTGGGCCCCACTTATACATTATATTTCAACAGTGGGCTCCTCTTATACATTATATTTCAACAGACACATCCCTCCCAAGCCCTACTTTTGTGCACTCGATTTACATTCTTTATTAGCACCTCCACAGTTACTGACAAAGCCCTTTTCATGCATTTTGCATTGCCATTTCCTTTTTTATTCCTGACAACAGGTATAAAAGGACTCTGCTGGCACCCACACCCATATATCTATAGACCTATATATCTATATATCTACATCTATCTATACAGTGGTACCTCGGTTTACGAACTTAATCCTTTCCGGAAGTCCGTTCTTAAACCAAAGCTGTTCTTAAATCAAGGCATGCTTTCACTAACGAGGCCTCCCGCCACCGGTGCCCTTCCACCGTTCGGATTCCGTTCGTAGACCGAGGTAAAGTTCACAACCGGAATACTACTTCCGGTTTTGCGGTTCTTATACCACATAGTTCGTAAACAGGGCTGTTCTTAAACCAAGGTACCACTGTATCTGTATCTGTATCTGTATCTGGATGACACAGGGTTTCTGTTTTCCCCTGTATTCTTAAAAAAAAAAAAGACTTTCATGAAATATGTTAAAAAATAAATCTCACACAGGGTGTCCCCACCCCCACCCCGCCTGCCTTCCTGAAAACTCAGTGTCCCCGTGCATATGGGGTTTGGGTGGCCTATGGAAATTGATTTACGAGTCAACCACTTTTCTCTTTTCTTGCTATCTCTCGCTTGAGTGGTTTGTAGGCCTTGGCCCTTTCGTTCACTCGAGGAGAATAAGGTTGTCTATGGAAGAGGTCAGCGTTTCAAATTGGTAGAGTTCAACGGCACAAATGACACAGAACTGACAAGAAAAGACAGACAGTTTGTGGCAGCCGTGTGTGTGTGTGTGTGTACCATTGCTGGTCATGGACTGCATAGGCCTTGCCTTGGTTTTTTTTTTTTGCTTTGTAATGGGGACTTGGCACCAAAATGAATTAAATAACAGGCTTAAAGACTATTGAGGGAAGGCCTGAATGCAAATCAAAGATAAGTAGAAGTTTTCTTTCCTAAAAGAGGGATGATTTCCTCCCCTCTCCCTCTCCCCTCCCATTCCATATCTTCGCAGGCAGGGTCTGCATGTTAAACATGATTTAGAAGGCATTATTCCGGGATCCTTTTCATCAGGTTTCTGCAGCGATTGCCTATCTTGGCCTATGATTAATGATCTGCTGTGCAATTTGGAGCCTATAATGACTCAACAATCCACACACAAAACTATATAGTTGCATTCCTTTTGCAGATTTGCCAAGCTGTTACCAAGGGGCCCACAACCCAGACGGATTGTTGGAGAGATAGTAAAGCATTTCGGCAAATGCCATTCTGCCCTTATCTTGCCGTGGAGTGTGTTGGGCAGCAAGCTCATTTACAAAATTCAAAGCCCAGATTTCAGTGGCTTCTTTTCTTTTACTTTTCCACTCTTCCTCCCCCCTCATCCCACCCCCTGCTACCCTGTCCAAAAAAAGGGAGGGGGACACCGCCCGCCCGCCCCACACAAACCCAACAAAATCAGGACTTGAAATAATTGTTTAAAAAGGCTGGTTAGAAAAGAGCCCAGCGTATGGCCCCTTAGTGATTATGCCGACAAAATACTTCCTTTGTTTCCAAATTTCAAATCTGATTAATTGAGGCCTAATGCTTTTAATGCCATTTGAAAGAGAAAAGTTAATCTTGCGAAGCCCAGGGCATAAACATAATCTGAAAATCTCAACAGATTTCAAAACATACAGGCCTTATTATAATTTCACTTGTAATTCTTGAGTAGATGGTAACAATTTCATTAAAACACTCATTTAAATATATATCTGCAGGGAGTCAAAATGCTTACACAATTTGCTGCTTTTAAAATAAAGAAAAGGAACTCTGAGAGAGGATTGTGCAATATAGCTACCGTGTGTGTGTGTGTGCGCGCGCGCGCACGCTAGATGAAAATATTTGAAGATCATATCTGGGAGAAAAGGATCCTGTGTAGCCAAAAGTGGAGAGGGAAAGTGGAGGCAGTGTTAAAGATTCCTTCTTCTGGTTTTCCCTACCCTGAAGTATCCCCCCCCACACGCTCTATCAATGTTTAAAAATTCAAAATTTTAAAATATAATCCATAAAGGAATGCCTATCTCATCTTAGTATTTATGGAAGACATTTAGAGAGGCTTCTAACATTAAGTATTAGTATTATTGTGCATGCTCACTGCTTTGAATGCATATATATATTAATATATATATTATATATTATATATTAATGTAATGAATGCTTGGATGTTGTGCAACTGTGAAAAATGTGAAGAATTTGCTCCTGTGTTTTGTCTCACTGTAAGAGCCACCTGGTTTTGAGACTTGGGGTGAGCAAATCCTGGTGGGCAACGTAAGATGGACAATTGGTCTGTCCAGCTCAGTATTCAGCACCACCATTACTCCACGGTTTCAGATTAGAGTCTTTTCTATCCTGGACATATCAAGATGCTCTATGGCTGAACACAGGGGGCATTTGCAGACCCCATCAATATTTTCAGCTAGGACTCAATCACACACAATTCAGGCTGTGCAACTGTAATGGATTAGAGGTTTTTGCACAAGAACCCGCCCCCGCCCCCAAAAAACCTGACTTTGTGCAATAGGGAAAGTGAGGCGAGAATGACTGGAAAGTGTGGGATACCACTTTGGTGCCACATCCTCTAACCTCCCTGCAAAAGAAAAAATAAGACCAAATGCTCAATAAATAGCTGGCTTCATTTCATCTCCCCACAAACCAATCGGGATGAATGCTCATATGGAAGCAACCAGGGAAGCTTTGATAGAAGCCACAAGAGATAGAAGGGAGCAATGCTGAGTTTGCCTGACAAAAAACACAAAGACCTAAGAACTGGGAGCATGGAGCTGTCCAGCCACAGCCGCTGAGCCATCCATTGACTAAACCAGACTCCTGAGGAACAAGTTTCTATCAAGCTGGGTAGCACAGATGCTGCTGAATTCACAGCTGAGGGGACTCCTCCAACTCAAAATGTTGCACATCATCTTTAGCCAGGCCAAGACCTCTCAGAATTTGGGCCTGGCTTGAAATGGGGTTTGCTCCTTTCCCTGAAGCCAGTCTACCCTTCCTGCATGGATGTAACAAAGATAGTTCCCTGAAATCTGAAAGCCTCGACAATGAGGGCTTCAGATTCCAGGGAAACTTTCAGATGCATGTGTCTATGTGCAAAGGCCTCCTGACTTCAGATGTTCATGTTGTACGAATGGGTATCTGGGGAGGCACATCCCATGTCAGAGCCAGGCCGCTCAGCACCATCCTGTTGAACAACACGGGAGTGAATAATGTCCCAACTGGGCTAATGTTGACTATAGTAGGCAACCAGCATCAATGGATTTCACTTTATCTTATAGTCTTCAAATGGCACAGTGTCACCTGCTGTTATTTAAGGATGTCACTGCCAAGTGTGGTGAGTTTTATGCTGGCTGCAGAGGTAGTAGTTCCTGGACCAGTAGCAGCAGCAGAGGGGCTCCTCAGAGAAGCAGCGGAAGGGGCAATTCCTGCAGTGGCTGAAAACCTAGTGCATTCTGGGACTGGTGCACAAAAGAACTGCAACATTTCAAAGAAAAAGCAGGTGGCAGCATAGTTGGTGAAAATTTCTGCCTCCCCTCAAATGGTTTCCGGGGGGGGGGGCATCTGTGTGTGGAGGGGTTCAACATACACAAAAGTTCGGCTCAACCGTCTTATTTTTACAGCAAAGACATTGACAGGGCATGCTGCCAGAAATACCTCATTCATCCAGCTTTCTTTTTTTCCACCACATTCTAAATTCCTATACTTAATGTGTCACATGTACAAGGCTATCTATTGACTCTCCATCCGATAACATGACTCTAACAGGTACACACTAATGGAAATCAAACAATTTGAATTGATAAAGAAGCCTCTTTCCTTTAAGGGAACCACCCCCATACATATTGAGAACACCAATATAGGCTCGGCAAAGAGTTCTCTCCCCACACCGTTATTGCTACCCACCCTGATCCTCCTGGGCTCCCAGACTTAAGAGATGGGCGCTAGAGAGAAAAAGGGAAACAGGGGCAAAGCTTTTGCTGCAGTTGTTTGGGCTACAGATCCTAGGTAAATGACAAGGATTTTTTTTCCCTTTTAGAAAAAGAACACTCCCAACACACATATTTCAACTAAGCGAAAGCCCAGCGGCTAATGCCCCCTCCCTTTTGTGTGCCTGTTTGAAGCGTATTCTCCTGAGTTGACAAGCACGTGTTTTGGAAACCATTGAAAAGTTTGGGTCATAAATAGAGGAGACCGTTTGGCTTAAATGTTGCTAGGGAATACCTGGCAACAAGCAACAATAGTTCTTTTAGAAGGTCCAGGGCAAACAGTGACCGTGGTAATGGGGTGGGCTTAAGGGAGGCTGCTTGCCCAAAGCCCCTCCACTCACACAGAGCCTTCAGCATTGGTCTGTGTTCCGGAAATTCCACACACAAAGCCCCCCATTCAAGGGGAGGTGGGACAATGCATGTGCTTTTTAGAGAGGGGGGGGAAAGGAGGAGGCCTTGATGAGGGTGGGTGCTTTTTTGCTAAAAAAAAAAAAAAGCAAGCTCTCCCCCCCTTTTTTTGCAAAGAACTAAGGGAGGCCCAGAAAGTGCTAAGTTTGTAAAAGAAGCTGAAAAGATTCAGAACGGGAGCATAAAGGAGCCAGGGAATGCCCTGTGAATTTTGAACAGAGAGCAGAAAAGGGACTCTAAAAAGCAATTAGTGATGCTGCTCATAGATGAAGAGGGAGTTTGGAGGGAGTGGGGAGGCATTAAGGGGCAGGGGGAAATTACACTCATTTAGTAAAGTACTAAAGAGAAAGAAGGAGGGAGATTGACGTCTCCTGGAATTTGTATAGCGAAAGCAGACACACAAATAGCAATGCACAGCATCTAAGTACAGGAGGCCGCACTGAAGCTAAAGACGCATGCCAAGATGGCCTTTGGATTCGTTGCCAGGGCCCTCACTTGTTCCTGAAAAGCACCATGGAGCAGCTAGACGGGAGGGAAACGAGGCTTCTTTGGCCTCAACGCAGCTATTCTGGCTCAATATAAATGTCAGTGGCCGAGATCTGAAGCAGACCTGCTTGATGAATTGGAGCAGTGGCAGATTCATCAGCGCAGGGCCCGTTCATGATAGTCACGGTCATGCCCTCTCACAGCCACACCCCATCTACAATTATACTATCATCTTATAATCAGACAATAAAAATATTTAGGGATGCTTTGCAATAGTCAATGCAGATCCCCATGGGTTGTGTTTCAGCTATATCTGCGATGCTCTATGCACACGCTTGGGAAATGATCCGGGTGCTCCAAATGGCCTCGGTCCAGTATACCTAAAGGAGCGTCTCCACCCCCATCGTTCTGCCCAGACACTGAGGTCCAGCACTGAGGGTCTTCTGGTGGTTCCCTCACTGCGAGAAGCAAAGCTACAGGGAACCAGACAGAGGGCCTTCTCAGTAGTGGCGCCCACCCTGTGGAACTACCTGACATTTAGAAGACATCTGAAGGCATCCCTGTTCAGAGAAGTTGTGACATTTTAATGTATTTTTAATCTTTGCTGAAAGCTGCCCAGATGGGCGGGGTACAAATATCATATTATTATTATTATTATTAGTTTTCTGTGAGGTTCTATTGTATGTAACAAAACTTGTACATTGTTCTCTTGAAACGCCTCATGTTTTCAGTGTTCCTAAATGCTTAGCTCTGGATCAGACTGTGGCTAACCCCCCCCCCCTCCTTCACGCTGATTGGGTGGCTCTAGGACGCTGGTGACAGGGCTCCTGCAGGGACTCTGTTGTAGAAATAGGTAACAGGTCTTCAACCTTCCAAGACCCTGGACACTACACCACTTGGCAGGAGGAAGTTCCACTTCCAAGTCATTAGCCAAACGCAAGCCTTCAAAGGGATTCTGAGCTGCTAAATGTCTCAGGGCCAGCTATGCACATATGATGGTAGTCTGGGTGCAGATCTGACACAATAGAGAAACAAATGCTAATGTTGTTTACTTGCATGGGGTGGGGGTTGTGCCTATCAATGCTATTTTGAATGGAAAGAGGCTACTAACATGGACTGAGTGCTTTTTAAGGGATGCGGGTGGCACTGTGGTCTAAACCATTGAGCTTCTTGGGCTTGCTGATCAGAAGGTCGGCAGTTTGAATCTGTATGATGGGGTGAGCTCCTGTTGCTCTGTCCCAGCTCCTGCCAACCTAGCAGTTGGAAAGCAAGCCAGTGCAAGTAGATAAATAGGTACTGCTGCTACGGGAAGGTAAATGGCCTTTCTGTGCACTCTGGTTTCCATCACGGTGTTTGGTTGCGCCAGAAGTGGTGTAGTCATGCTGGCCACATGATCCGCAAAGCTGTCTGTGGACAAACGCTGGCTCCTTCAGCCTGAAAGTGAGATGAGCACCGCAACCCCATAGTCACCTTTGACTGGACTTAACCGTCCAGGGGTCCTTTTTAGTAACATGGATAGGGTGTTTCAGGCTGGATAAGCAGCATACAGAATTGTTTTTCAAAAGGGCTCCTCACACAACCTTTCATAAGAACATGAGAATTACCTCCATGGATTGTTACAGGAGACCACCAGATGTCTGTGGAAAATTCACAAGCAAGACACGAAGATGATGGCCACAGTGCCCCCAGAATTTAGAATACAGAGGTATATTGTTTCCAAGCATGGAAGCTGTGTCCAAGAGAAAGGTCAAGTGCCTGTTTTGGATGGGGTTCTGAAGCAGGTATGTAGTCTGAGAATACCTCTTGATCTAGCTTTGTCATATGACCTACTACTGAACTATGGCCTTTCCCGGTAGCATTTCAGTATTTTTAGAAAGCACTGCCAATACTTTTCCATTGATCTGTCTTTGGGGGACTGGGATTAAGCCAGTAAAATTAGGCTGTTGATGTGTTTTTAGCAGTTTAAATGTTATGACTTTTCATTATGTTTTAGTGGGCTTTTTGTATTTCCTTTCTAGCTCTTAGGTTGTGGTGGAATAAAAGAGTACGTAAAGAAAATACGATTGACCATGCAAACAAAAAATGTCACACATGCAGAACTAGCTAAATCAGGAGTTGCTACTTGCTCAGTTATCTGAAGTGGATACAGTTGGCAGTATCTGGCCATGTAAGCTCCAGAAGGATCAGTCCCTTGCATAGCATTATACAGTTTTGTTCTAAATAATGGCAATGGCTGCACATGTGCACACTTGGCCTCAGGTTTTCAGTTGCATTGCCTCATTCCAGCAAGAAGGATCCTTTACTTGGAAGATGGCTTCTATGCATGCAGAGGCACAGTTCCATTGGCAGCCGCAAGATAATCCCGATCTAAACTTGGGAAGGACCACAGCTCAATGGCAGAGCATCTGCCTTGCATGCAAAAGATCCCAGGCATAGTCCTTAGTGTCACCAAGTAGTGCAAGGTGAAATTCCTGCTTGAAGCCTTGAGTCACTGCCAGTCAGAGTAGGCAATATTGAGCTAGATGGGCCAATAATCTGAATGTATAGGGCAGTTTTCTATGTTCCTCCACTGACTTGGCTGGATGTGTCTTTTGATGTGTTGGGGGGTATTTAACTCAATCTGGGATCACTCATTTTTGACTGTGACTAACCCCATATGGGGACACTGTGGGTTAAACCACAGAGCCCAGGGCTTGCCGATCAGAAGGTCGGCGGTTTGAATCCCCGCAACGGGGTGAGCTCCCGTTGCTCGGTCCCTGCTCCTGCCAACCTAACAGTTCAAAAGCACGTCAAAGTGCAAGTAGATAAATAGGTACCACTCCGGCGGGAAGGTAAACGGCATTTCCATGCGATGCTCTGGTTCGCCAGAAGTGGCTTAGTCATGCTGACCACATGACCCGGAAGCTGTACGCCAGCTCCCTCGGCCAGTAAAGCAAGATGAGCGCCGCAACCCCAGAGTCAGCCACGGCTGGACCTAATGGTCAGGGGTCCCTTTACCTTTAACTCCATATGACGAGAACTAGACTGAAGCCAACGTACACATGGCCAGTCCATTTCTTCTTGATTGCACTGTTATTAATGGTCACAAGACACAATGTTGTGGGAACATAGGAAGCTGCCTTATATCAAGTCACACAATTGGTCCATCTGGCTCACTATTCTCTTTGCTAACTGGCTGCAGCAGTCCAGGGTTCCAGGCAGGAGACTCTCCCAATGCTACCTTGGGACCTTCTGCTTGCAAGGCAGACATTCTATGACTCAGTTAGGGACCTTCCTCCGTCAGGAACAGTGGTTTGTTTGTTTTTTCACATTCTCATTTAGTTCCCCAACCTCCCCTCTCCATTTCCTTCAGCTTTGTCTTTCCAATATCACTAGTCTGGAAAACATGGAGTCTAAGGAATGAAAATTTCAGTACCATAGACAGCACTGGACACAGTCCTTTTTTCTTTTTGGTACTCTAATTTCAGAAAGGGAGGGAGGGAAACTTCAACCATTATGGAAAGTGCTTTTCAAAAAGAGAAAATGCATGACCAAATAACACTCAGATGGTTCCATAACAGTCTCATCAAATGTTAGTGGAATGGACACCAGACTGCTTTGGGCTAAGGAAACTTCCCATGCCATTTGTCTTACTGAAGAATCACCTGAATGACTTTGAAGACAGCATTCTAGAGGAGGTAGTTTGAGTCTTGGTCTTAAAAAGAGGGGGAGGGATTGTTGTTTGCTTTGCAAGACTAACATTGGATATAATACAAAGATCCTTGACCAGTGCACATAATAAATTATGGTATTGTACAGATAAGGCTAAGTACCCAGGATGCTGTACTGGTATAGCAATGCTGCGCAGCCAATTGTGCCAGAGGACCATGGCCGAAAAGATGAAGAGAGGGAATGTGGTGGGAGAGGCTGGGCAAATAGAAACAGCCTGAGCACAATCATATGCAACTGTATTCCACAGTCAGAGATTGCTTGTAATACAAATAAATTGTCTAGTAGCACCTTAGAGACCAGCTAAGTTTGTTCTGAGTATAAGCTTTGTTGTGCATGCATGATACCTGAAGGTATCTGAAGAAGTGTGCATGCACACTTATACCCAGAACAAACTTAGTTGGTCTCCAAGGTGCTACTAGACTATCTATCTATCTATCTATCTATCTATCTATCTATCTATATCTATCTACCGTATTTTTCGCCCTATAGGACGCACTTTTCCCCCTCCAAAAATGAAGGGGAAATGTGTGTGCGTCCTATGGGGCGAATGCAGGCTTTCCCGGGCTTCTTGCAGCTCCGCGCCACCCTCCGGATACCGGCGCAAAGCTGCGCGGAGCTCCGGAGGGTGGCGCGGAGCTGCCTGCGCTCCAGGGCTTCTTGCAGCTCCCCGCCACCCTCCCGATCCCGGCGCGAAGCTGCGCGGAGCTCCGGAGGGTGGCGGGGAGCTGCCTGTGCTCCAGGGCTTCTTGCAGCTCCGCGCCACCCTCCCGATCCCGGCGCGAAGCTGCGCAGGGCTCTGGAGGGTGGCGCGGAGCTGCCTGCGCTCCAGGGCTTCTTGCAGCTCCGCGCCACCCTCCCGATCCCGGCGCGAAGCTGCGCAGGGCTCTGGAGGGTGGCGCAGAGCTGCCTGCGCTCCAGGGCTTCTTGCAGCTCCGCGCCACCCTCCCGATCCCGGCGCGAAGCTGCGCGGGGCTCCGGAGGGCGGCGCGGAGCTGCCTGCGCTCCAGGGCTTCTTGCAGCTCCGCGCCACTCTCCCGATCCCGGCGCGAAGCTGCGCAGGGCTCTGGAGGGTGGCGCGGAGGTGCCTGTGCTCCAGGGCTTCTTGCAGCTCCGCGCCACCCTCCCGATCCCGGCGCAAAGCTGCGCGGAGCTCCGGAGGGCGGCGCGGAGCTGCCTGCGCTCCAGGGCTTCTTGCAGCTCCGCGCCACCCTCCCGATCCCGGCGCGGAGCTGCGCGGGGCTCCAGAGGGTGGCGCGGAGCTGCAAGAAGCCCTGGAGCACAGGCACCTCCGCGCCACCCTCCCGATCCCGGCGCGAAGCTGCGCGGGGCTCCGGAGGGTGGCGCGGAGCTGCCTGTGCTCCAGGGCTTCTTACAGCTCCGCGCCACCCTCCCGATCCCGGCGCGAAGCTGCGCGGAGCTCCGGAGGGTGGCGCGGAGCTGCCTGCGCTCCAGGGCTTCCTGCAGCTCCGTGCCGCCCCCCGGATCCCGGCGCGAGGTCCTGCGGGGTCGCAAGGCTTGCAGGCAGCAGCCTGCAGCCCATAAGCTCGGGGGATAGCAGGGAGGCGCAGCGCCGCCACCCCGCTATTCCCTGACCTGATCTGAAGGCTGGGGGGGGGGAGAAGCAAGCTTGCTTCTCCCCATCGCCAGCCCCATAAGCTGGGGGACAGCGGGGCAAGCCGCTGCCCCACGGAGGCTAGAGATGCTGTCCCTGAAGGCAGAAGAGGGAGATGGAGCGCTCTGTCTCTCTCTTCTAGCTTGGGGATGGCTGCGCAAACCTGGGGGGGAAATAAATTTTTTTTCCTTGATTTCCCCCCCAAAAAACTTGGTGCGTCCTATGGGCCGGTGCGTCCTATAGGGCGAAAAATACGGTATCTATCTATCTATCTATCTATCTATCTATCTATCTATCTATCTATTTAGACCCTGTCAGACCAACACACCTACCTACCTGAATGCTTGTAATACAGTGATACCTTGTAAATTATTGGAATAAGATTCAACATGTGGTGCCACCTTATTTTTTATTGGTAACAGTATGAGCAGCCACTATTTATACTGAACTTGACTTTAAAACATTTAGAAGAAGTAGCAGCATTGGATAATCTGTATTCTTCTTGTATCATTTATTCTGAAATTACTTATTTCTGTATTTCTACATGATGATTCGAATGAAAATGAAAATAAATCTAATAATAAACAAATGGAGAATAATGAGCTATTCAAGCATACAGTATATTCAAAACTGGGTTATGATTACAATTTTCAGAGAAAACTCTGTTTCTGATGTGGAGCTCCCACCTCTACAGCCTTAGCAAAACTGCCCTGTCCACCACCAATAGCCTTATCAAATAAAAACTTGTGAAATTGACAAGTGTCCCCCCCCCCTCTCCACAGCGAGTCTGGAGAAACCAAGTGAAACTTAAAAGGCTCCGTATGTGCCATTTCAACAATGCTTTAAAAAATTCTACCATATGGTCCAGTGCTACTCTGCACAATTCCCCCTTTGAAAGCAAACATTAGTGAAATTGACTTAAGATTTTCTCCATCTGTGCAGGCAGACTCCTGAAGTGGGGTGTGTGTATGTGTGTGTGTGTGTGTGTGTGTGCGTGTGTGCACACACACGCATGCAGGCAGGCAGGCACATGTAAGCGAGATCTATCAATGCACATTATTGGGTACTCCATCACACCCCTTCTACAAATGCTTCCCTTTCATGGCCGGATACATTTCCCACTTGAAATCTGCTTTGCAAACAGCATCCTCATGTGTTCTTTGCCTTCCTTTGGGTAAAGAAAGAGCAAGTGACAACTTGTAGGCCAAGTGACCTGTTGTTGTTGTTTAGTCATTTAGTCGTGTCCGACTCTTCGTGACCCCATGGACCAAGCATGCCAGGCACCTCTGTCTTCCACTGCCTCCTGCAGTTTGGTCAAACTCATGCTGGTAGCTTTGCGAACACTATCCAACCATCTCGTCCTCTGTCGTCCCCTTCTCCTTGTGCCCTCCATCTTTCCCAACATCAGGGTCTTTTCCAGGGAGTCTTCTCTTCTCATGAGGTGGCCAAAGTATTGGAGCCTCAACTTCATGATCTGTCCTTCCAGTGAGCACTCAGGGCTGATTTCCTTAAGAATGGAGAGGTTTGATCTTCTTGCAGTCCATGGGACTCTCAAGAGTCTCCTCCAGCACCATAATTCAAAAGCATCAATTCTTTGATGATCAGCCTTCTTTATGGTCCAGCTTTCACTTCCATACATCACTACTGGGAAAACCATAACTTTTACTATACGGACCTTTGTTGGCAAGGTGATGTCTCTACTTTTTAATATGCTGTCTAGGTTTGTCATTGCTTTTCTCCCAAGAAGCAGGCGTCTTTTAATTTCGTGGCTGCTGTCACCATCTGCAGTGATCATGGAGCCCAAGAAAGTAAAATCTCTCACTGCCAAGTGACCTAGCCATTTATATAGTGCAGCGGAGATAAGCATTTTTCACTACAAGCAGGGTAGTGGGTGGTGAACTAGGGAGAAGGAAGGACTGCTCCAATCATGGCTGTTGCCATTCTTCCCCATTCTCTGCTGCTATGGGGAATCATTAGTGCTTAGGAGAGCTGGCTCTTGGCTATCCCTAATACATTGCCTGGATCCACATTTTTGTTTCTTTCTTCCTCTCTGCGACTACAGAATTTGCCCACATCTGCAACTGACTATGAACAAAAGAAGCTACCTTGTACCACATCAGGTTAACACTGACTGGCAGCAGCTCTCTAAAGGCTCATGAAGGGGTCTTTCACATCATCTGATACCTGACCTTTTTTTATTAAAAAAAGCTGTTTATTTATTATTATACTTACAAAGCCATCCTACCATCTTATGGGGAAAAACCCAACAGCATACAGAAGACAATTTACAAATACAAATATAATAAATGGTATGTGTGTCATAGGGTGTTGAATCATTTTCAAGATGGAAACTAATAACATAGCTGTCAAGTTTTCCCTTTTCTTGTGAGGAATCCTATTCGGAATAAGGGAATTTCCCTTAAAAAAAGGGAAATGTTGACAGTTATGAACTAATAATCACATTTTTCATATTCAATTTAAAAAATATTGCATTACATTTAAAAGAGACTCTTCTGGGTACAAAATTCTAGTTAATGATTTCCAGATGTTTACCAAAAATCAAACACCTTCCTTAAAATAAAAAACAAAAAACTGGAGACGCCAGGGATTGAAGCTGAAACTGGGATAATCTGTGTGTGGAGCTATGCTCACTCCCCAAACATATCCCATTAGTGTTTGGGATGTGAGCATAGCTCAAGGGCAGAGCATGTGCTCTGCACACAGATTGTCCCAGATTCAACTTCCATCTCTGCTAATCAACTGCAGTCACTACAGTGGTACCTCGGGTTACAGACGCTTCAGGTTACAGACGCTTCAGGTTACAGACTCCGCTAACCCAGAAATAGTAGCTCGGGTTAAGAACTTTGCTTCAGGATGAGAACAGAAATCGTGCTCCAGCAGCGCAGCAGCAGCGGGAGGCCCCATTAGCTAAAGTGGTGCTTCAGGTTAAGAACAGTTTCAGGTTAAGAACAGACCTCCAGAACGAATTAAGTTCTTAACCCGAGGTACCACTGTATATTGACTCTCATCAATATAGCCACTGGTCTCTGGACCATAGTTGACTGGAGTCAAACTTACCAGTCAGAACCACAATCTCAAGTTGGTAGAAAAAACACACCTGTTTGTTGGGTGGGTGGGGAAATGATTATATGGTCCAAAGTTTCCCTACTTGCTGGAAATGTTCATTCTGTCTATTTTTTTCCAAGTTACAAAGTATTCAGAAATAATTTTGCATCAAGAGACTGATATTCTGCTTCTCTCAAACCCCTTTCCCTTCTGACTGTTCTGATAAGGGTTAACAAAATCTTTCATCTTAGAAATACTAGGCAGGTGAGTGAAAATCACCTTTGAATGTGCAGTGTAAGGTAATGCCACCTTAAGCACTTTTGGAAAAATGAACCTACACACAGGCATTTGGCATTCAACTCAACGTTGCAGTAAGTTTTTTGTTTGTTTTTTTAAAGCGAGCTTACAACACCTGTATGGAAATTGATCTCTAATCTTTCCTATTCACTTACAGGATTGTGTGGAGTTCAATCAGGCTCCATAAAGGGTGGTGGCAACTCTTATTTTATATTTTATTTAACAGCTCAGCCTGAGTGTTTGTTTTTGAAAGAACGGTGGCAGTGCCAGGAAGGGCACTAAACTTTTTTTTTTTAATCTACACGCTTGATAGGACAAAGCAGGTGCACTACAAAATTTCCGACATTCTCTGCAGAAGCTGTAATCCCTGCCTTACCACAGACAAGCCACCTGCCTTCAGGAAGAGAGATAATTCAGGTTCCAAGTGAGTTCAGCTTTAGGTGTCTCCTGAGTAAAGACTGATAAACGAGCCACAGTACAACACGACTGGGGGCTGTGTCAATAGATCAATATTTGATCGCCCAAGGCGGCCGTCTTTGGATTCTCCTTAGTATACGGTTGTTGAACTTTAAGTCTGAACTTTAAGTGTCCTCAGTAGGTCTTATACACCTGTAATTTGGGACTCAGGGAGGAGCCAGCCTAGCTCCCATTCACATCAATAGGAACATTTCCATGGGTTTCACTGGGCTTTCTACGAGGTCACACATATCATTTTGAAAGGCACAGCTGAGATTTGTGCTCAGTGGAATTTAAAAGACACATAGTGTTGAGGTGGATTGTGGATGGATTTTTTTTTCTTTTTTCAAAAATGTGTCTTAATTTCTCATTGTCCATTGTTAGAAGACTAGAGGGGAAATTTTCTCACTGTGCATCATATTAAGTTCAATAGGTTTTTAAATTGAAGCATGGACATAAAACACAAAAAAGTATTTGGTGCTGACCTTTAAAGCCCTAAATGGCCTCAGCTTAGTATACCTGAAGGAGAGTCTCCACCCCCATCGTTCAGCCCAGACAATGAGGTCCAGCGCCTAGGGCCTTCTGGTGGTTCCCTCATTGCGAGAAGCAAAGCTACAGGGAACCAGGCAGAGGGCCTTCTCGGTAGTGGCACCCACCCTGTGGAACGCCCTCCTATCAGATGTCAAGGAAATAAACAACTATCTGACTTTTAGTAGACATCTGAAGGCAGTCCTGTTTAGGGAAGTTTTTAATGTTTGATGTTTTATTGTGCTTTTAATTCTGTTGGGAGCCGTCCAGAGTGGCTCGGGAAACCCAGCCAGATGGAGGGGGTATAAATAAATTATTATTATTATTATTATTATTATTATTATTATTATTATTATTATTATTATTATTATTTCAAGAAGGAAAACATTTCAATGACCATTTTCAAGGCTGGTCTAATGAATAAGCATGTTAAATGTTTTTAAAACAAAAATCAAAACCCATGTTTCCCTTCAAAGTGCAAATAATTCCAATATTTTGCTAAAAGAATTACCTTCTTATATATTATTATATAATAGTAGTAATTGAAATAAAAAATAAGGCAATTATAAATCATATATAATATCTACTGCATTGGGTCAAAGGGCAGCATCAGCTGGGTCACTTGGACCTAGCAGCTGATTGTCTGAGGAAATAAGATGCTGGTCTTGCATCTGTTGACTGGAGTCAGGCTGTTAGACCAGATGGACCCTTCTCCTGATCTAGGAGAGCTTTTCTTATGTTGGAGGACTAGTTCCGGTAACTGGGAAAGAAAAGAAGGAGAGATAAAAGTCACACCAGTGAGGAAGCCCATACCGACTTGAAACAACAAGACACCTCTTTCAGTGCAGGTCTTTTGCAGTTCTGTAGGAGAAGGGAGAAAGTCAGAGGAGCTCCGCATCGCAAGAATGTGTGGTTAAATAGGTATAATGAGTTCACTAGAGTACACCATGACATAGCTGTTTGCAAAGTGCTCTTGACTGAGCACCCTGGTGAGTCTGTATCATTTTAATATTATGTGGCTCTGATTGATATATAACACCTGTCATAATAATTAGAAACAAATCACCTCAATTGGCAGCTATTAACTGCCCCTATATTGTGCAAATAACATTTGTTTGATTCAGTTACATGCCTCTGAATTTCTGTGTCAGCTATCAGTAATCTAATATCTCACAACTAGAGCTTCCAGTAATGCAATAAAAATATTGATTTAACTGCTTTCACTCTGGAATGATCAACACAACACAATTAAGTGGCTCCAACATCTCTCTTTGCACAAGCATATTATCTTACTGTCAGCTAAGGAGACTGCAATTTATTTTTTTAAAAATTGAGAAGTCCTGCATATGTACTGGATCTCAATTGCAGCTGATACAGATGCCCACCTTTTGCTTTTTGATTCAGGCCATTGTGGGGGGTAGGGAGCAAGATGGGAGCAAAATCCCAAACGCCACAAATATTTCTACTTATGCCTGAACTCATTCCAGACAACTGGCACTCAGTTTTATTTTATAAAAGAGAAATATAAAATCAAATAATTTTAACACAATTCAATTTTTATTAATAAAATGCAAATTTTATTTAAAAATCCAATTGATTATCTCAGTGATTTTTTTCTGTTGGAGAAGAACACTGGAAAATGGGAGTAGCTTTTATTTGTTTTATTCAGCACTTAGGAAAAACACTTTTACTTGTAAAAGTAAAACAGTAAATAATTGATCCATTTAAAAAATGAAAGCACATCACACTACTTTCCACAATCCCCCAGTGACTACAGGCTGATACTAACTCCTTAAGAATCAATCCCCAGGGCACGCTAATCTGGGAGTAAGATCAATTTAACACAAGAGGGATTTATAAATCTAAAACATGCTGTAATTGGACTAGATTAAGTTTGGTTGAAGCCTTGGAGTTGTGCTAATATGGTCAGGAGGAGGGCAGGAAAATATGTCCATTTACTGTATAAAGATGCAACACTCTGGTTAAGGAACCAGAATTTGATGCCTATGATACAAACTCAAAGGGTGGAATTCAAGTAAGGTTTACCCAGAGTAGACCCATTGAAATTAATGGGCCTCACTTAGTCATGTTCATTTATTTCACTGGGGCTACTCTGAATAAAACCCAGTTTAATAGCACCCTAAGTCCCCTTTTGTGATCATTTTAGACTTCATTTTTATATATTTTTATATTGTCACAACAGCCATATGCGGCGAGTTGGTGACTAGCCCAAGGCAGGAAGTGAGCAAAAGCAATGATGACTTAAGCACACATCCTTAGAGTAATATATATTAGAGAGTGTGTGTGTGTGTGTGTGTGTGTGTGTGTGTGCGCGCGCGCGCGCATGTGTGTGTTGAAAAAAAATGTTTTAGTTTGTGTTCTGCTAAGAGCTGTGAAATTCCACAGGCTCAGAGTATTTTTTTTGTAGCCCACATAAGCTTATGCCACAATAAATCGGTTAGTCTCTTTGTGGGACCTTATTTATTGTGTTCCTTTTTGGAGGAAGGGGTCCCTATTTGGGGAATTGCATGAGAAATCAGTCTATTTCCCTAGCTCAGGTAGACCTGAAGTTCCCACTCTTGGTTCAGTTCAGAATGAGTGTTTATAGAAGACCTGGGTATTCCACCCTTTTCTGGCTCTTCAGCTGGGACCTGATCTGAACAATTGCTTCCGCATGCTTCTCCCTTCACTGGACTAGCCTTCCATGCTGCTAGCCAGACTCTCCACTGGTGTCCCTAAAGCTCCCGCCCCCCGGTTCGCTATCTCCTTTGGCTCTGGACAAGGGGGATCCAAGAGCTGACCAGGAATGCAGGCAATTGTCATGGAGACCTCCAGTCCTAAAGCTGGGATGCCAGGCTCCTAAGAGCTGTTAGTGCTGTGGAGAACTGCTGTGGAGGGAGGGTTAGGCCAAGCCATAACCTCAAGAGCCATGACTAGGCCCCACTCATAGGCTTTCCTAATGCATGGGACTATCCATGACCTCCTAAATGTTCTCTCCACATCCTCCTTACCTCCTCACCATGTAATAACCATGTAGCAACCACAAGCAGGGATGCGGGTGGCGCTGTGGGTTAAACCACAGAGCCTAGGACTTGCCGATCAGAAGGTTGGTGGTTCGAATCCCCGCGACAGGGTGAGCTCCCGTTCCTCGGTCCCTGCTCCTGCCAACCTAGCAGTTCAAAAGCACGTCAAAGTGCAAGTAGATAAATAGCAGGAAGGTAAACGGTGTTTCCGTGCGCTGCTCTGGTTCGCCAGAAGCAGCTTAGTCATGCTGGTCACATGACCCGGAAGCTGTACGCCGGCTCCCTTGGCCAATAAAGCAAGATGAGTGCTGCAACCCCAGACTCGTCTGCGACTGGACCTAATGATCAGGGTCCCTTTACCTAACCACAAGCAGACTTTGCCCGCTCTGACTAAGTTGTAAAGCAGTGGAGAAAAGAGGGGAAGAGTGTAAAGGAAGGTAAACATGATTATTCCTGGGACCCTTGGGAGTGTGTAAGGATGGGGAAGTCCACATTTAAAGGTGAACCTATCTACGTCAAATGAGATGTAGCAGGTGTTGGACTAGGCCCTGGGACACTGGGGACACAGTTGGCCATGAAGCTCACTGGGTGACCTTGGGCTAGCCAGCCTCATTTACTTCACAGGGTTGTTGTGAAGATAAAGGTGGTGAGCCCCACTTGGAGCTTTGTGGAGGAAGGATGGGATATGAATGTGAAATAATCAAGAATTTTGGGAAAGGGACAAATTCGCCAGTCTTAGAAATTCCTAAATGAAAGCTGATCTATACTTTCCTGAACGTGCCACCTGATTGAAGCCTGGTTTCCACATTCTTCTACTTTATTTTTTTATTGGCATGACAAGGAAATTACAACATTGTAAATATTTGGACAGCATCAAAATATCAGCCTTATATTTGTAGTCAGCTGAAGACCAACAAATGGAGGCTTAGCCCAGACAAAACAAAGACAGAATCAGCGGGCGGCTTCTCTGTCTGGGGAAGGTTCCATTTTGGGGATACTCTTGAATCCGTCACTGTCATTAGACATAGGTAGCGTCTCTGACATGCAGTGCTTTTTACCATGTTTAGCTGGTAGACCAGGAACAGACATATCTGAATGTGGTTTCAGAGATCCAATCCCTACAAGATTCTAAGTGGGCTTTGCTTTGAAAACATTTCATTTCACTTTTAATTTCTATATTGCTAAACACAAGGCGGTTTACAAGCTGAAGAAACAACAAAATAGACAGCCAAGATCACACATGTAACAACAATCTGATCCAATACAAAAAAAGTCTCATCTGTGTATCATCTGTGCATAAATTGTAGCAAGTTTTTCCTGTTTTCTGACACTTTCGTGGAAGGATTTTAATTGGAGTATGTAAATTTGTGGTGCAAAGTATTTCAGATTATACTGTGTTTTATGGTCTTACAAGGCTGACTGCTGTTTAAATGTGCTGGCTATGATATTTTAAATTTTTTAATTATGTATTTATATATGGCTGTTGTAGGTTGTTTCGGTTATACATTTCTGCTACCTTCTAAGGGACTTTATTTACTGAAGGATGGGATATGAATAAATATATAAACTTTTATGAGTTTATTGTACCCCTTATAAACCCCATGAGTTTATTGTAACCCTTTTCATGTATTTGAAGTTTTTGATGTTGATGTATTTTATCTGATTTGCTATTGTATTGTATTCTTTGATTTGTGTTTCAATTTTGTGATTAAATTGCTGTACATCACCTAGAGCACTCAGTTAGTAAGTGACTAATAATTATAAATAATAAAAGTAGACCCACATTCTGCAATTGTTAGAGCCAAGACTATGAACATGGATGAAACCTAATGTTCAGGGCTCTTGCAACCAAAATGAGACACAGATCCTCCAAATAAATAAACTTACAGCATTATTGTAAGGGTAAAATAGGAGTAACCCTCATAGATAGATAGATAGATAGATAGATAGATAGATAGATAGATAGATAGATAGCCTGGATTCTCAAAAAAGAAAATGAGGGTAGGATGAAAATATGATCAAGATAAATCATGCAAATCCACCCTCAATGTGCTAAAACGGGCCACACACAAAACCTAATCCTTTCAGAATGAGAGGTGTACCATTCTGAAAACCAACTCTCAGTTCTGGCTGTGTGAAGACTTACAGCAACAGGCAAATGGAGATCATGCCTGGTTGCACATTACCCCATCTCTCAGCTCCCCTACCAAGATCCAGTTTTGTATGTCGGCAGGGAACTGAAATGGATGAGGCTGTTACACTGAAGAGAGTGCAAGATCTCATGGCTAAGTAGGGTCAAGCATAGCTAGAGTTTCATCTGACCTTTCACCCATGAAAAAGCTGGTCATTCCAGGTTAAGGCTGAGGTCACCCATTTTCCCTCTGTGAGGAAACCAGCACGGCAGGGGTACAAGCTTGTCGCTGATATGGATTAAAATATATCTTATTGATAACTCTGGCACTGTCTCTAATTAGGACCGGGCACAGCTCAACTTTGGAACTATATTTTAAAACAGAGATCCACGGCAAATTGTTTATTTTTTAAATTGTGTGTATATTCATTTAGTGTGTGTAAGTATGCAAGCCTTTTCTAAACCTGTGTATTCCAAAGCTCTGATATCTGGATCACATGTCCCCCACCCCACCCCCGGATCACAGGATTTCTTTTTCTTGATCAGTTCCTATTTGCAGTGAGAAAACATCTTTCTTGCAACTGTGGGACAGCCCATCTAATAATATTGCTTCCTAGTGACCTACTCTCCCTTCTGCTCAGCTAGTTAGGACTTCAAGGATGCAAGGATGGCTTCTGGAACTTCCTTATGACTGTCAGTTGTATCATAGGGTTGCTTCAGGAAATCCCAGAGCACCCTTACTTGCTCCCTTGAATGATGATGATGGTGATGATTTCATTTACAAGTGGTTTGCAAGTATAAATGTCAATTGCACAAGCATTAAAACGTAAACACTCATAATGAATGACATAGTTAAAATGTGAAGTGAAACGGTGTTATATGGTGGCAAGGTGTTTGAGAGTAAGGTTCCTTTAAGAACTAGCTAAGAAAGAACAAGGAGCAAAGTGTTGTGGCCAGAGTAGTAAGGGAAATAGCAGAAGCTTCATTATGATGAAGGTCTTCTATGCATAGCTGTCAACTTTTCCCTTTTCTTGTGAGAAATCCTATTCAGAATAAGGGAATTTCCCCCTAAAAAAGGGAAACATTGACAGCTATGCTTCTATGTTAAAACAAGATAAAACATTTGTTGTTAGCATACAAGTTTCCATCTTTCTTCACCAATACAGGGGGAAACACATAGTACAAGGAGTGCGGTAGTGATCCACAGGGTTATTGTGAAGCCTGAAAGACTGGGAAGAAGAAAGATGGAACAGCTTAGAGTCCCAGATGTGATAGATCTTACCAGCGATGCTGCTGACAATTGGAGATTTAAGCAGCAGTTTGACCTGGTCATGGAAGCTAGTAGAGCTGTGAAGAAGATTGATAAAAGGAAGGTAGCCCTTTTATTGAATCTTGCAGGGCTCAGAGCCGGTGATTTGTTTAATGCCTTTTCACTAACTGTGGGAGGTGGGATCCAAATGTGATATTGTGCTTGACAAGTTTTGAGGAACACTACACCAAGTGGAAACAAGACTTTCGAAAGAGCCATTTTGCATCCAAGAAAACAAAGTGAGAAATGGTTTTGTCGCTGATCTTCAACAGACATGGAACTTGCTGCCTCACTGATGAGAGGTGAGGTTGTGCTGGAGATACAGGATTTCAAACTGAGAGGGATGAGGTAGAAATGGCCACTCACCTATTTCTCAGGTGGGCAGCAGTTGTAGCCCTTTGCACTTAGCCACCACAGGCCTTCAAACACAACAAGGCTTGGCTTACCATATTTTCAAGTGAAGCAATGTGGAAATGTGATTATCTAAAGAGGGGGCTCATAAGGCCAGAATTGAATACTGGAATCTAGAAACTACCAAACTGCACCACTGTTAGAGAGTGCAATTGAACTGATTCTGAGCCAACAAGTATAAAAGCATGTCCTCCCCTTGCAGCCCCTTAAAAAAGTCAACTCTCTCTCACTGGACTTGTATAATGCTTGCTAGATGTCTAAAAGTCTACTCTGTAGCATCAGTTCCATAGTTTAAATCTCTATCACGTAGATGTATGAATTTAGTATTCTTAAATTGTTAATGGAAGGGAGCAATGTTTTAGAAACTTGTCGCCCTCTCCCAAAAAGGATGAAATAAATTAAGAAAATTAAGACCATGCTTGAGTATATACTACTACACTCTTAATTTTTTTAAAAAAAGTTTTCTCTCCCACCCCAGCCCGCTCAAATCACATATTAGAAATCCCCACCGTCCTGGTTCTCTTTTCTCTCTGCACACGTGGTTAATTCAAAGAGTACTCCCAGCAAGCAGGATACAGTTTGAAAAGGGAACAAACAGATTTAAGAAAGCACCATTATTTGAAGGAGTCACTTTGCCTGCTGCAAAATTATGCCAGTGAAAAGATTTTTTTTGAGGTAAAGCACAATTAAGGTTGGCCGCTTTTGCTTAAATTAAAATAGGAGTGTAATGAAGAATCTGACTCCTTCCTCTAATTTTACAAGTTCAATGGTAATCTAACCATGCCATTCATTTACAGAAACCATTAATTTTAGTGTGTGGTTGAAAGTGGAAGGGCTTTCTTTTGCTCATTCCCCCCCTCTTCTCCCTTTTGCTCTTTGTCTGTGCACCTGTTTGTACCACTTTAGCATCCCATTTAAAAAACTTTGGGTAATCCTCTGGCACTGACCCTGGTGTGATAATACTTCTCTTATTCAGCAGCATAATTACAAAGGACAACACAGATAAAGCACATCTTTCAGTTCTACTTTCCGCGGCTGATATGACCGTTTTGCCAGTCTTCAAGGTGAATTGGTTCTGTATATAAGCTAAACTCATCAAACGGAGGGCATGTCTAGTGGTATTGCAAACAATGAAGAATTATTAGCTTTGATGCACTTTGCATTTGCAGTGGCCACCAAACTTTTGGCATAATTATTTGGTCTAAATACCTGTGTTTGCAAAAGTAAATTCTACAGAATTCAAAAGCACATAAACAAATGGTGTTAGGATCGAGCCCATCTCCCTTTGTCCCAATATGTCATTTTGTTATTCTTTCACAAGTTGGTGAAAGCTTCAGCCCTTACTCTGAAGCTGTTATACTTTGGGATAGCTCAGTTGGTAGAGAATGTGACTCTTAAACTCAGGGTAGTGAGTTTGAGTGCCGTGTTGGGCAAAAGATTCCTGCATAGCAGGGGTTTGGTCTAGATCACCCTCGTGGTCCCTTCCAACCCTACAATTCTACGATTCTATGATTCATATATAGCAAAGTGCACAGCAAAAAGCAGATAAGATTGAAGCAACTGGCCAGGCTCCTGTTCATGTAAATATTCAGCAGGTGAAGCTTTTATAACATAGTGATGCAGAAGTGGGAAAAACACACCTGTTGCATCTGCCATGCTGAAATTTGACCAGAGCATTGCTGCAAGACTAACAGATCAGTCCTATGCATTCTTCTGTAGAAGTGAGCCTCACATTATTCAATAGGGCTTACTTCAAAGCAAGTGTCATAGGATTAAAACAAAGAATAACTAAAAGATGTAACAAATTTATCTCGGCATAACCTAGGGGTTGTGTCTTCCAACTCCCACAACTCTGCCAACACAGGCAAATCTCCTGCACACAGAAACCGCCCATCTACAGTGTCCTCCCAGGGTTCAAGCTGAGTTTTTGAGCCTTCATCTATTCCACAAGTGGATCCATACCCAATCTCTCTTGACTCAGATGTTATGGAGAAATGGAGCTATTATGTACCAAAGTTGTCAGACATTGCACTAAAAAGCCTCATACAGACAAGAAAAATGGGGAGCTGGTACTGAGAGGGGCCAAACAGAGGAGTGGGGCATATACACAGCCCTATGTGTATGAACAAAAGGGACGCAGGTGGCGCTGTGGGTTAAACCACAGAGCCTAGGACTTGCCAATCAGAAGGTCGGCGGTTAGAATCCCCGCGACGGGGTGAGCTCCCGTTGCTCGGTCCCTGCTCCTGCCCACCTAGCAGTTCGAAAGCACGTCAAAGTGCAAGTAGATAAATCGGTACCGCTTCGGCGGGAAGGTAAACAGCGTTTCCGTGCGCTGCTCTGGTTCGCCAGAACCAGCTTAGTCATGCTGGCCACATGACCCAGAAGCTGTACACTGGCTCCCTCTGCCAATAAAGCAAGATGAGCGCCACAACCCCAGTCGGTCACGACTGGACCAAATGGTCAGGGGTCCCTTTACCTTTACCTTTACGTGTATGAACAATTTCATAACCTATAGATTACTACTATGGCAACCAAGAACATGGCCTGTAGGTGTTAACCATAACCACTTTAGCTACAGCCATGCATTCCAATCACCAAGGCTCATAGCCTTTCTCAGTGGTGGATCTACAATAAAATAAATGAAGCTTCAGCTTTAAGGCCCCTAATCCCAGAGGGACCCCGGAAGCGACTTTATTCATGCATGTATATAACATTTTCCTAATTGATACCCACCCCCCAATAACTTGAAAACTATAAGGCCTAAGAAATGTTTATTCACACCAGGGACTTCGACGTGTTAGATAATCCAGTACAGCAATTTTAATCAAAAACTGAGATGTAGTAGTTGATTTTTTTAAAAAAAATGTGCTGATCTGTCATGGAACAATCCCACTGAAGAAGGTAACATTGGTTACCCAGACCTTGTTGCTGCTTGCAAAGGGCCCACCATAATAGTTCAAGCTTCAGGGGCCCCCAAATGTAGCTCCACCCCTGGGCTTTATTTCTATGAACTACAAAGAAGGACTAATATTTGCTATATGCTGGCATGATGTGCATGGGATCCCACTCTAACACAGGCATTCACATAACCAAAGAGCACAAAGTGAAAGGAGCAGTGAATGGGAAGCACAACCCAAATGGTGTTGAAAAAGTGGAGGGTGCTGATTCAGTGTGGGAAGTCAACTAAGTTGTAGTGGGGCAAATGCAAGTTCAGCAGAGTCTGTTGCATACACCACAAAAGGACAACCTGTCAGCAGTAGAGCACATGCCTGGTCTGCATAAGATCTCAGGTTCAATACTAGCATCTTCACAATGAATGAAACCCAGGTAACCAAACACAGTACAGAAACCAATGGTCTGTCTCAGCATAGCTTCATGTTTGGTATGATCACATCACTTGAACATCTCTCTTTCTCTCTCTCTCCCCCCCCCCTCTCTCTCCCTCCCTCCCTCCCTCCCTCCACAAAATGACACATACAATGGCATATACAGGGTCAAAGGGAAATTTCACAATATCTCCATGCATCTTTCTTTGGGAAAAGGAAGGGCTTATTGCAATGGATGGGCAAACTTTCAAAGATCTTGCACAGTTAGGATAATTATTTAAAAGTTTGGCATCTTCTCAGAACCTCTGTAGGGTAAAACCTCACTTATAGTAAGAGGAGCTATTATGGTCTGACTTATGGCCAGCTGGCAGGGCTGAAAATGTTAAGAATAGCTTCTTTAAAGGTTATTTCACTGCTTCTAGTTCTGGGTTCAGCTGAAACGTGGGTTGGAGGATCATAGATGTGAGTTGAGGAAAAACAAAACAGCATGATTCTGGTAAACCACATTTGGGGGGGATGGTGCTAGTTCTGACAAAGCTTTAAGGCTGAAATACTATACACCTTTACTTGGCTGTAAACTCCATTGAACTCAGCACGATTCACTTCTAATAGCATAGACTGAGTGTGTGAGATAGCTATTCAAAGTTTTCAAGCCGCTTTCAAAGGCAGCCCCATGTACAGTGATTTACAGTAGTCTAACCTGGAAGTGAGGGCTTTGTGGTTAACCATGGCAACTTCCATTATCTCTAAATATGGTCACATATGCTGTATCAGCCAAAGCTGGTAAAAAGAGTCCCAGCCCTTGCTGCCATCCAAGCTTCCCCAGTTATGCCAAGTCCAGAAGCATGTTCTTTTTTTAATAATGATGGAAAGTAACTATTATACATGTATTGCAATTCAATGTCCGCTGCCTTTGAACAGGGGAAAACTTATAAATGAATAAAGTCAAATAGATACCTTCCAGCACTGCAATGACAGCATGTGAAGGAACACAATCATTTTGCCAAATGATAATTCCCCTTTTGAGGTCATAATCAAACCTTGCAGGGACAGACTTGTTTCTCTTTTCTTCCATAGTCACAGCAACTGATGAACTTCATTGCCCTGTCAGTGATTCCTTTTTGCTTCAGAGCCCCCAGTGGTATCCTCTCCCTCCTCCTAGGTGGACTCTACACACGTATAAAAAACACTGTGAACGTTTTGAAAAATACATTGAATTTTGCATAGCTCACTATCGCCATCTAGTGTCACATGTGCATATTGCACTTTACAACACATTTACAACATTTTATTTGCAGTTGTAGAGCTGAGTCCCCTGTTTTGAATCTTCAGTCACACTCTAGCATGACCAATGAACAGCCCTCTAGGCTATATGGAAAAGCTTTAATTCTCCATAACTGGGATTGCTCCTGGGGTCAAAAGGCAGAAAGAAAAGTTTTAGCCCCTATTCCACAACTGTCACACATGCAACCCTTCACTTTCTCTCGTGGGAAAAAGTAAAGTGTTGCATTTGGGGACATTATTAAAGTCAAGGCAAAGCTCCCTTCCCCCGAGACAGGGCTCCCACAGAAGAGAGGCAAATGTGGGGGGTGGATCTGAAGGGTTGCTTTCTCCCATAAGAAGTCTTGCTCACTGGTTAAGATCTTCATCTGATTGCCTCAACCAACCAAAGTTAGGCACTAACTGGCAACAGGGCCTCCTATCTGGGGGTGCCCCATTTGTGGAATAGTCTCTTCCTAGGGAAATTTGTCTGGCACCATCTCTTTTGTAAAAGACTATTAACCAATAAGGGTCAAGGGTGGCGCTGTAGGTTAAACCACAGATCCTAGGAATTGCTGATCAGAAGCTCAGCAGTTCGCATCCCCACGACAGGGTGAGCTCTCGTTGCTCGGTCCCTGCTCCTGCCAACCTAGCAGTTCGAAAGCACATCAAAGTGCAAGTAGATAAATAGGTATCGCTCTGGCAGGAAAGTAAATGGCGTTTCCGTGCACTGCTCTGGTTCGCCAGAAGTGGCTTAGTCATGCTGGCCACATGACCCGGAAGCTGTACGCCGGCTCCCTCGGCCAGTAAAGCAAGATGAGCGCCGCAACCCCAGAGTCGGCCACGACTGGACCTAATGGTCAGGGGTCCCTTTACTTTACCTTTATTAACCAATTAATTTCCCCAGGTCGTTAAACTTTTCTCGTTATTCTGTGGTTGTGCTTTGCAAAAATCTGATCTTACCTACTGAATCGGATCTTATCAGATGTGCAGAAAATCTGAAATGAGATTTTGCTTAACTGAGCTTCAATTCAGTGGGCAAGATTGAGAAAAGCTATTGGACCCATTGGAATGAATCAGTACACAAAACGACCAAAATCTGGGTCAAGCAAAAGTGTGGGTGAGCCCGTATTACAGTACTTTCTTAGTTGCATTGTATTTTACGATGGTTATTTTATGTTATTCATGGGGCCCCTGAGGTTAAAAAGCAGGGTTTTAGTGCTTTAAACACAATAAAAAAATAAAAAATGCATTAAACCCCTTTAGAGCACCTTGTAATATACAAGCTTCTCTGCATGCACACCATTATACCCCTTTAGAGCACCTTTATACCCCTTTATACCCCTTTAGAGCACCTTGTAATATACAAGCTTCTTTGCATGCACAGGCATTTTGGCAGTGAAATATAGTTGCCCTCCAATGATTTAACGTAATATTTTGATGGTAAGAGTACTTTTGCAAACATTTATTTTTTAAAGTCGCTTCATACACATGGCTGACTACTGCCCAAGTAAAGTTTGCGTCACTACTTTTTGACACACATTTATTAGCTGTGAAGTTCAGAGGACCAGCAACTCCCTATGAATGACTGTTAAATCAATACCAAACAATGCAGCATTTGGGGACATCTGAAGTTGCATTTTTTACAAGACATAGACTATTATACAATTCAACCACTTTGATGCATGTATAACATTTGCCGGTGGAAGAAAAGGGAGCCCCTGATGGTTTTTTGAAACAGTGGTTGTATTATTCATGCGCTAAGCTAACCCTCTTCAGCTGTAGAACCTTTGCAGCACCAACAAGTGTACTAAACACACACACACACACACACACACACAAACTCAACACACACAAAAACCCCACTTGCTTCTTTTAAAAAAAATATGAGTATTGACATTCTTGTGCAGCATTAGGAGAGCTAATTTAGCTTCCAGTTCTAAGATTTTTTTTTTTTTTAATCTATAGCCAGTAATTATTGGCATTCAGGGGTACAAAGGAAGAAAACAAAGGCCACAAATTCTAGCACATTCATGTGGGATTGGGAGTTGAATTAGGATCTTCACACCCCATTGAATTATCAGCCCCCCTATTAGAGCCTTATTAAAATGGTAATGATTATATGCCAGCTATAGGCAGGCTGCCCGCACCTGTCAAAAATACCCCGATTATCCTGTTCATTCAACTGTCTGGCTCTTGAATTTATGTCTCAGGTTTACTCCACTGTGAAGTCGTCCCCCCCCCCCTTCCTGGCCCTGTGCTCAACACCACTTTAAAAAAAAAAAAAATGAAAGAAAAGATACAAGAACAAACACTTCCGCAGAGATGACAGTAAATCCTCTCTGATTTACTGCACCCATTGCCCATTTCATGTTAGCGTATCTGGCATGGTAATAAAAGGATATACAATTTCACTGGATTTAACTGCAACGAAGAAGAAAAATTAGAAAGGCAAATGAAAAGCTTTTTTTTAAAAAAAAGATTGATTAAAAAGCACTCTAATTTGAAGATCAAAAAATTCCACAACTACCACTCCTATAGCCTACAAGTCTTCTTCACCAACTAAAGATGTAGGCTTTTATTAGCTCTAAAATCAGGCTCACAATAAAACTGGGCGAGTTTCAGCTTTCATTCCCCCTGCCTCCCACCCTACAACACTACAATGTTAAGGGAAAGGCAATATTGGAAACTAAATGCCGCAGCTCAGTATGAAGGCATAGAAGCTCCATGGTACAAAGAGACGTTTTAATTATATAACACACATAGACACCCCTCATGACTTCAACAACAGTTCACCATATTGGAGAAAAATTGAGCCTGATTCATTAAGAAAACTTGTAATAGCTTATTAGATATTTTTGAAGATTTTGTTTTTACCCTGCCCTTCAGCCCAAAACAATTCCATTAGTGAGTTATGAAGATCAATAATAAGGCAATATCTCTGCTTTAGCATTCCTACCTTTAAGAAACTACAACTTTCGAAAGACAAAAAATATTATGTTTGTTTATTCGGCTTTTCCAGTGCTTCTGAAGGCAAGGATTGTATAAAGCAGAGGTGACAGAAGATTCCAAGCAGGAAACCATTACCATACTTGCCCTGTGCTGGAATGTTGGGCCCCCATTATAAAGTAAACCTTCTTAGCCTTTAGATTTCAAAAAAAACAAACCCTCATTATCAGATGTTCCTACTAATCAGTGCATCTTGAAACATGTGCATGCTAAATTTAAAATTTCTGTTGGCCTGAAAATACCATTTACTCCACTATTTTGAGGGCACAGACTTCCAGAAGTCTCCCTTTCAGATTACTGCAGGGCCGCTTCTGGTTTCTATAATAAATTTAGCTTCCTGGCTTATGGTAGCAAAGCTCAATGGAAAAACTTCAGACAACAATTTCGAGGGGAGGGGGGTATATTAGCACCTTCTTTTTAAACTGTTAGTATATTGTGGGGGAGGTGTATGCCAAATTCCAGTCTTTTGGGTGGCCAGGAAATAACTGTTTTTCCAGTAACTGGTGTGCTTTGGCCTGTGCAGGTTCTAAATGCTAAGTGCTCTGGTTCAGGTATGAATAACTTGTGGCTTTCCAGGTGACACCTGAACTACAACTCTCATCATCCCTGGCCATTGGTCATGCTTTCTGGAGCTGATGGGAAGTTGTAGTTTAGGAACATCAGGAGGGCAAAGGCTCCTACATCTCCTCTAACAAATCTGATACCTCCGGTGAGTGAGTGAGTGAGTGAGTGAGCGAGCAAGTGAGATCAAAGCCTTTTCATTTTGCAGGCAATGACCGATGTACGTGGATCCAACTGATGTGTGGCTGGGGAACCATGCACATTGCGTCGACCCAGAACTGGCTAGAAAGGGGGTGAAGATTAGGGTGGGGGCATAAGGGGGTTTAAGGGGGCGGAGCAGGTTTATGTGCACTCTGCCATTGCGCATGATGACCCAAAATGCAACCCCTGCACAAATCAGGGGTTGCCTTATACGAGTAATCTAATATGATTATTAATACTATTCATTAAGTACTTTTCACACCCTTCCTCCCCAAAACACAATGCATTTGAAACATTTTCAAAAATTAAGAACATCTAAAAACAGTCACATATCCTCTCAGCTAATTATCTGAAAGTTGACAGAATGCCTGGGTAAACAGGAATGTTTTAAAATTTCTCCTAAATGTTGATAATTAGAGAGACAGACACACCTCAACAGGGAGGGCGTTCTGTAATTGGGGAACCACTACTGTGAAGACTCTGCCACAGGTCAGGGACATCAACAGGACCTCCCCTGCCAACTGTAGGGCCTGGGGTACTGGTTGAGGCGCTGTTTTAAGTATTTAGGTCCCATTCCATTTAGGGCTTTGTATGCTAAAACTAACACTTTGAAGTGGGTCTCATAGCTCACTGACAACTAGTATGGTGCTCTCAGAACCTGTGACATATGGTCCCATTGCTGACCCACTTACCAAACTAGTATGGCAGCTGTATACTGCACCAGCTGTGGCTAGGACATCTTCAAGCATGGACCCACAAGAGCCCATTGCAGTAGCCCAAGAGGCTACTGCATGGACAGCTGAGGCCAGCTTACCCCAGTCCAAGGAACAGATATAATTGGTGAACCAGCCTAAGCTGGACATAAGCATTCCTTGCCACAAAAGCCATTTGGAACTCCAGTGACATTTTGGAATCCCGGACTACTCTCAGACTAGGAACTTGTTCCTTTGAAGGAGTGCAACCCTTCCCAGAACAGGTGGTCCATCTAATTCCTGGACATGGGAACTGACCAGCCACAGAACCTCTGTTTTATTAAGATTCAGCCTCATTTTATTAGCCCCTATCCAGCCCAATACTGATTCCAGGCACCAGTCCAATATCTTAACGGCCTCTCCTGAATGGAGAAAGAGGAGAGCTGTGTGCCATCAGCATACTGTGTGCCAGTGAGAGATCAAGGAAAATAAACAGGGTCACACTCCTCCTGTCTCTTTCCTGATAAAGGTCATAAATCAGAGTGACCAAGGCTGCTTGAGTGCTAAAACCTGGTCTGAAATCAGGCTGAAATGGATCTAGACAATCTGCTTCCTCCAGGCAACACCTGCACACACATTTCACTAGACAGTCAAGCTACAACAGCACTTTTTCTTTCTTTCTTTTTCCAGTTCCTCATTAGAAACATTCCAGCTGCAATCAATACATTACCCATTAGGTTTCACATCTCTAAACAGACAAAGCTGTAAAGTCAGTGAACCTGTAGGCAAGCAATAATTTGTAATCTTATAAATCTCCTTTACAACTTGTTTCCAATACTCTGAAATCAACCTCCCCAAGCATGCACAAAGTCAGCACCACTATCTTTACACTTCTAATACAAATATGTATTTTCTTTGGTTTAATAGGTGAAAGACATACCAGTGGTTACGGCCTTGTCTTCTTCTTCTCTGAATTAAAAAAAACCACTTTCAGATTAACACATACCAAATACTTCAGGGCCATCTTTTAAAATAAATGTTTGGCCCAATCGCAGAAGAAGCTAGGTGCAATATGGAAGTAAGCAAAATAGAAAACTCTCTAGATGCCAGCCTCTCTGAACCGAGGGTAGACTCTTACACCTCTCTCAAAGAGAGGAAATGACTGATCACAAAAGAGGACACAGATCTGCATAAAAGCTGCTAGATTCTTGTTTTGGTTTTTTTTTGTATTGCATTTTTATAAATCCAGGGACCAAATGCAACCCTCCAGGTGCCTCAGAGGGGGTATTAACCTAGAAGAGGAGCATGCATGAGATTTATTGTCTCATGTAGCATGCAGTCATGGTTCATGTAAGTAGAAATGGTGCCACTGCTGGGGAAATTGGCCCTTTGCCAGTCTTGGGTCCTGAGGAAATGCCTGATCCCACCATTCTCTGGAGGCATCCTAATCATCACAACCAATTAAAGTTTTGAAATGGCCAGCATGGCAGAATTTCTGGAATGAGAGACACCTTAGCTATCACATTGCAAGCCTTTGCTCGTGTCATGGCACCCAAAGCTGCAGAAAGTATCAGGATGCAAATGTCATGCAAATGCATGCAATTTTTTACCCCCAGTAAGCGGAACAATCAAACAGCATTGGTATTGGTGTTTTAGGAAGTGCAAGCAAACTTGCTGCCCCCGCCCCATTTTTAAACAATTGGTCACTCACCCATCATTAGCAGGAGTCGCTGGTTAAGCACACACACATATCCTGAAAGGAACAACACTAATGGATGTCTATATGCATGTTATTTGTTTGAACAACAGAAAGATAGATGGCTAAAAGACAAGGTAATGATTTGTGATCAGGGTCCCAAATTTGATTTTAGCAATTAGATTACTGCTCTAAGAGGTCTCTAGGGAAATCTATTAAAATACCATCTTCCTTTGCCCTCCAAAGCATACAAAGACTCCCTAGTAACTGTCCACTGTCTGTTCCTTTGTGACATGTTGCATGATCCCAAGACAAAAACCATATGCTGTGGTTAAATGGCAGATTGACGAACAAGAGACAGCTATTCTTTAGCTAACTCGCCTATGAAATGTGGGCTAGTCAACAATGGCCAGAGCTCTGAGCATGACTTTATTTTCTTGTAGGTTTTTCTTTTGTTGACACATATTCTTCAGTAGTGTAGCGAGTCTCACTGGTTCAGCTGAAATGGCTGTCAATGTGGGCATGATGGAATCAAGTTCCCAGATGTCACCCCAACCAGTAGGGATAAATGAGTAGTTGTTAAGTCAAGCACTTAATTTCTCTGAGATATGTAACGCTACATTATGCATGTCTAACTCAGAAGTAAGTCCCACATGAATTCAATGAGGCTTAGTTCTAAGCAAGTATATATAGGATCATCACCTTCTCCTCTAGACAGCAAAACTATGTCTCAGTTTTAAAAGCTACTAGTATACTTGGTAAGATTAAATTCCTCGATAAAACAAAATCAATTTCAGCCCATTTCTGGTAAGCTAGCCCACACAAAGCAACTGAGAGGATATATTGTTGTTGTTGTTGTTGTTGTTTAGTCATTTAGTCGTGTCCGACTCTTCATGACCCCATGGACCAGAGCATGCCAGGCACTCCTGTCTTCCACTGCCTCCCGCAGCTTGGTCAAACTCATGTTCGTAGCTTCGAGAACACTGTCCAACCATCTCATCCTCTGTCCCCCCCTTCTCCTTGTGCCCTCAATTTTTCCCAACATCAGGGTCTTTTCCAGGGAGTCTTCTCTTCTCATGAGGTGGCCAAAGTATTGGAGCCTCAGCTTCAGGATCTGTCCTTCCAGTGAGCACTCAGGACTGATTTCCTTAAGAATGGAGAGGTTTGATCTTCTTGCAGTCCATGGGACTCTCGAGTGATAGCCATCTTCAACTATCTAAAGGACTGTCACACAGAAGATGGAGCAAGTTTGTTTTCTTCTGCTCTGGAGGGTAGGACTGGAACCAATGGCTTCAAGTTACAAGAAATGAGATTCCAACTAAACAGCAGGAAGAACTTTCTGACAGCAAGAGCTGTCCGACAGTGGAACGGATTCCTTCAGGAGGTTGTGGGCTCTCCTTCATTGGAGAGTTTCAAGCAGAGGGCTGGATGGCCATCTGTCACAGATGCTTTAGTTGAGATTCCTGCATTGCAATAGGTTGGTCTAGATGATCCTTGGAGTCCCTTCCAACTCCACAATTCTATGATTCTAAACTAAGCTATAGAAAAGAGGATGGGTTTCGACTGAGCACCCTGAACACAGAGCTGAGTAAAATGGAATCCTAGTCTACTGTTTGATCCCTCTCCCATCTCCTTCCACTTGAGGATACAGCGCATGTCCACACCCACCAGCCCAACTGCATGCATTTCTAGAAGAAATTTCTGAACTTGAAATTTGAGACTGTGGCAAATTTTCTTTACACTAACACATCAGGAGTTGGGCATACAACGCTTCCTTTCTGATTCAAGCATAGAAGTTATCATGTGCAGCCATCTAGTAATAAGCCCAAATACTGCCATGCATTCTACAAGCACTGACTTTGAAGACTGTATGGGAATCTTCAGATGTGCGTGCAGAATTCAACCAGAGAGGAAAATCCACTGACCCAATTTGAATTAAAATGAAATTTCTTCCCTCTTTCCTCTAGAAGAAGTGTCCCATGAGTATCACTCTACTCACAGGAAATCTGGGTCCAACCCAATAAATTGTAGGGTTGCAGCTTTTAGTCAATAGACCCTACAGCCTGTGCCATTGAATTTCCCTTTCTGACAGTGGCTAGAGCTGCCAAGGAACATGCCAAGAGTGTACAAAAGTGAAGGTTGGATCTAACGATTTTAATGTCTTCCCATTCCCCTGATACAGCCCCAGATCAGGGAGGAAACTGCACCAGCTCTGGTACTGGCACAGTCCACTTTCCTCATTCCCAATGGGAGGGAAATACTTTTTAAAATACAGAATAGGGTGGAAGGGCTCAATATTGCTTTTCCCCACAGAGAGAGCCCATCAGGACATTGGGTAGGACTGCAACCTAAATTAATTTATTACAAAACTGTTTATTAACATGAAAATGTCTCCCCTCCACAATTAATCTCTCTCTGTGTTTGTGTAGTGCTTCAAAGAACATGTGCTTTATTGAAAAACAACTCCAGCAATACTGCAATTTATTTGTGACTGTGTGCAGATTTAGGCTACAATCCTAAACACACTTACCAGGAAGTTAGTCCGACTGAACAAAGTGAGACTTCCGAGCAAACACAATTAGGACTGTGCTACCAATTGACTAAAATTCATATGAGTAATAGACCACTGTTGCGATCCTATGCATACGTACTTGAGAGTATTAGTACTGATGTCCAACTAAACATGTTTAGGAGTGTCCTCTTAAGATTCCTGTTAATTGTATCGCAGCCCTAACAGAATGCAAGCCAACAGTTTGAGATCCCAGTGGCGTAGCGTGGGGGGTGCAGGGTAGGCCGGCCGCACCGGGCGCAACATCTGGGGGTTAGGGTTAGGGGGCGCAAATCCACGGGTTAGGGGCGCAAATCCACGGGTTAGGGGGCACAAATTACTTGCCTTGCCCCGGGTGCTGACAACCCACGCTACGCCACTGTGAGATCCAGCTGGTTTCTGTGGCAGGGAGTTAAATGCCTGTTTAAATCAGTGATATTTCACAGTGCTAAGCTCTGGCTCAATGGCACCTGTCATAAAAAGAAATCAATTCAAGTTTATTTTGGCCCACAATGTGCGTTCCACCTCCAATAGCTTTGCCTCTCCTTTTCCTTTTCCCTCTCTCCTCCTGAATCTTCCCTTTTCCAGCCAGAGCTTCCTTGTGCTCCTGTCCCTCCTTGTCATGCCATCGGAGCCACACATACAAAAAAGTGCAAGTTGTGAAACTATTTGTATTTCATGGGTATTCATTCACTCACTCGCTCACTGTGCCAACACGATGGCCTGAGCGTTTGGCAGGCAATATTGCTCGGGCAAATCTGTGAGCTGATGATGAATGGCTGTGAAGCCTTTGTGATTGCTCATGCTCCATTGTAGGCCGAACAATGAAGGAGGACACAAGTCTGGCTCGGGAGAGCAACGGATAAAACTGTTGGGCAGAATGGCCGGGCTCCTGCCGACATGACCACTTGTTGACACAGAAAGGACTCAACAACAAGTGAGCAGAAACAGAAACGATTCTGTTCAGCGAGGCTATTAGTTGCAACGTGTGGTACTGGAGCGGTCACTCCTGATGTGTTTCCTTGCTAATGAGCTCTGAATGCCCTATTAAACTGGGCTGCTATAGGCTCAGAGCCACTGGGGCAGCAGCATGCATGAATGACTCGCCCAGCTCTCATTGGCTGGCCGGGCAAAGGAAGCAACTGGCAACACTCAAATTTAAACAGAACTGACAGTACAGTTAAATGATCATTAGTTAGCGTGGCCAAACAGATAGAGACTCAAGGCAATTCCTATTGACAAGATAGCATTACTCAGCTCTGTGCGAGCTCAAGCTTGCATCTTCTCTTGGCTTGAGCCAATAGAGTTTCTTTTGTGTATTCAGAAATACTGCATTTGAACAGAGCCTGTGCTGTGTTAAATGTGCCTATTCCTGGAATCAAGCTTGCAGATTTAAATACACAAGCTCGTGTGCATACCCACACACTTTACTACTGCTTCCTGCAACCTTTTTGCAACATAAATAGTACAAGGTCAGAGAATAAATCTTGCATTACATTACATTACATTTTATTAGTCCCACCATTTTTTCCAAGGAGCTCAAGGTGGAATGCATGGTTCTCGCCGTCTTCATTTCACCCCCTACAACAACCCTGTGAGGTAGGTTAGGCTGAGAGGCAGTGACTGGGCCAAGGTCACCCAGTGAGCTTCCTGGCCAAGTGGAGATCCGAACCCTGGTTGCTCACGTCCTAGTTTGACGCTCTATCCACTATGACCCCTTAGTCTGATTTTCTGGGGAAAATACATTATCAGCCATTTCAACATTACAAAAGAAGCAGGTTTGCCATGTGCACAACATGTAGTTGTTGTTTAGTCGTTTAGCCGTGTCCGACTCTTCGTGTCCGACTCTTCGTGACCCCATGGACCAGAACACGCCAGGCACTCCTGTCTTCCACTGCCTCCCGCAGTTTGGTCAGAGTCATGTTTGTGGCTTCAAGAACACTGTCCAACCACCTCGTCCTCTCTCATCCCCTTCTCCTTGTGCCCTCCATCTTTCCCAACATCAGGGTCTTTTCCAGGGAGTCTTCTCTTCTCAAGAGGTGGCCAAAGTATTGGAGCCTCAGCTTCACGATCTGTCCTTCCAATGACCACTCAGGGCTGATTTCCTTAAGAATGGATGCGTTTGATCTTCTTGCAGTCCATGGGACAATCAAGAGTCTCCTCCAGCACCATAATTCAAAAGCATCAATTCTTCGGCGATCAGCCTTCTTTATGGTCCAGCTCTCACTCGGCGATCAGCCTTCTTTATGGTCCAGCTCTCACATGTAGATGCTTTAAAGGGTGAGAAGGATTCAAATTTTTGGACCATGTGACCCCACCCACGCACCCACTGCTAACGACTGGCCTTATCTCTAGGTACATGCATTTCAGAAAGCACAGTAGTATGAAACAACTGGATGTATAATGTAACTGCTGATTTTGTAACATGAAGTTACATATGAAACCCAGGGAAGTGAGCGTCATAGGTTTAAGCCTGTCATTCTTCCTCCATTTTGTAACTGTTCGGTCATGCTTTAAACCTGGCACCTGCACCTTCAGTGGATAGAATGTTGGCTGGCCCGGGTTCAAACCACTTCTGAGATCAGCACCCCATGCTTTGGTCAGCTTCTGAGGTCCCACTGGCCTCACACAGGTGTTTTGAGGAACTGCTATTTAAAATTCCCACAATGACACAACAGCAAGGCGGCATGGGAAATTTAAAATAGTGTCTTGTATCTGTTTCTCCTTGCCACCAGGGGAAAACATCATCTGTTCACATTCTGTCTGGCAGACATATTACCACTTGGTGGTGGGCCCCGATTTACTTTTGTACCCTATACTTCAGCACAGCAGTTTATTAAAGCTTTTTAAAAAACTGCTTTTAATTATATTGTTTTAGCGAGTGTTTGCCATCCATGACGCCTTTGAAATTAAGGGTGGAATATAAATTGAATGAATGAAATAATGAAGAACATGCTGGTTTGTTTTATTTTACTTTCTTTTTTTTGCCAAGGGTGAACTTTCTATGAACTACAAGCTTCATAAGGATGAACACGAAATGAGCTAGTTCCTTTTTGAACAACGTGAACTTGAATTAGAACAAATTCTTTTTTAAAAATGAATACAGTTCAAGCACTGTATAAGCAGGAGACTGTTTAACCAGCCACTATCCCTCACCTGAACCCACCTCATAGGCTCCTTGTAGAGTGAGGAAAAAACAAGAAACAAGATAATCCTGTGTATTATCCCTGAGTATTGCCCTGAGTTCCTTCAAAGAAAGGTTGGATCCAATAAGTAAAACCAACATTCTAAAGTAGAATACATTAGTCATAGGAAATAGGGGAAGTGCAACCTCTTGATTGTAAAATGAGATTACACAACTTCATAAGAAGAATTAATCTGAATTATGCAGCTGTCAGTGGTATATTCTTGGAGCCAGAAATGTGGCTGACTGAACAATGGAAAAGGCTGAAATCCTATACTCCTTTTTTACCAAGGAGTATGTCCTATTGAGCTCAACTGGACTTGTGTCAGAAAAGATTTGTATAAGATTGCACTGAAATTTGGTAAAATGAATGATAAACAAACAAAACAAAATCATATACAAAAGGGATGGTTAACTTTTTTGGGCCTGAGGGCCACATTTGCTGTTGGCCAACCCTCCGAGGGCTGTAAGGTCAAAACCTTCTGTTGGAGAGATCAGTTTGCACATGTGCACACAAAGACAGGCAGGCAGATACATTCACATAGACTGGAGTGGTGGTAGTCCAGAGATCACTGACGAGCAGCAACATTGATTTCGTCTCCCCAGGCCTTACAGATTTCACAGCCATTCTGTATCAGAGAGTAACTGTATCAGAAAGAACACACTACTGATCCTGGTGATTTTTTAAAAAATGAGCTAGCATAGGGGGAGAGAGAGAACTAAATGAACTAATCAGTCCCAAAGAATAGCTGTTGCCACCCATCTGCAGAAAATCCATAGAGATGTGTGAACAGCTGCTTTAAAACTTCATAAGGATGTAGAAGGCAAACATCCCAAAATTGCTGATCTTGAAAATGGAATCTATTCATGCCAGCAATAACAAATATCTCTGATTTTTACCATGGACTCCACTTTCCACCCTTTGTGTAGTCAACAACAACAACAACAACAACCTATTATTTGTACCCCACCCATCTGATTGGGTTAATCAGAACCAAGAACAGACCTTCAATAACAATCCAGTCAACTCAAGGGCAGAAAATACAACTCAGTGGTAGATCATATGCTTTACATCAGGGATGAGGAACCTGTGACTCTCCGTGTGTTGCTGGATTCCATCTCCCATCAGCCCCAGCCAGCATGGCCAACATTCATGAATGAAGGGAGCTGTAGTCCAACAATATCTGCAGTGTCTCCAGCTCCCCATTCCTGCTTTACATCCCATGATCAATTCTTGCCCTCCCTAGTTCAAGATAACCTTAGATAACCAAGTTGAGAGATATATTTGCCAGAGAACTTGGAGAACTGCCACCAGTGAGCACCAGTGGCAATCCCAGGGCAAAGTGTGCTGGGTAACCCAACAGTCCTAAGCCATTCAGGGAGTCAAGAGTAAATATTACAGTGCCTGAATAAAATCCACAGGACCCAGCTGTATTTCATACAAATTGAACCATCTTTGGGACACACACACACACACACACACACACACACACACAGTGAGTTAGGGACTTCCCCTGCATGCAAAGACAGGGTCTAGCAGGTTGTCGGTCCAACAGTCAAGAAGGAGGTTTCTGCACATACTGTATAGGGAAGTAAGGGGCAGATGGGGCTTGTCAACCTAGGAAAGTAGCCTATCTAGAGAAGGAAAAATCTGGTCCTAAACCTCCACTGCTTTGCAGGATATCTTTGGGAGAAGAAAAGGCTAAGGAGTACACCCTAGACAAATCTGGAGTCCCTAATGCAGTTGAATGGTGCCTTGAACGCCTCCTTCCAGCAACTCCTGCAGCCAAGCTGGTGCCAAATGTATTGCTCTGTTTTCCTTTGGACGACATCAGTGAGGCCAAGAGTGGGGTCTTGTCATCTGGGCAGCATATCCTTCACCCCTTCACCCTCCCCTGGCCCTAATAATACTGTGGGTTCCAATGAATGTATTAGAGAGTGAAGTGGTGCCTACAGTAGAGCCAGGATTTGCACTTTGTAGCATTTACCCTTCAGCAGGGTGGGGGACAGAAATCATGAGAACAGTGGCATTGGGGTGCAGAAGGGAAGGGGACCTGGGGAACACAGACACCAGGAACATTTGCTTCTAAGGGCCCCAGAATGAAATAGGAACTGTGGGATTTGAAATGAGGTTGTGCTTGAAATTCAAAAAGCTGAAACTGAATTCTGAAGTTTTGCTCTCAAAGGTGTGCAACATTTTGTTTCAGCTCTAGCAAAAGTACCTAAATCTGTTTTGCATCTCCCACCACCATATAAGCCTGTTTCACTGTAACACACATCTGAATATCTGATTTTCTGCTCCCCTCTCTTCCCCTGCTCCAATTTAGTGCATTCGGATAAATTAGATTGCAGTGTACCATAATAATGGCTTTTTCCCTCTGAAAGGTAATTCAGCTGAACCCTCATGTATTTACTGCTGTCCAGATTTCCCCTTGGTGGGCTGAACTCACATTAAGACTATTGGAAACTGTAAATAGTCTTTGAGATTTAAATATGAAAGGATGCTTGTACTAGTTAAAAAGAGAGTGGATTCACGAGGAAAGATTCTAGAGCTCTTCTAATGTATCCTGATTGACTGGATACCCAGAGAGCACTCAGCCAGGTAAAAGAAGCTGGAAAGTAAGGCAGCAGAATCCTTTTACCGGGAGGAACAGCACAGGTGAGTTTCAAAGGTTTGGAAAGCTGCATTTATTTGGGACCAAAACTTGTACACACACATTCTCTTAACTGAAGAAGTTGGCACTGTATTACATACCACTTCAGTGAGGTTAACATTTTAACTCACAGTTAGAGGGAGGGATAAAACTGAAGGGTCGCTAGTCCATTTAAGCCTGTGTACCTCCTGATATTGTTGGACTCCAGCTCCCATCAGCCCCAGCCAGCAAGGCCAGTGGTGAGGGATGATGGGATTTGTAGTCCAACAAATATCAGGAGGGTGGTAAATTCCTCACCCCTGCTCTAGATGCTTGGATAAAAGTACATGGGACTTATAACATTGAGCGCACAATGAACCAAATGAGCAAAATAATTCCTACATGAAGCTTTAGATTTGCCTTTAAAGAAACTTATTCAGGGTACTTGTGTGAATGTGTGCAAATCTGAATTTGAACTTTAACAGAGTTATCTTAAATACAATGTAACTACACACTGCATTTATAACCCAACAAAGAAGACTGAAGTTGAAATACGTTTAGCTGAAATATGTTTAGCGGATTGTCTTTCCATCTACTACTTTTGTGTGGCTCCGTTACAACTTGTAAAACTGCCTGTTTACAATATTCTCCAGAGAATGGCTTGCTTTAAATTTTAGCTCTAGAATAGAGTCCCAATGTATTTATTTTTTTTTGAGTCACACATTTTCTGTTTCCTTGGAAAACACTTTAATCTTTTATGACATTTTTGATAGTGAAACCATTTAGTTTTTTACTATGAGCTTGATAATTGTGCTGCTACTAAACACACACACACACACACACACACACACACACACTTCCATCTGTTTTCTCTCCCCAAGATGTGACTTAAAAATTATCACAATAAAGTGATAATGGTGCATTGGGTGAACTTTCCTGGGCTCAGCTACAAGCCGTTACAGCAGCACTATGCAAATACAACTCCTAATAATATCAATACTAGAATGTTAACACTCAACTTAAAAGTACAAAAAGCCCTTTTATGAAAGAAGAATTTCAGAGCAGCGGCATTTCTATGAAGCTTCAATGAAAACTGAAGAACATTCAGATGCATAAAACTCAGATGTTTGTAGTCTTTGATAGTTCTCTGACATATGGCCAGAGAGAAGCAGATGGACGGGTCACAGCAGTGGGAAGCCAAAGGGAGCGTTTGCATTGTTATATGACCCAGTGGGCCAACACTAACAGATTCTCCCCAGTGACCCGGCTATTGTTATCCCAGGGATCTGATAAGAATCTGATACTTGCATTTATTTGCCCTCAGGTAATTTTCACATGTGATGCCTGATTAAAATGACCTTTATTTTGCAGCTTTGTTTATCCACAGGCTGGAACATCTGAATCATAGGGCAGCCCATGAACAAACTCTGTTGCCTTGACGACGATGATGATGATGTTTTAAAAAAACCCTACTTGGATTATTCCTTTCCGTGTTGGTCCTAAAGTTAAAAAAGAATAACAAGCACTTGGCAAGAGTAGCTTGATCCAGTCTAGAACCTGACAGGGCCGGCCTAAGACATTCTGCTGCCTGAGAAGGACAAGATGCTATTCCCCTACCCCTGTGGACAAGCACTGACTTGACTGGCAGTTTTGAGTCTGACTTCTGTACAGGGACAGTATCCTCCACTGCACTTACAGATGCAGGGCAGGCCAAGTAGCACACACAGCTCTGTCCCCAACATCTTGCCACTACTCCCATGCCCCTGCTTCAGCATTGGCTGCCTGTGGCATCCACCTCATTCTGCCAAGTGGTAAGGCTGTCCCTTGAACTGGGTCGTAGCTCAGTGGCAGGACATCTGCTTTGCATGCTGAAGGTTCCAAGTTCAATCCCTGGCATTTCCAGGTGGGACTGAGAATTGTTCCCTGTCTGAAACCCCAGAGAGCTGCTGCCAAACAGTGTGGACATTATTAAGCTAGATGGACCAGTGGTCTGACTCAGTATAAGGCAGCTGCCTATATTTCTATGAGAACTGGATATCTTAAGAATGGCAGAAACCATGTTGGTCCTTCTGGAAAGAAACAGGCACATTATCTGCCCTGTTTCTTTTGGCATCCTGAATGAAATGCTGTTAATTCTGGAATCCTGACTCTTAATTGCTTCTTACCCTGTTGTTACTAAGCGCTGTTAAGTAAATGTATTTGGTGCCCTCTCTGTTTAACATTCTGCCCAACAAAGGAATCACACTGATGGAATAACTGCTGCTTGCACAACGGAACTTCTAGTGTCCACACAATGTACCCTTACACTCCCCCAGAACTGCTCCAGACCTTGTGGGGTGGAATCCAGAGCAAATTTGGGAAGCATTAGGGGAATAGGGGAGGAATATTCCCACTGCAGGAATGAAGGCCTTCTACAAGCACTATGCCCTTGTTGAATACAACCCAGAATTCCCAACTTACTATGCAGAGGGTAAATAACTTTGGGACTTGTGTGTCTTTCAAATCATTGAAAATTTGGTCTAAAATCATTATTATTTTATTTTCTCTTCTCTTACTCCAAAGGAATAAAAAGCAACAGCTGAACCAAAATACCATCACAGCATTACTGTTTTGTTAAAGGGTATGACTGCACATACTCTGTTTGAGCTGAAATTCAAGGAGCTCTCTCTTATTCAGCTACAAAGGTACTAGTACCAGACACAAAAAGGAGAAAAGTATAGTTTTCTTTTCCACAAATCACAGATATCCGAATAAGAGAATATGAAAAGAGAACATTTGAGAACCACCTCTGATGAAAGAAAACTGACAGTGAAACGTGTCAATTTACAAAGAACTTCCTATCCACCTTACAGAGAATGATTAAGAAGAATCCAATGGAGCCTTGCTGGAATTCTGCTTACAGTCTACTTTTACTTTTATTTATACTTTTTACAGTCTACTTTTACTTTTTATTTATACAGTGCTGTGCACCATTTGCCCTAGATATCAGAATGCCCCTGTAAAATAGTTTTCTTGAGCCTAGGTGGGGTTCAGAGGGTGAGCCCTGAACAGGAAGCACATGGCAGGGTAATTGGTAGCAGAATCAGAGTAAGGTTTTACAGGCTCAAGGACAGATTCAGCGTGACACTGGCACTGCTCCAATAAGAAAGGTGGACAACTCAGTACTTCTATTCTGGTGCAGCCCTGATGGCTACCCATTGTCTTGGAGATGACTACTCATTAAAGCCTTGCACTTCTACACCATTATGGAGTCTCCATGTGCCTACTCTGATGTTTCAGGTAGGCATCAAAGGACCTCGGGCAACTAATGCCCTTCCTTAGACAAGAAGTGGAGTGGGATCACTTCACTTTATACCAAGTTGTTTAGTCAAAAAAGCGACCTGTCCAGTCTACCCTGACTGGCATTAGCCCTTCACGTTCTCAAGCACAGGTCCTTCTAAACCCTGGTTCCTGAGACCCTATAAGCTGTGGTGTGTAGGAAGCCACCTATACCAGGGGCTGGGAACCTTTGTCAGGCAGAGGGTCAAATTCCCTTGTGGGCAAGCCTCTGGAGGCCACATGCAGGGCCAGGCAGAAGTAAAATGCATGTGATTCTTACCTTTGTACAGTCAGGTGCATTCAAGCCACACAACCATCAGCTGTATTTAGACTCTCACCCAACCATATATCTTCATCCTCCACCCAGGCAAGCAACATGCATTGCAACAGTTTACAAGAACATTTCAGCCAGGAAAAAGCACTCAAAGACAGCGCATAGCAGTGTTGGCGAAGGGTGTGGTCTCAGGAGAGGGTGTGGCCGGGGAAGAGTCTCGAGTGCTAGATAAAGACATTTGGAGAGCAGCTTTTGACCCTGCAGACCTGAGGTTCCTCACCCTTGACAAGGTGCATTTGCCTCGCCCACAACCCTGGAGACAAGCATATTACTACCCCTTACAAGTGACAGAATGACTATCCAGCGTAAGCAGCAGAAGAGCCTGGTGTGACTCGTGCATTTGCAAAGTTTTCATTCTTTACATTTTCACCACCAGAAAGTGGTCCAACTTTTGCCGCTGTTGTGTCTCTCAACTGCTAAAGCTAATAAGGCAAAACCTCAGTATCCCAATTAGTATTAGAAAAAGTGGATTTTACACCACTGGAACTATGGCAATTCAGTGAGAGTATCAAAAGCAGCAATCAAAATGGCTACTCATTTTGCTGTGGCATGCCCCATCTTGATGTCACACTGTACATTTCATTAAAAACTAAAAGAACAGCCCTGACTGGTGCTTGTTGGAATGTATCAATTTCTGGATTAAGGCTGGCCCATTGTTTTGTTCTAGTTATTCATATATAGATGAATGGGGCATGGACAAGGCTAATCCAGTATAAACAGCCTGTAACAGTGAAGGGATACTCTGTCCTAGAGAGCCATCTAAGTCTTTTAATTACTTCGGCAACTGATAGATCAGCCCTTGCCCCCTTGAATTCCTTTGTCATGAGAGAGTTAAAATTCATGAGCGTCTATCTTTCTGAATACTTACTCCACTGCCGCTATGTTCTACGCCAAGCAAGCCATCACGTCAAAGAGTCGGAGGTCTGTCAGACCATCTGTTACATAATAGTCACCGATTTCTGAAATCTGGGGATGGAGAGAGCAAAGATTATGAAAGGTTTTTTTTAGGGGGGGGAGAAAAAGAGAACAAATTGCCACCTCTCTTGCAAAGAAAAGGTGGAGGGTAGTAATAAATAATAAGCTCAAGTCAAAACAGGGACTGGCTTTTATTAGAGCGCAAAACAAACTTTAAAAAAAGAAAACAGCAGAAAACAAAATAGGCTTAATGGCAAACAACCACATTGCAATGAGGTTTCAGCAATATTCAGGCGAACGCTAGCCCAAGGCAGTTCAAGACTTCAGGTATAATACATGCCTAATAACGCAATAGCACCCCAATAGGTAACAACAACAACAACAACAACAACAATTTTGGCATGATTTAATGTTAGGACCATCTCTGAAGTCATTCTAAAAATAGTAGAGAACTTGGCACTATTGCAATGTGTGGTCTGCACTAACTAGCAGTATCTCTGCAGGGTTTCAGTAAAGATTCTTTCCTAGCCATATCTGGATGCTAGGGATTGAAACTGCCACACTTTGAATAGAGATGATAGATTAGATAGATAGATAGATAGATAGATAGATAGATAGATAGATAGACAGACAGACAGACAGACTCTTCCTCTAGCCATCTCTCCTGAATCTGCAGCTCTCCCCCAGTCTGGGGAACTGGTCACCAGGCATCCCCTTTGCACTGCCAGACTATCTGAACAACCATCTGCCACCCAAATTCCTGGTGGCCTGACAGACTAACTGCATGTCCTCCATCCAATCACCCATCTACCCACAGGTATTTGCCAGCCTTTTGACCTAAGTAACTGACACCAAGAAGTCCTGGAATCTAATGTGATCTGACTGATGAAAAAGTCAGGGAAATGAATGAAGAGCCCCAAGGCTACACAGTCCCAGTGCACCCCTACACTAGTTGATCCTTGACTGTTGCAATCCGCCTCCTGATGGGGATTTGGAAGAAGAACGTCAGAGATCCAGCCTATGGATCATCAGCTTAATGAACAATTCCAGTTTAGAAATCTAAGTAAAAAGTGTGCATGCTACGTGAATAACTACATTCTCAAAGCTGAAAAAGTCCATTCTAGGAGTTTGTGTTGCAAACGTGGAGCCGCAGGCAATAGAAAAGTCTCCGTCTCAAACGTAGCTTGGTGTAAAATACATACTTTCCATGCAGATGGTCACAAGCATCATTCCCCAGCATCTCCAGGTAGGGCTGTGGGAAAGACTTCTGTTTGCAACCCCAGAGAGCCTTTGCCAGTCATTGTAGTGACAATACAGAGCTAAATGAACCAATGGTCTATCTCATTGCTACTGGTATTATGCAGAGAATCTGACTGGGATGTTACATGCATGTTTGGGGCCCAGACTCCATTTATATTGTTGTATTGATGGTTGCTATTATTTTTGCTGTTTATGGTGGTGGTGCATTAATTGTATCTTAAACGTGTTATTGTCAACGGCTTCCTTGTTTGGTGGAAACCACTTAGGGGTCTTATATCACAAAATGCACTTTTTAAAAATATTAAATCAATCAATCAATGTGAACAAGCATGCACAAGATGGGGGTGGCATTTAGTGAGAGGAGTAGCCCAACACCTGTCACTCAGAGTCTCCCTGCCAATTATCGTTATGCAGGATAAGCTAGTCACCATAACCAAGGCTCTTAAAATGCACTTGAGGCAAAGCCAAATTTGCACTTGAAAATAATATTTACTCTTGAACAGTGCCTTTAAACCTCCCTGCAAAATGTGCTCTTCCTTACCAAAAACCTCTTTTCTTTCCTACCCCAACATGGAAACTTTCAATGCCATTAGTGGTTGGGCCTATCCAGGGATCATAAATGCCCTCGGTTGTGAGTTGAAGGGTTTTTTATGACATTAAACTTGGACTCTGCTTAGTCAGGTCTCTTTGTCTTTCAGAAACACAATGCTAGATAATGTCCACACAAATCGCCCTCTTTTTTTAAGCATTTGCAAAGAAAGAAAAAAAGCCCCAAACAAGCAAGTCTTCTTTATCATACTCATTGGACAACACTTTTGCTCATAGTGGAGGTAGCTGCACGATAAATTCTTTAAAGACATCTTTCTTCTGTTTCTGCCTCTTTTGTCTTTTCAAGCCCTGTTTAGTTTGATCAAAGAACAATCACACAGGCAGCAGGGAGGAAAGAGGGAATAGGAATGTTTACTGAAGGCACACGCACAGTCAACACAAATTGCTCAGAGCTTTTTTGTGGTTTAAGGTAGTTGGATTTTTTTGTTTGTTGTTGTTTTCATAAAGCAGTGCGCATCAGAAAAGAGCAAATATGGCATTACGGAAATCATGAAAGGCTGCCCTCTTCCTTCCCATTATCTGTGCTATGAAAGAACATTCATTAAAGAAGTGCACTGCAGCCTTTTTTAGGTTTATTAATTGATCGCACACAATCATGCTGACAGATGGAGAAGATGAACTTTATACACTGAATAAAAGTAAACAGTGAACACACCGGCATCAATGAAGTGAATTGTCATCATGGAATATGAGTTGCTATAATGAGGTTTATTAGGGTGTTTTCGCTTTGCAACACTGAAATGAAGCTATTTCATGTGAGCTTGAAAGTTACCCCAAAGAGGAAATTAATCCCCCCTAAAAAGTTTGTGCGCATTTGCATAAAATTTGCACATGCTAAAATTTGCACATGCATCAATGCAAATTTACAAATAATGTATTGTTTCCAACTAAGTAATGATCAGATTAGTAGATGCACAGACAACAGATCTATGTAAATAAATGCCCACTACTTTTAGCGGGTCTGCCCTCAACAGGACTAACATTAGATATAACCTGATTACAGTGGTACCTCGGGTTACAGATGCTTCAGGTTATAGACTCCGCTAACCCAGAAATAGTACCTCGGGTTAAGAACTTTGCTTCAGGCTGAGAACAGAAATCTTGCAGCAGTGGTGCGGCAGCAGCGGGAGGCCCCATTAGCTAAAGTGGTGCTTCAGGTTAAGAACTGTTTCAGGTTAAGAACTGACCTCCGGAATGAATTAAGTTCTTAATCCAAGGTACCACTGTACTAGAATTTAACAGAAATACAGTACATCTCACCATACCAGAAAAGACTGACCAGGTTGCCTATGTGTCTACAGAGGGCTTGTCCACACTTCTGCTTGCCCCACTCCTTTCCCCTTGGAAAAACAACTCTATACTGCTGAATCGGAACAAACATCAACCGATTTTTTTCCTGCAGATTGATGTTTGTTTTGATTCAGCAGTAAACAGCAGGTTTTCCCAGGAAAAGCGGCAGGACAAATGAAAAAACAAACAAACACTCAGACCCATGCCTAGAAAGTCTAGGAAAATCTGCTTGTGAAGACTAAACCCCCCCCCCCATCATTATATATCTAAAAAGCACTATCACTGTGCGTGACACTTTACATAGTACAAGAAGGCAAGCCCCTGCCCCAAGAAGCTTACAGTATAATACCTGACACAGATGAGATTTCAGAGGCAGGGTGTAAGCATGGAAATAATGTATTATTCATCTTAGATCTAGCCCAAACAGACATGCGATTCTCACAACCAGCTCTGGCACTGCAGCTGCCACTCACGCCGACTTCAAACCCCTGTTCCATCAGTGGCAATATTTATGCCATGGCCCATGGTGCATGCAGATCCCTATGCGTACTGAGTAATAGCACAGCTATTCAAAAAGTAGAGAGAAGGGTCACTGGTGCCCTAAAGCTCAGTTTGCTGCCAGCCATCACATGACCATCCTCATTCAAAGCTGTGACAGAACATGCAGTGCCTACAACACCATAAAACATGGGCCCTTATTCTCGAGTTACAGAGAATAAAAGAACCCGAGTTACAGAGAATAAAATGGACAACATGGCCTTGCGTTGGCCTGTATGATAACCTGAGTGCGAGTCAGAGAAGCAGATCAATGTCATTGCACATACCAGTGCCAACGCTGTTCCAACTACAAGTGTGACCTTTTCTCCCATTCACGTCAAATAATGAACTGAGTTCTGCTTATCCGGTAAGCTGTATTATTTGGGATTCTTTCCCCATTTTTTTCACAAGCTTGGTTGCAACTCCACTGACATATATAAAGTACTATTTGTGTTGCCCCAGAAAACCTTCAGTTAGGGAACAGAGGAATGAAAGAAAGCATAAAACCACCCTTGATTTCACTTAGGGTTCAATCTCTTTTCATACTTTAAGAAGACGTAACATTTCAAAGGGTAATGAAGAGGAAGTGACTGTGGAGTCAGGAAATCTGAATGGCCAGCAACTGTAAAAGATAAAGTGTTATTTGTGCTACTGTATTTGATCCACTGCTTTGCATTCTCAGCATGAAATATTAGGCAAGAGACTTGGATATAGTGGAAGGCAAGGTTGTCCTGGGTGTTGGATAGGAAGAGAAAATCAAGAGTGGCAAGATAACAGCACTGGGTTCATCCTCCAAAAAAGACATATTTAGGTAGAAAGTGTAATATCTCTTCCTAAGGGGAACTGTGGTTTGTGCATGATTAACTACTCACTTATGTACTGTATTTATTAGTAGTCTTCCAATCTGGTGCCCAGGCAATATAGACTAAAAAAAACCAATAACAAAAACATACAAATCAGTTAAATATGCATTAAAAAACAAGAAAGCAACAATAGAACACTGCTAAAAATATATGAAGCTGCCTTACATGACATCAGTCCATCAGCTTTAATTTTAAAATCTTAATTTTAGCTCTTAAATGCAAATTTCTATCAAGTTCATAACACAGTCATTCTAATCCCTTGTCTTATCTCCCTCTCCTTAAAAATGATCAGTTCTTTTTTACTGTCATCTCAGCAACCTGAATAACGCCACATACAAGTTTCCGGAGTATTTGTATATTTCACTGTTTGCAGTAACATTCTATTTGCAACCAATTAAGCAGACACAATGGAAGCTCCCTGGGCTGGCAGCTTGTCCACGGAAAACTGCTGAAATTACTTCCTTAAAAAGGTAATTCATTGTCTGTTAATAAAATAACTGGAATGCAGTCCACAAGTTGCTTGCATTGTGTCTCAGAGGAAATGTGTAACAGTGTAATCCTATGTGTAATTTACTCAGTAGTATGCCTTGCTGAGGGACGCGGGTGGCGCTGTGGATTAAACCACAGAGCCTAGGACTTGCCAATCAGAAGGTCGGCAGTTCGAATCTCCGCGACGGGGTGAGTTCCCGTTGCTCGGTCCCTGCTCCTGCCCACCTAGCAGTTCGAAAGCACATCAAAGTGCAAGTAGATAAATAGGTACTGCTCCAGCGAGAAGGTAAACGGTGTTTCCATGCGCTGCTCTGGTTCGCCAGAAGCGGCTTAGTCATGTTGGCCACATGTCCCGGAAGCTGTATGCCGGCTCCCTCGGCCAATAAAGAGAGATGAGCATTGCAACCCCAGAGTCGGTCACGACTGGACCTAATGGTTAGGGGTCCCTTTACCTTTACCTTTATGCCTCGCTGATGTAAGTTCACTCACAGTGCAATCCTATGCTGTGTACTCATGAGTACACCCAACTGATGTATGCCTAGGATTGTAGACTTAAATCATTTTGTTCTTCTAATACTTTAACTGCCTTTTTTGTGCTGTAGAGTTCTCTTTTGCATACATTTCAAATTAAATTAATTTTCTCCTCAAACTCTTCCATCTACCCACTCATTATTGAACCTAGAACCTTCAGAAGCAGGCGCTCAACCACTGAGCCACAATCCCTTCCCACTGGGCTTTGTGTGTGAGGTGACTTTCTAGCACAATACTCGATTCCACCATTCATGAAGTGGAGATTGGAGTGTTTCAGCGCAGGGATGGACTATGCTTCCTCTCTCTAAGAACTTGTACTAGTTTAATGAAGATTCTGTCAAGGCACTTCTCTTTTTTTTAAAAAAAAAAGGTCCCAAGCTGTGTTAGTTTTATAGCTAAAGGAACACAACTGGTGTCCTGAAGTGTTAGACTATGTGACATAAGAATCTAGGAGAACAATCACCCTTGCGGGAAATAACACAGTGCAGAAGTGAGCAACCTGGACCAGAGGTTTTTCATATGCTAAGTTAAAAAAAATTTGCAGGGCTTTTTTCATGGAGGACCATTCACAATTAACAACCCCACTTGCAACCTAAAGTGGTACAGTCCACTCCACATCTCATTCTGCTGAAAGTGTAGAAGACCAGGTCTCAGTCCACTCAAACTCAGAAATAAGGGGGGGAAAGGCATTGCATTCTTTAAAAAAATATTTCTGACATGTGTCAGCTCATGGCGCACAGCTTTGAAATTAAAATCTCTGACAATGTCTCATTGGATGTAGCCTAATGCAACCAGGAACCGAAAAAGGCTCCCTCACCCCAAATGAGCCATCACTGTCTGTGCCGAATGCAACTGTTCAGCCAAAACCACTTTTGTGACCTGATACAAATGGAACTGTCTTGAACAGCAGAATCTGCTTTTGTGCTTTTTGCTTCCAAGAAGAGTGAAGGGAGGTCAGGAGGAGAGAGACGGGAGGGAGGGAGCTGACCATTCAGCACAAGCAACTGCATTCCCCGCTGTCTGCTCCAGAGACCATTGCTGGCAGCCAGCCCTGGACCCAGCAGACGGCTGCCCTTTCTAGCAATGCTGTGTGGTGCTGTAACTATAGCAGACATGCACAGGGGAGATATTTGGAAAACATCCCAGGGGAAGCACTCTTTCTGCAAAGCAGCAAAGGCCACTTCAGATGTTCTACATGCCTATTGTGCTCTCAGCTTCACCCGTCCATGGAACTTAGAATGTACAATGTGCATGTGTTTATTTCATAGCTGTGTATACTCAGTGAAATAGAGGATGTGTACAATCAGAATCATATTCAGTTGCACTCTCTCTAAGAACATAGGAACGTAACATATGAAGAACATGCTGAATCAGGCCAATGGCCCACCTAGTACAGCATCCTGGTATCACAGATGCCCACTGAAAACCCACAAGCAGAACCTGATCACAAGGGCACGCTCCCCTCATGTGGTCTCCAGAACCTGGTATTCAGAGACATTACTGCCTTCAGTTAGCCATAGAGAGCCTTCTCCTATGTGCATTTGTCAAATTGTCTTTTAAACCCACCCAAGTTGGTCATCACTGCCTCCTGGGGGAGCAGGTGCCATAGTTTAACTACATGCTACACAAATAAGTTCTTTCTTTTATCTGTCCCCCTCAATGGGGAGTTGCTTGATCATTTTAGTTGCCCTTTTCTGAACCTTCTCTCCCTCTCTCTCTCTCTCTCTCTCTCTCACACACACACACACACACACACACAAATTGTGCAAGGGGGAGAGCAAAGATAAGTCTATTGACCCTACCCACTCCAACACAACTTTGCCCCATGGCCCCACACCTCTCAATGTATCTATAGCAGAGATCCTGCCGTTACTCAAATAGACGTCCTGCACCATTTAAAACCCTGCAAAGCCAGAACCTGATATTCTGTGGGAAGCCTACACAAGTGGAGCATGCTTGCCACGGCAGACTTTCAGCCCCCCAGCTAAGTCCCCAACTAGCTACGTTCAAGATGCAGGCACTGGTATGCAAAGTACAGGACACCTGAAAGATCATTTCACCTTTTATATGCCTAATCAATCACCGTGCTCTGCAGGAAAGAGCCTCCAGTAGATACCATCTCATCAGGAGGTCCATTGTATACAATGTAGGGATCTGGCCTTTAATAAAATGGTACCTATCCTTCGAAACGCCCTCCCCTTATATATTAGGTAGGTGTCAGGAAGTGGTAATGGAGGAACCATGACTTGCTTATTCTCCCTCCACCACTTCTGGGGAAGGTGTTCTGCCTTCCTGATGAAAAAGCAAAGCTCAACAGGAAAAGCACACATAGCTGAGGAAGGAAGATCATGAAAGAAACAAACAGTGCACATGAGTTAAAAGTTTAACCTTGTGCAAACAGCCCTATTGCAGCAGGTTGACACAGGTCTCCCTGACATTGGCAGTACCACGGAGGCCACCTGTAGCTAAACATACCTGATATGGTTTGAGGATTAAAGGTTGTTGTTTTGTTTTGTTTTTTAAAAATCAGAATCAGATTTACTGACTCTGCACAAATGGGCAGCAAAAATTCTCAACAGCTGGTTTAGGATTCCTGCATAGGATACAGCTTCTCCACTTGCAATTCCCAAACTCTAGTTGGTGGCTCCATGAGGGACAGGATACAACTCAGCCTTCCTCCTTGAGGTGCTTTTTCTGCCTTGAACAAGAAAGAAGCCGCCTTGCACTAAGCCAACCACTGATTCATCTACCTGGCTGGTGCCTCATTGATTGGCAGTGGTTCCCCAAGGTGTTTATGGACTGCAGTCCTTTTATTTCAGGGCTAGGCAACCTTTCTGGGGTTGAGAGCCATATTTCCTCAGGGGCTACATACAAGTGACAGTGGTGAGGTGAAAGCCAACCTTTTTAGAACAGTGTTTCTTTCTCTCATTTATTCATTCATCATCCATTCATTCTTTTACCATTCTCTATCTCCCTCTGACACACAAACACACCCCACAAACCTGCCTGCCTGCCTCCTCCCGTTCTCTGCCATCTGTGAAGCAGTGAGCGACTCCCAGCACACAGTACTGTCAAGAGGCAGCCCAGAGGACAAAAGAAAGAACCCGGGTCCTGGAGTGGTGTTCCAAAGGACTGCTCTGTCTGCAAAAAACACACACACACAACACAGATCAATCCCCAGCAAACAATTGTCAGGGGTTGTTCCAGAGGAAAAACCACAGAGCTCAAGTCCTAGGGTGGCATTCTGAGGGGTTTAGCTGCCTTTGGAAATTCTACAGACTTATCCTTTTGCATGCAAGGCAAGTGCTCTACAACTGAGTACATGGTCTCCTTCAGGAACTAGACATTGCAGAGAATGTAGCTGCCACCAAAACAGCAATTCCCCATGTCAAATATGTAAGTTTCTCCAATACCCCCCAAACTTCATTGGCTACTCTTGTAGAGGAACTATTAACATGATGATGCCAAGTCAGACATTTTGCATTATTAGATGATAGTAGGAGAGGAGCAAAGGAATAGACACAGCACTATTGCAATCTCAGGTTCCAGTCTTGAACAAAATTCACTAGCAAGTCTAGTTTGAATTGACCTTGTATAAGAGGACTTCCTAGGAGCACCTAGGAGACCAGGGTTCAAACCTTGGACCAGTTTCTGCCTCTCAGACTAGCCTACCTCACAGGGCTGATGTGGGAATTAAATGAGAGGAAGAACCATGTACACCACCTTGAGTTCCTTGGGGAAAAGATGGGGTACAAATGCAATTAATAATATCTGCCTGTAGATCATAATTAAATATATTTTCATATAATGTGGAGAAGGCTCATATTTATCTTAGCCAACTGTAATATGCACATTTAATTTAATCAGTGGCTTTGTCACAAATGCACATTATAGAAATAAAGAAGGGGGGAACAGGATAAGGAGTGTCTCAAATGGGAAGGTGAATAGAATGGCCTCAAGTTAGCTGTTGTAAAGGCTAATTTTGCATTCATAATTCCGTGTTTGCTCTTATTTTGTGTGTCACTGCTTTGGCTACGATCTAAACACAGTGCTTCAACGTAGCTACTGAACCATTGTCCAGGCCGCCGTCAAGAAAGCAGAACACAAAGCACGGCTGAACAAACCAGCAGGCATGCTACCAAAAAAAAAGGGAGGGGAAGGCATTCATTTTGCTTAGCTGCAACACTCTCAATGCCTGCGCTCCACATCAGAACAAATTAATTTGGGAGCACAGCAAAGAAAGGCTTAGCAAAGACTCCTCAAGTTTCAAGCACAGAGGTGCCATTCCCACAAGTGCAGTGAGCTCGAAGTCACTGGGGATTTGAATTATAAGCTATTAAAAGCCTGCTTGTCTGAGTGTCCTGCTAATTATTCTTTTTGAGACCGCTGGATGGGAATTTGCATCCTGGTTTTGCAAAATTATGTTGGTAGGTAGAGGAAGAAATTTGCTGCATGGATAACGCTGCCCATGCTACGAGCTGTATTTCTGATACTCAACACAATGTTCTATTGTGTTATGAATATTTATTGTTGTAAGCTGCTTTGGGATTCATTTGAATAAAAAGCAGCATAGAAATATAATAAATCAATAAAATGAACCAGTCTTTTGTTTCTCAATCAAGCTTCATCTCCTTCTACTAATGACACACCTTTTCAGCAAAATGTGGCCCAAAACATCATGTTGTTGTTTAGTCGTTTAGTCGTGTCCGACGCTTCGTGACCCCATGGACCAGAGCATGCCAGGCTCTCCTGTCTTCCACTGCCTCCCACAGTTTGGTCAAACTCATGGTGGTAGCTTCGAGAACACTGTCCAACCATCTCGTCCTCTGTCATCCCCTTCTCCTTCAGGGTCTTTTCCAGGGAGTCTTCTCTGGACATGCACGCACCTGTTTTTTCTTTGCTAGCTATACATTTCTGAATGAAAATAAAATTCTCTGTTCCTGGAATAGTCCTGTAGACACTAGTGGAGATGTTCTCCTAATAACCTCCAGATCCCCACTGCAGCTTGCAAGTTTTCTGGGCAAATATCATCTCACAGTATCATAATACCAACCACTGCTCCTAGCAGTGTTGCAATCAGATGCAAAGTACCCTCGAGGTGCCCCAGATCCTTCTGTTGTTTGGCAAGATCGTTGCTGTGCCAATTTCACTGATTCCTCCAGTCCAGATTAGCTCAGAGATGGCATGCCCTACCTAAAACATCTCAGACTGAAATAAGGACAGCCTTTTGTACTGGCTTTAGAGAAAGGATCATTGCCTTAGCATGCACATAACCACTCATATCCAGCCCTTCATCACACATCTTCACCATAAATATGTGCATCATATTTATTGGCAACATTAATCTATTGTTTGTTTGGTTTGTTGGTGTTTTTTTTTTAAAGCAAGAATGTTTAATCTCACATGGTGGTACTTATTTGTAAGAGCTTCAAAGGCGGCTGCCATGTTGTTCATTTATGAAAATTACAACTGAAACTGATACAATTGCATTAAGTTTTAGTGGAGACATGGCACGGTATCTTCAAGGGCACTAGTGGGGAGGACTTTTATTTAGCATAAAAATAGCTGCATGCAATTAATCACATGGCAAACAGTTTTCCCTGCATGACAAGCCATAATGGCTAAACTGTTTACTTCTATACACCTGTTGAAAGGTACAGCAGCCCTATCAGCACCTGGTCAACCTATTTGCATGAATCCTGGAAATATGCCTTAATACTACTGTAGCATTTGCCATGCATATCCCTGGCTGGATGGGCAGCCCTAAACACATGGTTCTCCATTCCAGTTCAGGAGCTGTGTGTGCACATCCCTTTAAAACAGAACTGAAATCCAGCTCCTTGGCTGTTTTTGTTGTTGTTGTTTAGTCGTTTAGTTGTGTCCGACCATCTCACTGAACACTGTCCAACCATCTCATCCTCTGGCGTCCCCTTCTCCAAGTGCCCTCCATCTTTCCCAACATCAGGGTCTTTTCCAGGGAGTCTTCTCTTCTCATGAGGTGGCCAAAGTATTGGAGCCTCAGCTTCAGGATCTGTCCTTCCAGTGAGCACTCAGGGATGATTTCCTTCAGAATGGATAGGCTGTTTTAAGGGAGACTAAATTCAGTCCCCTTCTGCTTCTCCAATCAGCTCTTAAGGGGGGGGGGGGCTAATGCCAAGCATGGAAGCACAACTACTCTTTGTCTGCTATTTTTTAGTTCAAGCAGCATGTTTTGCTACAGTGCGAACAAGGTAACCACTATCATGGAATAATTTGTAAGATTTACTACCATTATCTCCAGTTGGTTTAAAATTTTGACTCTTTAAAGAGCCCCATAAATATACAGCAGGGGGCTTTCTCCATCTGAAGTTAAGTGGGACAACAACAGTTTAGGCCATGGGTAGGGAAACTAAGACCCAGGGGCCAGATCCGGCCTAATCGCCTTCTAAATCCGGCCCATGGATGGTCTGGGAATCAGCAATGTGTCCTTCTATTTGAAATGCATCTCTGGGTTATTTGTGGGGCATAGGAATTCGTTCATTCCCCCCCCCCCTCCAAAATATAGTCTGGCCCCCCACAAGGTCTGAGGGACAGTGGACCAGCCCCCTGCTGAAAAATTTTGCTGATCCCTGGTTTAGGCTAAACTTGCCTCACCTCTAAGAGAGCATCACATTCCTCTTCCCAACAAAAGCGGATGTGTGTGGGGGGGGTCAAAGTGGAGGGGGAAGCTGACAACAGTCATTAGAGTTCCAACTCCTTGGAAAAAGGCATAAAATGGCAGCATTGCAAAATACAGTAGAAAACCCAGGCCAGCTTTCACTCACAAATCATAAAATTGATTCAATGGAGAGCAAGATTTGTAGAAACAAGCACACGAAGAGGCCATAAAAGCCATACAACCGCTTTGCCTCACAGTGACTATATTCAAGATGTCTGGTTGAAGACTGACTTTCTTTCATAGTCAATCAGATAATAATAAGACCCCCTTTTAGAATTACAGAATAGTGAAATTCATCACCATAATTTAATTGTAGAAGGTTATTAAAGAGCACTTCGACTCCCCTCCTGCTCCGGCGCTGCTTTTGTATATTAAACTCAGACTAATCAAATTGCAGATTCCAAGAGTACGGTATTAGTCATCCCCCATCCCTTTTAATTTGTTTAATGGCTTCTCTGTGTTTGTGTGTGTGTAGTTGTGCAGCAGAGGCTCGCACCATGCCAATAAAAGAAAGGATGGGAGAGCCAGTTTGCCTAAAAGAATAAAGCGTGCCTCCGTTCTAAGGTTACATTTGATGTTGGGGTAATTCATGGGATGTGTACTGCAGCCAGTGGCTTATTTCTGTTCAATAGTGCACAGACACTGGAGGAGTGAAGGGAGGAGGTGGGGATAAAGGAAGGGAATAATTCTTAAAAAGCCTGAATTTAGACTTACTGCTCCAAAACCCCTTTTGTATTTTGCCAACTTATCCTGACTGAAAACGCAGTATTCTGCCAAGAAGTCAACTGCAAGAGAGGACTGAGAACAGAAAAGGATAAATTAGCCTAGTTAAAAAGCCTCCTTTTCCAGTATTTCTCCCCCTCGCTTGACACTTAGAAGAAAAACACCTGACTAGAGAGCACAATCCACCAGGACTGTGCGTGGTCCCCATTCATTACAAATGGAGTTTGTACAGGAGACTATCCTAATAGTTTGTTCCCAGAAAGACTCAGTAAGACTGGCTACAGGAGAACCTTTCTAGTCCAGGTGTGGGACAGCTGTGAACTTCCAGATGTTGTTGGACTCCAGCCCCCATCAGTCCCAGCCAGCATGGCCAATAGGAAGGAGTGGCAGAAGTTGTAGTTCACCAACTTTATGCTTTTATTGTTGGTGTGGGTTTCTTTCTGTTAAATTATTTTGAGATGTTTCATAGGAAATGATTAATAAATGGAATAAATAAATGCAACATAAATGTAAATGATACAGAGATGCCAGCACCACTGCTCAGAGTAAGCCCACCCCCCAGTGCAAAGCTGGCAGCCAGGACTCTCCCAAAACACTGAAATGACTCCCGTGTGTGTAATGGTTAGTGTGTTAGACTAGGGTCTGGGTGACCCTAGGGCAGCCATTGTCTCTTAGCCTACCTTACAGTTCAAAGTGTTGGTGCTGACCTTTAAAGCCCTAAACGGCCTCGGCCCAGTATACCTGAAGGAGCGTCTCCACCCCCCTTGTTCTGTCCAGCACCGAGGGCCTTCTGGCAGTTCCCTCATTGCAAGAAGCAAAGCTACAGGGAACCAGGCAGAGGGCCTTCTCGGTAGTGGCGCCTGCCCTGTGGAACGCCCTCCAATCAGATGTCAAAGAGATAAACAACTACCTGACATTCAGAAGACATCTGAAGTTCAGGGAAGTTTTTAATGTGTGACATTTTAGTGTATTTTTTGTCTTTGTTGGAAGCCACCCAGAGTGGCTGGGGAAACCCAGCCAGATGGGTGGGGTACAAATAATATATTATTATTATTATTATTATTATTATTATTATTATTATTATTATTATTATTACAGGGTTGTTATGAGAATAAAATGGGGAGCGGGGAGGAGAACTATGTATACCACCTTGAGCTGCAAGGAGGAAAGGTGGGGTATAAATGTAAAAATAAAATAAATAAAAAGAAACTTCTGTCACTGAAATGAGGCTGTGAAGTTGGGGTGGGGGGAGCATTTGGGCTGAGCCCTACCTTCCCCCAACCCATGATAATCAAATACTCTCTGTGGTTACCCAGTGGTGAGGAATATATAGCACTCTGCATCTGCTCAGGAGGATTTCTATCTATTCATCCTAAATTCCATAGTTAAGCTCTGCTACTGGCCGTAGACTGAACCTTAGTGAATACTGGCACTAAGTCAGCTCTGGCCTTCTTTACTTCAAAGTTCCTACTTTATCTAACCAAACTTTGTGTGTGTGTGTGTGTGTGTGTGTGTGTGTGTGTGTGTCTGTATGTTTAATCCTTCTGATACTGGCTTTGGGTAAGACAATAGGAGAGCTTCTTATGAGCTTCCCTTTCTTGAGCTACCCCCAGACAGCTGGCCAAAACTTCATCAAATGAAATCGATGCAAAAGGCCCTGACGACGCCGGTCTCCTCTGAAGAGAAATAGAAAAGCCTTTTGTCTCTGCAGAGACCAAGCCTTATCAGCCAGTTCTGTCACTCATCCTTCCTCTGCCCACTTTCAAATCCTGCTGGATTTATTGCAGATGTATCAAGCAATCCGGAAAATAATGGTACAAGCAAAGAGGCTAGTCGGCTATCGACTCCAAGCTCTGGACAATGCCAAAGGGAAATTATGGGAACAAAAGGTGCGCTGGGGTGACAAATGAAGAGAACGCTTTGGCCCCATTGAAGGTGCAAAGGCTTGGACAAAGCTAACACACTAATGCCAAACAGCTAGCTAGCGTTATACGATTACATCTTAGGGCTTGATATGCACAGCCCCACACGCACACATGTAATTTGGATTCCCTCTGCTGGTCCCCTCCAAATTGCTAAAAAGACACAGGTTGCTTGTGTGTGTGTGTGTGTGTGTGTGTGTGTGTGTGTGCATGCACACAGTGTACCATAAAACAATAATCATGATAATTACTTACATATAGAAAATACATATGAACACAGTATTTCCTCCATACCCTCGCAGCAGCACCTCAATTTAGATTGCTTGTGTGTCTGAAATGCACATGGGGCAATTAAATGTTGATATCCACAATATTTTAATGCACTGCACACATCAACAAGTCCTCCATCCCCTGCCCATTTCTTTCACTTTGGTAATTATTTTGATTGCCCTTGCTTGCTTCCCCTACACTTTCTGGATTTCTGGGAGACTGCCACTGAGTGAACATCACAACATAAATCTTGTATGACCATGTGACAGAACATGTTCCTCTTCTTAAATAATATTTCTAGGAAGACAACAGGTTGAGCAAGAAACGGAATCTCATATTTTATCTGAAGTGATCTTAAAAAGGACTAACTTGACTTCAAGTTAAAAGAAAAGTTAAATTATATATTTTATGTTCAGGCAGGTTTTACTTCTTCTGGATATTTTTTTACATACCCTAAATTTGAAGCATTAAGAGCTACTGTCAACAGCATTCCTCACCCTTTTTACATTAATTTTACTAAATTTGGATAACTTCTTAGTCATTGTTGTTCTCTTTCTCAAAAGCAGATGGTGTTTTCTGAATGCATTTGTTTCGAAATTAGAAAATATCCAACTGTCTAAATTTTGTTCGATGGAGAGGTGTGAAAAACGAAAGGCCAAAATCGTGAACACAGTGGGTTTTCTAACCTCATTTCCACTCAGAATTGCAGCAGCAAGAACAAGGCTCTTTCTATAGCGTATCAAGGGATTTTGTGCACATGTGATGTCTCCCAGAGGCTTAAGGCATGTATGCATTAGTAGTGTTCAGACTTTCTAGCTGAGACACCTATTTCCACCTTGACTCATCTGCCATTTGTACACCTTGGCCACAGAACTCCAACACATTGCAGATGGTTTGTGGACATATCTTCTCCGATAGCCACTCAATTCACATGCAATACTCAGCAGGTCCATTAGGTATCCTGTCCCAGCTTTCCAAGCCAGGTAAGGGAACTGTCCAGCAATGTCAGCAGTCAGAGGGCCCAGGGCTGAACAGGATAGGAGCTGTCCAGAGACTGTTAGACTAGGAGCAAGTCTATGGAAAGTGTTGCATCAGCAGCTTCTCAGCACAAGCTGCAAATCAGTCTGGCTGCTTCCCTTTCTCAAGTACTAGTACGGCCTTGATCCTGGCTGTATTTATAATCATGGTTTCTCCTCCAAAGTAAAACTCTGACATGGGATGCCTTGTGCTGGAGTCCAGAATTGGCGGAGTCCAGAATTGTGAAATAACTTGTTAGGGCATATTAGGTGCCCCAGAAGGGCTCCTTCTGAAAGGCACTCCTAGTCAGCGAGGCCACTTGAGCCTCCAGTGACAAAGTTAGAATCAGGAGCACCCCAAGGCTCTGTCTTCATGCTGCTGTGTAATGCAAGCCAGGCCTGGAGGCACTGTGGATAAAAAAAGAACGCAGCCTTCTCTGCAAAGCAACCCAGTTTCACACCAAATAACTGCATCTTGTGGAGGCAGTTTCAAGAGGCCATCACAAAGTGGCCATATGGTGAGAATGGGTCCTGAGCAAGCTGGTCTGATTTGAATTCATATTTCCGAGGTGCATTTTGAGCTCCTGTGACCCGTTCTAACAACAGTACACGAAAAGCCCTTTAAATCGGCTTTCTTACAGGCAGATAGGAGGGGGAAAGACAATGAATCTTTCTTGCGATGGATGGAAATGGTCATTCCAAATATTTGAAGACCCCAGCATAAAGCAGCCTTGTGGTTGTATACGTATCAGATTATGGAAGATCTGCCTCTTTATACTTGTTTTTTAAGGGATGGCAGCCTCTATTCAGCAGCGTTCGAGAGACAATCCTTTAAGCTGTGTCAAAATGCCAGTTATCCTCAGATGCCACCCAGATTTGAATAATTTAGAGAGAGACAAAAACCCCACAGAAAACAGGAGCCATCCTTTGACTAGTGTTGCTTTTGACAGGGCAGAGCCCCCACCCTTTCCTTCTTACTGAAGCTGCTTCATCTCTCTATCAGCCATGACAAGTGCCAATCAAACCTGCTGTTCTCTAAGCTTTGCGGGGGGGGGGGGAGAAAAAGAGAAAGAAACATGAAACATTTCCTAACAATTGCTGAAGGAAGATCCACTATCAGTGTGTGGTCTAGGATAGGTGGCTGGAGAAGGGGAGGGATCTAAGAGGGAGCAAAGCACGCCTCTCCCCCTTTTCACTTCTAATCTCTGACCCCCCCCCCTCCCATTTACTTCTTTACACATTTTAATCTCCTAGTTGCTCCAAATGATCCTAAACAAATTGTAGGTCAGCCTGGATTAGTTTCTTCATTCTTCGTAATTAGGACAACTATTCATACTTTTCAACATCTTCAGCAACAGCAGCTGAATGTCAGGAGAGATCCAGGAAATGTCTGCTGTATTTTGAGTAAAGCTTAGAGCCATCCCACAGCAGGCCTATCTTGGAGAAGGGTGGGGTGGGGGAGAGCACCAAAATGCAATGGAAAAAACCAGCCAGGATTCTGGTAACACAACCCCTACTCCCAACTCTGACCTTCAAGCAAGTCTGTGCTCAACAGGATGCTGCATGCAGTGTTTACATGATGAGGCAAGGTCAGAATTTACATGATGAGGCAAGGTCAGAATTTAAACCTAGGCTGAAGAGAAGAGTGCCTAACACCTTCACTTCCCAGCAATGCTTTAAAGTGCTTTTTTATTTTACAGAGAAATTTGGGCTTTGGCAGGGGAGAGAGGGCTGAAAGGTTTTGCAAAACCATGCCCCACCCTCACATTTTTGCTGCTGTGGATCAGAAATTATCATTTATTTATTTTTAAATGACGACATTGGTACAGCTGTTCACATTCTCCCTCTCCCCCCTCCCCATTCTCTGCAAGGTTGTCCCATCCCAGTCTATTACATAAGCAATGTACATTAGATTGGAAAGAAAAAGTCTAAGAGCAAAGGCTCAAGAGCAGGTGACTCATACATTCACTGGCCATCTGGACATGTAACTTCAGCTTAGGGTTGTCATATTTCAAAAAGTAACATTCCTGACGCCTGCAAAGTTTTTTCCCCCCCCTGCCATTTTGCAAATTCGGCAAAATTCCCCCAACGCCATTTTTACACCCAAAAACAAGGACATGTCAGGAGTTTTCCTGATATATGGCAAGCCTACTTCTGCTTCCTCCTAAATGAGACGCATTTGCCTGACTTTGCTGAATGCCTCAGAGAACGAGGATCAAAGATCAGAGCTTCACAGAGTTACGAGTAGGGATGACAAGCAGAATAGATGCTTTAACCCATCTACAACTCACTGATACTGTACATGTATCACATGAACCAGGGAGAGCGAAGGTAGAAGCCCTCCCCATCAGCATGCTTGGGCCAACTGGTCTTGCCTCTCTCGGGGCACTTCCAGACAGTTGCTATTTTCAGGTGGGATTCAATCACATACTGACAAATTCCGTTTCCACAACTAAAGCTGGTCCTCTGGCACAACAAATCTGTTACTCTCCCCTCACTCCAATAAAACCCCAGACTTTATACAATAAGGAAAGTAAAAGGAAAATGCACTGGAAAGTGTGGGATAATGCACTGACCTGGTATGAAGTAGTCTCTTATACTCCTATTAAAACAATTAGGGGGTTGAATGGATGTACCAATGTTTTGGACTTTAGAATTAGAGATACAAGAAGCACAAAAGTCACATCCCATGAAGAGAATTTTCCCAGCACAGGAGATATTTAAGTACACAGTTCCATGCTAGTTTCCCCAACATGTTCTTCTCCCTTCTACAGGGTAGCCTGGAGTTATTCTCCTCCACAAAACACATGCAGAAATATAAAAATGGCAACATTGATCGGAGAGAGCCAAATTAAACATGTCATGTTGACAGAATCTGCTAATGCAAATTAGTCAACTACTTTATGTAATCCTGATGACAGATAAATGTTTCATACATACTTTAAAATGAATGGGTTACTGGGAACCTGAGAATCTTAAAAAAGAGATACCGCTCTGGAACTCTAGTCTTTCACAAAAGACTTAACTAAAATCAATATTTATGTTTAAAGCAGTTGGCTGGTCTGATAAAGTAATTACTTTTTATTTGTTTTTAATGCAAGAGCCGAATGTCTCCTTTCAAGAAAAGAGAACCAGTGTATGCTAATCCTTCCTTCCCCTACTTTTAACTTGGCCTCCTGCTTTCACCACGGGGGGGGGGGTTTCTGCTTCGACCCTCCTTCTCCTCCATGGAAGGAGGAGGAGAAGGAGCTGGCTACTGAAACTGTGCCACGCTCAGCTCCACACTCAGCCTCCTGATTTTGGGGGGACTTTGGGGGCCCCCAATCCCCTCCCCCAAAATACTGGAGGGCCCAAAAGGGCTTGGGCCCCAGTAGGTGGCATCCCGCCCTCAACCGTTCTTCCAAGCCCACTCTCCCCAACACCAGAAGCTTATCTCGCACAATAGCAGCAACACTTGCAAAAAACTACATTTCCCATGGGCCACTTGCACCTTGCATTGGCACATCAGGTGATGAAGGGGCAAAGGAGAAGGACCTCCCTCCCATCCACTTCTGCTTGCTGCTGTCAGAGCACCCGTAGCGACCAAAGAAATGGAGGGTGGGAGGGAAAGTGAAGGAGCTTTTGAAGACTTGAGGGAGAGACATCTGGGGACTCATGGGAGTAGAGGGTGAGTTCAGACCAAATTTGGATTGACTCAGAAATAAATCAAGGAGCTATTTTCTGATTTTGGAAGAAACAGCTCCACGTGTTATTTAGCCAATCCAGTTTGAGCTGGGAGAGTTTGCCCTTTTGCTAGTTACCCGTATAGTAAATCAGTCCTTGGAATATTTTTTTCTAAAATAAGATCTTCCAAGAAGCCTAAGCCAGGAGGATAAAAGCAAAGTACAGTTGGCATACAAGGTATCCTAGCAGCATGAAGGCTAATTGTTACGGCCTTGAGATGGCTGGGTTCACCATTTCAATCAAGTACCAGGAAAGGAAAGCACAATCTGTGTAACTTGACACTGTCTGTAACCTTTTCAGACTACACACTTAAAAAACAAATATATGCATTATAAAAATAGCTTTTGAATCAGGTGCAAAGAAAGACACAGGTGATCACAAGTCCTGAAGAAACATCTGTTGCAAAATAAAATGAAGAGGCAGAAGAAATGGAGGGGAGAGTTCTTTTCTTAAAAAAAAAAAAGTAATAGTTAATGCACCGTCCACAGACTTCCAGTCATACAGTAAAACATGGAGCTCTTTTTAATAATCTGAATAGAAATTCAATCTCTTTGAATCTGCTATGCGACACAATTTGTCCAAGCAACCAGATACACAAAGCTCTAGGTATTTCTTCTGCTTTCATTGCTACAGAACGAAGGCAGAAATCACAAGCAGACAAATGGTGTTAGTTTTGTAGCTGATTGTTCATTATTTTAAAACAAAAACAAAGCTAACATCTAATGGCGGAATCTCAAGAAAACAGAGAGCCCAGGTTGCTAGCTATACAATATCTCAGCTCCTGAAGACCATTCACCTTCCTTAGGGCTTAGAAGATCCTTACTGCCCTATCAGTGGCAGCTAATTGAGGTCATTTCCTGGGACAGACGTCTTCAACCTTTTTGAGTCCACGGCTCCCTTGACCAACTACATTCTCTCTGCAGCACCCCTGTGGGGCCCAGGAGCCCAGTCATGTCACCCCTTGCCTCAACCATTTGAAGGCCACCAGAGGCAGTTCAGGAGATTATATATTTGGTCCTCTTCATGGGAAGTACTGAGGATTGTTGGGCAGGGAAAGAGGTTTTGTTATCTATCTATCTATCTATCTATCTATCTATCTATCTATCTATCTATCATCTATCCCATATACACATATATCCTGAGTTACAGTGAGCAAGGGATTGGCTGAGGGCTTTAAAGCCTAATAATATAAAGAAACTCCCCCTTCCTGCCCTTGAAGCACCTCTACCTGGGGGTGGAAATTTCCATTAGCATTCAGGAATGTATCAAACTGGGGACAAGCTGGGTATGGCCAAGATTTCAACACAAGAAAAGCCCTGCTGGACCAGACCAAAGGCCTATCAAGTCCAGCAGTCTGTTCTCCAGTGGCCAGCCAGATGCCTATGGGAACCCACAAGTAGGACATGAATGCAACAGGCCTCTCTTTTTCATGTTCTCCAGCAATTAGTATTCAGAAGCATACTCCCTCTGATTTTGTTGTAGTTTAATCATTTAGTCATTTCTGACTCTTCATGACCCCATGGACCAGAGCACGCCAGGCACTCCTGTCTTCCACTGCCTCCCACAGTTTGGTCAAAAGCATGTTGGTAGCTTCAAGAACACTGTCCAACCATCTCGTCTTCTGTCGTCCCCTTCTCCTTGTGCCCTTTCCCAACATCAGGGTCTTTTCCAGGGAGTCGTCTCTTCTCATGAAGTGGAGCCTAAGCTTCAGGATCTGTCCTTCTAGTGAGCACTCAGGGCTGATTTCCTTCAGAATGGATAGGTTTGATCTTCTTGCAGTCCATGGGGCTCTCAAGAGTCTCCTCCAGCACCATAATTCAAAAGCATCAGTTATTCGGTGATCAGCCTTTATGGTCCAGCTCTCACTTCCATACATCACTACTGGGAAAACCATAGCTTTAACTATACAGACTTTGTCGGCAAGGTGGTGTCTTTGCTTTTTGAGATGCTTTCTAACTCCCCAATACTTGGTGTGCTGGGCCAGGGAGTGACCCGAGCAATGTGGTCCAGATCCGGTCCCGAATCCAAGGGTTCCATGAGGAGTCAGTCCGGCAGGGGGCCAAGGCAGGAAACCAGGCAAGGTCAGGCACAGGATCACAGGAAGGTTCTGGCAAACAGCAACATTGCTCCCCCAACTGGGGCGGGTTCCAGCAGCCTTTTATCTCTGACAGGGTAACGGCCGGTCCTGATCCCCCGGTGACTCACCTCCCTGTCTCGCCTGAAGGCGAGCACTCCTCCTGTGAGTACTCAGGTCTCTCCTTCTCTCAGACCTCAGTCTCTGCAGCTTGGGAGATGTCGGTGGGTTACTAGACCCAGAAGCACCCTCAGCCTCTCCTGACCCAACTGGTAGGTGAGCAGCTGTAAGTGATTGCCCAGCTGGAGGAAACGAGGTAATCCCCACATCTGGAGCCAGGGCAGGCTCAGGCCCCTGACTCGGCCCAGCTGGTGCTTGTTGCAGGGGAACCTGTGCAGGCAGGGACTCTTCAGAATCAAGTCCCAGACTAGGTTCAGCTGCCGCCTGAGGCCAAGGATCTGCTGCGGACTGAGACTCCTCTGGCTCCGAGTCCGAGCCCGAGTCCCAGGCCATCACACTTGAGGTCAAATATGTAGCTACTGACAGCCTTATCTTTCATGGATTTGCCTAATCCTCTTTCAGAGCTGTCCAAGTTGGCAGTCATCACTGCATTTGTGGAAGTGACTCCCCATCGCCTATGTGTTGTGTGAAGAAGTACTTCCTTTTGTCTCTCCTGAATTTCCCACTATTCAGCTTCATCAGATGACCCCACAGGTTCTAGCATTATGTAAAAGGGAGAAAATCACCTCCCTAGCCATTTTCAGACCACATATAATTGCATGTATATTGTCCCCTTTTGCACGCCCTTTTTAATGCTAAAATACCCAGATGTTGTAACCTTTCCTCGCAGGGGAGTTGCTCCAGCTCTTTTATAAGTTGGCCTGCTCTTTTCCTTCCTCAGATTTTCCAATGGCAGCCAGGAATATATATATGCATGCAGAATACAAGCTGCCTTAAGTAGTAACTGAATAAATTTTAAGTGTCTGCCGATGACAAATGAGTCAGATGAGCCATTCAAGACAAGTAGGGAGAAGTCACCCTGGTCATGGAGACAAAGGCAGCCAACATGAGCAGGCTGGGCCGTGGCTCTACCAGTCCTCATTTTTCCATCACCATCTATTGATACAAAGATTCACAGCTAGATTGCCGAAGTGTTTGATTTTATGAACAATGATAATGTTTTGTGGCTGTCATAAACCTCAAAAGAAATAATGCATGTGTCCCATACAAGGCATAAAAAGTTATTCTTTTAACATGAATAGCTTACCATTGTACGATTACCCTCTTGATCACCTATTCCATTACTGGAATGAATATATGATGCCTTGCTTTCTTTCAAGAAGGCAGGTGCAAGTTGAAGGAGGGAGCCTGCCAATGAAGATGATGAATTGCTTTTGGATGCAGAGGACCAATGTTTAACATGAATGCAGTACAGCTAGGAATCAGGATGATCTCACAGACGTAAATTAACAGGAAAAACACATTTCTTTTTGTCTGCATTAAAGGGAGGGGGAAAGAAATTCAAAACTTGACAATTCCAAATTTCCAAAATTTGTGTGTTTGTGCACAGGACTATGTTACTTTGAACTTGAATATTTAAGCAACCCTCTTTCCAACTTTTCTGAAAATTCTTTACACAATTGGTTTGCATTCACTAGTACAGAATTTTTCATCTAAACTCTGGAATAGCCCTATGTTTACATTAGCACAACCAAGAAGTCAGTGACTGAAAGGAAGAATAGATTGATGCTTCCCTATATAAAATGAAGTAATGACGGACTTTTTTCACATGGCACTATAGGAGGAGCTCACTGTTGTGACCCTGGTGTTTAGATTTCCTTTCTTCAGGGGATAAGGTCGAGGACTTGGAAGGGGAACTGCATGTAGGTCCAGCACCAGAAGCACTTCCACAATATAAGTGGTGCCAGCTCCCCTCTGACCCAAGGATGTTGCATTGCCATCCTCTCACTCAGAGGACTCCATCAAAGAAGCCTCAGTACAGCCAGAGTCTCTCCCACTCCATCACAGTAAAAGACTGCAGGAGCTGCCTGTGGCACTTTTCAGTGAAGGCAGCACTTGCAATAGGGACAGATCTTAAGTGCTACATATAGCTCAGTCCAAGGTTGCTGAAGCAACACCAGATCTTTGCTCTCCTTCTTCATTCCCTTTGCATGCCTTCCACAGAGGTCAATGCTTGCACCAGAAAATGAAACATTCTCTCTTCCATTTAAATGAGTGTAAACTGGAGCACATATTGAGGGTTTTTGAGTGTAGAAAAACACAACCAAGGTAACACAAGTGGTAACTAAGGCACGAGAGCCAGGCTGCTGGTTTCTGTGGTTTGAGCACACAACCAAGGTACCCAGTTCAGGGGAAACATCATCATCATCATCATTATACAGCCCTACATCCACAGGTCTCATAAAGAAGAAAAAGAGTTTGGATTTGATATCCCGCTTTATCACTACCCAAAGGAGTCTCAAAGTGGCTAACATTCTCCTTTCCCTTCCTCCCCCACAACAAACACTCTGTGAGGTGAGTGGGGCTGAGAGACTTCAGAGAAGTGTGACTACCCCAAGATCACCCAGCAGCTGCATGTGGAGGAGCGGAGACGCGAACCCGTTCACCACATTACAAGACTACCGCTCTTAACCACTACACCACACTGGCTCTCATAAAGCAGGATACTTGCAAGATTGCACTATTTGGTAAGTGGTTACTGTGATCCAGAACACTATTGCTCTCCTGGACATGTCATAGGTAAAGGCAGCTGAACACAGAAATAGCTTGCTTTCACTGTTATACAACTCTTATGTGTCTTTGTTGCAGCCACATTCAGAATGCAAGCAAGGGAAGCTAACACTGCAAATGGTCCTGAATAAAGATCTAATTTCATAGTTAACCCCTTTTCGGAGACCTGCTTCCATAAATAGGGGCTGCTGAAGATCATCCCGGCACCAAGCAATGAATTTCATTCTGTTCTTGACCTTCATGCTGAAACCTCCAGCAAAAAAAGAAGATGGCTATTTGAACACTAATCATGGGGCAATTATTTATCTCCCTCTCATTTCCTAACTATTATGTCACCCATAGGAACAATATATAGAAAATTAGTGGAGAGTATTTGTGATCTTTAAAAAAATCTAAGTATGGGAGGCCTGTCAAAAGCATTCAGTGTCAGGCCAAGACCCACTTAATCCCCACAGAAAGGGTGTTAAGTGGGGGTTGTAAGTGGGGCAGAGAGCCGTATGTGGGTTCTTTTGCCATTGCATGAATTTCACCTAATAAGATAACATATTATGATAATGGATCCTTGGAGGATTCTGAAATGGGCAATGAAGTGATCAGAGACATTTTTACATTCATTTTTTTATTCTTCTCCCATCCCCTCCCAAAAAACCCCCCACAGCTAATAAATCAAATTGGGAAAATGCAAGATTTTAATTTGAACTATTTTGCTGATGAAGCCTAGTATGCTATTGATGATCAGGCATCTCGAAGGTCTAGAAAATAACCACCAACCATTTTTTCATTAAAGACTAACTTGTTCCACTGATTTCAATGAAACTAAACTCAACTAATTTAGTTCTGATTGGGGTGAAATTTAATTTAGTTCCCATTAAAGACAAACCTACCTAATTTACGCTTTCTGAAACAGTAAGCAAACGAAAATTGCCATCCTTAAAAATGTGCCCTTCTCCAAATTATGCAAGGCAGTTCTTCAGCCAAGTCATTGGCTATCGCTATACCAGGATTATATGTTTGTGATCTGACATACATGAGAAAATCAAAGCACACAGAGGAAATCAGCATGCAAATTTATAAATCTTTCATTAAAAGCAAAAGGTGTCTTTATGTCTTTTAATAAAAAAATTCCTTCCAGTAGCACCTTAAAGACCAACTAAGTTAGTTCTTGGTATGAGCTTTCGTGTGCATGCACACTTCTTCAGATACACTGAAACAGAAGTTGCCAGACCCTTCTATATAGTGAGAAGGTGGGGAGGGGTATTACTCAGAAGGGTGGTGGGAATGGGAGATTGGCAGATAGCTGAGATGAGCCTGTTGACGACTCTTAACGACTGTAATAGGTCTTACAGGAAAAGGCAAGGGGTGAGAAGGTGAGAAATGGCTTAGAAATGGCTTCAGAAATAGACTGGAAAGAGAAGCTGCTGAATTGCAACTCATTACCAAACTTAAAACCATGGAGAGACCTGGTCTGAATAGAGACATTGGATTCTTATCTCATTATACATGACTAAGCCATTTCTCACCTTCTCACCCCTTGCATTTTCCTGTAAGACCTTTTACAGTCGTTAAGAGTCGTCAGCAGGCTCATCTCAGCTATCTGCCAATCTCCCATTCCCACCACCCTTCTGAGTAATACCCCTCCCCACCTTCTCACTATATAGAAGGGTCTGGCAACTTCTGTTTCAGTGTATCTGAAGAAGTGTGCATGCACACGAAAGCTCATACCAAGAACTAACTTAGTTGGTCTTTAAGGTGCTACTGGAAGGAATTTTTTTATTTTGACTATGGCAGACCAACACGGCTACCTTTATGTCTTTTGTTATCTACTGGCCCACAAAAGCTGTTGTTAACAAGTTTGGGTTTAGTAGTTGCTAGTGTCCCAAAATATGCAGAATCCCTTGTGGAAAGCTATTCAGAAGACTGCTTCTCATCACTATGAACCACCCTGGAGGCTTTTGAAAGCAGAATGATAGGGTACCAGATCTAATTAACAAACACCAGGAATAGCTGTAGCTCAGCAGCAGCCTTACATGCAGTAGGTCCCAGATCCAATCCCCAGCATCTCCAGGTAGGGTTGGAGAGATCCCTGCCCCAAATCCTGGAGAGCTGCTGCCACTCAGTGTAGACAATACTGACAGCTTCCTTTATACCGTAATCTTAACTGCTGCTCTTCTATCTTTTCAGAGGGTTAAAAAATAAATCCACAGAGAATCCTAAGCAAGGTTGATCATTTTCTACACAGCAGTTCCTCCCCTTGTTATACTTCTCTGGCCCCTAGGAGCCTAACCCTACAGGCCATGCTCAGAAAATTAACCATGGCATGAGCAAAGTCATCACCACCTCCTATGTTTAGCCACCCTCTCATTTAGATTGTTAGCCCATGCTGCCATTAGCACGATGCCAATCTTAACAGTAGGCTCAGAGCTTTTGGAGTAGGTATGGAGTTCTATCTCCACTGACAACCGTGAAGCCTATAAGGCTTGGCTTGGGAGAGTAGCTGACAACCATGAAGTTCATCCAGCTAGTGAATTGTTACAGTGGAAATTTTATGAAGCATCAGCAGGCTGTGAAAAATCTTGGCTGATATGGTCAACAACTGCACAACAAAAGGGGGACGCTTGGGGGCGGGGATAGAATAAAAAAAGCCCACAGGGGAGCAAATCCAGTAGTTGATAACCTTATAATAAAACATATTTGCCATGCATCTTTCAAAACTTGTGAAAGGGACATTGGTTCCCCTCAAGGAATTGCAACTATTTGATTGCCCTCAAGCAATCCCTTGGATTATTGTATATGACTCTGTCCAGGTGCAACCTTCTTTAGAAGGTTTTAAGAAAAGAAGGAAAACAAGAACCAGATCATATACAGCATGTATATGCTTAAATCATGTCCCTTAAAACTGGTGATATTCTTATATGCTCTGCTAGCTGGGTTCTGAAATACTATGACTCCAGATATGAAGCTGCTTCTCTATAGGACATATCATTTTAAAATGGCATTAACAAATAATAATAGAGATTTGTCTCTGTAATCCTTGTAAGGTGGGACATTGCAGTCCCGCTAAAACAGATGAGAAGGAGGGTTTAAACTGGGAAGGGGGTTTAAACTGGGGAGTGACCTAACTAGTCAGTTCATGGCTAAGTAAAGATATAGTTTGGGAATTCCTGATTTATGTTCCAGTCACTATAGTACATTACACAATCTCTATCTAGTTAAGTTATTGGCTATTTCAAGATAGTTAGGGATAATAATTAACTCTGCAATCCTATCAGTTCTCTGCAATCCCACCTGTTGTTGAACACAATAGGACTCTTCTGATTAAATGGGCATAGAATTGGGCTAGAAGTCTGTCCTGAAGACCACCACATTTTGGGCCCAGTCTACACGCTTTCTACATTTATCAAATTTCACTGTAACATATACAGATTTCCCTCTTGACTCATGGTTCGGATGGCTAGTCATGCATTGCCAAAAAAGAGGATCTGCATCATGAAGAAAGAGGGCACAAATTTGCCTATTTTAATTTATATGTATGGACACAAATTTAGAAATTATTATAATAGTTTAAATAGAAATATAGTACATCTCACCAGAGTGGGGAAGACCCCAGGTAACCTGTGTACTGTTCTGTCTGCTGACCAGGTGCTGAGAAATCCTGTTCCCCCAGCTCATGGTTCCTTATCTTTAAACTGGACAGGTATCAAATTGAGGACACCCCTCTAGTTTGAAGGACAGTCAAAGGACACATGACCACCTTACTTATGGTTCATTTGAGTTCTGTGCTTTAGAACTGAGCATACATTGCTTATATTGCAAGGTTACCTATAAGATTATCTACTCTCAGCTTGTGCATGAAGCTTATGTAAGGAAGAATGTGTCATATCCATTCTGAAAAATGATTAAATATGGTGTCTTTTGAGGAAAGGACCACCTTGGAATATTTAAGGCAGCTTTACAACCCTAAAGTCTAACAATCATCTGTGCTACATGTCTGTAGGAAACCTATGCTAGACTTGCCCCCGTGGTTCAAATCTGCTGGGCTAATATAAATACTTTGTAAAAAAAAACAACGGAGAGCTTTTTTTACAGCCAGGGTAGAAAAGCCAGTATTAGACTTTATCTCACGGAACAAGATCATTAATTGGCAATGAAGGAAATGTATCTCAGCAAGTACTCACAACCCTTTCTTTATTAGAGTTTGGATTGTTTTTAGTAGCAGTCACAATGAAAGGGTTAGAAAGGAGGATGCTGGCATTTCTGTCCGCCTTCCCATCTGGGTTAGCTACATGCTTGCAAAAAAGGGAGAAAGTGAGAAACAAGGGGAGGGGGGTGGAAGGCTTCACCACACTAAATGAAAAGCAAACAATATGCATATCAGCATCCTAAGGAGATGTACCACTCTGCTGGGAAAAAACAAGACAAAAGAATTATCTGACACAACAGTTCAAAGCATATTGCACCTGTCAAAACGTCTGTCATCTTCTATAGAAATGTGCCATTCCAAAAGGGGAGGGGGTGGTAGAAAGGGAAACTCGACCAAAGTCACGCAGAAACAACAGACCACTTTGTCTCCTTCCTGCAGCCAACTCTTCCATCTGAAAGCCATTTGACTCAATGCTAAAGAGTGCCTGGAAGGACCAGACAATAGGAAGGTCTCTTTCATTGTCAAGGACAGTTACACTTTGAAGATGATGCTCAAAAGGGGTTAAAATGGGTCAACAAGCAATTGTTGGCCCCATCCAAGGAAATTTGAACGGAACATTGTTAAAGCCACACACACAAAATCCTTCTAAAAGGATGCATCTTTTAAGCAAAGGGCAGTGTGGGAAGGGGAAGATCAACACACCATACTGATTTAGTCACAAGGAATAAATTAAGGCCACCATTACAACCCCCACTGTAGATAGACTGATGAGGTGGTTTTGGTCTAGATGTGATTGCACTTAACGGTAGGCATTTGCACTGCAGGAGAAATAGGGTCATCATCCACTGAAAAAAGGAATTTGGCCCAAGGTGGCCTTAACTTTTTCACTCCTTTTTTAAAAAAAATTGCATGTTGGTGTTGCAATGGTCTGGTTCTTTTAAGATCTATGACGAACAATGAAAATGCACTATGCCTGTTTATAAATGCTAGTTCATTACAAAGGATTTCCTGTCTGTAGCAATGAACTCATTTCAAATCAATATGCTAAGTTTAGAAAGGGTTCAATGTTAACAAAGCATTTTTAAAAATAAAAAACAAACATTTCTGTGCAATCAGGCATACTATCTTGGTGACTTCTTTGGAGAACCCCATTAATTTTATCTCTGCTCAGTACAGAGAACAACAAAGGTGATCTGCTGAGTAGATAATATACTGTAGTCTTGCTCAGCTCTCATTCATTTCATAGGGGTTACACAGGAGAATGTCCCAGTGGACTGAGCCCTAATGTAAGGTGATCATCAGCAGAAAAGAAAACACAGTTACAGATATTTTAACCATAATGGCATTAACATTTTCACTGCTTTTTTTTAAAAAAAAATGCAAGATAAGATCTACAAATATATAAGTGGATAATTGTACATGGTATCCACCATCCAGGAGTCAATATAGTGAGGTAGAGTGAACGTATGTTGGACTAGAACTGGACAGGTGTGGATTCAAATCCTTACACATTGAGGCAGCTTTTGGATGTTTCACTCTCCATGAACTGAAATTAACACAAAGGGTTGCTGTGACAACAACTCAGTTAAGGTCCTGCTTTCCTCAGTTCCTTGGACAAAGGGTGGAGTAAACATGCCCAAATCCCTATCTGAAAAAGTGTGCATGCACACAAAAGCTTATACCCAGAAGAAATTTAGTTGGTCTCTTAAGGTGCTACTGAACAATTTTTTATTATTATTTCAAATCCCTTTTGTAAGATACAAATGTAAAGGAACGGACATCTATTTTCATCTGGGATCATTATCAGTACTCCTCATCTTTGTACATATTTCTGTGTATCTTTGGTTAGTTCATGACAACTTAAATATCCAAAAAGTAAAGGTAGCTGTGCTTGAGAAAATTCCAAAATCCATTTAAGGGCAATGCCTTTGTTAGAACAGCCAAAATATCACAGAATTGCTTGCAGAAAGCATCAGAAAGCTAGATGGTGAATTGAGCAATTGTTTTTTGGGGGGAGGGATTATTTTGGCTGATATCAAAGCTGTAGAGTCTGGGCTGTATCCTGCCCCCTTTGCTCTATTTATTATCTAGCTAGCCTGATGAAGAATTCTGGACAATTCAAAAGTTTGTGCACTATATTGTGATACTTTGCTTCAAAAATGTTTTGCACTAATGCCTATTTTAAATATCCAATGCATCTTACATACACAGCCTTAACCCCATGTTGCCTCATAGCCTCTTAAGTATACCATCTATGCACTAACTTAATAATATATATATATGAGAGTTTTGTGTAATGTTTTTTGGTTGCCCAAAGCACTTTACACCACACACATAATCTCAACAAACCTCACAAGATAATGGAAGTCAGTAATAGTACCCATATTGCAGATGGAAAACCAAGGTTGATGTTCAAGAGCTTTGGGGGGGTTGTGGGGGGTTGTGTCAGAAACAGAAATTTTTCTTTCCTCAAGCTATACTATGTGCATTTTTGCACTCTTTAACTTGTCAATTCCCAGTGACTGATCTGTCATTTTTTTTACTATGAGTAGTACTTTTAGTGAAGTGCAATTTTCATCAACTATTGATCTATACACCATGCTGCTGTGGAGCTGTGCATTCTGTTCTTTTCTTTTTAGCATAAAGAAGGTATAGAAATGAGCATAAGAAAATGCCAAATTGTCCAAAAATATTTATGACATTATGTCCAGGTGAATTAATTTCAGTGCCTAGACACTTACAAATCATGGATAATGTCTCACCTAGTGCTAAATTATCTGCTCCATTCAGGAACTTAATGTTTGCTTTAGTTTGTGTGTTTTTTGCTGATAACATAGAGAGTGGCCCAATGCCACAGCACACAGCACATTAGAAAGCTCTTTTTTCTGAGGTGGCCATAAAAGGCATTCATTTCCCTATCTTCAGTACAAAACAGGCACATGCTAATTTTCTGAGAGTGAAATGATGTTTGGAAAGTAGCTAAAGACTTAAGCATTAAGTGACCTCAACCCATAACGCTGAAGTTATCTGGAGTCCAGTCCAGCCAGTGAGAAACCACTCTTAAGTCCCACTGATTTCAAGGGGGTGAACTGAGCAGGTGCTTAAATCCCTCCTATTGAAATTGCAGGAATTTAAAAGTCCTTAATTTAAGGTGGATTGTGCCCGCAATGTTTTCCAGTTTGCCTTGTTATCTGAAAATGCTAATACACCCAGAGAAACAAATCAAGGCTGGTTGCTTGGTGCGTTATATATAGAATGCTATGTGCTGCAAGGCCTGAGAAAGCTCAGATGAGCTCACGGGAGCTAGAAGGCCTCAAAACATATAGGAATATAGGAAGCTGACTTACGCAGAGTCAGATCACTGGTCCATGTAGCTCAGAACTGAACACAATGACTAGCACAACTCCCCAGCATTTCAGGCACGATACTTTCACAGTCCTATGTGGATATGCCAGGGAACTGAATAGGGAAATTCTGCATGTTCACTTAGTATTAGGAATTTTAACATACAATCATTTGTCAATATAACACGGATCCTGCTTGCTGGGCTTTAAAGCCAAATTATTAATCTGACTTCGATAGAAATGAATTTAAGTTTGTAACTATTAAAAACAGTGGAAATATAAAATATGCCATGACTTGTGATATAGATATAGATATATAGAAATATCCTTGTCCAATTAGCTAGGATTTGTTTCACAATAAACGGCCATCAAATTTTCGCAATGTATAATGCCCAAGTTTAAATCTTACAACCACCACCATCACACTCTAATTAAAGTCATATATATATATATATACAGTGTGTGTATATATATATATATATATATATATATATATATATATATATATAATGTATTTCTTCACTTCAGCTCTTGATTATGATATTTAATCCCATTTGAAACAGTTACACCCTGAAAGGAGCTCTGTTTGAGAACATGTTAAAGAAATAGGGATTTCCATCTAGTGACAACACTTCAGCATTTTTTAAAAAAATCCATATTGCAACATGGCACGCGATACATCAAATTACCATTGTAAAGTGCAAATTCTTTACAACACTGGAAGCCATCACTGAACAAAAATACTACTAGAAGGGTTTTCAAAAGGAACATTTTTGGCTAGGAAAGAGACTTTTGACATTATTTATTAGGTTCAAAAATGTTTAACAAAAGGCCAACAATGGTCCTGTGGAAACCACTACATCTGAGGCACTTTCTCTTGTTAGAGGCCGGCATTGATTTGAGGATGGCCAGCATGATTGGAACAATTCCCTCACACCAGTCAATGCAAGTGGGCATTCAGACACAAACAAGCACAAGCCTGTGAACAAGCCATATGGAAACATTGGGGGGAGGGGGGGCAAGGGGAGGGGGGCGAAGTAAACATTTATTAACCTCTTTGTGCCGAGATCGGCGGAAGGACAGGCCAGGAGTGAAGGAGACGGTCATGCCAAATTTCCACGAAAGACGGGGGTTTGCCCCGAGCATTTTTTCATAGAATATGGCGAAGCATGGAGAATGTCTGCAGTGCCATGGTAACTGAAGCTGTCCGGATCGTGGTTTGGAAGACTGCTGGAGAAGTACCTTCCTTCCCAGAGAAAGTCTTTAGAGAAGGGTTGGTAGGAAGTTTGCTTCAGGCTTGGCTCTTGAAGAAACTCTTGCAGGCATGGGAGATGAGCCCATGTTGGAAAAAGAGCCATTCCTCGTGACCAGTGCCTTTGTTCTAAAAAAATGTTTAGCAGTACTCTCATTTTCCTACTCATACTGAAATACTGCCCCTCAAGGAGGCCAAACTTAGATTCACAAAATGTTTAGGGGTATGCGTACCCCTTTGTCCCCCCAGAAAATAAGCACTGCTCGTGACTGAGGAAAGCACTAGAGAAGCTTCCAAAAAAACCAACAACCTAGAGATAATGTACTCTGCACATGTACTTCTATATCTGAAAGAACATACACATACTAAAAACAAGGGAACATGTGGGATTTTTAAGCACACAAGTCTGTTTAAAAATGCTGCTAAGGAAATGATGTGGTTAGGGAATTGTGTATGACAAAATTAAGAGCTACCAATTGTTAGTGGAACTTCAGCCTTAAATGTTTAGGTAGAGGCTGCATCCTCCTGGCTCACAGAAAACCCCTTAAAGTGGGAGTTCCCATTCCTTGGACAAAAAATCTGATCTGAGTTTCAAGCAGAACTAGAATTTAGGAACATAAGCTGCCATAAGCAGTCATTGGTCCATCTAGCTGAATACTGCCTACACTGACTGGCAATGGCTATCTAGTGTTCTAAATTTGTATGTAAAAGCAGCTCACCTTATATGGCATTTTAGCCTACACACTTTATGCTTGGTAGTGCAACCTTTTGTGATTATCTGCCCTCTGGCTCTTGCTATAAGGGGATAGATTAGCCCCCTAGTCAGTGATGAACAATGTTATCTGCATCGATAGTGACCAATGGAGCACAGTGGGATGACACTGTTTACCTGGCTTACCAAAACAGAGGTCGCTGTCAGTAACTGAAAGGGGTAAAGCAGTGGGGAGGTCAGTACAGTTTCAGCACAGCATTAGAAGTGTCAGATTGACTCTGCCACTACACCTGCACCATGCCAATCTCCTTGCCACCTTGACTCCCCATCTCGGATACTGACAGCGACTTCCACAATGGGAAACTGGGAAAGTAATGCCACCCCACCAGCAGGTGCTGATTTGTGTGCCAATATGTGTACCTGTAGGGTGGACAGTAAGCTGTGTGTCTATGTTGTACCAAAATTCATGGGGCTTCCTTGAATGAGGCATGAGAACACAATATAAGTTACATACCTGGCCAATCAATGATTTTGTATTTTAGCTGTTTCCGTTCTATCTGCAAGCTACCTTGCACCCCGATCTGGGGGAAAGGCTTGTTGTTGTTGTTGTTTAGTCGTTTAATATTCTTACAACAATCTGTTTCCCTCTCAAAGGTGATTGGCTAATTACAGTTGAGAATGGCCTACGAAAATTTTCTGAATGGCTTCAGCCTCTGAAAATAATGAAGTTGCACTGCTTTGTATCCTGGCTGAATCGAGACATTCTACATTTCTGTCTGTGTTCACTCTATAGCAGTTTCAGTGTCTTCTGCTTTCTCCTTAATGTGTACACAGGTGGTCTCCAGGTTGATAGGTAGGTGAGGATATGCCATTGCTCCCATTCCAACCATCTCTTCCCCACTGGAGACAGAACTTGGTGGTGGCATTTTTGGAACATCATATTCACAATGCACAAGCAGATTGGTTCTCACTGGCTGCACCTGTCCTCTTCTAAAATTAGCTGAAGAACACAAATAAACAGGAGCAAAATTAGAAGAACCCCAGATGCTTTGCTAAGTCCTACCTGTTGCATCTGGACTTTTAAGTCTCCAATATATAGTTCCAAACTTGAATGCACATACAAAATCAGACCTAAAGAAAGAAATAGAGTTGCTAGAGCAATTAAAGGAAAGGCTGCCCATAGTATTTTTCACTGAGATATTCCAAGTTTACAGCATCTAACAAAATAAGTACATGTATGATAATTTGGTAAAGACTTAATAGAATTGGAGTGCTCATTCCACTGTAAAATAATAAAGCTTAATAAAATAATATTCTGCCTCATTTTATTAATCTGTTTATTCAAAAAGTCCTTTGCTGCACTCTAGATCCAAGTAAAACATATCCTACAAGAAAGCAGAAAAGAAGAAAAAGCTTTGAAAGCCTTGTTGATCTGGAAGGCTACATAATTTTAATGGAAATTTGCACAATATGATTGAGACCTACCTACAACTCTCAGCTTCTGTTTTATAATTTTCTGTATTATGATTTGGTGATTATTAATGTGTCTTAATGCACAGTATTGTGTTTTGACTATGTCCTAAAGGGCAATGCAAAATACCATAAATAAATCAATAAATGTTGTGGACTTTCATAAAGATGTGTACCAAATGTATTCTGTCTTAATCTCAAACTTTGGATAGGATTCAGGCTTAGTCATGCTTACAGTACATCCAGTGAAATAAATAGGACTATGAAATGGATGCCATACATCCGGAATTTATCAGACATATCCAGAATACTGCAGTCGGAAGCAGTGTCCAAGCAGAAATCGTTAAAATATCCTGGAAAATCCGGACTTTGGCCAAAAACAACATTTTTTCTGTCCAGATTTTCGCTGTTTGAAATATGGCAACTCTAGACTATGACCAACTTCAGTACCGTAGGTCTATTCTAAGCATGGCAAGCAGAGCAATCTTATGGGGAACTTGAAGCAGCAGGGTTGAATGGAATGGCAGAGCTACTGCCATATCCAAAGTTCTGCCATTCATGCTGCCCAGGGTGAAAAGCTCAAGGCAGCACAGAAATCCTAAATGGGACTGGGGAGGAGTGCAGTACAGTCCAAATCCCTGATACACATGATGACCAGGAAAGAAAGTGGGCAGATTTTTCTTTTTTGTTGTGCCAGGTCAAAGTTGGACTCCTCCTAGGGAAAAGCAGCAGCTTTGTATCTGGTGGGACCATGCTGACTCTGATCCACTTCCACTTGTGTACTGATCCATTTCAGCACCCTGTGCTTTGTACTGCCAACCAAAACAGTGTCCCAGAAGCTTCTCAAGAGTCTGTCACCATCAGGTGACACAGGGACGTCTGCAGAGGAGTCGCCTCCACTAGCAGAGCCCAGCAGAGGGACACCTCCGCCTTATGCTAACCCTCTCCAGCAGCACTGTTCAGGGAATAAAGATTGTGGTGTATATCTGGCTCCATTAATGAAGCAATTATACTAGTTCCTGGAATAAATAAGGAGATTTTCCCTATGAATTTTGCGAAATCCACTTAATGGTGATCCTATGCACATTTATGTGGAAGCAAATAGGCTGCACAGAGGACAAGGGGTTTTGAAAATGCTGTCATAGTTGAACTGTTATATTCAGATAGTTTTTAAAGAATATTTATTAATGCCACCGCATATATAATTCACATTATCACCACCAGAAGCTGTGGAGCATACCTTAGAAGCACTATAATATTTGTTAGATAGGATTGGATTAAGCTGAAAATATTAGCTTATTTGCACTTAATGCTATAGATCTATATCTATAGAGCTATATAATGCTATAACATAGATATATAGTAGTGAATTAACAGTAAAATGCAATATCATTGTTAATAATTATGTCACTTATCTGATTACTTTGCCCAGATGGAGCTGCAATCTCAACTGCTCGTTAGAAGTAGTAGTTTGCCTAAGCAGTAAAGCCTTTCAAAATATATCTGAGAATGCTATTCTTGAAGTCAAATAATACACTGTGTAAAGAGAGAGCAGGAGCATCTATGCTTGATTAATTAGGTTTGTAAGTATTGTTCAAGTACTAAACAATATTTCTAAAGATTTCAATAGTTCAAAGATTGCCCTATGGCAGTCTGGCCAATACATCTTCCAGCACAAACTGTTCACAAGCATTTTTCTTCCCAATATGTTGTCTTTGGTTGGTGCGACATTGTTTGAGTACACTTCTATTTGGGTCAAAGTGGTTTTCTTCGTGTCACAGCAGTGGTGCTGCATACAGCACTTCGACCATACATCTTCCATGTCATTTCAGTCAAAGGCACTTGATGCTTCCTGGTGACCAATCTGGAATGGTCCAGCATTCGAACAGAGGGTCATATTGGCAAATCAAGCTTTTTTTAAAAAAAGAAAGAAAGAAAAAAGACAGGCATTGTTCAAAACTAACAAAAGGACCATTCTGAATATTAACATGTGGCCTTGGGTAAAGGTCACCTGTATGGCACATTCATCATATCTCAGGCCCAGGGTGAGGAAAAGCATCTTACAAATTCTGTCAAAAACAACCATTGTCAAAATAAGTGTTGAAAGCTGACAGCTGACGAGAGAATAATACACTTCTCTGAGTAATGATTTTCTTTCCTCTCTTTTAAAAATCCTCTCTGGCACCCTTTGAAACTGCAACGAATTGTTCCGAGGGTGAACTTTAAGACAAAGGAGCTATTCCTTGCTTTTTGCTGGTAGGGAGTTCTTTTAATTATGCTGTCCAATTATCAAATTAATTTAATAATCTGCCATAATTAGGCCAAGCAGTTTTGCCCTATCCAGAGGGAAGGACTCCAGCAAATCTAACCTCAGCAATGCAGTCAACTATGTGCAAACACACAGAGAGAATGTCATGCCAGTTTGAGTAGTAAATGAAAAGCACAAAACAAGGCTATTCAACTAAGTTTTATTCAGAGTATCCCCAGTTAAGGGACCTAACTTTGTCATTTCATTCATCTCAGTGGGTCTACTCTGAGTAGAATTTAGTTGCATATCACCCACAGAGTATGAGCATGAGTAGCCATTCCTTGGTGTGAACAAGACAGCTGCCTCTGTTAAAGGTGCAGAAAGGACAAAATACATCCAGCTTTTAAAGAAAGCAATAATGTAGTTAAATCACCCTCACTTGCAACACATTTGTATAAAACTTAAATATCCCCACTGAGCGACAAAGAGAGGAAGTATATTGGGTGATCTTGGTCTGGACCTTAAATCTCAAACTAATAGACCCCACAATGTTGTCGTGAGGACAAAATGGGGTAAGGAGCCGTATCCTCAGTTCATCGGATGAAGAGTGGGATAAAAATGAATAAATACAGAAATATAACAAGGATACTGATTGTTATTGCAAATAAATGTTGTTGTTTGTATTCCTGGGCATAGGAGATGGGATGTAAAGATATGGCTGAAATTGGCTATACAAAGACATTTCAATAGTCATATTTTAATTACAAGGGAAACAATTAATGCTATTGGAATGGAAACGTCAGTGTAAAGTTTACAAAAATGTACTCTTATCTGGCCTTTGGAACATGCCTCAGGCCACACCTCTCACTGGTTCTGCTTTGCACCATTCAAAGAAGGTTCAGCAGAGATGATGAGAGAGGAGGTATCAGTGAGTCTAACAGCCCCTAGCAGAGATATGCCAGTGGGCCTCATGAAAGGGGTTTGCGAATTTTGATAGCATTAGCAACAGATCTATTTGTCAAAATCAGGTCATTGGCAGTTTGCTATAACAGAGAGATGGCATGGGCAATTTTAAAAAAGTAGTTTGGGAACTAGAAGTTATGGCAGTATGATCTCTCCACACCCCGGAATGTAGTAGGGTGGGAGTGCAGAGAAATCAAAATGCAGGTGCAAGATGGTTCCCCATCTCACTTCTTCCTAGACATTTTTCTCTCAGTGTTGCTCCAAGATCAGAAGTAACTCCCATGGTGAGGGAGCAGGCAATGGCTGAAATCTCAGGATAATAAATGCAGGTGGAGGAACAGCTGAGCACCTACTGCTGTCAGGCTTCAGACCCACCCATACCTGGAACCTGGGATCTCCTTGGAGGTCCAGAGGGAGCTGTCAGAAGAACCAGACATTGCCACCCCAGGACCAGATGTTTTTACCACTAGTCAGCTAGGTTCTGGATCCCTTCTTCATTACCTCCAGAGTCACAGGAATCAAGGATAGCCTTTTGCCACCTGAGGTGAACCACAAAATGGTGGCCCTCCCACTAAGGAACAAGGGTGACATTGTCAAAGCACTATACTAGGTTTTGGAAAGAGGGATTGTGAGTAAATGCCTACTGAGATCAAGGCCTGGCTGCCAGCCAGGAATAGGCAGAGCCTCCAGCTCCTATACAGTTTCACTTTCTTCACTCTCAATCACAGCCTTCCGAAACTGGGGCAATGGACATCTGCTCATGGTGCATTTGAAATTGCACCTCACAAACCATTCTCCCAGTCCTTCCCCTATAGAAAATTTATGCCACCAGAATTCTGACCAGGGATGCTCATGCAACCCTGTGTTCACCTCAGAAAGTGTTTGTGTGTGCTCCACATGAGCTAACAGACTTTCTCAGGGCAGGAGAAGGAAAGACAGAAACACCAGGCTGGTGGATGCTTGCACCACCCATTCCTCATGGGGAAGGGACTAGGAACACATATCCTGTATTCCCTGGTGAGAAATGAATGTGAATTGTGTAAATAGCCACTTCCACTTTCTTCCAAGAGCACAAGAAGAACCCAGGAACCCCACAACCTGAACGCAACAGCACTCTCTCCACCTGTGATTCCCAGCAGCTGGTATTCAGAGGAATACTGCCTCTGACAACGGAGGCAGAACATAGCCGTCATGGTGACTAGTAGCCACTGACAGCTTCATCAGTTTGTCCAATCCTCTTTTAAAGCCATCCACATTGGTAGCAGTCACTACTTTTGATGTGAATTTCATCGTCTAGCTTTTGTTTGTCTTGAATCTTCCAATGTTCGGTTTCATTGGCTTTCCCAAAGTTCTAGCACTTTTAGTGAGGGAGAAAAACTTTTCTATAGTTTCTTTCTCCAGACCATGCATAATTCTGTATACCTCTATCATGTTCCTTCTTACTCACCTTTTCTCCAAACTAAACTGCCCCAGGGAAAGTCTACAGGCCCTGGAGTGGGCAGGTGAATGGTGGTAGTGGAGGCAGGTGCTTGAAGACACAAACCTACTTGCAAGAAGTCAAAGAGGGGCATCTGCTGTTGCTTTTTTTCCAATTTCTCATGACATCTCTGATTCTGACACATGGCTCATATCACCATATCTACTTGTCCTTCTTTCTTCTTTCTTCTTCTTTGGCGATCACTCGTAGCCGAGTAAGATTGTCTTCCATAAACACGGTTTTAACAATGAGTCCGGAGGTGATTGTGGAGGCCAATTCTGGATCCACATGTCCTTCCACAGTGGGGACATTAGTTTCTGGGTGGGAGTTGATCAAGGTGTGGATCATACAACACTTAACATGGAAAAAAGGATGGTTGTTTTCCTTTGATGAATATCTATATTTTGCTCAGGATAGCCTGGAAAGGGTGGGACTAAAAATCTTTTAACCCATATTACCACTGTCAACCGTGCTTAATTAAAATTTCATTCAATTTCCATGAATAGACTGAATTAATCTGATTCACTTTTACAGAAACAAGAAGTCCAGAAAAAAAAAATCTTCCTTGCAGTTTTCTCCTTCTTCCACACTTGTCAGTCTTGAGAACAACGTTAAATCCAGATAGCATACAAGTTGCAAGTGCAGATGATGTTCTGGTCCTGTGATTGTTACCCTTCCTTCTTAAACTCTATTGTGGGTGGTGGGAGGGGAAAACAGGAAGGGGGGTACACTCCCCCCTCCCAGCTTGAACATTCTGAATCTAAAACAGCTCTTATCTTAACTTGCCTATGTGCAATTTACAAACGGGAAGAGAACAAATAGCAAGTAATTTAAATTTAAAACCTCCTCTGTTTTCTTATCCCTTATCAAACTGCCAGCATTTTCCCCTCTAACAATGAGCTGAGTGTCACTGGTATAGCACAACCCCCCCCCCAACACATCCAACACACACACACACACACACACACACACACACACACACCAACCACAAACCAAGTAATCTCTTTCATCTAAAACCCCTGATCCCTTTAATAAACAAAATACGAAAAGGCAGTCAAAATTACGCCCTGCTTTATGAAAGAAGCAGGGAAATCCTGGGAGTACAATCCCCTGCTTGTTATTTTTCACAGGCCATGTGACCCAAAGTCATTCTGAAGGATAAAAAGGCAAGGGCAGCCACCAGATCCCTGCCATGATTTTTCCACAATTCCCAGCCTTAGTCCATCTGTTATTCAGAAGCCAAATGAATGGCATGTGTCAAGAGAGTCATCGCTGTGCAAACTGCTCAAAGAGCAGCCAGCCAACTTCCTTTTGCTTCCATGGCTTCAGCAATTGTTGCTGAGCCGGCCACCATATGGTGAATAATTAGTTTTTCGACCCCACTCTAGAAAAACGCTCATTCCATTGCCAGGCCTATGTGCATTAATGAACAGCAGATGACGAATGCCTGTACATTAACAAAAGTTTGGTTTTTTTAAATATATATATATATTCAGCAGTAGCTCGTAGCCTAATCAAGTGACTGAGAGTACCAAAATAATTGTATTTTTGAGATTGGGGGGGGGGGGAATACTAAAGCCACCCCTATTATATTTTTTCTTTTAAAAAAGCCTGGCTCTGTTGATGTGCCTGCATCATTTTCTAGCCTAGAAATGCTGAAACCAGTATCCACCAAAGGAGTGGCAACATAAGCTTCAGAAACCAATTATTTCTGGGTTTGAGGTTTGTTTAGCTGCACTGTGTAGACACGGTGTGTAAGCATAAAGAGAGTCCTGCTGGTTCAGACCAAGCGTCCTCATTCACACTTCCTCTGGGAAGTCTGCTAGCAAAGCATGGACAGCCCTTCCTCATTGCTGCTCACCAACAACTGGCAATCAGTGGCACTGCTCAGCCAAAATCTTCAACTCTCCTCATCACAGCAGCACTACATCATCATATAATGTCATTCCGTGAAACTGAGGATCCTGGAAAATGGCATGGCTGGTTGGCTGGCAGAGTGAACAGGAACACATTCTGCACTGCAATATTGTGCTGCCGGTCCCACTTGTCAATACTATTATCCTTCATCATTATTGTATGTTATACAGTCTAGCAAGTTCTAGAGGTTCTCCTGGCCCTTCAGAGCAGAATTGGGGGCGCAACTCAATGAGTTTATATTTCAGATTCCACTGTTGTGGAATCATCTTACTAAATACAAATGACAGCATCCAAACATTAATGGATATGTATTCAGAGGACACAGATTCTGTTAAAATAGTGAAACTTGCTGTGTTTTTGTGAAGTGAGGACTTTATATCACCAATGTCTTTTTTTATATAAAATATTTATTAAAGTTTCACAAATTATACAGACAAACACAACAATACAAACAAACACAAACAAAAAAAGAACAAGTATAATTTCAAACCCTTATTTTCTTATAACTTACTTCTCCAACCTCCTCATACCTCCCCTTTCTGCATTCCAATTTCAAACTTTAATTTAGCAAATCCTCACCCTTAAATTTATCTAATTTTTAACCTTTCTTTTCTTTTAACTTAATCCTTACAACTGTAATCCACTTAATTTCTAAACCAGCATCATTCTAACATTCATTAATTTTGCAATGTTTCTAAAGATAGTTCTTAAATTTCTTCCAATCTTCTTCCGCCGTCTCTTTTCCCTGGTCTTGGATTCTGCCGGTCATTTCTGCCAGTCTATATCACCAATGTCTTAGACTCCACTTTATGAGCTTGTTACTGGTGGTTTGCACACCACATTTCCTAACACAGAGGCAATTCTTGAACATTTGTAAACATTGCTCATATCAAATAGTTTTATTAACCACAAAATTTGGGATCCCCTCCAAACTGGTGCCAAGGTTTTGTATTGATTTTGTACCATTTTGTACCACAAAGCCCGAATTTTGTACCGCCCTAATAAAGGTATGATGCAACTGGTGAAAGTCCATTCAGCAGTCTTAAAAGGAAAAAAAATTACTTGCATTCTACCATATGTGGTCAAGAGAATTTAGTGAGTTCAGCAGCCTTAGTGATGGAAGGTTCTGCATTGCGAGATGTACATAAATTATGGCAAGTTAATCAACAATTAGGGACGTGGGTGGCGCTGTGGGTTAAACCACAGAACCTAGGGCTTGCTGATCAGAAGGTTGTCGGTTCGAATCCCCACGACGGGGTAAGCTCCCGTTGTTTGGTCCTAGCTCCTGCCAACCTAGCAGTTCAAAAGCATGTCAAAGTGCAAGTAGATAAATAGGTCCAGCTCCGGCGGGAAGGTAAACGGTGTTTATGTGCACTGCTCTGGTTCACCAGAAGCGGCTTAGTCATGCTGGCCACATGACCTGGAAGCTGTACGCCGGCTCCCTCGGCCAGTAAAGCGAAATGAGCAAGATGGTCAGGGGTCTCTTTACCTTTACCTTTAATCAACAATTGTGTGTGAAGGAAATGCCATTTTCAGACATACTCATGTTCTATATAGGTGAGTGGTTAGAGTGGGGGGAGGGTGGTGCCCAATGGACCATAAATCCACCACTGGTTACAGAACAGTGTTCTCTCTCTATATATATATATATATCTCGCATAGTCTCTAGCCTGTGGCCCTAAACTAGTCAGCAGCTTCAGGTGCAATGAAGGATGCTATCCTGCCACTAGTGCTGAAATAAAATTCAACTGCCATTCCATTCAGCTTCTCTATGTGAAGCAGGGAGGAGCTGCCATCTTGCCTTTCACCAGCAAATACAATTGGCCAGCCCTGGATGAGGCTGCACTGCATTATTCAGCCCTCCCACCACTCTACAAATTACTTTTCAACATTTGCTTCCGGAAAATATAAAAAATGGGGAGTTTTGAAATGAAATTAATTTTAGAAAACGTGTCAGGAAAAAGTCTTCTAAATTCCCACTGTGTGCTATCTAGTCAATACACAATGTCATTCAAATGTAAAAAAATCTCATCAAGTGAATGTAGTAAACAAAAAAGATCTCTACAAAGCATGATATTAAGACATTCCTAAGGCCTTTCTTGAATAGCTATCAATATCTTTTAAAAAATGCAAAAAGGTTTTTCATTTTCCATTTCAAAAAGAATATATTTCAAAGTCATTATGTAGTTGAGTGATTTTTAAAAGGCTCATAGAGACAGGCATACAATAATTCATGACCTGCATGTTAATAGCATTTGTGAAGCCATAACGATACATTGAGAGCAACAGGAATATCTTACATTATTTTATTTGTAGTTTATTATAGCTTGGCTGAGTGCTTGCTGTAGGTACCCAAACTATGATTTTGTTTATAAAATAAGTCTTTAAAACACACACACGCACACACATCAAAGGGCCAAATTCTGCCTTGGTTAAAGTCAATGCAAGTTTAGACCTGCCTCCAATACAAATCAAGATCTCATCTTTCTCTGTAAAATGCTGGACCCATTTGATTAATGGAAAAGTGTCTTTGATGGAGAAAAGGGCTGAAGTGAAACTGTTGCCAGAGAAGGCAACCCTGGCATTCCGCCAGGGGTTTTAGGGCTAATGCTAATTTGCATGTAAGGGAGGAAATTGCAACTGCCATCCTCTTCTATATGAAGGTATTGTTGGCTCTAATCTAGACAGGACATCACATGTGAGATTTCAATAAACGATATGTCACATTTCCTTATTAAAACTGAAGTCAAGTTACAGGAAGGCATCCCGTGCTGGCTATCACCAGAGAGTTTTTAAAAAGCTTTATAGACAATCGCATCAAATCCTCTGCAATGCCAAGATTCACATATCAAGCCATTATCAGCGGGGGGGGGGGGGGAGGAATCATTTACATCCTCCATTTGTTTTCATTCTTAAAAGTGTCATTTATTTTGTTACTTATTCGTTTGCATTTCATTCATATTCATAAATGATTCCTAGCTAGTACATTCATTTTACTGATTGCCATCTGATTCTGATTCATCCTCCTTCTTTGTAACCCTTCGCTGATGTGTTCTAGCAGGGATCTAACTAGACCAAATTGGGGGGGGGGGGAGGATTCTCATTCAGAATCAGAAGTCATTCATTTGAATTCCCATCCGTTTCTATAACTAAAACGAAACAAGCAAAGTTTGTTTGTGTTGTTTTGTTTAATTTTTGTTTTCAAAATGAACACACACTCCCTAAAGGGGAAATCGGAGAAACTTCAGTGGCAAGTTGATCTTTCCCAAGCTGTCTATTATATACACCTGCAATTCATTCTTTCATGGATGTTAATAATTTGTCCCAATCAAGTTTATGTAGAGCCAGGAGAAAAATGGTAGATAGCAGGCAGGGGGCTGTAGCTAATGATGATGATGATGATGATGCATTAAGTCAGGCCAGGGTTTCCCCAACTTGGGTCTCCAGCTGTGGTTGAACTAAAATTCCCATCAACCCTGACCACTGGTCCTGCTGGCTAGGGATGATGGGTGTTGTAGTCCAACTACAGCTGGCTACCCAATTTGGGAAACCCTGAGTCAGGCTATACTACAGACTGCATATAGGACTGCATGAGCCACTCCATCAGCTCCGCTGAAAGACCAGCTTCAACAGACACCTTTATGCTATGTCTATAGCAGATGGAAAGAGACCAGGTCTGTTTAGCTCCTTCTCTTCCTGAACTGTTTCCTGCCAAGCTGGTCATTTATAAGAACTCCGCAACTTTAAGAGTAGGAGTTTGCTTATTTTCCTTTTTCCTTTGGTGTCCTGCCTAAGGGCAGGCACTCCCTTCTTCATTACTGATCTTATGTAAGCTGCTCTGGAAACCTTTTGGCCTGAAGAGTGAGGCAAAAATGCTTTAAATAAATAAATACAGCTTCCATATTATAAATTTCAGCCAAATATGTACTGCCCTTTAATGGCACCTCAAAATGTCTTGCCCTGGTATAGTCTGCCACATCCTGTAAAATTCTTTGTCGATCACCTGTAGCCGAGTAGGATTGTCTTCCATGAACACGGTTTTAACAGTGAGTCCGTAAGTGACTGTGGAAGCCAATTCTGGATCCACGTGTCCTTCCACAGTGGGGACATTTGTTTCCAGGTGGGAGTTGATCACGGTAAGGGTTTGCCAAGCGTGCCTTCCTCTTAGCACATTTCTCCCTATCATCCAGAATTCGAGTGTCTTCAAAGTCCATGACACCTTTGGTAAAGGCTGTTCTCCAACTGGAGCACTCGCAGGCCAGTGTTTCCCAGTTGTCGGTGTTTATACTACATTTTAGATTTTCCTTGAGAGAGTATTTAAACCTCTTTTGTTGACCACCAGCATTACGCTTTCAATTTTAAAGTTCAGAATAGAGTAGTTGCTTTGGAAGACGATAACCTGGCATCCGCACAACATGACTAGTCCAACGAAGTTGATGTTGAAGAATCACTGCTTCAACACTGGTGACCTTTGCTTCTTTCAGTACACTGACATTAGTTCGCCTGTCTTCCCAAGTAATGTGTCAAATTTTTCAGAGATACTGTTGATGGAATCTTTTGAGGAGTTGGAGATGGCGTTTATAAGGGGTCCATGTTTCGCAGGCATACAGTAAAGAACCTGCAAAATACTAGGAGGCCGACATGCACATTGCTGTCATTTATAATATGGATTGTGTTACTATACTGCTATAAGGAAAATGCGAAGAGAAGAAGGATGGAAATGCTATAAAGAAAGAAAAGCATTGCAAGATTACAAAGGGTTCTAAATTGTATTTTATTTTAAACGAAGCACATGTCCACCTTGCGTATCCAGAGTGCTGCTATTGTCCATATGGACACCATCTCCTTGATCTCAGAATTAATTAGATGGTCTGCACATGGTGTTGGGTCAAAGAGAAAGATGTTGCTGATCTACTGACCACCCCATCGCCTGGCAGCATCCCTGATCAGGCTGGCCAAGGTGATCTCTGAAGCATTGTTAGAAGAACCTAAAATTATAATCCTGACTGACTTCAATATTGACGCAGAGGCTGCTGACAGGCCAGCTCAAGATTTCATGGCCTTCATGACAACCATAGACCTCTCTCAGATGGTCACTGGTCCAACATACCAGGCAGGGCACAGTCTTGATGTGCTCTTTGCCCCAGGTGATATGATGGATGGACTGAAGACAGGGGGAAGATAGGGTTGCACTCCCCCTTAAGGAGCAGATTTTTAGTTTGGGGGCGCTTCTGGATCCAATTCCTGGAGTGGGAAGGCCTTGCCACAGTAGTTCCTACATTGGTTACTTCAGTACTGGATTACTGTAATGCACTCTATGTAGGGATTCCCTCACGCTTGATCAGGAAGCTGCAGTGCATAATGCTGCAGCACAATTGCTGACAGGAAGTGGGGCCTTGTCAGCATATGACACCTGTGCTCAGAGATCTGCACTGCTTGCTGATTTGTTCAAAGTTTTAGTATTAGTATATGAAGCCGTTACCAACTTGGGACCAGTTTACCTACAGCATCACCTTACCCCTCATGTGCCCAATCGACTGCTTAGATCAGTGGAATTGGCAGAACTACAGGTGTCACATAATACCTGTTAAGCATTTGTAAGAACTCAGTCATTTAGTGTGGCAGTGCTTACACTTTGGAACTCCCTGCCTATTGAGATCAAGCAGGCAACTTCACTGTACTTTTTATGGTGCCTACTAAAAACATTCTTGTTTAGACAAATCTACCCAGATGCTTATAGGAACGCGGGTAGCGCTGTGGGTTAAACCACAGAGCCTAGGACTTGCCGATCAGAAGGTCAGTGGTTCAAATCCCTATGACGGGGTGAGCTCCTGTAGCTCGGCCCCAGCTCCTGCCAACCTAGCAATTCGAAAGCATGTCAAAGTGCAAGTAGATAAATAGGTACTGCTCCGGCGGGAAGGTAAACGGCATTTCCGTGTGCTGCTCTGGTTAGCCAGAAGCGGCTTAGTCATGCTGGCCACATGACCCAGAAGCTGTACGCCGGCTCCCTCGACCAATAAAGCGAGATGAGCGCCACAACCCCAGAGTCGGTCACGAGTGGACCTAATGGTCAGGGGTCCCTTTACCTTTACCCAGATGCTTAGAAAGTTAGTGTTTTAGTATTTAAACTTGTGTATGTTTTAAGTATGGTTGTGATTTTTCTTGATTTTTCTTGTTTATCTTTTGTAAACCACTTGGAGGTTTATTTTAACAATCAAGTGGTATATACATTTTATGAAACAAATAATAAATCAGTAATGATGAATAGAATCCAAGTATATTCTTAGCTATAGAATTCTGTGCAGTTTTTGAAGGAATCATTGCAAATACTTGAAACAACGTGAAACCTTTTACCACAGTGTAAATAAAAGTCTAACTGACTCTAAAATGCCACAAAATGCAGGAAGCATAACTTACTGGAGGAGATTTCTCTAAGTCTCAGTGCCTACGATACTCATATAAATGCCCTCTCTTTTGTTCAAGTACAGCTCCAAAGCATAACAATAAAAGAAAAATACAAAGCAGGGGAGGCACCAGGGAGTGAATGCAACAGTGTTTTATTAATCCATGTGATTAATCCAGCATGCTGAGGAAGATTCTTTACAGAATCGAAACGTTAATGTTTTTGATCCACATGGATTAAGGAAATACTGTTGCATTCACTCCTCGGTGCCTCCTCTGCTTTGTGTTTTGTGGCTTTTTCAAAAATTCTTTAGAAACTTGAAGGGACAAAAGAGGGAGCATTTATAGGAATACAGCAGCGTGGGGACTTTGATAACCGCCCTACTTCCCTCCCCACATAGATATGATGCGTCCAGAATTTTATTTCAGAGGTTCAAGCCTGCAGTTTGAATTTTGCATCATTCCCCGAGAACTAAACTATGAGAAAACAAAAGGATTAAGAGAAATGGCTGCACCTTCTCTGAGCATTCAGACTTCACAAATCAGACGCTGTGCAGTAATCAAGCAACAATTGTGTACAATAATTAGTTGCTGCTTTTAAAATTTGTAGAATTAGTACCTTCTAATAATTAAAGAAATAAAAACTGGGTTGTTCTAACAGGACTGTATTCACACATGTATGCTAGCAGGTCCACTTCACTTAATCCAAAACTGGACCTCTTTTAATTCATTTTGAATTCAATATATGACCTAAATGTCTTGCATCACTCATGCCCTCCAACACGAAGTGGCCCAAAACCAGGATGCAATATTCCAGGGCAACACTCCCATGCAAGTTATGTGACCCGTGTGAGATTAAGGCCCCCCCAAAAAACGCTTCTGGGTGGCATGGCATGGAAAATCACATTTTGCAGCACCACGCAAGTTTGCTACCCCAAAATTGCGTGAGATTGCAGAGGCCATTTTGGCCACTGTCCTCTAGTGAGAAAAAATGGGATGTTCCTTTTTCCTAGGGAAGTTGACAGGCATTATCACTGTGACTGAGCCTTGATCTCCAAATTAAACTAAAGAGCCCTTCTAGCTGTCCCTGAAAACCAAGTGGGCTTTTTAACTGAATGCTCATAAACCTTACTTGCTCTTTCCAATTCAGTTCATCTTCCCCAAGCAACAACAAAAAGTTTTAACTTCAAGAAAGGTGAGGTGGGGGAGGCCCCAAGATGAAAAGGCACAGTGGGATATTAATCTATCGTAATCACTGTGTTGGCCATTCAAGAGCAGAATATAACTTTTAAAATAAATTTATAAATAATCATGTCTTCCTTGCCTGGCCAACTCTGTGTAGCAAAAGGCCCCCACAATGATGTTGAAAAAAAATATTGATTCTCACTTAACCCTGCATTGCAGCTGTACTGTAAAGTATAGCATCCTATTCAGGTAAAAATGCTGTAGCATAAACTAGTTTTCAAAGCATGAACTGAGCATCAGAAGGGGACAATAGTATATAAACCTACTGCTGAACGGTGCATAAGGATGCAAGAGAAGTAAACTACCCGTATTTACTCGAGTATAAGCCAACCCGAATATAAGCCGAGGCACCTAATTTTACCACAAAAAAACTGAGAAAACTTATTGACTAGAGTATAAGCCTAGGGTAGGAAATGTCGACAGCAACAAAGGCGGTGGAGGAGGAAGGAGCAGCCCAAAAGGGCTGCTTTCGGGCTGCTCATTCCTCCGCCGCCACCAACAACAGCCTCTGCTGCTCACAAGGGCAGGCACAGGCGCCATGCTTGGCAGAGCGGTGGCGGTGGCATGAGCAGCAGCAGCAAATAGTAAGTGGGACCCTCACTCGAGTATAAGCCGAGGGGGCTTTTTCAGCATAAAAATATACGGTAATTAATGCTCAAGTAACCATGGAAGTAAGGACAAAGAAAGAAAAAGATACATATGAATGTACCCACAAGATGTGTCTTTGGCAGGGAAAAGTCAGGAGTCAGGCAAAGCATTGTTTTCACTAGTCTATCACACAACAAAGCCCTTAAAGATGAATACCACTTTAAGAGCACAATTAAGTGATCCCTATTGGGGGGAAATGGGATGCGGGTAGCGCTGTGGTGTAAACCACTGAGCCTTGGGCTTGCTGATCAGAAGGTCGGCAGTTCGAATCCCCGCAACGGGGTGAGCTCCCGTTGTCCGGTCCCAGTTCCTGCCAACCTAGCAGTTCAAAAGCACGTCAAAGTGCAAGTAGATAAATAGGTACTGCTCCGGCGGGAAGGTAAACGGCGTTTTCGTGCGCTGCTCTGGTTCGTCAGAAGCAGCTTAGTCTTGCTGGCCACATGACCCGGAAAAACTGTCTGCGGACAAACGTCGGCTCCCTTGGCCAGTAAAGCAAGATGTGCGCCACAACCCCAGAGTCGTTTGTGACTGGACTTAACTGTCAGGGATCCTTTACCTTTTTTTATTGAGAAAAATGCAAAGTACCCACTTAGCTATAAAACTAGAATGGTCAGTCTTCTTGATTTCGGCAGGAAATAATACTACGTATTATTCACAAAGTGCCTTCTAAACAGCAAAAGCAAAGGAGAGCTACCTGCCCACAAGGCACATACAATCTAATTTGCAATGCGGGATGAGTGCTGAGGAATCAGAGATGGAGAACCTGTAACCCTCCCAGCTTCCATTGTTCCTGACCATTGGCCATGCTGACAAGAGTTGGAGCCCAGCCACAGGTTCCCCACCCAGCCCTTGTAAAGATGTTGCTAAGCTTGGAACATGAACAAATATGAGAAGTTGCCTTATTCAGAGTCAGGGCATTGGTCCATCTAGCCTAGCAGCCCTCTAAGTACTCAGTCACAAAGCTCTCCAAGCTCTACTACCCAAGATCCTTTTCTAGGAGATATGGGAACTGATCCTAGGTCTTTCTGCATGCAAAGCATACCCTCTACAACTGTGCTACAGCTTCTCCTCAAAGTGCAACTCACATGGTAAATGACCACTCAAGACCACTAATGTTTGATGTAGTATTCTTATCACTGATTTCAGAAATCTAGCTCAATCATAACGACTAGATACATGATCTATCTACCCCTAATATATAGCACTACACACACAGGAAGATAGCTGTTCCCTACCACTACTACCATTTATACCAACACCACCATTCTTACACATACACTGAACATAAGGAGTTCCAGTGGCCCACCTAGTCCAGCATCCTGTTCTCTGGCCACCCAGATGCCTATGGGAAACGTGCAAGCAGGACCCAAGCATAAAATCACTCTCCCCTCCTGAGTTTTCCTGAAACTGGTATTCAAAAGCATTACTTCCTCCAGCCATGGGAGCAGAGCACAGACACCATGGTTAGTGTCTCTAGCTGTTCCTGAAAATTGGGGGGGTCCCCAAACCCAAACAATCCTGTGGTATTCAACAATCCTGCTCTTCTCTGATTCTCATGGTGTACAGACTACATATGCTTCTGATGCTTTACAGTTGTTACCGATAGCAGATTTTAATATGTTTAGGGTACACACCATATATTTTTTTCAGCCACTTGTAAAGTTGCATTATTGTCACAGTGTGCAATATGTGTAAGCTTTCCTAAATGTAAGCCTCTTACACAGAAAGGGCTTCCCACTATGAACCAGAACCTCTTCTCAGCAATCACTCTGAGATAAACTATAGCCCTTAGTATATAGAGAAAAATTCCCATTGTACTTTCCTTTTGGCCTGGCACTGATCCTCCTTTGAAGCTGAAGACAGCAGAGAAAATGTCTTACTCCTTGCTGAGTAAATATTTGACCCCAGATTGGAAGCAATGAACAAACTGGACCTTCTGCTTTTCAGAGACAGTTAATAGCTCAGTGGTAGAGCAAATGCTTTGCATGCGAAAGGTCCCAGGTTCAATCCTTGGCATCTCCAGGTAGGGCGGAGAAAGAATCCTTCTGAAACCCTGCAGAGCTACTGCCAGTCAGTGTAGACAATACTGAGTATGATGGACCAAGAGTCTGATTCCATTTAAGGCAGCTCACTATAACGCCTCCTGCTGAGTTCTAACAACCCAAAGGTATTGTCATGGCTCTGCATGTCAAGCTGCAGCATTCGGGAAGTTCTGCATAACTTGTTTGTTAGCCAATGAAACTTTTATGTATCAAATACACAAAGAAGAACAATCCCAATAATGCACATTAAACCAATCAGCACGTTCACCGATTATTCCAAAAAGAATGCAAAGTATTTGGAACAGTGTGTTGAGGCCTTGGGAAATGCTCCGTATATTTAGGGGGGTTTTATTATATTAATTGTGCTATTAAAAAACATATATGGGAAAAACCTATTTGGGGCATAGCCCTAATATATTTTATCTGCCACCTAACTTAACTTTATTGAGTCTTGGAAGATCTGTTTCCTGCTTTGCAGGTGGGGCTGACTGACTGACTCCTGCTGCAAAAGCTATGGTTGCTGAACAGATGTTTGGGCTGGGGTATTGGGGGGTTCTTGGAGGGGAGTTGTTGCTGTTATTGATATTAATTTATCTTTATTTTAGATCTTATGATCTATGTGGAAATTGTTCAATTTGGGTTGTGTATTTTTTGATGTTTCACTTACTGTTTTTGACTACTTTTGTAATGTTGTAATTATGTATTTGTTCATGTTGTTAGCTGCCTTGAGCATGGTTTGAACTAAGGAAAGGTGGCATTCAAATAAAACAGTATGTATGTACATGTATGTATCTTAATTCCCTTTCTCTTGCACTACAATGACCTATCTGATGCATTTGTACCATTTACACTCTCTTTAAGACTGCAATCCTATACATGGGGCTAGGAGTGAGTCTCAATGGAACTTACTGGTACTTCTGAACAGATAGATATAGGACTGTTTCTTATTGTTATTTATTAAATTTGTATACCACCATTCATCCATAGATCTCAGAGTGGTTCACAGCATAAAAATACAAGATAAAAACACAAGACACATAATAAAAAGAAGAAGACCAAAATCAAACAACAACCTCCTCCCACCACCAGTAGTAACAACTGGTAAGGCTATCCCTGTTCAGATAAGGGTGCGGCTGGGGCACCAGCCAAAGATGATGGTTGTCACCTGAACCTCAAGCAACAGCAAAGGATCCAGAAGTACCCCTAAGGTGGAGTGTAATCCCATCAACAGCAGGCAACCTCCCATCCATCTGGTCTAGGGAACCACCCACTACAGGTGCCTCAGTCTTATCTGGACTGAGTTTCAGTTTGTTGACTCTCATCCAGTCCATTACTGAGACAAGAAAATGGTCCAAAACACCTGCAGATGTACAGGAGAAATCGAGCTGTGTGTCATCTGCTTATTGCTGACAACACTCTCCAAACCTCCAGATACCCCCACTCAATGATTTCATGTAGATGTTAAACAGCAAGGGAATAAAAACAGGCCTTGAGGAACTCCACATTGAAGAGTCCAAGGGGCCAAAGAACTCTCCGAGCATCACCTTCTAGAAACATCTATCCAAGTAGGACTGGAACCACTGCAAGGCGGTCCCACCCACCCCTAACTCGGACAGCTGCTCCAGAAGTACACCATGGTTGATGGTATCAAAAGCCGCTGTGAGGTCAAGAAATAACAGAGACACATTCTGTCTGTCTCTTTCCCAACAGAGGTCATCATACAAAGTAACCAAAGCCGTTTCTCTGCCAAAATTGGGCCTAAACCCAACTGAAATGGATCTAGAAATGGATCAGTTTCTTCCAAGAGTGCCTGGATCTGATTCATGATCGCCCGCTCAAGAACCTAGCCCAGGAAGGGGAGATTGGCAACTGGCTGGTAGTTACTTAGATTTTCCAAATCCAGGGAGGGTTTCTTGAGGAATGGTGTTACCACTGCCTCCTTCAAGCAGGCAGGGACCCTCCTCTCTTGCAGGAAGGCATTAATCACCTCCCTGGCCCACTGAACGCCTAACTTCTCTAAATGTTGCAAAAATAGTTTTCGCATCATAAAATATGTATTTTAATATGTATTTGGAAGCAAGTAGCTTTTAAATACATATTATAAGAAGTCTTTTAAAAAATCACAGATTAATATGGAAAAACTGAATGGTATAATGAGAAAACTGTGCTATAGTAGTACAGGCTAAATTCAGGCGATCCACCCACCCCTGTTTTGAATTTCATTGTGTCTGCTCCATTACTGATATTCGGCTTTGAATTTTCTTGCGTGGCTAATAATGTTTTGCAACATGCCATGATACAGCAATGTACAAAAAGAAATTTAAAAATGGGTGTGATTCTACTAATGAGTCCCAGCTGTGGAAGCCCATCCAAGGACTTTTGCTTGCACCATGGGACTTTCCTTCCTCTCCTCCCAAGCACCCCAGAACCCTCTGCAATTGGCACAGAAGTGTCCAAAGATCCCCCAAAACAGCATACAAGGGAAGGAAAAGGAAGATTGTTCTGTCTGACAAGCTGAAATGCTTGCCCTGTCAGAACAACTGACACAGTGCAACATTTAATTCCTCCCATTATAACTTAAAAGGTGAGTTTTTTATTTTAAAAAATCATTGTAATGAGATATGCCTTTAATTATTCTTTTTCCATTATAGATGAACTAAAAACAAGGTTTTACATGCTACTCATCAACCTCTTTCAACAAGGCAGACTTCCTCACCACCAGAACAGTAAATATTGATCTTCTTGGCCGACGGTATACTGTACCTCATACTGCATGGACAACTTAAGCATCTGCTTGTTACCACAAGCAACCTCCTTTTGTCAGAAAATAAAGCCAAGTGGCATTATACGCTATCGGTTTCACATAGCAAATATTGAAGAGAAATAAATTTCTCAGCATGAAAGATGCCATCTTTAGATTTCCTTTCTGAAGTAGTGTTTGCTTTGGGCCTACGCACACTCCAGGCACCTGTACTGTTCAGTTTTACGTTTGCCAAGATCACTGTGGCTTCCTGGATTGTTTTTTTAAATTATCAATGTAGGTTGAAGAGGTAGAGTTCATTCAATATTTTTTTTAAGGAGACAATGACATTCACCAGCCTACACACATATGTACACATGTGTAGCCACCTCCTGGAAGCTTCCAGGACTGCAAGGTTCCAGCAGCCAGAGATGTCCTAATGAAGTGAGAGATGAAGCAGTTGTGACTTCTCCCTTACTCTCTTTCCCCTGTTCCTGTTCCTTCATCCCTCAGCTGTGTGGTGTGACAAGCAGAACACTGTGGAGAAGCCATGTCTGCCTTTACAGCTGGCGTAAGCAGGCAATGCATCATAGAATCATAGAACTGTAGAGTTGGAAATGGCCACAAGGATTATATAGTTCAACCCCTTGCAGTGCAGGAATATTTCACTCAACATGGGACCCAAGCCCACAACCCTGAGATTAAGAGTCTCATGCTCTACCAACTGAGCTATCTCTCAGGATGCTATCGACCATGATATCCTATTGGAGCGGCTGTCTGAGTTGCGGGTCAGTATCTTAGGAAACTGCCAAAGTCCCACTACTGCCAATGCCAGTCATCTGGGCCTCCTTTACTCATGCTTCAGTGAGCACCAAATGGTTGACAATGTAATTGAATATAATGCCCTGGAGGCATTGAATACAATTCCGCAAGGGATCATGGGGAATTACAGTGCTAGTCACACAGCACTCAGAGGAGGAGTGCCACTTCCTCTACTACCACGGTCCTCCTCCCTGTATGTCCAGTTACCCAGACCACATTACTGGATGAATGGGCAGTTAAATGGCAAATGCAATTCAGTGTAAGGAAGTGTGATCTTTCCCTTTATTGTAAGCAAGTTTAACTTGTAAGCAAGTTAATGTGAGCAAGATTCTCTTTCTTCTACTGAGTAACCTGTGAACCACTTCAAGACAATGGAAATTAAGCAGAATAGAAAATGATTTAATAAATAAATCTAGTGGCGCACATTGGGGCAAAAAATAATAATGTTAAATTTGCATATATGCTTAGTGGGTCTTAACTAGTGGTGACTAAGACCTTTAGGTTGTAGTGGTTGGCTTGCTGAAGATGTGCAGCAGCTGTGAAAAGGGTGAATTCATTGGCAGGGACCAACAGGCAAGGGATTGAAAATAAAACCGACAATATCATAATGCCATTTATACAAATCCGTGGTGCGACCGCACTCTGAATAGTGCACATATTTCTAACACATCTCAAAAATGGTATTGTACAACTGGGAATGACTTTTAAAAAGCAACCAAATGATCAAGGGGCTGGAACAACTCCCCCATAAGGAAAGGTTATAACATATGTAGAAACTTATGCACATCATGGAGAAAGTGGGTAGGGAAAACTTTTTTCTCATTTCTCATGAAATTAAAATTTAAGGACACTGAAACTGAACGTTGGAAGAGTCAGGATAGACAAAGCAATAACTTCCATACCCAGTGCATAAACTGAATGAATGACCATCAACTTGGATGGCCTTAAAAAGAGGGTTAGGATATCAGTGGCTACTAGACATGGTGGCTATGTTTTACCTCTGCTTGTCAGAGGCTCTATTTCTCTGAACCCTAGTTGCTGGAAATTGGAGGTGGGGAGAGCACTGCTGCACTCAGGTCTTCCACAGGCATATGACTGCTGACTATAAAAAGCAGGGTGTTGGACTAGATGGGCCTTTGGGCTGATCCAGCAAGGTTTTTCTTATGTTCTTATGGTGGAAATATTAGAAAGGGAGGGGCTGAAATGGGGCTCCTCAAAACCCCATGCCGAGGGCTGCTAAGAGCCTCCACAAACCTGGAGCCAGCCCTGGCAACCTCATCTCATGCTGCCTTGAAGAATTTAAAAGTTCAGCACAGGACCTTCCACTTGCAACCTGGTAATACTAACTGTAAAAGAAAGAAACAAAAAAAGCTAGAACCAGATTCAAAAGGATGGGGACCATTAAAAAATTCATATCAATTGCCTTTTTTGTTTTGGATCCCCCTGGCCCAAGCCATCTTTATCTAAAGAAAGTGAGATGGATAGAAGAAAAACTGAGTAATCATGAAAGAAAACCACCCCGACTAAAGTATAAATGAAAATACTTTGAAAACAGGAAGCAAAAGTTGCATTAAGATGATTGCTCCTTGAATACCCTCTGTGGCAAAACATTCGCTGCCATCCCAGAGATCTTACTACATACAAAAATCAGTCTCAATTATATATGTTATAGCTTGTATATATTTTTTCTAAAAAAGAAAATTAAATTGCTTTATTACTCTCTCCCCCCCCTTTCTCAAAAAGCATACCTACAAGTGAACTGAAAACTGCTACAGTTAGCCAACGTTGACTGCACTCTCATTTAAGAGTTATTATGTTAACTCTGTGTGATGGGTGCACACAGAATTTCAATTTAGTTTTCATGAAACGTCACGCGGCAAGGTAAGCAATCAATATGTACCTGGGAAATATCCTAGGTAATGTATTGGCTCATTAACAAGAATATTGGTTAGTGCTGAAGTCCTGAAATTAGAATCAGAGAACAATGGTCCTGGATGAAAGCAGAAGGCCAAGGCCCTAAGGCAGTGTTGCCATTCAGAAGCACATCAGCTCTCATAGATTAACCAGCAATCTGGGCCAGACTGTGCAGCAAGCAGAGCTTGGAAGTGAACAAGGTGCTTCAGAGTAGATAAGTAAGTTAACCCACAGGCTATAGGGGAGGGCTGGACAACAGCCCACAGACAGCATGGACGTCAATTATTCCAACTCTTATTGGACTAGAACGATAGTTTCTCTGAAACGGCCTTTCAGAGAGAAAATTCTGTATGATGCTGAACTTCTTCTCAACTCCTGTGAGCTCGCTTGTGCTTCTGAGCCACTCTTTTTTTAAAAAAAGAACAAATATAAGAGGCAGCTCCTGGATCAGGAAAAGATGGGAGAGGCACATAGGAAAAGGTGGGAGGTGGGTATACTCTCCACCATCAACAGGTACTTTCTGTTCCTTGTTGCCAAAGTGGCCCTACCTTCTTAAACAGCATGGTCAGACTAAAAAAAATTTTGGGAAAACTACCTACCCTACAAATGTAAGGATGTCTCAGGTCTTGCAAGGAAACAAGGCCCTTATTTGTGCATTGTTTTAAACCGAGTTTAGCTTCACTATAATTTGAAGGCGAACCCATAGGATGCTTTAACTTCACTCGTTTTGGACACTGCTATGCCAGCATCACAAATGCATGTTGATGTTTTGAATAGAAGGCTTCTGCCTCCCTGGGATGGGATCCTAACCCCTGAGAGGACTCATTGGGGCATGCCACCTGGCAACAATAGGAGCAGGTGTGGAGGAAAGCAGCCACAATTTAAGCAAAGCCCTGTGCACCAGCATGCTGCACGTTCACCTATAAACCATAGCTAAGGTTACGGTCCAGGGCTTTTTTAAAGCCAGAACTCACTGAACTCAGTTCCAGCACCTCTCAGATGGGTGCCATTACCATTATAAGAGAACAAGGGTGGCGTTTATGGTGAGTTCCAGCACCTCTTTTTCCTAGAAAAACAGCACCAAACTTACCTAAGGTTTAAAATGATATGTAAACTAGCTGTTACTGACTTTAAGCCTGCTTGGATTTCCAGAAGATTTCTTCTGCCCTGATTCAGAATTTGCCCTTTTGTGATTTGCCAGGCAGAAGAAACAGCCTGCTGATGTAACCAACAAAAATTAAAAACATCTGAAATCAGACACATCAAAACATTTAACACTGGGGAAAGTGGCTATCATAGAAGCACCATGGATATATGCAAGACACTTGAGCCTGTGACAGTACCTTAAAATAAATGAAAAACCTTGTAATCATGATAACAATGCTGATAATAACCTATTACATCTAAAGTTTAACCTAAAGTATAGTAGCCTAGTTCTACAGTTTCTGATCATCCTTGTATTCTTCTGTTTATGTGGGGCTTGGAGTAAGCAATCATAAATCAATTACTTAATTATTTATTGCAAAACACTTTGCCCATACTAGATAGTTCACTGGGTAAACGCCATTCTGCTACTGTAGCATCTATCTTTTCTCTAGCATTTCAGATTTCATTAGTCTATAAAACCAGGTTTATTTGTAATAAAGTTAAACCCATCAAACCATTGACCATGGAAACCAGATTTTGAAATAATTCAGATTTGTGTTTCTGTTCTTTCTAATTAGGGTAATATCGGGAAGGACAGACAGTGGACAGCATTGTTCAAGCACCGTGGATTTAAGCAAGAAAATCTGATTATCAGCTCATGTCAGAAGCCAAACGATAATGCAGTTTAGCATTTGTTTGGGCTTTCTCTTTCGCCAAAAGATAATTACTGTTCGTTAAGTCTTACGTAAGTATATCTAGTATCTATGGCCCTCAACACTATGAATAGCAAAAAAAGAACACAATGGCCAAAGAAGAATTATAGAATTTTGTTATTTACATGGGGTTGTTCCCTCCTGGTAATTTCATTAGCCACAAAAAGTAAAACTTAATGTCAGAGTATAATTTCAAAAAAGGCCAAGAAGTTAAACATGTCAAGTTCACATGCAAAGTTGCATTTTTGTCAGTGCACAAAAGCTACACTCAGAACCATATTGTCATATGGACTGGAACAACACAACTCTTATTGGACTAGAACGATAGCAGCAACTGAATGGAAACGGCCTTTCAGAGAGAAAATTCTGTATGATGCTGAACTCCTTTTCAGCTCCTTTTGACTTCATCATGGTTAGAATTTAATAGCAATTTTGGTACTAGGTCAGAAAAAGATAATAAATCATCTGCTTGTTTATTTCCATGGTTCATACAGAACAGTAAGTCTATCAACCACTCCTAACCACAACAGCTGAATGAATCTTGTTCAGAGGTAGTATACCCCTGGGCGCCAATATGCAGGACATGCTAAAAGAGAGGACTTCAGTCTCTTTGTCCTGCTTTTAAGCTTCTCGTGAGTATCAAGCCAATCAATATGGAGGGGAGTGCTCTTTGGCTCCAGAATTTGGAGAATAGTGATGGCATCATTGCTGCTCTACCAATTGAGCTATCCCATGAGAGCCACTCTGGAATTCAGATTAAGTTTCTGGCCATCCAGAAACTATCAGGTAAATCTATTTCCAGAGTGTATGGAGACACAGTTCCACCCATTCCTGCTAGAAGATACTCCTGCCACATTATGAGACAGATTGGCCCACCCAGTTCAGACATAACACGAGCCTTGTACCCGTCTGCACCACCACTTCCTTTGCTCCTTCTTGGTGTGCCATGATAAAAGCCTTCAATAGTTATGTGCCATGATGACTACCGGTATGTTCTGTCAAAGGCTGAATGCCTCCAAATAGCAATTCCTGGGAATTACAAGTGCAAAGAGAGCTGTGTCACTTAGGTCTGACTTTCAGGCTTACCAAAGGCATCTAGTTGGCCACTGCAAGAGTAGGATGATGGACTAGAGGGGCCTTTTGCCTAACCAATCAGGGCTCTTCTCAGGTTCTTATCTTCATTCCCTGTTACATCAGAACCAGGAAACCTTAGCTACCACATTCTGAACAAATCAGGTTCTGACATAATGATCAGAAGTTTGTTTCAGATCCTGATAGCCCTAGTTACCTGGTTCAAATGTAATGGGCAACTATGTTTGATAAAACCAGCTGTAGCATGTGAAACAAGGAAGGAAGGGGCAACAAAAAATACACCTTATTGAGTTGATACATGCTCTATCTGAACTAGGCCATTTTTATGTATCTTGAACACCATGTTTTTTTCCTCTCTGTGTGCGCGTGTGTGTTTAGGAAAAGGTAGCAACGTTATTTCCCCCACACCAGATCAACTTTAAAGATGTCTAGCAAAAAAAAAAAAAATCACTGTATTCCTCTGTCTAAAATGTGGCAGAGGGGATGGAGTCTAATATTCTGGGGTGTTGTTTTTTTAAAATTTGTTAAGATAAAATGAGGAGTGGGGAGAGGAACATTTACAACAGGAACAGTGGGGTATAAAAGTAATAATAATGAAGTGTTCATATATTGGTGCTTCACATGAGTGCAGCCCCGTTAGGTCATGAATACCACTGGAATGGACCCCCTGTGTGTGCACAGCTCTGTGTAAGTAGGCGCCAGGTTGCAGATGTTGTGCTGAGCATGCATACATTCAGTCCACTCTCCCGCATCTCCATGCATTTAGTGCACCCATGGAGAAGGTCTGCATCAAATGCATAAGTACTATACTTCTGGGGTGCTTTGCAGCAGTAGTTCACTTCTTTAAGCAAATATTAGAATATTATTGAAACAAAGAACCAAAGAAAGATCAAACACGTTTCTTATCTAACAAATCTGTCATTTAGCATAAACTTTGTAATCTCCCTCACACACCTCAATGATTTTATACATTTCAGTCTCCCTTTTAAACAAAAGAGAAGGGTTTTTTAAAAGTGGAAGGATCTAACCCTAGATGAAAGAGGCAATGCTGGGCACTGGCATGTTTGAAGACAGAAGCTTTTGGCACAATTATCATCAATAGTTTTCCGAGTAAAACCAGCTTCCTTAGTAATTCAACAATAAACCATGATCTAAAAATGCATTAATGTCCCCATATGTTTTTATCAAACACTTCCTATTGTTGTAGGGTTTATTGTTTGCACTTCTTCAACTGTGGTCTTTAAAAAGTACAAATAAAGGGAATTAAATGCTGTGTCAAGGATACTCTCCCTGCATGTTTGAACACCTGCTCCTTTTCATCGGTAATTATGATTACTGATGAGTAATGCATCCAAAATACTGTAATCTGTCTCAGAAAGTATTTGTGCTAATGTCACAAGTGAGCTGCAGGAGATGTGGCCTTCCCTTTCGAGAGGGAATATAAATTTCACATAAATGTTTCAAGTAATATATCATGGCATGAATGAGTACCAGGCAACCTAAGAACTTTGGCACAGATCTCTCTCTCTCTCTCTCTCTCTCTCTCTCTAACAAACACACACATACACACAGAAAGTATTCCTTGCCTATACCTTGGCACTGCCATGCTTGTACAACTATGGCAGGCTCTAACTTCAAAGCCACTACAGCCTACGGAAAGGATGATAACAGAAGCAGTATTAGAATGAGCAAGGGCCCCTTCTCTACATTCTCATACCAGACTTGGAAATATTAATTTGCCTACTTGACTTTGATGAGTCATAAGAACATAAGAAGAGAATGTACTTCTTCATACAATCAAACTATGGAATGCACTTCCACGGAAAGGAGTGGTGGCCAGTAACCAGAATGGTTTTTTAAAAGGACTAGAACATTCATGGAGGAGGTTATCATGGCTACTACTGCCTCCATAGTCAGAAGCAGTAATACTTCTGAATACAGTGATACCTCGGGTTACGAACTGAATTCGTTCCAGAGATGCGTTCTTAACCTGAAACCGTTCTTAACCTGAAGCGCGCTTTCACTAATGGGGCCTCCCGCTGCCGCCACGCTGCCAGCACGCAATTTCCGTTCTCATCCTGGGGCAAAGTTCTCAACCCGAGGTACTACTTCCAGGTTAGCGGAGTTTGTAATCCAAAGTGTTTGTAACCTGAAGCGTTTGTAACCCGAGGTACCACTGTACTACTTGCTGAGAACCACAGGAGGGCAGAGTGTTCTTGTTCTTGGGTCCTGCTTGTGGCATCTGGATAAGATGGATCACTGGCCTGATCATTGCAGGGGGGAGACAAATGCAGCCCCAGCCACTGAAGGAGTAGCTGCTCTCCCCTCCCCACTCTTTTTATCACTTTTTTATATCACTTATATCACTGCTATTAGATTGTGAGCCCATCTAATAGAGATGCCAAAGATTGAACCTGGGACCATGCAGCTCTCACTTATCAACTCAAATGAAAGTGATTTAAGTTTCCTTTGGAGTGGATTTTGCTTCCTGTGACTTTTGCACAAAAGTTCAAATTGTTCAAATTGTTGGTCAGTTAAATGCTGCTTGAGACAGTACAGCATACTGCAGAACTGATCAGCTAATTTTGCAGGTGAGGCTGAAGGCTGTGGAACTACAAGTGAGTGACATCTGCTGGCTGGCTGCAGAGCACATTTAGATGCAGGAAAAAATGCACTGTAAATAATCCACTAAGTATCATGAACTGGGTACACTAGGTCACAAAGCCTTAAGAATATGAAGAAGTGTGCATGCACATGAAAGCTTATACCCAGAACAAACTTAGTTGGTCTCTAAGGTGCTACTGAACAATTTATTAATTAATGTTCTGTGCAATAAAAACAAAATTGATTGAGGGGGAAAAACATGTATGTACAATGTGTATGATGGAATTTAAGAAACTATGTAAAATTACACAGCTGGGTGTCTTGTTTTGCTTTTAAAGTAATCTATTAAAAGTAATTAACTAATGCATTTACAGGCAATCATCTCCCATCATCAGAACATTAATACCATAGATTGCTGCTGTTAGCCAGTACTGTATATGAATAGATGGCCCATCTAGTTTCGTGTCAGGAACTTCTTGTGATCTGAGATTACTGGACAAACTGGATAGTCTTGGTGTCATTCCATCAGAATGCTTTAACCATGACATGGTCCAATACAGCTCTTCTCTTTTCTATTTGTGTGTCTTGAACATGTTAAGCTTTACCAGCTATCACTCAAATACTTTGTTCATTAGTTTAGGGCCATTCACTTTCACATCTACACCATGCATTTAAAGTGTATGGCTTCCCACAAAGTATCAAGGGAACTGTAGTTTAAGGGTTCTGGGAACTGTACCTCTGTGAAAGGTAATCTAAAGTTCTTAGGATTCTTTGGGGGAAACGACATGAATGGAATGTGTTAAATCAAACGTTAAGGTGTGAGCCAGTTCCAAGGCAATTTGGGAATCAAGCAACTGTAGTTTCACTACGGTAAAGGTAAAGAACCAGAACACCTGGATGGTTAAGTCCAGTCACTAAACATATAACCATCCCTCGTGGCAAGGCCAAACCAGGATTAATTGATACTTTTGGAGACTGTAGTAATATAAAACAGAATAGTGATAGTCTTTTCCCCCACAAAGGTACAATTCAGTGCTCCTGTGATGCCAACCACACCAATCATTGTACCAAGTACACATGGCTTGAATTAAAAACCCAGTCTAGACTTTTCTTCCTGGCATTGTAGTTTTCATGTGCAGGATGGGGATAGGGGAGAAATTTCATAGCATCTTTCATAGAATTGTAGAGTTAGAAGGGGCCACAAGGGTAATCTAGTCCAACCCCCTGCAAGGCAGGAATCTTTTGCCCAAAGTGAGGCTGGAACCTATGACCCTGATATTAAGAGTCTCACGCTCTGCCTTGTTGAGCTATTGAGGCTGCTTGGCTCAGTTCGCACTTAAAGGCAAGCCTACCTAATTTGCACTTTCCTAAACAACTTGAAAAACCGAAACGCAGCAATCCTTCCAAATTTGCATGCTTCCAAATTTTCCAGTGAAGTCCTCCAGTAATATGTACAGAAATGCATATACTAGGGTAAAGTGTGTGTAAGAAATGCATACATTAAGAAGAAGAAGAAGAAGAGTTTGGATTTGATATCCCGCTTTATCACTACCCTAAGGAGTCTCAAAGCGGCTCACATTCTCCTTTTCCCTTCCTCCCCCACAACAATCACTCTGTGATGAAAATGCAGGGGAGAAATTGTTTCTCAACCATATGAGTATTAGGCAAAAGTATCAGGCAGAAATTCACACAAAAATGCTGATGAATTTTCATGAGGACAGTAAAAGCAGTTTGACAATAGAATCAATTATCTAGAGGAGTGTTGTAAAGGCTGGACAGCCATCCGTTAGGGGTACTCTTAACTATAATTTCTTACATTATGCGGGGGTTGAACAAGATGGCCTATGAAGTATGCATAGAGTGATGGGGAGATGCATATGGGGATATTGTAATTATCTCTTTTAGAAGTATTTTCATAGAATCATAGAATTTTAGAGTTGGAAGGGACCCTGAGGATCATCTAGTCCCCTGCAATGCAGGAATATGCGGCTGCTCCATACAGGGATCAAACTTGCATTATCAGCACCATGTTCCAACCAACTGAGCTTTTTTGAGTGTATATATTACATATTTTAGCCTGTGATCAAAAGGGTGTAAACTTAATTGAACACAGCATTGCACTGTTAAATATCCTTATAACCCATTTTTTTTCAGCTAGCATAAAGTGGGAAAGGAGGGAGGGAAAAGCCTACTTTCTTCTTCTTTGAATTGTATTGGGTATGAAACCCCATAAGGATCCACAGGTCTAAATGGCTTAGTTGTAGGGGCTGAAGTCTAGACTGAGCAGTACTGGATGTTCATATTGCGTCTAACTCTGTAAAAAAAAATGGCCATAAACTGCTCATTCTCCCAAACCTTGACTGCCTGGCTGAGATGAAAATGCTTTACATGAGAATGAACCGTGTAGGAAGCACCGCTTCTTACCTTCTTGTTACATAAATGAATTTGATCCACTTATACCTGGAGGGAAGATTATGCCCCATTTTGCCTTGTATCTTATTCCCTGTTGTCAATTTTGCTTGAATCATATGATATGAAGTAACCTTATTTAACCCGATACTATAATTTTCTCTCATTTTTTTTATTTTTAGTATGTATGTATTTTGTGCCTTCGAGAACATCATTTCCTAAACATTGAACAAATGGTTGGTAGAGTTTCTTCCCCATTCCACCCCAGTAATTTGCCTTTCATCCTTTAAAGTGTATATATAATAAATAACCCTAGTTCTCAAATCACAGCTTGGTGGGTGGATGAAAGTGACAAGAAAAGAGTGGCCAGATTGTTTGTATTTCAGTTTTGATTATAGTTTGGTCGAGAGTTCTCAGAATTTGTCACGCTGTGTCTCCTGAACCCAAGGGAATAATGGTTGTTTTCACATTCATACACATATAAAGCAAACAAGACGATTCAGCTCTGGGAGCTATTTGATATTTCAGTAAGCAATGGGCAGAACATTTAGTACCACAAGGTTTATGCCTGCTTTTTCCATAGTACAATCCTATACATGTCTAACTGGAAGTAAGCCCTCTTGAGATCAACCAAACTTGTACTCAGACAAATGTGTGTAAGAGGGCTATCTGCACACAAAGGTTGAATTCCTGATCACACAGAAAGAACCCTCTGCATTTCAAACCACATGTTACGTAATGATTTATATACTGTTTTTTGACCCAAATGACCTCAAAGCAGTGAATAGCATATGAATACAAAAATAATCAAAGCAATTTAAAATAGCAAAATTACACTGGATATGCAATCCTGGGCTGCATTCATGCTCTCACCACAGAAACAACTTATCAGCACTCCGCCAAGTTAACTCCCTCCTGCCTCCCCAGGTTGCTCCAATCTCTTACCTAGGAGCAAGCCCATCTACAGCATCAGTCACTGAGGAGCACAAGTGGAAGAGTGCTGTTGCACTCAGCTTATGGGCTTCCCACAGTTATCTTGTTGGCTCCGTGAGAACAGAACACTTCTTTTCTTTATGGCAAAAATGACAGACTAGAAGTGCTCCAGGCCCTTATTTTCACTGAGCTAGCCACCACCTTGAGATCATTTTCCTGGTCGGTCACCACCATGTACCCTGGAAAAGGGGAGACAGAGGGAGCTAGACCCATGCTAAGATTGGCCAGGGATGATCAGGCAAAAAAGAGAACTGCTAGCACAGTTATACTTTGAGCAAGCACAATATTGAATATGATATCCAATAAAGTTATTATTTGACATCCTGACCTTCTTGAAACACACACACACACCCCAACACACAAACCATAGCACACTTCTGGGTTTCCTGGATACTACTGGCTCAGACTTTATCTATGAATACATGATGTTAGGTTAAGAGATTTTTTTTGTCCAAATGTGCATCACTTTTCAATTACCATACCACATGCTGCTGCCAATTCATCCTGTTTGAAGAGATCCTTTAAGTGTTCTATGCAATCTGATTTGCTTCATGTTGCCTTAAAGAATTTGGTGCCATCAGCAGACTTGGCCACCTCACTGCTCACACCTAAGTCAAGATCATTTACACTGGGTTTGCCTTTGTGTAGTGTGCAAAATTGGGACGCGGGTGGCGCTGTGGGTTAAACCACAGAGCCTAGGGCTTGCTGATCAGAAGGTCGGTGGTTCGACAAGTTGAGCTCCCGTTGCTTGGTCCCTGCTCCTGCCAACCTAGCAGTTCGAAAGCACATCAAAAGTGCAAGTAGATAAATAGGTACCGCTCCGGCAGGTAGGTAAACGGCGTTTCCGTGCACTGCTCTGGTTCGCCAGAAGCGGCTTAGTCATGCTGGTCACATGACCTGGAAGCTGTACGCCGGCTCCCTCGGCCAATAAAGCGAGATGAGCACCGCAACCCTAGAGTCACCTGTGACTGGACCTAATGGTCAGGGGTCCCTTTACCCTTTACCTAGTGTGCAAAATACCCTTTAGACATCCCTGCAATCTTCATACGTGACCATTTACACCAGTGTATGCCTGCTACTGCCTACACTAATGTGAAGTTACACCTGTGTGTAACATCATGCTTTAGCAGAAACTGTACTTCATTCTCATCCGTCCCCAAAAGGTGACACCAGAGAAAGTAAGAAAGCACATCTAGCATATTTAACAGTCTTTGTCAGGTTTTTGAGTCCTTACGTAAAAATATTTTCTAAAAAAGGACTCTGAACATTAACCACCCTCTTATTCTGCAAAGTATTTGCTAATCATAAATTACTGCTGCTGATGTCTGTCTTCTTTTTCTTCTTCTTAAGCACCTGCAGCAGGGACGCATTTGTAGGGTTTGGAACAAAGGCTTCATTTCCAATTTTTTAAAGTTAGGCTGCATGAGAATAAGAGACAGGTAAATCATCAGAAAGAAAATAAGGCAGTGTACCCAGCAAAGGGAGAAAACATACTTGAAGCTACCAAGGACTTCAGATACTCACTGCTAACCATTAACCCAATTTTCTAATGAATATGGCATTAGGCATTCATTAACAATCATTTGTGTTTATATAGAACTGTGGCTGCACAATAGGGACTGATAAATGAAAGCAATGAAATGGGGGAATTTTGGACACTTATAAAGCAATTTAACTAGTTTGCCAGTAATTATATATTGTCACCTAATCAAGCACATTTGGGGAAAGCATGAGGAGTGAGGCAGAAAACTAAAGGTACACCGGTCCTAAAAAGAATACAAGGAGTTTTGTGTCCTCTTTGAATACAGAGAAAAGCAGACACAACTCACATAAGTATGGTATTAATGGCAGAGCGAGAGGGGGGGAGAGAGTACATTTCTGGTTTGGTTTTGTGTGTGTATGTTTTTTAAAAGGGAACACAGTTCCAGCCTCTGTCTTCATAAAGAACGAAGTCAATGAAAAAATAGCTAAACAACTTTGGATATAAAAAGAGAGACCTTTGAGTTAACAATGGAGTGCAAACAGGTGGTGTACTAGAGGGTTAATGTTTTTGTTTCATGATGAAGGCCCAGTACCAGGGCCTGCCTGCTTGAATGTAGTAATAAATGAAACCACCTAGCAAATTAAATGTGCAAAATGGGAGGGGGGGCAGAATGAAATGGGTGAGGTTCGTTTTACAGTTATCAGGACACATTCACTCTAATGAGCTGGTAACATGATCTATTTTGGTTTAGTGGTGTGTGTACGTGTGTGTGTGTGTGTGTTTTACAAATTGCTTCCACTAAACATGGGCATCAAACCCCTGCAGGCCAGAGAATGTACATGTGCTTTTTAAGACCCGATACAGCCACACAGATTTTCCTCCAGTACATCTGAATGAACAATAAGGAACACTGTGTAGAATCATGTAACCTTAGAAAAAGTTTTTTTAAAAAAAACCTTTATCTGTAAAGTAGAATCACACATATGTCTGTTCCCTCCCAGTGGCAGACCTTGGGATGACCTTAACTTTCAGTGGCGCCCTTTGTAACATCAAAGTTCTGTGTGTGCCTCCAAGCCCACTTCTCGCACTCCATTCTAAATAATAGTTGTGGCAGCCCCTGTGGCACACAGTGCAGATGAACTGGTTGCACGCCCCTAAATATACCTCTGGCCCTCACTACCTTCCATGCACAAAATCTACACAGTCCCAGATTGGGTGACAAGGACAGGGCTAATCCTAAAGAAAACAGTCAGATAATATAAGCCCTGCTGAATCAGGCGAAAGTGCCATCTAATTGAATATTCAGCTTGCAAGCCCTAGCCAGCCAGAAGCTTCTGGGAAGCACACAGCAGAACAGCCCTCTTCTGCTGTTGTCCTCCTAAGTAATCTTCAGTGGCATATTCAGATCCTTACTGGAGGTTTACCCTCGAGAAGACTGAAGGGAACACAATAAGTGCTCTTCAAATACCTGAAGGGCTGTCACACAAGTTCATTGCATACCATCATACAAATTCATGTTGTGCATGTGAGCAGTACACCCAATCTATATATACTATGCTTTCCAGGAGTTCTTTCCCATGCTGGCTTTCTACATTCAGAGAACTGTCCTGTCCATTTATTCCTACTTTCTGCTTCCAGTTACTTACCCAATTCCTGATCCACAGTAGGACCCCTTCTCTTATTCCATGGCTGCTAAATTTACTCGGGAGTCTTTGGTGAGGACCTTGTCAAAAGCTTTTTGAGAGTAGTCAACTTAACGTCTGTCTATATGCTTGTTGCAAAATGGTAGATTCCTGCTGAACATTAAGAGATTTTTTTTTTGATGTTAAGAGCAGTTTGGCAAGGGCACCAATTACAGAGGGAGGGAAGTGGCGGGAGATCCCCAAGGAAGCCATCTGTTGGGGATGCGCCACCTCTGGATTTTCTACCTCCATTAGTGGGTTAGACAAGAGGGCCTGTGATTTTAGCTTCCATTTAGCTCTATGACTGTAGCTTCCATTTAGCTAGCACCAACAGATAAACCTGCCCTCCGTAAATATGTTCCAATTCAAAGCCATCTAATGCAATGGCTATAATCACATCTTGCAGCAGTGATTTCCATCAATTTATTAGGCATTGTATGAAGTATTTTCTTTTGTACATACTAATTCTTCTGAGCAAATGTGCCTAGTCTTGGACTGCACACCTGCCATCCTATGCCTAGCTATTAAGCCCCTTTGAACTCGGTGGGACTTGCTTCAGGATAGCTGCACTAGTTGCATGACTGCCACACATTGGTATGGGGCGTTCTTCTAAACTGTGGGTCTGCTGTTTAAAAGGCAGTTAAAAATCCACTTACTTTAAACGCTCAGCCGGTATTGTGGCCTGGCCTCAGCCCCATGTCAGCGATCCAGCAGCTGGTTGGTGAAGAGTGTAAGTCTGTCTGCAGATTGGCCAATAGCAGGCAGGCCTGGGTCTAGGGATTCTCAATCGGCCAATGGGCTTTGCTAGGGTCTGCCCTCGAGGAATAATTGACACTGACCCAGGGAGCAAGTGGGTCATGGGGCCTTGGCACACAAGTGCTGAGATAGCCAGAAATGTGTTACCACAAGTAAGTGTTTGCATATGTGCTATGTCTGAGTTGGGGCCACCATGCAAATAGAAATTAACCCAAAACACAGATGAAAAATCACCCTTTAAAAAAGCCTCACTCCATGTAGGTTTATTTGTCAGATACATTTTAAGGTATTTTAAAGCTATGTTTTTGGCAATTACCATAGGGCAGCCTGTCCAAATAGATTGACCCAATTATTTAGGCAATTGTTTAAATGAGTGGGGAAAGAAAAAAGAAACAAAACAAGCCGCACGCTATCTCCGAGTATAAGAATTCATCTTTCGTTTTCTAATTAATACAACAATAAATCTTTATTTTCCCCCCTTTTCTTATCCTGCAATATTTTCCTCAGCCTGCAGTGTTTGAGAGCCAGTGAGAAATGTAAAGAAAACCATGAATCCTGAACTAACATATGCTAACTTTTCTTTGGGGAACAAAAGCAGCATCTTGGTTTTCTTCTAACCAGCAAACACCAAGCAATCAAAGAGCAAGCTTTTCAGCTACAAATGTTAGCAAGGAAATTCAATTGTGTTTAATTAAGTTCTTCCAGAGAGAAGCTGCATGCTGTTCCAGCAAAGGGGGTTATCGGAGGTCAGATCCCTGCAATGACTTTGTGACCTCCAAAAGGCCAAATAAAAGGTAGTGGCACTCCTGCTGGTAAGATGGGCTTTCCCATTTGTTTCTCACTCTTTCTGCTTTAATTTAATAGCAATCAGCACAATATGGCTGCTTTTCTTTTAACAATGGGATGGGCAGAAGTTAGATTTACGGCACCGCAAGAGGGAAGTCAGAAAACAAGGGAGGCTCCCCATGACTTTCCATCTACAATGGGGACATCACTTTGATAACCATAAATAACTCGCAAATCTACTTAAGATTCATTGTTGTCAAAAGCTGACAGATGTGCACAATTTAAAATTTAGGAGTTACCTTCTAGATTGTCTCATGTGTATGACTTGGTCTTTACAATTCAAAAAAGAAAACAGCTCTACATCCAGGTAGCACAAATAATGTTTTGAACATAATATTTAAACAGCCCGCTAATGAGCTTTGCATTTATTGATGAAAAGGAATGTATGCTATAAAAGTATCATTAGTGATCACTCTCAACTCAAAGAATGTTCAGCACAAAAGTTGCCAACCAAAAAAAATCAAAATCAAAACCACACATTTAGGACAGTTGATAGGAGTGCCGTAGCGAATGAGTCTGATGGCTCAGCAACCACATTCAAAACTATTTCTAAATGAAGATCAAGGTTGGCAAGATGTCTTACAGCAAAATCAGCAAGGAGCCCAATGCTGCCTTTAATACTAGCACATTTATTGTGGCATCTGTTTATGAGCACTAGAGTCCACTTTCCTCAATGCTTCTTTACCACCTAATTCATTACTGTACATGCATTTGGTAAAGTGTGTTCTGCCAACACATGCCAGATTAAATGTCTTTAAGATGCCACAACACCCCTTGCTATATAAAACAGTATTTTGATAATCTATGTATATGCTCACCAACACATTAATGAACTACTAATATAACCCCATTCTTAGCCTTGATTTAAATTCCAGAGATATTCAAAAACAGTTTGCAGTGCAAACTGGAGGCAGATGTTAGGGGAAAGACCTTCAGGGAGAGGCCTCCCTGTGTGTGACAGGAGTTCCTAAACCATGGTCTATATCAGTGTTTCCCAACCACTGTTCCGCGGCACACTAGTGTGCCGCGAGATGTTGCCTGGTGTGCCGCGAGATGTTGCCTGGAGGGAGGCGGGCGAGTCGGGCGGCGAGAGGCGGGGCGGCGGCGGCGAGGAGAGGCCGCCCAGCGCGGGGCTCTCGCCGTCTGCCTGCCTGGCTGCCTGCGAGCTCGGCGGGCAGCGCCTCCGTCCGCAGCGCCCGCCTCGCGGCTCTCATTCCCTGCCCCTGCCAAAGCTCACCCAGCCAAGCCGCGCTCTCCTTCCTGCCTCGCTTTGCTGCCTCCTCCCCCCCACCCCCAAAGCTTGGAGGTTCCCCGGCAAGGGGGAGGGGAAAAAATTGAAACTTACACTTTCGTGCGTCCCTCCCGGCGTGACGCTGCGCGCTGATGTCACGGGGCTGTAATGGTGGTGTGCCTCGAGATTTTTTTCATCAAACAAGTGTGCCTTTGCCCAAAAAAGGTTGGGAAACACTGGTCTATATTTGCTGTCCATCTCTATTAACTTATATATAGCATTTGTTTCAGCAACACATTGGAACTATATTATTAAGACTTGTTGGTTGTTTGTTACTTGAAAGTCTCTAAGTGACTTGCAACACATTAAAAACTTAAATATAAACACATTACACTACAAAAGGAAAGGAAAGCAAACAACCCTCCATAACAGAAACATGACGCTTTGGCAGGATACTAACAGCATAATAGTATCATTTTAGTCTATCAAAAGTCTGGGGGGAAAGTAAGTTATAAAGATAACTACATGGGATCCCACAATAGGTAGCAAATATGCATTTACTTCTGAATATCACTTTAGTGCAAACACAGTTCTATGGAAAGTTGTTCATATTTGTGATGGTTACCCTTTGTTAAGAGTTTCATCCAAGAGTTTCATTCAACTTTACAAAGATGGAATATGAAGAGAAGAAGTCTTTAATTTTGCTTAGATACTCCAGCAGTGTAATCCTATGCAGACCTAATCAGAAGAAAATCATCCAATTGAGTTGAGTGAGACTTATCAGCAGGGAAGTGTAAATAGGATTGTAGCCACAGCCCACAGGTATCTAAAATTATGTAGCCACAAACTCCCCACCCTACCCTATTCCTCCATTTGTTTCTCTTACCCTTCCTTCTCACCCACACATTGTAAAAAACAGAGTAAAAGGCACATCACTATTGGGACAGTACCCAGTAGAGGCAACTGACACCAGCCGTTCACCAGCCCCATGCCTGACATAGCAACCCCATGCCACCACTGCGTCCATGTGGTGTCCACCTCTCCCCCAGTCACCCACTCAATGACAGAAGCATTTTTCTTTCACTGCATTACCTCACAAGCTGCAATGGAACTCTGACTCTTATGCATGCAAGCATTACATTCCAATTCTACAGGCAATATAGTGATAAAACGCCAGGTCCTTGTGGGCGAAAGTGGGATCCACTCAACCTTTTCATGATGGATTATCAATGTGTGCCACCTGTTTTTGCTGATTTGCATACAGCGCTGGAGATACTATTGAAGCACCCTTCTCCAACCTGGTCTGCTCTACACTGCAGCTTCCATTGGCTTCAGCCAGCACACCCATGTGAAGGGTACCAGGTTAGGGAAGGCTGTATTAAAGAATAAGACCGGTGTGCAGTTGCAAAAACTCCCTAGTATATTAACGTAAGCTTTAAATGAATGTAAGAAAATGATAGTCCATTCTGTAGCCAGCTGTATATTTTATTTTATTCAATTTCTGAGTCACCTAATTACAAAAAAATCCCCTACTTCAGCTTCTTCTTTCCTCCTATGATAAAATCCTTAAGATAAAATCAATACTAAGAGCACTTGCTTTCCACAGCTGGACAATCTTAGGTCAGCTAAGAAGAAAGATAATTATATAGCCTCTCCATAAATATCCAAAGGTCATGCTTCTGGCTTCACTTCCAGCCAAACCAAACGGCATGAAGGAGCACATTATTTTCTCCCCGGTAACATGCTGGAACACAGGCAGCATTTGACTGCATTTACTCTAACCTAGTTCCACTATATTCAGGAAAGTGCATGAACACACATCCTGCATCTGCACAGGTTACATTACAGGGGTCAGCAAACTTTTTCAGCAGGGGGCTGGTCCACTGTCCTTCAGACCTGGTGGAGGGCCAGACTATATTTTGGGGAAAAAATATGAATGAATTCCTATGCCCCACAAATAACCCAGAGATGCATTTTAATTAAAAGCACACATTCTACTCATGTAAAAACACCAGAGAGGCCCCACAAGTAACCCAGAGATGCATTTTAAATAAAAGGACACATTCTACTCACGTAAAAGCACGCTGATTCCCGGGCCGGATTTAGAAGGCGATTGGGCCTGATCCGGCCCCCGGGCCTTAGTTTGCCTACTCATAAATTACAACATCGTCAGCAGCAATCAATGTAGCCTCCAGAGCCACAATGTACAGTTTGAAAGTTTAATTGAAGGGACATGCTATTGACTCCTTGCCTGTGACCTGGAACACCTGAGAAGGATTTGTCTTCACTTTAATTAACAGCAAGAGATCACCAAACTGTTAGACATATGCAAGCTGTCACCTGCCATTACATTCATCAAATGGTAAATGTGCATGTGTGAGCTATTTATTCCCATATCTGAACAACTGAAGATTTCCTAGTATGTCCCACTTGAAATTATTTACTGGTAGTTGCTTTGCTCATGGAAAGGACTCAAACCAACTTACAGACCCAACAGAAATACTAAAAGACAGATCTTACAGATCCTGTCCCAAGAGGCCACAAATACTTTTAATCCTTTCAAATTAAGAGCAAATGCCTGGGTAAAAAGGAAACTTTTTGCATGTAAACATGAATAAAGATGTTGCCAGATGAACCTCCTTGAGAGAGCATTCCACAAATGTTAAGCTACTTGTGTCCATCACTTAAGAGCAGAGGTGGACAACCTGGACTGCTAGAGCTACATGTGGCCCTCACCCTAACTGGCCACTCTGCCTAATTTCATGTGTCCATCAGCCTGATTTCATTATTTTTAAGGGAATTCATCATAACTGCCTCATTTCATAGGAAATCATAGGATCATCAACTTGGAAGGGACCACGAGGGTCACCTAGTCCAATCCCCTGCCATGAAGGAATATTTTGTCCAAAGTGGGGATCGAACTCACGACCCTGAGATTAAGAGAGTCATGTGCTACCAAAGTTTGCCTTTCGAGGTAAATAGTAAATAGCCTCACAAGGTAATACCTAATAATAGACAAAATAATGTAAACTTATTTAGATTTGGGTCAATATATAATGGGATACATGGTATGGAAGTGTATATATAACTGATCATATAATTTATATATATATATCACTGCACAAATGATAATTTATCTTGAAAGCATAAATCATTAATGGCTAGTCGGGAATCAAAAAGAACATTCAACAAGTCAGTGTAATATGTGTGATTAAAATTCTAAATATTTACTTGAACTTATATTCATAATGTTTATTTACTTATAATCTATGCCACATCGTTTTACCAGAAAGACTAAAGCAGACATTAAAGCACCTAGAAGCTTTACTTCCCCCACCTTCATTTCTGAATTCATGAACTTTTCATGGCAATCATAGTTTATACTTCCCTTATCCAAAGTTAATTTCTTTAGCTTTACGGGCATCATAACATCTTCCTGAGCAAGTAGCAGCTTAGTCTCCCGGTCACCCACCCTACTATATTTTTTATTGTTTTCTGGTCTTTAGGAGAATATATGATTTCAACAGCATATGACGGCCTCTTTGTAGTAGGTTGACTGATCAAGTTCCTGGAGGAAAGGATGGAAAGTACCTTTGCCTTTGCTTTTTTTGCATCTCAGTTAGGATGTGCTACATTTATCACACACACCTTTTTAAAAAAAATGATGGGTTAGTAGAATTGCAAATCTCGGAGCAAAAGCACTGAACTCAAGGGAAGTGCTAGTCTCAATATTTGTTCACACAGTGTCTATGGTAGCCAAGAGTTATTCCGAAGGAATTTCCAACAAGTGTATGAGGTCATGATAAAACTACAGCAGGAATGCACAGCTTTGAGGCTTGAGTCAAGGAAAGAAGTGAAATGCATGAGAACTAATGGTATTATACCACAGCAAAGACATGAAGTGAAAGTGCCACACATACATGGGAACATAGCTTCAGGCACCTGTGTAGATGCAAATGGGGACTGTGGCCTAACCAGGGTTCTCAGATGCAGGGAAAGGGATCCATGACTGCTATGGGAAAGCTGCAGTTGCAGAATGTATGCCCGACATAAGAACAAAATAATAGCATGCTGAATCAGGGGAATGAGCCATCTAGTCCAGCATCCTCTTCTCACAGTGGCCAAGCAGATGCCTGTGTGAAACCAGGGAGAACATAAGCACAGGAGCACAGTGTCCCTTCTGCTGGTTTCCAGCAAATGGTATTCAATTGCCGTGCACAAGCGAGCCATGCACCCAAGATCAGAACTCAGCCTGCACGCATGTAGACAAACTTCCCACAAAGAGCAGATCAGGTGGTTTGTGTGTTTCTGGAATGCACCATTGTCAGACAGCAGGTGGACAACATGAATGGAAACTCCTCCACAGAAAGAATTCCTTGCACATAGAAAGCTAGATTTGAGAAAGAGCTCTAGCCTAGCTTCTCCTCCGATATGCTAGTTTTTACGTGGTGAATTTTATTTTATGTATGGAGGAGTCTGAGGTGGTGCAGCCCAGAAACAGGTTTGGCTCCTTACCTGGTGTTTGTGAGAACTGGGCCTCAGTTGAAGAAGCTTTCTGTAGGGCAAATGGGTGGATCATGGAGCAATCATATAATGCAGCCTTGGCCAACCTGGAGCCCTTCAGGTGTTTTGGACGACATCCCCATCAGCTGGTTGGGCCTGATAGGAGTTGCAGTCCTAAACACCTGGAGGACACCAGGCTGGCAAAGGCTGATCCATCCAACAGCAAACACTTCCACTTCTGCCTAAATTCTACCCAGCCTTGTTCAGTACACATCCTCAGAGGACCACTTTAGCCGTATAAACCAGCTCACAAAACCTTACAAAAAGACTGACATGGGAACAGCTCTACCAGCAATGATTGAAGGACTTAAAAATAAATAGACAGAAGAAATCAAATCATATTTAGCAGAACTCGACAAGACTATTTAATGAGGGCATATGGCAGACAAGTAGCATTTGCGTCTCCTGAGCTGTAAGAAGATGGTAGAGGCAATATTTTTGAGAAACAGAGTATGCTCTGTTAGCATTTTTAATTGAAGACAGGCACACAACAAGCTGTATTTCTTTTTCTGTAAATTTATCTACTTTTTAAAGCCAAGCCAATATTTTTAACAAGAGGGATCCTTAGTCTGTGCTTAGCAGGTGTGGGGGAGATGGGAAACAGAAACTAAAACTACAAATATTGCACTCTTTATTCTTACACAAATTCATGGCTGGGGAATTAAAATTTTATACCTAAAACCCTGAGTTGTAACAAAGAAAAGAGACTATGTTCTAATATTCCAAGCTGATTTACAGATTCTGGGAACATGGGATGGGGGGACCTTCTAAAGAAAAATAAAACAATGTTGCTAAAATAGGCCCAATTATCTGGGTCACTAAGTACTGTGTATTTCCCCTGTAGCATTTCATAGCAGTTACTGTTGCCAAGGGAGGGTTGATCTTCTCATTATGTATGTTTGTCTTTCACATCAGAGCTAGGCTAGCTGCTTTCTTTCTGTATCCTAGAACTGTAACAGAATTTAAAATTTAAAAAAAGGACTGAAGCCCCCCTCACCATTATTACACAAATACCTACAAAGCAGAGGGAGGGACTCTGGCAGGTCATGGGGTCAGTCCTCTAATCATTGATGCACTTGCTCCAGCAGACCCCTGTCTTTTGTAACTGGGTCAAAGCCAAGACCTCTGCTGAGTATCCTCAGTGAAGAATTAACAAGTGTGACAATTTGCGATCCCTCCCCCCTAAGGCCCCTGGTCCCGTCTGTTTGAATGCTGTAAATAGAGACATCTGGATGGAGGCCTTTCAGCGCAGTAATTGAAAATGAACATGGATCAAGTTCTGGCCTCTTGTATTCATAAATCTTGAGGCTTAATTACATTAAAGGGGAATCTAGGGCCTGGCTCTATGGAGACGGCAGATTCTATCGGGCGCTCCAATCATGAATCTTTAAAATAAGCCGTTTTGCCAGCTCCCCACTCGGCATAGCTGGATGAGGCATTTTTCAGGCAGTGCTGGAAAGCTAGATAAAACTTTTTATTCTCTTTGTATGCGTTCATTCGCTTAACATTTCTATTAGCTGAAAGTCACAGGCATAAGAAATGAAGCTGGTTAGTTACTTTATGATTCGTTCTAAAAGGCCACACAGAAGTTGAAAACAATTATTAGATACAGAGCCACATTTGCCTTTCTATTGAGAAATTAACTAGGATGCTGCTTATCTTCCAACTACCCTCTTTTAGCTGGGCTGCCACATTCCTCAAAACAAACACACCTCCATGTGATATGGTTACCTCCCTCCATTTTTTGTTTGTTTGCCTATAGCACCTAAAATGAAACTGGAACACAGACATTATACATTTAACATCTAGCAAGCTGGTGTATGTAATGGTCTGTACTTTGGATACTTGGGCTGCATACATACCATTCATTTAAAGCACACACATACCCCAAGAATTCTGGGACCTTTAGTTTACCCCTCACAGAGCTATAATTCCTAACACTCTTAACTACAGTTCCCAAGATTCTCTGGGGTTGGAAAAGGTACTTCCAATGTATGCTGTGTATAAGTACACAGCCCAAGTTTAGGTTATGCAGAAAGAAAGGGGTAAAATATACTTCTTGCATAATTCGTAGTTCTGTGATCTGAGGCAAAAAGCTGGTGCAATATAGTATTCTAAATGCACTCACTGATATTCCCCCCCCCAAAAAAAACCCATTCCGTGTAAAAGCCTTGGAGTTTCATGCAAATTATATCTATTTACTATTAGCTGCTTCCCTCTTCTTTCAAGCCCAACGGCTAGGAACTGCAACTAAAGTTTGAAAAGAGGAGTGGGGAAGAAAGGCAGGAAGAGCTCCCTATATTAGGGGGGAGGGAACTTCCACAGCCTTCTACACCCACATGCTAATGCATTAATAAGCATCAAGATGTATATTATAAAAACAACTACTACTACTACCCACTGTTAGTAAGTTAATCAGTCACCCATCCATTTGGCTGCCATAATATAAGGGAGGGAGGGGGAAGAGAAAACCAGGTGTCTATTCATTTATTACATGCATGCATGCATGCATGCATGCATGGGTGCCTATCCATTTATTACATTTGTATACTGCCAATATAACTGGGTTATAGTTTGCTTATTAAAAACATAAAACATAAAACATAAAACAAAATGCAAACAGTTGAAAACCATTGAAACAAATGATAAATAAATCAAAACAGGGAACACCAACACAAACACAGCAACTAAAAACAATCTAAAGTCAGCAAGGGTTTGTGAAAAGTGCTAAAATAAAAGCAGCCATTATACTTTAAACATCTGAGAGAATAAAAAGACATTCACCTGGGATCTAAAAGACCATAGTGCAGGCACCCAGCAAGCATCTCTGGGAAGGGTACTGGTCTCTTCATCATGCCATGGTGATGAAGAGGGTTACCTTTCCCCACCTCTTGAAATGTACATAAAGCTGAAAGAGGAAGCTGGAAAAGCAACACACTTTCACAATTCTTCCTCAACTCCATGTGCTTTTCAAGGCTTAGATTGGAACCTGAGCAGCTGACGGTGGAGTAACTGAAAAAATGAGAAGGAACTGGCAGACAAGATGGGTGAAAATGGAGAAACCAGAGGGATGCAGGGGAGGGAAAGTGGGCTGCTGCTGGGGTCAGAGAGAGAGAAAATGGATTACCACCTTTAAGCCTGGACTATTTTGACCCACCACCAGTGCCTTTTTTTCTAGAAAAATAGGTGCAGTTACTCACCATGAAGGTGTTACAGTAAGTGCCACACTTTTTAACAACGAAAAAGAGGGGTGCCGGTACTGTGTACCCTTGAGTACTCCCTGGAAAAAAAGAACTGTCCACCACCATCACCCAGGCCATGGCATTGGGCTGCTAGGTTCTAAGTGTCCCTTTTTTCAATTGTGTAACAATGAAGGGTATGATTTTAAAGTCAGCCACCAAAGTCATAAACACATGATGGAAGTTGTAACAAAGTTATGGTCCTAACCAAAGTCTATAGTGAAGGAAGAGCAGAAACAAGGTCACAGGTAAGTGCCCTTCAGATCAGCGGCAGACCTTGGGGTGTCAAATTTAAGTGCCACCCTATGGGACACCAAAATCCAGCACCCTGCCCATCTCTCTCGCTCCAATTTAAATAATAGTTGTGGCATCCTCTGCAGCACCCATGAGGCTCTGTGCCCAGTGCAGCCAAACCAGTTGCACTCTCCTAAAGCTGCCTCTGTTCAGATGTTGCTAGACTTCTACTGCCACCAGCCCCAGTTAACATAGTCAATGATCAGAGATGTCAACTGCAGGAGCGCATCATGTTGGCTAACACTGTGCCTCAGATATGAAAGTCTTGGAAAGGATGGAGCTACGGGCAACAGCAGCTGAACCAAAGCAAAGCAAAAGAAATGTAAGCCAAGGCTACAACATCCCACGTTTCTGTTCTGCACTGCCTAGGACTGTTGTAGTATTTGTTAGCAGGAGCAAAGGAATCACAGGAAGTGGTCAACCAATGAAAGAGACAATCTCTTTCTAGCCACTTACTAGGCAAAGCACACAATATCCAGAGGAACCTCACTGTTTTTGCAAAAGTGCTTGACAAGTGCCCTCTAGGCCAGGCTGAAGTTGATGGGGCCAGGGCAAAGAGTTCTCTGCTGGTCCCATTCCTCTGTCAGGGGACCCTGCTGGGCTTACTTTGCTGGAGTGACAGTAGTCCAAGCTGTGTTGGGCAGCTGAGTCCTAGACTCCTAGCTATGACTTTATGCCTTGGAAGATTCTTCTTCTCTGCACAGTGCAGAGTTAAACTCTAGAACTCACTCATAGGAGGCAGTGATGGTCATCGACCTGGATGGCCTTAATTAGATGGATTAGACAAATTCATGAAGGAGAAAGTTATCAATGGCTACTACCCATGATAGCTATACATTATGCTTCTGAATACCAGTTGCTGGACACCACAGGAGGGGAGAGTGCTCTTGTGCGTAGGTCTCAGTTACCCCGGAGAAAGCCCTATTCCGCATATCCTCACTGGCTCTTTCTCACCATAAACATCTTTCTCTTTTCTCTTTCCTGCTTTTTTAAAAGACACAGGTAGGCACTGTTCATAGGTTTGGATGAACATATGGAGGACAGCGTCCAGAAAGTGTAGGCACAGTTCCGCTATACAAACACACATCCATGCTATACAAACAAATGTGTGAAAATAAGTTATGTGTTTAAAACTTAACGTGATTTGGTTTAAAAGCTTAATTTTGCTAAGTACATTGAGCAGGAAGACAGTCACTACAGTGGTATTTCTTACACTAAGTTCCTATGGGGAAACATGTTTTTAGACTGCTTTAGAAAGGTGTATGGAACGAAGAAAGTTTATACCATGACACAAATAGGCATGAAAAGAAACAGCCACCACCACCAAGGATGTCCAGAGTAAGGATGACGACAGTTTTCAGAAGTCCTACAAGGGAAGTCCTACAGCAATAATCATTAGATTATTTGCTGCTTCAAATAGAAAAATTTGTAAAAATAATTTTCCAGATTCACCATCCCCCAAATTTTGCATGGCATTCCGTAGTTTCTAAAGCCTTCTAAAGCTTTTGTGTACATCCATGTCTTTATACTCCTGTGGAAGCAAACTTGCTTCCTCTCCTGTGGAACCACATCATTTCAGAAAGCCGTCTTCCATTGAGGGGACAATTGTTTTCTATAGAGATGAGAAACAAATACCAATGACCTGGGTCACTTTGCCCCAGCAGGCTTTTGCTGCAGCTTCCTCTGTGCAGCTACAACAAAGTCTGGCAGCAGTCAGCCCTGCCAGCCCACACTGAGCCACCACGGAGAGGCCTGCTATTTACCCTTCCTATTTATCTGTCAGGGTCCTAGTCAAACACGTAAAACAATATGGTGTGTGCATATCTTGATTAGCCATTGCTAAGTAACTGAGGGGAAACATCAGAGAGCGGAGAACCATCCCACATTCTACAACACAGCCTTCTGAGGTATGAAATGTTTGTTCACTTACTTGTCAAATTAGGGGTAGAAGACACCAGTGGCTTTGCTCTCATGGAACCAGCCGCCCAAAATGTCAGCTGCTGTGTCCATGATAGGATATCATTGCATACCCTCCAACATTTCATATGGGGAGATAGAGACAGGCTTGTAACAACCCCAAAACTTTTACCAGCACATGCACCTCACTATCACACATTGCTGAAGGCTCTTCTTTTCTGCCTGCTGCAAGTTTTATTCATTTACTCTACAGCAGCCTGGGCTCCACTGATTTCAGAGCATGTTGGTTCTGCTAGTTAATGACATATTTGGAGAAACTTAATTCAGAATATACCTCAGCAGATGCAATACAGAACTTTAGGAAGCTACATTATGCTTCAGTTCACCTAGCTAACTAACAGTGTCTCTCCAGGGTTTCAATCAAGGGTGATTCCTAGCCCTATAACCTAGCTTCAGTTGTCTATGCTCTGATAACCTATAGGTTAGATTACTGTAATGCATTACACACTGGGCTGCTTTTGAAGATAGTTCAAAAACTACAACTAGTGCAGAATTCAGCAGCCAGATTGCTGACTGTGATGAGAAGGTCTGAACACAGCACACTGATTTTATGACAACCACACTGGCTACTGATTAACTTCCTGGCTCAATTCAGTGCTAGTATTGACCTCTGAAGCCCTATGATGCTCAAAACTATAATACCTCAAGGACTGCCTCTCCCCATATGAATCAGCCCAAACCATGTGTATGGTGTGATAGAAGACGGCTTAATCTACTGGTTTGTCGTGACTACATCATGCCATCGGAACAGAGCCCTACTGCAAAGACTGTGTGTTGGTTAACGTGCACTGATCGACACACATAAAACAAATTCACGCACAGGCGTCTTCCAAAAACCCAAAAACCGTGTTTATGGAAGACAATCTTACTCAGCTATGAGTGATTGCCAAAAAAAGAAGACGGCTTCCTATGAGCTGTGACTCAGATTAAGCTTTCATTTCTGTGCAGACTTCACAAGCCATAGCTTAAACAAAAGAGCTAGTAATCTGCTACCCTACTCCCTAATATTTTACTCTGTACTAATGCAGTCAACTCAACATTTAAAGACTAAGTGATACTGTTTTATCCTTCAGAATGGTCAATATCTGCACTTCAACGCTTTTGGACTAAAGCTTCCAACACCCCTGACCACTGCTGATGCTAGCTGGGGCTGAAGGGGAGTGTTGTAGTTCAATTTCTGGAGGGTACCACATTGCCCAACTCTGACTTAGAGCACACTCTCCCAAATCTGCATGTAATTTCTTATTACTAAGTTTCCTCTTCCACTTTCTGTAGATTTGTCACCCTGGCAACCTTTATCCTACACTCCTTAAGAATTCAGGGCTTTTGTCCCATACACTAACCACTACCCCACAAGGTCTCTCACTTAGGCTTTGTTTCAATTTATTTTATTATTATTTATTGCATTTAGTTGGGGATTGTGACGGATGTATGCTGTATATAATAAGTATATTTCCATCTCTTGTTTGGACATCATTGAATTCTACTTCAGCTTCTCAAGCAAACATATTTTACGTTTCCTGCAATCTTGAAAGAGCTTGAGATGCCCCCTAGTTAAAACATCTGATTTGCTAACAGTCTGATTCAGAAAAGTATACTTTAATATAAATAATGCATTGGGGGTTCAATTCATTATTTGTTTAAAGCTGGAGTTAAAAACTCCTGCTGATTTCAATGAGCTTCAGATCACATATTTTGTGAAAACCTATCTGTATAATCCCTTCCTTTATGACCTTCATAAATTGAGGATTCTCCTTCAAGACAATCCTAAACAGCATGATTTTACTCTGGGAACCAGTGCCCTGAATCACAGCTTTTAAAATCCATATAATAATCCAAACTGGACCCCATACCATGCTAAATTACAACATCTGTTTCCATGCTAAATTTCCCTTTATTTTCCCTTTATTTCTAATGCTACCAACGTCAATGACATGATATAAAACCTTACCCTGCCCCAGAAGGGTGAAAATAAACCTGATCTCAATAGAAAGCATTCTAGCTGTGCAAATTGTAAAGAAGATTATGTGTGTTTTCCTGAATAGTTATATATGAAGCAGTATCAAATCATATTTCTTTATTACAATTATTTAACCATTTCTCACAATCTAATAATATGTTTGAAATATATGAAATTATTACATGGAAACCTGATATTTATCCTTATGTATCTACCTTCTGAAACAATAATAGTTAAAACCATTTTTGGTCTAGATAGGGGTGGGGAAACTGTGACACTCAAAATGCTGCTGGCTGGACTGCAACTCCCATCACCCCTGACTTTTGAATCATAGAACTGTAGAGTTGAAAAGCACCCCAAGGGTCATCTAGTCCAACCCCCTGCAATGCAAGAATCTCAACTAAAGCATCCAGGACAGATGGCCACCCAACCTCTGCTTAAAAACCTCCAATGAAGGGAGTCTGTTCCACTGTCAAACAATTCTTACTATCAGAAAGCTTTACCTGATGTTTATTTGGACTCTCCTTTCTTGTAACTTGCAGCCATTGGTTCAAGTCCTGCCCCCCCCCCCCGAGCAAGAGAAAACAAGTTTGCTCCATCTTCCATGTGACAGCCTTTAAGATATTTGAAGATGCCTATATCTCCTCTCAGTCTTCTCTTTTCCAGGCTAAACATACCCATAAAGCTTGGTTGCTAGTGCATATTAGTTGTGCAACTACATTAAATCTATCTGAATCTGGATTTACTGTATTCCTAACTTTGTCTGTCCAAAAAGAACTTACTATAGTAATATGTAAAATATATTTATTCTCTGTTCTCCATCCTTACTTTGAGGTGGGTCTCACTCATTTTTTCAAGTGAATATACTTCTAGATATGCATACATAGGAACTGATGCCTAGCAGTGTGGTCCCTTATACATCTACTCAGAAGTAAGCATCACTGAGTACACTTATTGACAGATACGTTTATTACACCCAAACAGTGCAATACTATGCATGTTTATTCAGAAGCACCACTGATATCAATGAAGTATCCTTCCTAGTAAGGGTGCCTCTGTGTATGTATTTCTTTTACAAACCAGTCTTTTCCATGGAATAGTCTAGTGTTGTGGTTTATGCTGCAAAATTCTTCAGTCTACAAAGACTGCTAGGCACTTGTGGCTAGGCCTGGTTGTAAATAATAAAACAAAGCACAACACAGAGAAAATGTTTTCAAATGGCATGAAAGCATTCTATCTTTTGAAATACCTTTGCAGAACAAAACTTTTGCCATCACTTTAAATTACCCTCTGCTTCTTGTGCTGCTGTCCATTACTGAAGTTCATAAAAGACTAACTTAAGGAGCATTTTAAAGCTAAAAGCTCTGTTGTGCTCAGAAGAGAGGGGCTGCATACACCGAAACAATCTCTTGTTCCCTCTATTTATTTATTTATGTTTGTCTCGCCCAGCTCCTTCTTTGTCAACCACAGGTGTTTGGGAGCACATAATGCTCCAAATGCATCAGAAAAGAGGTTATTGTGAAAGACCTTTTCTTTTCCACTTGTCCTAAAACTACTCGCAAAGTGTTACATGCGTTATACCGATCACCATAAACATCAAGGAACAAGCAGTCCTCTGTAAGCTGGCCCAGCAGCTCCACTATGACATTAGTTGAGACAGCTTTGTGACCCTGCATTGTCTGGCCTTTATTCACAGAACCTGTTTCTTTTCATTTCTTTCTTGCATGTGTGTATGGGGAGGGGGTGCGCACGCACACACACATTTCACCCTTTTAGGGAAATAAAAGGCCTTTGGGGCATTTTTATTTACTGTAAAATGGACTGGGGGAAGGGAGAGTAAATTTATCTTAAAAGCTATACAGCAACTACTTGTGAAAACACTAGAAGCAGCTACTGTAGTTATGGTTTCCAGAACCACCTGCAAACAAGTGCAGACACCGTAGCAAACTGTGCCCTTGGGTTTTGTCACTGTTGTTTTCAGACTATTTCTTTTTTAAAAAATTCTTCTCTCTTGTCTTAGCGCAAAGCTTGCGGTGAATTTATGTGACAGCTATGAAAGTAGGACGCAAAATTGTGAACAAGAGCTAACCATTTTTCAAGCTTTCCTTGTTGGTATCATCACAATTTGCTACACAGCAGTGAATACTGAGTCGGTCCTGATAAATGGTTGAGAAGGAGGGAAAGACTGTACAGTCGGAGAGCCTCCAAATATCCCTCATAAGCATCCAGACTTGAATAAAGTGATTGGGGGCAGGGAGATAATCTATAGGGCCATTTTGCTTTCCTTTCTTCTGTCTCAAGGAGGGCATGTTTTAACAAAGAAATATTTGGTTCAATGCATTGGGTCTGAGGGCCAAAATAGATGAGACAGATGTGTGTGAATGCATCTCACTCTTTAGCCTTTTGCAAACTGAAGCAATGTGGGGTTCCCATTTGGATTGGGACTATGGTGCACATGCAGAGGGCTTAACACATTCCCCTGTGCCATTTTCTCAATGAAAATCCCAAACATACACACAATCTAGTGTTATTAAAACTCAAATAGCAAGAAAATGCAACAGAGGAAAAGGAACAGCCCTCCTTCCATCATGCCCCCATCCCAGGCTGCAATTTGCAGCAGTCTGAAGACTTGCAATTTGCCAACACACAGGCACACAACCTTCCATTGGAATCAAACTACCTGGAATAACTCAGGAAGGTCTACACAGGAAGTTGCCTTAAATATTTTTCTGAACAGTAGAATATGAATTACCATAATAATTAAAATACACAGAGCTATGCCAGTTTTGCTCCTGATATTCTGTCCCTATGAACCCTGTGCCACTCTCTGATACACTGTAAAGGATCCTGGGACACCGCACTCAAATTTTGCCATGATGCCACTCATGGTGCTAAAATGTCTTGAGCCAGTCATGAGAAAGAGGGTTTATAGAATGCCAAAGCAGCAGCATTAAAGAGTAATATGGGATGAAAGAAAAGCTAACACCAAGATGAGGAAAAAGCTGGGTCCGCCCTATTATTAGACACAGACCTGAATCATATGTGCTATTAAGCCAAACAATGGTTCGTCAGAAACAAAAAAGCATGTGGGTTCCTAGAGAAACGTGACTGCTTTGCTCCCCTCCTAGTCCTCTTACTGCTATGCTGCTATGAGCTTAGCGCTTAAAGATTAGAAGACCCGAACTGTGGTCTAAGAGTGTTTCATTCAGGTGGTCCACGGCCTGTCTGTAAAAATACAATTTAAAATTGTATAGCACCTTTCACAGCACATTATAGTTGGTACAACAGGCAGAAAAATCATTAAGAGCCAAAGTCCTCAGCAATTTTCAAGCAGTCTATGGCCAAAAAAAAGTTGGGGGACTTGGGGCTTATGCACACTTCTGCTTGTCCTGTGCCTAGAAAGCATGGTTCTGAGTGGTTTTCTGTTTGTCTCATTCTTTCTAGGCATGTGTGTGAGCTGTTTTGCCTTTGCTCTGCCATTTTCCCCTGGAAAACATGCTCTTTAGCAGTAAATTGGAACAAACGGCAATCCACAGAAAATGTGGTTGCTGTTTGTTCCACTTCAGCACTAAACCATGGGGGAAAGCGGTGGGACAAAGATGAGCCCTCAGGGTGTCATCCAACAAAGCACAAGGTTTAGCCAAAGTTTGCCATGGGGAAATAAAGTATGAGACTGTTTTTGGATGACATGTGAAGCCAAACTATGCTTTAGTTTGCAGAAGCAGAGGAGGGAGGACAAAGTGCCCATGATCTCCTCTCCAGTTATACCTTTCATACTTAGCCATATTTTGGCTCAGCTTTTATGAACCATGCCAGAAGAAGACAGACACCTTAGGAAGCTAACTTGGGGTGCCATGAAAGGGCAGCAAATGGTTAGCTATTTGATTTATTACAGTGCCAGTAAGCAGAGCTGCCAAAATAATTTGGCCAGTCCTGGGTACCATGTACCTCAACAGGGGTCATGGGAGTAGCCAGGATTTTTGTTAGGGGGGTGCAGAACCTCAGATTTGTATTGATTTAGGGGGAGCAGCTGCCCCCCTTGTGTCCCCCCCTTGGCTACACCCATGACAGGGGTGAGGTTTTCTATTTGTTACTCTATCTCAAGCAGCAAAATGTATGACGGCCTCCCCTCCCACTTTTTCACAAGTGTGGTTTTATGTGACGGAATGGAAGGGTACCTCCAAGCGTATGACTTTCTTCTCCTTACCTCAAGGGCATCAAATCCTTAACGGAACAGAAGTTGCCCTGATCCGTCACTTCGAGATTTCCTTAGGCTGTGGGAAGCGAGGAATACATCCATTAAACTGTGAAGCAGCCGGCCCTGCCATTAGGCAGAAACTGAGGCTGCATACACACCGCACACCCAAAGCACACAACTTTTGCCCCTCTCCCCAAGAATCTTGGGAACTGTAGTTTGCCCCTCTCAGAGCCACCACCCCAGCACCCCATTAACAAACTACAGTTTAGATGTATGGTGTGCAGTGCCGGATTTACGTATAAGCTAAATAAGCTATAGCTTAGGGCCCCACTCTCTTGAGGGCTCCCCAAAAAAATTGAAGGGGGGAAAACTGGATGTACATTTCCAAAATAAAAGATAAAAAACAAATAAAATAAAACCTACATACAGCAACAGTGTTTTGTGTTGTGTAGGCTCCTATGACGTAAGTAATGGGCCCCGCCTGCTAGCCTGCTCCCTAAAATATCACTGGTTTGCTCATTTCTATATATAGGGTGCCTACATTCTGCATGGACTAGTTGCATGGCAACATGTGCAAATGGCTTTAGATACCTATTAGGTCCATATAGCATATATTCAACACAAAAACCAGTGACGATTTGTTGTTGACAAAAGACAGCTGGACACATAAAGGGTCCCATTACCTTCAGTAGCTTAGGGCCTCATCAAACCTAAATCTGGCCCTGATGGTGTGTCAACAGTTGATTTTCGGGTACCATGAAAGGACCATAGCTGTCAACCTTCCCTTTTTTTGCGGGAAATTCCCTTATTCCAGCGCCGTTTCCCGCTGCTTCCCACTGCTATCCCGGATTGTTAGATATCTCGTAGACTGTCCCCAGGACAGGTGAGGCTGCTGATCCCTTACAGTAGTACCTCAGGTTAAGTACTTAATTCGTTCCGGAGGTCCATTCTTAACCTGAAACTGTTCTTAACCTGAAGCACCACTTTAGCTAATGGGGCCTCCTGCTGCCGTTGTGCCGCCACTGCACAATTTCTGGTTCTCATCCTGAAGCAAAGTTCTTAACCTGAAGCACTATTTCTGGGTTAGCGGAGTCTGTAACCTGAAGCGTATGTAACCCGAGGTACCACTGTATTTTCAAATCTGAAAGTTGACAGCTGTGGAAAGGACAGCACCTTGCGATTGAACCGTTGTGGCGTTTTTCCCTGTCAGGATGAGGGAAGAAGTATTTTGTGGGGCGCTTTGCCTCAGGAGCCTAAAATACTTAGCCGGCCTTGTGCTGTAGGCGCGCTAGGCAAAGAGGAGGGAAGGAAGGAAGCGCGCCATTTGCAGCTCCACTTGAGGCAGCCCTTCAAGGCCTTGCTTGGTTCTCCGCTGCCCAAGGGGGAGGCGGAGCAGCGTCGCCCTGTTTGTGAGAGGGAGATGCAGGCAGGCCCGGCAGCGGCGCGGCGGGAAGGAGGGAGCTCGAGTGAGAAAACGTCCCGAGCCCTGACGCTGCATCCGAAGAATAGGAAAGGAGCAATATGATCAATATGGTTTCTTTGTTGGGCCTCGCTTACCTCGGCGGGAGACCATCTGCTCCCTGTCAATGGATCACCTGCTTGTCTGGCTTGTTGGCCGGGCAACCGGTGGGTGGAGGGAGATTAAGCGGGAGCGGCCGGGGAAGGGCCTGTTTTTTGTTCCCTCTCGCGCTGTGAGGAGGGCGGGGAGGGGGAAACATGGAGCGGGCGGGGAGAAGGCCGAGCTCGGCTGGAAGCTGAAGCCGGCTGCGCTCGCATTGCTCCTGCCTCGCCGCCGTCAAAGGCCGCGAGGCTCGCAGGGCGCGAGGGATGCTTTTGCACATTGCTCAGGGTGAAGATGCCCAGGGTCAGCCCCGCACACCCCTCGCGGCGGAGCTGCTTCGGCTGAAATGCTGAAAGGACACGGGGGGGGGGGGTCGGTCGAAGAAAGAGCCTACTATATTGCACTACCACACAATAAACCGATAGTCCAAAAAATTGTGGTTGGCTCCTCCAGGGGCCTCGCTTGGAGGGGTAGCGTGGTGAGGAAGGGGTTTGACAAAGGGGATAGCATCTCTCCTACCTTCAGAGCTGTGTGTGTGTGTCATTTTACCAAGGCACTTTTAAAAATGCTGATTATTTTTTTTAAAAAAATATATCTTGTATAACGGGGGGGTGGGGAGGAAGGAGACAACAGCCTCAGTAAACCGTGCAATTGGAAAACATGCATCAAAACAGATTCTGAGATGTAAGCACGCTTAAGCAAATGTAGACACAGTGGTTCCCCCCCACACACTCAGAATTGAGCCCCACTGATTTCACTGGGGTTTACTACCAAGTGCAATAGTTAACCCAGTTATAATAAATAAGTACCTCTGCATAGGATTGTGCCTGAGCTCGTAAACATACTTGCCAGGATATGAGCCCAAGGAATTCAGAATGCCACCCTTTTACAGTGGTACCTCAGGTTAAGTACCTAATTCGTTCCGGAGGTCCATTCTTAACCTGAAACTGTTCTTAACCTGAAGCACCACTTTAGCTAATGGGGCCTCCTGCTGCTGCCGCGCCGCTCGAGCCCGATTTCTGTTCTCATCCTGAAGCAAAGTTCTTAACCTGAAGCACTATTTCTGGGTTAGCGGAGTCTGTAACCTGGAGCGTATGTAACCTGATGCATATGTAACCCGAGGTACCACTGTATTTCTTTTTTCTATATAAAAATGTAAGATGAAAGAAATGCTAACTATAGTTTGGGAGATATTGGATAAGGATATGCTTATTTTGCTTTTTTGGGTAAATTTGTTTATTTAAAAAGCAAGGCACATAAGCAAACTTTTGGGATCCAACCCTTAAGAAACTGAGCCACTGCAATCCCAACTATATCTACTCAGAAGTAAGGCCTATTGAATTCAACTGGGCTTACTCCCAAGTAAGTGGAGTTAGGGTTGCAGTCTTAGACTCTGGATAATATCAACATGGAAAGTGTAATGTCTAAACTGAAGGACCCAATCCTATCCCAGTGCTAAATCATATTCAACACTAGCCTTATGCTGTATTAAGAAAACATTGCAGCCATTGCTGTAGATGTTGGTGTTGGATTTAGGGACTTAGAGGTGCAAATCTTGTGCTCTACTACTGAGCTGCTCAAGAACAACTAACTTTAGTGTGTGTGTGTGTGTGTGTGTGTGTGTGTGTATTCTGCTCTTCATCTATGAGCAATCCCAGAGCAGGCACAATTTATGGAAGTGATGCTCAGTGCAGCTCCGTTGTGTCTTGTGAATTTATTATTATTACTCATCAATAAACCACCCCTTTCTGACACATGCATCCTATTCATCCCATTGAATGAAACACAGGTGCTGTAATCTAGCCCTACAGTTAGTCACTGCATCATTCATTTTATGCATATTTTCATGGTAGATATATTTCAAATGGTAAAAAAAGAAAGAAAAGTAATTAGGCATCAGCTTAGATTGTTACAAGGATTTCTTTTTTAAGCCAGAGGCGTGTGACAAGATGGCTTGGCACACTCTCCTGTTTGCTCCGAAGCAAAACATATACTGTTCTAGTTGAAGGCGTATACAGACTACAGTGTCCTCAGGACCTATGTCAAAAGTGGGCAGCACCAGAAAAGCATTTCACCCCAGATTTGAAGGGGCCTTTAATGAGTCTTCAAATGAGATCTGTGTGGCTATGAAGGTAAGAGCAGGAATTTGCATACACGTCAATCTTGCTCCTTCCCTCTAATTCCAGAGTTTTCATATTGAGAATACAGTACATGACTGAATGTGCTCACTGGCCACAAGTTGAATGTTTCACTTCCAACTTGGGGGGCTTCAGTTCTGCAGCCCCTGCAATGGGCAGCATCCCCAGCAACTCGCCAACAGGGGCAGTAGGGCCAAACAGAGTTGCAGTATTTGCTGGAGATAATGGGGAGAACCAGTGGGAGCCGATAGAGTCAGATCGCCTGAAGGCACCCTGAGGTTTGAACAGGGGCATTATTGCTCAGCTCTTTCCAATCCAAATCTAAGCTTGAGCATGTGTGACTGCCATTGCATATAGCCATCCTTTATTACTCTGGTCTTGTCTTTTCTTCCCACCCTTTCATCTGTTACCTCCTGCTCTGTCAACATTTGGATTGTAGGCTTCTGGGGAACGAGTATTGTTTCGTTGCCCCATAAAGCAGCATGTACATTGACAGTACATCGATGTCCATCTCCCTGTTCCCTTCTTTGTATTAGCTCGTGTCCTGAAGGGCAGAGAATTGTCCTCTTATACTGGTCAAATTGATGGTGCTATGTAAATGATTACTGTTATAAATGGTAACAGTGCTGTGGAAATGGTAAACGACAAGCTAAAACTGCATCAAAAAGTAGATGTAAACAATGGGTTGTTATTTATTTGTTGTTATTGTTGTGAAGGCATTTCTGCTTCAGAACCCAGTAGCTTGGCTTGTTTTTCCATGCAAGCTATGTCTTGTAAGCTAAAACAATGTCCATGAATCAAGCAAAGAGTTTGCAGAATTATTTGTTTCAGACAGGAAAATCTGTCAACACAGGTAAATAGTATTATCTGGCTCAAACCTGGAGATGGAGAAAAGGGCCTTCTGAATGCACTTTCAAGGATAATTAAGTGGCAGCGCTGGATGTTGTTATCCTTTCCAGCACACTGGAGCTCCGTTTCAGGATGATGATGTGAAGCTCCGAACTTTATGTGGCGTCTGCCATGCATCACTGAAAGACAAAGCATGGCTTCCAGTTAATGGTTGCTTATTTCCCAAGAGGCTGTCAAAACATGTAAAGTGCCAGGAGGAGATATCATTTTAATATGAGAAACCTCATTTTTAAGTGGTACTTTTATACAGTACATTAAAAAGGCATGCTTCGGAACAGTTCTTTTCGCATGAGTAGCATAATGCATGGAACAAATATTCAGGGCTCACAACTGCTAAGGGCCCACATCCCAGCAGGCAGAGGGGCCACTGACAAGAGCCCCCTGGACCTGCTCTTACTCTTCACCATTGCAGCCTGCTTGTTGGCTTTCTGCCTGGCAAGCAAATAGGTAGTAGCAGTGATGGGAAAGAGGAAGAGCAATTAGTGGTAGAATCATAGAATCGTGGAGTTGGAAGGAACCACAAGGGTTATCCAGTCTGACCCCCTGCAATGTAGGAATCTTTAGTCCGACATGGGGCTTGAACCCACAACCCTGAAATTAAGAATCCTGTGCTCTACTGACTGAGCTACAGAAATGGAAGTAGACTCACTGAGAGAAGCGTCTTGCCCAAAAGCTTTTCCAAAGCAAGCTCATGCAGCAAGCCTCTTTAAAATATGGCCCCATCTGCACTGTACATACAAAGCAGTATCGTATCAGTTTAAATATGGATGGCTTAACCCAAAGAATCCTGGAAATTGTAGTTGGTTAAATATGCTGAGTGTTGCAGGAAAACCTCTATTCTCTTTAGAAAACTACAGTTTCCAGAGTTCCCTGGGGAGAGGGGCTGATTGTTTAACCACTCTGGAAATTGTGGCTCTGTGAGGGGGCCTCCTAACAACTCCCTACATCCTTAAACTAACTTTGTGGATTCTTTGCCTTGTCTGCTCTAAAAGGATAGTGCAGACATGGCCTCTGTGTATCCGTGGATGAACATTCATTGGAATCACTCACTTGGTTCTGAGTTAAGCAAGATCACCCATAAAGCAGGCCTGCCAAGAAGAAGAAGAAGAAGAGTTTGGATTTGATATCCTGCTTTAGCACTACCCAAAGGAGTCTCAAAGCGGTTAACATTCTCTTTTCCCTTCCTCCCCCACAACAAAAACTCTGTGAGGTGAGTGGGGCTGAGAGACTTCAAAGAAGTGTGACTAGCCCAAAGTCACCCAGCAGCTGCATGTGGAGGAGCGGAAACACGAACCCGTTCACCAGATTACAAGTCTGCCTCTCTTAACCACTACACCACACTGCCAAGGGTTTGGAATTGCGAACTGTCCTCATGCCACAGGCAGATCTACAGTTTCAAAACATTCAACGAGAGACTCCTTCGTTCCATTGAGGAAAGACCGTTTTTCTGCGCTGAGGAGTTTGGAATCCTGTGAGCCTTTATTCCATTGAAATGTCTCCTCTGCCCCACCCCAGTCGCTGCTTGAGTCCCAGAAGAGGTTAACGTGCACAGCAGCCATTGCTTGCAAGGAGTGGGAAAACGCCATGTGCAGCCTCAGCTTCTTTTCAATGCACTCGAGGCTTTTTAAACACTCTGTAAACGTCAGGGTTCCTCGTAAGAATGCTGGCACCTCCCTCTTGAGAATGGTTGGTGCCTCTCTGGCTACATAAGCAATTGTCCTCCCGCCAAGAAAATGTGAAATAAAGGGAAAGATCATACTGTATATACAGGCCCAGATTCAGCTAAAGTTCATTTGCACGTGCGCTATGGCTTTAAAGCACATGGCTTCTCCCAAAGCACCCTAAGGACTGTGGTCTGCTAAGAGTGCTGGGAATTGTAGCTCTGTGAGGGGTAAACTATAATTCTATGGAGTCTTTGAGAGAAGAATACAGTGTGTGTCTTAATTTACAGTGGAATCCTAGGCATCTTTGTGCTGAGCAACCCTAAGCATGCTTCAGATGAGAAAGAAAGTGTCAATATCATGTATCTCAACAAGGCATTTTCAGCATTACATTTCAGCACCTGTATTAGACAGTGCCTTCCTACAAATACGTTGTGGAGTCTGGTACACCTAAAAAAAAAAAAAATTCTAAATCAGTCTCAGGTTTAATCTAATTTTCTTTGTAGCTTGCTGCCACTAAATAAGTTGGTCCTTTTCTATATAAGAAGTTCCATAGCTCTTCCATTATACATTTTTTTATCCCGCATAATCTGAAAGCTAGTTTACACAGAGAGAGAGAGAGAGAGAGAGCACTGCCTCTCTGCTTTTAGAAATCAGCATTGCAAAGACTTGCTTTTATTCAAATGGAGATGATGGAGGCATCTGAGCAGTCAAAGAAAGGAAGGGAAAGTGGGGGGGTATGCTGGGGATCTGTTAAGTAATTATTGTGGAGATGGGCAACAGAAATGTGTCAGCATAAACAACATATGTGTTCCGTCCCCCTATTCCTCCCAGGAACATTTTGAGTTTCCCCTCTTCCTGTCACTAGGCTGCCATAAGCTTCCAAAATATCACCTGAAATAAAAAAAGTTTCCCACACACACAAATACACCTTAAAGTTTTGCCATTGCTCCATGTAAAGTTGATAGCAAGGCAGCAACTCAGTTTGCCTATTCCTTGCAACAAGCTAAAGGCAGTCAGCAAAGCTATGCTTTGGGAATTGGTTACACCGGACCTAAAATGCATATCATAAGGACAAAGGGCTAGGAAGGGTTGTCAAGAACAGGGACCTGCACTGTATGAGCTGAGATGACACATGATATCATGAGTAGCTCTTTACAAGTCTGCTGAGTAAGAAACGCCTGCCCCTTTTCAGACCCTCAGCGCTTAACAAAAGATTTGCAGGAGCAGGCATATGGGGTAACAAAAAATTGTGCAGGCCAGAAATTTTTGTGGGCTTCTTTGAATGCTCTGATCACATATGTCCAAAGGTGTAACTAGAGATGGGTAAGCTTCAATGAGTTCAATCTGCAATGGACTCACCCAAAACGAGCTTGATATGAACCAGGCTGAATTAGCAAAAAAAAGAAAGAAAGAAAGAAAGAAAGAAAGAAAGAAAGAAAGAAAGAAAGAAAGAAGAGATACACACAAAGGAAATTTGACAGAACAAATTAATAGACTAGAATTAATCACCATGACCACAAAACTAAGGAATAAGGATGAGTTAAAGATAAGAGGAGAGGAGAGATGTTTTGGAGATTATCTTAGAGGATACAATATGCAATTTAACCTACATAGGAGGGACACGGGATGACCTGTGGTCTAAACCACTGAGCCTCTTGGGCTTGCTGATTGGCAGTTCGAATCCGTGCGATGGGGTGAGCTCCTGTTGCTCCGTCCCAGCTCCTACCAACCTAGCAGTTCAAAAGCATGCCAGTGCAAGTAAGATAAATAGGTACCGCTGCGGTGGGAAGTCTTAGGAAAATAGATGAGTGGTGGATACTGCATGTTGTGTGTATAAAGCTGTTAAAATTTCAGAAATAAAAGTTTTTTTAAAAAATGAATTAACTTGGTTTCAGCTGAGGCCCGTTCTGAGCTCTATGTCTCATGGGGCATCTGATGATATAATCAGGAACATGGCAATGCCTCAAACCCTTCAGTGTCCCTATTTTCCAGGGCCAGTCCTGGATTTACAGAAGCCATCCCAGCTTCTGAGTTGATCCTGGAACATCCCGCTTTTCCTTAAGACATCCCTATTTTCAATGGAGAAATGTTGGAGGGTATAAAGCCTTGTTATGAACCAAGAAGCCCTGGGAGGATACAGGGCACTGATACAGGTTTACGTTGCCACCAGCTAGCGAGCTGGTCCATGCTGCCATCTCTGAGCATGTGATCAGAGGAATGTTAAACTGGAGACTGGCAGACCATCTGACCCGAATCTCAGAGCCCCAGGGCCTCCTAGGGTCCTTCCTCTCGCCCCAAGGAATTGAGTACCTTTCATACCTCCTTAACCGTCCACTGGTAGAGGAAGCACACGAAGCAGGAGTCAATGGAAATCAGGAGAGAAAGCTGTCCCGACTCCAGTTGTTCAAAAGGATGGATTGGAGGCAGAGGCTGATAAGTTTACCTCCAGCCTTTGAGCAGTTCTGCTGACTAGGAGCTATCCTTAATCGTGTGACAAGAGACCTGCCTTCCTTGTTTTCTCTGTGAAAACAAAACATTTGGTGGCGTATAGTGTGGTGCAGTGGATAGAGGGTTACACGAGGACCTGGGAGAGCGGGGGTTCAAATCCCCACTCAGGCACAAAGGTCACAGGGTGACCTTGGGCCAGTCACTATCCCTTGGCCTAACTTACCTCACAGAGTTATTTTGAGGTTAAAATGTGTGGGAGAAGAACCATATGCCACCCCCTTCAGCTTCGTGGAGGAAAGGTGAGGCGTAAAATATATACATATATGGAAAGAACAGTAACAATAATAATAAATAAATAGCAGAATATGTTGACCAGGTTTTTCAGTTCACCTTTTTTTTTATCACCACGGTGTCACATTAAGCCGAACCTGTGTATCAGTCTTGGTGAGCTTTGCAAAGTGCACTAATTATGTTACTCTTAAAACCTTCTGACCTGCTAGCTATGAGCCAGAAATAGAGAGGAAATCAGGATAACGGTGACAGTCATTCAAGTTGCCAGCATTTTCCGGCTTCCCATTATGACAGGGTGTGTATCTAGGGGTATAGAGACATATACTTTGGCCTTCAAAGAGGTCACATAAAAATCTCCTTTCAGCCCACAGGGAAGGTGAAAATGTAGCATGCATACAAAGGGGAACTGTGTTTCAGCTGCCAGGACCGGAACTAATGACAGTCAAACAAAAGTTCATAGCTCAGTTCAATCAACGAGCTTGACAGGCAATGGTTCCTCTCAGTTCATTTGCGTTGGCAAAATGCAGGCAGCTCCTTAGAAAGATTGTCTTCTATGGGCTTCAATGAGCAGCTAAAAGTTGTGTCATGTGATTCTCCACCTCCCATTTTATCCTCACAACAACCCTGCGAGGTAGAGAGAAAGTGACTGCGCAAGGTCACCCAGTGAGCTTCTTGGCAGACTGGAGATTTGAACGTAGGTCTCCCCATTCCTAGTGTGACATCTTAACAGTTACACCCTGCTTGGAGTATGCAGGACTGGAATACAGTTTTTGAATTGATCAGGGAATGTTCAGTTGTTACTGGGGGCAATTCGCTTCAGAAGCAGTGACAGCGGGTGCCCATTGGGACCGGTAGGGTGGAGGGCAAGGAGACTGACAGTAGGTGGCGCCAGAGCCAAAGACAGGCAGTGCTAACAACAGCTATGTACACACTCCTGTATCCACTGTGTTCCTGCTGCTGGTTCGAGAAGCTGTGTACACATGGCATTAGCCACAACGTATATCTATCTGTATCTATGCTGATGTTTCTTATGAAATGCTGCAATTTGGTGATGGACTCCCCTTCATTGGAGGTTTTGAAACGGAGGCTGGATGGCCATCTGTCAAGGGCTCTTTAGCTGTGATTCCTGCATTGCAGGGGGTTGGACTAGATGGCCCCTGGTAGCCCTTCCAACCCCAGGATTCTGTGATGTATTTTCCCCAAAACCACCTTCAGTCCAAATTCAGAAAAAGAATGACCTAGCTTTGTTTTAAGCCAGTAACGTGTACGCAGCCTAATTCCAATTTTGTCCCCATCCTCCTTCCTGCTGAGTTCCATGTGGACAAAACTGAGGCTAAAGAGGAGGAAACTAACCAGCTGATGACATTAAGGTTGTGCCCCATTTGCATTTCTCTTCTCCCCCCACATTACTGCTTCCACACTACAGATGTGCTCGAGCAAAAATGCAAACAAACCGCAGTTTGCCAACCATGTGCAGTTTTGCATTTTAGCCAGAGCAGTAAAGTGGCAGTTCGCTCCTGCTATCCTGACGCTGAATATGTTTTCTTGGGCACATAAGCACCATTTTGCTGTAGAAATGGATAATACATTTGTAATGTGCAAATAATAAAATGAGCATCAGGAACCATGTTCATGCCCAGTCAGCCACACGCTGGCTATAAAACATTTTTTAAAAAATAAGGAAGGAAGGATGCTGTGGTGACTTGAATCAGCGCTGGTGGACTTATGCTGGCCAAGGTGCTGATGCAGAGCCTGTTAGCTCCTTCCACTGTCATCTATTGCAGGAGGCAAACATTATATACTAGAATCTTAGAATTCTAGTAGAGTTGTAGAGTTGGAAGGGACCACAAGGGTCATTTAGACCAACCCCCTGCAATGAAGGAATCTTTTGCCCCATGTAGGGCTCAAACCCACAACCCTGAGATCAAGAGTCTCATGCTCTACCAACTGAGCTATCCCAGGCCCTTTAAGTAGTAGTACAGAAATTGTAAGAGAAAGTTACCCCAGACTTTCCTGGCTTTTTAGGCCATGGTGGCGGGAGGTGCCCTGCGCAAAGATTTCCCATATTTTTTTGTTGAGATCCTACACAAAGGATTGTCCAAAGCAATTAAAATAAAATAAAGATGTTACCATTTGAGTAATACAGGCACATGCAATATGCCTCTGAATACTAGTTGCTGGGGAAAGAGGCAGGAGTTGTGAGCTTCTCATAGGCATCTGAATGGCTGCTGTGTGAACAAGGCTGCTGCACTAGATATGTCTTTGGCCTGATCCTGCAGGCCTCTTCTTAACGCACATTTTTAAGTAACGTAACTTCAGCATGTAATCTTGGAAGCAAAAGTCTACACCTCTGCAAGGAAATATGATACGAATGTGTTCAGGAGCCACCAATTCCAGAATGGTAGCCGTTACATTTCTAAAAGCTGGTCAGGGGAGGGAGGAAGGTGGTTGAAATGGCAGCTATTGCAACCGGCTATAAACTACTGCAATTGCTTTTATTCTGCTGCCACCTGGTGGAAATAACATTAACTTTGCTTTGAGCAATAGCACATGCAACCGATACTTGGAATCCAGGGATTCTGGGTCACATAGATCATAACTGTTCTCCTGAAACTGATCTTAGGTCTTGCAGTGCTCTTAAGGCTGGTCTCTCCCATTTATAACCATTGCACTTCATGATGATGATGATGATGATGATGATTTATTAAATTTATATACCGCCCTACAACCGTAGATCTCAGCGTGGTTGACAAAATAAAATTGTAATATATACCGGTATATAAAAAATACGTAATAAAAATAAGTACAAAACAAAAATCCTTCCTCCCACAATACATTTAAAAGGGCATCGGATGTCAGTCAGCCAAAGGTTTGGTTGAAGAGGAACGTTATCGCCTAGTGCCTAAAGGTGCTTTAGAGGTGGCCCAGGGGCTCCTAAATTTTCATAGTGGGTCCTGGTCTCCATCCCACCCTTTCTTAAAACCCTCTCCCCTTAAAAAAAACACCACTTTGCTTATATGGAAGGGGATCCAGTGGCCCGCTAGATGTTGTTGGGCTCCAACTCCCCAAATCCCTGACCATTAGCCAGGCTGGCTGAGGCTGAAGGTGTTGTTGTAGTTCAACAACATCTGGAGGTTCCCCACTACTGGCTTACAAGGTAGCTGAATTCACTGCAAAGTGCATTGCTAGTAGAACTCAACAGGAAGTAGGAGAGAGGAGAAACTAGAATTGGCGGGCTCTGCCTGCTAATGTCTGTGGCGCCATCTACAGTTGGGCTCCCCACTTTCCACCCTACCAGTCCCTATACACACCAGCTGCTGCTACTTTTAAGTACCTAGAAGCACCTTAGTTGAGAAAAAGCCTCTTATTGGCAACAGCAGGCCTGGCCAACTTTGCTTCTGGTTACCTCACAAATGACTTCTCTATAATCTGACTGAGATGGGCTTGTTGGATGCAGAAGAATGGTGGGAGGAACCAGCTGAGGAATCACCAAGGGAAGAATGTGCAGAGCCTGGAAAGTGGAGGTGGGACAATAATGAGTGGTCACAGGGAGAAGATGGGGAAGAGGAGGTGTCAGAAGCTGAAGAGGTAGCAGGGCTTAGTGAGCTGGGAGAGTGTGTGCCAGAAAGAAGTCCAGAATCAGAGGCAGAAGCTGAAACAGGAGGGAGGCCAAGAGGCAGAGATGAGTCAGGCTGGGGAAGAGTCCTGGGCATCTCCCCCTCCTGCTATGACAAGCTCCCCACTCCACTGACTGCCAGAACCAGAAGAGGCATGAAACAGGAGGAGCAAAGAGGCACATAGGTACAGTCTCTGAATGCTTGGGGAAAGCCCTCAAGAGGAGGATACATAGATGGCTTGGGGGTACCTTTAGTCTTGGCAACTGATTTCATGGAGTAAGACCTACTGGGGATGAGCTGCTGTGCTCCATTAGGCCTGCACCCACTTAAGTATGTGAAGATCATCTTTTTGCTGATAAAAAGTTAACTCCAACTTTTAACTGTGTGATTTACTTGCCGGTTTGCTCTCTGACACTCTAGGTGGTGGTGGTGGTGGAGAGAATCACTTAATCTCACATGATTTTATAATAGTTTGATAGTGTGATAGTTCAGGTCTTGGTCCATTTAAAATTGTTGTGTAAATAAAAATAGGTGGGGGGGGGGGCTTGTATGCTATCCTGTACTCCTTCTAGAAATGGCTGGGACAGCAATGTGACTAATAACTGCACTGAAAAGTATGATGTGTCGTTGGGGATATGCAACGTTGGGTGTTGCAGTCTTCAAGCAACGGGTGAGAATGTGCGAACGGGGCCTTTTTCTCTACAGCCTTTTAGGTGGAAGGGGCCTCTAAGAGTAATTACCAGACTCCCTCGACGTCTCATGCAATGCCGTCGGTGGTCCCCTGCATTGTCCGAGCGCCGCTTGTCTCGCTGATACGGCTTCCCTTAATGTTCCTCCTCAGCGAAGGCTTCTGCACTGTTGCTTCGGATAGAGCTTGTCTTTTGTTTGCAATTTCACCAGCTGAGAGAGTCTTTTAAGAACAAAGGGAGCGAGGAAGCTGCAGAGGCCGCTGGAAAGATCTAATCTGTGGCTAAGACCACCCCTTGACTGACAGCGTGCACCACCATCAGCTGTATGCCCCATGAACACTTTCTCATTCCAGTCAGCTGTCTTTGCCTTCTCCCTCATTAGCGCTGATGAAAAGCGACAGGCTGCAGCAGACGCAAAGCATTCCTCAGCATACCATCTGCAGCTCCGGCCAAAGGCTTCCAATGGGCTTTCTCATCATTTATTAGTTCTGTCAGTCTCTGCCTCTCACACACCCATACAAAGATGGCCGCCATCATGACAGAAACCAAGATTTGTAATGGCACAACTCCTGCGAGGAGTTTCAGAGCACTGCCCTGAAGCTGAAGTATTCCATAAATTGCTGTGCGCAACTATAGCTTTCTCATTCTTAATGCCAAATGAAATTATTTGCCCTTTGCTGCAATCCAGGGACAGGAGCTGTAAGAAATGTTACAGGCTCCCAGAAGCAATGTTTATGGTACCAAATACAAAATGGAGGCCAACAACCTATATCAATTTCACAAGAAACATTCCATGCTTTTATTGAAAGATTGACATTTCAGGTTTTCCTCTTCTCAAATCCACTTTCTCACATAACCAAACAAACCACTTTCTCACTACCCACTAACAATATGAAAACTTTTTAAAATCAAAGGGAAGACTGCTTCCCTGAATGATGGGAGGTTGCATATCCCAATTTTCCCCATCTCGGAACTACTCCTCCGTGCCCTTGCCCCTTCCTACACTCCCCACCTGCATCCATCCTAAATTTGATCTGCCTCATTTCTTTTTCTGTGTTGCTCATATCCGTTGCCAAGAAAAGAGCACTTGAAGCACTTTGTGGCTTTATGGGCTGTTACTGTTCCCCTTCATGTGTTGGCGTGTTGCTGGTTTCTGCCGCTTGTTTCGCCTAGCTCTGTAACTCTGTAGATCTGTTATTATAATTTTATTTTTTTAGCATAGACATGAAGAACTGTAAATATAGGTGCTGGGTTCCTGCATTCCATTGTGTTCCACAACCTCTTTTTCCCAGCTGCTGGTATGGCTGCCATACATAGGAGCCAACTCCTAGGAGCTGTGGGGAATTCAGCCCCCACAATAAAAATATTTGAGGGGGCCAGGTCCCCACAAAGTTGATGGGCATTCCCATTCAAATGGTGTCGGTGCACTGCGTCATGTGATCAATTATGCGGGGCGGGGCTTACCTGGGCCCCCACAGTATTTTATTTAAGTTGGCACCCCTACTGCCATAGAAACCTTTTTACTACCTATGCCATGCAATAACTACCAGCCCTTGCCACGATAACCCCTCCCTTCCTCCCAGTGCCTGTAAAGAAAGGGAAAAGCCTGTGCACAACCAAAATGTACTCTGGTTTTCTGGAAATGCAGCACTGGAGTCTTGTTGAGGGAAGGACTGAAGGGAATATGGTGCCTGCTCTGCCTTCCTCTCTTCCACTAATGCACATGCACCGGCAAATATGCAAGGGAGGGTAGATTATGGGGCCGCCTACGGGCGGACCATGGGAGGGCTAAGCAAAATGCAGCACACGAAACAAAATGCACTGTATAAAACAAAGGAAGTGTGGACCTCTTTAATTGATAAACACAGAGTTACGTGAATCATTAATGAATCAGATAAGCAAGGGAGTACAGAGGTTTGGGAAATGGATTTTCCATTGTGGTGTGCGTGAGCCATAGAATGCTCTTGGTAAGTCTGTGAGATATGCAGAACTCTTCTGTCTTCTTCACTGGAGTGTATTAGTGGTGTTCAGTAGAGGAAGTAAAACACTAGATATAAGAAAATAGGGACAGGTTCTCAAAGTTCCCAGTGAAAGTTTACTGTGGTTAATTGCACAGTGCATTTGTGACTCCTCTTGCAAGATGTCACCAGACATATAAGTAAGGTATACATTTCCATAATATACACAAGCAGTTTGGGACTATTTGTTCATAACACATAATAAACAATTCAATGAGTCCTGCTAGTGGCTCCCTACCCTCTCCCACCCTGTACCCTCCCTCAATCTTTTTGGGTGAGTCAGGAAAACCCCGGGACAACACAGAGAGGGGAGATTGTTCTATCTGGAAGCAGAAATGCTGGCACTGATGGAACGATCTCCTTAGCGTGACATTGAATTCCACCCCAAGAGTCTAATATGTTCTCAACTATCGAAAAATGGCAGATGAAGATGATGGACTATATGGAACTTGCCAAATTGACTGGGAGACTCCGAGACCAGAGAGAAGAGACAGTAGAAGAAGATTGGAAGAAGTTTAAGGAATATTTGAAAAAAGATGTTAATATTTAAATCTTAGAATAGCTTTGGAAGTGGATATAGGTTGTAGAAGTAGAAGATAGTGTATTTTAAAATAGTATTATTTGTAAGTGATAAAATGTGAAGTTATTTTAAGTGTGATAAAAAAAGATGGTTAGAAACTATGATATATGTAAACTGCTAAAGATGAAGTAAAATGAAAATCAGATAAGTGGGACTTGGGGAAGCCCACTTAAAAATGTTTAGAAAACAAATATATGACAAGAATTTGTTTGTATTGTTTGTTTTTCTGTTTGTGTTCTTTATTTGCGTTATAAAGTGAATAAAAAAATTGGGGGGGGGAGTCTAATATGTTCTGATGCACATATTAAGGGACGTATTCCACTAAGCTTTACTCAGAGTCAGCCCATTGAAACTAATGGACCTAACTTGTGTTCATTAATTTCAGTGGGTCAGCGATGACTAATGCTTCATTGAATACCACCCATAATCTGGGAAATGCATGTCGGGTTGCAGAAATCTAATTCTGCAAACATCCCTAGTAAGACCTTTTAAAAAAAAAAATCCACACAGGAGTATATTTTTATGCTCTGGTATTTGCAGGCAGTGGGGAAGAAGCAAGTCTCATGGGAATGAAAGGGTGGGTCCCCCCCCCCCAATCCTGGTGATGGATAAAGAATGTTTGGCTTTGTCTTGATCATAGAACAGGAAAGGGAAATGTCTGATTTCTAGCCTTTCTGAAAGCTGTTCTGGACCCCTGGTTGACACAGGATAACAGGAAAGAAGCCACATTGACCCCCAGTTGCTGCAGGACCCTGTGAGTTGCCAAACAGGAACATAGATACAAGAAAAACAATCAAATTATGCTTAATGTGAGTTACTAGGTTTTCGTTCTCTGCGTGCTTAATTTGAGTTCTTCTCTTTCCTTCTTTGTAGTGCAACTCGGGAACCACTAGAAATCACAGTCATACAAATCTCCCGATCTCTCAAATGTTAATGGATCTATGCAGCTCCCCTGGCCCTCATTGCGCTAAACTCCTATCCTGCTTTCTCTCCACCTGTGGCATGGTGGAAAAGCATCACCAGAGGCCACATGGTCTCCTTCCAGTGCATTTGCATCTTGCTGACCTCCACGCACCCCTCCCAGTAAACAACAGCCACCCACCTACTAGGATGTCAGCATAGCAGGTCTGCCTTACCAGGGAAGCCACTTCTGTTTATGTCCAAACATTCTGACAAAGTGACACAAAGGAAGAGAGAACACCCAGCTTCCTCTCTGCTCCTGCTGCTCTGTGTTCCAATGACCAGTCTCTGCAGCCTTACACCAGGGTAACATTCCCACTAATAGCAGGCTCAGGTTGTATAAGCTGAGAAGAACGGAACCACAGCAGGACCACTGAAAAACCAGAGGGAGGTATCAGCATGTTCAAGGAAGTCACGCCCCACCCCCGAAAAACCATTTCAAATAAACTTAAGAGAACAACCCAAGAATAAAAAGAAAAGCATTGGATCTGCACTGGAATTGTTAGGAACGCCAGTTTGTATCCGAGGATCCCAGAAGCTGCACCAGAACCAGCAGCGACTTCTGCAAGCTGGCACCAGTGGCGTAGCGTGGGTTGTCAGCACCCGGGGCAAGGCAAGTAATTTGAGCCCCCTAACCCGTGGATTTGCGCCCCTAACCCGTGGATTTGCGCCCCCTAACCCTAACCCCCAGATGTTGCGCCCGGTGCGGCTGGCCCCCCCTGCACCCCCCACGCTACGCCACTGGCTGGCACACATGGGGCACATGTGCAACTCTATACAGTAATGAAGCCTTCTTGAGTGGATCTAGCTGCCCATGAATCACATACAGTCCACAAAAGTCAAAGTGCATGGATAGACCTGTTGAAATAAAGGTCAAAACAAAACAATGGCCCGCAAGATGACTTGGCTGTACAGTATAGGCTTTTAGTATACACAGTCAACTGTAATGTATACATTGTAAACCCTGGAGAAACGACTGACTTCCCCTGCACATAATAGATCTGATGAGTGTGCAGGAAATCTCTCTGCCTTGTCCTTTCCTATGTTATACTTTTTAGAATTTTAATCTTTTTTCTTTTTCTTTTTTAGCAGAGCATTTTCAAAAAGAACAATACATGGCCACAGTGACAGGTTGGAGGTTTATTTGTTTGGTGCTTGTGATTAATGTTTTCCAGTTAGATAAAAGTCTATTCAGAGAGGCTGTGATTGAACTAATCTAGTTAGTGGCATGGGAAGATTTAAATGAATAGCATTGGTCAGTCTTGTACACAGACGAAATCTTCTGGGCTCTATGCAAAGGAAACAAGAAACAAGAAGAATTTGCACGTGGGACACAAGGGAAAGAAAATATTCAAGTTTAACCACATGCAATTTAAGAAGATTCATTTCCTGGTAACTAATTAGGAACATGCACAGCTGCATCATATTAATTCAGACTATTTCTCTGTCTAGATCAGTATTGTCTATCCTCCAGGCCTCTCCCTGGTTCTCAGAACGCTTCCCAGGCCACATCCAGTATGTCCAGGTCAAACCCCACCCCTGGCCCTGCTACACACACACACACACGTGTTTTTGCCTGGCTGGAACATGTCCTTGATTGTCTACGTGGAGGTTAGAAAGGGACGTAAAAATATGTGTAGAACTGCTGTACCCCGCCCATCCGTCAGTATTCCATGGAAACTGAGCATGCTCAGACTACGTTGTGCTGGGTTTTTAGGAGGAGGAACCTCTTCTTAGGATTTCTTTCTATATATATATACACAGGTACAGTGGTACCCCGCAAGACGAATGCCTCGCAAGACGGAAAACCGGCACTTTTGGAGGCACTTCGCAAGACGAATTTCCCTATGGGCTTGCATCGCAAGACGAAAGCCCATAGGGAAATGCTGGCGGTCGGGAGCAAAGACTTTCGCCCACAGCCGGCCTTCAGAAGAGGACCTCTTCTGAAGGCCGGCGGGGGGCAAAAGTCTTTGCTCCCCCCCGCCTGCCTTCCCCCCCGCCTGCCCCGGGCGATCTTAAAATGCTGGCGGGCGGGAGCGAAGCGTTCGCTGCCGACCCCCAGCATTTTAAAATCTCCCCGGGACAGCAGAGAAGTCGGGAGCATTTTAAAATCTCCCCGGGACAGCAGAGACTTCTCTGTCCCGGGGAGATTTTAAAATGCTGGGGGTCGGGAGCGAAGCGTTCGCTGCTGACCCCCAGCATTTTAAAATCTCCCCCTGTCCCGGGGAGATTTTAAAATGCTGGGGGTCGGCAGCGAACGCTTCGCTGCCGACCCCCAGCATTTTAAAACGCTGTTCCGAAGCATGGGGCGGGAACAGCTGCCCCAGCCGCCCCACTTCGGAACGCTGTTCCGAAGCGGGGAGGGGGGGCGGGAACAGCTGCCCCAGCCGCCCCACTTCGGAACGCTGTTCCGAAGCGGGGAGGGGGGGCGGGAACAGCTGCCCCAGCCGCCCCACTTCGGAACGCTGTTCCGAAGCGGGGAGGGGGGCGGGAACAGCTGCCCCAGCCGCCCCACTTCGGAACGCTGTTCCGAAGCGGGGAGGGGGGGCGGGAACAGCTGCCCCAGCTGCCCCACTTCGGAACGCTGTTCCGAAGCGGGGAGGGGGGGCGGGAACAGCTGCCCCAGCCGCCCCACTTCGGAACGCTGTTTCGAAGCGGGGCTGGGGGCGGGAACACCTTCTGAAGGCGGGCAGGGGGCGAAAGTCTTTGTCCCCCCTGCCTGCCTTCCCAGGGGCTTTTAAATCGCCCCGGACAGCGGAGAAGTCCTCCGCTGTCCCGGGGTTTTTTAAAATGCTGGGGGTGGGAAGAAAAGCCCTTGTCCCCCCCCCAGCCTTCAGAAGAGGTCCGGGGACAGACTATCCCTGGACCTGGTCTGAAGGCGGTTTCCCTAGGAACGCATTAATTGATTTTCAATGCATTCCTATGGGAAACCGTGCATCGCAAAACGAAAAACTCGCAAGACGAAGAGACTTGCGGAACGAATTAATTTCGTCTTGCGAGGCACCACTGTATATGGAAAGATCTGATCTGATCCCTCCTTCTGGTTTCCCTCTGTACTAGATTATAAGATGTAATACACACACATGGCCAGTAGAGGGAACCTGATCAGTAGCGGATGCTTCCCTACATTCAACGAGGAAACGTGAGTATAAACTGAAATTAGAGAACCTGAAAGAGCCAATTTCAACTTCTGTTTTCCCCGGAGGATATCCCAGGGCATACCGGAAACAACTGGTTCAGGCCATATCTGACCTTTGGCGGTATTCCTGATTAGAGCACCTCTGGTTTTGCCTTGGAAAAGTCAGTAGTACAGTAGGTTTGCTACTTACTGTGGGGGTTACGTTCCAGGAATCACGCCTAAAGCCAAAATCACATCTAGTCAAGACAATATGTGATTTTAAAACTATATGTGATTTTAAATGGTGGGTGAGAATATAAAAGTCATTTTCCCCAGAACCTCGACCCTTTCCCACCTGCTTCTAATTTTTTGTTTGAAATTTCCACCTGTGGAAAGCTAAATGTGCACAAGTTGTGGACTTGCTGTATCTCATGACCAATATCATTTGGGTCTCAAAACTCTTGCAAAGCCAGCTTACACAAAATTAATTAATTACATGCAACCATCCACAATAAAGAAAAAGTACAAATCAGTCATTCCAAAAAGCTAAAAAAAAACCAACCCTTAGCTTTCCCATACAGTGGTGCCCCGCAAGACGAATGCCTCGCAAGACGAAAAACTCGCTAGACGAAAGGGTTTTGCGGTTTTTGAGCTGCTTCGCAAGACGAATTTCCCTATGGGCTCGCTTCGCAAGACGAAAACGTCTTGCGTTTTTTGCAAGTTTGTTTCCTTTTTCTTAACACCGTTAATACAGTTGCGACTTGACTTCGAGGAGCAACTCATAGAATGTGGTGTGGTAGCCTTTTTTGAGGTTTTTGGTGATTTTTGAAGCTTTTCCAAAACTTTTCCGACACCGTGCTTCGTAAGATGAAAAATTCGCTAGACGAAAAAACTCGTGGAACGAATTAATTTCGTCTTGCGAGGCACCACTGTAAATAAACCATTCAGCATTTTGCCTCCCTCTGATTCCTGAAGAAAGAAAGAAAAGTTATCATGGTTATAACAGCAGTGTGCCATATTTTCAAATGCTATTCTGAAACTGGATCTTGGCATTGTAATTCTTTTTTTCTTTTTTTTTGTAGAAATCTTCCTCTGATACTACTGACATCAGTTGGGGGAGACCACTCCTTCATATCCAAGCCCATTCCTCCTCTAGGACAGATTGACCAATTTGATTTCCCAATTTCTCTAGAAAATGAAAAGTTTCTTCTGGATTTGTTCAGCCAGAGCAACAGAGCACTTCCATCCACTTTAATTGTGCAAACTTATATGGCTGGCCACATGACCTGGAAGCTGTCTGCGGACAAACGCCGGCTCCCTCGGCCTATAGAGCGAGATGAGCGCGCAACCCCAGAGTCGGTCATGACTGGACCTAATGGTCAGGGGTCCCTTTACCTATATGTCTGGTATGCAAATGAATCCCTCCTGCAAAATACAGACAGTCTGGAGGCAGCCTCAAATGTTTGTTTGCACTGTGAGGCATGCAGGTATTTGGGACTGCTTTACAAAAACATGTGTCGCCCATCTTAGTCTTCTTAAATCAATCGATAAGATATCACAACATGAAGTAAGCACTTGCTACAGCTAACTGGAAACTTAGAGATGCTATTTTGCCCACCTCTGATAAGCCTTTTATTGAGCTCTGTTACACTCACATCTTTGCAAAAAAATAAAACCAAGATCTGTCTCACTTCATTTAAGAAAGGTTAGTGGGTGACACACTGACTCATGGCCAGAACTTTATCTTCTGTCACCAGTGCTCAGTGTCCTTGGAAATCTGCTGTCAACAACTCCAGAAATTAGGGAGGGGGCCCAGGGAGGAGAATTTGCACAGTAAAGTCTGGCAGGATGCCAGTTAGGAAGTTTGCTGTGAGCACTTTGTGCAACCACATGCATTTGGGTAGCCTTTGCTATCTAAGGTCAGGTTTCACATGCTCTCCATTCATTGCCTGCTTTGGGAGAAGGTAAAAAGGATATATTTTGAATGGCACTCGCTTTTGTCTAATAATGTGGATGAACTGAGCACAGCATAATTTTGTAAAATTGTGTTGCTACGACATCAGCATTTATGAGCAACTATTTTTCATCATGGCGAAACACTTGGTATTTTTATTTCTCATATCATCTTTAATTACAAATTCCATCACTTTAATGAAAACAGCTGAACAGGTAAGTAGTGTGCTTTGTTTTCAGATGACGATACCAGAGTTTTTCATAAGGATCCATACTGGATGCCTATAGAGAAAGGAGGAGTAGCTATGAATAAACCTGTTGGCTGGTATTCAACTAACTTTTACTCGCAGTAGGCTCTCTGAAATTAATGAACATGATGACGTTAGGTCCATTAATTTCAATAGGTTTTCTCTGCTTAGTTGACTATCTCCCATAAAACACACCTACAGGTGAGAAATTGAGTTTGAACAGGTACAGAGTAAAACAGGCAGAGGACTTGAGCCTGATCTCTGAGACAGATTTTAGAGCTAATCTTGGACTCTCTTGGCTATTAAGCTCTGAAATGTTGATGTATCCATAGGATTTACTGAGAAGCAGGTTTTTTTCTGGGGGGACACAGGGGGACGCATACCCCTAAACATTTTGTGAATCTAAGTTTGGCCTCATTGAGGGGCAGTATTTCAATATGAGTAGGAAAATGAGAGTACCCCTAAACATTTTTTTTAGGAAAAAAGAACTGTAGAAAAGTAAGGTGTCCCAAGGAGCTGGGGTGGAAGGCTCTATGTCAATTTGGGTTCTCTCGGCTTCTTCTTTTTCTAGTCTTAAATCCAGCTCTCCACATTTCTGCAGCAATTTGCCATCATTTTTTTTTAAAAAATCATCATAAAAATTCCAGATTTCTCCTAACAAACACATTTTTGCATGCCGTTTTGACTAAAGTACACATTTTGCAAGTTTTACGGTCTGCCCATGAGCACCTGGGTGGCCACTGCGAGGACTAAGTGGGCCTGTGGCCTCATCCAGCACAGGGCTCTTTCTCAGGTTCTTAGTTTTCCTTCTCTAGCCAGTGGCTTCATGAGCACATTTTTTAAAAAAAATTATTTGGTCAGGAAAACAGCGCAGAAAAATTGTTAAAACCTCTCCTCCCCTGCACCACATTCCCAGTCCAAGGTCTATTCTTTAGCCAATGCTATTCTTTTTGTGAACAAATTAAAAGGCACACAAATGTAACCATGCATTTAACATGTCATTTAGTTTGGCTCTCGGAGGCCTCAGGGCACAATGGGAGGGTAAAGTGCTGCTGTTCTATTAAGCTCAGCATTTAAGGCATTGTTATTATTCTACCTCCTCCGCTGACTGTAAACTTCTATGACTTCATACATATTATTTGACTCTCTCCACTAACCCTGAGCCTCTACTAAATGATTGCCTGGAATAGGCCAGAACCACTGTTAACGTCAACACACCCAACTGCTGCTGAAAGCTCTATTATGACAATAGGTGCGAATGTGGGCAGCTCTAATTGCCTTAATTCTGTTTTCCCTCACTTCGTTCTCAGGCAAAGAACAAATGTGACGAGAAGGCACTTGTTACCACAAAAACCAAATGCAGGTCTTGCTCCCTCAACTATGAAATCAGTTGTCCTGAAGGTTATACCAAAATCACCAATAGCTCTGGGATACGGGACTGCAGGTAATTCTTTTGTTTACTACATATTGATATTGCCAATAAGTAGTTTGGAAGCACGTCCGTGCAAGTAGATAAATGCAGCGGGAAGGTAAACGGTGTTTCTGTCACGGTGTTCTGTTGTGCCAGAAGCAGTTTAATCATGCTGGCCACATGACCTGGAAAGCTGTCTGTGAACAAATGCCGGTTCCCTTGGCTTGAAAGCAAGATGAGCCCCATAGTCGCCTTTGACTGGACTTAGCTGTCCAGGGGTTCTTTACCTTTTACCTTTACTATATGGGATGGCACCTGCTTGCCCTGCTCCTCAGCTTCAAATCCAGAGAGGCCCTAAAGCTGTTTCTCTTCAAATGTTTTCTGCATATACGACAAACACATGTGTCACAGACTGGCGCACCACAATGGCAGGATCGGCATGTGTTTGTTACACAGATTGAAAAGATCCTCATGCATACAACTTCACGCACAGACTAAGTCTCCAATATGCAATAGGGAACATTCGTATGTGCTTTTCAAGGCTCTGGAAGGTGTAGAGAAGAGGCCCCGCTACGCAGGTGCAGCTGAGTGCAGTGTGTGTGTGTGTGTGTGTGTGTGTGCGCGCATTCAAATATCATAATGAAAAAACCTGTGTTGATGGCTGAGCCAGTCACGATTCCCCCCTGCATGGTCGTTGCATAAATGCAAACCATTAAAAGAGCCCCTGAAAATGTAGTTAGCTGAAGTATGGAATGTCTCAAGGATGGCTAAGCTATTAAGAGATGTTAAGGAAAAGACAGTAGGTTTCTAGGGGAATTGCAGGCCCTTTATTAAATTATTGGGAGCAGGGCCTGCCCGTGTGGCGTTGTGAGGCAGTCGCCTCAGGGTGGCAGGCTCTGGACAGGACCGCTGCCCATCCACTGTGTTTCTGCTGGCTGCCCCTGCCACCTGCTCCCGTTCTTGCCTTCTAGGCTTCTTTTACTTCCCGGGCTGCTTCCAGGCAGTGCCTGCTGAGGAGGTGGAGGAGGAGGCAAGGTGTGACATTTTCAGTTTCATCTGGAGCAGCAAAACATCCTGCCTTTTTTTTTCCTTGGCCATTAGAGCTTTGAGGAGGGGGACCGCAAGTTCCACAGGTGCAATTTCTCCCTTCAAGTTGATGGGGAAAAGTGCACCTGCTGAATATTGCACTCTGTCATGATCATGGATTTTAAATGGCCAAAAGTCCTGACATCTTACACAACAGCAATGGCCGCCTTGTGTAGGAGTGAGAACCTTGCTAAGAATCCAGTGAAAAAGAAGAGCTGAAAGGAGGTTAAGACAAGACTTAAGACAAGCCCTAAACGGCCTTGGCATAGTACAGTGGTACCTCGGGTTACATATGCTTCAGGTTACATACACTTCAGGTTACAGATTCCACTAACCCAGAAATATTACCTCAGGTTAGGAACTTTGCTTCAGGATGAGAACAGAAATCGTGCTCCGGCGGCACGGTGGCAGCAGGAGGCCCCATCAGTTTCAGGTTAAGAACGGACCTCCAGAACGAATTAAGTACTTAACCCGAGGTACCACTGTACTGTATACTTGAAGGAGCATCTCTAGGCTCATTCAGCCCGGACACTGAGGTCCAGCTCCGAGGGCCTTCTGGCGGTTCCCTCACTGCGAGGTTACAAGGAACCAGGCAGAGGGCCTTCTTGGTAGTGGCGCCCGCCCTGTGGAATGCCCTCCCACCAGATGTCAAGGAAATACTGACTTTTAGAGGCTATCTGAAGGCAGCCCTGTTTAGGGAAGTTTTTAATGTTTGATGTTTTAATGTGTTTTAAATATCCTGTTGGAAGCTGCCAAGAGTGGCTGGGGAGGCCCGGCCAGATAGGTGGGGGTATAAGTAATAAATTGTTGTTGTTGTTGTTGTTAGACTTTGAAAATAAGGGCAGATAGTTTGTGTAAATAGGCCAGTGAAGGGATCTGAGTGGCAGCTTAATAGTGGCATGTAGGCAACTAACTTTTACCCAGAGTAGGCATTTGAAAAATGGCAGGGGTGATTCCTGCCAAACCTCTACAGACAGAGAGTTCCACAGGGCAGGGCTGCCATGCTAAAGGCCCGGTCTCTAGTGAAGGCTGACAAAACCTCAGGAATGTGGGGAACCAGCAGAAGCGGCCCATGAGAGGCGCATTTAAAAGGTGGAAGCCTTTTTAGGGAATCAGGTGTTAACTGTGTAACTTTAACAAAACCCCAAATCCTTTTCTTCCAGGTACTACCTTGAAATCAGGAGTTTTACTCTCTCCCTCCCTGGATGCCGTCACTTATGCATGAGGGAATTCCAGCAGTCTCAATGTTGCCAAGGATATTGGGGGCCCGAATGCCTAGGTAAAAGCGTCTTATCGGCATACATCTGCTTTCTCCAACCTGTAGTCCTCCAGATGTTCTTGGGCTGCAGTTCCCGTCAGCCCCTGTTACACTGGCTACTGGTCTAGTCCACATTCCTGTTGTTAGTGGTAGAGGATATAGCACTTACACTTGAAATGTAAATAAAAAGAGGAAGCCCTTTTCTTGCCAAGGTTCAGCTATAGAAAAATACTGATAATAATGGTAGTTCTGTGAACTGATACAGAGGACTGGCTACCCCTCTGCTGTAGCTTCAAAACAAGAGGCAGCCAGGAAATGGAATAAAGTTGTCAGCAGTTTTCAGGTGACTGCTTCACGTGCGCACACACTTTCTTCATTGAGAACAGTCCAGTGCATGAACCTAAGCACTTTTCTGGATCTTGCTCTCAGAGTCTGAATTGCATTTGGTTAGCCTATTGCAGGCATAGGCAAACTCGGCACTCCAGATGTTTTGGGACTACAACTCCCATCATCCCTAGCTAACAGGACCGGTGGTCAGGGATGATGGGAAATGTAGTCTCAAAAACATCTGGAGGACTGAGTTTGGGGGTGCCTGGCCTATTGCTTCAGGCCAACCTGAAACATTTTGCTGTTTTAGGCAGATCGTTGCCTGCTACTGATCCTTTTAACTACAGACACAAGGAGTTGAATCTGGTACATTCTCCTTACAGAGTTCTTGGACTAATGTCAGTGGTCTTCTGTAGCCCATTCTGCAATATGGCACTCCATATTGCCTCTCCAGCAGTGAATGGTTATTTGTTACTATTGCATTATTTTTTTAATTTCCTGGATTGCTTCCCATGAGTCTCCTCAAACCAGTGTACAATGATATATATAAAACAGTGACACACATAAAAGTAATTTAAAAAAAACATTTTAAAAACAACAGCAGCACATACACAAAATCTGTTCAAAATCAGAGACAGATACCAAGTGGAATAAAGATTTTAGGAGGCTTGTTGAAAGGCGACTATATTCAACAGGCACCAAAAGGACGAAGAGATAGGCAGTGAGTAGGTGCCACCACACTAAAGGCCCAATTCCGACAGCGTGTGAAGTTGACCTCCCAAGAGGATGATCTCCCAAGAGGCCATCTTTTGGGTGTCCTGGTCCCAAGTGGTGTACCAAAACCAGCCCCTTGAACTTCGCCCGTTGGCTAATTGGCAGGCAATGCAATTCTTGCAGTAGCAAGGTAATATGATGGCAGTATGCTATCCCAGTGAGCAGTCAAGCCACTGCATTTTGCATTAGCTTCACATTCCAGGTCAACTCAAGGTCAGCACTACATAGAGCGCATCACAGCAGCCCACTCTTCAGGTTCTTAGTGTAGGTTATGAACTATTGTCCTTTTCCACCTTTCTGTGATTTCCATTTTCACATCTGGTGGCCCTCCAGATGTTAGCCTGACTGCAGCTGCCATGATTCCTAACTATTGGCTGTGATGGATGGGAGTTGGAGTTGAACAACACCTGGAGGGAGACAGGTTCTCCACCCCTTATCTAGGGTGTGCAGCGGTGGTGATGGGGGTGGAGAATTAACCTTGACACTCGCTCTCCCTTTTTGGGAACTGGAAAAGAACCTGTCTGGGTATAGTGTTTTATATGGTCAGCTGGCAAGCACAACTCCTGTACTGACCCAAAATTCCTATCTGAACAGATTTTAACAAGCTCACTGCTCTACTGTAAAGCTCGTCACCATTAAACTGAGTTTTGTTGATGGTTTGTTTTCAGAATGTCCTGGTGGAGCAGCCTTGCCCTGTAATAACAAGGGGCGTTGTTTTCAAGGTGTTATCGGAAATGGAACCTGCACCTGCAAGGTATGTGCTTTTTGTTATTACCGCTGAAAAATGGCAGAGAATTAATGACCACAGTGTGGCTTTTTAATAATTTTTAGGAAAAACCTGAGTTATGAACTCTGAAGTCTCTGTTTAAATCTCACTTCTGTCATATGCTTAGTAGGGGACCTGTCCAATTACACTATGGTCACATTTACACATCACAATAAATCACACAGCTGGGAGGCGGGTTAGGAAACAGCTGCTTTTGATTATTCACAGCTTGCCATATCAGCTTGGAAAAGCGAAGAAGAAGAAGAAGAAGAAGAAGAAGAAGAAGAAGAAGAAGAAGAAGAAGAAGAAGAAGAAGAAGAAATTCTTAAGTAAACACACACATATGAGAATGGAAGCAAATAAATGAGATGGTTCACTTTACCAGTTTACCAGTGATTAATCTTAGCTGTGGTTTGTTTAAACAAGCCAGCTTCATCAGTTATAGAAGTTGGCACATTTGGTGCTAAACATAGTTAACATTCTCCACAGTTTGTTGGACTGCATGGCATGACAAACCATGGTTAAGAAAAAGCAGAAGCACAAGGTTCTGAACATGTTAGAGGAGGAGGAGGAGAAAGTGGGGGAGAGTGTAAAGCTGGAGACTTGCTGTGCCTTGTTCCTGCATGTTCACATCACACTAAACCATAATTTATCATGGCTTGCAAAAGCAGTCATAATGTAGTCATGTTATGAGTTTGCAGCCTGAGTCTTGTATCAGCTGTTATACTTTCGTAACCACCCTTATTTTTAAATGCTGCTTCTTGTAGAAAGGCTTTGGTGGAACTGCCTGCGAAAAATGTGCAGAAGACAATCTCTATGGACCTAATTGTACCTCAGGTATGTCTAGTTTGGGTAGGGTGTTAGGCTCCTTTAAAAATAGAATGTACTAACTCATAAATGAAAGTTCCATTACCGCACAATAGGCTGCAGAGATAATGTCCTATTTTGGCATTAGGAAAACATAATCCTTCACTCAAAGCAAATGCTTTTTTCCTATCTAAGTATGCTTCTTAAATGCCATTTATGAGGAGCATCCATAATCTGGCAAAACCGCAGGGCTGTCCAAAGGGTTTATCTTGGAATTTAAGGCAGGCCGCCATGCTGTTCATGGGAAGTTGTTCTTGGCAAGAAGATATACCTGAGATATATATCTATGCATCCAGATTATCCCCAAATTCATGTTCATCTGCAGCTGCATGTGTGAAATTGCAGTCATGTAGCCATGTTATTCCCCATGTTCCCAGGTTTTTTATTCATGTCACCTAGCAGTTGCCATTCTAAAAGCAGTTGTGTGTGATTATAGATTCTCTATGCACGATTAGATTGTTCAAATTACTATTTTGTGCAGCAAAATTGTTATCGTAGAGCAGCCAAGATCTTCCTTGTAGAGTGCTGATGAAGAGGTTGTTACTTGGCTAATGTTGTAACCAGCCCTGGGACGCTTCTTAAGAATAAGAATGAGAAATAATTCTGAGGCACTAACTACTCTATGCAAAAACAATAAATTGCAGGTGTCTGCACCCTGTCACCCTAGCTAACCCCGCTGCCAATGCTCCTTAAGCCTTTGTGCAACTCTGTGGAAGCCCAAACTCCATCTTCCTCCTGTGAGAGATTGCAACACTTCAATAATTAACATCCAGGGAGTTTTTACTGAACTTTGAGTTAGGGATTTTAAGATGGTTCTCCTCAATTCCAGCCCAGTGCTTTATCCCCTATTGCACACTGGCTCTCTGCCATCTACCTGGAGAGGCCAAGGAGTGTACCTGAGACCTTCTGCATGCAAAGCATGTGCTCAACTACTGAGCTGCAGCCCCATCTAACCAAAGAGAAGGTTTTGCAGGAATTGAGCTTCTGCAGTCTCATACATTAGCCTTTTCTCAGACAGGAATGTTTCCTGTAGATAGCTTCTGTTGTACGTATAGAGGGAAACTGCAGCAATCAGGATATAGGTTAGTAGGTGCTGACATGCTGAAAATGTATTGAAGACATTTCCTACGGATATTTCCTATGCAGCACGCACAGCTGAGTTGTTCTGCAAGGCACTTCTAACTAGAAAACAAGTATATGGAACATATTGAAGGTCAGGGCACAAAATGAAATGGGGGGGGGGGAATCCACTTCTGCCCAGAGGTCTTGGACAAACAGCCATCTCTTAATTCTTCCATCTCATCACCTGTGTAAAAGTAACCTACCTCCCAGAGTTGCTCTGAGGATAAATTATATAAGCATTCTGGGAAAGCAATGCTGTCAGAATTATTCATAACAATGATCTAGGAGTGTTGCTGACACTGCTGAAAAGTATATAATGAACAGTAGAACATTCAGGATATGCCTTTATGCTCCTTTCTGGCAGCCTCTGCTTCCTGCCATGGGGCTTGAAGGTTTCTAGGGACATTGCCAAGTAATTTTAACAATGGGTAAGCAGTTGCGTATTTAACCACCACTGTATCTGGACAATAGCGGGCCTTCACACAACCTGTGTACCATGAGCAAATCATAGTGAGGCTGGGTTGGGAAGTAGCAAGCCGTATTCTGTGGTCATAAATTTGTCCTCCACACAGAGCCCCGTGATCCTATTAACTTTTGCATTGAAATATCTGTAGTCTTAAATGTGTAGCTAAAATATTGCCAACTGCTCTAAAGGCTTCATTCCTGCTCCTAGTATGCAGCTGCATTCATGGAATATGCAACAGTGGGATAACTGGAGATGGAAAATGCACATGTTTGTCTGGATACAAAGGTCCTAGCTGTGACCAACGTAAGTGACACACTTCTGTTCCTGAGCATACGAGATGAGCATACGTAGATGGCAGTCTAATTACGGCAGCTAGGGTGGCCCAAATTAATGAACAGTTCAACTTGTATAGTGTCATGCCTCAGGGAATCCAATTCCTCCCCCGGTGGGCAGCCAAGAAGTACACATAGATAACAAGAAGAGTTCTTACCAAGTCCTTTAATCAATATTCACAGAGAGAGGCTTTGAAAAGTGCCTCTCCATTCCAATAATGGCGTTGCTCCGAGTAAAGTCCCACCCCTCCACCTCTCCTATCATACGTCATCCCTGTGCCGGCTGATCTGTCCTTCTGCCTCTGAGCCTTCCGTTCTCCTACTCTCAATGCTCGCTGGGACCTGGGAGAAGGGAGTCTGGCATGCTTTCCAAAGACACTAAGTCTGTCAGCTCTTTCTCCTCTGGTGCTTCTTCTTCCTCCTGCTCCTCTCCCAATATTTCCTAGCTTCTCCCTTCTGCAGCCTCTGAACTGTTACCTTCTGCAAACCACTGTTCTAAATCTATACTGTCTCCCTCTTCTCTGGGAAGTGCAGCAGGAAGAGGGGTGGCCCCCACCATTCCTCCTCAGTCTAGCCCCTGACATATAGTGACAACGAACAATAAACCATTCAAAGGATCAGATTACAACAAGTGCATCATGCAGGTGGGCTGCGCTTCTCGAAAACTGTACATGCCAACAGTTTTTCACCACTATTGCCACTAGTATGACAATTGTAGCAGCAGCATATGACAGGTGAGAAAGTTACGGAGTAGGTGGAGATGTTATGCAGTGCAGAGCGCTCTGTATCAGTTGTACGTTGTCTCGCTTCCTGGCTTTGGCCACAGCGTAATTAAGACTTCTGTATATAACTTGAGAAGATGTTTGAACCCATATAATTAACGGGCCTCTTTCTGTCCTAGCAATCCCTGAATGCCAAGCCTTGCGCTGCCCAGAAAACTCCAGGTGCTCCGTCTCCAGTCCAGATGAAAGCCAAATGGAATGCAAATGCCTTCCCAACTATGAAGGAGATGGCAAACAGTGTGAACGTAAGTAACTGGGCAGGTTTAAAACATTTGAAACACAGCAAATGCAGGCAGGTGAGGTCATTTTAATTTCAGCACAAATGAAGCTGCGTTTTCACACACTTTAGTAATGCACATTGTTTCACAGCGTTGGTCAATCGGCCGACTCCTGCATAATTTTTAGAGAAAAAGAATTAATATGGATGATGGCCAGTTACCAAATGATAGCTCCTTGTGTTGTGAGTGTAGCCTGCAGTGGCTGATGGGGAGGTGGCTCTCTGGTGTGTCATCTGGTTTGTCGGTCAGACAATCAAGGGGAAAAGAGAAACTTCTTTTCCCCCTTACTGGTAATGGTTAAGAGAGAGTTCTGGAATATGGGGCATCTCAGTCAAACCTGAGTAAGTAATTGGGTATTGACTGCTTACATCACTTGGGGCAGGCTTCCTCAAACTCGGCCTTCCAGATGTTTTTGAGACTACAATTCCCATCATCCCTAACCACTGGTCCTGCTAGCTAGGGATCGTGGGAGTTGTAGGCCAAAAACTTCTGGAGGGCCAAGTTTGAGGAAGCCTGAATTGGGGTTTCTAGCCAGTCAGCAACAGTGCTGAATAAGATGGCTCTGTGGCCAGCTTCTGTTGTTTTGTGGCAAGGGAGGAGCCTTTGCTCTTCACCCTCAATTGCCCCCCACCCAAAACTGAGGGCATCCATCCTTCTTGGTAAATCATTGTCGGTATCATCCAATCAAGTGGCAAAGAAACTCCTATTATTCACTTCCTTTCCAGGTCTTTTGTTGTTGTGTAAAAATGAAAACAATCCATGCTTGTTTCTTATTCATTTCTGGTCTTTATTTACTTCACTGTTTTCTGCAACCCCCAAGCCATCAACCCATGCTCAAAGCAGGTTTGTGATCCTCATGCCGATTGCCTCTACCTTGGACCCAATCATCACAAATGTACATGCCAATATGGTTACACGGGAGATGGCGAAGTTTGCATACCAATAGATCCTTGCCAGACAAACTTTGGGGATTGCCCCACCGAGTCTACTGTCTGCAAATATGATGGCCCTGGAAAGGTAAGTGCAACTCTGAAATAAATGTTGACCAAATTTTTGGGGAAAGGGTTAAGTGCAGACACACTTCACTGAGCTGGTTCTCCAAATACTGGCAGTCTCTGGTGGCTGCTTTTCATTATTATTACCGTATTTTTCGCCCCATAAGACGCACCGGCCCATAAGACGCACCTAGATTTTAGGGGGGGAAATAAAGGAAAAAATTTTTATTTCCCCCCCCAGGTGCGCTGCGCTACACCAGGAGCTTGGGGCGTGCGGAGCTCAGCGCGCCCCAAGCTTCTGCGTGCCGGCAAGGTCTCCGCTAGCGTGGGAGAGCCGGGCGCCTCTCCCAGGGCTAGCGGACCCCTGCGCTAATCCAGAAGCTTGGGGCAAGCTGAGGTCAGCGCGCCCCAAGCTTCTGCGTGCCGGCAAGCAGTCCGCTGCCGCCCCAAGTCTCCCGCACCCGGCAGGAGGTCCCGCTGGGTGCGCGAGGCTTGGGGCGGCAGCGGACTGCTTGCGCGCACCTAGAAGCTTGGGGCTTGCTGAGCTCAGCGCGCGCCAAGCTTCTGCATGCCGGCAAGCAGTCCGCTGCCGCCCCCAGCCTCGCGCACCCGGCAGGAGGTCCCGCCGGGTGCGCAAGGCTTGGGGCGGCAGCGGACTGCTTGCGCGCCCCTAGAAGCTTGGGGCGTGCTGAGCTCAGCGCGCGCCAAGCTTCTGCATCCCGGCAAGCAGTCCGCTGCCGCCCCAAGCCTCCCGCACCCGGCAGGAGGTCCCGCCGGGTGCGCAAGGCTTGGGGCGGCAGCGGACTGCTTGCGCGCCCCTAGAAGCTTGGGGCGTGCTGAGCTCAGCGCGCGCCAAGCTTCTGCATCCCGGCAAGCAGTCCACTGCCGCCCCAAGCCTCCCGCACCCGGCAGGAGGTCCCGCCGGGTGCGCAAGGCTTGGGGCGGCAGCGGACTGCTTGCGCGCCCCTAGAAGCTTGGGGCGTGCTGAGCTCAGCGCGCGCCAAGCTTCTGCATCCCGGCAAGCAGTCCGCTGCCGCCCCAAGCCTCCCGCACCCGGCAGGAGGTCCCGCCGGGTGCGCAAGGCTTGGGGCGGCAGCGGACTGCTTGCGCGCCCCTAGAAGCTTGGGGCGTGCTGAGCTCAGCGCGCGCCAAGCTTCTGCATCCCGGCAAGCAGTCCACTGCCGCCCCAAGCCTCCCGCACCCGGCAGGAGGTCCCGCTGGGTGCGCGAGGCTTGGGGCGGCAGCGGACTGCTTGCGCGCACCTAGAAGCTTGGGGCGTGCTGAGCTCAGCGCGCCCCAAGCTTCTAGGTGCGGGCAAGCAGTCCGCTGCCGCCCCAAGCCTCGCGCACCCGGTGGGACCTCCTGCCGGGTGCGCGAGGCTTGCAGACACTCGCCGGAAGCAGGGGGAGCCCTCCAGAGGGCTCCCCGTGCTTCGGGCGACAGGCTGCCGCCCCAAGCCTCGCGCACCCGATGGGACCTCCTGCCGGGCGCGCGAGGCTTGCAGGCATTTGCCCCATAAGACGCACCCCGATTTCCCCTTCATTTTTGGAGGGGAAAAAGTGCGTCTTATGGGGCGAAAAATACGGTATTTTAAAGATGATTTTATAATTGTGGTTTCTCTCCAGTGAGGTTCCATTCTACCACCACAGTATTCTACCATCTCCTGCCCACATCATTCTGCTTTATTTATTTATTCCATATATTTATATACTGCTTATAAGACAGTCTCCAGGCGGTTTACAGAATAATTCAATATGTGTACGTATATATTGATGAAAATGAAAAATTACAATAAAATATAAAACAATAATATCCCAGAAAAATTACAAACATAGCAGCACATTAGGAAAAGACTTTGAGCACCATGGAATGACTTTAAGCATTCCCTTTTCAGCCTCTCTCTCGCAAAGACCTTACTTCCACAAAATTTTCATAGGGTCAGGTTTTCTGACTGGACCACCACCTTCACACTTCATTGCAGCAATGCCCTTTAGGTTTTGCACACATGACATTTTAGAATATATTGTATATATTTTTTGCCCCTGAGAAGCACATCTTGAGAAACTCGTTTCACCCAAAATCTTTGTGATATTGCCTGAAATTGGCACTGGTGTTGGCAGTGGTTCTCGGCCAACAGCAAATGCCGCAAGCAGTGGCAGCAGCAGCAGGTATGGTGCTGACAGGAATGGCAAGGTTCACATTTTGCCTCAAGTGTCGAAATTGGATGCACCGCCCCTGTGAAGCTGAGTCCTCAGAATCTGGTGGTAACAGTAACTTCCATCAGTTCAGGTCAGTGGAGAGGCTGCAGGATCCAGGGCCAGGGGCCTGTTCTTCAGAAATACTGAGGAGCAAGAATGAATCCTCCTTGGAATAGTTGCTGCTTGAGAACTTTTCTCCAGAGCCTCCCAGTCCAGACAGTCAGAAGCTTGCCATTTACATTTCAACAGGGGCAGCACAATGGGTGTAGGAGAGGAAATAGCAACAAAGAACAAAAGAGGAGGAATGGGAAAGGCAGTGGTAACAAGAGAGATAATTAAAAAGAAATGCTTTTTAAAAAGAAAAGACTGATAAAACATTCTTTGTTTCTCCCAATTTAGTCCCACTGCGAATGCAAAGAACATTTCAGAAAGTTTGTACCTGGACTTGGGTGCAGTATAACGGATATCTGTGCAACTCGTAACCCCTGCCATAAATATGCCGAATGCACAATGGCTGCACCAGGACAAACTCAGTAAGTCGTTTATCTCCTGGTGTCTTTCTGAGATGTCTGCTGTTCTCTCATTGGGCTGTTTATCAAGATTGAAACTGCAAAAGTGAGGTTTTATGCAAAAATAAATTCCAGGTGGAATGGATGGGAGAGCAAGATGTTTATACCCTTCGTGTGGCAAAGCGTTCCGTGTCCGCATTTCCTCTGTATTATTTACATACCAAACAACAATCTAGCTAAAGCTAGGCATTTATTATTACTATTATTTTTACATTACTTGGATTGTCCTACATCTTAGCAGGGCTGTCATCTGCTCAGGACAGACACATATCAGATCCTGATATCCTAGTTGGTAAACCACCTTAAAGTTCTTTGTTCATTCCTGGCTTCATATACTATGGTTAACAGAGCTAGAAATGTTACATCCAAACTGACTCGCTGCTTTTTGTTGCTGATGTGCCTTTTATTTCAGAGACATTGCATCTGTTGGATCACATTGTGTCTCTGCTGCATTGTGTTGCTATATTCCACTTTGAATGATTTTCTGTGCCTTCTAGACTTTCTGAAGCAGGTAGATTGCTGACAAGAGTTCCTATTCTTCTTTTTCTTTTTTAATGATTTTTATTGGTTTTACATATAATCACATTACATAACATCATACCCTCTTATTTTATCTCTTTGTCTCATCTGAGCCTAATGACTTCCCTCCCTCCCATCTGATGGTTTACAAAATTAAACTTTGCATCTTTACATTTGGCTTTGTTTCTTATCCTTGTTACAGAGTTACCTAAAATTTTATATTACTCAACCTGATATAGCAGTTTCATCTTACAAATCTTCAGACAAGAGTTTCTCTTCCAATGAAAGTCTCATGCTGTATGACAACAGAGTTTTGAAACTGAAGAGAGGATCAAAAGCAGTTTGTGATTGCGTACACATCGTACATTGAAAGCACATTACTTCACCCATAGAGTCCTGGGAACTATTGTTTAACTCTCATAGACCTACAACTTCCAGGATCCATAACAAACTACAGTTCCCAGAATTGTTTGGGGGAAGACATTTGCTTTCAATATGCTTTACATGTATGGTGCATATGCAGCCTATGATGTTTTATGGGTCTGTAAGAAAAATCAGCAAGCCCCCTGTGTCTGCACAAGCCATTACACTGGCCGCAAACAGTTCTTTGCATCATGACCTATGTAAATAATAATAATAATTCAGTATGATATTGTTTATTTATAAATGCTGTTACTCATGTTTGTTTCTTCTTCTGCTAAACGGCAATACCTGTTGCTTTTTTGCTCAGATGTACATGCCAAAAGGGTTATGAAGGTGATGGATATATTTGCCACGGAAACATCATGGACCAGATTAGAGACATAAACACCAAACCTGGAGGGCAGTGGCAAGGAAAACTAATTTCTGCTATAGAACTCTTTGGTATGTAGATACATTCAACCAAGGAGGCTGGATTTCAAAACTTAGCTAGTAGGGGTATGTTGCAACTGTCCGAAGACTCACAAATGAGAAATATTTGAGACCCAGATGGACTCAAGTGATCTTGAAGAGTTCTTCCTAGCTATTCCCTCCTGGTCTTTTGAAAGAACACCAGTTCTAAATCAGGATAGGTATTCATGTGATACAAGGATATGCTCTTATCCTTATATTTGTCTCCAGATAGGCCTACTCTGTGGGCCTATCCATCAGCCCCTCAACCTATGCAATCCAGAGATAAAAGGTAAAGGAACCCCTGTCCATTAGGTCCAGTCGTGACCGACTCTGGGGTTACAACGCTCATCTCGCTTTATTGGCCGAGGCAGCCGGTGTACAGCTTCCGGGTCATGTGGCCAGCATGACTAAGCCACATCTGGCGAACCAGAGCAGCGCACGGAAACGCCGTTTACCTTCCCGCTGGAGCAGTACCTATTTATCTACTTGCACTTTGACGTGCCTTTGAACTGCTAGGTTGGCAGGAGCAGGGACCGAGCAACGGGAGCTCACCCCGTTGCGGGGATTCGAACCGCTGACCTTCTGATTGGCAAGTCCTAGGCTCTGCGGTTTAACCCACAGCGCCACCCGCGTCCCTAATCCAAAGATACAGCCATACTATTTATTTAAAGTGCACCCAGTGCACATTAAAACATATTACTTCTCCCAAAGAGTCCTGAGAACTGTAGTTCCAAGAACCTCTGAACCAAGAAATACCAGGGAATGCAAAACATACATTCTACCACTGAGTTTCAGAACAGAAAGTACCTAAATGGGATGCTTAGAGTTTACATCATGCCATTGCTGGGAAGTACATGCATTATCTTAGCATAAAGGACTGTTAACTTCACACACACACACACACACACACACACACACACACGGAATGGGAGGAGGAAGATTGTAAACTTGTGGAGGAAACAGGATGGATAAGGACAGGAGAGGAAACTGCTGATGGGAGATAGCAAGAAATCCATCCCCTATAGTTAGCTGTTGTGTTTACACAGTTTCCAAAGCTGTAGTATCAACTCCTACAAAATTCAGATGGTCAAAAACGAACATTTTATCTGTTTCAGAATAAACACAATTACCTCTTGGAGGCCCATGAGCAAATTTCACCTCAGGTGGCAAAACAGGATGAGCCGACCCTGGCTATAGGCCTCTATTTTTTTAAATGTTAATAATTGGTTGTACTCTTCTGATACATTACTTAAAGTTGTATCTGTTTATTCTATGCATTTTTTTTAAAAAAATACATAAAAAATACTTATACAGAATTCATTTTACAGTATTCATTCCTTTGTTCCATTTTTCTGTTTTCCTCGTAAGAAAATACCTACGAATGGCCGCTGAATACTTTGGGACCGTTTACAGTTCTTGTTCCAACAAACAAGGGGTTCAAAGGGGTAAATGTAAGTGTCGTGCTCAAAAATGGCATACTTTAAAAACGATAAATATTTGTTTAGTTCTACAGCACCTTTCATCAATATGATGCCCTGCAGACGTTTTGGACAGCAACTCCCATCAGCCTCAGCCACTATTGCCATGTCAGCAGGACTTGATGGAAGTTGCAATCCAAAATGCCTGGAGGGCACCAGGTTGGTGAAGAAATGGTATGACATAATATTTTAAGTTCTGAGCATATCCGCAATAAAATGCAATTTGTTCTTGGCCCTATTGGGTAGCAATTATATGCAGCCTTAAACTGATTCAGTGTGTTACTTAATAGTTGTAGTCAAGCCAAAGGGTCGTGCTCAACTAAGTTATATTTTGAATAGGCCTGCTGAAATTAATGTACCTAAATTAGTCATGTCCATTAATTTTCAGAGGTCTTCTCTGAGTATGATTAATACTATGGCTGCAATCCAAAATCTGTTGCTCAGCTTGTATATCATTTTGGGTGAAGCACATTATTTTGTGGTTGGCCAGCACAATTTTCTAGCTAGCTTGAGCTGTAGCTCTTGTTATTGTGGTCTGTATTGTACTCACCTATTGGTTAGTGCCAATGACATCCCTGGTAACCTGTCAGCTTTGTTCATTCAACATTTTGCAAATGTTTAGATTTTTTTTTTTTTTTACTACTGTAGAACAGAATGCTTTTTTGTTTTGTACAAGAACCTGGGAATAGAAGAATGCTTCCTTGCGCCTCTGTCGTTAGGAAAAAGATGTTACCGTTTAATTTTTTTCTGTTTTCACTGCTTTGGGCCCAGACTAAGACTGCAAGCCTAAAGGCAAAGGGACCCCTGACCATTAGGTCCAGTCGTGTCTGACTCTGGGGTTGCGGCGCTCATCTCGCTTTATTGGCCGAGGGAGCCGGCGTACAGCTTCCGGGTCATGTGGCCAGCATGACTAAGCCGCTTCTGGCGAACCAGAGCAGCACACGGAAACGCTGTTTACCTTCCCGCCAGAGCAGTACCTATTTATCTACTTGCACTGCGTGCTTTTGAACTGCTAGGTTGGCAGGAGCTGGGTGTCACGGTCCGGTCTACAGGCGATCAAAGTCCCAGCTGAGGACCTCAGCACTGGGGGCAAGATGGCGGGGTGGGAGCAGGAACGAGAGTCCAGAAGCCAGGGGTCCGAAGGTCAGGAAGCAGGGAGTCACAAAGTCAAGGGTCTGAGGGTCAAGAAGCAAGGAGTCACGAAGTCAAGGGTCTGAGGGTCAAGAAGCAAGGAGTCGAGAAGCTGAGGTCCAAGAATCAGGAAGCAAAAAGCCAAACACAGCAAGGCAGGAAATATGTTGCTGTGGCAAAGAGCCAAAGGGAAATGCTGACCTTATATCCCTTCCCGGCTCTTGCCACCAGGTGCTGTGAGTTACCAAGTGGCCTCACCTGTGCGGCCGCACCTTGCCTCTCCAGAACAAACTTAGGAAGGCCCCAGTCCTGCAAAGCCCTACTGGTCACAGGGCCTGGCTCCTGCACGCACTCCTGACACTGAGACCGAGCAATGGGAGCTTACCCCATTGTGGGGATTCGAACCACCGACCTTCTGATCAGCAAGCCCTAGGCTCTGTGGTTTAACCCACAGCGCCACCCGCATCATGTGTAGTCAGAAGTAAATCCCACTGAATTCAATGCGGTTTACTCCCAGGCAAGCTACGATTGCAGCCTAAATGTGTCACTTTTGGTCCCGTTGAAATCAGTAGGACTTGGAAATCCTGTCACCATGACTAACTTTTCACATTGATTTCAATCGGCCTATGTGTTACTAACCCCATAGTTTGGTCTCTCCAGCACTTGGAAATCACATGTTCTCTAGATACAGTCTTTTACCTCCCTTTCAATTTTTTAGGGTGCCTTTTCCACATTATTGAGAATTATTTGTATTAGAAGCCTATATAATATCATTTCACTTCATTTTGCTAATCTTCCAGGTTAAAGACATTCTTTCTAATAAAGAGAGTGCCCAGTATTTTGTGAAGCTCCACATACTTGCTGGTCAGCTGGATCTGAATGGGTTGAATAGTACAAGTACAGTTTATACTCTCACTGGCAAACCAGGGGTCATATTAAATGATGAAAAGGTAAGGTATGGTTTTCACTTTATTACTGCTATTTCACTAGCAAGTGCAAAATTGATATTGGGTTTGTTTGGCAGAGTTTTAACTGTTTTGTGTGTGAACTACTTTGGCTTATTGCTGTTGTTTTTTTTAAAGTTGTGCTTTAACCTTTTATTTCAGTTTCACTGTGTTCTTACTGGAAGGTACTTTGTGGACATTGTAGTGGAAAACAGGATATACAATGATACATATAAATTTCATACTCCATTTTTCTACTACTTATGGCCCCCAAAATGGTTTGCAGCAAGCCTTAATACAGCAACAGCAAAACCAGTATCAAATGCAAATAAAAATCCATTTAAAATGGTGAAACAACAGATTTAGAATACAGCAATGTTTTATAAGACAGCCAAAGCTAGTTATTCAGCTCCCAGAGGTGCTAACTTTTCTGCATCAATACATTCCCTATCAACAAAAGGTTTCTTTTGCTCGTTGTGTAAGTTTATTAAACTTAAAGGTCTGGTTGTTGTTGTTTTTTAAAGGATCAAATGACAATCCAAAGTCATGGCATGTTGAACTGATGCTATAACACAGTATGATGCAAATGCAGAGTAGAATCATAGAGTTGGAAGACACCACAAGGGCCATCGAGTCCAACCCCCTGCCAAGCAGGAAACACCATCAGAGCACTCCTGACATATGGTTGTCAAGCCTCTGCTTAAAGACCTCCAAAGAAGGAGACTCCACCACACTCCTTGGCAGCAAATTCCACTGTCGAACAGCTCTTACTGTCAGGAAGTTCTTCCTAATGTTTAGGTGGAATCTTCTTTCTTGTAGTTTAGATCCATTGCTCCGTGTCCGCTTCTCTGGAGCAGCAGAAAACAACCTTTCTCCCTCCTCTATGTGACATCCTTTTATATATTTGAACATGGCTATCATATCACCCCTTAACCTCCTCTTCTCCAGGCTAAACATGCCCAGCTCCCTTAGCCATTCCTCAGGTAGGCTTCAGGTATAATATAGGAATATAGGAAGCTGCCTTATACCAAGTCAGACCATTTGGTCTAGCTACCTCAGTATTGTCTACTCTGACCAACAGCAGCTCTCCAGTGTTTCAGAAGTTTTACACGCAAAGCAGATGCTGTACTGCTGAGCCACAGTCCTTGCCATAAAGGGGCCTTGGGCAAAGTATCCTCTGGTGGGCTTCCCTGGCTGCAGTGACAGTGGCCCATGCAGTGCTGGGGAGCTGGGTCTGTCTGCCCTTCTAATTTCTCACGGTTTCTAGTCCATTGGCAGCTGCCCAAGGATGCCTAGTGCTGACATCAGCCCTGCACAAATGCAGTAGTCCATAGCCCAGTTCCTATGGGTCGTACAACTAGTATATTGACTGTACCTCTTCTTGAACACTGTGTGCTTGTACCTGGTAAGCCAATGTGGTGCTCTCCAGATGTTGGCAGACTACAGCTTCCATCATTGTTGACCACTGGCCATACTGGTTGGGGCTGATGGGGCTTGCAGTCTGCCAGAATCTGGACAGCAGCATGTTGGCTACCCTGTTCTAGATTTTATTTCAGATGCCTGCCTGATGTCAAATGAGATTTGAGTGCTGAATATCATACAATTTATATAGCAGCTCATGTTTTTTATTACTACTACTACTACTACTATTATTATTACATAAGCAGTGTGTGCCTTGTTAGATAAAATAATCCTATATTTATTTTCTGGGCCTTTCTAGGACAATCTACTTAGAATAAGATTACAGGGAGGGAAGAAGAAAGTGAAAATATTACAAGCAGATATTGTCGCTTCCAATGGAATTGTACACATTGTTGATAGAGCCCTGGACAATATGGAACCGAGCTTTGAAAGTGATAAAGAGGTGAGGTCAAATACAGGCAAGTAACTATAACAGTTTAGAACCACGATTTTACCTATGAATTTAAACATTTCTTGCAACAGATGCCTACTGTGCAATAAAGCTGGAGAATAGTAGTATTTATATAGTACTTTAAATGCCCTGAGAGATTTTTTTCATGCATAAAACTTTGAAACAACCCTATAAAACTAGGCCTCTGGTGAGGTCAGACTAAGGGATACTTGTCCAGCTTGAACTTAATGCTAAACTATGGTTCAGCATTATGTGGTCAGCAGCAGCAGTCCTCAAGACTTATGCACTCCCTTCTCCTGTTGTCTGTTGTTGCCACGGGGAAATTGTAAGCTCCTGTTTCTGTTTTGGATTAACCACAATTTAGTGTTCCACCCAGGCATGCATCTTTTTCATACCTCTCAGAAAAAGCCAGGGACTGAATTAGGAACTTTATGCATACAGAGTACATCTTCTGCCACTCCTTCCTGCTGAGCACTGTTGTGCAGTGTCATTCATATAAAGCCATGCCAAAGGCAGATCTAGGCGAGCATTACCAGTGCAATTGCACCGGGCACTGAGCTTCTGGGGCACAGGAAATATGACATCCAATGGAAAGCGAGAGGTTGCGGGGGGGGCACTGGGTTTTGGTGTTGCACAGGGCACCACTGGAATTTTTGGTGCCAACATCCGCCACTGGCCTTGCAAAGGTCTCTACATTCTTTTTATACAAATAATAATTTGTATCATATACAATAATAATTGATGCACTCGGTTACCGTTGATATTCAAAGTAGGATGACTCTATTTCTGTCTTCTTAGAGATCTATAATGGCATTGCTTCTGGGCAAAGTGAGATACAGCAGATTTAGATCCATACTAGAGGTAAGACTTAAACAAAAAAAACAACCACAAATTTACAGATTTTCATTTTGCAAAAAAACCAAAAAAACATATAAACTGCTGTTCCCTTCTACTCACTCTTTCTAAAATAGAACAGCGTTGTGGGACCAATGTTAGATATACATCCAGGACCTAATACAATTTTCATTCCAACCAACGATGCTTGGAAGAGCTTGAAAGATGGAGAACTGGACTACCTGTTGTCAAGTAAGGTATAAGTCTTTAAATAACACATACGGGCATTCATTCTTATGTAGTAACAGTATCCACTAGGACACAACCAATGGTCAGCTTGAATATAGAAAATGTATACATCCCCCACCCAGAATGACACACAGCATTACTGGCTATTTGCATGCCATTGTTCAATCAGCTGCTGGATCTTTCCTTACCACTAGCATAACTTGTCTGCCACAAGTTGATTTAATCAGGAAAAGGATAGCCAATGCAGTACTCTACAGATGTTGTTGGACACCAACTCACAGCAGCTCCGGGTTGCATAGTAAGGGATTTTGGGAACTGGTGGGAAGTTCAACAACTTATGGGGGGTACCACAATGGCTGTATAGAAGACCTTATATTTAGTTGTAATGACTACATCTGTAAGGATGTGAATAGGACTCGAGGCCATGAAACACCTATTGAATATCATGCTTTGATTAAAAGCAGACATCCAGGTTGTCTTAATAAAAGCTGATTTCCAGAAGAATCCTAAGCATAGGAGGGAAATTTACTCTCTGGTCAGTTGCTTTGTTTTGCCACAAAATATCAGACAAAAATATACATTTTTTTCTTTTTTCATAATTACCCTTTTACTTATGTGAATGGTCTTGGCCTAATATACTTACTGGTTTGGATTTCTATGGCGGATCCCATGCCAGGCTTTGTGGGGTCACCAGGCAAGTGTACCTACCCCAGCACCAAACTGGCAGTGGGCTTTGGGCTCTCAAATTTCAGTGGCACCCTGTGTCACTCCTCGGCCTAGTGGTCTCTGTTTTTGAATATTGTTTTGGCGCCCCCTGCAGCCTTGTGCGACCTTAAGGGTCACACCACCCTAAAGCCGCCTCTGACCAAACTGAGCCAGTGAACAGTGGCTGCTGTTTCTCTTCTCTGGAAGCTGCAGCGCCTCCACTGGGGTCAGAGGGGGAGAGCAAATGAGCAAAGAAGACCAGTGGCTTGAGAATGCCATTGTGCTTTGCATCTTCTCACAGCTCAAATTAGATTTCGCTTCTTTGGTCGGCATGAAAAAGAAAATATTGCATGATGCCATGGGCATAGCCAAAGGGGGCATGGGGCAGCTGCTCCCTCCCCTTCATCAAGTAAAATGATAGAAATACTTAACTAACTGACCAGTCATGTTGGTTATGCCCCCCTCCAACAAAAGCCCTGGCTATGCCCATGCAGGATGCTTGTTCAGATAAATGTGGCTCATTCTTTATTTGTACAGGGTTCACGAAAGCTTCGCGAGCTAGTTCAGTATCACATTGTTCCTCACACCCAGGTTAGTGCAATTGATGTCTGTGCTAGATTTGATATTACCTTATTATAGTACACTTGTTACTTCTCACTACTGAAATCTATGATGCCTCTCATAACTTACTGAAATCCTTATGTCCCAGTACCCACAAAAGAAGTAAGGGGGGCGGTTTCTATAATGATCTGAAGCAGGGCTGGCCCACTCATGAGGCAAGGTGAGGTGACTGCCTCAGGTGGCAGAATCCACAGGGGTGGCAGATCCCGATGTAGATCTTTATTTCCCACCTTGTTCCTGATTTAGATCTTCACTCATCCATTCTTCCTCGTTGGGGAGGGCTGGCACCATTTTGTGGTTCACTTCAGGCGCCAAAATGTCTTGCACTAGTGAGTGCACCCCTTTAAGTGTCATTATACTTTCATGGACTCCTTTTTGAATACTATTTGCTAATTATTTTCTATTCAATTTTAAAAAAGACTCCTATTGTAATATTTGGCTGGGGGGGGGGAATGAATTATTTTTTCTTCCCTATAGCTGGAGGTAGCCAGCCTTATCTCAATAGGGCACATCCAGACTATGGCGCAACAGTTCATCTATTTTAACGTCACCAATAGTGTAAGTACAAGAAAGGCCAGTTCTTATTTATTCATTTTGTTTTCCTGTTTAATCCAGTCAAATTTTGTTTTCTGAATTCTAAAAGGAGTGGACTTTTTAACACACAGTTAACAACAGCTAACTCCTGCTTTCCAGAGTAAAGCCTCCAATTGTCAAATTTCAGGCCTCCAACTGTCAAATCTCTGCTATCTTCCTCACTGACAGCTAACTCCCAGCTGACCAAAACCTCAAGCCGTTCAGAGTCTGCTGCCATTCAAACCAATAACAGAAGTAACCCCTCAAGTCACTTGCTGAATGATCTCTGCCATTGTACTTCTAGCAACAAGACCTGTTCTCTCATCCTTTCATGTTGCTTCTTCAGCTCACGAGTTGAACCCATTTGCCTGACTCTGTTGAAAATGGTTGTGTTTAAGAGGATGTGAGATGATATGAAAGTTCTGTCTGTGGTGTCTGATGTCAGATGGTTTATTTACACATGCAACTCATCACTTAATAACTGTAGCCATCAAGTGGTGGGTGTACGTGTACAAGCCGAAACAGATTTTACAGTCATTACATAAAACTGAAACATCAAAGCAAATTTTCCACACACGCTGCTGATATCACCATTGTAATGTTTAATACCTTGTGGAAATTAGCCATTGTGTTATGAGTACAACCCTTGACTGTTGTTAATGTGGAGCAGCGGCAGCAATACTCACAATACTCTGAGTTACACACTGCTGCTAAATGTACATTAATGTATTTGTTACACGGATATTATTTCCACATCTATTTATTCCTCTGAGAGTTGTCTCAAATAGCAGTTCTTATTTCAACAGACTGAATCTGGAATATTTCTGAAAGCGATGTGACACCTTGAGGTCTTACAGTCAGCACTTAACATGTAAACAATTATATATGGGGCTGTTTGAGGTATATGAACGAAAAGGGGGCCTCTCCTTCATAGTGATACTGCAGTTTTGTCCTTGGGGGCTGTTCTTTGAGACAAAAATATATGGGGCTGGATGTTGGAGATTCTTTGAAGATTTGTGAGAGATACAGAGGTACCTCGGGTTACAAATGCTTCAGGTTACAAATGCTTCACGTTACAGACTCCGCTAACCCGGAAGTAGTACCTCAGGTTAAGAACTTTACCTCAGGATGAGAACAGAAATGCAGCGGCGTGACGGCAGTGGGAGACCCCATTATCTAAAGTGGTACCTCAGGTTAAGAATGGACCTCCAGAACGAATTAAGTTCTTAACCAGAGGTACCACTGTATAAGGATTTATGAAAGACTGTGAGTGGAGTGTAAGAATATTGCTCTAGTATAGGGCCTTTTCTTTTGACCTTGCAATGCCATTAAACCAGAGGAGGAGTCTACTTGGCTGCTCATTATCTGAACATGATGTTGTGTCCTTGGCTATAGATACATTATTCTTTGGTGTGGCTTTGGCTAAGGAAACTCACTTTGTCTGCACATGAAATGCTCACTCAGAAGCACACTCTCTCTAGACGTACTGCAAGGATAATTAAATATATATGAAAAAATATAGGCAAAAATATGTTACTGATAATACCTGGTATGGGAGATAAATTTCCCCCCACACACACACACACACAAAAAAGATTCTGGACTGGAGCACTGCCAAGCCCTGGCTCAGATTAAACCTTCACACAGATTTACAAATTAAGCCTTCTTTTTATTCCACTTATTCATGTAACTGCTTTGAAATACCAAGAAACTGTTTAGTTGGATTAAAACAACAGCTGTAAGAGGTCCTGATTATGAAGAATGCAAACAAATACAGAAGCAAGGATGCATGATATTGTCAAATAATGCAGTGAAAACATTTTGAAGTACTAGCATCTAATATCAAAATAAATAACTCTTATTTATGCAGGGACAAATCCTGGTGAATGGCAAACCTATAGAAGATGCAGACATTGCTGCAAAAAATGGCCGAATTTACACATTTTCTGGTGTTCTCATACCACCTTCCATAATCCCAATTCTGCCCCACAGATGTGATGAAGAGAGAATTGAGATTAAGATGGTAAGACTCTTCATAACAAAACAGTAAAAGGCAGTATCTAATAACTGCTCTAGCAGAGCTAGTCAATGGATGTTGTTGCACTCCATCTCCCATCAGCCCTAGGCAGCATAGCCAATGGAGAGGGATGATGGGAGTTGTAGTCCAGCAAATATATGGAGGGCACCATGTTGGCTACCCCTGATGTATAGAATTCCTTTGCACCTAATTCCCAGTCCATGCCAGCCCAACAGAGGGAGCTAATTGGCCTACATATTCCTTTCTGCAAACACAGGAGCCCTTTGTGATAATTGGAACTCACGTAAAAACCTACCGGTAATTCTACTTTGTGAGGCAAAACTGTACCTTCATAAACTATAATTGTTCCGTTTGTTTCAGGGTACCTGTGGAAAATGCCCAGCACTACACAGGAATAGTTGTCCAGAAAATTCAAAACCTGTTGTAAGTAAACTTATTATCTGTCCAATCACCAAATAAATTTATAAACAACAAAAGATTTCCTTCTACATGCATTTCGGTAAAATGTATTAACAGCATTTGTGTTATTATAAAAAGAATAAAAACAAGCAGCGTATTATGAATGCAATCTGCTCTCCAGCAAAATTAACATCATTGTTTGCTTTCCATAGAGCACAGTGTTGGTTATGGGTGGTTTGTTTTAATGTGTGGATATTTTTTTTAATACTCTAGGCTTTCACAAGGAATCGATGCATTTACCACGAACAGACCTTTCTCAGATATGGGTGTGCTAAATACTGCAATGTAACAAAAAAGGTGAGAGATGCAAATGACATTTCTGTTCTTAGCTTCCTATAAAACTGCTGATAGCACCAGCAACTACTTACTACTGTACAACAGTGGTCTACATGACATTTTGCCACAACTAATAGAACATCTTCAATTTTTTTGTATTCGCTTCTTGAAGACTTAGGTAATAAAGCACATAAAAACCCCCAGACATCATGCATACAAAAACATTCTGAGTATATACGGTATCTATTTTCACAAATGCGTCTAGTGAGTACAACAGCAGGACAGATCCAGGAGCCATTATGGAGCCATTAAGGAGACCCAAGAGCAGTAGCAAAAAGCATTAGGGAAGACCATAGCAAAGACTGTATCTCAGTTGTAGGGCATCTAGCTTGCATGCAGAATGACCCAGGTTCAATCCCCAACAGTTCCAGGTAGGGCTGTCCCTATTATTATTTAATTTTAATTTTAATTTTAATTTTAATTTTAATTTTAATTTTAATTTTTATTTTTATTTTTATTTTTATTTTTATTTTTATTTATTTTTATTTTTATTTTTATTTTTATTTTTATTTTTATTTTTATTTTTATTTTTATTTTTATTTATTTATTTATTTATACATACATACATACATACCCCGCCCATTTATACTTCCCCAGCCACTCTGGGCAGCTTCCAACAAAATATTAAAATACCGTAATGCATCAAACATTAAAAGCTTCCCTAAACAGGGCTGCCTTCAGATGTCTTAAACCTTGGAGAGCTGCTGCCAGTCAGTGTGGGCTGAGGTTGATGGACCATTGGCCTGGCACAGCAGCTGGCTGTGTTCCTATGCAGTAGGCAAGAGAAAGCTAATACAGCACAAGAAAGGTATAGCAGATATTACAAACAGTGCTACAACCTTCTTGTACTCTCAATGAATGCCCAGGCCTGTTCAAAGCTTGCCTGGAGCCCAGGGTGGCTGGGAGACACGGAGCATTCTTGGCATGACAGTGTGAATCTGGCAGGCCTCCGGTGGTGGCCCCCAGCTGGCTTAGTCCTCCAATGCCTGGGGCAAGTGTACCCAGCTCACACCTCCCCCAATCTGCATGGGCTTGCTCTTAAGAAATTTGTGTGCTGCTCCTTTTTCTTTTGTCATGAGGAAATGTTTGCTTATTTTGCAGGAGCCAAAGTGTTGCAAAGGATTCTTTGGCCCAGATTGCAGTCAGTGCCCTGGTGGCTTTTCCAATCCCTGCTCAGGAAATGGACAGGTAAAAGAAACAAATATTTTCAGTGTCAACCGGTCTCCATTTGCTTTGCTGAAGTCTAGTAAATAGGCATATGAAACCGTTTGGTTTTGTTGAGATGTCAGTTGACTTTGGCGTTTTTCAGCATACCTGCTTGATTCATGACAGGGTCAGTTTTCATGTAGGGCATGAGGTGTTGCATGAAAAAATGCCCACACCAAAAGGAAAACTGAATGCATAGTAGTGATGCTTCACCATCTGCATCATGCACCAAAGTAAATTTATATCACTTCATGTATCACAAGCTGAGGACCGTAAGTAAGCTCACATTCTTAGCATCATAGAATAGGCTATGTTGTGCACCCTGGACCACTGTTCAAAATGTCTAGCTTTTAAACCTCAGGTTAATGGAGTGAGGGGTTGGATCACACAGTGAGGGCTAATGGAGCACTGCCCCACCAACCTCACTTTGCCCCTAGTCAGACCCCATCTGTCTGCTTCTTACTAACAAATAGTCAGAGGCGTTGAAAGTAAAACAGCAGGGAACATTCAGTTTGTAAATTAAGCGATAATTCTGTTAGTGGTATAGTAAAAAACCAAGTGGGAGATGGGTGGAGGTGTTGCTTACCAACCAGGAAGAATGGCATGATGTTTGCTGAGGTAGCAAGTATTCTGATCGGCTATGTAACCCTGTGAGAGTTTCTCCTCTGTATGTTTGGTTGACTGTCTCCCTGCTATGTGTAAGGCATGAACTGAGAAATACAAAGCATCTCTGTTCCTTTCTTCTCAAATGATACACTGTTTTGTTTAGTTCTTATCAGTAGATTGCTTTTCTCTTTGGACTCCATCTGGGTGTTTAAAGTGGCTCTGGAAATGACAGAGGGAACTGGCACCTTGTAGGAAGGTGTAAGACACATTTTCCCAACAGAAATACCATTCTGATATATTTACATGTGAATTTCAATGTATAATTTCAAATATGTTTGTTCCACTTTGCAGTGTATGGATGGCATGAAAGGGAATGGAACTTGTGTTTGTGATAGGAAATTTGAAGGATCACATTGCCAGTTCTGTTCAAACCCAAACAAATATGGACCACACTGTGACAAAAGTAAGCACCGCAGTTTCTCTCTTCCCTGGATATTTAAAGCCTTAGTCAAATTTCATGGCAAAGAAAGCCTTTGACCTGAAGACAAGCACTTCTGAGTTCCACAAACTCCTGCCTGATGTGCTCCCTGTGCAGCTGAACTGAGAGGTCCTTAGTTCTTTGTGCCCAGGGGAAAGCATCAGTGAGGGGCCTGGCTCAGTTTCTATGGGCCTGGTACTGTGGGATCTTGTTCAGTGGGATCTTGCCTGCCAGCCTCTAGTTCACAGATAGGGATGAATGGATCTGTCATTTTCATTTCTCTCAGTTTCTCATTTTTCCAATCTTAGATTCAGTTGTCCGTTAAAAAAAAAAGATTCTCATGGCAATTCATCAGCATTTTAGTGTGATTTTCTTTTGTTAAACAAATTTTTTGTATGCAATTTTGCCTAATGTACACATTTTTGCAAACCAATTTTCCTTAATATAATACATTTTTGTCTGTTATATATGCATTTCATGCACGCTTTAGTATGTGCATTTTTGTACACATTACTTGGCTGGAAAACTGCATCACAAAGTTCAACGAAGTGTGAATTTTGAAGGGCACCTGAGTTTCAGTTTGCATGTGGTTTTAGAAAGTGTGGATTTGTAGATTTACCTTTAACTGTTAACAGTCTAATTTTTGCCCCATCACTGCCCATGATCACCAGCGTCAGAGCCAAGTCCAGGTACCCAGTCCAGTTTCTTAACTGATAACACAGTAGCCTCTGACTTGGTGTCTTGGTCACTCCTGGCATCTGGGGTCATGACAATTAGAATATTCTAACAGTCTCTTCTAATTTTATTTCATTGTTTATTGCTAAAAAAAAGAAAAATGGGAAAATGAAAGACCAGCTGAGATTTTATTTGCAACAACAGCACATATGTTACCTTTTTTAAATGGGCCTGATCTCTCTCTCTCTCTCTCTCTCTCTATATATATATATATTCCTCTCACTGACATTTATTTCCCCCATCCTTCCACAGAATGTATGTGTGTTTATGGTAAGTGTGACAACCAAATAGACAGTGATGGGATCTGCCTTGCTGGTTCATGCAAAAGTGGATATGCTGGAAAATTATGTGACACACAGGTGTTTCCATGCGGGACTTTTCTTCAGTTCTGCCATGCACACGCCGATTGCCAGTTTACCAATGGTGCTATGAGGTAGGTCCATTATACCGATCATTTTTATACCACTCGGGGAACTATAAGGAGTATGTGTCGGCACACATCTCCCCACCTGTCATCCTCTATGTGAGTGAATGTGGTGCATTCTGCATCTTCCTGGCCTCAACTGTCCCTGTTGGTTTGCCAATTCATTTTTATAAATGCTCTGAGTAAAACAAATTTGAATACCACCCGCCCCTTTCCAGTTGAACTACTTAAGATTTTTAACTGGAGAATCAATCAAGGGCCGTCACTGGTGACAGAACATGTGCTTCACACATACAGACAGGCCAGGATTCAAATGGAACCTACAGTTAAAGAATATTCGGCAGCAGTGGCAAAGCATTTGCCTTGCATGCAGAAAATACCAGGTTCAATCCCTGGCATAGCCAATCTGCAACTTTAGAGATACCTGAAGGAGCGTCTCCAACCCCATCGTTCAGCCCGGACACTGAGGTCCCACTCCGAGGGCCTTCTGGTGGTTCCCTCACTGCGAGAAGTGAGGTTACAGGGAGCCAGGCAGAGGGCCTTCTCGGTAGTGGCACCCTCCCTGTGGAACGCCCTCCCATCAGATGTCAAGGAAATAAACAACTACAGTGGTACCTCGGGTTACATACACTTCAGGTTACATACGCTTCAGGTTACAGACTCCGCTAACCCAGAAATAGTACCTCGGGTTAAGAACTTTGCTTCAGGATGAGAACAGAAATCGTTCTCCGGCGGCCCAGCAGCAGCAAGAGGCCCCATGAGCTAAAGTGGTGCTTCAGGTTAAGAACAGTTTCAGGTTAAGAACGGACCTCCGGAACGAATTAAGTACTTAACCTGAGGTACCACTGTATCTGACTTTTAGCAGACATCTGAAGTCAGCCTTGTTTAGGGAAGTTTTTAATGTTTGATGTTTTATCATGTTTTTAATATTCTGTTGGGAGCCGCCCAGAGTGGCTGGGGAAACCCAGCCAGATGGACAGGGTATTATTATTATTATTATTATTATTATTATTAATTATTAATTATTACCAGTATATTAGAGAGCCACTGTCTGTCAGCGTAGGCAATACTGAGCTAGATGGACCACTGCTCTGACTCAATATAAGGCAGCTTCCAGTGTTTCTAGGGTTAGGAAAGATCTCTGCCTGTGGTCATACAGATCTGCTGCCCGTTGTGATAGAAACATAATTTTGGCTTCGTTTTACAACTGTCACGACTATTAATTTCACATGCTTTGATGCAAATTTTAGCTGCATTTGTAAGCCAGGATACGAAGGAGATGGAATAATTTGCAGCGAAGTAGATCCTTGTGCTAATTTAATTCCACACAGCTGCAATGCTAATGTAAGTACAAAATTCCTTGGCATATCTTAACATATTTAAATTCTGAGTTTAATTATCCAAATTAAGAACATCTCTCATAAGTAAATGTCTTTCCCAGATAAACTGCTACCCAGTTGGTCCATTGACCAAACAGGTTTCATATTATGTTCTAAAAATAAATGTGCTAAATTGTAAGTGAAATGTTGATGAAGTCTTTGCATTTATCACTACAGAAATACAGTGGTGCCCCGCAAGACGAATGCCTCGCAAGACTTTTTGAGTCGTTCCGCAAGACGAATTTCCCTATGGGCTTGCTTCGCAAGATGAAATGTCTTGCGAGTTCTTGCGAGTTTGTTTCCTTTTTCTTAAAGCCGCTAAGCCGTTAATAGCCGCTAAGCCATTAATAGCCGCTAAGCCGCTAATAGCCGCTAAGCCGCTAATAGCTGTGCTTTGCAAGACGAAAAAACCGCAAGACGAAGAGACTAGCGGAACGGATTAATTTCGTCTTGTGAGGCACCACTGTAATTAGATTTAGGCCGCAGAAATTGTGGGTGAAATATTCACCTGTCCACATTGGTCTATATTACTAAAATAAACATGCAGAATCCTCCCCTGAACTCTGTCCTTCCCACATTACAATGCACAGGCTGTAACTCTGATATGTCCTATACCTGCAGGCAGAATGTGTTAAGACTGGCCCTGGGACCCATGAGTGTGTGTGCCAGCCAGGATGGACAGGAAATGGCAAAGACTGTTCAGAAATCAACAACTGCCTGTTGCCAAATTTTGGAGGCTGTCATAGTAATGCTACTTGCCTATATATAGGTCCTGGTCAGGTGAGTTAAAACTGCCTCTTCCTTAACTTCTGCACTGTGCGAATCTTCTGTAATCTTTCTCTATGTGGTAGCAACAGCAACGGCAGCCAATGAGCTCAATAGTTAATAAACTTGTTCTTGAGTTTTGCGGTAATAATGCAATCCATTGACATGCAGTTATTAGCTCGTTCATTAGCGCATATATTCAATGCCGTCCTGCCACTGTGGCCACCACTTCCTCCACCACCCCACCTGCCACTGCTGTTGCCACCGCTGCCTCCACTACTCACTCTGCTGCTGCCACCATGCCCCCTCCTGCATCTGGTGCTGACGGAGAAGCAGTGACACCATCGGCACCAGTTTCTGGCAAGATTGCACCTATCTGGAGGGAGATCTTGCACAGATCTCGCCCCAGATCGGGGCCAATGTTGGGTCCACTTCTCCAGCACTAGAGGAAGTGGTGGGGCAGGTGGGGCACCCGCAGGGTGCTGCCTCAGGCGCTTCTGCTACCTAAGGCAGAGGCCTCACCCTGCCTAATGGCTGGGTTGGCCCTGATATTTTTATTTTAGTGGAATCTCGGTTTTCAAACATAATCCATTCTGGAAGTCCGTTTGACTTCCAAAACATTCAAAAACCAAGGATCAAAGGGCTGCCAGCAAGTTCGATGGGGAAAATTGAGAAACACACCTCGGAAGCCGCTTGACTTCTGAGGCGTGTTCAAAAACAGAAACACCTCTGGGTTTTCAGCATTCACCTTCCAAAATGTTCTGCAGCCGAGATGTTCAAAAACCATGACTCATGGCTATTATTCTTCATTCTGATTCCCCAAGCTTCCGGTTGCCAAATTGTTTACTGAGCCTGTCTTTAACATCACATTTGTTAGGTTGTTAAAAGTAATCTTAAACCATCAAGTGTTTTTTAAACACACAATCCAGAAATCAACCAAGCCCATAGATTCATTGACAATAAATAATTTGCAAACACCATACTCAAGGGGACCAGGTGGATCTCTTGGGGAAGGATGTTCCAGAATTGGTGAGTTACTATGCCCTGATTCTCACATACCCACCAACCTGGCATCTGACAGTGGCCAAACAGAGACAAGGAGCTGCCCTGATTGCCTGAGTGCACAGAAAGCTCACGGGGGATGTGGTGGTTGTTTAGGTACCCTGGTTCTAAACTGTCTAGGATTTTAAAGATGATGCCCAGAGTTGACTTCAAGCATCATCTACTGAACAGGCACTATTGCACTTTATGTTAGGTTAGGTTATTTATTAAATTTTTATCCCATCCTTCCACCCAAAGGAGCCTAGCATGGCTTCATTTTAAACTTTTATTGACAGAGGTTGCATAGGAGTGAACAGTTCAAGTGAATAATTTTATTTCATATTCCCCCTGCAATACAGAATGATTGTGAATGTAAGGAGGGATTTCGAGGAAATGGATATGAATGTGAACTGATAAACTCTTGTTCAGAACAAAATGGAAAGTGCCATCCACTGGTGAGTAATTCACTTTACAAAATCTTCCAAGCTCTGCAAAGGTTTTTATAATAAAGATATACTAAAATAAGCATTATATTATTTTTCAGAGAATCACTAACATTTTACTCTCAATGGGTCTAACTTTGAGGCTCTCTAGTCCTTACAACTTAATTAAATTTTGTGTTTTAGCATCAGTATAGTAGATTTTGGGATGCTAATTATTGTCAAACAATTCACTCTCAGCTCCAGCCGATTAGTAATACGGTGCTGTATCCTCAAGAACACACTTACTGTGTCCTGTGGGATCACAGTAATGAGGCTGCCAGTGGCTGTCACTTTAACCCTGGAGAACTTATATTAGTAAATTTTACACCTTAATTGAAATTATGCACCAGTAGTAGATAGGTAGCCGTGTTGGTCTGCCATAGTCAAAATAAAAAAATTCCTTCCAGTAGCACCTTAAAGACCAACTAAGTTAGTTCTTGGTATGAGCTTTCGTGTGCATGCACACTTCTTCAGATACACTGAAACAGAAGTTGCCAGATCCTTCTATATAGTGAGAAGGTGGGGAGGGGTGTTACTCAGAAGGGTGGTGGGAATGGGAGATAGGCAGATAGCTGAGAGAGCCTCTTGACGACTCTTAACGACTGTAATAGGTCTTACAGGAAAAGGCAAGGGGTGGGAAGGTGAGAAATGGTTTAGTTATGTATAGTGAGATAAGAATCCAATGTCTTTGTTCAGCCCAGGTCTTTTCATGGTTTTAAGTTTGGTGATGAGTTGTAATTCAGCAGCTTCTCTTTCCAGTCTATTTCTGAAATTCCCAGGGATGATGGGAGTTGTAGTCCAGCAACTTAGGTAGGGCCACAGATTCCCCACCACTGGTTTAGAGTAAAAATTTCACAACCAACAATGCACTCTGTTGAAGGCCTCATTGCTCCTCATTCTTTTTAGAGAGGCATACTTTTTCAAGCAAACAGGTAGTCATTCTACACCTGCCATTTAACATGGTAGATTCATATCTCAGTGTGCCCACCTCTTACATGACTGACAAATAGCCTCTTCAGATTGAGAATAAGCCTCATGTGATACAACGGTGCTGAACAGGGAAAGGGGAGAAAGTCAAGTCAGTTTGCATTTAAAGTCAAACCTATCACATTTGCATGTTCCAGAGAACAGAAACAAGGAACCCTTCAACATTTACAAAATTCAGATATTTTACAATGCCTATGTTTACAAAAGTGCACACACATATATAGGGGTAAAATGTGCATTAAATGGGAATAGAAATGTGCATATTAATGAAAATATCATACAAGAATGCATTGTATTAGGGAAAATGCTTACCAAAATGTAACATTAGTCAAAACTACATACAAACATATGTTTATTAGGAGAAATTTGCATTAAAATGCTGAAGGATGAGGATTTAAAGAAAACTAAATTTCAAATTGCTTCAAAAATGTGGAGAACTGAATTTAAGACTGGAAAAATAAGCAACGGAGAGAACAGAAGCTGACAGATCTTTCCATCTTTAATGCTGAACTTGCACTGGAGAGACTTGGGATCAATTTAGGACTAACAAATTCTCCATGGTTTGATATCAGATTGGGTTTGGTCAAAGCAAGCTATATTCTAAACAAAACATTCAGGAGCATGATGTGGTCTAGATGCCTCCTGCCAACTCTGCAAACCACACAAGTCCTTGAACTCTGCCTCACCACCTCCCCTTCTTATTTATCAAGTGGCAATAGAAAAGTCTCACTTAAAATTTATCTGACAGGTCACCTCCCTCTCTGGCACTTTGTACAGAGGTATTACCAATATAGGATGAATGCCACATTTGCAGTAGCCCTAAATTAACAACTGTTATCCAAAGAGCAGGGCAAACAAATAATTCACTGAGTACTTCTGTGCAGACACTGTTGAGACAAAACAGAACAGTGGCTTTCAAAACAGAGGCTGATTATTCCTCCCCTCCCAATCTTATAATAGAGCTCTAAGCATTAGCTGAATAATTCTTGCAACTAACACCTTAATTAGTGTATTTGAATTAAAAGGATTTACTTTACAGTGGCTTTGCTTCCCATGTAGATAACTGTACACTTGATGTTGATTAGTTGATTTCACTGGCACTTAAGCAAAGGTCACCTCTAAATATCTTTTTTTTAGTATTGATCTTGATTTTCTTGCACAAAGCTTATGCAGAGGTTATGTTTACTGAACATTTGTTCCAACTTGTTTGTGGCCAGTTACACAACAATGAACATTAGTTTGCATTTATTCTGATTTGTTTGTTGGGTGTTGGTCTTCCTGGTATTAATTTGTTTGTCACACACTTTTCAATGCATTTCCTCATCACTTTCCAAACTGCAAAATGCCAGGTTCTTCTTTAAAGTGAATCTGTTGCACTAGAGTGACAGAATTGTTTAGCCCACTGTAACAATGCAAAACTAAAGTTCCAGTATGCACTTGAATCCTTCCTGCAAAACAGTCTGGAAACACCCGAAAGTATACTTTTAAGTATTTGTTCAGAAGAAATGCATTCGGGAATTAGGGCCCCACCAGTTATGTAAGCGCACAAACCTTTCATGCTGCAAAACCATATTGCATTGGGAAGAATACACAGGTGGCTAGGTGTTTGATTATTTTTTCCCTGTTCTAACAGGCTGTTTGTCAGTTCACATCTTCTGGAGTCTGGGAATGTGTGTGTACGAAGGGCTATGAGGGAGACGGCAGCATATGCTATGGAAATGCAGCGGAGGTGCGTAGGAATCTAACACTTGCCTAAATGATTATGACCAATATCTCAGCTTCTACATTACAAATGTCACCATGTAACAGAGGCACCTGGCACAAATACCCCTTCTTAGAGGAAGTTTATACGCACTGTTTTTATGCTTTATTTGCCAGGAAACAGTATCATGTCAATTAATGGGCAAGGTGATATAATTAAATAAAATTGCCTTTATCATAGCTAAAGTACATGCAATACATCCTAAAAATGAATACAACCAGCACCACAATAGGTATAGCTGTTTTCAATAACTACCATGTTAACTCACATATACAGTGGTACCCCGCAAGACGAATGCCTCGCTAAACGAAAAACCCGCAAGACGAAAGGGTTTTCCGATTTTTAGAGGCTTCGCAAGACGAATTTCCCTATGGGCTTGCTTCGCAAGACGAAAGCCCATAGGGAAATCTCCTGGGACAGCGGGGAAGCGCAGCGCACCTTCTCCTCTGTTCCCAGACCTGTCCTGAAGGCTTGTGGTGGGAGGTCCGGGAACAGAGGAGAAGGCGCGCAGCGCTTCGCCTCTGTTCCCGGGACTTGCGTGGGAGGAGGGTTTTTCCTCCCCACTGCCAACATTCAGAACAGCATTCTGAATGTTGGCGGTGGGGAGGAAAGCCCTCCTCCCACCGCAAGCCTTCAGGACAGGTCCGGGAACAGAGGGGAAGGCGCGCAGCGCTTCTCCTCTGTTCCCGGACCTGTTTTGAAGACTTGCGGTGGGAGGAAGGTTTTCCTCCCCACCACCAACATTCAGAAGGCTGTTCTGAAGGCTGGCGGTGGGAAGAAAAGCCCTTCTCCCCCGCCAGCCTTCAGAAGAGTTCCCGGAGGGCTGCCTAGGCTGCGGATAGCAGCATGCTGCCCCGCGCAAGGGGCGCTCTTAAGCAGAGCGCCCCTCGCGCGGGGCAGACATTCGCAGCTTGGGGAGCCCTGCAGGAGTTCCCCGCAGGGCTCTCCAAGCTGCGGATAGCAGCCTGCTGCCCCGCACAAGGGGCGCTGTTAAGCAGAGCGCCCTTCGCGCGGGGCAGACATTCGCAGCTTGGGGAGCCCTGCAGGACTTCCCCGCAGGGCTCTCCAAGCTACAGATAGCAGCCTGCTGCCCCTATCCGCAGCTTGTGGATAGCAGCCTGCTACCCCTATCCGCAGCTTGCAGAGCCCTGCGGGGAAGTCCTGCAGGGCTCCCCAAGCTGTGAATGTCTGCCCCGCGCGAGGGGCGCTCTGCTAAAGAGCGCCCCTCGTGCGGGGCAGCAGGCTGCTATCCGCAGCTTGGAGAGCCCTGCGGGGAAGTCCTGCAGGGCTCCCCAAGCTGCGAATGTCTGCCCCACGCGAGGGGCGCTCTGCTAAAGAGCGCCCCTCGTGCGGGGCAGCAGGCTGCTATCCGCAGCTTGCAGAGCCCTGCGGGGAAGTCCTGCAGGGCTCCCCAAGCTGCGAGTGTCTGCCCCACGCGAGGGGCGCTCTGCTTAAGAGCGCCCCTCGTGCGGGGCAGCAGGCTGCTATCCGCAGCTTGCAGAGCCCTGCGGGGAAGTCCTGCAGGGCTCCCCAAGCTGTGAATGTCTGCCCTGCGCGAGGGGCGCTCTGCTAAAGAGCGCCCCTCGTGCGGGGCAGCAGGCTGCTATCCGCAGCTTGGAGAGCCCTGCGGGGAAGTCCTGCAGGGCTCCCCAAGCTGCAGGTGTCTGCCCCGCACAAGGGGCGCTCTGCTTAAGAGCGCCCCTTGTGTGGGGCAGCAGGCTGCTATCCGCAGCTTGGAGAGCCCTGCGGGGAAGTCCTGCAGGGCACCCCAAGCTGCAGATGTCTGCCTCGCACCGGGCAGCAGGCTGCTTTCCGCAGCCTAGGCATCCCTCCGGGAACTCTTCTGAAGCCTGGCGGCGGGAGAAGGGCTTTTCTTCCCACCGCCAGCCTTCAGAAGGCTGTTCTGAAGGCTGGCGGTGGGGAGAAAAGTCCTTCTCCCCCCGCCAGCCTTCAGAAGAGGTCGGGGGACAGACTGTCCCTGGACCTGGTCTGAAGGCGGTCTCCATAGGAACGCATTAATTGATTTTCAATGCATTCCTATGGGAAACCGTGCTTCGCAAGACGAAAAACTCGCAAGAAGAAAAAACTTGCGGAACGAATTAATTTCGTCTTGCGAGGCACCACTGTACATAAAATCTGGGGGAAGAACTGCAAAAGCAAATTTACAGTACCAATGAGGTTCCAAGTGCCATCACTTGGAACAAGTAATGGGTATGGCTCAGGTTAATTCACAGCAACTGTTAACTATAGAAAAGCATATTGCAGATGAAGCATTATCGATATACCAGCTGTCATCTTACATCTTCATACAAATGAGATGCAAAATATTCCATTGTTGCAGAACAGGAGATGTCAGGGACTTCAAACTGAGACCATGTGCTTGGAAAGCATGGGCTCATCCACTAAGCTGTGGGCCATCTGTACATGTCGTTTATCTTTCTTTCTCTCTCTGCTCAGGAATTGTCTTCTCTGTCGGAAGCAGCTGGATTTAATGAGTGGGTTGGTGTGAGTACCTCTTCTAAAAATATATTGAAAGACATGACCAGAGCAATTCCTGTGGAGGGTGGGCGGGGAGAGAATCTGTGGCGCAGCTGCTGCCACTTCCTATACCCTAGTGGCATGAGATGCAGTCAGGACCATAGCTGTCAACTTTTCCCTTTTCTTGCGAGGAATCCTATTCGGAATAAGAGAACTTCCCTTTTAAAAAAGGGAAACGTTGTCAGCTATGGTCAGGACAGGAGGGGGTCACTTCACACACCCCTCCCCCGGACAAACATTAATTTCCCCATTTGGCCCTTATTAACACCAGTGGGAGGGAAGTTAACTATGCCATCTGTAGGGCCATGCCAGGGAAACAAGGAGACTTTGCATCTTAGAGATACAAATGTAGTCCTCCCATTACGTGTAGTACATTTGCATCAGCAGGGCTTTCCTCAGTGCTGTCCTACCGATGGGACAGCAATTATGCACATTTCAAAGACCCCTCAGCCAGCCTCTGGGTTGCAACGTGTTTGTTTGCTCATGAACAAAGGAAGAGCCTTATGGCTCAGGCCAAAAGCCCATCTAGTTCAGCATCCTGTTCTCAGGGTGTCCAAGCAGATGCCAATGGGAAGCCTGAAATCAGGACTTGAGCACCACAGCCCTCTCCCCACTTGTGGTTCCTAGCTGCTGGTTTTCAGAGGCCTGCTGCCTCAGACAGTGGAGGTAGATCATTGCCACAATGGCTAGCTTAGTAGCGACCGATAGCCTTGTTTTCCATGAATCTTGTTTAATCCTCTTTAGAAGCCTTCCAAGTTGGTGGCCAACCAACTTTTTGTGGGAGTGAAGGAGCTCTTCCTTTTGCCTGTCCTTTTGATTCTTCCAACATCCAGCTTAACTGGATGTCTGAGTTCTAGTATCATAAGAGAGGGAGAAAAATGTATTTCTGCTTTCTCCACACACCATGCATAATTTTATACGCCTCGATCACGTCCCTTCTTACCTTTTTCAAAATTAAAACAAAAAACCAGCATTCCTCATAGGGAATTTACTCTATCCCCACAGATGATTTTGCTTGCCCTTTTCTGAACCTGATAACTAGACTCCTTTTCAGAAGATGAAGTCCTTCCACTGTTGGCAACAGCCAAAGACTGATGCTGGTCTACAGAAGAGCTTACAATATTAACAAATTAATGGCAATGTGCTTTGTCTTGTGATTTAGGCAGCTGCAGTGAAGACATTACTGGCAAATGCAGCAAATCTAACCCTCCTTGTGCCTTCTCAGCAAGCAATTCAGAACATGGACCAAGAGGAGAGAAATTTCTGGATGTCAAAAAACAACATCCAAACTCTAATAAAGTATGTCAAACATTTTTTCACCCTGGCCATTCCATTTAAATGCTTTTATAAAGTACTTTATCCTTTACCGGAATTGTCTTCTTAATTATTGTGATAGCCTTCTGTACCAAGGGGCATGATCAGAGCCGAGGTTTACACATTAAGAGCTAGTGCTAAAAAAAATTAACTCACTTAAGAAAACTAGGTAAAATACCCACAACCCCTTCTGTACCAGTCTTCCAGCCCCTAATACTTGTCCTGCATCCTGTGATTTTTTTGTGGCTGGAGCAAGGGCCTCCTTCATCCAATGAGTTTTCACTGGTGTCTTGATTTGAATCCAGGGCACAACTCCTTCTACATTCATAATGACAATGCAACTGCCATATATCCACTGGTTATGCAATAGCTGCTCCATCTACTCCACAATCAGAGAAGTGATTCTGGTTTCCAATGCTGAAATAAACACAGCAGCTATCTTCTACACAACTATGAAAGTTGGAGGAGTATTGTTCAGCTTTGCATGTTAGCCACCTGACTGAATAGCAATCTATATATTGACAGCAATGGCAAGGAAGCCACTCACCTGCATTGTTTATACCAGGGATGCGGCCTTGCTGATGCAGTTGGACTCCATTTCCCATCAGCCCCAGCCAATGTAGCCAATAGAGTTACTGAACTCCCAACGGCATGTGGAGGACCAGCAGATTCTCCATCACTCAGGTGGCATGGAGGAAGATTAGGAACTATGTAATTGGTCCCTCCCAAATAGTTCCAGGAAACAAATTGCCAGCAGCTGTGTAGGAAAGGGAAGCACCTCCTAACCTATTAACATATTAACTGCTCCTGGTTCAAATGGTGTTTGAAAGAGAATTGGGTTTCTGTTGTAGGAAAATCTGAGCAGCCATAACTTTCATGTCACTTGAACCTAACTTGCATTTCTGTTAGGCACCATGTATTACAGGGAGCATACACAGTTTCTGACCTCCAAACCTTGTCGTCATCCAATGGGCTGGCAACATCTCTGCTTGGAAACTTCCTGGCTTTGTCCAAAGAAAATGGAGTAAGTTCACCTGTACTCTCACTCACAGGCTGTTCTTATGTGTGCCAAGAGAAATGTGCTAATCAGATATCATCTTGTCTTTGAATATGCCCCTGTTTTGAGCAAGGGAGTAAGAACTCGGTAGTATGGGCCTCAGACACTATGAGTGTGATTTTTATCTAGTGGTAGGTATGGAAGGGGCTGTTAGTTCCTGTTCTCTGTTTCTCATTTTTCCAGTCTGAATTTCAGTTCTCCACATTTCTGCAGCAATCTGCTTTTTTAAAAAAGGAAAAAAGAATCTTCATTGAAGAATTTCAATGTTAATTTCCCCCAATAAACACATTTTTGTATGTAATTCTGACTAGTCACACGTTTTTGCAGGCAATTTCTCCAAGTACAATGCATTTCTGCGCGGTATTTTCACTATGTGTATTCATCTGAATGCACACTTTCCCCTAATATGTGAATGTTTGTAAACACTAATTGGAGAACTACATCACAAAAATTGGAGACATGAGAATTTCAAATGTGTTTCAGCTGTCATATTGTTTTGGAAAATGCTTGGCAAAGACTCTGGGGGTGGGGCATAAATCAGGGGAGTCTTCCAAGAGCCTCACAGAGAGACCTGGAAGGCTGCATTTGGCTTTTGGGCCTGAGAGATCACAGGTCCTAAGCCAGCTGTGATTTGAAACCTGGTAGTTTTATTTACATAAATGGTTCCCCCCCACCCACCCTTGCTTTCCAGAATTTTTCTGTTGATGGAGCCAACATCGTAGCAGGTGATATTGCAGCAACAAATGGGATTATACATGTAATTGATAAGGTATTTGCTTCCTTATTATTAATAGTTAGGAAACTGAGGTAAAAAAAATACTAAATGTTTAAAATATTGAGTTGGTGTTTTCCCCCCTCCCTCCCTCCCTCTAGATTGGCCACTTAACATCATGTAAAACAGAAAAAAATACAGTTTCTCAAAGTTATTTTCTTTTTATATTGTTGATATTGTTTTAAATGCTTTGTGCTACTGTGCCTGCTGTTTAAAATTGGCCTTGTGTTTTTGTTTGCAGGTTCTGACACCCCTTCGGGGAGTCAGTGGCACATTGCCCAAACTGCTTGCCCGCTTAGAACAGATGCCAGATTACTCCATTTTCAGGGGTTACGTTATTGTAAGTCTTCGTGCCTTTTTGAGAAGTGCCATGCATTATTGCATGTATCCATGCTTTTATTTGAACTGCCATGCAGATAATAGGTAACAGTCCATTTTTTAAAAAACAACGCATTTCTCTCTTTACAACAGCAATATAATCTGGCAAGTGAAATAGAAGCTGCTACCACTTATACCATTTTTGCCCCAAGCAACAGTGCCATTGAAACCTACCTCAAGAACAAACAGTTAACCTCCCTGGTATGTATTGGTTTCCAAACTTTTTATCAGGGCATATTTGCAACCGTTTCTCTTGCTGCGTGGTTGGTGCTTTAAGAAAAAACTAAAAATGCAAAAAGGCTGCTCACTTAAAGGAAGTGCTGTGGTGTGATATACAACATTCTTCTATGTCAGGCACTCCCAAACTCGGCCCTCCCGATATTTTGGGACTACAACTCCCATCATCCCTAGCTAACAGGACAAGTGGTCAGGGATGATGGGAATTGTAGTCCCAAAACATTTACGGGCGGAGTTTGGGGATGCCTGTTCTATGTGAACCTTTGCTGATTCTTCTACACTTTTAGCTCTGCATAGCAGGGGCTGTGAGCAGAGCCTGCCTTATGCCATTGTTATTATTATTATTATTATTATTATTATTATTATTATTATTATTATTTATTATCCATTGTGTGCACACTCATTCCCCTAGTGCAGATGGTCAAATGGGGTTTGTAGGTTTAAAAAGCAGAATGAAGCCCTACAAATTTAATTTACCATACAATGATGGGATACACATTCATACCATGCGAAATGATACCTGTTTCATGCCACTGTTAATAATTTAAATAATAGTAATTTTTTATTTATACCCCGCCCATCTGGCTGGGTTTCCCCAGCCACTCTGGGCAGCTTGCGACATATTTTAAAACATCAAGCATTAATAACCTCCCAATACAGGGCTGACTTCAGATGTCTTCTAAAAGTCAGATAGTTGTTTATTTCCTTGACATCTAAAGGGGGGATAAAATAAAAAAATTCCTTCCAGTAGCACCTTAAAGACCAACTAAGTTAGTTCTTCGTATGAGCTTTCGTGTGCATGCACACTTCTTCAGATACACTGAAACAGAAGTTGCCAGATCCTTCTATATAGTGAGAAGGTGGGGAGGGGTATTAGAAGGGTGGTGGGAATGGGAGATTGGCAGATAGCTGAGATGAGCCTGTTGACGACTCTTAACGATCCAGATCGATCTAAAGGGGGGGGCATTCCACAGGGAGAGTGCCACTACCGAAAAGGCCCTCTGCCTGGTTCCCTGTAACTTTGCTTCCCTCAGTGAGGGAACCAGCAGAAAACTCTTGGAGGAGGACCTCAGTGTCCAGGCTGAATGATGGGGGTGGAGATGCTTCTTCAGGTATACAGGACGGGGCCGTTTAGGGCTTTAAAGGTCAGCACCAACACTTTGAATTGTGCTCGGAAACATACTGGGAGCCAGAGAAGATCCTTTAGGACCAGTGTTATATGTCCCGGCAGCCACTCTCTAAAACATATATTGTCTGGCTCCAACCTACAGCTAATTGATAATAAAATCCTTTGTCTACTGGTTGCTGCTGGCATCTGTTTTTGTCACAGAAAGCTTGGAAGTCCACACCTTGCTCAAGTATGTAACATAAATTATCAATTTAATCTGCAGGATGAAAACCAGATCCGATACCATGTTATTTTAGAAGAGAAGCTGCTGAAGAATGATATGCATAATGGGATGTTCAAGGAAACCATGCTTGGATTGTCCTTTAGAGTGGGATTCATCATTCATGATGGCCAGGTACTTTGTATAAACCTTGTTGATAATTATGTTGGCTTTTGGAACTGCCTGCTTATCTGAATACCTCATCCGGGAAAAGATTTACATCTGGGTAACTGAATGGAGGGAAAGCTTCATTGCTTTCAATGATCTGGATCATAAGTTTACATTAGTGAGGCTTACTCATTGGTATAATGGGACTGTATTTACATCCCTAGCTAATGAGGCCATTCACCATATGTAAACATTACTCATATGCATTAAGTGCTGAGCTAAGAACTTGAGTTAAAGTTCAGAAATTGGGATTAAGAGCAAATGAATCAACATTAACTTCTGGCATTGACTAGCAACTGTTTTAAAGTCCCTGTTGTTGCAATTATGAAGCTGCATTTCCCAAACTTGGGTCTCCAGCTGTTTGGGGGCTACAGTTCCCATCATGCCCAACTACTGGTCCTGCTGGTTAGAGGAGACCCAAGTTTGGGAAACTCTGGTCGATAAATGCCTTCTTAAAGTGAAAAGAATGCTTTAGTATGTTTATTCAAGCTACTTACAATTTTCCTTTGCTTTATTCAGTTGTACAAATCAGAATTGGCCATTTAGGCTGCAATTCTATATAAACTTACTGGGGAACGCAATTGGGGTTACTTCTGAGTAGGCAGGTATAGGATTGCATTGCTTAGTTTTGAGAAAGAAATAATGGGAAAGGAGCAATGGTAAGAGTGAAATCAATAGCAGCAGGTGTGTTCAGCTGCTGTCACTCACCTGTCCTTTCATCAGTCACATCGCTGCCACTTTCCAGGAGGTAAGTGCCCCCTCACTGTATTTCCCAGTGAGCAGCAGCAGCAGCGACGTAACCAACTGGAGGTCAGGAGACCAGTGGCACCCCAATCTGGCATCTGCTGCTGAGTAGTATGGATAGTCCAAACAGTTGCACACCCACAGCCAGCCAGTGTAGATTGATGTACAGTGATATGCACACAACTAGAGTCATATGTTTATAGATAACCGAGTTGGAAGGCCTTTGGGAAATAAGATGAATTGGGTTCATAGGAAGCTGCCTTATACGAGTTAGACAATTTGTCCATCTAGCTCAGTATTTTCCACAGTGACTGGCAACGGCTGTCCAGATTTCAGACAAGGGTCTCTTCCAGCCCTATTTGGAGATGTTGCAGACTGGTCCTAGGGTCGTCTGCATGCTCTCACTGAGCTGCAGCCCTTAATGTGCAACGTGAGACCTTTTTCAACTGCATGCTTCAAATTCAATTCTTTCCTCTGCAGTGCCTTTTATTACACTTACTGGAATAGCAAGATAATATTTGCTGTGTAAAAGTTAATGCAACAAATGATCCTTTAAGTAGGTCCGCCTGGTGTGTACTAAACTGATAACCTATTGTGTGCAGCTCTACATAAATGAGGCGCCCTTAAGTTACCCAAATGTTGCAACTGATAAAGGAATAATTCATGGACTGGAAAGGGTAATGGAAATCCAGAAGAACAGATGTGATAGCAACAATACTGTGGTAGTACCTGTAAGTGCCTTTCTGTGTATATATTATGTGTGTTTGTGTACGTTATAAACGTTTATATACATTAGATGTGTTTTCATTTCTTTAAAGAAAAATAATTAATATATAGAACATATCTTTATTTAGTGAGTCCTCCAGGAAAATAAGTCTTCGCTTTGCAGTTTGGTAGAATGCAATATAGGGCAATACGGTCCATTAACATACATTGACTAATTTAACCCTACAATCTTTGATCTGATTTTATACAGCTTTAGTGATCTGACAAGTAGAAGTATCTATGGTACTATGTGAAGCTGGCTTTTGCTAAATCAGGCCATTGATCAATCCATCCCAGGGTTTGTCCAAAGATCTTCCCTACTTTCCCCCTATTTCTACTGGATGTAGGAGATGCAAGCAAGGAAAGCAAGCATAGATACTTGCTTTTACTAGTAGTTGTGGCTGTTGCAGCAGGGTTTGAACATAGAGGCTGCTTTCAACATAAACACAAGATGGCATACAAAACACGTTTGCCCCCTTCAAGCTTGCAAGTTAAAAGTCAAGCTAGTATAGTTACTTGCAAGTAGGGTCTCTAGTTTGCCATTTCAAACTACTTGCACGTGAATCAGTCAATGAGTCAATTTCATTGCAAATAAACTCCCAAGCTTGCAGCTCTTTGTTTAAATATATTTGCTGTGACATTTTTATTCCACCCTTTTTTGCAAGGTGCTCAGGGCAGCTTATATTACTCCTGCCTCCCTAGTTTATCCTCAGAACAGCCCTGTGAGGAATATTAGGTTCATAGGCAGTGCACCAGGTGAGTTTTATGGCCTATCAAGGATTGAAATGGCACATTCGGTCTCTCGGTATCCTTCATTTTCCCTCTGCTGGTTTTTGCACAAATGGTCAATGGTTAGAGATGAATAAATTAAATGGTGTCAGTCTACCATTGTTAAAACATGCAACATGTAACTGTAGGGAACAATTGTGGGAGGCACTAATGAAACTGGGGGGAAATTGTCAGTGTGCACCCAAGGGTTCATTTGGATAAAAATAGATGGTGCCAAACCTCTGCACACTTAAGGCATTTGTGACATGTGCAAAGGCCTGCACAAGTATATATCATGGTCCCTTCCTCTGAAAATATATGTTTGCTTTGTTTTCAAGGGAAAGTGTTTGTCGTGCTTGGCCGTACCTAGCTGTCCTATTGGAACTACACCACTGGTAAATATTTTAGAATTAAATTGCTATAAATAAGTAGTAAGGAACTTAAGGTCCTCCAGATGTTGGTGGATTACAATCAGCAGTGGATGACGGCACTTGCCTGACCTCCCATCACTGTTGCCACTACGGCTTCCCTAAAGAGAGATGAGTGGTGGTGAGATTAGCACAGCGCAAATGCAGTGGCAAAGCCAATCTGGCACTTGACCTTGCTGCCACCTCACCCCTCTCCCTCACTGTAAGCCACAATCAGTGACAGGACATCAGCTGAGTGCCCCCACTGCACGAACTGTTACTGCCTACAACACTTGTGGCCTTGTTGATTCGTTCATGCTAGGACTAACAGGAATCTGGCAGCATATAGAGGGTACAGATTCCCTACCCCTGCTGTGCGTGTATGTGGGGGTCTACTCCTGAGTATGCCCAGTACAGGATATAACCCATAGAAGACAATCCACCCCCTCCTGCGGCTGCAGAATCCATAGGACATAATAAACAAACTTCATTGTGACCTCTGAATTTACAGGGGGAGCTGGATTTTCTCCGAAGTTTCTAAACTTTGTATATTTATTCAGTTCAAGAGAATAATTCATTTGTCAGTGCCTTATTGTGAGTGAGGTTATTTTGCCTATTTGTGCTAATTGACTGTAAATTTTGAATAGGATTTGGGCATGTTCAATTAGCGTTTTCCATTGAAAAATATTTCAGGGATATTCATTAGCTGAATTTGATGCAATGTTTTAAGTGTAAAACTGTCCACTTCTTTTGTACAGAAATACAAGAAAGTGAGCTGCTTGTATCTCCATTCTGAAAGATTCTCCCTTCGCTACGGATGCCAGCCAAAATGCAGTAAAAGCACAATTGTGGGTATTCTTTACCATCCAAAGCATATCTGTTATACTATCATGACACTGATAGAATATAAGGGGGTTGAGGTGTGGGAGAGAAACAGAACATTGAGAACTGACTGTCGTATCTGTAGGGAGAAATTGTTTTATTAAAGTGATTTCTTAGCAACATGGTCCTTTCAAAGAAGCTTGGTATGAAAAACAAAAACCAAAGACAAAGTGCCATAGGGTAGCCACTGTGAAACCCTCCAAGGGTTGTTGAAAAAATAATATCCAACAATATCTGCAGGGCATCATATTGGCTGCTTGTGCCATAAAGCAACAACATCACCAATCCAATAATAAAAACCACATACAAATTAGACATCTTACAAATCTGAAAGTCACCAGAGCTGCAAAAAACAAACAAATATGTATCATAATCAAAGCTAGCCTGCACCATCAGATTAACAATAAGAATTAAGGTTGTTTGGCTGCCTAACCAAAGGGGGGAGAGTTGTTATGTCGTGCCTAAAAGAAAATAGAAAATGGAACTAAACTTATCTCTTTGGGAAGGGAGTTCCATAGGCTAGGGGCCACCACTGAAAAGGCCCTGTCTCGTATTCCAACCTGTCTCGTATTACCCACTTGTGGGTCTGTGAGGAGGGCCTCTGTGGCTGATCTTAGACTGTAGCACACAATAAATAAGGCAGCTCAAGAGTTCCTGCCTTAATTCATAGTCCTTTTATGGCACCTCTTCTCTTTTATTCTCTTATATGCAATTGCATTCGCCTTACCTTGTTTGTTCCTTTTTCAGACCAGGGAGTGTTGTGCGGGCTTCTATGGCCCTCAGTGCGAGCCTTGTCCAGGACTGGCTGGAAACACTTGCTTTGGAAATGGGATTTGCTTAGATGGCCTCAATGGCAATGGTACTTGTGAGTGTGAAGCAGGATTCGAGGGAGTAGCCTGTGAAAAATGTATCAAGGGCAAATATGGCACCGGCTGTGATCAAGGTACTTCAGGTTTCAGACCACTGAGACAACTAGTTATGTTGCTTGCCTCTCTTTGACTTGGAATAGACACATTTAGGTCCGTTTTGTTGTTGTTCCAAGAACCATGTCACAAAATTCAAAAGTACTATAAAATCCGAGTGATCATTACATTCTAAGCTGCATGTTAGCCTGGGGACTTCAGATCAGGTCACTTTGCATCAGAGTCCACTGAAATGCAAAAAATGGACCTGTGTAACTGGCCATAATGCAAGCCTCTGTGGTTCTTCAAAGCTTACTGTGGCAGCCCTTGATCACACAAATCTTAATGTGGTACACTTGAGGTACTATATTGGTACAGTAGTGTTTTCTGCTTTATGGGAAAGGCTCTTGCATTTGCAAAATATAATATATGAGCCATGCTTTAAGTCAAATAAGCCCGTTTGAGTATGTTAAGGCAAGAAAGGAAGTCGGAATAATACGTTAAGACAGACCTCCCTTCATAGTCCAGTTGTTGTTACTGCTGGGGCAGTCCTTACAACATCACCTCTCTGCACTTAGAGTGTCCTTGCATCCATGGGAAATGCAACGATGATATTAAAGGCGATGGCTCTTGCGAATGCGATGTTGGCTGGAGAGGTGTGAAATGCGACGAAGGTAAGTGTGATTGCTCTCCATCACTCTGAGCTACCATTTGAGGCTTCAGATTTAAAACTCAGAGCTCAAGGCAGTGAAGGCACCATCACTGAAGCTGCACAGGTTCACTTTTCTTTCAGACCAGCTGAATGTGAACCTGAAATTAGGCCTTCACTCTTTCTGGTCCCATTGTCTGCAGTTCATCAAAATTCCTTCCAAGACACTGTCTGCAAGTTTAGACCTTCAGCTCTCTCAGTGCTTTAGTCCTCTGGTTGAGTAGATAATTTTTGTTTTCGGGGGTTTTTAATGAAATATACACTGTCCTTAAAAACTCAGTGCAGTTCTGAGAAAGAGCATGGCATGTGTTCTGAATTGATCTGTGCATCAGCCATTCTGCAAGCATAGATAAACTCTTTGATGAGCAGGGTAAATTGCGATTGTATACTGTTGACTAACAAAGTAATTTTACTCCTGCAGAAATCAAAGGTGATAAATGCAACAGTACCTGCCACACCAGTGCCAAGTATGTATGACAGCAATTTATCTAATAATATTTAGGCTGCATTCAAACAACACCTTTCTCCAGCAACTGTAGCACGAACATTGAAACAGAGGGTGGGGGCTTGGCAAAAATAGGCACCAACCAACATGGGAGTTTTGCAGTAGTCATTCACAGGAACAGTATCCAAATTTAAGCTGTTAAAGCATATGGACCAGCAACAATTGGCATAGAAATTGTCATAATTGCCCTGCAACATAAGTTTCAGACACTCTAATTTGACATACCTGACACTTTAAAAAACTCAACTAGAAACTGATTGTCCTAGTTTAAAGTTCTCTAAGAGGTTAGATTACATAAAATTTCAAGCCACTGACCTGCTTATAATTTAACTCACCACTTACAGATTTTTGAAATATTAAGCAGTATATACCGTATTTTCCGTCCCATAGGACGCACCGGCCCATAGGACGCACCTAGTTTTTGGGGGGGGGAATAAAGGGGGGGAAATTCCTTTATTTCCCCCCCAAAAACCAGGTCGGGGAATCCAAACCAGGTCGGCGAACAGCGGGATGGCAGTGCTCCACCTCCCCACTGTCCCCCGAAATTGTGGGGCTGGCGATGGGGAGAAGCAAGCTTACTTCTCCCCACTGCCAGCCTCCAAACCAAGTCGGGGAATAGCGGGATGGCGGCGCTCCGCTTGTGGGGCTGCCCGATGTCTGCACAGAGCGTGGGGCGCTCTGCTTCAGTGCGCCCTGCGCTCCGTGCAGCAGGCTGCGGATGTCTGCACGGAGCGCAGGGCGCGCTGAAGCAAAGCACTCCGTGCAGCAGGCTGCTATCCGCAGCCTAGGGAGCCCTGCGAGAACTCCCGCGGGCTCCCCAGGCTTGCTGATAGCTTCCTGAAGCCTGGAGAGCGAGAGGGGTTGGTGCGCACGACCCCTCTCGCTCTCCAAGCTTCAGCGAAAGCCTGCATTCGCCCCATAGGACGCACACAGATTTCCCCTTCATTTTTGGAGGGGGGAAAGTGCATCCTATAGGGCGAAAAATACGGTAAATGCTTTTAAACAAAGTAAAATAAATAAAATGATATGCTTGGTATGCACTGGATAATATTGTACCAAAAATTGCGTAAAACATTCTACAGTGTGTATGAAATTAGTGTAAGAGGTGAGTGCTGCCAAAGCCAGCATAGATAAAACTCCAGGCTCGCTGCCAATTTCTGTCTTTTAGATTTATTTACAAAGTTCAAAAAGGTTTCCAGAGCTTCAAAGCATGTCGGACCCTGTCTCATTAGATGCCTCGAATGGCTTCTTCTTACTCCTCCTTCCCCAGCAGGCTAATCGGCAGAAACTCTTACTTCCTCTGTTCAAAGAATAGCTAGTTCCGGGCTCAGCATCCCCCCTCCCTGCCTCTTCTTCGCTGTCAGATGAGAGGCTGCTAATTAGCTCTTTCGGCTCTCTATGTGCTGGTTTCCCCTCTCGGCTCTCTAGCCGTTTGCACTTCCCTGACAGTTAGGATTGGGCTTTTGGCCCCACATGCTATGTTTTTAGAAAATACAGCTTTCTAAAGATTGCCGTAGAGATTTTAGATCTGCTTTCTTGGGTCTGTCAACCTTTTGGGGAAAAAGTGTTGTATGAAATAAGCAGTGGTGATGCTGCAAAATAAGTAGTTTTGTTTTACTTTCCTTTTTCCATCTCAGCTGCCTTCTCAATTCCTATGGCAGAGCATACTGCAAGTGTGCAGCAGGGTTTAAAGGGAACGGGACATATTGTACAGGCAAGTAGACTTTGTCCTTTTCCATTTGACATACCATATTCACTGTGCCTCCCATTCACAAGAAACTGGTGGGGCCGGAGGCTGGGAAAATACCAGAACCACCATTTGTTTCAATGAATAGGACTGTTCCACTCACAAGTGGTCATGTGTGGTGTCTGCTCCCCACTCCCTTGAGGGGTGAGGAGTTTCTGAAGCAGCATGGCATGACTCATGATACTCCCTTCAGAGGGGAGAGCACTGAAGGTTACAATGTTTTTTTAAAAAGTATATTCTTTATTTGCAAATATGCAAATAGTGTTGATATATAAGGGTCTATGCATGCAGAGGAAAAAAGACAGGATAATAATAATAATAATAATAATAATAATAATAATAATAATAATAATAAATTTTATTTATATCCCGCCCTCCCCAGCCGAAGCCGGGCTCAGGGCGGCTAACAACACTAAAATAGTGCAACATTATAAAAACATCATAAGAATTAATTAAAATCAAAATTGATGGCAACCATAAACTAAGTATTGTAAAGATTGCCAAAGGAGGGAGTCAGGCTGTGCCCTAACCAAAGGCCTGGTGGAACAGCTCTGTCTTGCAGGCCCTGCGGAAAGATGTCAAGTCCTGCAGGGCCCTTGTCTCTTGTGACAGAGCGTTCCACCAGGTTGGAGCCGCAGCCGAAAAAGCCCTGGCTCTAGTTGAGGAAAGGGTTAAGTTGGGTGTGCTGGCTAATTTGTCTTTCACCTGAAACTAGTTAAGCATGTGAGAGTAACTCAGCACAATCTAAAGTAGAAATCCACTTGTGTTGGAAGCAAGTTTGCTCTTGGCCAGAGCCTAGTCTGTGCTGGAACACTGCAAGGAGGCTGTATACTGCTGGAAGGACTGTATACTACAACTGTACATAACCTAAAAGCTGTGGGAACTGCGTTGTACTGTCAGTAAAGGGACTGACCCTACCTAAAACTGTGGAGCTTTTTGGTTCCATTGGCGCACTCCGCTGGCGTGGTGAATGGGGACTCTGCACACGCTCCAACAAATGGTAGGACATCGATAGAGGCAAACAGCAAGGCAGCTAATGTTCCCACAGAGAACGTTCCCCAACAGTGCTTCTCTCTTTCTCAGCATTTGGCCCAAACTGCAAACTGCCATTTGGTGTCACACACAGCATACATCAACACTCTGCCCCCACTGTATGGTTGTATTTTTCTGGCAAATCTATGTGTGCTACTGCATGCTATTTGAAATCACCCAAAGCAGCTTGAGGATTGCAGCCATACTTTATATTCTTTGTTATTTCACAGCTATCAATGCATGTGAAACCAGCAATGGAGGTTGTTCTCTCAAAGCAGAATGCAGACGCACCACTCCAGGAAACAGAGTGTGTCTTTGCAATGCAGGTTACACTGGAGATGGGATCGTCTGCTTTGGTAGGTGCTTGTTTTATAGTTTAAGATCTTAAGAGACTGATAAATAGGCAGCATGACTACATAATATATGTATTGATACATTCTCATGTAAACCATAAATGTTTTGTTTTTTAAGACAGTTAGCTGCTTGGAGATTAGGGCGATTGCTGATTTTCTGAACTGAGTCACGAGTCACAACCTTACCTCTTAGGAATATTTTTTTTATAATCATGCAGACATGGTTTCACATGTTCAGAGAGTGAAGGTATTAACAGGACAGAACCATTTCATAATTCACATGTAGGGTGGTTTGATTCAAAGTGGCCCCAAGTAAAAATAAAAATAAAATCTCCATGCATAAGAAAATCTTTACACATTTGACAAAACTTGCAGACTTTTGATGTGACTGCAAGTCCTTTAGCTCCTTCAAGGAAAGGAGTATAGCATTGCCATCACAAACTGCTACAAATACCATAATCTTATTTTACCCTTGTAGCCAAACCAAGGGGGATCCTAGTGGGCAACAGCAAGCAAGAATTATTGGAAACTAGTAGCTTTCATTTGGCAGTGCCTCTCAGAATCAGAACAGTACTCACATTTTTTCCTCTGTTGTGTTTGTCACATAAAGAAATCAATCCCTGTGTGAAGAATAATGGTGGGTGTGATAAAAATGCAGAGTGCACTCACACTGGACCCAATCAGGTAAGCAATGATCCTATCTCATTTTGATGCACATTGCAGGCATTAATTTGTTGATGCTGCTGCTGCTACTGTTGCTGTTACATAGATTGATTACTAGCACTTACAATCCACCTAAAATTTCCTGAGCACTAAGTGCATGTGTTAGAAGATAAGCCAATTCCTGCCCACAGGCTCGCAATCTAATACATGTGATACAAAAGAAAAGGGAATCATGAAGAAAGAATAAAGCAAGTACTGGAACAGTTGGCTGAGGGGATGGGGCCAAGCTGATCTCTACCCATGCCAATATGTTCTTCCTGGAAGGCAAAAGGTACTATCTGACTGGCCCTCCGGAGTCCCCTGGCCAGTGTTGAAGGCCAGAGAACACTTCCTTTCAGCTCTGCAGCCCTATGGCAACTGGCAGTGGGAGATCATTGTGGCAGGGAAGCAAGAAGGAAGTTTCCCTCACCTGCTTCTTCTCCTACCAATGAATGGGGTCAGGCTCACCTCCCATGAATCATAGGTTATAGAATGGCAGCATATGATCCTATGAAGGTGCCTTAAACTGAGACAGGTCATTGATCCATTTAGCCATGTACAGTGGTTCTTTGGCCTCTTGGGCAGGGTGAGGAACCTCAGGCCCAGAGGTCAAATGTGGCCCTCTGGGCCCCTCTGGCCAGCCCTGAGACTCTCCTCAGGCCACACACCCTTCTCCCCAGGTTACACACCCTTCTCCCCACTTACATCCTTCCTCAAGTGCTTTTGCCTGACTAGAATATGTCCTTGAAGTGTGTAGAAACCTCAGATTTTTGGTTGTGACTGTAGTGTAGCCTACTGAACAATGGTAAGATTGTTGCTGTTCATTACCCTTGGCTTCCTCTCAGCACTCCCTCTGGCACATGGTCCCAGAATGTGGTCCTCTGGCTGAAAAAGATTCCCAACAGTATTTCCCACCATGTGCTGCCTGAGATAATTTTTAACTAAAAATGCCAGGGATTGAAACTTGAGATCTCTTTGCACCCAAAGTTCTTGTTCTGTTGCTGACTGTGGTTTGGGAATGGGAGGGGGGGGGAGTCCTTTCCCATAGAGTGGTACCTCAGGTTACAGACGCTTCCATTCGTGGGATATTTTTATATGTGTTATAACAGTAGATGGCGCTGTGGAGTCCCGTAATGAAGTTTACAACGCGTTTTCCTGAAATGTCTTTTTGATGTATCTAGCCCCAGCCAATGTGCGTGCCATACTTTGAGCACAGAATTATGAATTCCAAAATATTAGGTTTTGTGGGGTTTTTTAAAAAAACCCCACTAATATTTTGAGGATTCTTGCAAATAACTTTATGGACTAAATAAAAGTAAGTTGCCTAGGTAACGAGGTCTATTTTTATTCCACTGAGCTATGTAAGATAAATTGGAATGACAAAGACCTAACTTGTTATACTCTAATTGCAACATTTTCCCCCTTTTCTTTTTAAAAATATTAATATTAAGCCTTATTTATTTTCGAGAGCCAATTATATTCTCTTTGCAGAACTTAACATTGTTTCTCTCCCCCCGCCCCTTTCTCCTGGCAGGCAGTGTGTAATTGTTTAAAAGGATATTCTGGCAATGGCAAAACATGCACCTACATCAGTCTCTGTTCCTATGTGAGTAGATTTCATATCAGCCTGGTTTTTCATTGACAATGTGCTTTGAGGTGTGTCTCTTACCAAGCAGACAAAGATCCATTCAAGGCAGGAATCCCAAACAAGAACTTTTTAACATCTCCTGCAGGTAGATGAGAAACTGGCATCTACTGGCCCTGTTCGTGGCTGCCATTTGCTTGTATTTCAGCTACACATGAAAGTGCAGCCAGCCTACTTTATTTGCTCTGAACTTAAACCTGAGGCAGGAGTGAACTCACCAGGATCAGCCTAGTGTATTTCTTCCGCAGCTGGGTTGCTGCAGCCCATGCAAGAGAGGACGAGGGAGGAAAACTTTCAAGGAAGGTTTGAGACTCCATGCTTCCTTTTAAAAGTCAGTCCACAAGATTCACATTCCAGACTTGCTTCACCGTCTCAGGGTCCTTAGTTACCATCGCAGCAAAATCTCTGGGTCCATCTCTCCCACAGTGCCTCACTCTGAGAAAGTATCCCCGCTGGGGACTGAGTGAGTGGCGGTTCATGGAGGAGGGAGCAACAGAAAAAGGGGAAAGGGCAATGACAGAAGGTGCAGGCAGACTGCTTTAGGTAAAGAAAGGGAGGTCACCGTCGACAACGGAGAACCTTTGAGCAAAAGCAGGGCATTTCACCATTTTTACAGAGCTCTTACAGAGCAGCTGTGGTGCAGACATAATCAAAGGCTGATTGGCCCTTTTTTGCCTGATCTGAGGATTGAGAGCATTGACATTTGAATCCCAAGTGAAAGACAAGAAAAGTGTTCCTTCCTTTCCTTGCATATGGGCTTCTTATTGCCAGCTTATTGCTTTCTTCAGTATCTGTAAAGCTCTTTAAAATTGGATTTTAACATTTATTTATTTATTACAGCTAATCCTGTATTACTGTCATTCAGCATGCAATCTGGCTCTGTAACACAGCTGATCCCTCTGAGGCTTAGTATATTTTCCAATTTAAAAGTTAGGTTTTCCAATAACTCATATCAATGATCTAGGTAGACAGTTGGGGCATTGCCCCATCTAAAGCAGTGCTCTGCCCCACCTAGGATTTGCAGGGCAAAGGGAAGGAAATGGTATTTTTAATTTATGGCATGACAGCAACAGCCTCCATGTAGTATGTAGACCATGGAAGAGTCGCATATAAGAGTGGTGTGTTGGACTCCATCTCCAGGCTTTCCCTTTGCTCTGCTTTTCAGTTTCCGTTTCAGCTGTGTTCTCAATATGAAGTTTGCTGCTTCTTAAATCCTTATGATTATGGATTTCTGTGCCACTGAGTGGGCAGTGTTGACTATGGAAGGGTCACGTCCCATTGAAATGAGCAAGGTGTAAAAGTTATTCACTTAATCCATAGATTTATTCTTTTTCTTAAACTAGAACTGAGATGTATCTTCTTCAGAGGAGATTTTGTTTAATGTTGGGTTCCCTTCCTAACAGGATAATGGTGGCTGTTCGCAAAATGCCCTCTGCAATGATACTGAATACTCAGAAAGGACCTGTACCTGTCGAACCAGTTACGTTGGAGATGGATTTACTTGCAGAGGCAATATATTTGCGGTAAAACTTCCTTTTTTATTGTAGAATGTTGTGCTACAGCTTTCATTATCCCTGGCCATTGGGCATTCTTGCTGGGGCTGATGAGAGTTGTAGTTCATCAACATCTGAAGGGCCAAAGGTTCCCCACACCCGGCCTACATCGTTTCTATTTTGTCATTGCTGCCTTCTGTAATCAATCAATCAATCTATTTATTTATTTATTTATTTATTTTTATAGGAACTTGCAGCAGATTACAACACTACTCGGTTTAAGGGATATCTAACGGTAAGATAGACGTGCCCTCCCAGGTCCTGATCTCTATCAGTGATCATTTTCACTCACACATTTTGAAAGCTTTGCCAAAGTTGTTATTTATAGGCAAAGCACACGTGATAAACATGATCAGCCATATTGTAGATGAGCCGTCAGTTACTTGTTTTTCCAGACTTAAGTTCAGCTTGCCACATTTCTGCATTGGTTTGTGATTTATTTATTTATTTTAATGTCCTCGTGTAAATTAATCAGCACTTTAGCGCACTTTTTTCCTGATGAACATTTTTGTATGCACTTTTCCTAATACACGTGTTTTGCAAGCTATTTTTTAAATGTTATTTGCACCTATATGTGCATTTTATAACACTTTACCCCAATATACATTTTTAGCCTGAAATGTTTAACATTTTGCCTTTCTTTCTTGTAGGACTCTAACATCAATGACATTGCCGGAGCCGGCCCATTCACTGTTTTTGCACCAACCAACCAAGCATATCTAACCACACCAAAAGTAAGCAAATCAATCTTAATAATGCAGATCGGCCTTATACTTAAGCACTAGCCTGGTAGACATAGCCAACAATAAACTATATGCCGGGGAGCATCTGGCATTCCTTACAGATGGGTGAGACGGGTGGAGATGGAGGGATAAAGTGTTCCATTCTTTCTCTGTGCCAAGCATAGAAATGCAGGAATCCCGCCTCTGCCAGCCCCCAGTAAACATTTATTCAGTCTAGTAACTTACACGCATGGTGGCAAGAAGTTCTAGGGACAGGGCTGCTGAGCTTAATTTCATTTAGATAACAAAGCCCTAGAGCCTTATGTTATCTTGGTGGCTTGTGCTTTATTTGGAAATATACAACAGAGCATCAGTGGAAGCAAACAGACACTCCTAACAAGGCAGCAGATCCATTACCCTGGATTAGATCCCTACAGTGAGGCGATTCCTCCCTCCCAAGGTAGTGCTGTAGGAAAGCATTGTCACACCAACCCAAACGCAGAGTGGTGCCAGATTCCAGCGGTTCCAGGCACTTACCTAGGGGTTTGTGTTACCTTTGGAATGCGGTACAGCAGATACACTGCCGTCTTTATGATACATGCTTTACTTACACAAATATACAACCTGAGCCTACAATGGACAGGTTCACAACATTAACGCCCCAAAAGGGTCTTGCTTCTCCAATATCTTTCCGCAGGGCCTGAAAGACAGAGCTGTTCCTCCAGGCCTTTGGTCAGAGTTCAGTCTGATTCTTCTCTTTCTGTATAAGAACTAGCATTAAAGAGGCCTCCTAGCCCGCTCACAGGTCCTTTATAAGACCAGTGGTAACAGTTGGCCCTGGAGAATATTAACCACTCTCAGTTTTACCCATGGACTGCCATCTGTCCAGATTTTAATTTGCTCTGAACTAATTTTAAGATGTATTTTAATTGATTGCCGGTTTTTATGTTCTTATGTTCTTTGTATACTGTGTTAGTTTTATGATGTTAGCTGCCCTGAGCCTGGCTCCGGTCGGGTAGGGCAGGGTACAAATAAAAATTAGTAATAATAATAATAATAATAATAATAATAATAATAATAATAATAATAATAATTAATAAAAAAATAATAATAGCCATAGTCTTTGATTCCAGAAGAAATCAGGCATGGTTCCGACTCTCTGCCTTCCTAGCCTGCTGCCTTGCTTCTATCTCACATGACTCCATTTTCCACTCTGGCCTTTGTCTAACTACCAGCAAATCGAGGAAGGTGGCCCCCCAGCCATTTTCTCCCTGGCACAGAACCACTTCCTTTGTTACCTTAACCCATATTTAGGGCCATAACCTCACCGGGAAACCAGTCTGGCTATTCCAGGAATTTGATCCATGCTGGATCCATGAATTCGAAGGGTATTGGCGTACAGCCCTCCCCACCCTCAACTCATAACAGTATATTAATATTTCCAGCCCTTGACACACTGTGGAGTAAACCCCATTGAACACAGTTGACTTGCTTCCAAGTAAACATGTACCAGAGTAGGCTGCACCATTTATGTGCCTCAGATCCCAGACTCCCACCTCATGGTAATGAGACAGCAAAATCAACAGCAGTATTTTGGGTGCATTTGCAGCAGTACCATTTGCTCCCCCGCCTTACCTATTATGTTTTCTGACTGTTGTCTAAGGTTAATGACTGGAATCTCAAAGGTTGGATGCCCCAGATTCTTCGCTATCATATAGTAGGCTGTACAGCGCTGCTCTCTAGTGATATGACATCTGATAAAACTGTCACCACTCTCCATGGAGATCAGCTCAAGATCACATTCTCACAGGTAACTAAGCCTTGGGCAGCATATGTGTAATGTCACCTCCTTAGAAAACAGAGATGCAGTCTTCTTAAGGTGTTGGGATGGATCAGCATTAGCTCAGATGGATGCTAATCTAATGGGTCGATGGTTGCAAGCCACCAGATGAGCTCTTCTGCAGCATTGCATTAACAACTCACTGGGTCACCACAGGTGACAATGAATGCTTTGCAGGTGAGTAGGTGAACTGGCGGGCAAATCCCACTACACTTAGCTTCCATGCTAGCTATGGAAGAAAGAAAGCCCATTCCTCCTCTACCAACCCACTTGGTGTGGGATAAATAAGCCTCATATAACCAACATGCTTAACTCTAATTAATGCATGAAGGGGTTAAGACCATAGAGTAAGCTGTCCTGCCAGGCTTAGTTAGGTCACACCCCCTTACATTGGGAGGAAGGGATACCAAACTCTTTGTTCTCTCTCTCTTCCACCATGTAACCCTACCAGGAAAGACATCTGGTCTGGTTGTTCCCAGCTCAGAATGTGTGGCTTTAGCAAGCCATCTCTGTTTCTATACAAATAATTTAGAAACTCTTATCAATTTATAACTCAAGTTTAACTGTATATGTTTTGTTGCTGCTATATGGAAAAACACATGAATCTGACCTTTGAAGAGTTTGTAAATAAATGATTTTTAATTTACCAAACATGTGGTCTCTTTCTATGCTAAGTGGAAGTGGGAAACTTTGGAAAGGACTTAGAAGGGAATGAGCTATGGCCAGTCTGGGTGGGCAGAGTCATTCTGGGTTTGAAGGTACTTCATTGAGAAACTTCCACCTGCAGTTTGATGGCTCAACAGAGAGGGAAGCTGCACACAGTTCCAGCTACTGGTGAAATGCATTTAAGTCCCTGGATTTTTATCGCATTGCCTAATTTCCTGGTACATTTATTCTATTTTAAAACAAATGTGAAACCACGCACTAGTAGAATCCATACCTTGTTTTTTGTGTTTGTTTTCAGAATTCAGTTTTTTTGAATGGAGATGCTAAGATTTTAACCAGTGATTTAATCTGCACAAATGGGGTAATACATCTCATAGACAAGGCCTTGTTTCCACAGAAGATTCAAGAGTTCCCTCCTGGACAACCAAAAACTCAAAGGGTGTGTAAAATTTATGCTGGTGTTTTCATCTAATTAAAAGTTGTTCAGTCACATTTTTACTACTTTGCTTTCAGCTGATTAGTCGCTTAACTAGTTGAAATAAAGATTACAGTGTGTCACTTAGGTGATATGTCTGCCATAATTAATTGCCATAGTTGTTTGTTCTTACTAAAACATAGATAAATCATAATTGTTTCCAAAAAAAGACTGCATTGTTTTGTTAAGTAATTCAATTAGATCATTTGCATCAATAATTTCAACAGTAACTACATTTTGCTAACCTGTGCTTGATTTTATTGATTTAATTATTTGCTACATTTCTATCCCACCTTTCCTCCAAGGAAAGCACATTTGATTCCCCTCCCATTTTTATCCTCAGAACCCTGTGAGGTTGGTCAGGCTGAGAGGCTGTGGCTTACTCCGTGAGCTTGATAGCTGAGTGAGGATTTGAACCCTGGTCTCCCGAGTCCTAGTCCAGCTCTCTAACCACTAGATGTCACTGTCTCTTGCTTTTCTTATGTTTCATAAACATGTGGAAGAAGACTTTGTAAAGGGCTGAAAAGCAGAAGTGAGAGCCTGTAACTCTTCTAGCTGCTATCACTATAGAGCAGTCTTGGAAAACCTGGGGCCCTCCAAATGTTTTGCACCAGAACTCCCATCAGCTGACTGGGTGTAGTCCATGGTGTGTCTCTTCTCCTCCGAGAAAACAACAAAAACAAAAGCTATACAGAGCAGAAACAGCGTATTTCCCTTTCCGCTCACAAGACTCCAATAATCAGTGCTGGAATGTAAACAGACATGTGACATGTAACAATCCCACACACACCTGCAGCATGGGAGGAATGGAATTCTCAACAGTCCAAAACACCTGGAAGGTTCCAGGTTGAAGGCTGCCCTACAGAGCAACGTGGGACTTAGCCCAGTGCTTCTCTTCTCTTTGGACCAAACTAGATCATAGTGCTAAATATGCCACTTGGGTCCCAGGGTTGTGTTTTCAGTTGTTAATAGCCACCATAGGTGAGGGAGAAACAATTTTCATCAGAACTGTGGTGAGGCATGGCTAACCCTTCCTCTCTCACTATTTCCCAGACAAAAATGGGGGCACAGCAGTTCTTAAAAACAACCACAGCACTTGACAAGTTTCGTGTCATGCCTAGTTTGGCTGTAATTTGTGAATTAGACTACAGCTAATTGGAACTAGCAAAGCACTTGTGAAATGAAATGGCTGCAAAGACCATCGGCAGGTATTCAGTGCTAGTCCTACTCAGAGTAGAGCCTATATATATTATATATTACTAACTTAGGTTCATTTATTTCAATGGGTTTACTCTGAGTAGGACTTAGTTGACTTCATATCCCCCCCCCCCAGTGTCACACTGATGCTATGCTGGCACTGAAAATACCTAGTGATTCATTAGCAGCAGTAGTTGGGTTTTAGCACCTTCGTGGTCACACTTACCATAGTTACAAGGATTAAATAGGCTTCTATTATGCAGAAACTTCTGTTACGAAATGTTGCAGAAAGCAGCAACCATTTTCATATGTTGTATGTAAAAATAATAAACATTATGTTACTGCTTTTTGAAAACACCCTGCTGTTACATTTACTAAATGAGCAAATAAGATTGGCAAATGATTTTTCTTCCTAGGAAAACCTCAAAGTGATTGCAGCAAAAAATGGGTACATCATGTTCTACAATTTGCTAGAGGTAAGAGTACTTGATTTTGTAACCCATTTTGTAAGGCCTTTGGATGCAGGGTTTTGTCAGAGGAAATCCCACCTACTTGGAGACCTCTTGCATCTTACAGGTGATGGAACAGCTGTACTTACCGTGAATGGTATTTCACTGTGGATGTAAAGAGTGCTCCAAGACCCACCCTGCTAGCTTCCTGTGATTGTTCAATTTGCATCGAGGGGCATGGGACAATAATACATACTCAGTTTTTCTTATTCCTTGTGGGTTTTGCTTATTTCCAGGATGGTTTTTCTTCCACTCCTTGTGGTGGTTTTCCTATTTTGTCTATATTTTATCACTTTCTGCCCTGTTGAATTCCAGTTTCTCCTAAGCCGTTCCAAGAAATGGGATTGAGGCTCAACAGGAAGAGAGCCAAAAAGTCTTCTGTATAATTTTTGGGCATTTCTTGTCTCCGAGCTGCGGAGTAGGCAACAGAACCTGCCTGGAGCCCTCTTTACATCCACAGTGAAATATCATTTATAGTATAAAAAACAAAAAACTGTGTCTTTTACCTTTTACTTTCTTTCAGAATTCAGGACTGATGGGTCTCATTAACGATCCTCTTCATCAACCAGTCACCTTGTTTTGGCCCTCTGACAAAGTAATCAGGGCTCTGCCAAAGGACCAGCAGGATTCATTGTTTAAAATGTCAAACAAGGAGAAACTGCTTCAGTATTTGAAATTCCACATTATTGGAAGTGCTAAGGTAGGAGTGTACAACATTTCAGTGCAATGTTTCTAGATGATTTATAATTTTTTAAAAAACAAAACAGCACCAGTGCAGTCTCTTCCTTTTTCTCATGTTTTTCCTGATCTCTTCCACAGATTTTAGCCTGTGACCTCCCTCGCTCTACTTCACTGAAGACTCTTCAAGGTTCTGATCTCAGTGTGATATGTGGCAATGATGACAGCAGTACTGTGAGTGTTTGGCTAATCCATGGTGTTTTGACCACTCCAGCCCGATAATCCCATCATCATACTTTGGGGGAAGGGACATAGCTCTGTGGCAGAACATATGGCTTCACATACAATAAGCCCTAGGTTCAATCCAGGTGAAGCTGGGAAAAACTCCATTCTGAAACTTAGAAGGTGGCTTGCCAAACGTGGGGAAGAGCCCTGCAGAATATTGTAGGGCAACTTCCATAGGGAGGGAACAATAGTCTTCCATCTTCAAACCGTGGAAAAGTGAAGTTTTCCACAGGAAAGGTGAAAGGAATGGAACCACTGTACAGCCCCCAGAAGGCAGTCCAGAAGAATAACCAAGATCAATGTCTTTGAAATCCACTGAGAGGTCCAGAGAATCAACAGAGTTACATTGCCCCTATCTCTTCATCAGCACAGGCTGTCAAATCCGGTGACCAAGAGGGTGACCAAACTCCCATCAGAAATCAGATTGAGATGGATCAGGGGTATCCAATGTTGTTGGGTTCCATCCCCCATCAGCCCTGGCCAGCATGGTCAGCGTACAGTGATGAGCTGTAGTCCAGCAAGATCTGCATTGCCTACCCCAGATCTAGTTCATAGACTTTCTCCAGAAGCACCCATAGTTGTTTCGCATTAATGAAACAACTAATTGCATAAAAATAGTGCCTTTTAAGGATTTTATGCTGCTCAATACCAGTGTTCTCTGGGCAGCTTAAAGCAACAAAATATTAAAATACAATATCCATAAAACAATAAAAAAGCAACATTAAAATGTCAGTGGCAGCAAACCAAACAGTATAATAAGATACATAGCATCTCTGAAAGCATTGGTATTGAAACATGTTGTCATATAAATAGATAAGCAGATACTACACAAGAGGTGTTGGCTTTGGGATTCTTTGTAAATATGTTAAAAAACAAACCAACAATCTGACTCCAATTTATATTTATTCTTCCTGTTTTCACTACCTAATAGGCCTCCTGCTGAAGCAGTGATAACTTTATTATAACTTTCTCCTTCAGGGTGACCTGTTCCTCAATGAAAGAAGGTGTAAGATTGTACAAAGGCATATTGAGTTTGATGGTGGCATCGCTTATGGTATTGACTGCATGTTAACAGATCCTGTCCTTGGAGGTCGATGTGACACCTTTATCTCTTCTAATATTCCGGTCAGTCCTCCTATGGATTTTTGTTGCCTTCTGAATTTCAGAACTAATCCAGTGCCCTTACATCTGTGAGTGCTCCAATATGTATACACACCTCCTGCATGTACAAGGGAATCCCGCATATGCAGGACCTTTTGCTGTACACTGGAGCTCTAGATCAGAGCCTAAATAATGCAGCTCGGTATGTGCATACTCAGAAGTATTATTCAATTCAAGAGGATTTAGTTCAATTAAACTTCTTACTGCCTACTTTTGAATGTTGCTTAATTTAGATAGTGAAATGCATTTGCTGTTTTGAATATCTTTAGTTATTGTCCTTGACTAGGAATAATAATAGAGAGATATTTAATAATTTTCTCTGCCTACTTCTCCATTTTATTGCACAAATGAAAAAGTTCTACTGGGCTAGATTTCATTTCTCAGTTATTCCATGTTCTATATTTCCAGGATTTTATAAATGTTGAAGTATTGGGAAAAACCCAATATGATGCATATGGGATTTTTTCCTCTGTTCTATCATTTAAGGTGTATTCAAGGAATGTCTGTGCCTGGGAGGAAAGTGGCAATACACTGATACTTATTTATTAAATTTCTACAGCACTCCAGCTGAGGATCACACACACACACACACACACACAACAAAGTAACAAATAAAATGACTCACATCCCACAGTTTAAAAGTCCATAGATTATTTAAGAATGTTTTTGCCTGGCACCCCCATCCCAGTGACCTATATGCAGGCCCTGCCCTTAGGCAGAATGATACAGCCACCACAAGCCAGAATGTCTGTGAGTGGACAACAAAGAGGTACTAGTGGGATTCTCTGCCTGTGGTGCCAAAATACCTTGACTGGCTTTGAGTACTATGCACCTTGACTTATCCATCTGGTCTATTTGCTGGTCCACCTCAGCCAGCAAAATGTATTGAACCATCTTATTCATTGAGTTACCTGAAGACAGACACAAACATGCATACAACTGTACATGCACAGGCTCTGTGCAGTTCAGTGGGAGCATGACCGCCAGGCCGAAAGGAAACATGCAGGACCTTGGACAGTTCCATGGAGCTCTACTAAAGGTGGAGTCCCTGCAGCTTTATGTAGATTGACCAGGCTTAGAATGTAGCATGCTCCTCTAACCTGAAGGAGCTGGTTGGCTGGTTAAAGTGTCTTCATCTTGTTTTGTAGTCTGTGAGGCCTCTGTGAGGCTTAGGAGACAGACCTGCCCCTCTGAGTCTAAGAATGGTGGCAGGATTGTGTCCTTTTGCAGAGAAGGCTCTGTATGAGATACTGGCAGTTCTACCACCAAGGAAGTAGCCTGAACCTCATCCGAGTACTCTGTTGCACACTGCAAAGTCCCCAGTTTGTGGCATTCAAATTAATGTGTGAAGCTTGTGGGCAAAGTCTTACCACTGCAGTGACAATCTTCCCTCCCTCCACCCCCATGCATTCATTAGACACTCTTTGCACTACTGAAGAGGACTGTTGTTGAATCAGAAATGAATAAATGAATTTTCTTTTACTGAAGTGACTAAGAAAATGGGAAATGAGAAGCTGTGTTTTAGGCCTCTAAAACACTATTGTACAAATAGGGGCGCGGGTGGTGCTGGTCCAAACCACTGAGCCTCTTGGGCTTTCAGATCAGGTCAGTGGTTCAAATCCTCACAATGGGGTGAGCTCCCGTTGCTCTGTCCCAGCTCCTACCAACCTAGCAGTTTGAAAGCACGCCAGTGCAAGTAGATAAATAAGTACTGCTGCGGTGGGAAGGTAAACGGCATTTATGTGTGCTCTGGTTTCCATCACGGTGTTCCATTGCACCAGAAACAGTTTAGTCATGCTGGCCACATGACCCCGAAAGCTGTCTGTAGACAAACGCTGGCTCCCTCGGCCTGAAAGCGAGATGAAGGCCACACCCCATAGTCACCTTTGACTGGACTTAACCGTCCAGGGGTCCTTTACCTTTTTTTACCTATTCACCAATGTTTGATTTATTGGGCTTGCTTTTTGCTTGGTCCCAATTGTGCACATATAAACTTTGTGCATACAGTCATACCTTGGGTTACAGACGCTTCAGGTTGCGTTTTTTCGGGTTACATACCACTGAAACCCAGAAGTACTGGAACAGGTTACTTCTGGGTTTTGGTGGTCGCACATGCGCAGAAGTGCCAAATCGCAACCCGTGCGTGCACAGACACGGCACTGTGGATTGCGAATGCTGCGGGTTGCGAACGTGCATCCTGCACGGATCACATTCACAACCTGAGCATCCGCTGTATAAGCTCTATGAGGCTCTGTATAGAGGTTCAACTGAATTCATGGGGACCCTTCAGCTGTGGAACTTACTGATTCACTCACTCATTCACTCAGGTATATATTAGTAAATATACCTTTGGTAAGAGACTTGTTTAAACAAATTGTATGAAACGAAGTCTTTGAAGTCTCTCAGCCCCACTCACCTCACAGAGTGTTTGTTGTGGGGGAGGAAGGGAAAGGAGATTGTTAGCCGCTTTGAGACTCCTGAAGGGGAGTGAAAGGCGGGATATCAAATCCAAACTCTTCTTCTTCTTCTTCTTCAATGTCAGTTCATAGTGCTAATTAGATTATATATTGCATTTGCATAATTATTTTAATAATTAAGTGTGGTTTTTAATCCTAGCTAGCTTTGGGGAGTTTTAGTCTTCTGATAAAAAAAGTGTATTTCTCTTTCTCTTCAGGGAGACTGCACTGCTTGTTACCTAACTCCTCGATGCCCTGCTGGAGCCAAAGTGACGGTAATTACAGTTCTGCACTTACGAGTCAAAATTTAACCAACAAGTTGTAATAAAATATTTTGGAAAATAGCTACATTTTAAACAATAATAATAATAATTTATTATTATTATTATACAAGCTTATACAGCAAAGGAGGTATCAAAAGGACTTGGAAGCTCTGTAACCTACATATGAATTATAAAATATCTCGGTGGTTCCTTTCTCACTCCCTCAATCATAAGATTTCAGAGCTACTTACACACCATACATATGAAGCACATTTTCCCACACCACAGAATCCTGGGAACTGTAGTTTGTTATGAGTGCTGGTAACTGTAGTTCTGGAAGGGGTAAACTACAGTTACCAGGATTCCTTTTGGGAGGCAAAACGTGCTTTCACATTTCAGGGAGTTGGATTTAGATGACCTTTGAGATTCCCTCCAACATTATGATTCTAAGCCATTCTGTGAGGGCTGGTAGGGGCGTTATGAATACCTTGTCCTATGGTGCCTTTATTGAATTTCCTGATTTCTTTCTTTTGTCCATTCTCTTTCCCCCCCATTTCTAAATATGAAACCGTAAGGGAGAGGTGAAGAGATGTACTTACATTCTCAACCACAGGATCTTGAAGGGGTGTCAGAAGGATTGTTCTATGATGGTCAGGATACCACACTGTTGCAAGGGCTACTTTGGGAATGAATGTCAAGGTAAGATTTCCTAGGATCAAACACTTGAGAAACTTCTGAGAAGGGCTTCTGTGCTTATATATCTTTCTCAGTGATGCTATTAGCAGCGTGGGAAGGGGGAGCAATTTAGGTCTAGATAACAGCATGAGGGGGGAAAGGTTAAACATCCCCTTTCCCAGCACAACTTTTACAGTCAACAATGGATCCCTTTATGGCTGCCTAAAAAAGAAAACTGGGATAGGCTTCCTACATATCGTCTGTTCTGACTCTTGAACAGGAGAGTTGGCTTAGCAACCACCAGGCAGCATGTGGCAGAAACAGATGGCAGAGGGGTGGTCCAGAGTGTTTAAAGTAATAGGGAAACATTTTTCACAGAATCATAGAATTACAGAGTTGGAAGGTATCCTGAGGGTCATGTTGTCCAACCCCCTGCAATGCAGGAATCTCACTTAAAGCATCCATGACAGATGGCCATCCAAACCCTGCTTAAACACCTGCAATGAAGGAAAGTCAACCACCTTCTGAGGGAGTCTGTTCTACTGTTGAACAGCATTCACTGTCCAAAAGTTTTTCCTGGTTTTTAGTTGCAATGGCCTTTCTTGTAACTTGAACCCATTGATTTGTGTCCTCTCCTCCAGAGCAGGAGAAAACAAGTTTGCTCCATCTTCCGTTTGACAGCCCTTAAGATGACTACCATATCTCCGCTCAGTCTCCTCTTCTTATTCAAGCTAAGCATACCCAACTCCCTCAACCACTCCTCATAAGGCTTGGTTTCCAGACCCTTGATCATTTTGATTTCCCTCCTCTGCACATGTTCCAGCTTGCCCATGTTTTTCTTAAACTGTGGTGTCCAGAACTGGACACAATATTCCGAGTGTGGTCTGACCAAGGCTGACCTTGAACGGGGCGCTAAACTTCTTCTGATGCAGCCTAGAATAACTGCTGCTGGTATACTTTTCCCATTATTGCCTCTTGTAAATAGATTTTAAAGGGTTTTGTTGCCAAAAGCCTTCTGTACAGTTAAATAACAGGTCTATAAAAATTGCCACAACCATCAAACAGTACTGATGCAAACAAAACTTCAGACAAAAGCCTGGGTGGAAAATAAGTTTCAAGTTGGTGTCATAAACTATAAATTTCCATAATTGGAGTGCCTGCGTTGAGAATGCTCTCTCATGGCTTGGCAAAATAAATGCAACACTACCAAGAGGACGTGCCCATATAGTCTTAACATCCACCCTATTATTTTGAATGTAAATTGTTATAATTTATTTTAATTTTGCATTGTTACATCTTTGCAACCCACACTGGGACCTTATGATGAAGGGTAGTAAGAAATCGAATAATAATGAATTAATTAATATATTTGGAACCTAAGCCATAATATTCTTTCAAGGAAGATTATCACCTTAGCTCTGTGTGCCTAAATACCGTATTTTTTGCTCTATAACACGCACCCGACCATAACACGCACGTAGTTTTTAGAGGAGGAAAATCCGTAGGCATGCCACCCGTAGGCATTCCCTCCATAACACGCACAGACATTTCCCCTTACTTTTTAGGAGGAAAAAAGTGAGTGTTATGGTGCAAAAAATACGGTAGATCTTTCTCTCTGAGCTGTGGGGTCCTAACCCAATAAGTAATAAAATAGCCACCTTGGGGATAGTTCTTACAAAGACTGACTCGTTGCCATTTTCTGCTTCCCAGCCTGCCCAGGAGGGTCAGAAACTCCATGTAATAAGCGTGGTTCATGTGATGAAGAATATGCTGGCACGGGAGAATGTACATGCAATGCTGGCTTCAATGGGACTTCATGTGAGCTCTGTATGCCAGGAAGATACGGCTTGGATTGCAAATGTAGGTTTCACGTGGTTGTCGTTCTGTTAAGCCCTTTACATTTGTGTAACCATTTGTCAGACTATAAGGGGTAGCGTGGTTTAGTTGCAGGGGTGGAGAACCTGCTACCCTCCAGAAACTGTTGGACTACAACTCCCATCATCCTTCACTCTTGACCATGCTGGCTGGAGCTGATAGAAGATGGAGTGCAACAACATCTGCAGGGTCAGAGGTTCCCATCCTCTGTTAGTGGTTGCGGAGTGTGTCTTAGCTGAACTTGGGAGACCTAACTTCAGACCTTCTAGGCTCAGCCTAACCTAGGCTGCTTATTTGTGCAGGAGTGAAAAATGTGGTATGGACCCCTTTCACATGCCCCATCTTCAAGGGCTGCAACTTCTCTAATTATAAGGGACAGTGGGAAAATGCTTTTGCTAGGACCAGCTAGTGTTCATAACATAGGTTTTTGGGTTGCAACAAGCTCCTCCTTATAATCCGTCTCCTAATCATCCAACAACTTTCTGTTTACAGCCTGTGAGTGCACATCACATGGACAGTGTGATGAAGGAATTTATGGATCAGGACGGTGCTTCTGTGAAACTGGATGGACTGGAAAGCTCTGTGAAACCAAAATCGGTCTGACTCTTTAACAGTAGGAGAACGTTGTAGCCTGCAGAGTAGATTTCATCTCACCATTACTTTTTAGAGCTGTCGGCTGATTAAAATAGTCTTCACCATATTTTCCATACAAATAATAAATAAACTTAAAGAAATCAATATTTTGCATACTCTCAATCATGATGTGGTTCTATAAGAGAGGTAGCCCAGTCAGAATTAATTCTCTCATTTCAGTGGCTCTTGGTTTCTGGTAAATAATGCTTGAGATGTTATAACCAACATTTAATGGAGTAAAATAATTACTCCTCATCAACCATTTAGGGCGTATCTACCCTGAGAACGTTTATTAGTTGAATGACCTGCCTCATAGGCCTGCTGTGAAGGCAAGGGAAATGCAACAAAAGTTATAAAACAAATAGAAAAACTAAAGCTGATATATAAATATAAACAATGTTAGCAACACATTTGCTATCATCACTCCTCTATCATATCCCTCAAAACAATTGTAGATTTGTTTGAGAAGGATAACTATAATGTTGACATCTGAAATAGTTAGGGTTTTTTTTTAATTGTTTAACCATAACAGTCATTGCAATGCATTAATCAAGGATTAAAATGGGAGTGAAAGAGAAAATAGAAGTGGAGAACCTGTGTCAGATAATTGCTGGATGATGGCTCCCATCACCCTGACCATAGGCTATGCCGGCTGGGGCTGATGCCCCTCCAGATTTAGCTGGCATCCATGGATTTCCCTGTCCCTGAACTAAAACAGTTTACTGCAAGTGTATCTGAGGTATTTACTTTGATTCAGTGCACAGGGATGCAATTCAGGCCACACCTCCAGTTTCTTTATTTAGGATTTTTCCTCAGTCTTGAGACAATGAGAAAAGTTTGAATGTGGGTAATGGTTCTAATTTTCTTCACAGCTTTAACTCCCGAGTGTTCACCCAACTGTTCCATTAATGCTGTTTGCCAAGAGCAAAACATCTGCCAGTGCAAACCATACTATAATGGAGATGGAATCACGTGTACAGGTAAAATCAACCGGAAAGATCAGCCACTAATAAAATTGAAGGAATGTATTTTAATTGAAATCTTCCACCATGTTTACTTACACACCCCTATTTTCTGGCCCTCATGCAGTTCCTATGTAATGTGATAAATATGAAAGTATCCGTGAACTCCACAAACACATATATTTTAGTGTGGCATTAAGGGGGCCTGGATCCACTCTGCACAAAGCAAGCCAATTATCATAATGTCAATTATTCATAATGACAGCCTACTTACTTTAGCCTAATTGTCCATGATGTTATGAGGCTGGTCTCCACAGCCAAAACATAAGGTTATACTTATAAATCCCCTGTTCCTGGAATATTAAAGGGGAGGGAGACCCACTTCTGGGTGTTCCAGTCAGGTGATTATTAGCTCTGAAGCACTGATCACCTGTTAGGGAAGGGTATTTAGTCTCTCTCGCACACCTACCTGATGATCATGACTGTCAGATCTGGCAGCCCAGATCATCTGTTTGGGAGTGGAAGGGAAAGGAAAAGGAGAGAATCTTCAAGCACAAGCTCAGACTGGCAGACTTCTCTAGCTTTGTAGCATTTGAAGGGATTTCTGTCTTTTTGAGTTTGTTTCCTTGTTGCAATGGCTGCAAGCTTTGATGTGGTATTTAACTCAACAAATTGAGCCAAGTTTAGCGGTTCGTTTTAGCTCTGTCCTTTCCTTCCTAGCCTTTGACTTTTAGAGAGGCATCTGATCACTAAAGTTCTTCCCGTTCCATAGCTGGTCCAGTAAGAGCAGGGGAAGAGCACACCAAGGGCATAGATCTACCCCAATGTAGAGGACAGACTGAACATTTGCTTCTCCCTAGGGTAAATCCAGGCATTTGGTGTCACGATTGTAGGCACGAGGTATCATAACAATCAGATACTGCCAGAAATACTCTGTATTTTCTCATTCTTTGGGGGCAAAAAAATCTCACTTCATCAATATAAAGGAATAGAATAATGCCTGGAGGACTGCTCTATCAGTAACTTGCAATAATAGCTAACACATAGAACTTCCATATTCAAGAGCCTACATATCTATCTATCTGTGTTTTTTGCTTTGCAGCTGAGGATCTTTGTAAGAAAACCAACGGTGGCTGCAATAAGAATGCAAAGTGTGTACAAACTGGTGTGCAAGTCAATTGCACATGTCGGACAGGATACAAAGGGGACGGGCACACCTGCATGGCTATCAACCCTTGCACCGATGGGTTTAATGGTGGTTGCCATGAACATGCAATTTGCACCAAGACGGGACCTGTAAGTGTTATGAGTCTTTCACCTTGTCCTAGGCAATGTATGACCTTCCAAACATTGCTGGACTCCCATCACTGTTGACCATGCTGTCTAGGGATGATGGGGGTGAAACAACATCTGGAAGGCCACAGATTCCAAAACCCTGTCCGAGAGGCTGTTTCTCTCACTGGTATTAAGGGAACTGTTCAGGTAGCATCATTTTCAATTGTGCTCTCTTAGCCACTAAGAAAACATTGGAAGTGTCCCAGGAAAAGCAAAGTGTATCCCCCCCACCCTCCTAGCTATTCTGGTCAGTCATACATACTGCAGATTGTAAACAACATTTTAGCCCATTGGGTCTGCATAGTAGCTTACAGAATGTACCGTATTTTTTGCTCTATAAGACACACTTTTTCCCTCAAAAAAAGTAAGGGGAAATGTGTGTGCGTCTTATGGAGCGAATGCAGGCTGCACAGCTATCGCTGAAGCCAGAACAGCAAGAGGGATTGCTGCGCAGCAATCCCTCTTGCTGTTCTGGCTTCTGGGATTCAGAATATTTTTTTTATTGTTTTCCTCCTCCAAAAACTAGGTGCGTTTTATAGAGCGAAAAATTAGGTAATCATAAAATAATCATAACATGCAATAAACCACGGCCAGCATTTCCCTGTGCTCTAGACTGGGGCAAGGGGAGATGGAAATAGTGTGTGCATGAAATGAAAACTCTGCGGATGTGCCTTTAAGTCTGCAGTAGTGCAATTAATTTTAGATCTGGACTGAATGGTCTTATGGAGCCAGTGCTTTTTAGATGGCAGTGTGTGCCCTCCTGTGTTTGAGGGCCCTCCTGCCTATTCTGCCCCAAAGATCTGCCTTCTGGTGGCAGCACTATGAGTATTTTTTACCCTGAAAGAGAACTGCATGGTTGGTCTGAAAATATCATGTTCGGTTCCAGCTGCTGAGGGGACTTAATACAGTCTGCAAAACATTAGTCAGTTTCCCTCCTGTACTATTACAGTGGAACTTTGGTTTTCAACTCAATCTGTTCCGGAAGACCGTTCGACTTTCAAAACATTTGAAAACCGAGGCACAAAGGGTAGTCTGCAAATTTCATTGAGAAAATTGAGAAATATGCCGCGGAAGCCGTTCGACTTCTGAGGCGCGTTTGAAAACAGAAGCAATTACTTCTGGGTTTTCAGCGTTCGAAAACCGAAATGTTCAGCTTCCGAGATGCTCAAAAACAGTGGTAGGGACAAAGGATCTTACACACACATACCCCCCTTCTTCTTGAATGGACAGGATGCCATAATATCCGTGCTGAAGTGTTTACAATCTAGGGGGGAAGGCTATAGCTCAGTGGTAGAGCATCTGCCTTGCATGTAGTCCCATGTTCAGTCCCCAGTGGCCTCTCCAAGTAGGGCTGGGAATGTCCTCTGCCGGAAACCCTGGAGAGCTGGTGCCAGTCAGTGTAGGCAATACTGATTTAGGTGGTCTGACTCTTGTAAGGCAGCTTCCAATGCTTATGCAGTTTCATTGCAAATTTCTCTCCCAGGATAAGCGCACGTGTCAATGCAAAGATAACTACATTGGCGATGGAATTGATTGTGAGGTGAAACAGCTACCGGTAGACAGATGTTTGCAAGATAACGGGCAATGCCATGCCGATGCTAACTGTGCCGATCTCCATTTCCAAGGTCAGTGCACCACAAGCAGGCACACAATTATAGTGATTGTGAATTTTTTTAAAAAATAAGACTGTTCCATAACTCTCATGAGCCTAGACTTCTCAGAATTACATAGTCCTATAATTCTTTTAAATCCTGCCATAGCTACCCAAAGCAACTTAAATGGGAAATTTGCTACATTATAGATCAGGGGTCAGCAAGGTTTATCTTGCCTGGGACGGATTGGTTCCGCGGAGATCCCCCCACAAATTTCTGTGTCTGCGCAGACCCGATTTTCGGCGATGCAGAAGCGAGTCCCCATGCCGCGCTGTGCTGGTTTAGCGCAGCATGCAAGCTGGCAGCTTCGTTCGGGGGCGGCTCGGGGGCCAGTCAAACAACCTCCACGGGCTGCTTCCGGCCCATGGACCTTAGGTTGCTGACCCCTGTTATAGATGTTCAGTTTCTGTAGTATTGGTGAATGTGCTTTTCTCTAGACCAGAGGAAGGGAACTATGGTCCTTCATACAACTGTTAGTCTGCAACTCCCATCAGGCAGCATGGCCAATGGTGAGAGTTCCAGTCCAGCTGGAAGGTACCAGCTAAGAGAAGACATCTCTAGATCAGCTTTGGTTCCACAGATGTTATTGGACTACATTACCGTATTTTAGATATAAAAAGCTACATGTTAGGTTTTTGTTGACTATGTTTTGAGCGATTTATTGCACACAATCAGTATTCTTTGCCTGACTAACAATAGATTGAGTTGACAAAGGAGGGGTGTGTCTTTGAAGCACTCAATCTTCTTATTGCTACTTGAAAGCATTTAGGGTAGGACCATGAGGGGCCAGTTCATGATCCAAGATATAATTATCCACAAGACGTCTAGAAAACCAAACCCTATATATTCAGGATACACTGTGAAATGGAAATCTGGGTATAAAACTGTATAATGGAAAGGGTTGATTTTGGGGTTTGCTCCATTCTTCCTTCCAGATACTACTGTTGGAGTTTTTCATGTACGTTCTCCAAAGGGTCGGTATAAAATGACTTACGGCGCAGCAAATAAGACCTGTGCAGATGAAGGAGCAACAATGGCTACTTACACTCAGCTTGTCTATGCGCAACAGGTAACAATGCTTATTTCTACTTGCAGGCAAGTCAGATAACTAACATATGCTTGAACTGAACAGAGAGACTTAGCTGCCAGGAGAATAAGTTGTAAAGGACAAGTGCCATCAGGAATACATATAGTTTCTTTTGAAGAAAAAGAAGTACGTAGGAAAACATTCAAATAAGTACAATATTGACTGTTGCTGCAACCTGTTTAAAAAAAAAGCACCAGAGCTGGTTCACACAAAAAACTCCCTTTCGTATTTTGGCTTCTTTATTCAAATAACAAACATGAGTCCTGTGCATATGCAAGTCAGTGCTATAATAAACACACTGTATTTTTACCAGTCCAGATCAGAACTGGGTCAGTACAGTGGTACCTCGGTTCCCAAACACCTCTGTTGTCGTACGTTACATTTTGGTTCTCAAACACTGAATAACCAAAAGTAAATGCTTCTGTTTTTGAACATTTTTCGGAACTCAAACATGCGACGCGGCTTCCGCTGAGTTCAAGAAGCTCTTGCAACCAATGGGATGCCACACCTCAGTTTCTGAACATTTCGGAAGCCGAACAGGCTTCTGGAATGGATTACGTTCAAGAACCGAGGTACCACTGTAGTATCCTGTGCAAGGGAATGCACAAGCCTGTTTTGACAGAACTTGTAAGTGAATGAGGTCCTTGAGCCTTTTGGAATGCAGTAAGTCTTAGCTGGAAGTGTGCAAACACCTGTACTGATGCACAGAGACTGGTCACGAGTGTGTGCCGTCCTAATTGCCATGGGACCTTTCACTTGGCAAATGAGGCATAGTATAGCAAGCCTGCCTCTCAGACTGCATGCAAATCTCTCCCCGTTACCTCTCTTTCCCAACTCTGGCTGAAAGAACGTGCATATGATTCTAGGAAAGGCCAGAGATCTCTGTCCCAGGTGGCAAGTTTCCTTACGCAGCACTACATTTCCAAATCTGGAGCAAGAGGCCAGCGCTGCGATACAATGCCGGCTACTTTGCTAGGGTTGCCCCCCGGTGCTAACTCGAGGGCACCAGTTGCAGTTCTGTCCCAGCACGGAAATGTTTAAAGCCCACCCAGTCTTAAGCTTCTTGGCAATGGAATGCCCAGTCATGTGACTGGGCCATGCGAGATAGAACCAGGAAAAAGGCCAATGCTTAAGTCGCAGCCTTCAAAGCAAGGCTTCATTGGGCTTTGACAGTGGGTGGTGTCCCCTCCTACTAGCCACACATTGCCTAAAGCCCATCGTGGCATTAGGTTAACACCATTTCCCATTTTCCTTTGTTTCATGGTTATATGCTAACGGCAGGCAAAGTATCATCTATGTGCTGCTGGCTGGCTGGCGAATGGAAGAGTAGCCTATCCGACTGCCTTCTCTGCCCCCCAATGCGGTGGAGGAGTTGTTGGGATTATCGACTACGGGTACAGAGTCAACATGAGTGAAACATGGGATGTCTACTGTTACAGAGTCAAAGGTAAAAGAAAAAGTGCCTTTGCCTAATGTCGTTTGCCAGAACTATATTTCATTTCCAGAACTACTAATAAGATCATATTGTCATTGTATATTAACTTGGCAGCAGACACAAAGCCATTTCTGAGGTACTGTGGAAAGTTTTTAACCAGGGGTAGGCAAACTAAGGCCCGGGGGCCGGATCCGGCCCAATCGCCTTCTCAATCCGGCCCACAGATGGTCCAGAAATCAGCGTGTTTTTACATGAGTAGAATGCGTCCTTTTATTTAAAATGTATCTCTGAGTTATTTGTGGGGCATAGGAATTTGTTCTTTTTTTCCCCTTCAAAATATAGTCTGGCCCACCACATGGTCTGAAGGACAGTGGACCGGCCCAAGGCTGAAAAAGGTTGCTGACCCCTGGTTTTTAACACTGCAGATAGTGGTGCCGGGGGGGGGGGGGAGCGAGACTTCATGGTTTTCTACAATTTGACATATTCATATTGTCTGCTCTGGCATTCAAATTGGGATCTGAATAATGTCTACAGACAATGAGGAGGTTGTTGGGGGTGAGGCATCATGAAGAAGGATTCCCTAATTGTCTACATTGCCACTAGTAGCTGATGGGGGGGGGCGAAATTAGTTTTGTTTACATTTTAATGCAAATTTACCTTACCTTATCTGCACTTTCTGAAGCCATACAGGAACCAAAACACACCTATCCAAATTTGGCGAAGCAGCTCTCCAACCATAAAACACATACTAAAATGTATATGTTCGGGGAACATTCAAAGAAACGTGCATGTATTAATCCTAATAATGTACAAATATACATTATTTTTTACCAACAACTGCTTGTAAAAATGAATGTATAAGGAAGAATTGCATGCAAATATTGTGTAGCGGGATGGATAGGGATCCAATAGATCGATAGATATCCACTTCCTTTTTTTTGCAATTGTAGATAGTTCTCTAGATATGGAAGCCTCATCTCTGCTTGCTGTCTAAAATTGTGTTGTTTTATGTTTTATAGATGTCAACTGCACCTGTAAAATTGGTTATGTGGGTGATGGATTTACATGTAGTGGGACTCTGCTTCAAGTCCTCACTTCTTTGTCAAAATTTACAAACTTCGTCTCAGTAAGTAACAGAAACAGACCACCTCACCCCAAAAACTGAAATTAAATAAAATATGCCTCAAAATTTTAAAAATGAACCAACATCTTTATTCCTGTTACACTTCTGTTTTTAGTAAATCATATTAGCTTAAAGAGGAACAATAAATAGGCTATAAGCAGACAATGAATAAAATGTAAAATGTTATGGCTATCAGATGTGATCCTTTGGCAATTAAGGTCAAGAAGCAATTGTTTGCAATCCCAGGCTTCTTGTGTTTGTTTTTCTTCATTCTCAGAAGTATGAAAATTGTCTAAGAACAACTATAAGATGTCATCACACCAGAAATAACGCTTTCTCTTGAGAAGGCATAGCAAAGTTGTTTTACTTTGGTCAAATATTCACTATTGTTCAGCCTAATCTCTTAGATAGTTGTATGTATAAAGAAAATGTTATATTGTAGGATCATTTGCATATGTTTGCCAGACTCATATTACAAAAAAGAAAGTTCCATTTGCTTTGTGAGTTACGTTACCCGAATTAGTCCTTTTGCTTTCTTCTTTCATCTCAATAAAATTCTTCATAAAACTATTATTATGTTTGAGGATTTCGTCTCACCAGAATAAATTCTGTCCCTTCACAGAGAATACTGACTTACTCAAACACATCAAAGCAAGGCCAAGAGTTCCTGAAATACATCACAAATTTATCCACTCACGCAACACTGTTTGTACCAGGCAATGACGGGCTGAGGGAAAATGAGGTAAATGACTTAATTCTACTGTTATTATATGCCAGCTCTAGGAGTTAAAATGCCAACATATGCTGATCCAAGAAAGTGCCTCTTTTCAACTGACAGCAAGTCCTACAACCTAGAAGTGAATGGCTGCCATTCACTCCTATGGGGAACACTTGTACTGCACTTATGGATAGTTTTGTGTCCTCCATCCCTAAGTAGTCAGACCCCTTGCACAGGGGTGCAATACATCTCTCTGTATAAAGACTCACTCCTTGCTAACCCATAAGTCCTTATGTGTGCTCTCGCTTCAAGACCTGACCATTTCTAATGAAAGAATCATTACTTTAGAGCAGGAGTAGCCAACATGATACCCTCCCCATGCTCTTGGGCAGGTTTCCTCAAACTCGGCCCTCCAGCTGTTTTGGTACTACAACACTGGTCCCTAGCTAGCAGGACCAGTGGTCAGGGATGATGGGAATTGTAGTCTCAAAACATCTGGAGGGCCGAGGTTGAGGAAGCCTGCTCTTGGGCTACAGCTCCCATCATCCCTAATCATTGGCCACGCTAGCTGGGACTGATGGGAGTTGGAGTCCAGTTATCTCTGGAGGGAAGTGCAGTGGCGACCCCTGTACTAGGTTGTTTTAGAGCTAGATCTAGATTGCCTACATACCATGGCCCCCACTAGGAACTGTTGCTCTCCAAACTACAAATGCCATATTCTTCATTTCTCATTCCCAGCACCTTATTTATTAAGTTGCATGGTGGTAAGATTTAGGCAAGCCTTTTCACTTACCAGATTTAATGCCCTTCCTTAGGCATGTCCAAAGTCTGGCCCCTAAGGCAGTTTCTTTCCTGTGGAAATTTCCTTTAAAAAGCTGTACAACTTTGGTGAAAAATCCCCCCCCCCAAAAAAACTCAACAACAACTTCAATCCTAAAAAAACCTCAGCAACTTTGGTCGGCCCTCACGCATGTTCACTTCATCAAATCTGGCCCTCTTTGAAAAAAGTTTGGATACTCCTGCACGAGATCTGTCGATGGACCATAGGACAGGAATTCCTGCTGCAGAACATAAATATCTGTGAGGGTCGGAGGAAATAGAAAATCTGATCCATTTTTTAAATGCATTATTTACATTTTTACCCATGCAAGTCTCTTGGTTTTTATGTTGGTTTTCTGTTAGCAGATACCAGGTCTTACATTACAGAAAAAGCAACTACGTTTTTGGCTGCCATTATTAAAACACATAGCAAACTGACAGAGTGATATATCTGTATCTACATATATTATCCTGAGTCAATAGCAAATTATCTAAAGCATGAATGTCGCTCTGGTTAACTCTGAAGACTTTGTGTAATTGCTCTGCTATGTACTATATAAAAACAACGAAGTTGAATTGAAAATGTCTCTGTGAACAAAAAACCATTCCTTGCAGCACACATCACCTGTGAGAATGATGGAATGGGCCAGGATTTTCCATGGTGGCCATTTTCCTAGTTTTAAATACAGTAGTACCTCGGGTTACATACGCTTCAGGTTACATACACTTCAGGTTACACTTCAGGTTACAGACTCCGCTAACCAAGAAATAGTGCTTCAGGTTAAGAACTTGGCTTCAGGATGAGAACAGAAATTGTGTGGCGGTGGCACAGCGGCAGCAGGAGGCCCCATTGGCTAAAGTGGTGCTTCAAGTTAAGTACAGTTTCAGGTTAAGTACGGACCTCCGGAACAAATTAAGTACTTAACCCGAGGTAACACTGTAATAGGCATTCCAAGGTAGGCTTTTATTTTCTTTAGGCTAAGGCAGGGATGATAAACCTGTGGCCCTCCAGACACAGCTGGACTCCAAACTCCCATCAGTCCCAGCCAACAAACAACAAACAGTTGTTAAGGATGATGGGAGTCCAACAACATCTAGAGGACGACAGCTTCTTCATCTGTGGACTAGGCGATGATGGTTCTCGTTTAAGAATAGTAGCAAGTTATTTTTGTTTTGTTTGTTTGTATTTTGACGCAGTTGTATTCTATGGAATGTCTTGGCATCAAACAACTCTTTAATGTTTAAAAGCTGGGTCATGTCATGTGAATTGAGCAAGTTCTAGAAAATCCATTTCGTGTTTCTGTTAATTGATATTACTGTATGTTGGGTTGCTGCCTTCAGACACTTTCTGGAAGAGACATTGAATATCATTTATCCAACACTGGCGCGTTCTATTATGAAGATTTGACCAATGGAAGTACCCTTCAAACCAGAATAGGGGAAAAACTGTTAATTACACACACTGGAGGCCAGATTTCTGCAGCTAAAGAGGTGAGTGATTTGTACGCGTGTGTGTGTGTGTGTGTGTGTGTGTGTGTGTGTGTGTGTTTTCATAGGAGCATGTCTGGTTCATACATTTCCTTTACCGTGTTGTTTTAATGGAATTGTTCTGTGGCATGTTTTAATTATGCATGTTTATATTTTAATGTTTAAACAACTGGTTTTTATACCTTGTAACCCTGCCTAGAAGCCTATTTTGGCTGTAAGCAGTATATTTAATTACTTAATAAATTAATGTACTTAAATATTAATAAACTGCATTTTCATAAAAATACAATGTTCCAGGAAAACATCGGGGGGTGGGGAATCCATAAATTCTGCTTGGTTATGTTTTTTTATAAAAAAATCACATTTCAAAGCCTTGTCTAAATAACATTGTTTCTAGGCAATGTCTAAAAGAAGGCAGGAGTGATTCCTGCCAAACTTACAATTAATATTATTTTCCCAAGGGCTGGAACTCTGTGAGGTATAGAAGTGCTGCAGTCCTCTTCCTTCCACCTGGAATATAGTGCTTTATTCACATCATCCTCCCCTCTCAAATCAAAACAGGTTGAGTTTTTCATTCCTGCATGAATAACTCAGCCTTTTGTGATCTGAGTGGGGAGGATGATGTGAATAAAGCACTGTTGAGTATCATAGACAGGGAACTACAACGGCCAGGATTGGCTAATGATTCACAAGTAGGTGGGCTGTAGGTCAGGGATCATTTCCAGACCCTACTACAGTGGTACCCCGTAAGACGAATGCCTCGCAAGACGGAAAACCCGCAAGACGAAAGGGTTTTCTGTTTTGGAGGCGCTTCGCAAGACGAATTTCCCTATGGGCTTGCATCGCAAGACGAAAGCCCATAGGGAAATGCTGGCGGTCGGGAGCAAAGACTTTCGCCCACAGCCGGCCTTCAGAAGAGGACCTCTTCTGAAGGCTGGCGGGGGGCAAAAGTCTTTGCTCCCCCCACCTGCCTTCCCCCCCCCCCGCCTGCCCCGGGCGATCTTAAAATGCTGGCGGGCGGGAGCGAAGCGTTCGCTGCCGACCCCCAGCATTTTAAAATCTCCAAGGGACAGCAGAGAAGTCTCTGTCCCGGGGAGATTTTAAAATGCTGGGGGTCGGGAGCGAAGCGTTAGCTGCCGACCCCCAGCATTTTAAAATCTCCCCCTGTCCCGGGGAGATTTTAAAATGCTGGGGGTCGGGAGCGAAGCGCTGCCGACCCCCAGCATTTTAAAACGCTGTTCCGAAGGGGGGGTGGGGACACCTGCCCCAGCCGCCCCACTTCGGAAAGCTGTTCCGAAGTGGGGAGGGGGGCGGGGACACCTGCCCCAGCCGCCCCACTTCGGAAAGCTGTTCCGAAGTGGGGAGGGGGGGCGGGGACACCTGCCCCCGCCGCCCCACTTCGGAAAGCTGTTCCGAAGTGGGGAGGGGGGGCGGGGACACCTGCCCCCGCCGCCCCACTTCGGAAAGCTGTTCCGAAGTGGGGAGGGGGGGCGGGGACACCTGCCCCCGCCGCCCCACTTCGGAAAGCTGTTCCGAAGTGGGGAGGGGGGGCGGGGACACCTGCCCCCGCCGCCCCACTTCGGAAAGCTGTTCCGAAGTGGGGCGGGGGGCGGGAACACCTTCTGAAGGCGGGCACGGGGCGAAAGTCTTTGTCCCCCCTGCCTGCCTTCCCAGGGGCTTTTAAATCGCCCCGGACAGCGGAGAAGTCCTCCGCTGTCCGGGGCGATTTTAAAATGCCGCCCGCCAGCATTTTAAGATCGCCCCGGACAGCAGAGAAGTCCTCCGCTGTCCCAGGGTTTTTTAAAATGCTGGGGGTGGGAAGAAAAGCCCTTGTCCCCCCCCCCAGCCTTCAGAAGCGGTCCGGGGGCAGACTGTCCCCGGACCTGGTCCGAAGGCGGTTTCCCTAGGAACGCATTAATTGATTTTCAATGCATTCCTATGGGAAACCGTGCATCGCAAGATGAAAAAACCGCAAGACGAAGAGACTTGCGGAACGAATTAATTTCGTCTTGCGAGGCACCACTGTACATGCAAATCTCCTTGTTATGTGTGAACCAGGTTACGGATGCACAACATGTAGGCTGAACAAAATAATACTTCCTTGGCTACTATGAAATCCATGCCATAAGGTGAAATGCCTCCAGGCCAGATTTTGGGAGAGCGGTTTTGAAGAGTGGGATGACCCTGCCGTAAGCGCAGTAGCAGATGTTGCTTGTGCATGGACAGTACTGGATATCACCCATACTTTTAGCAATACATTGATTAGAATCAGAATATTATTGCAGATATATTGTTTTGTCTGGAAATATACAGTGGTACCTTAGGTTACAAACACTTTGGGTTACAGACTCCGCTAACCCGGAAGTAGTACCTCAGGTTAAGAACTTTACCTCAGGATGAGAACAGAAATCACACGCCGGTGGCACGGGAGGCCCCATTAGCTAAAGCAGTACCTCAGGTTAAGAATGGCTTCAGGTTAAGAACGGACCTTCGGAACGAATTAAGTTCGTAACCAGAGGTACCACTGTATATGAAATCAATCAAAAGGTGGTGGCTTCAGTCTTCGGTAGTATCTAGTGTTGGGTAGACATGAAGGGAGCCAAAGGTTAACACACATTCCTAGGAAACTTGGTAATTACAATCTACTAACTTATAAGTATCATAGTTGTCATATTATAATAACAAACATACCATATCAGGATTGAGCAAGTAAAGTTACCCAATGAGATGGAAAGAATGTGACATTAGTTCAGCAAGAGATTATATCTGCCTAAAACTAAAATGTAGCTGAAGCAAATTCCCTGTTAAGAGAGGCTAGATTCCACCTCCTCCAGCCAGCTGCTTCCAGTAACTCTCGCCAGAGAAGAATTGAAGTTTCCTTGGGCTGATGTCCAATAACACACTAAAATAAGGGGCTGAGTTCTTCAGCCATGAGCGGGATCATATGAGAAGGATCTAAGCACCTTAGTAAGCTCCAGCTGTGTTTTGAAGAAACTTAGAAAGGTCAGATAAGTATTTGTCAAGTTGCCATTTGGTTTGCTTTTGCTTTTTAGGTGGAAAAACGGTATGTGGCTGGGCAAGCTATCCTCGAATGGGACATCGTTGCTTCCAATGGGGTCATCCATGTCATCACAGCACCTCTGAAGGCTCCTCCTGTGCCCCATGTAAGTCTTGTGCAACTGGTCTCTTTTGTTAACTCACTTGCTGGTCAACTGGAAAACTGAACAAATAGTTCCACGTCTTCTTTGGAAACAGATATGAGCTTTGATAAGAGTGCATACAGATGTCCATAGCTTCAGCAGGGAGCCTGCTAAAAAAGTGCACTCACATTATTTGGTGCACGTAATGGTTTCTCTCCCAGATGTATCTCAGGGAAAATGGTCCCGCACCCTGCAACTCGCCTGGGTAATTTGCAGCAGAATATGGATTTCCACTGCACTTTGGCTGGCCGTCGTATCATTCACAGAGCGATTCCTCATCCTTTGTGAAGCAGGACAGCTTACTACGGTCTTGACCCCTTCATGCATTCGTTAGACTTAAGCATGTTGGCTGTACCCACTGATAATGCAGTCCCCCAAGTACCTGCCCATTGCCTCATGTGGCCTTGGGAGAGGAAGGAAGGTTGCCCACCTCGAAAGGCATAAACACACCAATTGAGGATACTATTTATTGAAGGTGGGCTCTAGTTTATAAAAACGTTTGCCACAATAAATTTGGGAAACTCTGAAGTACCACAATACATGCTGTTGTGTTCTTTACAACTAACAGGATTATCCATATTCCAATGCTTTATACATAACAAGATTACTTAAACAACATGTAGCATCCAGTAACAGCTTTACCTTAGTCCCAAAAGCAGCTTCTTATCAGGCTTCCAAGGGGAGGGTAGCTGGAAACTCCCTTCCTAAAGCATTGGTTTTCCTTTGCTGTCTTCACTTAGGCCTCTCTACATCCCGGAATTGGAATATTCTTTGCAGTCCTCCTGGTCATAGGGATCATTGCTCTAATCGGATATTCATACTTCAGATTTAAGCAGGGAACCATTCGTTTCCCATATTTCAAGGTAAGAAACCAATGCAAATGTAAGTTGACCTTCATAGTTACCACCTTTTCCTGAATTTTGACACAAGTTTTTAATTAGTGGCAATTGAAAATGTAGAAATTGTCCCCTGCCCAAACACAATTGCTGTAAATGCTGCACCTTTGATCATGAAAAAGAATCATGACTAGTTTGCTTCCCTTTAATGTAACTATTTTCAGAAAAGGAAGACACAAAAGCAGAGTTCTTCCGCTATTTCCCATTATGAACAGGATTTGGGCATCTTCATTTTGTTACCACCTTGGCCTGCTTCAGACGTTATAGGCAAGCCATTGTTGTGAACATTATGAATGTTTGCTAGAAGCACTTGTAAAAATATCCTATGACTTCTGAATTCCTCAGTTTATCTGTGAAACAAACTTGTTCACTTACTTTAAAACAGCAAAAGGATGATATTGATGTGACCACACTGGACAGAGCACTGTCTTCAAACATCTCAAACCCTAACTATGAAAGCTCCACAACTTCAGCACCAGACTCTTCTTATGATCCATTTTCTGTAAGTTTTCATTTTGATTTCGATAAGATATCAACAGAACTATGCACTTGAGCTTCTTCTGAAAAAGCGAGAGCATGTAATACGTTGCAGCACCAGTTTTGGTGACGACAGGAGCTATGTCAATTTACCATGATTTATTTTTAATGTCTCTTGCTATATCAGTGTCTCTGTATGCAAGTCTTATTTGAATGAAGGGCTTGCTCAGACAAGGAAATATGTGAAGCAGGGATTCCACTTCTCTCTGGGAACACCAGACAGAGGCTTTCCCAATCTGAGACCCTCCAGGAGCAGGGCTTTTTTTCAGCTGGAATTGAATTTTGCATAAATGAGATACTACTGCACAGCCAGTCCCCACTCACTGGATAACCAAACACTATCTTTGCCTAATCCTACCTCACAAGATTGTTGTGAGCTAGAAAGGCAATGTATGCCACCCCAAGATCTTTGGAGAAATCACGAGGTGAAAATGACATTCATAAACAAATGCTTTGTTGTACTGATTTTACAGGATGTCAGTAGCAAAATTTATGCCAAAAATGAATACTGTTATTGTAACCTATTCTTCTTTTTTGTATTTTATATAGGGAATTGCTTTGTAAATTAGTATTAAATTCGTATATAACTACAACATATAAATTGTAGGTTGTTTTTTCAGGTTTCTGATGAACAGCAACTGGTGAGCAGTGGTCCCCAGGATGAGATCTGATGCCTGAATGTGGAGATAAAATAAGCAGCTTTTCAGCTAAAGCAATGTGAAGATACAAGGAAATGCCAATAATTGTCTGGCTTTAGGGAGGGACGTTTGAAGACTATGGTAAATTCTCAGCAAAGTTGCTGAAGGCAATTCGGTTTCTTTCAACGCTGTTTTACTATTATATTGTACAGTTCCTGCTTTCCTGACATCCAGTTGTTCTTCAGGGTTTTCTACTGTTCTGCTTTTAACTCATAATTTTCATGGGGAAAGGAGTGCTCCTTATCATATGCTGCAGATATAGTTAGCTATACATTTAAAAAACAAAATAATGCATAATTGTGAACATGGGATTGCTGACTTTGCTCAACTGAAATTTGCTCTTGTAGGGGGCCCTTCATAAGAATTTTCTGCTTTTAAAAAAGTTTATTCAGATACATTTCATTGCAAAAAGTGGCTTCTAATTTCAGCACCATTCTGTCCAGGCAAAGAGTTACTGAGGGCTTATGTTCCTTTTATTTAACTTTTTTTTTTTTGCAGGTTCTGGTGATTTTATTACTTCCTGATGGATCAGTGAATTATTAGTCTGATTGCCCCACTGTCAGTTTCCATGGAAGCAGGCTTTAATTAAATCTTCCTTCTTCCAAGAAGCACTATTTTGCTATAAAAGTAAATAGAGAATGCAAGAAAATTGGCAATTACTACCTCAACACTACAGAAACAGACATTGGGGTCACAGAGATAGGACACTGGTGCCTTCTCCCTTTGCATCCCATGCTCAGGAGGCAGCAATACAGTGGTGCCCCGCAAGACGAATGCCTCGCAAGATGGAAAACCCGCTAGACGAAAGGGTTTTCCGTTTTTGAGCTGCTTCGCTAGACGATTTTCCCTATGGGCTTGCTTTGCAAGACAAAAACGTCTTGCAAGTGTTCCGATTTTTTTTCGCTCCCCCCCTTTTTCTAAGCCGCTAAGCCGCTAATAGCCTTTTAGCCGCTAATCCGCTAAGCCTTTAATAGCCGCTAAGCCTTTAATAGCTGCTAAACCGCTAATACCGCTAAGCCGCTAATAGGGTTGCTTCGCAAGACGAAAAAAACGCTAGACGAAGAGACTTGCGGAACGGATTAATTTCATCTTGCGAGGCACCACTGTACAGGCTAAATCTAGGAGTAAACTTTTAATTAAGATTAAGAGATTTTCCTTACGGTTAAAGCAATTGCTGGATAATGTAGAGCAACAGCAAGTGCAGAACCTCTTTAACTGTAGAGAGGTGACACAAGGGTAGAAGCACCCACACAAAGTATCCTAATTCGTTCAGAAGCGAATGAAAGGATTGACTAAATCCAGCCCTTACCTATGGCTGTTAAGAGAGAGTGGGGCATTTATATGAACTGAGAATTGATTCTCTCTCGAAGTCACAAATTACTGAGGAAGGCTACTGAAAATGTGAACGCTAGCATTCTATTTGCAAGACTGCACAGTAAATCCAAAGCTTAGCAAGAGCAATGCTACTTCCTCTTTTGTTCCGATCCCACCCAATTATGAAGCTCACTGAATGGCATTGTGACTTTGCTAGCTCTCAAGAGCTGTTGGGAAGCTTAAAAAGAGGAATGAAGAACCTTGTACTCCTTGAAAGAAGTGTAGGATATATAATTACAATAAATAAATTGTAAAATACTGTACATTGTGTCTGCTATTAAGTGACTAACGCCTCTGATTTCGGAGAAGAATTCTGGCGAAACTTTCTGCTACTGGAAAGCAGTGCTATAAAAAAAAGAATACAGGTGTCTCCCCACTTACATGCTTTTGACTCATGTGCGGCACCAGGAAATAATTCGAACTAAACTTCAAAAGGGGCAAAAACCGCCTGAAAAACAGTGGGTAAATGGCTAGTGGTCTACCTCTGAATTACAGCCACTTCAGGGTATGGGTCTACCCCCTCCCTGTTTCCACATCATCCTCCAGTGATGAAGAAAACAGAGCCACCGTTGCCACCATTCATGCCAGTCTGGTAAGTACTGCTGGTCTTTTTCAAGGGTTTCCGGAAGGTGTTTACAGGCTTTTTAGATGGTGCTCCTCACTATATGTGATTTCATGTATACATGTGGTACCCAGGAACAGAACCCCCATATAAGTGGGGAGACACCTGTACTGAACAGGGTGGGTAAGGATCTTAAGCAGGTTCCCTGTGGATGTAATTATCACATCTTGTAGACTTCTAGTCTAAAATTCAGAGGGTCGTGTGTAATTGCCACCATTTCTCTTCAAAGACAGTTTCATGCTTCTGGAGGCTTTTCTATTTCAGATAAATTTTTAAAACCAACAATTACGACTTCCAGACTAATTATAATCTTAATGAATGTGACAAGACATTTATTGCATGATGTTGTACCAGAGACATTTTGGGATACAAAAAAGAACAATTATCTGGCAATTTCTATTTTGGGGGAAGTCAGTTTGTCAAGAAGTAAACTACTGACCTCCTTTTTGGTATTCAGATACTGACAAAATTCCACATGGCTACAATATCAGAAGTTGTGGGTGCTACAATAAGTGATTACAGTGCTTTTAAATAACATCAGTAACATAAATGAGCAAATGTTAGTTTGCAGCTGGTTAGGCCCCAATCACTTCACATGCAAGATCATTTTACAATATACGACATTATGTAGCAGCAAATCAGCACGTTAATATACTTTGTATACAAAGTAATCTGCAATAGAAGTAGTTTTCTACAAAGCGATTCTGTACAAAAATTCTGTGTGGAGAAGGAGTACACAACACTGGATAGTGTTCTCATAAACACTTAAAACACTTTATGCCATAATTTTCTAGAATACAAACTAATTCCATTCTTTAACATCTTATACAAATACAGTCTTTTAAAGGGGCTTTGGAAGCCTAGAATATTAGATGCATTTCAACTAACACCAAGTCTTGGTTATGCTTTAACAATCAAGTCCAATCCCTTGGATTTTCTGTTTAAAGGGCTTTTCCCTCTTCTTTAAAAGCAATAAAACAGAGGCGACTGTTCTGATAAAGCTTTACCAATGACTCAGCCAAGTTTCATCCACTCTAGCACAGAGCATTAAGGTGGTCAGTGGCAGTTATGCATTCCAAGTATAACATTTACAGGCAGAAAAACATCCCCGCCAGCGTCACCAAGAGACAAGCTCAAGCCCCTCCGCGTAAGATGGCAATTAGGCGACATGGCCAGCACATCACAGGAAACTGCCTAATACCAAGTCTGATCAGTGGTTGACAGTGGCTAGCAGTGGCTCTCTAGTGTCCCAGGTAGGGACCTTTCTCGAATCCCTAACTGGGATTTGGCAGGATTTGAACCTGGGGGTTGTATGCCTGCACGCAAAGTAGATGCTCTGCCACTAAGCCACAGCCTCTCCACTCCTCAGAAAACTAAGTAAGTCTGTATTGATGCAAAAGCAATTATAAAAAGTAGGGGAAATATTTAATGCCAGAAAGGGAGCTCCTTGATGCTTTAGGGGATCACTGTGAAGAGACACCAAAAACAAAGCTTGATATCTGAACAAGGATCGTCCATGTGAACATAGCTCTCACACAAAATGGGCTTCATTTGCCCTTCAGCACATCATCCAATCCAATTGGTTAAATTCGCATTGCACTGCATTCACGTGATCCAGCCATTCAGGGATCATGTCAATGCAATTGAAAACGGGGGAAAATGCTGCCAAAGCAATAAAGGGAGGAGAAGAGATCCACACCCCACCCCAAAGCCATAGCTTTCAAGGCAAAGGAGGAAATTAAAAACTTCAGCTTGGCATTGCTTAGAAGTCTATTTCAATGAACTGAAATCCCGGACCATATTGAGTCATGCAAGCAGGCAGTTCTTAAGCAACACAGAGAATTAGAACAATGCAATTAAAAGCCTCTCACGTACATATAGAATGTATACAAACTAGTAACACACACACTTTACCTGACCAGCATTGGGGGGACCAAATTATTTCCTAAAAATAAAGAGAACAATTCTTTCTATATTTTGAAGAACTTCAGCAAACAAAATGCATGACTCCTAAAAATAAAAAAAGGAAAATTGTTTCAAGGCACCCTTCCACAACCTGGAGCTCTAGAATCCAGATGGCGATGGACCTCAAACTCCTATCATCCTTGACCACCGGCTCTGCTAATGGGAGTTGGGAGTTAAACAATGTCTGGAGGGAACCAGGTTGGGGAAGGCTGTTTTAAGCTGCCAGCATGGCCAATGGTCAAGGATGATGGGAGCTGCATTCCAACGATAGCAATTTGGAAGGGAACCTAAGTTGTACATTTGGACTCCAATCTAGCTTGCACACAACTGGTTACATAGCAACTACTGGCTCCAGGTAGAGGGGGTTTGTCCTCCATCTGAATCAACCCAGCCAAGTCCAGTAGGACTCAGATGAGCATTCAGATGCACATCTGCATAGAGACACCTAATTCTGCATGCAGATGATCTCTGCAAACACATTCTGAAAGTTGTAAATTAAATTTAGGTTTGTAAGTATGGCACACGTTTAAACTTTTCCCCTGCTTGGAAGCAGCGGTAGGGAGAACACAAGATTTCTTACCCCCTCATAGCTTCAAAAGTTATTGAAATTTTATATTTCTTTCTCCAACTAGAAGAAAACTAGCTACAATTTAAGATAAAACCAGATTCAAAACACGTCCAGAATCCAAAGTGATGCTCATCTGGTAAAAGTACACCAGAGTAATATATCAGGCTGCATGTCATACAACTAGAAATATCTTAAATTGTTGTTTTATGTGCAAATAATTCTTTTTCAGCAAATATTCAGCTGGGGGAAGGGATCTGTTTTCTATTAGTGCAACATGACCTATCAGCTCTCACTAAAGTCAAGAAAAGAGACCTAAATAGAAATATTTGCTCTATAATCATATACACTAATAGTTTACTACAGCTATTATAGAAGAGATAATTGCTTTTAAAGATACATTCATGTTACGATAAATACACTTTGCTCTACTGAGACAGTGGAAGAGGGGAGGAAGGTGGTAAAGGTTTGTCATTATAAAAACCAAGGGAGGGAAAAGAAAACTTATTTGATTTGAATCATCTCTTGCAGAAATGGTATTCTGAATGTACCAGTGCACAGTTGGTCTGACCATGTCGGGAGTTCATGCTGCAAAGGAGTCCTCCTTGGATAAAATGTGTAGTCGTGGTCATAGTTCAAAAGGCAACTCAAGGATGCCATGTAAATATCAGCAAAGCGAGACAAGCGTCTTAAAAAATAGGTTGGGTTCTGGTCAGTCCTGAATAAGCTTCCAAACTGAGAATTGAAGAAGTTCCTGGTTGTTTCTCTGGGAGGGGTAAGAAAGATACGCATTCTTAGAATTGTCAACCCTTTAAGGGAAACCAAGCTTTCCAAAGTGCTTAACAAAGATTCTTTCTTTCCCCAGTTAAAACCAGTTTATTTATTTATTTAAACAAGGTACCTTGCTATTTTGTTAACTGAAAGTCACCTTCAGAAAGCATTACAGTGGTGCCCCGCAAGACGAATGCCTCGCAAGACGGAAAACTCGCTAGACGAAAGAGTTTTCCGTTTTGGAGGTGCTTCGCAAAACGAATCTCCTATGGGCTTGCTTCGCAAGACGGAAATGTCTTGCGAGTTCCTGCGGGGGTTTTTTCCTCCCCCCCCCTTTTTCTAAGCCGCTAAGCCGCTTATCAGCTGATCCGATCAGCAGATAAGCCGCTAAAAGCTGCTAATAGCGCTAATCCGTCAATGGGTTTGCTTCGCAAGACGAAAAAAACGCTAGACGAAGAGAATCACAGAACGGATTCTTTTCATCTTGCGAGGCACCACTGTAGTTTCATCTTGCTTCACAGATATCAAAGAATCACAGAGTTGGAAGGGATCCTGGGGGTCATCTAGTCCAACCCAGGAGGAATATGCACCTGCCCCATATGGGGGTCGAACCTGCAACCTTGGCATTATCAGCGCCAGGCTCTAACCAACTGAGCTGACTTCTAAGACAGAAAATCCAGGGGAGGAAACTTCGTCAACTCTTTCCCCTCTGCTTTTTGCAATGTCTTTAGAATGTGCTCCTGACAAAGATTGCATTTATTTGTTAGTTTAACTTATGTACAGTGGTACCTCGGGTTACAAATGCTTCAGGTTACAAACTCCGCTAACCCGGAAGTAGTACCTCAGAACTTTGCCCCAGGATGAGAATGGAAATTGCATGGTGGCAGCAGTGGGAGGCCCCATAAGTGAAAGCGCGCCTCTGGTTAAGAACTGTTTCGGGTTAAGAACGGACCTCCAGAACGAATTAAGTTTGTAACCCGAGGTACCACTGTACTGCTTATTCAGTACAGCTCTCAAGATGGTTTGCAAACCCATTTCCAATAATAAAAGAACATTAAAACTATTAAGCCAACTATAAATAATGCAAACAGCTAAAAAAAAAAAAAAACTAAACCAACCAAGGCATAGCTAGTAAAACTATCTGAAACCAATAGGGAGCTAATTTGGTGCAAGTATCTAAAAGTACCCATCGTAATGAAAAGGAAAGTAAAATAGGAGGTGGGAAGATCAGGGAAAACTACAAATGGCTAAATGTCATATATAGTTTGGCCCCTGGAATCACAGTCACAGGGATAAGAATAAACATCAAAAGCTTAAGTTCATTGATTCGCAGCAAGACCTCGAAGACATATGCAGTGTCCTGATATTGTACCTCTGACCCACATACTTCTCTTGTAACCCATATTAATTTGGTCATTCCTTCTGCTTATCCCTGTTGACAGTGTCAGTCAATGCTGGGGTTTAAGTTGGTGCCAGTTTTAAGTACTGCCAGATTTTTAAAAATATTTTTTAAAGGTCTTAAGTTTCAAGGTCCGTGTTCTGACAAATAATTATTTCCATTATGCTTAAAGTTCTGATGGCCTAAGATGACAAATAATCCTTTCCTATAAAGAACATCCGAGGCAAAAGTTTAGATCAGTTTTTCACCTCAAGTGGTTGGAGGAGAAAAGGGAAGTATTTGGTGGAAATGTTTTGTGAAAAGACAACAAAGAACTCAAAGTGTGCTACAGTATTGCATCAGGGCACCTGTGACTTCCCAGAGCAAGCATGTGATTGTTGTGGGGAGGAGAGAAGCAGCAATAGGTGCATTCTCTAGTTTTGTGTTATGTCACACCCCATGGCAGCCATTTTGTGACTGGTACCTATAGCACTCTCAAAATTCAGTATGTGCCCACTGGTTCAAAATGGCTACCAACCACATCCTGCAGGGTTGCATTTGGACATATTCAGCTACCGTATTTTTCGCCCCATAGGACGCACCGACCCATAAGGTGCACCTAGTTTTTTGGGGGGGAAATAAAGGGGGGGAAATAAAGGGGGGGGAATTATTTTTCCCCCAAGGCGCAGGGCTGGGGCGGGGGAAGTCCGAGCTTCCCTGGACCCCAGCCACCAGAACAGGCAGCTCTCCGCAAGCCGTGGGAGCCCAGCGCCGGGCTCCCACGGCTTGCGGAGAGCTGCGTGAAGCCTGGAGAGTCTGAGAGCGATGGCAAAGTTGCGCACAGCTTCACCATCGCTCTCGGAGCTTGCGGGGTGGGGGTGGGGGAAGCCCGAGCTTCCCCTGACCCCAGCCCCCAGAACCGCTCGCCACTGCTCCTGGAGCTTGCCGGGCTGGGGGGATAGCTTCCTGAAGCCTGGAGAGCGAGAGGGGTCGATGTGCACTGACCCCTCTTGCTCTCCAGGCTTCAGCGAAAGCCTGCATTCGCCCCATAGGACGCACACACATTTCCCCTTCATTTTTGGAGGGGGGAAAGTGTGTCCTATAGGGCGAAAAATACAGTAATTAGAGGATTAAAGCCATCCATGAGTCCCATCTCCCCATGTTACCTATTGCTTCATAACCTTGATCACAATATGATGCTCCTGATTATATTTTGCAAGACAGTACAAAAAAGGAAACCCTGTTTCCCCAACAGCCAGATTTGGTATCCAATGGTGTTGAATACTCTGCTGTATCTACTACTATTAAGAAAGGTAATGGGAAAACACAGCAAACTGGGCACTGTCGTACATTGCTAAAAGCTTGTATCTGGATTTGCATTTTCAAATCTTGAAACACATTACCATTGTTAATGCTTACCTCATTTCCTTTCTTTCCTTTTTCCACTCGTGTAAAATCAGCTGAGAGTCTGGATCCCTGTGAACCTGAAATGATAACAGGCAACCTTGTATGTTCTTAACACAGACTCATTAACAGGAAAAGGACATGAGTATATTGTAGTGTAATCATGTCTGCACACCATTAAGAAATTTGACACAGAGGGAGAAACATGAACAAGATAAGAACTGTGGCTTTTTAACTTGTCAGCACAAAGCTAATGTACTATGAAGGAGCAGGGGATTGTATCTGCCAGTGGAACAGGGAGGAAAGCTGTTTTCAACCACCACCCACTAACCTGACAGCACCCCATGCCTCCCCTAAACCAGCTCTGCAAGGTCTCCCAACCCTGGGAGTGGGAGGAAGAATTGCCAAAAATTGTTTCCCTCAACCGACTGTTGGAAGCCTTGCTGTCAGCTGTGTGACACCAATTAATGAAACCCATTACTTAATGCTTCTAACAAAGCCACAGAATTTTTACAGGGTTGTAGGGGAAGAATACAATTGCTTTTGAGTGCAAGAATATTTGTATGAAGACGTCCGTGTGTCTATAAGAGACAGCAGGAGAAACAGACTTAAACACAAAAACAGCTTTTCATCAGAAATTTTATTTAAGTTCTGATGACACATATTTCTGCCCATTTTTAAATTACACTGGCAACACCGGAAACCCTAGAGGAATTTGTAGAAAGGGCTGGAGGCAGCTAGAATGACCACAACAAACCTGCATGTGTTCCAGTAATCCAGTGAGAGTCTGAAGCCAGGTCATGGTCTGAATGTATTGCTCTGTGTTCATGATCTTAATCTCTGTCCGTAACTCCGGAATAATTGCACCTGTTCGCCAGCCGTGCTTTAAGGTCAAATCCTATTTTGCCAGCCAGGATTACAAGACACAAAAGTGTTAGTGTTAAAACGATTCAATGTGTACTTTCTACTCTTTCACCCTAAAGGCCATTTGTAAGATAATTCTTGCTTATACATAAGCAGCAATTACAAGCTAAGTGGATCAGCTGGGCCACTGTACAAATAATTAAGAGGAACAAACTAAGAGGGAATCCATCTGATACCAGGTAGCGGGCTGGAGAGCCCATGGGGTAAACAACACACAGCTGACCAGGAAGAACATTTGTGTCAGGAGAACAGGGAGGCAAACCAATTAGGGGGGAAGTATTGTAACATGTGGAAATGGTAAAATATTAACAGAACCTGTGTTAAGCTGCTTAAACAGGATAGGAAAACTTCTCCTCCTGTTGTAGTAAAGAGCCTGGGCCCAAAAGAAGAAAAAAGACCGGCTGCAGTCCTCTGCAAACTTGGAAGTAATCCCCAAAGAGCAAGCATGCAAAGGATCTAGCTCAGTATTGCCAACAATGACTGGAAGTGGTTCTCCAGGGTTATTCTCAGTTCTAATGTTGATGTTTTATCCTATTATGCACAACACACCCTGGAATCTGCTAGTGCTGCATGGCAGGATAAAAGTGAAATGAGCAGCACTGAGTCATTGCATTTTTACACAGATGATATCCAAGGGACCGTACAGGCTCTTTGACTGTCACTGCAGGGGAATAAGCCTGTCTTAAAAAATAAACCCAGCGAAAGACTGGCATTTTTACACTTCACTATTACAAAAGAATCTCTAACAAAAAATAGAGCTTGCTTTATTTTAAAGTTATTCTGAAATACATTTAATTCTCCCAACCCTCTGTATACAGAGTCAATTTTGGGTTAGCCTTGATATGATAAGCATGTTGGGAATCTGCCAGGGAGATAGTGCCCATCATGAGCCCCCAAGCCGGAGTTCTGGCGCCCATCGGCCTCCCGTAGTCACGCAGATCCAACAGTTAGCGACACGAAGCCTCTGGAAATTCCTAGCCACATTCCTAGGCTGGTGTACACTGTTTATCAGCAGATAAAAGCACAGCCAAAAGCTTGCACCGCAGAAGAGCAAAAGAGCATATTTACAGACTTTATTTAGGACATGAACAGAACAAAGAAAACACGTCCATTCTCAGTCAGCTTCTCTGACCAACTGGAATCGAAAGGAAACAACAGCAGAACAAAAACATCCTGTGAATAGGACATGCGCAGACTCTGTGACTCCCCAAAGCCTGCTCCCTTTTAAGGTGGAACGGAAATATCCTAACAAAGCATCCTTCCTAAAGAGGAAAAGGGAGGCTTCAGTAATTAAAAACTCAGTGCTAAAACAGCACTTGCAACAGCAAGTCCCTTACTAGCTTCTGTGCAGCTTCTTCCATCATTAGGAGGAAGTACTCAGATCACTGGGCTCTGCTTCTTCTATCAATGGATGTAAAAGCTTCAAGGTGTAGTTTAGCTGTAGCCTGATGAAACACATTGCATGGGCGCACCAGACAAGTCATTGGTCACATTCCTGGGAACTGCTGGGGCTGGCAGGGAGATTTCCTATGTCATCAGGCCCTTCTGGGCATTAGAGCAGATTTCATATCTTACAGCTACTAAGAAAAGTGGTTTTTCTTTCCCCTTCTGCACCTTCCATGTGATTGGCAGGTGGAAGGATAACTTAACTGCTGGGTGTCAGCCCAACGACTGTGATGTAGTAGTCACAAGGTGTTTCAATTAATCCCTGTTTTAGCACAAATCATGACAGGTCTCTTTGCAACAGGTACTGCCCTCCATCCATGTGTCAATAACAGGCACACTCAAGGACTTTACCAATTGCAGCTGCAAAGCTACCACTCTGTATATCACCTTGACTACCTAGTGGATAAGTGAGTTAAAATGAACACATAAAAATATCAAACAGTCTGGTGCTGAGGTTCTTATAGAGGCCTACCACACATGGTCAGCTGCTAAAACGTGGAGATCTCAAAGCTGGGAACATTCCCAAACCTAAATCCAATTTCTATTGCACAAACTGCTTTGTAATTCCTAACTCATCATCTTATTTATTGCTATTTTTGGCCTGAGCATTAGTCTGCAAAGCTGTCCTTATATCTCTTCCTCGGCCTCATTATTGAGATACATTAAGTAATATTTTAGCCAGCTTACATTTATAGACATGGAAAAGATGTTGTCCTGTTAAGTTTTGAAGTTAGAGAGAGAGAGAGACAGAGCACATACAAGAGTCCACTGCAAAGTGTAAGAGATCTGAAGTACTCAAAAGGTGAAGTACAATTCTCCACTTAAATATAACAGTAACTCATTTGAACTACAATTATTCCCATTTTAGGCCACTATGCAGAGCCAAACGGTATGAATGTCCCAGAAGACTTGTAAACGCCATCTTGGCAATCATGATAACCCCAGGACTAATTGGTATTTACTGTGAGAATGAACTCATATGTGCTTATCTGCTTGCACTGAAGCTTGGAAGCCTTAGCTTTTTTTGTTTAACTAGTTGGGAAAGGAAAGGCTTCTCATGCTGGCTGCCTGTCAGCTATACCCTTGTCTGAGCGATGGATGGGAGTGGGGAATGGACTTCTATCCCAGGGGTGGTTATAACTGGGTTATTGCTGCCAGCTTACATAGCTTGCTTTTTGATTAAGTAACCCATACATGATTAGCCCCTCGCAGACAAAGCCATTATGCTTGCCACTTCGGCATGTGTCCAGAGGTGTAGTGGCAAGGAATCCTGCATTGCACTGCTGTATCTAAGTCTCTTGATATATCTCTATGATAAAGCACTAGAACTGATCGCTCAGGAGTTTTATACATCTTCCTTTGGGATCCTTGCAACCTGGTCCTTCAGAACATCAGTCAATCCTTCACCCCAATCTGTATTTGGACCCACAGGAAATGTCAGCCATCCATATCTAGCCTTTACATACAGCCCAAAAACTTAGCCAAGTGCCCTGCAGCCTTGATCCCAACCATTAAATAAAACTAAGAACTACGTGGAAGGTGCAATAAGAGGCTTATGTTTCCCCGAACAGAAACAAGTAATCCTATCAGGGCTTTACTCACTTTTATGGCAGAAACTTGGCACATTGGTCTATTTTTTTCATAAGTCTCCCTGTTTTACAAAATTATTTTCACAGTACGCAGGTCGTTTCTGTAGACATGAGCAGCTTTTATCAAACAAACAAGTAGGGGAGCAAGTTACTTACTGCTAAATCGCTATAAATGTGATCGCCGAAATACAAGACTTTGGAGCCTCTCCAGCCAGTCAGCTTTAGAAACTCATATAAGTTGCCCTACGAAAGAAGGGAGGAAAAGACAAAATTATGAGTCATAAACAGAACCTGGCGACTGTCATGCTGGTAGCTTGCTCTCTCCGAGGAAGAGTAAAATCTTTGCTTTTCACATGAAATGCAGATGCTAATATTATCAAAAAGAGACACAAGTGGCCTGATACTGAGTTAGATGGAGCAATGGTCTGAGTCTGTATTGTTTAAAATGACTGGCGGGAGTTCTCTCAGCCTTCCTTGGAAGATGCCAGGGATGGAACCCGGAATGTTCTATATGCAAAGCAAGCATCTTCCCACCAGGCTATGGTCCTTTCCCTAGAATAAAATGCATTTCTGCTCTCACATAGCAGCCCCACGGCAAGCTAGGAGGTTTATGCTCACAACTGTTGCCTATGCTGAAGACTGTCTTGCTCACCTCTTTCTAAAGAAATTACCGAAATCTACAGGGGGAAAATGGCCGCCCACTAGGGAACTCCCTAGTGGGGTCAGTCCCCACAGGGCTGACGATCAGCTGATACAGACAATGAGCGCGCGCACACACACACACACTTTTCAATGCTGCTGACTAAGGTTGCTCTGGATTTTGTGTATGTTCATCATGATTGTCAGAAAGGTCCAGTTTGACGTGAAAAGGTGAGGAGTATAAATATTTAAACCAACAAAAAACATACCTGTTTGTAAATCTGGCCTTTCTGCAGTTGATGGATTTTGTCCCAAAGCAAAACACCTCTCTCATTCACCTTGCGGAAAGGTCTATTTAAAAAATGAGAGAGGGAGTGCACAAAGATCAATGACCCAATCATACTACTGCCGTCACCACTCAATGGAAACAGATACAGACCAAAATATAAGAATAAATTACACTCTACTGCAGAGTATCCCTGCCTGCCCCCCAAAATAAACAGCTTCAGAAGTGTAGGAATAGTCTTCATTCAGTAAATCTTGTTGAGGCTCAACAACTTACATGTGGATGATCCTGGAAGTCCCTTCCAGTTTTAAATATTGATCATCACTGAGGGAACTGGGTGACCAACCCTTTTGGTAAAAACCAGCAGTAGCCCTGGTGAAGGACTTCAGAAAACCTAGTTCACTGAATCCCTGGCTGCTTACCATAGATCTTTAAGTCACACAGTGTGACCATAGTAAATTATAAAGCAGCCTGATTTGCAAAGAGGTCAGCTCTTAATCAGATGCCATCAGCTTTTATTACCTAAGTCTTTAAGATAAACTCTCAACCTTTTTTGGATATTAACCACCCATTACGTTCACCTGGCCTCCTGCATAAGCACAGTTCTGTTTGTTTGTTTTTAACTTCTTCTTCTTCTTCTTCTTCTTCTTCTTAAAGTAGACCAGAAGTCCAAAGCATGAGATTAATGCACATTCTAGTGCAACTTTTCTCAAAGGGTGGGACAGTAACCAGCCATGGACCTCCATCCACTTTCAGGTGGGCCTCACTGCTACGGCCCACCCAGGGCCTTCTCACTTGCTTCCCCTGCCCCTTGGCCCTTCCATGGCCTTTTGGTTTGACCAATGTCATCAACCATTGCTCCTTGCAATGCATATTGTGTAGGAACACGCAGGAGATGGTTAGAGAGAAGCTCACAGGGTTGGAAGGTGAGGGATGAGAAAGACAGGAAAACATGATGGGTGGACATAGGGACTGGCTGAGTGTGAAAAAGAGAAAGGAGGGGGGAGGAAGGGAGGCGAAAGTGGTGGTCTGAGGGAGAGGAAAAGGAGAAGAAGTGCCCAAGGCCACTTTTGCATCCTCTGTCGCCTTTGCTTCACACGTGCATGTACACTCATATCCCCACTCTACCCGGATTCCTGTCAAGCCAGAAAGGCTCTCTTGGCTAATTCTATAGTGTTGTCCACCTGCTCTGCCGTAGAACCACAAATCTGGCCTCAGGGAGCAGGAACTGAAGAGCCAGATATGTGTCTGCAGGAGTGAAAGGGGAAAGAAAGGGCTCCCTCCGCTGAGGGGAAAGAGCCAGCAAAGGTATTAGGAAACCGTGAGAAAGAGGTTAAAAGGTTAATGGTTTTAATCATCATCATCATCATCATCATAACTGAGGAATATGGGGGTGAGGGATTTGTTAAAGAACTGAATGTAAAAGGAGAGGATGCTTTTACAGGAAGGGACTCACCTTCTCTTGTCATTGAAAAAGTTTGGCTTGTCAGCCTGGACAATGACAACATCGAAAAGTTCCCTCCAGTCTTTCCCAACGATGTACTTCATGCCTCTGTCCCTGCAAAGAGCAAACCAATTTTTACTGACACAAATATTACTAGCCTGCTTTTTTTAAAAAAAACAACAACTATCGACACCCATTGTCGATAGTTTTTGGTTTTGTACGTATGAAGAAATCCACCTACACAAAACTGCTAGGGCTGTTTGTGATGAGGAACATCTTCTTGCCGTGATCTGCCAGCTTTGCAAGCACTGCACGCGTTTGCTCAGCATAACAAATGTACTTCTCTACAGAGAGAAAGGGGTGGGGAGAGAAGGGGGAGAAAGACACAAGTTACAAAACCCCAGATTATATTATGTATATATCAAAGGAATGTCTTCAAGCTTGTGTAAATTCTAAGCCTACTCATGTTCCCTCCGTTACACTGTTTTTTGGTTGAGTACAAGCCGTCTGAGAAACGCAACGTAAAAAGGTTTGCAATGTAAAGAGCAACAAGAATCCACATGGTAAATCGGGGATGTGGAACCTTTGGCCATACACACATGCCCCATATGAACTCAGACATAAGGATAGAAGCCTTTCTTTGGAAGGTGCCCCCATTTCACACAGAAGGCAACATGATTTGTGTCTCTACTCCTGTGAATGTCCTGTTCTGTTAAAAAGAAGAAGCAAAGGTTAAAATTCTTAAGAAGAGAAACTGCAGCTTGAGCTAATCATCTGGAATCCATGCCCTGTAATTTGAATGCACTTCCCACAATCCCAGAAGGGCCAGCAATAGTGTATATGCTGTGGCCAACGGTTGCTGAAAAATGTTGTTGACATAAAAGTGTTTCTGGGGACCCGCCGAAAGTTCCAAGGATTTGACCTGGCATAAAAAAACTACTTCCAAGAAAAAGCCCTCACTCAAACCCTAAGCTCCTAAATTTGTGGAGATGTGTTATCCCTGGATACCAAAGGTTTATAGCTACACCAGACTGGAAATCCAGACTGCCAAACACCCTGGCATTTTGAAGCCTTTAAAAGGCGCATAACATTTCTGAACTGTCTAAACATTTTTAGGAACAGCTTGTGCACCATGACTTTAAACTTTAAAGCATCTAAAAGAATATTCCTCATTAAATAAATCTAGCTACCGTGCAAGCCTGATGAATTGTCCTGGTTTGCCACCTTTGCATCTAGAGGGGTGGCAATTTGTTCTGGCTGATGCCTACATCATGAGGAAAATACAGAGTCTTGCAGAAATGAAGTGCGACTCAAGACTCTGGGTGCAAGAGGTCTTATGGCCAGCATGCTCTGGAGAAACAGCACAATCTAGCTTGCTTAGAACAGCAGTAGGCATAGAATCCTACAAAATTCAAGGAGTCCAGACAACCAGTTTTATTGAACCCTGTTTCTCTTCTTAGATTTGGAGAGGGAAGAGGCAGAAAACGACAGAAGTAGCAAAAAGCTGATGCAAGGGCAAGTTGCGTATCCTTATTCTATACTTCCAATTCAAAATCTCAGTGAAATATCCAAAGTGGCAACATCTGTACTTTAACCCCATTTTCTTGTCACTCAGGAACACTGTTCTCTGGTGGCTTACAGGATCTGTAAAATAAATAAATAAAAAAAGACAACCGCAGCCAGAGATTCACATCTCTTGCTGGGGCACTTTCGAGGAAATATGCACAAGTCCTTCAGAAACTTGCACTTTTCCTCGTGAGGCAGGTGTAAATTACTAAAAGGCAAGCTCTGCAGCAAAAGTGTGAAAAGATGTTGTACAAGTGACTGAAATAACTTCTTTGAGGCTTTCTGGAACATCCAAACAAGCTCTTAGAAGCCACACACCATTACAATGCCCACATCCTTGCACATACGGCCACCTTGCCTCACTGAAGATATGGTTCCCACAACACCTGTTGCAGGATACAGGAATGAGCAATGTGTGTTCAGGAGCAGATGTCCTTACGTGATGGATGTGGAACCTGTAGCCCTCCAGATGTTGCTGGACCTCCCTGACCACACACCATGTTGGCCAGAGCTGATGGAACTTGCGTCCCAACAACACCTGAAGGGACCATGGCTTTGCCAACGCTGCCCTACATTAGTTCAACAATTCACACTGCACCAGGTGTTTGCAAAAGCACGAAGAATGCCATCTGTTAGAACAAAGAACTGTAAAACATTAACAGTAAGAGGAAAACAAGTTGTTCCTTCATAAAAGCTCTCTTAACACTTACCAATATCTGCTTCAATTGCACTGTACATTATTCCTTTGATGTGGACATCTCTGATCGAGTCCTGTCAAGGAAATTAATGTAAATAAACAGTGAGATCTTTCTCCAAATTTAAATTTATTCAACTGAAAATGGAATATTAGTGAGTGGGACACCTTCCACCCCCAACTGAGAGCACAGTCTTTAATAAGTGTTTTGGCTGGCTGCTAGACTACCAAAAGCAGGTGTCAGGAAGTGCAAGATATCCAGACACTAGGAATGGGGGTAGCAGACAAAACAGGACTAAGGAAATATTTGTTTATTTAATTTATATACCGCCCTATACCCTATATACCCCCCCTATATCTGAGGATGGTTCATAGAATAAAATCAAAATATAAAACCACAAAATACATAATCAAAATAAAAACAATCCAGTAGCCCCGCCCCAAAAAAAACCCCACTTGATATAGGATCCCACTTGAAAATTTCCTCAAATACTAAAACTACATACAGTGGTACCTCTGGTTACGTATATAATTCATTCCTGAGGTCCGTTCTTAACCTGAAACTGTTCTTAACCTGAAGCACCACTTTAGCTAATGGGGCCTCCTGCTGCCGCCGCGCCACTGGAGCACGATTTCTGTTCTCATCCTGAAGCAAAGTTCTTAACCCGAGGTACTATTTCTGGGTTAGTGGAGTCTGTAACCTGAAGCGTGTGTAACCCGAGGTACCACTGTACTTGTGCGTATGTAACCTGAAGCGTATGTAACCTGAAGTACCACTGTACTTTGACACTGGTGTCATCAGGTAGAACTCCTAATTTTGTCTAAGACAAGCCAAATTTTGCATAAAGGGAAGCTGGATTATGTAATATTAAGTTTCACAAACTGTATACCGTATTTTTCGCCCTATAAGACGCACCGGCCCATAGGACGCACCTAGTTTTCAGGGGGGGAAATCAAGGAAAAAAATATGATTTCCCCCCCGCAGCTCTGGGAGCAGCGGACAGGCTGCACGCAGCCTGTGCGCTACTCCAAGACCTTCTCCCTGCTTTTGCGGGAGGTGGCGGAATTCCCCCACCTCCCGCAAAAGCCCACAGGAGCCCCACTTGACTCCTGCAGGCTTTTCGACTAGGAGGGAGAAGGGACTGAAAGGGCCAGTCAGTCCCTTCTCCCTGCTTGGGGAAAAGCCCCCAAGAGCCGCTTGCTCTTTAAAGGGTGCACGGCTCCTGCAGGCTTTTCTAGGAGGTGGGGGAATTCCCCCACCTCCTAGAAAAGCCGCGGAGCCACTTTAAAGAGCGCACGGCTTTTGCGGGCTTTTGCGGGAGGTGGGGGAATTCCCCCATCTCCCGCAAAAGCCCGCAGGAGGGAGAAGGGACTGATTCGGCCAGTCAGTCCCTTCTCCCTCCTTGGGGAAAAGCCCCCAAGAGTGGCGCGCTCTTTAAAAGGTGCACGGCTCCTGCAGGCTTTTCTAGGAGGTTGGGGAATTCCCCCACCTCCTAGAAAAGCCGCGGAGCCACTTTAAAGAGCGCACGGCTTTTGCGGGCTTTTGCGGGAGGTGGGGGAATTCCCCCATCTCCTGCAAAAGCCCGCAGGAGGGAGAAGGGACTGATTCGGCCAGTCAGTCCCTTCTCCCTCCTTGGGGAAAAGCCCCCAAGAGCGGCGCGCTCTTTAAAAGGTGCACGGCTCCTGCAGGCTTTTCTAGGAGGTTGGGGAATTCCCCCACCTCCTAGAAAAGCCGCGGAGCCACTTTAAAGAGCGCACGGCTTTTGCGGGCTTTTGCGGGAGGTGGGGGAATTCCCCCATCTCCTGCAAAAGCCCGCAGGAGGGAGAAGGGACTGATTCGGCCAGTCAGTCCCTTCTCCCTCCTTGGGGAAAAGCCCCCAAGAGCGGCGCGCTCTTTAAAAGGTGCACGGCTCCTGCAGGCTTTTCTAGGAGGTTGGGGAATTCCCCCACCTCCTAGAAAAGCCGCGGAGCCACTTTAAAGAGCGCACGGCTTTTGCGGGCTTTTGCGGGAGGTGGGGGAATTCCCCCATCTCCTGCAAAAGCCCGCAGGAGGGAGAAGGGACTGATTCGGCCAGTCAGTCCCTTCTCCCTCCTTGGGGAAAAGCCCCCAAGAGCGGCGCGCTCTTTAAAAGGTGCACAGCTCCTGCAGGCTTTTCTAGGAGGTTGGGGAATTCCCCCACCTCCTAGAAAAGCCGGGGAGCCCCTTTAAAGAGCGCACGGCTTTTGCCTGCTTTTGCAGGAGGGGGGGGAATTCCCCCATCTCCCGCAAAAGCCCGCAGGAGGGAGAAGGGACTGATTCGGCCAGTCAGTCCCTTCTCCCTCCTTGGGGAAAAGCCCCCAAGAGCGGCGCGCTCTTTAAAAGGTGCACGGCTCCTGCAGGCTTTTCTAGGAGGTTGGGGAATTCCCCCCCTCGTAGAAAAGCCGCGGAGCCCCTTTAAAGAGCGCACGGCTTTTGCCTGCTTTTGCGGGAGGTGGGGGAATTTCCCCATCTCCCGCAAAAGCCCAAAGGAGGGTTGGAGAGCAGCGGCAAGGCGTCGCGCGCCTTCCTGCTGCCCCCCATCCTCTGGGGCTGGCGATGGGAGAAGCGCTGCTTTCCCCACCGCCAGCCTCAAACCCGGGTTGGAGAGCAGCGGCAAGGCGTCGCGCGCCTTCCTGCTGCCCCCCATCCTCTGGGGCTGGCGATGGGGGAAGCGCTGCTTTCCCCACCGCCAGCCTCAAACCCGGGTTGGAGAGCAGCGGCAAGGCGTCGCGCGCCTTCCTGCTGCCCCCCATCCCCTGGGGCTGGCGATGGGGGAAGCGCTGCTTTCCCCACCGCCAGCCTCAAACCCGGGTTGGAGAGCAGCGGCAAGGCGTCGCGCGCCTTCCTGCTGCCCCCCATCCTCTGGGGCTGGCGATGGGGGAAGTGCTGCTTTCCCCACCGCCAGCCTCAAACCCGGGTTGGAGAGCAGCGGCATGGCGTCGCGCGCCTTCCTGCTGCCCCCCATCCTCTGGGGCTGGCGATGGGGGAAGTGCTGCTTTCCCCACCGCCAGCCTCAAACCCGGGTTGGAGAGCAGCGGCAAGGCGTCGCGCGCCTTCCTGCTGCCCCCCATCCTCTGGGGCTGGCGATGGGGGAAGCGCTGCTTTCCCCACCCGGGTTGGAGAGTAGCGGCAAGGCGTCGCGCGCCTTCCTGCTGCCCCCCATCCTCTGGGGCTGGCGATGGGGGAAGCGCTGCTTTCCCCACCGCCAGCCTCAAACCCGGGTTGGAGAGTAGCGGCAAGGCGTTGCGCGCCTTCCTGCTGCCCCCCATCCTCTGGGGCTGGCGATGGGGGAAGCGCTGCTTTCCCCACCGCCAGCCTCAAACCCGGGTTGGAGAGTAGCAGCAAGGCGTTGCGCGCCTTCCTGCTGCCCCCCATCCTCTGGGGCTGGCGATGGGGGAAGCGCTGCTTTCCCCACCGCCAGCCTCAAACCCGGGTTGGAGAGTAGCAGCAAGGCGTCGCGCGCCTTCCTGCTGCCCCCCATCCTCTGGGGCTGGCGATGGGGGAAGCGCTGCTTTCCTCCACCGCCAGCCTCAAACAGCAGACTCTCCTGGCTTCAGCGGAAGCAACGCGAAGCCTCCGGAGCGCAGGCTTCGGAGGCTTCGTGTTGCTATCGCTGAAGCCAAGGAGTCTGCATTCGCCCCATAAGACGCACCCACATTTCCCCTTCATTTTTGGAGGGGAAAAAGTGCGTCTTATAGGGCGAAAAATACGGTAAATTACACAATTTATTTAATTCCATTTATGAATCACTTCTCGTAAAATATCCCAAAGTAATTTCACAACAGCATATAGCTGGCTCTCTCTCCAGAATCACAGGGAACAGTCAAAGCATGGAATGTGGAGAGGCTGGGAGGACCCCGGCATTGATACTTAGAAATCCTACTCGCTGCCTTTCCACCGCCCCTCAGTTTTTAAGATTTCAAGTGTTTTCAACAGGAAAAAGAAAAGTTGAATTTTGCACTTCAATCCACACTTTTTAAAAAAGAGCTTCTCATATATATTGAGCAATATCTAAAGTTAGACCCATATCAGCCTGCTTTTCTCAATGAGTCAACGCTAAGTATGACCTCATCGCCAATTAAATCCAATAGCCAGAAGAACATTTATAGAAGACTATAAATTGTTTTGTGGGCTGTATAGTTTAGCATAGTGTGCAGTACCCTCATTATAATGAATTTGCTGTTTCGGAACTGAAGGGATGTGGTCGCTGGCAAAGAAGGAAATCGGCATATGCATCTGGCAGCATGAAAAAGTCACACGGATGGATGTTAAAATGGGACAACTCAATACCTTTACATCTTTGTAGAGATGAACTGGCTCATAGTCTATATTGTTTTTCAGAAAATACTCATTCACACAAGACAGGAGCGTCATTTCAGGCAAGGAGAAGATATCCATGAACTGCTTCATGGCGTTACCTTGTGAACTCTGCAAACAAGCATACATGTCATAAACCAGTTTTGTAAAGCTTTAGCTTCTGCTACTTGCATTAAGTCTACAGGAAACAGAGGACAGACACAACAAGACTGCCTCTTAGCTTGGAATGAGTCACATGAGAACATCAGAGAATGGTTTTGCAACATGCAATGTGTGCGTTTAAGTGTCTTGTGAAAACAGGTTCTGTGCTAGAAAATAAACAATTTCAGCTTAGTGACAGAACACTGGTGAGGATACAATAAAACATCCTTTTTCACATCAGTTTATAGACGGCACAAACTAACCTGTTCACCATCCAGCACTACATTAGCGAACAAAATCCTTACACATACATGGAATCTAGATATCCACAAGCATTAAAGTTCAATACAAAAATAAACTTTGGTAGTCTTGAAATGCATGGCAATTTTTGGAATTTCTGGGCCAGTCAGAATATGTCTCTCCACTGCCATTCAGTTATTGCCTCATTGGCTTGGTGATACTCCACTGAACTACCCTCTAAAGACGTAGCCAGAAAAAAATTAAAGGGAGGGGAGGTGTCCTAATCAGAGGTTACCTACCCATGACATAGTGAGTGATGAGCCCTAAACAAAAACAATAAAACAAAGCCATCCTAAATCGGCTACATTTCAAGTAATCTTCTATGTTTCTATTTTACATTTGCATTCCCACAAACCATCTATATGTTAAGGTGGATGTGGCTCGCACCATAAGATTGTATTTCGAAAGCAGCATCCAATTTGATAAGCAACATATTTCAGAATGAACATTCGGCTACATGCACTTCCTTGCGATGCAATGGGTTTAAAAAATATTGTTTCTCCACTCTTGATTTCTGCATGAACAATAATAAAAAGCAGCAGCCATCTCAGTAGAGGAAAACGCCAGTTTGAAAGAGGCAGGTCACTCTTTCCATCGGCTTCCATAACTTGATAACCTAAGTTATGAACTTTCAGCTAACAAGAAATAATCTGTTAGTTATAATAAAGCTACTGAGACATCATTATATATGTCATGGTAATGAGAACACGTGAGTCTATTATGCCATCATATGGAATTTTTAGTTAAGAGATGTAGTGGCTTGTACTTTTACCTTTCCATAGAAGTCGCTCATTTGTTCCAAGGGGACATGGGACCCGTCGTACATGGCAATGACTTCCTCATCCGGGACGACACTCATTCCTCTGGCAACAGCAAGAATAGCTTTAGTGCCAAAGCCAACCAGGTTTCATATGGCAGTACAGCGGTACCTTGGTTTACAAACTTAATCTGTTCCGGAAGTCTGTTCTTAAACCAAAGCATTCTTAAACCAATACATGCTTTCCCATAGCAGTGGGGGACTCAATTTACAAATGGAACACACTCAACAGGAAGCGAAATATGTTCTGCTTCCAAGGCAAAGTTCACAAACCAAAACACCTACTTCTGGGTTTGCAGCGTTCTTAATCCAAGTTGTTCATAAACTAAGCTGTTCTTAAACCAAGGTACCACTGTATCAATATTCTACACAGAAAACCCACATCTTCTCTAGTCTCACATAAGCAATGGGTCAGCCTTAACCATTATAAATACTTCTTCCCTTATCTGATGTCACAGATTCTGCAAGGAACACCATGCACTGCCAACTGAGACAGACTGACAGTCTTGTTAAGTCAACGAAGGAAGCCAAGTTTTACCGCAATGACACATTGTGGATCTTAAGCTCTCATTTCTGTCCTAAAAGTTAATTAGACACTAATTCTTTAAGGCCCCAAGGGCAAAGTTAAAAGAAGGCATTGCCCCCACTTTTAAACTTTATTACATAAAGCACAGATTAGAAGATGGTATTTTAAAAAAGGATTATAGTCAATTCATTTCTAATCTTAACACAGCTCAGCCTCAATGACTTTCAAAGTACAGCAGAAGTGTGTGTTACAATCAAAGGCTGCCATGTTTCAAGCAAAGCTGGTACTGATTGTGAGCCGCCCAGAGTGGCTGGGGAAACAGCCAGATGGGCGGGGTATAAATAATAAATTATTATTATTATTATTATTATTATTATTATTATTATTATTACTATGTGTGCAACTTTTTCCAGATGAGTTCAGCTTATTATTATTATTACTATGTGTGCAGCTTTTTCCAGATGAGTTCAGTTAGAAAGGATGAGTTTCAATTAGAATCACAATGGACAAAATGAACTTTCCCAAGAATATTGCAACCTGCAGCGTGCAAAGCAAAGGGTGATTACACACACACACACACACACACACACACACACACTCCTCTGCATCCTGTTTTAATGATTCCTTATATTAAAATCCTTGCTAGAGTAGATGAGTCATTAGCAGAAGCCTAAATACCATGCAGTCCTGCACGGTCTTCTAGTACCATTTGGCAGCTGAAAGCAAGGACATTGGTCAGCGGCACGTGGTCGGCCAACCCTCCCCAGACCACAGAAGCTAAAGAAGAGACTATTTCACTCAGCCATTTCTTCAAGCAGAGAACACCACAACACAGGGGCTCATTTCATCCTATATAGTAGGGACGTCCAACTCCCAAGAGACTGTGCTCTAAAAGGTAAAGGCACCCCTGACTGTTGGGTCCAGTCGCAGTCTACTCACAGAATAAAAAAACTGGCAGTGATCTTCCCCTTTTGGGGGGGTTCAGGCAGGTCAAAGTTGTTGACCTTTTGGGGGGTTCAGGTAATAATGTTGACCTTTCTCTAGGGGGAAAAGAAAATGTCGCTCACCAAAAGATCATTCAGCCTCACAGCAAAAACTCCGCCTTCCATTCTTGCGATCATGCACGAATGGAGGGTGGGGCAAGGCCGGATGCTCTTTTTTTCTCCCGCAAAGGAAAAAGAGCCCGCGATCGACCGAAACCTCCCGGGGATCGACCAGTTGATTGCGGTCGACTGGTTGGACATCCCTGCTATATAGTAATAGTGAACTCACTCTTCACAAGACAATTCTTAAGTAGCCAAAACAACGCTAATGAGGCAAAGGTGGGAGATTGTGGGGACCCCAAATATTTGCAGAAATAATGATTTTAAAACCTCCTTTTTTGAGCCGGGGGAGGGGAGAGAATGTGAAGGGAGTTTGGTCCACAAAACAGCCCAATGAGGACTGAGTACAGTATGCTCTCTGGCCATGAAATTCTGAATGGATTGGGGGAAATAGGATGGAGTATCCTGAAAGCTGTCACAATTGGCTGGCTGACTAAACAGAAGCACCACCTGCTGCAACGTATCACTGCCTGTCCCACTTGCTGTATTTGAATGTTTAGACTTTTGAATGTTTAGAGTCCCCTGAAAAAACAACAACCTCACAGCAACATTTTGCTGTGAACCATGCAGGTTAAGACTTACCTGTACACTGTTCCCAACTGAATATAATGAAAAGCATCAATCTTCATCAATAATGCCTTTTAAAAAAAGAGAAAGGTTTTATTTGAAACCTATCAAGGCTTCACAGCAGTATTTTGATGAAGTTACAGGCAAATACAGTTGTCCATGATTACTACAAGATTTAGAGCAGGCTTCCTCAATCTCGGCCCTCCAGCTGTTTTGAGACTACAATTCCCATCATTCCTGACCACTGGTCTTGCTAACTAGGAATCATGGGAGTTGTAGGCCAAAAACATCTGGAGAGCCGAGTTTGAGAAAGCCTGATTTAGAGTTATATTAGAACTTAGGAAGAATCCTGTTGGATCTGGCTGTAGGCCCATCTAGTCCAGAACTCCGTTCTAACGATGGCTAGCCCACAAGCAGAAACGGAGCACATTTCTCAGTGAATGAGCATCTCCAGTTAAAGATTCTAAACAAAAGTTTTATTAGAAGTGCAGCATAGCAGGACCTACATAGATGGGCAAGATACAGCCACTCTGGCCAAAACTTCACTTACTTCCAGCCGAGTCCAAAAGGAGCGTCGCACAAGCTACAGGGAAGCAGAACTCAAGTTTCCCCAATAATACAAGATCTGACAACATTCGATCAAGCATTAGGGAATACATCTCACAGAATGATGATATCAATGGAATAATGTATACCTACCCGATGCACATCATAATGAAGACCTCTTATTGCAAAATTTGGATCGTAGTCATACTTCCGGATTTCTGCAGGATACTAGCAGAATAAGGGAGGGGGAAAATTATTTTACCACAACTTATTTAAGCAACATGATCTATCCCCTTTAATCAGATAAGACAACCAGCTCTCTCTTCTTTCCTAGTTTATATCAGCTTGCCCACTAAGGGCTATGCAAGTGGAGAAACTCTTTTAAGAAATTCCCTGTTAAAAGCCCCCTTTCTGATAAGAGCCCATTTAGCATCTCTGCAATCCCTCCGAGAAAAAGCTGCCACAGAAGTCAAAGCTTTCATTATGTCCACTCCCTAGCTCAGTGAAATCTGCCTTATAACTCTGTAGTGTCCCCCACTCCTTGGGAAACATAGTTATTTGTCACTCCATGCAACATGGACTTCTGCTCTTCGCTGCCTCTTGCCCACCCCACCTCCCACTCTTGAGTCCCACATTGTTTATCAAGCACCTGCTGTGGATTAGGCAAACTGCTCATCCCTGGTGCCTTGCCAATACCCATTTCCAGAATGCAGAGATTATGTTCCAATGAAACAACATCAGGACCAAGCCCTCCCCAGACTCCTTACAACATCCCTTCCAAATTAATGCCAGTTTTGGTAAGCATCTAGCTAAGGATCCATGATTCACACTCTAGATTCACACTAAGGATGGCAACAGACAAACTCCTCACTTGTTTATCATTTGCCTTGATAAAACAGTAATCTCCGGGCGTATTACTTTGTGACCCCTGAAAGTGGAATGTAAGCAGCTAAAAGGTTGGCTCCAATTAGATCATGTGTGTGAGTGTAACGACCTCCGTTCACTGCAACCCCCAGCACTGCACCAAAATCTGATCTGGAGGGCTGGGGGGACCCCCAGATATCTGGGAAGGGGTGCAAGGAGAAGTTCCATTGTGCTCATGGGAGGTGTTCCACTCACACAATGATTCAAACCAATGGGTCTGCAGTGACCTCATAATTTTGCATGACTAGTATCCAAAACAAAATCTTAAGGCTCCTCCCCTCCTCAAAGTTGGCAACTCTTATTTAGGAAGGTGCAAGGACAGTGTCCCAAACTGTAGTTCTAGGCTTCTCCTTCTCACTTTAGTGTCAAGGGATGCGGGTCCCAAGCTGATCCCTCTACTGAAATAATGGATGAAGTCCTTGTATGGACACAATAATTTGATGTACATGGACTCACACAGATCATGGCCAATGGAAGGTTCAACACTGATAAGGGCAAACAGTGTGAATATGTGTTCAGAAAACAAAGCTTCTGTCCTCAGCCTGGCTACCTCTTCAATTTCTAGCTTTGTTTCCCTACAACTGAAAATCGTACATGTTAATTAAAAACAACACTTCTATATATTCTGTATAATTTAATACAAAAGGTGTTCTCTTTGAGCAGCGCATGAACCCGGCAAACATCTTTTCCACACTTTTTTCAAAACACTACAACAGTGGCAGAACTCTCAGGGAAATTGATCTGCTTATTATTATTTTGCTAGGAAAGTTTAATTTACAGTGCTCAAGCATTTCTCATGTACTTGGAGATGTGTGTGTGCGTCATTTTACCTGAATGTACTTCTTAGTCAGGATCATCTGTTGCCAAATTATAGCCTCCAACTGAAAGCAACCATGGCATTTTTACAGAAAACTATGGCTTAAACTAACACCTACCCACAACAGGAGGTGATGATATCGCTCTCCTGGCTTCAGGGATAGCCATGCAAAGCCTCCTGAGTGCAGTGGGAGCGCTCCTCCCGCTGCGCTCAGGAGACTTTGCGTTGCTTTCGCTGAAGTCAGGAGAGCGAGAGGGATTGATGCGCACCGATCCCTCTCGCTCTCCTGGCTTCAGAGATAGCCACGCAAAGCCTCTTCAGGGCAATGGGAGGAACGCTCCCCCTGCAGCGATCCCTCTTGCTGTTCTGACTTCACTTCACTGGAGAGGCACTGCACAGCTTTCCCTCTCTGCGCAGCACCTCGTCAGTGCTGAAGAGGCACTGCGCATAGAGGTAAAGCTGCGAAGTGCCCCTTCAGCAAAGCGGGAGGAGAAACGGAGCCCCTTCCATTTCTCCTCCCGCTTTGCTGGAGAGGCGCTGCACAGAGAGGGAGAGAATATGTTTTTTCTTGTTCTCCTCCTCTAAAACTAGGTGCGTCTTATGGTCGGATACATCTTATAGAGTGAAAAATATGGTAAACATTGCCACCAATATTTTGCTGAATTGCAATACTGTATACCACAGATATATAGATATGATCAAATTTCTTATTTACTTCTGCAGGGATATTTATAGATGAATATATTTAGCCACTGACCTTTGGACTGAAATGCAGAACTGGAAGTGTCTAACGCATTCATTCAGGAGCTCAATTCAGACAGTGGAAAGAAATAATCAGATGCAGCAGCACAGAGAGGGTTAAGCACGGGCATTTCTACCAGTGCAGTAAAGCAACTTTGACTCAGAGGACATTATAAACAGCAGGGCTCCTACCTTCAAATATAATTTTGTGCTTTGCCGCAAGCAATATGTTAACTGAGATAGTGTTAAAAGCCAATTTCCCCGTCTCATCTTCTTTCAATCAGATAAGGAACAAGACAGGGCTTTCATAATTCTACAGAGGCCTAAGCATCTTTTCAAGAAACTGCAAATTTTAATTTTACTCATAATCCTCCTTTAGTTAATTATAATTCCCCTTCATTGTATTATTTATTGCTACAATGAAAAATCTTAATACATAAACCAAATGAAAAAAGAAGCTGTTTTTGTTTGTAAAAGTGAGTCGCATGTGAAAAAACTCAGCTTCTGAGCCAAGTGCCACTGTAATGTATTCATTTCTGTGAGCTCCCTACTAGACATAGGACAAATCACCAAAGGTGCCAGAATCCAGGAGCTTCACTTATATACCACAGAAGCACAGAAAGCTGCCTTATACCGAGTCAGACCATTGAACCATCACTCAGTATTGTTTGAGCCAAGGTTTCCCAAACTTGGGTCTCCAGCTGTTTGGACTACAATTCCCATCATCCCTTACCACTGGTCCTGCTAGCTAGGGATGATGGGAGCTGTAGTCCAGAAACAGCCAGAGACACTTGTCTGGCAGTGGTGCTCCAGGATTTCAGGCAGGTGTTTTCCCAACCCTGCACATGCAGGAGCATGAACCTGGGAGCTTTTGTGTGCAAAGCACATGCCCCACCACATCAGCATCACCAACAGAGACCATATGTAGGATCTTATTTATTGCAAAAGGCATACCCCCACCTTTCAGAAAGGTGTTTGTCTTTCTGTTTTATGCCTTCTAACTACCTGAGCTCTATAATGTCTTCAATTCCCAAAATATGATTTATTTATTATTTCTTTAGTAACCAACAGCATAAACTTTCCCTCTCAAGAAGAAACATTGTGTTGCCCCGCAACGACTAGCTTTTTTGCTTGTGGAAAGTTCTGGACCCTGACAGCCCAATCCTATGCATGTTTACTCAAAAGCAAATCCCCATTCGGCTCAATGAGATTTACTTCCAAGTTAGTGTGCCTGAGATTGCAGCTTTTGCGTTCAAGTGGGAACTTCTTCCAGGCCACATTCCCTCCTGGGCAACGTCCAGGGGGCAAAAGTGGGCGGAGCAAATGTAAATTTGGCCTTCATGCTATAGGCTAGTTTCTACACACATACACTCCTCTCTATCCGCCATCTGGGCAAAGAATACATTCAATAATACCTTCTCGTCAGGCAAAAACCCTCAAGGAGGCAGAACCAGCAAGGTGTGCAGTTTGAGAGGATGTATGGACTGGGGAGAGTCCTGAGGGCCAGATACAATGAGTCATTTCGCCCCGGAGACTTAGGTTCCCCACGCCTGAGGCAGAGGATTACACACATGAACTGATGCTGAGAAAGCTAAGTAGAGATCTTACTCCTATCTATGTATACATAATTCAGTAGTGCTGAAAGACAAGGGAGTTGTATTACCAAACATTTCAGACTGAGTTGCAAGGGTTGCATGAAGTCTCTATTTTAGCTGTAAATGGATATCGTTTTAATTGCTATAGCAACCAACTGGTATGCAAGCTTGTTCATGAAATATATGCATTTCAGAAATGGGCAACCTGATCTACAACTGGATCTTGTGCCCACGGGCAAACTTTGGGCATGTGGGAAGCCCCATTAACAGGCGAGGTTTGGAAGCAAACCCCACACGTAACTCACAAAGTGGGGGTTGCCGACAGCACCAATCAGCTTCGACAACAAGCCCCCTTGCCTGCACTCGGGGGTTCCTGATGGGGAGCGCCACCTTGCAGCCAATCCTAGCAAAGTTCACTCTCAGCAAGCCCTGCTTGCAAAGAAGCAATTACAACCAAGAGTTCACTTTAAACTTCTGGTGCTTTTCCTTTGTAGTCACATCCTTTCTGGCCCACACCTGGGTGAGGGATAGCTCAGTTGGTAGAGCATGAGACCCTTAATCCCAGGGTGGTGTGTTTGAGCTCCACACTGGACAAAACATTCTTGCACTGCAGGGGGCTGGACTAGATGACCCACGTGGTCCCTTCCAACTCTACAGTTCTATGATTCTATGATTTTAAGTCAATCCGCACTGACAAATAAGCACTAGGAAAGGAAGACAGCAGAAGATCAAGCCCCTGGGGTAACATGACTGCATACTACTTTTACAGGTATTCATACTGCATACATTTAAAACATGTACTTCCACACCCCCAAATATCTTACCCGGTGTTCATTTATCAAAAGATCCCGAGCAGCATTGAAGATCAATGTGTGCAAATGCTTGGAATAGAAGACAAGTGTGTAGTCATAATCAAAGCCATAGATTTCTATGTCCGAGAGACTCATTTCATTGTTTGAAAAGATAGCATCTGGATTCAGCAAGTTACTCATAATGGAAGGAACCAGGTCTGTGGGAAAGAGACATAAACACACGGAGAGATTTTCTAGATTTTTTTGAAATAAGACGTTCCAGCAAAATGACAACAAAAATGTATTCCAAAAAGGGATGGATCTTGCAAGATACACACATTACTGCAATGGTATCCATTAACAATACACTTAATAAAATAAAATAAAATAATTATTTATACCCCGCCCATCTGGCTGGGTTTCTCCAGCCACTCTGGGCAGCTCCCAACCAAATACTAAAAACATGATACAGCATTAAACATTAAAAACTTCCCTAAGCAGGGATGCCTTCAGATGTTTTCCAAAAGTAAGATAGTTGTTTATTTCGTTGACATCTGATGGGAAGGCGTTCCACAGGGCAGGCGCCACTACCGAGAAGGCCCTCTGTAACCTCACTTCTTGCAGTGAGGGAACCGCCAGAAGGCCATCGGCACTGGACCTCAGTGTACAGGCTGAAAGGTAGGGCTGGAGATGCTCCTTCAGGTATACAGGGCCAAGGCCGTTTAGGGCTTTAAAGGTTAACACCAACACTTTGATTTGTGCTTGGAAACATACTGGAAGCCAATGTAGGTCTTTCAGGACCGGTGTTATATGGTTTCACTGGTCACTCCCAGTCACCAGTCTAGCTGCCACATTCAGGATTAGTTGTAGTTTCTGGGTCACTTTCAAAAGTAGCCCAATGTAGAGCACATTGCAGTAGCCCAAGTGGGAGATAACCAGAGTATGCACCACTCTGACAAGACAGTCCACAGGCAGGTAGGGTCTCAGCCTGTGTACCAGATGGAGCTGGTAGACAGCTGCCCTGGACGCAGAATTGGCCTGTGCCTCCATGGCCAGCTGTGAGTCCAAAATGACTCCCAGACTGCACACCTGGTTCTTCAGGGGCAGTTACCGCATACAGGACCAGGGAGTCCTCCACACCAGCCCGCCCCCCAAGAACAGCACTTCTGTCTTGTCAGGATTCAACCTCAATCTGTTAGTCGCCATCCATCCTCCAACTGCCTCCAGACACTCACATAGGACCTTCACTGCTCTCACTAGTTCTAATTTAAAAGAGAGGTACAGCTGGGTATCATTCACATATTGATGAACGCCCAGCCCAAAAGGATAATGCAATGGACTTGCAGTTCATAAACCATGTATTTCAAAAGGGGCATCACTCAGGGACTGCTACAGAACCAGTCATGTGTGAATTAAGAGGCACACTACACCCCACACAGCCACGGATCAGGGCACACGCAGACCTGTAAACAATGCAGTAAGGTGGCAGTTCTTACAGATAAGAATCATAGCTGTCTTAGATGAACTTCACAAAGTATTCCCTTTATGCTAACCCATTGGTTATTTTCACTTACCTGTATGTAAGAATTTGGCCTGTTTCCTTTCCCACCTCTTATCCTCATTTTTGTTCAACTGCTTTTTAAAAAGAAAAATCCCCTGGCACTAACTCTGAGGATAACAAAAGCAGCACTTCATCACACACTTACCTGAGAGCAAATCCCATTGAACTCATCTATATTTATCTATTTCTTAGCCCTCTGCCCTTCACAAAAAAATCCCAGGACGGGTTTACATCACAATAAAGCTGTAAATACAATACAGATAGTGAACAGAGCAGCAGTTAATGAATTTAGGCTTGCGCTCCATTCTACTTTCAGAATAATTTAAATTGTTTATTAGTAAGATATAACGTGCTTGCTTGTTATATAAACACCAAAAATTGTTTAGAAAAGCATTTACAGTGGCTTGGAAACAATTAACACAACAGAAAATATTCTGATCCAATCTCAGACACAAGCCAGAGAGGTTCAATGAAACCGAATTTCAGTTAAAAGGATCCTTCTGTTGTCACCTAGAACTAGGATAGGGGACACTGTGACCCTTAAGATGTTGTTGGAATAAAATCACATCAGCCATAGCTGACGGACTGACATGATGGGAGTTGATATATTTGGAGGGTTGTTCTCTTCCATTGTATTCCCCTCTGCCCTGCCAGGTTTTCTTCCATTCTCCCTCCAATCACTCAACAGTCTGTGGCTTCTGAGTCCACCAAGTCCTCCCATATCTGCTTTTGGGGTGCCTGCCTCTCTGAGTACCCCCCCCAAAAAAAAACATATTTTGTACTTCTGCAAATGTTTTGGTTCATCCAGACCTGCTGAACATCTCCCACTAGTGTGCTGATGGTGCCATAGATCCTCACTCAAGAGGCAGAATTTGCTGTTTGTGCATAGGGTAGTTAATATTTGCAGAATGCCTTCCAAATGCTTCGGCATGCAATCCTTACAACAAAGCAAAATCGGAATTGTTATCTCCCACACTGCAAAAAAAGGGGGGGGAGGGGGGATGAGGTTGAGAAAGAAAGGCTTGCCCTAAGACAACCTTGCATGTCCATGGAAAATGTTGAGTTTATAGCTCAGTCTTAACCACTATGTCAGCCCTCAGATCCTTTTCTTCAAACTGTTTGAGAGAGACTAGCAGCGATCTGGGTCAAACAAAATAATTGCTTGGAAATCCTTACCTAATTAGGCAGATGGGAGAATATATTTAAAGTAGTACCCAGAACCTGGAACTGCATGACGCAATCGGCATTTAAAAAAAAAAATGCATACCAGAAACGCAGCATTTTGAAACAACCATAACTTCGCCCAGGAACATCATGCATCTACCTCACTTAGACAAAGCAAGAACAATTTGTGTATTTCTGGCTGCAAATAAAGCACAGAGCCACAACAGAAGGTTTTGCTAATCTTAAAAGCTGTAAGCAAACTGCAGCCAGCCTGAAAATCCTGCTTAGACAATCTGCGTGAAAAAGTTCCCACCCATCCTAATTCATATGGGACTGTATCTTGAACAGGCACGTTACTGCGTGTTTTCACAGTGATTACACACGTTCAGGAAGGTCACATTTTGGGGTCTTGTGGTGCACTAAGACTCACGGCACAAGAACTTCTGGACCTTTCTAGCATGGGGAGTTTCAGAGCAGATGGGGAGCCAATACTGGAATAATCACACAGATGTTTTATTACGGAGACCAAAAAAATAGGTGACACAACAAGGCAGCATTCAGACCAGTCCAGCAACTATTTGGTTAAATGTATGGAAGATTAGATATAAAGTAAATGAATGTATTTCCAAAAGACAGGCATGTGAGAAGCTCAGTTGGATTAGGAGGAGATTCCTGGTGGTAAACAACACTTTGCTAGGGGGACAGTATGGGTAACTTGCTTGAAAGTTGAAAGAGAGAGAGAGAAAGGGTTCTGAATTAGAGAATCTTTAATGAAAACATTTTTTAAAAAATAATTAGAAATAATTAATAATAATAATAATCTTTTATTATTTATACCCTGCCCATCTGGCTGGGCTTCCCCAGCCACTCTGGGCGGCTTCCAACCAAATATTAAAATACTGTACAGTAATACATCAAATGTTAAAAGCTTCCCTAAACAGGAAGAAAAAAGAAGAGAACCCCAAATGCAGAATGTTACCCACCCAATGCAGGAAGGAAAAATGGTTTCTTCGGAAAAAAAGAGAGCCATGAAAGATGTGGTTCAGGAGGCTATTCTCTGGGACCAGTCCACTGGACTTGCTTTTTCAAGTCTGCAGGGAAGCCCTTTCAGGTCCTTTTAACCTTGTGCTTTATGTGGATTTATTGGATAGAGGCTTGGAATGACAACATAAGGCTATGCGTTCCCCAGAGCCCTGACTCAACTCGAGTACAAAATAAAGTTAGCAGTGGTGAACAAAACAAGGAGAAGCGTAGAAGGGTGTGTGAAGCTAACTGAATGTGGGCCAACTTCAAACAAAATGGGCCAAATTGGAACAGTGATTTGTGGGCGCCTTTAAAAAACAACAACAGATTCAGCTATATGAGGAAGGGGAGATTCTGCTTCCCATTGTAATTGAGAGACTGGTCCCAAGTTGCAGGAAGTTTTCTTAAAATAAAAATCACAGAGCATGATGTTGTTCATTGCATTAAATTGAAAGAGCAGCTGTATTTGTCTTAACACAACTCTGTGCTGATGAATGATCTAACTTGTGGGAGGGGGATATCTCTCCCTTTGTCATCTGTATAACAAAAATAGGCAAAGAGACATAAGGGGGCTAATACACAACTGTCCTTTCGGGCCAGGCATCTGCAGTGTGACACGAAATGCCTTGGTGACAGCAGAATAATTTTCCACAAATCATGTCGCTGAAAAGATAAAACAGTAGTTGCAAGTCACAAGCTATACTATAAAATTAATTGCAGTAGAATAACCTTCAGACTCTCAATTGCTTTAATGTTTCAGTTGTTATGCAATAATAAAGTTTCTGAATGCACCTGTAGTTCTCTTACTCAAGTACCCCAAGGCTATTATACTCGGAAGAAGGAAAGAAACTCCAGTGACATAGTCTCAAGGTTACAGAGTAGAAATTTGTCAAACTCTTAAAGATGCATTTATAGCTACAGCACACATACAAAGCATGGGGGGGGGGGATGGAACAGGAGAAAGCAACTGTTTAAATTTTCTCTGAAGGTGACACACCAAAACAATAAAACAAGAACATTTTATTTCCTGAGTGAACAGGACTGCTTTAAGATAATATTCTTCAAATGCTGTTTTAATTAAAACTGTGTTCTACTTAAACCAAAGGCATTCATTACAGTGATTAAATTACCTGAACGCAAATTAAAGGGCTGATGCCTAGGAAATTGGTTTCCAGTAGCCCTGCTCTATTTTAGGAGTCTATTAGGGTTTTTTTACATGTAAATGGATAACAGCATCAAAGGAAATGATAATAAAAGCAGAATGCTGACGTTTGCCTGAAGATGAAATAAACCATATCAAAAGTTATTCAAATTAAGAACCACTATTTGAGATAAGCCTGTTTGAAGCTATTGGCCTCATCTGCACTATACAATTAAAGAAGTATTGGACCACTTTAAACAGTTATGGCTTCCCCCAAAGAATCCTGGGAACTTCAGTTGGTTAAGGGTGCTGAAAATTGTTAGAGAGATCTCTTCTCTGCTCCCAGAACTATAATACCCAGAGCAATTTAAGAATCAATCATCCCAGGGCACTCCAGAAATTATAGCTCTGTGAGGGGAGTAAAAATGTCAGACATCTTCAAAATAAGACAATGAAAATGAAAGTTGCACTCTGGTCAGAACTCACTGGGAGTTCCGGAAGTCAGTTCTTAACCCGAAGCATTCTTAACCCGAGGCGCACGTTCCCTACATAGGCCTCCCGCAGCCCTGGAAGCAGATTGCGTTCGTATCCTGGGGCAAAGTTCACAACCCAGGACACCTACTTCTGGGATTGTGGAGTTCGTAACCCGAAGCAGTCGTAAGCAGGACTGTTCGTAACCTGAGGTACCACTGTACTCATTCCTTCACTTTGTGCCTCTCCAATGCCTTCAATGAACTCGCTGCTATAGATGCTTGGATCATTTCACTCCTAGTCAGTCTACTGCTGCAAGCAGAGTTTTCTCAGCATTAAGCCATAATATTTGGCTTCCCCAAACTTCTCCCCAGCAGCCTGCAAAGCCATTTAGTTTATAATTACATTATAAGATGAGACTGCATGTAGCAGGAACCCACTGGGGAAAGTGTTTTGTTATGATTTACACAAATCTTTGAAGCCTGGGTTCTCTCTTGCAGCACTCTCATATGTCAACACACCAACGAATCCCTTACCCCCTCAGCAGGGCCCTCGCTAGGTCTTCTTTTTATTTTGGTTGTATGTATGTTAAAAAAAAAAAAGTACCATAAAGTACACATCCCACAAACTGAAAATCCAACCAACAGCCTTGCCAGCCTCACTTCCATGCTTCAGATAAGAAAAGGAAATGTCAAGAAATTTACAGGAGAACTTAGTTGAGTTTGACAAAGGGGACAAAAATGCAGCTTGGTTATGACCGGCTTTGGAGAGCATCATGTAAAGAAGTGTGATTGCCTGCAATTTTTGGAGCCACAGAATCAGAGAATTGTAGAGTTGGAATATAGAATGGACCCTGAGGGTCATCTAGTCGAATGCCCTGCAATGCAGCAAACTCCACACATGGTCCCCCATCCAATTTGAAACCACAGTGGACACTGCTTAGCTTTGCAAATGTGCTAGCAGTTTTATGGTTGCACCATTAGGAAGCAACCCCTTGTGCTGTATATCAGAGAGAGGCATTTGTGTGAAGGCACCCTTGCACTCAGGCTTGACTTTGTTATCTCTCTAAGACCACCCAAAACTGCCCACTCTGAAGATACTCATTGCTAACCTTCCTGAAGAATGCCATGCTTTATAGATCAAAATAAGCTCCCACCTTCATCTCTAGAAAAGAAAAATAAGAATCTGGTATCATAGCCCTGATACTGCATTCTAGAACACCAGAAGGAATTGTGTGACCTAAAGCTGGGAAAGAATCAATATACACTTCAGTTAATTTACACAAGAATTTCTAAGAATTAAACATCCATTTATCACTGAGGGTCTTATGTTCACAGCCGAACAGAGGGGATGATGGAATCATAGAATTGTAGAGTTGGGACCACAAGGGGCATCTAGTCCATCCCCTTTTATGCAGGGTCCATCAGTACTGTCTACACTGACTAGCAGCAATTCTTCAGGGTTTCTGACTGGGAACATTCCCAGCCCTACCTGGAGGTGCCAGTAGGACCGTGCGCATGCCAAGCAGCTGTTTCACCACAGAGCTACTGCCCTTTCTAGAGCAGATAGCAGACTAGCTGCTTAAGAGCAACCAAGAAGAACAAACAAGAACAAGGCACATGCTTATTGGTTTCTATTTCCTAGTAAATAGTAAACCCTGAAACAGCCAAGATTGCTAGAAACAACATCTTAAATTAGCTTCCTTTTCCCTAGTCAAAACAGCATGGCAGCAACCCTATGACTGGTTCCCTAACTAAAATTAAAATTAAGCAGAGCAGTCCAATGTCAATAAACCACTCCTGGCAAATTTCATTTCAACAACCACTAATAACTCACTGTAGAAGTTCTCCATTTGAAAGTTACCCATGGAAGCCAAGTACCCACTGCTTTGTTAACTAGGTAAAATTGCAACAAGTAATTCACAGAAGTTCACTGCCACCTCTATGTGCACGGCTACATGCAGTATCAGCTTACTGTATGTTACTTTCTATAATAAGTGTTGATCTGTCTTGCTGGCATGTTTAAAGCAACCCACACTTCATATAACTGAAAGCCAGCTTGATCCAAACTGAGAAACCACTGCTCCTCCTAGAAATTGTTGTGAGTCGCCTCAAGAGCTAGCCTTGGTTTTGAGCTCAGAAGCAATGTGCTTGACACATTTCAGTTTCGTATTACTCTGGCCATGGTGACCCACTGAAGTGATGCTTTCACTTTTCACCTTGTATATTTGTCACTAGATAAATTCATGCATAACATTTTTCGAATAGATTCATTACAGATCTGTTGGGAAGTGCTCCGTGTACCACTGAACAATTTGCAGCATGGAGGAAAACAGATTCAACTGCAGGACTGTCTTTTCCATTTCATCAGTTTTAATGACTGGCGCTAAATAAGCTGCAACCAACTCTTCTATTTCACACCTTCAAACCACCAACCAGTTCCGATTACGTAAAAAGAAATGTTTAGTCAAAATTAGGAAGAACTCTCTGATGGTAGGAGCTGTTCCAACAGTGAAACAGTATCTTGGAAGGTGGTGAATTCTTCCCAGAGCTTTGAAGCAGAGGCCAGATAACCACCTATCAAGGATGCTATAGAAGCAGATTTCCTGTACCAGCAGGTAACTACAACAGAGGACTTTTCAGGTGCCTTCAAATTCTGATTCTATGAAAGCACAAAATTAAGTACTGTATCTTTCTGAATAGCTACTAAACCATACGTTAAACTTTTTAGGGGTATAAAGATGGGTGTTTGAAAAGAAGCCTAAAAGCAGTTTAGGAAAATCAAGGATGCCTGGGGAGGGGAAACAGCAAGAATGGAGACAGAGGTTTGGCTCAGACATAAACAATCTCAGTTTACCAGTCTGAGAATAAGCACTGTGTGTACATTCTTCCTCCCTTCTCTTATGAACTTTAATGCAATTAAACTGCAGTTTTCCATTACACCCAGGAAACTGTGATTTAAGCTGTGACTATAATCCTGGCTTGCCAACTACAAACAAAGTATTGCATTAAGTCCCAAAGGGAAGGGGGAGGAGACAGTGTGTATGCACATGACTTATCAGCCCAATAAACCATTGCCCATGGTTTATTGGATTAGGATTTTTATATATGAACCAGCAAGACTGAAAAATAACCAGGGGTTTTTTCAGCCAGAACTCACTGGAACTCAGTTCCAGCACCTCTGAGGTGGGTGCCATTACCAAATTTATAAGATAACAAGCATTTATAAGATAACAAGCATGCATGGTGAGTTCCGGCACCTGTTTCTGGAAAAACAAAAAACGTTCAATCTGCCATGTTCCGCCCCTGGAAATCCATGCATGAGAATCATGTGACTGCTGCATCACTTAGATTTTTATATAATTTGTACATAATCATAAGAAGAGCCCTGCTGGATCAGACCTAGGGGATATATAGCCCAGTGCCATGTTTTGTTTTGCACTGTGGCCAACCAGTTGCACATGAAAAGCCCAGAAGCAGCCCATGAGCATAGCAGCACTCTGTCCACAGGGACCAATATAAAGAAGAACAGTGCCTCTGATCCTGGAGACAGCGTATCGTCATCATGACCAGTAGCAACTGACAAGCTTATTTTCCATGAATTTGGCTAGTGACCTTTTAAGTTGGTCAGTGCAACCAACTATTTGCAGCAAATTCCAAGGTTTAACTATGTGTTGTTCCTTTTGCCTGCCCTGACTCTCCCCTCATTCTGTTTCATTGGATGATCCCAGGTTCTCGCATTATAAGGTGGGGCAGAGGCAGCCAGTCTTGTGCCACTTTCTCCAAACCATGAATTTTATAAACCTCTGTCATGTCTCCCTTACTCACTACAGTGCTTCTCAAAAGGAATCAATTCACACATTCAGAAGAAAAATCCAGTGTCAAGCATTCTCAAGTGCTGTACACTGATGTGTGAAATGGCCAATGGGATACTATACCTACAGTAAACATTTCTTGGTTACTCAACAGGAAGGGAATAAGCACTGATGCAAATTATTAAAGAGATGGAAAGTCATCATTTCCCAATACAATTTAGACTTATTTACACCTCTCATAACAAAGTTTTTCAAGGCCTGTTAGTTTCTTAAATTGAGCTTCCCCTCAAAGGTCCATACAAGTACTTTTGCATGTGGGAGATGTATTATTCTATCCAGCAGCACCTGCAAACACTCCATATTTCGAAATGAGAGCTCACTAATTACCACACTGGCACAGAAACACTATTCATTTAATTTCATTTAACATTAAAAAGCCTCCGAGAAATCTGCCATTTGGACCACACGGTTCAGAAGACCAGCCCAAACAGAATGGTTTTTGCCCATTTTATCCAGTGTCTAGGGCCCATGTCATTCAAGACAAGACACTGGTTGGACACTGTGAGAACAGGATGGTGGCCTAGAATCCAGCAGGCCGTTATGTTCTGATGACGTTGCACAACAGCTCCCATTGTATCTAACCACTGGCTATGCTGGCTGGGACTGAGAGGAACCAGAGCCCAACAACATGTGGAGGGCCACAGGTTCCTCATCCCTGCTCTAGAAGCATGTATGTGGAGCACTTTTTGTAACATTTGTAACCCACCATTCATTAGAAATTGAAGGGCTGTTTACAAAAGTACAATCAAACCAGAAAATATACAATGTCACAGTAGGTAACACAAATACTAAAAGCTAGGTAGCAACAATAGCCAATGGTTGAGTAAATAAATAGGCCTTCACCAAGTGCCTAAAACCAGTCAAGGTCTGGGGCTCTCTCTCTAACGTCCAGAGAAAGTAGATTTGATAGAATGAATGCACTACCACAGAAGACTTTCCTCCAGTTGATCCAACCACTCAGAGCCCCTTAAGACCACGGTACTCGACAAATACTGACCTCCACAGTCCACACAGCAGAGGATGACAATAATTGTATCACTGCAAGCCATACAATTTGCAAGTCCTTTCTCTTCGCCAAGTATCACACAGCAAAATGCCCTCTTTTCAGGAATGCTGCTTTCCAGCCTTCTGGTTTTGCACTAGTATACCAAACTAGTTGTGTGGAAATAATGCCCTATAGATACGCACACGTAACTTGTTATCTGACATTTTGCTGGCACCTCAACTCAGACCTGGAAGGGAAAAATAGATACTGCATATTCAAAAGGGAAATTGGTTGCCCATTTAATCTAAAGTAATACATTACTCATCACTGCCACACGTTTTATTTCATTAATTCTCTTACATTTATTTCCCACCTTTTCCCATCATGGAACCCAAGGCAGTGTATAGTGTATGTCTAAACCCAGACCTGCTTAGTTTCAGCAAAGTGGAGGTCTCATGTACCTAGTTTAGATGACACATAATGAGCACCATTTGACAGATGAAACTGCAACAAACCCAGGTTTGCCCCCAAGTGGACTTTCAACAGAAGTAAAAACAAATCCCACTACCCTGACAAGCTGGTCGATATTATTTGTTTAATTCAGCCCTTGTTTTCTTGAGGTGCTTGGCTGGAAGCCACTCCAATTTCCCGGTCTCGACTGCATTTCCTACATTAAACAAAATAATTTTCATTTCTTGCAACTTTCTCTGAAATAAAAAAGCACACCCCGTGTATAATTTCTTTCCTGTTGATTATATGACTCCAAACACTACTCACTCATGATCCCTCAAATTTGAGTCTGGAGTGGACCCTTCAACAGAGACCCTATTTTATGTGGCTGGAAGTGACTGCAGCCATGCCTAATGTGTAACAGAAACCATTATGTTGCCCCCCCCCCAGCAACAAAAAACACTTTATGATATCTTCTGACAGGACTGGGGAAGCTTTAATCCCCTAGATGTTGCTGAACTGCTACTTCCATCTGCCATAGTAGTAAAGGGTAAAGGGACCCCTGACCATTAGGTACAGTCGTGACCGACTCTGGGGTTGCGGCGCTCATCTCGCTTTATTGGCCAAGGGAGCAGGCGTACAGCTTCCGCGTCATGTGGCCAGCATGACTAAGCCGCTTCTGATGAACCAGAGCAGCGCACGGAAACACCGTTTACCTTCCCGCTGGAGCGGTACCTATTTATCTACTTGCACTTTGATGTGCTTTCGAACTGCTAGGTTGGCAGGAGCAGGGACCGAGCAACGGGAGTTCACCCCGTCGCGGGGATTCAAACCATCAACCTTCTGATCGGCAAGTCCTAGGCTCTGTGGTTTAACCCACAGTGCCACCTGCGTCCCAGATATCTGCCATAGTACACATGGCCAATAACTGGGGGTGATGGGAGATGTAGTTCAGCAACATCTGGAGGGCCAAAGCTTCCCCACACCTGTCTTAGGAAGTACCAAAACAAGAAGCAATTTGCATATACCATTTTTTTTAAAATGAAACTATAAAGCAGTCCCTGGAGCCCTGACTTTTACCAGAACAGCAGCACACCACTCTCACAAACACAGTTTTCATTGTCTAACACAGATTGTCTTTTCAAGGGAGCAGGAAGAGAGATTAGTTGGCGCTCAGTACAGGAACTAGATTTTGGCAAACCACCGCATTCATCAGTGTCCAAGCACACACAGACAGAGATGCACCACAGAATAGGAGCCAACATATGCCCCACACTGGAAGCTATAATCTGGGCTGGCAAGCCGAAGCCACCCCTCTTCCACTTCTGCACCCAACTGTCCCACCAGGAAGCTCCCTATTTAGTTTTTGGAGCGCCCCTCCCTTCCAGGCAGATCCGTTAGGATGAGAAACTGCGTCTCAGCCAAGGTCACCTGAGCGAACTCCGGCGATTCGAACCCAGAGCTTGCCAACCCAAAACGCTTTCCACCCATCCCCACGCGCTGGCTCTGGGTTCAAACCTCCGCGTGGCTGCGAAGCTCATGTTTGGTGACCTTGGCCAAGGAGGGCTCTTGCCCCACGCTTAAAATGGAAGTGTCCCGCTCCCCTCCCTACCCACCCCATGCGCTTTAAAGACACCTGGAGTCCCCTTGAGAAATGGGGGACACACAAAGAAACCCCAAAATGGGAAAGGGCGGGAGGGGAGAGAGAGCGGAATGTCAGCAACCGCTTTCTGCAAGCCTAGAGGACCCGCGTGGCGAGGCTGTGGGGCGCCTTCTCCCTCCAGCCCCAAAGCTGCTGAAACACACGCGCAACCAACCCCAACCCCCCAATGCACCCCTCATTTTAAAACCTCTCACCTTTCGTCACTTTCTTGGCTTCGTTATAGCGCTTCCACAGGTAGTTCTTCATGTCCGGGGGCGGGGCGGAGGGCTGCTGCTGCTGCCGAGGGGCCAGCGTGCAATAAGGATTTGCCTTTAAGCCGCCGCCGGAGCAGCAGAGCCCGGCTAAGGAGGCAGGAGAGGCGGCGGCGGCGGCAGCAGCAGCACTTGCCCGCCTTGCGCCGCCCTTCCCCGCTGACCCCAGCAACACCCTCGCGGTAGAAGCGGCCGTGGCTGCCATGGCCGGCGCAGAAGCAGAAGCAACAGCTTCTGGCGGACTCCCCGGAATCCCTTCAGGAGAAGAAACGCGCGCCAGCCGCAACCTCGCCTGCCTCCGCTGGCTCTGCGCTCCACTGGCGGCCGCCGCCGGCTGAAGTCACTTCCTCAAGCCCCGCCTCTCCGTCTCCAGGAGGGCAGGCGGGCGGTGAAGGGGCGGGCAGGCCGCGCGCGGCACGTGTCTTGGCGGAAAGACCCGCCCGCCTCCTTCTTCCTCGGGGCAGAGAGAGCTCAATAAAAATGCCAGAGCCGAACCCACGGGCTCCTTTCTCTCTCTCTGCCAACAGACCCACTGCAGGCCCCTGCTTGGTACCGCCTTCGTGCCCCTATTGCCAACTTGCCTTGGTCGGACTAGGGCGGGGCCAAGGCATTTTGGCACCTAAGGCAAACCACAAAATGGCACCTCCCTCCTCGCCAGGGAAGAAGGGGTGAAGGAAGAGTTGCCTCGGGAACAAGGCAGGGAGGGTAAATATCTGCGCTGGGATCTGTTGCCCCTGTGGATCTTGCCTCACCTTGCCTCGTGGGTTACTGGCTCTGGGTTAGGCAGGCGACTGAGGAAAGAGGGCACACTGCATCAATCCCGCTGCTCCTTTTATTGAGTCATTTCCATCTGGCCCAGGTCGGTATTTCCCAAACACGCACAGTATGTTGCGGATTGGACCCAAGACCTTTCTGCATGCAGAACATGTGCTACCACTTTGGGGCCAGTCCATGCATGAGGCAAGGTGAGGCAATTGCCTCAGGTGGCAGAGCCAGCCTCCAAGGAATGCATTGCCCTCTGTTGCCACCACAGTGATCTCCCACCTTTGTAGATCTTTACCCCCCCCCTTGTTCCTGTTGGATATTTTCACTCCCCGCTTCTTCCGGGGGGGGGGGAGGGGACACCATTTTGTGGTTCGAAATGTCTTGCCATTGAGTTGTGGTCCTTTCCCTGTTAGAGACTGCTTTCATTCATTCCTTCATTTCTTCTCCAACCCTTGGGGTCCTTTCCATCCTCTTGTGCATGGACTGTTCCATTTTTGCAGCGTAGGGAATTCCCATCACTATAGGACAAAGCCATCTAGCAATTTTCTTGTACAGTATAAAGTTCTTTGGTACAGGTGTTGACCACAACATCTCTGTGAGGTAGAATGCCCTTGTTGCTATTTTCCAAGTGAGGCATCAACACGAATGGGCGGCTTGGCAACCGTCTCACCCGGAGGGCTGCTCCATATATTGCAAAAGAAAACATTTCCAGAAACCCTGTATTATTCATTTACTTCCATTTAGGAATCACTTCCTATAAAACATCTCAAAGCGATTTTACAATGTGTCAGACAATCCATGCATGCCATAGAATAATCCTCATCAGAAAAAAAAGGTTGCCCAACTCTGCTTTACAGTGTGACCCACATAATACTTAAACTCACCTCCTTTTAAGGCTAGTTAGTCCTATGGTAGAAATGGGGAACCTGGTACCCTCGAGGTGCTATTGGACTCCCACCTCCCATCAGCCACAGCCAGCATGGCCAAAGGTCAGGTATGGTGGAAGCTGTGGCCTAACAATATCTGTTGGACATCAGATTCCCCCCCCCCCCATCCCTGCCTTATGGAATTAGATTGGCAGGGAGAGAGTTGTCTGATGCAGGCTCACTTAAAGGTGAAGTTCCACTGTGTTCAGGGGGTCTTCCGGGTAAATATGTGCAGGATTTCTGCCTTCAAACGTTGGAGTCTTCATTCTTTGCCTAGAGTCATTTATAAAACCTCAGTGGAAAAGAGCGTGGGAAGCAGAGGTCCATAATGTGAGACAATCTCTCACTTTCATTGCTAAAAGACCTCCTATGGAGCCATGTACTAGCTGAAGTCTATTTTAGTCACAAAAAGTGCCATGCCAACAAATTTGCAGGTCTCTAAGCTTCTAAGAATACCTTACGTACGTGAAATGATTAAACTCCACTGCAAGGCTAATAATGTACTTGGCCCAATTTTACAAATACCCATTAATTTACCCAATAGGACTTTCATGGTCTGTGTGTTTCTGGAAGTACAAAACCATTGCCTTGTGTATTATGTGATCATAATGTGATCACTTTTTGCTGGGTGACTATGCATTTGTCCTGCTGCTGGCTATTTCTATACTATTGTAGTTTTATTGTTCATTATCATAGAATCAAAACATTGCAGAGTTGGAAGAGACCCCAAGGGCCATCTAGTCCAACTTCCTGCAATGCTCATAGCAGTCCTGGGGCTGGGGGGGGGGGCTCAAACCACCAACCTTCTGGCTAACAGCAAGATGCACTGATTCATTGTGCCACTGCTATTTTATTCTGTACTTTAAAATAAACTAGACACCCCCAAGGAACTTCACACTCAGAGGCGCACTCCATTGTCTCTCAAGACAGACAGATGCCAACAACAGAACTGTAAACTTTAAGGGTCTGATGCCCAAACTACATATTACATTATAGTTCTGTGCAGTTTTCCTTTAAGGATACAATCAGGACTGGATGGAAGTTTTCAAAACTTCAGAAGAGAAGCAAATTTGTCTCTTGCTCCTTTTTTAAAAGCTGGCTCAAGTTCTCTTTTAACGTCATTAGCAACAAGCATGTAAATTGTCCATTGTCTTTCCACTGCACAAAGTAAATGGCTCCAGGACATTGTGCAAGCTCTAAATAGATACACACATTAAGAACAACCTGTTCATGGTTATTCAATGTAGCTTCAGACAGCAAAATAGAAGATACACAAAAGCCTATGTAAACCTACCTGCTCAGATCCATTCCTCAGAGAAAGGAGGATGCAGATTAAGAAAGATAAGGCCTAAGTGCTCCTCCTACCCTCACAGAGTATCATTAGCCACCATTTTGTGCCAGCAAATCAGAAAATGCAGGAACAGTACAGGTGTTATTTGTTCTGTACATTTGTTGCACTAAATGACAGAGCAGTTTTATCCTCTTTAAGCAAACCTAAATTCCTAGTATGTTCTTGAATCCCTCCTACAAAATACTGACAGTCTGGAGGAATTTTGGAGGTACATTGGTACTTCGGGTTAAGTACTTAATTCGTTCTGGAGGTCCATTTTTAACCTGAAACTGTTCTTAACCTGAAGCAGCACTTTAGCTAATGGGGCCTGCCGCTGCCACTGCATGATTTCTGTTCTCATCCTGAAGCAAAGTTCTTAACCTGAAGCACTATTTCTGGGTTAACGGAGTCTGTAACCTGAAGTGTATGTAACCTGAAGCGTATGTAACCCATAGGCGCCGACTCCATGGGGCTTGAGGGGGCCTGAGCCCCCTCAATAATCTCGAGCGCCCCTCCAGCAGAGCGCCGCTGCCGCGCTGGCTCTGCCTGTCGACGCTTGGCGCGTCCGCGGCTTTTATAGGGCACCGGCGCGGCGGGGGGCGCCGGGCCGGGGGAGGGGGGCGGCCGGCCTGTCTCCTTGGCAACCCCATTGAGCAGCGCCGGCTCCCCCGGGAGGGCCATCCACCCGCGCCGCCGATCGCCAACACCGCCGACGCTGTGGCTGCCCGAGCCAGAGCCAGAGCCAGAGCCCGCCAGTCAGTCAGGAAGGAAGGAGAAATGGGGAGGGAGACGAGGGAGGAAAATTGCGCGCAGGGTGAAGAAAGGAGAAGGGCGAACGAGACGAGCTTCCAACCCAAAAAAGGGCTGGAAGACTGGGAGGATGAAGGATCGGGAAAGAAAGCGACGCCTTCCCCGCCCGCGACGTCGCCCGCTTGTCATTGGCAGCGCAGCGGGCGCCCAGAGGGGCTGGGCACCGGCGCAGGGCCGCTCCGCAGCCGCGGAGGATAGCTGCGCGGCTAGCAAGGTGCGCCGCGTAGAGCACGGCCCTTGTGTGGCCCGGTGGCCAGGCAAGCTCGGGCGGGGACCCCCATGCGAATCTAAGACGGGAGAAGAGGGCAGAGCAAAGGGGGTCCCTTCCCCAACCTCCGGCTCTGAGACTTCCCTGCGCCCCAGAAAAGCGAAAGGATTTTCTCTCTCTTTTTTTTTTAAATATTTTATTAAGTTTTCAAATACAAAGTTAGAAACATACACTGAAGAAAAAAGTAAAAGAACAAGAAAAAGAAAAAAAGAAAAAGAAGAAAAAGAAGAAAAGAAAACCAACCATTCAACACATTTTTTATATAACTAACTGGACTTCCTCGCATCTCCCTTACCCTGCATTCTTTATAATAAAGATATCAGCAAATTATTACCTTGTTTCGTACCTTATTTTGTACTTTTCAAATACTATACCTCTAAATTTAACATACTTTTCATCAGTTACTTATATCTTAAATTAAACATAGTATTACCTTAGATTTTGACCTTTTCTTACTTAACATATAATTTCCTGTTTCCCAAATCTAATTGCTGAAGCTATAGTTTCCGAATCGTGTAAATTTTTAACATTCATACAACTTATATTGTTTTTGCAAATAGTCCTTAAATTTTTTCCAGTCCTCTTCCGTTGTTTCTTCTCCCAAATCTCGGATTCTGCCAGTCATTTCAGCCAGTTCCATGTAGTCCATCATTTGCGTCTGCCACTCTTCCAGTGTGGGCAAATCTTGTGTCTTCCAATATTTTGCGATGAGAATTCTTGCTGCTGTAGTTGCATACATAAAGAAAGTTCTATCCTTCTTTAACACTTTCTGGCCAACAATGCCCAAGAGGAAGGCCTCTGGTTTCTTGGGAAAGGTATACTTAAATACCCTTTTTAACTCATTATAGATCATTTCCCAGAAGGCCTTCACTTTTGGACAAGTCCACCAGAGGTGAAAGAATGTCCCTTCAGCCTCCTTACATTTCCAACATTTATTATCAGACAGGTGATATATTTTTGCAAGCTTGACTGGGGTCATGTACCACCTATAAATCATTTTCATAATATTTTCCTTCAAGGCATTACATGCCGTGAATTTCATTCCGGTGGTCCATAACCTTTCCCAGTCCTCAAACATGATGTTATACCCAATATCCTGAGCCCATTTTATCATGGCTGATTTGACTGTCTCATCTTGAGTGATTTTCTCTTCAACCTGCCCTCCATCCTCTTGCGGAAAACTCTTTGCCTGCCCTGCCCGTATCTCGTTTTTGCTTTTTAATTCCACACACGCACCCTTCGGACTTCGTGGCAATCGGGCGCGCGGGTTCGTTTCCTAAGAGAGTGAGGACCCCCGCCTCCTCCCCACCTGCTCCCTCACCAGCCAGCCAGCCGCGCGCCCTAGCCGGAGAGCCCCGGCCGTCCCCGTCGCGCAATCGGCTGGATCTCCCTTCAGCAGGCCGTGCTCACAACTCGGCCCAGGGACCCCCAGCAGCGGATCTCCGGCCCAGCTGAAGAATCCGGCAACAAGCCCCCTCCTCCCCAATCGCTCCGCCGAAATACGCTCCAAAACCCCCCAGATAGGCCGCCGGCCACCAAGTCTCGTGGCGCCCTGAGCGAGGGTCTCTCCCCAACACCGCCACCTCGAACTGCGTTCTCCCGGCTACCCGAGCGAACCAGCGGCAGGACCCCGGTATGGGCCCCCCCAATATTTTTTATAAGTCGGCGCCCCTGATGTAACCCGAGGTACCACTGTACAGCAGAGTTCTGGATACAATATGTCAAGAGGGGTGCAGTTCCCACCCACCTCACTCACACACGAAAACAAAGACCACCACAGCCAACCACAAATGAATAACCACTCCCTAGGCCAACCCCAACCTCTCTCACCACCAAAGGAACACAAGCGAACAGCAAAGAACCTGCACAAGCAATGCTGAAACCAAAACCCTACATATAGTAAGTGAAATAGAAACATTGCCACCCGACCCCACTCTCACCCATCTCTCCCCTCCTCCACCTATTTTCCCCTTTTCCTAATGTCTCAACAAATGAAAATGATTTGTAAAAATGTTACATGGGGGGGGGGACACGTGAGAGAGAGAGAGAGATTGCACAGTTTTGTAAATCAACAAAATCTTTAATTAAACAAAGAAAAAGAAAAAAGAGGGGTGCAATTTCCCACAACAAAAGGACAGAAAGGAGAAGGGATTGCACAGAAGGGATGTGAGAACCAGTGTGGTGCAATACTTAAAGAGTATTTTTTTTAAAGGGAAATTCCCTTATTCTGAATAGGATTCCTCGCAAGAAAAGGGAAAAGTTGACAGCTATGGTCAAAAATCATGGGTGTGTTCCTAAAGCAAGTTTTCTTAACAATTGTGTAAGAGTGTTATGCAGTAAAAGCTACATTAGCAACCATTTTTTGCATATTTTTCAAATAATTTTATAGCCATAAAGTAAAGGTAAAGGGACCCCTGACTGTTAGGTCCAGTTGCAGACGACTCTGGCGTTGCAGCGCTCATCTCGTTTTACTGGCCAAGGGAGCCAGTGTACAGCTTCCGGGTCATGTGGCCAGCATGACTAAGACGCTTCTGGCAAAACCAGAGCAGCGCACGGAAATGCCGTTTACCTTCCCACCAGAGCGGTACCTATTTATTTACTTGCACTGCGTGCTTTCGAACTGATCGGCAAGCCCTAGGCTCTGTGGTTTAACCCACAGCGCCACAGGTACTAAAAAATACTTCATTTTTTTCCAGGGAAAAACAAACACGTATTCCACTAGGGTGTGCTGTGACCCAGTGAATGTTTTCAAGTTAGTATAGTAAACTACCATAAATATCCTGGAGCTTCTTTGGCAATATCAGCTATATCTTTCCTAAAACAAACAAAGATAACTTTAAATCAGCTTCTATATGGGCCCTCAAGTTAAAGAGGAGAAATTGTGACGGGACTGGCCTTACCATGAATTAATTATATAGGGACTTTTTTCCTTTTGCATTTTCACATAACAAGAAATCTCCCTTTGAAACTGCTGTTTGTGGCAGGAGATCGAGAGGGGGAGGGGGTAATACCTACAACTACCCTCTCCTGCTAGCCTGATAAGATAGAGAGAAAGATTGAGCCCTGCAGGCCATATCCCTGCAAAGGGAGAGAAGAACCGCAAAGAAAAGCTTGTTCCTGACCTGTGCAAGTCTTATTGGTGCATCTGAAAACTTCACTGCTACAATTGTTTTATATGTTTTTAATTTGGGGAATGTGTGTTCTATTGTTGTTTTAATGAGGGAAGGGTGATCTGTCTGGGAGGAGAGGAGCTGAGGAGAGCAGGGGTTCCCAATCGCAGTGGTTCAAATTAACAGGAATGAACTCTGAAGGGACAGATGAGTAGGACAACTCTAGGTTGCTTACCTGCAATGTATGGGACTGCAACCTTAGCCCAATAATCTGATAATGTCAGGCTGCATACATACTACAGTGGTACCTCGGGTTACATATGCTTCAGGTTACAGACTCCGCTAACCCAAAAATATTGCTTCAGGTTAAGAACTTTGCTTCAGGATGAGAACAGAAATCGTGCTCCGGCGGCGCAGGAGGCCCCATTAGCTAAAGTGGTGCTTCAGGTTAAGCACAGTTTCAGGTTAAGTGTGGACCTCCGCAACTAATTAAGTACTTAACCCGAGGTACCACTGTATATCTTTAAAGCACATTCAAAGCACATTCTTTCCCTCAAAAAATTCTGGGTACTGTAGTTTGAGGGTTGCTGGGAATTGTAACCCTGTGAGGGGTAAACTGCAGTGCTCAGAATTATTTGAGTGAAATAATGTATTTTGAATGTGTTTTAAATGTATAGTGTAAACTGTACAGAGTATTAGTATTGTAATTGAAATAGTGAACTATTCCCAACTGCACATAATATTCATTTGCATAAAGCAAATGGCGCAAATATGTATTTGGGAATCCACTTCTTGTTTTTGTTTACTGTACTGTATCTGAAGAACCCTTACATGACTTGATTTTTACTTAAAAGTTAGTTTATAAAACATTATGGTATCCAGTGTTTTTTAGCTTCTGTCACTCCAGTAAATAATTAGTAAGCAGAGTAAAAGAGAGAGAACTTCTGTTTACAAATGTTCAATGGAGAAAAACAATAGAAAATATATATAGCAGATAAGAAAAGCCACCTTGAAAATTAATGAGACACAATGCTGTGTCAGTTTTTCTGGGTGACAAATTGTGTAACTTTCTGAACTTTCAAGTTACTTCCATGTATATGAAGCTGGAAGCAGGTATTGTGCCATTTATTCTAAGACTATGACATTAATATTTTGCAATCTGTGAGACACTTGCTGGTACAATTTGTGAACTTCCTTTTTTAATGGGACATCAAATGCTTTTAATAAGTCATACCAGTACTTGGTATATATACCGTTGTACAGGCACTTCATCAAATGGAACATCAAACGGCAAATAATCATATATATATCATTTATCATTTATATATTTCATTCATATACGTTTTTTCTGGAGTGTACAAGAAGCAGAAATGCTGACAATGCCTTAGTCACACTAAGACAATGCACTAGTGTGAAAGAGGCAGAATACGTTTTGCTCCATGAGGCACTGGGTGACGACCTTGAGACTCTCTATACCCTGATAAGACTTGGATCATGATAACTCCTAAAACAATGGAAAATTGTTTGTGCAGGTCACTTTCTATTCACCAATACAGAAACAAGTTTTGTTGTGAGCGAGGGTAGAGTGGGGTGGGGTATTAAAATGGAATAGGGAAAAGGTTTCTAGGATGTTGGGGAACAGAGAGAAGTGACAGTTTCTTTTCTGAACTTCACCTTGAATTCATCTATTTTATACTCAAGCAGCTTTTTCTAATGTCTTTTTTGTGCTGTAACTCTGGAACACACAAACAGGAAGGAAAACTTTGCTTTTAGATTTAATTATTACCTGTAATAGCAATAATAGCAATAATGGGCTGCGTTCTTCTCTTCTGAGTTTTCCAGAAGACTCTTTTTTTAATAGCTCCTGTTATCTTAGATACAGTCTTTTTATTTTTAAATGTTTTTATTTCATTTTTACCTAGGCTCAGTTTCTGTTTGGATTTTTCCAGGATCCCAAATCCTGGATACCAGATTGATTAAATCAAAACAACATCTAACTATTCCTAAAACAAATATATTTATTTCATTATCTTGAGGAGAACACTTAATGAATATTTTTAATACATACCTGCAAATAGTAAAAACCAGTTTGTAAATTAACAGAGTCAGCAAACCTGTCCATGCCGTTCTTGGCCAGATCAGAAGTCAGCCCAACCAGAAATACTACATACTGAGCATGCTCCAACAAGTAGCTCTAGGGGGGAAAGGCTAATTGCCAGATCTTCTGCTGTTACAAGCAGATACAGTACGCTTCTGCTCAGTGCTACTAAATTCAGGCAATTGCAACAAAACATAAATGTTAATAAATAAAACAAATAGTACAAAGCCGCTGCAAACTTCAGATCTCTCCTCCCATGGACACCAAGTCCAACAGTGTGGCGTCTGCACCTTTTCATTGCTTAGAAGTGTGGAGCGCACAACAGTTTTGCACTCTTGTGCACCAAGAAAATACTGATACAGTCAATCTTTGAATGGGGCTGTACTATTTCACAGTGCAGGTAGGGTCTCACAGGATAGGAATTGTTCTCCCTCATACCACACAAATAAAAACGAAATCCCTCCACATGGAAAACTAGATGGTTGGGAGAAAGCTTCTAACCTAGCCTTCTCCTCCTTGTAGAAGTTTTCTATCTGTAGGAGTATTTTTACATGGAATACATTAAGTTCAGCATTGTGTACACTAACTAGCAGTGACTCTCTCCAGGGCTTCAGGCAGAAGGCTATTCCCAGCGCTCCCTGTAGATGCCAGGGAGTGAATCAGAGACCCTCTGCATTCTCCTTTTGGTGAGGTTCCCTACCAGTACTGGTGATAACATTTATGAAACTTAGGGAAATCTTTACAGTGGTTTGTCCTAATGCGTGAATCAAGTTAAAGCTGTTTCAAATTAAAAGTCAGCAGTCCGCCTACTGAGGTGTCCCATGCCTTTAAGAACCTCAAAAAGTCAAGTCTGGTCAATGTATTTTCTTTAAAGGACTACAACTCCCACAGGGCAATGTAAGAGGGCGGTCCCAGCATGCAAAGCAGCAATGACGTAAGCATGAATAACACCAATCGTGGGCCTGCATCTACACAGCGACCCTATGGACCATTGCATGATGGGACCATCCTTGCAGACTTTATTTTAGACCTTTTTTTACAACAACTTTTTTCCTTTTTTACAACTAGCTCTAGAATACAGTTCTGAGAGGAAAACTGATGCTGAAGAACAGCCGTCCTGTTAATCATTCCCGATTATCTACTTTAATCACATCTGTTTGACGTGAGGCGTAGGAAAGCGGAAGTGAAAGTTGTCATAGTAACGTGTAGTTTTGTCCAACCTGCCCCGGAAGTACATGGTCGGGTCCCTAAAACGTGCATCTGTACATTTTTTAAAAGAAAAAAAGATACGTCAAATCTCATGATTAGTTGTCAGAGATACAGCCAGAGACAGAAAGCCGGCAAATAAACTTTTAAAAAACGTAATTTGAAAAACCAGACAGTAACTAAGGCCTGCTGCTCCCGCCCTTGACACCTATTGGCTCATCAGCATAGCAACAGCCAATCGCACCCAGCCACGCTCCGGCGCCGGGAACCCTCACCTGGAAGGCTCCGATTGGCAGGGGGCGAACTCCGCCCCTCCCCTCCAACTTTCCTACTGGCTGCGTGTTTGGCGTGGTGCGCTGCCATTGGCCAGGGCGAGGGACCTCTTCCCCCCCACCCCGCGGCGTTTGCTGGTGATAAGCCTGAGAGGAGGGAGGCGGGTTGACGTTGATTAGTCCAAGGGGCGCGAGTGGAAGGAAGCCTCTCAGCGAGGGGGAGGGCTTTTAATTCCTTTCCCTCGACGGTTCCCGGTCCCTTTCCTTGTGGGAGCGCGTGGGAAGCAGGTGTGCCGCCGTAGCCGCGCCAGGGTAGCACCGCTGCGATGAAGCCGCTTTGGGGTCTCGGCCTCCTCTGCGTTCTCCTCCTGACCGGTGAGCGACGGTGGGGGATGGAGGCGTTTCTGGAAGGTTCGGCGGGTGGGCGAGCGGGACCGTTGAGGGCGCGACCTCCCCTCAGCCGCCCTGTCCTTGGGCTTACTCTATTTACCTCAGGACATAAGTTTGTTTTGTGTTTGGGGGGGACGTGCTCGTTTCATACTCCCCCCCCCCCGTGAGGAGGAAGGTACTTAAATTGTGGGCGGCGGTTGAGAGAGAGAGTTCGTGTGTGTAACGGTCCTCCCTCAGGGAGGCTTAACTTTCTGAGGATGTCCAAGGCCCAAGGCCCGGCAGCCAGTCCCGAGTGGCGCTTTAACTTCTGAGGAAACGGGTGTGCGAAAAGTGTGTGGCATGTACTTGGCTGTTGGAAGATCCGTTGTCACAGAGCTTGTTAATTCAGTCTCTGTATATCAAAAAGGGATTTGGGGGGGGGGAGGGTTGAAAGAATTTTTAATGACGATTAGGGGGGAGGCGAAGTCCCCCCCCTTAAGTATTCATTACGAACACTTCGATATCTGCCCTAGCAGGAGACCTTTGTGGTGGGTTGTCATTCATCATTGTGGGTGAAGAATGAAGTAAAAGTGGTCCGCAGGAGGACTGTAATTCTAACTTAGTTTCCTAATAGACAGCGTTGGACTGGGGCATTGGATGGGGATAGCAGCCATGTTTGTCGCTTCCCAGCACGTTTGTCCTACTATGCTAACTAAGCAAGAAGGGCTGAGCAGAGAGATGACTTCACTGTTCTCTCTTGGGACCATTATTTGCTGCCTGCTTGCGCAGCAGCTTCTCTTTACCATCCGTCTGAAATTTGACAGAACTTTCTAGCTGGTCCGTGGTGATGCCCCTTTCAGTTGGCTCTATTGGCCAGTCACACTTAATGCTGGGAGGTGGCTTGAGATTGCTTCATCAGATTTGCTTTTTCATTCAAAATGGTTTTCACTTCCTATATACCCTGCTATGCATTTATTTGAGAGAGATTCCACATCAATGTTGCAACAAATATATGGAGCGGTGCAAGCCTGTATCATACAAGGAATGCAGGGCTTGGTGGGCCCCACTTCCTACTTGAACCTAAGATGTTTCCCTGTTTCTGGTGTACAGATCAGCAAGTTTCCTTTGAGCGACTGATTTGATACTAATGTGTTCAAATTATTCATTTTGCAGCCTCAGTCCAAGCTGATGAGGTAGATGTAGATGGCACAGTGGAAGATGACCTTGGTAAAAGCAGGGAAGGATCTCGAACCGATGATGAAGTTGTTCAGAGGTTGGTTTTAAAATTCATTCTTTCAACACTTTCCCCTCAGATTGCTTTAAATGAAACAAACCTTCCAATAGAGGTAGTTGGGATTGCGGTGCAAATTTAATACCTTGTTTAAAAATGATTGACTTCATGAGGTTGCACACTGACATACTTGTGGAATGTTTGCCAGCTTCTTAACTGGCAAATTGGAAAAATGCTACCTTATCAAACACGGTAACTTGCACAAAGTGTTCTAGGTCATAATCTAATTGTGAGTACTGGTGCTTTGTTAAATAAACTATTGTTAAAATGAAGTCTTAATCCAGTAGGCATATTTACTTTTCCAAAAGAGGACTAGTGTGCCTAAGACATTGAATGCTTATTTAACACTGACTCGCTTGCAGTGAAAACTGCCATTGCATAAAACAAGAAGCAACGGTTTCCATTGTGTAGGTATTTTGGGACTTTGCAACCTAGAGATGTCATGAACATGCAAAATCAGAAAACTACCTTGGAAAATAGACAGCAACGAAAATAGAAACTGATAATACATGAGTGGTGGGGGGGATAAACCTGTCAAGTGCTGTTTCTGTAGCATTTGGCATGTGTATGGCCACAGGAAGCATCATCATTTACAAGCTGCTTGGCTTTGTTGTGAGAAGAGGAGGAGTTTGGATTTGATATCCCACTTTATCACTACTACCCAAAGGAGTCTCAAAGTGGCTAACATTCTCCTTTTCCTTCCTCCCCCACAACAAACACTCTGTGAGGTGAGTGAGGCTGAGAGACTTCAAAGAAGTATGACTAGCCCAAGGTCACCCAGCAGCTGCATATAGAGGAGCCGAGACGCGAACCCGGTTCACCAGATTACGAGTCTACTGCTCTTAACCACTACACCACACTGGATCAATTGAGACCAATTGATCATGTCAGGAAACTTGGTGACATTTAATTATGTCCGTCTGCTTACACAGATTGACTGGGCCATCTGGTTTGCCTGTGTATTGGGAGGCATTCTAATTGCATCAAGGAACATACATTTATGTTTGCAGAAAAATCAGTTTACTGCTACTTGGAGAAAAAAAGTCTTAATGGATAACCTGGTATTTCTATCTACAGGGAAGAGGAATCTATTCAGTTAGATGGTTTAAATGCATCCCAAATAAAGCAAATTAGAGAGAAGTCAGAAAAGTTTGCATTCCAGGCTGAAGTAAACAGAATGATGAAGCTTATTATCAACTCTCTTTACAAAAATAAAGAGGTAAGCTATATATGTAATATAATAATATAATAATAATTTGTTATTTATACCCCGCCCATCTGGCTGGGCTTCCCCAGCCACTCTGGGCGGCTTCCAAAAGAATATTAAAATACTGTAATACATCAAACATTAAAAGCTTCCCGAAACAGGGCTGCCTTCAGATGTCTTCTAAAAGCCTGGTAGTTGTTGTTCTCTTTGACATCTGGTGGGAGGGTGTTCCACAGGGAAGGCGCCACTACCGAGAAGGCCCTCTGCCTGGTTCCCTGTAACTTGGCTTCTCGCAGTGAGGGAACTGCCAGAAGGCCCTCGGTGCTGGACCTCAGTGTCCGGGTAGAACGATGGGGGTGGAGACGCTCCTTCAGACAGAGTTTATATAAATTTTTGTATGTACATGTACCTGACTGTTTTTTTAAAAATTTCACTCCAGATCTTCTTGAGGGAATTGATTTCAAATGCATCTGATGCTCTAGACAAAATACGACTGCTTTCACTAACAGATGAAAAAGCTCTTCTTGGTAATGAAGAACTCACAATAAAAATCAAGGTAAGATGCCACTTTGATTCCTTCAGCAGTTTTGGAGGGTGTGTGTTACTATTAAAAATAATTTTAAGCTACTTTTTGAGAAGATATTTTAAAACGGGTGGGAAACCTGCAGTCCTCCAGATACTGTTGGATTCCCACTCCCACCAGCATGACCTGTGGTCAAGGATGGTGGGAGCTGTAGTCCAGCAACACCTGGTGGGGTATGAATCCATAAATTAGGAAGTGACATCATTCTGTTTTCTTACTGCATATAAAGGAAAAGACTGGCTGTAGGAAATATAATGTCCTGCTATGTAATCAGTTATAAAGTCATGTACCTTGATGACCATTCAAACAATGATATGTTAAACTGATAAATCACTGACTGGGTTGGTTTGTTTTACAGTGTGATAAAGAGAAGAATATGCTTCATGTTACGGACACTGGCATTGGCATGACTAAAGAAGAACTAATAAAAAACCTGGGTACCATTGCCAAGTCTGGTACAAGTGAATTTCTAAGTAAGATAACTGAGATGCAGGAAGAGAACCAGTCAACTTCTGAGTTGATTGGTCAGTTTGGTGTTGGCTTCTATTCAGCTTTCCTTGTGGCAGACAGGGTTATTGTCACATCAAAGCACAACAACGACACTCAACACATCTGGGAATCTGACTCAAATGAATTCTCTGTAATTGATGATCCTCGAGGAAACAGCTTAGGACGAGGGACTACTATAACGTAAGTGTTGCAAGTACTTTCACTCATGGGTGGAAGAAAGTATAGATGTTTGACTTCCGTTGCACCAGATTCTAAAAAATAAGGCTGAAGGCACAATTCTCCCTATCCAGGGATTCTCGACTTCAGGCTACCTAGGATTAGGATTGATGTCCCTTCACTGGGATGATCTCTAGTGGGATTGGTTTCTATAGGTCATTGGTGGTGTAGCTGTTATGTGTTGGGAAAAGCAAGAACTTCAGATGTCTACTTTTTGATCTTTTTGCTAACAAGTTGCAGAACTCTGTACTGTACTCTGTAGTGTTTCCCAAGTATAATATGCTGTAGCATCTGCAGCATAAACTCCTAATTATACTTTGCTGCTAGAGAACAGAAAAGCATTTAGTTATTGGTCTATTGAAATAATGTGCAGTGCTTAAATTTATTTTGGAATGTAAATTTATTTGAAGAATAGCTTGGTTAATATTAATTTGATGGATTAATGCTGATAGCCAGCATGTAAAAATCTTATGATCTGTTATTTATTACTTTAGGTATTTCTTTGTACAGTGAAAATAATGCAAACTTTAGTTGTAAAATAATGGTTTAGTTACTGGATTTTGCATCCTTTAGGATATATTTGAAGTTGCAGTGCAAAATTTGATTTTAATCAATTATGTGTTCATCCTATGTGACAGTGGGTAACAGTTGGCTTTGGGGCTAGATGCCTAGCATCTGTAATCAATGTTGCATATAAAGCTAAAACTTTTGGGATAAGGTACAGACATAATCTTTTTTCTAACTGTCTTTATCATTAAAATCATTGAGATTGAAGTCATTAGAATTGCCTAGAAAGTAACTTTGTAGCTGATCGCATTTTATCAGATGTAGAGTCATATTAAAACGGAGTCTGTATACAAAGCTGCAAGTTTTTCTGCTTAGAATTCTTGTTGGTTGCATGGTACCAAAAATAGGTCCATCTAAAACTTAATTTTAACAGTGTGGCTTCATACTTGTTGGTTAGCATCTCTAAAAGCCTTGGTTAGCATCTCTAAAAGGTAAAAGTAGTCCAAACTTAATTTAATAATGGCCCATGTGGATTGGAGAGATTGAGATAAATGACAAAAACCTCTTTTTGCACAAGTTCCTGCAAGGGCTGTGTAAGATCTAATCTGTTCCTTATGCAGCTTGGTGTATTTCTTGAATCTCCCAACAAAAAAGCCACAGTTGCAACTTGTGATAGAAGAGAGAAAAAGGGCCTTATTGTGATGAAAATATTGGTGCCAAAACCTGCTTGGTGATCTAAGGACATTCTATCCTCCCTCAAGAGGTGGCCAACTTTTTGCCTCTTTCACAGGGAAAGGAAGAATTTCTAATTTTTTATTGAGAGCAAAGATTTGCCATTTATCTTCAAAGTTCACAGCTATCTCACAACTGTAACATTTAATGTACACACATATAACTGCCATGTCCTGAAATTTCCCTTCGCTCTCTTCCCTGCCCATGGCAAATGGCTGAAAATCAGATTCTGCCAACTTATCAGAACAGCCTTACAAAAGATAAGTGATCAGATTTTAAAGTTGCTGAACTTCTCTAGCAATGGAACCCCTAGAAGCCTATTACTCCTAGAACATGCTCATTAGGAAAAGCAAATGTAATTGTTATATCTAGTGCAAATTAGCATTCGAGAGATTGCTAATACTCAAATCAGGCAAAATTGTTTTTGAAAAGAGAAATGTATAGGAATTGAACTACCAAGGCTGTATTTATTTGGAGTATCCAGACAGAGCTGCCAACATGCTGGTAGCACGTACCAGTTGTATCATGCATAGTAAAAGAGCTGGTCTGGTAATATTTTTATTGGTGTTCCAGTTCAGATAACTTGGTTTAGAAGCTTGTAGGTAAAATAGTTCAGTTTTTAAATGAAAAGCTAATTGATGTTGCTTTGAACTAAATGTGACAATGCATTTTCCCTTCTATTTCTCAGTCTTGTTCTGAAGGAAGAAGCTTCAGACTATCTTGAGCTGGATACAGTTAAAAACTTGGTCAGGAAATATTCACAGTTCATAAACTTCCCTATATATGTGTGGAGTAGCAAGGTAAACTTTTTAAAATATTGCTGACTTGTGTAAAATACTAAGAACATAAGTTATGTAAAAGTTTAAAGATTGTGGAGACAAAGCTTTAAGTGTTGCTATTATCTATGATAAACCAGTTTAACGTGAACAATAGATCCCAACTGATCAAATGAGACTACCAAGCAAGATAGTTTCTCTGTCTACATTGTAATTGAGGTTGAAATGTGCTCCCAGTAGCCATAGGGCTTATTATTGGATCAGTTCACACCGTAGTATCTGCAAGGCACTTTTTAACCATAAGCTGTTAAGGATGCCTCTGATTTCCTGAAGACTCAAAAAGCTGAAGCACCATTAACTTTCAATATTGTGGCTGCTAGACAATTGGAAACTTAAGACTTAGTCATAATACACTTAAGAATTACATGTTGTAGTGAATAGTATGGTTCAGCATGTGGTTCTTCTGTTGGATATGTGTAGGATACTTACAGCCATACTTGCTAAAGTTCAATTCTCACTTTTCAGTGCTCATGATGGACTTTACACCCTTAGCAAATATTCCCCTATTTAATTAAACATTTCTCTCCAAATATATGAATGCAATATTAACTATTTCTGCAGACTGAAACTGTAGAAGAACCTCTTGAGGAAGAAGAAATGAAGGAGAAAGAGGAGACAGATGAAGAAGCTGCAGTGGAGGAAGAAGAGGAAGACAAAAAGCCAAAAACTAAGATGGTAATAGTTCTTCACGTTATACATGCCTTTAATGTTAAAACAGCTGCCAACTTGAATTGGCTGAGTTAGTAAGGTTATCCAAACAAGATGTACATAGGTTTAGGGTTGCATATCTCCAGATGAAAAATCTATTTCAGAACATTTGAAATAAAATCAGATACCTATTGGTTTTTAACGCTCAAAGTGCTTCCCCTTTAACCAAAATGTCACTAGCCTCCCACTAGAGGGATATACACAAAGGTTTGAAGAAGCACCTTTTTATTTTTTGGAAGAACAAGAGTTGCATGGGTGGTGACCCCAAAACAGTCACATGAAGCCTGGGCATCCTCGGTATTTAGAGAATGTTGGGGATAGAGTAAAATCCTCAACAGTAGCATTCTACTCTGCAGCATTTTGTTTCAGATCCCGCATATTTTTCTGATTATTTGGCCCAATAGTACAAATAGCATAGACAGAGGCAAGTACATCTATAGGTAGAGTGATACTGATTGTTGTCAACAGTCTCAACACTTTGTCCTGTTTTTTTCTTTGTCATTTCCAAATTCATAAATTACTGACATGACAGGAAAAGCATTATTATGTTTGTGTGATGCATTTTTAGTTAAGTACCATGCCAGCTAGAGTGTATACAGCTGCCACCATTTAACTTACATGACATGTAAAAACTTGAGTTCTGCAAATAATGCTAAAATACTTTACAGGTTGAAAAAACTGTATGGGATTGGGAGCTTATGAATGACATCAAGCCCATTTGGCAGAGACCATCTAAAGAAGTTGAAGAAGATGAATACAAGGCTTTCTACAAATCATTTTCTAAGGTGTGCTTGCTTTAGCATATTGGGATAAAAAAATTGAACTGCAGTGTTAAATGTCAAAACTTGCTTTGATGGGATTGGGGGCATGAGTAAACGTGATTGGATGAAATTGGTAAGCTGATTTTCAAGGCACGTGTCTAGAGCTTAGTAAGATAACCATGAAACTACTTATAATAGTTGCCATGCTGTGGTCTCAACTTGCTGCCTGTATGAAGTACACTTAAAAAAAACTAGATCCTGACTTGAATCAAGAAAGCACCAACTCTGTGTAACTTTCTTGCAGGAGACTGATGAACCCATGGCTTACATTCACTTTACTGCTGAGGGAGAGGTGACATTCAAGTCCATTTTGTTTGTTCCGACGACTGCTCCACGTGGCTTATTTGATGAATATGGATCCAAAAAGAGTGATTTTATAAAGGTAAAAGTGTTGTAAATTTCTTCCTAGAATCATAAAATTGTAGAGTTGGAATGCAGGAATCTCAAGATGCAGTCCCCTATCCAATTTGAAACTATATTGGACAGTTTCAGAAACAGTCATTAATAACTTTGTTGTCTTACAGCTGTATGTCCGGAGAGTTTTCATCACAGATGACTTCCATGACATGATGCCCAAGTACCTTAACTTCGTCAAGGGTGTTGTAAGTATCTTCAGGAATAACGTCCAGTGATAACTTTCAACTCCAATTTTACTGCTAAGCCTCTCTATAAAATGTTCTTTTTAAATGCAGGTAGATTCAGATGATCTTCCTCTAAATGTATCTCGTGAGACTCTCCAGCAACACAAACTGCTAAAGGTACGTCATTTACAGCAAGAACCTTCAGGGGATGTCTTTATGTAGCTTAAGAGCATGAGTTGTAGAACTTAAAAATATCTAAACCATGGGTAGGCAAACTAAGGCCTGGGGGCTGGATCCAGCCCAATTGCCTTCTAAATCTGGCCCATGGACGGTCTGGGAATCAGCATGTTTTTACATGAGTAGAATGTGTCCTTTTATTTAAAATGCATCTCTGGGTTATTTGTGGGGCATAGGAATTCGTTCAATCCCCCCCCCCCCAAGAAATATATAGTCCGGCCCCCCACAAGGTCTGAGGGACAGTGGACCGGCCCCCTGCTGAAAAAGTTTGTTGACCCCTGATATAAACAATTGGTTTGACTCTGAAGATCTCCATTTTGTCTAGAGGCAGAGCTGGGGTTTTCTCCTTTATTGAAGGGTTAAGCCATAATCAACAGGAAGATGGGTCTGTATTAGCAAAAAACAGGAGGGTTGGTTTTAATATGAATATTTAATAAGAATGCATCATAATGCATCTTGACCTAACAACTTGCAGAGTTTCAAAACTCCTGATGTTCTTGAAAGCTGTCATATGCAAGTGTCCTTTTTCAATCATTTTTAGGTTATCAGGAAGAAACTTGTCCGCAAAACACTTGATATGATTAAAAAGATTGCTGAAGAAAAATACAATGAAACATTCTGGAAAGAATTTGGAACAAACATCAAACTTGGAGTTATTGAGGATCATTCAAATCGCACTCGTCTAGCAAAATTGCTTCGCTTCCAAACTTCTCACCATGAGTCCGAATTGACTAGTCTAGACCAATATGTAGAAAGAATGAAGGAGAAACAGGATAAAATCTATTTCATGGCTGGATCAAGCAGAAAGGAGGTCAGTCATTTTTCATCATTGAATCCTACTGTGATTGTAACTTCCATTGCAGAAAGATGTTGCTTTATCTCTAGAAAAGTAAGACTAATGCCTTATTCAGGCTGGATAAATGTATGCTAGTAGTGAAAGAATACCTCATTCAGCATTTGGATCTTGCAGTACTGTGTGCTTATACTAGTATTTTGTACACCTGCTTCGTAGGCTGAATCTTCACCATTTGTAGAACGACTTTTGAAAAAAGGCTATGAAGTAATTTATCTGACTGAGCCAGTAGATGAATATTGCATTCAGGCTCTCCCAGAGTTTGATAACAAAAGGTTCCAGAATGTAGCTAAAGAAGGAGTAAAGTTTGAGGAGAGTGAAAAATCGAAGGAAGCCCGTGAAGCTTTAGAAAAAGAATATGAACCCCTTCTAAACTGGATGAAAGATAAAGCTCTGAAGGATAAGGTATGTACATACTAAGGAAACTCATACTCTTCTACTGATGCATTTCTGTGCTACGTTTGAACTCACAACATTTCTTTTTCAGATTGAAAAAGCAGTGTTGTCTCAGCGATTAACTCAGTCTCCGTGTGCTCTTGTGGCTAGTCAGTATGGATGGTCTGGCAATATGGAAAGAATTATGAAGGCTCAGGCTTACCAGACAGGCAAAGACATTTCTACAAAGTAAGTATTTAGAATTTTTCCCGTGCTTTCTACTTAAAGAATTTATAAGTCAAACATAACATCTGCCAGTAGTCTTCTGGATAAAGCACTCGCATCTAGAACTTAGAGGCTATATTACCTGGCTGATCATAAAGCTGTCTTGCTGTTACCCCAGCTTCAAGGTCTCATAGGCCTTGTAATGTAGAACTCAAGTCACTTACTTGCTAGCTGAGAGGGAGATTTTAGCAGTGCAACTGGAAACTATCCCATAAGCAATGTAAATGCAAATAGTTCAGCATCTCAAAAATGCCTTTTGGAACATTTCATATTAAACATTTTGCAGTTTGATATAGAGGTTCTGAAGTGAATTTTCTATGCAAGTTTGGTATGCATGCCACAACGTTGTGGCAGGTTCTTACACTTTGGCTGCAATCCTAGGCACAGTCATCTGAGTGAAACCATTGAAGGTGGGACTTGCTTCTGAATAAATATACAGACAATTGCACTGCACAACACTTAGTCTTCCTACAAATTGCAATGTTGTCTTTGCCTAAGATTAAATTAACAACTCAAGGCCGCCTCTTTAAGTATCTTTACTGGTTAGGAAGTTTCTTTTTGAAAGTCTCATACAAAAGTACTATATTTAGTTAACCTTAAATATCCTTTCTTTATAGTTACTATGCAAGCCAAAAGAAGACATTTGAAATAAACCCTAGACATCCCCTCATAAAAGACATGCTCAGACGTATTCAGGTAAGAAAGTTCCAGGACCCTAGGCATCTGTATTGTCGGCAGTGGCGTAGCGTGGGGGGTGCAGGGGGGGCCGGCCGCAACATCTGGGGGTTAGGGTTAGGGGCGCAAATCCATGGGTTAGGGGACGCAAATCCACGGGTTAGGGGGCGCAAATTACTTGCCTTGCCCCGGGTGCTGACAACCCACGCTACGCCACTGATTGTCGGGTCCTGCTGGAGCTACTTGAATTCTACCTTTTGTTACCTTCCTGTAACAAAATACCAAATGCTGGGTAACTCATGCTGCAGCCTATTTGGCTACATGTATGACAGCTCATTTTGTTGTGCTAATTTTTTTGCTTCTTTCTCAGGAAAATGAAGAAGATCAAACAGTTGCTGATCTTGCTGTGGTTTTATTTGAGACTGCTACCCTAAGATCAGGGTATCTGCTCCCCGATACAAAGGAATATGGAGAAAGGGTAGAAAGAATGCTTCGTCTGAGCCTGAACATTGACCCAGAAGAAAAGGTTGGTTAAAACATCAAGGCAATTGGCATAAGCTTTCAGTTCAGTTTAATTGGCTCTTCATTCAAGAAGCACAGTGGTATTCAGTACAGAACTGGAACATACTAATCTAGTCAAATGCTAACAGAACTGTAACCAGGTATTACTTAAAAACAAGGCTGAAAAATGTCCTATTAGCTAGCTATTAGGCCACTTACATAATTATAGAAATGTAAGAATTAGGAAAACAGTTGTCTGAGCAGAAAAGGAACATAATTGAAATTAAGACTCATCTGTTGTACATCACATGAGGTGCCTCTGTGCTATGGTTCCTTCATCTTATACCTACTTTGGTGTAAATTTAACTAGAGAGAATACACTTTTGGGGGGAGGGAATGCTAGGAACCGAATTGGAGCTTGTGCCAATGAGCCAGAGGTTCCCTATGCCAAATATCCAGTTTAACACAAACTTAAATTTTATACTACTTCCCCAAAATGAAATCCCATGCACAGTAATGTACCATGACTGCAAATGGAAGTCTTGGGTGCTAATCCTGCATTGTCCACAGTGCCTCAACAAGAAAAAATCACACTTGGTATTGATTGAAAGTATTTTGGAGGATGGTTGGTTGGTTTTTTGTTCACTAAATAAAATGATTTCTGAAAGGTGGAAGAAGAGCCAGAAGAACCAGAAGATGCTACTGAAGAGGTAGAACCGGAAGAGGAAATAGAAGCTGATGAAGATGCTGAAGACAGTGAATCAAAGGTTAGTGCTATTGTGTGCGATGGTGCAAAACTTTACATAATTGAAAATGGAATTCTAATACGTGTTTTTCAAAAGGACATCATATTCCCTTTATCCAAATAATACAATCTTGTGTTTCTGGTTGATTAGAGCAGGCCTAACATAGAGGCAAACTGTTTGGACTCATTTAAAGTTGCTAATAATTGGAGTACTGTTTTTGCTCTGGCACAGTGTGGTGTCTTAGATGTTATTGAATTCTACTTCCTATCAGTTCCAGCCAGTATGGCCAGTGGTCAGGAATGATGGAAATTGGGAATCAATCAGTATCTGGAGTGCACCACATTGGCTATTCCTGCTCTAAAGTTGAGTAATGTAAACCTTGTAAATAGGAATAAAAAATGGTATACTGCATAATAGCAGGCCTAGAAATAATGTTGAAACACTTGTCTATTCTTTTATAGGCAAGTGTTTGTGCCTTGAAACATTTGACTTAGCCTTTTCTTTGTCTCTCTTCCAGGAGCCCACAGATGTAAAGGATGAATTGTAAAATGCACTCTCACAAATAGTATCCTGTGTCTGGGATGAAGCAGGAATGTGAACTAAATTTGTTTTGTTTTGGTTTGGTTTTTTTTCAATGTAAAATGTTGGGGGGAGGCTTAGGGTTATGGGCAAGAGAGAATTTTTTAAGTTGCATTTTTTAAACATTCCTCACAATGTAAATTTGTACTATTTAACTGACTACTTGGTGTAAAATCTTGTCATGTGTACAAAATTAAAATGTTAACACCATTTGCTGTATGGGGCAGCGGAGGTGCTTATTTACTTACCTTGAAATTAAGCAAAGTTAGTCTGTTAGTACAACAACCTTATTGAAAGAGAAACAATGGAAGAAAAGTGGGAAAGGAAAACCTGTTAACTAGTTTACAGGAGATGCTTAATAATCAGAACTGATAAAGGTATGGAGCACCATCTGTGATTTAGAAAGTGTACACTGTTCAGAAGCCAGAACATATTTACTTAAAAATATAGGGGATTGGAAATAGGAATCGATACTATTTTGTAAATTCTGCTATTGCAACAGAAGTTATTCACAGCTATAATAGGCAGGTTCTAAATTACTTGTACTTCCTCAAGTAGAATGCCCAATTAATTTTCAGGTTCTGTATGTTTTTAAAAGAGGTTAAATTAAATTACTTCCCTGTTTTTTGTATGAAAATAGTGGACCTCATTTATTAACAAGACCTGACTAGTTGCTGTTTCAGAACAACAACAAAAAACCTGAACACTCATTTCTTGCGTAATTAAGATGTCTGTGAGTGATATGCAACAATGGGAACTTCACAGATGGAAAACTGTGGTGCTGGAAGATGTAGCAAGGTGGAACTATAGCCTACACGAGGCATTGTACCGAGGAGCTAGGCGGCAAAAAAAATGAAAACTAGAGCAGAGACATATGTGGTCACATGACAAGTTGAGCTTTGTATCAGTGGTCAATTCTGAACTCGTCCACAGGGTCTTATATATAGAATGTATGTCAATCTATAAGGTGGTAAATCCTGAACAGCAGCGATACATTCCACTGCAGGAAAAAAGTCTAGCTGGTACAGCAGATAACTATAGACACCTTATATTAAACTGGCTGCTCTTAATATAGATTCAAAGGACAATCATAACAATTTCTACTCAAGAAGTACTAGTGAACTCAATGAGGTAGATACATTAGGATTGTAGCCTAAGGCTTGCCTACAAAACCACACTTCACGCAGCTTTGTGAAACGTGAGTTTATTGCACCACCACTTTTAGGGAGTGAAAATCCAAGGAGGCAACCATCCATCTCCAGTCCCTATTATTTTCATCAACTGGGCTACCCTCTCACCACTGGAACCAACTGTTCTTTAGTGGGTGTCATTTTGCTGCCTTTTACTACTACAGGCTGCAGTGCTAGAACCTACAAGGCCCCAACCTGCAAATCCACCTCCATTACAGCCACTTTAAGGTAGGCTGACACCCTTGCTTGTTGGAAGCCCATTATAGAATTGTGAGCAGCCTACAGCAATGGATGTATCTGCTCTGATGAGGGGCTGATGAGATGCTGACAGATTTCTTCCTATGCCCCAAATAGCCAAGTCTGTAAGGTCCATTGCAAGTGCATTGCAACTCTTTCCAAGAAGGTGTTTTGATTGACACTAACCAAATGTGTAACCAAGAACTAGTACTTGAACGGACAGCTGCATATTTCTGCACTGCAGGGGGTTGATGATCCTCGGTGTCCCTATTCTATGAGATACCTTTTGCTCTTGTGTCACATCTTAGTCCCTCCCCTTGGGCTGACAACCTGGCTCATTGATCTCTGGAAGTCACTCTGCAGACCTTTTTCAGCAGAAGGGTAGAAAAGCTTAACACCTCATCAAAAACCCACAGAAACTGTTTTAAGGAAAGGGGGGAAATAGTACTGGCATATTGTGCCATATATAGAGAGCAATGCTACAGGTATATATTGAGACAAACCAGACAGCTAAGTAAAAGACTGCCTTGTATTGCATGGGAGGAAGTAAAAACATTTGGACTCCAGAAAATGGGCATACACTAGATGACTTGTATAGCCAGTGTTGCCAGAAAACTCTGAAATTGCACAGGTTCAATTATAAATACTAAAGAGCAATTCATGGAGGAACATAATTCTTGCATCATCACTGTTGTGAAGGCTGAACTTCCTGATTTCTTTCTTTGAGCCCCAATAGTTCAGTTCTGAGTTCTCCAGGCTTCGGAGGAACTTCTGGTATTGTCTAAAAAAAGAAAAAAGGCAAGTCATACCGATACCAAGAGCCACAAGTTCAGTTTTTAAATTTATAGCTTTGATTATATGCACACTTAGTGAAAACTTCTAGGTCATGAACCATGATAAGGTATTAGCTCTAGCCCATCACAGCCATCAGCTCCCATCAGCCCCAGCAATCACAGCCAATGGGCAGGGGTAATGGGTTCAGCAACATCAGGAGGGCCAAAAATTCCCCACACTCCATTTCAAAATGCACATTAGGATAAAAGGCTAAAACAATAAAAGAATATTTTGAACTGCCTTTGGACACAGATCTGCGGGCTTAGGGAAAAGTGTAAGGTGTTCAAAGCCATCCAGGCAACAGAATATCCAACTATTATTGCTCAGCAGCTCATCTAAGACCTAGGCTACTGAAGCTGGCTACTGTCTGTCATGGGATGGACAGTAAAAAAAACCAAAAAACCTAGAGTCTTGGGAGATATATTACCTCTCATAGCTGTATTGGGGAATAAGTGTATTCCCAGTGTTACTGTGTTGTTTGATGTAAGCTGTCCTGGGGGTCCTTCTGAAGTTGAAAGGTGCAACTATTTCAAACAAACCAATACATAAATGGTGCGGGGAGGGGAGAAGCCACTTACAAGATCAGGCCTGTAATATCGATGGACAACTTCTGCACCAGCAAACATGGCCAACATACTTGCACTGAACATTTTCAGGTAGCGAGGCCAAGCTACTCCTGCAGGCATAGCCAAGAGCTACTAGCAGCAACTGGAATACAAGTAAAAGAGGAAGACGAGGACACTGAATAGTGAAGAAATGGCATGAACTCTGATGACCTAAAAGGAAAATGATGAAGTCCAGGATAGAAACACAAGATGCTGGACGTTCTGGCAGTGCCTGTTGCTGGCTGTATCCAACTAATAATGCTCAAAATGAATTTCAATTGATTAACTTAAGTTTGTTGAGTACAATGGACCTACTACACTAGTATGACTTACCTACAACCCTCATTCCTGAAACAAAGCTGCATCTTAAGCTTGGAAAGCATTTTTACTATCATCAATTCCTGTGCTTTTTCTTGCTCAAAGCCACACAGCAAATCCCCAACACAGAGGTGGAAACACAGTTTTAGGCTGCACTCCCATGCACAATTACTTGGGAGTATGTCCCACTGCACACAGTGGGATTTCTAAGTAGATGTGCATGGGACTGACATTTCAGTCCCATGTGCATCTAAAAAAAACATTGGCATGCTGTGGGCTCCAATCCAGTAAAAATTCTGAAAACAACACATTAGTCTGTCATGGAATAAATTTGTGTACCAGCTGTGCCCATTCCTGGAGATGTCAGCCATGGTGATACATACCTTAGGTACAATCTGTTGTCCCCGAAAGGGAGCAATGACAATAAAGATATTATTATTATTATTATTATTATTATTATTATTATTATTATTATTAATGAAACACACCCTAGATGGGACTGTCTTTATTGCAGTAATCTAACCTGGAGTTTACCAGAGCATAGAGAGCAGTAGCTGGGCTTTCCCTCTCCAGATAAGGCCCACCAGCCAAAGCTGATGGAAAGCACTCTGCGAATAATTGTATTGTAAATTGGTATTGTTATAATGAAGCTATTCTTGGAACCTAATTGAAAACTAATAAAAAAAATTATCAAAATGAAAGAAAAGAAAGCACTCTGCGACACAGGCCACCTGCGCCTCAAGTAACAGTTGCAAAGGATCCAGCAAAGGCTCATGAACGGCAGTCTCCACGGTGTGAGAAGTGAGTGGGTTGCCTGCGGGTCTCTTAAACAGTTATCCCAGATCCATGAAACCGAGCAAATCCGCCAAGTGACAAACACGCATCTCGCCCAACGGACACGCGTGTCCTTCCACAACGCCAAAAGGCAAGCCAGGTTCTTCCCAATGGAAAGGGGTAGATGGGGGGGGGGGGCTTTTCTTCCATGAAGCTCCCTGGTTGCTAGCACCGGTTACCTGCATCAGCCCTGATCGCTGGCTCGTCGGTGGCGGAGCCTAATCTCACGAAGGACGAGCCGAAAGAAGGTTCTCTTTGACCGGACCAGGAACCAATAGAGGACGCGGAAGGCAAGAGCAACGCACAGGTCAAGAAGTCACGTGTACAACAAGCTGTTACAACTCCTTCCCCCCCCCCCCCCCGCTTCCTGGAACTGGAAAGCACCCTAGAAATAGAAATGTAGAATAGCGTGTAGCCTTTTCATTCGTGTAGCCTTTTCATTCAAGGGAAGATTTGAAAGACGCCCATGGCTGTAATTCTCGCCCTAGGTGCTCTACGCCTGCTCTAAAGTGTAACAACATATATATGGGGAAAATATTCCGCATCGGGAGATAAAGGAGGAAAGCCGTTCGCTTTTAGACCGGAAGTGCTATAACAAGGCTGATGAACTAAGTCACTCCTATTTTTGCTATGTCTATGATGAAGTAATAAAATAAAATTGAAATAAAATAAAATTTTGTATGTGTTACATACACACACACACACACACACACACACACACACACTGAAGTAATAAAATAACGTTTGGCCCCACATCCCTCTAGGAAACCCAGGCAGGGCTGCGCGAGAGAACCGAGCCTCACACCCGCGGTTCCGGAGCGCTGCTACCCTTCAGACCAGGCAACGCCGAGCCACGTCGGCCAACGAAGCAAAGGCAAGCTTCCTACGTCGCTGAAATCGTAGCCCCACGTTTCTCCATCCCGGAATTCTACGGTAGGCCGCGCCGCTTGTCAGTCTATCCTTTTCCTGTCTCTGTGGGCCGGCCAGCCCACGCCGGCGCCGCGGAACCAGAGAGAGTCGGCGGCAGAAGGTACAGCGCGCGAGCTGTGGGGGGAGGGGGAGGGGCCTTGACGAGGGTCGCGGGGTTTTGGAGGTTGGGCTTGGCTGGCGCCGACTAGGCCTCGAGTTCTCGCCGGGCCTTCGCTAGCTGGGGAGGTGGGCGTCGAGGAGACGCCAGCGCTCGGGAATGGAAGCCGAGGAGCCCGGCCCCAGGTAGATGGGGCGGAAGGAGGCCGAGGCCGAGCTAGCGGGTGGGCAGGGGGGCTTCCAAGGCCCTCTGGGGGCGGAGGGGGCCGTGGTCGCCTCCCCTCCTGCCGTGGAGGAGGCTGCGGAGAGCACAAAAGGCTTCCAGGCCAGGGTCTCTTGCCACAGGCAGGCCAAGGCCTGAGCCCGGAATGGGAAGCTGGAGAGGGGAGTGAGCGAGGCTCTGGGTCGCCTCTGTATTGTTATTTATAATGCGTGTTTGTATTACTGATACATGGGCAGATGCACACAGGATGGAGGGCTGCACCTCTCTCTCTCTCTCTCTCTCTCTCACACACACACACACACACAAAAAAAATACACAATTATGTATACTTAATAGCATATGTGTAATATTGGAGCAAGATCTGTTAGGTACGCTCACAGCACACATTTTACTGTCATGATTCCCCTGTATGTGTATGTGTGTGTGTGTTTATTGTTTTTGATTGCAATTTTTAAAAATGCTTCTCATGCACCTTGCCCTGAGATCCTTTGATTATAGGGTGGGTTATAAATATTTACAAACACACATATATACATATTGATTGGTGTCCATCTGTCTCAGGAGACAATGGAGGAGTGAAGGCAAACTGTTGGAAGGCAGAGACTGATATGAGAGAGACATGTTTTGTGCATATACATGTGCACATACATACATACCAAGCTGCTACCAGACTGGGTGGGTGGGTGGGCTTGGCATGATTCATATTATCAAAAAGTGCCCTTACATAGAAAACTGGTGTGTCAGAAAGAGGCTTGAAGCCTCTGGTTTCTCATTTTTCTACCAGTAAAGGCACGGGACTGGTGTAATTGAAGAGTGCGTGGTGAAGTGAGCTTCCACCTGTGCAGTGTGAAATGGTACAATCCAGAAACAGGCTTACCAACTTGAAGCAGTTCATGTGGAACTAGGCCTCCATGAAATGTGTATTCAAAACTCTTCCTATTACCTTGGCAAGCAATTATCCTTTCTACGGGTGTGTATTCAGGATCAAATAATGTGGATGAGTTGCTTCTTTATGCTAGTTGTAAAGAGTGGTGAAAGGATGGGTTTTCCTTGCCCGCTTTCAATTATACTTAAGGTGGAAACTAACTTGCCTTAATAAGTGTAAGGGTAGAGCTGAGGTTGCTAGTTGTTCCTCCTTTTTTATAGTACAACAGCAATGGTCCAGTTCAGATACTCTTAAAATAAACGACATAGGGGGCATGTCTATGAACTCAGCTGCGGATAGGAACTAGTATCTGACCCATGACAGCAGGTTTTCCCAGCAGCAGTTTGCATGAGCATATTGGTACCTTTTTATTTTATTTAATTCGCAGCATAGGAAGTCTCATTGGAAGCTCTGTTTTGATGCATCTGATGGTCTGTTCTGGCCAGCAGCAACTTTCTTTGGTTGGGACTTTCCCAGCCAAATCTGGAGGTGCTGGGGACTGAGCCCTGGGGCTTTCTGCATGCAAGTCAAATGCCCTGCCTCTGCTCTACAGTCTTTCCTTCAGTGAATTGCTGTCAAGAAGTGGTGCCTTTCAGTGTGTGTTGTAACTTCTTTTACTCTGCTTGTAGGGTTTTTCAGTGCTTGAACCAGGTTAACATGTTGTGTTGGGACTCATTGACTTGATTAGCAATTGACAGTATTTGTGCTTTCCCAGATCATGCAAACAGGAAACGTAGCCCTCCAAATCATTTGTTTGTGTTTAAATTAGACTTTGAGAATCAACCCTGTTACCACTCTGATCATATATTTAACAAACAAAAAGCAAGTACAACTATTCAGGGATAACTTGGGATACTTCCAGAACAGAGGTTAATAGACTAGATCTCACAAATGGGCTGTTGGCAACATTTTTTTTTAATTAATTGGATTTTTCTTGGAAAGGGTAAGTCTGAATTAAATGGGGAAGTATAGAATGGTATTTTTACACAAACAATGTCTTGGGAATGCTGCAAAAGATGTGCATGCCTAAGGAGCACCCATTCCACACCAAGCACCTGTCTGGAAGTACCCTTTTTGTTGACCTTGGCTGTGATCCTGTGGGACAGAAGTATATAATATATAAGATGAGAATTGTTGCCAAACATGGAAGAAATCCACCAGACTAGACTTGAAAATGCATGTCAAATACTACTTGAAATTTTGTTCCAAATTTATAATTTGAAATGGTAGTAATTTTAACCTTTTTAAATTATTTTTTTAAAGACATTATACTGCCCTTCAACCAGCATTTTATCCTTTTCCATTCCATCAAATGATGACTGGAGTTCCAAACATGGAGATGATGAATGAAGAGGAAGCACTTCAGGGACCTTTGGAATCAGACTTTGTTCCAGAACCTGTTAAAGGTGTCTCAATTTTTTCCTTGAAATGTTTAAGCAAATATGCAGGAACATATTTCTTTTAGAATATCTGAAAACAGTTGGATAGCTTCATTCTTCAGAGTGGTGGTATTGCTGACCTGAATCAATGCTTATTGTGAAAATGTGCCCTTTTCTTTACAGTTTTAAAATATTGTAGTAACAAGAAAGAGTGGACACTTCTAGCTTGAGCTTGCACATTTTTTCTAATAATTGATGAAGCAGCAGTTTACATGAACATACTTAACTTGCATTTCTGTTGTATACAGTAAAAGGTAAATGTCAAAGTTACAGGAACAAGTTGCATAACCTATCTATATCATGGTATTCATACATGCATTACATTGTTCTCAGATTGTCAATGCAACCCTTTTTATTCTGTTTTGTAGTTCAGAAACTGATCCCATCTTTTTTCTGGTTGGCCAGCATATTGTATTAAAGATTTCAAATTTAGTCTCACTTGATTATTCTACATCAATATTTAAAATAGTAGATTACCAATCCCTTTAAAATTCTTGGATACTGTTACTAATTTCTGGATAACATTTAATAATGCAACTTCTTAGTTTGCAACATAACTATATGATTGCTTGCCATATAGTTACTAAGGTATTTCTTAGGATAATGCACAAAATAAAGTTTTGATGCAATCAAACTTTTCTTGCAGCCTTGTGATTTCTACAGCAAATTGAATTTATTTGTAAAAGCAGCCTCTAGAACTAAACTTGAATAACCTTAAGATTTCTCAAGTAATTTTTTATTGTGTACTTTCTCCAGAAATGGGCACTGGGGTCAGTTTTGATGCTCAGAGCTCATTTGCAAGGCATTTAAAAAACCCTCTTTCATGTACCAGCAGGTTTCTAGTAATATTTATCTATCCAAAGATAAATATTAACAGCAAGAGCAATCTGATGCTCTTTTCAGGGCAGTAACGGTTTGGATAAGTTAGAAAGATGTGGAGTTCTTCCAACTTTCGTTGAGAATATTTGTTGGATGTCATGTTTAGCTGAAATATATTTTATTAGCTAGAAATAGATTCTTAAATGTAACATTTCACATCATCTCTGATTAATTAGTAGTATTTTGCCATCTCCAAAGACTTAATAAAAAGTAATTTCCTTTTGTCTTACAGCAACTGTTAAAGGAAGAAAGAGAAAAAACAAAACTTCTGAACCCAAGAAACCTGCTGCTAAAGTTGCCAAATCAAAAGCCAAACAAGAAAAAATCACAGATACTTTTAAAGTCAAAAGGAAAGTAGATCGTTTTAATGGCGTATCTGAAGCTGAATTGTTAACCAAAACTCTTCCTGATATACTGACCTTCAATTTGGATATTGTAATTGTAAGTCAGATGTAAGAAAGTTTTATCTGTAGATAACTGTTTTGCAGCCAGTTTAGTTAGCAACTTTGTAGTAAATCCCAAAAGGGATGTCTGTGTTAGTCTGTTGCAACAATAGCATTCTGTTCTTCCCTTGTATAGATTTGGGCTCTGTATAGAAATGTTACAAACCTTGCATGACCTTTTGGCTCTACAGTTTAATGTTTGTCCCTGGGAGTTTCTCCATGAGGATAATTTATCATTCCCCCCCTTTTTTTCTTTTTAATTGATAAGAAGAGGGTCATTTGTTGTTTCAAGTGATCATTTTACTAGATTGGCTGGGAACAAAAAGTGATCACTTTCTGATATTTCCTTATTCCCAACAAATAATTGAGGTCTATTTCCACTTTTGCTTTTTCCTTAGCTGTTTTAAAGTATTTTCCTCTGTTTTAGCACAGTGGTTTCCCATTGTCATAAACATTTCAAGTATTTACAACAGATCTGTAAGAGCGGATGAGATAAGTGATTAACTTTATATTTTCTGGAACGTGAAAGTCGTCTCTGAGATATTTCATAGAATCATAGAATCATAGAGTTGGAAGAGACCACAAGGGCCAACGAGTCCAACCCCCTGCCAAGCAGGAAACACCATCAGAGCACTCCTGACATATGGTTGTCAAGCCTCTGCTTAAAGACCTCCAAAGAAGGAGACTCCACCACACTCCTTGGCAGCAAATTCCACTGTCGAACAGCTCTTACTGTCAGGAAGTTCTTCCTAATGTTTAGGTGGAATCTTCTTTCTTGTAGTTTGGCTCCATTGCTCCATGTCCGCTTCTCTGGAGCAGCAGAAAACAACCTTTCTCCCTCCTCTATGTGACATCCTTTTATATATTTGAACATGGCTATCATATCACCCCTTAACCTCCTCTTCTCCAGGCTAAACATGCCCAGCTCCCTTAGCCGTTCCTCATAAGGCATCGTTTCCAGGCCTTTGACCATTCTGGTTGCCCTCCTCTGGACACGTTCCAGTTTGTCAGTGTCCTTCTTGAATTGTGGTGCCCAGAACTGGACACAGTACTCCAGGTGAGGTCTGACCAGAGCAGAATACAGTGGCACTATTACTTCCCTTGATCTAGATGCTATACTCCTATTGATGAGGCCCAGAATTGCATTGGCTTTTTTAGCTGCCGCGTCACACTGTTGGCTCATGTCAAGTTTGTGGTCAACCAAGACTCCTAGATCCTTTTCACATGTACTGCACTCAAGCCAGGTGTCCCCCATCTTGTATTTGTGCCTCTCATTTTTTTTGCCCAAGTGCAATACTTTACATTTCTCCCTGTTAAAGTTCATCTTGTTTGTTTTGGCCCAGTTCTCTAATCTGTCAAGGTCGTTTTGAAGTGTGATCCTGTCCTCTGGGGTGTTAGCCACCCCTCCCAGTTTGGTGTCATCTGCAAATTTGATCAGGATGCCCTTGAGTCCATCATCCAAGTCGTTGATAAACATGTTGAATAAGACTGGGCCCAAGACAGAACCCTGTGGCACCCCACTAGTCACTCTTCTCCAGGATGAAGAGGAACAATTGATGAGCACCCTTTGGGTTCGGTCAGTCAGCCAGTTACAAATCCACTGAGTGGTAGCATAGTCAAGACCGCATTTTACCAGCTTCTTTACAAGAATATCATGGGGCACCTTGTCAAATGCCTTACTGAAATCAAGGTAGGCTATATCCACTGAGTTCCCTTCATCTACCAGGCTTGTAATTCTGTCAAAAAATGAGATCAGGTTAGTCTGACATGACTTATTTTTCAGAAATCCATGCTGACTATTGGTGATCACAGCATTCCTTTCTAGGTGCTCACAGACTGTTTTCTTAATGATCTGCTCCAGAATCTTCCCTGGTATTGATGTCAGACTGACTGGGCGGTAATTATTTGGGTCCTCTATTTTCCCTTTTTGAAAATAGGGACAACATTTGCCCTCCTCCAGTCTGCCGGGACTTCGCCTGTTCTCCAGGAATTCTCAAAGATGACTGCCAGTGGTTCTGAGAGCACATCTGCCAGTTCTTTTAATACTCTTGGATGCAGTTCATCTGGCCCTGGAGACTTGAATACATCTAAACTAGCCAAGTATTCTTGTACTATCTCCTTAGTTATTCTGGGCTGTGTTTCCTTTGCTGAATCATTTGCTCCAAATTCTTCAGGTTGGGCATTGTTTTCTTTATCGGAGAAGACTGAGGCAAAGAAGGCATTGAGGAGTTCAGCCCTTTCTGTGTCCACTGTTTGCATTTCACCATCTTCTCCTCTGAGTGACCCCACTGTTTCTTTGTTCTTCCTTTTGCTACGAACATAGCCATAAAAGCCTTTTTTGTTGCTTTTAACCTCTCTAGCAAGCCTGAGTTCATTCTGTGCTTTAGCTTTTCTGACTTTGTGTCTACACGTGCTGGCTATTTGTTTGAATTCCTCTTTGGTGGTTTCCCCCCTTTTCCATTTTTTGTACACATCCTTTTTTAATCTTAACTCAGTTAAAAGTTCTTTAGATAGCCACCCTGGCTTCTTTAGGCACCTTCCATGTTTCCGTCTCATTGGTATTGCCTGACGTTGTGCTTTTACTATCTCCCTCTTAACAAACTCCCAGCCATCATGAACTCCCTTTCCTTTTAGTATTACTGTCCATGGGATCTCACCCAGCACTTCCCTAAGTTTTATGAAGTCGGCTTTCTTAAAGTCAAGAAATTGAGTCCTAGTATGCTTGGCTGCTCCTTTCCGCTGTATAGTAAACTTCAGAAGAGCATGATCACTCGCGCCTAATGATCCTTCCACTTCTACCCCACTAACCAGCTCATCAACATTGGTTAGGACCAGATCTAAAATGGCTGTTCCTCTTGTTGCTTCTCCCACTTTCTGGACAATGAAGTTGTCTGCAAGGCCAGTGAGGAATCTGTTTGACCTTATGCTCTTGGCTGAGTTTGACATCCAACAAATATCCGGGTAATTGAAGTCCCCCATTACTCCTTTTGCATGCTTGGCCATCTGTTCCAGGAAGGCATCATCTATGTCCTCCGTTTGGCTTGGGGATCTATAGTAAACTCCCACAATGAGGTCTCTGTTATTCTTCTCTCCCTTAATTTTGACCCAAATGCTCTCACTTTGGCTTTGAGGTTCTAAATCTTGGATCTCTTCACAGGTATACACATCCCTGACATATAACGCCACTCCTCCTCCTTTCTTGTCTGGTCTGTTTCTCTGAAATAGATTGTATCCCCCCATTATTACATTCCAATCGTGGGACTTATCCCACCAGGTTTCAGTGATGCCTATTATGTCATATTTAGTTTGCTGTACCAAGAGCTCAAGCTCATCTTGTTTATTTCCCATGCTTTGCGCATTAGTGTACAGACATTGAAGTCCATTAATCATTCCCCCATGTCTCTTATTTAAGGATTTTTTCCTCCCACCACTAGGTCTGCGTGCTGTTTGCTCCATTTGGTCTATGACATTTGGATGTTCATCTTCATCAATTTCACATTTTATTTTATTTCACATTTTAGTTCCATACCCTGCTTTGCTTCAGCAATTAATAGTCGTAAACAGGTCTTTATTTATTTAAAACATTTGTATCTTGTCATTCCTCAAAAAAAGCTCAAGGTAGCTAACAGAACAAAATCACAACTTAACAATTTTAAAACGTCCATTGCCAAAAATATGAAAACAGCCAAAACAGAAATAGAAAGCAGCAGCAATCCTCTCTTACTAATAGCATTAAAATATATTCAAAGAAAATAGAGATAGTTAAAACCAATGCATTAAAACCATGTTATAAAACCAAATACATAGGAGCATAATGTAAATAGGTGGGCAGGCTCATCCAGGAAAAGGCAGCCCTGTAGATGACCCAGTCCTAAACCATTCAGGGCATAAAAAGTATCCAAAGCACTTTAAGTTATTCCATGGAACAGATGAGAAGATTTAATTGTTCTTTTGTTTTCTAGATTGGTATAAATCCAGGTTTAATGGCAGCCTACAAAGGCCATCATTACCCAGGACCTGGAAACCACTTCTGTAAGTTCCTCCTTCTATGATCTCTTGAAACTCTTAAGAATGCAGTTTTAATTCTGCATTTTCTGATTGTAGAAGGGCTAGAGAAATGAGATTGTGGGCAAGATTTGGCTTTTGTTAGAAGAAGTGTAGTAAATGGCTGCATGGGTGAAATGGTGAGCATGTAAAATAGTGCATATTCAGCATTAATGCTAAAAAGGAAATGCCAAGCGGTGAGAAGATATTAGTTATCTCTCTTCCTTCCAAAAACATCAGAGGCAAATTGTGTGGGAAGCACACAGTAAGAGAGCCAAGCCAAAAACGACATGGTGTTCAAGTACTGGTTGCCTGAGCAGTGATAAGAAGTTGACTGCATTGTAACACAAACTATAAGAATCATATATTTTCTGCCTCCACAGGGAAGTGTCTCTTTTTGTCTGGGTTAAGTGAAGAACAGTTGAATCATATGGATGACCACACTTTGCCACATAAATATGGTATTGGGTTTACAAACATGGTGGAAAGGACAACACCAGGGAGCAAGGACCTTTCCAGGTAGGGTCAAGTTGGAATCCCGTAAATAGATCATGGGTATTTCCAGACCTGCTATATAACTTAATATTTTCCTTCCACTTTTTAGCAAAGAGTTTCGGGAAGGAGGACGGATTCTGGTGCAAAAATTGCAGAAGTATCAACCTAAAATAGCAGTTTTTAATGGAAAATGTGAGCCTTTTATATACAAGATTTCTGCATATTGATTTCACTGGTATGGTATTGTGACTAACAGTCAATTTGTATTTAATTTGACTGTAGGCATTTATGACATTTTCAGCAAAGAGGTTTTTGGCGTAAAGGTTAAAAAGTTGGAATTTGGACTCCAGCCACATAAGGTTCCAGACACAGAAACAGTAAGTTCCTGTCGTGGTTATGAAATAAAAACACAGAATCTTACCATTTGTGGAAGAATGAATTGATATAACCTTGCACTGATGGAGGAAAAAAACACTCCTATTCAAAACTGTTACCTTAGAATTTAAGATTTTAATACCTGTGAGTGAGATAATGGAAGTTTTTGAAACAAAGTTAGTATTTTAAAAAATGCTGTACCAGTTTGAAGGCTTCTGATTTAACATTGCCTTCTGTTTTGATATTTTTTCCTTTTTACAGCTTTGCTATGTTATGCCCTCATCCAGTGCAAGATGTGCTCAGTTTCCTCGTGCACAAGATAAAGTTCATTATTACATCAAGCTGAAAGACCTAAGGGATCAGCTGAAGGGTGTTGCGTCAAATGCAGAGGTCCAGGAAGTGCAGTACACATTTGACTTGCAGCTAGCACAAGGTATAGCATATGAAGCCAGAATAACCAGGATTTGCTCAAAAGACGTAATCCACATGAGAAAAATAAAGTGGGCCTGGGCAGCTGCTTAGTGCTGAACTGCAGTTGTGACCTATTTTAAACAAAAGTGTCCTAAATGTATACATGATTTCTTCTGTGAAACTATTCCTTAAACAGTTTAACAAGAGAGCAAATAGAAAGTTTTTAATACATTTTGGAGGTCTTGTAACTTGTAATTCCTTAAAATTCTATTTTATACTGGATATTATTTAATCATATACAATAAGGGTATAATTATAATATACCTTCTGAGTAGGATAACAGTGTTATCCTGTTGAAAGACTCCTCATATGCTCAAGTCAAGAGTTTGAAATCTGATTTATTTTTCTTGATAAGGTTTTTATTGAGATTTTCCCATAATACAATAAGGTTACAGCTACCTAAGATACAATACAAGAAAAAGAAGCAAAAGAGAAAGAGGCAACAGAGATAAAGAGAGAGAAAAAACAAAGAAAGCAGAAACAGAGAAACATTAGCAAAAATGACAAAAGAGGGACTTCCGATTTTCCATCTACAGTGCAACCTTGGTTCTCGAATTTAATCCGTTCCAGAAGTCCATTCGACTCCCAAAACCAAGGCGCAACTTCCGATTGGTGCAGGCGCCACAGAAACAATAACCAACAGCCGCATCAGACGTTCAGCTTCCGAAATTCGTTCAAAAACCGGAACACTCACTTCTGGGTTTTTGGCACTCAGGAGCCGATTTGTTTGTCGACTAAGCCATTCGAGAACCAAGGTTCCACTGTACTGGTCATGTACAGAAAGAATATAAAATTATTTAAAACTATTGGTCAATATGAACTACTATCTACTTCACTGTCCGTCAAACAATATTTCCTCTTAAGTTACACTGTCTCATTGTCATCATGTTGTTTATTTTATGGAAAGTCCAAGATAGGTCCCCTAAATACTGTAATTATTTATAAGGGTTAACCATATTTCCTCTTATTGATTCACACCAACTATTACTATTGTATCATACTATTTCTTTCCATCCATGTCTATATTAAGGTCTCTCCACTGTGATCATATATTCCATTTTTGTTTCTCATATATCCACTTGTTCATGACCGGTTAGAGATTTGATTTAAGCTTTCAATGTGTGTGTGTTTCTTCAGAGGATGCTAAGAAAATGGCTGTCAAAGAAGAAAAATATGATCCGGGTTATGAAGCAGCTTACGGGGGTGCTTATGGTGAGAAAACTGCTGAGGATGGTGAACCATGTAACTTCCCTTCAAATGGAACAGGTAGAGTTTAGGAAATATTTTGTTTTCTCTTCATTTTAATCCATGTTCCCTGATGCAGAAGATAATTAGGATTGATTCTATTAATTTCTTTTGTTTTAGACAAGTGCAACACTGCATTTGGAACTCAATGCAAAAGTATAAACTATTAACGTGTTATAAAGTAGAAGTCACATTCTGCATTCATATGTAACTTTTTATATCTATTTTTAAAATCCGACATAGAGAAGCATGTATAAATCTGTGTAAATAAAATTCAGTCTTTTCAGTTGCCATATATTTTCTCTGTCTTTCACTCTCTCAATTTATCACTTGTAAGTTAATAATAATAATAATGATAAGCAGCATCAGCCGTGCTAATGCCAGAGGATCTAGGGGGACTGTTGGGGGACATGGTAAATTAGTGAGAAATAGCAAATCCAAAATCCAAAAAGTTACTCATGGTAATTTGACTTATTTATCATCTTTAGTGAAACGGAATAACAAAATACAAATTTTAAGTGCCAGTTGTGCTTTTTAATTCCATTTATTTTCTATCTTGCTCTTCAGCCCCAAGTGATTCTCATAGTGGCTCACAAATAAAAATGAAACTACAAATACAATAAACAATCATTTATGAAGCAGCAGAGCACTAAACCAGATATTAGAAGCAGAGCTGCATAAGATCAAAACTGTTTGTTAAAATACCATCTAAAAAACAATAAAAAGTAATGGCACTAACCCAATAATTAATGTCAGCACAAAGTGAGACTCCCTTCCAGAGATGGGACGTTTGATGGGCAAATCTTTCTCTTCCAGTGGAAAACAGACCGACAGGAATGCCTTGAAGGAAGGCATAGAATTCTTGAAGCACACTTACTTTCTTATAGAGTTGGCTAAAATATGGCCATCTTTAGTTTTCCCCCCAATTGTTTTCTTAATGAAATGGATTGAGTGAGTTAGTTGCTTTAAGTTGTACGTGTTTAACTTTTTTAAATGGATAGCAGCTGGGTGGCTTTTGTAGCTGAAAATTTCATGGGGGGGAATGGGTTAGACTCTCTGGGGTGCCCAAACTTTTTCAAAGAGGGCCAGATTTGATGAAGTGAACATGCGTGAGGGCCGACCAAAGTTGTTCAGGTGTTTTTTTACAATTTTACCCCAAAGTTGTTGAGCTTTTTAAAGGATTTTACCCCAGGACATATACTGCCACGGGGGCCGAATTAGGCCCCCAAAACGGATTTTGGACATGCCTGGGTTAGCGTTTCCCTGAGGTGGCTACCCTCAGCCACCCCCCATCTACAGTCAAACAGATGAATGGATGCCCCCTGGTGGGCAAAATCTGTAACCAGCACATTTGGGGAAATTCCTTTTCTTCCGTCAGCCAGAGCACCAACTAAACGATTAAGTCATTTTGGTTTGTTTTCCTGCAGCAACCAGTGCAGAGTACAGCAGTGGATCTTCCTTTGGAGATGTCCCCAATGGACAGTGGATGACACAGTCTTTCACAGATCAGATTCCAGATTTCAGGAATTCTAGACCACAAGAGGAAGAAGGAAGCAATGCTTAAAGGCTGCCTTTTAAGCCAAGCGTAACTTCTGCAGGAGTTTTTTAAAATGCAAACGTCAAGAATGGTACCTCAGTTCTCCAACTGAAGCATTTTTAAATAGCATTTTACCTCTTAGTTCTCTCTTATGATAACCATTTGTGTTTGTAGATTTAGACCTATGAATCAGGTCACTTAAAGAAAATGCTTTTTAAGAGATGAGGCTTCCCTGTTTCTTTCTCTTTCTTTCTTATTTTGTATGAGACTTTTGTATTTAAATTGTTCCATAGTTGCAGTTTTAGAAAACTGACTTCTCATTGGTGAAAACTTTTGTTTTGTTTTGTTTTAAATCTGTATTTTGTAATGTAGTTTGTGAACGTACATTTTTAACCTATCCCTTCATGTGTTGGGATATTTCATACGTGTGTTAGTCCATCTAAGGAGAGGGAAAGCTGCTTGTAGATCTAACATTGTTACTGGAAGTAACATAGCAAGTTATTGTCCAGCAAATCTGTTACACATAGTTGTAGGCCTGCCTCTGGTGTGAAGGAGGCTTGTTTTTATGGCAGAAAGTAGCGTGCAGGCATGTATGTACATCATCTGACTACTGCCACTTGAATGTGTGACCTGCCACCATTGAAAAGCATAAGGGTTGAACCAAATGATCACCAGGTCTCTCCTCTGTTACTTTATGGGGGCCAAGCACCTTCATCCTATTGTTGTTTAATATCTGCTGCTATTTCAGCTGGCATTTTCACTCTCTCCATTTCATTCATCCTCAAGTGATCCCAGTCAATCAGGGATTATATACTGGATGTGGTGACATTACAGTGCTGTGCAGCCGGTCAGATTTGACTGCTTGCTGATGTCACTAAGAGCAAGTGGGTTCCCCTTAGTGTAAGGGCACTGCTTCAGATTCAGATTTCGAGGATAATCTTGGCCCATAAGGGATTCTAAAATCAACATTTTAACAGCCTTTCACAATGATCTCTGAAAAACAACTGAAAGTTGTAGCACTTCTTTCAGTTCTGAGCTAAGATTATCCCAGCGCATGCCTTTGTTCAGGCCTCCCTTTACTACTTGGGCTCAGCCTTAAAAAGCTTTCCTTGTGAGAAATGGAAATCCTGCCTCCAGTGGATTGTCTTTGATGGCCCATGATAAACATGCATGTGTGAACAATTCCTTAGTGTGTGAGAGAAAGTGTGTGTAAAGAAGAGAGGTATGAGGAGACTGTGCACATGTTTCTGAGAGTTTAATACCTCGATCTCATAGCCACTTATCTCAGGAAGATGGAGGGGAATGCTGTAACCGCCACATTTTGTGTGTTCCCTTCTGCCTGCCCTCTGAAGGTTGAGCTGCTGGTGGGGAATGGCTTGTAGTGTAGCTCTTGGAATGGAAAGATATAGTGGTGGGGATTTAGGGCTAGGGAACATGTGGTCATCCAGATGTTTTTGGAATCCAAATCCCATCAGCCCCGCATTGCATGTCCAGGATGACATGCAATGGTCCAGGATGATTGGAGTTGTAGCCCAACAATATATTGAACAGCACATGATCCCCAACCCTGATTTAGTGTTTCAAGAGAACTTTTGTCCAGAATAGAGAACCACCTTAAGAAGGAAATATGTATGCTCTGTACAGTGGTACCTTGGTTCTTGGACTTAATCCGTTCCAGGAGTCAGTTCGACTTCTGAAACTGTTCAAAAACCAAGGCACTGCTTCTTATTGGCTGCAGGAGCTTCCTGCACTCAAGCGGAATCCGTGTTAGACATTCGGCTTCCGAAAAACATTTGCAAACTGGAACACTTACTTCCAGGTTTGCGGCGTTCAGGAGCCAATTTGTTCGACAACTAAGCTGTTTGAGAACCAAGGTTCCACTGTATAGGCTTTTTAAATACATACATGCCATAGGAGGAGGAAAACATTGGAAAGGAACTGGGGGCAAGAGAGGGTTGATCTGAAGAAGCTTCACCAGAATTCAGCATTTTTCATTTTTAGGAAACATCACATTCCACATCTTGCTGGCCAAAACGATGGTGGTGGTGGTGTGACATTCAGGCAGCTACAAGCCTACCCTAGGAAATGGACATAATTACCCAACTACAAAACATTTCCTAATGGTTTGGGGCACAGTGACATTGCATTGCAGACACAGCACCTGCATATGGAAGATTTCAGTAAGCTTGCCCTGTCCTCCCCTCCTACTCATGGCTACTCATACAGGCAGTGCTACGGTGTTGGGAGAAATGGGAAGTCTCTGTGCATTTCCACAGACCTATTGAGCCCCTTCTCTCCATGCCTTGCAAAAGTTTGGGTATAAGTGAAGGAGATGTGTCCCTTTCCCCTCTAACATTCCTTCGCACTGCCTTGTATGCACAAGTGAAGGAGGGAGAAAACAGCCTCCGTTTTAGCTCTGTTGGAATTCTTTGCTTGCAAGTTTTGAGCCCACAATGCAAGTAGATCATGCTCATTGTCTTTGGATAAACTTAAATTGATGTTGGGAGTGTTTGTTCTGTCTGTGCCTAATATCTTGCTTCCTTCTCTCTTCCCCGCATCTCCTTTTTGTCACAAGTGGGGAAGAGATGGCTTAAAAGTAAAAGCAATAAGAGGATCAAACTGAGGTTTTGATTCATCTGCTGATTAGGTGCTTCGGATACTTGAATTATGCGCAAGAACTGTGTCTCCATAATGTGTACATAGTCTAGATCACTATTTAAGTGTACCACGAACAGCTGGATTTATTTAAAAATGTCTTGTGTGTGTTTGGATCAAGAACAATGGGTTGAGTGGATCAATTTAAAGTAGATCCATAGCTTGCTAGCAGCTTTGAACCTTATGTAGTGTTTTGACTTGCTGCTCATTGAGAGATAAGCATGTTTGTGATCTCCCTCCAAAATCATGTGCTTTAATCCACAAACACAACATTGTTGTTTTTAAAAAAATAATAAGATTGAGGTGTATATTCTGGTTCTGATCATGTCGGCTAGTTGCTGTGGAAACTTTTCATTACCTGGTCAACAATCTATAAAATGATTCACTTGCAGCACAGTCCTATGCATGTTTACTCAGAATTAAGCCCTCCTGTGTTCAGTGGGATTTACTCCCTAGTAAGTGTGTTCAGGATTACAGCCTTAGGTTTTTTAAGGGTTTTTTTAATGTATCGCTGTTTACATGGACACTTTCTTGCAAGTGCTTGAAGTGCCTTGCATCAGGGATCTGAAACAATTTTTAGTTTTAACAAAACTATATTGCCACAGGTGGTGGACAGCTCAGTAGTAACTTTAGTTAAGTGTGAAAGGGGAACATCTTACTTAAAAGAGCATCCATTAGATTACCAACAGGTTAATGAAATGTGAATGCACGTCTATTGTCAAACATGGTGCTTTTAAAAATTGTATTGAACACTTCTGATCTGCCAATTTCCTGCAAAAAAAACAAACCAGGAATTGTTGCAGTATCTTCTGGTGCTTAATTGTGGCATTGTTTAATAAAAGTCTTAATGCTGAATTGTTTGTGCTGTTGAAAAGAAGAAATGGATAAATTATTTGAAATAAATAAAAGAACGGATGTTTAATTTTGGTTTTAGTTTGACTTCATAATGTATACTTAAAGTAAACCTTATTTTTATTCAAAAAGTGTTACAGTCTGCAAGAAACAGTATTTGGTCTCTCAGCAAGAAACAAACTTTATTTACAGAGTATGACTTAAAATGTAGTCCCTGTTTTTATAAAGTACTTTCCCTAAGCCTTGTAGCCCTAATGGCATGACTTGAAGCTTCCCCAAACTGTGATTGTTTCATCAGGGCCCCAATGAACTCTTCGTTTTGAGCCATGCTTTTAGTTACAGACTTATGCAGCAGCTTTATATGCAACAAAGGAGGTGAACTTGCATCGCAAAATATTGCATAGAATGAAGTATCTTGTGCATGCTGCAAATGACTGATCCTGATCCTTTAAAAATGTAAATGACAGCATCAGCTATTAGGACGAATCAATTTAAAAGTTCCTGAAGGGTCAGGAACAAACCACTTTTCCCATAGGTCAGTGTGAACACTAGGGTGATCCCAAGGCTTGTATCTTCCATTCCAGTGAAGTAACTTGGCTTCATGAAGAAAGTGCTCTGAGTACCTGGCATCTGGACTCCAGCCTATAGGGAGGGGAAATTAGATAGATTTTTATAGAGCCCTTACTGGAAAACTCTTCACTCTTTAAACAAAATAGTGCAGCTCTCCTCCATTTCATCATAAACACTTGCTTAATGCTCTGTCATTTGCAGCACCATCCCATCCATGTCTACTCAGAAGTAAGTCCCATTGAGTTCAGCAGGACTTGCTCCCAAATAAGTGGGCATAGGATTACAGTAAATACTTAACTATGGCTTGTTCACACTCCATAGCTATATTTAAATAATTCCAGAAAGCTGTACCTGTGCACCATAAAGGAACTTTACCTGTGTACCAGGATTTCATCTCCCTGCCATGCCCCATTTGCCCCATCTGCACCACAGTCTTGGGAGAACAACAGATTTAATTTGCAAAGAAGAAATCTGATGTATGTGCTGTCTCTTACAGTCTGCCCAGCTTCAAACTATACAGGTGCAGTAAAGGTAAAGGTACCCCTGACTGTTAGGTCCAGTCACGGACGACTCTGGGGTTGCAGCGCTCATACAATATTCTAAGGAACCCTTAAAGGCCTTTTGCATTTTTGTTTCAGCTTGCACAACTCTAGTCTCAAACTTACCTAGATGTCGGATATGCCATAAAGGATTAATATGTGAATATTTCTCATGGAATACAATGAGCATTGGAGAAGTGGCCACACCTCCAGCAAGAGTGCTGCTGTACAGATTTTCTCTGGAAAATATATCAATGGGAATTGAAAGATCTGTTTAGAATACCTTTTCAATGAATAGCATGGCACAGCACAATTCATTGAGATGAGAAGAGCTTTTGAAATAGTTGTGTAACTGAAGTGTAGGATTCCTTTTAATTTAAGATTGCAAGTCTGGAATATTGCATGAAAGTATAAGTGCTATCATTGATAAGCTCTCTGAGCATATTCCTTTCTTCCAAAAGGAAGCTGATTTAATTTTCTTGCATTTATAACCTGCTTCTCTTCTATCTTGGAACCAGACCCAGACCTGCTTAGCTTCAGGAAGCTGGTGACCTCATTTGCCTTTAGACAATACCCTGGGGTGGCTTTAGTCTGCTACATCATTGATTTGAAAACTGGGCTTTTTGTGATGATACTGAGATTTAAAAACAAAAACAAAAAAACATCAGAATCGATCTAGCCTACAACTTGTATGTAGCGTACCATCCTCCTAGGGTGCATATGAGAAAGCTATCACATTGATCACTTTTAATGATCCATTCAAACGCTGAGTGTATTGCTGGCGCAAGCATAACACCCAAGCTAGCCTGCTGTGAACACCAAGCAGAGAATTTGCAGTGTGTATGCTAGTCCACACCAGACCCAGGAAGGATAGAGAGAGAGAGCGTGCACTGTTTATACATACTCTACATTTTTCTGCATCCATTTTTCTAATTGTTTTGTGATTCGTTGGTGCTTCCATTCCGTCATATTTGCAACAATGACACCAGGATTAAAGGAACATGTGCTGGGACTTATGCCAAGATCTCGGATTGTTTGTTTTCGGTAGTCCAGAAACCCCATATAGGTATTCTAGGGGGAAGAACAAGACATGTGATTACTATAAATTAACCTAGATATTCTCAAAAGTTTATATATGTGAGTGGTACTAGCTCATTCCATGTCCCCGGTTTTCAGGGCAGGTGTTGGTAGTGGAGGAAGAGAACAGAAGACATGTTTGTAGACTTGGGGAGGCAAGTTTATTAGCTTGTATTTATTTTTATTATATTAGGATTCATATCATGGTGGGTCACAACAGATTGAAAGACAACATTATGAACATGGAAAATATAATATAATTGCAGAATCCATTGCTTGATGCAGGTATTAAAGAGTCACACAGGCTATGCAGCCTGAAAGTCAATTAAATAGCTCATTCCCATTGTGCTGATAACACCTTGTGACAAGCACCTCTGATTTTCTGCAGGCTTTTCATGGAGCTCTCCCCCAAGATCTCCAGGTTTCTCAGCCTGCCTCCCTCATACCAGTGGAGCACCAGAAATCCATTTTTTCCAATGCCCGCCCCCTCAGGTCCCAGAGATTAATGTGAAGAAGACGTGGGAAGAAATATGAACTCAGGAGAATGAGTCGGGAAATACATGAGTTTTTTTGTGCTGCAAGGACTTCTTACCTGCATTCCGATGCTTCTCACAATTTCGTGAGTGGAAGGCAAATCACAGTCATCCGAAAAAGCTGCCGCATGCCCACGGGCTAGTTTGGTGTCATACAGATCTTGGATGTCACCTAAAGAAAAGCCAGGCTTATTCAAAAGCCCCATAAGTCTGTACTCATTACCTTGTTAGCTGTCTTTACTGTTCACCCGTTTCTGATGCAAAAACCTGCTACCCTCGAAGGATTTCAGTGTGTAGCATTCAGGGCCGGCTTTAGCAGATGTGGTGCCAGGGTGCAAATATCCACCCAGCGCCCCCAAATTACCATGGATAGTGTTGGGGTGGCCGTAGCTGTGCACTGTCAGCCATCGGGGGGCCCAACTCTCCCCCATGCCGCTGCAGGGGAGCAATCCCCACAGAGGCTTGGGAGTGAAGTTGCACCCCTCCCAAGCCTCTGCGGGAGGAGAGCGCAGCTTCCCTCCCAAGCCTCGGGAGGAGAGCGATCCCCACAGAGGCTTGGGAGGGAAGCTGCGCACCCGCCAGCCTTATGGTTGGCGGGACACAGCTTCCATCCTAAGCCGCTGCGGGGATCGCTCTCCTCCCGAGGAGGCTTGGGAGGGAAGCTGCACGCCTGCCAGCCTTATGGTTGGGGGGGGCGCAGCTGGCGGGCATGAAGGAAAAGTGGAGGCTGCCAGCAAAGACGCGCAGCTCCCCCACTTGCCGCTGCCCTGGCGCGACGCACTACTGAGCCCTATGGGAAAGATGGCTCTGGTAGCATTACTACCTCTGTTTTCAAAATTTGGGGCACAGGGTTGAGCAAAGGAATCCATTCCAGATCTCATTTTTGGTGATGATAGACCTACAGAATATAGGCTTTGATTGGGATTTTCAACCTCCTAGGGCTTATTTTCTGGACAAACAACTTACCTTGCACAATCACATCATCGTCAAGATATATCACTTTTTCATGTTCATGAATAAGCAGAGGGAGGTAAAACCGCACAAAATTTAGCTGTTGAAATTAAAAAGGGAGTCAGCAAAGTAGAAGACATAAGACATTCAACGTTATATTTCATACGCCCAGTTTAAAATATTCATCATTCAAGCAATATCCTGTTGGGGGTAGAGTGCATTCTAATAACACATAATGCATAGGAGTGTGTCTGTGTGTTTTGCTGGTTTAAGTTATAAAGAATAATGTTTCTTGGACTCAAACCTGCCTGAAAAACACGAACTCTCCAATCCTCAGTGGTGGAGGGAAAGCAACCAGCCTTTGTGTTTTCAGAAAGCAGGAGTTGCCATTGTTTCTTTGTCCCAGCATCACTCACAGGTGTGTGATCTGATGAAGGCAGTATGCAGCAGAGATTTAGGTCACTCCCAGTCAATCTTTTTGATATTTCAGGCTGATTTGGTTGCAGGGAGATTGGAGGGGCTTTTCTGGATGGGGTGAGGGTGTGCTCCGTTATGCTCTCTGTGTGCACTTGGGCAGAGAGAGGGGGCAGAGAGAGAGAGAGAGAGAGAGAGAGAGAGAGAGAGAGAGAGAGAGATGCATGTGCAGTTTGTGTATGTGTGATCTATGTAAGACTCAGTGGGAGAGATGCATTTGGGAAGAGAGTGAGGGAGATTTGTATGTGTGGCTGTTTATATGTGAAATGCTTAAGTCTGTGAGAGAGACACAGAGATGCATGTGTGTCTGTGGCTTGTATGTGTCCAGGGAGTGTGTGCATGCACACACGCTGTATGTACAAGAGACCATGAATGTGTATATTTTCCCTGGTCCTCCCTACCATTATTAGGCAGCAACAGCGCTGCCTAATAGTTTTCCACTACCAGGACCAGAAGAACACAGATAACTTCCCACCACAAACAATGAGCTGGTTGGGAAGGGAGCAGCAATGACTGTACTCCTCTCCTTTCGTGTTATGCTATGTGCCCCAGGGCAGATATTTTGCGACTGGTGCCCACAGAAATTTGAAATGTGCCTGCTGGCCCAAAAAGTTTGGAGACCCCCATTCTACGGGCGTCTGTATACTCACAGGTTGAAGTAACTCGGGCCGTGCTGCATCTGGCCTCATTTTCCCTTTTAGCACCATGGGGTTGAATTCCACAATTTTAAACCTTATATCTTTAAGCTTGGAATTTTCAATCCACTTTCTAGATGCAAAAGAGAGAGAAAAAGGAATATATGACAGAACACCTTAAGCAATGAGTGTCTTTGTTGCATCCCTTGCTGCTCATTCTATCCCCTTATCCCTGGTCATATTGTCCACTCCATTTCTCTACACACGGTACTTTTTCTGCAATACGGTGGAATATGGAAAAGTGGGAGAAAATATGATGGGCAATTTCTAAGCCCTCCCAAACTCTGTGCTCCAAATGGCATTCTTCAGTCACCTAAAGTGTCCAGCGTTTCAGCTTACTGGTGTGACCTTCCATATGGAATTCCAACGAGGTCCTGGGATGAAGATATTTGATCTTCCGCCCCTTGCTCAACTGGCTCACCAGTATACTAAGCATTAGGCATAGTTTTGCCCTGCATTGTCACATACTAGCACGTGAGCTGAGGAAACAGCTCATTGTCTTTTGACTGCTTAAACAACATCCCAGCAGGACTCCTACTTCCTCAGCCATTCCCACATGGGGCATCCAACAAGTTACATGGCTCTTCAGCTGCTGGATCCTAAGCACAGAATTGAACCCTGTATTTCCCCATCACATTATTTTCACCTGATATGCGGAATGCCATTCTTTAGTCCAACCACGTAGAACAAGACATTGGAATCAGTGTTGCTGTAAATGCTGCTGATTGCTGCTATCGCTGCACCCATTCTGCCTGCAGCAGCACATATCACCACAGGGATTTCTTCTTCCATTTCCTCAGGGCTCTCCAAATCAACTGGTAAGAATAACAATAAAAAGAGTAACAACCACCACCATATGTGTTATTACACACAATTTATATCGTTCTGCTACAACTAGCACTTTATCGAAGTCCCTTAAAGAGTGGGGTAGAGAGTAGTGTTCACACAGAATAATATAATTTTAGGGCTAAGAGGGACCTCAAGAGGTATCTAGTCTTCCTGCCTGCAATGCAAGCATGTTAGCTAAATAATCCCTGACAGTGTTGCTGAAAGTCAGTTCTATCTGAGTATCTAAGTTTGTGGAATTCACTGCCCTTATATATTAGGCAGGCGTCTTCTGTGTTTAGTTTAAGGTGCCGCTTTAAAACATTTTTATTTACACAAGGTTACCTTGCCACATGACCCTGCTTTCTGTTGTTCTGTTCTTTGCTTCTTTATGCTTTTACCTTTAATTTCATATTGATTTTATGAACACCACTTTGAGAATATATTTTTTATTGATTTAGTGGTATAGAATGTATGTATGCATAAATAGATCAACAAACAAACAAACAAACAAACAACAAATAAATAGATAAGGCAGCCTAAATGAAATTGGCATGTTTATCTCCTAATGTGCCACTTGGGTTTGTTACATTTCGTATACCTGATGTTCCTGGCTGCTGTATTTCCTTCTGATATTGTATCTGCGCTCACACCTATGCAAAAGTTACTTTCTTATCCCATGTAAGAACATCAGTATAAGGAAATATGGCAACTAGGCCTGAAATATTGTCAGCCACCAAGAGCTGAAAAACAATACCAACAGGGAAAGTGACAGAAGTGTGGGTTCTATTATCCTGTATTACAAACAGAAATTATTCAGTCTTGGCAATGTACAAAAAGAAACAGATTCTAACTATAGGGGCCTACCTGGATCATTCTTGAGCATGGTGGATGGCATCTTGTGAACTTTATTATATAGAATAGCACAGAGAGTCAAAACAAGAAGGAACAGTAGGATCTGATTAACTGAAATGGAAAAGAAGCTGGTTAATAATATTATATTCACAGTAACAATCCTTAGCATGTTTACTCAGAATTTGATGGGACTTTAGTGTATTTCAGCCTGCAACTTGACAGTGCAATCTTATTTGCTCAGAAGTATGGTCTTGATGAGGTTTACTCCATCGAGTAAACCTCGATAGATTTCCTACATATAATAAAAACGTAAGAGTATCATCACACTACAGTTTGCTTGGCCAAAGACAGTTGGCACTGCAAACTACAATATGACAAGAGGCAGTGGATGAGTAGCCCAGGACAGCCATAGAGCGATAGCTATAACAGGCCACAGAAGCACCCCAGCAGCCACCTTGCTCTGCTGGCTCCTGGCTCCTCCACCTGCCGGGCCTGGGACCCCTGCCCCTGAGCATCCAGACCCCCAGACTTGCCAGTGCTGCCACTGGCTACCTTCTTCCTCACCAGTCTGTTTCGACTGCCACCAATTTGGAGCATGGGAAGGCGGCTGGCCTGGTAATCTGCTGCTATTGATTAGCGTGGAGAGTCAGCCAGGATGGGGTGGCAGCAGCTGATTCTCAGACCAGCAGATGGCCATTTCTGACCTCCTTCCCTTTCTTCTCCTGCTACTAGGCTGACTCATCATCCCACTTGGAAGCAGCAGCATGAGGTGGAAAGAGGAAGGTCTTAGCTCCCTCAGTGTGCTATCGCAGGTCCTGATACTGAACACCAGATGCTGCTCACTGTTGCCTTGCTGCCAACCTCTGCAACCATTTACGGCCAACGCTGCAGATATTCAAAAACTTTTCACCCCCCCCCCCACCACTAGCAGGGACTCCTCTACAGACTTCAGTTCCAAACCAGGAATCTAATTATTTAAATCAACTCCCCGCCCCCGAAGGTGTCTTACTTTTTCGTAAGAGAGCCATACGGTCCTTTCTTTTGGTCTCAATCTGTGGTCGAAAGAAGAAATAGGAGACAAAGATCAGAAGGTGAAAATAATTCACATTTAGTCTGTACTAAATGTTACTGGCTGAAACCCCAATAACATTAGGTTTTGCCTTTGACTTGAATGGAAAACATCTTAAATCTACCCAGCAGAGGCAGAGGTGCATTCCAGGAGAAAATGCAATGCATTTAACCCTCTGCCATTAAAAAAAATTAAGAAAAGAACATAACTTGGTCTTATTATTCAATACAGAGCCACAAATGTGAAGTGGTCCTTTTTGAAAAGATGTAGGAAAGACGTGAACGTCTTTCTGAGCCCTCACTGTGGTGCAATACCTACCATCTGCTTTCTTCCAATTCATGCAAGGTTACTCTATATGGGTTGAATCCATTACCCTCACCTGCACAATCTTCTTGTTCCTCTGTTATATCCCTTAATATAAACCATGGGGCAGAATGGTCCAGCTTATGGCCTGACTATATATACCTGAGCTGTGAGATTGATACATGCATTTGTTTTGACTTGATAGATCTACACTTGAACCAATTTCTATATTGTCTCTGTATACAGCAAAACTTGAGCTTATGTTAGTCTCAGCCTGAGTCTGAGAACGGTACCATAAGGGGAGCTACAACTTTGAGTGGGGATTCTGAGAACCAGCCACCTTTCTTTTGATAGTTATGCACAGTCAGGTAACCCCTATATCTGTCATATATCTAGACATGTAGAGGATCTAACTACAGATGCCATATAGCTTGAGGACTGCAATGGCACACTGGATTAACATATCTGAGGCCCAGGAGGTGGGAGAGAGAAACAGTCACTCCTATAAGGTGTTATAAGAATTTTAAGGTCATATATATATATATATATATATATATATATATATATATATATATATGATTTGTTGTTGTTGTTGTTGCTTAGTCATTTAGTCGTGTCCGACTCTTCGTGACTCCATTGACCAGAGCACGCCAGGCACTCCTGTCTTCCACTGCCTCCCACAGTTTGGTCAAAATCATGTTGGTAGCTTCGAGGACACTGTCCAACCATCTCGTCCTCTGTCGTCCCCTTCTCCTTGTGCCCTCCATCTTTCCCAACATCAGGGTATTTCCCAGGGAGTCTTCTCTTCTCATGAGGTGGCCAAAGTATTGGAGCCTCAGCTTCAGGAGCTGATTTCCTTAAGAATGGATAGGTTTGATCTTCTTGCAGTCCATGGGACTCTCAAGAGTCTCCTTCAGCACCATAATTCAAAAGCTTCAATTCTCGGGCGATCAGCCTTCTTTATGGTCCAGCTCTCACTTCCATACATTACTACTGGGAAAACCATAGCTTTAACTATACAGACCTTTGTCGGCAAGGTGATGTCTAATAGATGTTCATAAATGTACCAAGCAAACACATACAAATATGTAAACCACATGTCTGAAACCTACAGAAAAGTCCTGAAACCATTTTCTCTCTCCCAAAATGACCTCAAATACTTCTCTGCAAGGTCGATGGAAATGGGAAATCTCCCCATTGCCTCTTTCACAAATCCTGTCTAAAGGGCACATTTAAGATATGAATAGGGTATAGACCTGTGACCTGGGTTCAGGAACTGAGTAGTTATCACAACAAAAGAGTGGCCAGGATGCCCAGGTAATCCAATCAGGTAACCCGGCAGATAGGAAGAAACAACACACCCAGATTTCCGCCCCTTCTCTGATGTATTAAGGGGGTGGTATTGGCCCACACCCCTTCTGTGATGTATGTATGATGTTTCTGGCAGTGGTCTTGGACTTCAGGGCGGGCAATTTAAAATGTCTATATAAGGGCTTGAGCGCATGGCTTGGGGTCCCTCCCCCCTGCGGGGGGGGGGAGCACCCTGTTGCAACAGCTTTAATAAAGATCAGGCTTACCAGCTGCTTTGCTTCTCAATATTCTCTGGTTGGTCTCTGTTATTTTCTCCTACCGATAGAGAACCTACAAAAGGATGGGCTCTTGGGTACCTCATAAAGGAAAAGGAGCATTTTTTCCCCTCATAACAAAGGCAAAAGTTCCCCAGAGAACAACTCCCCATAGAACAACTTCCCTAAGGCTGGACCCCCACATAGTTCCATTTAATTCTTTAAACTCTTTCCTTTGCCTCTAGCAACCACTCACTTTGACTAAGTTCTGTAAAGGGGAAAAACACGGGGGGGGGGGGATAATGAAAGGCCTTCACAAGACTGAATAATGCCATCTATGCTTATAGAGGCCTGTAGTTGTGAATCTCAGCTTTGTGTCTTATCTACAGAGTAGGTGCTTTGGAAAAACTGTGCTTGGAAATAATTGCTTGGGTCTGTGTTTACATTGATTTCAGCTATTTAACCAGCATCAGATTCAGCCACCATTTAAAGGAAATAAAAAAATTACTCAGGGATGGCATTACTTGCCACAGCTCTAGCCATAAAATTATGATATTTTTTTTTATAATTCTCATTTGAAAAGTTTTTTTATGATCCTATATTTGATTTTCTATAATAAGATGATATTGTCTCTTATGGTGATTCATCAATACTGTAATTACATGTTCCCGAAATCTGTAGAGATTTTATTCCTGAAATATTGCAGAAGGAAAAATTAAGCTTTCTGTTACAAGGAACTTATCAGTTCACAACTTAGAAGGTAGCATTTCCTTTTGCAGTGAAGGCCTCCAGCTTTACCCAAAAATATCTGGAATCCATTTCAGACAAATGTGGTGATTCTTAGTTTTAAGGGCATAAATTCGTTCCGACATGTATCTCCCTACTTTTAAATTAATCAATAATGCTTACTTTTTAAAGTTGATTTAGTAAAAACAAAAACAATATATGTTAGCTTTATCTGGATTTTAAATCTTTTATTTTGTTCTATTTTCCTAAATTCTATTTTTTTCTGATTCTCTCTTTCTTTGTCACACACACACACACACACACACACAGAGAGAGAGAGAGAGAGAGAGAGAGAGAGAGAGAGAGAGAGATATGAAGTAATTCTCATGGGGGTTGTCCAAAAAGAAAGGATAGAATTTGGGAGGGTTTGCTCACCACCAGAATAAACAAATAAATCCCCGTGTGGAGAGATCCCTGTGTGGAACAGTGCTCTCAGAACTGCATACACAACCAGGTTTCAGTAACATGCACAAAGAACTAACTCATTTTGATCCAAGAAAATATCATATATCTGAAACCTCTTTTTTGGCATGCAAGAAACATGCATTTTCCATTTTCAGGCACGGAAATTCTACTCAATAATTACTGTAAGTAAATAAAACGTCGCTGGTGTCCCAAACCATCTGCAGTCATTGAAGCTACAAGTGTTTTCACACCAAACAACCTTAATCTGTGTAACTTGCACCAGATTCTAAAATCTAGGATCTGAACTTTAGGAGACCCATAGTAAAAAACACAGCACTATTTGTTTAATATGTGTAGGGGGGGGCAGGAGTTTTCATTTTTGGAAAATGAGATCATGTCAGCTCATTGCTTTTAATACATTTACTGGAACACTTGGGAAATGGTTACTGAATATTGACAATCTCCAGACGCAATTGCAAGATCGTATGACAAAACTAGAGAGTGCAGCGGGGGGGGGGGGGAGAGAAATGGAAATTGTGACTGCCATAATTTCCTGCAGAATTAAATGTTTTACCTTTCAAAGGCAGCTCGGCAGTAGGGAATTTTCTCCAGAAAGAAATAACTGCAAGGCAAGTTCCCTAGGTAGCTGGATGGTCCAGTGCCGTAAACATTCACTCCAGAACATCCAATTTCATGGGATCGCTGTTGAAATCCTGCAGTCGAGAGTCTTGAAGGTCCTCTGCAATTCCTGCAAAAGTACTTTGATGGAGAAGTGTCTTTCAAAATTCTTTTGTGGTTGACTTGGGACTGCTTTTTCTTTCCTTCCTTTGCTGCTACGTAGCTACCCAGAATCCAGACCTTGCCCTGCTGGAGTTTATGTGGAGAGAGCTACATAAACTGCTTCCAGATGTGCTGAACGATGCAGCTCCAGAAGTGGCGGACTTTCCTCCTCCCACTCTTGGTTGATCCTCATCGGACAGAAAATTCCAGAGAGTGGAAAAGAAGAAACTTCATCAGCAGTTCTGAGCTCAGATTACAGTTGCGCTTAATGCTGAGCTTTGGTCGTCATGAACAGGCAGCATCTTACCAGTTGGAAGGAAGCTCAGCTGAAGGACAGGGAACTGTACTTATTGTTTATGAAATAATAATCTATACCTTTAAAGCATATCCAAAGCACATTCTTTCGCTCAAAGAATTCTGGGCACTATAGTTTACCCTCTGTAGCTGCAATTCCCAGCAACCCTTAACAAACTACTGTGCCCAGAATTCTGTGAGGGAAAGAATGTGCTTTGAGTGTGCACCCAGCCTACGTGCATGCTGTTCTTGGGGTGGTGGGGAACCACATATGGGGAGATGGGTATTTCATTCAATGTATAGCATATATGTCCATAAATAGCTCAGACTAGATCCTTAAGTGCAGTGGCGCCTGCCTTGTGGAACATGTGCCCCATTGAAGTTAAGCAGACACCAGCACTGTACACAATTTCTCAGAGGCTAACAGCATTATGGGCCCAAGCCTATGGAAGTCCTTTCCACCTGAGATAGACAGGCACCCTCCTTGGTTAACTTTAGGTTCATGACAAAGACTTATTATTATTTTAAGGTCGTGTTTGTGTTTTATTATTATTTTTTGTTTATTCTCTGTATGATCATTTTTATGTATACTGCTTAGAAATGTTAACGATTAAGTGCCTTAGATAAAAATCAATAAACTTTTTTAAAAAAATGTTTCCCAATATGAACTTACACAGATTTTTTTTTTGTTGGGAACTGTTTTATTCATTTATTTTTACTCGCTTAATTTTTTTATTGTTGTAGATCACTATGGTATTCTGTAATGTTTATAAATATTCCAAAATGAACAAACAGCTGTACATCACAGAATGAAGGAAGCAGGCAGAGCATAGTTAATTTTTGGGACACAGTGAATAGTGCGCTGCAGACAAAACCTGTGAAGATTCAGGTAGGATGCTCCAGTGGTTGGAGTCAGGGCCAGGCAGGTGCTACCTCAGGCAAAGAACAAGATGGCACACCATTTACAGATAGGAATGGAATTATCTGTCAATTTCAGTTCTCACAGCTTCTAATTTTTCCAGTCTTAAATTCTGCTCATGAAAATTCTTCAGCAATTCAGTGTGGATTTCTCTTAATAAAGACATTTTTGTATGCAGTTTTGACCAATGTACACATTTTTACAAGCTATTTTCCCCAGTATAATGCATTTTGGGTGTTATTTTCATTTTTACACACGTTCACCTAATATATGGATTTTTAAAAACATTGGTTGGTTGGAGAACTGCAACATAAAACTGGGTAAGTGTCAATTTTGGAGGATACAGTAGTTATGCTTTGGTTCTCATACTGGTTCAGAAAGTGCAAATTTGATAAATGTGGCTTTAAATGTGAATTGAATAAATCCCTCCCCCCATTCCAACAGGTGGTATACAGGCCAGGCCATGGTTAACATAGGTAGTGGGAACACAGAGGGGGAAAGCCAGGAAAATGTTGGCACTGTCTCCCAGCAACCAGAATTTGCCTAATGGTAGGGAGCTGGGTGGAAGTCTCTCTCGCTCACTTTGGGTTATTATTCCCCTGGTAGAAAGAGCTCAGCTGAAAGGAAATGGGCATAGGCATGTTTTCCACATCTTCATTGAACCAACATGATCTAACATGTTACCAGGCCATACAAAGCTCTCCTTGCTGCTTGCCAGTGCTAGCGCAGGATCAATTAGATTTAAACATAACAACGTATGCCCTAACAAACAGCTGTTTATGTCCACCCTTCTGAAAGTGAACAGATAAGACCTGACAGATGCATCTGGTGGGAAAAAGGATCAGCCCAAAACATGCATTGGCTCCTGAAAGAGGACTGTGGTCAAAGACCAAAAATAAGTAAAGACTGACTGCCATCAAAGTCAGAGAGAAAGAGAAGGAATTGTGATAAAGACTCTCTTCGATAAACCACTTGAATGGCTTCCTAGCTTCCAAAATGGAGGTAGGTTTCCACTTGTGATTCTAACTCATAATATTGCTCTGAATTCCAGGAATAAATATATGTGCCTTGTTCACATCTAGGTTAATTACAATTTTCTCTATACAGGCCTGCCCTTAAAAGTGTTCAGAGTGCATTAGCTAGGTTTTACCATGACTCTCTGTTTGTTTCCAAGATCAATTCAAGGTACCTTGTTGTTGTTTAGTCATTTAGTCGTGTCCGACTCTTCGTGACCCATGGACCAGAGCACGCCAGGCACTCCTATCTTCCACTGCCTCCCGCAGTTTGGTCAAACTCATGCTGGTAGCTTCAAGAACACTATCCAACCATCTCGTCCTCTGTCGTTCCCTTCTTCTTGTGCCCTCCATCTTTCCCAGCACCAGGGTCTTTTCCAAGGAGTCTTCTCTTCTCATGAGGTGGCCAAAGTATTGGAGCCTCAGCTTCAGGATTTGTCCTTCCAGTGAGCACTCAGGGCTGATTTCCTCAAGAATGGATAGGTTTGATCTTGCAGTCCATGGGACTCTCAAGAGTCTCCTCCAGCACCATAATTCAAAAGCATCAATCCTTCGACGATCAGCCTTCTTTATGGTCCAGCTCTCACTTCCATACATCACTACTGGGAAAACCATAGCTTTAACTATACGGACCTTTGCTGGCAAGGTGATGTCTCTACTTTTTAAGATGCTGTCTAGGTTTGTCATTGCTTTTCTCCCAAGGTACCTTGCTATACCTTTAAAGCTCCAGATGGCTTGGAGTCAGGATATCAAAGGACCTTCCCAATTTAAAAAACAACAGCAGCACACTGAGAACCTTGCACAAGGTCGTGGTCTTTGTTAGCTGTCAGAGGTGCAGTGATGGGAGCACAAGGGAAGGCCTTTTCAGTGATAATAACCAGACTTTGGAACACACTGTCTTTGGAACCTCTCCTGTCCCTCCCCATCTGTCCTTTTCAAAGCTTAAAGTTGAGATGCACTTGTTCCAGCATGTTATGCTGAAGGCAGGATTAAAATATTTTAATGAATAAAAATTTATAAACGGTGGTTATCCCTCCCATGCAATTTCCTACAGTCACTTTGGTCCCCACAGCAATGTAAAAACTGAATGCAAGACTGTTTGCTGTTAAATGAAAGTGCTGCCTGAAATATCATACCACATGAATGTTCCCTAAAGTAATATATGCCATAGTGGCTGCATTGTAGCAAAGTATTATACACACAGGCTGTGAGCACAGTGTGCTGTGAATGTGTGTTGGCACTTTGCTGCAACACGGATATCTGCCCCTTCATACAAAGGCATATGGAAGTGATTGGCATAATTTTATATAATGCATTGGGCAAGAGTGCACACATCTGATGCCAGCTGCCATTGTGCAGGCAATGTAGATCAAAGTTCCAAGTATCTCTCTCTCCATTGTATTACTTCCTGCCAGCTCATCTGACTGATTGCCCTGTCAGTCAGTGCAGCACATGTGAGGCAGCTGTTGCCCTAGGCAAGCAGGCACTGAGGAAAAGTTATCAGATTCTAGGGAGCACATCTTATCTCCAGACAAACTAGGCCACATTTTCTTCAATCTTTAATTCCTTGGGAAAAAAGACATACGTACTCTATCTAGAAACACCATTTCCCACAGCTCCTCGTGTGATAAGGAAAATTGCACTCTGCACTTGCTCAGGGGCATTTTCTTTCTTTTTTTTTAATTTTTTTTTTATTAAGAAAAAATACACAGATTACAATATACAACAAGTACCACAAGTACAAACATACAGAAAAAAAAGTTCCATCAAAAAGGAACAAGCCTCCATCAGGCTACAAAGTCGTCCCGTCAGGAGGACAAGAAATGAAGAAGAAAAACAAAAAAGATAAAAGTAAAAAGAGAGAAAAATAAAAATAAAAAAGGAAAAAAGGAAACAAAGAAACCACAAATACAGATACAGTTAACAGAGCTTCCGTTCAGCCTGGTCTTGGAGTTACCAATTCCCATATTACCACTGCAGTTCTAATAAAGCAAATATACATCGATGATTTCAGCTATCGTCTACTGATAAATTATTTATTCCCTGGGTGTTTTCAAAATAAATTAAAAATTTATTCCATTCGTCTTTAAGTTTACTTGAGTTGTGTTGTCTTATTTTTTGTGTTAATCTCGCTAATTCAACGTATTGGTATAGCTTCAATTGCCACTCTCCTATAGCAGGTAAGTCAGAGGTTTTCCATTTTTGTGCTATTTGGATCCTCGCCGCAGCCATGGCATATTGAAAAAAAGTTTGATCTATTTTCTTTACTTCTTTACCAATCAGCCCTAAGAGAAACAACTCGGGGGTTTTGGGGATGTTATACTTCAGAATTTTTTTCATTTCGTCATGAATTTGCGTCCAAAATTTTTTTATTACATCACAGGTCCACCAAATATGGAAGAAGGTCCCAACCTTGTCTCTACATCTCCAGCAGGTGTTATCAACAGTTTTATACATTTTTCCTAGCTTTGCTGGGGTCAAGTACCAACGGTAAACCATTTTCTCTAAATTTTCCCGCAAAGCTACGCAGGCTGTAAATTTTATTCCTTTCGTCCAAAGTATTTGCCATTTTTTATAATCTATGTTATGACCAATGTCTTTCTCCCAATTTACCATAACCCCTTTCACCCGATCTTCCTTAGTGTCCCATTCCAATAATTGTTTATACATTTTTGAAAGGGATTTATTATTACTTTCCAGGATTTCTACCTGAAACCACGATTTTTTTTCATTCATGCCCAATCTCTTATGCTCACCCCATAAGGCGTAAATCTGGTGGAAGTGGAACCAGTCTTTTATTTTATCTTTCAGTACCTCATAAGGCTTCACCCTCCATCCTGTTTCTGTCTTTTCTAGAATATCCTCATACGTGCATTTTTCATCTGCCATATTTATTTTTTTTATTTTAATAATATTGGTTGGGGAGAGCCACCATGGGGTACCTTTCTCAATCAGTTTTTTATACCTCTTCCACACTTCCAATAATGGGCCTCTGATAATATGGTTAGAAAATCCTCTGTGGACCTCCCCTTTATCTTGCCACAGGTAGGCATGCCACCCAAATCTTATATTAAAACCCTCCAAATCTAAGAGGTCTGAGTTTCTGAGGGTGGCCCACTCCTTTATCCAGCAGATACAAGCTGCTTCATAGTATAACCTAATATTTGGGACCGCAAATCCGCACCTTTCTCTCGAGTCTGTTAGATATTTCAACTTTACTCTGGCCCTCTTTCCCTGCCAAATAAACTTGGTCAGGGTTCTTTGCCAGTTCTTAAAGAGGGAGGTGCCTTTAATTATCGGTATATTCTGAAAGAGGAATAATAATTTCGGGAGGATGCACATCTTAATGGCTGCCATCCTCCCTGTCCAGGAGAGTTTTAATCTATGCCAGGTATCTAAGTCCTTTTTAATGTCCTGCCACACCTTACTGTAATTGTCCTCCACCAAATTTATATTTTTAGGTGAGAGCCAGTGTCAGGGGTTCAGAAGCAGAGACGCAGAGAAGGGAGGAGACAGAGAGCGAGGGTGAGGAATACGAAGGAAAGATGAGTGGGGATGACGAACCGAGATCGCCGAGCTTATCCAGTGAGTCCGAGGATTCCCAGAAGGGAGCGCCAGCAGTCAGAGCAAGGGGGGAAAGCAGGGGGACACCCCAGGAAGAAGGGTCCAGAGAGGAATCAGAGAGCAGCAGTTGGAGATCGGGACCCACGTACCCAGCCGGGAGCAGCGGGGAGAAAGGGGACCAGATATCGGGTTCCGGAGGCTTTCAGAAGGAGGGAGGGCATGAGTCAGGAGTAGTCACGCCCACCTCGGGGAGCGACGAAACGATCAAGAGGAAGGTTGAGAGTTGGGCGCGCGCGCCAAGTTCAAATGTAGCGGAAGCTGGCGCAGTAAGCAGCCCAGAGAGTGAACCAGGTCCCAAAGCCCGCCGCAAGGAGGCGGAAGGGTCAGGGGGGTCCGCGTCAGAAGAGAGTAGGAAAGAAGAGACCCCGGGGGGCAGAAGGACCCAGAGACGGAAGGAAAGGCGCAGGAGGTGGAGCAAGGCTAGGGTATTAAGCTGGTGTGCTAGAGGCGGAGACTCAGACGGGTCTTCGCCGGTCTGACCTAGAAGAAGTAGGGCTGCATATTGCAGTTTGGAAATGGAAGCTGTAATCCAATAAAGACTCTTTTAACCTGAACGCTGGCTAACGTGGTCCTATGTGAGCTGGGACTGAGTGGCAGCCCTGACAGTAAGACCCGTCTCTTTTAAGCTTCGGACACCTGATACCTCGCAGCGGAGGCAGAAGCAGCGAGAGGAGGAAATTGGTGTTTGGGAGCGAGCTCACAACGGTTGGCAGAGATGACGGAAGCAGAGAAAATTTCAGCGCTGCAACAGGCAGTGACCCAATTGAACGCGGAGGTACAGGCATCCAAGAAAAGGGAGGAGGATGCGGCAGCCGCCTACAGAGATCTCCACGCCAGGTTTGAAGCATTGGTTAAGCATGGGCAGCCAGGACCCAGACCGGAGGGGGTTGGGTTGGCACGGAGAGCAGGAGGGCTTGTGGCTCACTTCGATGGGAATTTACAACAGTACCCCAATTTTCGAGCAGACGTAATGTGCGCACTGCAACTGCTGGCGAAAGACTTTAGGGATGAGGAAGAGAAAGTGGGGTTTATACTATCCCATTTGCATGGGGATGCTAAAGCGTGGCTACGCAATTTGTGGAGGGATAAAGATCCGGCGCTTCAGAATGCAGATGCCTTTATCAAAGCGATGGATGCGTGCTTTTTATCTACCATTGACGTGGATCTTGCCCGACGGGAGATTCATGGACTGAAAAAAGGGAGGGCGAGCGTACGCCAGTATCACGCCCGCTTTTTTGCGCTGGTCAGTGCCTTGGAATGGGACCGGGATTCGCCCCCAGTCAGAGACCTCTTCTGGGAGGGATTAAGCAGTGCTGTTAAAGACGAAATTGCGAGGGGGGAGAGGCCCCGGAGCACGCAGGAGGTGGTCCAAAGGGCGCTGACTGTGGGGGTGAGGCTGGAAGAACGTCCATGGTGCAGAGACGAAGGACGTGGAGGGCGCGAAGCAGCGAGAAGTTTCTCTTTCGTTCCCAGGGACGCTACGCGTGCGCAATCTACACCTCCGCCAGGAGGGGGAGTGGAACCTATGGAGGTGGGAGGAGCCAGGGCTCAGTCAGCTACCAGAGCCCCTGCACCGGCGGCAGTCAAGACTAAACCTCCTAGAGGGACCAGGAAGTGTTATATATGCGACAGCTCTCAACACTTGGCGAAAGAGTGTCCCCAGAGGAGCTCCAAGCACACTGCAGCCTCCGCAACGGTGAAAGCGGCCACGCAACACAGCGAACACCAGCAGGGAAACGACGATGTCTGGCTGGAGACAGAGGCACTGGGGCCCAGCCAGACGCATCACTGAAGCAGTCCCCAGCGATCTTGCAACCCACAGACCCCCTCCCACCCAAACCAGTAGTGCAACTCACAGCATCTCTCCAGCTGCCCGATGGCGTCACTATCGAAGTCCCGCTTTCTGTGGATTCTGGAAGCAACGCAGACTTTATAGCACAGGATTTTGTGGAGCAGCACGCTATACAGCTATTGCCGGCCACTCTGCCCCTGCAAGTCGTCACAGTGGATGGCAGAGAGTTGCTGGGGGGGCAGGTGGTGAAGCAAACGCCGCCAATGGTGATGCGCCTTGGCAACCACAGGGAAGTCATCAGTTTTAACGTCACACGACTGTCGGACACACCCATTGTGTTGGGCATGAGTTGGCTGGACAGGCACAGTCCGACACTGGCTTGGTACCAGCGACAGCTGATCTTCGGCTCCTCTTACTGCGCAGAACACTGCATCCTGCCCGGACAGGAGGGAGAGGAGGAGGAATCACAACTGCAGTTGGGAACGTTGCAAGCAGTCCCCCACAAATACGCGGACTTTCTGGAGGTCTTCTGCGAGAAGGAGGCAGACAAGTTACCACCGCACAGGCAATATGACTGCAAGATTGACCTCCTACCAGGGGCGACGCTACCGAAGGGGAGGCTGTATTCCATGTCTGAGGATGAACTACAGGAACTCAAACAGTTCATAGATCACAATTTGGAGCGCGGTTTCATCCGGGAGTCCAGGGCAGTAGGGGGCAGTCCTGTTTTCTTTGTGAAGAAGAAGGACACGCCCCAAAAGAGGCTGGTGGTGGATTTTCGCCTCTTGAACAAGATGACCAAGCCCTCTGATTTCCCCATGCCCAGGATTGACGACCTACTGGCGACGGTGCGCAAGGGACGCGTGTTTACCAAGTTGGACCTGCGAGGGGCGTACAATCTCATCCGCATGAGGGAGGGCGATGAGTGGAAGACAGCCATGTTCACGCCTCTGGGCACCTACGAGTACAGAGTGATGCCGTTTGGATTGCAAAACGGTTCTCACTGTTTTCAAGCTTTCATGCATCATGTGTTGGCAGGACTCCTCTACAAGAAGTGCGTCTGCTTTCTGGATGACATCCTGATATTCTCCGAGTCGCAGCAAGCGCATGACCAAGACGTTCGGGAGGTGCTGGAGAGGTTGCAGCAGCATAGACTGTACGCCAAACTGGAGAAGTGCCAGTTCGACACGACGGAGGTGGATTTCTTGGGTTACAAGTTGTCGGACAAGGGGCTAGCCATGGACAGCGCCAAGGTGCGAGCGGTGTTGGATTGGAAGAGCCCGCGCAACCGGAAGGAGGTCCAGCGGTTTGTCGGCTTCGCCAACTTCTATCGCAAGTTTATCAAAGGGTTCGCGATGCAGACGGCGGCTATTACGGACACGCTAAGCTCCAAGAAAAAGAAATTCATCTGGACGGAGCAGGCAGAGCAGTCCTTTCAGGCACTCAAGCGTCTCTTCGCGTCGGAAGAGCAACTGCTGCATATCGACCCCAGCAGACCGATGCGGGTAGAGACAGACGCGTCCGATAGAGCAGTGGGAGCTGTCCTGCTGCAGAGGGACCCACAGGGGGTCTGGAGACCGGGAGCGTTCTACTCCAGAAAGCTCAGCAAGTCGGAGCAGAACTACACCATCTGGGACAGGGAGTTGCTTGCCATTCATGCAGCATTCAAAGCATGGAGGCACTTCCTGATCGGCGCCAAGCACACGGTGCAGGTCTGCACGGACCACAAGAATCTGGAGCACTGGCGCACGGCGAAGTTCCTGAACCAGAGGCAGATACGTTGGGCGGAGTTCTTTGCTGACTTCGATTTCCGAATAGAGTACGTCCCAGGCGACACCAACATCATGGCGGATGCACTGTCCCGAAAACCGCAATACCTCGAAGAGGCGACGCCAGCGGCAGCCATGCACATCTTCGCGCCAACAGCGTGGGCGTGCGCTTCAGCCACAGTAGACCTGGAGGCGGTGCGGCGGGCGTTGCAGGACGACTCATTCGCGCAGGCGAAGATGGCCGAGGTGCACAAGGGCACGGCGAAGAGCGACGAGTTCCAGATACGGGACGGCTTGCTCTTACGTAAAGGGGCCATCTACGTGCCTGGAGATGACCTTCGCGCCAAGGTACTGCAGCAGTTGCACGACGCACCCACGGCCGGGCACTTTGGCACGGAAAAAACGGTGGAATTAGTCGCAAGGGACTTTTGGTGGCCCAGACTGAGAGGGGAAGTCGCGGACTACGTCGCGAGGTGCGACACCTGCCAGAGGGCCAAGCCGGTGCACAAACCACCGGCGGGACTGCTCGAACCGCTGCAAACGCCGTTTGAACCGTGGGAGAGGGTGGCCCTGGACTTTGTCACGGATCTACCCAGCTCGAGAGGCAAGACGGCTGTACTAGTGGTGGTGGACTTGTTCACCAAGATGGCACACTTCATACCGTGTGCGAAGGTGGCCACGGCAGAACAAACAGCCAAACTGTTCATAGATCACGTGTTCAAAGTGCACGGGCTGCCGCGGTCTATACTGTCCGACCGCGGTCGCCAGTTCATCTCGAATTTCTGGCAGAAGCTGATGGGCTTCCTGAACGTCAAAATCAACCTGACATCAGCGAGACACCCGCAGACCAACGGGCAAGCGGAGAGGGTCAATGCCATCATGCAGCAGTACCTGAGATGCTATGCCAATCAACAGCCTGCGACGTGGGTGGATTACCTGCCGCTCGCCGAGTTCGCCTACAACAACACGAAGCACGTGTCCACAGGGGTGACACCGTTCTTCGCCAACAATGGGAGGAATCCCAGAACCTTCCCGGGACTGGACAGAGTGGGGGAAGGGGAACCGCAGACGGCGGACGCTTTCGCGTCTGAGTTGCAGGAGGTCCACGATCAACTCCGACGGCAGCTGGAGCTAGCGAAGCACGCATACAAGGTGCAAGCGGACAAGCACAGGCGGGTTGGCGAAGAGATCCGAGTGGGAGACTGGGTCTGGTTGGCAGCCCACGCAGTGCTATGCCAATCAACAGCCTGCGACGTGGGTGGATTACCTGCCGCTCGCCGAGTTCGCCTACAACAACACGAAGCACGTGTCCACAGGGGTGACACCGTTCTTCGCCAACAATGGGAGGAATCCCAGAACCTTCCCGGGACTGGACAGAGTGGGGGAAGGGGAACCGCAGACGGCGGACGCTTTCGCGTCTGAGTTGCAGGAGGTCCACGATCAACTCCGACGGCAGCTGGAGCTAGCGAAGCACGCATACAAGGTGCAAGCGGACAAGCACAGGCGGGTTGGCGAAGAGATCCGAGTGGGAGACTGGGTCTGGTTGGCAGCCCACGCAGTGCCGACCAGATCGTTAGCCAAAAAGAAGTTGGGGCACAAGCAACTCGGTCCATACCAAGTCGAAGCGCAGATCAACCCAGTAGCTTTCAGGCTGGTGCTCCCGGAGGGTTCCAGGATGCATCCGGTGTTCCACAGGTCGGTGCTCACTCCCTACAGGACACCTCACAGGTTCCAGGAACCAGGAACAGCACCGAGTCCGTCTCAGGAGCGGTCGGAGGCGGGAAGATTGCCACAGCAGGACCCCATCAACGAAGTCACGGAGATTTTGGACTCCAGATGGGGGGAAGACGGAGTGGAATACCTCCTAGCCAGAGAGGGCACCCGGGCTAGTGCTAATAGCTGGGTGCCAGACTACGCTTTGGAGGAACCCCTGCTCAAGGACGAGTTTCATGCCCTTTTCCCACACAGACCCATGCCAGCAGGCTTCTTCGACGACTGGTTGTTCACGCCCACACTTTCCTCCAGCACGTTCCATGGCTTCGACTCGGACGGGGAGCCCGCACAGCGCACACATTCCCCAGAGGGGTCACCGGAGGGTTCGGCGTCCGACACCTCGTATTGGTGGGACGATCGGCCAGAGGAGCAGTGGCGCCGGAGGTGGCTGGAGATGCCAGGTCAAGCGACCGACGCAGAGACTGACATGGACGTGTGCGGGGAGGATCTCGGTTTCGAGCACGGCGGCACTGAAATGGAGGCGGAGCAGCTCACCGTTGACGAACGCGAGGAGGAAGACTCGGAGGTCTTCAGTTGGCGGCCAGCAACGAGGAGCGAACTGTATCCGGCATTCACTCCTGTGATGATGGAGCACCCTGCAACCACCCTTGAAAGTGGGGAGGGGGGAAGGGGGGGCTTCGAGGGGGGGATGGATGTCAGGGGTTCAGAAGCAGAGACGCAGAGAAGGGAGGAGACAGAGAGCGAGGGGGAGGAATACGAAGGAAAGATGAGTGGGGATGACGAACCGAGATCGCCGAGCTTATCCAGTGAGTCCGAGGATTCCCAGAAGGGAGCGCCAGCAGTCAGAGCAAGGGGGGAAAGCAGGGGGACACCCCAGGAAGAAGGGTCCAGAGAGGAATCAGAGAGCAGCAGTTGGAGATCGGGACCCACGTACCCAGCCGGGAGCAGCGGGGAGAAAGGGGACCAGATATCGGGTTCCGGAGGCTTTCAGAAGGAGGGAGGGCATGAGTCAGGAGTAGTCACGCCCACCTCGGGGAGCGACGAAACGATCAAGAGGAAGGTTGAGAGTTGGGCGCGCGCGCCAAGTTCAAATGTAGCGGAAGCTGGCGCAGTAAGCAGCCCAGAGAGTGAACCAGGTCCCAAAGCCCGCCGCAAGGAGGCGGAAGGGTCAGGGGGGTCCGCGTCAGAAGAGAGTAGGAAAGAAGAGACCCCGGGGGGCAGAAGGACCCAGAGACGGAAGGAAAGGCGCAGGAGGTGGAGCAAGGCTAGGGTATTAAGCTGGTGTGCTAGAGGCGGAGACTCAGACGGGTCTTCGCCGGTCTGACCTAGAAGAAGTAGGGCTGCATATTGCAGTTTGGAAATGGAAGCTGTAATCCAATAAAGACTCTTTTAACCTGAACGCTGGCTAACGTGGTCCTATGTGAGCTGGGACTGAGTGGCAGCCCTGACAGCCAGATTCCCAGATATTTGACTTTATTCACAGCTTTGATGCCGATCTTTTCTTCCAAATGAGTTTTCTCCTGCTCAGTCATGTTCTTTGTTAGGACTTTTGTTTTCTTCCTATTTAATCTGAAACCGGACAGCCTACCAAAGTCTTCCAAAAGTTCAACCACTCTGCTTGCACTATCCACTGGGTTCTCCACAGACAGAACCAGGTCATCAGCATAGGCTTTAAGCTTAAATTCTTTATTCCCAATTTTTATCCCCCTCACATTCACTGCCTCCCTTATTCTATTTGCGATAACTTCTAAGACCATTATAAATAACAGGGGGGACAGAGGGCAGCCCTGCCTTGTACCCCTCTTAATCTTAAATGGTTTCGTCAGATTATCATTTATAATCAACCTGGCCTGTTGTTCTGAGTATATTGCCTTGATGCCTTTCAGGTAAGGGCCTTCAATGCCTGCCTTTCCCAGGCATTGTAATAAGAATTCCCATGAAACATTATCGAAGGCCTTTTCGGCGTCTATAAAGATTAGTGCAGCCGGGACATCTATTCTCATATCTAGGTATTCAATGATGTTTAATACGTGGCGGACATTTTCTTTCTGGTGTCTGTTTGGTAGGAAGCCCACTTGGTCTTTATGTATATACTTCGTTAGGAGCTTCTTAAGTCTACTGGCCATAATATCAGCAAAGATCTTATAATCGTTGTTAAGCAAAGAAATTGGCCTGTAATTTTTTATATCTGTTTTTTCTTTATCTGTTTTGGGGATCAGAGTTATGTAAGCCTCCTTCCACGAGGCCGGGATCTTCCCCCCCTGAAAGATATTATTGATCACATCTTTTAGGACCGGGGCTATATGTTCTTCTAATGTTTTATAATATTTTGCGGACAGACCGTCCGGCCCGGGGGCTTTCCCGGTCTTCATTCTACTAATGGCCTCTTTGATCTCATTTACTGTGATCTCCTTATTCAGTTGTATTCTATCCTCTTCTGATATGTATTTCTTTTCGTTTTGTTCCAAATAATTCTTGATCTCTACACTGTTTTCCCCTCCTTTTTCATATTGCTTTTCAAAGAATTGGGTAAACCTATTTTCTATTTCCTCTGGATCTTCTATGATGTTATCCTCCAGTATTATTTTGTTTATCATGTTTTGTTTCTTTCTTTTTCTTAACTGCCAGGCGAGTAACTTCCCCATTTTATTTGCCGACTCAAAATACCTTTGCTTTGTAAATTTAATTTTCCACTCTGTCTCTTGATTTAATATTGCTGAGTATTGAGATTGTAACACCTTAGAGGCTCGGTTAGCAGCTTCATCTGTTGGGTTTTTAATTAGTTTTTTCTCATAATTTCTCAATTGAGAGAGGATCTCCTCTTTCTTACACTCCCTTACCTTTCTCCTATAATTATTTTGTTGTATTAAGAGACCCCTCAGGACCGCCTTACTGGCGTCCCAGACTACATCTATGGGGGTTTCTTTGTTCAAGTTTAAATTTAAGTATTCTTTTAGGGTGCCTTTAATTCTCTCCCTCACCTCTTCATTGTCAAATAAATTCTCGCACATCCTCCATCTGTATTGTCCCTTCACTTCACTTTTTATTTCCATATCTAGAGCACAATGATCTGATAATGTCCTAGGGTGAATCTCACAATTCTTAACTCTCATGGAGAGTGCTCTTGTCACCCAGATCTGATCTATTCTACCCCAGCTCTGATGGGGTTCGGAATAATGAGTAAACTGTTTAGAGGTGGGGTTTTGGTGTCTCCAAATATCAATTAGGTCTAAGTTTTCTTCCATGTCCCTAAATGATTTCGACAGTTTACCCCTGTTCAGTTTTCCCTTCTCTGTACTCCTATCCAAATCCGGCGCTGGGACGCCATTCATATCCCCAAGCAAGATTAATTTTCGGTTATCCAGTTCTAATAACATGCTTTCAAGTTTCTCAAAAAACTCCCCTCTGTTTGTGTTCGGAGCGTATATCGTTACGACATTAATTTTTTCTCCCCGGAAATTTAGTTGAATTCCTAAAATTCTTCCTTCCTCATCCTTGCAAATCAGAGTCGGTTCCCATTTTTCTTTAGCGTATATTACTACTCCTCTTTTTTTCCCAACATCGGAGTTAATAAAATCTACCCCTAGTTTTTTATTCGCCAAGATATGTTTGTGTTTTTTAGCAATATGAGTTTCCTGAAAGCAGATTACATCATATCTCTTATTTTTTAAGACTTTCTCAATTTTATTCCTTTTAATTTTCTCATTCAACCCATTTACATTCCAGGATAAAAATTTCAATGAGTGTGTAATGCTTTACCTTTTATCTACTTCTAGACCTTTAACCGTATTCAACAACTATAGTCTCTCTCCCCTGTTTCCTGAGAGTTCCCCCTCTTCTACAATCTCCGCTCCCACTGCGGTCTCCTCATCCTCTTCATCTGACTCCACCACCTCCCCCTCTGCGCTCCTCTCCTCCTCGTGTATGTTTCTTATCTCTCCATCCTCTTTTTCCAACCTGTTCCTTAGTCTGTTTTCTATCTTTCCCAGATCTTTTTCGTATCTTCTCAAAAACTTATCCGCCTCCTGTGTATCCAGCAATCTAAATTTTTTCTCTTTATAGAAGAAGCTGATCCCCTCCGGGAACTCCCAGCGAAATGGGATCTCATTTCTCTTCAGAGCTGCTACCACCTGTTTATATCCTTCTCTTTTACGAAGTAACCTAACCGGTATTTCTTTATAAATGATAATAGGCCTTCCATCAATTCTAAGTCTGTTATTATAGCTCTTTCTCAAAATTAAATTTTTCATTTCCGGAGAGTTAAAAATCACCAAGCAATCCCCCAAGAACTTACTCGCTTTCAAATGATTAGGCCTACTCATTCTGTATACATTATCCACAGTAGCTGCCACCTCTTCTTCCTTTAAATTTAACCAATTGGAGAGTTCTTTTATCATTTTCCCTCTAATATCTTCGTTTCTCCCCTCTGCTACTCCCCTGAATTTAAGATGGAGCTGTTTTGACCGCATATCCGCCATGGCTAGATTATCCCAAATCCTGTCTTGAGAGAAATGCTCAGGGGCATTTTCAACAGTTCTCCATGACTATTTATTTATGACCCCTCTTCTGCTCATAAAGCATCCAGACTGGCCTACAACACAGATGAAATAACAGCACAGTTAAAAACAGGATCACTGTAAAACCATAAAAAAACACCCAACAACAAATATTGCAGAGTTGGGTGCTGACAGTGGCAGCAGATGCCGAGACTGAGCTTTAGCACATTAGTTTTACCTCATTTCAAAAGCAAGGGTTAAGAGCTTTTAAAAGTTTTTAAAAATCACATTGGTCCCCTTGAGGGGGAGAGTAAGTAAATGAGTAAGGGCCTTGAGGCTGGGGTATTGTACCCCCCCCCCAAAGAAAGGTGATAACCCTAAAGGGAGAAATGAGAAGTCCTCTTGGTGCAACAGATAAAACTGTGCACAAATAAGTGATTTTTATTATCGACAACACATTCATAACAGTGATAATAACACGAATGAAAACGAAGCATTACAGTTATAAATCTTTTTTCTTCATGCAACGACTCTTTAAAAAAGGTTTTTATTTATACTTTTCAAGTTGATACATTTCATTAGTTTTACAATCAATTTAACATTTCAAAGTCTGACTTCCTTCACCCTCTTTCTGTGGTTTCTTAAATTTATTTTTTAATATCGACTGCATATTCAAATTCATTTAATTTGCTCGTTTAACTTAATTAATTTGCTCATTTGATTTAATTAAGCAATCAAGATAACAAACTTTTCATATAAAAGAATGGAAATGGTTCACTGAATAACCCGCAGAGTTTACATTTAAAGCGGAAAATTAAATAACTAAACATACCAACGTACTCTTAACGCGATATAATAGCATTAATTAAATGCGGTTCTAATCGAGAGTGACCAAAGAAACACCCGCGTTAACAAAACCGATATACAGTATATTGCTGCTACTGTTGCAACTTGCAATATTATATCAGTCATAATATCACTCTCTCGTATTAACACTGAATCCTCCTCATAATCATAATTATTTATAAATAATCATAATTATTTATTTCCTCGAGCGGGCCTCCTCCCCCCCCCGCCCACTCCGCCTCCCGCCTTTTCTTTTCCTCCGCTAACTCCTCGTCCCCAGCGGCCGCTTCGGACCTCGCCGCGGCGCATTGTGGGTAGCGGGGGGACAAGATGGCGGCGGGTGCCGCTGCCCTCAACTGGAGGCGGGTTTCTTCCTTCACGGGGCCGGTGCCCCGATCCCGGCACGGGCACCGCGCCGTGGCCATTCGAGAGCTGGTCATCATCTTCGGCGGAGGCAACGAAGGCATCGCCGACGAGCTGCACGTGTACAACACCGGTACGGGGTGTGCGGGAAGCGGGGGGAGTGAGAGAGAGAGAGAATGAGGGAAAAGCAGGCGGGCGGGCGGGCGAGTGGTTGTTTCAGGTATCCGGACTTGCGAGGCACCTGGCGCCGCTTTCGTGAGGGCGGCCGTCGCCCCGAAGAGGGCTCGTGTGGGGTGTGTCTTGTCTGAGAGTATTTGCCTCAGAGGAGAGCGCGGCGGCATCTTAGCGGCGGGGCAGAGAGAACCTCTCGCCCCAACAAGCCTCTCGTGCCGCCCCGAAAGCTTAAGCCGCCACCACGACGACGGCAAGGGCAACGACATCTTCCTGGCCCAGGTGCTGCCGGTGCCTGCCGTGTAGCGCCCCTCACCCCCCGTGGCATTTGCAGCTCCGCCGCGCTCAAGGGCATCCCCGTGGATGGTCCCCAGAAGGAAAAGGAGCAAGGCTGAGGCGGCTTGATCCGGGGCAACCCTGGCTGTTCTCCTGTTTTGTTCCGTCTCTTGCATGTTCAGTTTGAGAGGCCGTTGGGGGAGCGCTGGTCGGCCGTTGGGAGGGCGGGGTAGAAATCAAAATAAATGTGAGGCATCCTTTGTTCGCCCTCTTGGATGCTGCAGGAGCTGAGCTTTTCAGCTTTGGGAAAGTGTCGCCGGGGCTGGATGAAGAGAGAGGAAGATGGATGAAGAGAGAGGCTGGGTGTATGTTTCTATGACTTTACCTGACTTGCGTGTGTTGTGTTAGGTGGAAGGACATTTGTTAATAAGGGAGTTGCTGACAAAGAGAAGCGAGGGCGTGCTTCTTTTTAACTTTTCCTCCTGTTCCAGCTTTGCCTTTTTAATATACCGTCCTTCCACCAGGGATGGAGTTATTCCTGTCCTATAGCTTAGTGTGCTGTCGGGCAGTGCTGATCAGATGTCAGATCATCATAGTGGGAAGGTTTATGGTGGTTGAAGCTTTACCTGGCTTGCTCTGGTCCATGGGGTCACGAAGAGTCAGACACGACTAAACAACAACAACAACAACAACATAATAGTACTGTATTGAAAATAACAACAATGACCTGTGTTTGGGTCTACCAAAGGTGTGTGAGAGAAAGGGTTTTTATAAGGCTGCAGATGAGAAAGGATAGGTGAGGTAGGTGCAAAGAGAATAATATATGGCTGAACACAGTGTTGAGAAGTGGAATAATGTAAAAAAGCATGATGGAGCCCTGCTAAATGTTTCCTAATCAATTAGCATTCATTGCTAAGCTTGCTTTCAAAAGTGTGGGAGTTCTGCAAAACACTCCACGTTCATCGCCAAGGGCTGTGTAATATTTCTGTAGGCAAGTTGCCTTTTCAACAAAAACTGACCAGGTTTGTGGGGGGAGGGGACAAATAAAAATATTATATAAATGTACAGCAAGGCATTATAAAACAACGTGGATGTGGCAAAGTGTTGTATCTGAAAGGGGTATGTGCATTAGGAGCTTGTTATGTGGAGTCTGATGTGAAGATGAAGTTTGTGTACCCTGTGGAGATGAAATAATAATAAAAAAATCCTTCCTGTATCACCTTAAAGACCAACTAAGTTAGTTCTTGGTATAAGCTTTCGTGTGCATGCACACTTCTTCAGATACACTGAAACAGAAGTTGCCAGATCCTTCTATATAGTGAGAAGGTGGGGAAGGGTATTACTCAGAAGGGTGGTGGGAATTGGAGATTGGCAGATAGCTGGGATGAGCCTGTTGACGACTCTGTCAACAGGCTCATCTCAGCTATCTGCCAATCTCCAATTCCCACCACCCTTCTGAGTAATACCCCTCCCCACCTTCTCACTATATAGAAGGATCTGGCAACTTCTGTTTCAGTGTATCTGAAGAAGTGTGCATGCACACGAAAGCTTATACCAAGAACTACCGTATTTTTCGCTCTATAACACGCAGATTTTTTCTCCTAAAAAGGAAGGGGAAATGTCTGTGCGTGTTATGGAGCGAATGTGTGGTCCCTGGAGCCGAAAAATAAGGCAAAAATCAAACCGCGCTTCAGGGAGAAGGGAGCTCCGTGATACAGGAAGTGGCTGCTTTCCTGCATTCTGCCTCAGGGTCTTACTGCCCGCCCTCTCTGTTTCCTTGCTGTGTTTGCTCAAACGGAACAAAGAGCAGGGGAAGCCCCTCCCCTCCAGGCAAGTAGAGAGGGAAAGCAGAGCGTCCGAACAAAGAGCAGGGAAAGCCCCTCCCCTCCAGGCAAGTAGAGAGGGAAAGCAGAGCGTCCGAACAAAGAGCAGGGAAAGCCCCTCCCCTCCAGGCAAGTAGAGAGGGAAAGCAGAGCGTCCGAACAAAGAGCAGGGGAAGCCCCTCCCCTCCAGGCAAGTAGAGAGGGAAAGCAGAGCGTCCGTCCTTCTATCCTCTCCCTGCTCCGGAGGAACAATGTTTGTGAAGGGAAGAGAGACTACAGGTTCGGCTAAAAATTCTGATTTGACTTCCTGCTTTTTGTTTTTGGAGACACACAGCATTCAAATATGCTTTCTTCCATTTAAAGAGGGAGAGAGAGAGAGAGAGCACACGCTGGCTGGCTTGTGTGGGTGGGTGGGGGGAAACTTTTGCCTTCCTTTCCTCACGTTATAGCCCTCTCCTGCATTCTTAGCCTTCTGTGTTTTTCCTTCCCTCCCCACTTAAAATGTGGTTACAAAGCATGGATCCACATGGATCCTCAGGATCTTTGCATTGGGTCACCCCAAATTCACCATCAGAGCACACAGCATGTCCATGGCTACAGCCTGCCCCCCCCAAAAAAAATCACGCACCCACTGTTGCCTGGGGCTGCAATGGTGCAAAAACGTGGTTACAAAGCATGGATCCACATGGATCCTCAGGATCTTTGCATTGGGTCAGCCAAAATTCCCCATCAGAGCACATAGCATGTCCATGACTACAGCCTGTCCCCCCAAAAAAAAATCACGCACCCACTGTTGCCTGGGGCTGCAATGGTGCAAAAACGTGGTTAAAAAGTATGGGTCCACATGGATCCTCAGGATCTTTGCATTGGGTCAGCCAAAATTCACCATCAGAGCACATAGCATGTCCATGACTACAGCCTGTCCCCCCCCCAAAAAAATCACGCACCCACTGTTGCCTGGGGCTGCAATGGTGCAAAAACGTGGTTACAAAGCATGGATCCACAGGGATTCTCAGGATTTTTGCATTGGGTCACCCCAAATTCACCATCAGATCACATGTCTGTGGCCACAGCATGAAGCACAAAAATGATACGTCCACTGTTTCATTCAGAATATTTTTTCCCTTGTTTTCCTCCTCTAAAAACGATGTGCGTGTTATGGTCAGGTGCGTGTTATAGAGCGAAAAATACGGTAACTTAGTTGGTCTTTAAGGTGCTACAGGAATTTTGACTATGGCAGACCAACACGGCTACCTATCTGTCCCTGTGGAGATGGTGTGCATATATAGTAAGGTGTGGAAAGTTATGCTGTGGTGGTGTTTTTCAAACTGAGGAATGGGGTACCAAGCTTTCTGGATGTCTCCTTAGGCCAGTGAACAGGTGGAGGGTAAAGCTACACAAAGTGTGGGTTGTGATGGTCCAGCTGTCTGTTTGGGGTATGTATTGGCTGGATATGAAGTGGATGCTTGTGCTGAGAGAGCAGAAAGGGGATTTTGCTAGAGTTGAGTATATTAAAAGGCGAAAGGTTTGGAGTTGTCTGTCTATGAAAAAAGTTTGTGCTTAGGCACAAGTGAGGATACAGGACTTGAGTTAAGTTTTTTGTTGTTTTTTTTTGTATTCATATTTGGCCCGAGATAATGTGATGTTTAAAATCTGCTGTGAGCTAACATCTGCAAATGAGCAGTGGCATCTTTTTTCCCTTATGGTGAAGATAATTGGCCTGTATATGAAAAGTATGATTATTTAGGAAAAGGAAAGTGGAATCAGATGAGGCAGGAACAGGATGTTTTACAGCTTATTTATTTAATGTATCTGACTGTTTCCCCCTTCTCCTGATACTCAAAATAGTGTTCAAAGCAGAAATACCTTACAAGGAGGAGATAATATGAGGATAATGAGGTGCTGTTAAGATTTCTCCTAACCCTCTTTATCTGACTACAAACCTTTTTGTGATTTGTTTATCAGCCTGTATGTGTTTGGCTCAAGATAGCTGACTTAGGTGAGAAAATACATCTTACTGATTGGTGCTCTTACTTGAAGTCTTCTAGATCTTCCGCTTTCTGAATAATCTTTTTTTCCTTAGGTGGAAAGTAGAGAATATTCAGTTATGCTATCCTTGTCTAGAGAGTTAAACTTTTATTTGAAAATATAGACTCTAAAACACCCAGTTAAAGTGTTAAGTAATGTAGCATCAGTTCCCTTTGTTAAACAGTGAAGTTTCTTCATTGTGATATTTAATATTTAAATCTACCTTTTGGTTTCTTGTTCAGAATAAAAATACTGTACCAAGCTTCAGACCTCAGGCTATCTACTCTGTTTACAAAAATGTTATTTTCTGTGTGTTTTGATCTAGCTACAAACCAATGGTTTCTTCCTGCTGTTAGAGGAGATATCCCACCAGGCTGTGCAGCCCACGGTTTTGTCTGTGATGGTACCAGAATACTAGTATTTGGAGGAATGGTTGAATATGGAAGATATAGTAATGACCTATATGAATTACAGGTATGGTGTTGCCTAAAATCACTTCTCTAGTTGAGAAGAAACAAATGAAACCAGATACATTTAACTAATACCAAGGTGGAATTTGCACACATATAAAAACAGTTCTGAAAATGCTTTTTAGAAAAAGGCTCACCATCGCCATCTAGTGTCACGTTGTATATTGCACTTAAAACACACTTAAAATGTTTTATTTGCAGCTGTATAGCTGAGTCCCAAGAGAATCATAGGGTAATTTATAGCGTAATCCTATAAATGTTTGCTCAGTTCCATTGAGCTCAATGGGACTTACTTCTATTGAAGTATAGGATTGCACTGCACATATCTTATGTTTTTAGCAGGTACCTGTTTTGCCTATGCTAAAAATGGACACAGAGTGCTTAAGAATATGTTCTTGACAACTGGTACACACTATATCAGTGTTTCCCAACCGGTGTTCCGCGGCACACTAGTGTGCCGTGAGAAGTTGGCTGGTGTGCCGTGGGAGGGAGGCGGGCGAGTCGGGCGGTGAGAGGCGGCGGCGGCGAGGATCCGCGTCGAGCCGGGGGCGGCTCCGCAGTGGTGGTGCCGAGGTTTCTCTCTCCATTCTCCCCTCACACACACACACAGGAAATAACACAGGATCAGCTGACAGGACCCAGCCAATGGGGTGGCGGCGGGGCAGCGCGTGCAAAAGGGAGGAGCGCGAGACAGCGGACGAGGAGGAGGTCGGCATGTCTGGGCAGCAGCAGCAGCAACAACAGCAGCAGCAACTCCCGGCGACGGCTCCTCAAGCCCCGGGCAACCCTACTCCCTCACCGGCCTCGGCCGCCCTCCTGCTCCACCCGCCGCCGCCGCCACCGGCCACCTCGGCCCCGCCGCCGCCCCCTCCTCCGCCCGCTATCGCCGCCACCACCACAACAGCCGCCTCAGCTGCCGCCGTCCCTCAGTCCCTCGCTTTGCTGCCTCCTCCCCCCCACCCCAAAGCTTGGAGGTTCCCCGGCAAGGGGGAGGGAAAAAAATTGAAAACTTTCACTTTCGTGCGTGACGCTGCGCGCTGACGTCACGGGGCTGTAATGGTGGTGTGCCGCGAGATTTTTTTCCTCAAACAAGTGTGCCTTTGCCCAAAAAAGGTTGGGAAACACTGCACTATATAATGCTCCCAATAGCAAGTCTTGATCTGGCACTTCATGTGAAGCATGAAGGTTTATCCTGCACCCATTTACCTTGGAGTAAGTCTCATTCAACTCAATAGGACTTACCTCTAAGTAGAAATGATTACACTGTTAATTATTTAAAACATTTTTATAGCAATAAATAATCATAACAAAAACAAAACAATGAAACAGTAAGTGATTTTCATGGATTTTAACCCCCAGCCTATGTCTGGTAAACAAAAATTATGTTTGTCTTGTCCTGAAGACATTGTAAAGTTGGTGTTAGGCAAGCACCTCTAGGGAAGATCCATAAGCTGGACACCACCACTGAAAAAGCCCCTGTTCACAATTCTACTGACGATAAAATAAGCAAAGTCTTCGATCACTGGAAAAGGGAGCAGGCCTCTCCATTTTCTTATGTAGATCAGGAGAAATTGATAAAATGCATTAACTGCAGGTTATTCTGTCATGAATTTGTATACATATTTTACTTTGTTAATGTGTGAACTAGAATATCAAAATATGATGATTCCTCTGTTAAAGATAAGATAACCTGGTAAGAAAGTTTTAAGTAGGAAATGATTTTTGTCTCCATGTCTCTTTAACTGAAGAATTCTGCACAACCTCATCCGCTTGAGAGCCTCGTCAGGAGACTCCAGGTGGAGGGGGATTGAGACAGTCCCTTTCCGCAAGCATTTTTTTCACCTCTAAGCCACTAAGTGTGACTTATGAGCAGATGTAGGTTAACTTTAGTCTTTTGCGAAAGGCTTTCCAAGACTTCAGCTTACAGACTCCTTGCCTCAGTCTATTTACAAATAGGGAAGGCGGACTTCCTGTTTTGAACCTCCCCGTTTCGATGCCCAATTAAACGTTTAAAATCCAATTCTCCCGTATCAGCTCTACTCACAGGTAATTACTTTGGAGTCAAATTGTCCACAGGAAAAAGTCAGTGCTCTCCGGCAACAGCTATGCGGCTTCGCTCTGTGGAAGAAGCAGACGATTCGAAGCACCGTGCCACTCACCCTACGTCGCTCCGGGTCCCCGAAATCGGGTTCCCCTGCGAGTAGGGGAGGCGCAAAAGGTGCCCACCGAATCCCATGTTCACAGGCTTCTCCCGCCTGTGATTTTTATGGGTCTCCGCCTTCACCGCGGCGGTACAGACCCTAATTCCCACGGGGCAAGTTCCTCCCGATCAGAGGAACTCTGCCATTGCCGGAGGCACCAACCCGGAAGTCTCGTTAACATGCTCCTGTTCTGTTTTCAAGGCAAGTCGATGGCTGTGGAAAAAAATGAGACCTCAGCACCCATCAACAGGCTTGCCACCTTGCCCTCGCCTTGGCCACAGCTTTTCCCTGTACGGCAACAGGTGTTACCTATTTGGTGGGTTGGCAAATGAAAGTGAAGACACGAACAATAACATTCCCAGGTATGCTGATGAAACTGGAACAGAATGTTTGGAATTCTTTGTTTGGAACTAATATTTGAACAGCTTAAAAGGAGGGAAACAGTTCTATGGCAATAGTGATTAGAATATAGCATACGTAAAGGATGTTAAAAGGGGAGTCTGTGCATTGAAGAGGAAGCTTAGCAACCAGTTATTGAAATTTGATCACCCTAACTTCTAGGACTTTGGATTATTAATGTACGTTTGCTATTCAAAGACAAAACAAAGAATGCTAGTTTGTCAGTTAGTATTAAGAACTTTTTATGTTGAAACTTTGTTACTAAAATGTGTTATAAAAAAGAATGGTGTGATAGTGACTTTGGAAGGTTGCATTAATCCAATAAAAGCTTTGATGCTATAGAAACTCTTCAAACTGTAATCAGTAAAATCTCAAGAAGTATTAGTTTCTCTTTAGTAGTTCTAAGTTTTAGCATCTTTGTATGTACTTCAGTTTGCAAGTTAGTTGGTTACAGGGTGGATAAAAATAAATGATTTTTTAAATTTAAATTGGATTTTTAAAATGAAATTCTTTTGGAGGAAAAATAATAGTCTTCTATTTAAGTTACATTATAGTCTAAAAGCTATTCATCAGGAAATAAGGATTTGTTTTAAGTTTTTCATGTGTGCCAAAACTCAGTCTAAGTCCCCCCCCAATGTTTAACCACATCAGTTAACAAACATGGATATATATGCTATAATGTTATTGTTTTAGTTAAATAAATTGTTTAAATGGTCATTACGGAAATGATTATTTTTCTCCTTCCAATAAAGTACAGCAGAAAAGTTGTCCAGATATAAATAGCTAACTTATTAAACCTCACCATAATTTCATAATTATCTGTCTATGTATTTATAATAGTATAATCAAATCAGTAATTTTTGATATAACTGTAAAAACTACTGAAAATTTATTATTCCAAAAATGAAACCTTCATATGGTTGTAAATATTAAGATTATACCAGTAAAAATGAGTCTTTCTGTAAAAAAATGATTTAAATCTAGCCTTACTGACTAGTGATTTAAATCAATTTGATTTAAATCAAATCCACCCTGGTTGGTTAGACTTATTTAAGGCAACTTAAATAAGAATAATACTTCAGGTAGAGAGGTAGAGAGTGTTGTATCACATTCTGTGTCGGCCCACTAAAATCAGTGGTCTTACATTAGTGATGACTAGCAATGCCATTGCTTTTAGTGGATCTATACAGAGTTGGACGCAACCCACAGACTAGCTTTGGCAAGTCTACAGGGAAAGAGAATTCCAAAGTAATGTGATACCTCTTTCGTTCTTTCTCAAATTTAGCCAGCTCTGCAAAAACACATGCAGTTTTGTTAGTGGGCAGTGTTGTAAAACCGTATTGATAGGCTACAGTTTCCTTGCAGTAGTTCCATAAAGAGGTCAGTGACCCTTTTGTTTGTTTCTTTCTAATGTATCTAGATATTTAAATGATTTCTATGAACTGGAGCTACAGCATGGTTCAGGCGTCATGGGCTGGAGCATTCCAGTGACCAAAGGAGTGCTGCCTTCACCCCGAGAATCCCACACAGCTGTTATATACTGTAGAAAAGACTCGGGAAACCCAAAGATGTTTATTTTTGGAGGGATGTCTGGCTGTCGACTTAATGACCTTTGGGAGCTTGACATAGGTGAGTACAGTGAAGTTACAAGTGTGAAGTTTTGTTGTATTTTTACATGCTGAAAACTGATTTGTTGCGAAGGGTTTGCAACTTTAATTGCAGTGTTGGGAGGCAGCTGTGGAACTGTGACTGCCTTGACTTTGCCTTAGGGCTGTTTCACACAGTACACAGCAACACATCCAAGTTTGCTATAATGTATATTCTGAACAAGGAGCTGTAGCTAGTCCTGGGTCTTTGTCGAGTGCATATGTGTGATACCATTTCCCCCCCCCCCCAAAATAGCAATTGACTGCATTGAAACTGAATATTTTAGGCAAGAACTTATAAAAGGTGTGAAAAAACACCCTTTTAAGCTCAATTTGTAGTATGTTCTGACACATTGCAGCAACGGAAGCTGCATTTGTTTGTCAAGAATGTGATAAAATATTCAGTGCTTATCTGGTAAAGGAGAGTCCATGCAGTGCATTTTAAAATCCTTGTTCACGAACCTGTATAATTAAAAACAAAATAGTTTCAATTGACGTTTTGATGGAGGTTGTAAATCTTTGTCCTAAAACTATTGCTGCCCTTGCAAAAACGGTACTTGGAACAAGGTTCATTACTCCAGAATTGTAGGCAGAATCTGGATGGCACAGACCTATCACCCCAAGTGCGGTCCTCATATCTTGGAAAGATTTATATGAGCAGGAGATCTATAAAAGTCAATAGAGACTGTTCCTGTAGATCCTTTTTGAGAGGTGATGAGGCAGTGCAAAATTAACAATATTTTGTTGGTTTTGCTGTCACTCTCCATAAAAATTACTTGGGAGCAAGTGAGCACCAGTCCTGGAAAATCTGTGGGATATTACAGATTTCTGTAACACCTGAAATTGAGAGGATATTTCATAATTTAAAATGTAATATTATCAAGTAGCTACAAATACTTTACTTGTTATATCTACAATTAACATATTTTATATATAACCCCTAGTACCTGCATTCATATATTCCAAAAGGCTTCTTTTATCTTTCTCAAAACTGTTTATGCTTAGCTCTTATACAGTGTTTCCTGAAATCTAAAAGATGCACGATAGTTTGTTGGGGTATAGTTCATAAATATTCAAGGAAGTAAACCCTGCTGTAATCTTTTTGGTAATAACTGCTAATAACATTTTTGTTTAGACAAGCCTACTTAGACATAAAGAATGTTGATGTGTGTTTTTATCTGTTGTTACTTTATTCTGTTTTTTTAAAAAATATTTTAAATAGTTGCTTTTAAATGTTTTTACTGATAATTTTATTGTTTGAGTCTCTTTGTAAAGTGCTTTGAGGTGTATACATTTTATGAAATAAATAAACAAAAAATATTCTTTTTCTCTGTCCCCCCTCCGTTTTTCTTAATAGAAACAATGACTTGGTCGAAACCAGAAATTAAAGGGACAGTGCCACTTCCCCGTAGTCTCCATACAGCCAATGTAATAGGAAACAAGTATGTCTGTTGTTAAAAGCTCACCTATAGAAAGGTACACCTAGTAGGAGACTGTTACCGTAGTGTTTGTATTTAGGGATCCTGCCTTTGTCCTTCTCTGTGAAGTGCTTTTTGAAACCCTCTGCTACAGGCTGAAAGACTTAACTGTGGGAATTGAAACATATTGCTTGCATTTTGCGGAATGCCTGGAAACTTTTCACTGTTTTATTTGGGAATATTTAACGCTCTGCATTAAATTACCTGAAGTTAACATCTTTTTGTGGGGGGATGGGAAAAGGCAACCCCTTCTATTAATAGTGAGAGCTGCAGTATTGTAGCTTAACAGAGAAGACTTGCCTTGAATTGAGCATAGTATAAGTGACTGCATTAAAAAAGAATTCTGTGATGAATCACAATGTCACTAGAAAAAAATATCTTAAAACATCAACGCTAATAAATGACATATCTGGAAGCTGCTCTTTATTAGCTGAAATAAAAGTTTGAGATGTGTAGAAATTAAGGCCTGTTGTAGATAAGAACTTGATATGTTTGGTTGTTTCAGGGGCTATTAATGCAATTTTAACACTGCCACAGCCGTATTTAGATATTTGATCCAATGCAGCATGGGAGATTGGGGTTGTGCCGGCTGATCCACCTTCCTCCACTGTACCCATCTGACTCCATTCCCCAAATATTCACACATTGGATGTCCCATTTTTATAGCTTCTTAGGAATGTAGGCCCACCCTATCATGTGTAGGCCTCGAACCACTTGAACCATATGATCTGCTACTTATGTATGCATGACGTTCAAAATGTAAACATCAGAGCAGTCCAGTAACAGAAAGGGCAGGATTCTGACTTTCCTACCACATCACTTACTATATGTTGGATTTTATATTTTCCTAGGGCTTCTGTTTAGAGCAAGACAGGGACATATGTCTCTAAACCAAAGTTCAAAAACCTGGTCTCCCAGATGTTGGACAGGACTCCAACTCCTATGCTGCCTCCTGTGATAGCCATGCTGGCTGAGGTTGATGGGAGTTGGAGCTTAGCAAGATCTGGAAGGCCATAGGTTTTCTACTACTGCGAATAAATCTTACTAGCTTAATGAAAATCTAGCATAAGTAAACTGTGAGACGCTTATGCTTATGTCTCCTTTGATGGACAGAATTGAGCATCTTCATAACACACACACACACACACACACACACACACACACTCATTTGTATGTTTCTTTGCAAGGGATTGATTAGTTCTACATCCCACTCATTTCAGTACTGCTACAGTTTCTCTCATGCCATTCACAAAGCCCCTGCATTTTGTCATGTTATATGAGCTCCTGTTTCTCTGTCCCAGCTTCTGCCAACCTAGCAGTTCAAAAGCACACCAGTGCAAGTAGATACCGCTGTGGCAGGAAGGTAAAAGGCATTTCCATGCTCTCTGGAACTCACCATGGTGCTCTGTTGCACCAGAAGCAATTTAATCATGCTGGCCACATGACCTGGAAAGCTGTCTGTGGACAAATGCCAGCTACCTCGGCCTGAAAAGTGAGATGAATGCTGCACCTCATAGTCACCTTTTACTGGATTTAACAGTCCAGGAGGGGTCCTTTTACTTTACTTACTGATCCTATACCCCCCCACTCCATTTTGCAACAGATAACCCAACAGATTGGTTAAAGGTACTTAATGGTTTTGATATGTGGGACTGTATTTGGTGTAACATTCCAGTGCTTGATAATAGATAGCTACAAACAGCTCTTTACTTGTGGTTGCTTCTTGCGATGTAAACATGTGGGAAGACAGTGTATGTAACGTCCAGCTATCTGCTGAGAGAAATGTTACCATACCTTTTCATTGCAGTACATTATTTCCATTTGTTAAACAGGATTAGCTTTCCATGTGGTTGCCAGCTATAAATTTTCAGTTTCCAAAACTCATTAAATGTACCCCAAAATGGTCAACCATGTGATAAATGATTGTCTGTAGCTACATGCTGTTCCTGAGACAGTTTTCAGATTGTGTTTTGTAAGAACACAGATAATTTGGATAGTTAACAACTACTATTTTAATTTTGAAAACTAATTATAGGGATCCTATGTTAACTATAGCTTTTTAATTAAGTGTGGCATGGGGGAAGGAGGTGGCAGGGGAGTCAAGTTCTAATTAGTAAATGCAAAGGAAACACAGCTTTTTTAAAAAAAGAGTTGTCAGAGAAATTAATATAGTGGTTGGAGGGAGTGTGCTTCTGAATACTGGTTCCTGGAAACTGCAAGAGGGCAGAATGCTCTTGTTTTTGGGTTCTGCCTCAGGGCTTCCCATAGCCACCTGGTTGGCCACTGTGAACACAGGATGCTGGCTCTTATTATGTTCTTAATATAGAGGGGGGAAAAGCTTTAGAAAATAAATTAGCTTGTCTCTTCCCACAACACCCTTATATTTGCAGAATGTACATTTTTGGTGGATGGGTTCCACAGAGCACAGATGATAATGCGTCTTCTCAAGATGAGTGGAAATGTACTGGCTCATTTTCTTACCTAAACTTAGGTTAGTATACCTTTGCGTTTGTTGTTAATTTACAGAGCAGTCCTCTATACCAAATATTCCAGGGGTGGGATACACTGCTGCTACATGGGCAGAGGGAGAGAGGAAAAGTGGTGGTCCTGGCCAGTTGAGTGCTGGCCGCTTATATGGCCCTTGAGGGGAAAAAAATTCCTAGCCTTCAATAGTCCTTGAAGAAATGCTGCCCTTGACTTCAAAAAAGATTTCCCTCTGCTACACATTTTGAGCCAAAATGGGAAGGGGGGAAATGCACAACCAAAACATACAAGTGTGGAGGAAAAATGGCAAGCCATTGCAGCATCTTTGTAAATTTCACCAGTGCTCTTTAATTGGGGTGTAACAACAACAAGGGAACATATTAGGAACACACTCAACATCAGTGGCAGTGAAATTCCTTGTGCCATGGTTGGTGTTTGTGCCATTGCCAGGAATGTGGCTGTTGATTGATGGATATAGGATATGGCTCATGTGTTCCTTTTCCACAACACCACCGTGTTTCAGCAGTTTCACGGATGTAGCTTTGCTAGTAGAACAGTTCCATTTGCCAGTGTATCTTGTGGCACCTTGCATAGTGGGGCTTCTGCCATATCCTCTGTCTCCTCTGGCAATCAAGTAAATGTTCAGGTTTCAACAGGAAGAAGCAAAATATTTGAAGCTGGAATCAGTTTTAGACCAATAATTGCACTTCAGTCTATTTCTTTATAATAAATAATAGCCTACTTGGTTTTGTTATACACGACCAGCCAGGAGCAGAACATTTCTTCAACATCCCAGTCTCTATCCAATGAAAGATACATTTGATACAAACAAAAATCAGCCAAATAGACTCTTTGATCTAAGGCTGACAAGCTAAGATTCAGAATTTACAGAAAATAAATTGACTAATTTCATATTCTTAAAAAAAAATGTTATGTGCAGAGATTTGTCTTTGAATTTTTATATCTGCTCATATCCGTTTTATAGATTGCTAATTTTACGTGATGTTGTGCATCAGTAAAATAATGTAAGATTTTTAAAAATCCTATCTTTGGACACTGATTTTGATTGTCTGTTTTATTTACTTAGATACCACAGAATGGATAGGTCTGATAGGAGATTGCCAGGAAGACAAAAATAACCTGTTGCCAGGCCCAAGGGCTGGCCACTGTGGTGTCATAGTTGGCACTCGTCTGTATATATGGAGTGGCAGAGATGGATACAGAAAAGCTTGGAACAATCAGGTTTGCTGCAAGGATCTTTGGTATCTAGATACTGGTGAGTACCCGCTTAATGCTTTTCAGTAACATTACAGATGGTTGTTATAGCTTGTTTGAGTGTTACATGCATTTGGTTTTTCAAAACTTTCAAAAACACTGTTATTGTGCAACTGAAATTTGTAAGGATCATCCTTATTCTGGAAGTCCACATTTAGGGTTGATTTAAACATAACATTATCAATTCTCCAACCCAGATTCTGTAAGGCTGGCTGTGACCAAAGGTTTCTTTTCTCACACAAGTAAGTTGTAGGCCACCTGGTGGCTGTGGACTGGAGTGCTTGATAGGTGGTTAATTGCTTATTACTTGGGTAAGGAACCTGTGCCATTTGTTCTGCAATTTTCATTTGTGCATATACTTCCCAAAGGGAGGACCCAGCCCTAAGAAAGAAATGTCTGTAGCCTGATAGACAAAACCATGATGTGGCTAAAATCCTAATATCCCTGGATTTCTTCAGTTTGTTCAGCCCTACCAGTTTTAATGAGACACATGCAATCTTAACAGTGTGTTTTATTGACAAAAAGACAGTTATGGTTGGGCTTACAGATAGAAACAGTTGCAGCATTATATTTCTTGGCTTTGCTTAATAACTTGTTGGAACATAGACTTTTTTGGTATCATAGATAAATATTTTGTTGAGAAATCATAGCCTGTTCTAAAACACTGCATCCTATTGGTAACTGGAGCTCACTATTCTCCTTTAAGAGAAACCACCAGCACCATCACAAGTACAGCTGATCAGAGCTACTACTAATTCATTCCAAGTTAAATGGGATGAAGTTCCTACTGTTGAAGGTTATCTTCTTCAATTAAATTTGGAGATGCCAACACCTGTTACAGCTGAAATACCTATTAACATGGCACCCGAAGCACCATCACCAAGTGTGCAAGGTAAGATAGTCCATCTTTAAAAATCATTTATAAATAATAGGTGCAATCTAGCTGCAAGGCTATTCTTTCAAAGGCATGAATTGTCTTAATTTTTGAAGCAATGTGAAAGTAAAGTCATTTCCTCCGCTATAGCCCCAAATGCACTTCATGGAGAGGATGGGGTAACAGATCACCATGTCACCCTTGCCTTACCTTGTGTCATTTCATGTCAGTAGAGCAGGAATCTGACTAATCCTGTTACTTCCATAGTGTCAGTCAGGTATGGGAGCAAGTAGAGAATGCTGATTCTTAATGTTCCTTATACTTTATAAATGTGAAGGAAGAGTCTGCACGGTGTTTCCTCCAAAGGAGGGGGGGAATCAAGGGTGGGGGAAAATAATACAATATCCTTTAGGCACTGACCTGACGACTCCTGACTTACATTATATGTTTCACTTTCGAATATGTTGTTATGAGAAATGGAGGTTTTGATTGTAGAGAAAATTCTTGTCTTTCTGACATTGATGAGGACTGAAAATGTGTGATAACCGAAATGGAATAACAGCCCTCAGAGCAGCTAAAAGCTTTATGTAAGATTCTGCTGTTGGTTATTCTTACATTTACATGAAAGATGGTTCTTTTCTCCAGCAAAGGCTAAAATTAATATCATCCTTCCTTCAGGAATCAAGCTGGATCTTCACAGCCAAACGTTCAGTAAAGTCCCAAACAACGTAAGTATTTACGTGTGAAGGCTACAAATAGGAATAATTACTCTTGCTTGCCTGGATGGACAGTGGATGTGTGTATAGAAGCTAGCCTACTGTTTGCCACTGGCATGTGGCATCCCCAAAGGTTACCCAGAAGGGAATGTGTCCCTTGAGCTGGAAAAGGTTCCCTGTCCCTTCTTGGGAGCCTGCTAGGCCGCATCATTTAACTTGTGCAGGGGCTGAAATGGAAGCAACATTGACTCAATGCACTGATTCATTACTACACAAATCAAAGAGCTGTCCTTCTAGTGTGGGGAGCAACAGAATGTTTGATAGAGCTTTCCCCGGACACTGCTGCTTCCAGCGGGTGAGACACAGACTAATTGAAGTGTGCAGCAGAGATGCATAAATTGAGAATTCTGCCAAAGTTGCTCTTTCTGTCCAAGGAAGACATTAGATTGTGTCTTAGATGCAGTAAGTGAGATACATGGTATTGAAGGGCTCCCTTGGAATTGAGGGCTATGCTGTGAGAGCCTAGTGAAATATAATTATTATTAAATAATTTCTGTTACTGTTCTTCCATGTGTAGGTGCAAATTTCAATTTCAGAAACTAAAGTAAAGGTCCCAGAACCTGAAAATGCAGAGAAAAACCATTCCGCTTCCAAAGAGTCCAGCACCTCTTTATGTTTGCCTGCTAGCACTTTAGGTAAGAAGAACCTATGGGGCAGCTTATATTTTATTATTTATTTATTTCATTTTTATGCCACCCAGTGATGGACCTCGGTGTCTCAGATTTCAGTGGCACCCTGTGCGACGCCAAAATCTGCCCTCCTGCCTCTTGCCTTCCATTGGATGTAATAGTGGTGGTACCTGCTGTGATGTCCCAGAAGCTCCACGCCTGGGGCCACTGTCTCAGTTGTGCTTCCTTAGAGCTGCTTCTGTACCACCTTTCAATATACATGGAAACATACTGTGTTGGCCCAAATATAAGCTGCACCTTTAAAATTGGAGGGGGGCAAAGATAACACAAAAAAGTACCTGAATATAAGCCGCTCCCTTCCTCGCTGCTCCTGGCTGCGTACTGGGCGGGAAGGGCGGGGAGGAACCGTGCCGCATTGCTGGTGGCCTTTCCCCTTCCCCGCTCTCTCCCTTCCTGGCCTTGGGGGAGAGGATGGGGGAATACAAGTGGGGGAGGCACCACTTCACTGCAGGAAATAAGCAGCTATCCTATCTTTAAAAGACATCTGAAGGCTGTTCCTGTTTAGGGAAGTTTTTAATATTTAATGCTTTTAACATTTGATTGGAAGCCGCCCAGAGTGGCTGGGGAAACTCAGCCAGATGGGGGCGGGGTATAAATAATAAATTTTTATTTATTTATTTATTCATTCATTCATTCATTCATTCACTCACTACGCTCCTGGTGCTGTTTGCCCCATGCTCCTGGCTGCATACCGTAAGGTCGTGAATATAAGCTGTGCTTTATCTTTTCACGGTCAAAATTCGGGGGGGAAATCCAGTTTATATTCAGGCCAATACTGTGAGATGCACTTGATGATCTAAGCAGGACAAGAACACATGCTCAGTTTAATAAATGAAGGTCAACTAAAGTTGAGTTGAGTGAAAATAGTCCTTATACAAGGGCAAATGCTCTTTTGGAGGATGCAGTTGGGTTTTCCATAGCTATGAGAAGTAAAATAGCCTGTCAGTTCAGGCAGTAAGAGACATTTCCACACACGGGAAGCAGGTTCAAAAACAAAAGTTTCTGTTTAAAGCTCTATACTTTTGCTAGATAATATGAGAAAATGTCAGTGATCTTGATAGGAACTGAGTTATTAAAATCTGGCTGAAATAAATGGCTTTGACATGGTATGAAGTAGAGCTTGCTTATCTTGTCTGTTCCTGAACAGCATCTTTTCTCCTGAGAACTGCTGCCAGAGCTATATTGCAAGTTCTTCTTGGTGTAATTTTAAAAACCAGCATTTTAAAAAAGGAGTGAGGCAGCCATTCACTCAGTAATATATATTAATTCCAAACCATCATACCTGATCCTTCCACTCTGCATAGTTATACACTCTCTATATAATTATATATACAGTGGTACCTCGGTTTAAGAACAGTCCTGTTTACGAACGATTCGGTTTACGAACTCTGCAAAACCAGAAGTAGTGTCCTGGCTTGAGAACTTTACCTCGGTCTAAGAAGAGAATCCAGACGGTGGAAGGGCACCGGCAGCGGGAGTCCTCATTAGGGAAAGCACGCCTCGGTTTAAGAACGGTTTCGGTTTAAGAATGGACTTCCGGAACAGATTAAATTTGTAAACCGAGGTACCACTGTAGTTGCTATTGATACCGGGTAGTTTTACTGTTTCCTAAATTGAAAGTCAGCATTAAGCTATGTGTGCATCACACAAAATAGGATTGAAGCTTTCTTTTTGAAATACATTTGAACAATAGCTGCTGAAAGCTTTATTTGCTGAAGTGTTTTTCCTGAATTAATAATAGTTCTTAATATCATTTTTTTCTAGTTAAAGAGATTGCTATTCCCCCAACAAGTGTTGCTTCTGTTAGTCCAAATGATTCAGCTATACAATTGCCTGTAAGTACATGAAATTTTAAAGTAAAGGATATTGCCAGTATCACACTGGTGTATTCCATTTGTTCACATAAGTTTTGTTACACCTAGACATCATGATTTTAAATATACAGCCCAACAGGATGCACACCACCATCCCTCCATGCCTGATTTAGGCCTCTGGAAGTGTCTTCTGCATAAACCCTACTGAAATGAAAAAGAGTTAAGCAACAGCAACAATTCTATTATTTACAAGGCAATTAAAACATAACATAAACAATAAAACCATATGAAAATCATTTTACAACCAATTCCAGCAATTACTGTAAGATATAGTCTTCAATAGGTGGTAGCATGTGCAGTCAAAAATAACAGCCAATATTGCAATGGAAAGGGGGAGCAGCTGGGTAAATTAGGAAGTTTTTCACTTGTGTTGCAAACATAGAAGGTACATGCTGTAGGAAGGCTGTTCCATATGGTAGGTGCTACCACTGTAAAGTCCCTCTTCTTTTAAAATATTGTGGTACCAGCAAGATTGTGGTACCAGCAAGTGCTGATCTCAGTGTGCAAGTAGCTCTACAAGGGAGATGGTGTTCCCTCGGGTAGCATGATCCCAAGTTGTTTAGGACTTAGAAACTAACAGTAGAACCTTAAACTTGGCTTGATAGTAAATGGGTTTGTTCAAGACAATGAATGGTGCTCCCTTGAACTGCAGTTTCTAAACCAGTCTTAAAGGGCAACCCCAGTTATAGTGTATTGCAGTAATCCATTCTCAAGGTTACCAGTACATGGATCACTGTAGCCGAGCTATCCCTGTCCACTAATGGGTGTAGTTGGCAAACTAGCTGAAGTTGGTTACAAGTGGTAAATATCAGCAAGGACATTCTCTTGTTTGTGAAGTAGCTTAACAAATGATGGCCTCCAATTTTGAAAAACATATGCAAGGAAATAGGATTTAAAAAAATGTTTATATTAGTCCAGCCAGCAGAACCCATGGAAGAGACCAAATGAGTATTTTTTTCTAGCCATCAAAATTGAAAGTCAGATGTGTTTTTAACTGAACACATGCTTTTATTCTAAAATCTCAAAAAAATATTTTGCATAACTCTTGGTCATTTCAGTGTCTTTCTAGAAACACTGCCCTCTGTGAGAATGCTGTCAGTAAAGCTGTAGCTGAACAAGGCAATTATGGAGTCAAGTCTTGCCCTGTAGGTCTGGAGAAATCCTGCTTTAGGCAACTCGTGTAGCAGAAGAACAACTTCTAGAGAGAAGGGGGCAGATGCAATTTCTTGTTGTGCAGACCATCCATACTCTAATGAAACTTGTTCTCCAAACCACAGAAAACTTCACCACCAAAGCAGAATGCAAGAAAAAAAGAACGAAGGTGGTATGATGTTGGCATTTTTCAAAGCAACAGTGCTCTAGTGAACCAGTTCTATTTGTTGCAGGAAGAAAAGGCCATAATTTCCAGCAAGGTAACTGTTAATTTCTTTACCTACGTATTCTAACATATTCTAACATGACTTTCTCCCCTGTTTGAACATTTTTATTATTTTTCTTAGTGTCTAGTATTCATTCATTTTGTTGGGAATTCCATGCCACCTTTTGTTGCAGATATGTGGATTGTTACATGTCACATGTCTGTTTACATTCCAGCACAGATTGCTGGCATGATTTATGTATAATAAATGTGTAGTTTAGTATTGTATCCACACCTCAAGCCTCATCTGTTGCGTAGTTTACACCTGCTGCTAATGTGTGCTCAAGTATGCACTGCAGCTTGAGTCACAGACGCATGTCGGAGCAGAGGTCGATGGATCTCCGGAGCAGCAAGGCTGAGAGGGGAGACGCTCCAGCTGGGGCCAAGCCAGCTGGCTTTTCACCCCCCGGCTCCAACACATTTATGTCTTTGTTTAATCTGCTTTTTGAGAACCATGCTCTACAAAGCAGCATGTAAGATACGTAAAATAAAAACGCAAACCTCAATATAATATAGAGTAAAATGTTGATTTCATAGGAATTTCAAAATCTGTTTCAATAGGCAGACTGAATATCCATTGGGTATCTAGTTGGATCACTTTAGAGTCCCACACTCAATAAACTATCAGCCTAGATTTTGTATAGTTCAGTGTTTTTTTTATTTCATATCTATTGCCCTGTGGCTTTTGCATTATTGCTGTTTTATTCTCGCAATTGTTACCTGTTTTCAAGTCCCATCCTCCTGCCCCCTAAGTTACTTTAAGATCCCCAAAACCTAGGATCTCCTAGAAAGATTTTTCTGCAAGCACAGCCAAAGTTAAGCCCATTAGAATCCCACTTACCACAATGGGAAAGGTTTAAATATATGTCAGTTGCTTCATTATTATTACTATTTTTAATATATTTTTTATTAAAGATTTCTTGGTTTACAAAAGTCTGTGCAATGTCTCTTTTTTCAAGTTACATTTTCTACAGGCCAGTTTCATTTGTTGACACATTAGTGTTACATTAGGAAGAAACGGGGGAAAGATGTGGAGGGGGCCATGGTGGGTGGCGGTGGGGTCAGTTGCTTCATTGACATCAGTGGGCTTTGAACGCATTCAGGTTTGCCTGAACTGTGCTCCTTACACCTTTAATATTGCTAATGACTTCTTGTACAAGGAAGCTGAACCTAGCAGGCATTCAGGATTCACCATCTGCAAAGGAATAGCATGCTAGTTTCTTTAGATTATTTTAAGAAATATGGATCAAATTAATGTTTAATTTATATGTCTTTGTATGCTTTTTTTTAAAACTTAGGTAGATAATGCAGATATTCCAAACAACAGTTTACTTAAGAAACAGGATCTTGCTCCTGGCACTTTATACAGGTTCAGGGTTGCGGCAATTAACGGCTGTGGCGTAGGGCCATTCAGTAAAGTCAGCGAATTTAAGACCTGTATCCCAGGATTTCCTGGAGCACCTTCCATTGTCAAAATTAGCAAGGTAAGAAATGATAGTCATGCGGATTTGTGTGTTTGTTCCATGCAAAGCTAAAGAGGCCACTCTTAGACCTCACAATTCTTGGTAAAAGTCAGTGATGGCAATATAAGGTACACTGAGCAAAGTAAGCAGACTTGAAATTGAAATAAGCAAAAGTCAGGGGAGGAAATCAGAATGCATAAAATCTTAATCCAGTTTAGCATTGTGGCTGTCAGCATGAGCTGTGAGCAAGGAGTCTTCATTTCAATTTCAGGTCAGGCATATTAACTCGTTGGTTGGCCTTAGGCAAGATGCTGTGTCTCTGCCTCAGCCCCGTATCTGTATTGTGTAATATATTATTACATTTTTTTCAAACTTAGTGCCCTTCAGATCTTTTGGACTACTGTTCCCTATCAGCCCCAGCCAGCTTAGCCATACTGGCTAGTGCTGATGGGAGTTGTAGTATAAAACATCTGGAGAGCACCAGGTTAAAGAAAAGAAGCTTGTATTATAATATAGCTCTACCATTGAGGATTACTAGAGAATTACTCAGGAAAATATATATGGAGCACTTTTTTGTGCATTACAAACACTAATTGCCCATTCTCCTAGGTTGGGGCAGTGGTAATTGCCTATCCAGGGTCTGAGTGCAGAATTGAAGCATGTGCTCTGTGTTTCCCTCATTTCACATACCTGAAATGAAAGGAAACAGCCCTGTTCACAAATGGCTGGGTACCCTAAAATCTCTCTTCTCCCAAATTAAATCTGAAATATAAATCTTATTCTGTATTGATTACCTAATTAAACTTTATATGCTACACAATGTGAAATTAATTTCCCGTTTCCCCTCAGAGTGCAGATTGTATTCACCTTTCATGGGAACCTCCAGTTTCGCCTTCAGGAAATATCTTGGAATATTCTGCCTACTTGGCTATAAGAACCACCCAGCTGAATGAAAATCCTCATCAGCTTATGTTCATGAAAATCTATTGTGGCCTTAAGACCTCATGTACAGTGACTGCTGCCCAACTTGCAAATGCCCACGTTGATCACACATCCAAACCTGCCATAGTTTTTAGGATTTCAGCCAAGAATGAAAGGGGATATGGACCGGCCACGCAAGTTCGATGGCTCCAAGGTAAAGGGGATGATTTATTCAGACACCCTGACGTTTCTCTATAATATGTACAGGTTGTTTGTTTGTGGGAACTTGTTCTTTAGTAATACATTTGTATAATTGTCAAGTCAAAATTATCTACTGGCATATATTTTATGTTTGGAAATCATGAGACACTTCGTCCAAATTATTAGCTCAACATAGGCTGTTGTGGGCTGCGCAATATGGGTTGTGGGTTGCATCAGCGTTTCATTGGGCAGATGTGCAAAACTGAAGGGCCAAAAGCCACTTCTCTGACTTTACGCAGCCAACTCCCATCTCTTTGTAGGAACATCTGTTTATCAATGGTTCTGGTCGCCTTTCTTAAATTGGGTGTCTTGGCACTGGAAGAGATGCAGCCAATAGCTGCCAAAAGGATCAGAGTGTTGGAACACCACCTCTATGAGGAAGGACTAAAGAGTTGGAAGCTTTTTAGTTGAGAGAAAAGATCTCTATGGGGGGACATGATAAAAGATACATACAATCATGCATGGTGCAAAGATATACTGCAGAAAAACATAGAGATTGCTTAGAGATGAGGATCTGGGGTTGTGGGAGAAAAGGAGGAAGCGGGTAACAATGCAATTGAAAGAAAGCACTGGGCTAAATATGTATAAAAATGTTTACCCACAGTTAACAGCAGTGTGGCCTTCAATAAAAATAATAAAAGTCCCATGGAATGATTTGAGGTGTGTACCCCTGACAGAGGTGACAGGGACGCGGGTGGCACTGTGGGTAAAACCTCAGCGCCTAGGACTTGCCGATCGCATGGTCGGCAGTTCGAATCCCAGCGGTGGGGTGCGCTCCCGTCGTTCGGTCCCAGCGCCTGCCAACCTAGCAGTTCGAAAGCACCTCCGAGTGCAAGTAGATAAATAGGGACCGCTTACCAGCGAGAAGGTAAACGGCGTTCCGTGTGCTGCGCTTGCTCGCCCGATGCAGCTTGTCACACTGGCCACGTGACCCGGAAGTGTCTGCGGACAGCGCTGGCTCCTGGCCTATAGAGTGAGATGAGCGCACAACCCTAGAGTCTGGCAAGACTGGCCCGTACGGGCAGGGGTACCTTTACCTTTACCCCTGACAGAGAGAAATAAACGTGGGGTGTCACTGTACCATTGCACGTAACGCTTTGGCCCCTAGAAGACTTTCACAGGGCTAGGAGATGGAAAATGAATCTCCTGTTCATGGGGCTTCACTGTTTGTTATGATTGCAAGCTGGCATTTGCAGGGTAGTAAATCCAGACTTTAAGTTCAAGTACTCTTGATATTAAGTGGTTTATCTGTATTGGATTGAACATGACTGTTCCGGATGCTGGAAATCTAAAGCAACTTTTTCCTCTTCCTTTGCAGAAACGAAAACATCAAGTTCAAAGTAGAAATGGCACATTGTGCTGCAAGTTGTGAAATAGCTGTTAGCTCTCATGGCGTTTTGTAAATCCGTCAGATATTTCTTTTGATATTGTCTTAACTTCACAGCATCAACGTTGTACAGTCTTGCAGAACTGCACCTGCAGTGGCTGCATTTTTCATACCACTTTATCTAGTAAGGTCACTTTAGAGTCCCACGCTGATAACTCAGAGGATTACATATGCATCTAGATTTTTGGAGAGTCTTCCTTCCAATAGCTCCCAACACATAGATCCCCAGTTGCATTAACTTTCAACAGATATAGAAGGGCTGTAGCTCAGTTGCAGAGCATTTGCTTGCATAAAAAAGGACTCAAGTGCAGTTTGGCATCTCTAGAGAGAACTGGAAAAGACTCCTCTCTGGAGAGCCCTGTCAGTCAGTGTAGACATTATTGAGTTAGATAGACTAATGGTCAGACTCAGTATAAAGCAGCTTCCTGTGTTCGTAGATGTAGATGCTCAGTTTTATTTTAAAAATTTGCAGAATTTTAAAATCTAGTTTGTGATTTGGCACAAGAACCATTTTCAAAGAGAAGCCCATCTGAAAGAATAACACACAAACTTGTGTTGAATTCCCTTTGAACTGTTTTTAAGGCAAACCTACGGTGCTTCCAGGTGGGGAATTACTACCGTAAATGGGCAGATAACACAAACGCATTATTGGCAATGGATTTTTGTAATTCATTGGATTTTCCTTGAAAAGGGGGAAATCAAAGTTTAAAGGGGGGGGAGAGATATGGGCAAGCACTTGGATGCCTACAACATTGTGTGGACACTGCAAACAACAACTTGCATGCATGAGAATCCCACAATAAACACCTGTCTGGAAGCATAACCCTCAGAGAAGCTTAACATACAGTTTGGGGGTTTATTTGGGGAGCAGCTGAAAGAAATGTTTCCCCAAACTGGTTATTTGCACATCCTTGTGGATTGGAGTCCATAGAACTATTACAGAACATGTTGTTCAAAGATGGCAGTAAATATATCACATTAGAGATGCTGAAAGTAAAGTATTTGGTTTGCAAACGTAACAGCAATTGCCTAATGCTGATAGATTGAATCAAAATTTACCATTTAAGCTTTTTCAGATGAATGTGAATTGTCTCCCTTTTTCCCCTATACCACTTTAGTAACACGGGGGTTGTTGCAAATACACTGCTTTCTTTCACGACCTTTGTATAGGCACCATACCAGACACGACTTGCCCATACCAGAAAATTAAAAAAGCATAGGAAGGTTTTATGTATTTAAATAAAATAAATATCCGTAAGTCTGGCAGGGTATGCTGAAATTCTCCGTAATTTGTGGAGAATGAGTGGAGTGAGTTTGTCAGTTTGAAAATCAAGCATGCATTTCCTTCTTCCCATGTATTCAAATTTGCTGGTGGGAACGACAACGAGTGCTATTTTTCTAGAAAAAGAGGTGCCAGAATTCACCATGAACACCTCCCTTGTTCTCTTATAATGGTAGTGGCACCCATTGGAGAGGTGCTGGAACTGAGTTCTGGTGAGTTCCAGGTGAAAAAAAGCCCTCTTATGGGAGAAGTCTCTGAAGAGCTCAGCATTGGTCTCTGCGCTGAGGCAGCAGATCTTGTGCTCTGTTCCCTTGGCATTCTTCCGTCCAAGCAAGAATTAAAAGAATATCTTTGCCTAAGCTGATGGCTAGCTGAGGGATGAGTGGACATCTTTCTCAAGGATGGGCTGCTTTCAGCTGCCATTTCAGGCTGGACCTGTTACGCCCACTTCAATGCCTTTTAAGTCTCTGTATTACATGGCTTGTACTTTACAACAGAGACATGGTGAAAAGATGCCAGAGGGCAAAGGCAAGTCTTCCAAAAACTGACCAATTGGTTAGACAAAGCGACATCACATAATCAAGTCAGCCCTGAAGACTCTCAAGCAAATACAAAAGAGATATAGGTGATCATAAATGAGCAGGAGTTTCTCACTCCCCATCTTGATCTTCATGCAGATCTGTTCTCCTTTGGCTAATATTCCATATTCATCATGTTATCTTAGTGCTAGGCAAGTTATTTCAGTTTACAGTAACTTAAAATGTATAGAATATTTTAATATATTCATTTTTGTAAAGATTTTTCTAGTGTTTGTAAACACATTCTAATCTTGGAAACTATCCCCTAATGATATGCAAATTGCTCAACTGGTCAAATCTGTTATGAAAAACAAACTTAGTGTAAATGCACTACTCTTAGTTTCTCGTGGGCATGGGAACGTTAAATCTGTAGATATTTTGAATGTTTACAAGAGTCTTTACATGTTAAAGTCCTCCATGATGTATGCTTCATTTTTAAAAAAAAGAAAGAAAAGAAAACTGTATGCTTTGTTGTGGCATATTCATGCTATTTTGCACTAATAAGAATTTAACTTTGTAACATTTTTGTGTTGTTTCCAGAAAATTTCTGTAGTGGTCTAAAGTTAAAGCAAATTTGCACATATTTGCATGCTTCTGTGGCGTACATTTTTCTTTTCCCATTAATTTTCTCAATGGCTTGTTTTTGCTTTAGTTTTTATATCCTAATAGTGTTGTTTAATATACTTTTACCTTGATCATCTTATCACTAATGTGCCAGCCGCTTCAGGCTCCTTCACTTTTTTCCTACAAGGGAGTAGAGAAAAAACAGCATGTGCACTGCAAAAAAAGACACCAGGACAATGTTCATCTATGGCAGAGTACATGGCTATGCATATTCACCCTACACCTTTGTAGCAAAAATGTTGTGCGTGAAGCGATCCTTAATAGGAATGTTAATCTGTTCCTAAACACACAAGTGTACTAAATAGAGGCAGTTGGATGCCGTTTTATAAATAAATAGTTATTTACCAAATTATAGAGTAAAATAGCTGAAATATGCCTGTATGCTCAGTCAGCCTTCACCAGCCTGGTGCCTCCACAGCTGTGCGGCGTCTGATGGGAGTTGTAGTCCAAAACATTTGGAAGTCACCAAGTTGTCAAAGGTTGCACTAGGTGAATATAGCGTAAGGCACAATCCAACAGGGACATGGCTTTGTGAACAGCTGTGCTATTTACATTCATTTGGATGGGCCCTGTGCAGGTTCCTATGGATTGCATCCTTTGGCATTTAAATAAGATTATTTTGTTTTGAAACCTGGCTAAATGCAAATGTGCAATAAAGTGAAAATTTTGCACTTCCATTTTTTTTTCCTATCAATGCCTAATAAATTAAAGAGGGGAAATACTCGATCTACAAGATCAGTTTTGAAGTGTATAGGGTAATGCTAGTGGTTTGCAATCATTCCTTGTTCACTCTAACAGGACTTCTTTGAGGAAGGCTGCTAGTAGTCGATTTTGAAATGGGGAAACTGAAGGTGAGAGAATGTGACTTGCCCAAAGTCCGTGCAAAACCCAACTCATCTAGCTTCATCCCCAGCAGCGACTAACACGGTAAGGAAAAGAGACTTGGTCAAATGACCACCAAGAGATTCAGTACATTAGAACTTGTGGCCTTTCCTTTAACAGTAGAATACTATCTTCACAGTAGATATGTTGGCACAGTGTACGTACTGCAGCACAATCGATAGTGCCATGAAAGACCAATGGCAAACATTTCTTAAGTGTTCTTGAATCGATAAAAAATTAAGTAGCACTTTCTGTTGGCTACTCCCTAAAGAAGGGGGTGGGGTTTACATCAATTAAGTTGTGTCTATGATAATGAGAGATGTCAATTGATTAATATAAGGCTTGGTGTATTTTATATATCAAGCTAAACATGCCAGGCCACTCTTATAACTGCACACCCAGTTAAATGGGTTATACATCGAGTTCATCAATAGAACTTAACATGTTCAGTTTTTATGTTGGAAAGGTATCAGTCATGGAACTTTATAATACTGTGTCAGTTTTGTTTTCCTAAGGTGTGCAGGGTGAAATGAATGAACATTTCATTCAAGTTACACAACCTTTCTAAAATTATCCCCACTTCAGAAAAAATATGTGAAGCTGCCGTAAGATTCTGAATATCCTTGGAAATTAAAATTATACAAGCTACACAATGAGTACAGAATATCTTGGGACCTAAGATAAGACTTAGGTTGTTCTTAACTAGTGCTGTGAAATCTAAACTTCAGGAAACATTTAAGGTCAGAGGGTTATATCCAACAGTCGTTGCGCTTGTGGAGCAAATTCCACTCGTGCAGCGGGACATTTCCTCCCCTCTCCCCGTGTACCCCTGAATCTGCTCTTGGGTTTCCTTCAGGGCCCCAGAACAGATTTGAGAGGTGCAGGGTCACAGGGATGGGAGAATTTCCATTGCGTGAGTGGATGTTCTTCCACAGCTGGAGTGACTTCATTGAATTCAACCCAGTCTTCAAAGCTAAAGGAAGGCCTTCATAGTAAAATAAATGCTATTGCCAGAACCTTAGTTCTTCCCTGAATTGTCATAGACAAGCAATGTGCTTCCCTCCTCCTTGGTCACCACACACTACTTCAAACTCTGGATTGGATCTAGAGCTGCCATAGGATTGTAAAGAAACTTTTCATATTAAAGGGGGGGATCTAAGCAATTGTGTATTTTTTTTATTAAAAAAAAACTTTTTTAAGGGAGGCAAGCTGTGGCAGAATGTGAGAAATCTTGTGTGGCTACTTAGCTACGAATAACTTTTGATTGTAGATACATTACTTAACAATATGATCTGTTGAGTATATCTGTGAGTATTTTTGCACTTTGAGTTCATGTTTCTGCACTTGTTTTTAAGGGTATGTCATGACTACCAAAGGTAAATTTGTGGCAGTGTTAATCCAGACATGATTTTCAGTGTAAGTGTGCTTATGCCAATAGGTTCTTATATAATTTATCATACGTCTACAGTCTTCCCCTGTATACATGAGATTAGTAACATGCTTATCGGTTTTCTGTAGCTATCCCCCACCCCAATTGTATAACTATTTTTGTGGCCTGTTCCTGTCAATAGCACTTAAAATGTATAAATCCCACTTTAAATTTTATATTTGAGGCCTATTCTGTGTAGCGTAAATATCTAATCAGTATATTTGGATATCTGACCCATTAGAATTTCACTGAAAATATAAAATCAGGCTGTTTGAGAAACTGGTGGATGCTCTTTTTGTTTGCATTTGTTAAAATGTATGTGCAACATCTTGTATAAATCTGAATCCATCTTATAGCAACTTCAAGGAATAATGGACTTTGTATGAAAATTATAAGTAGAAACATCCATGCTATTTATGACATACTACATCCATTTAACTTAAGATGTTTTGTGACAATGAATATATAGCTATGTGAACAAGTAACTGGCCAGATTTGCATGATTATATCTTGACTTAATAAGCCACAATATGAAAAACACTTTTGGTTGCACTTGTAAGCCCTTTGGATTTTGGGTAGTCAGAATCGGAAGCCTCTTATTAACCATAGTTCCCTATTTTGTCTGAACTAGGAAACTATGGTAACCAACTTCAGGAGAAGTCAGAATATTAAACCACTACTTGAAGTTGGTTTATTATTCTCACTTGTTCCAAAAGAGGCAACGATCATTTCCCAGTGTGGAAACAACGGGGAAACTGTGGTTGAATAGAGGCTTCCTGGTTGGAAAGTGCTGTCAAAAGGTTATCTTTGTTTCTTGAGGCAAGATACATTTACATGAATGCGGCCATTATTATGTATGATTTATAGCAATATTTGACCATAGTTTCGAAGTAGAGCACATCAGCAAGCCATAAACTTTAACAAAAATGGTGTCAGTTAACTGGAATGTTGAGGATATGGTTAAAGCCAGCTAGTTACTGTCTTATGGCTGAAATAGTCTCTACAAAGAAATCCAGTATTTTGTACAACAAAAGTAGCATTGTTCTTTGTAATAATAAAGTGATTTGTCCTAATAATCATGTTTACTGGTACACTTTTTAAAAAGTGGTTTTCTGGAGTTAAGAACCAAAAGCTCAGGGGACCACTACTGAAAAGGCTGCCTCTTGAGCTGATGCCACTCCAAATCTGTGAAGGGGGTACACAAAAGGGCTCATGACTGCAGGGTCTGGGTTCATAACATGATTAGGTGGCGCCTTAATATATTTCTCATCTTCCATATTAGAACTCAGTGTAGCATATTGGGACTGCCAGACCCATTTAGTGTTACTGTATTGTGATTGGCGTAGCATGTGCCTTCTGGACTCCAAGACAGTGAAATTCTACTGAATGGTCACTGTGCAAGTATTTCACAGGTGGGGATAGAAATTACTATACTACATCACTTTTACATGTCCCTTCAGTATAGTATTATCCCCTCCAGTGTCCTGCTACAAATAAGCACTAACAAAACAGCAACACTGATAGTAGTGGTGTGTAATGTAAACTGTTTTGAGGTTTTTTACAATCAAGTGGTGTATAAATTTTATGAAATAAGTAATACAGTGGTACCTCGGGTTAAGTACTTAATTCGGTCTATAAGTCAATTTTTAACCTGAGACTGTTCTTAACCTGAAGCACCACTTTAGCTAATGGGGCCTCCTGCTGCTGCCGCGCCGCCGCACAATTTCTGTTCTCATCCTGAAGCAAAGTTCTTAACCTGAGGTAATATTTTGGGTTAGCGGAGTCTGTAACCTAAGCGTATGTAACCCGAGGTACCACTGTACTCAACTGCACAATTAATAAGCCAGTTGCAATCCATTGATAATTAGATTGGGCAGATGTTTTATAAACATTTAGTTAATTTGTTTCCTTGCTGCATTATTCTCTTTTCAACCAACTTGAATTTCATCTAGTTGGTCAGGATTGATTCACTTACGAAGATAGCAGTGGCACAATATAAGTCTCCCATTGTTTGTGAGAATATCCGATGCACAAGATAAAATTACCAAGGCGAAATGCCATTTCCTGGAGAACTCAAGATAGTTTTACACAGTAGCTCAGGAGTCATCTGATAAAAACAGCAAGAGGGACAGTATATAACGGCATATTCCAGGAAAATAAAATGGCAGTTTGCACATCAGGGTTCTAGACATAACAGTTCTTCAGACTGTCATACCTATTTGTTTTAAAGTATACTCTAACCACAGATTCCTGAAAGCAAGTGGTGAATAACAACAAACACTCGTCTTAACTTCCTATTTAACTATGGGGGATGATTTACAGAAAGTAGTGTTTTAATAACATTAACTACCCTGTCGTGGAAGCTGCTGAACACTTGAGTTCTAGACTTACATTTTCCATATAAAATATCAGACAAGAATTATAGTTGGATGAAAGTTCTGTCCTTCTACAGAAGTCTCCCCATACTTACTATGGGGAGCATTGCAGCATATATACAATTCTCATCATACACATAACTTAATTGTTTTGTCCTAGCTCCATTATGAAAAGGGCCATACTGGCTATGGATAGGTCCTACTGAGGCCAACTTCACTTTTTGTTAAGTTCCCATGCCTTGTCAAGTGCATCACCTGCATTCTTCGGCTATGTGGGACCTGAGGCAGCATTTGAGCTTTTAGCTCCAATACATAATTCATAAAATATGTGAAACAAGTCAGCAATTAATCCTAGTACAAGGCGTCTGAACAGCAGAACTATAGCTCAAAGCTTCCAGAAAGCCGGGTAAGAGAATCAAGGTTCCCCACCCCTATGCCTTGCAATTGCTTTGAGCTATAGGGTGGCTAAAGCTAGCAGTTTTATCCTAATAGCAACAGTATAATGTTGCACCAGCAAAATATTCACACACCCCCCCCCAATCTAGACACTAAATGTACCAGAACAGGTGGTCTTTGGCACAATCTGTTCATATGCAAAATTAAGTAATATTATTTAGGTATATGGCAGTTTATTGCAAAGATGGGAAAACACCAGCCAAGTGCAAACTGAATTCTTCCATTTCAGATCCATTCAGACACAAGCATACACCCACACACTCCACAGATGTTATAAACAGTTCAGAATTCCCATCAAGCATGGAAATGGAGAAGTTTAGAGAATAATGATGAATTACCAAAAGACTATCAAACTGTTGCAAATGAGTAAAGAGAATTTGGCTTTTATGAAGAGAGATCATAACTTAAAAAGGGTTTATTTCAAAAGCAGTGAGACGAATGCCCCTAAGTCAATGGAATCAACAAAAGAAACTCTACTACATACTTCTAGTTGTTGCAAAATAGGGACTGCACTACAATGTACAGTTAACACTGTTATGGGGCACCAGGCAATCCACAGAACTAGCCCTGCAGAAGACAGTTATTGTCTTGTGAAAACTTGTGCAAAGCAGTTCTTGGTAGATTATGTCCCAAGCTTCTAATGCTAAGATCTAGAGACTGGATACTTCTGGATTCACATTAATTCAATCATTACATTAAAACACTGGGAGCACTTCTTTTGAACTGCTGGCGTTTGAGGAATTCCCTTTCAAAGTCGAAATATTAATAAATATGTTAACGCAACTTTAGTCATGCAAGACAGTTACAAAACAAAATCTCATTTTTTATAATAAAGGCAACTTGCATTCAAAATGAACTGTACCCTTATGTTTTATTCAAAGGGTAAACTTGAATTAATTACCCAGCTGTTTACTTGAATTACAAAAGTAACATGATTCAATATGAAAATAAGAAACTGTCTACAAATCTCTGACAGTAGTAAATTGCAATATACAATGCATACAGGAGTTATACAGAGCAACAAACTCTTGTACAAAACAAAAATACTTTAATACCTTTAAAATCCAATTTCTTTTAAAATCATTCATGAAAAAAGGTTTGAGTCAGAGTTCACACCTCAATTAGTCAAGCCTCAGGCAGCTACATTACAGCTATTATATATACAAAGTGACATTTTTCTTCTCACCAGCCATTTTAAACCAAAGTTTTCCTCCCTTTCAGCATTCCCATTTCCTTGCCCATCTCTTTCAAGTTCCCAAATCCAAAGCCATCTTCAAATCATGAGAACTGAATTTGCTGAACACCAGAGATCTAGGGAGTGCAAAACAAAGATAGGTTAATTTCAACAATTTACAATAGAAGCACATGCATTTATTTGGAAGGTTCAACTGTTAAACAAGTGCTGATTTAGAAACATTGGACTTGTTTATTACCTGTCTGGTTGCTATCAGCTGTAGCTACAGAAACTGGGAATATTTAAATATAAGTCAGGAGAAAAAGAACCGGAAGCACTGTACCTGTTGATAAGATGTTGTATAAACCATAACATTTTGTTGTTGACCATCTGCAGTTATTAAGCCTGCTGGCAACTGGTTAGCTAAAAGAAAGAAAGCAGTTTAGTTAAGGGACTGAATCCACAGAGAATGATACTCCAAACCAAATTTAATGTGTTCACCATTAAACAAAAAATGTATTATGGCCAGTGTACAGTGTATCAGGACACCACCTGATATTGCAAATGAAATCTAATCTCTTTCACTGGTGCATATTAAAAACAGAGAAACAAAGGTACCAGATAAGATTGAGAAACTTGAGTGAAGACAAGAAATTTAGACTCAAGACAATGAAATGGTGGCAGCAGCATCAAATTTGGAAAATGAAAGAAGTTACACTAGCATGAAGTTTTGGAGTGCTCTTGGATCTAGAATGGTCACTGAAGATACAAACAGCATCTTAGGGAAGCCAGAGGAACTTAACTCTTCCTACAGTTATCCACAGGCCCAGCCTGGTAACCTCCCAGCTGGGCTACTGCAGTGTAATACCTTTGAAAAAGGTCCATTTGGTCCCCAAGCTAAATTATTTGATAAGATTGGCTGTTAAGATTACTTCAGTGCCATGTGAACTGGCATCCAGACTATTTCCAGACCCAATTTAAACAGTTAACTTTACAACCATGAATGTCTTGAAATCAGATTTTCTGAAGAACTGCCTTCTCTCACATATGCCCACCTGAACCTTAAGATTATCTTCTGAAGCTTATTCAGGTGCCCCCATCAAATGAGGCATATAGGGAGAGGGAGAGAGGGCCTTTTTAGAGGTGGCACCCCAGTTGTGAAACATCCTCCCAGAGACACTTGCTTGGCATGTACTTTGATTTCTTTGGCACCAGGTGAAGACTTTTCTATTTTGTTGTTGTTAGAATGTTGGACTAGGATCTGGAGCCTAGGATTCAGATCCCCAGTCATGAAGCTCACCAAGTGATTTGAGACCAGTAATTATTTCTCATCCTCATCTACCTTACAGTGTTTTAATGGGAAAATGCTGGAAGTGCTGGTGGGAGGCGCCACTGGCAGGGCAGAGATTAAGAGCCATAGGTTGCACCTTGAGCTCCTTGGGAGGAAAGGTTGTATATAAATGTAGTATTAATAAAATACATATTTTTTTCATGCTTTTATGTTACTCACTCTTTCTAGCTTTACCTCGTTTCTGATTTCATGTTGCGTAACCCACCCAAAGAACCTTTGCTGTTGGGTAACATATAAATATTGTGAATAAATATAAATAAATAGAACTCAGGAGATGTATACATGTGCATGAACCAGCCACAAGGTGCCAACCACAAAGCACAGCCTCCAGTGCATTTCAGTGCACCATTCATGGACTTCTACATAAACCACATGGCAGCAGTACTTGGTAGGTTGCAGTCCCTTGGTCATATTGACAAGCTTCTTCCAATCTCAAGTGTCAAGTATCAAAAGCAAAATCTGTCCCAGCAACTTCAAGTGTTACTTACTAAATGCTTCCTCTGTGAGCTCCTCACTCAGGCCATCTGCTGTGGTAACTGCTCCAATACCCTTTTCTCCTTTCATGGCCTTGAAAAAGCATAAATGATGTTTTGTATGAGGATACAAGCACTTTCAACCACTTAAATCATTGCACACTTTTTGGAACAGCAGTGTAGTTTATACGCAATAGGTTTTTCAAACCCTGGATCTCCATTACAAAATTCTGTAATTCTACATATTTTGTACACCAATAATTCTATCTGTATTCTTGGTGTGAATGTTGATAACATTTTAAGATCACACCTGTAGCAGTGTAACCAGCAGAGTAGCGCAGCAGAGCTTCAGGATCTTCCCCCTTTGTTATTGCTAGCCATTTCAGAGAAAACCCCTTGCTCACTGAGTTAAGTATAAAGTGTTTATATTGCCTCAAGCAACAAGATAACTATTTACACTATGTACATAAAGTTAGGAGATGCTGTGCATCAGAAGCTATACACTATAAACTAACTAAGCAGAGTAAACCTGGGTTCAGTCTGTGTCACACAGTCTGCATTCAGTCAGGAGGTTTGTAGTCAAAACTGGAAGCTTGGCTCAATCTGGAGGCTCGAAGGCTGAATGCAGCAGGCTCTAAATTAGCCAAACCAGAGATTCGCACAGAATTCTCCCCTTGGGTGAGAAGCAAGTGTGAAGAACCCCCCTGAGTTGTGCCAGAAACCTATGGGCTTGAGCTGTTTTCAGGAGGTCCACTACAGCTGAATTCTAACCCTGAACAGAAATGAGGCAAGGTGGAAAGGCAGCTCAAGAGACAGATCCAAGCACAGTTAATGCAATTAACAGCAATATTTAAATTACAGGTGTGTGATATTTCCTTCAGCTTTTATTGCAAGAGGTCTATGGTTCTTCAGCAAACACAACCTCTCATATACATATTCTAGTGAGTGGTTGCCAAAAACAGGAGGGTGAAAGGGTTGTGGGAGCTAGACCTCGTGTCACCAGAAACAACTAGGAAGATTCAAGAGGTTGCATGTCTGTAGCAGCCCAAGTTGCCACTTGTGCATTTGAAACTGCAGCAGTTTAACCTGTGCATCGTAGCCCGTTGGGATAAGAAGGAATTATTGCTGGCACAAATTGCACACAAACAGCATTCAATGTGAAAAGGAGCAAAGGGCAGGGATGAGCAATGCTGAGCTACTGCCACAGAAAGCGACTGCAGATTTCTTTACACATTACATTAAGTGCTCATTTCAAACATTTTGCAATGTAGCTTCTTAACAAAATAAATAGGTAAAATCAAAAATCAACAACCAGAGCTGCATCAAGCTGCTCAGGAGACTCTTTCTTTCCACTGCTGCTAGTTCACCCTCCTTATTGCTGTTGCCCCTTAGCACGACCCACAGTAAGAAGGAAAGTAAGAAAATGACAATGAAGAGAACCGCCGCCACAATCTGTCCCCCACATCATTATGGGATTACAAAGAACAAAGCAGCTGCCCCCTCCCCCTCCCCCATCTATCCTATCAGGCATTAGGAATGTTTTAATCCACTGTCATAAACCGCTTTGGGGCTTTTAATATGAAGTGTGACCTAAAAATGTTTTTAAATAAATAAAAATAAAAGAGCAAGTGTGTGGGCAATAGCTGCTGTTCTTCTTCGCCAGAATAAGTACAATAATGTTAAATAGATGCAAGGTAGAGAGGATAGAAAGTCTACCTGTGACATGACAGATCCAGATAGGAAGTGAAACATTGCATAACATATGGGAAGAGGAGAAGAGTCAAAAGGGGAATGCAAATGCTAGATTATTCAAGCTTCGCATTGAATTTGTGGAGATGCTTGACCATGTGCTCTCCTGGACTTGACACATTAAAATAAAGCAATTCTAAATAGTGCACCATGCGATAATAAAAACATGAAGTAAAAGCAGCAAGCTAGTAAACACAAGCTTCTTTTTCAGACCAGTGCATGCCATCTAAGTTGCAACACGAATCTAGCAGGGATAGAAAAAGGCCAAATCCTTAAAAGCATATAAACCAGCTGGTTCATCAACAAAAATTACATATATTTTTTAAAAAAAGAAACACAATAGCATTTACGTTCTGAAAATAGGCTTCATATAAATAAAATTTTCAGTCAACACCCCTGGTTTATATAAAATATAAAAACAGTAATTAGTCATAACAGACAAAATTCCAAACTGTTGTAAAGTAAAACCACAGAAAGATTACAAACCTCTCTGAACTTCTGAAGGTACAACTTCAAAGGTTCCACGTAGCTGTCAAATCCCAGAGTGGACATGGCAAAGAGAATATCCTCCCCATTTATAGTCTTCCGTTTTTCTTGATGACACCTCTCACTTGCTTCCGATGTTATAAAGCTTATGAATTCACTTACGCACTCCTGAACACATTCCTTTGCATCTTTAGCAATCTAGAATAATCAGCATCAGAATCATCATCATCTAGTAATCAAACTATTTCTTGTTTCCAATCTGAATTAACCCTACTATATACACCAGCAAAACTGCCAACAAAATAAAATGTTTTGGGCCAGTAAGGCTACCCCAAACAGAACTGTTTAATTGTACACATTACCTCAGTTTTGAAATGTTTGACAATTTTGAACTGAGTAGTAGTTTTTTAGAAATAATAATAATTGAAAAACCAAAGCTGCCATTCATTTAGAGTAGCCTTCCCTAACTGTGTGTCCACAGATGTTGCTGAAGTGCAACCACCAGCTAGTATGCAGAATGGTCAGGGATGATGGGATGTAGTCCAGCAACAATTGGGGACCTAGGACCAGAATCCCTCCATGAGAGGCAGATGCAAAAGTTGTTTTGGGCAGCTGGAGATGTGGAGGATTAGAAAGCACTTGTACTTCCTGCTCTCATTGTTACATCACATCTGAAGGAGCTCTCAATATTTGGTCTTAAACCCCCACTGAATGCAACCCAATGATTATGCCACATTTAAAAAAATTCTATGATGCATTCTGGAATGCTAGCAAAGCTCTCTTTCTGAGTTATTACCTTTCCTGTCTGAGGTATAGCATTCTTCATTATCCTTGCCACATTTGCAATTGGAAGATATATATCTTGTTCTCTAAAACTCTCTTTGGAACCATTTGTGTCTTCATGATCATTCATGCTATCCTCCGTATCTAAAAAAAGAGAGCATAATACACAAATATTAGCTTTATATGTTGTACCCCTTTGAAAACCTCACTTACACCCTGTTTTAGGGTTGCCATATTTTGAAGAGCAAAAAAAAAGACACATTTGCCAACTTTGCTATGATAACTCTCATTTTAAATACCTGTCATATATGTAGGCTATAGAAGTTCACATTCCCACCTTAAAAATGTACAAAAAAGTAAACATATACACTTTCTCATTCTTCAGCCTTCCTGGATGATCCCAGCATGTCAAAATAATCTGGGCTGAAAATTGACATTTTAGGAGCACGAAGGGGGAAAAAGGGTTACATAGCTTATCACTGTATGACACATACACACACATCTAGTTCAGCATTGTCTCTACTGACCATCAGCGATTCTTCCAGGTTTCAGAGAGGGTTTGCCCCTACCAGGAGATGCAGAAATTGAACCTGAGGCTTTCTGCATGCAAAGCATGTAGTTTAGTACAAAGCTATGGGTCATCCCCAAAAGAGCAGGCATATAGGACACGTCTGGCAGAAACTGGGCGTATGACAACCCTACCTTATTTGGAAAACCACCTCCCATTACAAAGCCTTTGACCATCATCAAAACAACTGGGAAACACAATGCTGGACTAGATAGGCTTGTAGTTGAAACCAGCAGGGTTCCTTTTATACTCTTTATGTAGAATCATAGAATAGAATCATAGAATCATAGAGTTGGAATAGACCACAAGGGCCATCGAGTCCAACCCCCTGCCAAGCAGGAAACACCATCAGAGCACTCCTGACATATGGTTGTCAAGCCTCTGCTTAAAGACCTCCAAAGTAGGAGACTCCACCACACTCCTTGGCAGCAAATTCCACTGTCGAACAGCTCTTACTGTCAGGAAGTTCTTCCTAATGTTTAGGTGGAATCTTCTTTCTTGTAGTTTGGATCCATTGCTCCGTGTCCGCTTCTCTGGAGCAGCAGAAAACAACCTTTCTCCCTCCTCTATGTGACATCCTTAATATATATTTGAACATGGCTATCATATCACCCCTTAACCTCCTCTTCTCCTGGCTAAACATGCCCAGCTCCCTTAGCCGTTCCTCATAAGGCATCGTTTCCAGGCCTTTGACCATTTTGGTTGCCCTCCTCTGGACACGTTCCAGTTTGTCAGTGTCCTTCTTGAACTGTGGTGCCCAGAACTGGACACAGTACTCCAGGTGAGGTCTGACCAGAGCAGAATACAGTGGCACTATTACTTCCCTTGATCTAGATGCTATACTCCTATTGATGCAGCCCAGAATTGCATTGGCTTTTTTAGCTGCCGCGTCACACTGTTGGCTCATGTCAAGTTTGTGGTCAACCAAGACTCCTAGATCCTTTTCACATGTACTGCTCTCAAGCCAGGTGTCACCCATCTTGTATTTGTGCCTCTCATTTTTTTTGCCCAAGTGCAATACTTTACATTTCTCCCTGTTAAAATTCATCTTGTTTGTTTTGGCCCAGTTCTCTAATCTGTCAAGGTCGTTTTGAAGTGTGATCCTGTCCTCTGGGGTGTTAGCCACCCCTCCCAGTTTGGTGTCATCTGCAAATTTGATCAGGATGCCCTTGAGTCCACCATCCAAGTCGTTGATAAAGATGTTGAATAAGACCGGGCCCAAGACAGAACCCTGTGGCACCCCACTAGTCACTCTTCTCCAGGATGAAGAGGAACCATTGATGAGCACCCTTTGGGTTCGGTCAGTCAGCCAGTTACAAATCCACTGAGTGGTAGCATAGTCAAGACTGCATTTTACCAGCTTCTTTACAAGAATATCATGGGGCAAACCTATGTGTTTACAGATATTACATTACAAGATCCCAGAAAACTAGATTTTTAGGACATATTGTAGATCTACAAGAGACAGAACTGGTAATCTTAAGGATTGCCACAAAATTTATTTTTAAAACTGTTTAAAATATTGTTAAAATGAAACGATTGGTTCAGTACCAATATGAGCTTTTTCTCACATTACTTGCAACACAATGCTACTCATTAAATATGTCCCACTGGGTGATACCCAACTACCAGTAAGTCATACTAAACGTAGATCCACTGAAATCAATGGACGAACATCTGATAGCACCCATTAGGTTCCATGCGGCTTGAGCCCAAGGAAATGTGCACAGGATTGAAGCATATGGCACACAAGTACTACATGGTATACATTAATTTTATCATTGCTGAGCAATGGTCTCATAAAAGAGCTATTAATTTAATACAGAGCTGTGAATGAGTCTTATGATATGGTCTTCTTTTACAGACTATGATACATTTTCACAGGGCTGCAGTAACGTCTCTTCTACACGTCTGCAAGCTGCAATGTGAAAAATGACAATAAGAATGGACACTGTCTTTGACCAATACATTACTTACCATCATGAGGCTGTATCACATAGTGACTACCACCAATATAGTCTCCAGCAATTCCTAACTGAGAAGCATCTGTTGTAGAACTATCACCATCCATCTGGAATAAAAGGATCCGAGTTTAGAACAGTCCACTCCACTTGACTAAGCATATTGTTCTTAAAAATCTGAGTACATATTTCTGATCCAAATACCTGAGATTTGAAAATATAAATAGTATTGCATGCCCACTACACATGATCTTTGCTGCCTAACATGCAACAGCTTATTCAATCTAAGCCTTCTACTGAAGAATTTTAGTGTAATACAGCAGTACTTCTATTATTTATGAATAATATGAAGCTTTTATTATCCAAAAACACTTTATGTCTGTGAAGAAGGCAACTACCCACAGCCAGAGGTTCAGGGGAGGCAGATCATATACAAGGGCTGCAAAATACACACTGCTGAAGATTAAAGGGCTACACTTGAAAATGTTTTAATTATCTAAATAATTGAATACTTCTGAGAGATGTTACCAGTTTTATATTATGTATAATAGGGGACAATGTTTATGAAGTTACCAACAATTTTTCATTAAACAATACTGAGTTTATTTCTGTTAAATATTAATAAGTTTGGATGACCTCTTTAATGCTTTGACTATGCTTCAGCATAACCATCAAGTTTAAATAAAAACTATACAGCTAGTGCTTTCTCTCAAGGATCTACCTATTATAACAGAGTGCAACTTCAGCATCCATGTTCTCCTCCTGTCTAACATGCCATTATTTAAATCTGATCCAATGTACCACTGTTGGCAAGATGACAACCGCTATCCTAGAATCCTTGCTTTAAATCAAGTTTCATTCACCCAACTTTTTCTGACATAAGAAAGTTATCAGCTGAGGCAAAAGCTGAAGAAAATACCTGACATAATTTACTTTAAGATTTTGTACAGAATCCAGATTTGATAGGAATTGTCATTTAGCCAAGACTGTTCTTTGGAAGAGGTAACTTACGACTCCAAATAAGAAAATGAGCTTTCATGAGTTGAAAGTGACCCTTCTTAAGTTACATGAAATAGCCCTAATGATGGATACTGTACAGAGGCCTATAAAGAGGCCACTGCCAGCATGTCTTGTTTATAATAGAATATCAGTTAGTTGTCTACAGATATCTTATATCACAATTGTCATTTGGAATGAGAACTTTCAGTATATAATTTTCAAGCATTTGTAACTTTCAAATTATGCAATAAAACACTATGTTTTATAACTATATTAGTCAGGTAAAATAAAGCAAAATGTTCTGGCTTTCTGGAAATCATTGAGCACAAGAGCAATATGTAAACATCACACTGTGAAAATGCAACAATTTCTCTAGAAATACACAACATTCTGAAGACCTGCACTTTAGGGGATTAGTACTGATGGAAGTCACTGATTCTGCTTGTTTCTGAAAAACTACTATGAAAATAAAAGAGGCAACAAAATGCAGCTTAACCTAGACAAGACAGAGATGCTGTTAAGGGACAATTCTTCTGACCAGTTGAGTGGTGGTCAACTGATTCCAAACAGAGTACCACTTCTCCTGAAGGAACAGGTTTGTAGCTTGGGAATTCTATTACTGTCACTGCCTGCATGAGTGCTCTCTGTTTAATAGAGTGCCCTTCCCTTCCCAGCTTTAGCTGGTACCCCATCTATATCCTTATCTGGACAAGGATAACCTGGCTTCAATTCTGGTACCCTCCAGATTAAAATAAGGCAACATGCTATGAATGGGACTGCCTCTGAATAGAGTTCAGAAATGGCAGATAATGAAGAATGCAGTGGCCTGATGGCTGTGGAGTCTAAACGGTCTAATCATATTACATTAATTCTGGCTAGCTTCACTGGCAGCCAATACATCTCTGAATTTAGTTCAAAACACTGGTTTTAACCTATAAAGACTTACATGGCATGGGACCCCAACACTCGATGGAATATCTCCTCAGACAGCAGGGGTTCAGACAACTATGAACCCCATAGTTGTCATCTGAGCCCAGGTGCCCCATCAAAGAGAGGTGAAGAGAGTGGCAACAAGGTTGTACCTCTCCTGTTCATGGGACACGCTCCCAGTGAGGTGCCCTGGTGCAGACATTAATATATTTATGGCACCAGGGCAATACCTTCCTTTCCTCTGAGACATTTGGTGAGTTGATTATATAATTAATTTTCTTTCCCCCCTCTTTTTTCTTTTCTTAAAAATAATAATTAATTTTCTACTGATAACTGGCTATTGTGCCAGTTATGCTATAGATATTTGGCGTGGTGTTTTTTTTAGCATTGTTTTCTTAAATTGTGTTCTTTTATTTTGTTTCATTTGTATGTTTTATGGTGTGTGTTATACTGTTTATAAGTCACCTTGAGACTATTTCAGTAGGTGTCCAACAAACAAACAAACAAACAAACAAACCAACAAACCAGTACTTAATCCTACTTCAACATTTTCCTGTTTTGGAATTTCCAACCATCAGTTCAATAACCAATCTAACTACAGGACAATTCCATACTAAATATACACAAGGACATCTCACCAAATTTTCAAGTGAATGTGGCTCTTAAGAAAATTAAACCCAAGTTGGGCACAGTTGCAGGATTTTAATGAGCACGGTTAATTCTAGTGCAGCTACTCAGCACATAGTACTAGAACGTATCAGATTGCCTTCAGGCTAGTTAAGGCCATGCTGAAATCAAGAAGACTGCTGCAAGAAGAGGCCTTTAACCTTATACAATAATACTTTTTTATTCAGAAAAGTTTTTGCACTCATTCTATATATTAACACCTTTCTCTAAGTGGCAATCTTTATGTAGCCAAAATGGCACCATCCACAAGAGGGAGGTGCCAGCAGGCATGGTGGGACAAAAATTGCAGTACAAAAAATCTTTAGGGGGGTGGGAAATCCCAACAGCGTTTAAAAACAACAACATGATGAGTGTCTGCTGGGGAGAGAAGATGGAAAACGGGGGGGGGGGGGAAGAAGCTTGAATAGGTGGTAGAGCGCATGGCTGGCTAGCACCATGACACTCTATAAACTGTTCAATGTACTCTTTTCTATGTATTTTACTGCTTGCGGTATCTGTCATTCTGCTGGTAGAATTGTGCATTCAAGTTCGCACAAGCAGACAAAGGCAACCAATACAAGATCGGTTCTGTCAACCTGTCTTGTTCCTGCATGAGAATTCCATGTCAGCATGGAATTGTCACACAGCATATTGCGGGTTACCTAGAGTTTGTTTACAGTAGGTCTAAGCTAATGCTATTCAGTGTTGGTAGGCAACCCCAGGAAACCAACAGATCACATACACTTTGTATACAGGGAATATTCATTCTAGAATTTTGCTGGGTGCTTTTAAAGCCTTTATATACCTAAAAGGAGAAACACAAACTGCCCTAACAAAAGAGTAAGTCTTCAAAATGGGTTAGTTCACATAACTGCAACTTGGACTTGTTTTTCCACCTGTAAGACTTTTTGACTAGACGAATAAAACAAAGTCTGTAAGACTTTTTGACTAGACGAATAAAACAAATGGAGAAATCAGTTATGGTATGCAAAACGGAACAGAGGTCTATGACTGAGTTATTTTTTTGGGGGGGGTGGGGGAATCACAGAACTCATGCCAGCCAGCTAGTTTGTACTCTTAGGATTCACACAAACAATTCAAATCTGATGGGTACATTCACACTAGGCAGGTGGGGCCAGGGACAAGTCTGAGGATTGAACAATTCCAGTGGCTGTGTAAATGAACTCTATAAAACAATGTTCTTGACAAGGAGACTTCACAAGGAAAGGGACTGGGGGAGGATGGAAAAAGAAGCTCGAGTGTGTAAGACAAAAGACAAACCTCCCATAACAAGACAGAAGTAACTGGTAACGTTTGAACATGTGGAAGCTAGGAAAATGACACCCCCACCCCCGGCTAAATGGCACCCCAGAGCCACAAGCCCACCCACCTTTGGGGTTCACACGCGTTGCGACCAGGACTTAGCGAGACAAAAACAGCAGCTTCTCTAGCGTGCAGAGCGCTTTTTGACAGCTTCGTTTCTCCGCCTCCCCAACCAAAGCCACTCTGGAGACCGCGAAAGGCGGCCATGTGCAAGGGCTAGGCGGGGGGGAGCGACGACTGTGTGGGGTGTGTGGAAAGAGACTTCCAGACCATCGCCAACGTGGTGGCGAGGGGAGCCACCGACCCCTTCGACGCCCCATTCCCCCTTCAGGGAACCTCCAAAAAAAATGGGAAAAAAAATGGAGGGAGACGGGTGGTGGTGGGGGGAGTAACAGAAGAGCGAGCAGCAGACAAAAGCCCTTGTGCACAAATAGACCCAACTCCACCCCAGGAGGAGAAAAGGAGCAGGGGGGCGGCGAAAGGGAGGGAGGGAAAAGAAGGGCGGCCTCCACGAGGGAACAGTAGAAGAGGCTCGGGCCGCGCGCTTGGCGGAGAGGGGGGTGGTCAGTCCTCAACCTCGGGGGTCCCCTCCGACCCCCAGGTTGGGAAAGCAGGAGAGGAGAGGGAAGGCGCCTCGGGAGGGCTATTGACTCGGGCGGCAAACGCGGCTCCTTTCGACACACACGCAACCCCCCCCCAACCCGCGTGTGGTGACACGCTCCTCCCGCCGCCGCCGCCGCTCCTCTTCCAGGGGTCAGCTCCTGTCACAACAGCCCGTCTCCCTTCATGGGCCTCGGCCAACGGCCCCCGCTTGCTTTCCCCTCTCCAGGCCCCGAGCAACGGCCGCTAGAGCCTCCGCTCCGCGGCGGCAGTACAAAGACGCGGGCGGGCGGGCGGGCCCGGGCCGCGGTCTTTCTTCCTTCCTTCCCCCCGGTTCCTCCTCCTCCTCCTCCTCTCTGTCTGTCTGTCTGCCTCTCTCTCTCGCTCGCTTTCTCCTTCTCCCCGCACTTCCTGGTCCCCTCAGCGACGGCGCGGCGGCAACGCCGGAGCCCGGGGAGGGAGACGGACATTTCATTCGAGCCTGCAGTGAAACCGGTTACCAATCATTGGCCGGAGCCAGGCACAAACCTCCAGTGCGGCCCTGGTTGGCTCCCTCCGCAAATCGGCTGTTTGGTTGGACAGAAAATGGCTGCGAAGGAACCAGTCCCAGCGCGGAGCACCGCTTCCCGGAGCCGGCCTGCCCTCCCTCCGCGCCGCCTCCTCCTCGCCAGCCGCCGCCCCCTCCCTTCGCGGGAGGGCTCTTCCCGCGATGGGGCGGCCCTCCCGCCGCTGGCCGGATCCTTCTCTCCCCCCTCCCTCCCTCCTCCTCCTGCTTTCAAACAGCTGCGCGCCTAGAAATAAATAAACTATCAAACCAACAACTCGACGGTCACAAGCGGTGACGGCGGCGCGCGCTCACACACGGGCGCGCGCGCGGGCTCGTCTGAAGAGTCCTGTTTTCCTGTCAGAACTCAAGGCCGGCTCAAGATATTTGGGCACCTGAGGCGGACCCCCCCCCTGAAATGGCGTCTCCCCCCTCCCCGCCAGGGACAAAAGAATTACCATGTGTCCTCTTTTTTCTTTTCTTTTTTTACCAGGACACGTCCTCATTTTCAGGGGTAAAATCAGTGCCAGATTTACGTATAAGCTAAACAAGCTATAGCTTAGGGCCCCACTCTCTTGGGGGCTCCAAAAAAATTAAAGAAAAACAACATTTCCAAAATATAAGATAAAAAACAAATAAAACAAAACCTACATACAGCAACAGTGTTTGGTGTTGTTTAGGCTCCTATGATGTCGCCTGCTAGCCTGCTCCCTAAAATATCACTGGTTTGCTCATTTCTATATTTAGGGTGCCTACATTCTGCATGGACTTGTTGCATGGCAGCATGTTCAAATGGCTTTAGATACCTATTAGGTCCATAAATTACCATATACCAAATATTCAACACAAAAGAACATTGAAAATTTGTTGTTGACAAAGGACAGCTGGACATATAAAGGGCCCCATTACCTTCAGTAGCTTAGGGCCTCATCAAACCTAAATCCGGCCCTGTGTCCACAAATAGAAGCCAACATAAAGTAGGAGTATTTAAAATGAGAGTCTTCATGTGGCAGCCTTAAGGTTGAGGAAATGGAGGGGAGAAAGAAGATACGATATGGGGAGATCTGCCGCCTTGTGGTGGCACCTCGAAAGTCTTATCGGCTTTGGAGGGCTTTGACTGGGCAAATTCATGGAAGATAACACTATCAATGGCTAGTAGCACAGGGGTGCCAACTTGAATGAAATATTGGGGGGCGGGCCCTCCGCCATGCATAATCAATCACATGACATGGTGCACACACAGTTTTTGAATGCAATGCCCATCAACCTGGGGGGGCAGTCCCCTCAACTATTTAATGTGGGGCCAAAGGGACCTCGGGCCCTAGGAGTTGGCTCCTATGCTAGCAGAGGTGTAGCGCTGCCACCCCACTTGTGCCCTTGGCAAGGAGATGGATTGATGTGGAGAGGCACAGTTTTTGTGGAGGGACCAACCTTGCCTTGCCAACCCCTAGGTATGCTACTGGCCGCAATGGCTATATACTGCCTCCATGGTCTGTGTCCATAATGCTTCTGAATACCAGCTGCTGGAAACTGCAAGGGTGCTTTTCTCGGTCAGATCCTGCTTGTGGGTCTCCCACAGGAATCAGTTGGCCACCGAGAACAGGGTGCTGGATTAGATGGGTCATTGGCCCGATCCGGCAGGCTCTTCTTATGTTCTTGTCCCAAAATGTGCTTGGGAGGGCTTATGAGCCCTTGGGCAGGAAAGGAGAATCATCAAAATACTTATCTCCCTTCAGCATTTGATTGGGGTGGGGTGGGGTGGGGCTTAGATGGAGAAGATGGATTCAGTTGATTGTGTTATCACTTATTATTAGTGCTATTGTGAAGTTACTGTGCTTATTTTGCACATGTTTAAGCTGTAATTGAATTGCTGCAGACTACGTTTTGCAATCACTTGCCTCTTCAATCTCATTGTTTAGAGATTTTTAAAATCTTCTATACCACGGTGGTACAGCCTGTGGCCTGTGGCCCACAGGCAACCCGCAGGAAGCCTTTTTTGGAGACCCTTGGCAACATTCCAGAAAGGAGATCTTAAAACCTTAAAAAATAAATAAATCTGTCATGCATTGTTAATGAATGTGCATACATCTGTTTGTGTATTAAATTTGTTTAATAATTAAATATCCTAACTGTATTTAATTATATTTATTTAATTAAACATAGAATCATAGAATCATAGAATCATAGAATTGGAAGAGACCACAAGGGCCATGAATTGTGTATATTAAATAATATTAAATAGATTGCGAATACCGTATTTTTTGCTCTATAAGACTCACTTTTTCCCTCCTAAAAAGTAAGGGGAGAAGTGTGTGCATCTTATGGAGCGAATGCAGGCTGCACAGCTATTCCAGAAGCCAGAACAGCAAAAGGGATTGCTGCTTTCACTGCGCAGCGATCCCTCTTGCTGTTCTGGCTTCTGAGATTCAGAATATTTTTTTTCTTGTTTTCCTCCTCCAAAAACTAGGTGCATCTTATGGTCTGGTGCGTCTTACAGAGCGAAAAATACGGTGCTTATTTTACACTATGGAAATCTAATTCAGTGTGGCCGGTAGGTTCTGTGTTGAAGCACTCTGGAGGCCCACTTGGTATTAAAAGTTGGATTGTCCTATTCTATCCCCATTTGTTTCATTGGAAGCCATTCATAAATGAAGTAAATACAGACATGCCAGCCAACACTTTATGCACCTGATTACAACATATACTGTTGTAAGCAAAAATCAGAGAGATTCCATTCTGAGGCGATCATGCAGAGAATGCATGCTTAAGACATAAACAAAGATTAATTAGCTGCTGACCAGACCAACATGAAATAATTAAGATCAAAAATACATTGAAAAGGGGACAGAATCAAATAATTGTTGGAAGGGACCCCGAGGGTCATCTATCCCAACCCCTTGCAATGCAGGAATCCTGCCCACAGCAGTTCATGGAACAAAGAAGAGTGATTTGCGTCTGTATCTGCCTGGCTTTGAGAAAGTGCCTAAGGCAGTTTGTGGACTGGTGAGAATTTTTTTTTTAATCTGCCTGCCTGCAGCAGTATTCCTCGACTCATTTGTAAAGTGGTACAAAAGTGTTCTTTAATTTGCCATGAGAGTCTAGCATTTTAAGTAGTTTTCCTGATTCCTAGCTCTGTACCTTTCATACTTGAGTAAGAAATAAAATTTTGTTTTGGTTGATCAAGCCAGTCATGGTGGCAGATTAGATAGACTCAGCCGGCAACAAACCCTGGGTGGGTATTTTCCCCACAACAATATGCAACCAATCATTATGCTCTGCAGGACAGAGCTGTAAAAGATAGGTGTTTAATGTGCATAAAATGCTGTTTGCATGCACTGTGTATGAAACTTATTGGATGTTTGCATTTTCAGAATGACTGTTTTGCAGAAAACTGCAACAAGTACCAAAAAGTGCTTTTGCAGTTAAAGCCGCAACAAGGGGTTGTGAGTGTTTTTGTTCATGGATTATTCATCCCCAGAAGTAGTGGGTGAGTCTCAGAAGCTGCCAGCATATTGAAGAAACAACTAGCTTATCTGATTCTCTCTCTGGACCAGAGAGAGAATAGTTATTGGCCTATATCAGCAAGTAAGAACTTTAAGAAAACTGGACTGCATTGCTGGTTGTTTTTGCTGGTTGTTTAAGAGCAATGTGTCAATTTGTACATTTTGTAACAAGTTTAAAGACAGTTTGCAGTGAAATTTTGGAACTCTTTCTTGGTATGGAGAGCTTATTGGTTCATACTGTGCCCATGATCCAAATCAGGGAATTCCACTCACATAACTCTAACGAGGGCATCTTGCAGATGCCATCTTCAGAGGAGGTCCATTCTGCATGATGTTGGAACTGGGCTTTCAAGATGGATGCTGGTTGCTGTAAAAAGGTAAAAGATAAAGGAACCCTGGACAGTTAATTCCAGTCAAAGGCGACTATGGGGTTGCGGCACTCATCCCACTTCAGGCCGAGGGAGCCGGTATTTGTCTGCAGACAGCTTCTGGGTCATGTGGACAGCATGACTAAACCATTTATGGGACACCATGACAGAAACCAGAGCGCACAGAAACGCCGTTTACCTTCCCACCGCCGTGGTACCTGTTTATCTACTTGCACTGGTGTGCTTTCAAACTGCTAGGTTGGCAGAAGCTGGGACAGAGTGACAAGAGCTCACCCTGTCATGCTGATTTGAACCGTCAACCTTCTGATCGGCAAGCCCAAGAGGCTCAGTGGTTTAGACCACTAACCACCATAAAGAAAAAAGAATAACAAAGCTCAATGAAGACCAGATATAAAACATCCTGATCTGTTTGTGGGAAGTTTGCACATCTTTTTAGTCATTTGTTGATTCCATTTTTTAAATGTATTTCCTCATCACTTCCCAAACCACAAGACGTAAGGGTTGTTTGCTTAACAGAATTTGTTGTCCTGGTGTGACAGAGCCTCTTTTAATGCGCTCCGCGCTTCAAAATGAGGAAACCTAAAGTTCTGGTTTGCAGCTCTGGTTCTGATTCCCTCCCACAAAACACCGAGAGTCTGGAGTAAATTTCCCTTGTCGAAATAGTAGCATGAGCCGCTTAGGCCAGCAGGGGTCGCACCTTCCCTTCCCTAGTCCGGGATTTCATTCATTTGTTTGGCATCCGATTGCCATCGCAACCGGCACGATGGCAGAGGAGGCGAGGTAGCTCCTTCTTGGCAGCGCGAAACTCCCGAAAGGCTGCAAGGCTGCAGCGGCCCCGCTTCCCTCGGAGGCTCCGTTCCTGCTGCTCGCACGAAGGGAGAGACGAGAGAGAGACCTCAATACGCGCCCCGCCAGCTGCGCCCGCTGGGTTCCCGGCGGCGTTTGCGCCCAACGGCCAGCAGGGGGCGCTGCGAGTGCTGGGGCGTCATGGGCAGCTCCGTGAGGAAGGGCAAAGTGGTTCGCCAGGCGCCCGCGGGCACCGCCAGCCGCGACCCCAGGGCAAAAGCCCCGCCCGCCCCAGGTGGGTAAAGCCTAGACTTCTTCTTGCTCTTAGTTCGGAGTGACGGAAGGGATATTCCGGGTTCACTTAGCATCCTTTCCCATTTAGATTTTTTATTGGTTATCATTTTACTAATATTTTATTGGTTAGTGTGGGTGTGTTTTGTTGGCATTCAACTTCATTCATTTTTTTAAACCTGACCTCTTTATTTCTGTTTCAGTAATATTTATTTTTTTTGTACATCGTCCACCACTTAAGAGATTTTTTAAAAAGCTGTTAATCAGTTTATTATTATTTTTTTAAAAAAATATTGTCCTAAAGCACTGGGTGTAACATAAAAAGTTATTTTCCTCCTTCCCCGCTCCCCTTTTACCTTCTGCAACAACCCCATGAGGCAAAGTTAGGGAGAGGAAGAGTGAGCCCAAAGAAGTCGCCCATTGAAAGTCTTGGGGCTGATAAATCAAAGCAGTGCTTCACTTAGGTTTGTGGCTTGTTTTGCAGACCACAGGCATTTGCCAAACCGGTGCCTTCCACATGTTTTGGGGGACAAACCCCATCAGCCCCCGTAAGCATGTACTGGCTGGGGCTGAGGGGTGTTGTGAGCCCGGATAGTTCAGTTTGGTTAGAGCAGGGTGCTGATAAGTCTAAGGTTGCAGGTTTGATCATGTTGCGGTCCTGTCTCTTTTTCTGCCTTTACATGTGGTATTTGTTTTGTGACAGGTGCCCATGTTATCCTGCCTGGATAGCTCAGTTGATTACAGTGTGGTGCTGATAACACCAAGATTGCAGGTTCAATCCCTGTATGGGACAGCTGCATATTCCTGCATTTCAGGGGGTTGAACTACATGATTCTCAAGATCCCTTCCAACTCTATCATTCTAGGATTTGGAGCGCATGAAGTTGGTAATACTGGTAATATGTACTTAATTCGTTCCGGAGGTCCATTCTTAACCTGAAACTGTTCTTAACCTGAAGCATCACTTTAGCTAATGGGGCCTCCTCCTCCTGCTGCGCTGCCGGAGCCCGATTTCTGTTCTCATCCTGAAGCAATGTTCTTAATCCAAGGTACTATTTCTGGGTTAGCGGAGTCTGTAACTTGAAGCGTATGTAACCTGAAGCGTATGTAACCCGAGGTACCACTGTAGTGCATTTGTAGTGCAATCGTACATAAGTTTACTTAGGAATAAGACCCAGTTCCTCCAGAAGGGCACCTGCCTGCTTGTTTGTTTGTTTGTTTGTTTGTTTGGTAAAGCACTTTTAATACTGCAGTGGAGTTTTTACTATTTATTTTAATAGATTTGTTTGCATATTGTTTTAATTCTGTTATAGTTTAATTACTTTTTAAGTGATTTTCATGTCCAATCACTTTTATCTTTTATATGGTTTTAGCTTTTGTGTTTTATCTGTGTTGTTTTAATTTGTGTTAGCTGCCTTGAGTTTCAGTCTGGGGAAAAGGCAGGATATAAATAAATATCATAATCATAATTGTGTTGTTATCACTTCCTAATCCTTACAACCACACTATGAGGTAGGCCAGTTTTATTAGCTTCATAATGTAGATAGACAGCTGAGGGAAGAGAGCGGACTCAGCTATACAGCTGCAAATACAACTTTTAAGTGTGTTGTAAAGTGCATTATAAGGGACGTGGGTGGTGCTGTGGGTTAAACCACAGAGCCTAGGACTTGCTGATCCAAAGGTCGGCGGTTCAAATCCCCGCAACCGGGTGAGCTCCTGTTGCTCGGTCCCTGCTCCTGCCAACCTAGCAGTTCGAAAGCACGTCAAAGTGCAAGTAGATAAATAGGTACTGCTCCGGCGGGAAGGTAAATGGTGTTTCCGTGTGCTGCTCTGGTTCACCAGAAGCGGCCTAGTCATGCTGGCCACATGACCCGGAACCTGGACGCCGGCTCCCTTGGCCAATAAAGTGAGATGAGCACCGCAGCCCCAGAGTCGAACCTAATAGTCAGGGGTCCCTTTACCTTTAAAGTGCATTATACAAATGTGACACTAGATGGCGATGGTGAGCTATGGCAAATTCAATATATTTTTTTCAAAACTTTTTTTAAAAAAGCATTTTCACATCTTTTTTTATATGTGTCTAGATTCCACCAGGGATTTGTGAACTAAAGGCAGAGATGAGTGTTGACCTCAGCCTCTCTAAACCCCATTAAGATTTCTCAGTGGCATGATAGGCTGGAATTCAGAGGATTAGCGGTGCCGTTAAATTGGAAATCGTAGCGAAGGAAAAGGACACTTGGCAGCGGTGGGATTCGAACCCACGCCTCCGGAGAGACTGGAGCCTAAATCCAGCGCCTTAGACCGCTCGGCCACACTAACTTAGATTCAAGAGGTGCAGTTCTCCAGCATTCAATCACCATAGCACAAAAAGCTTTACTTGCAAACTTCCAGTAGCATGCAACACAGGAAACTTGGCAGTGAAAACAAAAAACCCAAAAAGGGTGTTGATTTGTGTTTATTACATGTAGGTGAAATACCTGGTTTGATAGTGTGGGGCTGGTTGAGAGGCAGTGAGTGTCTCAGTCTCACCAAGTGAGCTTCAAGGTGGAAGAGGCACGGAGATGGAACATTGCTTAGTGGTAGAGCACATGCTAGCATGTAGAAGGACCCTGGTTCAGTTGCTGCCATCTCCAGTTAAAAGGACCAGCCTAGCAGGAGGTGGGCGGGGGCGAAACCTGGCCTGAGATGCCGGACATCCTTTGCCAGTCAGATTAGACAGTGTTGAGCTAGATTCCATTCACCCTCTTCCATCCAAACCTGAAATTTTATAATATGGCTGCATTTGCATGTAATGCTAAGTTTATAGGCCTAAACTAGGGTTAGTAGAACTGAAGTTCAGGAGTGGGGAAACTGTGGCCTTCCAGGTGTTGTTGGACTACCTCACCTCTCACCACTGGCCGTGCAGGTGGAATTTGGAGTCCAACAACATCTGGGGGGGGAGCTTCCCCATCCCTGACTTAGTTGGTATATTCCAGCTGTCAACTGCAACTATGAAAACATTCACCGCTCTGCAGTCCAGGGTTCCTAGGTTTGCTCTATTTGCAAAGTTTGCAGTGCCATTGAACTCAAGGAAATAGGTGCTTTGGGTCTTTTGAGACCTATTCCTTATGGAGAATTATATTCTGCAAAGCAAGCACAGACCAAAGCAGAGTGGCTTCAGGATTGCAGCTATAGCCTTCAAAGTGCCTTGCAAGTGCTAATTAACCCATCCCTTCATTCTGTAAATAGGTAGGAAATGCTTTGATGGGGTAGCACAAGAATCCAGAAGTCTGTGAAAGTAAATGTGGAAATATTAAGAGCAGCAATATATATCAAAAGGATCTCTTCACTATCTTTTGACTTTATTCTCTCTCTCTCTCTCTCTCTCTCTCTCTCTCTCTCTCTCTCTCTCATGCTTTCCATTGAAAGCTTTTTGTGGGACCAGGATATATATTATTTATTCGTGCATAGTATTTATATACTCTGTTTAGTATGCAAATTCCCTAGGCGGCTCACATAAAAGATAGTTAAGATCATTAATGGGAGAAAAGGAAAAATCTATATCACATTACAAACAAGAATATGAAGAAATCTATCAATTAAAAATAGGGAAACTGTCAATAAAACATTTAGTAAAAACTCAATGAAAGAACAAAACACGAAGATGAGATGAAGGTTACAAACCACTGGAAGATTGGCCAGATAGATGGATCTTCAGGAGGCTTTTACAATTTGCCACAATTTGCTTCCGCCTCACAAACAGCACATGGGAGGGAGTTCCAGATGTCAGGGCCACAACCAAGAAGGCCATGTTGGCTGGGGCTGATGGGAATTGTAGTTCAGCACACCTGGAGTACACCATGGTGGTGGAAAATGCTTAAAGCATTACGCTGTGTTGTCACAAACCCAATCTTCTGGTTTGGGGTTAAAAGCCTGTGGAGGAAAATTCATCTGTCAATATATCTATAAGATCCTTAGATCGATTTGCATCAGGAATATTTACCATAAAACAACAGGATTCTCACACAGCATTACAACAGAGCAGGAACTGGGAACCTCTGACCCTGTGGATACTATTGGACTACAATTCCTATCATCCTCAGCCAGCATAGCCAATGGTCAAGAATGATGGGAGTTCTAGTCCAAAACTACCTGAACAGCCGCAGGTTCCCTAGCCTTGCAATAGAGGCAACTCTGCAATTAGTGGTTTGTGGGCTGTGAGGCTTCATGAGACATGACATGACAGTTTAATGAACAAATGGGCAGGGATGTGGGGCGGGAAATTTCCCAGGTTGTTAATTTTTTTTGGGGGGGGGGTGTGAATCTGTTTCATAAGTTCATTAGTAACAATGAGCGGATGCCAACTGCAAACAGAGGATTAGGCAAGCTTTACAATTTCAAAGCGCTTAACTTTGTTTACTAAATATGAGTAAAACAAGACATGTGGAATTAGATCACTCTCCAAGGCATCAGTCAATTTTCTAATGTAAGCTGGAAAAAATGCTATGCAAATTATGCTAATCTGCATAGGACACCCCCCCCCCGAACATTGTCCAGAAAATCCACAATACTGCAGGCACTGCAGGTGGGGAAAGGATAAACAGTATATAAACTACTGGGGATGGAAGGAACCTGGACATGGTCTAAGAAGATCAGCTGTTTTCATGGGGCTATACAGAGGCATCTGTTGTACATAGGACCTCACTCTCTGGCCTGACTTCACCTCTCTTCCACCTGCCTACTGGATGTGTGGGACAATAACTGGATAAATATCTATCCATTCGGTCACAACAGGAAAGTTGGTGTGGGCTTCTTCTGCTCCTAGAGAGTCTGTTGGTGTTAAAACACTGGCAGAAGCTGAACTGAATGCTCAATCCTTGCTGGGGGAGCACATTATATTACCCTGAATACAAACACACGGGGACTCTTGAGTATAGCTACGTACATTTATTGCAGGAAATCTGCACTTGATAGAAGACCCAAGTTTTGTCCAGCTACGAGGACAGATCCGCACAATGCACAAGAACCTCCAACACACATTTAAAGCACATGACCACCTGCCCGAAAAGAGTGCTGGGAATTGTAGCTCTTTAAGGGGGAAACTACAGTTCCCAGATTCTTTGGGGGAAGTTGCCCTGAATGGTGGAGATGCTAAACACCAAGAGTCAGCCCCTGAATTTCCCTTTTAGTGCTAGAGCAGGACTGTAGCTTTAGTACTAAAATTCACCTAGATCTGGCATAGATGTGCAAGAGGCTATCTACCCACACATTCCTAACATCTTAGCCTCCCTAAGGGAGGAGTGTGACCTGTGATGCTCATCTAGATTACAGGGTATGGCAAGCAGAAAGCAGGAAAGGCCAGGGGGCACCCCAACAAAGCTGCCTATAGGAAAACAACAGAGCTGACTCAAAACAGGCAGGCTACCATGCTGTTCACATACAGATGTGGAGCAGGTGGAAAAATCTGGCCACAGATCTGGCCCGGAGGATAATAGGCATGTGGTTGTGGCATGGAAGACCCGTCAGTCCAATAGGTTGTTCTGTGCCATAGAAGAGGGATTCCCTCCAACCTTCCAGAAGGTGCTGGACTCCAGTTCCCAGCAAGCATGGCCAGTTTATTTACATGACTATCCCTCTTTTCCTCCAAAAAGTTGAAGATGGCAGGCATGGCCCTCCCTCACCCCATTTTATCCTCACAGCAACCCTGTGAGGTAGGCTAGTCTGAGAGACAGTGACTGGCCCAAGGTCACCAGGTGGGCAGGGATTTGAACCCTGGCTTCTCACCACTGCACCATATTGGCATTGACCAATGTCAGTGGTCAGGGGGGTGAGCAACATCCAGTAACATTTGGAGGGCTGCAGATTCCCCAGTCCCTGCCCTAGAACTTTGCCACTGGTCCTTTCCACCTGACTTCCACTCATATTAGCCGGAAGCTGCTCTTTATAAGTGATAAGTAAGAGCTGATGTATTAGCGAAGGCAGTTGGAAAGGTTGCATTAAATATTCTTTTGTTCTAATTCAAAACATTGCAATATGGATGCTGTCAAGAAACCTGTTGCACTGAGAACATTCAGCCTTCCCAAGGGGAGAGAATACCCCAAAATCACACACATTCTCTCTATATGTATGTGTATATATGTGTATGTAGCAGGGTCTCTGTGTTAGCTCAGTTAAGAGCACAGTAAGGTTAGAGATGCTTTAACGTTAAACGAAAGTGATCTCGACATGCCTCTACAGCTCATATTGAACACTGACGTCAGCCACAGACTACTTGAAATCTAGGTGCCACCTTGCACGTTATGCTTGGGGTGATTGCGTTGAAGGCCAGACCCATAATCCATGTTCAGAACCCTTGGTGTTAAGCAGCTGTAGGAGACCATGAAATTGATCAGCGCTGCAAAGCTGGGAAAGGGAAGAGAGGTCAATCTCTTACCCAAACAACCTTGTGCCCTCCAGATGTTTTAGACCACAACTGCCACGGGTTTCCTGTGTGGTGTTGTGTAGCTAAGCTATAAGAACCATCTAATCCGGTTTGCAAGTGTAGAGCTCAGATCTCTTAGCTCATAATCTGAAAGGTACATTTTGCTGCTGTGAACGCCATGCAATTTCCCTGTGGGTACGATGGCCGAAATCAATAGGAACATAGGAAGCTGCCTTATCCTGGTCTTATCTAGGTCTTATCTATTGCCTCTGCACTGACTCTTCAGGATTCAGGCAGGATTTTCTCCTAGCCCTACCTGGAGAGACTGAGGATTGAATATGGAACCTTCTAGATGCAAAGCAGATGTTCCTCCTTAAGAGATGGCTCTTTCCCCCAGCTTGAGTTGCCCATGTGAGTAGCCCAGTTCTATAAGCTACAAGGTATGGTTAATGTGCGAAAGAGAATTAAACTGGATCTCATCCATGCAACTGTTGGGCAGCTATTCTTTTTAACTGCTCTTGGCCACAGGCAGCAAAACAGATGATGTGAAAATTGCCTGCTTCAGAAGCAATGCTTGGTTCTTCCGTTATGTTGACAGTAGTCTTGCACTCATTGCACAGAGTGAAGCTGAAAGAGTCAAGTAGTTCTGGGGCATGTGCAGAATGCCGGCTGAACTACGATTCTTAGTAACAACAACAAAAAGTGGCAATATGTGTGAGCCAGTGTGGTGTAGTGGTTAAGAGCGGTAGTCTCGTAATCTGGTGAACCAGGTTTGCTTCCCTGCTCCTCCACCTGCAGCTGCTGGCTGGGTGACCTTGGGCTAGTCACACTTCTCTGAAGTCTCTCAGCCTCACTCACCTCACAGAGTGTTTGTTGTGGGGGAGGAAGGAAAAGGAGATGGTTAGCTGATTCAAGACTCCTTAAAGGGAGTGAAAGGCAGGATATCAAATCCAAACTCCTCCTCCTCTTCTTCTTCTTCTTCTTCTTCTTTTTCTTTGTCATTGCTGTGCTCTATAATTTGCAAACCACCTTTGGAACTTAATTTATCCTGAAAGGCAGTTTTAAAATCCATTAAGTAAATAAATGTGGTATGTTCACTATGGACAGTTACTTTTACTGAACAAAACCTAGCTGTCAGCGCTGACAACGAGGAAGAGGTCTCCTTTATGTTACTGAGTGCTTAGACCAACATGCCTCCTATGAAAAACATGTGCTGCACGCACCTACTTTAATTTTATTATTTTTAATGGTGCAGCCCTGTTTGATGGCAAAGTAACTCTTAAACTTTGACCTCCTTTTATATAGCAGAGGGCAGCCAAACGCTTTTGAAGGCTTGTGACTTATTGCTGTGTACGCCTAGAGGGCAGGAATGGAAAATGTCGGCTAAGCAGCTGGTTGCGCTTGAAAATAAGTTTTGGGTCATTATTTTAATGGCGACAACAACATGACAAATTTGGACTGATGACACTTAATGGCATAAAAATGTGTACAACTATGAAGGAAATGGAAGTGATGACTGATGCTTGCCCTGATGCCCCATCCACTAGGCGTTGGGGAAGAAGGTCAAATGTGCACTGCTATTTGGATGCTGTCTTATGATGACAAAAGACAAGGGAATGAGAATATGGAAAAGAAGGGGGCAGAATGCGGCTGTAGAGGTTGTCTTAAACAAGTGTTGGCATAAACTTCAGAAGGTGTTGAAATTCTAGACAGATTCTCTTTTTTAATTTATTTTTTATTTATTTAATATAATTTTTATTTTTTCAACATATCATTTTCAACAGTAATTAAACATACTTTCATTTCTTACACCATTTTTTTGACTTCCATCAATCACATCTGAAAATTTTCCAATCTATTCACTTAGTATACATTTCTTACTTCCACTATTACATTTAACTCTCAAAACTAATGTCACTATTCTTTCTCTACTTTGCAATACTTCATATATTTCTCCTTACAAAACTTCTTGTAGTCCTACTAGCGTAATTTGTTGATTACAGTTGCTCTTGAAATAGTTCATTTATTTCTTCCAATCCTATGTGAATCTCTGGTCCCGCAGGTTTCGAATCCTTCCTATCATTTAATCTAATTCTGTCCATTAATTTTGTCTGCCATTCTTCTTTTGTTGGAATTTCTTCCTGCTTCCATTTCTGGGCTAACAAAACTCTTGCCGCTGTTGTTGCATATAAAAACAATTTAACATTCTTGCCTATTAATATCTTCACCTATAATATCACGTAAAAATGCTTCTGGTTTTTTTAAAAAATGTATATTTCAACAACTTTTTCATCTCATTATATATCATTTCCCAGAAGTTTTTTACTTTCTTACATTCCCACCACATATGATAAACTGTTCCTTCTTTTTCTTTACATTTCCAAATTCTAGACAGATTCTCATGATGAAACTGATACATAGATTGATCTGATACTCATGGCACCTGGTGAAACAGCCCTCTGATTGTCCGACTGTGGCCCCAACTGCCATTGACCATATCTTGGAGTGTCACTTTGGGTTGTGTACACATTACCCACTTCCTCTGACTCCAGCATACTCCTGCCACTGGTGCCTGAAGCCAAGTACACATGACGTTAGCCACAACCCACATATAGCCTGTAGTTTCTTGAGAAACACTGCCATTTCCTCAAACCCAGCTTCTGTCCAGTTTATAAGCTGTGGTTGAGTTGCGGTGTGTGTGCATTTGAGACATCTATTGTGCATGCACAGATGACAGCGCATGTGTGGACGACAGATGCAGTGACTTGGAGTTTCAGGAAGCAGGGAAGAGTTACTAACATGGGGAAATGAATCTGGTAATACATTGGGTGAAGACATCTCTGTGCCCTCTCTAGAGTGTAAAGCAGCATGCAAATGTGACTTTTAATAGACAGCAGGGGAAACCACTTTGCTGTGTTTTAAGGTACTAATGTGTACATAGCCTGAGTCACAGGAACTGGTTGTAGGGACAGGTTCAAATGCAATTCAACAATTCTATTATTCCAGAAAGATATGGTTCTCTGTAGTGGATTTTCTGCATCAGTAGGGGGTGGGACCAAATGGCTTTTGAGGTCCTGCCAATGCTTTGATTTTGTTCTTAGCTAATGAATAAGAGTGGAGCTTACAAGCTTTGACCTTTGTTCCGTTCACATGGCACAAAAATGATGCCCTTTTTAAAGAACAGATCAAAGTCCACTGAGTTCAACATTCTGTGAAAGAAATTCCCATAAGCAGTGGAGTATCTGAAGAAACGTAACAATAGTCTGCTTAACGCGCAAGTAGGATTTGAACTGCAACCAGCAGTAAAACAATTTAGATACAGTATTAAGTTAGGATGAAGAGGGAAGTTAGGTATAATATGCAGCAAGATAAGGGGAAACAAGGAAACCACAGAGGGGTGGAGAGGAAGTTTACATTTCTTTAAAATATTGGGGGAAACCGAATATGTAATTAACTTTTGAAAATCAAAATAAAATTGGAAAAAAGAGAGCAAAAATTCAGGCAGCAGATAGTAGGAAAGGCTCTTCCCTCCTGTTGTTTCAGACTGCAACTCCTATCAACCGTACTGCTGGGGCTGATGGGAGTTGTAGTCCAAAACATTTGGAGGACACCAGGTTGGGGAAGACTGGGGTAGATAATACTGTGCTAGATGGACAAAGGGACACAGGAAGAACCAGACCATTGGTCCATCCAGCTCAGTACTGTCTACACAGACTGGCAGCAGTTCTCTAGGGTTTCAGGCAGGGGACATTCCCAGCCTTACTTGGAAATATCAGGGATTGAACCTAAGGCCTTTTGCATACAGAGCAGAAGCTCTACCACCGAGCTGTGGCCCTTCCCCAAATGGCCTGGCCTGCTAGGAGGCGGCTGTTCTGCTGCTAGGCTTGGGTAATTTGCAAATGTCTTGTGGTTAAAACCCAATTTATTTAGTTGGACAAAAACATCTCTATTAACTTTAATTGAAGCTGAGCAACTGCATCCCTGGACACATGATGGAAACTAGACTGTAATCATGTACAAGGCAAAAGAAGCAGAGATTAGTGAGGCTGTACAAAAGAGCTCACCTGACTATGATTAATGGTGCTTTCGGACATCCAAGTCATATGGTGGGGTTTGTGGCCACCCTAAGGGAAACATGGCACCTTCTTAAACCTGATATCATTTTGTCACCAACACACACTACAATGTCCGTTCTTCTCCTTCTCTGGCAGGCATAGTCTGTGAGGAAGCCCCATGTCTCACACACAAAAGAATGTTAGGGGAAGTCAAGTCACACAAGCCAGGATTAGGCACAAATAATCCTTCTACGTCCAAAAAGTTTCCAGGTGTCAGCAACAGAGGAGAGCCAGTCCAGGCAAGATTAAATTGCAGTGTCTCATTTTAGGTCAGGAAGGACAGGCTCTATTGTTATTTATTTATTTTCAACAGTTTATATACCGTTTAATTGTAATACCCTCTGAGTAGCGTACAGGAGGAACTGAATGCAATGAAACTGAAAGTGAGTTAAAACGATAAAAACACTTGGAATGAAGTTATATGGCTTTAGTAGAAATGCTATAAGGAATTAGGTATAGATAGATTAATGGGGTATTAAAGGGAAAAATAAGGTTAGAATGTGTTAAGATAATTATAGGATAGAAAATAGAGGAAGATGGAGAGGAATTGCTGAAACAATTAATAGAAGTGGAAGACAAAAAGGGAGGTGTGAGGAGGTCGTGGAAACATGTGAATGAAAGTTAAGATATTGAAATTGGATTGTGTTTTGAATGGTTTTTGTTTTGTTTTGTTAATTGTTTGTGTTAGTGTTGTGTAGTGTTTTTTGTACAGTATTGTATTGTTGTATTGTTTTTCTTTGTTTTTTTGTAGTGTTGTGTTTAAATTGTTGAAAATTAATAAATATTATTTTTAAAAAATAAAATAAAACGATAAAAACAGAATTCAGTTAAAACACCTGCTGGTGTAAGAAAAAGTCTTCTGCAGATGCTGGATGTTTCTTATGGAGGGGGCCTGTCTGGCCTCTGCTGGAAGGGTTTTGTATAAAATAGGGCCCACAAAACCAGGCTTGGCACCCAGTGTGGCAGAACCAGTCCCACTGCCCTAAATCTGCCTCTGGTGGAGTTACGGTAGCTATCATAGCTAGTAGACACTGATGGCATTCTCCTCCATGAATTTGTCTAATCCTCTTTCAAAGCCATCCAAGTTGGTGACCTTCATTGCCACCTGTGTGGGAGTTCCATTATGTTTTTCTGTCCTGAGAATATGCTTATATCCATATTATTGAAATAGTTACTATTTTTAAACAATTGCAACTCCAATTTATTTCGTTTTTTAAGTAATTGATTTTCATCCATCTAGTTTGAGCATAAATAATGTTCATGCTCGCCCTTATCTAATCTTCTTGTAATATTTCTATCTGAAGACTGGAAGTTAATCACCCACACACTCAGAGATGAAAACGATGTGATGATCTTCAGCAGTAAAACTTGCAGCTTCTGTAAGAAGGCAATGTGTTTGCTTTCATGCAAAGTAATGCAGAATTTGGTAGGTGAAGAGTATGGATGCTAAATTAAAGTTACTGAAGAATTACAGAAGCTGATGCTACTGGCTATTTTATTCATTAACACAAAACTGAAGATACAAAATCTGTATCTCATTTATCTTACATAGTTTTCCAGTTCTCCTCATATGCACCTATTATTTTTAAATCAAGGCGAAATTAGGCTAATCACAAATGTATTATGTCTAAATTGTGCTGTTTGTCAATTAATCAACCTCTAATTAGCATATAATTAACAATAACATTGTTCAGGGAAGCGGTCTGTGATAAGCCAGGAAATCAGGAGCCAAGAGTTGCGCTAGGGGAGCAGAGTAGAGGAACAAAGCCAGGAGTCAAAACCAAAGAGGAAAGTCAGGGCTAAAGGACGAATTTGAAGACAGAAACAAGGGGAAAATAAAAGTTAGGGCCTCAGGACAGATGAGGAGGCAGGAGCAAGCAGCAAGACAAAACACAGGACTGGAGAACAATCAAGGTTGCAGGAGCACCTCAAACTCATATACTTCCTCCTTCCTTTGGAACTCCTAGTGTTCATTTAACTACAAACCTTGGCTTCTTATCTTGTCTAAGTGGTCAAACTATGGTTTGCACTTGCCTGCAATCTGTAATTCAGGAAACGGGCGTGTGCATGCCCAAGATTACCATAAACAGCTCTCCAAGAGCTGTGCATAGTCAGCTTCCGCTTTTTATGAAGAGAACTGACCATGGAGCGGAAAGGTAATTTTGGACTGAATATAATGAGGGCACTTCCAGGTTGGCCTTTCTGCTCTAGAAAAATGATGTATGTCTTCTCCTGAATGCACACTCAAGCACACTACCTCTGCTCTTCATTATAGCTGCTATTGGCATTGTCACTGACAGCACCATATGTTCTCTCTCTCTCTCTGTGTGTGTCCTGTGAGGAGGAAGAGCTTTCACTTTTAAGCTAACTAGAGTGCCATGTGATGGCCAAACTTGGGGAACTGTGATTGTTGAGAACAAGCCAGGATTATTGAGAACAAGCTAGGATTGTTGAGAACAAGCCAGGATCTCAAACCATGGTTTGATTATAATTTTGTTCCCATTAACCATGGTGTATGTAAACCACAGTTCCCTGAGTTCTGTTGGCAATGGTGAACTCTGTTTAGATTAAAAGCGAAAGCAGATGCTTTCGATCTCCCCATGAGTTCAAAATATGAGGAGTGTTCAAGGCAGGAAGTTGAGGCTTTTTGTGGCAACTTTCTCAAAGTGGGAAAGTATAATTTTCTGGACTGAACCTATTTATGCACCTCTTCTGCATCTCACTGTCTTCAAATACTAACCATTCTCTGCCTGTCCTGAATATCTAGGTCAAATAGCTGAATCGAGTCAAGCTCTTTTCACTTTCCTAACTTCTAACGATTTTTTAAGTCAAAAGACAAACTTCTGTGCACTGTTCGGCACTTCAGTCTTGTATGAAAAAGGTGTAACAAACACTGGGGCACAGAGCATAAAAGGGAGGTAGATTCCACAAAAAGACAGCAAGAACAGGAATTTATCAGCATAATGAAAACAGCTACAGTGAAAACAGGAAGGTTTGGTCATGCACTGCAGAGGGAATGAATGTAGATGCATGCATATAACATTATTAGAGACTAGCTATGATAATTATAGGGCACTTTCTCTTTGCTTTGTCATGCTGAAGCTGAGACTTTGGACAGAGCAAAAGGTGTGGCAGCTTAAAAGCGCCACGCAAAACTCTTGCATTCTCCTATCTACATCTGGTTGTAGGACAGCCAGGGAACCTTTAAAATTATTTTACTATTAATGTAAAATCAAATAGGGAAGTATTTAATAGTAAAATATTAAAGAAACCACAGCCCTTTAGGGCAGTTCTAAAATCACTTTTCTTAAAGCGCCCCTTCCACTGTAAAATATCTGAACATGCTCCCATGTTAGAAACTGATTGAGAATCAGATTTTCCTTCCTCTGCTTGCTATATTGTGTAGTGGTGAAAACGCGATTGAATTGCAACCTGCACATTTTGTTGTCTTTCCTCCTTGTCTAGTACTTCCTGGCTCCTGTGTGTTTGAATTCCACTCCCCCCACAAAAAAACTGATAATTAGTTTAATATTTCAAAATGGGTAACTGCAGCTTAATTTTTGCATTTCCTGGTTTATCTAATGCACACATTGGCACTGCTGAAAACAAGCACTGTTTGGCTTAATATACCCTCCACCTTAGCTAGGAGCCAGACTGGCAGCAGTTTCTCCATTTATGGAATGAGCAACCAAGGAGGCATCTTAGGGCAGAGCAAGGCTGGGGAACCTGTGACCCTCCGGATGTTGCTAGACAACCACTCCCAGCATCTTTGACTGTTGGCCATGCTGGCTGGGACTGATGGGAGTCTGGAGGAGTGCAGGTTTACCCACCCCTAGTTTAGGGCTTTGCCTGTTTGGGAAATAATAGTCACACCAGTGTTGCAATAATTATTGTCCTGGATTCTGAGCCCTAGGCTCAATGCTGTCCAGGGAGACAGGGCAGAAGCTTCTCTCTAGCCCATCCACTGTCTCAGGAGAGAAGCAGGTGAGGAAGTGGGCAAGTTTTCTCATGCAAAGAAGATCTGGAGTTTCTCAGGGCTGAGGCAGACAGCCTGTTCTCAAATCTTAATCTCCAGAATTCCAGGATAAGGGCGGGAACATAAGCATGAATGAAACACCTAGGCAATTACTGGGTGATTTGTAGTATTACTGCATTATTTAGTATAGCATCCTGTCCTTGCCCAGAGGCAATTTTTTACTTGCCATTGGCAAGAAGGCAAGGAATAATTTGTAGGACTGCAAAGTTTAATCATTTGATTCATCACTCCACTGAACAGACATACCTGATTAATCTGGCAACAGGGTGGCTGCTGTGTTGTATGGTTATTTTAAATGTTACATTATTTTCAATTTGTGCATATAAAAACTGCAGTTGGCAGGCACACTGCAGAAGTGCAAGACAGAATGCCCTTTCTAAGATAGTTCCTGCTGATGTATCAATACACCTAAGGACAAAGTGTGCTTTTCCTTCAAGGCTGTTGTAGTAGTCATATGCAAACTGCTGCTAACTAGTTCATCAATTAAAACTCATGGGACTAATCAATTTAAGGTTAATCAACTTTAACTGTCCTAGTTGATTAATCACAACAACTGTGATGTTCTGGGAAACAGCCCAAAGCTCTGGTAAAACCCACTGCAAAGATTCACAGGAAAATTGGAGATGAAAAGTCTGCCTTGCGGGGTTTAGCAGGGGAATTGGCACAGTTCCAATGTGTTTGACCTGTGCACTCACTGCCAGGCACCTAATACAGCCCCCACAAAATGGAAGTGCCCTGTCTCCATCAACAGTGAATGTATCTTGACAAGAGACTTGAATGTACAACTATTGCAAAAAATCAATTTGTAGAACAACCAAACCATAATTATTTTCTAAGCTAACCCCCTACGGAGCAATTTTGCTAATTGTCAGCCAAGTTATGCCTCCCCCAACATTTACCTGATACCTTAATTTTCATTTACAAGTCCAATTACTCTTGTTTATTTCTTTGCGATACCCAAAGAATCCAGATCTTCATCCTATATCAGCATATTTAGGGGTGCAGGGTAGATTACGAAAGACTGCATTTTCATACTTAAGTAGTAGCTGCTTTTCTCTCATGGCATTTTAATAGGTTACACAACCAGTTGTCCGAAGCTCACAAGATACTTGTTTCCCTCCCTCTTTGTTGGTCTTTTCCTCCTGTCTTATGTTAATCAGCCAGGGAGCCTAAATGCTCATTCCTAGGCATGTCTACAAGAAGTAATTCCCACAGTGACTTTTAGGCTGTGTATGCACTGTACCTTTAAAGCACATTCAAAGCACATACTTTCCCTCAAGTAATTCTGAGCACTGTAGTTTACCCACCAACACTGCCCCTGTCCTCATTTGGGATATCACCTGAAGGCACATACAAACAGATACGTTTATTCAAGGGTTGCTAGCTTCAGTTGTAGACAGGATGGCTCTTTCAGACATGCTGAATGTACCCAGGGATGTGGTGAGTGGTGAGGCAGGTGAAACGGACGATGACAGGGTTAGCAAGGGCAAGTGGCCATGATTCAATCCCACTCTCTATGCACATTCAGAGTCATTGTTGGCATCTGTCTGTCTCAAGAGACAATGGAGTGTGCCTCCGGGGGTGAAGTCAAACCGCTATGTTAGTGGTTTGAGTGACCATCTAGGGGTGCAAGCCTGGGCAATGTGTCTGGAGATCATGGCTGCCCAGATGACAAGACCCTCCCCTTGGCCTCGTTGGTGTGGTACAAAGGAACGCAGAGCAATATGTTTGGCATATTGGCTGCAGGAGTTGCCAGGAGGAGGCGTACAAGGTGTTGGTATCCAACTGTCTTAGGGACCCCACTCCAGATTTGGGTAGGGCTTACACCTTAGCCATTTCTTCTCCCAAAGATGTTTCGCAAGGCAGCGGAGGTTTACGATTAGAGTTTTCCATCTCCTAGATGGGACTCCCTATTCCAGGTTGACAAACCCCATCTGCCCCTCACTTCTCTCTACAGCATGTGCAGAAACCACCGGCTTGACCATTGGACCCACTATTGGTCTTGTACACTCAATCACATGCAGGGGAAGCCCCTAACTCACCAAGGGTTTGGTACCCCACTAGCTACTCTCTAGCCAGCCAGTAAAAGCTGTTCCCGGGGTGTGGCTGCTGTTACATGCTGACAACTTCTGAGAGTCACAGGTGAGAGCTGAGTACAGGGTGGGGACCAAAGGTGGACAAACTACCCCAGAAGGAGCACAATGTGTCTCCTACCAAAGGTACGACCCCACCCCTAAAATACCCCATACACCTCATACTACAGAGTCCTCATACTGTGTTTCAGTTGCAGGTAAAAGGTAAGGTGAAGGACCCCTGGATGGTTAAGTCCAGTCAAAGGTAGCTGTGGGGTGTGGCGCTCATCTCGCTTTTCAGAGAGCTTCCCAAAAGTGAAATGTGGCCTTCGAGATTAAAAAGATTCTCCATCCCAGCTTTCGATCTCTGCCATGCTATTGAACAAGTGTGTTTTTGCTTTGTCATGCTGCCACTGGCTGCTAGCCCAGAACAAAAAGGGAGTGGCCCGTTAAAAATATCCACACAACGTCTTTGGTCTTGCCTGTGTCTATGTGTGTCCTGTGATTTCTGGGAGGTAGCAGAAAATGAAGTGTTCCTTTAAAAGCTTCTTTAAGACAATGTTATTGAAGGCATTAAACTTGTTTATATAAGGCCTTAACTGGTTGATCTGCCTGAAGTGTGGCACCCTTGTTCTGATCACAGTTACTTGAAAACAAGTTCCTTTTATCTCTGTGAAATGTGATCCAAAGTATACGTAACTTGGATTTATATGACGCCTGAGGCCTCATATAAGTGATCCAATAATAGGCGTGGGAAGGGAAAAACAGCAGTGTTACTTTACCCCTTGTTCTTTATGGGAATTATTCACCAGGGACCAGAGGAGAAACATACAATAGTATCTGAATTCTAGCACAAGTACTAATCAAAAAGGTGCTGCTATGTGGTGTTCCTGATGGATCCATTCCACGATCCTAGCTAGTATTCCAAAATACCCCTAGTACAGCTTTCATACTTGTGCTTTAAAGACAGAAGAGACTTTGGAGAAATAAAGAATACACATTTGCTTTGGCTTGTCCTGTATATCAGTTTGTGTCCTGAGATGTAAATGAGCACAAATCTGATTCAAAAAATGGCGGCATTCAATAACCAGTGGGAGAATATTTCAGTTTCCCAGAACACTGGGAGCCTTCAACAAAATACTTTCAGAGGCTCCAGTGTGAGATTGCGGAACTATATTTTATCAGAATGTTTTATTCTATTTGCTTAGGATGCAATCCAGACCAAGGTCCACTAAACGTGCTAAATTAGTAATTATTGCTAATTACTCCTGCTGTGATTAGCCGCTGTTCTTATCTTGTGTATATTTGAGCTTTGTACACACAATGTCACAGACTGCACATTTCAGGTTCAATCTTTCCCTCTAAACTCAGGCATGCAGAATGATAAAGTCACTCTGTCTGATTGCCAGCTGAAGCTCACATATTTGATGAAGTGGGCTTTCAGTCAATGAAAATGCATACTACAATAAATCTATTAAAGGTTCCAGCAGACTCTTTTTATGTAAACTGTTTGGTAACTTTCAGCCTTTTTAAACACCATCCCCAATGCTAATGCCTGTCGAAGCACTTAAATCAGCAGATGCCATCCTTTTGGAGCCAGTGGGCACATATGGAATTTTGAAAACCATATAATGGTAGAGTTGGAAGGGATCTTGAGAATCATGTAGTTCAAGCCCCTGAAATGCAGGAATATGCAGCTGTCCCATACCGGGATCGAACCTGCAATCTTGGTGTTATCAGCACCACGCTGTAATCAATTGAGCTATCTAGGCAGGGTAACATGGGCACCAGTCACAAAACGAATACCACATCTAAAAGCAGAAAAAGAGACAGGACCACAACATGCTACAGGCACCCTCTCCCATCAATGGAGGGAAAGGCACCTATATAAGGCACTGCTTTATTCGCTGACAGAGATAAGTCCTTTGCATCTGCCCCTTGCTCAGAATGGAAGGGAAAGTGGATGTCTGATCCTTGCATTCAATGAAATGTGAGCATTTTTAAGGAAGTGTCTGCAGTGTAGGACAGTCTGAGCCAGGGCGAACAGGAACTGAGCAGAAAGAGCAAGCAGTCTCGCTGAACGCAATAGAATAATTGAATCTTAAGAGTTGGAAGGGACCCCGCAGGGTCATCTAGTCCAACCCCCTGCAATGCACGAATCTCAGCTAAAGCATCCATGGCAGATGGCCATCTAACCTCTGTTTAAAAACCTCCAAGGAAGGAGAATCCACCACCTCTCGCGGAAGTCTGTTCCACAGCGGAACAGCTGTCAGAAAGTCTGCCCCCCCCCCCAATGTTTAGTCGGAATTTCCTTTCTTGCAACTTGAAGCCATTGGGTCTTGCTGCCGAGGAGCCACGCTACCCCCCCCCCCAAAAAAAAAGGGAACGTAGCGAATTCGGTCCGGTTCGATCCGTGGCACGTAATGAGGAGGAAGGAGGAAGAAGCCTGGGGGGGCGGAGAGTCACAAAAAAAGCAAGTCATGCTTACTTTGCCTTTGACTCAGCGCAGAGCTTCAAGGAACTTGGCGAGGCTGGGGAGGCGGGAGGCCACGCCCCCCAAAATCCCCGGGCTCGAAGCGTCATAAAAGGCGTTCCTCGCGCACGCGGCGTGCTTCTCCTTTCTTCCCCTTTGCAGAAGATGCGCCGCTGCTGAGAGTCGCGGTCCTGGAAGTCGCCATGGAGCCGTCGGTGCCGGTCGTCTTCGTCCGACAGAACCAGATCGGAGGCCAAGACAAGACTGGGAAGGTAGGAAACGGCTGGCAACGAAACAAAGCTTTCACCAGCGTCCTTAAACGCCCGTTTAAAGCAGTGCTCTAACCCTCCCCTCCCCAGGCCCATTGAAATCCGTGGGGCTTGTTGGTGAGTAAACTTGCATGGGATCGTGCACTGAACTTGGCGGGCGGGAAGCTTGCTTCTGAGTAAACGTGCATGGGATTTCGCTGTAAGTCTTGGTTTACCTCCCCCACAAAGAAGGGAAAGCCTCAAGCACCGCTTGCTTCCTTCAGGGAATGCGTGTCGTATTCCTGTGTTTTGGTCTTAGGTTTTCTCGCGGGCACTTCGAAGCATATGGGGCGGGAAAGGGGGAAGAGTGAAATCTTCCGATAACACTTATTTTTTAAAAAGCAGCGTGGCTTTGAAAGGGAGGCGTCATGATAGAATAATAGTGCATTGGAATGCCCCCCGTGCTGTAGTTTAAATTTAATATCCCTCTAAGTCCAGGCATAGGCAAACTCGGCCCTCCAGATGTTTTTTGAGACTACAACTCCCATCATCCCTGACCACTGGTCTTCTTAGCTAGGGATGATGGGATTTGTAGTCCCAAAACATCTGGAGGGCCGAGTTTGCCTATGCCAGCTGTAGTCTGTGTGGTGTAACAGAGTAGGGATTGGATGAGGACCTGGGCAGCCATGAAGCTCATTGGGTGATCTGCTGGAGCCAGGCATTATTTCCCACGGTTGTTTTGAGGATAAAACGGGGAGGGAGGAACCATGCATACCACTTTAAACTCCCTGGAGGAAAGGTGGGATATAAATTGCAGGAAATGGCCGAAGTACAGAGATCTGGCCAGGGAGTAGATAGATCTGTGCAGTAGAGAGCACAGTTGGCAGTAAGTTCATTCCTGACTTGCCGTGAGGTCAAGGGTAGGAGCATTTTCATCCAAGTCTTTAGGCCTGTTCAGGGTGAACGCTTGAGGGCTTAGAGTGGAGAAGGGTGTGCAGGTAAGCCGGGCCCTCGGAGTTCCTGTTAACAAGAGACAGTTTCTAGAAAATAATGGTTTGACTTTATTACAAAGGAACATGGCTATCGGCCACCAGCAACACATTGCAGACTGTGGACAAACATCTTTGTTTCTTTTTTTAGGGTGATTCTGACTACAATTGTATTACATCTCATGTATTAATATGTTCCTCTAGGGGTGGGTGGGAGGGAAGTTAATCTGTTCCTGTTCTGTATAATATCTGCAAATGACAAATAACCGGGTGCTTGTTTTTAAGTTTCTGTTAAGGCCAGTTCTGTTAAGGCCAGTTTTGCTTCAAGCATGCCTATATTCAGCAGAAAGATCTGAAGGGGAATTCTGAGGCCACTCAGGCAACTGTGCTAGACTTCTTCCTGCGATTGGAAGTATTTGCATTCCATCAGATTACAGATCGCTGAATGATAATTACCATATTTCCTACGCTTTGAACCCACGCTTTCCCCAAAGAAATTGAAACACCATTTTGGTTTCACAATAACCTTGTGGGGTGCATCAGGCTGAGAGATGGTGATACTCATTGAGCTTCATAGCTGATTAGAAATCTGAACCTAGATTTGTACATATGTTGCTGGCCTATAACTGATGGGAATTTGAGTCCTAAATTACATTGAGGGCCTCAGGCTGCTCACCCCTGTGACTTGCTTCTGCGCTGAAAGCTGTGAGTTCAAAAGTCATAGGTTAAAAGCATTCAGAAAGAAGCTTCATATTCCATTTGTGCCCACCATTCACCCAAAGAGTCAGCAATGGCAGTTTATTAATGGTATCAGTATTAAGAATTTCCAAGCAACAAGTGCTACAGGTGCCTTACAAGTAACAGGAGAGCACACACAATTTATTTTGCAATAAACACATTTTAAAGTCACTTGAAAATTATGCAAGGAAGCCCATATAAAAAGCAGCCCTTTTCACAGCAGATTTTCTCATGGGTATTTTGAAAATAGAGGTTTTGTGTTGTGTCCCAAAACAATAAAATAACAATAAACAATAAAAACTCAATCAAGTTTGGTCTGGAGCAAATGGTGCGCCTCAGAGTAGTAGCTTCAACAGAAAAGGCCCTGCCATATCCTCCCACATACTTCCCTTCTGACTTGAAAAGTATGATGATCAAAGCACGAGGGCAAGCATTGTGATCTTGTACCATTTCCTGTTCCTGGTGTTTGCAGTGCTGTAGTGTAGTGTTCACTTAGGAGTACAGGAAGTGATCTGGGGAAAGGGTTTCCTTTGGGACCTTCCTGCATGCTTCACTGGAAATCATATGTGAAGACTTTCCAGTTCATTCTGGTCCTTTGATAAGCTAGGAGGTGATCAGAAATAGAGCTTGTTTCATCTATGGTGTCCCAGTTATTGGGATTCCTTCCACAAAAGAAGCAGGTTTGTGACTTAATCTGTTGGCTTTTAGATGCCAGTCCCTGGCAATTAGACGCCAGGCAAATTCTTAGTCTCCCTGTCTTTTTAACTATTCATACCCTTTTCTCCCTCTTGTGTAGCTCATTCTGCTGTTTCCTTTCAGTGCTTCTCATATTCCCATTTGTCTTATTATATTTGTATTGTTGCTTCTAAGTATATGAAGAGCCTTTCTGTTTCCTTGGTGTTTTCTGACGGTTAATATCAACAGCCAGAAAATACCAAGGGAACACAAAGGTCCTTTATATGGAATTGTGGAGGGTTTCCTTCCCATTCGGGTTGCTGTAGTTGCTGAGATGATGTGTGCTATTCCAGACTGGTGTTTTTGTTTTGCAGGTATAATCTGTGACATGTCACGGACACAGTAATAGTGCATTAGTGGTGGACTTACACTGGGCTGTCTGTACGACATTCTCTTTTTTTAAAAAAAAGATGCTTCCTCAGTGCATTCGCAAAGCACACAGTTAAACTATGGAATTCATTTCCACCAGAGGCAGTGATAGCTGCCAACTTGGATGGCTTCTGAAGAGGGTTAGACAAATTCATGGAGCATAAGGCTATCAGTGACTACAATCCACAATGGATATACTTTGCCTTCATGGTCTGAGGCAGTATGTTTCTGAATACCAGGTGCTGGGCATTGCAGGTGGGCAGAGTGCTTTCAGGCTTCCCACAAGCATCTGGATGGCCACAGTGAGAACAGGATGCTGGACTAAGATGGGCCACTGGCCTGATCCTGCTGGCTCTTCTTATGTTCTTATGCATTGCCATCTGGGAGGGCGAAAGTGGGACAAAACTGGGACATTTGTGGCATAAAAAGTTGCAGTATTTCAGTAGGAGGCTTCGGGAAATGAAGTTTTGTGTCAGGGACTGGTTGGATGCAGAGGAATGATGGAAGGAACCAGCTGGGGAATCGCCAAGGGAAGAAGGCTTGGAGCCCAGGGACTGGTGGTGGGACCTCAATTGAGTGGTTAGAGGGAGAAGACTGGGAAGAGGTGGTGTTGGAAGCTGAAGAGGTAGCAGGGCTTAGTGAGCTGGGAGAGTCTGTGGTAGAGAGAAGTCCAGAATAAGAGGTAGAAGCTGAAGCAGGAGAGTGGGATTTTCATGGAGGAAGAACACTGAGAATGAGCTGCTCTGCTCATTAGGCCTGTGGAAATTGTCTTCTTGCTAATGAAGAGTTAACTCCATCTGTGAGCTGTGTGATTACTGGCCAGTAGGCCCATTAATAAGCCTAAGTTAATCATGTCTAATTACTTCAAAGGGTCTACTCTGAGTTGTACTGGCATTGGATACAACCCTATCTCTCCCCCTGCCTCCTAAAATAAAACCTTTTGCAGGTGGGAACAGTATTGAGAGCACAAATCTCATGGCTGCCCAATTTAAAGGACATCTGGAGGGGATCTCTGGACATTTTTAACAGCTGCTAATTTCATGCTTTTATGCATTTTATGAAGCACTTTTAGATGCATACATAATAAATGGAAAACAGTATATATATGTATATTTCTAATTAATAAATAAATACCTTGTTAAGAAGAGTAGAATAAATAAATCGGAATGCTCTCGTTTCCAAAAGTCAAGGCCCTCTGGAACTGCTCTAATTTGACTTATATCTGCTCTTGAGATCCTCTTGTACCACCAAGGTCAATGGTAGCGGAAACGTTTTATCCAGAGACGAGAGAGCGCTGTGCCAGTTTTTGCTCCTGGTGAAGTTTAGGCCTTGTGAATTTTTGATGCAATGACTTTAAACGGAGTGGAGGGATAGGGAATGTCTTTTGCCAACCCCAGCTGTCAAAATGCATTTGTGAAATTTAGATAATCATTACCGGAGGATAATGGCTGCTAATCATAGTTTACCGGTCCAATTCTTCTGGGCTGTGGCACGGTATGATTTGATTTTTATCTGTATTTCTGGAGCATACTCCGAAACTGGTGTAGAGGAAATGCATGCATACAAAAGGGCAGGCTTTTGATTGGTTCTTCTAGGGTGTACTTATGCAAATCGTTATTTGCAGCTGAACAGAGCTGTGCCTTTTCAGTTGACCAGTGGGGCTGCATCTCACATAATGATGGCTGCTTCTGCAACAGGCAGCTTGGCGCCTTGCCAAACCCTGCCCATCCTTTCCAGGAAAGCTGATCGGGCTTTTTTATGTGCATGCCAAAGAGATGGGTTCAGGGTTGCAGTAGGTACATTTGTCTCTGTGCCTTGTGTCTACAGCTATCAACCTGTGAGTGAAAGAGAGTTTCATGCAAACGTGATCCCCATGCCAGTGAACAGGCAATTCAGGTTTGTTAATTATTTGGCGGCATGGATATTTATGAGAAGCGTAGCATTGGCTATAGAGACAGTGGGGCAGCAAAACTGCTATTTAAACAGGGTGACTTTAACATTTTACAGGTTCTCTTTATAGTTTTGCAGGAGGAAGTTCTAAAATGAAATTAAGTCCTAACTAGTTGTGAGTTGCAGTCTTTCCCTGTGACTTTATTTACTTATTTACTTAAGCAAAAGTAGTTGAGGGAGGTTGTAAAAGGGAGTGGGGAGATGGGGCAGATTCAGTCCTTTCCTCTACTTCTACCCCACCATGGTGGGAAGATTGATGTAAAGTTGTTATTTCACTTCTCTTCACAATTGTGGGTGCGCCTAACTTTAGTAAAGCAAAGATTCCGATCAGATCTTGTTTCCTGCTTGGCAGGGGGTTGGACTCGATGGCCCTTGTGGTCTCTTCCAACTCTATGATTCTTAATATCTAAATATCTTTACCTTGTAGTAAACTAGGATTTCTCCAAGATATTTTCAATTTCTAGCAGGATTCCAGGCAAAAGGTGGACACCCCTTTTCCAGGATGTTGACTATGGACTCTCACTTTTCATTTCATAGATTTCTAGGATTAGAGCAGGATAGAAGATAATCAAACCAGCCAGCTGCCCTACGGCCAAATCATCCATTGCTCAGCAACACCAGCCCCAAGTAACACACATAGCAAATTGTGGAAAGTGGAGAGTAGGAACAAGCTATTAAATTTTACAAAAGGGGATGGCAGGTGCAACCAGTCATCCACAATACAGTCAACAGATTTCCTGCAGGAGAATTTTGATTCCGAATTTGATAATTTAGACAATGAGTGCCTCTTTTCTTATAATCTCTGCAGTTGCTAGTACATGATGGGGGAGGAGTTGGGGGGCAAGGTAGTCAGTGATGTTTAAAGCGCCACTCCTGGATATAGTCATGGTTTTAACATTTGTAGCTTGGACGATTCGTTGTTGTTACTTTTGTAGGCCTTGTAATCACCACAGCAGTGTTATCAGCAAGGACAAACAGCCGCAGTGGCTTAAGGAAAGAAATTGGGTTTATATAGCTAACAATCACTACTGAGGTTTTTTCTCTTACCATATTAGCATCCCAGGTCTGTGATAACTCAGATTCTGGTCATCCCCTGTGAATGGTTCAGTATGGTGCAGTAGGCAATTCGCTCTGCTTGGTGGACCTCAAGATGCTAGTAAAAAACAAAGTGGTCCACACCTGGTGTAGATAACACTGAGCTAGATGGTTCAGTGGTCTGTTTTGGTATAAGGCAGCTTCCATTGTTTTGCTAAACACTACCAGTGCACCTTATTCTCCACATATGATTTCTCCCCCTTGCCATAATAATTTTTTCCTGTCATTTGATTCATAGTACCAAGCTATCCTGGGCTCATTTTAATGGACACATTTATTTTTCTCTTGTTTAGGCACACCATGAAAGAACCCTGAAAAAGCTTCTGGATGTGAATGGACAAGCACTGGTACCTTCTTATGACTACGACCTGATAGTTATTGGAGGGGGCTCAGGTGGACTTGCAGCTTCCAAGGTATGATAAGTAGAAGTGTGGTCATGAAAGCAATCTAGCCAACCAGAGCTTGGTCCTACTCCAAGAATGGATCCACTCTGAGCTGTAGGAGTGAGAATCCGGTGTCTGAAAAAGATTTTGCAATCCATTCTGTCCATATGCAAAACGGCCTTGTGCAGATACGCTTCTCTGTGCAGACTCTAACATTAGTGTTGCAAAAGGATTGATGACAAATCCAGGCCCTTCCTCCTCTAGAGGCTTCTTGGATTTGCAAGGCAAATTCTGGCCTGGGAACATCACTGATCTGTTTTAGATCCACCTTCTGGAATGGACCTGGAACCCCCTTTTTCTGGAAACATTTCTACTCTTGACTAAAGACCAGGTTTTCCATCTGGAGTCCAGTCTATCCCGTTGCTCTTGATAATTGGGCAGAGACTGTATCCCAGAATGGTGTACAGTCAGTCCCTCTTCCCAAGGAATTCTGGGAATTGTACCTCTGTGAGGGGAATAAGGCTCTCCTAACAACTCTTGGCACCCATAACAAACTACAATTTCCAGAAGTCTTTGGAGGAAACAATGACTGTTTAAAGTGGTATGATACGGCTTTAAATGTGTAGTGCATTTGGGGCCTCTATCTCCTTCCTCTTTTCTCTTCTCTGCTTCCTTTGATGATCATCTCCAGGAATAATTAGACGGTGTTTATGCATCTTGGTGCTCCAAGAAGATGCTCCTGCCATTCTAGAGCTCTGATATACCTGGTGTGGTCAATGGCTTAAAAAACAGGCTGGTGATTAATTACACTGAAGTGTGAGTGCCGTATTTCAATTGTTGGGCTTTGCTCCTTTTGCAGACAAATGATGGTTCTGCAGTTGGGAGCACAAGTATGTAATGCCTGCCATCTAAAATATACCATGCTTAATCACCAGCTTGAGCACTAGAGTTCTTGAATCAAGCCTAATGAATTTGGGAAAAGGAGAAGACAACAGCGGACAAGAAAAGGCCGCCTATTTAGGGAGAAAGCGAGCAAATGTTTCATACCCATGTCAGCAAAGTAGTTAGTATGCTTTTTCTAGTTCCTACTGTGAGTTGAATGATAAAGCTGTAGCACTAGAGAGAGAATTATAGGAATGTGAGAATCTGCCTGATATTGACCACCTAGCTTTACGTTTTCTACTTCTGGCAGTGACTCTCCAGGATTTCAGACATGAGTCTTTCCCCAGAATCACAGATGACGGATTAAAACTGGCAACACTCAGGGAGGAAAGAAGTGGGAGAGCATTTCAGTGTCACTGAACGCTCTGTACCACATTTGAAGGCTTCCAAACTTGGGGAAAAGTTTCCAAGGAAGCTTCCTAATGAAGTTGAGTTAGAATTCATTTGCAGCTTTGACAGTATCAGTCAGAGTTGGTTGGGATCAGTTTGGCTTTTGCAGGCCTGGGCCAGCTCACTTACAGAAAGCAATTGTCTCCCTTTTGATGTTTATGTTTTATCAATTGGTTATCAGTAGGGAGTGAGTGTCACACACCCTTTCTGATTGGATCTTCTATTATTCGGTTCTTGCATTTGCGTTCTGTACAGTGAAACAGCAACACCCTTCTGTTGCAGTAGGGAGCCTCCTGACTTCACTTTGTAGTTGCATTCCCCCATGCTTGCCGCCACATCCTACTGAGCCAGTGTGGTGTAGTGGTTAAGAGTGGTAGTCTTGTAATCTGGTGAACCGGGATTGCGTCTCTGCTCCTCCACATGCAGCTGCTGGGTGACCTTGGGCCAGTCACACTTCTCTGAAGTCTCTCAGCCCCACTCACCTCACAGAGTGTTTGTTGTGGGAGAGGAAGAGAAAGGAGAATGTTAACTGCTTTGAGACTCCTTAGGGTAGTGATAAAGTGGGATATCAAATTCAAACTCTTCTACTGTGCACAACTGAGCATAACCCTTCAGGCACCTGACAGAGCAGTGCTCTGTCTCGGAAGAGCTTATGCTACAATAAATTTGTTAGTGCTGCGGTGACTCAAATAGCCACCCTTTTGACATTTGGAACCCCTGACACACCCCAACCTCTTTTCAGCAGGGGATCCCACCCCCCTGGCATTTGGCTGCAGCAGCCATTACTGGGAGATGAGTTGTGCTGGCTCCAGGTGCAAAGGCCATCTGGTGGGTCTGCTCCTGCATCGGGGTGCCTCCTGCTGGGCTTATCTGGTGGTGGTCAGTGGCAGCAGCAGTGCTGCTGTCTGTACCAACTTGATGAGAGCCACCCGCCATCTTAGTTTCCCACAATTCCTCTGAGCAGGGCTATGTTGGGGCCAAAGCAGAAGAATAAAATGGCCGACAGTTGACATCCCCTGTGGTAAGTGACTTGGCTGCCCAGGGGAGACAGTGGTAGTGGACCCTGCCAAGGAGCTGGTGTCCTGGTAGCTGCCCATGGATGCTGGTGGGTGTTAGATTTGCCACTTCGATACACCCAGCCAGAATTGGAAGTTCAAAGCCAAAATACACCTTGTACTGTTGATACTTTTTAAAAAAGCTTGTTTAATTTAGCCACTTTGCTTTTTCTTCAAACTAAAGCTGTGGGAACCTGGCAATGAAGGTGTTCTTCAGTCTGCATTGGTGCCTAGGGCCAGTTTTCTGTCCCAGAATCCTGCCCCACACAACTATTTTCCCTTTTAGGCACAAATTGTACTCCGGGGAGGGATGGTGTTGAGGGTTCATTGAGCAACTGTTTCCCAATCCAGGAACACATTCTAGATCAGAGCCCAGGAGCCAGCTAAAGCATGCTTTAAGAAAAGTGTGAATAATGTAACATGTGATTTGGCCCATACTGAGTTCTGCGGCGCAGCCAGGGTCTGGGGACTCATCCTTGCATTTAGTGTATTCACCCATAATGATCTGCTTTGGAATGCTTAAGATGCAGGCCATGGCTGGGGGCGAAGGCCGGGTTCACATGCCAGCAACGCTTGACAAACACATCACTTGCTGCATGGCAATAAAGCTAATTTTAAGAAGTATCGTCATTTAAAATGTCCTGTGATCCAGAAGTCTTGAGGGCCATCCACGTAATGGGATCCAACCCATCATTTGACCGAGTTGTGGGAATTCGAGCAGCCAAATTATCTTTCAGCATTTAATTAAAGTTTGTGTTGTTACATTCACCCTTCCCTTCCTCCTTTTGCGCCTGTGGCATTCAGCTAAGTGGTGTTTTTCTCATGACTGTAGTAATTGTCGTGAAAAATCCAATCTTGCCTTTTCGTCATGAAAGATGGCAGGATTGAAGGAAGTTGTCCTGGAAAGCCCCTCCCAAGAATGTGCTAAAAGACTTCAGGCAAATTCAAAATGTGTTGGACCATTTGTTTTTTCCGGTTATAACAGGACGTTTGATTGCCACATCAATTTGTAACCCACTTGGGAAGAAAGATTGCTCTTTGTGAACACTAGATAGTGATCCCCCAAATTCATAATAAAGCAGTTATTTATTTATTTTTTTGCAACTTGGCCGCCATTACTTAGAGTGCAGATTTTCAGCTGTGGTTGTTTTTTTGTTTGATTTCCAGGAAGCTGCCAAACTTGGCAAGAAGGTTTTAGTTCTGGATTTTGTTGTCCCTACTCCTTTGGGAACAAGATGGGGTAAGTACTGTAAATGGTTCTCAGCCTTCGCTACTTTAGGGAAACTAGTGTGGCATAGTTCTTGGAGTGTTTGACTAGGACCTGGGAGACTAGGGTTCAAATCCCCACTCAGCCGTGAAGCTCACTGTGTGACCTTGAGCAAGTCACCTACCTCCCAGGGTGGTTGTGAGCATAAAATAAGGGAAGGGGATAAGTGTGTACACCACCTTGGAGGAAAGACGGTATAGGAATCTAATAACAGTGATAATTACTATTGTATTATTATAAAGACATCCATTCAAATCTGGCACTTTCTTCCAATCTTGGACACCATAGTACATGTTGAATTGTTTCTCCCCTGTCCTAACCCTTGGACATGATTTCCTATAGAATCAGGGCACATAACATATAAAGTACTACTTCGTACAGTGCACAAGTCAGCTTTTCGCCCTTCAATATATATTAAGAATAATTGTCGCCCTTTGTAGCTATCTGTTGATTTGATATTTTGATGGGTAAAGACTGAAATAGAAATGTTTAATTTTGGCAGCAGTACCATTTTTACTGCTGAGAAATAAATAAATCAGTGCATAGGATCACAGTTTCCCTGCGGCTAGCGTGCTCACTTGGGGAAGTGACATTTGGATCTTATTGCATCAGCTACAGAGTCCTTTGCCTTCCATTTTCTTTGTCTGAAAATCATGAGGACGCTTCATCCACTGGCTAGTGCAGCCCTGCCTTTTGTGGAATGAATGTTGGAAGTTGCCTTATACTGAGTTAGACCATCGGTCCAATTAGGCCAGCCTTGTCTACACTGACAGGCAGTGGCTCTCCAGGGTTTCAGGATTGAACCTGGCAACCTTCTCCATGCAAAGCAGACGATCTCCTCATGAGACATGTCTCTTTCCTATCTTGCTGGAGTTTCGGGGCAACAGGGATCATCCATTTATTTCCCTTCAGCCAGAGTGTCCTTGGCTGCTGCGTCTGAAGGGTGAGGGAAGACAAAATTGGGCCCAGTTTCCCCCTGAAAAATTTGGCGGCCTTGTTGCACCAGTCACTTAGGCTTCAAACCGCTTTGCTTGTCCCTGGCTTCCATATCTGCCTCCCCACCACCCCCGATATATACACTGAAGAAATAAAAGTCCAGATCAATAATGTTTTTCCAGTTGCCCTGGTGAAGGCAGGACTCTGGTTACAGAGGAAGGACTGGATGCTCTGACAGAATGGGCCAACTTCCCTGTTTAAAGGCCTTCAAGAAGCAGTCAGACTACAGCTAATGACCTACGGACCAATAGTTATACAGCTGGTCAATTTGAATGCCATACTGAATGACTGGGTGGTCCTGTCATAATGAGTTGCTGTATGAAGCTCATTAGGTTGCCTTTCTTTTGCAGGTCTCGGAGGAACCTGCGTCAATGTAGGATGCATTCCAAAGAAGCTGATGCACCAGACGGCTTTGCTTGGGCAAGCCATAAAGGATGCGCCCAAGTTTGGGTGGCAGCTGGATGACAAAGGTATAGACAGAGAATCCCATGTTGGCTGTTGGCCGTGTAATCTATGCTGCTCTTAGGAAGCTTAACCTTAGTGGAGGGTGTAGAGAGACCATTGGTGGGGAGCAGGATTCAAAGGGATGGAGGTCTGCTTTACACACACACACGCACACACACTCCAAAATTTATACACTGTTTTGGCATTCCCAGATAGCTTTCCCCCAACCCTGGTGCCTTACAGATTTATTTATTTTAAATACTGTACAGTACTACAATCCCCTCAATCCCTGGTCAAAAGCCACATTCACTGTGGCTGAAAGGTGCTGTAGTTAAAACTAGCTTGAGGAAGGCTGTTCTAGGAGTTTTTCTTGTGATTACATATTTTATCTGCCTAAAAGCTGGAGACACCAAGTGGAGTATCAGAAGACTGACCAGATGTTCATATTAGCAGTGATAATAGCAAAGCAAATGTGAGTTCTGCGTGTATAAGACCTTCCTTGCTAAAGGATGATTTCAGAGCATTATGCAGCAGCACCTGCAAAATACGCTGGACCACACTCACCCGACATTGTTAATCTGTGCAGTGTTGGCAAAACTCCACAAACCTTGGGGAATTGAATTAATTATAAATAGGGGAGACACAGCCGTGCATCAGGTGTGTCTGTTATTGCATAGCATGCTAATGGAAAATGAAAGCCTTGGGAAGCTGAGGACTGAACTGCCATCTAACTTTTGTTTTTAAATCCTCAGCCATAAATCACAGCTGGGATACTATGACCGAAGCAGTTCAGAATTATATTGGCTCTCTGAACTGGGGCTATAGGGTGTCTCTCCGGGAGAATAAAGTCACCTATGAAAACGCTTATGGAGAGTTTGTCGGGCCACACAAAATTAAGGTAATGGAAATTGCCGCCTTTATCCTTCTTTTCCTGGGGAAGGTTGGGTGGTCTGCTTCAAATGAAGAAATCCCGCTAGAACTGGCTGCTAGCCCAGAGCATTTGGCATCCAGCAACATCCTCCTCTGGCTTCATGGAATGAGAGCTCACAGCCACAGGCTTTTACAGCTAAAAATTGCTGGCATTTTTATTTACAGGCAACAAATAACAAAGGAGTACAGAAGTTTTACACAGCAGAAAGATTTCTGATTGCCACTGGAGAGAGGCCCCGTTATCTGGGCATCCCTGGAGATGAAGAATATTGCATCACCAGGTGAGATAACCCATTAAAATGGGTCTTATTGTATGTCCTGGGGGAAGTGCCCGCTGTCACTCAAAGTAAGTGTCAGGTGTTATGAGTGAAGTGATTCTGGGTTGATTCAAACATAGAGTTTTGAAGTGGCATAGTATCAGTTTTCACATATGGGTTGCTTGCTTAAAAGCACTTTTGTGTCAGAACAGCTAGCCACTTAAAACTCGTATCTCCTTTCCTCCTTGGACAAAATATCAATTTTCAGGTGATGAGCCATTCTTGCTTTGGTTTCGATTTCTTGGCATTTGTAAGATCTACGGTGACAGGAGGGCTTGTTTGCATAGCAAATGCCTCTTCTCCACTTCCTTCTCTGTGGAAAATATACAGCCAGTCAAGAGATTTGAGCTTCTTCATATGTAACTCTTAAGATTGGAGGCAGGAAAGGCTTGGTGTGAGACATAGCCCTGGACTTTCTGGTTCCTGATGTGAAATCTTCCATTTGCAGAGCAGAATGTGCAGAAAGGAAGTCTGTCCGTACCACTTTTGTGGTCTTCCTTGTTTACTACGTAGGCTATGTAGGTTACTATGTAGTAAACTATGCATTAATTTCATCACCAGCTCATAAACTGGTTGATTTGTGACCACTTGCTTTAGATAATGCTCTGAGATTCTTTACATTCTCCTTGAAAATTATATTATTATTATTATTATTATTATTATTATTATTATTATTATTATTATTATTTCTGTGCTCTGACTTCATCTTCCAGTTAGTTTGCTGCCTGATATATCTCCTGCCTTCTGGGGTGCAAAGCAATGTGTAAAATTTTATGAACCACAAAAGTAGAGATAAAACATAATGGAATAAGCCATTCCCCCTTCTTTAATTTGAACAGTGTCAGTTGTGTACATCTCAGCTGGATGGATTTCCCTTGTATTTTTTACTCGGCTATTCATTCCTATTATTATTATTATTATTATTATTATTATTATTATTATCCCAGTGATGATCTCTTCTCCCTGCATTACTGCCCGGGGAAAACATTGGTGGTCGGAGCGTCCTACGTCGCCCTTGAGTGTGCAGGATTCCTTGCAGGCCTCGGCTTAGATGTGACTGTCATGGTGCGGTCCATTCTCCTGAGGGGCTTTGATCAGGAGATGGCAAACAAAATAGGGGAACACATGGAAGAACATGGTGTCAAGTTCATTCGGAAGCATGTGCCTAGCCAGGTAAGAGGGGTGGAGGGATAGCACTTGTCCTTATTACTACATTATTGGATGAGCATTTTAGGTATTTTGCATTGGACATTGCTTTAAATATTCTGGCTTTATAGTTATTGTCTGTTGCATTTTGTCATGTAAGTTGCTTTGAGACTTTTTGAGGGTAAAAAGCAATTATAACAAATGTTAATAATAAATGCGGCCCCCACCCATTCAATAAACACGTAATTTTAAAATGTGCTTTAATACAAATCCAGGTTCTGTTTTATGACTTCAGAAGCGCATATTTCACCATTTCCTTGCAGAGCCTATATATCTTGGCACACAGGGTGCTCTAGCCCAGTGTTTGCTGCATGTATGTGGCAGTTCTTCAGAGTCTCGGACTTCTGCATCACCTGCTATCTTATCCTTTGAAATAGAGAGTAAGCTTAGGGTCTTCTGCGTACTAAACATGCTCTGCCACTGAGCATGTGTGTGATTCATTGCTGTGATGTTCTGTTTTGGCTCCCAAACGCCGCAAACCTGGAAGTGAGTGTTCCGGTTTGCGAATGTTCTTCGGAACCCGAACGTTGGACGGGGTTTCCGATTGGCTGCAGGAGATTCCTGCAGCCAATCGGAAGCCATGCCTTGGTTTTCAAATGTTTGGGGAAGTTGAACGGACTTCTGGAACGGATTCTGTTCGACTTCCGAGGTACGACTGTATTAGGTTGCTATCTCACTGACGTTTGTGAGGGCCTTCCACGTTTATAGTGCAATAGCTGTTGGTTTTTCGGATTTTTTGGCACGCTGCGCAGGATGTTGTCAGGCTTGGAGGTATTCTTAGAAGTTGGCCTCTGGCCCTCCTGTTTTGACCCCTTTCCCATCAAAACAGATGGCTCTTCGGTGCAGAATTTTGTCTGGAGGGCCTAAAACATCTACTTCATGGGGAGTTTTCCCCTTGAACCTATCTGGCGTTTGACACTCCCATTTAAAATTATCATCCTTATTTATCTGTTATCACTACAATTACAGTTATGCCCCACCTTTCCTTCAAGGGGGACATGCATGCTTCTTCCCACTTCCTATTTTGCCTTCACAACAACCCTGTGAGGTAGCTTGAGCTGAGTGACGGGTGCAAGGACACCTACTGAGTATCATAGCTGAGTGGTGATTTGAACCCCAGTCTCCCAGCTCCCTGTTCTATACTCTAACCACTGCAACACATATTCCCCCCCATCTGTTTTAAATTCATTTTTCTTTCTTCAGTACAAACATCAAAAGATGTACACACACATGTCCCCCCTTGCAACAGCACAAAAAGCATGAATTGCATTTCTTCCCCATGCTAATAATAGCACCAGCAGTTAGTTGTTTCTCTCTGACTCCCTCTAAAATGCGTGCAATTTGTGCATTATCAATATTTTCATGCCGCTCAATAGCAAAACTCTCTGAGCTGCTTACTGTAATTTAGCCATACATGATGGAAACAAGAAAATATAAATAATGCAGCATAAAAGCTCCAGCAGCCAAGAAATAAGATCAGCACAACAAATTCTCGAGCAGCACCAGAAAATATTTTAAAGATGTTTAAAAACATTTGGAAAAGCCATTCCATTCTGCCAAAAGGTGCAGCAAAAGAATGTTTTTTTAAAAGTTTTTTTTTTGCTTCAGTCAGATACACTTACCTAAGAAATAGCCCCATTGAACTCAGTGTGGTTACTTCTGAGTAGGCATGCATGAGATTCCATTGCTAAAAGATGACTTGTGCCATCTGTGTTCTTGCAATTGTGAGGGAGTTCTCACGGAGGATGTGTGTGTGAGAGAGAGGAAAAGAAATTGTTAGCATGCATTTCCTTTAATGATTAATCAGTAATTATTTTCCTATAGCAGATAATTGTTTTTCTATTCTGTGGGGCATTAGGATAGGCTTTCAGCTTTTCAAAGACAAGAAAATTAAATGCAACAAATTTCCTCTGTGCTTCCTCTTAAGCACACCAGATAGTAAAACACACCACTACTACTACTACTACTACTACTACTACTACTACTACTACTTAAAAACACTACCTGGTCATCTTTTGCTGAGCAAACATACCCTCCCTTAAAAAAGATAAGAGAGCAAGCTGAAAACCAAAAAGAACGTGAATGCTTCTTTTTTGTGTGCGTAAATTATATCCATTGCTTGGGTTGAGAAAGTAGAAGATTGGCTACATTTAAGCAGCATATAAAGGTAAAGAGATCCCTGACCGTTAAGTCCAGTTGCGGACGACTCAGGGGTTGCAGCGCTTGTCTCGCTTTACTGGTCGAGGGAGCCGGCGTTCATCCACAGACAGCTTCTGGGTCATGTGGCCAGCATGACTAAGCCACTTCTGGTGAACCAGAGCAGCGCACGGAAACACCGTTTACCTTCCCACTGGAGTGGTACCTATTTATCTACTTGCACTTTGACGTGTTTTCGAACTGTTAGGTTGGCAGGATCAGGGACCGAACAACGGGAGCTCACCCCGTTGCAGGGATTCGAACCGCCAACCTTCTGATCGGCAAGCCCTAGGCTCTGTGGTTTAGACCATAGCGCCACCCATGTATAGCCCCACCCTTTTATTGTCCTTTCTGCAGTGAGGTGCAGTATGTTTCTGGAATGGGATAGATGTGCTCAGATCCCGAAAGAAATGAAGGAATAGCCAGTTTGCATGTCTGCGTGTTGTTTGCAGAGCAGGTTGAGTTCTGAAATAGGAAGACAGTGCAGTTCTGTGTCAAACTATATTTGCTATATTTAATGTTATCTGGATCACAGCATATGGGGAAGGGAGGCTAATCCTCTCCCTCGCTATCTGTACCCCTCAGGAAAAAAACAACACCCAATCTCCCTCTGTGCTACAAGATGTGCACATATGCACTTGAAGGTAGCAGGCTAGCTTAGTGGGGGGACATAGGACCAGCCTAGAGGCCCACACAACTCTTGCAGTGCCACATCACTGCTCCCCACCAGCCAGAATCTGTTACCTGAGGAGGTTGCTTCACTCTGCCTAATGGTAGGTCTGGCCCTGTAGTGTGAGCATAATCCTAGCCCTGTGTAGACTGTAGGAATCTGAACTACTTCAGAATTCCTGCAGAAGTAATCATGTGAGTTGACTCTGCATTTGCTGGATTTGGCAGTGGTTTAACTTCTGTGGGGTTTTTTCTTCTTTTCAACATAGGTGATTTTGTGTGTGTGTTGTGTTTGATGCAGGAAGTAAGATAACTCAGTAAGTGAACCTATGGCAGACAAAATGTTCTGTGAAATGGGCTCAGAAGTAGGAAGGGCTGCTCCTCCTACCAACCAAGGAGGACACTTGTCCTGAGTAGAGTGACAGGAGAAAGGGCATTTGCCAACCAGCTTCTTGGCACAAAGCTATTGAAAGTGCAGGAACTCCTTTAGACCAAGGTTTGGCGCTTGGAGGAAGTTAACTCTCTTTGAATGAATAAAAAAATTCCTTCCAGTAGCACCTTAAAGACCAACTAAGTTAGTTCTTGGTATGAGCTTTCGTGTGCATGCACACTTCTTCAGATACACTGAAACAGAAGTTGCCAGATCCTTCTATATAGTGAGAAGGTGGGGAGGGGTGTTACTCAGAAGGGTGGTGGGAATGGGAGATAGGCAGATAGCCTATCTTTGACTGGAGGAAGTAAGCTACCTTGTGTACGCAAGGTGATGCTTCCATTTATTAACACCTTTTTAAATTTCCGCATTGTTCTGCGAACTGAGCCCCCTTTGTCCTTTATTGCCTTTGTATGCTATGGTATGAATCAGCGATATAAGTGGCAGCAGCACTTTCATTGTTTTCATTTCCTTTGTTATAAAAGAACCACCATAGAGCTGTCATAAAAAGGACTTATTTATAAAGAGAAAGAGGTTGCGCGTCACTTAGAATTTTAACTGCTGCAGCAAAGAAGTTTATATTTTTCATAAGCCATAGGTATAGCATTTATTTTCCCTGGATGGATGTTTGCAGATTGCATTGGAGATTGTGGTGTAAATGTAGGGCTAATTCTCCGAATCCTCTTGACTTCAAAGCTGCAATATCTTTTTTCAGTTGATTCATGATCACATTTAAGGTCACATGAGATGTGATGGGAGCAGCCATGTTTGTTAAATCATGGATCTTTCCCATTCACATATTAAATGCAGGTAGTGTGATTTTTAACACCGAAAGGGGAGGTCTAAGTTTAACATTGCTGCTGTTGGTTATCTCAGGTTCTTTTCTATGAGCCTGGATCTGTAGGGGGAGGTAAAATGGAGAACGGTCTTGGCACCATTCAACCCACATGTCCTTTTGATATTAACATATCTACTTTCTACTTGACCGGGGCAGGCACATAAACAACAAACATGGCTGCCATCATGTTGATCAGATATAGATAAAGATATTTAGCATTCATGACATTCTCAACTGCATAAATGGTTCTTTAGCATGTGTGTCTACTTATTAGGGTTTAAATCTTGTGTTAAATGTATGTATTGTTTCTGTGTTCTAGTTTTGCATAAATCACTTTGAGGCGGCCGTTTAGAAGGCGATTAATAAGTCACTGACTAGAATAATAATAAAATATGCACTAGCCTTTAGGTTAAATGGGAGTAGCTTAAAAGTCTGTTTCCTTCTTGTTAAATCTCTGGTTTTTGTTCAGGGGAAACAGCTCTAGTAAATAGGTAGGATCCATTCCAGAAATCTAGTGAACCTTCTTCAACAATTCCCTTTTATTTCAACAACATCCTGAGTTAAAAATACACTTGTACTGGGTGCCTTCGTGGTTTGAACAAATGCATCTACTTCTTGACACACCGAGGTAATATTTTAATGCTCAAAATTCTGCAGATTGAACAGATCCAGGAAGGAACTCCCGGAATACTCAGAGTCACTTCTCACTCCACAGAAAACTCTTCTGAAATACTTCAAGGGGAATACAATACAGTAAGTAATTTGTGCTGGTCTTCTCTGTTGCAAATTTGGCTGTACGTTGAATGGCTTTGAGAGATTGTTTACGTGCTGAGTCAGATGCTCAGATTTTCTCATCACATGAGCCACTAAAGCCACTTGGAAGTGCATGCTTGTGATTCTGTGGGGGAACACAGGTAGCTGTGAACTGGGCTGTACCTGGAGGGGTGTTTAGCTATTTACATGATTGCAGCTGCTGCAGAAGATGTTGGTACAGCTGTGGAATTAGCTGTTGATTGCATCTAGGTACAGCTGGGTCCACACAGCCATTTCCCTATGGGATTGCAGTGCTGCAGCTTCTCATCCGTTGATGTTGCGCAAACCAGCCCTCCATGAACAATTTTCACAATGAAATTTGTAGCATGGGGTCCTGGATTCTGATTGATCTTCTGGTTGTTATCCTAATGCAGTAATTAATATACTTTAAAAAACTAAAGACACCTAAGCTTCCAGGAGCAGTGGAGGCTGGTTCATAAGTGAGAATAAAGCACTGCCCCAGTAGCCTCAGTCTGCCCTCGCTTGACCTCCCCTTCCTGTTTACTAGCCCAGAGACTGACATTGGTTATCGACTGTTGCTGCTTCTATAGGCCCTATAGAACTCAGCAGGGAGGAGGTTGGGGGCAAAAAGTATTAGTTACCACCACCTTCCATTGCCTCTGGTGCCACCTACTGTTGACCTCCCTGCCTTCTACTCAACCAGCTCCAATGAGCACCTGCTGTCACTGCCTGGGAGATATATGACTAACACAAACACTGACGTTCTGCAGGTGTTGCTGGCCATAGGGAGGGATGCTTGCACAAGAAAAATTGGCTTGGAGAAAGTTGGAGTGAAGATCAATGAAAAGTAAGGTTTAATCTCTTGACTGTCTAAGTACTGTGGCTATGTGTTGTTGTTTTTTTACAACATCAATTGGATTGACTTAAAGCATTTAAATTTTTTTTTTGGGGGGGGAGAGATAAATTTCCAATGCTGTTCTGTTGCAATAAGGAGAGCGTCGGTGCAGCATAATGGTTAGACTGTTGGACTATAACCTGGGGGAGCAGGGTTCGAATCCCCCCTCAGCCATGAAGCTCATTGGGGTGACCTTGGGCCAGTCACCATCTCCTAGCCTAACCTACCTCATAGGGTTGTTGTGAGGGTGAAATGGGGAGGAGGAGGAGAACCATGTACAGCACCTTGAACTCCTTGGAGGAAAAGGTATATAAATGTAATAAATAAATTAAACAAACAAATAAATAAGGAGGAATTCTACCCTCTATTTCTGATGTCTATATCTCATTACTGAACATGCAAAGAGGGTGGACTTTTGCAGTAATTGGAATGTTAATGATTAACAGCTCTGCAATCTAGGGTTCTAAATTATTTCGCTCTTGCCAGTTTCGTGTTCCAGATATTTTTTAAAAAAACTATTCATGTCAGTTACCACTGTGAACTATACCCTTTGTACTGTGTACGCTTTCCAGTTTGGTTGCATAATGGGGCTCCGTGTGTGTGTGTGTGTGTCTGTGTGTGTGTGTGTGTGTGTGTCTGTGTGTGTGTGAGAGAGAGAGAGAGAGAGAGAGAGAGATAACTCAGGAATATCTGCTTTGCATGCAGAAGGTCCTTGGTGCAATCCCTGTCGTCTCCCAGGTAGGGCTGGGAGAGACTCTTGTCTGAAACCCTGGAGTTGCTGCCACTGCCAGTCATTGCAGACAATATTGAGTGAGAGAGACCATTAGCCTGACTTTAGTATATGTTGGTTTCCTGTGCTCCTATGTTTTTAGCAGTTATGCAAAGGTGGGGAATGTGAAAGGTGATGCTTCTCCTATCATAGCACTGCAATAAAAGGAAACGGGGGCTTTGCAAAATTCTCATTTCCATGCTGCTGTTAAAAGGCACTGAAGTCCTGGATCCCTAGTGATCTCTCCCTTTCCTACCTGCTTTGACAATAATCCCTGCATTTAGGGGTCTGGCAGCCCGCATTCTGCCTGAATTTATGTGCAAATGGCTATGTAATTTGAATCCATTCCCGTTTGGGTCCAAGCCAGTTCTCTGCGGACATGAAACATTGTTCTGTGGACACTGGGACAAGTCTGCGAGATGCAGCAGGTTTCGCCATCTGAATCACAAATCCTGCCACGGCCAAGATGAACACAGCATGGACTCTTGCCCTGGCATTGGAACAATCTGAATTGTCCGAAGTTTGATTTGAAAGAAGGGATTCGCGACCTACAGGCCACTGAACCTCTCCTCTTTTCTCCCTTTCGTAGAACAGGAAAGATCCCTGTCAATGAGGAGGAGCAAACTAATGTGCCTTATATCTATGCCATTGGAGATGTGTTGGAAGGCAAGCTGGAGCTGACGCCAGTGGCAATCCATGCAGGGAGGCTGTTGGTACGGAGGCTTTATGGTGGCGCAAACACAAAGGTGAGCGAGAGGTTTATCATCATGCATTTTAAAGAAAACTAACCTCTCCCCACCCCACAGTCAGAATAATAATGCAAGCTGCCACCCCGTCTCCCCCCATGCACTCTTGTTTACATGATTGATAGTGCATTGGCCCAATGAGGGTCTGCGTTGTTATTCGTATGGGTTTTCTTAGTCTTACGGAATTTTAAAAAACCTGTTGCAGACAAATGTGTTTTCCTCGCTTCCAGGGCACGTTCACCCACCATTAGCGGGGGCAGCAAAGGGGGAGCTGTGTTGTATGCCTGGTTTCCTGGCAGTGAGTGTTACTATTGCTTACTGGAGGGGGGGGGCGAGGTGTGGGGAGCTCAGCCGATTGGCACCTGCACCATGTGCTGCCTTCCCCTCGCCTCCTTCCCCCTCCATCTCAGTAAAGCGTCAGCCCAGGTGAACAGCACAGAAGCACCTTTTAAGCTCCACCAGCCTTTGCTGAAGCTACTCCAGTGTTTTGTTACTGATGCCGACGGAAGTGTGACACTCATATAAAAGCGTCTTTTCCTTGACAGTGTGACTACGTGAATGTTCCCACCACGGTATTCACTCCTCTGGAATACGGCGCCTGTGGTTACTCGGAAGAAAAAGCCATAGAGACATTTGGGGTGGACAACATTGAGGTGAGCCTAACAATCCTGTATAAAATATAGTATCAATATATTGTGCAACACAAGGCCGATCTTGTGCCCCTTTCTACTTCTAAATTGGTGTGTGTGTGTGTGTGTGTGTGTGTGTGTGTGTGTGTGTGTATGTAGGACCATCATCTTGGATGCAGGTGGCGCTGTGGTTTAAACCACTGAGCCTCTTGGTCTTGCCGATCAGAAAGTCAGTGATTTGAATCCCCGCGATGGGGTGAGATCCTGTTGCTCTGTCCCAGCACCTGCCAACCTAGCAGTTTGAAAGCACGCCAGTGCAAGTAGATAAATAGGTACCGTTGTGGCGGGAAGGTAAACAACTTTTCCATGTGCTCACAGTGTCCCTTTGTGCCAGAAGCGGTTTAGTCATGCTGGCCACATGACCCAGAAAGCTGCCTGTGGACAAATGCTGGCTCCCTTGGCCTGAAAAGCGAGATGAGCGCCGCAACCGCATAGTCACCTTTGAGTGGACTTAACCATCCAGGGGTCCTTTACCTTTACCATTATCTAGTCCTTCTTAAGGTTGGCTACACAATCACATCATTCAGTTGGGTCACTTAGCCTGGTGCCAACAGCCATGAGCCTGTGTGGATGACAGGCCTGCATCTTTATAAACATCTCTGTGCCTGTGTCCGGGAATGCATCAGAGTAATATCTATGGCTCAGTGGTACAACATCTGCCTTGCATGCAGATGAGCCCAGGTTCAATTCCCCCCATCTCTAGGTAAGGCTGGGAAAGGCCTTTGCCTGACACCTTGAGGAACTGCTGCCACTCCTAAGCAGTTAGCCCTGCTCCCAGTGCACCCAGTGGTCTGACGTGATAAAAGGCCTCAACACCTATGTTCAGTAAAAATGCAGGGAAATGTTGATGCAAGTTATTCAAACTTAAATCTATTCATTGAGGGAAATACCTGTAAAACACAGGTGTATGTATCCAAAGTTATATTGTGCTGTTTACAGTGTGGAGCTGCCCTAACCAAGCTTGCATATTTGGTCAGGTGCTTATGTTAGAAGCATCCCTGACATGCTTCTTTAGACTTCAGTGCCTTTTGTGACACCATACCAATCCCATCCCTCTTCTCACACCTTGTTGGCATTTCTGCACTTAACACTATCCGATAAGTAGCTGCTGCACAGGCTATTGTGTAAATTCAAACGTGCCTAAGAGCTGGCTGGAGGGAGCCATGCTTGAGCCCTGCACCCCATGTTTAATAAGCCTGGGAAGCATATTCAAAGAATCAGTATGGACATACAGAAGCAAACTTATCAGTGCACCTCTTATTAAAATTTCTATACCCCCCTTCATCAGAGGATCACAGGGCAGTTTACAATATAAAAACACAAACATGCATAACAAAGTAACAAACGAAACAATGCCCCTCTCACTTTAAAAGGCCATAGATAGTTTAATTAGTCAGAGGCCTGTGAGAAGAAGAATAAAAATTTATTATTGACACAACACAGAATCAAGCTGCAGCAACAGGAAGGAGATGCATTTTGCTTATAATGCGCCGAACGCTCCCAACATGAGACCCTACTTGGATGTGCATTCTCACCATTTGACAAGCATCTCGCTAGTCCAGGGGTTGTGAGTGTTTAGGGAGAGGTCCTATTCTGCCACTGTTGACATTCATCAGCTGCCTTCTCAGTGCCAAGTGTCTCTGGCCAGTTCCTGAGAGGGGCAAAGTGCCACACCTGTACCAAACTGAGCTCCTCATGCCTCACTCCCACTCTGGAAGTAGCAACGATGCTTAGCATTGGGAAGGTAGGTGAGTGCCATTGCCCTGCCTGCTCTTCCCATTCCCCTTGGACTGCTGCTGCATAATGCCTTTCAGAAACTAAAAAAGTCTCCACAAACACTTAAATGTCTCCATTGCTTTCCCAGGTTTACCACAGTTACTTCTGGCCACTTGAATGGACGGTCCCAGCCCGGGACAACAACAGATGCTATGCAAAGGTCATCTGCAATATTCCTGATCAGGTAACCATAGCATGCCACTATTTTTCAGAATCATCAGCATTTTACAGGAGCAAGGAGGTTTCTTTTTTTAAAAAAAAAGTGTTGATTTTGTATGCGTTGTAATACATTACAATATAATTTCCGACGAAACGGTACTGGGAATGCTGACAGAATTTGTGTGAACTTCATGCATCTTAATTTGTAATGACACTTGGACTTGGGGATAAAGCGCTTCCCTTTCATTGCGGCAAACACGGATGTTATCTTGAAAGCACTGGTTGTTTTTAAAAACACCCACAAATCCAACTCTTAAATTATAGTGCCTTTGTAGCTGAATTAATAACACCTTGGCTAGATGTTAACACTCATTAAGTGGCAGTCCTCTTTTATCTTTGCTCAAGATAATATCTGGTTAATAGTTGTTGATGCCTTAGTTTTCGTGTTGTAATAATGGCTGGAGTCCAAAGGATTGTGGGGAAAGCAGATGCTTGTGTTCTTATCTCAAGCTGCTTTTGAAACTGAGGGATGCCTCACAAGCAATTTCTGACAGGCCAGAGAACCATATTGGTTAAAGGGGGGGGGAGAGTTCTTTTTTTTATTTAAAAAAACAACCTCCTTTTTAGGCTCTAGATCCTAGCCATAGCCTTCATTTTGCTCATTTTAAACATGGGCTACAGTGAAAAACAAAAATGATATGTTTAGGCTTACGAGGTGAGGAACCTGTGGCTCTTAAGATGTTGCTGGACCACAACTCCCATCAGCCCTAGCCATACTGTCAAGGCCTGCTGGGAGTTGGGAGTCCAGCAACAACTGGAGGGTTACTGGTCCATGATTTTGTTCATATGTGTCCATATCTAGTGTTGCTTTCAGAATGCAAAGCCAAGTACTCAGGGCTGGATTCAGTTAATGAGCCCTGTGCAAGGACTTCTACTAGCACATTGGGGCTCCCTTCCCCACAGTTGGCTTGGGGTGAAGTTGAGAGACTCCTCCAGAGCAGCGTGTAGGGAAAGGAGAGGCAGAGGATCATTCCATCTGGCAAGCTGAAATGCTTGTGCTGGCAATTGCCATAGCGCTATGTAGAATCCCTTCCTCAGGCCCAGCTGCTTGGGTTGAAAGCTAGACAATAGATGCAGGCAGTACTAGAATTTCCCCTCCACACATTGCCATAAGCCGTATCCAAGCATTCAAAAAGAGCACATGAGGGTTTAAGCTGGGGAAGGAGAACTCATGTTGTTGGGCATTTTCCCTTCACCCCTGGCCCTTCCTGTGCGCAGCAGGAAGTTCTGAAGGGAGCTTGTAAAGGTGAGGTTCCTACTCAAGAGGAGGCTCTTCCTTCTAGGAGGTTCAGGAGTGAAGCAGGGATGTGCAGGGGCACAGGACAAGGGGGTTGCTTCCATGAGTGCACCCCACTCCCTAGTTTAAGTTTAGTGTTACAGATCTGAGCCTGAGGCTCTCACATGCCCTCTTCCCGCTCCTTTCTTGATTAGGCAGAATGGGCTGTGTACAAATTGGCAAACCGTGGCTTGCCTCGACTCCCAGGGAAGTCAGGCAGGAAGGACTGTGCTAGACTGAAGGTCCAGTCTGTCTTGATCACATAACACCAAACCATAGGTTGATGCTTCATCCAAACCAGTGGATTTCAGGCTGGTCAGATCTCGTTTATCCTTCACTGGAACCAAAGAGCCAAGTGGAAAAACCAAAATGGTAGAATTAAAGAGCAGGATGTCTCTGAGCTTAGCCTAAGGATTTTTCAGTAGCAGAACTGAACAGAACTTGTTTCTTTCACAAAAATCCATTCCTTGGTCAAGCCAACTAATGCACATAGATCATGATCTAAGTCACCACATTGTAGTTTTGGCAGTCAAATGGCTTTTGCTGTAGAATATTTTAACAGCAGTGAAAAAAATAGCTGAAACCCCTGCTGTTCATGGGTCCCCCCCAAATTAAATTTATTTTCCAATAGATATGTGTTAAAGTGGAAAGTTAAAACAGAGCAAGCTACACACAAGCTTATTGTTGACATTTTTTGTATGCTCGTGCCTCTGGATTTATAACAGTTGGATTATAATGTGTCTCTTAAGACAGGTATGAAAATACAAAAAAAGGGGTTGAAACATATTTAATGCCAGTTCTCTCAGGTATTGGACAGTCTGAAGAAAGTAATTGTTTCAGGCCACAGCGAGTCAAGCTTTTGTTGTTCCTTTTTTCTGGGCATTCTGACAATTGATATCTCAAATGATAAAAGAGGGGTGTTCCTATATACTACAACTGCAGCAAGAATGCTGATTGCTAAAAACTGGAAGGGGGATAGGACACCAACGAAGGAAGAATGGCAAATCAAATTGTGCGAATATTTGAAATTAGCAAAAATGACAGAAGTAATTAGAAATCAACCAAACCCAAAGGTTTAAAAAGGAGTGGGGCTGTTTTAAAGAGTACCTGGAAAAACATTGTTCTCAAACAAAATTTTGGATGTGTTTTGACTAAACTTTGCAAAGTAACAGATAGCATATATTATGTAAGAGAAGTGAAATCAGGAAAACAACAGTTAAAAAGATAAGGAAGAAATAAGAAGCCACAATAAGGTGGAGGGAAGTCATGTGCGAAGAAATTTTAATTTATTTTGGTTTACATTTGTGTATAAGAGAGCATATTTTGAAGAACGAATGGAACTGCGTATTCAATTAATCAGTGTAAAAACTCAAATAATATTTTTTAAAAAGCTTTTGTTGTTCCCCTTGTTCCTTAGGAGCGTGTGATTGGCTTCCATGTGCTTGGTCCAAATGCAGGAGAAATAACCCAGGGATTTGCAGCGGCCATAAAATGCGGAATAACAAAAGAACAGTTGGACAGCACGATAGGAATCCATCCAGTCTGTGCAGAGGTGAGTATGTGGCATTGGTTTACAAAAAGCTGCCTCCTTTCCTAGGATTGCTGGAGCAATTTTGTTTTCAAGGCAACAGTCTTATGTACTCTTTCTATATGAGCAGCTGCATTGAGATAGGAAGTACCATAGCTTTGTGGCAGGGCACAAGCGAAACAAACAAAAGGTCCCAGTTTCAGGTAGGGCTGGGTAAGATTCCATTTCTAAAACCCTGGAGAGCTGCAACAGAATCTACTGTATATTTTAGAAAGTTGATTGTCCCTTAGTTATTTGTGTTTAGGTACAGTTGGATGCCATTTTGAATCAAGATGGTGGACCGGACCTTTCAAAAATGTACTGATTTTTGACGGGTGGTTCTTAGAATTCCCAAACAACGCCAGGCACTCATAATCTGAATGGGTTGGATTGGATTGGAAGGGCCACAATATCAGGTGCAAAAGCACAATTGAGCCTTTTATGCCAGGGCAAGAACCGTTCAGCAGTGAGGCAAGGACTTTCCTTCAGGGCTCCAGCTTTAGAAATAACTTGCAGTATTTCCTTTCACATTTGTACACACTGACTTTTCTCTCTCATAACCCGCTGTATCTAAAAATCTAAAAACAACACAATGGGGAGAGAGAGCTACAAAATGTGCAGAGGAAGCTGTTCTAATATATCACTATAATCATCCTCATAATACGTTGAGCAAGCCACAAAAATTAAAGGACGAAAGGTTTCACGAAAATGATTGCAGTTTCTATTAAAATAATAATAATAATAGGAGCATAGGAAGCTGCTTTGTGCAGAGTCAGACTGCTGGCCCATCTAGTGCATTATTGTCTGCACTGGCCAGGGGCAGAGTTTCTGGCAGCCTTCTCTCCCACGCCTGCCTGGCGATGTAGGGGATGGAGACTGGAGACTTACGCATGCAAAGCACATAGCCTACCGCTAAGCCACGGCCCATTCAACAACAGCAATAATAATAATAATAATAATTAATAATAATGGAATTTTAAAAACTGGTTGAGTTTGGATTTTTTTTTTCTGTTTCAAAGGGTAGATGCATTCATGATTCTCCTTGCATACAGAGCATTTTCAGCCGGCTGAACATTGAGATCCTTGCTTTTTTCTGCAGGAGCTTCAGGCTTATTTGCATGGCTAACATGTACAGGCGCTCTGTTCTGCTCTCAATTTATTCCCCCTTAGAGATGACTTTGATGCTAGCTAATTACTGTTGCTTTGAACCATTTAGACTGGAGTGGATTTGATTTCCTGTAATCCTCCTACCTAGACTTATATGTCTGCAAAACAAAGCTAGCAGTTGTCTGAAAAACCTGAACTAAAGGCAGCTTACCATGTTTCCTGTAATTTGCTTTTCGATTTGCTCTCTAAACTAGGAGCTAAAACTCATCCGAAGGGCAAAAGTCTTAAGATGGCACCTGTGAAGGCCCTTAGTAGCCAGCAAAGAGGTGCCATGACTCAGACCATGGAGGAAGTCTGGGCCTCCAGATGTTGCTGGACTATAACTCCCATCATCCCTGGTTTTGCCAGAGCTGATGGAAGCTGTAGTTCAGCAACATCTGGAGAACCAAAGGCTCCTTACACCTGCTTTAACTAGAAATATAGTTATTACTCAGGCACAGTTCCCATTAATTTCAATTGAGCCTATTCAGGAGTCTTCCTTTTCTGTCTCTGGTAGATCTTCATCGTCCCAGAGGGCAAATAATCTCTGAGCCGCAGACTCATATGTGCTCATTAATTATCTGCAGGCAGTGCAATAAAACGTCTGCCTCCCCCCTTCACTTCCTGCAGAACGATAAGAGGCACTTGTGGTGGGAAGCCACGTGACTTCCCCTTCATTTCTTTCAATTTGCTGTGTCTGAAGCCTTGAAAGAGGGCAAGAAAACGGGACTGCTGTGATGCAAGAGCATCCAGTGTAATTTTAATGGCTCTTCCAATAATGGAGGGTAGAAAAAGTTCTGCATGGTAGAGTGTCATTCCCATCCCCAAACATCTGGTGCAGCTTTATAATGCACACTAATAAAGAAGTCTAGAATTTAGAAGAGCCCAGCTTGGATCAGCTCATAGGGCCATCTAACCCACATCCTGTCCTCACAGTGGCCAGCCATGCCTAATGGAGGCCTGAAGGCAGCATATCAATGCAGCGGTCCCCTTCCCTCTTGTGATTCACATCCACTGAGTTGTTAGCAGTGGTTCTCCAAGACCACACATCCTAGAGTCAGCCAATGGCAGAGGGTAGCCCTGAGTTTTGACGTGAACATAAAAGTCCTCTCCGACATGATCCAATTGTTTTATTCCCCCCACCCTCCTTTGTTTTATAGATATTCACCACGTTATCCGTGACGAAGAGGTCAGGTGGAGATATCACCCAATCCGGATGCTGAGGTTAAGCCCCCCCACTGTTTCCTCGTTGCCAGAGACTGGCGTTCGTCACCGTTGCTAACTCCCGAAGGGCCAAGCAAAGCAGCCTAGGAAGCAAGAACCAGCCAATGCGTCCATTACCTCTCCGCCCCTGTCGATGGGGCGAGTGAAGAACTGCTTAGTTCCTGGCGGTGACTGAATGTTATGGCAACGGATCCAACAGTGGGCTGGGCTCCCATATCAAGTGCTGCTTGGCAAGGCATTGCGCAAGATGCTTCCATGAAGTCGCAGCCTAAAACCAGCCTTTTCTGGTAGGCAGTGATGGAAAGTTTGCTGGCACAGCTTGAGACTTTTCCTCTCCTGGAATGAAGGCGTTCCTCCCATTTGTTTCCCCGCTTCCTCAGATCGTTGCTATGAAATAGCCCAAGAGTTGCAGCATGTAGCAGCCTCATTGCAAGCCCCCTTCTGTAGGGGGTGCACGCAATGCGTCATCTCTCCAGACTTGTACAGAAATGAGCAACCAAGCCTGTGAAGGATTTTTTAGTGCACAGTTCTAAGAAGCAACTTATTTTCACTTATCTTCCTTTATTCTTTTTACCCAGAGCTGCAGATTGGTGTGGCTCCCCTAAGCCCATAGATCAAAGATTAAATACGCCCATCACTGATAGGTTAGATTACTGCAATGAGCTCTATGTAGGGCTGCCTCTGATGACAGTTCAGAAACTTCAGCTGGTGCAGAATTCAGTGGCCAGGTTACTCACCGGGGCAAGACGGTTTGAGCATATTACACCCATCCAGGCCCAATTCTAAATGCTGGTTTTAACCAATATGGTTAAATGGCTTAGGACCGCAATACCTCAAGGACTGCATCTCCCCATACGAACTGACCCGGACCCTGCAATCCTCCTCATATGAGGCCTTCCTTCATGAGAGATCTGGAGGATGGCAACACGAGAGGCCTTTTCTGGGATGGCTCCCCACTTGTGGACTCACCTGGCGCCTTTGTTACATAACTTTAGGTGCCTGGCAAAAATATTTATAACTAAGCCTTTCACTATGGCCATTTAAAGTTTGTGAGAAAGGGGTGTTACTGGCTTGTTTTGGTTTTATGATGTCAGCTACATTGTTGAATTCCTTCTCAAGTGAAATCCCTCCTTTTCATACAGCTAACTCTGCTTGTTTGTATATAATGGATCATAAACAAAATCTATTTGGATCATAAATTCTATTTTGAGATACCCTATAACTGTTTTCTTGAATACTGCCACTGTTGTTGATAAAACTTTGTGTACTTCATGTGTACTTAACGAAAGCAAAAAGTAAAACTGTCTTTTAGAAATGGGCACGATCTTTTAAAATCTACTTCATTGCACCAGCTTGTTCAGATAGTGACTCTCCTGTACCTGTGATTTGGAGAAGTTGTGGGATCTGTGGTGCGATAGCCCTATGGGAGCAGCTGCACAAAATGCACAACATAAAGGACCCAGATTCATGTTACCCTCCGAATGAGAAGGAGCATGCATTTGTGTGCCTTGCAGTCTCTAGGTTAGAGAGCACACTCCTGTAAGGACATAAGCAGAGCTCTGCTGCATCAGCCCAGAGACCCACCTAATTCAGCACCCTGAATCTCACAGAGAGCAGCCAGATGTCTGTGGGAAGCCTGCAAGCACAACCCGAGGGCAACAACACTCTTTCCACATGAGATTTCCAGCAACGGGGATACAGAGGCATGCTACTTCCGACAGTGGAGCGAGAACGTAGCCATCATGATTCGTAGCCACTGATCCCCTTATCCTCCAGACAGGTTGAGCAGCAAGAGAAGTTTATAAGACTACCGTATAGGTCCTGCCTTAATGCTGTGCTCCTGGAGAGAAGAGTGGAGCAAAACCTATTACAATCTTCCATGGGCAGTTGTTGTTACAGCTTCATACTGAAGTTTCCTGGTGTTAAATGGAAAGGGGTTGGGAACTGTCCTCTACTTGAGGGCTATGGCTATTAGCCATGTACCCTAATCCATCTGCGGGCCAATTACTTGTGCACAAACCTTTCTTAGCTGGTGGAAGAACCATGTAAAAAGTTGCTCACTGGACCAGTCCAGTTCCACTGCTAGACTTGCACCCACAAAGACCTAGTCAGAAAACTGGCAATAGCACAAATTGGTGGTGTCGGGGATTATTTGACCAGGGATGGATACTCACTCACTCACTCACTGCTGTATCCAAAACAGCACACTAATGCAAAAAGCACATTATCGGACTAGGTATTGATCTAACAAGGTACAGCTTGCCTGCTTAGTGATCTGGATTCCCCCCGCCCCGGCTCTAAGCAAGCCAGACCTTGCTTCCTCTTGCAAGAGGAGTGGTTTAGCAACAGCCTCTGCCACAAAGGCAGGACATGTAAATCATGGATTATCTACAGATCCTAACCCATTTGGCAGCTGCAGCTTACAAGCAGTTCCATTCTGAGACTATCTCTTTAACAGCTTTTCCGGTAATCAATCGATTTGGCTGAGCTGCAGATTTTGTAGGCAGATTTTGTAAATACAGGATACAGCAAATAACTTATAGATTGACTGACATAGTTATTTACACAAACAAACTCTTTTAAGCCTTCATTGTGCACATTGGGTTTGCTGGAGCTCAGGGACAATGTTCGCAATCCTATGTATAAATGGTGTGAGTCCATTGAGTTCAGTTGGACTCAGATTGTGTATGCAGAGGCTGAGCTCAAAACGGGAGCTTTGCAGATGAGCCCTTAGATACAAGTTTCAAGAAATCTACGAGTATTTTTGTAAGCTGTTTAGTTAGACTTTTTTAAAAAAAGAATTAAGTGGCATATAAATGTTGTTAAACGAAATAATAAAAGAGCCTTAACCGACCAAGCACTACTTGCCCACAATCACTCTGTAATGAGGATTGTGTAATTATATGACGTAATAGGCCCAGGCCGTGGTAAGTTTAGTTATCCACAGATACTTGCTATTTATTTACTGCATCAAATCCCACCTTTTCCTTCCAGGTTGCTCAAGGTGGCATATGGTTAATCCTCACAACAAACCTGTGAGGTAGGTTAGGGTGAGAAGCAGAGAGAAATCTGTGGAGGAGAAATTGAATCAGCGGCAGCTCCATGATGTCTATAGTCTCCTGCTGGGATTTGAAGACTAGTTGTTGGGAGCAGCCATGGGGAAACGCTTTTGCTCTCAGCCTGCTTTTGAGAAAGAAGATGCTGTTCTAGACAGGCCTTTTGCTTGATCCAGAAGCTCTGCTCTTAGGTCCGCAGGTGTACAAGAGGGAATTTCAGGAATTGCAAGCAAAGGAGGTTTTGGCTAAACATCAGAAGAACTTTCTGACGGCAAGAGCTGTTTGACAGTGGAATGGACTCCCTCAGGAGGTGGTGGACTCTCCTTCTTTGGAGGTTTTTAAGCAGAGGTTGGATGGCCATCTGTCATGGGTGCTTTAGTTGAGATTTCCTGCATTGTGGGGATTTGGACTTAGATTACCCCTTTTGACTCTACAATTCTGTGATTCTTGACGCTACATGTAAGGCTGAAATTTCCCCTCTCCCCCACCTTTTTAGCGTACATGACCTGTTCTCTCCTTTACCTCTCTATTCCATATGGTGGAGACAAGTGCTTGGGGATTATGATGGTGCATATTCAACATACCTTTATGTTCTATAAGTGTTAAATACATAGATGCTTCTTTAATTCACTGGAAAATGTAAACCACTTGCACTTTCAGACTGAATTAACTGAATTTAAATATAATAGAAGTAGCATATTTGGAGAATTCCAAATATTACTATTTCTAAAAGGGATTTAAAAATTTGCTGTGTGTTTTGTGAGTGAAGGCACAGCACTACCCTTCACTTCAAACAATTTTTTTCTTGCCTGCCAAAAGAGAGAGTTGATAGCAAATCAAATGTGAGGCGCCAGATGTAATAAATTAAATGGCATTTGCATTCTGCCCCTGCTCTGCTCTTGATTTTATTAGATATTAACATGTTAAAAAAATTTCCCCAGTGAATGCGAGCCAGATTTCTCCGAAGATATTTCATGTCACATTTATGGCAATTCAGCAATTTTAGCAAGCTCCGCAAGTCAATTAGGAGTCTTTGTTGTTATCTGGCCAGATTCACGTTTTGCAAGATTAATTCTAAGCCACTCATCATTAGCAGTTGTGAGCGTGACCTCTTTGGTCAGTCTGCCGCCTGTATGTGAAATGTGATCTGCTACTAGTAGCTATTACGAATGCATGTCTTTCTCATTCTTCTGTCTGATTGAAATACTCAGTGGCTTTCCACTGTCCAGTCTAAAACTTGCCATGAGAAGTAGCTGTGACCATACAAGCAAAATGAGATGTAGTGCGATATTTTGAAGAACAGGAGCTCATCATGACAGCCCCATAGCCATGCCCCAAAGATAATAAAAACTGCAGGCAGCTGTGTTGACATAATTGGCATAATACCCCGTTTATTAGGTTTATCACGACTGCAATCCTATGCATGGTTTCCTGAGGTAATCTCCATTGAACTAACTGGTGCTTGTTTATGACTGCCCAGGTTCAACTTCTTCAGTGCTTTGTCCACGTCTAATCTTGCCCCTTTCTAACATTTATTGGTGCGTGTTTGTAAATCTACCAATGAATAAAATAAAAAATCAGGTTTAAAGGGTTTTCTCAGGGTGGTGGAAGGCATGTGTGCTGTGTCCCATTGGTTTAGTGGTGGTAGGACTCTCCCTTCTTCTGACAGGAAATGCTCTGTGAGTGAGGGTACAAAAATGGGGAGCCAAGGAGGGTTAGTTTTGAGGGAAATGTCCCCATTTGCATCTTAAGGAATGTTGGAGGGTATGTGCCCATCCGTTTTCCTATTGTGCCTTTTACAGTAGAGCAGATGTTTCACATGCAGAAATCCCCTGGTTCAATCCCTGGCATTTATAGTTAGGAGAATCTCAAGCAAGACTTCTCTATCTGAGACCTGGGGAAGTTGCCGCCACTCAGTATACGCCAGGGATCCCCAAACTAAGGCCTGCGAGCCGGATAAGGCCCGAGGGACTCCTTTATCCAGCCCATGGCAACACCCACTGCTGCCACCTGCTCTTTCTGGTGCTGCGCTGTGGGGCTGCCCACTTGCGGGTCGGAGGAGCACCGGAAATAGTTTGTGTGCATGCGTAAGCGTTATTTCCAGTGCACATCCGGGTCGGAGGAGGCCCGTGCACATGCGCACAAGCTATTTCGGGTGCTCCTCCGAACTGGAAGTGCACTGGAAATAGTGGGTGCACACACGTATGGGCACGCACTCCCCCGCCCTCCAGCCCGCCGTGCAATCGGCGCTGGAGACACTGGCCCGAAGCACGGTAACTTTGCTGACCCCTGGTATATGCCATTCTGGGTTAGAAGATAGTGCAATGGCTTGGCTCTGTATGCCACAGCCTCATAAGTGTAATTTGGGGAGAGGGATGGTACAAGGTGCAACTCAAGAAACCAGATTTGGCCCAGAATGATCAGTGGTTTCCCTTGTACAGTATGATCAAGAGAGGAAGACTGGATGGCCTCATCTCAGCACTGAGGATTAGATGTCTCTTGGTTCCTTCTGCCTCTGTAATTATTGGGTGAATCTGCTGGGTCAGCGCAGCACGGAAGGTCTGCATTTAGGACGTCAGCTACTTCCTCCAAAACTATCCCACCTGGAATGCAGAGTCTATTGCAAACTGAGCAAAGGAACAGCATGTAGCCTGTATCTGATTATTTTTAATAGCAAATCTTTCCATTGAGGCAAACACTTTTTTATAGTTTTTTGCACAAAGTAACTGTACCTGCTTCTTATTCAACACACAAGAACATATGACATGGATTTCGTATTAATAGCAGTCTTAGTAATATTTCTTACTGCCCTTCACCAGAGGTCCCAGGGTCAACTACAACAATAGATTATTAAAATCAGTTAAAATAGATTACAGTCAAGAGATAGATCCTAAATGTATAGGGTTGGATTCAACTAACTCAGTGTGCTAGCAGAAGCCAGAACAAGGGTTCCTTCTTGCACAATGGGGTTTCCCTTTTCCTCTCTGTGTGGCCCTCCAAGCCTCCCCCAGCTCTACAGACGTTTGATTCAAATATTTCTCCCTCTTAACGCCATTGGTAAGGTGAGGCTGTAGCTGCAATCCTGCTACTCACCTGGGAGTAATCCCAATGGAACTCAGTGGAATTTAAATCTGAGATACTATCCCAGTTCTTTTCAGGCAGACGTAATTCAGTCTTGCCTAACCACCCCGTTTCCCTTTTAATTTCACTTTGAAATCATCCCTTCCAAACTACCTAGTCCCCTTTTCTCTCACTTGGGCACAGGTGAAAGATATGGTAGAGAAACAAAACAAAACAGTTGCTGCACTCAGGCAAGCATATCTCAATTTAAAAAGATACGAATGATCCCTTTGCCCTTCCCGCAACACCTCTTCACTCCTTGAAGACACAAGCAAATAAACCAGGAAGCCTTCAGTTAACCATAGTTTCCTGTTTCATCTGAACTGGGAAACTATGGTTACTAGCTTCGGAACAAACCATAATGTTAAGCCATGATATGAAGTTGTTTGATCCTGGAATACTCCAAAACTGGTAATCATAGCTTCCCAGTTCAAATGAATCAAGAAACACAAAAGGCATCTGAGCCTGAGTCACATTTTAATTTCCCACAATGCCCCCAACACAGTATCACCCCAAGACAATGCAGCTACAGTCCACCACAGCTACAGCTGGCCCACCACTGGCCTAACAGAAATTTTAATGGCTATTACGAACAGTTTTAGATATAGAAATACTTAAACAACATACATTTAAAGTAGCATACTGTGCAACACTTTCAGGAAAGAAAGCCCCCCTATTAGTATTCAGAATGTAAACAGAATGCATTATTATTCATCGTGAAAAATGCTATTCCTAGGCTGATCTGTTGACAGTTGCATATCAAGAATTGGTGTTCTGGTATGCTAATTATTCCAAAAGTAGGCTGCCCTTTGTGTTTTTCTTACATTTGCAAAAATCCAGGGTGTGTCAGGATGTGTCATCAGTCTGATTTTATTGCTCTGTGGTTATGTTCTAGGCTATGATCATGCATTTTCCATGCAAGCAGGAAAAAAAATTGCTTTGCAAATGCAGCCAGCAAGCTATGTTCTAGTTTGTTTATTTTTTAACTTAAAAAAAATTAAAACCCTGTGAGAGAGACAAGAAATGATGAAAAGGACAGGAAATTCAGAACGCTGAATGCTTGCTTGCCCTGGAGAATGGGAAAGACAGGTTATAAAGCAATATTATGAGTCAAGGACACTGCTCAAGAACACTGTGATCCAAACCTCATTCCATAAATTATTTCATTCCTGGATTTAAAAAGTCAGGGATTAATTAAACATTATAACGGGCACATGGGACATACCTGGAGGCAGACACTGTTCTTGGCACGCTGCCTACACACACACACACACACACACACACACTGACACACCTTTTCTTTTTCACTCTGTGCAAACACTGTTGGTATTTGTTCATTTTGGGATGGCAGAGTCAGTAAGTATGGGAACTTCTGCACAGTTGGCGGTGGCGGGGTATGTGTGTGTGTTTATAATAATTCTTGCTGGATCAGACCAAATTTCAGCATCCTGCTTCTCACAGCGGCCAAATGCATTTGGGAATCTTACAAGTGGGGCATAAGGGCAATAGCCTTGTTTTGTTTTTGCTCCCCAGCAAGTGGTGTTCAGAGACATGCTGCCATATATATAGCCGTCATGGCTAGTAAGCACTGCCAAACCTATTCTCCATTCATTTGTCTGAATTGGAGATGAGGAAATTGTGGTTCTTCAAATGTATCTCTCCTCATTGCTGACCGTTGGCCAAGCTGGCTGGGGCGATGGGGGTTGGACTCTATTGACATCTGGAGGAACCCCCCAATGCACACCAAATTAAAGTGGTCCTCACTACCTCTTGTGCCAATGAAGTCACAATTGTGACAAGATTAGCATACCCCAACAAAGGAAAGATAATGGTGAGAATCTAGATTTGATAGCTTTTGAGACTATGCATGATACAACTACAGTGGTACCTCTGGTTATGTACTTAATTCGTTCCGGAGGTCCATTCTTAACCTGAAACTGTTCTTAACCTGAAGCACCACTTTAGCTAATGGGGCCTCCTGCTGCCGCTGCACCGCCACTGCACGGTTTCTGTTCTCATCCTGAAGCAAAGTTCTTAACCCGAGGTAATATTTCTGGGTTAGCGGAGTCTGTAACCTGAAGCGTATGTAACCTGAAGCATATGTAACCCGAGGTACCACTGTACTTGTTTTATGAGAACCAATGCCAGTTTCCCCACTATTGGGTGATGTACTGCATTTCTATCTAAACAATAGTGATTTATTTCTAAATCTGTGTTCACACCTATAAATTAGAATATGAAAATTCTTTGAAAATCGGTGTCCCCCTTTGATCACTTTTTTGTGGGTACTGCACTTCCTTTCCTTTTCTTATGATGCATAAGCAGCCACCTTAGATGGCAAGGACTGAGCCTGTATGCAGAACAGACTGAGCTGTAGCTCCCACCCACACTGGGATGTCTTTTTCCACCCCCGCTGGAAAAAAATAGTAATGGGGAAAGAGGGGATACGAATTAGCTCAAACTTTGTTTCCAGTTTTTTTGATTAAAAATGGTTTGGAAACAATTTTTTCAGACAAAAGTCATTTGGATATATTTTTTTCTTAAAAAGCATTGCTAATTTAGAAGAAGGTGCATAAAGCAATTCCCAAGCAAGACTCATTTGTACCTTCTAATTTGTGAAGGCTACGACACCAATGCGTTCAACTTTATTGTCTCCTCAAGCGGCTTCATCAGTCTGCAGTCAGCTGAAATATGAATAGAGGCAGGTCCCAGGAAGATGAATTCATTCATTTTATCCCACTGTTTATTGTTTATTGCATACATTACGGATGCCAACATGATATTCCCTGCATCCCTGTGCAATGCAATATAGCTTCGAAGATACTTATTTAGAAGACTCCCTGGTGGAGGAATTAGGAGGGGAAAATACGTATTTAGGCAATTGCTTTGCCTCTCATGTGGCAGAGACGATCTAATGCCTATGGCTTGTTTACAACTGGTTTACATTGCCCATTCACTGTTCCACGTATGAATATGCTGTCTTAAGGCACATGAGAAAGCTAAAACAAATATCATTAATGCAGGCTGTGTAGCTCCCTGTATTGTTGCTTCTCATGATTAATGGTATCAAGGCTGACACTACTTCACTGCAGTATCACACAAAAGCAGTGGGGAACCTGTGTCTTCAGTTCCCCTTCCTAAGATCCAAGCAGCCCATGCTTCTACAATGTGGCTTGTAATTGTCACCTGTGAGCAGGAGTGCCGGCTTGGCCCTGCAACCATGGGTGCACAGGGCTGTGGGTGCCATGCAGTGTGCATGGCCCTGGCACCAAAATTTGTGGGTGCCTGGCCCCTTCATGGATAATTTTGTGGGTGCTTGGTCACCCAGGGCCCCAGGGCGTCAAGAAGTCAAGAAGGGCAAATCTGTGCATTCCTGTTTGTCACTCACCCACTCCGTCTTCTGTTCAGTTCCCTACATTTCCATACCAATTTGCAATTATTATTTACAAAGTCTTCATGAGAATTCACCAGCATTTGAGTGTGAATTTATGCACACTGCACATATATACATTTTGTATGCAATTTTGTCTACTATAGACATTTTTTAAAAGCAATTTCCGGAAGACAGCACATTTTTGCATGTTATTTTCACTAACGAGTGCACTTTTATGCACACTTTACACTAGTATGTTCATTTTTGAACACGTTACTTGGCTAGAGGACTGCATTGCAAAATTCGGAGAAGTGCAAATTTTTGAAGGATGGCTGCATTTTGGTTCCTGCCTTTTCTTTGTATCGTGTGGGTGTGCTCAATTGCTCCTCGAATATGAAAAGAGGACCACAGGGCATAAGAAGTGGGTCAAATATGCTTTTTACTAATGATGTTCTGAGCTGAACTCACAAGATCAGTTAGGATCCTATAGTGTTCTAGATAAGATTTAAGTTATATCAATTGCCTGAAGGAGCTCAGTGCAGCTCAGCATGGTCTTTGCCCTCCCATTTTAGCCTTACAACAACCTTGTGATGTAGGTTAGACTAAGAGATGGCAACTGATCCAAAGCCACCCCACCCCCCATTGCTGAGTGAGGATTTGAACCTGGTGCAATACTCTAACCACCAAACCACAGAGCATCAACAAATATGGGCTACAGTACCAAAAAAACAGAAGTAGTGTCTGAAACTTTGTTCTATTTGTAGATTTTTTTATATATATAAATATTTATTAGAAGTTTTCCATTTTCAAAAACCAAAAAAGAAAAGACAAAAAGAAAAATTAAAAACACATACAATTTGAAATCCTTATTTTCTATAACATCTTTCCCTGACTTCCCCATACCTCCCCTTCTTATATTCCCATTTAGATTGTAAATTCAACAAGTTCTTATCCCCAATTTTTAACCTTTTCACTATATCTATACTGATACAGAAAATACAATAGTTAACCTTTTCATGCTTGATTCATTTTGAAAAACAAACCAATTTTACCTTATATACCTCAAAATTTATACCTCAGTACTCATTCTTAAATCCTTTCCCCCCCCTAAAGTCTACCCAAATTCCTTTCCACGAATTCCCCACTTTTCATACTGATATCAAAACAAATTAAAGAAAAAGACAGATTATATTTATACACCCTTTGGATCCCCAAACCCCACCCCATCCCCTTTCCCGGTTTCAATCCCCAACAAATGTCCAACAGTCTTAGTCTGCTATCAGCCTGGAGATCTCACATCCGAGGCCCTTAATTGTCTCTCAGTTCCTCTCTGCCGGATTTTTTGATAGTCCTTAATATTAAACACCAGATCTCGGAGATGCTCTAATCCAGTGAGGGCAATGGTTCCTCCAGCCAGACAACCATACTTAAAAGTGGAGCCCAAATCTTGTTTCTTACTCCTTTCAAATCCAAATGTCTCCAAAGCTCCAGCTTTCACCTTGATCAAATTTATAGTCCTTGAATCTTCAGATCTCCACATATAGAGATCTTTCCATTCTTCAGCCTCCAATTTGGACCAAGTTTCCATCATCCAATTCTTATTTTCCTTTGTAGACATCATGTCAGGACTCTGGCTCTCCTTTGTCGTCTGCAACACCACAACTCCTCCTTTCCTCTCCTCAGAAGCAACATATGTCTCTTTCTCCACACTCTCAAAGTTAACTTTCTCCTCTTGTCCAGCTGCATGAACTTCCTGGATCAAATCCTTATCAAATTCAATGCACTTGTTTACTGTTAAGTCCAGGGTTGCAACATTAGTAGCCAAAACATCAATTTGGCCTTGTAACTTTCCCAAGAAAAAGAAAATTCTGTCCAGTTTAGCTTGAGTTTTCTTTTTTTTTTTTTTTATAAAATTTTTATTGGTTTTACGAAATTTTTTAAAAAACAAACAAACACTTAAGAAAACAAACATACACGTATAATTTCATAACATATTTTCATAAACCTCTTTTCTAAGACTTCCCCATACCCCCCCTTTCTGCATCCCAATGTCCATAATTTTATAGCAACTCCCAATTGTCACTTTCCAACCTTAATCATCTTAGTCATCTCTATATTCTAACCTTATGTCACTGTATCCCTTTGTTCCTAAGAACCAAAACACTCTAACATTCATTAAGTTTATAATAGTCCTTAAGATATCTTTTGAATTTTCTCCATTCTTCTTCCGCTGTCTCTTTTCCTTGATCACGGATTCTGCCTGTCATCTCTGCCAATGTCATATAGTCCATCACTTTCATCTGCCATTCTTCCAGAGTGGGTAGATCTTGTGTCTTCCAATACTTTGCGATGAGTATTCTTGCTGCTGTTGTAGCGTACATGAAAAAAGCTCTGTCCTTCTTTGGCACCAATTGGCCGACAATGCCCAAGAGAAAGGCCTCTGGTTTTTTAGGAAAAGTACATTTAAGTACCTTTTTCATTTCATTATAAATCATTTCCCAGAAAGCCTTAATCTTCGGGCATGTCCACCAAAGGTGGTAGAAGGTACCTTCAGTCTCTTTGCATTTCCAACATTTGTTATCGGGCAAATGATAAATTTTTGCCAGCTTGACTGGGGTCATGTACCACCTGTATACCATTTTCATAATGTTTTCCTTTAAGGCATTACATGCCGTAAATTTGATACCGGTGTTCCATAACCATTCCCAGTCATCTGACATAATGTTATGACCAACATCCTGTGCCCACTTAATCATGGCTGATTTGACTGTTTCCTCCTCTGTATTCCACTTCAGCAACAAGTTATACATTCTAGATAAATTCTTAGTGGTAGGTTCTAGCAATTCGGTTTCTAATTTTGATTTTTCCACCTGGAAGCCGACTTTCCTGTCCTGTTTAAAAAATTCCATTATTTGACGGTATTGAAACCAATTTTCCACTTTATGTTTCAATTTTTCCTGGCTTTGTAATTTGAACTTATCTCCATCCTGTTCTAAGATTTCCCAATACTTCGGCCATCCGACCTCCATATTGAGTTTTTTCACAGCATTAGCCTCCACTGGTGACACCCATCTAGGGGTTTTATTTTCCAATAGATCTTTATATCTTATCCAAACATTAAACAATGCTTTTCTAACAATGTGATTTTTGAAGGCACTGTTAACTTTATCATACCAAAGATATGCATGCCAACCAAAAGCATTGTTGAAACCTTCCAGATCCAAGATGTCTGTATTCTCGAGGAGCATCCATTCTTTGAGCCAGCAAAAAGCTGCTGCCTCATAGTACAATTTTAGGTCCGGCAGGGCAAAACCCCCTCTTTCTTTAGCATCTGTCAGTATTTTAAATTTAATTCGGGGCTTTTTGCCCTGCCAGACAAATTTCGAAATATCTTTATGCCACCTCTTAAAACATTCCATCTTGTCAATAATCTGCAAGGTCTGAAACAAAAATAGCATTCTAGGCAATACATTCATTTTAATTACTGCAATTCGGCCTAACATTGACAGTTTCAAATTTGACCATATTTCTAAGTCTTTTTTAATTTCTGACCAACATTTCTCATAGTTGTCCTTATACAAATTCTGATTCTTGGATGTTAGATAAACCCCTAGATATTTGACCTTTTTGACCACAGTCAAACCTGTTTCCTCTTGAAATTTCTCCTTTTCCATATCTGTTAGGTTTTTCCCTAAAACTTTGGTTTTTAGCTTGTTCAACTTAAATCCAGCTACCTGGCCAAACTGTTGTATTATTTCTAATACCTTTTTCGTACTAGTGTTTGGCTCTTGCAAAGTCAATACTAAGTCATCTGCGAACGCTCTTAATTTGTAATGTTTAGCTCCGACCTGCACACCTTTAACCTGCTGGTCATTTCTTATCATATTCAGCAAGACCTCCAGAACTGTAATAAAGAGTAATGGGGAGATCGGGCACCCCTGTCGTGTTCCTTTTTCTATCTTAAGCTCCTCAGTCACCACATTATTTACAATCAGTTTGGCCTTTTGTTCAGAGTATATTGCAGCCATACCATTCTCAAAACCCGGACCTACCCCCATCCTATGCAGATTCTTCTTCATAAAACTCCAAGAAATATTGTCAAAGGCTTTCTCCGCGTCTACAAATATCAATACTGCTTTAGTGTTTATATTCACCTCTAGCTTTTCCAGAATGTCTATAACATTCCTTACATTGTCCGCCAGGTGTCTTTTAGGGAGAAAGCCTGCTTGGTCCTTATGAATCATCTCCATCAAAACTCTTTTAAGTCTTTTTGCCAAAATGTCTGCAAAAATTTTGTAATCCACATTGAGCAATGATATTGGGCGGTAGTTCTTGAGTTGGGTCTTTTCAGTCTCTGACTTTGGTATGAGTGAAATGTATGCCTCTTTCCACGATTCAGGTGCCCTTTTTCCTTCAAGGATCTCATTACAAACTTCTCTTAATGGTTGAATCAACCATTCCTTCAGCGATTTGTAGTATCTAGAAGTCAATCCATCTGGTCCCGGAGATTTGCCCAGTTGCATATTCTGAATGGCAGCCTCTATCTCTTGTTCTGAGATTCTCTGGTTCAAGTCCATCTTACTTTGCTGAGAGATGTTTTGTAATCCATATCTTCCAAGGAATTTGTCTATATCTTCTTCATTTTGCGGGCCTTGAGTATAGAGTTTTTTGAAATAACTTAAAAAGCAATTTCTAATTTCATTGGGTTTAGATATGTTCTTTCCATCCACCTCTAGACTTGTAACTGTATTTAGTTTCTGCCTTTTCTTCAATTGCCATGCCAAAAGTTTACCACATTTATTTGCTGATTCAAAAGTTTTTTGCTTCATTTGCTTTATCTTCCATTCAATCTCTTGGTTCATCAATTCCATATATTGGGTTTGATATAACTTGATCTCTCTTAAAATGTCCTGAGACTTTGGTTTTGTTCTTAATTTCCTCTCTCCTTCTTTTATCATTTCCAAGATCTTCTCTTTTTTCTCATTTTGTTTTTTCCTCTTTATTGAGTTTTGTTGAATCAAAAGTCCTCTCATAACCGCTTTACTTGCATCCCAGATCACTCTTTTCTCGACGTCGGTCCTCAAATTTATTTCAAAATAGTCTTTTAGGGTCTTTTGGGCCTTCGTGAGAATCTCCTTATCTCGAAAGAGGGTGTCATTCATTCTCCATCTAAATTGACCAGTTATTGTGGGTTTCATCTCCATCTTCACGGCGTTATGGTCGGAGCAAGTTTTTGGGCAGATTTCCACTTTCTTAATCTTTGGAGCCAGTCCACTAGTAACCCAGATTTGGTCAATTCTGGTCCAGGTCATCATTGCTTGGGAGAAAAAGGTTCCCTCTCTCTCCAGAGGGTTCCTTGTTCTCCAAATGTCTATCAAGTCCATATTTTCTGTCATTTCGAAAAAAGTCTTAGGGAGTCTCCCTTCTTTAGTGACTGTTAATCTTTGTGCCTTGTCCATATTAGTGGAGACCACGCCATTCATGTCTCCCATGATTATCATATTGTAATCCAAATAGTCCGTCAAGGTTTCATGAAGTCTCTTAAAGAAGTCAGATTTGCCTTCATTTGGTGCATAAATTCCAACAACTAAGAATTTTTCTCCATGTACTTGTATCTCCACAGCCAGATATCTCCCTTGTTCATCTTTGAATATCATTTTTGGAGCCCATTTCTCCTTCACATATATTACAACTCCTCTCTTCTTAACTTTATCTGATGAAATAAATTCTTGTCCTAGCCTTTTATTTGAAAGTAATCTCCTATGGGCTCTGGTTATGTGAGTTTCTTGTAAGCATATCAAGTCCAATTGTTCTTTATTCAATATATGAAATACTTGTCTTCTCTTCAAAGGCCCATTGAGCCCATTACAATTCCAACTAAGGAATTGCAGAGCCATCTTGTTATTTTCTTAAGACTCCTCCAACAGCTCCAAGTTGTTGCTCTTCTTCTGATGGTAATGATTTTTGTCCAGGCAAGAGATTCAAGATGTCCAATGCTCTCCTCTGTTCTGCAAGTACGTCCACAGTCCCCTTCTGTAAATCCTCCTGGTATCTTGCCAAAAATTTGTCTTTGTCTTGAATTGTCTTTATTTTCACTTTCTTTGCCTTGTAGTCAAATGACAGTCCTTGTGGGAACTCCCACCTAAAGCGAATAGTGTTCTTCTTTAGCAAGAGAACCAGGTCCTTGTAAAAGTTTCTTAAGTCCAGAATGTATTTTGGGATGTCTTTAAAGATCTGTACAGCTGAGTTTCCAATTTGCAGGGCCTTTTCGAAGTGTAATCCTAATATTTTGTCTCTTTCCTCCTTGGATCTGAGTGTAATCAAACAGTCTCTCGGTGTCTTTCTATCTTGCTTTTTACCCAATCTGAAGGCAGTCGTAATTTTAAATTCGTCTTCCTCAAGGTCCCAACAATCCACAAACTCCCGTGTCAAGTATTCCACAAGGCTGTCTCTTTCGTTCTCCGGAGTCAGTCTTAATTTTAAATTTCTCTCTTTCCTCTGTAAGTCCCACAAGGCCAATGTTGCATCATGCTCATAGACCTTCTTGGCAAGGGGCTCTAGCTTCTCCTGTGTCTCTCCGGCAGTGGCTTTGGCCTCCTCGGCAATTTGGCGCGTGGTGGCGTTCTCCTCTACCAATCTATTTATAGATTCTGTATTCTGATTCAGTCTTGCTGATATTTCTGTTAATTTTTGTGTATTCTCTGAAGTCTGTTTTGTCAAAGACTCCAGGGTTTGGTTTATCTTGAGCAAGGCCTCTGTCACAGCTTCCATAGAGACGGCTGCTCCTTTGTCTTGACCTGTTGTTCCTGCTGATCCGGCTGTTGCGCCTGAAATTGAACCTCTTTTCTTTGCCTGTTGCAGCTGCAGCTGTTGTTGTTGCTGTTGTTGCTTGATCTTGGCTCTTGTCACTATCTCTTCTTGTGGGCCACTCATGTCAAGGTCAATTCCCACGGGATTTGTTCTCCCTTGGAAAATTCCACTGTCTTAAGCCGTGCCGAACTTTACTTTATCCTCTAGAGGGAGCAAATCAAAATGGCCATAGAACAAAATTTCCAAGTACCAAAACAAAGGAGACAGTCCAAAAAGTGAGAAAAAGGGGAAATTAACACAGTCCAAGCCAATGTTACTAAATCAAATTGCCACAGTTGCCCAATTTATACTGTTTCTTCTTGTGATATACAATAGTCAGGCAGTGTAAAAACTTTGTATCAAAGTATCACTTCACAGGGAAAAGTCAGTTCAGTGTACTAAGAAGGCAGACCGTTTCGTACAATCAAACAGATGAGACAGCAGATGTTTTTTTCCTCCAAATAAGTCATGCAGTTAATGGTCAGATTCGCCTCCCCTCTGCCCTGCTTGCTAGAGGGGAGATCAAAGGTTTAAATGTCCGGTTTAGCTGATCAAAGGACAGATTTAAACGGATGCAGGTTTAAAGTTCCGTTGCTTTCGCTTTCATGCAGTCGGGGGGAGGCAGACTTCCTTTGTTTAAGTCTCCCCCGTTTTTAGCCCAATTTTTAAAAGTAAAAGAGTCCCAGTTATTTTTCAGTTCTTACTCACGGGGAATCAGTCCGAATTTCTTTTCAGGAAGGAATCGGCGCTCTCCGCTTATGGCGACGCGGCTTCACTTCGCAGGCTGGGTAGCGACTCTCAGCACCGCGCTCACTCCCGATGTCGATCCGTAGCCTTTAAAAAGGCTCTTTCACGGTACCGGGGGGCGCAAAGGTGCCCACCGAGTCTCCTTGTTCTCAGGCTTCAGCGCCTGGGATTTTAGGGGTCCCCCGCTTGCCGTAGCGGGTAAGACCCGAACTTGCGAAGCAGTCCTTCTCCGGAGCTCGGAGCTAGGACCGCCATTAAGCGCTGGCACCGACCGGAAGTCCCCAGTTTAGCTTGAGTTTTCCCTCCTTCAGCCATTCTTGTAATGTCCCAAAACCCCCTCTAGAGGGATTTTGGTTACTTAGTATTCCATCCAGTTCAAATCCAAAAATCAAGTTAGTTTGTTTGTTTTTAAAAAGATATTTATTAAGTTTTCACAAATTATAAAATCACACACAATACAAACAAACACACACAAAGACAAACAAATATAATTTCAAATCCTTATTCTCTTAAAACTTACTTCACTGACCTCCTCATACCTCCCCTTTCTGCATTCCAATTTCAAATATTTAGTTCCGCAAATCCTCACCCTTAATTTAATCTAATTATAATCCTTTCTTTTCCTTTAACCTAATCTTTACAGCTGTAATCCGCTTACTTCTATAGCTGCAACAGTTTAACACTCATTAATTTTACAATGTCTCTTAAGATAGATCTTAAATTTCTTCCAATCTTCTTCCGCCGTCTCTTTCCCCTGATCTCGGATTCTGCCAGTCATTTCAGCCAGTCCCATGTAGTCTATCACCTTCATCTGCCATTCTTCCAGAGTGGGTCAAAAATCAAGTTAGTTTGTATCGGTTCTTCCTTATTTTCAACAAGATGTAGCCAAATTCTAACAAATATATCCAGCAGAGACAGAAAACAAAGATCGCTTTTTCCGTCTTGACAGCTAGTTTGACAGCTGTCAAGCTCTTCAATATCTCTCCAACAGGCTTTCTCGCGGATCACTCCCGGGTCCGGGGTGTGTGTGTGACACTTCAGCTCCAAAAATAAACTCTTATCCTCCAGTAAAGATTACTTAAACTGCCGAATCGTGGAATTAATATATTTTGCCCAACAAGAGGGGAAAATTCCTCTCGACCTTAGTTAGTTAGTCCTTGCTTTAGATTATTTATAAGATGGGGAGACTGACTTCCTGTTTACGCCTTCCCCGATCGTGCCTAATTCAACAAAAAAATTTCCTTTAAATGTCCAATTTCCATATTACTCACGGGTTGCTGCTTTAGAGTCCAATTGTTCACAAGAAGAAGTCAGCACTCTCCGACCATGGCATGCGGCTTCACTCCGTAGGAGAAGCAGTCGACTCACAGCACCACGCCACTCACCCCGTCCCACGTTCCGAAGCCTTTAAAAAGGCTCCTTCACGGGTCGGGGGGGCGCAAATGGTGCCCGCCAAGTCACCAGGTTCACAGGCTTCCCCGCCTGATTTTTAAGGGTCCCCGCGTCGCCGCAGCGGCAAGACCCGATCCTATGGAGCTGATTCCCTCCAGAGCTCAGAGGGAATCCGCCATTAGTCCGATCGCGCTAACCCGGAAGTGTTCTATTTGTAGATTTTTAATTACATAGGAGTGGGAAAGGGTCTGGATAACTTTTCCAAACCGTTGCACAGTTTAAAGAGGATCACAGGTCTGGTGGGCAATTTATGTTGGCTTGATGCTCTCCAAATTTTCACACTCCTTACTCTTGAACGACTGCAGTGCGGAAGAAAGGATTAAATTTAGATTTTGCAAAAAAAAGTTGTAGACAAATATGAATATATATCCTCTAATAATGAGCACAGATTAATTAAATCTTGCAGTATATAATTCTAGAAGTGGATAAACGGACTCCATTTATTGTTCTTTTGAATGCCTTCTCTTATCAAATTTGCTATTTTTTTCTATATTAACTATCTCCTAAACTTTAGATAAGCAAGAATCAAACAACAATGACGTGGTGTTTTCTCCCCAGTTTTGAGAAATTGCCATTTTAGCTGCTGTTGATAAGTGAGGTGCCATTTCAATACCCTCCTGTGGTATGGTGCTCTTGAGATCCTCAAAAAGTGTTATAACTGGGTCCATTGGAAGATCGTAACCTAGGGCAGTTTTCTATTTCTATCAGAGCAGATTCCCAGAAAGTCCGGATTGGAGAACATTCTTGCGACACATGAAGTATATTTGTGTTAGGTGATCACACCTAACATCCCTTGCTTCAGAAGCCATTGTCAGATAGGCTGTTGCAGGGTCACGAACACTGGGAGAAGCAGGCAAAGTGCCTTCAGCAATTTGTAACGAAAGAAAATGAACACTAGTAAAGGAAAAAATTGTTATCTAGGAAAGGAACATCACGAATGCCTGAGCTAATAAAGAATTTGTATGCATACTCACTGGAGAACTTGACATAAATAATTTGATATACTAATTGACCAGGGGAAGTTTACATTGTTAGTTACACATGGAAAAATAATTAAATGGTAGATTGAAGAGTGAGTCAGATTTTTGACCTGGGGCCAGAAAAGGGATGTGAGCGGAAGAGTTTAATTGGTTATTATTGAATATTAGTTTGTTCAGGATCCAGATAAAGATTTGGAGCATTTTGTTACCCTCCTCAAAGTGGTTATATACAAGAAGTCAAAGACTGGGGCTTACTTTGAGTTTATGGTCTTTGAAATATGGTGAAATATTGCCAACATTGAAATAAAGCATATTAGATTTGGCCTGTTAATGATTTAATAGTGACAGTTTATATATATCCAGTGCTGCATGTGCAGAGTTCTACTTGCACAACAGGACTTCTCCTTCCTCCCCTCTCTCAAAATGTGCCCTCCAAACTTCTGGAGCAGATTTTGAGGGTGCCCAGGGGAAGGGGCTTCCAAAGCGGAGAAGGGGAAAGTTATGCTTTTCAAGCCAAAGTCTGCTGCATTAGTGGAACAGCAGCGCTGGTTGCAACCTAAGGTGATTGCGCATTTAATATTTATGTAACTGTAATATAAAGAACAGTCTATGTCTGATGTTTATTTTTTCCACCAGCTCCAGCCAACATGGTCAATGGTCAGGGATGATTGCAGTTGTAGTGTAGCAACGTATTCCATGGGAATGGTTGTTACTATTATATGAATGTGATGTGTGTGTGTGAGAGAGAGAGGGGGGGGGAATAAGAATAACTATTTCATTTTCTCTAATTGTTCATATCTAAGAAAACCCAGCTAGATCGCTTCCAGAGAGTATGTTCATTCCACATGCCTCCATTAGGTGGTGCTCCAAATATATGTTAAGCGGTACATAACAGAACTGAGTAGTTTTAAAGGTACCTAAGGACAGAAAATATACCAGTGGACAAGTGAATCTCTGTTGGCTATACCCACGAAGTCACAGTGGGACTATAAATGATCAATTACGTCTTGCAAGGACATACACATCTACACTGTATGATACCTTATCATCATCATGAATTAGGGGAAATGTTTCTCAGGAGTGGTGGAGCTCATCGTTAGCAGGGGGGAAAGGAAAGCTTCTTTCCTTTTCTGTAAGTCCCACCCTCCTCCAGCAGCAACAACAACTGCATTGGAAGTCTGGCTGCCATTTTGAATGCTGCACAGTCATAGCATCGCCCACGGGTGGGTTTTTTGTGGGTGGGGGGAGCGAAGGTCAGTCACTACAAATAAAACTCTCCAAAAGTGGGTTGTTTTCTAGGGGTGGGAGGAAAGAAAAACAAAAGAAAAGAAACCACTGGAAAAATATATTCAGAGAAATCTTGGCTCAACCCTAGTGTCAGTAGACATTCTTGGTAGCTTCTGAATGACCCAGTGTCTAGTCTTTACCTCAGGCTGTAAAGCATCCTAGCCCTTGTTATAGGCTCCACAGGGCCTTCCCCACAACAGTTACTTTGAGCTGCTTGCCCTGTGTGGCGCTTGAGGCTTTTCACATCATCAGATTGCGCTTGTTAACTAGGGATGAGGGATGAATTCACTTTTGTTTGCCTGTTAATTACCCAATATGCACGTCTGGAACAAACAGCAAACGGAAGCACAGCTATCCATTGAAACTCACATTTTCAGATTTTGAGATGGAGCTTCCTTAACCATGAACATGTACAAAAATGCATATATTGTGGGAAAGTGTGCATGAAAATGCATATACAGTGGTACCTTGGTTTTCGAACGTAATTCATTTCGGAAGACCGTTCGACTTCTGAAACGTTTGAAAACCCAAAACTCAATACGCAAGCCTCAAAATGTATGGAAAACTCAAACAGGAAGCCACCTTGGAAGTTTTTTTATACATTGTAAGCTGCCTTGAGCAACGCATTAACTTTGGAAATGCAGCACACCAAAAAATGATTGATTGTTTATTAGGAGAAATTCCAACTAAAATGTTGACAAATTTTCGTGTGGATTTTATTTTTTGTAAAAAATTGCAAATGGCTATGGCAATGTGCAGAACTGAATTGAACATTAGTAGGGTTGCCATGCGTCTGGAATTTCCCTGACATACCCAGAAAACTGTAGTAAAAAGCAGTGTCCAGGCGGAAATCGACTAAATGTTTGGGAAAATCCAGCTGTATTTCTGTATTGGCCATTTTCCTCAAAAACAGCTCTAAAATGTTATTTGTTATTTTGTTAAAAAAGCTCAACAAACAAGTTTTGTGTCCAGACTTCTACTTTTTGAAATATGGCAACCCTAAGATTTGAAATTGAAAAACCCAAACTGACAGATTTGTCAATCCCTGTTGTCACCTCAGCTCTCATTCTCCATTCCAAAAAAAGATTTCCAATCCTCAGCAATTTCACTTTGAGTTTTCCTTCCTTCCTTCCTCTGGAATAAATCAGGTTTGCCACAAGTGGGTATGCTTATTCTCCACAAATGCTTGGTTTAACACAGCGAAGTCAGAGCTGAAGGAGGTAGTTACCTCGATGGGGACCTTTTGTCTTTATGTTGTTTGGGGAGGTGTTTCTCTATTTGCATGTCTCTGTTCACAATTTCACTCAACCTTGAACCATGCTGAGTGTACTATTAACATATTGAATCTGGACAGAAGCAACAGAAGGTCAACCATTATCTGTTGGGTAAGGCTAATTACACCTTATTTGTACAAATGCATTCTGTGAAGAATTTGCCTTGGAGTATAAAAGTAAAGAAATTGAGAAAAGTGGGGTATTGTGTATGGATAGAGGAGAAATTCAATCCACTTCACATATAAAGGTGCTTTTACCTAATTTGCACTTTCTAAAACAGTACACGAACTGAAACACAGTAATCTTTCAGTCAAGGTCTCTCCCAGCTCTGCTTCGAAATGTCAGGGATTGAACCTGCAACCTAGATGCTCTACCCCTAAGCTATGCCCCTACCCTTTGTTATGGCCTATGAAAGCCTACCCAGAAGCAAGCTGTGCTGTATCCAATAGGCTTACTCAAAGATGGAGATGGGGGAGACATTCAATTCACTTCACATTTAAAGCTGACCTGACCCTACCCAACTTGCATGTTCTGAAAGAATACACAAACTGAAACACAGATATCCTTCCAAATTCACACATCCGTGAATTTTGCAAAGAGAGACAGCGTTGGTGTGTTGGACTATGACCTGGGAGACCAGGGTTTGAATCACCAGAGCTCAGCTATGAAGCTCGCTGGGTGACCTTGGGCCTGCCATTGTCTCTCAGCCTAACCTACTTCACTGGGTTGTTGTGAGGATAAAATGGGAAGCAGAACCATGTATACCACCTTGAGCTCCTTGAGAGAAAAATGAGGAATCTGTAAAAATAAAGAACCAAGAGAAACCAAAATGGACAGATTCATCCACACCGAGTGGTATATAAAATGACCTGTCAAATGGAAGGGGGAATGGTTCAAAATACCCAAGGAACCCCATTGTCTGAATAGGTCTGTAGCCTTTGCACTAAACAAAAGCTATCTTGAGGTGACCTTTTCACTGTCAGGGTGCAGGATGCAGAGAATGCCACAAAAAATATATATCTACATTTCTCTCACTACTACAGCAAATGTCACTTATGGCCACCTGAGGGGTCTATTTTCTTATTTCCCCAGGAAGTGTAGTGTGTATGTGGTGTATTGTCACCTGCTAGTCTCTGCCACAAGGATAACCACAAGCTGAGCAAAATATAAATTAAGCATAGCACCACATTTTCAGACACCAGAACTGAATTATTTGCTGTGTGAGTTTGAAGACAGCATCACAGCCAAGAAGGGTGATGACACCTTAGCCTGAAAACTACACTCTTTCCCCCCCCCCCCATCCTTATTTCTCTCCCCTCACTGTCCACAGCTTCTCCTGTTTGATTTTCATCCCGGCTTCTGCTGGGAAACCTCCGCTCCACAGCAGGTGAAGAAAGACAAAGGCTTCCTTTGTATGAGAGGAAAGCATCAATACAATTTCAACAGATGGACGAGGGTTGTTCCCTGCTATTCCTTACATTGACTTCTTATTTACTAGTAATAAAAATAATATTCTGTTTTGTTTTGTTTTGTTTTGATGTTGTAAAGATCACCCTGAGATCTTTGAATGAAGGGCAGTACATAAATCCAATAAATAATAATAACCAATTATTATTTGCCAATAATAATATTTGTCAACAGTTATGATGTTATTTTGGGACGCGGGTGGCGCTGTGCGTTAAACCACAGAGTGTAGGACTTGCCGATCAGAAGGTCGGCAGTTCGAATCCCCACAACGGGGTGAGTTCCCGTTGCTCGGTCCCTGCTCCTGCCAACCTAGCAGTTCGAAAGCACCTCAAAGTGCAAGTAGATAAATAGGTACCGCTCCGGCGGGAAGGTAAACGGCGTTTCTGTGCGCTGCTCTGGTTCGCCAGAAGCGGCTTAGTCATGCTGGCGACATGACGAGGGAGCTGTACGTCAGCTCCCTCGGCCAATAAAGCGAGATGAGTGCCGCAACCCCAGAGACCGTCATGACTGGACCTACTGGTCAGGGGTCCCTTTACCTTTACCTATGATGTTATTTAGTTGGGGTGAAGGGGAAACAAGTGTTCTTTCTCTAATTTAGCTGTAATTCCTGTTGGGGCTTTCAATTAATTAAAGAAATCTTAAATGCAAAACCAATTTTTAAAAAATAAGATTGTTTTTAGATGGTGCTTGCATATTCCATATCTTAGAAGAGGCATTCCTTCCTCTGTGAGGGAATGCAAGGAGATTGCCTCTTCTAAAACGGTATTACTGGCTGCATTTCTTTTTAGCGTTTTTTTTATATAAAAACCCTGGTTAACATCTATCTATCTATCTATCTATCTATCTATCTATCTATCTATCATCTATCTATCTATCTATCTATCTATCTATCTGCTCATAAGGTCTCCCCGGTTAAAGGATGCAACTGACACGGCTTGAAGCAAAGGTGGGCAACCTGAGGGCTTCCTGCTGCCCTCGGCCTAATTCTACAGAGGCTTTGGCCTGATTTCAAAAGCCCTCTGCAAGCTCAGACTTCCAGTGAGAATGTTCTGTTCCTTTCCCAGCAGCCTGCTAGGCAAGGAGGGGGGCGGAAGGGAGGCAGGGAAAAATGGTGGCCCTGTTAGCACCAACACTTGAATAAAGCAGAGAGAAAATCCTGGTCAATGTTTACAGAACAAAGTGAACTAAATAGTACACAACTTGAGCAGAAAGAGAGTGATTTTGCCTTTTTGGAAGGTCTTGATCTGAGCAGGAAAACATAAACGAAACATCCACAAGAGAACTGTAAGGCCAAATGAGCACAGTGGGAATGACTTCCAAAGAGCCATGGTGCTGCAAGTCTCTGCCTCTCCCTCCCCAACTATGTTCTACCATTTCATGAAAAAAACACTTCTTCTATAAAATGCTATAACTGATAGAAGACTGCTCTCTTCCTCTTAAATAATGAAAGCCTACTAAGGTTGCCAGACCTCCAGGTCTGATCTGAACTCACTACGTTTGTGTGGCAAATGGAGGGCTTGAATTTCCAGGTGGCCCAGAGTGCTAATACTAATAAATACTAATAAATATTAAGAAGACTCTACATCAGTGGCGTAGCGTGGGTTGTCAGCACCCGGGGCAAGGCAAGCAATTTGCGCCCCCTAACCCGTGGATTTGCGCCCCCTAACCCTAACCCCCAGATGTTGCGCCCAGTACAGCCGCCCCCCCTGCACCCCCCACGCTACGCCACTGCTAAGGGGACAAGGAACACGCGTGGGGTGGGTGGAGAAGGATGTGGCTAATAATGCAGGAGGGGGGTCTAAGGGGAAAAGGAGCTCGCATGGGGTGGGTGGAGAAGGAGCTTTTCGGAGAGCTGAGCGGGGAGGGGGGAGGGAAAGAGCACTGTTGCTTTAAAGGAGCCAACCGGACAGCAGCCACTTACAGCAGTGTAAGCAGCTCCTTTCCACTCCCGCTTTGCTCCTTCTCTCCCTCTTTGCTGCTTTACACAGCTAATGGCCCAAGTCCTGCTCAATGGATCAGCTGAGACGCTGGGAGAATCGTAATTTCCCCCTCTCCCTCATCCCGTGCCCTCCTGTCCCCAGCAGCCTTTTAAAAAACTTTTTTACTGGTTTTCACTGCGCTCGTGGCTCAGAGCCCTCCTGTGCCCTGCCGTCCCTCTGCAGCCTCATTGCTCCGTTTAGAGAGCGCACGGACCTTTGCAAGCTGAGGCTGCAGCAGCTGTTGCTGGCTACGCGGCGCTTTTTCCGGGTCCCTATGGCTCCCGTCTGTCCCTCCTCGCGTGTAAGCGGCTGCTGCCCGCTTTGCTGGCATGGCTCTCCTTCCCTCCCTCCTCCTCAGCTCCACCCCCTCCTCCTGGCTGTAAAGCAAGCATGAGTGCTCGCTCCACCTCCTCCTCCTCCCGGCTTTGCTGCTGCTGCTGCTGCTGCTGCGCGGCTCTTTTCCTCCACCGACGGCGCGCTGCGCCTTGGAGAGGTTCCCGCTTCCTCGAGGGGGGCCGGCCAAACGCGCCCCCCAAAATGTTGCGCCCGGTGCGGCCGGCACCCCTGGCACCCCCCACGCTACGCCACTGCTCTACATGCAGCTTGCAGAGTTTCAACCTGGCAGGAGTTGGCTGCAAATTGCAGCATAGGCACCCAGGGCGGAGGTAGCTCTGCTCTACCATCTTCCCATTAACCTCCATCTCCAGGTTCTGCCCTATGACATCGCAAAGGAATGCATCTGTGACATCACCAGGGGCAGTCCCTAAAGCCTCAGGTTTGGACCCTATGATGCTCCTGACCTGGCAACCCTGATTCGAAGGGAGCTGGAGGATCATCTAGCCCAAGCCCCTGAAATATAGGAATTCTGTCCACAGCTGTCCCTGGGTGGGCTCCACCCACCAACCTTCTGGTTAACAGCCAGATGCACTGACCCATTATAATTTTAATAATAAACATAACCCCTCCCCAATTAACAATGCACAAGATGGCCTGGGAGGGGGGGGTCGTACTTGCACTACTTGTTCGTTATTTCTGCTGCAGCTTAGGTTGTAAGAATTATATTGCTTATTAATTCCTGTTTCTATTATGTTGCTAGCTGTCTTGAGGGTCTAGTTTTAGAACAAAGTGTAACATGTAAATATTTTAATTTACATTCCAGCAGCAGCAAGTATCTTCCTCGTTTCATTTCCTGGCAGCTGGTGGTTGAAACTGTTATGGCAAATCTGCATCCTGCTCTTCTACCAAGAAATTCAGAGTAGTACACATTCTTCTCTAGGCTTTCATCATCACAACAACCCTGTGAGGTAGGTTAGGCTCGGAAATAATGACTTGCCTCATTTCACCCGGTGAGCTTCAAATCAGAGATGAATTTTGAGCTTGAATCTCCCCCGTCCTGTTCCAGCCTCCTATCTTGTTGAGCTGTGTATTTATTTATTTTATCCACCTTTCATTCCAAGGTCTTAGAGTGGGTCACAACAAGTCAGGAGCCATACAAAATTAAAAACAGATTAAAACAAGTTGCAGAAAGATTTTTTAAAAAAGAAATTTGCATGGTCATTATGTAATTCCATCCCACTCATTTCAGTTTAAAGGAAAGAGGGGGATGCAATCAAATACATATCATCTGCAGAATGAAAGCTGCAATAGCAGCAAATCCTTATTGTATTCGCTGGATTGATTTCCATTCCAAACATGGGACAAATAAGTGAACATAAGCAATTTCTTCTCTAGATTCTGTTTCTGTTGGATTTCTTTGACATCCCCAAGTGTGTATCAAAACAGGCAGAGCTGTGTGCAATCTCCAATAATTTTCCTCTGAGATGAGGGCTGGTCTCCTGTCTACCTTTCATTCTCTCTCTCTCTTCCTTCCAAGTGGGAGCTACTTGATATTTATTGATATAGAAATGCATGTAGCACCTGCTGTTACCATTTTCACAGCTCAGTGTTTACACTTTGCTTGTAAATTGTGGCATCTCAAAGTCTCTGCCCTGTCAGAAGCATGATCGACAGCCTGTTAACATGGTTTATCAAGATAACAGGCCTGGCATTTCCATTTTGTAACAATGACTTGTCACGTTTTGCAGATACAGTGTACTTTTGATCTGGGAAGCTGCATTATGTCAGTTTAAACCACTAGTCCATCTAGTCCATTGCTGTCTACTCCAGGGATGAGGAATCTTTGCCCCTCTTGATATTGTTAATTCCAACTTGCCCCAGCCCCAGCCAGCATGGCCAATGGTAAAGGATGATGGGAGTTGTAGTCCAGCAAATATCTAGAAGGCCACACGTTCCCCTTTCCTGGTTTGTTCTGAATGGCAATGGCTTCCTGAGGTTTTAGATGAAGAGGCAAAGAAGGCCCAGGACAATTTGCTGACTGACAATCCTGAGCTAGATGGACTCTGTATAAGATAGCTTCCTAGAAACCTACATTTTATGTCATTTATCCAAAGATGAGCATGCTACCTTCTCCGCAAGACATGAGGATTCATTCCTTTATTTTAAAGGCCACAAGCATGTTGTTGTGAAGCACCTTGAAAGGGAAATATAAATATGTTTTTCATTTAGAGAAATAAATTTAAAATTACATAGAAGAAGAACTCTATCTTGCCTCTTGGAACTTTACAGCTGTCTTCCCTTCATGATCCATGCATTTGACATATAACCAGCCAGTAATAATAGGGAATAGGGAATATTTATGATTAATTCTGGCTTCCCAGAGGAGATTGGATGTATTCTTCTGTTCCTCAACTCTGTGCTTCCTCACCTTCTTTCATACTTTGATGGTGCTGACTACCCTTCTCCAAAGTGCATAGTGCATGTTCTATCTTGGGTATGAAACCTCTACCTCAAAAGGTGTAACCCAGCCCTTCCATCGGATGGGGACAATCTCACTGCTAAGACGGCTAAGACCTTTAGTACTCATAAAAGAAGGATGTGATAATCCCAGTCCTAAGGACACTTCAAAACAAGGATTTCCAGAGCCACCTTGGTGGTTATATAACTTACCCACTTTAATGCATTATGCTTTGCAATGCTACTGGCTGGATGTAACGTGTGAAGTGATGCCGTAACTCATTACAGAAATGTGGGTTTATATTATTCCGTGAGATCTTACTGTGATTCATCGTTACTCTTCCTTGGCTTGAAAGTTCACCTAGTGTTACCTACCTGTACATTTTATTCAGCAGATAGGAGGGGAAGAAGTTGCATATTAGTAGAAGCAGGAAATGACTCAATTATTTGCATTTTTAGAGTTCTGTTTCATGGAAATATGACCTTTTGGAGTGTGGGGTGGGCACAGTGTTTCCAACACATCCTTGGAAGGAAGAACATAAGAAAGATTGTAAAGCAGTTTGCTAATGGAGTCGCTTGATGAATAATAAATAGCAGGGTTTTCTTAAACGTAGCAATTAACTCACTGCAGAACTTGCATTCTGGGGCCAGAACAAGACATGGCTGCCTCCTAAAACAGCAGCCCCATGTCTGATCTTCTTCTTTTACCTTCTCCTGCAGCATCTAGTGATACAGGCTGCATCATGGGATGGGACTGGACTTCAAGGTTTTCTTCGTCCTAATTCACAGACATCAATGTATTTATTGACTGATTGATTAAATTTATAACTTCATGTTTCCTCCCAAAGTATATGTGTGTGTGTCTTACTTCCAGGTAAACATGTGCAGGATTTCTGCCTTCATCAAGTGAGCTGCTGCAGTCTTCATTCTTCTAGAGTCATTTATAAAAATGCAGTGGAAAAGAGCCTGGGAAGTAAGGGGCCATATTGTGAGACCACCTCTCACTTTCATTGCTGAAAGGCCTCCTATGGAGACATGTACTTAGCTGGTGTCTATTGTAGACACACAAATTGCCATGCCAACAAATTTGCAGGTCCAGGAAGGCCAGGGATGATGAGAGTTGTAGTTTCACAATTTCTGGAATACCCCATCTTAGAGTACATACACTAAGGCATTTCATTGACAGCTGTTTTCAGGAAAATGCAATGACAGCATTCCTGTCAAGTAGGCAAAGATGGGAGAGAGTTTGAGTCACCGTGCTGCAGTTTTTTATTGCGGTTTTGCAACTCCAAAGATCAGTTTTGCATCATGTTTAGTTCTGCCCATGTTACACTGTGACATGAGAATAGCAACCCCTGGCTGGTGAAATATAAGAAACGTTTTGTGTGAAAGTTAGGTCCCCAGTATTGGAACAGTTTCCTAGCCTCAAGAAGGAATTTGCCCATTTATTGTGTAAGAGTGAACTCAAATTAATTGCAAGCAGGTTAGAGCTGGCATAGTTGGAGTGGCATTCGGAGCAGCTGTCTTGGCTCCTCTGCGAAACCATATTTCAATTAGCCTTATTCCAACAACTTCAAACTGCAAAGTTGTCCTGGACTGGCAAATTGCAATGGAAAAAATGGCAAAAGAGCACTTTGTGAATCAAGAAAGAGCAGCAAACTATGTCAGAGTTTGGCAAACATTTTAGTCTGTACCCTGGTGCCTCTCTCTCTCTCTCTCTCTCTCTGTGTGTGTGTTTTGACTAGTCTGGGCTCAAATTAGATTTGATATCCTGGTGTGCTTTCCAAATGTAACTACTAATAAATGAGCCTCTGTTGAAATGGGTGCAATGGAGAAACTTCCCCACTTGTCTTTTCATCTCAAAGTCTTCTGCTCCAATGCAATGTTTTTTGTGGGGATAGGTTGCATATATCGCTGGTTTTGTTCATGGGGAAAAAACCCCATGAAGGATTTCAGTGTATCTAAAGATCAAGCTCTCTGGATCCCCCCACTCCCAAGAATCTGTCATGATAACGTAGCTTGAGGAAGTTATGATTTTTCTACATTCCTTCATGTCAAACCATAAACATGTTAGGTCCTGTATCCGCAAAGCCAGCTGAACGTATTCTGTTGACGGAGAAGACAAATTTCTAAGAGTCTTCACAGATAGGATTTATTTCTAAGAATACTTGACATCAGTGAGTGAGTAGAGAATTTCTCAATAATCTGAACCTAAGCAGACAGGAACCCTAATGAGGAAGTTCAAATCACAGTAAACCCTATGCATGTCCACACAGAAGAAAGTCCCAGGGAGTTGCTATATTTTAAACGGCGTTTCTGTGTGCTCTGGCATTCGTCATGGTGTCCCGTTGTTCCAGAAGTGGTTTAGTCATGCTGGCCACATGACTCGGAAAGTTGTCTGTGGACAAACACCAGCTCCCTCAGCCTGAAAAGCGAAATGAGCAACTCCAAAAGTTGCCTTTGACTGGACTTAACTGTCCAGGGGTCCTTTACCTTTTACCTTACTATGTTTTCAACATTATTAGTAGTGGTATGCTTATCTACCAGTCACTTTCCTATAGATATGCTCAGAGTAGCACACAGAAACAGTAAACAACACAGAGCTATATATTGATCGATAGGTACAGTAGAAATAATACATGTACAAAATCCATTTGACAGATTTCATCAATTAACATTTATACCCACACCAGCTAGCTAACCAAAACATCCAAATTATTTCCCCCCTAAACTGTTTGATTAATAAGAACAATCACCAAAAATATTCACATTTAGCTAAATAACTACTAAACTTCCACTAAGTAATCCAAGTTTCTAAAGTATCAACAGTTCAATGGGGCTTAAAGTGGATTTCAGCCCCAGAATCCTTTTGATCTCATTCTGTCTCTCCCCCCCCATACACACACACACACACGAAGAAAGCATGTTTAGGAAGCATATTTGCCTGTGATCAATTTGTGTACTGAGATTTAGCTTCCAATATTATCCAGCTGACTGTGAGAACCTGGCTAGCAATGGCTCAAGAAACCACATGCATCAATCTCAATAACGGTTTCTCTTTAAAGCAAAACAAAGCATGGGGGATATACCGGTAACTTTTTTTGTTTCACTTGATCCCTCCATACATTAAATGCCTTTGCCTGCTGATGTAAAAAATCCAAGTCTCTGCCTGGTGATGTAATGTACCGTATTTTTCGCCCTATAGGACGCACCGTCCCATAAGACGCACCTAGTTTTTTGGGGGGGAAATAAAGGGAAAAAAATTATTTCCCCCCCAGGCGCGGGGCTGGGGCAGCCCGAGCTTCCCCCGACCCCAGCCCCCAAACAGGCAGCTCTCTGCAAGCTGTGGGAGCCCAGCGGTGGCTCCCGCTGCTTGAGGAGAGATCCCCGAAGCCTGGACGCGCTGAGATCAGCGCGCGCAGGCTTCGGGATGCCGTCAACTCTCCCCAAGCAGCGGGAACGTTCCCGCTGCTTGGGGAGAAGTCCGCGAAGCCTGGACGCGCTGAGATCAGCGCGCGCAGGCTTCGGGATGCCGGCAACTCTCCCCAAGCAGCGGGAATGTTCCCGCTGCTTGGGGAGAGATCCGCGAAGCCTGGATGCGCTGAGATCAGCGCGCGCAGGCTTCGGAATGCCGGCAACTCTCCCCAAGCAGCGGGAACGTTCCCGCTGCTTGGGGAGAGATCCCCGAAGCCTGGACGCGCTGAGATCAGTGCGCGCAGGCTTCGGGATGCCGGCAACTCTCCCCAAGCAGCGGGAATGTTCCCGCTGCTTGGGGAGAGATCCGCGAAGCCTGGATGCGCTGAGATCAGCGCGCGCAGGCTTCGGAATGCCGGCAACTCTCCCCAAGCAGCGGGAACGTTCCCGCTGCTTGGGGAGAGATCCCCGAAGCCTGGACGCGCTGAGATCAGTGCGCGCAGGCTTCGGGATGCCGGCAACTCTCCCCAAGCAGCGGGAGCGTTCCCGCTGCTTGAGGAGAGGTCCGCGAAGCCTGGAAAGCGAGAGGGGTCGGTGCGCACCTACCGCTCTCGCTCTCCAGGCTTCAGCGAAAGCCTGCATTCGCCCCATAGGACGCACCCACATTTCCCCTTCATTTTTGGAGGGGAAAAAGTGCGTCTTATAGGGCGAAAAATACGGTATATAGTCTGCTCTGATAACCAAACATTAGCCTAGGTGCATTTTAGCAAGCACTTTTTGTTTACTTCCTCTAAGTGTACTTATACCCCACTTTTCTTCCCAGGAGGTCAAACTGGCATATATTGTTCTCTCCCTCTCCTGCCCCCTCTCCATTTTGTCCTCAGAACAATCCTCTAAGGTAGATTTGGCTAAGAGATCATCACTGGTCCAAGCTCTCAGTCGTATAGCTGAATGGAGATTTAAAACAGGGTCTCCTCATTTTTTGCATTTGGAAAATATACTGCAGTGGGTGTGCAGGACTAGGAGGCACAGGAAGGAAGTAAAACCTCAAAGGAAGAGATCTACTTTACCAACCAGTAGTCATTAAAAGAGAGGAATCAGTGATGAAGAAGAGGTTGCTTTACTGTGTATCACCGCACACTGATTCAGGTAATATATTGCAAGCATTGTGGGTTTACTTCCATCACCAAAGGTAGGGGGAGCTGCACCGGGTGCAAAGCTTCTGGGGTGCCGCAGGAGGTGCCACAACTATGAAGTCCAACAGAAGGCAAGAGGCAGGGGCGCATGCTGAATTTGGGTGTTGCACAGGGTGCCTCTGAAATTTGAGATGCCAAGGTCTGCCACTGCCAACATCCCATCCTAGTCCAAGACTCTAAGCACTACTCCCCCCCCCTCTCTCTCTCTCTCTGTGTGTGTGTAGTGTACAGTCTTCAGTATACATGAGGGATGGAGAACTTGTTTTTGTTCTACAGCTTCCACCATCCTTGACCATCCTGGCTGCGGGTGACAGGAGTTAAGAGTCCAACAACCTCTGGAGGGTCACAGTTTCCTCATCCCTGATTTACATACACCATCAATTTGGTCTGCCTTTGGAAGTGGAAATGTGCCCCCTTGCTGCTGAAGTTTTGCTTCAACAGCTGCTTTGCCCCTAGGCCATGTGAAAATTGCGCTCCAAATCATGGTCTATTAAAAAACAAAAGGAGTTGTGTTGTTCCATAAGAAAGAAAGAAGAATCCCAAACCCCTACCTAATAGAGGCATTTCTGAAATATTGTATATTAAATTAACTCAAAACCCGAGACTAACATGGATCAAAACTGCAAATGTCACACCTAGTGTGAAGAACTAGGTGTGCTTAATCCCATTTATTTAAATGGCCTTGACTTTACCTCCTCCTTCATGACTGCAATCCGAGGCTGATTCATCTGGAAACAAATCCCATTAAATGCACTACTTGCAAATTGTGTAAACTGATTTTAATACTGCATTTCTTATATTGGTACATCCTGCCCTGGGACCTCTGGGGAAGGGTGAGTAAAAAAATCCAATCATTATCGTTAATAAAAGAATAATAGTTCAGAATAAATGTGCTTTGAGGCCAGGGTCTCTCTCAGTCCTTCCTGGAACTGTCAGGGACATGGGACGTTTTGCATACAGAGCAGGGATCTCTGAGCTACTGTCCTGACCGTGAGAGATGAGTCCCGGTAGTAGGATCAAGACATTAACTCCTCGCTTTCTTTCCGTTCTCCTACTTTATTTCCTTGAACTCTTTTTTTTAGCCCGTTAGGAGATAGGAAGGAAGGGGATTTCTTTCCCGACCCCCATCTCATTCTGCGCGCTGCGTAGCCCCCGGCGCGAAGCAGAGCCGCTTTAGGACCGCGAGGAAAGCCGCAAGACGCGCAGGGGAAACAGCTGGACGCGACCACCTTCTTGGAGAGGGTGAGGCGCGCCGCTCCCTCCGCGCGAGGTTCTCTTTCGGCGCGCGCCTCCGCCCGCCCGCCGCCCCCGAACCGCGGGCGCGAGTGGTATCTTCCAGCCGAGGACTATCTCGCGGCCAAATGAAGGAGCGCTGGCAAGCTGCTGCCGCCGCTGCCCAAGGTAGCCTCCAGAGCAGCAGCAGCCGCCGAGGAGGAGGGAGGAGGAGAGACCAGCAGCAGCTGCTGCTTCCTCCGCCGGCGCCAACGCCGCCAGCTGAGCGAGCCGGCCGGTCTCGGCGTCGCCGCTGCCGCTCCTCGCAGGCTCCTCAGCCTCCCAACTCTCGGCGAGGGAGCCCGGCCGGTTCCTTTCCCGTTGGCTCTCCACTTCTCGCCGCCTCGCCCTCGCCTCACACGCCGGGACAAAGCCATGAAGGCGGCGCTGCTGGAAGTGATGAGGATGAACCGCGTCTGCCGGATGGTGCTGGTCACTTGCTTGGGCTCCTTCGCGCTCGTCATCTTCTATTTCCAAAGTATGTTGCACCCAGGTAGGGCGGCTGCTGCTCCTTGGCTTCTCCTCCTCCTCCTCGCGCGCCCTTGGCGCGGCGTCGGTGTCGGGGGCTCCGGGGCCGGAGGTAACGCGGGTGGCGGGAGGCGAGAGGAAAGTCCGGCGAGGGAGGTGGGGAGAGGGGGGTAGAGCCGGGTCGCCCGGGGGTCGCTGGTGAGGGGACGGCCAACTTCCGAGGGCGGGAGGGGGGGCTCGGAGAGGTGGGGATCGGGGTGAAGGCAGGGGTGGGGGGTCCGGGGAAGGAGGCGAGGGACCGAGAGCTCCCTTTTTTTTGGAGGGGGGAGGAATCCCGCCGGCAAGATCGCGCTGCTGTGCCGGGGCTGCGGGAAGAAGGGCGGCCCGAGTGGGGCTCCTGCTGCTGGCGACGGGCTCGCCTCGTTCCTCTCGCCGGCTTGGAGCTGCTGGCCATGTGCGCGCAGACGTTGGAGGAGATCCCGGCTGCGCCGCCGCCGCCGCTGCAGCAGCATCAGCATCGGAAAGGGGCCGGAGGAGACTCCAAACCCCGCAGCCCTGGACTTTTCATGTACCGTCTCTTCTTCTTCTTCTTCGCCTTCTTCTGTAAAAGGAGGGTTGCCGTGGTGGTTGTGGGGGGCGACGACTCCGCCCATTATTTTGCCTCTCTGTCTGTCTCTCCTTACTTGAAGGAAAGCCACTTTCCTGCAATGATCAAGCTGGGAACGATGGCAAGGTCCCTTGCTGTCAAGTTAACTCCACGGGACTTGCTTAACGGTGGGAGCATTAAAATACAGAAATGTGGAGTTTCAGAAGTGGGACTGATTGATTGATTGATTGATTGGCAGTTTTGCCCTGCCTTTCCTCCAAAGAGGTCAAGGCATTCTACACGGTCCTTCCCTGTTTTGATGGTCACAACAACCCTGCAAGGTAGATCATGATGAGAGAGAGAGAGAGTAGCCCAAGGAAATCTTCACAGCCCAGTGGAAATCTCAGCCTGGGTGTCCCCAGTCAAAACCCGTTGCTCTAAGCACCAAGCTGCGGAAACTTTCCCAACCCCAGAGATCCTTGGCTCTCTGTGCCTCCCCACTGCCACTTGCTTCTAGTGTTTTTCTTGCTTTTTACTCTGCTGTATAGCTAGCCCACAGGGACTGCTACCCATAGCCCAACTTGCACTAGACAAACGCAAAAGCTCTGTAAATAAAATCCATTAACGCATCCATTTAAGTGAAGGACCTTAGCCCAGCGGGGGAGCATGTGCTTGGCAGGTAGAATGTCCCAAGTTCAATGACTGAGTCTCATTTGGGAGAGATTCCCCCCCCCAAAAAAATCCTTGAGAGCCGCTGCCAGTCAGCGTAGGCAGTATTGAGCTAGATGGACCACATATATGCAGCTGCCTTAAATCATCCTCTTTTCTTGGCAAGGTGGTAAACTGAGTCAGGTTGTACCACCGACTCTGTATAGTTGAAGTAAAAAATTCTAGCCCACAGTTATTTATCTGGCTGAATTGAATGGGGAGGGGGAGACCGGGGGGGGGAGAGAATGTTGTGGATTAATGTGGTGGTAGGAAAGAGCAAAGAAGCACAAGCTTGTGTTGTTTCCTGCAAAGTGCATCTCCAACAGGGTGGGCAAACGTTCAGTCGCCCAGAAGGAAGCGTGTTGTGAGGAGCTTTAAAATCTTTGTTTAGTTGCATGTAAAATATTTATATCCTGCCTTTCCACCCGCTGTCTCCAACAAGTCGGTTTTGCATAGCACCATTGCCTCACTGCAGCAGCAGAGAAGGAGGAGAAAGATCAACTTGCCTGCTGTTACATATATGGGGTTAGGGATTGGAATTCTCATGGCTGGATCAGGGAGAGCCTTGCTGGCAACGCTTGGTGGATTCATCGAAAAATGGGTGGAAATGAGCAGATGTGGCTGGCTGTCTTCTTGCACATTTTTGGGTGTGTGTGTGTGTGTGTGTGTGGAGAGGGGAAGGGTTTGCCTAGGACGGTGTCACTGCTGTGGCCAGATTGTAGAGTGAGGGTTTTCAGAAGCCACCTTTATGGCAGTGGCTTTTTTTCCCTTGTAGTATAGCAGGTTAGAAAGAAGCCTTTCTCAAACTTGGTGCCCTCCATACGTTTTGGACGACAACTCCCATTGGTTGCCCAATGGTCAGAGATGATGGGATTTGTAGCACAAAACATTTAGAAGGTGCTAGCTTGAGGCTAAACTCTGCGTGGCAGGTAGTTAGCTGTATTACTGCCAGGAGGTAGAATTGTACTGGGGACTAGTGGAGAAGCTAGCTTGCCAAATTTGCCAAGTTTCGGTAGTCAGACACGGCAGCTGGAGTGGGGAGAGTCATGCATCAGACTTTTTTAGGCTGTTGCTTAAGCTTCATAAACTCCGTAGGGTGCTTTCCAACCAGGGTTCAGCATGTTTATGGCTCAAATTCTGTACACACTTACCTAGGAGAATTGAGCTCAGTGGGGCTGGTTTCTGAGTTGACTTAAAGAGGGAGGATTGCATATTTAAGCGCTGTTGCGTTCAAGGAGGGGGTTAAGTAGATGCTGCTCAGTTGTTTCCCAAGGAAAGCAGAGACCTTTAAAGATGCTTAACTTTCGCCTCTGCAGAATCTTATTCCCATTTCCTCTCAAGTAAGCCTCACCTGAAGCTCACTGAAAGGAATCCCATGTTTACTCAGGAATAGCGTATGCGCACACTTTCTGTTCTTCCTACATTTCTGAAATGTTTGCCATGGTTCAGCATTTATAATTGCTATCAGAAATTGCAAGATTCCAGAAAAAACAGTATCCACACACAGAGGCAATCTTCTCTTCTATCCATAACTCATTATAAATGCTTTTCTGCATGTGTCCTTCCTTGGCTGTGAACCTACGATTGGCTTTCCTACAGCAACAAGGGCAGGGGAGGAACTCGCTTTTCACTTACTGCCTGCTATCTTCTGCCTTACTGTTTCTCCCACGATGCACTACAGAGGATGTAATAGAGAGATTTTTTGCCACTTGCCAACTGTCAGTTTAACACAGCTGATAAGAAAGTCTTGCCAATTGTTCCTACAGCAACAGTTTTTTTTTTATAAAGTATTTTTACAAGACTCGCCTGACTGTTGCTGTGTGCATGGATATCGTAAGTGGTTGGGAATTTTTGCAGAATTGCACTGGTCAGCTCTGTGGACCCGTTCTGCTTCTAGAGGGAGTCAGGTCGCCCCCACCCACAGTAATTTAGAAATGCAGGTCCTGAACATACTGTAGTGGAATGTTTCACCAGCTAGCTTAGTGGCCTGTACTAGAATGCATGTGAAATAATTTTACTGGCAATTGCAGACACTTTTCGATGTTTAAGTCCTGTCTTGCCATCACTAGAGCTTATATTGCAGCTTGGTAAATAAAACACTCCAGAATACTCTTGCTTGAGCTGTTTGCATGTACGTACCTTCAGGCACTTCTCAAACAGAGCAGGCACAGTGAGTCAATGCAACTGCTCTTTCTATATAAAGTGTCGTGAATACTAGAGATTGTGAACCAAACCAGAGCAGAGACTTCCTTTTTTAATTGTGAGGGAACAATATCCCCGAGGACATCTTTTGGGTTTTTTTGGAGGAAGGTGCTTCCTAGGCAAATGAATCCAGTTATACTGATAACCGATGATGACAATTCACTTGCTACACTTATCTTATTATTTATTTATTAATTTAATTTAATTTAATTTCTAGCCCATCTTTCTACTGAAACGGTGCCCCAGAATGGCTTACCTATTCAGTCTTTAAATGGCTGGAACTTAGTAAGAAAAAGGACCACCTTCCTCAGATCAACAGGAGTCAAGAGTGCTTGATTTGATAGATTATGTAGGAAGGGCCCTTTTTAACATTCTTGATTTCAAAGCCTATTTAAATTTCTAGAATGCAGCAAAACCTGGAAATCTTAAGTCACATACCGTATTTTTCGCTCTATAACACTCACCTGACCATAACACGCACGTAGTTTTTAGAGGAGGAAAGTCCGTAGGCATGCAACCCGTAGGCATTCCCTCCATAACACGCACAGACATTTCCCCTTACTTTTTAGGAGGAAAAAAGTGAGTGTTATGGTGCAAAAAATACGGTAGTTTTTACATGTAGTATCTATAGACCCCTGGGCATGGTCTGAAGGCATATGATATAGAAACCTTGCTGAGGCTGTGGTGGTCTAGGTCAGACATCCCCTTCCACTCCATGTACATATTAACATGAAATAAACCAATGGATGCGTTCTGCATCCATTGCATCCATTTATTCAGAGCGCACGCTGCATGCAAGGGAATATTATTCAAATTAATGGCAGGTGCAGCAGTTCTGTAACTTTTTGCACTTGTACTAGATTGGAAAATGCTTTTGGTATATGGGGTGTCATATCTCAGGCCCACAAATCCTGGCAGAACAGTTAGCACAGCATTTAATTCTTCTTGTTTTTAATGAGTGGCATTTCAATTTTCTTGGTACCTCCCGCTGAAACGCTGAAGGTCATAACTTACTGTTTTGTGGGGTGGGGTTTTAACATTTATTCATATATGATGGCAGGTGAGTGTGGCTTGGCTGAAACATCCCAGAAGGCCAAGTGGGAGGGTTCTCTACTGTTGATTTATTGAAATGTTTTAATTTAATGGGATCCCAGAATTTTGGCTGGGAAAAGCACCGCCTAGAAAGTGTAGAATCTAGGCAGCGTCCAATTGTTCAAGTTATAGGGAAACTGCTCTATTTTATTTATTTATTTAAAATCACCTTTTTTAAAAACCATTCCACATTGCAGACCAGCTTCGGAGCTGATCACAATGAAAATGCAATTGAAAGGGCCACCAAATACCTGCTTTTAACATGCTGTTGTTTTTATGCACAACTTGTACAAACACATCTAAACGTGTAACCCATTAGTCTGACATTAAACTCCTAGTAAAAGCCTAAGTGAACAGCTGGCTTTGGAAATTTAACAACATTAGTGCCATTTGTATCTTAGTGTGAAGGAAATTCCAGAACTGGGGTTCCACCACCACTAATAAGGCTCTCCCATGTTTTTGCCACTGATTGAACCACAGAGAAAGGTAGTGTGACCATGAAAGCTTCCTTGACTGATCTTATCCCACAGGCTGCCCTATAAGGGAGCAGTCAGGTCCCAGGTTGTTTAAGGCTTTGTATTGGAGTAGGAGAACCCTCTAAGACTACTGTTCAACACACACGAACTGTGCACATGGTAGTAGACTATGCAGCAGCTCTGCTGATTGCTAGGAAGACCATGCAGGAAAGTAATTATAGGAGCATCCATTTGTCCTGGCTAGCATAGTTTGACCTTGGGGAAGGCAATCAGACTGAAGATATGAAGCAACTTCCCCAGTGTTTCAGAGAGGAAGCAAATAATTTCTGGGCTAAACAGCTTTTGTGAGAATCTGTTGCATTCAGACAACCCAAGTATAGCAGGCTGGGTGTGGACACTTCTGCAAAAACTGTTTTGGTGCCCATCTTTAAAAGGTGTGTGCAAATTTATCTCCATAGCTGGATTATGGTTCTGAATGAAAACTGATTGCATTCAGCAGGAAGCATCTTGCACTCTTAGCCAGTATGAGATGTGTAGCTCTTGTCTCTTGACTCACTCTGAAGAAGCCTCTTTCTAAAACCCATACCTCTTTCTTTCACATTGCTCCTATCCAAAATAGAGTTTTATTATAAACTGAGATGTCAGGATAGTCCAGTGGGGCCTGACAGAATATAACAGGAAAAAGAAACTAGACCGTAGCCTTTGCATTGATTCTCATTGGATTAAATCTTGTCTTTATTTGGGAGCTTCATTAGGAGAAAGAGAGTTGCTTTTGAGGTTGGTGCTGATGCAATCAGTAGTGTGCTCTCGTTCCTCCAAATTAAGGCAGAGGCTTGCTTTGGGGGGGAAGTGCAGGATACAGATTGGTTGGGTTCTGTGAAGTCGTAATGGTTATCTGGCTCCAATCTGCATGACTGCGTAACAAGGGACATGGCTAGCATTAAAAAGCCAAATTGTATAAAGTGATAGTTATCAGCTTTCCCAGTTTGGGTCCAGTTGAAAAGTAGTGTTTTTTGTGTGATAAGAAGCCTCTGCCTGTGATAGCTATGCTGGCAATTTTGCACAATTGAGCCACTGAAATGATTAATTGCATCTGTTGCAGTGAGAAACATGGCTGTGTTGTTCTGCATAAAGCCCAGTTGTAACTCTAATCAAGCGAACCCTCACTAGTGGAGTATGCCATATATGGTTGGATTGGAAATATATTTTGTGTTCCTTATGTCCTCTAGTGATGGTGTCATGCTCTCTTAACCCTCCTGGACCAAGCATATATATGCTTGTATATTTTCCTTCTCTATATGCTTGCATTTGTCATATTTTTCTATTAAGTTCGAATGCTAAGAAGCTTGGGTCGGGAGCCTCAGGCTCTAGACCAGGGATGGGGAATTTTCAGTCTTCCAGGTGCTGTTGGATGACAGTTTCCATAATCTCTGACCATTGTCTATGCTGGCTGGGACTGATGGGAACTGAGGTCCAACAACATCTGGAGGGCCACAGCTTCCCCACACCTGCCCTAGAGAGGAAGGCCACCCACAATCATCCCTAGATTGTAAGGCTGTATCAGATTATTCACTCTACAGCAAACCTGATAATTTCAGCATAAGGCATTGGATGCTTAAACAGATTACAGGAGAGAAGCTACTCTGGTTCATAGCCATCAAGACAAGACTTTCCAATCTGGTGTTCTCCTGTACTACAACTCCCATCAGTCCTAGGGCCCCAGCCAGCATAGCCAAGGCTGATGGAAGCTGTAGTCCAAAATATCAGGAGGCCGCCAGGTTGGTAAAGGCTAGACTGCTGTGATACAAGCGTTCATAGGCAACTCTACTTTATCAAATGCATCAAAGAAAGTAGGCTGCTGAATTAATACTGTTCCAGCTTTGCTCATGCCGCAGTATACTAATTAAAGCTGAGCTGATTCACAAAATCGTTCTGCTTGTTTGGGCGGCATTTAAATAACTTCTTGCTTGTTTGTAATTTATTGGTTGTATAGATTGAATGCGCATGTGCATAACTGTGGCTTTGTTCACCATGGATAACCTAGACTAGACTTCTTCTTAAACATGGAGCCCTCCAGAAGTTGCTGGGCTACAGCTATTGTAACTATACCCATACTGACTAGGACTGATGGGACTTGTAGTTAGGAACAGCCTCCCAAATATTTTGTTATCTGAGGCAGTGCAGGAAATGATGCCATTCCTTTATCCCCAGTCATGGTACCCAAGGTTGATCAGGTTATTTTGACACCTGAGGGAAAAGTCATGCAAGATTGTTGTATTTTTGCAACAATAATAAATTAAATAACTAACAGTTTGCTACCCTTTCATGACACCCCTAATCTGCCGCCTGAGGCAGCTGTGTCACACTGCCTAATGGTTGGGCCAGTTGTGGCCATAGTCCAAAAGCACTTGAGGGACAGCAGGTCAGGAAGGTCTGATCTAGACCAATTATGGGCAATATGTGCCCCATCTGATTGGGTTGGCCAGTCCTGCTTTGTCAAAGAATATGTGTAAAGATGGTGGTGATATGGGTCAGGGGATTCTTGGTGGTTGCCCCCAAATTATAGAACTCTCTTCTGAATGAGGTTTGGTTGTTCCCCCACACTGGCCACATTTAGATGCAGCATGAAAATTTTTCTATTTGTCCAAACCTTCGGCACATAGTTGATAACTTTGTTGACTTTGCTGTAATGCTGTTTGTTTATTTGTATATTTGGATCTGATGGGCTCCTATTGGAACAATGAATGAGTGACTAACTAACTAACTAACTAACTAACTAACTAACTAAATAAATAAATATTGTATTTGTATTTAAATTGCAATAATTTTTACTGAAAAAGTGGATGTACAAATTACCATGGGCAAATCTGTGTTCCTTTTGCGCTCTTTTTTGCTTTTGTTTTTGGTGGGAACCTCCCCCCCCCCCCCGTGCTGGATTTGTAAATAAACTAATGCAGCCTGAGTTTTTTAACACACACAAGTGCTAACATAGGGCTGAACTCTTTTTCTGTGCTGCTTTTGAGGGCGGCTGCAGACAGAGGTTAAAGAGTGTACTTGGGTGGAGAAGGGCTGGCTGAAAAAGACAGAAAATTATGCCAACCTGCAAAGCAGTCTTTTGGCTTAGCCTCATGAGAGGTTGTGGAATTTGGGCCCTTGAGGAGTGGATTTCTAGCCCAACTTCTCATTTAGAAACTCATGGCTTCCTGATTGGAAACTGAGGAGAACCCTGTGGAATTTCCTACAGATTATGTGAATTGTTCCACGTAGCAGAGCAGGTCTCTCCTCCCCTCTGTTCTGTGAGGCAGTTAAGTATCCACCACACTCTTAAAGTGAACGATGCCTGTCTATCTAGCTTCCAGATACCAAACTGCCAGCTGTCTTTTTGCTCTCCAGACCCATTACATTTCATTGCAATTCAGTCTTGTACATTAGCATAAGCCTGGAAAAAACGAATCCTGCATTTATACCTAATGCCATATACACAATATATGTCAACCAATTCTAGGAGGATTTACGCATGTGAGCCAGTCAGGATAACTGTTTGACAACTGTTGCCAGACTTATGAAATACTGTGATATCCTTCTAGATTGTAGGAAGGCCTCTATATAAATGCAAAAGAGTATATTGTAATTCTTAGTTTAGCACACTTGGAATTTGCTTCAAAACCAATTACCCCTAAATCCCCCCCCTTTTTAAAAGTCATTTTGAGAGCTCTGCAGAATGCCTTTCAATATAAATTTGGTGCATCAAAAGTCTAATGCAACAGTCAGGCTAGATTATGCGACTTTTTTCTGGTACTGTTATCCCCCAGTGGCGAACCTTGGTGAAATGTGTTGCTGAGATACTGCAAACTGCTTCACGTGTATGTATGCTGATACTTGCTTTCACCATTGAGCTTAGCAATCTTTGGCTATCCCAAAGTGACAACCTTAAGCACATGAAGGGAGGACAGTGAGGATGAATGTTCCATTTCTTCCCTGCACTCCCCCCCCCATTTTTTTTGCCTTCTAGCTCATGCAAGGTGACTGAAGCAGGAATCCCTTTGTGTCCATAGAGGCTCATTGTGTGTTCTAAAGGTAAAGGGACCCCTGACCATTAGGTCCAGTTGTGGCCGACTCTGGGGTTGCGGTGCTCATCTCGCTTTATTGGCCGAGGGAGCCAGCGTACAGCTTCTGGGTCATGTGGCCAGCATGACTAAGCCACTTCTGGCAAACCAGAGCAGCGCACGGAAATGCCGTTTACCTTCCTGCCAGAGCGGTACCTATTTATCTACTTGCACTTTGATGTGCTTTCGAACTGCTAGGTTGGCAGGAGCAGGGACCAAACAACGAGAGCTCACCCCATTGTGGGGATTCGAACTGCTGACCTTCTGATCAGCAAGCCCTAGGCTCTGTGGTTTAACCCGCGTCCCTTGTGTGTTCTAGAACCCTGCAAAACCAGGCTTCATAAAGGTGCAGGGAGGTTCTATGAATATGAAAGGATCCCTGCTGCTCTCACCTTCCACAACATTTAACGTGAGTAAAATGACAGCAGTAGGATTTAGCCATCCCTACACTATGCCTGGTATTTACAGGTGCCACTGTGGAACATTTGAAGGGGGCCTGTGTGTGTGTGCAGGCTAGGAACATAGGGAGCTGCCTTACCTAGAGCCAATTAGACTTGCATTTTCTTTGTAATGACCCAGCTGGCTCTGTATTTACACTGACTGGCAGCAGCTCTCCAGGGATCCAGACAGGATGCATTTCTGGAGATGCCAGAGATTTGACCTTTTTTTTTTTTTTGCAGGCAAAGCACATCTTCTCACGCTGGGTTACAGCCCTTCCAATGAGCTCTATGCCTTTCCATGCTGTCTTCATCTTAGTCTGGTTGAACTTGGGATTGCCAATCGATAAAAGAGAGCATTGTCCAGTGGAAGTTAATAACTTTAAAAATTGCACTTACTGAATGGAAGACAAAAATGTTATTGACGAAGCAACTGAAGCTTTTGTTTTAACTGTGGCAGTTTTTAATTCATCTGGCTCTGTTACTTTCCCCCTAGGGAAAACTGCTCTTTAGCGCAAACAGCAGCTTGGGTTTTCTGCAGATTGCCATTTGATTTGGTTTATCACTAAAGAGCAGGTTTTCCCTTGGAAAGGAGTGGGGAAAGGGGGAAACCGCTTGGACCTGTGCTTTCTGGGCACAGCACAATCGGAAGTGTGGACGAGCCCTCATGCCCTTGGCTTATTGGTCCAGCTTAATTTTCAGCTTCTAATTGCTTTCAAATTGGCGTGACTGAAAGTGTGATGCCTATCCATGCAGATCTGCTGATAGATTGAGGTGGTGCATCAAGTCCTCTGCTATGAGAAAGAAGGCCTGTTCAATATGCCAGCTCCAGTGGATGGGTCTGGGATGAAGGCCAGAGGGAGGAGAGGTGTGGAGGTGTGTTTGATCTCCCAAGCCTGAGTTTCCCATGCCTGTTTTAAAGGGATTATGGCTGCTAGTCATGCTTGGCTATATACTACCTTCAATATTCAGAACCCCATGCCTCTGAACACAAGTCACTGGAGAGGTCTATTGCACTTGTGTCCTGCTTGTCGGCTTCTGATTGGCTACTGTAGAAAACAGAATGGTGAACCAGATGGGTCTTTGGTCTGTTCTTAATACACACGCCAGCTTTTGGACAGGAATGTACTTGGCAGCCATATATAATTTTCTCCCCTCCATTTTCAGTAATGGCCACTTGCTGTTTAATTCACTGGAGAGAGAGGGGGGGGTTGGGAAGTCCCAAGAAACCCCAATGTACTCCTCTGGTATTTTTGGAAATGTCAGTACCACCCAAGGTAACTTTCCACTAATTTTCAAGTTGTAGGAACACCCATTACTCTGTAATGGCAATTTCCATCGGGCAAAATGTATAGGTTCTTTTTCTTTCTTTAATTGGTCAAAAATGTTAGTACAGATATTTGCTAAACACCTTATAAATAGCAAGGGAGTTTTGTGCTGGCTTTCGTAATATTAACGCTGTACATTAAAACTTGTCACGATTTGGCTTAAGCCTCATTTTTTCCAAGACACACCATTTCCTATAGCTTGGAACATTTCCCCCTTTTTTATTCATAGGAATAAGTTAGACTGTGGATTCCCTTTGAATAATAATCATAAAAAAGCCTTGGCCTTGGTCATGTGTAACTGGCTTGCTGATCATTTCATGTCTCTTTGGGGGGTGAGCAGAGTTTCTGAACGCTTAAATTGTTTCCTTGAATTGCTTACCAGGGAGACAGAATGGTTTACCTACTTGCATGATGCATTGAAATGCATGATGCAGTTCAGAGCAGTGGTAGAAATTGCATCCTTGTTATGTGCCCCCCCCCCGTTTATACGCCAATATGCTCTATCAGAGCTCTCTCTGCCCGTGAGGCTGGTTTATTCTCCCCCCCCCCAAAAAAAATCTTGTGCACATGTCATTATAATACAACCACCATTTCTCCTCCAAACCATTGGGATCTAAATCGGATGTATTATTTATCAACTTGAAGGTAACTTGTATCTGTGTTGAGGGATAATGTTTGATAATAGTGCAAAACAGTTGAAAGAGGAGACTAGTTCTCCTTTTTTTCTTCTTTTTAGGAGGTGCTTGCTTAAGGCATTTTGTGAAATAGCAAATGTTGTTTTTTAATTTAGGCCACTTACTAATTGGATTTCCTGTATCATAGGAAATTCCAAACCTGGGGCAATGTGTTTTCCTATCATGGCTATGGGTGAAAAGCCAGCATTTAGAGTTTGCAATCAAAAAGGGAAACTAAAAAGATTGGCTGTGATCCAGGTAAGGTTAGCTGTTGTGTTGTGGCCAAATCCTACTGAAATTGATGGGGCTTAAGTGAATCAAGACAATTTATTTATTTTAAGGGGACTTAGTCATGAGTAACTTTATCTGGATTGAGGTTCTTGCAGCTTTGGTAACGTGGTATGTGTTGTTTGCTGTTATTTCAAAGATTAAAAATACAAAATACACAGAAGATAAAAAGATTGTTTTTATTTCTTAAAACACACCCACCCACCCAAAATTGGTTTGCAACACATGAAATTACAATCTTGCAACATTATAACCCCCAATTGGTTTGCAACACACAAAATGGCAATCTTGCAACATTATAACATTGCAAAGGTGCCTTTTGATTGAGGAAGGAAAGAATTGTCCCTGCAATTAATGATTTTTGATGTGCTAAAAATATTTTGCATTTGTCTCTATTTTCTTCTGCTCTCAGATAGTATGTCAGTATGCCATTCTTTTCTATCATAGAATCATAGAATTGTAGCACTGGAAGGGACCCTAGCGTTAATCTAGTCTAACCTCTGCAATCACAGAAACAAGTTAAATAATGCCTGGCAAATGACCATCCAACCAATGTTAAAAACTTCCAGTGTCCATGAGGCTGCTGTTAGTAATTTTTGTAGTCTCCAACTTTGCATCCACAGTGCATAGTGGTGGCTGGTTTTTCCCCTTTGATGAGGGACATGCCTGCACCTTTTATGGCTCTGTCTCTTTTTCTGGTCTTTTACATGTGGAAGCCATTTTGTGTTATGCCACACCCATGGCAACTATTTTGTGCCTTTCCACCCCATCCCTGGGGCAGCCATTTTGTGACTGGCATCTGCAACATTTTCTGTATATCCGCAACATGCCCTCTAGCTCAGAAAGGTTGACAACTCCTGCTGTAAAGTGTTAAGGCCAGATACTGAGGTGCTTACATGATCCTGTTACATCAATGGGGTTACTTCTGAGCTTAAAACAAATTTCTGAATCCTTCACAGTCACCGGCCAGAGTTGGAATATCACCACTGTCTTCTCTGTTTTCAGAGTCGAGCTACAGCAATTTATCCTCTTTAAAAGACATTAAAAAGTGAATGCTACAACAGTACTTTTTCTGCCTTGTTAGAGGCAAAGATCAGTGTACTTGGCACAAAATGAATCTGAAAAAGGCATTGAAGACCCTCAGCAGGATAAGAAATTTCATGTGGGCAACATGGAAGGGGAATAGTCAACCCCCCCCCCAAGTACTTCACAGTCCATGAGATTGTTCCTCTGAAGCTCCTACCTCTTTGGTTATTATGATGTCTAGAAAGTAACCACAAAAATGCTCTCAAAATTTTAACAAACCAGCCATTGTGTTAAGTAATCCTAAGTATGAATAGTGGAAATAATCACATATTAGCCTTTCCCAGCCCACCCATATCTCAGTTTCTCCCCTTCCTTTTTATTTTCAGATTGTAAGACTCTTGAGCTAGGGCCCTGTCATGCCTGTTCTTTGTAAAGGACTACGTTGCCTCCTGTGGGGGTTTTCACCTATTAGAGAGTGGGCAGGACTTACTTCTTATTAGTACAGTGGTACCTCAGGTTACATATGCTTCAGGTTACATACGCTTCAGGTTACACACTCTGCTAACCCAGAAATAGTGCTTCAGGTTAAGAACTTTGCTTCAGGATGAGAACAGAAATCGTGTGCTGGCGGTGCAGCAGCAGCAGGAGCTAAAGTGGTGCTTCAGGTTAAGAACAGTTTCAGGTTAAGAACGGACTTCCAGAACGAATTAAGTACTTAACCTGAGGTACCACTGTATGCTGCTAGATGAGTATCTTATGTAGTTGGTTTTGTCTGTGATTTATTTTTCCCTTACCTAGGTTTAAATTGTTTTAATGTGTTGCACTTTATTTTCACCAAGTCGCTTTGAGACTTTTTATTGTAAAAAAGTGACAGATGAATGAAATGCAATGCACGTAGATGGTGCTAAATAAATACATATGCCAAAGAACATAATGTTGAAGCTTGTGGGGAGTTTTCTCTCCATTATTCCCCTTTAAGAAACCAATCAACAGTGGCACCCTTGAGCAGTTCTTTATGGTGTTTGCCAAAGACAAATAGACACCAGTTGTGGTACAGAGGGTTGTGGAGGAAGGCTAAATTCAGAGCTGTTGTTGCAATGGCCTGTGAGTGCCTTTTCTGGCCCAGGAATGTCTCTCACTTTGAAATTTTATCTTTATATCTGATGGAGATGTAAGAAAAAGGTGCAGGCGACTTCCTACCCTGTTACAAGCTGAGTGTACAATTACATCACTTCAGATGTTTAAGACTAACTTTATGTATGGAATTCTGCACTGATTTTCTGTCCTCTCATCACAAAATATCTGGTTGCGGACCTGGTTGGTTTTGTCTTTGTTGTGTGGCTCTCCCATGGCAAGTTTTCAAAATGATGGAAGCCTGACAATGTAATGCTTTAATTTGTTGCTCTTGCTGTTGTTCATGGTGTAGCCAGTGGCGTGTGGTCTGAAAATGTTCCAAGGGTCCTTTGGTAAACTTTTCTAAGCATTAGCTTAGAGATCGCTAGTCCCTTTGCTTGCTCCCTCTCTTTTAATTTGGTCAGTTTATTTATGCGATTATAATATTTGCCTCCCTGTTTGTCTTGGCACTTGAGTGTCTTAGGCTTAATGAACAAATGCGTCCAAGATTCAATTCTTTAGTCAGATTAACATTTGTACTCCCCCTGATTTTCTGTGCAAACAGTGTCTCCTTTGCTAGCAGCCAAAACAAAGCTTCCTACATCACTACAGTGGTTTGTAAACAGTTCTAGTTCTTGCTAAAATGAGTAATTTCTTCACAGGATACAAAGGCACCAGTTCTACAGATTTTGGGCAGAGCTGCTGCACTGGATTACCGGAGGCTATTATTAAAAAAACAACAGACTGCAAGTCAGAATGTGTGCAGAGATCATTTTGCGTTCATGGAAATATGGGGTCCCAAGCAGTGCTTAAAAAAGAAAAGATAAAAAGGAGAGAATTGGACACAGAGAGAAGAAATCAAATTTTTCATTTGGCTCAATTTTCAAAACACAGCTCCTTGGACTAGGCAGGCAGTGTGTCCATCAAGTAGTTTATAGATCTGAACAAGTGCCCATTCAGTGACTGTGGGACTAATACTGTTCTCATGCAAATATAGGTTGGGCTTTCAGGACCTTTCTTGCATCATTCTGGATATTGGATTGTGGCATCTATGCAGATGTGGGCTTTTTTGTTTGGCTAGCATTTTGAGGCATTGAGCACCAAATTCCAGGGGGTTCAAGGCAAGGATTAAGGGATTCCCTGATTCGCACTGTTTGCTGCAAATTCCTTGTAAACAATGCAGTGTAATCCTATGCATGTTTCTTTTGAAGTAAGTCCCTCTGCTTATAATGGGTGTAAGTAGCATAGTTAAAACCTTTATGATAGGCATGATCATAAATGACAATCTGAAAGATCTCTTATCCTCTGTGGTGATCATAGAATCATAGAATCTTAGAGTTGGAAGGGACAAGACAACCTGTTTGCACTTGCTACAAGTGTGCTGTTGCTTGTTCTCTGGCAGAATGACAAACATGGCACTGGTGTTACAGGTCATTGCAGCAGCTCCCTCACCCTCCATGTCTCTGGTCCTGTCCACACCAAGACACAGAACTCTGTGCCTCCCCCTTAAACTCCCCTGCGAAATGCCCTCACAAATATCCATGTTTGCAAGCTCCCAGGATCTGCACTGAGCTAAGTTTGACTTCTGCTGGTTGCTAACTCCTCCCTCAGCCTGGCTTCCTCTCAGCTGTAACTCCTCCCTCTCAGATACTGTGTTCCTACAGAGCAATCAGCCACACACCCCCTCAGGCTCCAAAAGACACAAGCTCACTCTCTTCAGTCTCCTCCAGCAATCGTTCTCCCTGTTTGTGATGTCTGGTTGCGAGCTCTGAAATGCTCTTTTAAAAATTGTGTACCAACCACATATCTTAAAACGATCATCAGCGGGAAGGGAAGTAAAAGGGAGAATAACTCTTAAGGAGGGATGGAAAGGAAGGATTCCAAAGTCCATTAGAGTCAGCAGTGTTTTCCCAATGCTTCATTCACTTGTAGCCAAGCTAGAAATGATGAAGGATGAATTTACATCCTTTGGTTTTCTGCCATGATTCTGTAATGATGTAGTTTCACAGCTGAATGGCAAAATTTAGCTATAAGTACTGGGCTAATTGGAAAATGAAAACTGTACCTTGAGATGGAATGTCTAATGACCCTGTGAGCATATTTTGTGGGGTGGCAGCATTTCTCAGAGTTGTGTACCATGTTAGTGCAAGGAATAATGGCTGATATAGTGTGTATATGTTTTTTAAAAAATGTTGAGAGTGAACATTTGGTATAAAATGGCATTCTTAAGAGTGCTTAGCACTAAAATATTTGTTTCATTTACTTTAGCTATTGGCTTACTTGCTAGCACTATTTCACTATAATAGAAAAATGGTAGTGCTTGGAAATTAACTCCCCCCTCCCTAAACTGACTTTTAAAGGGTCGGTGTATCACAGCCACCACTGAACAGGAAGTAATAACCTGGCTGAACCTGTTAAGAGGAAGGATTTAAAGTTGTAAAGGTGGCGGTTGGTGGGGCTTTGCTGAATGAGCCTCACCTCAACTGACTCATTATAGAAGGATCTTTGCCACAGGGAAAGATACTGCTAGATAGAACAGCAGTATATGAAGTTCAGTAGCTCGGATGAAAGTTCTAAAGATGGCTGCCCATTTGGAACTTTCTTGCATCATTCTGGATCATCATTCAACCAGTGTGGTGTAGTAGTTAAGAGCAGTAGTCTTGTAATCTGGGGAACCGGGTTTGCGTCTCCGCTCCTCCACATGCAGCTGCTGGGTGACCTTGGGCCAGTCACACTTCTTTGAAGTCTCTCAGCCCCACTAACCTCACAGAGTGTTTGTTGTGGGGGAGGAAGGGAAAGGAGAATGTTAGCCGCTTTGAGACTCCTTAAAGGGAGTGAAAGGCGGGATATCAAATCCAAACTGCAGAATATACTGAACAGGCTTATATGGTCTTCCGTAGTGTTGGTGGGGAAATCTCAGTTCTACTTTTTAAAATAAAGATCACAGCTGATGACTGAAGGTACTATGTACACAAGCGTAGCAACTATATTTGATTTTAAGGAGGCCTGGAAAAATGGAAATTCATTTGCAGTTGTGACCTGAAAGCATGAAAAGAAAAATGGCATGACGATAAATCAAAGCTGCCAAATCAAGAAACATCTTTTAATCAAGTCATGTCCAAGTTCCTATTAATGTGCCCCCCCATCTATTTGATAGTACAAAACTGTAGCTGGCATATTCACTTTCTCTGCTTTTGGCCTCACCCTCATGTAATGCTAAGCCACAAAGCTTCGTTTATTAAGCCATACTGTGCATGAGCTGCATGCTGATAGGCAGCCTGAGCGCTGTCTGCTTTGTTGTTCCTTTTGCTGCAAGCAGGTAAACAAACCACAGAGGGGGCTAGCCTAATATTATGACCAGACCCAGTATGATGGTGTGTTACACCTTGACAAACCACGGTCAGTAGCCAGCCTGACTACTGGTCTTTGCTAGGGTGAAAACGGACCTGTGATCCTGGTTTCAGACATAACCTTAAGCTTTATCACTTCATGGTTTATTGCCCACCTGCATGAAGGAAGGAATGAAGAGGGAAGGCTCCAGTGGTGTGCACCAGCATGTTGGAGGTGCACACTACAGTCATACCTCATGTTACGTCTGCTTCATGTTACGTTCTTTCAGGTTACATCCCACGGCGGCCCGGAAGTACAGTGGTATCTCGGGTTACAGACGCTTCAGGTTACAGACTCCGCTAACCCAGAAGTAGTACCTCGGGTTAAGAACTTTACCTCAGGATGAGAACAGAAATCGCGTGCTGGCAGTGCAGCGGCAGCAGGAGGCCCCATTAGCTAAAGTGGTACCTCAGGTTAAGAACAGTTTCAGGTTAAGAACGGACCTCTGGAACGAATTAAGTTCTTAACCAGAGGTACCACTCTACCAGAAAGGGTTACTTTCGGGTTTCGCCGCTCACGCATGCACAGAAACGCAAAATGACACCATGTGCATGCGCAGAAGCACCGAATTACAACCCACGCGTGTGCAGAGGCGCCACTGCAGGTTGCGTTCTTTTCATGTTGCGAACGGGCCTCTGGAATGGATCCCATTTGCAACCAGAGGTACCACTGTATGTCCATAAACCAAGCTTTGTGACTTACGGGCAGATACAGGCCCCCACCCTTTCCCTTGCAATGAAGCTTACTCTCATGTCAGAAATGTTAATTGGGTTTTCAGCCTTGGAGAGCCACGTTTTAAAGCATCTGACAATATTTATGGCTTAAGTTTTGACAGATTCACAGTCTTATCTGCCAGTGTGGAATATATGAATGTTTAGATTTGCCTTCTCCTGAGCCATTGATCCATCTAGCCTGGCGTTGCCCACTCTGAATGGCAGCCTCTCTCGGGCAGAAGGCTCTTCCAGCCTTGCTAGCCAATATCTTTAAAACTGGAGATGTGATGGATTAAACCTGAGGCCTCTTGTGTGTGCTGTGTCATTGAGCCATGACCCACCTTGAAGTTATTTCCAGGGATGGTGGCCGACAGACCCTGCTTCCAATATTTGAAGCTCTTGTCAGGGATTGGCAGGAGGGAGAGGAAGGAATGGCCACTTGAAAGTAAACACAACAACAACAACAACAACTCCAAAATAACCCGAGTTTCATCATACATGTGCTGCTGTTATCTTAGTGCCATCCGGGCAAGGCTTGGTGGGGGATAAACCCACTACCTCAATCAGCAGAATGAGCAGGGGAAGTATAATCATCACAATAATTTTATTATTAATTGCAAACTAAGCAGGACTGGGTCACCCCATTTTGCTGTAAGACACATTATCTTCTAAAGTAGGTGCACTCGTAAAACCATTGTCTAACTAAAGCACTAAAGTGCTAATACCCAAATGAGCTACAATCATTACGGGGGGAGGGGGAGTAAGACTTTCTAGGGTCACAGCCACACTATACATTTAAAGCACATTTAAAAAGCATGGCTTTTTAAAGAATCCCAGGAGCTGTCATTCACCCCTGTTCCACACAAGCTGATGCCATAAAATATTTGCTGGTTTTTAAAGTGTCTCAATAGCAAACTAGCATGGCTACTCTTCTGCATATAGGAAACTTGTTTGAAATGAGTGGTTATTTACTTAAAAACGGGACTGTTTGGTCTTGCTGATTTTAAAACATAGTTTTAAACCAGTCCACCGCATTGAATACATTTGCACCTTCTCTGTTTCATCATTTTGAAGGACATCTATTGGCCACTAACACCAAGATCAGCAAGGATGGGTATCAACAGAAGTATTTCATTGACTAGGAACTGGATCACTTGCAAAGCAATGTACCAGCAAACACTGCCTCTTCAGTGTCCTCCTTTCACAAAGAGTAATGAAAATACTGGGTCCATCCAGTGTCTGGCTAACTTTGTGCATCAAGTCTTGCCAAAAAGCTTAAATAGGAGAAAGCCAATGGAGCAGGGCTTCGCTATGCCACAAGCATACAGAAGAAAGCTTCCCTTTCTTGATAGATTACTACCAATTCACAGCCAAGTACATAAAAAAGGGGCTGCCATATACAGTCCAAGGATTTTGGAACAGTACACATGCATCATAAACATTTTGCAAATGTGGTTTATGTATTGCATAGCTTGAGTCTGTTTTCTGACAAGTTTAACAGCCCTGTTCTCCTGACTATGTTCTCTGGGAAGACCCATTGATTGTACTGCAACTTCGGCTACAATTCTACCCACAAATTTACCTGGAAGTAATTTTCAGTGAACTCATTAAGACACACTTCTGAGTAGCGAAGTATAGTGGTTAGAGTTTCTGGCTAGGACCTTGGAGACAAGCTGGACTATAAATGCAACAAACAAATAAGCAAAATAAATACAGTGATACCTCAAGTTACATACGTTTCAGGTTACAGACTCCGCTAACCCAGAAATAGTGCTTCAGGTTAAGAACTTTGCTTCAGGATGAGAACAGAAATTGTGCACCGGTAGCGCGGTGGCAGCAGGAGGCCCCATTAGCTAAAGTGGTGCTTCAGGTTAAGAACAGTTTCAGGCTAAGAACGGACCTCCGGAACGAATTAAGTACTTAACCCGAGGTACCACTGTAAAACAGGCATGCATAGGGTTGTACTGTCAGGGTGGAGCCGCAAGTGCAACATGTAATTGCATATATACAGCAGAAGCTCAGTGAAGGTTACTTGTTGTGGTCTTATGACTATCACTTGCTGCAATTGAAATCAGTTTTGGAGAGGAAGCCTTGGAGAACATTACACAAATTGCTGAAACAATGTTGCTTCTACCTCATGACAGCAACTGTGTGTATTTTTAAATTTCCCTGTAGCAGCACTATTGCTAAGAAGTCTTTTCTCCCAAATCCTTCCTTTTTAGAAGAGAGTGTGTAAGGGGGCTTTGGTGTCAAAAATACTATTTTGAGAGTTCATAAGGGTGTAGTTGCGGCTTATGTGGTGGTTGCGCTCCTTATATGGGTGTTGCTGCAGCTTACCTGCATGAGCACCTGTGGAAGCAATCTGGAGGCAACCTGTGGAGGCAATTTGGTGTGCCTGCCCTATCCCATCCCACTGCTGTTCAGGTGAGCTACAGTGGATGATGATCCCCAGAGGGTGGCTCTGTGGTCCACTGCCACCACAACTACTACAAGAGTCACTACTGCAGGAATGTCCTGCAGTTTTCAAAACTGGTATTTAGACTGGGATCCACACACGTTGCAGAAAACCAAGTCATTTGAGTAATTCAACGAAATGGTAGAAGGTGGTAGAATGGACTGCATCATATCAGACTGCAGGAGTGTGAGTGGTTGTGTGTAAATATGAATCTGTCTGTTGACTTTTGCAGGGGCTCTCACAATCCAGGGCATTATATGAAAGCATGCAAAAGCTGCTGAAGCTAAACAGGTCAGGATCTTGTCAACGTTTAGATGCAAGATCACCCTGGATTTCAACATGTGTTGCTATGGTGGAAAGGTGGGATAATATGTAGGTGTGACCATTTAGTCTAGGCAGCACGGTCCCCCTGCACACGTGCACACACAATCTGTTCATCCATTTGTTACTACAGTGGTATCTCGGGTTAAGTACTTAATTTGTTCCGGAGGTCCGTTCTTAACCTGAAACTGTTCTTAACCTGAAGCACCATTTCAGCTAATGGGGCCTCCTGCTGCCGCCGGACCATGATTTCTGTTCACATCCTGAAGCAAAGTTCTTAACCTGAAGCACTATTTCTGGGTTAGCGGAGTCTGTAACCTGAAGTGTATGTAACCCGAAGTACCACTGTATTGCGATAGGATTTTGTTAGGTGGTAACTGAATGCGCTTGGTACTGAACTAGTCCCAGACCATACAAATTCAGGGTCAGTGTTGTGAATGTGAAAGTCCCCACAACTGCCAAACGCTTTGTATTCCCCTGGCAACTTATTTTTATTTTTATGCAGAACATCAGTCACACATGGTACATGTTGACTATTTAGTGAGCGACTAAATTTTGTTTACAAATTTCCACGGAAAAGCAGCAGCTGTGTATGAATCATGTTTCCCTGGCACACTCAAGTGCTGAGGAAATGGGTTCAGAATTACTCAGACTTTTCACTTTTGGTACACTCAGATATAATTCTAGTGAATTTTGAAATTGTAGACCAAGGATGGAAGTAGCATCCTGCTATGGGCAGGATTCATCTAAGGACTTTAGCTTGCGCAGTGAGGTTTTCTTCCTCTCACTCCCTGCATCCCCCCAAAATGACTTGGGGTATGTATGTCAGGATAACTCTCAGAGCATGGCATGGCAGAAGGAGAGCAGGGATTTTTCCATCCGGGAAGCTGGAATGCTTGTGCAGATGGAGTGTTCATAATAGTGCAACATTGAATTCCATGCATAATATTTTTATCTGGCACTGGCTACAGTTTTGCGACCTCCCCGAGCAGAAAACCCTATATCTGTATTGCTTCTGGTTGCATTTTATGTCTCTGGCAGCTGAGATGTTACCGTAATGGTACAGAAGAGATCTCATTATAAACAGATGCAATATGGTCATTGAGGTGCATGGGCTTACTTTGTGTGTCCTCTTTTTCAAAGCAACTGCTTTATGAAATGTAGGATCATTCTGGATTTTTCAGTGTCAGCACTGCAGTACTATTATTGGTAGTGTTGTTTTTCTTTCTAAAAAATTGCTGGTTTTCTTTTTTGGATGGGGGGGGCGTGTATGAGCTGAAGTAGGGATGCCTGAGAAGTTTGCTTTCTGCAAGTTCCAGTATGTATGGACCTGAACTACACCTCCCAGAGTAACATGAGGATGGGAACATCCTTTGCTTGGCCCCTCCTGATTCCTGTGAATTCAGATTCAGCTCCCTCTGTTGGCTATGCCGTCTTGGAGCTACAGCTGTGTTCAGTTCTCCTTGTGAAGAGTGCTTTTATGTTCCTGTCATCAAATACCAAAGAAAAGCGGGCTCTGAACCATGGCTATTTCTTGTTTCAGTAAAGATCACATTTTAGCTATGGTAGATTCAGTTCTTCCTGCCACCCCGCCGTGCTCTGAACCTCTGAATTGAGTGCCTCAACCCATTTTCTAGATCGTTAACTTCTTCTCTTCTAATAGAGAAGCCTCCCTTCCTAAAGGATAGCTTTCTGCGAAATAAAGACAGATAGTCCTTACTTGCAGTAATTTTCTTGTTCACTTCATCCAGGCAGAATTCTGTTTATAATCAATACCTGATTTATTTAAGGCTTGCCATGCAGTATTGACTTTTTGGTAGTTGTATAACTCCTTGCCTATTACGTGTCTGGTGAGGTCTTTCAAATTTCTCTATGCCTCCTTCATTTTTAACTGTTTGAATTCTAGTTCATTTGCTAACCACGGCCTGACCCTTACTTCTTAAAAGACCAGGCTGCATTTCCCCCCTTCACCCACCTTTGACAATAGAAAGACACTGAAATATTTTATTTAAGGGAACTATTTTCGGTGTCTGAACGTTTATAAGATGTATTGCCTCCACAGTAAGCCATTCTTCCTATTTTTTTAAAAATGTGCTGGTTCTGATGTATTGCAATGCAATGAATGACTAGCCTTGCAGTTGTTGTTGTTGTTATTATTATTTTAGAATACGACCTGTGCTAGTTTGGAGACCCACACCAGCTTCTGGTTCAAGTGGGTTGACAGGCAGCAACTTCCCCAGCTTCTAATCCTTGACTACCAGGAGCCTGGCTGTTTTTGAGCCAATTAAGTATAGTGGTTAGGGTACAGAATAGCCAGTGCAGTGCTTTCAAGATGCAGTTGCACTCCAGTTCCCATCATCCTCACCAGCATGGCCAGCAGTCATGCTGAATTGGAATTGTAGCCCAACAATCTCCATAGGGTACCATTTTTGCTGCCCCTTAATTGGAGTCTCAGACATGGTCTAAATCTCCACTTAGCCATGAAGTTGAATTACAGTGCAATCCTAGTCATATCTGGCTAGGCTGAATTTTTCACCCTAATAGTGCACTTCCTTGAAGTTTCTTATCTCTCTTCAGTGTTGCCATGTCACCCTCTCAACCAACAAAACATTCAAACACCATAAGCTGAAGAAATTGAAAACAAAAATAAGTACAGGTCACAAATAGCTCAGGTTCTTTTTTTGTAATGTTTTGTGCTTAGCTTAAAAATAAAATAAAATAAAATATGTGAGGCCAGATCAGTGAAATAATCAAACCAAAATAGCAACAGCAGACTCATTTCCATGTCAAATAATTTTTACTATTTCCATTATCCAGTTAATTTAATTAGGAGGTGCTTGTTATCCTTGCAACAAGCAATACTTAATGTAGTCAAATGACACCCTTAAAAAATTTCAACTAGTTGTCCACCACAGTTTTCTGTATGGATTACTAGCAGTGATGGTTGAATCCCTTCGCCCGCCTCCAGTTTGACTCATAATTAGCTGGGTTCTTCTGAACTTCATTAAAGAAAGGACTATTGGGAAAAGCTTGTTTTCCCCAGCCCTGAGCTCAGAATGTTCAGTAAGAAAGACCAGAATCTTGGGCACATCTGGGAAGCTCTTTGCCACCAGCCAAACAAACTTCTTTGACTGAAGAGCAGGAGGGCCAGTGGCAGGGAGAATGGACTAGTGAGCACAGAGTATTCATTCATTCCTTCATTCCTTCACTCATTCACTGCCTTTCTCCCTGAAATGCACGCAAAGTGGCTTACAGTTAGAAATACAGCTAAAAGCACAGAAAAAAATCATTAAGCATCAATAGAATCAAAACGATATATGTACAGTGGTACCTCGCAAGACGAACGCCTCGCAAGACGGAAAACCCGCTAGACGAAAGGGTTTTCCGTTTTGGAGGCGCTTCGCAAGACGAATTTCCCTATGGGCTTGCTTCGCAAGACGACAGCCCATAGGGAAATATCCGGGACAGCGGGGAAGCGCAGCGCGTCTTCCCCACTGTCCTCGGACCTCCTCCGAAGCCGGGCGGTGGGGCGGGAACGCCTCCTCCCCCGCCGCCCGGCTTCGGAACGATGCTCCGAAGCCAGGCGGCGGGGAGGGAACACCCGCCCCCGCCGCCCGGCTTCGGAGCATCGTTCCGAAGCCGGGCGGCGGGGAGGGAACACCTTCTGAAGGCGGGCGGGGGGCGAAAGTCTTTGCTCCCCCCTGCCTGCCTGTCCCGGAGGGCTTTTGAAGGCAGGCGGGGGGAGCAAAGACTTTCGCCCCCCGCCTGCCTTCAGAAGAGGTCCAGGACCTCTTCTGAAGGCTGGCGGGGGGCAAAAGTCTTGTCCCCCCTGCCTGCCTTCCCAGGGGCTTTTAAATCGCCCCGGACAGCGGAGAAGTCCTCCGCTGTCCCGGGGCGATTTTAAAATGCCGCCCGCCAGCATTTTAAGATCGCCCGGACAGGGGAGAAGTCCTCCGCTGTCCCGGGGTTTTTAAAAATGCTGGGGGTGGGAAGAAAAGCCCTTGTCCCCCCCCCAGCCTTCAGAAGAGGTCCGGGGACAGACTGTCCCCGGACCTGGTCTGAAGGCGGTTTGTTTCCCTAGGAACGCATTAATTGATTTTCAATGCATTCCTATGGGAAACCGTGCATCGCAAGACGAAAAACTCGCAAGACGAAGAGACTTGCGGAACGAATTAATTTCGTCTTGCGAGGCACCACTGTATGTGTGTCCTCTCTCTCTCTCTCTCTCTCTCTCTCTCTCTCTCTCTCTCTCTCACACACACACACACACACACACCTATTAAAATCATACAATTACAATCAAAACAGCATGGCACCAGCCCTTTCATTAAAAGCAGTCAGTTTCCAAAAGCCTGTTGGAACAAGAAAGCCTTCACCTGCTGGTGGAAAGACAACAAGGAGAAAGCCAGACTAGCTTCTCTAGGGAGGGAGTTTCAAAGTCCAGGAGCAGCCACCGAGAAGGCCCTCTCCCGTATACCACTTTGAATTGTGCCCAGAAACAGACTGGTAGCCATTGGAGCTGTTGCAACAAGGGAGCCATGTGGTCCCCATATCAACAATATTTAGGCCTCCACCTTAAGGCCTGGACATTTCTGACCATGCTCAGAAACATCCATTGCCACTGTGGTGTATGAGAATTGTAGCTTCTGTCCATCCTAGCAGCAATGGATGCTCCTGAACATGCACAGAGAGAAAGAGTGAGTCCAGGCCTTGAGGAGACCTAAATCCCTCTTTTATTGCCAGTGAACAGTTGGGAGGACTAGCTGGCAGTGATCCTGTTATGAGTTGAACCTGAACTCTGATGAAGTTGTGGGCTCAAGTGTCACTTGTGTTCACTTTTCCAAGTGTCTCCACGCCAAATTTATTTAACTAATTAGGGTAAGTAATTAAAGACAAGAACCAAATTTGCTCTCTTTCCTATCCACTGATTCCATTTGTTCCAGCTCATCCATGAACCAGTGTCCTTAATCCATGAATGTTGGCCAATCCATGAACCAATTTGGGCTGTAAGAATGTTTAACAAACACACTTTAAGGCCAAGAATGGATTAATTCATGTACTTCTTTGTACTGAAAGAAGAGTAAAGAGGGAAGGCAGGGCCGGTGGGGGCGGGGCGCTGAAGAGGAAAAGGAATATAGACTCCCTTTTAAAAGAGTAGCATTGTTCCTATACTGTTTGTGTGAATGTTTACAGGGTGCCTTTTGTCGTTCACAGAGAATATAGCTATTAGCAGTTGTCAAGTGATGAACAGGGTGAGCAGGACCTTGGGCATATTGATCTGAGCTGCTTGACCACCCACAAAATCTACTTATATTCGTTGGACAAAATTGATTTGAATCCATGCCTTCCAGCTTGTGGATTGGACTGAACGTTTTTAAATGTCACGCTCAGTGTGACAAGCAGTCTTATCACTCGTCTAAGTCATTGATTTTTATTTTATGTTGAAAAGAACATTTTGTTTTCTTGTTAATTGCGTGGCTTTAGATGTCTGCTTTGCTTTTGACATTCACCTGCTATGTTTAATTTTGATACTTTGTTGCGCTTTAGTTGATTCTTTAAGATTTCTTTTCTCCTTAGATTTGATATCCTCCCCACCCCCCCAAAAAACTCTGAAAATATATGTAAAGCAGTGGACAAACAAATAATAAAAATAAACATGGCGGTGCTTTTGAGATGTGCTACACATTCTGAATGTGTGTTTGTGAGAAGCAATACCTTGCAGCAGTTATTTCTGAGCTGTGTTTCAAAAATTAAAGCCGGGGATGGAAATTGTATGGAGCGGTAAATCTGCCCTTTGCACATTTATCCCCTTTTAAATTGCTTCTTTGCCCAGTGGGACGCTGAAGTGCACGGCTGCCATGTAGAATCTTGGCATTCAGTGCTGGAGGCATGGAAGATCATTTTGTAATGGAAGACAGCAAAGAGGCACGATACATACTGGCTCACTGTATCTTTTCCATTAGGCATGGTCTACTCTGGGGATAGAAGGGATTTAAAACCAAAACAATGCTTTTTAGCTTGCACTGTCTGTGCTGGAATTACTTTTTGATTCTTTCCCAACAAAGTAATAGCATGCATATGGGGGTGTACACATGTGCTTCCAAGTCGAGAGATGACAGATGTTGGTGTTGGAAACAGATAAACTTGTCCTAATCAAAAGGTTTGAACTAGTCTCCCCCAAAATGCTTCTGATTTCATCTAGGAAGGGGTATGTGCCTTGTCTTGAGACCTTTGTAGCACGGGTACAGAAGCTCCATCCCTCCTGATTTTATTGAGCAACATCATCCCTGACCGTTGGTCATGGTCGCTGAGGCAGGTCCCACCCTCCACTTTGCCGGGCTGTAGCTGTTCCAAGGGAAGGGAATTCAGTAATGTTTGCACTAGTAAATGCATCCTCAGTGTCTTGTTTGCCGGCTTTCCATAGGAATGACTTTGGCCACTGTGAGAACAGGATGTGAATTAGATGTCCATTTGTTCTGATGCAGCAGCGGTCTTCTTTTATGTATGAATGCACAGTCCTGGCAAAGGCAAAGGAAACTATGCAAAGCCAGGAGGTTGTGAATCAAGTGAACAGTCTGGGCTGGAGGGAGCGGACAGGAAGGACTCAGCAAGGAACAGTTCCAAAGAGAGGCAGGCCTTTCAGGACCTCGGACAGAGCCCCAGGTACAGACAACTGCTTGGGCACAAGTTCAGTGTTAGCTGAGCCCTTTTATGCTCCTTGGCCCTGACTATCTCTTAGGCCCCACCTCCTTGCAGAAGGGCGCAGAGCCTTAAAGGGACAGCCCTGTGGCCTGGAGAGTGGCCATCTGTCACTCCTCCAAGATCTCATGCTTTCAGCAGCACCTGTGGCAAACCAGCTTGGTGGAGTGCAAGCTGACTTGCCAAAACTGAACTTGCAGTGTGTGATGAGAATGCCAAACCTGTCATAGAGCCAGGCTCTGTGGAGGTCCCTGGCTATTGGGATCAGGCTCAGTATTTCCCTGGCCATTGTTGTGCTGTGATGACAGGCTCCTGTTAAGAGCACAGGGGACACCACCCCATATATATATATATATATATATATGGTTTTGGTGTCTTCGGGTGTCTTCCCGTGTAAGAGTTGGGGTGTCTAGGCGACGTTTCGACGAGGTCTCACTCGTCATCTTTGAAGATGACGAGTGAGACCTCGTCGAAACGTCGCCTAGACACCCCAACTCTTACACGGGAAGACACCCGAAGACACCAAAACCTGCATTCCTGTACCCGTGAAAATCTACGAAAGCATATATATATATATATATATATATATATATATATATATATATGTGTGTGTGTGTGTGTGTGTGTGTGTGTGTGTGTGTGTGTGTGTGTACACACACACACACACACACACACACACACGGATGGCACAGGGCTTCTACAGTACTATAAGTCTCGCCTTCCCACCCATTCCAAGCCCGGTTTTGTCATCTAATGAAGAGGCACTGTGCTACTTTGATGTTCTATTTAATGCTTGATCGACCCAGTAAATAAGAATTAGGCAAATTTTCCAGAAGCTAATATTCATAAGGCCACTGAGTGATGATCCTATTGGGAAAGGGTTAAGTAGGTTCTGTTGATTCGCTGTCACACTAGTGTAATGAGTGTAGAATCTGCTCTCTGGGGGAGTGGCGAAGGTGGGGAATCTCTATCCAAGAAGAGCACTCATATACAAATAGCTGTAGCTCTAATAAACTTGAATAAATTCTGTTAATTTATATGTTAATTAAGCTGCTCTTTAGGTTCTACACTCTGAGTAATGGAGGGGAGGGGAGTTGAATACAGAGCAGACTGGGGTGGGCACCTGTTTTCATATACCCCCAAATCAGTGTGAAGTTAAGGTAATTTGCATATGTTGTTCTGATCCTTTACCAGCCGGGAAAAGCTGCTGAAGAACAGGCCAAATGTTCACTGCCTGCAAAACTACTCAGTTAGCAGGTGCCATTTTGCTTTAAGAAGTGCCACTGAATTGTGACTCAGAACCCTCCCTGATAACAAAGAAATGCTTGTAATTCCAAATCTTTCTTGCAATGAGTTGCAGTTATCACTCAGTCTAGGACCCAGGTGGCCAAATATTACAAGATTTCCACCTGGCAAGGGGAAAGTGATAATAAAAGTTTATATCTTTTTATGGTGAAGGCCTTCAACACAGGGAAAAAGAAGGCATTTGCAGATTTCTCGCCTGCAAAAACTGTCACATTAATATCTAAGTACACTTTATCACATTCTCCAATAACGTAACACTGAGGCCCCTGCTTTTGCTTTGTAAAGCAGTAGAGTCTAGGCAGATCCAAAGTGGAGAACAGGCATGGGAATGAGGTGTTCAGCCTCACTCAACATGTCATTGCCTGGTTTCAAGGGGGCATTAGCAGACTTCTTATATCCTGTAAATTTGTTCTTCTAGGACATCTTCTGCCAACCTGGTGTCTTCCTTGTGTGAAGCCATGACTGTTAAATGTATGGTGCAGATGTGGCATTTGTCTAGGATGGGTCAGGGATGCTGCTGCTTTGAGTTGCTGCTGCCGCTACTCTTCATCCTTCTACAGCTAAGCTTCAGTGTTCCACCCACTTTTACAAGGAGGGAAGCGATCTGGCAGCAAAGTTTCTGTATATGAAAGAGAGAGAGTGAGTGCTATGAGTTTGCTTTTTGTATCCCCAGCAGGTAGCAGTAGTGATGAGAACATGGCTAGTTTCTTTCTTTTCTTTTCTTTTTGTAAGAGAGAGCTGCTTTTCCATTCATGGCTTCATTCATTCATTTGAAGAACACTCTCAAGGTTGCCTGAATAAATACTTGGGTTGTAGTCTGAGGAGCAAGGATTTAAGAACATTATGATTCTTTGATTATGAGACCTGCACAGAAGGAGCTGTCAATTTCAGTTCTCTTCAATCTCTAAACTTTTCCAGTCCTAAATTCTGCAGCAATTTGATTTCTTTTTATAAAAAGCTTTGTGAAAATTCACCAGCAGATTATTGCAATTTCTCCCTAATAAACACAGTTTTGTATGCAGTTTTGACCAATGTACACATTTTTGCAAAAAGCTTCCCCTAACAAAATGTACCTTCGTATGTAATTTTCAGGTTTTTTTTTAATGTGCACTTTCCCCTAATACATGCATTTTTGTGAACATTGCTTGGTTGAAGAACTGCACCTCAAAATTTGGTGCTGTGGTTCTCATATTGTTTTGGAAAGTGCAAATTGTTATAGCTTAATCTTTAAATGCAAACTGAATCAGATTTCTCCCTTCATCCCTAGCTGCAGTTTACCTGGGAAGAGGAGAGCAGTGATACAATCCTCTTCTCCAGAGTCCTCCTGTTTTTTGGGGCAAGTCGAGTAGTGTTCCTTGTCTTTGGCCCTCAGTGAATTAATATTTTAGGGGTGTCCACAGAAAGAAAGAAAGAAACATTTGATCAGCTGAAAATGAGATGCAAAAGAATGTAGAAATGGAAATGAAGACTATTGTATATGAAGTTGCTGAATACTTCTAAAGGTAGCTTCTGTGTTTGATTAACATGTATACGCTATATGGGTGTGTCACACCTTTGGTTCTTACTGCTTTTTGAAGTCGAGCAGTATTACTTGCTGTGGATCAATTTCCCAGATTTTATCTCTGCTTTGAATTCAACAGGATCAGAAGGTTTGCATCTCTTCTCAAGCCTGTGAAAATAAGAAGTCCTGAAATGTTTAGGAAATATTATGTGGCTGCAATCCAACTCCCTTGTCCCATCAGTGCAAGGATTTCTGCACAGGAAGTACAAAAACTGTTTCATGAATGCCTCCCACTGGCTGTGTTATGCGACACCATTAGTGTGAACAATTAAACCGCAAGGCTGCATGCAGACACACTTAAAGAATGGGGCTTGCTTTTCTTTCCCCCGTTAGAAGCTTGACCCTACTTTCCAGCTTATTTTACAAACATACTAGGTAGCAAATAGAATTCTGATTCTATTCTCCACCCTCCTGACTATTAACCTTTTAATTGCCATATGAATGTGCTGTTTCTATTTGTTTTTAAAAACTAAATTTGAAGAAGGAAAACATTTTTTTCTGGGAAGTGACATCACATTGGGAAATGACATACACTGTGGCATCATGGGGGTCAGCCTATCGGGGTTCTCCAGTGCTGGCTTCTGGTGCGAACATTCGTTCCAGTCCTTGTATATGGCCATCTGATCAGCTCTGTATGCTTGCTGCTGCTGTTCCTCATTCTATGAGATCAAAGGGCATGGAATATACATCACACAACACTCATATGCCTGTGTGGTTATTTTTAATGTGCTGTGAGCTACCTTGAGCATTGGTTTTCCCATGGAAGGGTGGGATACAGTCTTAAATAAATAAAAATTAAGTTGTGTGTGTGTGTGTGTTTTCTATGCGCATAGAGTTCATCAGAGGATGGATCACTCTTAATGGCCTGGCTGCACTTTTATGCTTCCCCTGAAGCTACTGGCATTTCCCAAAGACAGGAGAGTGGGCAGTGAGTTGTCATAATGCCCCAGTGGCCCCAGTTACCTCCCCTCTCTTCTTCCCGGTAGCTTTGTACAAACTCAAAGAGAAAGTGTTTGAAGTTCTTTGGCCAGCAAGCAATGAGCAACAACTTGATTCCAAAGACGCATTTACAAAAGGGAGAGGGACCCTGTAGTGCTCCAGCTATTGTGAGACTAGCAACTCCCATCATTCCTAGCCAGCATGACCAATGGTCAGGTATTATGATAATCTGGAGGCCACCAGGTTTCCCCCTTCTGATTATCTGACTGATGATAATCTATCTTTATATTAGTTGTGCAAAAATACTTTTAGGAATGCTATGTAGCATGCGATCAGAGCAGATGGGAATTGGTGTTCCAACATCTGGAAGTGCCTCTTTTCAACTGGACAACTAAAAGGTTCCATGATACCTTCTAGAAACTGTCTCAGGCTGACACTGAATGTTTTAAATCTCACACGAAGGGTTCCTGTATCTTTGCCTCTCTCTCTTTGCCTTTTTGGATACTCTCTAAAACGTATTGCAAATTCCTCTCATTGACGGGGGAAAGGTGATAGTCATGGAAATTTCAGGGGCATAGAAAACCACACTTTGAAAATGTGGCGATTATGATTCCCCGTGGCAGATTAAGTAGTTTTTATAGTTTGGAACATTAATTAATATTTATGGAGCCTTGTGTTGCCAGGATGGGCTCTGATCACTGGCTCCTGCAGCTTCAAATCCATTTCAATTATAACTTTGTTACTGTGTAAATGTCACATATACATTGCCAATGTATACATTAGCAAAGCCGTGCAAAGGATGAAACACACCAGGAGAGAGTTTCTGCTTGCATGGCTTTAGTCAGTGCTGGCATCGGCTTCAGCAGTAAACACTCCTAATTAGGGCTCTGCCGAAGTTTATATGCCTGTGTACAATTATGGGCTCTATGTGGCTAAATGAAGGACATAAACTGCTTAGGAACCTAGGCTTATCCTGGGCCAGAGACTATTGGTTCCTTAGTATTGTCTATGTTGCCAGGGTTTCAGACTGGGGTCTTTCCCCCTGGATATGCTGGGGATTGAGCTTGGGGCCTTCTGCCTGCAAAGCAGATGTCCTACCACTGAGCTATGACCCTTCCCCAAAGGAAAAGGGCTTCTCCATCTCCATGATGCTGACTGGGAAGAAAGCTAATCAGTAGGTCATCTTCTCACAGCCAAGATGTTGACTTCCCAAGTTGCATTGTGGGTGGGGTGGTGTTGACAAAGGGAGTGAAGTGGCTTAAGTATTAGGCACCACTCATAATGAATCCCCAGCATGCCCAGGGGTGGGAACACGTCTCCCTGATTCGAAGGGAGAGGAAAACCACCTGCCTGCCAACTACCTAAAAGCCAGTGCTGAAATCTGGTGGTGATGGTGAGCCATGCAAGATAAGGGATGGCAAAAGAGAGAACTGGCAGGATGGTGGGAAGAAAGTCAGCAAAGCAATGGCTTGGTGCACAGTGCACAGGGTAGTTGTTTAATGCAAGGGTAGGCGACAAAGCTTTCCCTTGGAGGAGCATAAGAAGAGTTCTTCTGGATCAGACCAAAGAGCTATCTAGTCCAGCATCCTGTTGTCACAGCAGCCAACTAGATGCCTGTGGGAAACTGGCAAGCGGTACTTGAACACAAGAGCACTTTCCCCAGTGAGAACCAGTGTGGTATAGTGGTTAAGAGCGGTAGTCTCGTAATCTGGTGAACTGGGTTCGCATCTCTGTTCCTCCACATGCAGCTGCTGGGTGACCTTGGGCTAGTCACACTTCTCTGAAGTCTCTCAGTCTCACTCACCTCACAGAGTGTTTGTTGTGGGGGAGGAAGGGAAAGAAGAATGTTAGCCGCTTTGAGACTCCTTAGCGTAATGATAAACCGGGATATCAAATTCAAACTCCTCCTCCCCCTCCCCTCCCCTCCCCCTCCTCCTCCTCCTCTTCTTCTTCTTCTTCTTCTTCTTCTTCTTCTTCTTCTTCTTCCCTCCTCACCAGCATAGACCATTGACCAGGAAAGATGTCTGTGCAGCATTTTTGTCTTTTGGTATGGTGGCTTTCGGGAATGGAGTAACAGTATTTGTAGGGTTTGTCATTTTGAACTTTGTGCCAAACCATGCCATAAACGATTGTTTCTACAGCACTTTAAACCGTGGTTTCAGACTCATATCAAGTAGTAGTGAAGTCTCCTTTATCATGGTTCATATGATGTCTGAACTAAGGGATGTCTTTGTGTGGCCTCAGCAACTAGTCCTGGGTGGTGCCTTTCAACGAGGTACCCCAGATGTTGTCAAACTTTTATCAGCCCTAACTAACATGGCCAATAGTTAAGGATGAAGGGAGTAGGGACCCAACAACCTTTGGAGAGCCCCACATCTGGGCTAGTCTGTCACCACGGCTTCCATGGCTCTATGACCACCTTCTGTGCAATCTACAAATCTAGAGGCTAAAAACAGAAGTCATTGCATTTCTGAGTCTACATTTAGATGCTTAAACACATGCTCTGAGTTTCAAAATTGCTGCTGTTCATCCTTTAGTTCCTACTCAAACATACCAAAATATCATGTAGTCAGTTTGAAACCTGTGAAAGGCCCCTCTTTTAAGAAGGTAGGTACACCTGACTTTTGTTTTGAAATAAAATTCCTAGTCATGAACAACAAACAATCTTAGCTGTTCCATCATATATTTTTTTAAAAATATTAGTGAACTTGTCAATGTACATAAGAGAATATGTTTCTCAAAACTCACCTCACCACATGATCTTTATTTCATAGGATTTTCCTTTCCTCACAGATGCCTAGAAAACAATGACTCTTGTGGTTATTCGATCTCACATTCTTATTTGTGAAAGGATGTCTTCCGTAGAATGGATTTCTACTTTGTGATTTTTAAGGGCAGTGCTATGAAATTGTAAGTTTCTGGTACCTTACAACCTAGTTGCATCAGAAATATGCAACCTAGTTGCATCAGAAATTTTATCCTTTTTGGTGCAAGTTCCCCCCACCCTCCTTTCAAATTATAGACTCTGTGACTTTAAAGCAGGGGTGGCAGCTGGGGGGGCCTCCAGTTGTTGTGGGGCTCCATTCTGCGTATGGCATACTGTACTCTCAGTGTTGATTATCACTCATGGAGATAAGTCATTACCTGTGGCATGGAGATTGTGATTATTCTCTAAGGCAAGGGACAACCTTGCAATAGGCAATATTTTGGATCACATATGGACTCATTATTCTTTCCTTAAATTGAAGATAAATCCAAACATCATGGCTGCATTCAGTTTAAAAAATTGCACCGTGGAAAGCCTTGAGCTTGCACACTCTCTCCCCACCCTAAATCCTCACGGATAAAGGGAGGAAAGTTGAATTTATTGTGTAGTTTGAGGAAACCACTGTTTCCCATATTGAGACGAACTGGGAAAATGTGGTTTGCTAGAAACTGTGGTTGATTAACAAACTGACTCTTTGGAATGGTTGTAGGGTTTTTTGAGGATATGGTGGTTTAGCTCCAGATGAAGGGACCAGAAAGAGGCACTGAGGGGTTTCTGCTTGAGGTCTTGATAATCATTCTATGAGATCCTGTAGGACCTCATTTTATTTCTCCATGATTTTCAGCAACTATATGAGAGCACTGGGAGTTGGGGTCATACCAGGGTTTGTCACTGAAGTGTCGTCTGCTCTGTTTCTCTTTGATATCTGAATCGTGTTAGCTGTGCAGGTGCTGAACCAGTGTCTGAATGTGGTAATGAGCTGGATGAGGGCTAATAAATTGAAGCTGAATTCTGACAAGATGAGGCACTGTGGGTAGATGCTTCCTGGGACCAGACAACTGATGTACAACCTGTTCTCTATGGCATTGCGCTCCCCCTGAAGGAGCAGGTTTGTAACTAAGATGTGCTTTGTCCCGCTTTATCACCAGAGGCTCAGACGCTTTATCACCAGAGGCTCAGACAGTTTACCATTTTTCCAGCTTTGCCTAGCTTGCCAATTGTGACCATTCCTGGACAGGGTAATCTGGCCATGGTGATCCATGTTTTGGTAACCTCCAAGTTAGATGACTGAAATCTGTTATGCATGAGGCTCTTGGACGACCTTTGAAACTTCAGCAGATGCAGAATTTTAACTGTTACAGCCAGATTTTGTTCATGTTATGCCAGTCTTATTACAATGTCACTAGCTTAGTTTTCAAACCCCATTTAAGATGGTGTATTTATTTTGAAGGCCCCAAATACTGTACCAGCCTACCCATGTTTTGAAATTTTCTGCTGAAGCTCTTCTCCAAGAGCCTCCCTTATTGGAAGTGCACTATATGACAACAAAGCAAAGGGCTTTTTCAGGGGTGGTGCTTCAGTTATGGATTGCCTTCTTTAAAGAGGTGCACTGGGCACTCAAATTCGAACTTTTCCAGGTTAGGACATGTCCATTTCCCCATAGCCTGCTGAATGGTTGTAGCTGTTACTGCATATTATTATTCATGTTATGGTTTTGTTGTATATTTTGCCTTTTAAGGATATGAATAATTCACCCCCTGGAATCTACTGCATGAAGCACATATATAAGTGTTTTAAATAAATATATTAAAAATGGCTTGTAAAAGTCAGTTTCCCATATCTAATGGAACAGGAAAGACTCTCCTCCCTGCAAGAGAGGGGAGTGGTTGTGGCTGGGAGCCGGATTCCACCTCAAGCAGGGGGCGTTTGCCCCCTGCCTCCCACCCACCTGGCTGGCGCCCACGCCCTCGGCCAGGCACCCAACCAGGTGCCTTCAAGGGGGCGTGTACAGCAGCCTAAATTGCTGCGGCGCCAGCCTCCAGCCCTCACTTTTTGTCATCCCGTCGCAAGTCACCCACCCTCCACTCCCTTAGAGCAGGGTCTCCAGTTTTCTTTTGGCCTTGCTATGGACCTTAGGTTGGTCGCCCTGGTTGTCCGGGGGGCCTGGTAGGAATTTTTCCATTTGGCATTAGGCCTTTTGGTTTTTTCGCCTACCTCGTAGCAATCGTCACAACTTTCGTGGTATTGGTGGGTAGGTTAGGCATTGGAATAATGTGTTGTGGTGTCGAAGGGCTAGGTGTGGCCATCGCCTGCGCCTTCAATTTTTGGGTATTCTGTTAAAGGAATCCAGCGGTCGTGTGTTCTGTCCGATGCCTGCTTGGCGGGAGGCCATGGCACGACCCTCGGTGACATCAGGGGAGAGCTTATAGTTGGATTAGCATCAACAGGCTCCACCTACTGGTGAATAAACCCCCTTTGTTTTTTAGACTCACCCCTCTCCGAGTGGGTGGAGTCAGCTGACGTAATCCAATGCCTAAGCCAATACCTTTTCACTTGCTGTAATCAATAAAGTTGTGGCCTTTTCTTGCCCATTAAACTTATATCACGTGTCCTTGTGTTTCATTCCACTGCGCGGGGTTTGGGTCCTCGAACCACAAACTGTGGTTTGCTTTTCCAAGTCCTCAATGGAAGTTTGAATTTCCTCCCCTTGTGTGTAAAAGGAGAGGGAAAGAACCCCATTGTTTGTTACATCTAAATATAGTCAATTGTTCTTGTTCTTGATGATGGATCTTTGGTCTGATTCAGCAAGGCACATTTTACTAAAATGGTAACAAAAATGCAGAATTGCACTTAGTTTCTTTTCTTTGTTTTGCTGAAGAGAGCCGCTAATGGCGGCATTCAGGTGGCCTTGACTCAAATATTAGTTGAAGACTTGAGCTGTCTGCTTTTCATCTTCAAAGGGCTGCTAGAGAAGAAGCCTAATCTTCTGGAATTTAAAATCCATATAATGGGGGCATTGGGGCAAGGAAGAAATTAATAGATTAACAGAGTCGTCCTGTAGAATACAAGGCAGGAGCAGGGAAAGGAAAAATCTGCACAGTATTACATTTTCTGCTCTCTTCCCACTAGTTCCTCATGCAGTCTGATTTATAGAGGGTTTGGGAGAACAGATAAGGAATGGCAAAGGGTTTTCTTCTTCTTCTTTTAAAAAAGAAGTTCACTTTGAACTATGACTCTCTCATGCATTGTCTGTTTGCGGAACAGAGGGTGTCAATCAAATGCTCCCAGAACACCCCAGGAAAAAGTTATTTCCTCCATGCAAAATGGAAATTTCAGTTTGATGCCCTTCCTGTTCTTTTTCCTATATCTAATTTTCCCAGCCTTGAAACTTGATAAATGAACATTTTTACATGACTTTAGCCCTGTGTTCATTCTCTCTCTCTCTCTCTCTCTCTCTCTCCCCCTCCCTTCCTCCAGTTTCTCTGACTTTCTTCTGGGACATTCAGAATTGGTTCCCTTGAGACACTTTCTCTTTGTAGAAGCTCCTGAGATTTAAGTACACAGTGCTGGGAACAAAATTATGCATCTGTGAACTCATCATACTATTTTTTTTTTAATGTATTTTTATTAAAGATTTTCTTAGTTTGCATCATACATTTTGGGAGCAGAATACTTCTTCATTTGAGCTTTTGAAAGGACATACTGGGCATGGGCTAAGCAACAGCCTATATATATATATATATATATATATATATATATATATATATATATATATAAAAACATAAACATATCTGTGTTGATATAGAATGCATTTCAGTCTCTAGATGAGAAAAGAAGAGGTAAAATGTTGAAGGAAACTAGCTCTCTTTGGAAGGTCTACTAGTACTTATTTTTGTAGTAGGATTTGTCCTTTTATAAATATTCTTGAATGAGCATGTTCAGGTATTGTGTTTTTATGATAGTTTTATATTGAGTTTTAATGTCTTTAATATATTTTATGCTGTAAGTCACTTTGGGGCATTCTTCTGTGATGAATAGATATAATTCTTATTCTTCTTATTATTATTGGAAAGTCACCACAAAGTGACACATTCCCTGACGTTCCTCAGCTTTTTCTTGCATTCGGTTAACACCTGATGGTAATTCTTTTTCCTTCAGGGGAGATAATTATGTGAGGAAATGCTATTTAAGTATTTAATATGAGGGAACGCTGTAAAATTAGGCCTGTTTTCAAAACATAGGCACTGTCTTTATGTCTGTAAAGTAATATGCTGTTTTATGGTGCTGTATAAATAAGGACAGCGAGACTTCCATCCTGAGATAATGAGTTTGTGTCCTGAGGTAATGAATTGGGTAACTGTCACTGTGGGAAAAGAGAAATGTTTCGTGTCTTCTCATAATGCATCATAAATTCTCTCCTGAGTGAAAAATTAATTGTCCCTGTCTGATTGAATATAGGTACTATAGCTGAAATATGCCATTATCTCCCTATAGGAGCACATATTTGGAAACAAACAAAGCTCAATGTTTTTCCTTTCTTCTGCCCATGAATTGAATTGTGGAGATTAAACAACACATTTGGAGAATGGAAGGTTATGGAAATCAGCTAGAAACCTGTTTTGTTTGTTCTTTAGAATCACTACCTTTTCTTAAAAATTAAATGAGTAAGATATAGGAGAAGATTATTCTTTGTAATAACCATGATAGAGGCTTAGTTCTGACAAATTGCAGATGAGAAGTTAAACCTTTGTCTGGGTGGCACATGTGGTGATCCTATAGTTGCTGTTTGCTTGGAACTGCAAAACTTCTAATTAAGAATAAATGTCTTTTGACTGCGAAAATTTCACTGCTCAGTAGGGGCCTCCATGGATCAGGAAAGCTGCAGCCTGGCCGTAGTTTTGGTCAATGGTCATACTTCCATTTTAGTTGGTAAAGTGTTTTTGTGAGACATTGCTCAGATTCGAGAACCAGGACCCCTATCCAGGTTTTGATCAGGGATTATGTTTTTGCTAAGTGTCAGTCATTCTGCAGAAGACTAATGATAATCTGGCTAACAGACTGTTGTTACACAAAGTGTACTAAGTTGCCTTATGGAAAGTCAGACTATCACAACTTTGACTACTCTTGACAGGAAGACTTCCTAAAATCTCAGCAGTCTTTCCCAGCACCTCTTTGAGTCCTCAAAGTAAGTTTAATAAGAAAAAAAACATACCACAATTTTCCATCTATAAGATGCCCCCATGTATGAGTTTTCGGGGAACTCAGATTTAAGAAAATGGGGGGAGATAGCCCAGAGTATAAGATGCCCCCTAATCTTTGACATTCTTTTTTAGGGGAAAAACCTAGTCTTATACACTGAAAAATATGGTAGATGGCTTGAGCAAGCAATGAATGATCTGGTGGTTCTGGTTTAGTGAGGAAGCAAAAGTGTTCTTTGACTTGGCAGAAGCAGCCATCATGCTAGAAGAAAATCTCTTTGAGAAATTCAATCTCATTTTACCATTCCTAAGCTTCCCAACCCACGGCTGGATTTCTGAACTCAGTCAGTATATTTAACTCTTGGGGTGGTGGTGAATGGAGCTGCCCATTGTCCCTGCTCCCAATCTCAACTTAATGTAGCTGGTTGACGGAACAAACCCGAAGAGTGCTTGCTAATGGTTCCTCACCATCCTCGGTGCTGTGTTGCTGTTCAGCATCTTTATACATGATTTGGATGAAGGAATTTGAGGGGATACCCATCCAATTTGCAGATGACATCAAACTCGGAGTGGTAGTTAATGTCTCAGAAGACAAAATCTGAATTCAGATTGGAGAACTGGGCCAAAACTAACAAAATGAATTTCAGTAACGGCAAATGTCAGATTCTACACTTAGGCACCAGTATAAGATGGGAGGACACTTAGCTTACTAGTAGTACATGTGAAAAGGATCTAGGGGTCTTATGGACCACAAGCTTAACACGAGTCAACAGTGTGATGCAACAGCAAAAAAAAAAAGCTAATGCTATTCTAGACTGAATCAATAGAAGTATACAGTGGTACCTCGAGTTACAAACCCCTCAGGTTACAAACTCCGCTAACCTGGAAGAGTTGCTTCGAGTTGAGAACTTTGCTCCAGGATGAGAACAAAAATTGTGTGCTGGCGGTGCAGCAGCAGCAAGTGGCCCCATTAGCGAAAGCACGCCTCTAGTTATGAACAGTTTCAGGTTAAGAATGGACCTCCGGAACGAATTAAGTTCGTAACTAGAGGTACCACTGTAGTGTTCAGATCAAGGGAAGTAATAGTTCCACTCTTCTGCCTTGGTCAGACCACACCTGGAATACTGTGTCCAGTTCTGGGCACCACGGTTTAAGAAGGATATTGACAAGCTGGAACATGTGCAGAGGTGGGCAGCCAAGGGTCTGGAAACCAAGCCTTTGGAATTGAGGGAGTTGGAATTGATGAACTGACGGAGTTGGGTATGTTTAACCTGGATAAGAGGAGACTGAGAGGGGATATGATAGGGCTATCACATGGAAGATGGAGCAAGCTTGTTTTCTCCTGCTCCGGAGGGTAGGACTCGAACCAATAGATTCAAGTTTCAAGAAATGAGATTTCGACTAAGCATCAGGAAGAAATTTCTGACAATGTGCAAATACATAAACACTTTTCACACATTACACTGGACATGTGGAGGGAAGGAAGGAGTTTGCATGTGCTGTTACATGCATTGTAAAACGCTCATCTCTTTTAATGCCAGCAGGAAAATGAGGGTTCCTGATTGTAGGGACAAAGTTGTGACCACATAAGAGTTATAGAAACGTAAGAGTTACAGAATGATAGAATTGTAGAGTTGGAAGGGACCCTAAGGGTCAGCTAGCCCAAGCCCCCACAATGCAGGAATCTCAACCAAAGTATCCATAGCAGATGGCCACCCAGCCACTGTTTAAAAACCTCCAGTGAAGGACAGTCCACCATCTTCTGAGGGAGTCCATTCCACTGTCGAACAACTCTTATTGTCAGAAATTTCTTGCAGCATTTGAAACCAGTTGGAGGATGTTTCCAAGTAAAGTATTTTTGGGGGTGGCTGATATGGAATGCAAGAGAGGCATAAGCCCATGATGAGTAACCAAGTTCTGTTCCAAGCTTTCAGCGATTACCATCTAATTCCAAGCTAGTGCATCTTAAGGCCTGTATCTTAAGGCCTGACATACGTCAATTGCTGTTGCTGTGGAATTAATGAAATTACTAGACCTGAAAGCATTAATCAACAGATTAATTTATTAATTGACTGTGGCTTAAAATCCAGCTGAAAACATCCCTTAATTAGTTACAAGGGTGTTTGGCTTCTTCCATGTGCATCAGAGGAAACTGCTATCTATCAAATGTTATCAGCTATTTGAACCACTGTAAAAATTGTATATTGTAAAAACAGTGTGCTATAAGACGTTTAATACAATTCAAACACTTTGGACTGGATTCAATTACTTGGTTGCATTAGTAAAGCCAGCAGGACTCCCACTTGTACTGATGGAACAATCTCCTTAGTTTTATGTTGAAGTCCACCCTCTGTGTGCCTGATCATCAGGGTGAGCTTCCTAGTCCCCCCACCCCCCAAAGGACCTACAATCATATTTTGTGGAAAGTTCCATTTGTCATGCACGGGTTGAAGGTTGCTCTGTTTTTGTTCACAAAGCAATTTCTAAAGGAGTTGTGTTGCAAATTTTCCAGTGCACATCCAATTTCCACAGTGAAGCTTATCATTAATCCTTACACTGTTAATGATGAAACCATTTGATTCATTTGCTATCTGTTCTTTGGACTTCCTCTCCCTAAAGAAAAAGAAAATGCATTTTTAGGAGCCATATTGTCAGTAAATTTCCTCTACTCAAGTGCAGGCTGCCTTTTCTGAAGGACCATAGGATCAAAGGTGTACTTCGACCTGGTTTGGAGTTCTTGCCAAAAGTAGTTCCAGTGCTGAAGTTTAATTAGTAACTTTTTGGTGCTTGAGTTTGTGCATGACCCCACAATGTAATTTTCACATTGCCATTCCTGAGCAGACAAATTCAGGATGGATATGGTCTTTTTGATGTGTTGTGCAGGGTCCAAAAATAGACATAAAACTTATTCTCCAACAAGATTCCAACTTATTCTCCAACACTGGACTGGTGGGCTCCTTCTTCTGCCAAGCATAATTATGGACCATACTTATGGTCCACATCTTTTCTACTGCTACAATCCAGGAACTGAAGTGAGGTATCTCCAAAGCTAGTATCTGCAAATCAGCTCAGTGGCCTTCCCCTCTGATGTCTGTGAAACACTATGCAGTGGATCCACATGCTATAAGAGAAGATGGCGTGAGCATCACTTTGTCTGTTGATTCAAGTTTCTATTCCCCCACCAGGTTTATCCTATGGGATTGCAGTCATGCTATCTACTTGCCTTCCTGTAGAGCAGGGGCAGAGAACACCTGTGGTCCTCCACCGGTATTCCTGGACTTCAGCCCCCATCATCCCTGTCCATTGGCTATGCTGGCTGAGGCTGATGGCAGCTGGGCTCCCAACCATATCTGGAGTGCCACAGGTCCTCCATGCCTTCTGCAAAGGCTTCCTGCATTTGCTTCATTTATTTATGGTGATGAGAGGGAACAGAGTGGGTGAAGTGCTGTCCCTGCATTTGGGGTCCTCCACACTTCCACTTGTCCCATGCCTAGAAAGCATGGGTCCGAGCAGATTTTCGCTTCTCCTGCTATCACCTTTGCAAAGCTAAGCAGGGTCCAATATGGTTTCAAATTGGATGAGGGACCACATGTTGAGATGCCTGCGTTGCAGCGGGTTGGCCTAGATGACCAGCTCTTCAGTTCTGTGATTCCATGATTCTAGTGTTGCAAAGAGGCAAGAGGATCTTTTGAAACATTGGAGGGGAACGAGGAGTCTGTGCTTCTATAGGAAGCAGTTTGAGGCACTGCATACCAAAGTCATCACTCTGACAGGGGCCCAGCATGCTTAGCAGCCCTGCTGTTTATAGTGAAGGCAGATAGATGCAAGAGTGTGCACGCATTCAATTTTCTAGGAGGAGCAGAGGACATTTGTCATTGTTACAGCTGCATGATGAATTTGAGGGAGAGGAGATGCGTTTTAGATTCAGTCAGGAATTAAGTTTCTGATTTGAGGAAATCCACAATGTTAAATTCCGAGCATCCCTTCTTGCTTTCCCTCCTTTTAAGGGAACTCAGAGCTTTTTAGGAGGGGGTGTTAACTTTAAAGACACCACATAATATTTACAGGCCTCGTAGATATTAGTGGCTAGAGCTACTGTAACTCAGAAAGCCCTGCGTTCAGTAAAACAGAGAAGGAAGGCAAAGCTGAGGGGCATGCCTTGTGAAAGGCAGGTGTGAAGGCTTCCCCTTTGAGACCTTTGAGCTGGTCTCAAGCAAACCATCTGTCAGGGAACTGCCATCAGAGCATCAGGTGGTGGAGGGACTCAGGCAGGATGAAAGAGACTCAACTGCTGAAGCAGGGACCAGCAGGGGGAGGAGTGGGTCTCTGAGGGAATGCGAGCAGGAGGGAGGGCTCAGGGAGGCTTCCAGCGAAAACAGTGGGGAGGTATCGGAGTCTCCCATAGGGAGACCCATACCTCGCAGGAAACTGTCACGCCGTGAGTCCAGGAGACGCGTTTCCGTTAAGGAACTTCTTTGTTGGAAACGCTTCCGCAGACAGCCACTGTCGGACTCTACTAGTGACTAGAGCAGACATGTCTGAGGAGCTCCGTCACACACGGAGGTTTGTGGGGGCGCACAAACTCTGAGGGAACACGTTTTCACGCACAAGCAGCTAATCAAACCCTCACAGCAGTCCGACAGTCTTTGTACGCTGCCTGTGCAAGAGAAGGCATCATGAGCGAACCAACCGGAACCGGAGGAGCAGGGGCTGGAGCTGGTCCAAGCTTGGAAGATAGATACCGAGCGTTGGAGGTTCAACTGGCCCTGCAGACGGCGAGGCTGGAGGAGAGAAGGGCTCAGGATGCAGACAAGAAGGGGAGAGCCACTCAATTCCCCAGAAAGGTACCAGGATTGGTGCAGAAATTTGGGGGGGACCCCAAGGACTACCATGCTTTTAGGACAGAGATGCAATATGCCCTTAATGTGCAGTTCGATGAGTTCCCTGATGAGGAATCGCGAGTTGCTTTTGTAATTGGGCATCTTGAGAAAGGGGCTAGAGACTGGGTGCGACCCCTAATGGCAACGCACAATGACATACTAAAGGACACAATGAAGTTCTTTCGTGCAATGGATATCATGTTTTCCAGCGATATTGAGGAAGGGGTGGTGCGCAGACAGCTAATGGCGTGTAAGCAGGGGAGTCGATCTGTCCGTGAATATTGGACTGAGTTTACCATGCTGATTCACAGACTGAGTTGGGATTTATCGGCGGCACCCGTTCAAATGCTATTTGAAGAAGGTCTTTCTTCGGGGGTGAAAGACGAGCTGGCACGGAGCCCCAGGGCGGAGTCTATGGATCAGCTGACCAAATCTGCGCTGACCATAGGAGCGCGGCAGGAGGCAAGAGCCTTGGAGAGGCGGGAAGGGAGAGGGGAACGTTGGAAGGAGTTCCGCATTCCAGACATTCCTGAGCCAGCTTTCCCGCCGGCAGAGCCGATGGAAATCGGAACAGCGCGCGCGCGCGCATTTTCAAAAACCAGCGAGGGAGCTAAGAAGGAGGGAAAGGGCCCCCGGAAATGCTATCTCTGCCAACAGCCAGGCCACTTTGCCAGAGTCTGCCCCCAGAGGAAGGAATGGCAAGGGATGGTGGGAGCTGTTGAGGGGGGAGAAGAAGGGGGAGCGGAGCAGGTAAAAGCCAACGCCTGGTTGCCACAATTGGGGCACTGCAGCCAGGCCAAAGAGCAGTGAAAGTGCCCGTGCCAGAAGCTCCTCGACCTGCTCTAGTGATTGAAGTGTCGCTAGAGCTGCAGAATGGGCACCCCCTAAAAATAAAGGCGCTATTGGACTCAGGCAGCTCCTGCAATTTTATGAGCAAGGAGTTTGTTGCTGAACACCAGATACAGACCATCCCTTTAAGCAACCCCCTGCAGGTGACCACGATTGATGGCAGGGAGTTGTTGGGAGGAGGAGTCCGCTTGCAGACTGTCCCAATGATAATGAGGGTGGCAAGGCACACAGAACTGATAGCGTTTAATGTGGCCACCCTGGGAGGCGCTCCCATTATTTTGGGAATGAGCTGGCTAGCTCTACATGATCCGCTGGTTGGCTGGCATCAAAGAGTGGTGTCCTTTGGTTCAGCACATTGCCTAGAACACTGCAAAGGGGAGAAGGGTTCAGTAGGGGCCCAAGCCACCCTAGCAGGGACTGAAGTAATGGGAAAGGTGAAGGTACCACCACAGTATGCAGATCTCAGCGACGTATTCAGCGAGAAGGAAGCTGACCAACTACCACCTCATAGACCCTTTGATTGTCAGATCAATTTACTCCCTGGAGCACAGCTTCCCGTGGGCAAGTTGTATGCCATGTCAGACAGGGAAATGCAGGAGTTGCGAGGGTTCATTGACAAGAACCTGAAGAGAGGCTTCATCAGAGAGTCCAAAGCAGCAGGGGGGAGCCCAGTGTTCTTTGTGGACAAAAAAAATGCGGACAAGCCGAGACTTGTATGTGATTTTAGGCGGCTGAATGCAGTGACTGAACCGGTGGCGTTCCCTATGCCCAGAATTGATGATATTTTGACCATGGTGAGGAAGGGAAAGATTTTCACAAAGCTGGATCTAAGGGGGGCGTACAACCTGATACGCATAAGGAAAGGGGATGAATGGAAAACCACCATGTTTACCCCTTTGGGGGCGTTTGAATACCTCGTTATGCCATTTGGATTACAAGCAGGCTCCGCGTGTTTTCAATCTTTTATGAACCACGTGCTGGGCCCTTTGCTCTACAAGAATTGCGTTGCCTTTCTAGATGATGTGTTGGTGTATTCTGAGAATGAGGAGCAACATGTGAGAGACGTCAGAGAAGTGTTGAGCAGACTGCAAGCCAACAGGCTGTGGGTCAAACTGGAGAAGTGTCGGTTCCATACCAAGGAGGTGGAATTCCTGGGGTACCGCCTGTCAGACAAGGGATTGGCCATGGATCCCGGCAAGGTACAGGCAGTGCTGGAATGGAAAACACCCAAAACCAAGAAGGATGTGCAGAGGTTCCTAGGGTTTGGAAACTTTTATCGTAAGTTCATCCGCAACTTCGCCCATCTGACGGCGCCCATCACGGACTGTCTCAGCAGTAAGAAGAAGTTTGTATGGACGGCGGAGGCGGGGCGAGCGTTTGAGGAACTGAAAAGGGCCTTCGCCTCTGAAGAACAACTTCTGCATGTGGATTTACGAAAGAAGCTAAGGGTTGAAACAGACGCATCTGACAGAGCCATAGGGGCGGTGCTTCTTCTGCAGCCGGGGAAGGAGGAGTCGGAGTGGCGTCCGTGTGCCTTCTTCTCGCGGAAGCTGAACAAATCCGAGAGGAACTACACGGTGTACGACCGAGAACTGCTTGCTATTCATGAGGCGTTCCGGAGATGGAGGCATCTGCTAGTTGGTGCACAACATAAAGTGCAAGTGTGCACGGACCATAAAAATCTAGAGTACTGGAGAACGGCGCGAGTGCTCAACCAAAGGCAGTTGAGATGGGCCCAAGAGTTCTCCAAATTTAACTTTGAGATTTGTTATGTGCCAGGCCCAGAGAATGTTAGGGCGGACGCTCTCTCACGCAAGCCTGAATATTTGGAGGGGGAGGGAGCACCCGAAGAAACCCATATCATTCCAGAGGACCGCTGGGTGTGTGGGGCGACTTTGGTGGGGCAAAGGGAATTGGTAGAGGGTACGGTGCAGGATGCATACGCCCAGGGGAAACTCAGGGATCTCAGAGGGGAGGAAGACAAACCCGGTGGTTTTGAGGAGAGAAATGGGGCATTGTATTATAAGGGAGCGTTATATATACCTGAAGGGGAATTGAGGGAGAAAGTACTCAAGCAGCTGCACGATAGCCCCACAGCAGGGCACTTTGGGCAACACAAAACCATGTGGCTGGTTACCAGGGAATTTTGGTGGCCCAAGGTCAGGGAAGATGTGCGGGAGTATGTGAGAGGGTGTGAACAATGCCAAAGAGCCAAGGGGGAGAGGCAGGCGCCGGCTGGTTTATTAGAACCACTGCCCACACCTGAGAGACCGTGGGAAGCAGTGGCAATAGATTTCATGACTGATCTGCCAAGGTCTAGAGGGAAAACAGCCATCATGGTTGTAGTAGACCTGTTAACTAAAATGGCCCACTTCATAGCCTGCTCACATGCGGTTACAGCAGAAGAAACCGCCAAATTGTTTGTAGAGAATGTGTTTAGGTTGCATGGCGCCCCCTTGAGGGTGGTTTCAGACCGAGGGAAACAATTTACTTCCAGGTTCTGGAGGAAGCTCATGAGCTTACTGCATGTAGAGGTTAATTTCTCGACGGCCCGTCATCCTGAAACCAACGGGCAGGCGGAAAGAGCAAATGGGGTTCTCCAACAATATTTGAGGTGTTATGTTAATGACAGAGAGAATGATTGGGTGGAGAAGCTGGCGTTGGCAGAATTTGCCTACAACAATGCAGAGAACGTGTCCACGGGGATGAGCCCCTTTTTGGCTAATCACGGGTGCCATCCCAGAGCCTTCCCAGGGGGGGAGGGGGAGAACTGGAGCGTTCCAGCTGCAGAACAGTTCGTGGAAGAAATGGAAGCGATCCATCGCCAGCTCCAACTCAACTTAAACAGGGCTAAGGAGGAATATAAGAGGCAAGCAGACAAAAACAGAAGGGAAGGTGAAAGCATCAGGGTGGGGGACCAGGTGTGGCTGTCAACCCAAGGGTTGCCATTCAAAGGAGGTTGTAAGAAATTAAGACCCAAAAGGCTGGGTCCGTTTGAAGTCATACAGCAGGTCAATCCAGTGGCTTTCAGGCTCCGGTTACCGAACCACATGAAGCTGCACCCAGTTTTTCACAGGTCGTTGCTGTCACCGTATAGAGGAGACAGTGAGGGGAGGGTCACTAGGGGACCAGCAATGGAGGAGAAGGAACACAGCTACCATGTAGCGGAGATCCTCGATTCCAGGTGGAAGGGAGATCAAGTAGAGTATTTGGTAATGTGGGAAGGGGAACCGGAGTCGGAAAACACCTGGGTTAGGGCAGAGGATGTCAATGACGAGGTTTTAATAGAGACTTTTCATCAGAGGTTCCCACGTAAACCTCAGCCTGTAGCGAGGTTCCGAAGGGAATACTTTGCCACCACCGACGAGGAAGAGGAGTTGGAGGGGTTCCCAGATTCTGAAGAGGAGGAGGATTCAGCTGGCCAGGACGACGATCGATGGAGAGAATTGTTCGAGACGTCAGAAGATGAGGAAGATTCGTTTCGGGGTTTTAGCCCTTCACCTCCCAGGGGGGAGGAATTGGGAGGGGGTGAGGGGGGCCCTGGAGGGGAGGTGGATGTCAGGGAACTGCCATCAGAGCATCAGGTGGTGGAGGGACTCAGGCAGGATGAAAGAGACTCAACTGCTGAAGCAGGGACCAGCAGGGGGAGGAGTGGGTCTCTGAGGGAATGCGAGCAGGAGGGAGGGCTCAGGGAGGCTTCCAGCGAAAACAGTGGGGAGGTATCGGAGTCTCCCATAGGGAGACCCATACCTCGCAGGAAACTGTCACGCCGTGAGTCCAGGAGACGCGTTTCCGTTAAGGAACTTCTTTGTTGGAAACGCTTCCGCAGACAGCCACTGTCGGACTCTACTAGTGACTAGAGCAGACATGTCTGAGGAGCTCCGTCACACACGGAGGTTTGTGGGGGCGCACAAACTCTGAGGGAACACGTTTTCACGCACAAGCAGCTAATCAAACCCTCACACCATCTGAAAGGTGAAATGATGCAAATGATCTTGTGATGGTGGAAGAAGTATCCCAGGTGCAGAAAGCTTCTGACATCTTCAGTGAAAACATGACATTGCTTTGTACAGAGAAAGTAATGCATTTACTATTCCAAAATACTATTAAAAGATAAAATTATAGTTGTACTGTATTCTTTCTAATGAGAGAAGCAACATTTGCATGCTTTCCCACACAAGCTGTTTATAATTTTGTATGCCCATGTGAAGCTTCCCATTTTAAAAAGTTGTTTTGATCCTTGAATGAGTGTTGATCGCTTAAATAACTTCCAGAGGAATAGCCATGTTGGCAGTCAAAACAACAAAAGAGTCTTGTGACGCCTTAAGGACGGTGATTCTGAATTGTGGTTATATTCTCAGGACAACGCTTTGTGCGTCATTCAGCGCACAAAAGCTTATACCAGCCTTCCCCACCACCGTGCCCTCCAGATGTTTTGAACCACATCATTCCCAGCCAGCAAGGTAGTTGGAGTCCAAAACATCTGGATGGGAACAGGTTGGGAAAGGCTGATTTGTGCAATAAAGACATTTGCTAACATTTAAGGTGCTGCAAGACTCTTTCCTATGTATGTATCTGCATGTATTGATGACGTATTCCTGGCACTCGCAGTCCAAGGATCTCCGGTTTTGTATTTTTTCCCCAAATCTCCCAACTGTAAATACAAAGGCAATGAAATCTGCTTGAGCCAGATGGTTGGGGCTGATTTGCAGAAGCATGCATAAAGCTGGAAGAAAATCTCTTTGAGAAATTAAATCCTACTCTGTTGCTTCTTTCCGCTTCCCAAGGGTGTAAGTAGTCTCTGAAAACATGTAATAAGAATAGCTCATACTTTCTCCTTCTCAGAATATAAATAGTGTGGTTTTATTTCACTTTGCAAGAACTGCCTCTTAACAAGACGACAGAGCAAGAGTCACGATCAAGATTTTTGATTGCACTACTCTATGGAATTACATTCTCAAAACCTTACCCAACATTTCAATCTGTGGTCACATCAGAGATCACCTAAGAACAAATTGGATGGTAGCCAGGTAAGTTTTACTCAGAACAGACCTATTGAAATTGATGAACATGACTTTAAACAGTCATGGTTTTCCCCAAAGAATCCTGGGAAATGTAGTGTGTTAAGAGTGTTGAGAGTTGATAGGAGACGTGTGCTCCCCTCACAGGGCTGAAATTCTCAGAGTGGTTTAACAGCCTATTCTTCACAGAGAATTTTGAGAGTAGTAGCTCTGTGAAGGGAATATGGACCTCCAAACAACACTCAGCACCCTTAACAAACTTCAAATCCCAGCATCCTTTGGGGGAAGCCATGGCTGTTTAGAGTGTTATGATACTAGTTTAAGTGCATACTGCAGATAGTGCCTTAGTCATGTCCATCAATTTCAGTGGGTCTGTTCTGAGTAAAACTTAGTAAAACTGCTACCAATTTATTGAAACCATGTCATCCACAAAGATATTAAATGCTTCAAAACTAAATCCTTCCAGGCCCCCTTTTAAATGTCAGTTTTTAGCTGCGTGGGAATCGCTTTTCTATTTTGTTGTGAGCGTCTCTTGCAAAGTTTGGACACCTTTTAAAATGACCCAGCCATATGCAACGTAGAATGTGACTCTCTACCCTCCGACCCCCATTTTTTCAAGCAAGGTGACAGTTCTGTGGTCCTATTCAGATCCTGCACAATTGAGTCCCCCTCATGTGGTTGTGTCATTTTGAACAGCTTCCCTCCACAGGAGCTACACACTGAAAAGTTGCCTGAGTAACATTTAAAGGGTCCCACCGATCTTATCAATTACAGAATAGGTTCAAACTGTGCAGTATTCGGAAAGTGCCCAAACTAGCACACTTTGTTCGAATTGAGCAAAATCCATTTCAATAAAAAAGGAAATAAAGAAAAACCAGTGGTGGCTCCATTCATTAGATACCAGTGGCTTTAACATTATAAATGGTGGCTTTGAATTACATCTGCTTTGGATCTTGCATAGACTTGCACGTATAAGAATCCTGGTTGATTCTTTCCTACTTTTTCCATATAAGATGTAAATGTTGACATCTTAATACCAATCTTGCTACATTTGTCTATTTTAATAATTCATAAGAGACAGTGTTTCTGTCTCTTGCATCCAACATTGCACAGCTGGCTTGGTAACTAATTGAGGAGTGGTTGTTCCCTTCAGTTACGTCTCTGAGCATTAGCCACTGTAGAACACAAGGCAGCTGAGAACTTCTAATAGGTGATTTATTGAGCTGTGTTTGGTCTCCCAGTTCTTTTTGAATCTGTACCTGGTTTTCTCCTTCAGAAGCTGCCATTGGGAAGATCACGACCTGTTTAGATTCCTCCTTAGTCCTCTGGTGGGTTGCGTTTGTCTTCTGCAACATAAAGTTATAGATATTACCAAGAAGGTTGGTGGTGTGAGCCCACCCAGGGACAGCTGTGTGCAGAATTCCTGCCTTGCAGCAAGTAGGACTTGTTGAACCTCTACAAGTCTGTGATTCTATACGTTGTGCACAATTTCTCGTGATATCAGCTTCTCTTAGAGCTTTGGGGCTTTGAACTGTGTGACATAGTGCTTTTTTCTTTTCTTTCTTTTCCTTTTTGTTAACCCCCCCCCCCGTCTGCTGCCAGCCAACACACTTTATGTCAGTATGCTGAGTTTCCGTGGCCTTCAGAATACTAGGGCATCATGATGTGAAATTCCAGAATAATGAAAGCAGCCCTATTCCCATGATCTCTGTTCCTCTGTGGATTGTTAGCTTTGTTCCTGTATGATTCAGACTGCCTTGAAAGCATTTGGACCCCTGTTTTAATCTCTGCTTGCTGGTCAGAGCTCGCACTTCTGAAAAAAAATACAATTTCACCTGATATTTATTCTCTTTGCTACTTAACTTGCTTCACCCGCCTGAATAAATTCTTGTTCATGTTCTGTAGGCCAGCGTGTGTTTTATAAGATTAGCCTCTTCATCTTTTATCTCTTTATTTCCTGTGTCCTTGATCTCCTGTTGCCTCGTTGTTGTGGATTTCCCTTGCATGCTTTAGGACAGAACTGACACATTCTGTCCTAAGAGAGCGGTTGTAAGTTCTGCAGCTGACAAGTGTCTTGGGAAGGACTCCTGTGCTTTCAACAGTTCCTTTCCCTGCTGATTTTTCCATTGTGTCACAGCTAGAGATGCTTAAGGAATTCCGTTTCTGTGAATTCTGATGCAGAGTGACCTGATCTGTACCCCCTGAACTAATGCTTAGGTTGGAAACTAATTATTCTTTGGATTTCACACTTACCTGAATTTTGCAACATAGCTCTCAGCGACAAAAAGGTGCCAAAACATGTTTAAAATGCATATTTTAGAGTAAGATGTGTTTAGAAATGTGCATATTCAGATAAAACACACATTTAAATTAGATATTTTGTGTTGAGATATGTAATTAAATATTGCAAGTGCAATGTAGAAGATAACATTGTGCTTTCATATTGTCTCAAGACAGTTTTTAGTAATAAGCCTCTAAGGATTCAATCAGTGAATTAAATGTGTGCTTGATACAGTTTAACACGAATTTAATAAACAAAAAAAGCAAAGGTATGTCAAGTAAAACCTTCCCTTCCCCAATTCACAGTTGGAAAATACCTTTATTAAGACCAACCTAATTGTCACAAAATAGTGACACGCTTTTGAGTCCCTAAGGTGGGCTCCAGTATAATCCTTTTCTGTGTAAAATCTCACAGGATTGTTGCGACAAAGAATGAACATGTAATAGCTCTTTTTACAGCAAATGTTCTATAGCCCCAGTTTTTGTACAGTTATGACACAAAAGTTGTTAAGGAATGTAGTTAATGTGTTAATTCCATTAGTCAGGAAAGAGCTGGCTCATTTGCAAGATGCACCTGGCCCGAATCTGGCGACTTCCTAATCAGTGCTACTGGACAGATTAGGCATGTAACTCAAATTACAGCATGGGTTGTGGGTCCTTGGCTCTTATTAGGAAGGAGTGGATAGTTGTGCAACTGTGGAGTTACCTGAACACATTGAGAAGAGCTCATCTGAGAAGAAGACTTGGAGAATTGCCATATCTTTGCACTCTGAGAACCCTAAGCTGCTGTAGGACTCTGTGCATGTTGACTTTCCTATATAGCAGGGGCTTGAAACTCCCTTGGTGTCCCTTCCAACTCTACAATTCTATAACTTAGAACTTGCGTGTTGACATCCTTCAGCGAGGACGTTGAAGTACAGGGACCCCTCTGGGACCAGAGGGAGAAAACTCTTGGTGAAACCTGCATATACCGTATAAATATAGTGTGTGTGTGTTTTTTCATCCTACCCAACTTCCAAGGAGGTTAGGGCAACCACATGGCTTTGCCGGCCCTGCAAGTTTCATCTGTGAGACAGGTTGGGCTTTAGCAGAAGCAATTGGCTCAAAGCCACCCAGTGAGATTTATGGCTGAGTGGAGATCTGAACCCAAGCCTCCTTCCCTTTATCATAGTCTAGCACTCTTGCCCCTCCACATCCCATTGGCTCGGGATCATTTCCAGCATCCCATTCCTTTCAACTCATATCATAGTTCACTTCTCAGAAGTGAGACCTGCTTTTTATTCTACTATTGATCATTTGAAGTGGTGTTTTTATGTCTCCCTCTATTATGCATGTGAAGCCCTGGTGATTTTAATAGAAAGCTTTGCATAAAGCCTGAGAGTAAGACATTTGTTTTTGGTATTTGAGATTCCTGCTTTGTATGAACTCTCTGGCTAGTTCTAATAAAAAGGCATGATTTATATAGCCTATGCACCATGTACGTGTGCTCGAGGTACAGCAACTGTTGCAGCTCTCTGGATAGTAATCTGCTTTTTTCCATGGCATTTTATAGGCCCAGTGTCAATCTGAGGGCATATTATGCATTATTATTACTTTCTGTGGCAGCCCAAAATACAGAAATGTATCTGGAAGGGCTAGAAAGATGTTTAAGCTCTAAGAAAAGCAATGTATCTCTTTTCAGCTGGCATGGAATGTGTTGCATGTTGCTTGCACTAGAGCTTAACCCACAGATGGAGAACTTGCTGTCTTCCAGCTTTTGTTGGACTACAACTCCCATCATCCCTCACCCATTGACCATGCTGGCTCAGGTCGATGGAAGCCAGAGTTAGCCAACTTCTCTTGGCTGCCCCTGGCTTAATCTGTTATCTGAGTTAGAATTCCCCCATTCATATTTTTTTTCTGTGCTGTAATTATACCCATAATTAGCAAAGTGAATCATACAAAATACTTGCACTTCTTTTACTTATTTATAAAACTTATATCCTGCTTTCTCCCCAGAAAGAAAATTGAAGCATCTTACAACAATCAAACAGACATGTAAGAAAACCAACTTCACAAAATGCATTAAGCAACCATTAAAAAATGGAATCTGCTTAAAAAAGGAAAATCAGCAAAAATGGTGAACTCATAAAACTCCAAAAAAACCTAAAGGGAAGGCACAGAAGAAAACAACCTTCAGTTTTCTTCAGCTGAAGGCCTTCAAAAACAATCAGGTTTTGGCTAAATGCCTGAAGTGAGGAGGACCTCAGGACTGAGGGCCAAATGTGGCCCTCCAGGTTTCAATATATGGCCCTCAGTACCCCATCCAAGCTACACACCTCTCCCTAAGCCAGACCTCTCACCCGCTCTTCTCTGTGCTTTCCTGATTCTAGCTAGGCAAAAGCACTTAAGGACTTGAACTGTGTAGAGGTCCTGTGCTTGCCTGGATGAAGAATTGTGGTGAGTAGGGGCAGAGACCCCTGGCATCCGTGTGGCTGGCATGAACAAAACCTGTCTGCTTTATGCAGATGTTGAATGTGGAATATTTAGGTAACTGCAGCACAGTGCAATAATATATTGTATGCCCAGAGGAGGCAAAGATTATTCAAAATCAAAGAAACTGGCTAAACAAGGCCCCAGCATATAGGCTGAAGGCACATAAGGCCACCCCCTTGTTGAAGCTAAGCAGGTGTCAGGGCTGGGGTCAGACCCAGGTCAGCAAGAAAGGAAGAAAATATATGATGCTGGTGAAGTTAAGTCTTTATTTAAAGAATCAAAATACAACTCAGCCTGGTGGTCTCAGCAACCCTTTCCAATAGGTCTTGCCCCTATGGAGCAGTTCCCAGGATTGAAGGCCTTCTGCCGCCTTCAGGATGTTCCCCAAGCAGTCTCAAACTGTGTCTGTCCACCTCTGACCTCTGCTCTGCTTTTCTCATTACTCTGCATGTTCTTGGAGACCAGCAGGAAGGGGAGCTTGTCACAGCAGGAGGGAGAGACTCCCTGGATTCTTCAGCAGTCTATTGATGCTCCATCTCTGCTTCAGCCTCAGAGTCTGAACTGTTCCCTGTCACAGGCTCTGCCTGCTCACTAAACCCTGTTGCTCTTTCAGCTTCCGACACCACCTCCCACCAATCTTCTCCCTCTGACAGCTCCTCTGTGTCCCACAACCAATCCCCTGGCTCTGAGCCTTACACCTCTGGGTTTCTGCTTGGGGATTCCCCAGCTGGTGTCTCTCATTCCTCTTTGACCAGCCAGTCCCTGACAGCAGATCAGAGTCTGGTCAGTGCTTGGATGTATGGCCACTTGGAAACTATGTTTACACTGCCTTGGGGATCTATGATAGCAGAAAAGTGGGATGTAAATGTAAGAAAAGTAGAATTGGCTATGTTGTATATACTTGCTCTTCTCATTACAGTGATTACAGATTTCTCTCATTTCTCAAGTTTGCACAGCAGATTATTGTTATGCTAACTTTTGGCATGTTGGGCAACTTCAGAAAATGCGTACAACCTATGCAGCATAGTCTTTTCTCATAGTGTCCATTGGTGCCAACTCAGTTTGTTCCATATAAGAAAAATGTGGCAGGAACAGTAGCCTTAGTCATGACTATCTATGGCAGTAGCCGGTTAGCAGTTGATCTTGGTGTAATTTAGCAGCTGTCTTTAGGAATAACATCTGCTTTAAATGGAGCGAATGAACACGAGCACAAAAAAGGAAACCTCTGTGCTCTCAGTTCCTTTATGGATGAAAGTGGGAGGAGAGGCGGTTCAGTTCAGGATAAGAAACAGAGCCCGAGGCAAGGGAAGGATTTCCCTTGGCTTTCCTGCCAAATGAGCGAAGGGGAAGCAGAGAAGTTTGCTCCTCAGGAGGGAACTACTGTCAGAGTCTGCTTCTTCCTCTCCCAGCAACCCTTAATGCTCCATCCCACATTGCTTCAGAGAGGCCCTTGATTTTTCATAGGGCCAGGTAGCTGTAGGGGAGAGGTTCTTATTTTAGGATCCAAGCTAATCTTCTTCCACAGAACCTGAGAGGCAGCTACCAGGTTTGTTGGGAAACTTGATTGTTTGCTAACAATTCTTCACTTACTTGCTCAGTAGCCTAAGCAGCAGTAATAACACCAATCAAAAGACTTATTTAAAGGAATGTACACACAGGTGCATCAGCTCTGGCCTTCGTAGGCCCATACTGAGTTAGCTATATTGTTGTGGGTTGAGGTCAATGTGTGACTGCTGACCTTGGGTTGTGTTTTAGCACAACCGGAACCACTAAGAAAACATCAGCTACAATGGATTAAAAACCTGCTGCATGCAGTCTGGGTCATGCAGATAGTCTAACAGTCACCATGGGTTGAAAACACAGCTGTGCATGTCCTAAGATGGTAATATGAATGGACTTGACTACTTCATTTATCATTTTGCTCTGCCCTTCTGTAAATAAATGTTATTACCCTCAGTCCTCTTCACTTCTTTGCTTGACACCTGTCATTTTTGGATAACAAAAACACTACCAGAACCACCAACACATTAATAGGGAAAGCAGTTTCTAGCAGTATGATTACGTAATGCGTTTCCAAGTCCCCCGTCTTTCAGCTTTTCTGTTCAAGTTGCTCCAAGGGTCTCTAGGTGTGAGATAAGATAAGCAAGGGAAGTACCGGCACAGGGGAAGGCTTCAGTAATGAGTGTTTTGTTTACAATGCCGTATAGCATGTGTGCGGCGTGGAGAAATAGGCTATGTTATGGATTTAACTTTGGCAAATCAGATGCAGGTCTCATACTGGGTAGTATGCAGCAATGTTTTGCTCGAGAGTAGACCCACTGAAGTTAATGGACATGGAGGGCACCAAGTTTGCTAGCACTGTTGTACTAGATTACTTTGTATAGAAGCTAGTCTTAAGAGGGGGGAGCCGGTGACTCCTTTTACTACTTGTGATGCAGTGCCTAGTATATATTGGACACTTTGATTTTTTTTTAAAAAAATGTTGATGAAGTACGATGGACCTGGGCTGAGCACATTTCCTTTGCCCTGAAAAGAAATGCTTTGGCACGAAGTGAGCATATGTTCACCCAAACCACTTCTTCACTTTGAATAAATGTTTGACTTTACCTTAAACTGCAGTGATTGATTACAGAAAAAGGAAAGGGACAAAACTCTACACTGCTTTTTTGTTGTCATTTTATTTTGATTAGTAGAATACATTGTTTTAAAAATGGATGGATAGATATTCTTAACATACTTACCCATTTAGCAGCAGATGAAAAATGGCCGGTCCTCACTAAATTTGCCTGACAGTTGGTGACTGACTTGAATCTAATATGTAAGCTTCATAAGCTTTGCCATAATGTTTTGAAACGGTCATAAACCTTAAGAGTATCCTAGTCACACATTTAACCTGCCACATTTAACCTTCCTCTGCGTAAGAAATTTATGACAGGTTCCAAATACAATCCTCAACCTTCTCCTTAAAGCAAATCACAAAAAGAATGGTTATTGGGTCTCATGGGAACTCAGAGTCTGCAATATATTTAAGCAGGCAGCAAGATGGCTGGAATTAGACATTCAGTGTCAGGTCTGGGAATCCTGGTTGCTACTGAATAGCTACAAAATAGAGGTATGATGCAGGAATTTAGGGTGGGAGAGACTGTACTTTGCCTCTGTGCACCCACTGCCTGTCCCTTGCCACTCCCTTCCTGGAGTCATTACTCGTCACGATGTTGGAAAACATACCCAGAACTCCTTGTAGAGGGGGCAGGAAGAAGCTAGGGGAAGAATTGTGAGGAAAAACCACAGGCAGAAGGGTTTATGTGCTTCTTCCCCCTTAGCTTGAGATTAAATCCTCTTCATGCCCCTCTGTAGCTGTTGGACCACACTTGGATCTTCCGCTGAACGCCTAATTTTGCTATCACCAAATCATGATTTCCAGGGTTCTTTGGCAAACAGCTAAATTCATCTCCACAGGTAGACAACATACCATAATGCATGCACACACACTCCAGTTAATTTAGAGTATAAGCGGGGCTTTTTTTCAGCCAGAACTCACCAGAGCTCAGTTCCAGCACCTCTCAGGTGGGTGTTATTGCCATTCTAAGGGAACGAGGGAGGTGTTCATGGTGAGTTCCGACACATATCTTTTCTAGAAAAATATCACTGAGTACAAGGAACTGGCAGTTCTGCATCTGCAAGGAGTTGATCCTCTGTTGTGGTAGCACCTACTCCCTGGAACCTGCCTCTTTTGCCCATTCATATATCTCTGTTTTATTGTTTTTGGCACCTGCTAACTGATCCCCCCCCCCCCGAAGTCTATCCACACAAGTAATTTTAACATGCAGTTTATTATGTATATTTGCTTTGAAACTCCTGGCCTTTTTAATATTTTGCTACATGTTATGTCAATTGTATTTTTAGCTTTCAATTTGGTTGCTATTTTTCTAATGAAGATCTTATGTCGCCTCATGTAAACCACTCAGAGGTTTCTGTCAATTAAACAGCATATAAATCTTGTCAAGTAAATGAAAAGAAACCAACGTGTAAATGTGATGAAACTCACTGTATATGGTGAATCCAACATATGGTGTAGGTAGGAGGACAGCAGAAGATTCTTCACACTTTCCTTTTATAGGGAGTGCCTATGACCTTTTGGGTCCGTGGTGCAAGGGATGTTTGAGATTCATGGCTAATGCCATATATGCAGAATAGGAGAAAATGATTAGGGATGTAGGCAGCACGCCTCTTTGGGGAAATGCCTGGCACCCTTCCAACGAACTTGTAATTGCTCCACTGTGAAAAGCTCCAACGCAGACAGATGCAGCGACAGGAAAGGAAGAAAATCCCTAAAATGCAGAAGTTGGTGATGTAATGGGGATTTGATTCATAGCTGACCGCTGTTCTCAAGAGTCACCTTCGAGCGGAGGAGTGTGCTCCCCTCCCTCCGCAGGCCGATGATTTACTGCTTGACAGGTAGCTCACCAAAGCCCTTTGGCTGGAATCAGATGGCTTGTCTGATCCCAGCCAGTACACATCCATTTTCTCATACCTTCATTGAGGAGGGAGCGAAATAAGGCTGACTGAGCACAGTGCATCTAACAAATGCTTTGTCGGGTTACAGGAGCTCAGGTATTAAAAATTTATTTCTACCAAGGCTGAAGCAACATTAAAAAAAACTAAATGAAAAAATGAAAAAGGGTGATTTATGGACAGGGAATTTCTTCGTGCTTCATAAAACCATCATATCCTACAGCTGAGCATTTGTCAAACGCTACTTAAAAAACCTCACTAGCACCATTTTGGTTCTTTCATCCACAATGTTTATTCGGAAGCCAGGTTTGCATACAAAACAATTAAATACAGTCAAACCTCGGTTGTCGAAAATAATACATTCCGGAAGACCATTCGACTTCTGAAACATTCGACAACTGAGGGGCGGCTTTTAATTGGTTGAAGACCTTCTTGCACTCAAGTGGAAGCTGCATTGGATGTTTGGGTTCCGAAAAACGTTAGAAAACTGGAGCATCTACTTTGGGGTTTTCAGTGTTCGGGAGCTGAAACGTTTGGAAATGGAGCCGTTTGAGAACCGAGGTTTGACTGGAATCTCATTTTATTGCATATGTGTAATCACTTGTTTTCAGCGAGACGTTTTGTGTAGCTGCTAGGGGGTGGGGAACGTTGAGAACATGGTTAGAGCTTTAATTATGGTAACAGTAAAGATAAAGGTAAAGGGACCCCTGACCATTAGGTCCAGTTGTGACCGACTCTGGGGTTGCAGTGCTCATCTCACTTTATTGGCTGGGGGAACCGGCGTACAGCTTCCGGGTCATGTGGCCAGCATGACTAGAGCAGCGCACAGAAACACCGTTTACCTTCCCGCCAGAGTGTTACCTATTTATCTGCTTGCACTTGGACGTGCTTTCGAACTGCTAGGTTGGCAGGAGCAGGGACCGAGCAACGGGAGCTCACCCTGTCGCAGGGATTCGAACTGCCGACCTTCCAATCGGCAAGTCCTAGGCTCTGTGGTTTAACCCACAGCGCCACCCACGTCCCTATGGTAACAGTAGAGGATAGCAATTTATAAATAGGGCTACCATGTTGGATATTGTATCCTCCTTTAACGACTCCAAGGCATACCTACTGCACTCTGTTTCATTCCCCACCCCATTAGACCACTTCTTTACACAGCAGGCAGAGGAGGACGGGTGGTGGTGCGTTTGCCAGTAGAAGAACAGCGTAAAGGGAATGTGCCTTTATAATCTAACTCTATAGCTTTCCAGATGGTGCTGAACTACAATTCCCATCATCCCTGACCATTCGCCATTCTGGCTGGCCATTCTGTGAGCTGGAACCCAACAACATCCAAAGGGCAACAGGTTCCCTATCACTGTGCTAAAGGGGCAAGTAGTAACCATTTTTTTAAAGGATCACACTAAAGCAAAAGCAAGGTTAGCTCACCTCTAGATAGTCTGAAGGAAGGAAATCTTGAGGGGTTTTTTAAAAAACAGATTTGAGTGGTTAACTCATTTTGTTGTATCTTTACAGTGCTGTCTTAGAGAGAATCCTGTGGTGTTCCTGTTCAGAAATATACTTTATATATATATATTAAGTACTTGTTTTATTAAACTGAATGGGGAATTCAGTCTCTTGAGTGGTCAGCTGGAAGTGACAGATGTGATTATGTAGCCCAGGTCAGGCCGAAGTCAAGAGCTACATCAGCAAATGATGATTTGAGAGGCCAGAGGCAGGAATGTAGCCAAGGTCATTTGGGTGGTTGGGTCCTAGAAATCACAATACCTGTGTTTGCATGGCTTCTCTTCACAATATATTGCATACAATGGAGGAGCAAGCTTGAAGCCAGGACCCTATTGGCTCCCCAAGAGGGAAATCTGTGTATTGGATGGTAATTCAAAAACTATTGTATGCCTGCATTTCTACCATGTCCTGGTCCTTCTAGGGATGACACTGATTCTTTTTAAAATAGTCTAGCAGAGGGAAGAGAGAGATTCCAGGGCCATGGGAATCTGATGCTTAGCTGTTTCCATTTTAGGACTATATTTGCTTTCACAGTAGGTTGTTAAATTGTTGTGTGGGCTTGGGAGCATTGCTTTGGCCATGTACTTGCTGCCAAAAAGTGTGTATGACTATTTCCCCCTCTCTTTTGTTGAAGTAGTCAAAGGAAAGTACAGTTATTAATTTGACTGTGGCGAGAAAACACATCAAGTGTATTAACAATGCTTTTATTTTCATAATCCCAGGAATATTTAAACTTTTGTAGATCTTATTCCACCTTTTTATTTTTCTGAAACACCAAAATGTGTTAAGTTATTCTGCAGGATTAGAAGGCGTAGTTATCAAAAGTAGGTCCTGCAAATCCTTATATGCTAATTTGAAAATTCACATGCTTGAATAGTTCCATGGACGTAACACATTTAAGCTTTGTTTCTTTTAGTTATGCTATACTTATTTGTGTTTTGCAATTTGGAGGTCTGCTGCTGAACCAATTATACACCCAAATGTTTTACATAAGAGCTGCCTCTTGAGTCCTATTCATGCACCAGAAATAGTGGAACAAATACCTCCAGGACTTGCATTTGGCATAACATTTAAAAGGCATTGAATGCAACCCCAGCTTGCCAGGGAACCTATGCGACCCCAACTTTACCTGTTCCACTCGTGACATTGTACAGCAATTTTGGTCAGGGATAGTCTGGCTATTGTGACCTATGCATTGATAACCTCAAGACTTGATTACTTTAATACGCTCCGTGTGGGGCTACCCTTGGACCTGGTCTGGAGACTCTAGTTGGAGAAAAATTCTGCAGTTAGACTGTTGATGGAGACAGGCTCTCATCAGTACATAACTCGGGTGCTCAAAAGTTTTCAGTGCCTTCCCCCACACCAGGGCCAAGCTCAAGGTTACTGCACTATTTTGCAGCTTTGCTTAACAACTTTGCTCTACGATTCCTTAAGGCAGTGTTTCTCAAACTTGCATCTCCAGCTGTTGTTGGAGTACAACTCCCATCATCCATGACCACTGGTCCTGTTAGCTAGGGATGATGGGAGCTGTAGTACAGCTAGAGACCCAAGTTTGAAAAACACTGCCTTAAGGGCTGCCTCATTCCTTATATCTCTGCATGATCCTGAAGATCTTTGTGGAGTCACTGTTAGTGTTCCCTCATGGCTTGAATGCATGACTCCTATCCCTCAGTATTGTGGGCCCAATTTTGTGGAACTCCTTTCCAGCTGAGGTCAAACAGGCCCTCTCCCTGTTGAACTTCCAGCACCTACTGAATATTTTTGACAGGAGGATTTTTAATTGATGTTTGATTTTGTAGCTTAATCGATTGTTTACTTTTTGTGCTGTATTCTTATAAACCACTTAGAGGCTATTGTAGTTATTCAGTATATAAATTGTTTAAATAAATATATATGGCATTTGGTGTGAGGATATAGTATTGGTGGGCCTAATCGGCTGCAGATTGAAGGCTCCCCAATCCTGTTTTAAAGGATGTGCTGCTTTTTCTAAGGTGGAAATATCCAAATGTGAGCAGGAAACACAATCATTATGCACTGGAGTTGGAAATGATAGAGCCTGATGATTTTCCTGTAGTATGGGCAGAATTCAGCAAATGCATCTGAGGCGTGTGGTATTGACCCCATGCATGGAAGAGGATATAAATAAAGCCCTTGCTTTATATTCATTGTTTGCTTGTCTTATAATTAAGAGCACTTTAGCTTCTTCTTTACCTTCACCTCCATGTTTCTGTGTAACTCCCTCTAATTTGGAAACCACTTAAAACATGAGTCAACCATGAAATTATGCAGTCACTGGCTTTCCCTCAGAGATAAACTATATTTGTGATGGAGAGTTATCCACGGGAAAAGATATATATTTTAGGACTCTCCTTTCCTGACAAGATCCTATTACATGCTTTCTTCAAAGGGCATGGAGACCAGGAAAAATTGCTGCTTGCCATACATCAAAACAAAGTGTAGTGGTGCTTCCTTTTTTTGATACCCCCCACCCAAACTGGACAAGGAAACTCTGTCTCTCTACCCTACGAGGTCAGCACTCATGTTGCCTGCATCCTCATATGCAAGCAGGGCTGCTGCTTCCTTGCCTTCCGCACCCCCACCTGCAGTTTTGCCACTGTTGGGCTCTGTGGTGTGGCGAGTGAGGCCTAGCAAGGTTCATGAGGCAAAGAGGGGCAAGGTTCAGGAAAGAGGCAAGGCTCATGCTGTACTCTGGGAAACGCAGCGCTCTGCAATTGCCATGGTCTGAGAAACAATTGGGAGGCAGTAACGCTTCTGATCACTGCCTTGCCGTGGCGAAGGGGCTTGAAGAACTCAGAGAAGCTATGAACTATGCCGAGCAGGGCACCCAAGATGAACAGGTCATAGTGGAGAGTTTTGACCAAACGTGATCCACCTGGAGTAGGAACCGGCAAGCCACTCCAGTATCCCTGCCAAGAAAACTCCATGGACAAAGACAACAGACATATAAAAGTTATGACGCTGGAAGATGAGCCCCTCAGGTCGGAAGGTGTCCAACATGCTACTGGGGAAGAGCGGAGGACAAGTACAAGTAGATCCAGAGCTGATGAAGCGGCTGGGCCAAAGCCGAAAGGACGCTCAGTTGTGGATATGCATGGAAGCGAAAGGAAAGTCCAATGCTGTAAAGAAAAATATTGCATAGGAACCTGGAATGTAAGAACCATGAACCTGGGTAAGTTGGATGTGGTCAAAAATGAGATGGCAAGAATAAATATTGACGTCCTGGGCATCAGTGAGCTAAAATGGACGGGAATGGGCGAATTCAGTTCGGATGACTATCATATCTACTACTGTGGGCAAGAAACCCGTAAAAGAAATGGAATGGCCCTCATAGTCAACAAAAGAGTGGCGAAAGCTGTACTGGGATGCAGTCTCAAAAATGATAGAATGATCTCGATACGAATCCAAGGCAGACCTTTTAACATCACAGTAATCCAAGTTTATGCACCAACTACTGGTGCTGAAGAAACTGAAATTGACCAATTCTATGACCTTATAGAAGTGACACCAAAGAAGGATGTTCTGCTCATTATAGGGGATTGGAATGCTAAAGTAGGGAATCAAGAGATAAAAGGAACAACTGGCAAGTTTGGCCTTGGAGATCAAAATGAAGCAGGGCAAAGGCTAATAGAGTTCTGTCAAGAGAACAAGCTGGTCATCACAAACACGCTTTTCCAACAACACAAGAGACGACTCTACACATGGACATCCCCAGATGGGCAACATCGAAATCAGATTGATTATATTCTCTGCAGCCAAAGATGGAGAAGCTCTATACAGTCAGCAAAAACAAGACCTGGAGCTGACTGTGGCTCAGATCATCAGCTTCTTATAGCAAAATTCAAGCTTAAACTGAAGAAAGTAGGAAAAACCACTGGACAGGTAAGATACAATCTAAACCAAATCCCTTATGAATACACAGTGGAAGTGAGGAACAGGTTTAAGGATTTAGATTTGCTGGACAGAGTGCCTGAAGAACTATGGGTGGAGGCTCGCAGCATTATACAGGAGGCAGCAACTAAAACCATCCCAATGAAAAAGAAATGCAAGAAAGCAAAGTGGCTGTCCAACGAGGCCTTACAAATAGCGGGGGAGAGAAGGCAAGCAAAATGCGAGGGAGATAGTGAAAGATACAGGAAATTGAATGCAGATTTCCAAAGAATAGCAAGGAGAGACAAGAATACCTTCTTAAATGAGCAATGCAAAGAAATAGAGGAAAGCAACAGAATGGGAAGAACCAGAGATCTGTTCAAGAAAATCGGAAATATGAAAGGAACATTTCGTACAAAGATTACCATAATAAAGGACAAAAGTGGTAAAGACCTAACTGAAGCAGAAGACATCAAGAAGAGGTGGCAAGAATACACAGAGGAATTATACCAGAAAGATATGGATGTCTCGTACACCCCAGGAAGTGTGGTTGCTGACCTTGAGCCAGACATCCTGGAGAGTGAAGTCAAATGGGCCTTAGAAAGCACTGCAAATAACAAGGCCAGTGGAAGTGATGGTATTCCAGCTGAACTGTTTAAAATTTTAAAAGATGATGCTGTTAAGGTGCTACACTCAATATGCCAACAAGTTTGGAAAACTCAGCAGTGGCCAGAGGATTGGAGAAGATCAGTCTACATCCCAATCCCAAAGAAAGGCAGTGCCAAAGAATGCTCCAACTACCGCACAATTACACTCATTTCACATGCTAGCAAGGTTATGCTTAAAATTTTACAAGGAAGGCTCAAGCAGTATGTGGACCGAGAACTCCCAGAAGTGCAAGCTGGATTTAGAAGAGGCAGAGGAACCAGAGATCAAATTGCAAACATGCGCTGGATTATGGAGAAAGCTAGAGAGTTCCAGAAAGACATCTACTTCTGCTTCATTGACTATGCAAAAGCCTTTGACTGTGTTGACCACAGCAAACTATGGCAAGTTCTTAAAGAAATGGGAGTGCCTGATCACCTCATCTGTCTCCTGAGAAATCTCTATGTGGGACAAGAAGCTACAGTTAGAACTGGATATGGAACAACTGATTGGTTCCAAATTGGGAAAGGAGTACGGCAAGGCTGTATATTGTCTCCCTGCTTATTTAACTTATATGCAGAATTCATCATGCGAAAGGCTGGGCTGGATGAATCCCAAGCCGGAATTAAGATTGCCGGAAGAAATATCAACAACCTCAGATATGCAGATGACACAACCTTGATGGCAGAAAGTGAAGAGGAATTAAAGAACCTTTTAATGAGGGTGAAAGAGGAGAGCGCAAAATATGGTCTGAAGCTCAACATCAAAAAAACAAAGATCATGGCCACTGGGCCCATCACCTCCTGGCAAATAGAAGGGGAAGAAATGGAGGCAGTGAGAGATTTTACTTTCTTGGGCTCCATGATCAGTGCAGATGGTGACAGCAGTCACGAAATTAAAAGACGCCTGCTCCTTGGGAGAAAGGCGATGGCAAACCTAGACAACATCTTAAAAAGCAGAGACATCACCTTGCCAACAAGGGTCCGTATAGTAAAAGCTATGGTTTTCCCAGTAGTGATGTATGGAAGTGAGAGCTGGACCATCAAGAAGGCTGATCGCCGAAGAATTGATGCTTTTGAATTATGGTGCTGGAGGAGACTCTTGAGAGTCCCATGGACTGCAAGAAGATCAAACCTCTCCATTCTGAAGGAAATCAGCCCTGAGCGCTCACTGGAAGGACAGATCGTGAAGCTGAGGCTCCAATACTTTGGCCACCTCATGAGAAGAGAAGACTCCCTGGAAAAGACCCTGATGTTGGGAAAGATGGAGGGCACAAGGAGAAGGGGATGACAGAGAATGAGATGGTTGGATGGTGTTCTTGAAGCTACCAGCATGAGTTTGATCAAACTGCGGGAGGCAGTGGAAGACAGGAGTGCCTGGAGTGCTCTGGTCCATGGGGTCACGAAGAGTCGGACACGACTAAACGACTAAACAACAACAACGCTTCTGAACACCAGTTTCTGGAAAACACAGGAGAGGAGAGTCCTGTTTGTGGGTTTCCTACAGGCATCCGGTTGGTCACTGAGAAAACAGGATGCTAGACAAGATGAGCCTCTTCCACCAGGCTCTTCTTATGCCATTACTCCAGAAAGAAATAAGCTGGAGCGGAGTCCTTCTACAGCAGCAGGGGCTCATGCAGCCAAATAGCTAGCACCGCCTGAGCAGCAAAATATTGCTCTACTTAAAGGACCCAGCCTCCTTCAGTCATCTCCTACTGTGGAGGAGCCTCAGGTCTTCCTGGGTTTTTAGCTGTCGAGTCCTCTGAGTCAGAGATTGTGGTGCTGCATCTTCAGGCTGCTGAGTGGGCCTCACAGGTTAATCTGAAAGCACTTGTGGGACTGGACCTGCACGTCCTCCCCCTCACTCCTCAAAAATGGGGGACATGACTCCAGGGTCATGACAGCCACAGCAGAAGCACTGACACTCTTCCTCCTCCTTCTGAGGAGGAAGGTCCTTCCACAAAAGCCCATGTATGTAAGGTACCACCAGGTTTTTTGTTGTTGCAGTGTTCAGAGTATTAGACTGGGACTGGGACGACTTGGGTTCTAATCCCTACATGGCCTTGAAGTCTGTGGTATGATCTTGGACCAATTGCTGTGTCTCAGTCTAACCTACCAGGCAGTGTCATTGTGATGACAAAAGTGGGTGGGGAAGAACTTTGCAATACCATCTTGAGCTCCTTGGCAGAATGGTGGGGAAATAAACTCAAAAGGACTCATGGTACGTGTTACATCTTTGTTCCATCCTGGCACCAGCTACTGAATAAGATGTCGTTACATAGTCCACAAATTTACAGGATTAAAGTTTAATTAAATCATCTCTCCTTTTTTAAAAAGGGAAAATGGAGAGAAGAAGGGGAGGTTATTTGGTCTCTGAATCTGGAGTAGATTTTTTAAAATTATAAGACTTCACAGGGGGAAATCTGTTAATGTTAGGCAAGTTTGTGGACTGTCCTACAGTACAACCAAGTTATAAATAAGCAAGTAATTGTGAATGGGATTGCAGCTTTAAACTCAATGGCAGAACCCCCCAAATAGAGAATGCTATCTGGGTACAGAAACTTCTCAGGGTGGCATTCTAAGAGCAGATCTTCTGTTTGCTCTTTAGCTCTGCTGTACAAAAGGGGACTTGTGGGTTGCTCTTGCTGTTTTCTTTTGTTTTTGCTATGAGCAAAGGATATAAGAAGTAAGTGCAACATGCTCATACAGTACCAGCATGGGATTAATATGTATCCTAGCACTAATCAGGATGTGAGAGCTGCTGCTGCTGCAAGGCAGGTGAATGGAAAGCACGGTCCGGACATATGGTGCTCAGTGTCTTGTTTTGTTTTTCTTAATCAGAATGGTAATATAAATGGGTAAAAAAATCAGAGTTCTCCCTTTCACTGGGGGTATGCCATAACTTAATTACTTGTCATCAGAGTGCCTTGAAATTCTTAAAGGAAGGTGTTAGATGAGCAGAAGGAATTGTTAATGCTGTTTGTAAACCTACTGATGTTTTGCTAATGAGATTCCCTTTCATGTACTATAAGGTAGATAGAAGGAGAGTGATCCTGCTGTTCAGAATGCTAATCAGCTGTGCTGGAAAGACATCTGTTTAAGCAAATATGATAAGAGAGCAAACTATGAAACGGTTGGCATCTTACTTGAGACTCCTAGGCTATGACCTTCAGTGGACCAGCATTTAAGAACTTTGCAAGGTGGAAAAGTGTGTTTGTGTTAGAGATTGTGGACAAATTGGATTCAGATCATATTTAATGGCAAACCTGCCTATTTCACTTTCCAAAACAATATGTGAACTGAGAAACAGCCATCTTTTGAACATTTGCACTTATCCAAATTTTGTGGTTCTTCAGATGAGTACGTCATCTATATGAAAATGCATACATTAGGGTAATGTCCCATATGTTGGTGAAAATAACATGCAAAAGTTTTGCAAAATTTGCATGCAAAAATGTGTACAATAGGCAGAATTGCATAGAAAAATATGTAAGTTATGAGAAATCTACACTAATGTGCTGATGAATTTTCATGAGGGCTTCTTTAAAAATAAATAAATAAATCACAAACTGATATGGGAATGTGGAGTACTGAATGCAAGAATGGAACAGTGAGAAACTGAAATGGACAGATTTGCACATCCATTGTGTGTGTAGATTGAGAGATTGCCCTACCCCAGAGCTACAGAGTCATGGAGTCCATGCTTTGCAAGCAGAAGGTCTTAGGTTCAGCCTGACATCTCCAGCAAAAAGGACCAGTTGGCAGGTCAGGGGAAAGATCTCTACCAGAGACCTTGGAGAGGTTTTCCTAGTCACAGTAAGAGGATTGTATTGAGCTGGATGGACAAATAGTCTTATAAGGCCACTTCCTATGTTTCTGTGATGTGGGAACACTGGCTCAAAGAGTTGTGTAGTTGCCTATTTGGGACTTCCAAATTTTTCAGACTGTAGCCCAAGTCAGGTTGACCCCGCTGGGGTATTTTCTCATGTACTTCCTTTAAAAAGCACGTGCCACAAAATGGCTACTGCCTGATGGGGCAGCTTCTGCTTGTTGCACCATGCACAAGCTGGAAGTTGAAGTGCTACCCTTGCTTGTGTTCCCATCTTTGCCACTTACCCAGAGATGCTTCTCTGCCCTTTGCCCATTTCCGTCCCCGAGTCTCTCGGACCCACAGAAGAACCATTCATCTTCTGCAGCAGATCATTTTCTAGCAGCCAACGTTCTTTCAATCTTCCCAACTGCTTGTCTCAGCACAGTCCTGGCAAGGTGTCTGTGCTTAGTGATCTTCTCGATGCTCTCTAAAGAGAATAGTGAGAGCAGTTGTGTGAAGGCTTTTGGCTCCATCCTGTCCTGACTCTGCAAAATTTTGCCTTGGATGGCTGCCCAAGCAAGGGGGTGGGGGCAGTGATTTTGAAGCTCCAGTTTTTCAGGCATCTAACCTTGCCTGAAACCAAATTAAGCTTGCAATTCTCTACCTTTTGTGAGGCCGAGCCAAGAAAGCCTGCTGCAAACTCTCTTTAAAAAGAAGAATGATAATAAAAATGAAGGTAAAGGCTTCCCAGACACTTGTGGTGACTGTGCTGCCATTCCAGAGCCAGCCAGGTGACAGTAAGAGTTTGTTAGAAGGTTGTGGTTTACTCTATAACCCCTGATCCTATTTATCTATCACATTCATATCTCATTGTTTCTCCAAGGAGCTCTGTGTGGTGTACATGGTTATCCCCCTTCCTTATTTAATCCCCACTGCAACACTTTGAGGTAGGTTAGGCTGAGAGGCAGTGACTGGCCCAAGGTCACCCGGTGAACTTTATGGTTGACTGCGGAATTGTACCCTGGTCTCCCAGGTCCTAGTCCGGCACTCTAACAGCTACATTACGCTGGCAGCTTTTGCCCTAACAAATGCAGCTATTACTAGTAGGGTATGTTTGCTTTTGCTTGTATCGGAAGTGAAGGTGCTGTTGAATCACAGGTGTGCTGGTGCTCTGGAGACACAGAGCTATGCTTTCACTCCAGAATTGGGGTGGGAATGCCAACCTCCATCACCTCTTACCTTGGTCATGCTGGGTGCTGCTGATGGGAGGTGCAGTCCAATGACATCTGGAGGACCACAGGTCCCCCCACCCCTCCTTCTAAAACTCAAAGGGAGTAAAGTATGTCGCCAGGGAGACTTGAGATTGTGGGTGTAAGCACCAGACTTGTGAATAGTTCCTGTTTTCTATAGAGAACCAGGATGGCATAGCAATTCATTTTAATCTGTTTTTAATATGGAATTTTAAGTCATCGTAAGAAGAGTTTGGATTTGATATCCCGCTTTATCACTACCCGAAGGAGTCTCAAAGCGGCTAACATTCCCCTTTCCCTTCCTCCCCCACAAGAAACACTCTGTGAGGTGAGTGGGGCTGAGAGACTTCAGAGAAGTGTGACTAGCCCAAGGTCACCCAGCAGATGCATGTGGAGGAGTGGAGACGCGAACCCAGTTCACCAGATTATGAGTCCACCGCTCTTAACCACTACACCACACTGGCGTAACCCACCTTTGGGCCTTAGGGTGAAGGGCAGATAGGAAAACTCACTACTACTACTTGAAAATGTGATAAGTCACTCTTGCTGTGCTTGTGCCCCCCCATTCCATGATTGGGGCTCCGGACACCTGCCACAAAGTCCTGCCCCGATGAGACAACTTCCTCTGTGGTGCAGAGCATGTCCTCTGCTGCCTCAGAGCTATGGCCCACTTCCATATTTTTGCTGTTCGTTGCATGCAGATAGCTTTGTGAATGTAGCCCAGACCCAATTTCATTTTCATGTATTTTGAGGTTAAATGTATAGCAGAGCCTAGACATAGCTTTCGTAGGCCTTTGATATACAGCGGTACCCCGGGTTACATATGCTTCAGGTTACAGACTCTGCGAACCCAGAAATAGTGTTTCAGGTTAAGAACTTTACTTCAGGATGAGAACAGAAATCGTGCCCCAGCGGCGCGGCAGCAGCAGGAGGCCCCATTAGCTAAAGTGGTGCTTCAGGTTAAGAACGGACCTCCGGAACGAATTAAGTACTTAACCTGAGGTACCACTGTACAGTTAAAATGCAAGCGATGTGCCACCTGTAATTACTATTAGGGTGATGGGAATGGTCTATGTGTTTTCTACATGCACCTCTCTGATGCTTAAGTTTGAACGTTAGGCAAGTTAATATGGTAGCTATATACCTTTGCGCCTCTCTCTCTCTCTCTCTCTCTCTCTCTCTCTCTCTCTCTCTCTCTCTCTCTGTATGTGTGTTTAAGGGGAGGGGCAATCTGGATCTGCTTCCTAGCCTATGCAGTGGGGTTAAATATTTTTCAGCTGTTTTGGTCCTCATCCACATTAGAAGGGCCCTGAGCCTGAAATTTGCTTTGAATGGGGAGAACTATTGACTATGGGTGTGCCCCCCGCCACCCAATGAGGACTGCAGGCGTTTGGTTCCAATCTTGATCAGAAGCACAGTGGGGCTGGAAGGGTAAATCTCCCCCATGTCCTTCTTCTTTTGCTTCTATCTTACACTGGCAATTTCTGTTTTTTTAAAGAACTAGAACTGTGGTAAAACCTTGCATTTAAAGGCAAAGATACATTAGGTTTGTCTCATCTACTTTTGCCTGTGATTTTTCAGCTCCAGTCATTTAACAAAAATGGAGCAAGTAAGAATAATCGCTGGTCTTTGGTAGCTAAGTTTCATTTTTAAAATCCATTTCAATTTAGTTGAATTCTTCATCAGTTTCCCCATGCTTCTTTCTGCTAAGATTCATATTAAACCATACTCCAATAATTTTGCTAATCTAGATAAGCTTCTTTTTTATATATTTTAGTATCCACTGCTTTTACTGTAATTGCATAGGCTATTAAAATTTTTTTGGAGGTGGTTGAATTGAATGCATTCTTTTCCTTTTTATGCAACTAATTTCACACATAAAGCAGCCTATTTTCATTACAGGGTCATTTAAAAATTACCCTCTGTGAGCCTGTAGGCTCAGAGCTTTATTATATTTAATCAGACTAGTCAAGTCAGCTTGTGGTTGATTAATTGATGAGCACATAATATTAATTGGTGCTTGATTTGTTTTTAACAGGGTCTAAGTTTGAAGGCTCACTACTTTTTGTGGTGGACAACACAGACTCATCTTAAAATCATGACTATATAGAACTGCATCTCTGTAATTTGTTTTTTATTCTGAATATGTTCCATGTTATTGTTTGTATGGTTATGTGTTAGCTTGTCCACATGTTTATGATAAATCAATAAAAAAAGTTGTTTATTTTATATGGTGTTGTAACAAGGTTTCTCATAATGGGGTGGGAAACAGTAGGGCACCCCACATAAACAAAATAAATCTGAAACAGTTCTGTATGGGACAGTATGAAATTTGATCCAAAAGCCCAGAATGTTTCAGTGTGAATCTTCTTCCATGGTAATTAGGAGTTAGGGATTTACTTTTATTCAGAAATTTCCTACTAAAGGTAATTTTTTTGGAAAGGAGGTTCTTTATTTTCTTTAAAAAACTCTCTCTCTATCTATCTCTGCCTCCTCTCTTTAAATTTGACAACGCACACACATACACACACATCTATAGACCTGTTCATGATTGACATGGTAAAGGTGATCACTGAGTGCTTTTTTCACATGGAGAAATGGTCATTTGAAAGGACACATCCTGAAGCTGAGGCTCCAATACTTTGGCCAACCTCATGAGAAGCGCACACTCTCTGGAAAAGACCCTGATGTTGGGAAAGATGGAGGGCACAAGGAGAAGGGGACGACAGAGGACGAGATGGTTGGATGGTGTTCTCAAAGCTATGAAGCGGAGTTTGACCAAACTGCGGGAGGCAGTGGAAGACAGGAGTGCCTGGTGTGCTCTGGTCCATGGGGTCACGAAGAGTCGGACACGACTAAACAACAACAACAACAACAACAACAACAACAACAACAACACCACACTGGAGTCTGATCTGAAAACAAAAGCCTCCTGGATGTCTGGCAACTCCCAGACCACAACAGGCAGCTTTTGTGTTTTCACAAGTTTTCATTGTGAAGACAACCTTAAAAACCCCCACAAACAAACAGCAAATACCTGTTGCTTGCAGTCTAGCAGTAAAATGGCAAATAACACTCCACGAAGGGAAGCAAGCTGCTTCCAGTTCCAATGGTGTGCCCTGTCAAAGAACCTATGAAATACTAACTTTGGAATATTCATTTCCCCACAACCCCCCAAATCATAGATGCATGATTACATGTCAAAGGGTTGTACAGTTTCATTGCTATTGAATTGCATCTCCCAAACCACTAGTGTTTTTGTAGAGCATTTCTAAACTCAGGTCACACGGTAGCAAAATCGAGATTAGTTCTCAAGTACAGCAGGCAGTGAAATAGCTACACTGAGCAGGTAATCTCTAGGGCACGGTATGATGCACCAGACCCTGATTACAAGTGGTAGGGAGAGCAGAGCCTGTACCTGTTTGTGCTGGAGGCGAGGAGCTCAGATGCATCCCCTTTGCATGCAAGTAACAATCAGAGTCTGTTCACATGCTGTTGACAAATGCAAAGTTGAATTTATTCATTCTGAAAAGAGGAGCCTGAATGCAGCTTTCCTTGCCTCATGCAAGTGCTTGGCTGCCAATGCTTCCTCTGAAGGCTGAGAGTAGTTTGAAGCGACCATATAGTCCTTTTGCATGCAAAGGATGTGCTTTCTATCCCTTCCCCAGGCCAAACAGGAAGTGCTACCCTGCTCTGCCATGCTGCCCATCCCATCACCTCCGCTTCACTGCCTGCCTTTGCCATCACTAGCACCACACCACATACTGGCAGAGAAGCCGTGCTGGCATTGGTGCCGATTTCTGGCAGTATCTCACATTATTTTGGCAAGATCTCACTGGAAATCTGTGATGATGCCTACACCGTTTCTCTGGCACTGTCTCTGGGGGCGGGGGCAGCTCAGGGGCTTCTGCTGCCTGAGGTGGCTGCTTTGCCACACCTAAGAGGTGGGCCAGGCCTGCCCTGCCGATTCCAGTTTTTAATTCCTGAGAACGCCTGACACTGTGCTGCTTTAATTTTGTGCTAGTAAAACTCTGTCAGGAGTGACTTGCAGTTTGATTCAGGCTGCGTATCTGTCTGGGATCCTGAAATGTTGTGATCCAGGATGCAGCTGCTGCAGCGGCAGCAAGTGACCTTTTCACATTCTAACCACACTTCTGGATTGATGCCTTTTAAATTATAGGTCACCAAAGCAGCTATTCTGTTTAAAGCCCTCCTTCCCTTCTCTTTTTGAGCAAGCTCCATGATAGAGCAGGCAGGCAGGCCACAAACTGATTTATTTTGTAAGGATGATTACAGCAAAGACCTGGTTTTCCACCAAATTTCAGAGGCTGAGATGGGATCCTTAAAAAGCAAATGGTCTTATTCTGGACTTATTCTGATATTAAAACACTATCTACACAGTTCTCCACTATAGCTGGTGTGGTGTGGAGGTTTGAGTGTTGGGCTAGGACAGGGATCAGCAACCTTTTTTCAGCCGTGGCCTGGTCAACCGTCCCTCAGACCATGTGGTGGGCCGGACTATATTTTTTGGGGGGAAATGAACTACCGTATTTTTTGCTCTCTAACACGCACCCGACCATAACACGCACGTAGTTTTTAGAGGAGGAAAATCCGTAGGCATGCCACCCGTAGGCATTCCCTCCATAACACACACAGACATTTCCCCTTACTTTCTAGGAGGAAAAAAGTGAGTGTTATGGTGCAAAAAATACGGTAATAAATAACCCAGAGATGCATTTTAAAAAATGTATTTTTATTAAAGATTTTCTTAGTTTACCCAAGTATGTGCAATGTCTTTCCCCCCCTCCAAGTAACATTTTTTACGGATCAGTTTCATTTGCTGAGAAATTAGGAAGAAGAAGGGGAAAGGGGGTGGGAAGATGGGTGGGGTGGGGTGGGGATGTTTCTATTATACTTAGTATATGTGGGGTTTTGTGTCAGCATCGCTTGTGCAGGTTCCCAGAGATGCATTTCAAATAAAAGGACACATTCTACTCATGTAAAAACACACTGATTCCTGGACCGTCCATGGGCCGGATTGAGAAGGCGATTGGGCCGCATCCGGCCCACGGGCCTTAGGTTGCCTATCCCTGGGCTAGGACCTGGGAGACCAGGGTTCATAAGCCTTACTTGGTCAGGACGCCTTTCAGCCTAACCTACCTCACAGGCTTGTTGTGGGGATTAAATGAGGGGGGGAAGCTTAGGTCAGTCATTCTCTCTCTCTCTCTCTCCTCTCTCTGCCTGATCTTCCTTTCAGGGCTCTTGTTAGGATAAAATTGGGAGAGGTAGGGAGAACCAGCTCTTGGTGTGATAAAATGCATTACAAAAATAACCTGGAGCTTTCTGATCAGCACACACAGCAAAGAGAAATTTCAGTTTTAGTGCACCATCCATAGAATCCTAGAATATTAAGAGATGGAAAGGACCTTAGGGTCCCTTCAGGGCTCTCGCTCCATACAGGAATCTTCAGTGACAGCATCCTGGACAGCTGCCCATTCAGCCTCCACTTAAATATCTCCTCAAGCACTTCCCGTGTTCTAGGGTTCCTCATACCACATATCCTAACAGCTCCCTGGAGGGAAAGCTTAGCTTCAGAGGTGGTGACTTGCCCACGGCTACTCCTGTAAAATAAAAATAAAATAAATCTTCATACAAACCTCCCCACTACTTCTGAGTACTGAAATACCCAGATAATAATTCAGAAAGAAACCCACCTTCAAAGTTATGACTTCTGTACTTTCTTATATTTTTGTGGTTCCCTCTGGCTAAGAAATAACTTGGTACTGGTAAGAAGCAATATGGAACGAGCCTGAAGTGAATGGTGGGGAGAGAGAATGCTCTCTGCGCATTGTACCAACCAATATACAGTACCAGCAATGGATTTTTAAAGGTAACTTTAGCATACATAGCAGATACAGTTTCTGTTTCTTGAGTCCTAAGAACCAGAAGAGACCAATTATTCAATCCCACTTCCTTTCTTTTTTCATTTAAGGCAATGGAGTAAATAGTGTGCACATACACATATATTTTTTTTAGGTACAAGGACATGCTAGAAATTTGAACGGGCATCTCAAAGAAGATTGTATGCTCTTTATCACAGTAGATGTGAGCCCAACAAGAGATATCACCTGTAGAAAAAATGTAATGAAAACACACTTCAGATTTCGATCTTCCTATCTTGTTCTTGACTTGAAATGAAAACAAACTACAATCTGCTAGACAGATATTTAGTAATAAATTCCTAGCATGCTTAGTTTCCAGACAGAGGATAAATAGGAAGACTGAAGTCTTAGACTACATGTAACAAACCCCAAAGTCTGGCGAGTCCCAGAATAATAGCGCTTAATGAATCATAGGGGGAAATGAAGTTGCTTTGTGGAAGAAAGCTGTGTGTCAGAGCTGGTGGTTTGTTTTGAGGCAAGCAGGCAGTCAAGCAGGGAGGAAAGGGAGGGGGAATTCAGTCCGTGTCTGAGAGATGGATTGTTCAAACTGACGATCTGGGCTGCAGGCAGCAAGTAGAATCCCATTGGCCCCTTGGGTCACATGATCTCTGCTGAAATGGCAGCTGCAGTACTGTCCTCTGGCCATCTGCAGTGGTGGCGCCGCAGCACACAGCTGGTGAGTGTCAAATGTGGCTTTAAAAAGGGATTGTTGCTTGTGGCTACAGTGATTTGCCTCAGATGAATAGGTTTTACAGGTTTTTTATTGTTTCGAAAGCCTGTGAAAAGTGTTTCAGCAGAGGGAACATTGAGGTAAAAGAAATGGCATGTGGACACAATGGTAAGCAAAAGGAACTATATCCAGCTTATATCCAGTTCTCTTAAACCTATTAAACTACTGTCATTAGATTTCAGATCCAATACCTACTGCGTGTTACTTGCATTGAAATCACTGCTAAGAGAAGCATTGACTTGAATGGCTTAAATTTTTTATTACCATTTACAGTCCCGTCCCCCCAATTGATTGTGATTCAGTCCTATTCTTTCCATATTCTTAATGCTATACTGCAGGATGTATGCCATCTCCCAAACAAGATGTAAATGGGTATCTTCAGCACAGATACAATCAGCAACTGACATGTATATGAGTTTTAAGCAACCAGATATTAGGATGCTTTGTCACTTTGTTTTGCATCTGTGTAATGAAAAATTAAATATTAACATATCCTTAGAAAAGTAAGATGAGATGCAGTTAATTTAAGCTAATTCCCAATATTTGTTTATGTTTATGATACAAACAAGGAGTAATTATGACAGCATAAACAATGTAAATAAAGCATTACCAAGGAGATTAAAAAGCCAGTAGCTAGCGGATGCTGCTATTCACATAAAGATTTGGGAAATGTGAACATGTGCTATGCTTCAATGGAAATACCGATGGGGAGTTTGAGACTCTGGCATTCTAAAGGTCAAACTGTTGTTTCTGCACCCATGTTGGTAGAAACCACAATCTACGCTGGGATTTTTTCATGGTATTCTCCTGTTGTCCAGTCTGCTGAAAGGCTATTGATGAACTCATCACTTAAATGTACCTATCCCTTTGAAATTTCACATGATGGAAAGCAGATTTGTCCTTTTGCTGTTCTTCAGAGCTCTATATTTCACTAAGTCAGGGATGGGGAACCTGTGGCCTTCCAGGTGCTGTTGGACTCCAACTCCCATCAGTCCCAGCCAGCATTCTCAGTGAGATTATGGGAACTGGAGTCCAACAACATTTGGAAGGCCACAGGTTCCCCATCCCTATTCGAGGCCCTTGGTTTTCAAATGTGACTTTGTTTGGCGAAGATGTAGATCAAGTTTCTTTCTCCTTTAGTTGCTTGTTGGCCCCAGATAGCACACTTCCCATTCACATTGAATGGAAGGAAGTGCTCTTGGGGAAGGCTTAGGAGTGTGGCACATGAAAGGTAGTTGTGGCTGGCAAGAGCTGTGGGGAGGGGGAGGGGGAGCAAAGTAAAGCATAGGCTTTCAGCTCGCCCAACACAGCTGGGCATTGTGGCTGTGCAATTTTTGGCTCAGTTGATGTCATTGAGGGTTGGACACAGATTTCAGGTTCAAGGAAGGAATATCAATGTACTGAAATCCTCATAAGCATCACATTGAAAGTAAATCTGTCTAACAGAATGGGTCATGTATTGTAGGTTTAGGTTTAATTTCATATCATTTCTTAGGGGTACAATAAAAGAGCAAGACTTTATGACTCATTTCAAACTTCACAACAAACTACATGCCGTCCATAATTGTAACCCAAACATCTACTGGAGTTTCCAAATGTACAGTTGGCTAAACAGTGTTTAGATGTGCTTTTCTGCTTCTGTTCTCTTAGTATTCAGCTTAATAACTTTACTCCCATCTCTGAGGTGCAGAGTGATGGACAAAATTAACAGTTTTGTCAGCTTGGAAATCAAAACCATCCCACAAACCATGGCTTGCAAACCTGCTTTAAAACATGATTTCGAATTCTAGTTTGCTGGCCAATCACTGTAGCTAACCTTCCTTACCCATAATGTACCAACTGAGCCTATGTACTGAGCATGGGGACCTTGTGGCATTCAAGAGGTTGTTGGACTTCAAATCCCATCTGCCCCAACCATCATAGACAAGAAGAAGAAGAAGAAGAAGAAGAAGAAGAAGAAGAAGAAGAAGAAGAAGGGGGGTTTGGATTTGATATCATAGAATCATAGAATCATAGAGTTGGAAGAGACCACAAGGGCCATCGAGTCCAACCCCCTGCCAAGCAGGAAACACCATCAGAGCACTCCTGACATATGGTTGTCAAGCCTCTGCTTAAAGACCTCCAAATAAGGAGACTCCACCACACTCCTTGGCAGCAAATTCCACTGTCGAACAGCTCTTACTGTCAGGAAGTTCTTCCTAATGTTTAGGTGGAATCTTCTTTCTTGTAGTTTGGATCCATTGCTCCGTGTCTGCTTCTCTGGAGCAGCAGAAAACAACCTTTCTCCCTCCTCTATATGACATCCTTTTATATATTTGAACATGGCTATCATATCACCCCTTAACCTCCTCTTCTCCAGGCTAAACATGCCCAGCTCCCTTAGCCGTTCCTCATAAGGCATCGTTTCCAGGCCTTTGACCATTTTGGTTGCCCTCCTCTGGACACGTTCCAGTTTGTCAGTGTCCTTCTTGATCTGTGGTGCCCAGAACTGGACACAGTACTCCAGGTGAGGTCCGCCTTTCACTCCCTTTTAAGGAGTCTCAAAGCGGCTAACATTCTCCTTTCCCTTCCTCCCCCACAACAAACACTCTGTGAGGTGAGTGGGGCTGAGAGACTTCAAAGAAGTGTGACTAGCCCCCCAAGGTCACCCAGCAGCTGCATGTGGAGGAGCGGAGACGTGAACCCGGTTCCCCAGATTACGAGACTACCGCTCTTAACCACTACACCACACTGGCTCTCTAATCAGGAATGGTGGGAGCTGCAGTTCAGCAACATCTGGCAGGCCACAGGTTCCCTCATCTCTTCAATATATTTTTAAAGCTAGAGAGCAAATTCTAGTCTTGACTTAGCCAAGCCGCCAAAGACTTGATCTCTTGCATGCAAGGTGTGCTTGGAACTTATACTATAGTTATAGTTCAGCTTTATTAAAAGTTTTCATTGAAAATGTTTGAAGAAAACCACAGGTAGATCAGACTACCAAGCACTACAAGGGCAAATCAGCCTTGCCCTTTAGTGAGCTGGTGTGTCAATATAACACCACAGGGTGTTATCTTATCTTATCTTATCTTGAGCAGATGAAAAGGACAAGAAGCTCTTTTAGAAACTGCTTTGCCATTGGCACAGGTGCATTTGTCAGCCAAATAAACAACTGTTCAACAGTATACTGTGCTATATAGCATTCACAAACTAGCCTTGCATAAAAAACTTGCTGTTGCTAAGAAGCACATTTCTTGGCATCTCTAAGCATCTGTCCTTGCCTAATGTGCAAACAGCTCTAGCCCTATTCAGGACTGCTGATTTAACACACGATCCGGGAGTGAGGATGAGCTTGGCCCTCCCCCAGTTGCCATCCCCATCGTTATCCACAAGTTGGGGAGAGCAAATCCCCTATAAGAAAGGTTATTACATTTTGATCTTCCTAGTTTACAGCAAAGGCAAGTAAGAGGCAATATGAGTGCATGGAATTATGCACGTTATGCAGAAAGTGGAGAAAATTCCCCTTCCCCCACATAATACAAAACTTGGGAACATCTATTCCTTTATTTGAAGCCCAGCCTCAAAACGTGTAAGCTCCCTGTTACTACATTCTTGTGATGTTGCCAAGAGTGACGCTCGAGCTCTGCTTATTTCTTGCCTTGGTTTATGAGAGACAGTTCAGGCATAATACCGAACGATGGTTTGGTGTTTTGTGAACAAGTGGAGAAGCCATAGACTCATGTGCTCCATTCATCTGGTCCTGAGTGGAGGCACATCATAGTTTGCTGCTTAATCGGAGCAGGCGAAGTATGGTTTGTGTCTGCTCTGCAAGCCAGGATAGGAAACCATTTTCATTGCTCCATCTGAACTGGCCAACTCTAGCGTGGAATGGCTGTGCACAAGAGAATGAAAGTTTTTGTGAAACTGCCTCCTGGCTCACCTTTTCTTTTGCTTTGGCTTGTTTATTGCTCATTGACCCCCATGCTGATGGGCTTAATGGCAATGATGACATGGGGTTATGCTGAAGCCCAGTGCTCCATGCGCTCACCCTGGAGCCTGATGGTAGGGGAAGCATAATTGCTGTCTCCTCTATTTGTCCTGCTGACACAAAACATTCCCCATCCAGCTTTGCAGCAGGCAGAAAGTGTGGTGCTGTCAGGGAAGGCATTTAAACTCAGCCCTGTCTTAAGCTCCAAATTAACACTTGTGTAGGAGCTCAAGTCTGGCATAGCCTGAAGATGTTATGCAATGTTTTCTTGAGGAAAACTTTCTTCTTCTTCTTCTTCTTCTTCTTCTTCTTCTTCTTCTTCTTCTTCTTCTTCTTCTTCTTCCTCCTCCTCCTCCTCCTCCTCCTCCTCCTCCTCCTCCTCCTCCTCCAAATACCTGTATCTGTGCATGCAGAAGATCAATTGGTATCCTACATGTGTTTAACATTCAATATTTTAAGCAATTGCTCTATTGAGCTGTTTGACTAAAAATCCTCAGAAGTTAATTAAAATTGCAGCCCACGGTAATCTCCAGTACTTTAAATGGTGAAGGAAAATCAAATCATTTAGTGTGTTTGTTTACTAGAACTATTCAAGATTACCTCCAAGACTGTGGAGTTTCTCATTGCTTTGAGGGGAAAGCAGCAGGTCCCTTCAGTAGATAATTACCTTTTTAATGTTTCAATTTAGATTAGGAGAGAAAGAGAGACATTTATTTTTCTTTCAAGACAAAAAAAGATGTATGTTCTGTTTCGCTTCTGCAGAGATGTTTTGCAGTTTTCTTACAGATTTTAATATGATAAGCATTAGATAGGACACAATTTGTTTAAGTAATTGCTTCTGCAGCCGGCGCTAACCTTTAAAGCCCTTTAAAGGTCAGGATCTGAATGTCTCAAGGACCGTCTTCTCCTGCTACGTGAGCCTGCCCTGTTATTATGTTCACCATCAAGGCTTTAAAGCAGTAGCAGTTGGAAGTGTGGCGTTTCTCACCTCCTTCCAAACACTGAGTGTTGTTGCCTGTTTCTGAGAGGGGAGGCCTATGGAGCACAGCAGAGAGTGGGCGTGACGGCAGAGTCGATCCAACTATCCTGCACCCACGGATGTCTTACGATGACCATCTGGGGTGGAAACAGTTGAGGGTGTGGTGCTTGTTTCTCAATATTGCTGAGACAGTTGGCCTGCTTCTCATCCCTCCCAGTGCTGCAGCCTGATGGAATATTTACTTTTAGGTAAACAATTGGGAACAATTTGCAAGTGTTCTTTAGAAGATACAGTGGTGCCTCGCAAGACGAAATTAATTCGTTCCGTGAGTTTTGTCGTCTTGCGATTTTTTTCGTCTTGCGAAGCACGGTGTCGGGAAAGTTTTGGAAAAGCTTCAGAAATCACCAAAGTCTTTAAAAACCTCAAAAAAGGCTACCACACCGCGTTCTATGAGTTGCTCCTTGAAGTCAAGTCGCAACTGTATTAACGGTGTTAAGAAAAAGGAAACAAACTTGCAAGACGTTTCCGTCTTGCGAAGCAAGCCCATAGGGAAAATCGTCTTGCGAAGCAGCTCAAAAAACCAAAAACCCTTTCGTCTAGCAAGTTTTTTGTCTTGCGAGGCATTCGTCTTGCGAGGTACCACTGTATAAGAAGCTAAAGATGGTAAAACTACGCTAAAAGCCCTATAAAAACAAAGAAAGAAATGCACCAGCTCAGCTCTTGTTGTGTTGCGTAGGTCCTTTGGTTTTGATTCACGGTGCCGTGTCTCTGGGACTTTTTAAAGGCTAGGAGTGATGACGTCATCTTCCAGAGCACCAGAGTGATTGATGGATTCTCCTTGCTCTGGCAAGTGAATGAGGTGATAAGAAGGTGTTTGCAGTTTCCACTTGCTTGTGACAAGTTAGCCTAGATAAAAATGTCTGAGAATGAGAAAAATAATCGAATAGAAGCTGGTTACTGTTTTCCTACTTCACACTAGCAGTTTCGCTGGTAACACTTCCTTGTAAGATGGTCGGCATTTAAAAGCTGAAACTTGCGTTTCAAGTGACTGAAGATTCTTGGGTAAAGTTCAGTGTGTTTTACAAATTGAATCTATTCTATAAGAATCACTTATGTGACAGTCAGCTGATCCCAATACCTATGCAATTATGTTGTTCATTGTTTCTCTTTGGGAAAGATGTATATATCAACACGAAGCCTGCTTTAAAAAACAAAAAACTATTGGCAGTGTATTAAATATATTATAATTATTTTACTTTGTTCTGATTTATTACCTCCTTTTCACCCCAAGGTCCCCAGGTGTGTTACAATTTAAAATATAACATTAAAGCAGTTTCTTTAAAAAATTACAACCACAAGTATAGGGTTCTAAAAGTATGTATTCCACTTGTCAAAGGCCAGGGTAGGAGGTGAGCCCTTCAGTGATGAAAGCTGGATAGTGAAGATGTCAGGCACATCTCTGTAGGGCGGGAGTTCCACAATTTAGGGTGCCACAGAGAAAGCCCTCTTCCTTGCCACCTGTGCCAAATCTTCTGAGAGTGGTGAGACTACCAAAAGCTGGTCTTAGGACCCGCTGCGGTCTGTAGGAAAAGAGGTGATCTTTCAGATTTGGAGGAGCAAAGTTGTCTAGGACTTTAGCACTGTGAATGGAACTGCAACCAATGCCGTTGTTTTAAAATGGGGGGTTATAAACGGAACCCTATCCAGTAATCTGCCTGCTGCATTTTGGAACAAGAAGGTGTTTTAATCAAATTATAATAATGCTATGTTTAGTTAGCTGAACCCTACCCACCCCATCAGACCAACTCTTATGGTTCATTCTTTCATTACCATTTTTTAAGAAATCCAGCCTCATTTCTGAAATGTGTTAATTGTTTTAATTTATGCTTTAAGAATCATTTAATATTTGAGAAACCTGACTAATTTTCCTTTATTTCCTGCCAGTAATACGTAGGAATCCATTTGGAATGGACATCTGCTGCCGGAAGGGGTCGAGGAGCCCACTGCAGGAACTGTACAATCCAACCCAGGTAAGCGTCCTAGTCCTGTAGTTTCAGTTCTTCACACATCCCACACACGCTGTTCCGTTATTTTCCTGATGAATAGTCTTGCTTCCTGGTGGAGTGCATTAAGGCGGCAGAGAAGCTGCGCACTTTCCTCGCAAAGTTATTTCGCTTATCTGAGATCTCTAGTGAATTCTCATCTCCTGTGGATAGGGAAATAGAGAAGAGACAACGCATAGGCGCACACACTGTGGAACACCTTAAGACTTTTAATGTTGCTTTTCTTTCCCCCTTTCCAGATATTGTTTGGAAGCAATTGCAGGTAGCCAAAATGTTGCAGATATGTGTGGCCCAAAGAAATACTAATAATAATCCTGGAGACTTGCAGCCTCTTAAAAAGCTCTAGCCTTTCACCCATTCATCCTATGCTGGCTAATTACTGGTTGGGGTTCTTGAGAGTCAGAAGTCAGTTTAACAGCTCCCCCCACCCCAGCAATGTTTGAGCACTACCCTTGTAAGGTAGGTTAGACTGAGAGGCAGTGACTAGCCCAAGGTCACCCAGTGAGGGTTCTGATCTTAATCCAGCCCTCTAGCCATTACATCAAGGGACACGGGTGGCACTGTGGGTTAAACCACAGAGCCTAGGACTTGCCGAACAGAAGGTCGGCGGTTCGAATCCCCGCGACGGGGTGAGCTCCCGTTGCTCAGTCCCTGCTCCTGCCAACCTAGCAGTTCGAAAGCACGTCAAAGTGCAAGTAGATAAATAGGTACCACTCCGGCGGGAAGGTGAACAGCGTTTCCATGCGCTGCTCTGGTTCACCAGAAGCGGCTTAGTCATGCTGGCCACATGGCCCAGAAGCTGTACGCCAGCTCCCTCGGCCAATAAAGTGAGATGAGCACCGCAACCCCAGAGTCGGCCACGACTGGACCTAACGGTCAGGGGCCCCTTTACCTTTTAGCCATTACATCACACTGGCTCTCATGATTAATGAGAGAGGGAGAGGGAACCCAGTTCAAATGGAGAGGGAACCCAGAAAACATGGCTGGCTTTGTTTCACCATGAGGAGATTCCTGTTTCCAGTATGTTTTGAAATGTTACTGTAGGAATCCATTTTTAAAGTATGTCTGAAGCCTTTGTTCGCTGACATGTAGCCATCAGTTGTGATTTAGGGGATGAAACATGGGTTTTCTGATATTGTTGATGATACCCTGCTGAGAAAGAGGTTCATTCTGTGATTTGATATTTATTGATGTATTTTGTTATTTTATCGAACTATTATTGCCTCCCTGATATCTTCAGATTAAACAGGGGGTAAAAATATTTTAAATAAGTTAATGATACCTTGGAGAGTAGCATTTCCTGCTAGCAGTGGAGAGGAAGTATTGCCATTGCAGAGGGTGGGAAATGCCAGCCCAGCTATTAAACATAGTTATTAAGGTTTAACAGCTGCCTATTTCATATTTATACCTTAATGAATAACATTTTGTGAAACGCGGGCAGCTATTAAGGGAAGTGACTCTTAATAAATCTCACTCATTAGATTTAACAAGCCACTAAATATTTCAAATGCTACTTGGTGATGGAAGGAATGACTGTGGGGCTTGCAAAATGGGTTCCCACTGATTAAGCAGGAATTTTTAGAGGGGGCTGGTGACATTTGAGAGATACGTGTTGGCTGTGACATGAGAATGTCAAAATTGTTCTCAATATGCCTTTGCCTTGCTTTCTGCTTCTAAAATGAACTCAGCTTAGTTTCCATTTTTACTCGGAGTCCGAGGAAGTTAGGGCAACAGCATTTATTGACACGAGCAAGTTGGGCTCTGTGTTGCTCACTGGAAAGTGTACATAAAACTTTCAACAGGAAGAAAGTAAGCCTGCCAAAAGGGGAAATAATAAAACCTTAGAACGCTTTCAGGGAATGACTGGTGAGGAAAGTAAGCTTTAACCGCTCTGACTTATCGCCTCTGGGGTTTGCTGGGAAACATTCAATATGTGCTTGTGACTTTTCTGTTCCCATTGCCAAAGGTCATGAAGGGAGATAAGAACATACAAACACATTAAAAAGGCCTTAATTCCAGTCTCTTTGCAAGCTGGGTAGATGCAGAAGCTTCCTGACCTGCTACAAGTAGGGAACACAGTTCTCTGCTATATGGCTTCCTTCTTTTCCTCCTTTCCAGGTATATCTTGACCAGGGACAGGTGACTACTATATGTCAATTTCAATTTCTCCCAGTTTCTAATTTTCCAATCTTAAGGATGGTTCTTAATGTTTCCTCATCAGTTTGCGATTTTTAAAAAAGACCTCATGAAAATTCATCAGCAGTTTTGTTTTAATTTCTCCCAATAGACACTTTTTTTGTATGCAATTGTATGCCTATTATATGCCTTGTTTGCAAAGCATATTTTTCATAATGCAATATACACCCTAAGTATATGCACTTATGCACACACTATTTGTCTGAGGAACTGCATTGCACAATTCGGAAAAGTGCAAATTTTGGTGGATGCCTGTGCTTTGGTTCACGTCTTGTTCCGGAAAGTGCAAATTGGGTAGGTTCACACTTAGATGCGAACTGAATCAAATTCATTCCTCATCCCTCATCTTTACCAAGCCCTCTGCATTAGAATTCCTTCAGCGTCTTCTTCTTTGAGGGAGCCAAGCACAGAGTCAATGTTTGAATAAGGCCAGAATTTCTCACAGCCACTGTTGAACTAAGCAGATGACGCTTTTCACACATCAAGAATTTCCACCAGTACACTGGCATCTTCTGTTCGTAGTGCATTAAAGGAAGGGGTGAGAGTTGGAGAAGGAGCAAGTGTGGGGGGAGAGGAGGAGGAGGATGAGGAGGAGGAGGAAGAAGAAGAAGAAGAAGAAGAAGAAGAAGAAGAAGAAGAAGAAGAAGAAGAAGAGAGATTGACTCAGCCTAACATCCATCCGCCTTTTTGGATAGAGATGGCACAGTATATGTCTATGCATGAAGGGCATGGCAGAGCAATATTCCAGCAGACACTGCCCTGTTGACATTCACAGATCACTTCAGAGGAGTGAAAATAGCAAGAGAGCTACTGGGTGGAGGTGAAGTGAGGTGATCATAGGCTGCCGCCTTGAATGGCCCTGTTGTTGCCTCAGTTGTGCGGTTTAATACAGTTCTTCCACAATTTGCAGAAAAACTTAGTTGATTTTTGCCAGCACTTTGTCATTAAATGACAGGTGGTGTTTGAGTCTGGCATCATCTGGGGAGCGCCATGCAGATCTTCCTGCTCAGCTAGACCCTCTCATGCAGGCTGTACTTTCCAGCTTGCTGTTGCCGCATGAGCACTTGTGCTTGGAAGAGGAAGAGTGGTTGCAATGCGTTGGGCAGCCACCTAACTGAATCCACTCCTTTGCCCTATCTCTGCCTCTCCTCTTTCACCATGATTTTTAGCCAAGGGTACAGCGAGGAGGAAGGAAAGAGGCTTCAGCAATGGGAAGTAGGATTTGGGGACAGGTCAGCATACCAATGAACTGCAGCTGCTTCCCTTCCAATTATCTAGAATGTCTCCTCATTCTAGCCTTGACATGGCCAAGGAGATGCATTTTTTAAAAGCTGGAGAAGGGCAAGCAGTAGCAATAACTCCTTGCCCCCTCTCGTGCATATGAAGATAAGTTTTGGGAAACAAGGAAAACTGTCTGTATAGATATCAAGTATTGTTAAGAAGAACTATGCATTAATTGCATGCGAAGTCATGCAGTTTATGGCATGAAAGATCATTTGGGAAATCTCCCCCACCCCAACCCAAAGTCTTCTTTATGTGATTAACAGGAGCAAGCGGTAAAGCTGTTTGAATAATGTCCGTCAAAATTTAAAACAAAGCAAAATCCCTGCATGTAGAAAATTAGTGTGTCATCAGGGGTGAACTCTATGAACAGACAGGTGGAATAGACAGTTTCACATATATGGACCTCATGCATAAACTGATTAGAGAATGAACTGATCCACTGGGTCTTCTACATTTTTCGCTGAACTTTATGAGCCACTTCTGTTGAAATCTACAATTCAATACAATGAATAGTATATATTATTTTTTCAAACGTACAGCCGGTTATGTCTTGTGTGTTTATTGAACACTTCTCTATGGCATGGCAACTTCATATTTAAATATTTATTTTATATTTTTATATTATACTTTCCCTATGGAAGTTATTTCCATAGGGGGAAACTACCAAGGATTGAGCCCCTGCAGTCTGAAGTCTTATAGGTCAGGACTTTCTCCCTTGGTTCTGTTGGTCCTGCAAAGGGGCCCTAAAAACTCAAAGTGCTATACATCTTGTAAACCTTTACAGTATCCCTGGTGGTTATTGAAAGTATGACTTCTTCCATTGTTAACAGATGGGTTCTTGGGGGCACCAAATCATTTGTTGTGTGGCATCCAGAAATCATTCCTCAAAGTTGTTTGTGCCAGGGCACTGTGTTTTCCAAGCAATATTTTGCCCCTGGGAAGAATGTGTAAAAATAGTTTATTGCTTTCCTTCATTTTAAAGCTTGGGGGGAGGGGGGGAATCGCTTCATTTACATTGAAGCCCTATTTGGACAAGCCTGCTCACATGTAAATCCTACACGCGAGTCGTGACAAGGGTGTGAAGCTTTAGGCCCTGCGTCACTATGATAGCTTTGTCCTTCCTCCACGGTCGGAGGCAGCGCTCCTCTGGATACCAGTTGCTGGAAACTGCAAGTGGGGAGTGTGTTGTTGCACTCAAGTCTTCCTTGTGGGCTTTCCACAGGCATCTGGTTGGCCACTCTCAGAACAGGATGTTGGACTAGGTGGAGCATTGGCCTGATCCTGCTGCAGAGCTTTTTCTTAGGATCTTATCTCAATCACCTTCCAGGAGCAGATGGAGACAGCAACACAGGGGGAAGAGCTTAACATGTCCATTCCCTACTTGTGTGTAGGCTTTATATGTGAGCAGAATGCCCAAATAGGGTTTGAATACCCTTATTATGATTTATTTTATTTCTATATCACCCTATACCTGAAGGTCTCGGGGTGGTTCACATTAAAAATCACTTACATAAAATCAAAACAAAAACCAGATTACACCCCCCCAAAAAAAGAGAGCCAGCATTTTAAAAAGGGTATAGGATGTCAGGTCAGGCAAAGGCCTGGTTGAAGAGGAATGTATTTGCCTGGCGCCTAAAGATGTATATCGAAGGCGCCAGACGAACTTCCCTGGGGAGAGCATTCCACAGACGGGGAGCCACTGCAGAGAAGGCCCCGCTCTTGTGTTGCCACCCTCCTGACCTCTCAAGGAGGAGGCACACGAAGAAGGGCCTCAGAAGATGATCTCAGGGTCCGGGTAGGTTCATATGGGAAGAGGCGGTCCTTAAGGTATTGTGGTCCTGAGACGTTTAGGGCTTTATAGGTCAAAACCAGCCCTTTGAATTGGGCCTGGAAACTAATTGGTAGCCAGTGCAGTTGGACCAGGATCAGTGTAATATGCTCAAACCGTCTAGTTCCGGTGAGCAACCTGGCCACCGAATTCTGCAGCAGCTGAAGTTTCTGAATCGTCTTCAGAGGCAGCCCTATGTACAATGCATTGCAGTAATCTAACCTTGAGATTACCAGAGCATAGACAACAGTAGTTAGGTGATCCCTATCCAGATAGGGGCATAGCTGGGCCACCAGCCGAAGCTGATGGAAGGCACTCTGGACCACCGAGGCCACCTAGGCCTCAAGCGACAGCAAAGGATCCAGGAGTACCCCCAAGCTATGAACCTGCTCCTTCAGGAGCAGCGTAACCCCATTATTAAACCCTGGAGGTTGCAGATACTGAAGGGAAGGGGATGCCTGGATCCTAGGGATGCTCCAGCTGTTACTGCACTTCTTGGGCAACTTTGCTTTTCACATTTCAAGTTCCTTTGGAAGGATGGGACAGGAATTTCACTTACTAAATAAATAAATAAATAAATAAATAAATAAATAAATATTCTCCAAGTTTTGTGACAACATAATTGGGTTGTGGATTGGAATTTTGGGTAAAAAATAAACAGATATGACATGGACCAGAAAATAGATTTTCCCATCCCTGCTGGTTCCGCATTTCTTTGTGGCGATTTAGATAAATGTAGGAAGGAATTAAATTTTGGGGAGCATGAGTGGCACATGGAGGGAGGAGGCAGGGAAAGGCCAATAGCAGAAGCAGATGTCCTTGTGCAGAGCTCATTAGTTGAATCTCACCCATATATTTTTATGGACTACAATTTTCATAAAAATATAGGAAATTACAGTAACTTTGATAAAACATCACTAAAAGCATGTTAACATTGTGTTAATGTCAGGTCCTTATGGTGTCCAGTGTTTGGTTTAATATGAACTGGATGTTGCCATGTTGTATTCCCCCTGTCTACCTACAGATATATCATGCATGGAATTGAATATTTAAAATCTATTTATAGGTTGAACACACTCACTTGGTATATGGGGAAAGTTACCCACATCAGAATGCAACACCGAGACAGCTACTGTATTCCATCTCCCTCCCAGCTGTGGCTGGCAGGAGGAAGGGTCAATGAAGGGTCTCCCGCTGGTAGCGTTAGACAGAAGTCAGGATTAACTGGATGAAAGAACCAAACTTCTCCTTGTATTTGCAAAGTGTATTCTTAGAAAAGCAACACACTACAGCATCTTGTAATTTGTGTGGCCTTGTAGGGATGCGTTGGGCTAAAAATAAGTTAATTACCAACCAGCCCACAGAGCTTAAGTCAACCAAGGTTCAAAATTTGCCAACAACATATTTGAGGCTTCAGCACATCTGTGGGTGTCACTGATCCTTTCATTGCAGTTGAAAACAGAACCAAATCATAAGCAATTAGTGACAAGACTTGGCAGGGTAATAGGAAAGAAAATTACTACCCTTCTCCAAGAATGGTCTTGATCCTGTTTTCCTATGCAGGAAGGATCCTAATTGGATAGTATGGATGCTACCTTTGCATACCAATGTAAACATCCTTTTGATGTACAGTGGTACCTCGGGTTAAGAACTTAATTCGTTCTGGAGGTCCGTTCTTAACCTGAAACTGTTCTTAACCTGAGGTACCACTTTAGCTAATGGGGCCTCCCGCTGCTGCTGCTGCACTGCCGCTGCGTAATATCTGTTTTTATCCTGAGGTAAAGTTCTTAACCCGAGGTACTACTTCCGGGTTAGTGGAGTCTGTAACCTGAAGCATCTGTAATCTGAGGTACCACTGTATTTGGATTTTTTTTTTTAATGATTCTCTTAGGTTTGTTGCTAAGTTATTGGCCCAGTTCATTCATAACCTAAGTCCATGGTTTAGTGTTACTAGGATGAGTTTGAGGCTTAACAGAGTCCTCCCTCCTTGGTCATCTGGGAAGGCTAAGAAAAACTTCCATTTTACATTAAACACAGTTTAGTGTTACTAAACTCTGGTTAACTTAAGTATACTTAGTGGAAACAGGCTTCATAAGAAACAATGGTTTGAAGTTGGTTGGTTTCTGCTAACCACAACTAAGCCATAGCTAAGGTTGGTCTAGTGAGTGCATCTTCTCCTGCTTTCCTGCTTCATGTCACACAGTTAACTTGATATACGCATGCAGTTTCTACCCACACAATGGCTCCAACAGCAACTTCAGTGCAACTCTTCCCTTTGTGCCTGTTGAACTACCCCCAGCATTGAAGTCAAAGAGAAAGTCTTCACATAAATGGCATCATTGGATCAAGTGCTAGTGCAGAGAGTTGGCATAACAGTTCAGAGAGGAGCACTTTTCATATGTTCTTTTGGCATTCAGTGAACATCCATGGGAGGTGTAGCATTACAGGAACAGGTTGTGTCCTTGACTTGTACATGTTCACTGAAAGACAGGGATAATGGGAACTATAGAAACTGTCATCCTTGTCCACAGGCCATGTTTGTTGGGGCCAGTGGGAGTTCGAATCCAGAGACATCTGGAGGGCCAAAGATTATTCACCTCTCCTCTAAATGTTTTTGTGTTGCGACTTCGCTAATCTCAATGGCCTGCACTCTCTTTCTTTTCCTGGTTCATTGTGATTTCACTTTTTCTACCTTCTTTTTCAAAATGTGTCTTTCTGCTCAATAAGGAGCCAAATTGCTGGCAGGCTGCCTTGCTTAAAGGCATTGTCTGTCCATCCATCTGACGGAATTGATAAATAGATCCAAGAATTGTGGGTCGTAACTGAAGCCGTTTGATGCTTTGTTATTTCAGGGTTGATGTGCTGAGATGTATTGATTTCAACAAAGTTTAACCACATTCAGTTACAACTAGCAATCACACATGCTTGCTTTGCCTCAGCTGTCTTAAATCCCAGTTGTTCACCCTCCAACTGCTGGCTGCTAAACCTAGTGCTTAGTGAGACAGAGAGCTCTGCTTCATAGATCTGTGATAGAAAAAAATCAGGGCTCCAACTTTCAGGAATAATAGCTCTTTAATTCCATGATAAAATTGACTAAGGGACTTGGAGCTTTGGACGGTTTTACACAAAGCATGTTCATCGTTAATCAATGTAGAATTGCATTTGTAGTTTGCATGGGAGAGTCAGCCAGTGCAAATGGGACTTCCATGCTCAATGACATAAACTTATACATAGTACTTCTAAATGGAAGTTGTGAGATGGAAACTGTACACCTGTTCAACTGAGAGTACTGAGTAATCAGAAGATGGAAGACCTACAGTACAATTCTGTGTAATTCTACTTAGAAGCAAATCATATAATGTTCAGTGGGACTTACCGTATTTTCCGCTCTATAATACGCACCAGATCATAAGACACACCTAGCTTTTGGAGGAGGAAAACAAGAAAAAAAAATATTCTGAATCTCAGAAGCCAGAACAACAAGAGGGATCACTGCGCAGCGAAAGCAGCGATCCCTCTTGCTGTTGTGGCTTCTGGCATAGCTGCGCAGCCTGCATTCACTCCATAACACACACACACATTTCCCCTTACTTTTCAGGAGGGAAAAAGTGAGTCTTATAGAGCAAAAAATACGGTACCTAAGATTAAGTGTCACATACCAGTATCAATAGTCACCAATATCCAGGTTCACTTTTGCTTCTGTGTGGGCTTCAAAAAGTGACAGAGCCTAGGGATTTGGATATGGAGGACCAGAATCAGACTGGGAATTGAGCTAAGAGCTAAAAAAGAAGCAGCAATTCATGCCCTATAGTAGGGCTTCGTTCATTGGGACGGGACAGGATAAGTTGGTGGCAAGATCTGGGTAGTTCTTGCCTACCCAGATTGCTCATATTGTAAAGATAGTTCGTGACACTGAAAAGGCTAGATGCACTTGAATTAGCAGAGTTATACTCTACTTGACCCCCTGTAGAAGAATACCACAGTAAAAGAATGAGTATCAGAAGCTTACTATGTTTGCTAAGAAAAATATGAAACCGGAAATGGAGTAATGTAAGTAGCAGCTGGCTTTATACTTGGTGTCCTCCTATGAATCATAGAATCATAGAGTTGGAATAGACCACAAGGGCCATCGAGTCCAACCCCCTGCCAAGCAGGAAACACCATCAGAGCACTCCTGACATATGGTTGTCAAGCCTCTGCTTAAAGACCTCCAAAGTAGGAGACTCCACCACACTCCTTGGAAGCAAATTCCACTGTCAAACAGCTCTTACTGTCAGGAAGTTCTTCCTATGACTCTTCCATTTTCTTCTGGCCATGTAAATACCATGATATACAGCTGTGACCGCCACCCTTTTGGGGCCAATGGGCACACTTGGAATGTTGAAGAGGTGCCATAGGTGCTAGTAGCAAAATGGCTGCTGTTAGGGTGTGTGTGTGGTATAAGGCAAAATGGCTGCCATGGGAAAATGTATGAGAATCTGATACAGTGAAAACAAGAACTGAGGAGGAACAGCAGTCTCTCATACATAGTTGATTTTTGAAGGAATATTTACTGAGAGCTTGTTGTGGGTGCCATAGGAAGTGCTGGCAGGCATATTGGTGCCCACATGTACTGCGTTGGGGAACCCTGCACTGCAGTAATCAAAATGACTCCTGTTTAACAACAGCTGTAATGCATGAATATTCTCTCTCTGTGTGTGTATATTAGAATACAGTTACTTAACTCATATTGAACAGTGTTCATATTTATGATAATCCACCTTAAATGCTTTCTCTTTTCCATGCAGAATGTGATTATTAATGAGTGAAACTGCAGTGTGTGACTCTATAAAAACAGATAAAAAGTGGCCTACCTACTGTGCCCATCTCTGGAGCCTGATGAAACTACAAACAGTAAACACAAGCAGCTCATAATCTTAATCAGTATAGTTGAAGGCACTGATTGCTCATGTGTAAAAGCTCATCAAGCGTAAAGAAACAGAACAGAGAGTTAATAGAAACAGCCTGATGTACAATGCCAACCCCTAGTTATTTCATTCTGCTTCCAGAAGCAACCTGCAAAATTATAGCAGTATGTCTAATTACTGCCTGTCAGAGCAGCAGGCGTCCAACAGGAGAGGAATTAATTGATATTACTCTAAGGGATTTTCCAGACGATGTTTTTTTATTGTGCAATAAATGCACAGTTGTTCAGTTGTGGGGGGGATCCAGATGTCTTTCTGCGTGTAGTATGACGTCTGTGGAGAAACGGCATTACCAAACAGTGTGCCTTTATTAGGGGGAGAATGGGATGTCAAGCTAAATGCATGCGGAGGGTGGGGTGCTGGAAGAAAAGCAGTAGCTCAGTGGCAGAGCACATGATAAAGTCATAATAAAGTCCCAGGTTAAATCTCTGGCATTTCCAGGTAAGGCTCAGTTTTACACCATGGAGAACTACTGCCAGCCAATGTAGACAAGTGATTAGGAACTTGTGGCCCTTCAAATGTTGCTGAACTACATCTCCCATCAGCCCTGACTGTTGGCCAAGCTGACTGGGGTGGATAGGAGCTGAAATACCACAACACATGGAGGACCACAGGTTCCCTGTTGCGTAGGCTATACTCAGCTTGGTGAACCAATGGTATTTTTCTAGGTTCCTCGCTTCATGAGTGTCCCAAACATCTATTGGCTAGTGACATACTGATGACTCTTCCTTCTATGCCACTTTATGAACTAATTTTAAAAGGGGGTAGTTTGGTTTTTTTAATTGGTTTTATGCAGTCTATAATCTGAACCATGGGTAGGCAAACTAAGGCCCGGGGACTGGATCTGGCCCAATCGCCTTCTAAATAAGGGCCCCTGATGGTCTGGGAACCAGTGTGTTTTTACATGAGTAGAATGTGTCCTTTTATTTAAAATGCATCTCTGGGTTATTTGTGGGGCATAGGAATTCATTCATCCCCCCAAAAAAAATATAGTCTGGCCCCCCACAAGGTCTGAGGGACAGTGGACCAGCCCCCTGCTGAAAAAGTTTGCTGACCTCTTATCTGAGGTCTTATCTGTACAGACATACATTTTGGAAAGGAAACATTCCTGCATCTTTTAGAGAAAATAAATGTGAACCTGTAAGTAATGGCTTCACTTTGAACCTAAGGACCTTGCCTTCTGGCATAAAGAACTTCATATGCGACTGTATACAGCATCAAAGTTGTGTACAACATGTAGCTGGGATTCTCCCACACATCCTCCTAAATAACAGTGGATTTAGAATTTGGGATGCGCTGGTTTTGTACAAACTTATTCAGGAAGTGTAATAAAAGGGAATCCAAATATATATTTTTAAAGGAAGATACTATAGTGTCATGGTTTCCATTCATTTTCTGTGGAACCTCTTCAAGCTGAATACTGATTCTTTTTTCTTTCTTTTTGAAAGGTGGGTGTGGTAATGATGGGGCTCAAAACTAGAGCTACCTGGTGGTAGGAAATGGCCACTGACAACAGAATCAACAACGCAAATCCAAGGCCTATTTGTATGTTCAGCTGTAGAATTTACACACACACACACACACACACACACACACACACACGAGTAGGGTAATTAAGTAAATTGTCAGGACTAGAATTATTCTGAAATAATTGCAGCTCAGCTGTCAAAAGAATAAATTGCGTTCCATACTGCCACTGCACAGTTTCAATGGTACTGGCAGTATTTATGTTGACGATGTTGTTGCTGCTGCTATTGTTGTTAGCTTAAATTTATATCTTTCTCCCGGGTAACAACAATTAAAAAACTAAAGTTTTAAAAGTAGAACAATTTACAGTCAAACACAGTCTAAAATAGGAGGTGACAGCAATTATCAAGATACAGGTATACTCTAACAAAATTACAGCAGAAGCTATCAAAACAGAAGCAGGTATGTCCAACAGAATATCTCTTATCAGTCTCTACTAAAGTCCTGGCAGAATAAAAATGTTTTGGCATCAAAAAATGGGCAGATGATGCCAGTCATACTTCAGAAAGGAGGGAGTTGCGTTGCTGGGGTGCTGTCATGGGAAAAGCCCCTTTTCAGGTCATCACGCAGCTATTGTTCTTTGACTGCCTTCAAGGGTAGCCCCACATAAAGTGCAGGAAAATGATCTGTTCTGGAGGTTACCAAGGCATGGACAAATGTGGCCAGACATAGGTTTTCTGGGTTTAGTCTTGAACATATAGAACCAGCAGAAAGAAGGATATTCAACTGAACTTTGAACTAAGCCCTTAATTCTATTTCAAAAATTACATGAAGCTTGGTAAATACCAACAAAGCTCTCCCCTGCCATCATTGAATAAACTACTCCTCCTGCCTCAGTTGAGCTCATTTGGAAAAAGTGAATCATAGGCTGAAATGTTCCATTGAAATCAATGGGAGTTAAGAGTGCTGAACTTTGGCCAAGCCATATGATGCACCCTTGTGTTCCAGTTGTGCAGCATATATCTCCTGTGTAACAGAGCCAGTGTGATGTAAACTGTGCTGGACTTCAAATGGGACTCCTTAGGTTTTATCCCCACTTTGTCACAATGCCTAGTTTTGTTGGGGAAATGTGCCATGTGTACTACTCTCAGCTCCTAGGATTCGATTGATTTGATTTATTGTATTACTAAGTTCTGCTTTTCACTCACAAGATTTGCAAAGCGGCTTGCAAACAATAAATAACCACAACATAATAGAGTATCACAAATGCAACGTAAATTAAATAGCATAATTAACAAATCATCAGTGAAACAATTGCAAATTGTCAGTAAAACAATTACAGTGGACACTCGGGTTGCGAACGTGATCCGTGCAGGAAGCACGTCTGCAACCCACAGCATCCGTAACCCACAGTGCCGCATCTGCGCACTCGCAGGTTGCGATTCGGTGCTTCGGCACATGCGCTGAAACCCATAAGTAACCCGTTCCGGTACTTCTGGGTTCGGCACGGTGCGCCACCCGATATCACATAACCCGAAGCGTCTGTAACCCGAGGTATGACTGTACAATCTGTCAAACACTATTAACAAAAAACCAAAAAACCCCAAATCCCTAAAAATAAGCTAAACAGCACAATTACAACAAAAGTCATATAGGATTCACGATACTATAATTTGTTCATAATCTATAAAACAGCGTTAGTGACATTAACAAAATAGCAGCCGGGGGGGGGGACGGGGACGGGGACTAAACGCTGCTGAATTCATACACATGCTTCCCTCACTCCTGTGACTTGGAGGAAGGGCAAAATAAAAATGGAATCGCATCATCATCATCACCACCACCATCCTGTTGTTGTTGATGATGTTTAGTCGTTTAGTCGTGTCCAACTCTTCGTGACCCCATGGACCAGAGCACGCCAGGCACTTCTGTCTTCCACTGCCTCCTGCAGTTTAGTCAAACTCATGCTGGTAGTTTCGAGAACACTATCCAACCATCTCGTCCTCTATCGTCCCCTTCTCCTTGTTTCCCAACATCAGGGTCTTTTCCAGGGAGTCTTCTCTTCTCATGAGGTGGCCAAAGTATTGGAGTCTCAGCTTCACGATCTGTCCTTCCAGTGAGCACTCAGGGCTGATTTCCTTCAGAATGGAGAGGTTGGATCTTCTTGCAGTCCATGGGACTCTCAAGAGTCTCCTCCAGCACCATAATTCAAAAGCATCAATTCTTCGGCGATCAGCCTTCTTTATGGTCCAGCTTTCACTTCCATACATCACTACAGGGAAAACCATAGTTTTTACTATACGGACCTTTGTTGGCAAGGTGATGTCTCTGCTTTTTAAGACGCTGTCTAGGTTTGCCATTGCCTTCCTCCCAAGAAGCAGGCGTCTTTTAATTTCGTGGCTGCTGTCACCATCGGCAGTGATCATGGAGCCCAAGAAAGTAAAATCTCTCACTGCCTCCATTTCTTCCCCTTCTATTTGCCAGGAGGTGATGGGACCAGTGGCCATGATCTTCGTTTTTTTGATGTTGAGCTTCAGGCCATATTTTGCGCTCTCCTCTTTCACCCTCATTAAAAGATTCTTTAATTCCTCCTCACTTTCTGCCATCAAGGTTGTGTCATCTGCATATCTGAGGCTGTTGATATTTCTTCCGGCAATCTTAATTCCGGTTTGGGATTCACCCAGCCCAGCCTTTCGCATGATGAATTCTGCATATAAGTTAAATAAGCAGGGAGACAATATACAGCCTTGTCGTACTCCTTTCCCAATTTTGAACCAATCAGTTGTTCCATATCCAGTTCTAACTGTAGCTTCTTGTCCCACATAGAGATTTCTCAGGAGACAGATGAGGTGATCAGGCACTCCCATTTCTTTAAGAACTTGCCATAGTAGATGTCTTTCTGGAACTCTCTAGCTTTCTGCATAATCCAGCGCATGTTTGCAATTTGGTCACTGGTTCCTCTGCCCTTTCGAAATCCAGCTTGCACTTCTGGGAGTTCTCGGTCCACATACTGCTTAAGCCTGTCTTGTAGAATTTTAAGCATAACCTTGCTAGCGTGTGAAATGAGTGCAATTGTGCGGTAGTTGGAGCATTCTTTGGCACTGCCCTTCTTTGGGATTGGGATGTAGACTGATCTTCTCCAATCCTCTGGCCACTGCTGAGTTTTCCAAACTTGCTGGCATATTGAGTGTAGCACCTTAACAGCATCATCTTTTAAAATTTTAAATAGTTCAGCTGGAATACCATCACTTCCACTGGCCTTGTTATTTGCAGTGCTTTCTAAGGCCCGTTTGACTTCACTCTCCAGGATGTCTGGCTCAAGGTCAGCAACCACACTACCTGGGGTATACGAGACATCCATATCTTTCTGGTATAATTCCTCTGTGTATTCTTGCCACCTCTTCTTGATGTCTTCTGCTTCTGTTAGGTCCTTACCATTTCTGTCCTTTATTATGGTAATCTTTGTACGAAATGTTCCTTTCATATCTCCAATTTTGTTGAACAGATCTCTGGTTCTTCCCATTCTGTTGTTTTCCTCTATTTCTTTGCATTGCTCGTTTAAGAAGGCCTTCTTGTCTCTCCTTGCTATTTTTTGGAAATCTGCATTCAATTTCCTGTATCTTTCACTATCTCCCTTGCATTTTGCTTGCCTTCTCTCTCCCGCTATTTGTAAGGCCTCATTGGACAGCCACTTTGCATTCTTGCATTTCTTTTTCATTGGGATGGTTTTCGTTGCTGCCTCCTGTATAATGTTGCGAGCCTCCATCCATAGTTCTTCAGGCACTCTGTCCTGCAAATCTAAATCCTTAAACCTGTTCCTCACTTCCTCTGTGTATTCATAAGGGATTTGGCTTAGATTGTATCTTACCGGCCCAGTGGTTTTTCCTACTTTCTTCAGTTTGAGTTTGAATTTTGCTATAAGAAGCTGATGATCTGAGCCACAGTCAGCTCCAGGTCTTGTTTTTGCTGACTGTATAGAGCTTCTCCATCTTTGGCTGCAGAGAATATAATCAATCTGATTTCGATGCTGCCCATCTGGTGATGTCCATGTGTAGAGTCGTTTCCTGTGTTGTTGGAAATGAGCATTTGTGATGACCAGCTTGTTCTCTTGACAGAACTCTATTAGCCTTTGCCCTGCTTCGTTTTGATCTCCAAGGCCAAACTTGCCAGTTGTTCCTTTTATCTCTTGATTCCCTACTTTAGCATTCCAGTCCCCTATAATGAGAAGAACATCCTTCTTTGGCGTCACTTCTATAAGGTCTTGTAAGTCTTCATAAAATTGGTCAATTACAGTTTCTTCAGCACCAGTAATTGGTGCATAAACTTGGATTATCCTATACCAGAGCAAACCAGCAATTCTCCCCACTCCAGGGTGGCTTCCCACTCCTCCAGGGGAAGAGCCATACCTCAGTGGTAGAGCACCTGCTTCCTATGCAGAAGGCCGCAGATTCAATCCCTGGAACCTCCAGTGCACCATATCTGAAACCCTGCAGAGCTGCTGCCAATCAATGTAGACAATACTGAGCTGGATGGACCAATGGTGTGACTGGATATAAGGCAACTTCCTATGTTCCCTATGCAATAAGCCTCCCGCCTCATCTTCAGTGCAGCCGCTGTTAATGTAGTGCTTTAAAAATAAATAAATCACTTTTTCACGTCATAGGAGGTGGGGGGAAGCCCTCAGGAGATGCCCCAGTTCAGCATTATTGTCTGTAATGCATGCAGACTGGAGAAGAAAGCCGCAGTCCCTGTGATGATATTTTATTACCTTAGTCACACTACAGTGTCATTAATTATTATTTGTAAATGAAACGGGATATTTTAGACGTTAGGGAAATTAACTGTTTTCCTGTAGCTGTAGACCATGTATCACATACTTGGACACATTGTGAGCTGAGGCAAATTAGTCAAATATGTTTATTTTGTAACTGTCGCAGTGCAAAAGATCAGTTATTCTAGGGGCCAGGTAGCCTTAATAGTGCGATGAGGGTTTCCCCAACTTTGAATGTGGGTGCACGAATCTGTCCACTTTGAATTTCTCTCCGTTTCCTTTTTCTCTCCCATTCTAAGATTCAGTTCTACACATTTCAACATCAGTTTGTGATTTATTTTTTAAAGTCCGGTATATTTGAATATTCATTAATATCTGTTGAAATAATGGGTAATACCCAGCGAAATTCTACTCAGAGTAGACCCACTGAAATTAACGAGTCTCAATTAGTCATGTCTATTAACCTCAATTAGTCTGCTCTTGAGTGCTCTATCCCCGCTTCAGGAAGAGTATAGAACTAAGCGAAATAAATGGTACGTTGTTTGAGCAAGCTCTGGAATTATTTTTCACATTTTCTTCCACTGGGAAAATCTGTGCCACTTCAGATTATCATGTATCTGAGTGGGGAAACTGGCAGTCTGGAGCAAGGGCTAATGGGATATTATCTTTAGCGCTACTGTAGATAATCCGCATGCAGCAGCTACAAATTTCTGAGATGAGTGTCTGAGACTGTGGCCTCTTTTTCTCTGGTGACACACAGCCTCTCTTGCTCTCTGTAGCAAGACTTCCAAGCACCTGACAGATAGCTGTACCACGAGCTTGTCTCAGTTTAGATTAGGGGCAGATGCCCTGTTCTTTGTCACTTTTGCAACTGCTCAATCTACCCCCCCTTTTTTTGGTAGATTGAATAAAATGCATGAAAGATTTGCATTTAGATTGTCCTTTAAATTGCATTTATTATGCATCATATGCATTCCTCCCCCTTTGTAAGCTTTTTCAGTGTATTTCACCTAAAAAAATGTGCATTTTCTTTGAACTGACCCTTCATTGCAAAATGATCTGATTGATAGTTGTGTTCCAATTCACATGTAAATCTGGAGTGTTGAATTAGGTCAGAACCAAACAAATTTCTCCTCCATCCCTCGTTCAGATTGTCATGCGTGGAGCAGTTGTGTATGTCTTTGTTTCTCACAACCTGACTATATGTTATGTTGCACAAGCAGAGAGCCAAAGAGCTTCTTTTGAACAGAACACCAGAGGTACTTTGCCACGATTTTTTATTTTGGTTAAGGAAGGGTTGTTAAGTGATGACTACACCCCTAGGTTCCGTTAGTCAAAATCCAAAATGTTGCATTTCCAGTCCTTTTTAACAGTATGGGTATGTTTAATGTGCAACTTCTAATGTCAAGTCCTGACCTTTAAAGTCTGACAAAGCAACTAGGCATCTTCTGCACAACCCTAATCATTGAGTAATAGAGGCAGCTAAGGATCTGGGCAGAGTTTCTTTTTGGACATCGACAGCAGTTCAATACATAACCTTTGGAAACTTTTAAAAATGCCCCTGCTGAGGAAATGTGACTGAGGACATTAATTGCTATCCCTGGTGTTGTTCGTCTCTCTATCTTTCTCCAAGGATCAAATTAGTGAAGAGGAAAGGATTGATTTGATACTAAGAAAACTGTGTTGTTGCCAGCTGTGCCTGCTGAGTTTTCCGGGTCTTGCTGTGTGGCAATCACGACCCATTAGCTTTTACAAAAGGCCTGTTCCCAGTTGAACTGAAAGCTTAGTTTGTTGAGACTTTTGGGAGTCTTAACTGAGGATTTCCTTGAGGGCTACACTACAATGCAATCATGTATAATTTGGTGTGTGTGTTAGCAAAAAATAGCTACTGGGAATTGCAGTTTTGGGGATGGATGGGAAGGGAGTGCTTAGCCTTAGATTGTTTCTCTCCCTGCTGCAAGGGTAAAAGTAGTTGATGCAGATATCTTGAGGTTAATCTTGCCCTGCCACCCCCCTCTCAAGACTGCAGCACCTTTCAGCTCCTTATTATTTCTCTTTTTAAAATATGACACAACCTGTAGAACAGGTGTGTCCAACTTTCAAGAGACTGAGATCTGCTCCGACTAAAAAAAACTGGCAGTGATCTACAAATGTTGTTGAACTTTTTTGTGGCGGGTCCAATGATCTACTGCGATCTACCACGGACACCCCACAATCTACCAGTAGATCATGATCTACCTGTTGGACATCCCTGCCGTAGACTAAAGGTTAACATCCTAAAGGTAAAGGGACCCCTGACCATTAGGTCCAGTCATGACCGACTCTGGGGTTGCGGCGCTCATCTCGCTTTATTGGCCGAGGGAGCCGGCGTACAACTTCCGTGTCATGTGGCCAGCATGACTAAGCCGCTTCTGGTGAACCAGAGCAACGCACAGAAATGCCGTTTACCTTCCCACTGGAGCGGTACCTATTTATCTACTTGTGTTAAGTTGTGGGTGAACATATCAGACGACACAGCAATTCTGCAAACAGCTCCTGTTTATTCAGAGGCCAGAACAGAACTGAACTGCAGGGTTCAGCCAGCCTGCTTATATAGAGCTCCACTAGAAAGTAACCGTAACAACTTTCTGTAACTATCCAATCACTGAACATTACTTTCGATCCCTTATTTGCATATGTGGACCTGAACTGTCTACAGTATCCCCCTGCTGGCCCAGGGTGAGAACTTCAGTACATAACACCTTGCACTTTGAGGTGCTTTCGAACTGCTAGGTTGGCAGGAGCAGGGACCGAGCAATGGGAGCTCACCCCGTCACGGGGATTCGAACTGCCAACCTTCTGATTGGCAAGTCCTAGGCTCTGTGGTTTAACCCACAGCACCACCCGCATCCCTGTTAACATCCTAATGGCGTGCAATTGCCTTTAAAGTGAGGTTTGGCCCTGAGATGCAAGGAAGTAATGGCTGCCAGCTTGGGTGGCTATAAAAGAGGATTGGACAAATTCATTTTGTAAGTAAGGCTGTGGGGAAAGTGCCTGAGGTGCCCACCATTTCTCTAAGCGAGATTGATTTCTGGCCAGTCGCTGGTGCCAGGCCTGCTCTACCTCAAGGAAGCTCATGAGAACCAGTTGTGCCAGCAGAATCTCGGTGATATAATTCTGATGCCAGAATAAATTCCTCTTCTCCCCCTGTCCTAGTCCCGTACCTTGAGGATTCCCACCAAACCAGAGCTGGCACTTCTATAATATACCAAAAGCCAACTTTGCATTTCTGCAGCCTGGAAAAACTCAGAGAAGGGTGTTCCTAATTTTCCACTCTTAAATCACATCTGCTCAGTGTTCAGACCACAAAGTACTAAAAGTATATTGTGGAACATGAAGCAAAACATCACACACAAATTAAAGACCCCCTTTCTTACCCACCCACCCCTCTCGAGAAAATCACATTTCTCTTCCAAATGAAACTGTTATCAAAGCCATTGCTTAGCCATCCTAGCAGCAGATTTGGAAAAGGTTGAAGCCTAATGCTAAGCTGGTATCCAAAAGTAGACTCAGCTGGGGTAGGGCAGAGGCCTGTAACCTGATTGGTCCTAGGCATATTTCCTTGGAAACAATTCAAGGGACTTATTTCTGAATTAGAGGGATGCGGGTGGCGCTGTGGGTAAAACCTCAGTGCCTAGGATTTGCTGATCGTAAGATCGGCGGTTTGAATCCCAATCCCCACGGTGGGGTGAGCTCCCGTCATTCGGTCCCAGCTCCTGCCCACCTAGCAGTTCAAAAGCACCCCTAAGTGCAAGTAGATAAATAGGTACCGCTTACTAGCGGGAAGGTAAACGGCGTTTCCGTGTGCTGCGCTGGTGCTGGCTCGCCAGTTGCAGCTTTGTCATGCTGGCCACGTGACCCGGAAGTGTCTTCGGACGGCGCCGGCTCCCGGTCTCTTGAGCGAGATGAGCACGCAACCCTAGAGTTGGTCACGACTGGCCCGTACGGGCAGGGGTACCTTTACCTTTATTTCTGAATTAACTGAGTTTGTAAGGATGTGAATTGTCATCTTGGCCACTTGATAGTCTTTGGCAAGCACTGACTCCTTAACCTCACCCCTGCTCCCTTCATTTGCAACATGGAGGCAAGATTTGCCTACCTTCCAGGGTTGTTGTGAGGCTGATGAAGATGGAATGTGTTATAGGCTTTACATAGCATTCTTTCTATTTCTGGTGTTTGGATTCTCAGTGCTATTACTTTTCTTAGCCAAGATTGCGCTGTTTGCTCACTAAAGGGACGAATGTGGAGGCTTTGGGGAAATTGCAAGTGTACCAAAAGTCTATGGGACGGGAAGGAAACTATAATGAATGGTTGAATGGTCATGGAGAGCTGACTGACAGTTGGGTGCTACACCCACCCCCACCACAAAACCCTGGGGAAATGGAATGGAGTAACTGGAATCCTGAATAGGGAGCACTCCGTGCTGCAACATTTTGTTGCAGCTCCCACTAGTATTATCCAAGTGCTAAGCTGCTATCGTGAATAATGCAAATGCTAACAAAGTAATAATATTTCCCCATCCTTCCTGTAAATGTGTTATTCTCCTGTGATCAGCCATAAGGGGACTAGTAAAAGGAAGTAATTATTAATTCAATTAGAGGATGAAGGGCAAAACGTACAGTCTGCCATTGGGAGATGACAGCGACAGATGAAGAATGGGCTGAGGGACGTGCATAGTGGGGAGACGAAGAAACTTCCCTGTCTCTTCTGTCCAAGCTGACCTTAGCCTTTGCCACAAATGTGCTTTTGCTTATGAAACATCCCTTCAGAGAGGCTTCTATTTAGATAGCAATATATTTTGGGATCAGAACCTTGATGTCAGTGTGGAGGTTAGGATGCCAGAACAGACACACAGTGGGAGCTTTCAGGTCATTTGAATGCATTAAGTATTTACAATCGGCTGAGTAGCTGGAGAAAAGAGACGTTGCCTCAAGGGCCCATTGGAAGCTGAAATCCTTAGAGCAACATCTCCAGAGCATAATGGTCTTTCTAAATGTAAATGGAACGGGGGTCCGCCAGGGTGAAGGTCCTAGCATTAGGACAAATGTTGCTTGGCTTTCTGCGGTTTGCGCTGCCTGAATTTTAAAAGCAGTATTTCATAGAATCATAGAATCATAGAGTTGGAAGAGACCACAAGGGCCATCGAGTCCAACCCCCTGCCAAGCAGGAAACACCATCAGAGCACTCCTGATATATGGTTGTCAAGCCTCTGCTTAAAGACCTCCAAAGAAGGAGACTCCACCACACTCCTTGGCAGCAAATTCCACTGTTGAACAGCTCTTACTGTCAGGAAGTTCTTCCTAATGTTCCTAATGTTCTTCCTAATGTTTTAATTTAAAATAGTGCAATTCTGAGCAGCTCCTAGGTGCCACATAACGTTATTTTTGTAGTTGTCAACGTTAGAAATGATGAAAACATGCATACTCAAGTGCTGGTGCCTTTTTAAAAAAAACAACAACAGTCTACTACCATCTTGTTATCCAGATAAAAGGAACAGACCTTAAATAGCTAATATTAAGTGTGGTCAGATCTGCTTTTGCTATCAAAATGCTCATCTTGTGATTGTCAAAGCGCCAGTCTAAATGCTGCAGGATAAAATAGAAGAAAGCTATAGCTGTGAGCTGTCCATGTTATAAGAAATATCCTTTGCCCTGGTCAATTTCACCCATGCGAGCTACATATTCCCCCCCCCCATTGGCCATTTTAACTATGTTGGAAAATCCAAAATACACAAATGATCAAGATGCACAGGAAATAATGAGAAACCTCTTTTAATGTGGTTTCACTAAAACAAGTCCTGTTCCAGTGATCTTGCTGAACCGAGAACAGAAAGCTGGCATTGGCCTCTTATCTAGTCTTGCCTGCTCTGACTGGCAAGAGCTCTCCAAAGTCTAAGAGGCAGATGTCAGGGACTCTGAACTAGGGATGGGGGGGAGAGAGAGAGTATGAGTTAGCGTTGAAAGGGGAACATACCAAATTTGCACTTTCCAAAATGATATGTGAATGGAAACAGCCAGCCTCCAAAATTCGCACTTCTCCAAATTTTGCAGTGCAGCTCTCCAACCAAGTCATGTGCCCAACAGCGCAAAGACTAGAGGAAAGGGTGCATGTAAATGCATTTAACAATGAAAATAACATACAAAATGCACTATAGTAGCAAAAATTGCTTTGCAAAAAATGTGCATATTGGGAGAAATTCATGCTGAAAAGCTGGTTTTTAATTGCAGACTGGATGTGGGGAAATGAATGTCAGGTCAGAAACTGAGAAACAGAGATTGAAACTGACATCTGTTCTGAGCTTAACCCATATGCCCAACAAAGTCCCTGGGTTGTGCCACCAACCCTCTGAAGCATGGCTCCTTTTTTTCCTTTGGCTAAGCAAACCTTTTCAGCAGGGGGCTGGTCCACTGTCCCTCAGACCTTGTGGGGGATGACAACTATATTTTGAAGAAAAAAAAAGAACAAATCCCTATGCCCCACAAATAACCCAGAGATGCATTTAAAATAAAAGGGCACATTCTACTCATGTAGAAACACGCCGATTCCCGGACCGTCCACAGGCTGGATTTAGAAGGCGATTGGGCTGGATCCGACCTCCGTGCCTTAGTTTGTCTACCCATGGGCTAGACAGTGTGTTTCCAGCCCTATGGTGAATAATAATCTTTGGGTTTCCTTAATTCACAGAGTTTTTGGCTTCCTTTGGTAGGCTGTAGTCTATCGTAGGCATTTGGGGGGGGGGAACATGGCAGAGTGTAATGATCTTGAAACAAAGTGTAAATGATCTTGAAAGAAAATACATGGGGCAAAAGAATGAACCTTTAATCCGTTTCAATAAATAATTGATTCTTGCTCTTCCTGCCGTTATCAGTGTAATTAAATCTGTGAATCAAGGTATCTCTTCTTGGGATATTGACTCTTTCTAAATAGCCGCTGCTCAAATATTTCCATTTGCCAGCGCTGTGCTTTTAAAATAAGATGCTGGTACAGCCCAATTAATAAGGCATTCTGAAATGTTATACACTTCCGAGGGAAAGTTTAAAAGTAACCCGAGGGAAAGTTAACCAGCTCTTGTGGATTGGATTGGTGGGGACCATGTATCTTTTCTGAACAAGTTTCGATATATGCTCTGGTTGCTTTAATGTGTACATTTGGGTCCCTGCAGGGCATGGCGTATGGTTCCGTATTTACACCAGTCAGTATGCAAGCAAAACAACTGAAGGCGTGTGGCATTTCTGAGGGATTAATGACTGCCTTAGAGGAATAAATTGCTCAAAGCCATTAACCCTGGGAAGTCATTTAATCCCCAGAACATGGCCTGTGCCTTAGTCGTCATGGCTGCTATTTTGAGAAAGAGATTCCCCCCCCCTTAAAATAAATAACTGAAGGGAAACAGCATGGTTGTGACCTCATTTGGGAGAGCTCAAGAGTGCTTTATAAGCCTTCTCGATGCTGGGACGTAAGGATTTCTGAATGGCACATCCGACTTGGTAGTGATGCCAATTTTGTCATGTTTCACTCAAAACGGTGGTGTCTTTGATACAGTGGTACCTCTGGTTAAGAACTTAATTCATTCCGGAGGTCTTTTCTTAACCTGAAACTGTTCTTAACCTGAGGTACCACTTTAGCTAATGGGACCTCCTGCTGCCGTTGCGCTGCCGCCATGCAGTTTCTGTTCTCATCCTGAGGTAAAGTTCTTAACCCGAGGTACTACTTCCGGGTTAGCAGAGTCTGTCACCTGAAGCGTTTGTAACCTGAGGTACCACTGTATTCTTGTTTTTGTCAGCACTGAATAGTGGGTTCTCAACATTGCCACTTCTGTGTCCTCTGAGATGCAACATTCCCAAGACACATATTAGGATGCCATTTTTTGTTTTTCTCAGTTTCTCTGTTTTCCAATCTTAAATTCTGCTCTCCACATTTCCACACTAGTTAGCATTTTAAAAAAAAAGCCCTCATGAAAATTCACCAGCATTTAAGTGATGATTTCTCCCAATATACATTTTTCTCTTTGAAAAATTTCCTAAGATTCCAATTCTTGCACAGCAGTTTTCCTAGATATAATACATCTGTATGTTATTTTCACTCATATATGCACTTTAATGCACACTTTACCCAAGTATATGCATTTTTGTACACATTAATTCTCAGAGAAGTGTGAATTCTGAAGGATGGCTGCGTTTCAGTTTTTATAGTGTTCCAGAAAGTGTAAATTAGGTAAGATCACCTTTAAATGCAAACTGAATCAAGTCACTCTGTGCCTTAACTCTCCCTCTCATCAAATCCCTCTCAAGAAATGAAGAGTTTTGTTTTTTTTAGTGATAAATAGCAGTGGGAATGTTTCTGACTCTGCTGGATAGATCTTTGCTGATAGCACCAAGGTTGCAGGTTCGATTCCCATAAAGGACAGCTACCTATTCCTGCATTGCAAGGGACTAGATGAACCTCAGGGTCCCTCCAAACTCTATAATGCTATGAAACATTGAACTGTTGGTGTGCTTAGAAAGAGTATATTTTTAGATGCCAGGAGGCAAAAAAACCCCAATTAATCAGGCCTCTAGCTTTTAACTATCTATGACCTTTCTGCATAGGTGGGATGTTTTAATGATTTTTTAAAAAATAGAATTGGCTTATATATATATTTATTGCTGGTTTTAATGTGTTATTGTTATCACTTAAAATATTGTAGGTCTCCTTGAGTTGCCATGGCAAAAAGAGACTAGAAAATTTAATAGGAAATGATAATGATAATAATAATAATAATAATAATAATAATAATAATAATAATAATAATAATAATATACTTTCTGTCTGAGTTTTTCAACTGTTCCAGCAGAACGTTTCTGCAACTTCTATTACTAAATGTCATTTTTTATTGCATAATAATGCCCTCCCTGCTTCTGTTTCAAAAGCAGAGAATAATTTCAAGTGGATCTCAACTCTTTCCTGGGTTTCTTGTGGGTGTGAGCAATTTTTTCATTGGCTTGTCAGTCCTTTTTATATCCCCCACCACTTACTGGTAAATATTTTCATTTCTTGATAATCTTAGGATGTTTTCAGACACAGTGCTGTATTCTGTAGGGGATGGCTATCCTGTTGCCCTCCATATGTTTCTGGACGCCGGCAGCCCCAGGCAGCCGGGGGCCGGGGATGAGAGGAGTTGTAGTTCAACAATATCTGGAGAGCTGCAGCTTCCCTATCCCTGTGTTGGAGCAACTTCTGCTACCACCCATACTTAGCCTGTTAAACTGTGGGATGTGTGGATTCGTGCCCTGAATGTGGTGCATGCTCTGATTTAGGTCACCTGCTAAACAATATTCATGGACTACCTGAGGGAGGAAAGCAAGGGAAAGATGGATTGCACGGATTGTGAATGAGCAAGGAAAGAAAGAAAGAAAGTGATTGGAAGCACCTCCTTTGAATTCTTCCTCTTCCCTACCAGTGTTGTTGCCTGGAGTGATATTGAAAAGGCTCTTTGCCTCCTCACACTCTAAAATCCTATCTAGTCTCACATCTTTAATATTAGCAGTAAGTATGTACTGAGGCCACGAATAGCCGTCTACTTTATTTCAGACTTCAGAAATTCTATTGCATATGTAACGATGATGTGTTGCTGCCCAGTGACATTCCAAGTATGATGAAGTACGTCAATGGACTGGCTTGTTTTTCTTACAGAAATGACCAAGGAAGAGGGTGGGGCAGGAAATGAGTGGAACCTCCACCCAGGGTTCTGACTATCTGTCTGTGTGTGAATAATCTGGATATTCCTCAGGGATGTTTGTCATCTCTGCTATGAATCAAATGACCAGGCAGTTAAAATAATTTAGAAAAGTCCTGTACAATTTCCAGAGAGGTAGCTGCGGTGGTATGTTCAGCAAAAGCAACATAAAGTGTTGTGGCACTTAAAAGACTAACCATTTTTTTTTATTATTGTGGCTGGGAGTGGGGGGAATTGTATTCAGTTTGCATTAAAAGGTCAAACTACCTAATTTGCTTTCCTAAGCAAATGTGAAGCGGAACATGGCCATCCTTCAAAATTTGCACTTCTCCAGCCAGGTAATGTGTATAAAAATGTGTAGGCGAGGGTAAAGTGTGTATATACATCTGCATGCATTAGTGAAAATAACATACAAAATGCAGTATAATAGGGAAAACTGATGTGGAGAACTGAACTTAAGATGGGAAAAATGAGAAACCAAAATTGGCCGATTCTCTCTAATAATAGCACAAGTGTTGTTGGGAAAGGGCGATTCATCAGAAACATGAAGTGCTATCCTAATTTGCAGGGTATGCTAATTTGCACATGGTTGTAATGTGTAACATCTCAGTTAGAGCTAGTTACTTATATTTAATTCATAGCATTTATATACTGCTTTACACCATAGCTAGAATGTGTGCAAAATAAGTATGTGCCACTTAACGGCAATCTGGAATGTGTTTTCGTTTTCTTCTGAAGTGGAAGCAACTTGTGTCTGTCACAGCTGTTGGAGAAGAATAGAATGATATATGAGTATCACGCAAATAATATGCCCTTAAATATTTGACACAGGAAATAGTTTTCTTCTGCTTCTTCATACGGGGTGAGCATTTCATTCTAGAACTTACACTTTCAAAGTGGCCTTATATTAGATGTTTTGAGTTGGAATGCTCTGATTCTGAAGAATCAGATTAATAAATTGGGATGCTCAAACATCCCGTTTTGTATTATTTTATTTAAACAATTTATGTAACACTTAACTGCAATAGTGAACTGAACAAGAAATACAATACAGTGGTGCCCCGCAAGACGAATGCCTCGCAAGACGGAAAACTCGCTAGACGAAAGAGTTTTCCGTTTTGGAGGTGCTTCGCAAAACGAATTTCCTATGGGCTTGCTTCACAAGACGACAATGTCTTGCGAGTTCCTGCTGTTTTTTTCCCCCCTTTCCCCCCTTTTTCTAAGCCGCTAAGCCGCTTATCAGCTGATCCGATCAGCAGATAAGCCGCTAAAAGCAGCTAAAAGCCGCTAATAGCGCTAATCCGCTAATCCTTCAATGGGCTTGCTTCGCAAGACAAAAAAAACCCGCTAGACGAAGAGAATCACAGAACGGATTCTTTTCGTCTTGCGAGGCACCACTGTACTGAAAAAGTAAAAATGGATAAAAATGATAAAATCTAACTTTGGTTAAAATGCCGGCTGGGAATAATAATGCTGCTGCTGCTGCTGCTGCTGCTGCTGCTGCTGCTGCTGCTGCTGCTGGGCTTCAGTAGACCCTGGAAGTTCAACAGGAAGTCTGACCTCAACTGGAAGGAAGTTCCATAAAACTGGGCCCACAGTACTGAGCTAACACTAACAGTGACTCCAGCAAAGAGCTCAGTAATCAGTAATATAAGGAATTAGGTGGTCCTTGAGGTGTCCTGGATCCAAGTTATTAAATGCCTTGTAAATTAATACAAGACCTTTTGTCAGAGGAAGCCCATTTCCTGTGGTGGACAAGAAGATAACCTCCCTATCAAAAAGGAAGTCACGGAAACAGCCCCACACCAGTCTTGAAGTATTAAGGCTGGCGGGTTGGCTAGTTCCAGCAATCCAGCTATGACCTGGAGAAGCATTTAGTTTTCAACAAAGGGCAACCATCTCTACTTAAGCTGAAGTGGCCCATCATTAATTTATTCGTTGAGTACCAAGTGCCAGGCCATTAATCGAGATGAACTAAAATGACACTAATGTGAATGTAATGGGACTCTCAGAATTTCCTAATTAATTTATGCTGTACTATTTGAAAGGGGTTAAGGATGCTCTCATCATGTGTTCTGATGTGCTATTAAACAAAATGTAAAAACGTGTGGGGTTTTTTTTTTGGGGGGGGTCTTCATTGAAGAGCCTACAGAGCAGAGACAAGTGGCAACAGTTATCTAGTTTTTCATGCACCTGCCAACATCAGAAGCAAGAAACAGCCAGTGGCGTAGCGTGGGTTGTCAGCACCTGGGGCAAGGCAAGTAATTTGCACCCCCTAACCCGTGGAGAGAGTGAGTGAGCCAGGTAGGGGCAGAGAGCTGTGAGTGCGAGCGCCCCCCAGATGTTGCGCCCGGTGCGGCCGGCCCCCCCTGCACCCCCCACGCTACGCCACTGGAAACAGCACACAACCCTGGTGGAATTTCCCATGTTTTAGTGGCTGCAGTGGATCTGTCTGTACTGTGGATCAGTCTATAGGGCTAGAAGATAAACACTTAGGCTGTAGGACACTTAGGTTGTAGGACAATGTAACCAGAAGTGTATGAGGAGCAAACATCAAAACACACTGAGGAATGGCAATGACACCTTACACATTGCATTGGGAGAATATAGGTTCCATTTCCTTCTTATTACAGAAGGACATGCCAGTTTTGATTCTGTTCATTTTTCCAATCTTAAATTCAGTTCACCACATTTTGCAGCAATTTGCAATTTTTTATCCTTATGAAAATTCACCAGCATTTTATAGTGTGAATTTCTCCTAATAAACACATTTTTATATGCAGTTTTGAGTCATGTACACATTTTTGCAAGCAATTTCCCTTAATATGCATTTTTGTATAATATTTTCATGAATATCTTTTTACGGATATTTTTATTCACACAAATGCATGCATTATTTGTATACCTTTTTTGGTTGGAGAACTGTATCGCAAAAATGTGCAAATTTTGATTCTTCTAGCTGTGTTTTGGTTTGCATATTGTTTTGGAAAGGGCTTTTAAAGATTCGGCTTTAAATGTGGACTAAATTGAATTTCTCCTCCACTTTGTCCGATTTAAATCACTTGCCACCTCAAGCATTCCACAGCCTCACTGTTTAGTGCCAGGAATACCCTGCTCCAGGGCTACACCACCAGCTCATCCTCTTCTGACAAAGTGGGAACTGGGGCTCTTTTACATGACCAGTATGGGGAGGGCCTTAGCTCAGTGGTACAGCACATTTCTTGTACGTGGAAGATCCTGGGTTCAAGCCCTGGCAATTCCACCATCCCAACACCAACGTCCTTGCTATATTATGGACTGTGGTGGAGCAGCAACAACGTTGGGGCTGCACAAATGCCCCAGTGGGACTGCCGCTGCTACAGACTTGGCACTCCTGATGGTGCACCCAAGCTGCCCTGACCTTTCCACAGTCCAGCCCTATCCAGCAAATCAGCAATGCTGGTGTCAGGAGGGTGGCGCCACCCCACCCCACGTATCACTGCTGGATAAATCCACATTTGCTGGTGATACGGAGGTCTCCCCTCTCTATGTCACAATGCCACCACCTCAAGGATCTTCCTACATCACAAGGTATGTCTTCCAGAAGGCCTAGAATGTTCACCTAGTTGCCTGGACAGCAAGCCTTGGAGAAAAGGAGGTGGGATAATCAAAGGAAGAAATAAGCAAACAGAAAGAGGCCTCTGGAAGCCATATTATTGGCTGTTGCTAATGGTGTACAAATCTAGCTTTTTAATACTGAAGCTCTTTTCCCTGAGTCTATGAGCAGAAAAGCCTATAGTTATCTCCACAACTCAGGAGCACAAAATATAGGACTGAATAAAAAACCAGTGATAATTCATCCTTTTAACTTGGCTCCAATAGTATTACTACTCCTGTGTGTGTTTGTTTTCGCTTTGCTCATTAACTTTGAGTGTGTTGACAGGCTCTGAGCATAGCAGGGGATTCACAAGAACCATTATTGGAAATGAACACATTTGTCTTCTGAGGTATAGATTACAAGAAGAAAAGCAAAACTGAGTTGCTTAGTTTTTTGTTTTTTAACCATTCATCATTTTTCATAACTGACGTAAAAATAAACATTTATTGTATATGGACATCCTCCCAGGAGGCTCACAATCAAAGGACTGATCACATCTACTGCAACAGCTTCAGCAGTTTTATAGCATCAGGTGCTACCAGAACATTTGTTGATGGTGTCCTTGTCGTTACCTAGACAAAAAAGATTTTACACAAAAGATCAAAGTAGCTGGAGTAGCCAGTGAACTAAAGAAATCTGATGGGTAGCACATTAGATATGGACCTGGACTTGAATCCTAGCCCAACCTAAACCTCCACTTGTATGCTATATATTTATTTATGGAAAAATTGGCACTTGATATAATAAAAAGCTCTATGTGGTTTACACAGAAGCAATGAAAAAACTTGACAAGAGGTATGCGCACCCCTTTTTCTCAAGCAGAGGAACTCTCAGGAGCTCACTTCAGGTTCCCAGTCATTCCTTTGAAGCCACATCAGAGCCCACCCCACAACTGACATCAACTATGTCGATGGGGAAAATGGCCCTGTGGGCCAAATTTAGACCCTTGGCAGGCCAAGTCTGACCCACAGGTAGCACAAGTTCCCCATTCTGGCATGATACACACGAAAATGGGAATGAGAGTCATGTATTTGGTGCAATTGCTTAGCATATTGTTGGAACTCAAATTATCATTTGTAATGGTAGTACCATACAGGTCTTGTATTCTTCTCCACGTACTGCTTCCAAGCATCAGGAAGATTCTCCTGGTTGCCCCATGGCAGCATTCTTCTAGGAAGGCTACCTTTATAATGATTCTGTTTTGTTTTGTTTTTTTCGTATATCAGTTGGGTGGATTGAGAGTTTGCAACCCTAATGGTCTGTTCATAAGATATCTCCATTCTCCCGTGACTTTCCTCCCTGCTTCTGAGCAATGCAGGGTAGTTATTCAAAGGATGGCATTTCTGAAAGTGGTTGAAATCCAGATGGCAAAGAAAACAACTTCACCACCTAATTATGGGGCTTAGCCAGCAAACTGTCAGTTATAGTAACGAGAACTCTGTAGCAGTAACTATAGTGAAAATGTAAGACCCGTAAGCGTATTAACAGTTGGTGCTAAAAATAATGTTAAATCGTAGGGAAATGTCTTCCAATGCTTGAAGTGTTGCTCAAAGAAAGGGGGAGGGGATCTCTTTCATTCATCTTGATATTGATTTCTCTGGATGGCTTCATACACTTGTTTTTGAAGTAGCATAGCCCTTATGCAAGGACTGTACTATCTCAAGGCTCCCTTTAAGGAGACCTTGCTTGGTGTGATTGCCACCTCCTCTAAGGGTCCTCCCATACCAGTTGGGATCAATGTAAAAGCTTCTACCCACATGTTGTCATGGGCCAGGAGTTAGTTTCGCCTGCTGAACAGCCTGAAGGCTGCAGCTGACCGGCCTTTGAGAACATGGGGGAGAAGGCACTGATGAGAACCAGATGGCTTCAGCCTTCTTCAACAGAGCTCTCAGCTGGAAACAACACCTTTGGTTCCCGGTCCTACCTTGCTGCTTCCTGGTCTCCATCTTGACCTTGGGTTTCATGACCATTGGATTCCCTGACCTCTGGATTATCCGACTATGTGGATTTCTATTTGCCTGACCCTCGGAATGGACTTGACTTTGTATGCTGGCTCCACCAAGTGTCTCTCAGAGACACTTATCTTCTGTTAGTCTTTCCTCACATTCCACCAAGCTCTGCACGCTGTTGCTCGGCAACAGGACTACGACACATGTCTTCTTTGACAGATGTTTAGCACTCTATGCAAATAAAATATACTTAAGCCACCGTTCTCCACAGTAAGAGAGCTATGAAGCTGGAAAGATCCTCTCTGAGTGGGACCTGCGGCAAAATGTCATAGAGTGGAATGCTCCTGTTCAGTGTTCCAGCCAGTGAGCTATGCCTTTTTTAAGGCATTGTGTCCCAGGGATAGGCAACTGGGTTCCTTCCAGTTACAAGTGGACTATAACTTCCTTCATCTCTGATAACTCTACATGCTTACTGGCGCTGATGGGGGTTGGAGTCCAACCGCATCTAGAATCACCACGTTGGCTGTTGTTGTTTAGTCGTTTAGTCGTGTCCGACTCTTCATGACCCCATGGACCAGAGCACGCCAGGCACTCCTGTCTTCCACTGCCTCCCGCAGTTTAGTCAAACTTATGCTGGTAGCTTCGAGAACACTGTCCAACCATCTTGTCCTCTGTTGTCCCCTTCTCCTTGTGCCCTCCATCTTTCCCAGCATCAGTGTATTTTCCAGGGAGTCTTCTCTTCTCATGAGGTGGCCAAAGTATTGGAGCCTCAGCTTCAGGAACTGTCCTTCCAGTGAGCACTCAGGGCTGATTTCCTTAAGAATGGATAGGTTTATAAGCTGTTTTGTCATATAAGCAGCATTTAAACTAATATCATGCTATAATTAATATCCATCTAGAGTTAGAAAAGGCTTTAGCTCCAAGGCTGATGTGGCTCTGGGCAAAGTGTCCTCCGATGGGCTCCATCCAACATCAGTGAACCTTCTACAGCAGGCTTCCTCAACCTTGGCCCTCCAGATGTTTTTGGCCTACAACTCCCATGATCCCTAGCTAGCAAGACCAGTGGTCAGGGATGATGGGAATTGTAGTCTCAAAACATCTGGAGGGCTGAGGTTGAGGAAGCCTGTTCTGCAGCTTACCTGTTGGAGAGAGTGAGTGATATATGGCTGATATATGGCTTACCTGATATATGGCTTCGCTCTGGGACATCGTGGGAAAATAAAATGGCATTATGGGTAATTAAAATGGCAGATCCTATACTTAGGCAGTCTTCTAATGAAGAACACCAAGCAAGCATCATCGGTGGACCTGCTCGACCATGGCAGGAGCCAAAAGATGGTGCGTCCTGCTGACCTCAGGCCTGGGTTTCTGTACTATTATGTTATTTTTGTAGGGGTGAGTTCTGACTCATGCAGCATTCCCCATCAGTGCATCAGTGGCACAGGTGAGGATATAGTTGTTGAGTTTTCCCTCCTTTTGAAGCTATGAAAGGTATGAGAATCCTGTACCATACCAAATGAGAGAATCCCGAGTTCTATTCACATGGTGTACAGTATGTCAATGAGACTGCATAAATATTCATTTTTCTTACATGCTTTAATGATATGCTGATTATCTGGCAACATATTTCTTTTCTTTTTTTGGAATAAGATATATTCCCTATTCTCTGTCTAATTTTCCTGCCCCCACATGAGTGCCTCATGCTGATTGAGAATCCTGCCCTGCAAAGTAAGAGAGTTTGGCAGTAATTTGGAAAGAAAACTTGCACCCCTTTAAGACTGGCTACTTATCAAGCAAGCAATTATTGCTATTTCTGGATCCTGGAAGTACTATTTTTAATTCCATAATTCCATTAAATCTACCCCCCTCTTCCCGACGTCTGTATTTTCAAACTCTACAACTTGCAGCATTTACCTGTTTTCGTCCCCAGGTCCTGCCTCATCACAGGGAAATTGTGATTCACTTGTACTAGCAATGAATGATTTTGGCAGGACTTTCCCTCAGCCTGAGGAGATTTGGAAGGGTCAGAATGGGTGGGGAAAGTTGTAGTGAGATGTGTGTGTGTGTGTGTGTGTGTGTGTGTTTAGTTGAATTATATAACTGCGTCAAACACTAATATTATTTTGTTTCAGCTTTTTAAAATCTTGTCTTCTCCTGTGGGCTCTTCTCTATGCCTTTTGTGGACATCTGCTTTTCTCTTGCTACTTTTACACACACACAGACCCTTGTCAAAGTGAAGAGTGATTTTAAAATATAAGTCAGGCTGCACCATTGGTCTTCTGGGAGTGTTTTGGGGTTTTTTTGCTTTGTGACTGAATTTTGAAATTGGAGGCAGGATTGAATCTAATGCAGGAGTAGCTAATGTGGTGATCTCTAGATGTTGTTGAAGTACAGCACCCACCATCCCTGACCAGTAGTCATGCTGGCTGAGGCTGAACAGCATCTGACTACCCCTAAAGACCTTTGAGATGCATGTTAAGTTATCATAAAAGTTAAATTCAGTGCCCTTTAACAAACAGTATCCCCTAGTTTGCTCGTTTAAAAACAAACGAAACCCAAGACACTGTATCACACAGGTGCTTACGTCACAATTTATATAGTGCTTTAAAATGTTGAAACTCTTAGTATGCGTTACAACAGGCATGTTTATCCTAGAGAAGAGATGATTTAGCGGAATGATAGCTGTATGTTAATATTTTAAGGGGTGCCACATACATGATGTGCACATTTCTGTTGCTTCAGAACCAGTCTGTTCAAAACGCAAGAAAGACGATTTCAGCTAAACATTAGGAAGAATGATCTGATCAGGAATGGACTTTGGTAATCTTTAGTAATATGGCTCTGCTTGCAAGGCAAAAATTTGGCGTCCCCAAATGGATCTTCTTAATTATGAACCATTTCCATTTTGCACCTCCTCGGCTCAGCACCCTGTGCAGGGGAACGTCCTGAACCACCCTAAATCTGATGTCATCTGTCATGAATGCTTTAGCTGAGATTCCTGCCATTGCAGGGGATTGGACTAGAAGACCCTCAGGGTCCCTTCCAACTCTACAGTTTTATGCTTCTATGAAATGTGGCACTGACCTGATGATACAAGCTGTTCAGTAGTGGTACTGACAGCCTTGGAAAGTGGTGGACTGTCCTTCATTAGAGGTTTTAAAGACATGACTTGGATGTCCAACCTATCAGGGATGCTGTAGTTGTGGGTTTCCTGCATCAGCTGGGAGCTGGGCTAGGTGAACTTCGAGGTCCTTTCCAACTCCGTTATTTTGGGATTATTGTTGTTCCTATATTGCACCTGAGGGCTTGGGCTGAGGGCAGGGAGCACTTGGTGAGTTATGGGCTGATTTGAAGCAGGTGCTTCCTTTACAGCTCAGTGTCTCTTGACCATTAAGCCAGTTGTGGCTGGTGCCCATTGGGACTCAGAGAGCAGAACGCATGGAGACCATCCAGAAGTGGAATCAGAGCCAATGACAGGCAGAGCCAACTCATTCTGGTATTCCATCAACCGTACAACAATGAGAAAGCTGATAGGCAGGCTCAGGGCTGGATTTAGGTTGGATGAGGTCCTAAGCTACTGAAGGTAATGGGGCCCTTTATAAGTCCAGCTGTCCTTTGTCAACAACAATGTCGCTGTTTTTTGTGTTGAATATATGCAATATGGTAATTTATACACAACACAAAACACTGTTGCTGTATGTAGGTTTTATTTTATGTGGGGTTTTTTTATCTTATATTTTGGAAATGTACATCCAGGTTTTTTTCCCCTTTTTGGGGCCCCCAAGAGGGTGGGGCCCTAAGCAATAGCTTGTTTAGCTTATACGTAAATCCAGCACTGGGCAGGCTCCTTATAACCTGGGCTGGTTAGAAGTGAAGAAGCAGGCAGGTTGAGCCTGGCTGAAGGCAGAACGAGGTTGGTGGGGCAGAGTTCCATTTGGACTAGTAGACCAGCCCCTACTGCCATTAGGTAACAGTAGCCCTCACCTTAAAAAAAAATGTGTAGAGTTGGAGGATACAGAAATTAGTCGAAGCAAACATCATCATCATTTGCAAAGAATGTCATAGAAGCTAATCTTGTTAAGTATTTTTCTATTCTTTTTTAAATGACTTGGCACCCATTGCAATGTCACTGAGTTGCTGCTGCTGCTGCTGTGCTCTTTTTTTTTTTAAAGCTGGGTTCTTTAAAAATTTTCTGAGATTATTATGCTGTCAGCTTTCCACGTCCCAGGAGGATAATAGCCATTTTTGTTTCTCCTGCTCTCGGCAGCTGCTCCTGTTAAGCAATGATTGCCATACTAAACCCCTAAAGTTGACGAGTTTGCAATAAAGTGCTTCTCCTAAATCACTTTGAACTAAACTATCCATGATGAGTTACTTCTTGCCCATTAGGAGCAAAGCTAGAAAGCAATTAATAATCATTTATTTTTATTTTATTTTTTTAAAATCCCTCCAGAAAAAAGAAGCAGAAAAGTGTTCCTTGTGGCACCCGGTGTTGTAAATAAGCTTTATAGTTATGTCTTTCCACCAAATGTCAAGGCAGCTCTGATCATGCAATGTAGCAATTTTCTGTCTTGTTCCTTCATATTATAGAGATTGGACTAGATTTGCAGCAGGTGGTGTTCTGCAGTCAGCTTCCTGGGCCATTATAAAAAAAATTTTTTTTGACCCTTCTCTTGATGAGATGATTGCTTGTAAGACAACTGGCAATTACTGTTCTTTCAAGAGACTGGGTGCATATTAACAGATTAGAAGGCCTGGAGATGTACTACTATATTATTAGCTGCACCTATACTGCAGAGTTATTGTGAACTGCAGTTTTGTAATTTCTACATACAAAGTGTTATATTCTATAAATATGGGGCACATCATTTTGTGATCCCTTTACAAAATGATAGCTTTTCATGCACTACATATCTATTCAACTAGCATCCAGACTTTTCAGCATCCAGACTTCAGCTTAGCTGAGCATCCTTGCTGCATGTATGTCAAAATTAGGAAATTCTAATACAATCTGACATATTCCAGACTAATATCCGGATCAGAATTTGCTCTCCACAGGCTTTCACGCTTCTGGGATGTTTCCTCACATGTACAATCTGTACATGTGTACAATATAGATTGAAAGCATTTGCTCATCTCTGTATGCAACCTCCAGTTTCAGAGAGGCTGCATGTAACTGGATATCAGATCCTGGGAGCAAAAGCAGAAGAGTCTTACTGCCTATATATAGGATGTCCATGCACACAGTGCTCCAAAAGGGGACAAGCATCACCCCAAGAGAGCGGACTCCTGTTTTAGATATTTGAGGTCTCTTCTACACGTTTTCACATTTTGATGGCTCTCCTGCCTTACCTTAGCTGCTTTTAGAGACCTTCAACATGGAACTAAACTGAAAGTTAACTTCTGCATGTTACACAAGAAGCTGTGCTGATATTACAGGGGGGGAAATAAAGAAAACTACAGCAGTAAAGCACAAGGACAAAGGGCAGAGGTCTGAAAGAGGCTTTGGGGGGCACTCCAGTGTCCTTAAAACCTGGCACAGGCAGCATAGTTACTGTATTTTTCCGAGTATAAGACTATACATGGGTAGTGCTAAGGGGTGTAATCTTAATTTGGAGACCCCCCAAATAGGGGGCGTCTTATACATGGGGGGTGTCTTATACACAGAAAAATACGGTAATTTTCCACCACAACAATTTCATTAGCCGTAAGTAATTGCCATCAGTAACATGGCTGCAGAATGAGAGATTTGTGGTTAAATTTATCCTAGACTCCTGGTTTAATCATTGTAGCTGCTACCCTCCCACCTGCCATATGAAGTCCTGTGACCAGCTTGACTGTCTTGCAAAGGAATCTATGACTAAAAGGAAACTGCTGAAACAATTCCAGCTATTTAATAATCCCTGCGTTTCTGTTGATAAATGTTTATATATAGCTTAATGCTAACATTCGGTTGATGGGATTTGAAATGGATGAGAACTTAAATCCAGCCCTGCAAATCTGAACTAGAGATGGGAAGAATCAATCCAGTTTGTAGCTGAAGGAAGGAGTCGATTTGCACTAATAGTTTTAGCGTCTTGTAGCTGTAAAAGGGAGCATTGCATACGGTGTGGTTGGAATGCAAAATCTGGTATACAGATGAATGGAAACTTTGGCCCATGCTTCTTTTTAGCCTTCCAAGTGACAGATGTTGGCCACTGCAGAAGCTTTGTACAGTGGTACCTCGGGTTAAGTACTTAATTCGTTCCGGAGGTCCGTTCTTAACCTGAAACTGTTCTTAACCTGAAGCACCACTTTAGCTAATGGAGCCTCCTGCTGCCGCTGCGCCACCAGAGCCTGATTTCTGTTCTTATCCTGAAGCAAAGTTCTTAACCTGAAGCACTATTTCTGGGTTAGTGGAGTGTGTAACCTGAAGCGTATGTAACCCGAGGTACCACTGTATATTGTAGCATCTACCTACTATTATGTGAAAAGTGCTTAGAAGCCATTGCATTCATCTTTGCAGTGACCCAGAGATGTGGGTCACACTCTTCTTATTCTACAGATAAGAACAAGGCAGAGAGTGTTGCTTGATTCTGTATCAAGGCCACACTCATTGAGAATGGTTCTGAATAATAGAATTATAGCATTGTAGAGTTGGAAGAGACCGCCCAGGGTCATCTAGTCCAATATCCTGCCATACAGGAATCACAACTAAAGAATCCTTGACAGATGACCCTCCAACCTCTGTTCAAAAGCTTCCAATGAACGAGAGTCCATCACACTTCAAAGTAGTGCATTCCAGTGTCAAGGAGCTCTTGGGTTTGGAACTCGGAGTTCTTTAACTTGAGAAATATGCCTATATATTATTGAGCATAATATGTCAATGAGAGCACAGCTCCATGTTTTCTAAGAGGTTTATTGGGGGGGGGGGGACAGATTCTGAAAGAATAAAGAGTACTCCACCTTTACTTTGGCCAAGCAATATGCAATACCCATGGTAGAACATTCACAGCCTGAATGGGATTATGCGCTGAATGAGGCCCAAGTGGCATAAGACCTGCTTCCTTAAATGCTGCATGTGAATGACACATGCCACGTGGGTTTGGACCAATCATATGGGAAAACCCTGTGATTGGTTCTGCTCATGTGGATGCATTCTCCTGCTGAATATGCCACAGGAAAGGGACTTTCAGCTTGCTGTGCCTCTATGTGAAAGAGACTTAAGAGGCTACCTACATACTGAAATGGATCCTTAATACTTAATAAAAAGCATGGAGTGGTTCAGTGAGCAGTGGCAGAGCTTCATGCTCTAGCACCGGGGGGGGGGGGGCAGAGATCAGGCGGGGGTGTGGCGCATGCCCTGGGGGCATGGCGTGCCGCCTGCAGGGGCATGGCACCCAGCGCAGGCGGGGAGGCAGCCGCGATGGCATCCCACTGGGATCGCGCTGCCGGGGGCGGTGCGCTCCCCCCAGATGCTCTTCCTCCGCCGGTGTCAGTGAGTAAGTGGCTTAAGGAGAGGGGTATGTAACATTTTCCTCACTTACCATCTCTGCTTCTTCACAAGTGACACCCACCTCTGGAGGGTCAGAGCATATTTTAAACACACGTTTTGAACCCTTGTGTAGAGAGGCAAGCCGCAAATACAAAGGTCCAAACGTGTGTGTGTGTGTGTGTGTGTGTGAGAGAGAGAGAGAGAGAGAGAGAGAGAGAGAGATAGATATTTAGAGTAGACAAATTGAAAACAAAGTACCTCTCTTCATCACCATTTCTCTGCATAAAATCCTCCTGGACGCTTTTCTCTATTTTAAAAAACCAAAGCAACAAAACTGTAGGATTAAGGCTCCATTCCTTACAGTTTCATGTTCTGTGTAGTTAGCCCCTTATCCTAAAACATATGTCAAAATGTGATTGGCTGGCATCTCGTTAGAGTACATGTTGAATATGATGACAGGGAATTGTTTACTGACGTGTAATTAAATATCCTTCGTGATGCTTTATGACCTAGTAGGGTTTTCAGAATTTATCCCTTTGGGACTATATTTCTACACTAATAGTGGATGTCCTCACAGGCCTGTTAGAATACCAGTGAGATATTGCTATTTGTTGACAGATTTGTACCCACAGACAACATCTTCATGCATCTCTATGGTGTTGTGGTCCTGGTGGATTAACTCCCCCCGCCCCCGCTATGATAGAATTTGGACATAGGTCCAGTATTTGCAAGTCAATCATTTTAACTCATTCTTCTCCACTAGGAGTCTGTGATGTGTTTGTTTTTTTGTGTGCTGTGCCCTAACACATTATGCCTATTTGATGTTCTATGACAGTATTTGCCCTGTTGCTTTTGTGATTTTGCTGCCTTTTCCTCCTTTGTCGTCCCCCCCCCATGTTCTTTCTTTTTGTGTGTTGCCCTTATGGTACACAACACATTTACACTTTGTGCTGCTGCAAACCTAGCACTCCCTTTAATCAAATTATAGATTCTCCACGCCTTACTCCTTGAGACACAGTGCTGCACTCTTGAATATTGACCACAGTCAATTTGCGAGGCGATGCATTCAGTAAAGGATTGGCGGCTCAGTCTATTCCAGCTTCTTTAAAAGAGCGGCAGAAAAGGTGTGGTGAAAATGTCAGCTACCTTTATTTCGAGATATCAATAAGTGTCCCTTCAGAGTTAGTTTTTATTGCCTGTTTGTATAAGTCTCTTTGTGCACAGGTTTCTTTAATAAAACAAAGCATTAGACTAAAGCATGTTCAGCCTAATGCACACCCCAGCAATGTGGATGGCTTTAAAAGAGCACTAGACAAATTCATGGATAAAGTTACTAATGGTTGCTATTCATGATGGCTATATATTATCTTCAAGATCAGAGGCAGCACGCTAGACAGTAGTTATCCTGAGCAGTAGTTATCCTATAAGCATCAGGTTGGTCTATGTGGGAACAGAATCCAGCAGAATTATTCATACTTATTTATTGAATTAAATTCTGCCCTTCCTCTTGAATAGAGTGGGAGCATAGACTACATCTTGTGCAAAAACAAATACCCTTTTCCTTTCATGCCAATAGCATGAAATCTCTTTTTGCTTGCTAAAACGCCCACGTTGGTCTATATTCAGGGGGTGGTCAGGAAGCATCATGGGTCAAAGATCACTTGTGCTGTGTGTGCGTTTTCACACATCTCTACAACAGGTGCAGGGCAAATGTGCCACTGAGGAGTCCTAGAATTCTTCTGAGTGAACAGAAGTTGCAACTGTAGATGCAGTCACCAATGTAAATATGCCTGTCAGTCATCCCTGTTCCTGAAAGCAAAGTGCTACTCTTTCTGTTCTTTCTTTTTTTTGGTCATTTAGCTTTTGGACTACTAGCAAAAGGAGCTCCAAATAAACACTGCTATTTATGACAAAAACTTCTGGGCGTTTTCAGGGAAAACAAATAATGTGCAAGGTTTTCTGTCATATGTGTCCACAGTTCCCTTTCTATCACATTATAGTAATTCTGGACTCTGGCCTGTTTTTTTTAAGACGTGTGCTTGAAGTGCCTTTTTGAAGTCAGTGATAAAAATACAAATACACATTAGGAATGTGCACCAGGGATGTATTTCCTGCTTACAATTTTTTCTGTACCGCCAACATTAACAAAAAGTACCACAGCATAAAAGAACTGAGTGCTTGCAAAAGCTGGACCCTTATAAGGAGAGCAATGGGCTGCTCATTTATCTCCAAATGGAACTCATCCAACTGCAGGATTCTGTCACCAAGGTGTAGACCTAGGGCTAAGGAGTGATGTTGAAGGAGAAGGCATAGGCCATAGCTGCATATCTTGGTGGGCCTGTTACACTTCTGTGCAGATAAATGTGGAAGGAAGGAAGGAAGGAAGGAAGGAGTAATTAGGTTGAGCAATGTAGGGAAATACTAGAACAAAGAACAAGATGGCCATTGAGTGAAATGTACCTTCAGATAGAACACTGAAATGCTGGTTGTTGGGGTGGGAAGAAATGTTGGTAGTGTAAGTCTCACCATTCTTTTGGTCTAAGTTCTTATCTTAGTTATTTTGAGTACCCTGGATGTACATTATTTGGAAAAACACCCCTTAACATTGCAGCTATTAGAGTGCTACCTGAACAGAGGACTAGCACAGTGAGCAATTGGACTTGGTGCAAGCCATGGTTTCTTGGTCCATTGGTGCCGATTCGCAGCTGTATCAGAGACTGAGCAAGAGGTGTTATCTTGCAAGCTTGAACAGACTTCCAAGGCCTTTCAGTCTGTCAGGATGTTCACACCTAAGAAACAAGTAAGATGTGACCAAAATGTGATGCCCCTGAGCAGGTGAGACTCTGAAGAGGCTGAATTATGCAGTGCTTCTAGGATACCAGCTGATGCATTTAAGGTATGGGGAGAGTGAAAATGAGAATTGAAATTCAGACTCGGCTAACACTACCATGTGATTTCGCTCCTAGTCTAACAAATAATAATAATAATAAAAACCAGGCAGCCAGGAATACACAAGTCGGTGCTTTGGGGGAAGTGGAGGAGGCAACAGATGCTGTGCTTAAAATTCCAGTCATGTGGGCAAAAGGTGAAGCAGGTGCGTATGTGGTCACCCACTTCAAGCAACTGTTTTTCTCAGTGTTCTGGAAGGAAATCACGTTGCATGGGAACTGTTCCAGGGACGTGCTCAGCCTTGCTCGGAAAAAAACTATTGCTCCATAGCAGGCAGTTTGAAGTTTTCAACTCTGATTTCTAAACAAAATCAAAGAGAGGAAGGGAGTCACAATCAAAGGACATGGACAAAAAGATTGCAGTTAGGGCTGAGATTGCATGAGAGACTGCCACACAAAAGCTGCACTCTTTTTGGCCATTCCCCCCCCCCCCAGAGGTGAGGCTTGAAAATAGGTGAGGGTGATTTCTCTGTTTGTGGGCAGTGGTGGCCACACAAAAGGAACAGGAATAAAGGTCTGGCTCTTTAGCTTATAGTAGCAAAGGTTCATGAATTTAGCTTATAGTAGCAAAGGTTCATGGACACCCATTCTGAGAGAAGGTAGTGTCATACTGGAAGCATTGCCCTCTCTCTAAATGGACTTGGACATAACCACACAGTAATATTTGATTGGTTATGTGTTGGCGTGGCATCATATACACCATGTGATTCTGACTGGCTTTTTGTTTTTTGAAGTGGGTGGGTGGGGTAGAATCAGGTTTTACTTGTGTTAGTGAACAGACAGCCTCTTTTGAGTAAAGAGCTCCTGTGGCTTCCTCTTTAAAAACTGTGTGAGAGAGATAGATTTTCAGGCTGAGCATTAGGTAGCGGGTCTGCCTATGTAAATAGTGCAGGGATTCAGTGTATAAACTGTTAAGCCAGGAAATTCCTGATTGAAATCTCAGCTTTGAACTCACTAGGTGGCCTTAGATCTGCTACAGTTCTGTCAACTTCACTCATTTGCCCCTAGGGCTGGTCCTACCATTAGGCAGAGGGAAGCAACTGCCTCAGGCAGCAGATGCTAGAGGACGAGGAACTCTGGCAAGTTCTGGGAGGACAAGCTGCAGGAAGATCTATATGTTCTCTGTAATGTGCTCTCAGCCACCTAATTCTGCACCCAGGTGCAGCATAGGATGCTTTCTGATCACTAGCATTTAGCTGTCAGTCTGACTGACCTTTGTACATAGAATTGGAGAGGTGCCATCTTCCTTTGCCTCAGGCAGCTAAATATCTTGGGAGAGCCCTGTTTGCTTGCAACACAGGAAAATGCTGGTGTGGCTTATAGGAATGGTGTAAATGTTACTGAGATAATGCACATAAAGCACTTTGAGTGCTTGGAAATGTGCTTTTCTAATGCTAGGATTAACCCCTTGCTGCAGTGATCCCCCCACCCTCATGGCTGCTGTTTGAAAGGAAGGTAGGAATGAAAGTAGAAAAGAGAGAGAGAGGGAAAGGAAGGGAAGAGTATCAACAAAAGAACAGGAAAGGAAAAGAAAGGATGGTCCTTAGCCAGTGAGTGAACCTCTGGGAAGCGGTTTCTGATTGATCTCTTTTTCATTCTGGAAAGAGTTATCATCTCCATTGGTGGTTTTGCAAGGCAGACCTGTCCACTTGATTTGGGACAAGTATTCCAAAGCAGAATGCTAAAAAATGCAACCTACCTACCAGCTTGAATACAGCAGCCTTAATATGAGATGGGCAGGTCCTTACTCCGATTCATACCCCACTGTTGTCGTTACTGTCATTACCCTTTTAATCCCACTCCCTCTTTACTCAGGGGGAAAAAAAGCTTTACCTTGAAGCAGAGGACAAGGAGGCAGTGAGAAGGAAAGGATCCCTTTCAACTCATGAAGGGGTTTACAGCTGTGACAATTCAGTGTCAAGCTTAAACATGTCCAATATATGCATAGAAATATTTCACAACTATCGGGATAGGTGATAACATGATCTTCCAACATGATCTATGTAGGCGTGTTGATTAGCGGATGGGTTCAAAGAAAACGAGAGTTGCCCTAAGACTCTGCTGTGGCCTCCTGTTATAGAGCAGTGGTGGAGAACTTAGAATCATAGAATCATTGAGTTGGAATAGACCACAAGGGCCATCGAGTCCAACCCCCTGCCAAGCAGGAAACACCATCAGAGCACTCCTGACACATGGTTGTCAAGCCTCTGCTTAAAGGCCTCCAAAGTAGGAGACTCCACCACACTCCTTGGCAGCAACTTCCACTGTCGAACAGCTCTTACTGTCAGGAAGTTCTTCCTAATGTTTAGGTGGAATCTTCTTTCTTGTAGTTTGGATCCATTGCTCCGTGTCCGCTTCTCTGGAGCAGCAGAAAACAACCTTTCTCCCTCCTCTATATGACATCCTTTTATATATTTGAACATGGCTATCATATCACCCCTTAACCTCCTCTTCTCCAGGCTAAACATGCCCAGCTCCCTTAGCCGTTCCTCATAAGGCATCGTTTCCAGGCCTTTGACCATTTTGGTTGCCCTCCTCTGGACACGTTCCAGTTTGTCAGTTTCCTCCAGATGTTTTTTATCCCATCATCCCCAGCCAGCATGGCCAATGGCCAGAAATGGTAGGAGTTGGAGTCCAGCAACTCCTGGAGGACCACAGGTTCCCTAGTCCCAAGATAGGGCATTGCCTTTCAAGGAACTTTGTTCACCATTACAGCTCCTCTCCAGGAACCTCTTTAGCAGCTATAAGGATCTGCCATCCTTTGTTCTTGATGAAGAATATGAGTAATTACTTGCTTGTATATTCATGATCATGAAAAGCTTTCTGAAACTCCTATTCATGGAAAATAAATGAGGAACAAGGGAGAAGGGCTGCTGTCCGGACAATGCAGAGTAGATAATTCTTCTACAAATGCTGAAGAAATCTGAACGTGGCAAGTTAGATAGAATCTGTGGCATAATTCATGTATATGCATGAGCCACCAAGCACAAAAACAGACAATGGAGGACTAAATTAAAAACCATAAATAAAACTGGAAATTAAAATTTCCAATAATAGGGAGACAAAAAGCAATCAACATAGGTAACCAGGAGTGCCAAGTATTAATGATAAAGCATCAGACAATAAAAGGGAAAAATGCAAATAGAAACAAAAGGATTCTCAGCTGGGTTTGTGTCTTTTCTTTCTTTTTTTTAAGAAGTGGGATAATCAAGAAGAATTATGTCCAATAAAATGTTGGGTTTTCTCTCACATGGGGAGCAGCAGTGAATGCATTATGATTCCATTCTGATCATTGCCAGGTTTTAGTTATAGAAGAGATGGAGAGTCCACTGAAAGGGGTATCTAGATGGTCAGGTTTTTTTTATTCCATGTGGCCCTCCTCATGCTGCTGGACTCCTAACATCCATCCACCCCAGCCAGCATGGCCATAGCTCAGTGATGATAGGAGCTGTGGTCCAACAACATCTGGAGGGCTGCAGATTACCCATCCTGATCTGGCAGCCAATGGCATGTTGCTAAGGACGGGGAGAAATTCACAAGATAACACAACAGCAGGTGGAAAGTAGTCTTACATCTGTCATATGTTCCAGATATTTTTGGGGTACACCTCCCATCATCCCCAAATGCCATAGCTAATGGTCAGGGGTGATAGGAGTTGCAGTCCCCAACATATGGAGAGCATCGCATTGGCTACCTACACCGTAGACATTAGTGCAATGGAGGACAGAAATTGCCACACATCTGCCATTTTGGGTGACATGTCCAACAAGCGGGAGGTATTTGATAATCAGTGTCGCCTAAGCTGTTAGGTGGCTCTGCCCTGCTATAGGCTAATCTTTTATGGCTTCTGTCTTTGTTAGGGATGGAGTCTGTTTTCACATCTGGCTCTGGTTCTGTGTTGATAGAAACTGAAGCTGTGTAGACATTACCATTTGCTCTGGCTCCAGTGCACTCCCACCCCTGGTTTTCAAATCTGTGTACACACAAGTTTATCCATGGCATTCTGTCGTCTCTTGAGAAATACTGCTGTTGTATGTGTTTCCCCTCCAACCAGCTTCAGCCCAGAAGGAAAACTTAAGCTACATTCACTTTGCAGTTAAGCCGAGGTGTGTACATTTGAGACATTGTGCATGTGTAGATGACAGCACCTGCAAGGATAGGAATTTGCAAGGAGGTGTTGCAGGGTTGGGGAAACCAAACAGGTACTGTGTATTGGGTGAAGGCAGCCCTGGACCCTGTGTGGTGTTGACCTGCTCTGGTGTGTGCAAAAGTGATCTGAAATCATTTTGGGGAGGGACAACCTCTCTGTGAGTCACTCACCCTTTTGAGTTCTAAGCCATAGGACTAACATGTTTCTTTCATTCTATCCTAATGTGGCCTTGGTTATGCTGCACATGGTCATCGTTTCCTGATATGCCATTTTACGGACTGGTACCTTCATGTAAGGGATGCGGGTGGCGCTGTGGGTTAAACCACAGAGCCTAGGGCTTGCCGATCAGAAGGTCGGCAGTTCGAATCCCCGCAACGGGGTGAGCTCCCGTTGCTCGGTCCCTGCTCCTGCCAACCTAGCAGTTCGAAAGCACATCAAAGTGCAAGTAGATAAATAGGTATTGCTCCAGCGGGAAGGTAAACGACGTTCCTGTGCGCTGCTCTGGTTTTACCAGAAGCGGCTTAGTCATGCTGGCCACATGACGCCGGCTCCCTCGGCCAATAAAGCGAGATGAGCACCGCAACCCCAGAGTCGGTCACGACTGGACCTAATGGTCAGGGCTCCCTTTACCCGTTACCTTTACCTTCATGTAAAGAGCATGTTCACAGCTGCCCTTTTGGGATCCTTTTAATGAGGATTTTGTTATTTTTAATTCACTGCAAGATGGAGAACAAGGCAAGTACTACTGTGCCATCAAAGCAAAAGGACAGGTCAGTTCAAATGCATGCAGATACTATCCTAGGCTGGGAACCAGCACAGGAAGGCATTTGCATTGTCACCACATTTCCAGATATGTGATGTAAAGTAGGACTTCCTAGGGGACATTGCTCATATGTGTATCTTTGCATCCGTCCCTTGCAAATTTCATTTTATTGCAGTGCCTCCTGCTCTCAGGTTCTCTAAGACAATTTTGACTTTAAATTAGTCTACTCTCTAATCCCCTCAGGTTTATACTAGCAATAAACCACACATTCATCCAATTTATTACTGAAGATGTTGAAGAGCATGACCTCTACCTAAGACTGCTGGGTATTTCTTCCTAATTTGAGATCAAATTATTCTTCATTATTACACTTCAGATCTGTTTCTTTCTTTCTTTCTTTCTTTCTTTCTTTCTTTCTTTCTTTCTTTCTTTCTTTCTTTCTTTCTTTCTTTCTACCTTTGGAAAGTAAAGAGAAAAGGAAACATTTGGAGATGGACTCCAAGTCCCACCATTCTTGATCATTGGCCATGCTGGTTGGGGATGATGGGAGCTGGAGTCCAAAGACAACTGGAGGACCACTGATTCTCAGGAATAATCAGGGTTCTAAAATGTTCGGGGAGCCTCCATGCATGCAATACATTTCCCACTCCAGACAGTCAGCTTTTGTGGATTGGAAGGCAATGGAAAAAGCAGACAAGGGGAGTCACCCTCCTCGCTGTCCCCCCTCCCATCATGTGTCTACTTTCCTAGATTTCTAATGTCTAAAGAGGGCTTATCCCTGCTCTGGATGAGGATAATATTAAAAGCACTCCCATTACCAGACGATGCCTCAATTTGGAATTTAATAAAAACCACAGGTGACCAAGGTTTTTCTGACATGCATTAATAACTTTATTAGTAGGTTACTGGGTCTCCTTTAACAGTTTTATCTTCAGAGTATTCCTGCCATAGCACCACAGAGGAGCAAGATTTGCTGATATTCTACCAGAAGGCAAATAAAAAGGTAGTTAACGTCACTGTAATAAAATGTAATCATCTATAATGTCTGCTGCTAATAGAATAAAGCCCTTCTTTTTCACAGTGGCTGAAGATGGATGGATTCCAGCAGGTGGCTGCTTTGTGAGGTTTGCAGATATTTTTACGACAACATTTCTCTTTGTGCACTACTGAAAAAAGGAGAGTAAAAAGTGAAATGAATTTAAATATGGCATTTGTACCAGTGAAACAATTATGATTATATATATATTTATTTATAGCCCACCCTTTTTCCCTGACAGGGACTCAAGTGGCTTGCAGATAAAATAGGAACAATGGTTTTTCAGGTGGGACTGATGAGGGTCTGTGCTCCGACTTCCTCACAAACTCCTTTATGTCTCTAGGCCCATTTGGGCCTTATGTTCACTCTTGGGATTGTCACTGTGTGAGGGAGTGTGAGGACGCACTGGCATAAGCAAAGTTCTAAATCATAGAAGCAACCCCCGCAAGTAAATGAAACTCCCCAGTGTTGGAATGGCAGTGGCAGGGATCTTTCCGTTTGTAACTCAAGGGTTATAATTATGTTAGTGGGGTTTTAAAATCTCTATAAATTTCAAAATTACAGAACCACAAAAAAACCACATGTAACGAATGAATCCCACCCCCAGTTAATGTTATAACATCAACGTTCCAAGAAGGGTACAGGTGGATATGTTGTTTAGCAATGAGGTAGAGTGGCACGATCTTCAGTGAGGTAACAAGTGCTCTGACTTAGGTGTGTAGTTTGGAGGGAGGTTTCCTCCGGGCATTTTTCTGCTATGTACAAAGTCTGAACTAAGAAACACAAAGCCTCTTTGATTCTTTTCTCCTCAAATTATACACTGTTTTTGTTCTGTTTGCTCAGGAAATTGTTATCAGGACTTTTCTTTCTGGACTCCATTTGCATTGTTTAAGTGGCTTTGCTAACACCTGGCTCAGAACCGTGCTCTCCAACTCATGGAAGGATGTGGTGCCTCGGAGGAGTGGGGCTTACCAATGCACCCTCATTCTCCCTTGCACAATGACAGTTACAGAACACCTGAATAGAGCTTTTAATGTTTATTGTTAAAAGTAAGTATGTCTTCCATTTTGAACCTTACACCAAGTCATACCATTGGTCCTTCTAGCTTAGCATTGTCTACCCTGATTGGCCATGGCTCTCTAGGATTTCAGACAGCTATAGGTTCCCCGACCTGTCAGGCAGGAGCTGCTTGCAGTAGCCTCAGTAATCCTTGTAACAGTAAACTTCGTAAAGTAATACCAGTATTCATTAGTACTGACATGAAATGGCTAGCCCCAAATCTCCACCTCATTCTGAGACTTCAAAAAGAGGCAAAAAGAGGCGTACCCTTCATCCCTGCCCTGGGAAAAATCAAAACACTTTACTGCAATAGCCAGTTTAAAAGCTACCACATTTTATGTGACCAAAGTACTTGAAGCATCTGGAGTGAGGACGAGGTGAGGAGAAAGTTTTTTTAAAAAAAAAATTGAATGCCTTGTGCAGCAGTGCAATAAGGACAGGAAGTTTCTTCTGTGTTTGATCTTGCCACAACAGCAGTATTACTTTGTCACACACATAAATGCCACACACACCATAGGCTGATAGGTGATTTTTGCGCTGCCCACCACCCTGCGTAGATGGGGCTGGCTTCACCAACTCCTAAGTAAAAGAGGCAATGTTTAATAGAAGAAGAGGCAAAGGAGGAGCAGTGGCTAGTGACCACTATTTTTATTTCCCGCAATTACTATAATGGGAAGACAAGACAGGAGTTATCATGTAGCTTAATTCCTGGGATGCTTCAGGAGGAAAATGGCGGCCGTCACTAGTATTTCTCCCAAAAGTTTCCTGGGAACGATGGAACTTGCTGGCAGAGGAATATTCTGTCAGGACTTGTCAGAAATGAAAATAGCAACTGACAGCTGTCCAGAGAAATGCCTCTGTAAAACTTGCAGCAGTGGTGAAGTGGGGGATGTTTTAAGAGAAATTCTCCTACCCCAAATTCTAGTCAAAAGTTCCTGCTAAGAACTTATTTGCATTAATATTTGTAGGAAAAAATGCTCCACCCAGCAAGTAGAAGCTTACAAAAGTGAGGTGTCTTGTCTCTTTGTTCTGTATATAGCCCAAGAAAACAGTGTTCTGCTGTGCTCGTCTCTCTGGCCTGCAGTATTAGGCAAAACTCTAGGGATTTCCTTTCACTGCTAAACATCTGAGGAGCTGAATGGAAAACCCTGGGGTTTAGGGCAGAAGGGAGCCTACCTTTTTCTCTTCAGCTATTGTGGAGCCTTAAGAGCAAGGCTTTCTTGGGAGAAGTCTGGCTTTACATTCTAAAGTGCGCTCTGAGGGAAATCTGAATTCCCCACATGGCCTGTGAAATAACTTTCCATCCTCCCTCGCCGTCTCAGGCTGCCACAGCGCTGACAATTGAGCAAAGGGTGAGTTCTGAAAGGTTTGGAATGGTTTTTACAGCTGGAGGGTGCTGGGGAAACTTGCACCTTGGATTCTACCTCTCTCTCTTTGCTTCGTTTTGAAGACGTATAATTTACCTGCCCTGCTCCATCTTTCCTAAACCCTTCATCCTCCTGCATTTCAAAGCAACAGCAGGAAGGCAGACAATGGCTTTGGCAGGATATCGGTTAGACACCCAGATGTATAGTATATTATGCTGTGCTGACTTACGTTGCCTCTCAAACATTATAGCATCATCTCCTGGTTTTAAAAGCTTGCGTCTCCGAAAAGGGGCAGCGGTGGTGGTGATGAATAAATATTGCTGTAGCAGCATTCACAAGTGATATTCTGGGAAGCAACCAAATGAGTCAGTTTAGCTGACACAAAGTCACTTTGATTGTTCTCCCTCCCATCTGTTCCTGAAATGGATGAAAGCGTTTGCTGTATTGGAAGTGCCTTTTTGACCTGATGCACTGTACACATGAACACACACAGATCTCCCTAGTTCTTTGATTAGACTGTGTTGGACTATGAGTAGGGATATGCAATCAATCGCAGTTTGCAGTTAAAAGTTAACCTACCTAATTCACACCTTCCAAAGCAATACACAAACTGAAACACAGTCATCCTTTGAAATTCTCACTTCTAATTTTACTGTGCAGTTTTCCAGCCAAGTAATGAGTACAAAATGCATAAGCTTGGATAAAATGTGCTTTAAAAGCATATATTGGTGGATACAAGACACAATGGGTGGGGAGAGCTTGGCTGAAATCCCTACTCAGCCATGAAGCTGACCTTGGATTAATCATTTTCTCTCAGCCCATCCTACCTCACTGGGTTGTTGTTCTAATGAAATAGAAGGGGAAGGAATGGCGCGTGTCGCCTTTTGCTTCATGGAAGAAAGGTGGAGTATATGGTAAATGCAGTACGAGTAAACCCATTGTTTCCTGTTCTCTAATGGGATGCATCATTCAGTTCCTCCTGTGTACATCAACCTTAAAAAAAATGTTACTGTTATCTCAACAAAAACACAACTTCGCTGCTTGTTAATGAATTTCAGCCTTATACCTTGTCATCCAAGTTAAACACAAGTTAGTGAGAAATTGTCAGCCATGCTGTCAGAACGAGCCACACGGTTGAAAACCCACATATACCAAATGGCAATATTAACGTACTTAGATTTGTTGTGTCTTATCTGCAAGAACAGTTCGAGAATCAGAGGTGTGTGGGAGTGGGAGGCAGGTGGTGGAGGAGAAGAAAGGAGGTCAGGGGAACCTAGAGCGGATTTTTTTTGTAGCGGGAAAGCTCTGCATTCCTTCAAAGAATTAAAAACAGATTCCCAGGCTGAATCCTGGCACAATGAAGAGCACACAGTAAGGGATAAAAACTGTGGGCAGATATTTCAGTGAGGAAGGACCAGAAAACGTATTATTGGGGTTAGGGGAAGCCAGAGTAAATATATATTTCAAAACAGATACCTTAAAACAGATACCGTTGGTACCTTGAAACCTTAAAAACAAAAATGTATGATCACACTCTTTTAAGATGAGCTGCAAGTTGCTTAGTCTGCCCCCACTATGGAATGTTTAATATTGTTATTTTTATTGATTTGGTTTACTTTTTGTATTTTTAAATATGGCATGATGCTATGTGTTTTGATTTGCTTTTTTGCAAGGCACTTAGAAAATCTTATTGGTGGCTGGGATTATCGAACAATTAATGAATTGATTAATGCTAAATACATTACTGTGGAGATGGACTCTGCTCTCTGAATACACATTATGTTCGCAAAGGAGAGTGGGCCACACTTATCAGGAGTCAAGCTATTGTGAATCACTACATGTCCTATTCCCTGTGAGCCTGGGTCTTCAATTATAATTGTGTGGGAGGGGGGAAAGAGAGGAGATGCAGTCTCCACATGCTCAGGGGGATTTCTCTTGATAGGTTCCAGGTAGGGGACAAATCAGATTCAGTTCACATTTAAATTCAAATTCGTCAAATGTACACTTTCCAAAGGCACAGGAGAACAGCCATCCTTCAGAAGTTGCCCTTATACTTGTTTTGCAATGTAGTTCTCCAACTAACCATGTTCTAAAAATGCATAGATTAGGCAAAAGTGTGTGTGAAATTGGATATATTAGTGAAACTAACATTCAAAATGCATTATATCACTGAGATGCCTTATATTAGGAAAAATTGCTTTCAAAAAATGTGTTAGTCAAAACTGCATACAAAAATGTGTTTGTGAGGAGAAATCTGCCCTCAGTTGCTGAAGAATTATTTATTGCTTGAATCGTATACCCAAACCAGGGCACTAGCCTTTACAGCACCTATACACCATATTGTGCTATAATAGCCTCGACAGCTAGTATTTTTATACTTGCAGCCTTTGATGTCTATTTCCCCCCATATGCACAGTTTAAAAGGACATTTGATTACCTGCAGCTGAGTGCTCACATTAGCATGTAAGCGCATAACATACCAATTTGACAGGGTGGCTGGATTTTGCAGATGGGGTGTGTGTGTGTGTTGCTGTCACTTTCATTTCAGAAGTTGCTCATAGAAACTAATATCTGAGAAACTGTTGGTGATTAATCTGATAAGCCACCACTAGTTAACATGAACTGAAATCCCATGGAGGTGACGGGCGCAAACCCACCTCAGTCATTCAGAAGTGTGGGGTGGAAGACTATCTTCCTAGCAGCTGCATTGCTTCCACTTATTTGGAAGAAGAGGGGAAGGAGGAGGTGGCAAGGTGTATCTACACCATGTAGATACACAGGTGGAGCCCATCCATGCTCCCATCGGTGTACGAGAACTGTAGTGACCTTCTCACTGCCTCGCTGCTCTCAGTAAGGGTGCATTCAGACATGGGGAATAATACACTAAACTTCATTCACATCACTTCTCCTGTGATTTCTCCACAAAAGCATCAGGGAATGCTTGTATGCTGTTATGTTGTTGTTTAGTTGTTTAGTCGTGTCCGACTCTTCGTGACCCCATGGACCAGAGCACGCCAGGCACTCCTGTCTTCCACTGCCTCCCGCAGTTTGGTCAAACTCATGCTGGTAGCTTCGAGAACACTGTCCAACCATCTCCCCAAATATTATCACTTTACTTTTGTGTGTTTCCAGGTTAAGGGGCCTGCAAATTGATTCCTCCCCCCTCCAGAATTAAATAACACAAAAATGAGCACTTAGAATACACAGTATTACTTTTCTGGAAGTGGCTTTTGCTTCTCATGAAAACTCAAATATCATGCAGAAATAAGCAGTTAGGGAAACATTGGGGAAGTGGAATACACTGCTGTGTGAATGCAAACTGAGTGGCCAGAAACCTAGTGTTGCTTCTCTGCCTTCCTTGGCAAGCAGCTTCTGGAATCATTGGTCTCCATGCAACTCAACATCTTGGAGGAACGCGTACGGAGGGGATGTCTTGTCAAGCACACGTAGGCTCTCCCTGTGAGCTTGACACCTTGTGCAGTGGCCATCTGCATAGCATTCACTTCCAGTATTCCTTTCTCCTCTTCCTAGGCCACATCCTTCCACAGAAAGAATTGACAGAAACTTCCCCTGTGGCCCAAGGCCCTTAGCATTCAAAACTGTATCTGGCAGTATCATTTGTTCTTACGTGGTTCAGGAGGAAAGGATCCTGGCCAGTGGGCTAGATAAGTTTTGGCAAGCTTTTTTTGGTCACATCCTAGATATGTTCTCACTTTACGTTTTTAGGGAGTACACTTTTTTATAAAAACAACAACAACCTTAGTTGTACACCTAGGAGGGTAAAAGAAATGTGTGAAGCAGCACTTTATAATTGTGAAAGCCTTCACAATCTCATAGTCCCACAGTACTTAACATCAAAATGACTTGCCACATGATAGAGACTGGATGTCTTATTAATCAAAAATTAGATTAATAAAATAGGTACTATTAATAATAACAATCCAAAATGTATTTATTGCACTTCCTCCAAGGAGTTCAGAGTGGTTCATATTTTTCTCTTCCTTGCCCCTGTTTTGTTTTTTGTTTTTACAACAGCCCTGTGAGGTAGATCCATCTGGGGCGCAGAGACTGAATGGCCCAAAGTCACCCAGTGGGAGATAAATGATTGAGTGAGAACTTCCACCTGAGTCTCCCTAGATTCAGTCTAAGAAGTCCTCATAATGCCTCCACCATTTTGGCTTGTTTAATGCAGAAGAGTAGCCTCAAACCCAGCCAAGTAATAAAGCCAGCAAAGAATCCAGTTTCTTGACTGGAAATAAGCCCTTCTGAACTTGGTAGGACTTGTTTATGAGTAACTGGATTGTGCTGTTAGAAGCACACAGTGTGGGTGCCTGTTTCATTGAGTGAAATGCAGAATGTGAGCAGATTTGATATGACAAATAAACATTCCCAGCAACAGTACGTGCAGGAGGAAATTTTTTTATATTTAATCACCTGCAAAGTGATTTGTGTCTTAACTCTTAAGAGCAGCTCTGCTTCTGAAATCTCGTGTGGCTTTTCCGTTCAGTCTCTTGTTATAAGAACTGGCGGGGATCTTCCCAACCCCACTGGAAAGAAAATGAAATCAGCAAACACATAACTCATCTGTGCTGCTCTGTTGTTGCTCTTCCTTGGAGGTTTTTAAGCAGAGGTTGGGTGGCCATCTGTCATGGATGCTTTAGCTGAGATTTCTGCATTGTGTGTGTGTGGGAGGGGGTTAGACGAGATGAACCCTTGAGTTCATCATTAGAGTTGGTCCTTTCCAACTCTAAGATTCTATGATTCTGTGATTCCTAATGCTAATAATTTATCACTTTCTCTCCGCCATACATTTGCTGCAATGAAAAAACAAAAAACAAAATAAAGCAGCTGAAACTCCTGGTATTTTTAAACTCATCTGGGACTGTGGGAAATATTTGTTGCTGAATACTGCAGTCTTCCTGGAGCAAGGATTGCTAGGCAGATGTCAAAAACCAATATGATATAGGAAGTCTATGGGCGGCTTCCAACAAAGATTAAAAATACATTAAAATGTCACACATTAAAAACTTCCCTCAACAGGGCTGCCTTCAGATGTCTTCTAAATGTCAGGTAGTTGTTTATCTCTTTGACATCTGATGGGAGACGTTCCACAGGGTGGGCACCACTACCGAGAAGGCCCTCTGCCTGGTTCACTGTAGCTTTGTTTCTTGCAACGAGGGAACCGCCAGAAGGCCCTCGGCGCTGGACCTCAGTGTCCGGGCAGAACAATGGGGGTGGAGAAGGCTGCTCACAATTCACCTGGATCACTTTGATAGCCAAAAATATCCTGGAAATTAATGAGTTTATCCCCCAAAGTAGCATCCCTTCTCACTTGTACTCACTTGTAAAGAGTCACGTAAGGTGAGCATTAGATGTTTTTGATGTCTTGTTTTAGTTGAGTAACATTTCTTTCCCACTCTGTCTCCCAAGAAAAACAGTAGAGAATCTCGTGGCACTTTAAAGATCAACACAGTTCATAGAATCCTAGAACTGTGGAGTTGGAAGGGACCACGAGGGTCATCTCGTCCAGAGCAGGAATCTTTTAATTTTGGCACAAGCTTTTGTAGGCCATGGCCCCTTTCATCAGTTGCACAAAGTTTAACATAACTTGACAAGCATATTTAAATGTCATTCTCTGTGTGTTGTATGTGACTGAGGTCAAATGAAATGTAAAAGAGAGCAGACAGTGATGATCATTTAACAGCAAAATAATTACGTTCTTCAGCTTGGTATCCTGGCATTGCTAAGCCAATTAACAGATGTAGTGTCATAAAAACAAGTAAACAACAGTGAGTTCAATTCAAGCCACAGGTATCAGGATTGGATGGCCTGATATACTGCATTGCAATTGAGCAATTTAATGCTGGAGTTTCCCTTTGAAACACCTTTAAGCTGGTTACAATATATCCAGTTGTATAATTGTATACAATTTTATATTGTATATGCAATGTAAAAATCATATCCTTCTGGTTACTGAATATTGCCATTTCTGATGTTAGAATTGTGTCCATATATTATTTTGCATGGAAGCGGACCTGTTTTGCTATGTAGAAAGCATTGCTGATAGATGATGGCCTATGCCAGATTTGCATTGTCTGCACTATTCTCTAACCAACTGAGCTATCCAGCTGTTGTGGCTGATATTATTGGCCTAGTCTTGCTGGGTAGATACAGGGACAAAATGGCCAAACTGTGGCTCGGTTACCACCAGTGGCGTAGCGTGGGGGGTGCCAGGGGTGCCAGCCGCACCGGGCGCAACATCTGGGGGGGCGCAAGTCCAGAGGGAATTCCTTCCTCCGCCGGGCTCCCCCCCCCGGCGGCGCCAGCCTTGCGCCCTAGCGCGCGCGCGCCCCCCCGCCGCTGCTGCGGCTGCGCTCCACTCACTGCTCGCAGAAGGAGCAGCCGCTGCAGCAGCGCCGACGCCACCACCGACGCCTGGCCGGGAACAGGCAGCCTCCGCACCCCGCCGCCGCCGCCATCCCCTCGGCCCAGCCACAGGTGGCGGCTACTTCTGCTGACTGGGAGGGAGGAGAACTCCGAGGGGCCTCGCCGCGCCCTGCGCTCCCCAAAACCCTCCGAGAGGAAGCCGGCGGGCGGGCGAGGATCTCTTGGCAGAAGGGGGCGCCGCTGGCTCCGGCTCTGAGCCGCGGGGGGGGGGGCGAGGACGGAGCACGGCTGGAAGCCCCCGGACTCGGCCGGGAGGAGGAGAGGCGCTCGCCAAGCCCGGATCTGGAGCTCCACCTACAGCCCAAGGAGAGGAGGGGGCGGGGAGGCGCCCGAGGGGAGGGGGCTTCGGCTGCCTCGGCCCGCGGGGGCTCCGCAAATAATAAATTTAATAAATCCCTGCTGAGCCCTTGGGGGGGTCCTTCGCTCCTTCGCTCGCCCCCAGCCCCAGTGGCGTAGCGTGGGAGGGTGCAGGGGGGGCCGGGCGCAACATCTGGGGGGGGCGCGCTCGCACTCGAGTGCTAAAATCCACGGGTTAGGGGGTGCAAATTACTTGCCTTGCCCCGGGTGCTGACAACCCACGCCATGCCACTGGTTACCACAACTGGCATGTGCAGTGGGCATTTGCTTCCAGAGCGGGAGAGCTTCTGCATTTGGCTATGTATTGTATAGAGCAGACCTGAACTTCACCCATCCTCTCCCAGTACTGCACTGCTGCCTGCTTCACCACCCAGTTGCCTGGAGTCAAAATCACCTCAAGGTACTCAAGGCTGCACATGTCCTCTAATGCACACACTGCACTGTTTTGCACACTGAGCTAGAGATGGAAAGATATGCCATTTTGGGTTTCTCTCTATTTCTCACTTCCCCAGTCTTGAATTCAGTTATCTGTGTTTCTGCATCATTTGTGTGTGTGTGTGACCTCATGAAAATTCGCCTGCATTTTAGTGCAAATTTCTCCACATTTTTGTATGCCATTTTGCCTGATATGCACGTTTATTTTCATGATTTTTATGCACACTTTCCCCTAACATATGCATTTATATGCACATTGTTTGGTGGGGGGGGAGAGGGAGAGAGAAAAGATGGGTGTCAATATAATAACACTTTCAGAGGGTGAGTTCAGCTGGAAAAACAACGGGGGAGAGCTAACACACCAAAGCCAACACCTCCTACCCCCCTCCCTGGAACAGATGGCAGGGCCTTTTCTGTGGTGGCACCTTCCCTACAGAATGCCTCGCTGAGAGAGGTCTGTTATACCTCATCACTATACTGCTTCAGGCAGCTGGTAAAGACCTAGCTATTTCATAGGGACTTGGGTTCACTGAGTAATTTTCTGAGTCAGTTCTGTGTTACGCTTTGTGGCTCTGGAAGTTGTTAAACAGGCTGGATATTGTTAGTTTATTGCTTTAGGTGTATATTGGGTGTTTTATTTTTTATCAGGATCATGTTTGTTCGATTCTGTTTTTATCACTGTTCATTAGCTGCCTCTTTGGAGAAACAAGAGAGTATAGAAAACTTTTAAACAGAGAAATGTTGTGAGCTGCCATTCTGTGTCTCCTGCATCACTTGTCCTTTGGCTTTTGGCCTAATCTATCAAGGCTATGGCCTATGCCGGCCTTCCCCAACCTGGTGCCACTAAGACAGCCCGGCTGTGACATCGGGGGCTGATGGAAGTTGCACTCCGAAGCATCTGCAGAGCATAAGGAATGGCCTGCATTAAGAGCGTGGTTGATGGGAAGAAAAGCACCAATGTAAGCTGCCCTGAGCTTCTTGGTGTGAGATGCAAATGTGATTGATAAATGTAGGGCTTTATATAGCTCACCACTTTTGGCACAGACTTGCCTCTCCCATCTCTTCCCCACCCCCTGGGGTGAAAACTGAGCCACTCTGAGGCTATGTGGGGGAGCTTCTTCTCTTCTGTCTGGTTTACCTTTCTGGATTTGCTTTTAATTATTTATTTGCACGGGCAAATCTTTTCAGGACCTTGAAAAAAGGGAAGAGGATGTGTTGTGATTTCAGAAGCCATGCATTGTTAAAGAGCCTTTTAGCTACCGGTAATTCTTCCCGTGTGAATGATGAGATTGATTAGAGTGACGGAAAAAGAACAGCTCAAGCAACACAAAGCAAAGAAGGGGGCTGTTCACAAACTCACCTGCCCTCCCCAGCGGTTTGCTTTTTTCCAAATGCTCAAGAATGAAAGAGATCTGTTTTGAAACGGAGCAGATCAAATCCTTACTGGTGCATCTTTGGGCAGCCTCGAAGGATGACAACGTACGTAGCATTAAAAGGAGATTGGACGTCCTACTGGCATGTAACAGGCTCCCCGGCAGAATGCGATACCGTTGGCACAATGAGATACAATAGATATTAAATTGCACCGCTTGTTAAATTGGGGATAACTGTCTCCAAACCGCTGAGTTGCATGAAAGGAGAGGACTAAATAAAATTTCAAGTGCACAGTGTTAATCGGAACGCTGTGTAATTGAGTAAGCCTATTATATTTCAACAGCTGTTTTAGACTTCTTCTTTTTTTAAAGGTATTCACTCCCTGTGGGTGTTTTCAGAGGGTTCTGCTGGAGTGTGCAGGACGTGGGCAAGAAGCTTGTTCAATAAGCTATCTATGACTGCTTTGGCTTAAGGTGAAGGGGGGAGGGAATGTTCAGCATCCAAGAGTAGCCCCGAATAGAATAAAAACATTCATTCTTCCCTCCGTGGGTTTCCGAGCGTCTGAGTTGGAAGGTAGCAGGGTGAGCAGGAGCGGGAAACAAAGTCAACACTGTTGCTTGACACCAGACTGCCTCTTTTGGGTAGTTTTCCACAGTAGCAGAAAATAGCTGTGTAATCTGCAGCAGGCGGCTGAAGGCCTCATTTCAATAAATAAATAAATAAAACCCAGGCTGAAAGAAAATAGGCAAAGGGAGTGGACAGGAGGGATGACTGAACATGTCCGTTTGGGTTTCTCTCGCTTTCTCGTTTCTCTCCAACATGCCCACCCCCGTCCTTAATTCCAGTTCTCCGCATTTTTGTAGTTTGCCATTTTTGTAAAAAATAAAAAAGTCACTGTGAAAATCCATTGGAACTGTAGCTCCTAATATGCACCTTTTTATATGCATTTTTATAAACTTTTAAAAAATGTACATAGCTGCTTCTTTTTTTGCCAACTGGGTTTTTTTTTGTATGTTATATTCACCGGTATATTTCTAGGCACACTTTAACCTCATGGGTGCATTTTCGTACACATTACCTTGCTTGAGAGCAGCACTGCAACATTCAGAGAAGTGCAAATCTTGGACGATGGCTGTATTTTGATTTGCATATCGTTTTGGAAAGTGCAAATTAGGTAAATTCACCTTTAAATGTGAACTGAATCTAATTTTCCTCCATCCTTAATGGGCACTGATCGTGCTGTGGCAGCCAATACTGGAGTAGAGGAAGAGCAAGATCACTCTTTCCTTTGCTATTCCTTTACTAGAAATGGCCTTCTGCTCAACAAGATTTCCACCTATGTTTCTAGTCTCAACATCCTCAATATAAAGAGGCTTCAGGTGTAGCATTTGTCTCCATGTTGTTCAAAGTGGTTTACAAGTATAAAATGCATTCAGGTATAAGCATCCATAATTAAAATATTCACTAAAACAATTAAAACGGGGTAGATGGATAAGGAGGTCAAGGAACCGCCTGTATAAACAGGTGCATTTGCCACCTTGGGGTAAAACACTCACCTCCACCAGATGCTGGAATGAATGCCTTACTGCTTTCAATGCCTTGTTTGAATCCTGAGGATATTAGTTCTCTTGATTTATTTTCAAGCTTACAGTCCTCATTATTCCAGATGGAATGTTCATGGCAAATAATTCCAATATAGCCCTCTGTGTTGAATTAGTTACTCATCCCTGTTTAATGTTATTTTTGCAAATATAAAATTGGGCCGAGCCTAACCCAGCCCAGGTGTAGTTTTGCTTTTGAGCCTTATATTTTGCAAAGAATTACACAGTAGAAGTTTAGTGGCAACTGTTGCAATTTTTACAAGGTGAGATTGGCCACTCAGATATTTTGAGTATTGCTCTGGTACATGTTTAGGAATTACATATGGATGGAAACCCAAGGCCAGATCCTGGTTCTGAATATCAGCCATAAAATGTGTCCTAGGAGAATATCCTCATAATACTTTGTGGGGGTTCTTAATGCACAATTTCAGTGAGTGGCATTCTGACACCATTAGCAGTGGTTTGCAATGGTTTGTTTGGTTTGGCAAAAGATCCGACCCTATAAATTCTGCTTAAAAATGTCTGTGCAACCTGTTGTTTTGTGTCATATGTTCACGATTCCTGTGGGTTTGTGGTCTTGCTACAATTTCAGTGATTCTGCGGATCATAAACAGCAACAGAGTTGCAGAAAGAGACCTCTGCATATCTCTACTGTTTCCAAAGTGCACAACACAAGGTTTATTGGCCCTGTTTCTTGGTAATACTGGTCCTACCTGCGTTTGGCACAGGCGAATGCTTTGCTGTATGGGGGGCTTTGATGAGCCTCCTGCCTCAGACAGCAGAGCTTTGCTGCTTTGCCATTAGAAAACAGCGCAGTGCATTTTTTTCTTCTATTTTAGGTGCACCATTGGAATGCTTCATAGTGAGAATGCAACTACAGTGGTACCTCGGGTTAAGTACTTAATTCGTTCCGGAGGTCCGTTCTTAAGCTGAAACTGTTCTTAACCTGAAGCACCACTTCAGCTAATGGGGCCTCCTGCTGCCGCTGCGCTGCCAGAGGACAATTTGTGTTCTCATCCTGAAGCAAAGTTCTTAACCTGAAGCACTATTTCTGGGTTAGCGGAGTCTGTAACCTGAAGCGTATGTAACCCGAGGTACCACTATACTAACATTTTGCATGACAAAAAATTAATAGGAAGGGAATTTCCAGAGGACCCACTTACCCATTTTAATAATTCAATAGTAATATTACAAATAATACAATTTTTTGTGGATTTTTTCTTTAACAACAGTGCAATAGCATCCCCAATAAGCCAATTATCCATTTTTCTTTAGGCGCAATTCTTCCCTGTGTGAGTGCTGTGCCCTTGCCTGTAGGAAATACCTATAGAGTATAACAGAGTCCTGTTTTTCCTCCTCTCTCTGGAGCTTTCATGAAGCTATTGGAGGCCTGTGCACACCTTCTATATTCACATCCAACCTCATCCACCGCCACTTCTCCATCACAGACAATTCATCACCTTTTGGACTAGGGATGGACAAATATGTGAATTTGGTTTAAAATGGTTTAAACCATGTGTAACGGCCATTGGTGACAATGGGTGTGTTGCTTCTCCCAATACTCTAAGTCAGTGGTTCCCAATTCATGGTCTGTAGACCCCAAGGGATCTGCATAACCTACCCAGGGGGGTCTGTGTCACCATTCACAGAACAAAAACTGCAATAGAGATTTCCAAATTTAAAAAGTAGGAAGTTCATGGCCTGACTTTTGAAAAAATGGGGGTCTTCAGGGAACCACTGCTCTAAATGAAAGGTTTTATTCCCTCACCCACCCACCTCATTTAATCTGTGCTGCTGTGGAAATAATAACAACAACAACAATAATAATATAATTTTATTTATACCCCACCCTTCCCGGTTCAGAAAACCGGGCTCAGGGTGGCTAACAACAAATTTAAAACACTTAATTGATGCAACAAAAAACAGCATAAAATACAGTATAAAACGTGAATAACAATAAATTCAGTATTAAAAAATCAATTTAGGGGGAAAATCCATCCAATAAACATTAGATGATCACCAGGGCTAGCTGGCTAAATTAGTCCTATTTGGGCCAGCGAGGAGACCAGGGGAGAATTAGCTTTGGGATCCCAAAGTGGGTAATCTTCATAAAAAGGGAAGGGGGAGGGAAGGAAGGGGAATAAAATATCAGGCTAAGTTCAAATTGAAAGCCAGGTGGAATAGCTCTGTCTTACAGGCCCTGCAGAAGGAATTAAAATCCTATACAGTGGTGCCTCGCAAGACGAAAAGAATCCGTTCTGTGATTCTCTTCGTCTAGCGGTTTTTTCGTCTTGCGAAGCAAGCCCATTGACGGATTAGCGGATTAGCGCTATTAGTGCTATTAGCGGCTTTTAGCGGCTTATCGGCTTATCGGATCAGCTGATAAGCGGCTTAGTGGCTTAGAAAAAGGGGGGGAGGGAAAAAAACCCGCAGGAACTCGCAAGACATTTTCGACTTGTGAAGCAAACCCATAGGAGATTCGTTTTGCGAAGCACCTCCCAAATGGAAAACTCTTTCGTCTAGCGAGTTTTCTGTCTTGCGAGGCATTCGTCTTGCAGGGCACCACTGTATTAGGAACATAGGGAGCTGCCTTGTATCAGCTTGGACTGTTTCTCCCCTTGTCTCTTTTGATGGGCGGCAGCTTTCCAGGGTCTCAGGTAAGATGTATTTCCCATCGCCTATTTTACATGGAGATGACAAGTTTGGGATATAGAGCCTTCTGCTTGCCAAGTACATGCTCTGTACATGCCCTTCCGTTGACATTGATTGATGTTAGAGACTCCAGGGCTTCAAGGCTGAGCCTATTCTTAGCCTAGGGAGCTGTCCTCGGTGAGCGCTCAGGCTTCTTTGTCAGGCACAGATGGGGACAGTGATGTGCAACATCAGTGCCTGTGATTGGCAGACAGTATGAAGCCTTGGGATTGGCCTAGAGCACTGCCACCTGCCCTCTGCACATTAGACTCCAGTCCCAAGTTTCTGCAGCAAGCGCCAGTGACTCTCTTTTGGAAAATCCCAGTCCCAGCTCTGGGTATGGGTACAGCTAATGTTTGTCGCAGCCTGGTTATATGACTTTTATTTTGGAATTCTGCAACACACCAAACTCTGCTCCTGTGGTTTTTGTTTTTTTTTTAAATCGTTAATTACTGCTGCTCCAGAGACCATAAACACATCAGAGACAAGACTCATGAGAGGGGAATTTTATGCACTGAGTATTATGCTTGGATTGCACTCTGTTTAAATTAATCTTAAACACTAGAGATTTGCACTTCTTTAATGGCAAACATTTACCAATAATTTATTGTAACACTATGGAAAGGGGCTAGGGTTGAATTTAATTTTAAGCCTCTCTTTCTTCCTCTTTGCTTTCATTTTCATATTGTCCATTTACTCAGAACTGTCTACACACACAAAATGGTTACAATGATTTATTTTTATTATTATTATTATTATTTTGCACGGGATAGTAGCTGTTGGAAATTCTGAAAGCCCTTTTCATATTCTTGCTCCTCAATGTTTACTTCATTTCGGGAGAGCTTTCTAAATGTACACTGCGAGTTGGGTTTATTGCCCCTTTCCTCTTTAATTGCTGCCCTATTTTTTTAAAAAAACCAGCTTCTTATTTTTATATTTAAGGGTCCCCAGGTGTGGAGATTTATTGGTGTTGGGGAATGATTGATAAATGATTTGAGTTAAATAGAAAAACTGGAGGCATTGTGCAAAACACAAATGGTGCCAGAATGGCTGCATAGGACCCCCTAAGCATATTTAATGTGGTGCTTACTATATAGCTGCTGCAGCAGCAGCAGCAGCAAGCCACAAATGTCTACTGTTCTATCAGGATTATTTTGTTCCTTTTTTTTAAAAATGACACAAGAATTGCTAATGACGGACTGAGTTTCTATAGCAATCATAAAGATATGCATTTTGTTGTCTAATATCGTTAAATATGATGAAGCGTGGCATTAAAAAAAAGATATAAGGGGAGCCAGTGTGGCATAGTGGTTAGAGCACTGGGAGGTGCAATAGACACAATAGAGAAGGTGCCTGTCTGATATGAAGTGGCAGGCAGTTCCAGAGGGTAGTTGCTGATCCACTTGATAGGGCATCCTGAAGATTCCATCCTGTCTTGCAGAACACTGTGATTGGTTGGGGATGCAGTGGATGAGACACCCTTTTAGACATGCTGGTCCGAAGCTGTGTAGCGTTTTCTACAACAGTTTTGTGCACCAATAACAGCGCCTGGGGTAGCTCAATCAGTAGAACATGAGACGCTTAATCCCAAGGCCGTGGGTTCAAGCCTTGTGTGGAGCGAAAGATTCCTGCATAGCAGGGGGCTGGAGACCAGATTATTCTCGTGGTCCCTTCCAACTTTGCAATTCGCTGATCCTACCTTAAACCTAGCCCAGTAGCAAGGGTGCCAATTTGAATAAAATATTGTGGGAGCCAAGGTAAGCCCTGCCCTACATAATTGCATGGCACATGCACACACACCATTTGAATGGGAATGCCCATCAACTTTGTGGGGGCCAGACCCTCTCAAATATTTTATTGTGGGGTCCGAAACCCCTGTGGCCCCTAGGAGTTGGTTCTTATGCCCAGTAGCTAATTGGCAGCCAGTTCATTTTTGTTTTCAGCAGCATAGGCTTGTTTGTTATGAAGTACTTTTATGGGCACCTTCCTTTTGGTTTTCTTCTGTCATGGTTCCATCTGGGGGGGCAGGGATAATATGATGTACCATGTTTCGACAGGTCTCATAGAATCATAGAACTGTAGAGTTGGAATAACCATCCCGCCCAACCTCCCACAGTGCAGGAATCCCAGCTAAATAATCCCTGATAGAGGCCCATCCAATCTGTCATTAAAAACCTCCAACAGAGGAGTGAGAGTCCACCACCTTCTGAGGTAGTCCACCCCACTGTTGAACAGCTCTTCCCATCAGAAACTTCAGAATCTCCTTTCTTGTAATTTGAATACATTGGTTCGGATCCTACCCTCTGGAGCAGCAGAAAACGAGCTTGCTCCATCTTCCATGTGACAGTCCTTCAGAGATTTGAAGATGGCTGCCAATCAAATCTCCTCTCAATTTTCTGTTCTCCAAGCTGAATATACCCAACTCCTTCAACTGTTCCTCATAAGGCTTGGTTTTCAGACCATTTATCATCCTGCTCACCCTCCTTTGCACATCTTCCAGCTACTCCATGCTTTTCTACCTGTTCCTGGAGGGAGCATGTACTATTAAAGTGGAATAAAGGGAAGACAGCAATTAACAGGAAATAGGCAGTTAAAGAGTTACCCCACAGTATTTGGTTGTGGAAGGTGACAGGACAACCCCACATTCAGACTCTTCTGGCTGGAGAAAAATCTTCAAGCCTCTGAGCATTTGCTGAGATGAAAGCCTTAAATAAATTAGCCAGTCATGAAGGCACAATTTTGTTAATCACACACAATCATATACTTTGTATATTAGGCCAGCTGCATTCAGTGCTCCTTTGCTTCTGACACATTTTTGCCTGTTTTTTTTAGGCAGATATTAAAACTCTACAATCAGGAACTTGTTTTTACAGTTAGAAAAAGATGAGTAGGCAGCCTTGAACATTAATGAGATAATTTTAAAACAGTCAGCGTTATTTGCAAGAGTTTTCTTATTCTTGAATTCAGTTCCCACTAACAATGGCAAATGGAAAAAGGCATTTGGAGGTTAATTTCTTCACATGAAATGATTTGTGTGCGAACATCCAGAGGGGGGGGGGATTGAGAGAAGTTCTAACGTAACAACTTTGTTCCATGGAACTAATTATTCCTGCAGACGGCGAGATGTGAAGATTGCACCTGTATACTAATTAAAGATACCACTTGTTATTAATTTTACACATTAAACACATTTACATCTTGCTAAACTATCAGGAGCCAGTGAGACACAGGCAAGCAGCAAGGACAGACTGTGGTCAGAGGTCACAGCAAACAACCCCTTCGGGTCCAAGGACCTTGTCCAAAATGGACCACGGTCTGAAAACAGCTAAGTAAGAAGCAAAGCTAGGTTCAATTAGGCTGTTCAGTAGCCTTTCCCAAAGGCAAAAGGCTCAGACTGAGAAACCAAGCCCAGAGCAGCAGTTACATAGTGGCAAGCATGGGAAGGAGCATTTGCTTGCATGCTGAGGTTTCTCCTGGTAGGCTTGGGAATGATTCTTGTCTGAATCTCTGGAAAGCTGCTGCCAGTCCTTGTAGACAATGCTGACCTAGATGGACCAATGGTCTGGTTCAGTCAAAGGCAGCTTCTGATGCTCCTAACCAGGCCCCTGTTGGTTCTGCAAGCTACCTCATCCAACTGGAATGAAGAGACACAGTACCCACCATGTCCATTGCATGGGTTGCACTAGGTAAAGGTAAAGGGACCCCTGACCATTAGGTCCAGTCATGACCGACTCTGGGGTTGCGGCGTTCATCTCGCTTTATTGGCTGAGGGAGCCGGCGTACGGCTTCCGGGTCATGTGGCCAGCATGACTAAGCCACTTCTGGAGAACCAGAGCAGTGCACGGGAATGCCGTTTACCTTCCTGCTGGAGCGGTACCTATTTATCTACTTGCACTTGATGTGCTTTTGAACTGCTAGGTTGGCAGGACCAAGCAATGGGAGCTCACCCCGTCGCGGGGATTCAAACCGCTGACCTTCTGATCGGCAAGTCCTAGGCTTTGTGGTTTAACCCACAGCACCACCCGCATCCCTATGGGTGGCACTACTTCACAGCAAATACAGCTCTGCTAACTTTTCCTGGCCTGAGAACGGCAAGAAATAATGTTTCTGCATCCTGCTGCCTTGGACCCAGCTTCCTCTGGTTCAAGTCCCCTGGTGCTTTACAAAATACCAGTGAAAATGTGTTTCACAGATACACTTAAAATACAAAGTATGAATGCAGTAACACGTGCATTATTTACAGTGCAGTACAGACATCATGGAACCAGATTTGGGCACAGCTCTCCCAGTGAACACACCTGGGCAAATCTGGGTTTTCTGATCTGTGAAATGGACTTTATGACATTTGCCCATTAAGAGCACTTTAAAGATCACAGTCAAAGCCTGTGACCTCAAAGCATCTAAAGCTGTCATCTTTCAATAAATGTACTCTGCCTGTTACAGCAGTGTCCTCCACATGTGGAGGCTTGATCTTCTAACCAGGTCAGAAACAACCACCAGAAAAGGAAAACTCATCAAGATGTGAAGTCAGGGACCTTGACATCAGAGATGGATAGGAAGATAGGAAGTTGTGTGAGTTTTATACTTTCCAGTCTGAAGCTGGAGTGGTTAACCAGGATGCAGGGAAACTTAGTAATAATAATAATAATAATAATAATAATAATAATAATAATAATAATAATAATTTATTATTTATACCCCGCCCATCTGGCTGGGTTTCCCCAGCCACTCAGGGCAACTTCCAACCGAATATTAAAAACATGATGCAGCATTAAACATTAAAAACTTCCCTAAACAGGGCTGCCTTCAGATGTCTTCTAAAAGTATGATAATTGCTTATTTCCTTGACATCTGATGGGAGTGCGTTCCTCAGGGCAGGTGCCACTACCGAGAAGGCCCTCTGCCTGGTTCCCTGTAACCTCACTTCTCACAGTGAGGGAACCGCCAGAAGGCCCTCTGCGCTGGACCTCAGTGTCCGGGTTGAACAGTGGGGGTGGAGACACTCCTTCAGGTATACAGGGCCGAGGCCGTTTAGGGCTTTAAAGGTCAGCACCAACACTTTGAATTGTTCTCAGAAACGTACTGGGAGCCAATTTAGGTCTTCAGGACTGGTGTTATAGGGTCTTGGCAGCCGCTCCCAGTCGCCAGTCTTGCTGCCTCATTCTGGATTAATTGCAGTTCCCGAGTCACCTTCAAAGGTAGTCCCATGTAGAGCGCATTGCAGTAGTCCAAGCAGGAGATAACTAGAGCATGCACCGCTCTGGCGAGACAGTCCACGGGCAGGTAGGGTCTGAGCCTGCATACCAGATGGAGTTGGTAGACAGCTGCCCTGGACACAGAATTGACCTGGACAGCTGTGAGTCCAAAATGACTCCCAGGCTTCAGGGGCACAGTTTCCCCATTCAGGACCAGGGAGTCCTCCACACCAGCCCACCCCCTGTCCCCCAAGAACAGTACTTCTGGCTTGTCAGGATTCAACCTCAATCTGTTAGCTGCCATCCATCCCCCAACCACCTCCAGGCACTCACACAGGACCTTCACTGCCCTCACTGGTTCTGATTAAAGGAGAGGTAGAGCTGGGTATCATCCGCATAGTGATGAACATAGCTTTAGTTTAGGTTTCAGCTGACAAGTAGTGGAGATTTTTAGCAAATGGTTGCACGAAACAGAGACATGCAAAATTGCAGCTACTTGGATGGTTAGTTAACCTTTTGCCTCTGGCAGCTCAGCTGAAACATTCAGCATGCATTTCATGAGGAAATGAGGGAGATGTTCTGAGATTTGTCACTTCTTTTGCATGCATCACCACTGTAATGGGTAAATTTGGCTTGGTCTGCAGTTTTCTGCTCTAGGACTCCTCTGGAGGGGAGTGACCCAACATGTGCAGAAGAACTCAGGATTATGATGAGTTGCCAAAACCACATGCTGCCCTTCTGCTACCACTGTGCTTGGCGCTTGGCCACCTTGTTCCATTTCTCATTTTGTACGAGCACTTATTTCTACTTTTCCTCTGAAAATTTCAAAAGAGAGTTCTACAGGTCTTTCAGGGAGTTATTTTGGAGTGTCTCAAAATAAATTTCCTAGCATTGTAGAGAGGTCCATTTGGCTAACACCCTGCTCTTAATGACTTCACATAAGTGCTTAAAAGATGCTACAGTTGAAACCTGCTTGTAAATCTCATCATCTGTACTGAAAACCTTGACTTCTAATCCCAGAGGACAGGCTGTGCTTCCTTCAGGAGGCCTGATACTCTGCACATGTTCAAGAGCAATTTCTTCCTTATCACATTACATGTGCCACGAATGAGCTGTAAATTAATAGGGTCTGAATTGCATGAAAGTATCGTTGATTCAGTGAGGCTCACTTCCATGTGGCATAATTTGGATTAGATCGCTGAATCATTTCTACCTATTGTTTACAAATCTTACACAGAAAGAGATATTCTGTAATTTTTTTCCATGGCACTCAGCTCTTACTTTTTATACTCAGCCCTAAATTTTACAGCTGGAAGTTTTCAAAGTCATTTCTTCCTGCTTGCAGTATGAGTTCAGAATTCATGATGACTATAATTTTTTGATGGAGAGCAGTGTCATGGAGTTCTGGAAGCCTTCTGAGCATGCAGTGTGTGTGTGTGTGTGTGTGTGTGTGTGTGTGTGTGTGTGTGTGTAAAACACAATTGGCTCACAGTGCAGCTTCTGGAGTTCTGGAGCTGGCAAGCTGCCTGGTTTTCTTTGGACAGCTTTTTTATTATTAATTTTAGAAATTTATATCTCTGCCCATCAATAAATATTCCCTTATGAGGAAAACAATGCAACCACCCAGAAGAACAATACATCATAATTAAAAATAATCAACAACAAAAACACACAATAGAAGACAGCAAAAAGCAGCACAAAACAAGAACAACCCACATTTGCTATAGCAGAGACTTCATAAAACAGCCTGAACTTTTGAAATACAATGTGTATTTCAATGTGTAAAATAGCAGTCATAAGTCATAAGGATTGGGCAAGAAGGAACGAGATGTCATGCTAGCATTGTACTATGTAGCACCAATGTATATGTATGTATGCTATGTATACTAGCACCAAAATGGTGCTGGCTTTGTTCAGTGGCCACTAAGGAAACTCCGCTGGTCCATTGGGGTTTTTTGAACTCCAGTTTTGGTGGGAGGGGATTTATGGGTAGGGTCGTAGCTCATCTGCTTTGCATGCAATTTCCCGTTTCAATCTCTGGCATCCCCGGGGGAGGCTGGGAAAGATCCCTGTTTGACACCCTGGAGTGGTGCTTCCTATCAGTGAAGACAATCCTGAGCTAGGTAAGCCAATGGTCTTGACTTGGAATAAGGCACCTTCCTGTGTTCCTGTGGATGGCAGCCTTTTCAAACCCCATCACTGCTGAGGATCTGCCCGTGGGGCTATCCTTAGGCCTGGTCCAGCGGCTCTGGCTGGTGAAGAACACTGTGGCTAGACTGTTTCTGGGGGCAGACTATTGGCAGTACATAATTCTGGTGCTGAAAAGCTTGCACTGGCTGCCCGTACACTGCTGGGCCAAGTTCAAGGTTATTGCTGCAATTTACAAAGCCCTTAACAGCTTGGGTCCAGGTTACCTTGAGGACTCCCTAATCCCTTATATCCCTAATCAATCACTGAGGTCTTTGGGGAGTCACTGGTAGTGGTCCCCCATGTCTTGTATCCATGGCTCATATCCACCAGGAACTGTGTGCTCAGTACTATGACCACAGTTTTATGGAACTGGCTTCAGTTTGAGTTCAGAAAGGCCCTCTCTTTGTTAAACATCTAGTACCTACTGAATACTTTTTTAAAAAAATCAGCAGGGATTTTACCTGGAATCTTATTTCATCGTTGTCATCGATTTATAACTTTTCTGTATTGTATTTCTTGCTCACTGCTTAGAGATTATTGCTGTTAAGCAGCATATTAATCATTTAAATAAATAAAATGAATCTGATCTGTCGGCCACATCCTGTTCCCCACCTTGAAATAGAGGATGCCTTCAATTAGAGAACTGCGTTCTGGCCATCATCCAAATAGAAGACCGTCTTCTGTAAAATATGGCAGAAGGCAAGGGGGGCAGTAATGAGGAGTGCTAGGATTACACACCATGTGAAAGCCATCCCACCATCATGTTCTGCCAGTTTGCCCCTGAAAATATGTACAGTACTTGAGATTTTTTTTTAAAAAAATGACTTTAAAAATGACTACAAGCCAATGGGGGGTGGGCAGAGGTGGATGAAATGTTTCCCTTTTATCTTCCGCTTTGTTCCTTAGCTTCCTATTTTATCTGATTGAAAAATGGAGTCTAGATTTTCTGTTATCCCACAGAGGCACAAGACTGTCACAAGGACATGGCTTAATTATTAGAAGCCTCTTTTCTTCCCAATTAGTTTTGCTCAACCCGAAGTGATGATGTTCTCCCAACCTCTCTCTCCCCCCTTTAGCACTTCTTGTTCTAATTTTAGGTTTTTCTCCTTCATTTCTATGACTGTTTTGTATTACGGGTGATGGGGGGGGGAATCTTAAGAAACTGCTGATATGGGGAGAGGGGGTGGAATGACATTGCAGAATGTGGGGATGTGAGAATTGGGAATGTCCTCTGGATTCTGAGATTGAACGGACATAAGAACATAAAAGCAGCCTGCCAAATCAGGCCAAGGACCCATCGAGCTGAGCATCCTGTTCTCACAGTGACCGACCAGATACCTGTGGAAACCCTGGAAGCTGGACATGAATGCAGCAGTACTCTGCCCACCTGTGATTCCTCCCAACTGGTATTCAGAGGCGCAACGCCTGAGACAGTGAAGGCAGAATATAGTCATCATGGCTAGTAGCCAGTGACAGCCTTGCCCTCCATGAATTTGTCTAATACTTTTTTAAAGCCATCGATTAAGTGAGCAAATGGTGTCAATACTGCAGTAAGGCCTGCAATTTGACACCCTGGGGTGTGGTGTGTGTTTGTAAATGGATAGGTTGGGTGTATGAATGACTTGTGTGTTTCTGAATGGATGGATGGGTGTGGGGTGAGTAGGAGAACGATAGAGAAGTGTGGGGTAGTGGTTGTCTTAACTGAGGTCATCACCACCCCACAGTCCTACTTGGTAGAGGGAGCATGCAACCAAAAAGATTGATTCCATTGCCACCGCTCACCAGACCTCTCTCTGAGGTCCAGGACAACCATCTTATTGCTCGCTAGGTTCCTGTCGAGGTAGATGTTCCATTTCGACCCTGGGATCTACATGGCTTTATAGGTTAAGACCAGCACTTGGAACTGGGTACAGGCATGTAATGGTTGTCAATGTAGTTGTGCTCGAACACATATTTTATGTTCACACTGCCAACTCTCCATTAGCAATCTGTAGGCTGCATTCTGACCAGATTCCGTGTGTGATGTACTGCAGTAATTTAAAAAATAAATAAATGTTTCAAGACTTTATCAAGAAGTTAAAATAACTCTCCAGTGAGAAATATGTGATAAAATAGATGAAAAACCAAGAGAGATCAAAGCTGAAAACACCAGGGTTCACAGCCATTACCTCATAAAATAAAGTACATTTTCAAGAGACTACACATGAAATTAGATGTTACAACAAAAGAATAACTTGAGAAAGAAATAATGCAATACAAATGTTATAAATTTGTAAGCCATATTTCCTCAGGACTTTCCAACCCTATATACTTATATGACATGGTCTGTCATATAAGTAACAAATGGCCATCAAATGGAGACAAAACCCATGTGTATATTAGAGATATAGGAAGGAATCCTTTTCCATTCTGCCCTGTACTTGCCGCTAGCACCGCTTATTCCATTCTGCTGCAGTTCATCTGCAGCCAAAAGCTACTTTATTCTTTTCACTGCTGTGGTGAAATGATGTAACTTACATAATCAATTTTGTAAATTACCTTGTCATCACATTGTTCTACCCCATTCATTTCAGTGCAAAGGAAACAGGATGCAAGCTGGTGTGTGTGCAATCAATTATATGTCGTTTGTGGACTAAAAGCAACAGTGGGTATTGATTGTATTCGCTGAATTGTTTTCCATTCTGGAAATGGGATAAATAAGAAAACATCAGCAATTTTCGCTCACGTTTCTGGTTTTGTTGAAATTCTCCGACATCGTGTGTGTGTGTGTGTGTGTGTGTGTGTGGAACAGTCTGTTACAAACATCATACAGACAGTTCTCTCCACTGCTGAACCTTGGGTTTTAAATGGGGGAAAGGAGTTCCTGCTAAGCCCTGCCCAGGCAGGGGTTACAGAGTTTGGTGGAGAGTCTTTATAATTGCTGGCTGTCCAGTAATCTCAGTGCTGCACTGGAGGCCACAAGTGAATCATAGCAATTTAGAAGGACGGTAACAGGCTTTTTTGGAATCAGAGCACAATTTCATGAAGGAAGAGATTTCTCAAAGGCTAGGTTGTACACTGGAAGAAAGTAGCAGGTTGTATCCACAGTGATTCCCTTCAGTCCCCAGATTTTTCCATAATTGGCTACTGGTCAATTAGATGGATTAGCAGATCTGGCAGCACATATTTGGGGGATTTGTCTTCCTTTCCTCTACCCTGCTGTGCTTCAGCAAACTTTCTTCTGAGAAATGCCTTTTTAATCATGATTTGTTTGGCCTTGGACCCTTGACAGGTTTAAGATTTCACAGCCCTTTGGGCCTGTAATGAAGACTATGGAAAGGGGAGGAGGTGTTTCTGCCATTCTTGCTGGTCTCCCTGCAGTTGTGCCCAACCATTAAAAGTGTGTAACTTAAAACTTTGTGAAACTTGCAGTTGGTCTATAACCTATTGATTATACTCATAGATTTAGCATTGAGAACGGCATTCCAAAACTGTGTAGAATTATGTATCTTTGGTATATTCCATATTCAGTTGAACACAACCAGTGCTATTTTTCTAGAGAGATAAAAAGGTGCCGGAACTCACTATCAGCACCTCCCTCATTCTCTTAGAATGGCAATGGTGCCCACCTGAGAGGTGCTGGAACTGAGTTCTGGCGAGTTCCAGCTGACAATGAAGCCCTGAGCTCAACGATGGTTAAAGCTACATGAGCTGCAATCTTTATTTATCACATTTATATCCCAGCTTTTCTCCAAGGTGCTCAAGGTGCAGCATACATGGTTTCTCTACTCCTGATTTAATTCCCACAACAACCCTGTGAGGTAGGTTTGGCTGAGAGGCCCAAGTTCACCCAAAGGACACTGACAAACTGGAACGTGTCCAGAGGAGGGCAACCAAAATGGTCAAAGGCCTGGAAATGATGCCTTGTGAGGAACGGCTAAGGGAGCTGGGCATGTTTAGCCTGGAGAAGAGGAGGTTAAGGGGTGATATGATAGCCATGTTCAAATATATAAAAGGATGTCACATAGAGGAGGGAGAAAGGTTGTTTTCTGCTGCTCCAGAGAAGCGGACACGGAGCAATGGATCCAAACTACAAGAAAGAAGATTCCACCTAAACATTAGGAAGAACTTCCTGACAGTAAGAGCTGTTCGACAGTGGAATTTGCTGCCAAGGAGTGTGGTGGAGTCTCCTACTTTGGAGGTCTTTAAGCAGAGGCTTGACAACCATATGTCAGGAGTGCTCTGATGGTGTTTCCTGCTTGGCAGGGGGTTGGACTCGATGGCCCTTGTGGTCTCTTCCAACTCTATGATTCTATGATTCTAAGCCTCATGGCTAAATGGGGATTTGAACCCTCATATCCTGAGGCCTAATCTGATGCTCTGACCACTATACCAATCATCTTGGCTTCCACCTTGCAACTCCCTGTAGATATAAAAGGTGCATGTTCTGCCACTGCAAATCTGCAGGGTTTTGTTCCATCAACCATAGATAGTCATGGGAAGAGTGGCTACTGCTACATGTAGCTACTGCTACATGGATGTTATGTTCTTCCATGATCTACTGAAAAGTGTTCCATTATAGAGGCAATGTGAAAGCCAGCATTGAATCAGTGATGGGGAACTTGCAGCCTCTAAATGTTGCTGGACTCCATCTCCCATCAACTCCACCCAACTTCAAAACACCTATTTAGCAAAATTAAGACCCACTCACATGTTCCAAAAGGAAGCACATGTAAAAACAGAACCTACGTGTTTTCGCTCCCAGGTCACCAAGTGCTGATGTACAACAACCATACCTATTTTGTAATGCTTGCTCTTATTCTCCTATCACAACCATGTGTTTGCAAGGGAAGGGGTGGCATGGCAGGATTGCGTCATTTCATACAGCCAGTTTGGCATGATGCTAAGGCTCCAAAAATGTGATTTCTTTGATGTTGTGGGTGGTCTTGTGAAGAATCCAAGGGTAGCTGAGATTGCAGCTTGCCACATTCTATCCTGGGGTAGGCAACCTAAGGCCTATGGGCCAGATGCAGCCCAATCGCCTTCTCAGTCCGGCCCACGGACGGTCCGGGAATCAGCGTGTTTTTACATGAGTAGAATGTGTCCCTTTATTTAAAATGCATCTCTGGGTTATCTGTGGGGCATAGGAATTCATTCATTCCCCCTCCCCCCCAAAAAAATATAGTCTGGCCCACCACATGGTCTGAGGGACGGGGACTGTCCCACGGCTGAAAAAGGTTGCTGACCCCTGTTCTATCTCCTCCCAATGCTTTCCGCAATGTGGCAAACGGGGTTTTCTTGCGAGTGCCAGATTGAAATTGGCCATCAACAAACAGAGCATTCCGGAGAGACACAGAACTGGACTTGGATCTGCAAAACAAACTTCATTTCTGCCATGGACTTAATATGTGACTTTTAACCAAGTCAGTGGCTGCTGGGCTCAGTTCCAGTCTGTACAGTGGGAATAGCTGTGACTACCTCATGGCACCTTCATTTTGAAGGCAAACTGCAATGCAGAGTGCAAAGCACTTATAGTTAAAAGTGTACTGAAAATAAATGGTAGCAAGCAGAATGTTCCCGGAGGCTAAAGTCCTGATAACTGAATTCTGCAGCAACTTCTTATGACTTTGTAGATCTGTAGCTATGCAAAGATGAAAGGATGGAACTGTTCCATATTTCATCTCTGTCTTACAAAGCTTGTGGTATTGGGAATGGGTTCTCCTTCTGGAATTCTGGAATAATAATTTGTTACTGCCTCTTAATTTGTTCTGCTTAATGTAATATTTCCTAGCGCAGTTCCTGAAGCGTAAGTTTTGCACACATGGATCAAAGCATAGATATATGGCAGTCACCCCAGCAAGGGACGTGGCAGCAGTTTGCTTACAGGCTAGAGAGTCCTGCAACAGCTTCAACTGTTATTTGCCATTTTACAAGGATATTGAAAGGGAAAATATGTTTTAAAGCACACTTCCTAAAACAACGATACACCTTCTTGCACTTTTAGTCATGCATTTTCATTTGAGTTCATTTCTTTAAAACATCCATAAACCACTTGATTTAGAAAATAAATCAATCTCTGAGCAGTGTACAACTTAGAAAACAGTAAACTGTATCCTGAAAACAACAATACAACATAGACCAGTAGTATAGGTAAAGGTAAAGGGACCCCCTGACCATTAGGTCCAGCCGTGGCCGACTCTGGGGTTACGGCGCTCATCTCGCTTTATTGGCCGAGGGAGCCGGCGTACAGCTTCTGGGTCATGTGGCCAGCATGACTAAGCCGCTTCTGGCGAACCAGAGCAGCGCACGGAAACGCCGTTTACCTTCCTGCCTATTTATCTACTTGCACTTTGACGTGCTTTCAAACTGCTAGGTTGGCAGGAGCTGGGACTGAGCAACGGGAGCTCACCCCGTCACGGGGATTTGAACTGCCTACCTTCTGATCGGCAAGTCCTAGGCTCCGTGGTTTAACCCACAGCGCCACCCGCATCCCAGTAGTATAAAAGTATATAAAACCCAATACAAACAGGGAATTCATATAGATTAAAGCTGGTCCCTCTTTTATGAGTCAGAGAAGACTTGGGCAAAAAGATATGCCTTTACAAGACATTCGAAGCACAAAGACATTCCCTAGCAGAAAGGCAGTAGCAACAAAGGCCTGCTTTCAGGTCACTATGCTATGGCATTCTATAGGGTTTGGTACCCTGGGTAGAAATTTCCCCAGATTATCTCATCTTACAGGTCTGTATGGGGCAGGCAGTCTTTGAAATAACCTGGTCTTGAGTTGTCACCATCAGCCTATGCTGTCAGTTTTCCATCTGAATTTTTATGTGTGTGTTGCATCAGGGGATAAATGTATTTTATGAGCAAGTACCCCAACACCCCACCTTTCCCCCCTTTTCTTAGGTAAAAGCAGATTTGGGAAGGGAGCATTTGGGAGAGGAAAAGCAGCAGCAGCGAAGTACATAACCCTTTCTCCTCCTGCAGCTTCTCCTCTCCATATCCCTCACATAGTTAGTTCTACCTCCTGCAGGAATAAAAGCTAATGCAGGTTTATTTGGAGTAGTGAAAATGTGGGTAGCATTCAGGGGGAAAGTCAAGCACAACTCCCCCAGCTGTTTTTCCACTCCCAAATTCCCCCCACAAATTTGCATTCCAGAGATACCAGGCAAGGCAGTGTCAAATTCTAAAAGGATCTGATGCACAATTTATCCCACTCAGTCAATGCTTTGGTGAACGCAGTATCTAAAGTGCTGCTGTTGGCAGCAGCAGTGATACCTGCAGTTTGGCTGAACGCTAAGAGGGGCTTAACGTTTTGACAAACCTCTCTGCTTTCTTGGCTTTTGATCATCAGTAGCATCCTTAAAGTTTATTCTCCTGCTATTCCTGGGTTGTTGTTGTTGTTTTTTAAGAAAAGAAAAGAACTCTAGAATCTGTCACAAGACGCCTGTTTTCACTAAAATCCTTAAAGCTGTAGTTGTCAGGAGCTTACTTACCATTATCTGTATAGTAATGAGCAAGGGAATTTGTGCCACTCCACAGCTGCAAAGGCATTGTTGGCGCTTTGTGACAGCCCAACTTTCCCTGGAGTTAAAGCCAACAGTCAGCGATTGATTAACATAACAAAACAAACCCACATGCAGACTTCAGGGCCAAGGAGGGGTTAGGTGGAAGGAGACTGGGAATCTCAGGGAACTCTATGGGGCCAAGAACCAGTGTGGCTGGATTTCAAAGGATAACAAAATACTAAGGCCCAAATTAAATACCGCACACCAACACAAGGTGGCCCCCAGTGGGCCTTCTCTTTGGATTAAGCCAGGGGTCAACAAACTTTTTCAGCAGGGGGCTGGACTATATTTTGAAAGGGGGGAAAAATGAATTCCTGTGCCCCACAAATAACCCAGAGATGCATTTTAAATAAAAGCACACATTCTACTCATGTAAAAACACACTGTGTGTTTGTAGTGTGCTGTAGTGGTTAAGAGCGGTGGACTCGTAATCTGGTGAACTGGGTTCGCTTCCCTGCTCCTCCACATGCAGCTGCTGGGTGACCTTGGGCTAGTCACACTTCTCTGAAGTCTCTCAGCCTCACTCACCTCACAGAGTGTTTGTTGTGGGGGAGGAAGGGAAAGGAGAATGTTAGCCGCTTTGAGACTCCTTCAGGTAGTGATAAAGCGGGATATCAAATCCAAACTCCTCCTCCTCTTCTTCTTCTTCTTGATTCCCGGACCATCCGTGGGCCGGATTTAGAAGCTGATTGGGCCAGATCCGGGCCCCAGGCCTTAGTTTGCCTACCCATGGTTTAAGCCTGCTGCTTTGGGAAGATGAGATTGAGTTGGGGGGGGGGGGAGTTATGCTTTTTCTTTACCTGATCCAAATTTGCCTAAGTGGTGTTTCCCCTTGCAGACATACAATTTACACCTAAGTGAGAACAGACTCAGAGCTGATTTCATTTCCCTCTCAGAAACATGATTGGATACCTGAGTGCTTTATGCTGAACATTAGCTGGGAAAGGCTGGGAGAGAGGAATTATCTTATTTTGCAGAAAGGTTGAAAACACACATACCGTTCCCCATCAACTCAGATCATTAAGCAGCCCAAAACATTCATTATTTTTAATATGACAGGTCTTGCGCAAAGCTGTTTGTAAGAGGAGCAAATGGAATCAGGGATGTGACATTAGAGACCACACACTGAAATGTCACCACACATGTAACAAACCCCACATTTCCAATGGAATTGGGAGTGGAAATTATCACAGTTCAGATGCTTGTCCGAGGCCAGGAACAGAATTTACAGAAGTAAAAATGAATGGCTGTCGCTATTGTTAGTTTTTTAGTTTGCATATGTTGCATAAATAATTACATTGATTTTGGCATTTCTCTTCCATTGAAATGTATTGAAAATTATGTTAGTTTTGGCCATAGCAAATAGAGAGATAAATAGTGTTGGTTTCAGCAGAAGCTGAACTGTAGCAAAACGGAAACAGCACTGGTTGCAACAAACACAGGACAAAACGGAAATCATTGCCTCCCTACATACCTACCCAACACCAAATATGTGTTGAGGATCTCACACACCAGCAATAATGTTTTTTTGTTTTTGTTTACTTATTGGATTTTCCACAGGACAGAGAAATCAAAATTAAATGAAGAAAAAAGTACGGGGTAGCATTTGGGTGATGGCAACATTGTGCCGGTGCCACAAAAACATGAGCAGCACCAAGTCCACAATAAACTGCCAGGTTGCAGCATCCTGTGTCTGTCTCAGAATCAAGCTTCCCTGTCCTTCTTCGTGCCCAAGTCTTTCTGATTTAATATCCATTGGTGTAAGGAGGGGGATTTATCAGTGGGCTGTTTGCAGTTACTGGTAGAGTTGTCTGGAAATTCTGAGGACAGTTAGGAGGCTTCTGTGAAGTTTCCTTGGATATCTGACCTCATGGGGGCTGACCAACTTTGTTGAAAACAAAGGGACAAGTTCTGCACATCTCTAATGAAAGCCTTTGCATATAAACAAATGCGCTGTCCAAGCAGGAAGGATTTAGCCTGCCTTTGCTTTTGTTTACAGAGAAGATCTTAGCACTCATGAAAGGAGGTATTCGGTAGCAGTGTGTAGAGCAAGGGGCAGTATTGGCAAGCTCTGTGCAAATTTCCTTCTACCAAAGCCCCTCTGGCTTTTCCTTGCGGCATCTCTCCCATTCCATAATTGAGCCTCTCCTGGGCAACAGATTGTAGCTCCAGTGATTTCTCCTTCCAGCCCCCAAGCCTCCTTTTATGAATAAAGCATGTACACACCAGACTTGCTAGCAGTCAGTAATCAGGCTGATTTTTGTTAAAATATAGCAATGGAGCGATGGGGGAAAGAACGATGTTTTGTTTTCAGGGAGAGTTGGTGTTTAATAACCAGGGGAGTAAATATAGTGGTAAGGAAAGCAAACCAGAGAATAGAATGAATTGCCTTTTTAAAAAAGAGGAGAAGTTGGGGAGGGCATTTAAAACAAAGAGCTATTCTGTTGACCAGGTGATTGTGACAAATGGCAAATGGTATGTGGTAGAAGCTGGCCTGTCAAACAGTATTTCATTTTAAACACCCTGGATTAAGCTTGTTTATTGGGAAAAAAGTATGTATCCAGGATATATTGCTGCACCTATCAGCAAAGGCAGGGCATAAGGCACAACACTGTTTAATCAGCTTTTTGTAGGTAATGTGATGTTTCCACTAGGAATTGGCCATCAATCCCTTCTGTTTGATAAAAGCAGGCTTTGCATAGCCTGCAACAAACAATTCTTTAACTGGCATTCAAAACTGAAAAGAGTGCAATCCATATCTAGGTGGGGGATTGTTGACAAAAGGGCTGCATTCAGATGTGGGGTTTATTGCATTACCATTACTGGTTAAAATTCTTGGTCTTCTGCCCCAATTTCCCATGTTCCTTTTACACTACAGCACACTGTTGTATTATGGAACTATTACTTTTTGACCAATATATATCGCCATGTCATTCAAAATTGTAAATGGCAGGAAAGAAGTCCACAGTTGTATGACATTATGTAGTGCACACAGCCCCTAATTTCATTGTTGAGCAGTGATCATGAAAACCATGGGACATTGCAATGCAAAACTCCCATGAGTTAACAGGGTTGCAAATTGATATATTTTTTTCTGGAAACAATTAACTTGGGGATGAATGCTAAATTGCCACAAGATTACGCTACATTTCCAGAAGAGGCTCTTAGCCATTATTCCACACCACACTCCACTGTTTCTTACCTTTTCTGGGTTGTGCTGTCATAATGAGCCCTAATCTGACCTTAGATGACTCATCCACCTATGAGGACCAAGAACTCCCAGAGCCAGGAGACTTGGGGAAGTTGAGAGAGTCCCCCCACCACAGCACTGGTGTAGAAAGCCCTGCTATCCAGGGACCCTCCCCCAGGCCTCCCCCAGGGGATGTTCTGGAAGGACCTTTGAAGCCCCTGCCTGATACTATACGATAATCTTTATTGTCATTGTCCCATACAGAACAACAAAATCGGGGGGGGGGGGAATTACATCAGACATTCAAAAACCAAGAAGCATGCTATCCCATCTATCCCAGCCTGGTTGACCCCCTAAAAACTCTGATACCACATAATTAAATACAATATACTCCCATAGAGACTACCTTACACTGCGTTTAAAACCAAAATCGCATTTGGATAGAAACTGTTTCTCAGGCAGCTAGTCCTAGTCTTTATAACCCTGTACCTTCCTCCAGAAGGCTGAAGCTGAAAGAGATCATATCCTGCACTATCTCTGCAGTTTTCTTATGACACCTGGAAGCATAGATTTGATCCAAGGTGAGAAGAGTGTACCCAATTATTCTCTCCGCAGTCTTTACAACCCTGGACAGCATTGTTTTTCCATGACTGTGCAGCTCCCAAACCACACACACAGACCATAAGTTAATACACTCTCCACAGTACCTGGAGGGGGGAGGCAGCACCTACCCACCCAGTCCTTGGGAGCATTGGCACTAGTAGCTCATGGGTCAGGCAGCTGGCTGGCAATGGAGCACCCGCCTGAGAGGCCTAGATCACCGTGCTGCTCACGAGTAAAGGGCTCCTTCTGAATACTTTCAGTCTGTGAGTTCAGGGGAAAGCACCAATGCCTGGAGGGAAGGCGACTGCTCTGAGCAACACAAGACCCATGTTCTTTTCCCCAGAAGCTTGCATTTTACGTGGCTTTGGGAGTCATATGAGAATGACGGGAGGGCAGCTTAAGCAAAACAAGGGACGTGACTCCAGGCCCAAAGGCAGGCGACAGCTGTGGACAATAATATAATTCAGTAACCTGAATAGGAGATTGTTTCTGCATTTATTTAGATCAGTGCCCCCTGTAACACTCCTTGGAGCGTGGCAGAATGACTGATACTTGGTCAAGCAGTTAATGCTTAACCTTTTCACGACATGGTTAAGGTTTCGTAGCGAGCCTCTCTGTTGTAGGGATTTTATGATTTGCAGGCTGAGTTATGCCAGAATATTAACTGTGTGGTCCCTTCAGCACATACTTTTGAGCAAAGTCTGTGTGGGGTTAACAGAGCACAGAGCATGTCTTCCTCTGCTTGTTAATTCAACACCCCCCCTAAAAAAACATAGCAAAAAGTACACTAGCTCTGAATACATGAGGAAGGTCTGTAGCTCAGTGGCAGAACCCATGTTTTGCACAAAGAAGGTCACAGGTTCAGTCTCAGGTATGGCTAGGAAAGAGTCTTGTCTGAAACCCTGGAGAACCTCTGCATGTCTGTGCGAACAATACAGGACTGTTCTGTACTGAGTTGAATAGGATCCAAAATGCAGCAGTCTGATTGGTCCTAGAACAATGCAGCAGTATGATTGGTCCGTAGGAGCCACCCAATCCGGCTCCAGGTGGAAGTGAATCCACAATCTGATTGGCCTACAGGAGAATCCCGGAATTAGCCAATCACGTGCAGCCTATTGTGTAAATAATGTACAGTGGTGCCCCGCAAGACGAATGCCTCGCAAGACGAAAAACCCGCTAGACAAAAGGGTTTTCCGTTTTTCGATGCGCTTCGCAAGACGAATTTCCCTATGGGCTTGCTTTGCAAAATGAAAAAGTCTTGCGAGTCTTGCAATTTTTTTCGCTCCCCCCTTTTTCTAAGCCGCTAAGCCGCCAATAGCCTTTTAGCCGCTAAACCTTTTAATAGCCGCTAAATCGGTAATAGCGCTAATCCGCTAAGCCGCTAATAGGGTTGCTTCGCAAGACGAAAAAAACGCTAGACGAAGAGACTCGCGGAACGGATTAATTTCATCTTACGAGGCACCACTGTATATAAAGCAGATATTTTGGGGGAACTTTCATTTCTCCTCACCACTATGAGCTGAATAAAGAGCATGAAATCCATTCTCGACTCCGAGTATATTTCAAGGACCAAAGATCTAATTCTTCCAAAAGCATCTTCCCATGCTACTAACCGTGCCCCCATTGTTTTTTCAAGTCACCTGATCCAACTGGGATGAAGAGATACCATGTTTTCTTTCTGGCTCTTACCTGGAGAGGCAGGAGCTACAGCACAGCAAATATCAGCCCATTAGCTTCCTTGGCCTGAGAGGTGCAAATGAGATTCCTGCCCCCTGCTACCCTGGACCCACATGTCCCCCAGGGCTTTGCAAAATATCAGTAATATTATGTTTCATATGAACAGTTAAAAATGAAAAAGGGTGAGTTAGATGGGCCAAAGGCCTGACAGTGTAAGGCAGCTCCCTAGGTCCCTGTGGTCTTTTGTACTAAATGCAAATGATAAATCCAGAAGTGAGACAGTGCTGAGAACAGGGCCACAAGGATGTACCAGAAGCACTGCCTTTGCAAATTCGGCGCTCCCAGTCGTGCATCCCCATCTCACCACATGAAGCTTGCCCACAAACAGAGGAGCAAGCTCACTAGCTTACAGTGCAGAAGGTAATTGCTTGAGGGGAGTGTAAAATGGTGTAACAATAGTGCCAAAGAGAGAGAAAGTGCTATTACAGTGTTGCTACAGTGATGTTAAAATCTGATGTGCATTGATATTCAATACTCTGTAGTGTCCAGATGTTTTCTGTGGGACCATAGAACGGTTGAGTCGTAAGGGACCATGAGGGTCATCCAATCCCCTGCAATGCAGGAATCTTTCGCCCAACATGGGCCTTGAACCCACAACCCTGAGATTAAGAGCCTCATACTCTACCAACTGAGCTATCCCAGGGATAAATCAATTACAGTGGTACCTTAGGTTACAGATGCTTCAGGTTACAGATGCTTCAGGTTACAGACTCTGCTAACCCAGAAATAGTTCCTCGGGTTACCTTTGCCCCAGGATGAGAACAGAAATCGCGTGGTGGCGGGGCGGTGGCAGCACGAGGCCCCATTAGCTAAAGTGGTACCTCAGGTTAAGAACAGTTTCAGGTTAAGGATGGACCTCCAAAATGAATTAAGTTATTAACCCAAGGTACCACTGTAGTAGCATTTTAGCATTGTGTAACTTCGTCACACGACACCCCCCATTTCCCCTTTTGTCCCCTGAATCATTACTCACTTATTGTCATGGGGAGGACAAATGAAGTTGCAAGGCTGCCTTGTGAACTGATCACTTCTTCTCTGTTAGCTTACTTCTATGAGACATTCTGAAATTTGTTCTTTTTCGGTCCTCAGGCTGGTTTAAGCTTGAGATCTGTGAACTCCTGACTGGCCGGGAGCTGATTCACAATAGCAAGATAGAAACTCTTTTGATCTTACAGGATATCAATGTTTCCCACAAACAAATTCATCTTCAGGCAGAAAACATTGGTTAAATCGAAACCGTTCCATTTTAGGTTTAGACATCACAAAGTTCGGGGGGGGTCATTGTTTTAAATGGATTGGAGGTGGTATGGAGAAAGCAGACAGGGAAACATTTTTCTCCCCCTCTCATAATGCTGTAACTTATGGGCATCCAATGAAGCTTAATGTTGGAAGATTCAAGACAGGCAAAAGAAAGTACTTCTTCACACAGTGCATATGTAACTTTGGAATTCAAGAGAGAGAGAGGCAGTAATAGTCACTCATCTGAATGACTTGAAAAGAGGATTAGGAAAATTTGTGGAAGACAAGACTACCAGTGGCTTATAGCACTTGTGGTCATGTTGCTGGAAACTACAGGACAGGAGAGTACTTCTCCCCTCGTATCCTGCCATGTTTTATGCAAAGTGTTGGGACTTTTAAGATTGGAATTTGATCTTTCCTAGCTATGGTGGAAGAAGCGAAAGCCTTAGACAGCTACACTATGAACCAAAGTGGTGCCTCCTCAGATGGTGAAGTGGTGGAACCATTAATAATGGCAGAATGAACGTTATCAGACCCATGAGGTCCAATCCACTAGGAAGTTGGGAAAGGCCCTTTTCTGAAATCCTGGAGAGTCAATACCAGTCAGTGTAGTCCAGGGGTGAAGAACCTGTGGCCCTCCAGATGTTGCCAGACTACACCATTGGCCTACCTGTCAATGGTGTAGGAGTTTGAGTCCTACATCATACCTTGTGTTGTCAGTCCTGAGTTAGGTGGACCAACAATCTGAATTGGGACAAAGCAGCTTCCTATGTTCTCATGTGCTTAGGAATAAATCTTGTTTTATTTATCTTAACTAATATTATTTTTCTTCAAGATGCCCCTCCCCCAACCTTAGCCCTTATAAAACTAGGCTGGCATTATCCATTTTTCTATTCCGCTAGCTTTTCAAAAAGATGTACAAGACTTGACCACTATTAAAAAAACTGGGATAACTTGGGATTAAAAGAAGGATGACTGAAAACTGGATAATGTCCCCTGACATTTGACACTGCCCCCATAGGCATACTCGAAGAGAGCAGTTCAAAATGGCCTTTTGAACCAGCCCTTAGTCATCTGTTTCAGATGCTATTAAGAACACAACTTAGTTGGGTTTTTTTTAATGTAACAGCAAAATTGTTAATGCTTTTGGAAATAGGCCAGTGGCTTGAGAGATGGATGATATTTATTTAACTTGAGAGAAAGGAAGTTACACTATGATGAATTCTGTTCCTAAGACTTCTGGCACCAGGCACGGAATACCTATAACCTGCTGCTGCAACAGCTTATAGGTGCCAGTCAATGCCATGCAATGTGATCTTATGCCAGCATTGCAGAGGGATTATAAAGAATGTAGGCGCATAAGGAGAAATCTTGCAGTATGCAGTATTCAGGATTCCAGCCGCTCCACTTCCCATCACCCACCCCACCCCCACCTCCAAAAAAACCCCTTAGTGTTCCATCACTACCAAGCACACTCAGTCTACATTGGTCTGTTTTTAGAGATGGTCCCCTCCTTAGAGTCTATATGTTTATTTCTATTCCTGCAAATCTTGCTGCCACCCCCCTCAAGCTTGCTAATACCTCCCTAGGTGCTGTTTTGAACTCATAAGCAACAACACTCACAGCCAGATCAGCAGAAATAAAGGGATTAATAGGGATTGCTTAGCTGAAGCAGACCAGGATCCATCTAGTCAATATTGTGTTTGACAGTGATAATCTAAATGCCTCTCCACACTCAGAAACATTAATGCATTGACCATCTCTTCTTGTTTGCCCCCAGTGCCTGGTATTTAAAGGTATACTGCCCCCTGTACATGGGATTTTTGTTAAACCATCATGGCTAATTGATAGATCAATTTAGACCCCTGCAGATCTTCACTGCACAAGACAGGGAAGGTTGGGGATTGGTTGGGGGAATCACGCATGCCACAATGCTGGGGGGTGGGGCTTGTGTGCACACCCTGCCCCCGTCCACACTTTCAGCATTTGTGTGTTCAGGCAAATTTTCAGACTTTGCAAGTAATTGTGGTGTCTTGGGTTGCAGATGCACAAATTTTCAGGCCTGTAACTCATGCAGCTGAAATGAAATGGGTTTTTTTATGTTGTGCAAAGTGTGAAATTGCAGCTCCTTGATCTGTAAGAAAATCTGCTGCAAGAAGATCAATGCAAATGGCAAAATGTCTCAGCAAATAGTATTCTTTGTGTTCAGAGAGAGAGAGAGACTGAGTACAGTGGTGCCCCGCAAGACGAATGCCTCGCAAGACGGAAAACCCGCTAGACGAAAGGGTTTTCCATTTTGGAGGTGCTTCGCAAAACGAATTTCCTATGGGCTTGCTTCGCAAGACGAAAATGTCTTGCGAGTTCCTGCGGGTTTCCCCCCCTCCCCCCCTTTCCCCCAAGCCGCTAAGCCACTTATCAGCTGATCCTAAGCCGCTAAGCCGCTTAACAGCTGATCCGCTAAGCTGCTTATCAGCTGATCCGCTAAGCCGCTTAACAGCTGATCCGCTAAGCGGCTAAGCCGCTTATCAGCTGATCCACTAAGCCGCTAAGCCGCTTATCAGCTGATCCGCTAAGCCCGCTAAGCCTCTAATGGGCTTGCTTCGCAAGACGAAAAAACCGCAAGACGAAGAGACTCGCGGAACGGATTCTTTTCGTCTTGCGAGGCACCACTGTATTTTGCAATCGCATGCAAGCATGCAGCTTTCAGGGTGCAATTGCATTTTGACAGTTGAGCTTTTAACCGGTGTCAGCCAAGACTTGCCATTCAGCTCTGCATTGGCATTCTTTCTGCCTTTTGCAGAGTCAGGACAGATAAAAAGTATTGGAGGGCTTGCTACAAGCCTGTGGAGAAAATGGAAGGTGAAGCATGAGTGATGCTATTAAGAATTAAATATGTGGCTTTCCACGAGAAACACTATGTGTTAAGTATGAGGTGGTGTGAGGATCTGTCCCCTCCCAGGACTGGAATGCAAAAGGGTTGGGTGAGGTGACATTGCTCATCTGGCTTCCCAACCAGACAGGTGGTTGCTGTTGTGCAAGCATAGTGGCAGTTACCTCTTGGTTATCAGCAGCAACCGCCACATTGGGAAGCCGGGTACGCAATGCCACCCAACCCGCTCTAGCAGCTACTACTGCTGGAATGCAGACCACACCAGCTTTTCCCCCAGGGTGATGCAATCCTTGCCCCACCCCCAAAAATGGTTCTAGAAATAAATGGTTATGCCAAAGCTTCCATGGAACAGTTCAGCTAAGTCAGGATTTGAAGGAAGATTGTGATATTCTCTTTCACCGTAGCCCTTGTAGGAAGAGAAGCTGTGACGGACATTTTATACTATCAGCCTGGAATGGAAACACGATCTTAAGCATACCCCTAAAGCACGGCAAGTCTGTGGGTGCCTTCTGTGAGCCAGTAAGTTCTGGCAATTACAGTAGGCATACTGTACACTGTAATCCTGTTCCAAAAAGCAGAAAGGCTGTCAATCAGAGCTTAGGCAATATGGTTTGAAGCGGGGGGAAAGGGGAAAAAAACATATCCTCAAACTTAAGGTCAGTTTATAACTGGATATAGAGTCCTTGTCTTTCACTTGCTCCCTGTTGGTTTTGGGCAAGAGCCATTTAAAGTGCAACAAGTCTGCTTCTATGTGTATCTGCCTCTTCTAAGAAGATCCTGTGTTTTAAGCACAGGTCACCTGGCTTCGTTTCTTGAAGTACGAATGATGGACTCTGACATGCAGCCATCTCAAGACAGCAGTGGATTTTATATGAGGAGTCATTTAAGGCAGTGATGGACAATCTGTTGGAGCTCACTTTTATAACGGTGGCCAGGTCTGGCCTTCCAATTGGAGACCTCAAGTGTGACGTTAGAGTTAGGGGCCAACCTGAAATGTTTTGATTCTTAGTCTCTCGTGGTCAAAGCAGGCATGACATAGAAGTTCCAGAATCTGATCTTGTGACTTTTTCTTTTTCTTTTTTCTTTTTAAACCTTAAAAGTAGATAGTGTGAATTCTGCTATGTTTGGAACAGCAGCATCAGGGAGTGGGGAGGAGCAGGGGTGTTCATCTCTTTCTTCCCACACTGTTTCCCAGATCAAATTTGTCTCCCTTGTCAAAGCTCCTGTTAGCCCCATTTGGAGTGGAAAAATATAGTCAACATGCAGCTATTTGTATGTTTCTTCTCCAGCAGGGTTAACATGCCAAGTAGTGGCAATAAGCAACAGTAACTCACCTGCTGGGAGGTCCGCAAAGCACCTCTGTTCCACCATGTTATGCGTTACTGAATATGCAGTTTCCCTGCAGTATCTGCCTTGGCATGTAAAGAATATTGGGATATCTGATGTCAGATAGGTGAGGGACTATACTTAGTGGTGGAGTGTAAGCTTTGCACACCAAATTTTCCACTTCAAAGGATTGGGTATATGGCAGAAATTCTGGATGCCACCTGATGGTCAGAGTAGACAGTACCATGCTAGTTGGGCAAAATAGTTTGACCTGGTACAAGGGTGTTTCTTGTGACTGACGCCCTTGGAAGTTTATTAGTATCAAGATGTACAACTGTCTCTATAGAAGCGACTTGTCTGTCCATTCCCAACAGCAAGGGCTGGCAGACTGGCTGACTGGGCTCCCTTGTCCACTCACTTGCTTACTCCCTGACCAGCCCCAGAGGTAGCATTTGCCTGGAGAACTTGTAGCCAGGGGTGCTGCAACAAACAGCTGTGCAAGACTTTGGGAGGCAGAGATGCAAGAGGGCATCAGAGGAGGGAGGGAAGGAAGGAAAGAAAGAAGGACAGAGGCCATGTTGCCTGTGGCACCCCTGACCATCATTCAAGGCACCCTAGGGTTCCATGGCACACTGGTTGAAAACCACTGCCGTAGGACAAGGTAGAGAGGCAGGCCAATAGCTACAGAACCATGGACAGCTCCAGATAATGGAGCTTAGGACTGACCTGGATACAGTGGTGCCTCGCAAGACGAAATTAATTCGTTCCGCAAGTTTTTTCTTCTTGCGAGTTTTTCGTCTTGCGAAGCACGGTTTCCCATAGGAATGCATTGAAAATCAATCAATGCGTTCCTATGGAGACCGTCCGGGGACAGAGGGGAAGCGCCGCGCGCCTTCCCCTCTGTCCCCGGACCTGTTTTAAAGCAAGGGAAGGGGCAGCGGGGAGAATCGCTTCTCCCCGTTGCCGCCCCTTGGTTCAAAAGGGGTCCGGGGACAGAGGGGAAGGCGCACGCGCCTTCCCCTCTGTCCCCAGAGATTGCGGGGCTGGCAACGGGGAGAAGCGATCTTCTCCCCGCCGCCCCTTGCTTCAAAAGAGGTCCGGGGACAGCGGGGAAGACGTGCTGCGCTTCCCCGCTATCCCCGGAGCTTGCGGGGCAAGCTTCATTTTGCGAAGCAAGCCCATAGGGAAATGCGTCTTGCGAAGCGGCTAAGAAAACGAAAAACTCCTTCGTCTAGCGAGTTTTTCGTCTTCCGGGGCGTTCGTCTTGCGGGGTACCACTGTATTTTTATGTCTTCAGGAACAGATCACTCCTCTCAAGTACCAGCCCTTCCTTGAGGAGAGGAAGGCTTTAAAGGCACAGGCCTCTGGCTTGGGGCCTACTACTCCTTTTCCTTCTCTTGAACAAGTCCTTCCAGGCTTATTGCTGGTGCTGATGGGTTATCATGGGGCTGTAAGCACTGGCATGGAGGGGGTTGGTTCCCCAGTTGGTGTAGACTCTAAGGATATGGTCTCTGGAGGTCCCACAGTTCAAGAGCCCTAATCTGGTGGGCTCTGTCTAGTCCTGGTCATGTTGCTGGGATTCTCAAGAAACCCAAATATATGATGCTACTTCCAGTGCCATGGGTCTGATGGGTCTAGCCAGCTTTTGCCTCAGAGTCAGAACCCAGACTTCTGCTCAGTGTGGAGGTCTCTCTCCCCCCCAATACATTTTTATTAAATTTCTTTATCACAACGGGGGGGGGGGTCTCATGGCTGTGATACTCACACACAGTTATTTGCCTAATTGTGAAGGCCTGAAAGAGGGCTTCTGTATGAGGCATGCTTAGTCAGGACAATGTGTGTGCTTGTCATGCTCTGTGGAATGTTATATTTTGGTTTCCTGAGAATTCCAGCTTCCAGAGAGAGAGAGAGAGAGAGAGAGAGAGAGAGAGAGAGCGCTGATCTAAGCAGAACTGAGCACATGTTAAGTTGCGTTTATTTAAATGGGAAAGTGAAACACATGCATACCTGTCTCATATTAAAATCAACCAGGATTAAAAGTACTACTTTTTGGCTGGAGGAAATTTTCTAACCCTCATCACTGAAGAGAGCAAAAATTGAGAATAGGTCAGTGGTGTCTGCTCCAGGCACAGAATGAAGTAGCCACTGACTACAGCTTTTCATAGCTTTCAGTGCTGACACAGATCCCTGAATGCATTCTCTCTCTTCTTTTTTTAATGGATTCTCATTTTCATTGCTTTTCACACATGCATCTCTTATTCTTTCCTTCCATCTACAAGCTCATGCAACAACAACAACAACAAAAACAACAACAACTGCCCCCATATTGTTACCAAGTTATCTAAGTATGCATAACTAGTGACCTCTAAATGTAGTCCATGCACCAGTAATGAAGAATATGGTTGTCTGGTACAGAACTCCGGTCCATTAACTGTAGGGTACCCACACTGATGAGTCAGGAAAAAAAGCTTGAGCCATTTCTGAGCAGTGCTTTGTTTTTAAAGGGTTTTTAAAGAGTGGACCTCCTAGTAGATCAGGTGCTGCTTTAAGAAACTAAAATAGCATCTCACAGAGGACGAAGAAGATATCCCCACCCCCATCATTGTCCTCTGTTTATCGCTGTCCTTGTCTAATTATAATAGACAGACTCCACATTGTAGAAATGCATCCACAACATCTGGAATGCTCATATGTTGAGGTTAATGGAGGTTAAGGAGTCTGAAGAGCAGAAACATTCAGTGTGGCCTCAAATTAAGCTTGACCTGGATAAGAGACAAATGCCCTTGTCACCATCACCCTCCTCTCAGGCTTGGGGAGCAAATGCGGCCCTCCAGGCCTCTCTGTCTGGCTCTTGAAGTCCCCCAAGGCCACCCCTTTCACTGACTGCACTTTGATCCTTGATGGTTTTTGCCTGGCTGGAATGTGTCCTTGAACTCTGAAGGTGCCACTGGCTTGTTGGAATAGAGGGGTGGATGGAACATGATGCAAAAGTAGCATTTGCATTCGTTGCTCCACCCGTTTTCCATCTAACTATGCCCATCGCCGCCATGTTACTCTCAGAAGGTTGCAGTTCTCTCCAGGTAGCAGTTCCTAAGGCAGTTCCAAGTGCCACTGCCTGTCAGAGCACACAACCCTGGTATATATGGACAAATAATATTGAGCTGCTTTAAAGGAGGTCTCATGGGCCTCTCAGGTAGAACTCCAAAGGAAGTGCCAGGGCTGGCTGTGAAAAGTGAGCCCTACTCTAACCAATTTAACTCTTCCTGCTCTGCTTTTTCTTCCTCTAAATTATTGCCTTCTCCAATCTGGTGTCCTCCATATGTCATTGGAATATAGCTCCCATCATTCCTGACCATTGGCCATGCAGGCTGAGGCTGATGGGAGTTGGAGTCCAAGATATGTGGTTGGTAAAGGCTTGTGTTAATTGTTCTTACTACCAAGTTCAGGAAACTAAATCCCACTGTCTTCTGCTGCAAGTTAAAATAATTTACAATCATCCAGTGGTTCAGCATTGAGGATATGCACCATTTTGGTCCCACTTAAGGCCTAAGTGAGCCATTAAACATATGCAATTTGCCTCCATCAATGATAAATTCCATTCAGCATCAGTCTGTGCATTCTTTTGTTGGGTCAGGAATACACCAGAGTGCTTGTTGGTGTTGACATTCTAGTAAAACATTTTAAAGACCTGGCCTTTTGCATGAACTCCAAGCATAGCATCTTACACAGAGTAGCGCAGACCAAAAATAGTAACAGTGGTAAAATAAATAAATTAAGTAAAATTATATTTTCGGAGCCACCTTTGCCCGTCATACAGTTCCTGCAGCAAAAGAGCATCTTTGTATGCTGAGGCAGTTTCATATGTTTGCACAGAACGTTTTTTAAATGTGCTGCAGTGTTAGTGCTAAAAAGGTAATGGGAGAAGGATCCTTTATGATTGGCAAAGTAGCTTTTAAGACACAGACCAAGCCACAGGAAGACTGTGTAGGCAGCGACTGCTTTCTAAAGCCCTTCACTGTAATTTTCCTTAAAAGATGTAACATTTCATTCTGCAGCACTTCCTTGGTTACAGTTAAAAAACTGTAAAGGACTACTCACCAACAAACTAGATTTTAAAGCTGTGGCTATCTTGGGAGCTGACTTTTATTCTTAAAATAAAAGCCATCCTTGTTGTTACCTGTGTAACTGGAACAATAAACTGGAAGTCTGCAATGTTCATCCTTTCAGTTATATAGGGCTGTGTGTTTTCTTATAGTGTTTTTATCTGTGTGGTTTCAAGTATATAATGTGCTCTGTGGATATAGACACTTCCATACAGACGGGTTGCCTGCAGTGGGTTTTGAGGTTGCAGAATTTAAAGGGGTTTATTTATAGAAGTGAACTAGAGTGGTGTATTGGCTAGAGACTGTCAGATTTAGGGCCAGGAGGACCTGGGTTCAAATCACATTTGTATATATGTTGGCAATTTTTTTTTAAAAAAATCCTCCTGAAAATTTGTAATAATTTTGGTGAGCATTTTTTTAAAAAAAATACATGCATGTTTTCTGCCATTTTTCTTAGTGTAAGCACTTTCACAAGCAATTTTCCCACAACAGAATGCATTTTTCTGCATTATTTTCACTAGTACATGCGTTTTTGTGTGTACTTTTCACTAATTGTATGCATGCATGAGTGCAAAATCCACAGGAGTGAAAATGAGCTGCATTTCAGTTTATGTTTTGCTTTGAGAAGTCCACATTTGGTAGTTCTGCATTAAACTACAAACTGGACAAACAGCTCCTTTGCAAGGAGCTCAAGCGGATGCACATGGTTCTCCCCGCTCCTCATTTAATCCCCACGACAACCTTGTGAGGTAGGTTAGGCTGAGAGGCAGCCACTGACCCAAGGTTTCCCAGTGAGCTTCATGTGACTGATTGGGGATTTGAACCCTGGCCTTCCAGGTCCTAGTCCGACACCCTAACCGCTATACCACACTGGCTCTTGTCAACTTGGGTCTTTTTTTGTCAGGGCCTTGGTAGAAGATGTAAGCCGCTGGACCGGCAAACTGTAAAGTCCCTCCTGGCAGAATAACTTGGCAGCTGATGCCTCCACCTAGCTGGAGGAGGATGCAGCGAGGCATTCGAGACGGTGTCAAAACGAAACGAACATTTCTGAGCAGCGAGGACTTTGTCGGCAAGCGTTATGTCACTGTCACAGACTGATAGAGTTCCACTAGAAAGGCTTCTGACAGCTTTTAAACTAAAACAAGGACTGAGGGCAACACAAGAGGGAGGAAGAGAGGTGTGGATCATTATATCATGTAGAGCCTCAGGCTGTGCACTTAGACGTCCAACGCTGTTTTTTCCTCTTGCCTATCAAGGACAGGTTGTCCAGTTGAGTAACAAGATTGCGGCAGTATGTGTCACATCCCCGCAAGCGTGTGAGACAGCTAATACAAACTCCACGAGAAGGCTCTAGCAGCCCTGATTCGCAAAGTCATGTCCTGATTTCCCTAGAAAAGAAGTGAAGGGATGAGGCTTTCCCTGGTGGCTCATACGGGCTGAATGAATAAACTCCTGGGAACCTCCTGCCAGAAGGACTCCGGAGGACCTCATCTACCTGTGGACTAAGCAGTGCCCATAGCAGCCAATGGGGCAGCACAGGTGGGGCGGCATCGCTCTCTTGGCTTCCCAACAGTGTGCATCACTGTTGGTTACAGAGAGGAAGGGATGAGATGGTGAAGAACCTGGCACCGTTCAGGCGCAGGAGCTTTAGATTGGCTCCCCTGCTACACTGAGCTCCTCATCCCATCTCCCAACATTGGTGCTTGAAGTTGGAATGCCAGGTGAGCAATGCCAGTCTGCTAGTGCCACCCTGCCAACTGCAACCAAACAGTGCTGGATCCAAGTTTTGTTGGGTTCTTGGGTGAGACACTCTCCCTGGGCTCCCCTCCTTCAGTGAATCTACCTCCTCATCACCATTGCTGTTTATAAAATTTACATTTCTGGGTCACAGGACCCCAGGGTAGGTTACAGCAATAGCTCAGTCGCTAGAGGGTGAGACTCTTAATCTCAGGGCCACGGGTTCAAGCAAAAGATTCCTGCATTGCAGGGAGTTGGACTGGATGAAGTTCATGGTCCCTTCCAACTCTACATTTCTATAATTCTATGAAAGTACATTAAAACAATCAGTAGACACTAAACCACATTTCTTTAAGTTAGATAAAATATGTGCAATCTGTCCATTCTTACTAGACAGGTCACGTTTGGTGCTATGTCTAGATTGATCCTTATAGTGGCCCAATTTTCAGGTTACATTAAACCATAGTTTAAAACAAACTATGGCTTAATGCAAATGAGCAGCGTGCCTGTGTACAAAAGTTGCAGGGGCACTGCTTGGTCATATGAAAACATAGTCTGTTTTAAACTATGGTTTAACGTGGTGTGTGAAGCAGGCCAGCAAATGGTTTGAACGCTAAAACTCTCAATCTTTCTAATGACTGAACCTTGAAATCTACCAGGAACTGTAGTTTATTTTGTAACTGAAGCTAACTGCACAGGCCATTTTCTATCAAATGGTCTTGTGGAAATTGCCATGAAATTGCTGAAGCAAGTGATTTGCAGTGCAAGAGGCTGAAATAACTTTTTGAGAACAGTGTCAGCAAAGTCCAATTAGGCTCACGCAGCTTCTGATCAGACTTTTCTATGTTCCCTTTCACTTTATTCGGGAATATGATAATAATGACTGTAGCTACCTGTTCATTTGATAACATTGCCTGGATTTCAGAAAGTGGACGCTAAAATGATTTGGTATGAAATAGTCAAAATTATCTTTCCTGTATGCCTGTGAATGGAGTGCAAAGGCCAGGAGATTAAAATCGAAGCGAGAGTGCCTGGCATTATCTCTTATAGTTTACATCATCATTGAAGCTTTTTGGCTCCTGGGAGTTATAAAAGAAACACTGACATTTCCTGTTTTTAAAAAAGGGTAGAGTAGGAAGCTTTTCAGCCCAGATAAATTACTCCTTTGCGATGTAAGCACTGTGGATAATAACCACATTTCCTGTGTAGTGTGACCTCCCTTCTGGGTTTTCCTTTCCGGGGAGTGTTATTATTGCTGCTATTTATTCAGTACATTTATTCACTAAATATGCATTCAGAGTGTTGGGGCCTTGACTGCCGTGATATTTGATTTAAATTCAAAGACTAAATGGTAAAGGCTTCAAAATGCAAACGAAAAAATAAATGCGCAAAAATCCTTTCCACGCCAAGGGCTAAGCATATTTACCGAGCCGCACACTTGCCGGTGCTCAGTGAAGTGAATGAAAACCGTGAATCGCTCGGTGTGGTTCTTATTGTTATGGCAACGTAGACATCATGGAGCTGGGGTTACATCCGCCTAGCTCTTATTTTCAAGACTGGTTCAGTTCAGTGGCAGCGGAACCACAACTCATCAGGAGTCATGTTAGGAGTTTAGGTAGGCAAAAAGTTTGGAGTCCAGGAGGGTTGCTTTATCTTCGGATGTCGTTGCAATAGGCCAACACTAGCAAGGTAATGCAGGTACTTGCATTTGCCATGGGACTACGATCCAGGTTATCTTCCATCAAAGTGCTACCTTTGGCTGATGTTTAGTGAGTGATCTTGCATTGGCTCCTTCCCTTGCATATATAGCCTTGTTTCTCAGTTGACTGCTTTGGCTAGGCTACCCTTCTTCCAGCCCAACTGTCAAGCCTTCTTTGGCCACCTAATGGGCAGCATGTAGCCACACATTCCTCAGGAAGCGTGGTTCCTGATCATTAATAATAATAATAATAATAATAAAATTTTAAGAAATTCACAGGTACAGGAGGCTCTCCACTTCAGACTTTCAGCTTCCATAAACTGGAAGGTGATAAGAACAGTGTTGGGTTAGAAACAGCACTCTCCTTCCTCACACGTTCATATTAACTGGGATTGGAATGCCTGGAGAGGAGTTCTGATGTTTGCGTATCATATTGTGTAGAGGGCAGTTGTTCAGATTTTGTGCATATATTGGAGTATCAGGGCTCCAAACAGCTTTGTGGCATGTGTAATTTATTGGCCCTCAAAGGAGAACCCCTGGCATGCAACCAGTGTCTCTCTCTGTGTGTTATGGTTGTATGTATTAGTAATGGCTTTTGTCAGTCAGTTTGAAAGAACTTGCCAAAAGAGTTGGGTGTCTTTTTAGAAAATAAGGTCCCTTTCACAAAATGGCACTCAACCACCCTACATTTCCTGAGCCGCCAAAACTGCTAATTGCTTGTGGAATGATTCTAGTGTTGACTCATGGGGCTGCTACAAACTCTTTTGTTTCTTACCATCCTTGTACATGATGTTACTTCTGAGCCTCTACATCTTTGCATTCTCTATCTAGCCACCTTGTCTGCCCTTAGCTGCCAAGATTTTAAAAGCCTCCATAAAACTCAAACACGATTGACGCATCTGAATTCTAACAGGTTTATACATCCTTGTGTATTTGGGAGAGGAGAGGTGTTGAGGAAGTTTATGACTCGGTTTTATGTGGAGACTTGAGGGGAGTGCCCTTCGCACCAGCTTCTGCTAGTCATCTGCAGTAATATTGTTTGTGTTGGAAGCTTCAGAGGACCCAGTTGCTGCCTGATGGTAGCCATGTTGCTGTGGGAGGCAGTCAGGGAGCACATTTACCTACTTTTGGCTGCATTTAGAAGCAATTTCCAATAGGAGCCCATGAGACTAAAGTCCATGCTGATGCCCCTTGGGACTGGTAGGGTGGAAGGCAGGGAGAACTACAGTAGGAGATGTCAGAGCCACCTAATTCTACTTTCCTGTCCTCCTTCCTGCTGAGTTCAACAAGGGCAGCCCCAAGATTAAGGTGGGAAGTGCCGATAAGCACTGCTACCCCTAGGACTGGTAAGAAGGCAGGCAGGCAGGTGGGAGCTAGCCAGAGAGAGACTGAGTATGGGCAAGGGGCGGTATCCATCTTCCAAAATGGACCAGCCCCTCCACTGGTGCTTCCAAGTGGGCTTGTGGGCTTGATGCTGCTCACGGTGGCAGCGGCAATGGAAATGGGGTGGTATTTTGGTGAGGATGGTGTCATGTAGACTTGGGGGGGGGGACTTGCATGCATGAGCAGCGTTGAGTTTGGCATAAGCTGCCATGAGGAAATGCCTGAATACAGTCATCTTTCCCATATCATAAGCATGGAAGACATGTACTGGGCAAAGATTGTCTGGAAAGGCCTTCAGTAGCGCAAATTCAAAGGGTGGAACAACTATGGACCCCATTCATTCATTCATTTATAAGATTTCCTACCCATCCTTTGCCATAAGGACCCAGGGTGAGTGTGGGTAGAAACAAGCGCCCCCCCCCCGAACAAAGGCTGAATTAGCATTCACTGTTCCACCCACTTGTGTTTCCTGCCACACCTGCCACTGGCATGTGGCCCCTGGAATGTTGCATAGAAATGAAAGAGGCCCTTGGGCTGTACAAGGTTCCTCACCCTTGCTGTAAGCTAATAGATGTTTGCAGTGCTGGCTGCCTCCCTAGAGCTCTGAAGAGCGAACAGACTGTATCTATCAGGAAAGCTAAGTATTTGGAAATTACAAATGTGGTGGCATAAGTTTTCTTTTAATAACTTATGGATTTATGGACAGATGTATGTTCTTCCTTTTTATTATTTCCCTTTTTAAAAATTTTGTGTATGTGTCTCTTATTTGTTAGTAAGAAACAATTTGTAAAATGTAGGAAAACTAATAAAAAGCATTAAAAAAAAGAAAAAAAGAAATCAACCTCCACCAGACTATATGTTGGTTTGAGCTATGCCTCCACCTGTACTCACCCTTCTCTAAGCAGCAAAGTGGAGCATTGGCAGGTTTAAACCAGTCAGGTAAATCCAGGACAGTACTGTTGAAATTGCCTTTCACGGGCAACTGTGATCAATGAAACAGATTTCAATATATAGTTGGATCCAATTAATGGAATAGGCAATGAACTGGAACCATTTTAAACCCAAGTGCTCCTTTGGGCTGGTTAAGATATGGAATAATGTATAATTCCAAAAAAAAAAATGTGGTTGTGGGGGGTGCCTCTTCAGGAGCTTAGCACAGGTTGTGGACTTGCTAGCAAACTAATTATTAACTTTATCATTAAGTGCCAGATTCATTTTTCTCTTCTCTCTTCTGGAAACGATTCATTCCACGTCTGAGATTAAAGGAAAATCTGCTCTGGTTTTTAATGCAGTGTGTTTCTATGGCATACCTTCATGCGCTTAACGCCTAATTTTGCTCTTTTAGCGGCATTGCATTACTTTCTTCTTTCCAGCTGCATAGAACTCTCTTGTGTCCCAACATAGACCGCAAAGTGCTCTTAGGTGAGCTGAACCAATGCTTCCACCTCAGTGAGCATTCCCCTGAGCATTGTGCAGCTTCCCCCATGGGCGGGACCATAGCTCTGTGGTGGAACACAGACTTTGCATCCAGAAGGTCTCTGGGTTAATGCCTGACAGCCAAAAGGGTCAGGCAGGAGGTGATGGGAAAGGTGGGTCTGCAGCCTGAGACCATGAAGAGCTGCTGTCAATCACAGTAGACAGTACAAGAGGGGAGAGTGTCATTGCACTTGGGTTCTTCCTGTAGGCATCCCATAGGCAGTTGGCTGGCCACAGTGAGAAGAGGATGGGGACCCAAATTGACCTTATCCAGTAGGGATCTTCTTATGATCTTAAATGGGGACATAGCCAGATCTGGTTGAAGCCATATTCCTATGTTCCCCTTCCTCTTCACAACCCCATTGGCCCCACAGGTGGTCTCTCCAAGGCCAAATTAGGGAGAAGGACCATAACTCAGTGGAAGGGCATCTGACTTGCATGAGGACAGCCCTAGGTTCTATCCCTGGCATCTCCAGGTCTTAATGAGCTGCCTTCCTTGACTGCCATCCTTGCCAGCAGCTACCAATGGCAAGATTCCAAGGGCTGTATACTAGTGGTGGGTGTGGCCACACAAATGGGCAAGCTTTTGTGGGCCATATACCAGTGAGAGGTGTGGCCTAGAGGGTGTGGCTTGGGTACAGTCCAATTGAAGAGGCCTGGAGGGCCACATTGACACACACACACCCGGCCTGAGATTCCCTATTCCTGCTCTAAAGGCGCTGGTTGCTGTTTTCCCTCACCTGACGTCAAAGGTCATCTAGTCCAAGGAGAGGTTTACCACTTTGTCTGCTGTTTCTGAGAATGAGTCCATATTCTGCGAGTGGCAGAGAGAGTGCATATGAGTTCAGGCTTCACAGGGACCAAAGATGGTTGACTTTTCGTGTCGAGGAAAAAAGCTCACCCAGGGCTTCTTAACCTACTGAGCTCCACGGGAATCTTGCTATTGATTTCAGCAGGTGTACGAACAAGGTTTTTAGATCTCTTCTCCATTCTGTGTTTTGACACAGTTCTTCTGAAGAGACACTCCTCAGAGGAGAACTAGTTCCGTGCTAGAACAACACTGAGCGGCAGGATTGCCTGTCTGCCTTCACCCAAGCGATTTTCACTCTGAGATATTTGTGTCATTTGTTCCTTTAAACAAGTGTTTTGAGGGTGGCTGTTGTTTTTTGCATGTCACAAATATTAATTCCCCCAAATATCCTGACCTGTCACTCCATGGTTCATGTTCCCCACAGAATTTTCAACTTCCCTCCCTCTCCCTACCACCTAATACCAGATGTCGCTCAGTGCCGTCAAAAGCTTGCGTGCTTTTGAAAGCTAAAGCCTGCTCAGCTCCAGAATGCACTTGCAATATTTAACTTGCTTTCTATGTATATCATCTATTGGCCTCTTAGTGATCCATCCCTTTCATGTTATCGTGCTCCAGCCTTCCCTTGAAGGTACTTTATGCACTTGCTGCTTCAGAGACTACTCTGGGGGCTTCATTATTAGCTAAGCCAAGCCTTTCAATCTGTTTCTGTGCATCAATGGATTCTTCATCTTCTTCTTTTTTAATGAACATATGTTATCAGAATGCTGTGGAAGTCACTTTATAAACTGCCATTAAACTCACTCTCTGGCAACTTATTGTTATTATTTCACCATTTATCTGCAGCTTGAAGTATTATCGCCCTGCATTTGCCTATTTTTAATGTGCAACGTGCACGAGATGTTCCATGCTACAGTGTTCTGTCATTGGCTGAGACTTTTATATCCTTGGGTTAAGTGCATATTTAAACACTTCAGGGAGTAACTGGCTAAGCCTGGAGCACCACAGAGAGGAATCTGGTATTACAATCTGTGGCCAAAAAATAAAATTGGGAAAGAAATGCTACTTTGAGATGCATTAATACCAATGTTAGCAACTGTGATCTCTGAGTTTGTTTGTTGGTTTTTTTAAAAATGCTTGGGAAACAATATAGAAAACTAGATTTTGCACTTATGGTTTCAGAGAAATGTTTTAGACACAGGGCGGTAGAAAATTCAAAGGATCAGGCACAAATAATTTTCTTTAATAGTTCAGCTCCATGATACATTTTTCAATTATCAGAATGGCTCCATCTATATATCAAGGGGAGCAGAGGTTACAGGGAAAAATAAAGATGGCTCAGCGTTTCCTCATGTGGCGTGACTTATGTTTTAATAAGTGCAATGTGCCCAACTGTATTATGTTAATTGAAATGGTGTACAAGCAACATTATTTTACATATATGTGCAATAGTCAAATTATGTAATTGCAGCTTCCTAGTTCATAATAAATATGCTTTAACTGTCTGGACCTTTTGCCAAATTTTGCATATGCAGAGGTGTAGTGCATAGAATAAATGGGTGGCAGTCGTGTTGCTGTGCTCCTCTGGCTAACGTGTCCATTTCATGTTGCTTCATTTTGAGAAGGCTAGAGATAAACTAGAGAGGAAAACAAAGGATAGGTGAAGGGACTTAAGGTGCAACCCTAAGCACACTTATTAGAACATAGTGGGGCTTTCTTCTGAGTAAACATGTATTGCAGGAATGGGAAACTGCTGGCCTGTGGATCAGTTGTAGCTTGTGGCACCTTCTCATCTAGCCCACAGCCTTCCCTTCTCACCTCCATCCCTCCCCCCATCAAAAATCTTTGGGTAGATTTTTGTTCAATATCAGAGGGAGCAATTCTGGCAGTTGCATAAAAGAGAGGTTTGCCTAGAGAACGTGGGTAACAAGGTTTTCATTTTCAATGTATTCCAGTCGTTTATGTACTGCTTGACACCAAAGTTTCTAAGTGATACACATTAAGATAACAAACAAAAAAACACCCCAACAACAACAAACCACACATGCAGGTTAACATAAATTAAAATTAATAATAAAAACAGAAACTTACTTAAAATGCCTACTGAAATAGAAAGGTCTTCATTAGGTGCCTGAAGTTCAACAGGGAGGAGGCCTGTCTGATCTCAGCTGGGAGGGAGTTCTGCAATGCTGAATGCACAGCTCACAATGAATATGAGCCATGCATTTGATCCATGGGGGACCACCAACAGAGACTCCCCAAAAGATCCCAGTGACGGGACAAGAATATAAGGAATCAGGTGGTCCTTAATGTATAGGGGCCATGTAAATTGATACAAGAACCTTGAACTTTTGCATGTAATTAATTGGTTTGGTCCTGATTAAACCTGCCTGGGTAATGCTCAGATTAGGTAGCTCTGTAGTTTTCTAAGTCTGATCAAATCTTAATAACAAGAGACTGGGCACTGATAACTAATGAAGCTCTAGGTCTCTCCCCCCCCCCCCCGTCTTCTGTGGTCACATCCACACCATACATCTAAAGAACATGGATTTCCCTAAGAATTTGTTTATCCCTCATAGGGTTACAATACTCAGCAATCCTTAACAAACTACACTTCGCAGAATTATTTGGGGGAAGCCATGTGGTTGATGTATGGCATGGATGTAAAACTGTAGCATTCAGCACTGGGGAGGGTTGGGGATATTTGATGTCAGAGACAGGCCAAGACAATATGCTGCCCCTAAAGTCTGCTGGTAGGATTGTTGATTTGATCCTGTATAGTAGGTGTTGTGTCCTCAGATGAAGGGGCAGGTATTTGCACTGGTCAACTGCACATGCCAATTTGGTTAGTAACTCATTCCTCAGTCAGCCACTGAAACACAGTTTTCTTTGCAATTAACACTGGCTCCTTTGGCTGCATTTTGTGGGTTTTTTTAGAAGTTTTTATTGGATTTTACAAAGTATAGAAAAAAATGCAAAGACAGGAGCAAGAAAAAAAATAGAAGCACTAATACATACTACAAAATACAACAACACACACATTAAGCACAAAAAATACAAAATACATACGCTAAAAACTAATAACAAAAAGAAAAGCACATATAAGAAAAAACACAAAAATTTCTTCTTTCTTAATTTTAGATCTTAAATTCACATATTCTCCTGACTTCCTCACGTCCCCCGTTCTTGTATCCCTTTTCAAAATTAGTTCAGCAAATTCATAGCCCATTAATTTACCTATTGTTGGTTTAATCTTAAATTTTATCTTGTTGCTAGAACCCCCACAATTCATTTCAATGTCATCAACATTCAGAAATTTTACAATGTTTCTGCAAATAGATTTTAAATTTTCCCCAATCTTCTTCCACTTGCTCTTCTCCCTGGTCTCGGATTCTGCCAGTCATCTCTGCCATCTCCATGTAGTCAATTAGTTGCATCTGCCAGTCTTCCACGGTGGGTAGATCTTCTGTCTTCCAATGTTTTGCTATAAGAATTCTTGCTGCTGCTGTAGCGTACATAAAGAAAGTTCTGTCCTTCTTTAACACCGATTGGTACCTTTGGCCGCATTTTGGTCCTACTGACCCACAGCAACGGAACCCTCCTTGTCTCTCCTCTGCAGTATTTTTCCAGAGAAACAACCTGGGAGTCTTGCATTAAATTGGCATTTGGTCAACTCGACCTGGGATCATCCCTCTAGAAGTCTGTTTCATTGGGGAACTTGCAATCTTCGCTTTGGAGCAGCCTCCCCCAACTTGGTACCCACCAACTGTTTTAGACCGCAGCTCCCATCTGCCCCTGCTGATACGATCATGGGAGATGCAATCTAGAACATTTAGACTGGGGGAGGCTGTTTCAGAGTAAGCAAACACGGTGCTTGCTTTTAAATTTGCCTGGAAAAGGGATTTGTGCTTCTAGGCATGCATCAAACATATAAACCTGCTTGTTTATAACAAAAGCGGTTTGTGCAGATCCGGTGACCTGGCTGCAGATATAGACACTCAAATTCATACAGACAAGTCCACAGAGGAGAGGGCTGTCAATGGCTGCCAGCACCAAAGACTCTGTCTCCACAGCTGGAGAAATCAATGCTTCTACATATCCGTTGCTTAAAACCACAGGACGGAAGAGTACTCTTCTGCCCAAGTCCTGCTTCCTGGTTTCCCACTTGCATCTGGCTGGCCACTGTGAGATGGGCAATGGACTAGATCTGACCCAGCAGGACTGTTCTTGTTTTCTTATCTTCTTTTGCTTGACCAGTGGAGCCTAATCCTGTAGGACAAATGGGGTGCTGCCCCATCAACCTCGGCCTTCCCCACCTGCCTTCCTTCTTATAGACAGTCCTGGGGTGGCACTGCCTGCAAGCTTCCTCCTCCTTAACCCCAGCATTCCCGTGCAGAGCTGAGCATAGAGGGAGGTGGGCACAAAACTAGAATTAATCTGTTCTGCCTTCCATTGGATCTGACTCCACGTATAATTGACTGGCACCACCTACTGCTGAGCCTTTTGTCCTGCCAATCCCAAAGGGTACCAGCTGCCACTGGATGCTCCTGATAAATAATATGAGGTTTGAAACATGAGAGGTTTGGTCTCTATTCCCTTCCCCCCCTTCACCTGCCTTAGTGGTGCCCTAGAGCAGTGTTTCCCAACCGGTGTTCCGCGGCACACGAGTGTGCCGTGAGACATCGGCTGGTGTGCCGCGAGATGCCTGGAGGGAGGCGGGCGAGTCGGGCGGCGAGAGGCGGGGCGGCGGCGGCGAGGAGAGGCCGCGCATCCTGCTGCTGCCTGGCGCTCCTCCTCGCAGCCGGCAGCGCTGCCTGGGCGCCTCCGTGCGACTCTGCCTCGCTGGGTTTGGTCTCCCAGCAGAGACGGGTCACACGCGCACCTCCCTCCCTCCCTCAGCCTGCGCGGAGGGAGAGCCAGAGAGAGGCATCGCTCCTGCGCGGCGGGAGAGGGAGCAGCCGGAGCGATGCCCCAAACGAGCTGAATTCCGAGCGAGGGACTGAGGGGGGAGGGAAAAAACTTTCACTTTCGTGCGTCCCTCCCGGCGTGACGCTGCGCGCTGACGTCACGGGGGCGGGGCTTTAATGGTGGTGTGCCGCGAGATTTTTTTTCAGTAAACAGGTGTGCCGTTGCCCAAAAAAGTTTGGGAAACACTGCCCTAGAGGATGTTTTCCAAGTTTGTAGAGTAGTGTCATCATATAACCCTTTACAGAGGTCAATTCAGCCAGAATGAAGACCTGGCGGGGGTGGCATTGTGGTGGAAGGTTTGACTTCCTGATCCATCTGCATTCATTTGAACTTTAGAAGCTGGCCTATCAGGGTTTCCAATCATGTGGAGAGGCCCCTTTGCATTTGAAGGTGTGTGAGCAAGATATGTGTGGCGATCACAAAGGGACGTTTCACCGTCTACTGATCCCTGTGCCACCACTTTATTTCTCGCTGCCACCACCCAGGCCCTACCTGGTACAGTACTGAGTCCAGTCAGGGTTAAATTGGAACATAAACTTCTGTTTATTTATTGCAGTTTAACAATTGTGTGGTTTCATAAACGGTATTGGTCAATTACAGTCATGGGGTGCCTATCCAGACCTATAGCTTCCACTACCTGCTCTGACTCACTAAACCACCTGTCAGATGTTTACTTGTCTTCCTAGTTCCTAACTGTTCCTGACTCAGCTTATTTTGCTACACTAACTCACCTTACCCACAGACTCTATCCCCATTCACTCCCATTCCAACCAACCTCCCAACAAACTCCTCCTTTCACCCCTCCCAGAGCTGGTTTTATAGTCCCTCTGACTCCACCCCCCCGGGTCCTGATTGGGTAACCTGTTTAACTATTTCACCTCCAGCACTCTCATATGTTAACGTCACAATATGAGCGAACAGAAATGGGTTGACACAGAGGCTTCTGCCCTCCCCTTACATGAGCCACAGATTTTCAGGGTCAGAATCTAGCTTTCGTTGCTGGTTCCTGGCAAGAGGGCACACTAAGGACTAGTAGCTTAAGCACATCTAGGGCGATTACCACCCACCACTGCTCTTACGAATATCCACTGTGCTTATTTTTTGCACATTAGCACTTTAATTGAATTTAGACTGTTGGGACATAGAAAGCTGCCTTGTACTGAATCAAAGCATTGGTCCATGTCACTCATGATGGCCAACACAGACTGGCAGCGGCTCTCCAAGGTTTCTGAACATTCCCAGCCCCATCTGGAGATGCTGGGGCTTGAACTTGGGACTTTTCTCTCTCTGCATTCCCATGTATATATACCTGCCAACTAGAAAATTGCTTGTGTTTGCTTAATTACATAGCATGCCGCTACATTTCTTGTTTTTCTTTAGATAATTACAGATCTGCTGGTCATGATGGGGAGAGTGAAGAGCTAAGCCTCCCTCACAGAAGCACGGCCTTCTCAGCGGGAATCAGGCTCCCTAGCACCTGTAATCATTTAAAGAAAAAACAATATGTGTGGCTATATACTGCATATTAAGTGAATGTTTAGTCTGGCACTGCAGTGGAAGAAGTGGACTCTACAAAAGCCAATGCATTACTATGTTTGTTAGTATGAATGTAAGGAGGCAGCAGTTTTCATCCCACCCTGACGCTGCCACAATCAGTGCTGTTTCTGTTGCACTACAGTTCAGCTTCTGCTAAAACCTATGTTATTGATCTTGCTATCTGCTGTGACCTAAACAAACTCAATCATGTAATTTATTATGTACTTAATTTAAATGTATTTTAGTGAAGGGGAAACATCAAAAGTAGTGTTGAAAATAATGTAATTATTTATGTAATGTTTGCTGACTAAAAGAACTCCATATTTGCTTGTGTGATTTCTGTTCCTGACCTTTGGCAAACATATGAATTGTGGCAAGTTCTGATCCCATTTCCATTTCTGATGGAATTCTCCAACATCCCTGTTTGTTAGCCTTTAACGTACCACAAGACTTTTTTCTTGTTTTGCGCAGGAATTGCAACCACAAAATATTCATATTTAGCTGTCCTTGCTACAGCACCTGTACTTTTCCTTCTTTCCCCCTTTTCTCCCTGAGCGTTGTGGGGCATCTGGTCCAGATGGAGACTCTAAACAAACGACAGGGAACTAAACTGGTGACTTGCAGCTCGTAAAATGCAGTGGTAGCCGAAGGAAGGGTTAATACCAAATGGGAAGCAAGCGTCTCCTTTTTCCGTGCTTGAACTTGCCGTCTGCTGGCTGTCTTTCTGAATGTTCAGCTGAGCATGGCAGGGATTCTGTGCTCCCAGCAATGGGGCAATCTCGCCTGCCATTTCTGTCCACTCATGCCTCTCCGCCCATCTCCCCATGGCAGATTCAGGCAAGAAAAACACAAATGATTAAAAGCAAAGCAGGAGCAGATGTTCCGCATCAGTTTTAAAACAGGACTGCAGTAGCTACATTATCTTAATCCTCCAAGTAGGATATGTGCTCTGGGGCATGTTCCTATGATTTGTGTTTAACATTCTGGCCTTGCCTCTGTATACAAATGTTTGCTTCCTTTTTTTGCTTTTCGTCGGCTCAAAGCTCAGATGGAAGTCAAATGTTACTGAGTTCATGCTTCCCCTGGGGGATTGAAATAAGGAGTTTGAAATAAAACAAAAACAACGGATCACGTACTTTGAAATTAGTTTGCTGTGATGTAGATCTTTCTAACTTTTATTTTATTTTTATTTTTTTGAGAAGCAGCACATGGGGATTTTGATGTGGCCAAAAGCCAATCGCTTTGGTGAAGAAACAGCTATGATTAGGGGTCGCATGAATATTTCACAGGGGTGCATGTCTCAAAATGCAACACAGCCTGCCCCACACAATACTCGAATACAGTGGTTCCTATTTGATTTGGGTAACTGTTGTTCATATCCCCCCCTTCCAATATTACCATACCCTATACCAGGGGTCTGCAACCTTTAAGACAAAAAGAGCCACTTGGACCCGTTTCCGAAGAAAAAAAAACTGGGAGCCGCAAAACCGGGAAGGTGACGTTGGGACGGTGCGTGACTAACGCACGCACCGCCCCCATGTGACGTCACAGCCAGTACAGTGCCCACCACAGTGGGGAGTGTCGGGGCGCACAATGCGCCTCCTCCCCTCGCTAGTATCCGCCCCGGAGCAGCGGCAAAGGTGTAAAAGAGCCACATGCGGCTCCGGAGCCGCGGGTTGCAGACCCCTGCCCTATACTTTCTGCTCTTCCCCCAAACAATTTTTTTAAGCCTTTGTTTGGGTTTGTTCTGCAAGACCAATTATGATGGTGCAATTTGCTGGTATGTGACTGAATCCCACGAAAATATAGCAACTGTCTAGAAGCCCCCTTAATTTCCCCCTGTCTTTGCCTTTAAAAAAAATAATAGGGTGAAACTCTGGGGTACTGTTATACACATTAATGTGTGAAATCTGAAAATTGCCCCAGAGTTAGCACTACAGCTTTAGCCAAACACCTGCTGTCTGAATAGACCACAGTACCTGAATTTCAGCTCTGCTAGTTCTTAGGTTTCTCTGTTTTTGTTGTAAAGATTTAATTTTCCTGGAAAACTGATTTTAGCAAGGCTGCTATAGATTAGATGGTCATAACCAAAACCACAGAAAGCAGGACATTTCAGTACAAAGTAATTCTAATGAGCTTTACAGAAAATGCTAAATCAGTTTCAGTTCAAAATAATGGTTTTGAATCTGAAATTTTGTTTTGTGTATGGGAAAAGGGACATTTTAATTAAACGGACAAAGGACTGACAAGGGTGTTGCCTATATATATATATATATATTTAAAAAAGGAAAACCTTGAGGATGAAAATGAGCAACTGACTCTAATGAGAAGACATCCGACTATCAATTTCTCCCTTTCATGTCATTTGAAATATGACTTCCTGGTAGCTGAAGGCTCATACATTACCTATTACGTGCACATGGTTTTCATTTTACATTTCAGTTTCCTATTATCATTGCTAGTTGAAGGGAGAAAATAAGCACCTTCCCCTGTGGAAAACAAAACCATGTCAAAAGAAGAAAGCGGGGGGGGGGGGGCGGTGAGGAGAGAGATGCAGAATGGAACCCTCTTCCAGATGTGTGTAAATTACATGTGAGCCGAATCTCCTAAGTAGTACCTTTCGGAGGTCATAATAATTGAAAAGCAGCACGGGGGAGGTTTTGACCCCAAGATGATCATTTCAGTTGCATGGAAAGAGCAGATGCAGATGCCGCTCTTTCCAAGCAGAACACATTCCACACCATGTGACCAAGGAAGGCAAAGACTTGTTCTCTGCTGCCTCAGAGGACAGGAATAGATCTGTCAGGATTTAGCTGCAGGTGGGTACATTTCAAGGGAAAACTAGGGAGAAATGCCTTACGGGTAAGAGCGGCTTGACAATAGAGCCAATTGCCTAGAGGGGTCGTGGGCTCCCTGGAGGACTTCAAGCAGAGCTTGACAGCCATCTCTTTGAGATGCTCCAGCTCTAGATTCCCTGCATTGGGCCCAGGTTGAACTACAGAAGCTATGACAGAAGTAGGGGTCTGCAGGGTCCTTCCCACTGGATAGGCATCCTTCTTGTCCTGTCCTGTCCACCTCCTGCGGCAATTCGACTTGAAAACAGCCTCTCGTTGGCCTAACCGCCGCATGGTTTGTGTGAGTGAGCAATCTTCAAGCCTAATTGCTGGGGACGGGGGAGATGACTGAGTATGTGAGTGAGTGTGATAATGAGTTTTGGTTATCTGTGATCATGGATCCCACGAGGTTGATAAAACACTGACAAACCTAGCTTTCGTCCCTCATTTTAGAAAATGGCAGCAAAAACCTGGAATCAGGACGGAGCTCAATGTTGTGAGACCAGTGCTTTTTAAAAAACCAGTTTGGGATGAAGACTGCTGTACCATAAAAAGAGGTTTTGCAGTGCTTTCATCTCCTGCCTCGTGTGTCTGGCTTCACAACTGAACTAGCGGGTGGGCATCCCAGCATGGTGCACACTGGTTAAAGCTTTCAGCGGTGGACCACTCTGCACAAGTGGTCCCTCACTCATTGCTCCACCTGGGGAAAGTTAACAAAGCACACTTTAGCTGGGTGCCTGAGACAGGATGAGTCTCAGTCCTACAGAAGCTGAGTATTTCATCCACCTTCCCCAGACTCTGAATCAGGCAGAAGCAGCAGTACACAAGGATGGTAGCTTGAACCAGCATCCACTTTGCCAGTATGGTCATCTGTCAGTTTGTTTGTGAAACTAGGAAGCACCCATTATGAAACCTTTGCTCTGTTAATCTTTTTTTAAATTTTACCTCTGCCTTCCCTCTAAGCCTTTGAGGGAAGACAAACAAAAAATTAGAGATGGTTCTGGGGAAAGGAGAAGGCAGTTATGCTAGATAAATGGTTAATACATTCAGAATTGTTCCAGAGATTGCACCTCTCTCAGCTGACATACAAACACACATGTACAGTGAAGACGGAAGAGGAGGAGGAGTAGGAGGAGGAGGAGAATTAAGGCAGGAATCCTGCCACAGCCATCCCTGGGTGGGCTCGAACCACCAACCTTCTGATTAACAGTCAGAAGCACTGAGCCACTGTGCCACAGAAGCAGCAGCAGCACAGTGTCCTGCCTTTCAAGAGATTAGTTCATGCGTTGTATCTTGCCCCCAGAGTCCTTACTATCTTGCCTTTTCTTACTCCCTTCCCATTGCTCTTATACCTCCCCCACACACCCTACTGATCTCCTTGATTCTTATGCTGCTTTGGCTGTGGACCTTATAACTCAGACCTTAGTGCTAGAAGCCATTGTGAGCAGCAAGTTGGTATAACATCAGGGCTGTGGGCTGTATGTCAAGGAGTTGACTGATTTGCCCTACAATTTAATCTCATAAGACTAGCAGACTGCTCCAAGGTTTGCATGTTGGGCAGGCAAAGAGGGGTGTTCTTGCTGGCAGATACCTGCCTGACAAAGGAGACATGAAGCTTCCTGGCTTTCCCTTCCTTGTTGGGGATCTTTTGTGTACCAGGTGGGACAGGAGATCTGACAAGTTTGCAGAAGCAACAAAAAGCGGAACTGGCATCTTCAAGCAGATCAACAGAGTGAAACAATTAGGGCCTGGCAAGTGTTCAGAACTGATGAAAGGGTTGTAATGCAAGGCAGACAGCAACTGTCTGCAACTGGAAATAGACTAATGAGCAAATACAAAGGGGGGGAGCTAACAAGAAGCTTCTTGAATAAAATCAGCACTCGAAGGAGACTCTCTTTGAAGGTAGAAAGAGGACTTTTCTGCAGTTTCAAGAAAGAGGTCCACCAATGCCTTACAGCAAATTTTGATGTAGAGTTCTCCCTTCAAATTAGATTAGGCAAACCAGGGAGGTTTCCCAATAAGTAGGAGGTCATTGTGTCATTTCATTCCTGTTTTGAGCATTCATTCTCAGGTCCAGAGATCTGGTAGGACTCTGGCTTCAGGCTGCACCCCTTACCAGGCCATGCCTCTCACCAGCTTAGCTTCATATTCCCCTTGAGTGTTTTGACTTATCTGTAATGTGTCCTTGGACTCTGCTAATGCCACTTGCTAGTCAGGTTGGAGGAAGCCAAATCAAGTGTATCATCAGGGGCGGGGAAAGAATAGATACCACAATGTATGGGTTCAGTGTACTCTACTGTACATTAAGAGTCACGTCCATTGCTCCGTCCACTTTTGGCTCTGACACAACCCACAATTGGCTTGCAACTCCTAGAAGTTTGCCTATTAGGCCTTCAGAGTAACAAAGATTTCTCAACTGTGACACAGAAAATCAGGGAAGCCAAATATGATTTGCATGACCATTGTTTTAACTTGGGTGGTGATGCAGTGAAGCCACTGCAAGTTGACGTTTATAACACAGAGACTGATCATAGCTCATACTCCAGTTGTGTTGAGGGTGCAAGTGCAAGAAGCACCAAAATGGTAGGTTCAGCCTGGTGGTGATGATTACCGAGTGCCATCTTGACCTTTGTTGGAGGTGGGTAACAAGCATTTCCAGGACTGGTTGCCATCATTAAAAACGAAAAGTAACCTAGTGATGACTTTACCCCATAACTATCCCATAAAAATAGCCTTGTGAACTGCCCCTGATGCCTCAGCCATGCATATGTTTTCAGATTCATGCATCACCTTGATTTAGGGGCTTGCAAGTCGCTTCAGAACTGTAGCCTTTGATGACTTTGAGGATAACATTGGTTGTCGTTTTAACAAACGAAAGCAATAAGCCTCTGCGCGTTCATCTCATCTGCCTGGACCTTGTTATTGGTGTCGCTTTGTGGGGGCTTGCTGGAAATGTGCTGAGCAGTGGCAGTGGGCCATAACTTCTGCAGATGCTCTGGTTTTCTGAAGATTGGTCTCTGATGCTTACAAAAATGTTTATTGAGCACACTGATGCAATCTTCTCATTCATAGCATAATACATTAGCCTTATTGCAATGCTGTTTTAGCCTAAAAGGATTTGCTGGCAAGCCATATTGTAATTAAATTTTAACGTAGCTACTAGTGTTGAATGTGGGGGGTGTTAGTGAGGGTCTCGAGATATATCTGTGGGGAGGTGCAAAAAGCAAGATGTTGCTGTCTGGCTCCCAATTTTCTGCCATTAAGCCTATGAATAAAGGGTATCCTAGGTCAATTACCTCCCATGCACATTAGTGAGTGGCAGTTACAAATGGGAATAGAAGAGTCTTGCTCTTCCAAGATCAAGGTTAAATGAAACCTCAGCATGAGCGAAGAACAAGTTCTCAGAGGGCAGCTGTAAATAAATTAGATTCCAGCAGCTGCATGGAAATTGCACAGGATTCTATTTGAAATCGAATTAAAAATACAGGCAACAAAATGCAGCATAACAATACAACAAGATTACTAATTAAGCTGGAAAGGAAACTCACTGATTGTAGCCCACGGGTAAGTTTGCAAGACAATTAGAGTAAAATAAGCTAAGTCTAGGATGACTAACCTGTGGCCCTCCAGATGTTGTTTAGACTCTAGAAGATCCCATCATCCCTGACCTTTGCTCATGCTGGCTGGGGTGATGGGAGCTAGAGAAGCTGGTGCACATTCCCTTATCTGGCTTCTGGTTTTTTAAAGAGATTTGACTGCTGCATCTGTACCATCCTTTGGGCAATTCCTAGACCAGTGCTGGATGGCCTCATGGGCAATTGGTGCAGGTGTTGAAACCCTTCAGACTATGAGAAGGAGCCACATGATCATGGAGAGTTTCTACAGAAAACCACCTCCCAAGCATGCAAACTAAATTTCTTTGCAAATGTGGGGGAAACTGGGTGAATAGTGAAAGGTTTCTTGCATCACAAAACATGTCCAACTGTTTAAAACACTCATTTTTAATGAAAAATATTGTTAGAGAACCACACAGAGAGAAAGAAAAGTCCTACAAATAACTTTTGGTATGGTCTTTTGTGAGCTAACACAGTTAAGAGGCTACTGACATCCAAAGTCCATGATGTCCTCCAACACTGTGGGAAACATAACTAGATATTCTTTTTCAATTTTGAGAGGCATTTGTAAATGTCAAGAGACTTTAAAAAACAACAGCTTCCTTTACATCTACTTAATAAATGGGGCTGAGTTGGGTGATTAATTAGGCATCCTGCCTTCTGTGAGTCACATGAAGAAATTGTTGCTAAGTTGATCTTCATAAAGAAGAGATTATAAAATAGTGTGGTTTTGTTGTTTTGCAGCCAGCCAACATGTACCAATGCAAGCATGCAAACTTTGGACTTCCAGTGTACATTTACATAGGAAGAAATGAAAAGATTGAATTTAGAGTCACTATCAAAATTCCGCCCAGGCAAAAATTCAAAGTGAATGTGGGGGTGGGCGTCCCCCAGCCCCCAGACAAAACATCTGAGGAATTTTGATGGATAAAGGCTGCTCATCAGGCTAGCAATGTTTTTAAAAGGGAGTAGGATAATACATTCATAGCTTAAGTGGAATACATTCTGCGCCACTTCTCCTCAGCCCCAACTTCACCATTTTTGTCTGAAGAAGTTGAGAAGTTTATTCTTTAAGTAGATTGGTTCAGCAAGGCCGAAGTCCTTCACATACACAGAGCTCTTTCAGGACTCTTGTTGCTTAAGTTTAGTTTTTGTTTTTATTCTCAATTTTTAAAATTGCATTGTATGCTTTGTAGGTGCTTCAAGCTTATTAAACCACCTTTGTGTGTCTTTCGGCAAACATCCATGTTGCTGCTTGCCATGCACTGAAAAATACAGTGGTACCTCAGGTTACATACGCTTCAGGTTACATACGCTTCAGGTTACAAACTCCGCTAACCCAGAAATAGTATCTCGGGTTAAGAACTTTGCTTCAGGATAAGAACAGAAATCATGCTCCTGTGGAGTGGCAGCAGCAGGAGGCCCCATTAACTAAAGTGGTGCTACAGGTTAAGAACAGTTTCAGGTTAAGAACAGACCTCCGGAACGAATTAAGTACTTAACCCGAGGTACCACTGTATGCCAAAGCTGAGTTGAAGCAAGTCTTGGTGATGTGAGAGCAATGTCTTCTCCCCACTCCCCAGAATGCATTTCAGGGTGTTTTCAGGGCCCATCCTATTCCTGGAGTTGTAATCCGTTTTAACTTTTTAATTCTAAATTGTTGTAACGTGCCCTGGGTCCTGCTGGTAAAGGGTGAGTAATAAATGTCATTATGGTGGCAATGCTGATGATTTCAGCGCTCCCAAATTGACATTGGCTTGTAGAAACCAGACACATGAACAGGCACGTCCTGATTTAGGTCACCCACAGCATGGCCCCTGGCAAGAATATGTGTTTACTTGCTTGCTGTTCACTATTGCTTCTTGAGTCAATGAGCCTGAATCCCACCGCTACCTATTTTAAGAAATGACATTGACAAACTGGAGCATATTCAGAGAAGGGCAACCGGGCTTGTGGGGCGTCTGGTAAAAAAAGTCCTATGAGAAGCAGTTAAAAGAGCTGGGTAGTTTTGCCAAGAAGTGAATATTAAGGTGAGACATGATAGCTGTCTTTAAATATTTGAAGAGCTGTCACACTGAAGATGGAGCAACTTGTTCCCTGTTGCTCCAGATGGCAGGATAAAAACCAATGGGTGGAAATTGCAGGGAAGCGAGTTTCAGCTGAACGTTTCAGCTCAATGGTAAGAGCTGCTTGGCAGTAGACAAGGTAGGTTCAGGAGCTGGTGGGCTTTTCTTCACTTAAGGTTAGTTAAGAAGAGACTCAAAGCTCTCTGTAGCAGGGATGTTGTAGCTGCATCCTATGCCGTAGATCCTGCAAGGGGGTGGGGTGGGGAAGAGACTGTAGATGGCCTCCAACGCTTCTCTCAACTCTAAGGTAACACCCACATGATAGATTTAAAGCACATAGCTTCCCTCAAAGAATCCGGGGAGCTGTCATTTGTGAAGGATGCTGGGAAGTGTTGCTCTGTGAGGGGTAAACCACAATGCCTGGGATTATTTGAGGGAAGTCATGTGATTTAAATGTGCTATAAATGTAACATGAATAGGACCCATTTTAGATAACCCCTTACCAGGTCCTTTCCAACACTCATTCTGTGGATTTAGAATATCAAGAGATTTAAGGGGGAAAACCCACATTCTCCTTTTAATATTTGTAAACCACTCACTCAGTAGAAAACCTCTAAGCAGTTTACCTATTGACTGCTGAGCAATTTTTACATATTCTGATATCTGTATTCAGTTATCTCCTGGCAAATAACATTTTGCTTCTCTTAAAGCGGCATCTGAGTTGCATTCAACATATGCAGCCAATAATTTAAAAATAAGAGCTACATTAAATTTAATGTTTTGCTTTTTTTTCTGAATGAAAGCATGTCATTCGGGCTGGGAGGAGAACTCTGTGATTATAAGTTTATTGACTTAGAGATTGGAAATGTTATTAGTTTCAAGTTCCACTACAGATGGTAGAGATAACAGGGCATATTTTCCACATGACTGGCAATTTTTAGTGGTCAGTATCAACATCTGGTATAGGAAAGCTTCCTCTATTATATGATCTTTAGTCATTCCAGATATTTCATTTTGTCACAGACAAAGTGTCCTTTGTATCTTCCTCTCATAGTAATTCATACAGATTTTGGAATATTCACGTGTTTATGATAGCCTTCCAACTGTCTTGCAGATTAATCCTGTTCATGTTGTATCCCTGCCTAAAACATACACATATTGCATTAAGTTGAACTGTGCAACTTTCCCTTCAGCCAGAATCTTTCCCTTTCTTCACTTGGTCTAGAAGAAACTCTCATGCGAACCTGTGTTAGGAACCTTGCTAGAGAGCTGAGTAAAATCCAGTTAACAGCCTGGTCTCATCTACAGAGTTGCAAGTTCAGATAGCTAAAAGCTTGCAGAGGTGTGTTCCTGACAATCCACCGTTATGGAAGTTTCTTCCTCTGAGGACTTCCAATAATTGCAAAGTGTCCTAAAATTGCTTTAGCCATCAGATTATTGGTGGATACCATTTAGCAGTGTTTGAAGATGCTGACAATTTACAGCAAAGGCAATAAAACTCATTGACTAGTTAATCAATTAATATGTGACAGAATGTTATGTGTTTGCTCATTTTGTGCGGGGGAGGGGTGGAAGGCTGATGAAAGGAGGACCAGGACAGAGGGAAGGCAGGAGAAACTGTAGCTGCCCTGTCTTTTGAGGCCTAAGGGGATTGAGGCCTAAGGCATTCAAGGTTGCAGCCTGCAAGCCTGTTAGTTGGCTAGGCATCTGAACCAATCTTGGGGAGGAGAGCATTTTCATTCACAAGGTTCAGTGATACGAGTAAACTTAGTTTCTATTGCAATTCAGGTTAATTCAGGAGACTGGCATGGATTTAGACGCTGCATGAAGAAAAAGGTGTAGCATCTTTGGTGGCTGAGGTGCAGCCCTTGATGACTGTGTTTAAAGGCCTCACACAGAATGGGCTCGATTTCTGACCTAAAATTATTCAGATGGCTTGTTGAATGTTCAGAGGGAGAGAGATTACCTGCCCAGAGGGAATAGTGTGTAGCCAGTCCAGAGTGTTTATATCCAGCTATTGGATCTTTGGATGAAGGATAGTATACTACTACTGCTACTACTAATCATCATTGTCATCATCATCTTCATCATCATATTTCTCTTAATCTGCACCATGCCTTATATTGATTATCTGTCTTGGAGATAAATATGGATAAATTACATGATGGGTAGGCAACATGGTCCCTTCCAGATATTGTTGGACTACAGCTCCCCTCATCCCTGGCAATGGACCATACTAGCTGGGACTGATGGGTCTTGTAGTCCAACAACAGCTGGAAAGCACCACATTAGCTACCCTGCTTTAAGCTTTCTCTCTCGCCCCACCAGCACTTTCAATTATGCTGTGATGGCTTGCTGCCTCCCTCCCACTGTCAGCCTGCTTGCCCCTGAGCTGAGGATAAGAAGAGTAAACAAATGAGTCATCTGTCTTTGTCTTAGAGCAGCTTCACACTTTCAATCCCCCCCCACACACAAGGGTGTATCTTAGTCTAGGAATAAAAATACTCAGAACACCACTAATCATAGCTTTCTAACAATGGCTTGATGGGGAGGGATCCTCACGAGAAGATCATGAGACTTGGTGGACTTACCCTGTGGTGGGTTGCAGGCTCTAGTGAGCAGCGGAAGGATGTTCCATTGAGTAGTTTCCCACAATGCCCTGGAGCATTCCTGATTTAGTGTTGCTCCAGGGCATTGTTAAAATTTTAAATGGTGGCTCCAAGCCATGTGAAGCTCATTGGCCCATGAGAAAAGAGGTCTTCAGGGTAGGGTAGGGTAGTAGCCCCCCCCCATCACAACTGCCCATGCAGGTACTAGTGCCAAGGCAGGCCAGGTACAGAGGGGAAGACTACAAGCAGGCAGTAGGCTGTGATTCTCCTCTCTCACCAGCCCTTGGTAGGGCATAAGGATTGGGTGCCTGATTCTCAAGGTTCCTTCAAAGCTATCAGTAGCTACTAGCCACAATGGCTATGTTGTACCTCCACTGCCAGAGGCATTAGGCCTCTGAATACCAGTCGCTGGGAATCACAGGTGGGCAGGGTGCTGTTGCACTTGTGTCCTGTTTTCGGGCTTCCCACGGGCATCTGGTTGGCCACTGTGTGAACAGGACACTGGACCAGATGGACACTGGACCAGCAGGTTCATCTTACATTCCCATGTCCTGGTTTGAGCCCTGCAGCTCATAATTCTCCCCGTTCTTTGAAAGCGGATGACTCTTTGCATTACTGAATCCTTAATAAATGTATAGCCACAACAAAGGACGTCACTGCAAGGAAGCATTCTTTTGAGTGCTGTACAACAAAAAATACCTGTTAAAAGTCTGCCTGCCCTTGACCTCTTATTGATTTGGTTGGCAATAAGAGGCCAGCATCAATAGCAAAGAAAGAAAGAGAGCTTCAAGAAAGCACTTTTGACTGCCTGTCCTCCTCTGAGAATAGCCGAGGTGTCCACACATTTTATTTCACTTGCCAAGGTCACAGCCAATGAGGAAGCCAAGACAATTAATCCAAGAGTGAGACAGACATCAGCAGCAAGAGTACATACTGTGTTCATTTTCGAAGGCTTTTTGAAACTCTCGGCCTCCTGCTGCGTCTCAGCAGCAAAGGTCAGCCTGAGTTCTGCTCTTCCGCAGAAATGAGTTTGACTGCAGGAGCAGAAAGAACTTCATTTTCTATATATAACTACGAGAGTTAAGATGTTTCAGACAAAGTACACTGAAAATACATTTGGTATTAGGATATATGTGTATCGTTCTTCAATGCTTGAGCGGAATGGAAACCTTGTAAAGTATGTCTGCTTGCATCCAAATTCTTCAGCCTTGGTGATTCTGTGCGACTGACCACTGTCCCTGCAGATCACGCCTATGATAATAGCCAAGATTATGATAGCTAGGGATGGGACCTCCAGATTCTGAGGCATCAGGGGTTGGCTGCCTTCTTCATTACTATTTTGTGAGCATCCAGCTGGTCACTGTTGGAATGTTGGACAGGATTGACTTTTAATCTTACCCAGGAAGGCAATTCTTATATGCAGGGTGTTTTAGCCCAGGGCTGGTCCCTTGCCAGACCACAGTACTAACAAAGACCAGCAAAGGCTCTGCAGCCTTGTGTGTTGCTGTGCTGTTAATACATCAGAGGAATTTGTGTATAGAAGTAGGTTTTGGGTTTCTGCCCAAGATGGCAGCAAATGTTTGCAAACTGTACTGAGTTCTCCACTTTTGTTCTTTCTTTACGCAGTTGGAATTATCCAGCACGGCCATCCTTCATCAGATCCGGAGGGATCAAGTCACGGATACATGCCGAGCCAACAGCATGTCTAGCAGGAAACGTCGTGTGCTGACACCCAACGACCTCAAGCATTTGGTGGTTGACGAGGATCATGAGTTGATCTACTGCTACGTCCCCAAAGTGGCCTGCACCAATTGGAAGAGAGTCATGATGGTTTTGAACGGGAGGGGCAAATACAGCGACCCGATGGAGATACCAGCTAACGAAGCCCATGTCTCGTCAAACTTGAAGACGCTCAACCAATACAGCATCCCAGAGATCAACCACCGCTTGAAAAACTACATGAAGTTCCTGTTTGTCCGCGAGCCTTTCGAGAGACTGGTGTCAGCCTACAGAAACAAATTCACCCAGAAGTACAACACCTCCTTTCATAAGAGATATGGAACCAAAATTGTCAAGCGCCAAAGGAAAAATGCGACCCAGGAAGCCCTACATAAAGGCGATGATGTGAAATTTGAGGAGTTTGTGGCTTATCTCATAGACCCTCACACCCAAAGAGAAGAGCCGTTCAATGAACACTGGCAGACTGTATACTCTCTGTGCCATCCCTGCCACATCCATTATGATCTCATAGGGAAATATGAGACACTCGAAGAGGATTCCAACTACATTCTTCAACTTGCAGGAGTAGGAAACTATCTCAAGTTCCCCACCTATGCAAAGTCTACAAGAACTACTGACGAAATGACTACAGAGTTCTTCCAGAACATCAGTTCAGAGCACCAAACACAGCTGTATGAAGTCTACAAACTTGATTTTTTAATGTTCAATTACTCAATGCCAAGCTACCTGAAATTGGAATGAGGTGGAGAGCCAGAGAAAAGGGAGAAAAAGAGGGGGAAAGAATATGAAACCTGTTTTATTTAAGATTTTTATTTGTCACAATTACATATGAAGAATGGGTTATTTTGTAAGTTAATATTTTCTTCTTTTTTTTGAATGATGCTGCGAGCAGCATAGGTGGAAATCTATTATTTAAATTGTCGGTAACAAGGGACAGCTCTGTTTGCAGGGTAAGAAAACTGCGGCGGCTGTAGCTCTAGATGTGACTAGTAACTGCGACACTGTTTGGTGCGGGGCGCGTGGGGGGGTATTATTTGTGTCCTGATGAATTCTTTTCCTTTTGCATTCTTCATAAATCTCAGCCTTTTATGTTATTTATGCTTATTTAAGAACACAATAGATTCCTTGTTAGGAGCCAAGATGCAACACTGTGTGGACAAAGAAAATGTTTCCTGTGCATTGCTTGCAGGAGTTTGTCTCTCTGTCCCTAATGTCATTACTGAATGTTCCACTAGTGAAGAATGTGTGCAAATAATTGGAAACATTGGAACAGGAATGGGTTTAAGGGGCTCAGGGGGACCCTCCCTTGAAATATATATGTCAAAACCTCGTGGTTCTCTGATCTGTAAGACACACTTTTCTGCCGATGATCACACACAGATGAAGACCCAACATTTGTCCACAGGGACACAAGGTCGGTGAGGCTTTCACCTTCGAGAATGTATTAAAACATCACACATGTGCACTTCCAAAATGAAGGGCAAGGGGAAGGAGGAAAAATAGACTGCCTTACTCAGTCTTTCCACCCTTAAAAGGGCCAGTCCAATATTAAGCCAGACACTTCAACCACCTCCCAACCTCCCATTAAAGAAAACTGCAATGAAATGAACGATGCACACAATGAGTCTGATGGGAAAACCAAGTCCTTCGGAGATGGTATGACAGCTGGTTGGCAACCACAACGTCTAATTTGACCCCCACAGTGCTCAGATTTTGTTCTTTCTGCAGGGACCCCCTTGCATGTACAATACTCCTTGCGACACCATTGTCCTTTCTCATCTCCCTGTATCTTGGGCCCAGTGTCCTCCCTGGCTTCCTGCAAAGTCGGCACCTTTGCTCAACCCAGCCTTCAGAGAAGGCACCAGCAAAATGATTGGGAAGGGCTGTGAATATGCTGCATACACCCTACCCCTAATGCCACGCTCCACCCATGACATGTGCTCCAAAACAAAGAACATCCTGCAATTGAAGACATGATCATTGGTTTCCCATAAGGCAGAGACAAGGATAGATGTTGGGTGACTCCAGCTCCCATCAGCCCCTGCCAGAATGGCCAGTGGTCAGGGGTAATGGGAGTTGCAGTAGAACAACACCTAGAGGGCCACAGGTTTCCTATTCCTACTGTATCCTAATGAGTGAACCAGCACCACGTTCTGAACTATTGCAACATTTTTAGGTTCCCATTGCAAATATGAAACGACAGCAGGGACTCTCCTTTAGGGTGGATCCCTGTGCGCTAGAATACCTGCACAAAACTGAATACCCTACAAAGGAGCAATTTTATCAGAATACCATATATGATGCCCTGTGTGATAGCATCGGCCTTGAAAGGGACAGCCAGAGTTGCTTAAATATATGTGTGTATACATGCATAATATTTAAAGTCTGTGACTGAAAGAAATGTGAATGTATCTTGTACAGAGCAAAATTTTCAAATCTCTACTTTGCCAGACATGATGTTAATATCATTTTTGACTTCATACTTGGCATTCCCTTGTTTGACATCAAGATGGATAAGAGGTGATTCATCTGCATTGCCATGATAAATACTATCGGTAATAATATTATTTAAGGCTGCAGTGGCTAGTCGGACGAATGGTTAGATGGACCAAACGATTTTAAATTGGTTAATTAAAAATATGCCCCCAGTTAATTGGGCTGCAGCTTTTGAAAACAATATAGATTTTTATAAAAGTACTTGCACAGACCGTAGGTAGCAAGCACCGTCTTAGAAGAAGCATTTCTACAATCTCATATAGAAGCCTTCTAAGGTCGAGCCTCTGTGGTGGGTGCTTGTTATCACCTAAAGCAATTAAAGAATGTGTTTTTTCCTTGAGAACAATTTGAGAATTTTTCTTGAGAACAGATTGGAAAAACAATTAATTAATGTGTTTTTTTTTTCAAATCCCATGATTTATGAAGATTAACTTAATTGGCTGACAGTCCTAATATTATTGTAACATGTAGCCCAACATGTTGAAAATGATTAGTGGATTTTGAGTTTCCAGCTTGTTTTCCGGAAAAAAATAAAGAGTAGAATCATAAAATCATAGAATTGTAGAGTTGGACACCGAGAGTCATTTAGTCAAAGCCCTAAATAGCCCTAGGTAAAGAATAGTGTTTCAAGTGCTTAGTTCTCTTCACATCTGTTATCTCAGTCAGTGCCGTGCGGTGAAATTTTTCCTAGGGGAGCAGTTAGGGCCAGAGGCACCAGCTTGCAAGGGCCATTGGGGAGGGTGGTCGACACACACACAAACATCGTGCTCCCCCTCCCCAAGCCAGTAAAAGGCTTCCTGGGCTTTGGGAAGGTCTAATGTGCCAGGAACATTGAGGGGACTAGCTTAGTCCCCTGACCACACACCACTGATCTCAGTAATTATACAGCACTGTAAGAGAGGCTGGTACTTCAAGGGCCGACTTGTGGCACATTTGGTAAGCAGAGCCTGATCCAAAGACCTATTTTGTAGTGGCTGAGGGGTGTAGCACATGCTGGAACTTTGACTTAGCATCACGTCACCGAGGAGGATACCAGATATCACATGACTTGAGCAGGGCAGCCCATCATATGCAGAGTCTGGATGAAAGGGATGAGGGGCCTGAAGGCGAAGGAAATCATCATTGGGGAATTCTAATGCCCTCAAGCAAATGATCTAAAATTCAATAAACGTGTTCAATTCAAGTATCGTTGGAGGAAGACATTGTTCTGGTGATACTACTGTCACAAGGAATGTCACCAGCTACAGAAGTCACAGGAGGCGGCTCCATTTCATTCGGTGAAGCTGGTTCACAGGTGCTGACTGGCACCTTGACTGAGTCGCAGCAAAGAACCTTGAGAAGAGAGCTGGAGAGTCTCTTTCAGTGCTGGACCCTGTCTCTGTCAGCTGACTTTGGCCTACATCAGATTTTGCCACCCTCTGTTCCTCAACGTATTGCTTGACAGTGTCTGTGAGAGGACTGATACCAGTAAACTCCTTGCAAACTCAGGTTGTGTATAAACTATTCCATTAAAGCACATTCAGTACACATTCTTTCCCTCAGATAACTCTGGGCACTGCAGTTTACCCCTCACAGAGTTACAATTCCCAGCATCCCTTAATGAACTACGGTGCCCAGAATGCTTTGCGGAAGAGAACGTGCTTTACGTGCATAGTATGTGCAGAGGCACAATCAGCAGAATGGGGCAGCAGCGTCCTGGTGTTAAGGGTAGATTGTGCCATGCCTGTGCCAGGCTGCAGGGAGTTGGGGATTTGGGAGTGCTCCCTTATGTAAGCAGACAAACAAATGCACTCTTCTTTTTTGAATTATGCTGAAAACTTTACGCAGCCAGGGCAGAGATTCACCAGTTCTTTTCCTGATGTTTTATAGTTGTAGGCAGTAGGAATGGACAAATCCATCAATTTCCATTTCCCATTTTTCCTATCTTAAATTTGGTTCATCCTATTTTGACATATATTTGTGAATTGTTGAATGAAAAAGCCTACATGAAAATTCACAACGTATTCAAGTACATTCTTCCTGATATATACATTTTTTTAAAAAATGCAGTTTTACTAGTATGTGCAATTTTTTGGTAAGTGGTTTCCACCAGATGGAACACATTTTTTTACGTTATTTTCACTCATATGCATATTTTTGCATTCTACAAGTTTTAGTGTCTTTTTCATATGCATTCTTTTGGATGGAGAACTGCCTCGAAAATTGGAGAAGTGTGAATTTCAAAGGACAACTTTGGTTTGCTTTGTGCGTCATTTTGGATGGTGCAGATTTGGGAAGTTTGCATTAAAGTGTGAACCAAATGAATTTCTCCCCCGCTATAAACCTATATAAACGAAAATTCAAAAATGAACTGGAGTGGAACACTCTCTTATCCAGTAGAAATTGTTCTGTGTGAGATGGCAAATTGCTATTAAAAAAAAATAATAATTTTCAGATTTTGAAATTTACAAGCAATTGTCAAACAACCAAAACAAAAAGAGAATTCCCGAAATTCCCATGGACTTCCCTCCTTCCCTCTGTGGGTCCTTACCTTAACTTTTTTTCTTCCTGCATCCTCTCTATTAATCCAGTTCCATTAAAACCATAGTCCAATGTTAAACTACAAGTGTCTTTCCAGTCCTACTAATAATTTTAATTGTTTACAATGATTTTTAAGGTAAATTATATATTTTCCCCATTCCTTACTGAAACTCTCATCAATTATCAATCAGTGAGATGGCAGATTGTGGTACGATGAGTAGTATATTGTCTGGAAATTGTTTTAAACAGGCAATTATAATTTATTCATTACAAATTAGCAGCGAGTAAGGCATGTATTCTGCCAGTGAAGAGCACTGCAAAGTTTGCTTATTGTTAGTTTCTTTTTACTTATGGGATGCCCAACTGAGTAGGCAACAAGTGAACTATTTATGATGCAGTGCACTGTTTTTTATCTGTGGCGCTGTTTTGACAGAGATCAGGAAAATACACTATGGGAAGAATAAATTGAATTCTTTTCTTTACAGTTCTCATCTGTCTTGTTTGCCGTGAGCGGAAAAGAGAATAGGATTCCATTTTTGAGGAAGGAGGTGATGATCAAACGCTTTTCGCTTGTCAGTATTGCACTCTAGACTGTCACTACAGGGGGAGGAAAAATTAGATGGTTCAAATAAAAGGTTGGCTTTTGTTGTTCTCTAAACAAAGCTCTGTTATTTTGGGATTGGTAAAGTGTCCCCCTCAAAACAGACTTGTTTATAACTGTAACTTGCCTGAACCAGATCTTCCCAGATCTTAAATGTTAGAGGGAATTGACCCCCTAGGATGCTGAAATGTGTGTGTGTGTGTGTGTGTGTGTGTGTGTGTGTGTGTGAGAGAGAGAGAGAGAGAGAGAGAGAGAGAGAGAGAGAGAATTAAGAAATCTCATGGCTGGGGTCAATTGCAGAGGTCTTTCCCATTTCAACTTTAAAAGCATGGTTGAGTGGCTTTTTAGATCTTGAACCCTACTGTTTTCTCTGTTGTTGGTTTTAGTCTCATGGTTTTTTTAGCTTGCTTTGTACACCACCCAGAAAACCTATTGTTAATGGACAATACAATACAATACAATAAAAGAAGAGAAAATGTGAGTAGATGCATAAATACAATGCTGAGGAGACAGGGTCTCTGCAAGAGGGGAAAGAGCTTTAAAACAGGCCCTCTACATGTGACTGCTTAATGCAAATTGCAGCATGAGGTGGTTCTCCATCTGCCAAGGTGTGTAGGGTTGCCAGACCTCCAGATCTCCAGGGCCCCTCCATGTGGCAAGTGGAGGAGGACTTGAACCTCCTGGTTTGTGAGAGTGCCTTTCATAACAAAAAGAAGATTGTATTCTTCTTTATAAAATTTGTATGCTGCCCAAAGAGCATAGGTTGGTTCACAACATAAAAATACAAAATGAGAACACAAAATACATAATAAAACAAAAATGCATTTTGGAACCTTCAGCTCAGCAGGAGCTGGCCACAAATTATAGCATAGACACTCAAGAGTGGGCCTGCTCTCCTCCTTTCCCAATTAACCTTCATTACCAGGGTCCGTCCAATGACATCGCTGGAGGCCATCCCTAGGTGTCATGATTTGGTCCTGAAAGTTCAGGGCCTGGGATGCTCCTGATCTGGCAAGTGTGTGTGTGTGTGTGTGTAGTCTGTTGTGAGTCACAGAAGGTTCATAGCAAAGGTCTCTCACAGATCCTGCTGTGTTCCCCTCCACAACTTTTCCTCCCCCTACCAATAGTTTTCCTCCCCCTACCAACTGCTATTTGTTTTTGTTTCTTTTTAAAAAAATAATCCAGAACGATGAACTTGTTTCTCTTGTGTATTTCTTCAAAAAGATAGGTTGTGGATGTTTATACACAGCGTGCTCATGATGTTTTCCCATTTTCCTTTGTTTGTGTGCGTTTCCTTCCAAGGCAGTGAATTTTCATGTTGGCTTTGTGTCCCCAAACTGCAGGATAGACACTGGTGGAGGAAGAGGGGGAGATGGAAGCACACTGCCCCCAGCATTACGATCCTGGTGGGGTGCTGTCCTGGCTGCCCCCCCACGCACTGGGTGCCACACCCCCGCAGGTGGCGCACCACGCCTCCAGGACACGCCCCACGCCCCAGCGGGCGGCGCACCATGCCCCCAGAACTTGCGCCATATCCCTGGGATGCGTGCCAGCCACACCCTGCTCTCCCTCCCTCCCCGGTGCTGGAGCATGAAGCTCGGCCACTGAGGATAGAGCCCCTCTAGTTGGGAGCAAGGTCTTCATGTGGATGCCTGAGGCCTGGGACAGGAGTAATCTATCATTACTCTTTGATGAAATCCTGTCACGTTCTGAGTGAGTCCTAGTGACCCAAAAGGGAAGGGACTGCCATTCTTTAGCACCTGCTTCCCCTCATTCAGAGTCCCTTGCACAGCAAGTGCAACTCTGTGTAGGAAATCGCTCACCAAACAAATGGTTGCAATGGGTTAAAGCAGGAGTGGGGAACCTGAGACCTTCAGATGATGTTGAACCACAACTTCCATCCTCCTCCTTGACCATTGGCTATGCTGGCTGCCTATCTTGTAGGCCATTGGCTATGCTGGCTGCCTATCTTGTAGGACCACAAGATCCTCAACGCTGGAATAAGTAGAATGAGGGCTGAGGTTCAGAGATGTGCAGTGCATTCTTATGCATATTCAGAGAGAAATTGAGTTCAGTGTGTACAGGATGGCAGTCTTGGGTACCAAACTGTAGATAGTTAAACCCAGTAGATATGTGTTCTCCCTGTTATGTCTCTTTCATTTGTTTATTGCCGTCATTAACATGCTGAAATATGTCTCCCTTGGGTGATGGTCTCCCGTAGGACAGCTACATTGCAAGGAAAGTGGTGGACATAATCCAGGCAAACAAAGCTTTACAGAGCAGAGGGCTTCTCTGCCATCAGCCGCAGCAGTTTCTGGAGGTGGCAAGTGGACTCTAGGCTTGGCACCAGCACATGGCATTGTTAGGTAACTGCTTGGGCCACAGCAGGTGGAAGAGCACACCATAGATGGCTGTGCTGGGCACCAGATGAATTGCGTCTAGGAACCACCATTGTAATTTCCCACAATGACCCTGAGATATCATCAATTAAAGGCTTTGTGAGTTATTAAAGTAGTGAGGGCTGGGGTGCCACCATTTTAATTTCCCACAATGCCTCAACTGGCACTGTGTTGGGAGCCTTGTGGGAAATTACACTGGCAACACATCAGCTAGCACTAGTTAGAGCATTGTTAGCTGCCACCCCTTCCAAGCATGTTTACTAAGCAGCTCATTGGCATAGGCATTGTATATTTTGCCAAGGTTCTCATCAAAATGGCAGCCATCCCTGCCTATCCCTTTCTGGCCGCCATCTTGCTTAACTGACTGCATTCTGCTTCTTATGTTTGCCTACAGCAACATGGAACATGGGGTAGAGCACAGAGATAACATTAGGAAGTGACATCATTACAGTGGTGCCTCACAAGACGAAATTAATTCGTTCCGCAAGCTTTTTCTTCTTGCGAGTTTTTCGTCTTGCGAAGCACGGTTTCCCATAGGAATGCATTGAAAATCAATCAATGCGTTCCTATGGAGACCGTCCGGGGACAGAGGGGAAGCGCCGCGCGCCTTCCCCTCTGTCCCCGGACCTGTTTAAAGCAAGGGGCGGTGGGGAGAAGATTGCTTCTCCCCGTTGCCTGCCCCGCAATCTCCGGGGACAGAGGGGAAGGCGCGCGCACCTTCCCCTCTGTCCCCGGACCTGTTTTAAAGCAAGGGAAGGGGCAGCGGGGAGAAGATCGCTTCTCCCCGTTGCCGCCCCTTGGTTCAAAAGGTGTCCTGTCCCCGGAGATTGTGGGGCTGGCAATGGGGAGAAGTGATCTTCTCCCCGCCGCCCCTTGCTTCAAAAGAGGTCCGGGGACAGCGGGGAAGACGCAATGCGCTTCCCCACTATCCCCGGAGCTTGTGGGGCAAGCTTCGTTTTGCACCCATAGGGAAATGCGTCTTGCGAAGCGGCTAAGAAAACGGAAAACTCCTTCGTCTAGCGAGTTTTTCGTCTTCCGAGGCGTTCGTCTTGCGGGGCACCACTGTACTTTTATAGTTCTATGACGCTTTGCATCTTGGGAACTGTTGCCCATTCCTGTGCTGTTCCCCCCCCCTTTAACTGCCTCTATCAGACTGCCCCATTTTGCCACAAAACATATTTATATCTCTGCCCCCACCCCTTCAGCAAAACAAAATGGGAAGTTATTTCCATTAGTACACACTCTCATATTTAAATCCCTTTGCATTTCAGCATATTACTAAAAATGTGTTCAGATGTGTTAGCATTTCTCTAGAGCCAGCCCTACCATTAGGTAGAGGAGGCAACTGCTTCAGACAGCAAATGTTAAGAGGCAGAGAGTGCCAGCAAAGCCTTGGAAGTCAGATCTGTGTGGCCTGGCTGCTCAGCCTGCCCTTCACCCCCTAAGCTACTTGCTGGCTGCCCTCAGATGTTGCTGGAGGCAGCCAGTGTGATCAGCTTCCATCTGTGGACATCTGGGAGGAAAATGCATCTTGTTTTTCACCTCATCTCAGACTGCAAACTGTCTGAGCCTTGCATTTCTGTGTAATATTTTCGAAGGATTTAACCAAATGTTATCTACTTCAACTGGCATGTAAGGTGATGCACAGACCAAGAGCTTTTGAAGCTAATTGACCCCTCCGAAGGTTAACTATAGAAAGCTGCACTATTTTCAGGTACAAAAGGGAATGTCCTTAATATTACTCTTGTTACAGAGAGTGTTATTTTCTTACATGCATGAACAATACAAAATGTGTACATATAATTTAACATCTATGTGGGGGTTTGACTTCTTTTTCTTTTTTTTACCTATTTGTATGCAGTAGAAGGCTTGTTGTAGGAAAAGCATATCTGAATATACTGATAATAAAAAAAGAAACTAAGTTACACATTGCCAACACAAATGTTAACTGCTTATGAATTGTTCCTTTACACAACACACACACACACAAAGCCATTCAAGCCTGATTATTTTTCTAAGTAACTTCAATTAAATTGAAGAAAATAATTGAAACGTGTGTGTGTTTTTATTGCATGTCATATTTCCCATGTACTCAGCTCAAAATTATTCATGGTGTGCAGAAAGTAGCTAGAGAAAAGTCCCCCCCCCCTTTCATAATACTAGAACCAGTGGTGTAGCATGTGTTGCCAGTGTCCGGGACCGCACAGAGTGAGGGGGTGGGAGGGAGGGAGATGCCATATACATGTGCATTCAACTGCCTAACAGCGTCCACATCACCCAAGAGACTCCAGCCACATAGATAAGAAGAGTCATTCCATTGTCTGGAGAGGTCACTTCCTGGTTTGCATGGATAAGACGCTTTTAACGGAGCCCAGCAACGGAAGCACACAGCTGTATTGTGGCAGCACCGGGTGTTGAAATCTTGTGCCCCCTAACAATTTTGCCAGCCCACACTCACCAACTAGAACCCAGGGACACTGAATGAAGCTGAATGTTGGAAGACTCAGTAGGACAGAGAAAAGAAAGGACTTCTTCACGTAGTGCAGTTAAACTACGGAATTTGCTCCCAGAAGAGGCAGTGACAGCCACCAAATTAGATAGCTTTAAAAGAGGATTAGACAAATTCATGGAGAAGGCTATCAGTCCATGATGACTAGGCTCTACCTCCACTTTCAGAAGGAGTGTGCCTCTGAATATCAGTTTCTAGGAATCTCAGATAGGGAACATGTTATTGGCCTACAGCACCTATCATCCCTGAGCATTGTTAATGCTGACTGGGGCTGATGGGAATTGTAGGCCAACACTGGACAGCTACAGGTTCCCTAACTGCTGCTTTAAAGGTTTTTTTATTTTCTTAACTAGACATATAGGTATTCTTGTGACTTCGCACCATTGTTTTCCAGCCTGAATCTTCAAGAGCAAGATTGGCCCTAAACTGAAGTGATGTGGATACCTTTAAAAAAAGAAAAAAAGATACAGGAAGATTTACTTGCATGTGTTGACATGTCTCCTACCATGTTGTAACCTCAAATTTGATGTTATTTAAAACTCGAGAGTTTGGGATGTTTAACTGAGCTGTGGGCGTGGGGTGTGGAGAAGTTCCTGTGCCAGCAATGGCAGACTTTTAAAGGCTCTCTGACCTTTAAATTGCCACGATAGACCACACAGCTCACTTCTTTCCCCATCCATATTCCACATCTGATTTTATGCAGGGAAGAGAAAGACATTCCAGGAGTCTGAATGATAGCAGTGCTCTGTTCATATTTATCTTCATGAGTGAAAATGGTAATTTGTAAATGTTCCTGCCATGCCCGAGTTATTGCTACATTTGTCTTCAATCAAACGGCACCGCATAATGGATTGGCCATCTTGTATTAAATGTACATTATTACTTTGGTATAAAAATGTTATTAGAGTGAATGCAATAAGCTTTTATGTGCAATTTGTATTGCAGAAAATGATTTTTAAAATGTAGCTTTGCAGTATGGAGAAATGAAATGACAAGAACTTTGCTGATCAGATATTTCCTCCCCCCGCTGCCCCCCAAAGTCTAATAGCTTCAGAGAAGGAAATGCAATTTAGATAGGGGGACATAAAATAGTTTAGAAATAGGGTGCAATAACAGAAATAGCAAACCTGGCATTACATTGCCTCACCTATGAACTTTTAGGATTATAGAATCCTAAAATTGGAAAGCTCAAATATCATCCCTAGATGTAGGCTTACATGCACATAACATTTGGGGCATATAAATAAATCCACACTCCTATATAGATCTTTTACTTGCTATTTCTGCCCTCCTTTGTTAAGAACAAGCTGCATAGATGCTTTCCGTAGAGAAGAATAAATTTGCATGTGTAAAAATCAGAATATGACTGATCCAGCAGGTAGCAGTTTAGCTTTCCCCTGCTCTTTGAAATCACCCTGCACAACTTACTCCATGGCCCATTTTAGCAATTAGGACTTGATCTCACTGCCTCTCTCCACCTGCTCACACAGGCACTGATCCACATGCAGCAGCAGCACTCCTTTTGCCATGACGCCGCCCCATCCTCACCTCCATTGACAGCCCTTCTGCAAACAGAGAGCTGCATTTGAAGAAAAGCTGCAAACACAGCCAAGTGCTCTGCAGTAAGACCGAAATGGATTTCCCCTCAGAATTCTAAGTGTCGTTCTTGCTACCCAGCTCCCCCTTGGATGTTCTTTGCTGCTATTTTGATCTGCTACTTCGATTAACCAGCTCTCTCTCTCCATCCCCCCCCCCATGGTAGCACTTGAAAACTGCTAAGAAGTGACCCTCTGCTCTTCTGTTCTCCAAATGAGACGGGTTCCCAAAACATTTCCACCTGCCCTCCCTCAGCCCCTCAAATCCAGACCTAAGCTGCTCCTGCCTGCGTAGCAGTTCCCTATTGTCTTCCCCTTTTTCTCCCTTGCTGTTGCTCTCGTTGCCAGGCAACAGGAATGGGCCCCGGCATGTGAGAGAAGCACTGAGCAATTACCTTCCAAGTTGTTAGCATCAATGTGCTTAGGTAAGATAAGGGAACTTCGGAAGATCAAAAACAAACCACAACTCTACCGTCTTGGACAACCAATGGGGGAGTGCTCGTGGGGCTGTAGAGAAGGAGGCTCGTGAAAATGTTTGCGATTATGCTGTTTGCATAAATGCATATATTTCGCTTGGAGAGTAGTGTTTCAGGAAATTGGATCTGGAAGTTATTTTTCCATAGATGTGTCAGCTCCCACCACAAGTCACATAACGACCAAAAATACATCTGCAGATATTCTCGAATCAATGTAGATCCCGGAGATTTTAAGCTTATGTCCTTGAACAATGGAGTGTGTTGAAATGGACACCATTTGAATTCTGCTATTTCTAGCTGTCTATCAGGGCGAGTCATTGGATTGGCAGGACTGTTTCATTGATCTCTCCAGCAGTCCAATTTGCTAACTTTTCACAGTAGAGTTTTCTGGTGCACAGAGAGAAAACTCTACCCACTTTGCTTCTTCCCTGCTCCTGCTGTACTACCAGAAATACCGGTAAGCCACAATTTAGCTTAACACTATGTCAAAGCCCAGGCTCACTGTTTGTGGCCTCCAAACGAACCACAAACTGTAAACCAAGAGCAAACCTTGGTTGCAGCTCACAGTTTGTTTGGAGACAGACAAACTTCAAGCCTGGGTTCAGATATAATGCCTAACTATGGTTTAACTCCAGGTAACTCAGCAGGAGCAGGGAAGGATCAAAGCAGCCACAATTTTCTCTGTGTGAACCAACACACTGCACATTCACCTGTAAACCATGGTTGAGATTGCCTATGGTTTAAAGTGGGGGTGCAGACAAGGCCAATGAGTAGATCACCGTTTACTTTAGTGTCCCACAAGCTAAGCATAACTGTGGTTTAAAAGTGATGTGTTGCAAGCATGCTGTCAACCTTATCTCATCATGCCTGAGAATTACTTCACGGTGAGCTCTATTTCAATTTCAGGAGGTGTAACATTTCCCAGAGGTGCATATTAATTGTGGCAAAGTGTGCTGCAATTGTAGAGTTGTAATCTATTAAACATTAATGTAATGTCATAAGCTCTTAGGTGAAAATGCTTCTAAATATTTATTAAGACATGTAAATGTTTAAAGTACAATTTCAATACCAAAGAAGAAAACCTGATCTATTCTTTGTGCTATTCTGTTGCATGGCTTAACTGTGTTTTGCCAACTTGAAGAGTGCCCCAGTTGTTGTGGCAATCAATTCTTATTTACTCAAACACCCCAATTCTTTGATAAACCAGGCGCTCATGATATATCAAAGGGAGGCACTCCATTGGTTGCCATGACCATCTTTATCCATCCAAAGGCCACCATTTCCCAGGAAATGAACCAACAGGTCTTTACAAACCACATGTTTGTAGGCCAACATAAAGCAAAGTTATGGTGTAACCACGAAGATATGTTATGGATATATTATAATATTGGCATAATCTAGGCAACCAAATAGTTCACAACTAGACCTAGAATCGAAATTAAATTCATCAACATCAAAAGGATGAATAAAATAACCTTGAACCTTGAATGTCTTAGGGAGATTGCTGGGTATGGTTCATTTATCAGTGGTCTCTCTGATCTCATGTGATTATGTTATACGCTATTCGCACTTTTAGTATTAAGCGTCAGCCACACCCAGAATTCAATACCAAATGAAAGACCTAACAGCAATTGCAGATGAAACACACTGCTTCTACTGCTTTCCTCAAGACATTCAGGGATCCCCATTCCTGTCCTGCTCCTTTGGATATGTGGTCGTAACTGGGAACAAGAATGAACCTATCAGTTGTCACACTAACTGAGCCAAGCTTGTGCGTTTGTGGAAGAGGTTAGTGGCAGAAAAGAAGTCCCAACCTATGCATCTTATCCTTCTTCTGCAGGGCACCAGCAAGCTGTAAAATAATTATTAGAGAACTGTAGGGCTCTAATATAAAGGGAACTTTACAGTAAGTACAATATGGCCAAATCAAGTCCTTGCATGAGTCTTTTAAAGGATATTCTTTGCATTAATGTTCTACCTGAAAACCCACCTCACACATAATGCCTGTGGTACATTTAATGGCAGATGGTTTGCTGTGGTGGCCAAACTTTTTCCAAAGAGGGCCGGATTTGATGAAGTGAAGGGCTGTGAGGGTCGGCCAAAGTTGTTAACCTCTTTTTAGGCTTGATGTTTTTGAGCTTTTTATGATTTTACCTCAAACTTGTTGAGCTTTTCTTTAGGATTGATGTTGTTGAGGTATTTTTAGGATTTTACCTCAGGAAATAAACTGCCACAGGGGCCAGATTAAACCGACCAGCGGGCCGGATTAGGCCCCTGAAACGGACTTTGGACATGCCTGGTTTAGAGGTTGCTGGTGCTGCCACACACATGTCCCATGGCAATTACTGCTTACCTTTCCTTATATTTCAGGTTAAGTAGTATGACTGAATGTTATTCTGGTCTGGTATATTGAGTACATCTTAGGCACCGGCATACACAAATCTTGAGCCCCAAACAAATTAAAGTAGCACACATACACTAAATGGATAGTGATATATTAAAAACAGAAGAAATTTTATTTGTATTTTTCTCAGAAGCTATGTGGGTTTGGTTCCAAAAACTTTAAAATTCCATAGCCTCTTCAAACATTAAAATATTTTTCATCAGACCATAATTCCACATAAAGGTAGCTCAACCAGAATTAAGCTTAATTGCTTCTAGATCTATATCCCCAAATAAAAGGATTCTGAGTTATCTCCAACTGCTTTTTAAAACAAAATGAATAGGAGTGCTATCTACAGTACTACAGACAATGTACCATTCTGATTAATGCTAATACAGACTAAGGGGAACAAGGGAACCTAGAGGACAGTCCAATTTTCCTTCACAATTCTGAAATATTATTTTATGTGCTAGCCTTGCAATTCCAGCAGCAAAGCAGTCCGGTCATAATTATGCAAAAGCTTTTAATGCTTTTAATGTGTGGGGAAAGTTATTCATGTAAGGTTTCAATTAGAAAGCCAAACAGCTGCCAGCATCTTGAACTTCTTTGAAGATGAGGGTACTCAGCGAGCAACTAGGCCTATGAACTTTTTTTTGGCTATATCAATAAAAGTCAGCATGTGAAAACTGGGGTCTCGTACATAACTTTCACTGCCTAATTTGCATATCCACATTTGAAATAATTCAACTGGATGTAACTTGGATATCTGAAAAGGGATCCACCTTGTGCAGATTCCATTGATACTAATGGGAAGTGCAAAATGCCCATTCATTACAATTAAACTTGTGTGGCCACATTTGTGGTTTGTGGAGGGGGGAGCGGTTGCATTGCCATGGTTTAAAAAGTTATTTGCTTCGTTTATAGAACACCCAAGGCAGCACACAAAGCCAACCATAAACCGGGTAATCTTCCCACCAAACCCTCACATTCCAATTACATAAATAGCGATAAGGCCTGTAAAGTTGGGGATATAACATATAATGCCGCAGAGGTGCATTACACAAATGAATTTCAGGAGTGCAAGCTGCCTGAAAGCTCCCGTACTACAATGGGAAAACGTGGTGGTTTTTTTACAGATATTTTGAAACACAAAACCTGAAATGGTGCAGACACGATGGGAGCTATTCATTTCTTTATCAGTGTGCCACAGGCACTAGTCAACAGGTACCTGTGATACTCACATAATCACATTCTACAAAGCACTAATTGCATCACACAACTGACATACCGGGCGTGAGCAATGACATTTTCTCAGACCAAACTATTCTGGTTCATTTCATTATCAGTTATGAAATTCCCCCAGTTTGAGTGCTGGGGAAGTCTATTTCTTTAGAATAGCACTGTTCTGATTTGAAAGATGCCTGAATCCTCCAGAATGTTAGAGTAGCAACCCCAATCATTTTTGCAGTAAGGCTACGATCCTATGATTCCTGCGAGGTTATTCCGGGAACTATAGGACATTGCAGACCTGAGCAGAGGAGGAGCATCCTGAGAGGCTTCCTCATTGCAGATGTAGAAACCTCCACAGCTGGTGCTCTGAGAGGGGCAGGGAGGGATGGGACATGTTAGGAATGGATCTGGGATCTCTGGGATCCAAATTCCTTCCATCCCCTGACATTACTCACCCTGCCAACAATGGAGTGAAAATACACCAGCTCTGGAACTGGCTTATTTTCTCTCTGACCTCCTGTCCTTGCTGGTATAAACCCAGCAGAAATTTCAGAGACCATATCTGCCAGAGATTCTTAAAGACTAGATCTTCTTAAAGGCTAGAAACTTCTTAAAGAATAGATCTGCCAGAGATTTTCCCTCCCCCGCCTCCATAGGATTGCTCTTTCCAGTGATAATTTGAAAAAAAGCCCTGAGCAATCTCACACATTTTTACTCAGAAGCAAGTCCAGTGGGGCTTACCCCCAAAAGTAAGAGCATACAGGACTGCAGACTAAAATTCCAGCTGCCACTTGCTGGAAGGAATTGTGTGGCAGAACTACTTGGCTGAATATGTCCACGGTTTCTTTCTCTTCGACTATTTCTTAAATTAAAAAAACACACCCTTTCACCAATTCTCTCTCTTCAGGATCCATATTGCCGTTCCCCCATAATTACATATCAAAAGCCCCACTTTTTTCTTCTTAATTTCCAATACTTTACAATAAACCGCAAAAGACAAAACTGAACATTTTAAAACTGTGCCATTGAACCTTTTAAAATACAATCATTAATACAACATTAACGCCCATGCATGATAGTACAGAGTTATCTCTGTTAGAAACTTCTTTCCCACTTTCAGCTGATTAAACAAGTTTTTGGAATAGAAGCTGCTTTATTCTGTCTCACCTGCGACTAAAAAGGAGTGTCGAATACCCTGTAGAATGTCTTGCTCGAACTTTTCTTTATTACATGCACAAATCATCTGTTTTACTTATTTAGCAAATGGTGTCTGTTTCCAGAAGATTTAACTATAAGTGTGAACCCATTATAAGTTGAAATGCAGTCAGGCTGTTCACTGAAAAGTAAATTTGTGATGAAGAGACACATCAGTGGTTAAGTCACATCTTTCTGCTACTAATTGCCCATAAACTACGTTTCTGGACTTTCTTTCTTGGTACAGTACTGGCTGGCCTTTCTCTTTCTGTGGTGAGCAAGAAACAGCCACACTCCCCTGCAGTGTAAAAAATATTTAAAGCCTATTTTCACACTTCCACGTATTCCCCCCTTTTAAAATTAAGGCGATTTGATATCAGTGCCACCTTTAAGTTACCATAATATCCGAATTCAACCACTGTTTTGAAGTCCTCTTCAGATGAAATGGTAAGCCAAGTGGTTGTCTCCTGTTTGTCATCTTCATCTAATGGGATCAGCTGTGTGCTTGTTTGCATTATTAGTCTCCTACATCCCCATCTCTATCACCAATGAGCCACAGAAAGTGAAAACTCATGGCAAGTAAGGCAGTTCCAAGAAGATCACCAAGAGCAGTAAGGTAAGGGATAGAAAAACTGTCCGGATCTTTTCCTTTTTTCCAGAAGTGGTGAACCATCCAGTCAGCAATCCATAGCAATGTAAACACCTATGGCAAAATGAAAAAATATATAAATCACATTGACATGATATCTATGGCAGCATCTGAAATCCACTATTTCTACTAACTTATTTGAATAGAAAGGTTGAGCTCATGGTTCTTTATGTATTTTGCAAAGACTGCCTGTCGGCTAAAAAATAGACAAGATTAAGATTTAAATCAATTTGGACCTTCAGGAAATAAAGACTTATAACCCAAGCTGTTCCTGTATCAAAACACACAAAAGATTTCCTGAGTCCAAAACAATTTAAAAAGCAGGCACGTCCACTGTGATTTTTGGTATACAGACACAATGTTTCAAATACCATTTTGAAAGCGTGCGTTTTCTTAAATATTATTTAAATAGCTAAAATGGAAAATTAGATGTTACAGTATTAGGCACACTGAAATAATTTAATACTTCTAAGAGAATCCCTACCTTTGATTTGTACTACAAAAGAATTTTTAAGATGTAACCATATGGTTTTCAAATTAGCAATTTTCTGTCCCTTTTTTCCATTATGAAATATGTATAAGTTATTCAGATACACCTCCCTGCTGAAAAGGCGGCTCTGTAGCCTCGGCTAATTATGCATGTGCTAGGTGTGCTCCTCTCTGCAAACCAAACAAATATATTTGAAAGCACATGTTTTCTTTGGAAGAGACTGTCAGATTCTTTGAGGCAGCTCCTCTTTTACCAAAGCAGGCAGAAAGCGAGACTAGGGATAGCGAAGCCAGCCTTTCACATCCCCATCCCTGTCCATCTCTGGGCTCCAAGACATAAACGTGACCAGTATCCTGGAAGGCAAAGTTACATGGGGAATTGTTATAATTTGGGTCTCTTATTTCAGTTGGCCAGCACCACAACATTAGCAAGGCGATCAAAGGCAAATCTGTCCCCCTCTGCCAAGACCGAAGTTGTGCAGGTTGTGGATGACCAGAGTGGGTGGGAAAGAGTCTGGAAACAGATGTGACAGGTGGGAACATGAAGTGGCATTTGGGCGGAGATTGCATTACTTGAGGGGGGGGGAATAATTATTAGAAATTCTAATAAAGAGGAGTCTAAGCTAACTAAAGCACATACCATTGTGTCGTTTATCTAAAAATGCTTTCGAAACTGAAGTTTCACATTCAAATATATTCCTGACTGCTCAGGACATTTGAGAAACAAGGTGATTGAAATGTTGCTTGTCCTTGGGTGGAAAAGAAAAGCAAACTTGAAGGAAAGCAAATATTTATATTACAACAAAATGTAGGTTTTTCTGCCTTCCTATTGTCCTAAAGAACCAAAAGCCTCATAGGCCACATTTGAACATTATGTTAAACCATGGTTTAGCATAATACAAACCACAATGAGCTGTGCCCCTTCCTCTCCCCTTCCCTTGCATGGCTTCCACTTCTGATTAACAGTGCTTTGTTGCGCTGTCCAGACTAACAAATAATAATATTAATATTGCCTAGTTTAAAACAAGGCAACATCAAAGCATGGTTTCTGAAGCTGTCTGGTTTAAGTTAACCATAGTTAATGTTAAGCACAGTTCTGGGTCCAGGCAACGCAGCAAACAGTGATGAATTAGAAGTAGAAGCAAAGTTTTGAACTCCTTTCAGCAACATGAGGGGAGGGGAGGTGGCGTGTGGGAGCCTGAGGTTTGCTGTGGCTTGTTCACACACGCTACACTATGGTTGATCAGAGCTAGCAGGAAAGCAGTTGAAGAAGGAGCAAAAAGGGTTTTCTCTTGTGTGTTTGTGTTTCTTTGTGGCTGATTAGCTGTTCTCCCTGTGCAAAGGTCAGAGGGGGCAGGGTTTCTGTTGAGGAAGGTGATTAGCTGTGGGAGGAGCTTATCAGAGCTAGCAGGAAAGCAGTTGAAGAAGGAGCAAAAAGGGTTTTCTCTTGTGTGTTTGTGTTTCTTTGTGGCTGATTAGCTGTTCTCCCTGTGCAAAGGTCAGAGGGGGCAGGGTTTCTGTTGAGGAAGGTGATTAGCTGTGGGAGGAGCTTATCAGAGCTAGCAGGAAAGCAGTTGAAGAAGGAGCAAAAAGGGTTTTCTCTTGTGTGTTTGTGTTTCTTTGTGGCTGATTAGCTGTTCTCCCTGTGCAAAGGTCAGAGGGGGCAGGGTTTCTGTTGAGGAAGGTGATTAGCTGTGGGAGGAGCTTATCAGAGCTAGCAGGAAAGCAGTTGAAGAAGGAGCAAAAAGGGTTTTCTCTTGTGTGTTTGTGTTTCTTTGTGGCTGATTAGCTGTTCTCCCTGTGCAAAGGTCAGAGGGGGCAGGGTTTCTGTTGAGGAAGGTGATTAGCTGTGGGAGGAGCTTATCAGAGCTAGCAGGGCAGCGGCGCGCGCCTAGCGGCGCGCACAGTTTGATCCATATTTTAGATCTAGGGGAGCTAGTTTCAAACGTTTGTTGGGGGAGACCTAGGTTTTTTGTGGGGGAAATTATTTGTCCTGTCTTCACGCTTTTTATGAAGGAGGACCGCTGCAGCCACCCCCAACGGCACATTCTCAAGATGGAGGGGGAGGGAACAGCTGCTGTCGCCTGCGGTTCCTGCGCAATGTTTGCCATCTTGCCAAAGGTTGCAGGCAGCTTTACCTGCAGCAATTGCATGTTGATTGCCCTCTTAAAAGACAAAGTCCAGCAACTGGAGGAACGTGTAGCTACGCTCCAAAGAATTAGAGAGCTGGAGATCTTCTTGGAAGGATCAGACCACACCGTCTCCATCGAGGAGGAGACAGGGGACTCCCCTGAGAAGGAGGCTAGTTCACCAACACAGGAGCCAGATATATGGAGAAACGTGACTCAGAGAAGTAGGAGGCCCCGAGTTCGTTCTGATTGTTTAGAAATACACAATCGCTTCGAGGTCCTCTCCCCTAGCCTGGAAGACGAAGAGCAGACTCCATTTGAGGATGTCTCCCTCATTTCGGTCGATCAGGTAAATGAAGACGAGCAGCAAAGTCAGTCCTCAGGGAATGTGCAGGCGACCTTGGAACGGACAGCTCATGGAAGAACCCCGACCAAACCTAAGAGGAGGCGTGTAGTGGTGATAGGGGATTCCCTACTGAGGGGAACAGAAGCAGTGATTTGTGGGCCTGACAAGATGTCTCGGGAAGTGTGCTGTCTCCCCGGGGCTAAGATCCAAGATGTAACTGAACGTCTGCAAAGAATCATAAAACCCACTGACAAATACCCCTTCCTCTTGGTTCATGTGGGAACCAATGACACTGCAAGCAATAGCCTCCAGAAGATCAAAAGAGACTACGAGGCTCTGGGCAGGAAATTGAAGCAATTAAATGCACAAATTGTCATCTCATCTGTCCTCCCAGTTGAACGACGTGGCCCAGGGAGAGAAGGAAAAATAGTGGAAGTGAACAGCTGGCTTCGCAAATGGTGTAAACAGGAACGGTTTGGATTCTTAGATCACGGACTGCAGTTTCTTGAAGATGGACTTCTGGCAAGCGATGGGCTGCACCTCACAACGGTTGGGAGGAACGTTTTTGCCAAAAATCTCAGAAACCTCATCAGGAGGGCTTTAAACTGACTAATGTGGGGGAGGGAGACAGTGCTCCTGAAGGTAGGAGTCTATCAACTGATGAAGATGATCATCCAAATGTCATAGACCAAATGGAGCAAACAGCACACAGACCTAGTGGTGGGAGGAAAAAATCCTTAAATAAGAGACACGGGGGAATGATTAATGGACTTCAATGTCTGTACACTAATGCGCAAAGCATGGGAAATAAACAAGATGAGCTTGAGCTCTTGGTACAGCAAACTAAATATGACATAATAGGCATCACTGAAACCTGGTGGGATAAGTCCCACGATTGGAATGTAATAATGGGGGGATACAATCTATTTCAGAGAAACAGACCAGACAAGAAAGGAGGAGGAGTGGCGTTATATGTCAGGGATGTGTATACCTGTGAAGAGATCCAAGATTTAGAACCTCAAAGCCAAAGTGAGAGCATTTGGGTCAAAATTAAGGGAGAGAAGAATAACAGAGACCTCATTGTGGGAGTTTACTATAGATCCCCAAGCCAAACGGAGGACATAGATGATGCCTTCCTGGAACAGATGGCCAAGTATGCAAAAGGAAGGGAGATAGTAGTAATGGGGGACTTCAATTACCCGGACATTTGTTGGATGTCAAACTCAGCCAAGAGCACAAGGTCAAACAGATTCCTCACTGGCCTTGCAGACAACTTCATTGTTCAGAAAGTGGGAGAAGCAACAAGAGGAACAGCCATTTTAGATCTGGTCCTAACCAATGTTGATGAGCTGGTTAGTGGGGTAGAAGTGGAAGGATCATTAGGCGCGAGTGATCATGCTCTTCTGAAGTTTACTATACAGCGGAAAGGAGCAGCCAAGCATACTAGGACTCAATTTCTTGATTTTAAGAAAGCCGACTTCATAAAACTTAGGGAAGTGCTGGGTGAGATCCCATGGACAGTAATACTAAAAGGAAAGGGAGTTCATGATGGCTGGGAGTTTGTTAAGAGGGAGATAGTAAAAGCACAACTTCAGGCAATACCAATGAGACGGAAACATGGAAGGTGCCTAAAGAAGCCAGGGTGGCTATCTAAAGAACTTTTAACTGAGTTAAGATTAAAAAAGGATGTGTACAAAAAATGGAAAAGGGGGGAAACCACCAAAGAGGAATTCAAACAAATACCCAGCACATGTAGACACAAAGTCAGAAGAGCTAAAGCACAGAATGAACTCAGGCTTGCTAGAGAGGTTAAAAGCAACAAAAAAGGCTTCTATGGGTATGTTCGTAGCAAAAGGAAGAACAAAGAAACATTGGGGTCACTCAGAGGAGAAGATGGTGAAATGCAAACAGGGGACACAGAAAGGGCTGAACTCCTCAATGCCTTCTTTGCCTCAGTCTTCTCCGATAAGGAAAACAATGCCCGACCTGAAGAATTTGGAGCAAATGATTCAGCAAAGGAAACACAGCCCAGAATAACTAAGGAGATAGTACAAGAATACTTGGCTAGTTTAGATGTATTCAAGTCTCCAGGGCCAGATGAACTGCATCCAAGAGTATTAAAAGAACTGGCAGATGTGATCTCAGAACCACTGGCAGTCATCTTTGAGAATTCCTGGAGAACAGGCGAAGTCCCGGCAGACTGGAGGAGGGCAAATGTTGTCCCTATTTTCAAAAAGGGGAAAAGAGAGGACCCAAATAATTACCGCCCAGTCAGTCTGACATCAATACCAGGGAAGATTCTGGAGCAGATCATTAAGCAAACAGTCTGTGCGCACCTAGAAAGGAATGCTGTGATCACCAATAGTCAGCATGGATTTCTGAAAAATAAGTCATGTCAGACTAACCTGATCTCGTTTTTTGACAGAATTACAAGCCTGGTAGATGAAGGGAATGCAGTGGATGTAGCCTACCTTGATTTCAGCAAGGCATTTGACAAGGTGCCCCATGATATTCTTGTAAAGAAACTGGTAAAATGCGGTCTTGACTATGCTACGACTCAGTGGATTTGTAACTGGCTGACTGACCGAACCCAAAGAGTGCTCATCAATGGTTCCTCTTCATCCTGGAGAAGAGTGACTAGTGGGGTGCCACAGGGTTCTGTCTTGGGCCCGGTCTTATTCAACATCTTTATCAACGACTTGGATGATGGACTCAAGGGCATCCTAATCAAATTTGCAGATGACACCAAACTGGGAGGGGTGGCTAACACCCCAGAGGACAGGATCACACTTCAAAACGACCTTGACAGATTAGAGAACTGGGCCAAAACAAACAAGATGAATTTTAACAGGGAGAAATGTAAAGTATTGCACTTGGGCAAAAAAAATGAGAGGCACAAATACAAGATGGGTGACACCTGGCTTGAGAGCAGTACATGTGAAAAGGATCTAGGAGTCTTGGTTGACCACAAACTTGACATGAGCCAACAGTGTGACGCGGCAGCTAAAAAAGCCAATGCAATTCTGGGCTGCATCAATAGGAGTATAGCATCTAGATCAAGGGAAGTAATAGTGCCACTGTATTCTGCTCTGGTCAGACCTCACCTGGAGTACTGTGTCCAGTTCTGGGCACCACAATTCAAGAAGGACACTGACAAACTGGAACGTGTCCAGAGGAGGGCAACCAAAATGGTCAAAGGCCTGGAAACGATGCCTTATGAGGAACGGCTAAGGGAGCTGGGCATGTTTAGCCTGGAGAAGAGGAGGTTAAGGGGTGATATGATAGCCATGTTCAAATATATAAAAGGATGTCACATAGAGGAGGGAGAAAGGTTGTTTTCTGCTGCTCCAGAGAAGCGGACACGGAGCAATGGATCCAAACTACAAGAAAGAAGATTCCACCTAAACATTAGGAAGAACTTCCTGACAGTAAGAGCTGTTCGACAGTGGAATTTGCTGCCAAGGAGTGTGGTGGAGTCTCCTACTTTGGAGGTCTTTAAGCAGAGGCTTGACAACCATATGTCAGGAGTGCTCTGATGGTGTTTCCTGCTTGGCAGGGGGTTGGACTCGATGGCCCTTGTGGTCTCTTCCATCTCTATGATTCTATGATTCTATGATTCTATGATTCTATGGTTTAGCACAATATGTAAGGAGACAGCACAAATATACTTCCTTATATTTTCCAACCCCAAAACCCAATGAAGTGAGTCTGTGTGTATACAACTCACACTTCTGCCTTGCCTTAAGCTTCCATTTATAATATATGCACCGATTTGGTACCAATATTAATAAGCAGTTCTAAATTTTTTGTTTTGACTGCAGTCACGCACAATTCTATTCCCTGGTGGGAAAAGAGAACTGGCACAATTACTAGCAGAAACCCACTGGAACTCTGCCCAGTTCTGGTCTCCCTTATGTTCCGTGCTTTTCTATTCCTGTTATGAATATCAGTTTGTTATCTCACGTAACATCTCCACTGCCTCTAAAACTAGTGATGCTGTGGTCTAATGTGGTTCATTCGTCCTTTACACTGAGTAACACTCTGGACCAATGATCCGTTTATCTAGGTTTTCCCATTATTTCACTTTTCATCAAAAATATATCAGATCTGTACATCTCTATTCTAAAAACATGAACAAGAACCAAACCTGGGTTGTTGAGTAACTAATGTAGTCCAGAACTGGAATTAGATTTAAACTGCAGCTCAGTCTTAAGATTGAGTCAGATAGTAGTTCATTAACATACAGTTAGTCCTCAGAAAGTGAGTTTAAACAGTGGATTTCTACACATTAAATCGGCTTTGCAAATGGTAAAACTGGTTCTCACGACACAGTCAGTCAGGCCATGAGAGTTTGGGTTGCCATGTGGTCCAAACTGGGACTCATGGCTAAGTCCTCTTCTCCCTAACTAGGAATCCTAGGCAAGGTTTGCCAAATATCCTAGCTCAGCTGACTTGCAGAAAAATATTCAGGACATGAAGAGTTAGAGCTTATCCACACTTATCTTTTTCCCTGCTCTTTCCACGCACAGGTCCATGCTTAAAAGCTCTGTGTCCAAGCATTTCCCCCACAAAAACCTGCTCTTCGGTGCTCAATCTGAGCAAATGTCAATTCAGGTTTTCTGCAGACTGTCGTTTGCTCCAATCGAGCTTCAAAAAGTGGGTTTTCACAGGGAAAACTCTGGAGCAAAAAATAGGCTGCTTGGACACTGAGCTTTAATGTGCAGATGGTGCCTGGAAAGAGTGGAGGAAAAGTAAGTGTGGCCCTCACTTGTCAGGATACTAGAACAGTCTCATTAGGGCAATAAACATAGAGATAATAGGCTGTCTTTATATAGCTGAAGCAACAACGGTCAACACAAATGTGCTCTTATTATGCTTTTGTTAATTTTTCTTCTCAAAATGTATCACCATCTGCTTTTCAAATTTTGCTTTAAGCCAATTTAAGGGATAAATGTTCCCAAATGATATTTAACTGCCAGGGGTCTAAACAGAGTGTTGTTTTTAACAGAGAAGGGCTGGCAACTAATCTAATGAATTCTCTGACATACAAGAGAAGGAATATTCAAAACGTGCTGTTTTGCAGGGCAACAACAATTTTGATTCTTGGTGGATACAATCAATTTTATTTTACCCTGCCAAATTTATTGGGCAATAATGTCTAGAGTTTCCCATTACTTGTTTATTCCCAGAGCCCTTAACACAACTGTGTTCTGAGATTTGCCTCGGAGGTGTGAAAATTCCAGAGCGCTCTTTACTGGCTCAGCAGGAACCCGAAGTACAGAGGCTGCCTTTGAAAGTCACAAACCCTGAATCACAAAACTGACGGCTTCCTTACTCCAGTCTGGCCTTCAGTCTGATGATGGCTGACAAGTCTGAAAATGAAGCCTTTTTCTTTATACCCAGCTGAATATAGTTCAAGCAGGCTGTGTTTTATTATTATTTTCTCTTAAAAAAAGTATCGTTCAATCATATATACAGCTGTCTCAGAGCAGTTTGTCCTTTTTATAAAGAATACATCAATCACTTGAACGTATAACTTTTTTGAGAATAGTTTGTATTCCACTCCAGCATTGCAGATGGATCCAAGTTAATTCAACAAATAGGGACATATTGTTTAACCATGCCAAGAATATATGCCATATGAAGTAATAGATATTTTATGCCACCTAAATTACAGAAATCTTCAGGGTACCTCTGAACTCATCTTGTGATGCAAACACATTTTGTGAGGGAATCGTGCATTGTACCTGGGGCCGCAGTGTTCCGTTACTAAAATTGGTACAGTTGTTTTTTTGATATCGTGCCAAGTATCTAATATTCTTCTAAAATAGTAAGGCTCTTAGCCGGGGGGGGGGGGGAATAGCTGCACATAAGTTCCACTGAAATCCACAGAAAATTTATTTTTCTGTTCAGGAATGTAGGAAGTTGCTTTATATGTAGGAAGCTGAGGACCTAGAATGTAAAGGTAAAAGGCAAAGGACCCCTGGACGGTTAAGTCCAGTCAAAGGCGACTATGGGTTTGCGGTACTCATCTCACTTTCAGGCTGAAGGAGCAGGCATTTGTCCATAGACAGCTTTCCAGGTCATGTGGCCAGCATGACTAAACCACTTCCGGTGCAATGGAACACTGTGACGGAAGCCAGAGCGCATGGAAACGCCATTTACCTTTTCGCCACAGTGGAACCTATTCATCTACTTGCACTGGTGTGCTTTCCAACTGCGAGGTTGGCAGAAGCTGGGACAGAGCAACAGGAGCTCACTCTGTTGTGGGGATTCGACCCGCCATCCTTCTGATCAGCAAGCCCAAGAGGCTCAGTGGTTTAGACCACAGCGCCACCCACGTCCCAGACCTGGAATGTAGTACTCATTTCACAGTTTTACGAAATCCATGTTTTAGCATGGCAGCTTCTACACTTTGGAACTGCCTGCCTGTTTATATGAGGTAGGCATGTAAACTGTACTCTTTGCTGTACTCTTTTGGGCAGGTACAAGACTAATGCCTGGAGGCTTCAATGGGCTAGATAAGGACCAGAAAATTGAGACTGAATCCTGATAACACATGAGTACTTTAAGAAGGCAGTTCTTTTGTCTGGGAACTGGGAAGATGATCTGTCCTTGACAGTCACACTTCCCTGAAGGAGCAGGTGTGTAGGCTGGCGGTACTCTGAGGTCCAGTTTCACCATTTGGGGCTCAGGTGGTTTCAGTGGTTAGGAAGCACCTATTTCTAAGTTTAGGTTGGTTTGCCGGCGACAACCTTCCTAGTCAGACATAGCCATGAGTGACCACATTCTGCTAACCTCCTGCCTGGACTACTGCAATCTGCTCTACATGGAGCTATCCTTGGGAACAGTTCAGAACCTGGAGCTGCACATGTTGCGAGAGGTGTGGCAAGAAAAGATCACGTAACACAAGTCCTGTGCAACCTTGCATGGGCTGCTGATTCGCAAACAAACCTCATTTGAGGTGTGGACTTTAACACACAAAACCCTAAGCTGATCAAGACCCATCTTCTTGATGCAATGCCTCTCCCTTCAATTTCCAGTGGAGGTCCATCTCATGGTCCCTTCAACAAACGTGGGTTCATTTGTGGCAATGGGGAAACAGGGCCTTCTCTGTGGTTTCCCCACATTGTGGAACTTCCTCCCTACAATGATAGGGCTGTCCCCCTCACTAGGTGACAGCTGAAAACACATCTGTTCATGAAGGATTTAGGGGAAGACTGTGAGTGGTGTGAATGTTTTTGACACTAAATTATTTTCAATGTTTTTTTTAATGATTGTAGTAGTGTTTAAATTAAGCATTTAAGGATTTTATTATGTGTGTTCACCACCCTGGGATCCTATAGAATGTGGGCTAGTTTATAAATGTAAACAAAGAAACAAAGCGTTGGCCTTAACTGAGCCCTAATAGTGAACAGTGGTCTGGAGGAATGTCTGGCTGGCTGGAACCCTGAACAGGAGCACTTCTGTTAGACAGTGTGGATGTGGGGAAACATCTGGTTGCAGGTTCCACTTGTTCCCTTTAATAGTAATGTGGGCAGTCCTGTGCCAACCAGTAGGATAGCAAACTAGGGTCAAACACTGATCAAAACAGTATTTTACTATATATAGACTAGAGCAGTGTTTCCCAAACGTTTTTGGGCAACGGCACACCTGTTTACCGGAAAAAAATCTCGCGGCACACCACCATTAAAGCCCCGCCCCGTGACGTCAGCGCGCAGCGTCACGCCGGGAGGGACGCACAAAAGTGAAAGTTTTTTCCCTTCCCCTTGCCGGGGTGGGAGGAGGCAGCAGAGCGAGGGACTGAGGGACGGCGGCAGCTGAGGCGGCGGCGGCGGCTGTTGTGCTGGTGGCGGCGATAGCGGGCGGAGGAGGAGCCGTCGCCGGGAGTTGCTGCTGCTGCTGTTGCTGCTGCTGCCCGGACATGCCGGCCTCCTCCTCCTCCGCTGTCTCGCAAGCAACCCACCCTCCCCCCGCTTCCCCAGACCGTCTCCCCCCCCCACCGCCGTGTCCCCTACCTGTGCTGCAGCCCCACTAGCCCCAGCGTGATCACATGGGGCACGTCCAGCTCCGTGGGCCACAGGCCGGAGGCGATGCACCCGAACACGCCGCACTCCTCCCGAATCCCCAGCTCCTCGAATTCCATGGTGCCCGAGCGAACACGTGTTGTTGTCAGCGCAGCTGCTTCTGTTATTGCCGCTGCTGCCTCCTGCCGCCGCCGCCGCCTGGGTTTGAGGGGGGGGCGGAGGAGGAGGAGGAGAAGGAGGCGGCGGCCTCAGAGGCGCGAGTTCCTCTCCGCGCCCACCCCTTGCGCCCGCCTCATTTACATGCATTACGAAGGGGCGAAATTCCCCGCCTCGGGGCTGCTCCGCGTGGTGGAGTTGGTTTCCCCACCCCAGAGGAGCAGAGCAAGAGAGGTCGCCTTCGGGGCGGGGAGGGCTACTTTGTATCTGCCTTTGGACACAAGTTAGCTCCCGCTCGCTCTTTCTCTCTCCCCACAAATTAACTTTGTTTCCCTCTCTCTTTCTCTCCGCGTGCGCGCGCTTCTGAGAGCGAGTTTTGCCCAGTGGCTCCGAGAGTGTAAACGGCTGGCTGAAGTGCTGAGGAGACCGCGAAGGGCGGAGGGAGCTGGGCTTTGCGCGCGACGGAAGGGGTTATTCCCCCCCCTTATGGAAACGGGGTTTGAGGGAATAAGGGGCAGGGAGGAGACTTCGGTTTTTGCGCGACTGAGCAGGGGAAGGGGGCGTCGGCGGGCGCTCGCCTCAGATTGGAGAAACGCTACCAAAGGGTTGTGAGCGGGGGGTGTGTGTGTTAAAAACATCCCTCCCTCCGTGGGTGGAGGAAAGGGGGCTGGGAGGCAGGATGTGGCCCCGGCGGAGAGTTTTAGGTGGCCCAACCCCTTCCCTTTCCCAATGAGGTGGAAGCATTGGCGGGTTTCTGCAACCGCGCCCCGCCCCCTTCCGCCGTCCGTGCCCCCCCTCCCTTCGTACGCAGCCCCAAAAGTGCCTCCGGACTCCGAACGCGCTTCTTTTTCGGGTCGCTTCCCTCTCGCGCGCTGCTCACTTGGTTTTGTTCTCTCCTAGGCGCCCGACTCGCCCGCCTCCCTCCCACGGCACACCAGCCGGTGTCTCACGGCACACTAGTGTGCCGCGGAACACCGGTTGGGAAACACTGGACTAGAGAGTGGTGGGTTTGGCAGCTCTAAAACAGCTGCTTGGGGAAAGGACTTCTCTCAACACTTCTGCCCTCCTCATAGGCCTTCAACTTGTTTACTATTTCAGAGTTACTTACAAAGACCAGAATGAGACAAGAGAAATTTATTGACTACATTAATTCTACTGCTATTTTGTAACTGTGTCTGATAGGTTAGGTCAATTCACTAGGAAACACTTTTTAAAAAGAAAAATGAACATATTAATGCCTACTTTCAAGTCTAGAAAGTCACACATTTTCCTTAATGAAGCAATTTTAACCTAACACAAAGAACAGGTTCAGAATGCTGCCATAATCATTACAACGGAAGGAAAATGCAAATACAGAACTGCAGAGGTTTGCCCTAAAATCAATTGAATGAATAATGAATTAGACAGGACAAAGCAATGCTATATCAAATCAACTCACATTGGGGGAAGTTCATAACTGATTGTTGCTTTGGGGCATATATTTATTCTGCCTTTCTGGAAAAATTAATTTCAATTTCAAACACAGAATGCTTTCAGCTTACTTGCTAAAATGCAGGTGGTGTAAGATACAGATTGTGGCCTCAATATGAAGATGAAAAAAACAAACAATAATGCTGCACTAATGGAGCTATGTTGGAAACCTTTATAGCTGAAGGTGTTGACATGCAACTCATTTGCTTGATAATTAAAATGAGAGTAATTTTCATAAGGTACTGAACAGGAGTAGGGTGGTGCTGCTGGTTAAATCACAGAGCCTAGGACTTGCCGATCAGAAGGTCGGCAGTTCGAATCCCCGTGACGGGGTGAGCTCCTGTTGCTCGGTCCCTGCTCCTGCCAACCTAGCAGTTCGAAAGCACGTCAAGTGCAAGTAGATAAATAGGTACCTCTCTGGCGGGAAGGTAATCGGCATTTCCGTGCGCTGCTCTGGTTCACCCGAAGCGGCTTAGTCATGCTGGCCACATGACCTGGAAGCTGTACGCTGGCTTCCTTGGCCAATAAAGCGAGATGAACGCCGCAACCCCAGAGTTGGCCACGACTGGACCTAACGATCAGGGGTCCCTTTACCTTTTTACTGAACAGGAGTGATTGGTGAGGAAGGCTATTGCCACATACCTGACCTCCTAGCAGCAGCATTACTACTTAGCAAGAGGGGCAGGGGCAAGGAAGCATAGAGTCAGCACTGTGCGAGAATTGGTTCTGCCCATGCGTCTGCCCAGCACTGACCTCCCTGCCGCCTCTCCCATCCTGGGAAGGGGCAGTGACTCTGCTGCCGGAAGGCCAGGTGTGCCCACTGCCCCTCCTCACTGACCACTCCTGTTAGTCACATGTCTTACAAAAGTCATAGCACCTTCAAAATTGCTAGTCTTGAAAGTGATTGCCAAAGCGCTTAGGAGATGGTAGCCCAATAATTCCCTGAGAACATACATGGATAAACCAAGTAATATCTGTTGTTGAATTTCAAAATGATCCTCTCTGACTGGCCCTATAGGGGCTTAAGACTGGGAGGTGAGGTTTTTTCCCCAGAGGCCACAACTTTCAAAAGATGTTTAAGCAACCAAATTGTTTGTACAATGATTTCACTCCGGACTCTTGGACTATAATTGCTTGTGAGATTTCCCAGTCATGCTAGATAAAGAAAAAGGGTGTGTGTGTATCGACGAGATTATATATGTGAGAAGAAGGTAGGGGAAAAAACCTAATAATGAGGATATTGTATTAAGTGTGTGTTTGTGTTCTAAGCTGCAAGTAAGGAACCTAACTGAACCAAACAGGACTTAGGTCTGAGTAAACATGCATGAGATTGCCCTGCCAGACCTTGGAGAAAATCTAATTCAGTTAAATGGAACTTACTTCTGAGTAGACATGCTTCTGATGACTGCAAGACTTGCAGCCTAGTATATAACCTCAGCATGTTTCAGCAGACATACCACTCGGTTGTTCAGGCAGTTATTTAGGCACACACACAAAATTAGGATTGGGGTGCAAATTAATCCTGAATTATACATATCATCTTAATAAATGAGTAATGAATCAGAGGACTCAAATGCCAAGCTATCCTCATCATTGCTACCAAGGTCTGCTGGTGTAAGGGGCTGACACAGTTGCCACAAAACAACATATATGAAAAGTGAAAGATGGAGAGTTAAAAGAGCCATTGTGTGCACAGCTTACAGTTTTTCAGTGCCTGACTGGCAATGCAATGAGGTTTGTGAATGCTAGTACAGCTAATAAAACAATAATAACAGAGATGTCATTTTAAAAGACAGAAGACTGCTCTGTTAATATCAGAAAAAGAATGAAAAATAAAAAGAACCTCATGGAATATTTTCATACAATATGATTCCTGCCATAATGCTACACAGATTCCTGATACAACCTAAGTAAGAAAGAATTGCAGTTCAGGTGCTAAATAATTCTAACAAAAAACATGTTTGTCTTGACCAAAAGATGCAAGTATCATAAAAAAGCAAAAGGAAGTAAGGTAGTTGGAGGTGTGGGGAGAAAACAATAGCTCAATAATCCTTCAAACTAAAGATGTAAAAGTTGATGTGCGCCATAGCAACTTATTACGCATAAGATGGATTAATCATGAAAAAAGATATTGGCTTGTTCTTTCTCAAATGTTTTGAAACCAAACTTTAAATATAACAGTCTTTGGACATTAATAATAATATTTTCAGATATTTTTATCCTTACCTGTAAAAGGGCTGTGAACAAATATACCACTATGAAGATTGGAGTCAAGGATGTGTGACCACTCTTCATTAAATGAATAGTATATAAGAAAATTAAATGCCCAGGAATCACCAAGAGTAGAAGAACCTGGGCTGATTTATTATTTACTCCTGAAAATAAGAATAAATAATAACATGGTCAGCTTAGTGCTTTAGAAAAATCACGTTTTTGACAAGTACTAATATGCATACAATATGTTAACCTTTCTTTGGTAGTAATACCATTAGGATTAGTTTTAACCAGGGGCCAGCAAACTTTTTCAGCAGGGGGCCAGTCCACTGTCCCTCAGACTTTGTGGGGGGCTATATTTTGAAAAATAATGAGAGAAATCCTATGCCCCACAAATAACCCAAAGATGCATTTTAAATAAAAGCACACATTCTACTCATGTAAAAACAGCAGGCAGGCCCAGAGATGCATTTTAAGTAAAGAGACACATTCTATTCATGTAAAAAACATGCTGATTCCCAGATTGTCCACAGGCCGGATTTAGAAGGCGATTGGGCCAGATCCGGCCCCTGGGCCTTAGTTTGCCTACCTATGGTTTTAACCAATCAGCTCCTATAAGTTCCAGAAAGCTATTAAAAATTAATTATTAAAAAAAAAGGAAGCAAAATTTTAAAATTCTTACTCCTCTATAGTTAACTGCCTTCTAGCAAGCATCAGAATCTTACAATGCTTCTAGAAATACTAAGGGTGGCATTCAACCAAGCTTTACTGAGAACAAACCTATTAAAACTAACTTGATCATGTTCATTAATTTCAATGGGTCTAAGGCTACAATCTTAACCCCATTTACCTGGGAATAAGCCCCGATAAATTCAACAGGACTTTCTTCTGGGAAGACATGGTTAGGACCACACTTTTAAGTCTCCATGTGGTCAGAAAATTTCAGAGTTGCTGCTCAAACACCAAGAATGACTACATACAGTGGTGCCCCGCAAGACGAAATTAATTCGTTCCGCAAGTTTTGTCGTCTAGCGAATTTTTCGTCTTGCGAATCACGAAATCCCATAGGAATGCATTGAAAATCAATTAATGCGTTCCTATGGTCAAAAAAAGTCCAAACAAAGCCAAATTTGGTACAACAACAGTTTATTAACTGCTCTTTAAAGTCACACGTACTGTAAAGAGCAGTTCAAAAATTGAAGGGAAAATAAATTAACTTTATAAACAAAACATGTCTTTGTTTTTAGACAAAGGAAACAAAGTCGCGAGACGTTTTCGTCTTGCGAAACAAGCCCATAGGGAAATTCGTCTTGCGAGGCAAATCGAAAACGGAAAAACCTTTCGTCTAGCGAGTTTTTTGTCTTGCGAGGCATTCGTCTTGCGAGGTACCACTGTATGTATGTTATGGTTAACCTTTCAGTGATGGCATTATTAACCAGACCAGATTTGAAAAGGAGGAGGAGGAGGAGGAGGAAATTCTGACTTCCTTAGGAATGTTGGGTCCACTGATGGCAAGTAATTTCATCCCTATCAAATACTAAGGTCTGAAAAGGTTCCAGAAATTCCTAATAAATGCTTTCTAGACAAACTTCTGAGACTAATTATCTCTTAAATCTCGAGCATTTCTTCATTTGGCAGCCATCTAATTATGGGATTATGCATTAAAGGGAGATGTGTAACACATACCTGTACCGCAATATGTCCGGCATGGATAATAGCAACCCTTGGCTTCTTCTGGTAATTCTCCAGGAACACTGTGTAAATGTAAATATGTAGAAATTCTGCTTGCTTGAATTGCCACTAGATTACCACCAATACCTATATAATACAGAGGGGGAAAATAAATTTAACTGTTTATTAATAATTAGGTAACAATGCAGCATAACAAATCTAGCATTAAAGATCCTCATATCTCTATCAGACTGCTTTATGCCTGTCACACAGCAGGCAAGACATACATACAAACAGCAGCCTCTCATTTCATGATGGTCAGCTCAGCTGACCCCTGACCCAGGCCTATGCACAGTTCACACAAAAGGAGTGGACAGGCCAAAAAGCCCATGAGAGCCCTGTCTAGCTCTCAACAGTGGAATTCTGCCCTTTGTGTCACTCCAGCCTTGTGATTTGGCAATGATCAAGAAGTGGTGAGAATCAGTTTATACAGGAGCTGAGTTTCGTTTTTTCTCTTGCTGCAGGCTTATAGACAAACCTTAAAGCCCTTAAAACCAGCCGTAGGTATTTCTTACAAGTTCTTGAATGGTGTGCAGCTCACTGTGATGTTAGAGACATGCCGTGTGCCTCCTATTTTCTTTACTGCAACCATCAGGGGCTCTGGAGTTGATTGGAATGGGGAGGCAGGAGGACAAGGTGCTTAACTCTTTTCTCTCAGGCCATTTCCCCCAACAAAATTGCCTCAGCCAACTGCTCTTCTTCCTGTGAGGAAAATGATACATGGATCTGGTGACCCCCTTCCCCAGACTACCAAGGGAGAAAAGGCAGTAAAAAAAAAGGCAATTTTGATCACAGAAGTAGCCTGAGAGGAAAGATTTAAGTCCCCACAAACTACTGTTCTGATTAAATTTGAAGCCCCCATGAAGCTACAGTAAAGTTTAAAATATAAACAAAAACTGTGAGAATGCACATTAAAAAAAAAATTGAACTGTTCTCTGCCCAACAGATTCCTTGGTGGCATACCTGTTCTTAAAAAACAAAAACAAAAAACCCCGTAATATCCTTAATACAACAACATAAGCACAAGGCAATGAACTACAAAACTATTAAGCAAAATGGGGTCATGTCTAGTCTGACCCTTATTAGTAAGTCAAAAAATAGAAACCATTGCCTTTTGCCATTGGTGTACAGCATGCTGACTATTTGTTAATTGGTTCTCTCAAATCTTGTTATTAGTTCTTAAAGGACTTGTGTGTTACAAGTTTAAAACTATTCTATATTATTTTGAACTTTTAATTTGATCTTGTTTCCTTCAAGAAGTAGGGTTTTTTGGGGGGGTTTCTTGTTTTGTTTTTACATAATGGACAATTTGTTTTAGCTTCTAATAGCTTCTCTGCTAACATGCCTGTTGAATTACCCGACTTGTTCAACAGACTAATTACCTCAAGAAGAGTAGTAGAAAGCTATTAAATAGGTACATGTGGTAGAGATTAGCTTGTGAACACAACAGCTTGTCCATATACCAAATTATTAGCACAAATCTTTTGCAACTGAATGACCTCTTTTAAACAGGTTTGGCTATAGAAACTCAAAAACTGACCATATGAAGGGGGGGGGGGAGTTTCTGAATACAGGCATAAAGACTTCCCACCGGGGTGGAGAACCTGTGACCCTCCAGATGTTGTTGGCTGCCACCTCACCTCCCATCAGCCTCCACACAACATGGGTAGAGTCCAGCAGCATTCAGAGGGCAGTTAGTTTCCCAGCCTTGCTTTGCACAGCCCTCGGTGCTCAAAGAACACATTATTCCTATTGAGGTGTACCCCGCTATTATAAGGAATGATTTTGCAAGACCATGGGACTGAGTAGACCTGTATACCATTGCACTGCTGGTTTCTTAACATTCACATGTAAAAACCATGCGCTGCAATTCCAGCTTAATGTCATTTTTCTCTTTAACCGAGCTCATCACAGCTGTGCCTGCAATGCGTAACAAGGTCAGCTTAAGGGTGGTTGGCAAAAACAAGTGAAGGTGCCTAATGCTCAAAATCCCAAGTAGTTCCTCTTTGCCAAAGATGTTCATAAAGAACCAGTAGCCTAAAGTCTGTCAAAATTCCCCACCTAATGTCTTATTTCTTTAAAGACACACTTATTTATTCCTTTACAGTGGTACCTTGGGTTAAGAACTTAATTCGTTCTGGAGGTCCGTTCTTAACCTGAAACTGTTCTTACCACTTTAGCTAATGGGGCCTGCCGCCGCACAATTTCTGTTCTCATTCTGAAGCCAAGTTCTTAACCCAAGGTACCATTTCTGAGTTAGCAGAGCCTATAACTCAAAGCGTCTGTAACCTGAAGGGTCTGTAACACGAGGTACCACTGTAATTGTTATTTCAATTTCTGACCCACCCTTCAACAATTCATGATCCCAGGGCATATGAAGACATTAAAAGATCAGATAGGAGTCACAGATTGCTGCACAAAATCACAGCGCAACAATTCTGGACACAGCAACTGGCAGCAAACAGTACACAATAATAGAACAGTTTAAGTATTCTGGGAAGCCGCAGGGTACCAGCACTTTGACATCTCAAAGGCAAAAATAATTTGTTATGATACTTTTCTGCTTGAAACATGGTGTTCCTCTGCAAGCACACAGAACCACTTTCAGTTTAAGGTCCGGATTCAACCTGGCTAACCTTTCAGGAGCCACATTCTGATGGGAGGCAGGGCGAGAGGAAGGAGGAGGCAGAGGTAACAGTGGGCAGGGACAAAACAACTGTGCATTTCTTAAAACGCGTTTTATATATGCATAAATGTTACAGACATTTTGCATACTGTACATTCTAGTCCTTCTTAATCTTAGTGAGACTTGTATGAAATATATATATATGTTGAAATTTTAATTCTGTGACATTGCTCTTATGCCCTAGATCAGACTATTAGGAGTCCTTAGTGAAAAGAAAAATAACTGTGTTTGTTTAAATTACTTTGGTTCTCCACCTCAAAATATGACATATCCCAACAATACCGTAGCTAGTTGTCTCTAAGTGAGGGGAGGAGAGCTGTCACAGTAAGTCTTTTAAGTTGTTTTAAAAGTCTATAGCAGGAAAACTCAGTGGTGCCAAACATGTGATTTTTGTGTGAGAGGCTTGGGATGGTTGGCATTTTTCTTAAAACCACAGTTCCTGCGCTATGCACATGGGCAAGAAATTCAAGTTTAAATGAAAGCTGCTACACTTGACACTGAAAAGGACAGCTTAGAAACACAAACCTTGAACACGCAAATAGAATGGCAGCAAAATGTGAAGTGCCCCTAGGGCAGCAAGTTTTAAAATCCAGATTTTTAAAGGCAAGCCTTTGGTGGGCTTACCTTGAGGAAAGAAAAAGAAAAACATAGTGTGCATGAAGTAATGAAAGGAAGGGAAACTTCTAAAAGGAGAGGGGCAAGAAATCACTCTTCAGACTGCCCAAGGGTGCTTTAATTAATCACATTAAGAAGAACCTGCCTGGCAAGACTGCACACTAAAACACTAAAGAGGAACAACGCCAGGTAGAAAAATGGCAGCCTCTGACTAAGTTATTTCTTTCCCCTGCCCCAATAATGCAGTACAGTGGTACCTCGGGTTACATACGCTTCAGGTTACATACGCTTCAGGTTACACATTCCACTAACCCAGAAATAGTGCTTCAGGATAAGAACAGAAATCGTGCAGCGGCGCGGCACGGCAGCAGCAGGAGGCCCTATTAGCTAAAGTGGTGCTTCAGGTTAAGAACAGTTTCAGGTTAAGAACGAACCTCCGGAACGAATTAAGTACTTAACCCGAGGTACCACTGTACAGTGCATGTTATATAATGACTTGATATCACTGTGGTAAGTGTTTCCTTGCCCTCATAGGCCAGTTTTGCACAGTGGAGTGGGAAAATATGCAGACTAAGGATATCAGGGCACTAAGGTATATTGTGCTACACATTAGACAGTGGGGTGGAGGAGGACTCAACACAGAGCGGCCCCGATAATCTAGAAGGAAGCTGAAATCTAGTTGGAAAATGATGTGCTCTGTCACGCTAATATATTGCACAGGCTAATCGTGTGGGAAGAGGTCAGTGCAAACACACCGTCTTCAGTCTGAGGAAGTGGGCTTCCAGTAAGAGGCATGGCTAGTCTAATATATTTTATTGATGGCAATTCCCTTTCAAGTTGGAAGCCAAGAATGAACAAATGTCCATTGGACAAAACGTTCTTTCGAACATTTTTACCTTCTGAAGCATTGACGCAATGCTGCTTGGAGGCCTGAGGAATTCATTAACTACCAAGATTCCAAAGAAGATCTACATTTAAATAACTGGAAGGTTTCCAATATACTTCTCCATATGCTTTTAAAATGTATGTGCACACACACACACAAAAAATCAATACTATTTCATTCACTCAACACCACCACTTTGCAAAGCTATTCTAATACCCTGCTGTGCTTTTTCATGCTATTACATAGTATCTAATAAACTGTACTTGAAAGGTGTGTGGTATATAATCTCATCTGTATGAACGATTCGGAATAATGGAATATAATTGCTTAGGTGTATTGATGGGGCACATTGGACTGTAGCAATGTTACAATATTTTGAAGATACTAAAGGCACTTTCTACCTACACAAATGGATACAAGTGTACATTTCTAGGATAATATTTTAAAATCTGTTTTGGGGGTTCTAAATGTATAAACCATGACAGCTTTTTTTAAAAAAAAACTAATTCATTCTCGCTCACAGTCTGAATGTATATTTATCTTTTCCTGTGTCGCAACACAAAACCAGGAACTGTTTTTACTCTGAAATTATAGTGTGACCGTACAGTAGTAGATACCCACCCACTTATGTCTCAATTTAGTCTAGAATATTCTTTTATCTCACCAGCATGCATTGAGCCACAGCAATTTTAAGAAATCCTGTGTCTGCCTTACCATTGATTACTGGAGTATAAACAACAATCCCAACCAAATTAGGATCAGATACAGTTGTGTCCAGAATAAGGCCACCAATACTGAAAAAGAAAGTTCAAGGTTTGAAACACAGTCAGACAGAATGCTAAAAATAATTCCAATTCTAGGAACAATGTTATTAAAAAAAAAAACTATTCTGGAAACTCTATATTACTCTACTGTCTGCCTGAGATTTATTATATTTCTGCTCTATGAAATTATAGAAACAGATCTACCAAAAATATTACGGGTTCTTAGCATTCCTGGAAGAGAAACGATTCATTGATTTGTGGGAGAGCTGCATAAAGGATCACTTAAAACATTAACATAATTATAATTTATTGTAAATTCTTCCCCCCAGACCTGAAAATACAACAAAGTTTGGCCCACAAACCAGTTCCAGCATGCAAGTCAGCAGTTATAGACTTGTTGATATGAAAAACACAAATAATACATTTAAGTTCCACGGATTTAAAATGGACAAGATGAAATGCCTTCCCTTGTGAGGTGTGCCTGTCTCCACCATTATTAACTTTCAGGAATCTGAACACATTTTTGTTTACCTACGTGTTTGGTCTCTGAAGAAAATTGAGCCTAGCAACCACAAAATCGTCGGATGCAATAATGTTTTAAATTGTAACTACTGTATTTTTCCATGTATAAGATGATGCTTTTTGCTAAAAAAAAAAAGGCAAAAATTGGGTGACGTCTTATACACAGATAGTGAATACAGAGGGGGGACGTGCGATTAATGGCAGCAGCAAGCAGGAGATTGGCAGCGGTGATTGGGCGGGTGATTGGTGGCTGTGGCAAGGCTTGCTGGCGATTGGCTGTGGCTGCGGCAATTAGGCAGGCGATAGGTGGCTGTGGCGAGGTGGGCAGGCAATTGATGGCTGCGGCAAGTGAGTGGGTGGGCTGTTGATGGCGGGAAGCGGGCAGACAATTGGCGGCTGTGGCGAGGTGCGTGATCAGCAGTGGCTGTGGCAAGTGATCGGTAGTGGCAGGTAGGTGGGTGAGCAACTGGTGGAAGTGACCTCCCCAACCCCCCCCCCCAGCTAAACAACTTAATTTCTTAATTTTGGGTTTAAAAAAAATAGGGGGTATCTTATACATGGAAAAATACGGTACTTTTAAGTGTTTTTCATTGCAATTGTTTTTAGAATGCTTTAGCTGTTTCAGAATGTTGTTTGCTTTGTTTTTGCTTTGAAATTGTGTATTTGTTTGGTGCCCTGGGCTCCTTGGGGAGGAAGGGCAGGATATAAATTCAAAGAATAATTAATAATAATAATAATAATAATAATAATAATAATAATAATAATAATACAATAAAGTGCAGCTTAATTTTCCCAATGAAGTCAGTGGGACATAGATGTACTTAACTTCAGTTAAGCTCTGCATATTGTTGGGTCCCTTAAAAAAGGTATCCTGTACTCAGCTATAATGCAATTTACTTACCTGCTTATGACCATAGCAGTTATAACGGGCTCCCACCCTGAATAGAGGACAGTTCTTGTAGCTGGGTGTTTAGCAGCAATTACAATCCACATAGGAGTCAGAGCCAAGAAAAAGGCACCAGCTAAAGGAGATATATAATAATATTTCTCTGCAATAAATAAAAAAACCCAGCATGTTTATTAGTATTTTTATTGCAGTTTTCTATATTATTCTTATACCATATTAGAGAAAATAATACACTGTAATACCTGTCGATTGCAAACCTTTGTTTTACTCCTCACACCTAAACAAATTTATTGGGAACAATTCCCATTGTTATCAGTTAGGCCTCAACTCCAAGAAAGAAAGCTTAGGGCAGGTTTCCTCAACCTCAGACTGCCATATGTTTTTGGCCTACAATTCCCATGATCCCTAGCTAGCAGGACCAGTGGTCAGGGATGATGGGAATTGTAGTCTCAAAACATCTGGAGGGCCAAGGTTGAGGAAGTCTAGCTTAGGGTGTCAGTCTCAGGAATCTCTTTTTCTGTTTGAATAATTACAATTTGTGCCATAAACAATTTGTTCTACAAATAGGCATTCTAGTCCTTTGTTGAGACCTAAAGATGGCAGCAGTTTGGGATCGTGCTTGATACATGCACCACTGGCAAACCTAAAGCATTAATAAGTACTGCTTTTATTACAGAATGGTTAACTTTCAAAGCCAATCATATTTTAAATACAGGGTTTTTTGTAAATTTAATTTAGAATTAAAAACACAAGTGAATATGAAATATTCTGGGCGCAATTGTTCATGCAATTGTAATTTAGCTCTAGCAAAGCTAGAATGCAATTAGCTCTAGTAATAAGAAGGATAAGTCTCAAAGCATTTCAGTATTAAAGAAGGCCAAGAGAATATCTGGTGTTAAGGACTGCCTGTTTACTTTGCACAAATCCATTCTCATCCGTTCACTGTGACAACTAAATTAATTGTTTCAGTAAGAGGTACTACAGAATTATTTTGGTATTTTTAGAAGTCTTAAAAGCGGTATGTGCTTGGTTCTTTATTTAATCTCCCAACCTTCCATCTGCGCCTCTTCTTTCTAACTATGCAAGAAGATGAGCTCACACATCACGATCGCCCTGTTTATTCCGGTCCAACACCATATGGCCTTTGAACCACAATCAAGCCCGTTTTCATAACTGTACATTATACTGTAACAACAGCACTGTCCTAGTGAATTATTTTACTCAGCTGGGCCTGTTCACAATTTAGCAAGAATAAAATAACAGCAATGAGATACAACACAGGAAAAAAATGATAGGGACTTGAATGAATGTTTTGACATCAGAGCCCGCAGTGATGCCCATGGCAATCTTCCTCTCCTTCCAGGCAACACAATGCAGAGGCTGGGCACTGGAGCAAAGCAGTCCAGTAAGCTTAAAACCATTGTGGGAAGAAAAGAAGGTGCAATTGGTTCAAAAGGGTTCTTGAGCTGGGGAAGCAAGTGAATCCTATTGCAAATATTCCTTGTCCATGAACAAATGATCTCGAAGTATGATGCAGTATCAGCAACAACATGTGTAAGTAATCTTATTAATAGCTACAACAACCCAAGGACTAAGATACATCAAAAGGCCATATTTGTGATTTAATCCCCTTCAATGAATACTATTACCTATCATAATGTAAAGGTAGAAATGTTACTTTGCATTCATGGAAAAGTGTTGTTTCCCCCCAAAATACATTCTGCACAAGAATCTCTGCTTCTACTAAAATCAATGACAAAGTGAAAAATATGTGCACTTGTCAGGTTTTCCTGTTTTGCTCTCATAGAATCAGACTTTCAGCATTGCTGGCTGACAGTCCCTGGGCCTGGTGGGGCAGTCTGTGGCCAAGTATGTCTTGTAGGCAGGAAGAGAGAGATCAAGGATTATAGCAAGCAAAGATACACACTCCTCACCTCTCCTGCTGGAAACGGATGAGATCTGATGGGAGTGATTATTTGCAAGACTAAGCAGAGGAGATGGGCAGAAACATCTAGGAAAGGTCTTAGTCAGGGCAAAATGTATTAATAATGACCGTGGATTATGGGGGAAAGACTGCAGGACTCATAATCTTGGAAAGTCTACATCCCACTGCGCCCAGCAAAGGAACCTCAAGTGGACTCTAATCGAAGACACATTTAACTTGGTAGTTAATTCCATTGATTCTCAAACTAAAACTTCTGCAGCCATCGCTTCAAAAAGATGTCCAAATTATAGCCCAATAGAGCCCTCTAGTGTTCCAAGGGGATAATCACACAGATTTATACTTTATTAACCAAAAAGAAAAAGAAAAAAAGGATTCTAACATTACCCCAGAATGGAATCAAACATGTTACACAGAACAGAACGTTTACAGAAAATTATCTTAACATCTTCAGAGCAGCAAGCCCAATGAAAAATGCACTTGCTTCCCAAATGCCAGCCATGATAGATGGATGGAAAATATTTGTTGGTTCAAGGCACCGGTACTCAAAACAGAGGCCCACCAGTGACTCACCTGGCGCAATTGAAATGGTCTCATTCCCATTCCAGTGTCAAACAAAATCCACACACACACGGCCTTTTAAATCTGGTTCCTTTTTTGCTCTCTGTGACTTCCCTGTAAGCTGCATTTTATGCTATTGTTATCACACTTTCAGTTGTTTTATTTCTTGTTGTGAATTGCCCAGGGAACGCTGTTCTAGAATAGCCTATAAATATGGCAAACAAAGCTTCTGACTGTACAGTGGTATCTCCAGTTACGAACTTAATTTGTTCTGGAGGTCCGTTCTTAAGCCGAAACCATTATTAACATGAGGCGTGCTTTCACTAATGGGGGCCTCCCGCTGCTGCCGCGCCACCGGCACACGACTTCTGCTCGCATCCCGGGGCAAAGTTCGCAACTAGGGGCATCTACTTCCGGGTTAGCGGAGCTCGTTACCTGAAGCATTCGTAAGGAGAACGGTACGTAACCCAAGGTTCCACTGTAGCCTAGTTCCTCAGTTTGAGCAACTCATACTTGGACACAGACTGTACTCCTCTTGTACTCTCTTGCTTACCTGCTTTGGTGCTCTGCCTGCTTCCCCACTGAACTATTTGCCTGTGTGGCACCTCCTTCTCTCCAAACTGCTAACCCTGACAACTGCAAAGAATATTTATTTTTCCAGTTTAGACAAATTCTTAATTGGCATAATAAAGCAAGTGGAGCATTATGGGGAGGTACAAATTAGGATCCAACAGAAAAATAATGTAGCGCACTAAATATATTTCGCTGCAGTGCTTACGCTTGTCTGTATTTTGGTTTGTATTGCTTACAATCAATTTGCTTTGCTAGGCAGCCGCTCTTCCTAATCTACCATATCTAATGTGCATTTTCTTTTCTCCCGTATCTGCACGCATTAGGCCATGCTTGGGTAATCGGGATTACCCAATGAAAATACTTTTCCTCTGCATCTTCCAATCAACATTGCAATATCTGACTCCAAAGAGTTGAGAGAGCTCCCAGTTTAAAAGCGTCTAGGCTAAAAGGGAGGGAGAACTGGTTGGGTGGTAAGGGGAGCAAAGGGGAGACAAAGGGATGGGAAGAGGCCTATCATCTAGTTACAAAGAATGGTCAAGTTCCTTCATGTGATTATCTTCATACACATACTCTGCATGTGGGATCAATTATGGTAATAAAAACTGCATGTAAAGACTGTCTTACAGTTGTTGTTGTTGCTGCTGCTGTTTTTCTGCAGATAGTTGTGTGCCCTGTACAATACTATGTATCAAATAATAACCCTTTCTGTTATGTACTGAAGTTCTCACCCTGGGCCAGCAGGGGGATACTATAGATGGTTCAGGTCCACATATGCAAATAAGGGATCGAAAGTGACGTTCAATGATTGGATAGTTACAGAAAGTTGTTACAGTTACGTTGTACTGGAGCTCTATATAAGCAGGCTGGCTGAACCCTTCAGTTCAGTTCAGTTCTGGCCTGTGAATAAACAAGAGCTCTTTGGAGAATCGATGTCGTCTGATATCTTCACCCACAACTTAACACTCTCTGTTCCCTTAGTAAGATGAAGCATCGTGTGATAAGGATTAAGCGTAAACTGCAATCTTTAAACTTTAGAACAAAAGCTCTGAGCCCTGATGACAAAGCATCAAGCCAAAGTAACAGGTGAGTTAAGCAGCTGAGTTCAGCTGTAGAGTGAAGAGGCCAAGGCGGACTACTCTGCACGCCTCCTTTGTGACCTAACGAATTGCAAGCTCCCAACGAAACTAACTCAATAAACAACAACAAATATGCAGGTAGAAAGCCAGCGGGGGTGTGGGGGATGGATATTCAGCATATTGTTCACATATGCAAAGATTTGCCTGTTGGGAGATATTTGCCTTTCAAAAGCACCACAATACTCACCAAGGCAATCATAAAGACCCTGACTTATCCAAGCAAGTATGGCAAGAGTGATAAGGTCTCCAAAGCTCGCTGCAATGGGTGTTGCAACATTGTCAGGATTTATGCCAGTCTTCTTTGACCCAACGATAACTCCAACCATTATTATTCCTAGAGCCAATAGAAGCAGAAAGTTTATCAGTCTCATGCTGCAATTGTAAGAGTAGAAAACTTTAAGAAGTGATCAAATAAAAAAAAATGGGTGTTTTTCCAGCTAGAAATTAAATGGTGTAAATTCCAGAATGCATGTTTGAACAACTGGAGCTGAATTTATAGTTATTATTACCTCACATGCTATTCATTCAAATGTTTCCATCAACAATCCACAACTTAACAAACACATGAGATAATTTTGTAAAGACCAGACAAAAAACATTACTTGACTAACACTCAATAGATTTTTTTTTTTAAATCCACTTATTAAATGCAAGTTAAGCAGTCTCTGGAAAATACCTTAATTTCTATTCTATTTTTGGCTGGCTAGAACCCAGGTAGAATGAAACTGACTATTCGTCTAAACGATATGCCTCGTTTACGCTGCAAAACTGTTGTTTATTAGAATTGTTTTTGTATTTAAGTACTTTTTATAACATAATGTTTCTTTTACCCTGTAAAAGCGATGCTATGAAGGCTGTTGCTACACTGCTAGAACACAAGAGGACTGAGTGATCAAGGCGGTATTTGCCTTCAGGAATCCAGCCCAATATAACGGCTGCCACGGCTGCCAAGAAGCCAACCACAGTTGCTTGCACCTAAAGAAGTGAAGATAAAAATGAAAATTGAATTTGCATCACAAGAATTGCCTTTGTATAAACATTCTGCTGTACAAAACATTTACAAATGATGAGGAAATCCAAGCAACTGCCAAGATCACGGTAGAACGCCCATGAGAGATGGGCTCTTTGTTCTAAAACCAATTTCCTCAGCATCAGCTTCCAAAATGGGCAAGGACAGAGCTGCCGTGTGTACAGCCAACTGCTTCATTATAGCATTTATTGATTTCTTTTCTTTCTTTTTACTAAGTTTTATAGACAAGAATAATGTTATACAAATAAGTATACCAAGTTCTCCCATGTCATTTGTATATCACAAAAATAAATAAATAATAAATGTGGAGATATCTACAACATATGGTTCATTATTACTGGTCAATGTATAAGTTCTTGGTTCATGAATTGGTTTAAACAATTAGGAAGGAAAGGGGGGAACGAGGGGGGAATGGTATGTGGGGTGGGATCGGGTGGTTATGCTTCTATTCTTCTACTTAGTGTATGTGTGGGGTTTTGTGTCAGAATTAGAGTGGTACCTCGCAAGACGAAATTAATCCGTTCCGCGAGTCTCTTCGTCTTGCGGTTTTTTCGTCTTGCGAAGCACGGCTATTAGCGGCTTAGCGGCTATTAACGGCTTAGCGGCTATGTGGCTTTAAGAAAAAGGAAACAAACTCGCAAGAACTCGCAAGATGTTTCGTCTTGCGAAGCAAGCCCATAGGGAAATTCGTCTTGCGGAACGACTCAAAAAACGGAAAACTCTTTCGCCTTGAGCGTTTTTCGTCTTGCGAGGCATTCATCTTGCGAGGTACCACTGTACTTGTATGGGTTTTCTTACTATTCGCTTGTTGTATTTCCTCGGTGGTGAGAGAGGTTGGGGTGGCTTAGGGTGTGGTTGGTTGTCTTTGGTTGGCTGTAGTAGAATTGTTTTTGTGTGTGTGTGTGTGTCTTTATTGATTTCTATAGCACATGGAAAACTGAAAGAATACTACAATGCTTCTATTTAGCTATTTACTTGTTTATTTATAGCCTGCCTTATTCCCACCACTGGAACTAAGGCTTCAACATGTCCCAGTTGAAGAAGGCTTGAGTTAATTACAACTTTCTCTTTAGCAGACACAAAGCTTAAATGAACTGTTCTATTACAAAATAAAATAAAAATCCATGCTTTGGATTCAAGAAGCCTGAAGAACTTCATCATGCTACTGAGTTGCTGAATGTAGGTTATGAAAGGGGAATGGGAGTTGCAAAGGTAAGTATGATCACAGGGCTAAATTAAAAATAACGGGTGCACAGGCATGGAGAAATCTAGGTTGGCATCTTTCTGTCTCAAGAGACAATGGAGTGCGCCTCTGGGGCTCAAGTTAAGGCACTAGAGAATCACAGTGCCTGCTGTGGCTGCAGAGACCTGTAACTCATAACTGCTGCCTCCCACGTTGCTTTTGCAAACCTGGGCAGTGTATATGGAGGTGCTGGGCTGCCCAGACAACAATACTCTCCTCTCGGCCTCACTGATGTGGTCCAAAGGAAAGCAGAGCAATAAGTTTGGCACCAGCTTGGCTGCAGGAGCTGCGGGAAGGAGGCGTACAAGGCACCATCCACCCGTCTTAGGGACTCCACTCCAGATTTTTCTTCTCCTTGTTTTATAGAGGGATCTGATTTTGATTTGAGTTATTATGGCTTTTCTCTTCATAGACACACAAATCAGCTTTAAAATTAAAAATGTGTGCAGTCCAATCGTAACCATATTCCCTCAGAAGTAAAGCTCACTGGGTTCGGTCGGGCCTATTTCCTAACAAGTATGGTTAAATTGCAGTCTAAACCATTAAAATATATGCTACACTTGATCTTAGCCAAAAGGCCGAGAAGCAATAAACCATTAAAATATATGGAACAAATAATTATCTTAGAAAGGCCAACATTTTAAGACCACAGCAAATAAACATATTTTGGACTAGAGCCAGAGAATTCGTTTTTGAACGGCCTAAGACTATATTTTAAGAACAAGTAGGTACTAAAAAAAACTCCCTTAAAAATAAATCATCAATCTCAATGTATTGAGACTTCACTGCAGCCAGTCCAAGGCACTGCAGGAGACTTCGAACTGAGGTGAGACTTGCTGGGGATCTCTGTAACGGTGCTCCACAGCTCTGAGAATAATTACTCAAATCTGACTATTTGAATAGTATGCAAACTCTCAAAATCCCATGAAAATGAATCTCATGGGAAACAATGCCCGAGTCATCTGACTGCAAGAGCTTTGTATGTGTCAGCAAGTTGGAGTTAACACTTTTTTAGCAAGAACACCATGTGTCAGGCCTAATGAGCACAACAGTCATCCCCAGTAGGTCTTGCCCCATGGATCAGTTGCTGACACTGAAAGTCCCTGCCTCCCCACAGCCGTCTAAGCACCCTCTTCTCCAGGGGTTTTCCAAGCAATTGGAGACTGTGCTTGCATGAAACTAACATCTCCTCCGCCTTTTTCATGCCTCTTCTGGTTCTGTGAGACCAGAGGGGAGAGGAGTTTGTTGCAGCAGAAGTGGGAGACACCTGTGACCCCTCACCTGCCTGTTGGCCTCCCTCCCCCTCCCTCCCCCCGCTTCAGCTTCTGCCTCTGATTCTAGATTCCTCTCTGTCACAGACTCCCCCAGCTCACTAAGCCCTTTTACTTCTTCAGCTTCTGATAGCTCCTTCTCCCAGTCTTCTCCCTTTGACCACTCATTGTCCTCCAACCAGCACTCCCTGGGCTCTGCGCCTTCTTCCCTTGGGTTTCCCCAGCTGGTTCCTCCCGCCATTCCTCTGCATCCAACCAGCCCATGACATCTTGTATCTATGACAATGTGTTAATCTGCAATGACTTTTTAACGCTTTTACGAATCCTTACCTGTTTTAAGGCCAAATTACCAATTATTAAATTCCACTTCTCAATGGGTGAATCCATTTTTCCAACATTTACCTGTAAAAAAGCACAAAGTGTGTTTTTAACAAGTGAAAAATATTGCCTTGGTAGTAATTTGAAGAGTTCAAGTATCGCTTTCTACCACGAACATTTTGTGTGCTATAACATCATTTAATCTCAAAAGTATATGAGTCGTGTGCATGTTTCTTTAAAATGGAAGCAATGATCAGACTTTAACTGACTGTCAATCCAAAAGTGCTAAGGGAGTGGAGAGCTACATACTGTCTGTATACCATATCTTGTCAAAAACTGCTTTGTGTTTAAAGTAGCATTATTAGCATGGCCATTTATGAAACGGATATAAAAACTGGAATCTTTTTTGAACTGTAAAAATATTTATTTATAATTGTAGGTTATAAAATGTTAATAGTACAGTCGTACCTTGGCTCCCAAACACCTTGGAAGTCCAACGTTCAATGGGGCTTACCTTCAGGTAAGTGAGTGTAGAATTGCAGTTTTTTTATTTGTTTGGCAGCAGCTGGTTCATAGGAATTATATGAAAATTACGCTAGTTATAAGATTGATGGCAAAAGACATAAAGCATGGTTATTCTCCCCCTCGTGACACTGTTCTGACTGTTGTTTGACTGTTCAGAACCTTCCCTTTAAGTCTCTCTCTCTATTCTTATTGTTTGAAATGTTTAAAGGCAGACTTATGCTTAAATGATCACATTCTTGCATAGAAGTAAGCAGATGACCCCAAAAATACTTTGATACCTTCCGAACTAAAGAGCTGCAGAGTATTTTATTAATTAAATGCACATCAATGCACATTTTGAATAACTAGGCACATAGAGATATGTGAGGATAAGAAAAAGATTGACGCCACCTGACTTCCTCCAACCAACCTGACAAAAGACTGGGTGCAATGCACTATGAAGGGCACAGGACACAGGGGGTGGTTTGGGGAAATAGGTTCAGCACACCAGTCTATTCACTTTTCAACTGTCACTTGCCTATGAAAACTGATGGTGGATGCTGATCTCAACAAATGTTGCAGATGTCCCTGTGTAACAAGAAACCGCTAATATCAATACTCCAGCCTTATAATGCTTCATATACTTACAGCTGTTGACAGCCGGGATGCCAAAGTCATTTCCAAATTCCCTTTCAAACCAAGTAGTGCAGGAACCAAAATGAAAACTTCAGTAATGTTTTTGAACACTTCCCAATGCTATTTGACAAATGGAAAACATAAAATAGATATATTTTTAAAAACAATAAAATAAATGTTTTAAAAATAGTGACACAAAATTACATTTCTGGGAAAGGGTTTTCTACCTAGATATTACCAAGGGCTGAATATACTTGATATTCATGAATCTCAGTAACTAATAAAGCCAAAATCAGTTCAGTACCTAATATATTTTCCCCAGTATCAGTACCATCAACAGTACAGAAACATTCCAATAATGAGTCATGACATATCATAGCTGAATACATAGAGCTGTTGTTTCCCTTGCCAGTATTATGTAACTAGCATATCAAAAGCCCAAAGACTGTAACTGAGTAGCTAATCTGAAGAAGAGAATAAGAGGAGTTTGGATTTGATATCCCGCCTTTCACTCCCTTTAAGGAGTCTCAAAGCGGCTAACATTCTCCTTTCCCTTCCTCCCCCACAACAAACACTCTGTGAGGTGAGTTGGGCTGAGAGACTTCAGAGGAGTGTGACTGGCCCAAGGTCACCCAGCAGCTGCATGTGGAGGAGCGGAGACACGAACCCGGTTTCCCAGATTACGAGACTACCGCTCTTAACCACTACACCACACTGGCTCTCTTTGATATCTGCTTTGATATCTCAGTGGGACTTGCAAGAAAAAGAAGTATCATGGCCTTTCTCGCTGCCATTAGTTTAGCGGCTCACACTGATATAGAAGAACAGCTCATTCTAGCAGTAACATTGTCTAGCACGCATTTTACAGGCGTCAAAAAGAATATAATGGAGGGCCTTGTGGAAGCCTTGCAGAAATCAATATATACTACATCCATATAACCTTTTTTTCCTACCAAGCTAGTAGCTATCCAAATAAAGGTAAGCATGGCATGGCTTGTTATTGAGAAGATCATGCTAGTTCTTTGTTATGACTGTGTTTAATGACCGTGTTCTTTTCCAAATGCTTCCAAACTAACTCCTAAATTATTTGTCCTCAAAGCTTCCCAGTTATGAACACAGCTGGCCAACAATATGTAATCTGGACCGTCTCCCCACACCCCTTTTATAGATCCAATGTATATGTGCTGAGTGTCCCAGCACATCCAGTCCCCTGGCACATCTCAAAAATTATAGCCAAAGACTCAGATTGCATCTTCAGGTTCCTTAGGTGTAATTCATCTTGCCCTAAAGATTAATTCAATAGGATCAGAGTAGTTTAAATAATATACCTTACTTCGATTTCCAACCAGCAAACTGAGGAATTTGAAATATAAATGTGAATATTTTGTAAGATAGCGTGACGAGTTTGTGGGTGCCAGACCCCTCTAATTAATCCCTGGATTCAGCAAGTGCTCAAATCTGGTCAAGCCAAGCTAGCTTCCTGTGAGGTGTTAACCTGGGTGATGAGCTTTTAAAGGGGACGGGGCCCTCAACAGATAAAAGCCGGAGTTTAGAGTAGAGAGTTTGCTGTGTGGATGTGAGAGAGATGTAAATAATAATAATAATAATAATAATTTATTATTTATACCCCGCCCATCTGGCTGGGCTTCCCCAGCCACTCTGGGCGGCTTCCAACCAAATATTAAAATACAGTAATACATCAAACATTAAAAGCTTGCCTAAACTTCTCTGTTCGAATCTACAGCCGTGTCCATGGGAGGAAGAAGACCCTTTTGGGGTGTTGATGCTGTCAGCCCCTCCATCGCAGGCTCAGGTTGTACATGTGTGCAAGTAAACCATATATCCTAAAGGCACCACAGTCTCTGCTGAGTCTCGTTCCCAAAAGGAAACACAAGCCCTTGGAATCTTGCCCTGCATGGAGACTGGAGTGGCGTCCAGTTGATATTAAAGATCCTGCAAATATAATGGTGCTTGTGGTGTACCTTTACACAATTTGCCTGGCTTTGAAAATTCTGCCTTTGTGCCAAATGACCTCATTTCCTCCCTACAAATACTAAAGCAGCGAAAATTGATTTTAGAGATGGGGGGGGGAATAAAGCTTCACTCATTGAAGTGGTAGACTAAGAAAAAGAAACTAGAAAAATTGTGTGACTAATATCTTGTTCAACATGTGCTGAACATAAGTTTATTACAAGGACAATTAACCTCCTGAAACTCATATGAACCTAAGTAACATTTGAGAACTCAAATCACAACCAAAATCCTCAGCTCCCTCTTGACTACAGAAGAACCCACTCAGAAGTTGTGAGTGTGTGAGTAGCCTTGCATAATGAACAAACGACATTACAATAAAACAAAAACACATACTTCAGCCTTAATATAGAGGACCATACTAAATGTCATGATTGAGTGCATCAGAAAAAATCAGAATGTGTACATTTAAAGCCATACTTAGGAAATACCAACCTGGACAATATCCAGAACCATCCCAGCAGATACTGTTCCAAAGCCTGCTAGCAAAAATGGTACAAGTATCTGTAATGCCATAATGCTACTAGATTCTTTTGGCTGTTTTTTGCTGCCTTCCACAATGGTATCTTCTTCACCATCACTAGATACGTTGTTGTCCTGCAGCATAATATCTGTTTCCGACATGTCCATTCTGTCTGAATAATTATATCCTGCGAAGTTATCATACTTTGGGCTACAGCTCGATGAATTATGTCCATTGCTACCATTATGAAAAGTTGATTCTGAGAAATGATGATAATCCATGTGCTGGTCAGTCCTAACACTGAAACCATGCCCTGATGGCTGTAATCCATCTTGCCAGAGACCATTCACTTTCTTATGTCTTTCTTCCTGGTTTTTGTGATAAACAATTGGAACCATACTTAACAGCAGGTTCAAGAACTTGTCAGACTGAATTGTATTTAGATTTATAGTCCAATTTACAAAACTTTCTCCATGATAGGCTTTATCATTTGTTTTCTTGCTGACAGATCTGCCTTTACAGTTAGTCATGCTGTTTCAAAAATATTGTTCTGATGATTGCTTCAGATCCCAGAGAAGTTTAAATGATGCATCAAATGGTTATATAGAGATCTTTGATTTGATACAGCCGATCACGTTGTGAAGTTGTCTGTTATGTAGAAAGATTTCTTTTCACTAACTTTTGGTCTTGAGCAATTCCGCAACAAAGCTGGGATCTAAAAAGAACACAGTAAAAATGTTAACACATCTGCCTTTTTTGGCCTCTAAAACTTGATAGCATTTTTGTTCCATTTAAATTTTGTTTATAGATGAATAGTGCAAGTGTATCCTGCTATCAAATTCCCTGCACAGGCATCTACTCCAAGGAAGTTACTACGTTATAGCAATGCTATTATACTGTTTTTTGTCTTTTTAAAATGTATTTTTATTAAAGATTTTCTGTTGTAATCTTAAATCACTCTCAGTCATATGGTGGCACAAACCCAGCAGCAAAATGAGAAGGAAATGGGTGGATTCAGGGGGTGGAATGGGAAAAACCCCAGCTTGGTTCATATATTTTCCTTCTGCAAGATAAAATCCTGATTCTCCTGCATTTTTCTCCCCTTCCCTGAAGCACAACATCAATATTTGTCTCTGACAAAGGGTTTGTCCACAAATGCTTGAGTTTGACCAGGCATAGGCAAACTCGGCCCTCCAGATGCTATGGGACTGCAACTCCCATCATCTCTAGCTAACAGGACCAGTGGTCAGGGATGGTGGGAGTTGTAGTCCCAAAACATCTGGAGGGCCGAGTTTGCCTATGCCTGAGTTTGACTTTGAATCTCTGGCTGTAGAAGTCCTTATGTCCCTCACTCTAAGTATTTGCTTCCTCCCTAACCTGGTGAGACACTTTAAATGGTTTCTGGTAGTTATGCTTGTACCTTCTGTGTGGAAGAAATTATGGAATTGTTGAAATGACTTTCTCATGGTGCTTCTGCTACCACTGCTTGCTTTCTGAGGCCTTCTAAGCATTGGTAAACACGGGGGCATGGTTAGAAGTGATGTGGTGATAGTTACATGGTGATGATGTTGCCAGATACTCTGTGGAAGTGAACTTTTTCACTACTTTGATAGAGATTTCTTTTCTATTTCTACTACCGTGCTTTTGATGTTCTGTTGAGAAGCACAGGATGCCAATTAGCTACGCTAGTATAAGCTCTGGTGTAATGGTGGTCATGTTAAACTGGAGCATAAGATCATTCTGCCTAAAACACAACAACAAGGAAATGATGGTGATATAACATAATCTGAGCGAGAGCCACAGCATTAGTACAGTACTAAGATACAGGAGTTGGTCAAATCTTCTAAAATGCCAGTTGACACCACAATTGCATATTATTGTCTGAGTCTTTGAAATTATTCATCATTCTGGAATTTAGTCAGAGTTTCTGGGAGTAACCGTTTCTATTTTTCTTAAGTATTAGTTTGTTGTAATGTGTATTTTTTTGAAAAAAAAATTGAATTAATATCCTCAATTACTACTCCATAAATGTTAGAAGTTAGAAGTACTCTCCTCAACAAATGTTAGAAGTTAGAAGTACTCTCCTCAACATCTACTTAGCTCTCCTTTCGTTTTGTTTTTTAAAGTATTTTTGGCTAATAATAGAAGTCATGAAAACTTGCAGAACCACTTTACAAACCTGTTCATTGGAATGTTCTGCAAATGCAACAATCTATTTTGCCTCTTTAAAACCTCCAACCTAGTAAATAAATACATGGACCTGTAGTTAAAAGATATTTTAAACAGAAATTTTAGCAGTTGGAGTAAGCAATACCAAAGAAATGTGATAATGGAGTCTGATGGCATTATAAAACTGCTCCATGCTAAAAAAAATTGTGCATAGTGTAGTTCAAATTATTTCACACCTACAATGTCTCTTGGCTTATACAGTATATGACTGATAGGGTCTTTACTCTTCCTAACTGCCTAACTGGATTATCAATAATCACATTGTCTTCATTAAATATTACTCATAGCTTAGGACACTTAAAGTATTTTGCTTACTCAGAACCTAACAGGCTGCTTTCATACTTGCAAAGATCAGCAAATAGGTACTTAGGATGATGAAGCATAATGGTGTCTGCGTTGATACAGTGTTAGAAGGGTCCTACGGGAAAACCCATTATTCCAGTTTTTACGAAAGGTGTAATGTTTAAGAATGGTAGCTATGTCTACAATGCAGATGATCTTGTTTCACTTTGCTGTATTCCTTGTTCTTTGTTGCCTGCAATATATTTTCCTTCTATTTGCAAAAGTAAAAATAAAATGCAAAAATACAATATATTTTCCTTCAGTTGTTTACACTTTCCCAGCTCCCAAACACGATTCATTGTCCGAACAGCTCATTGCACAACACCTGTGTGTAGAATCAACACATGGTGGGGTGGGGGTTCTGCCTTCTGGCTCTACCCATGACCTCTGTACATTGATCTGAGCTTTGCACAACCTGCATTCTTGTATTACAACTTTTCAGAGGTGAATTTTGAAATGAAAGTTGGAAATGTTATTGTACTAGGAGCAGCAAAGGAGGGAGGAAAATAGAGGGAACATCTGGGGGGGTGAGAAGTCAGCTTTTAAATTTGTATTCATTTGTATTCATTTGGTGACAAGTTTGTTAAAAATTATGGAAAATCAATAAAAAATAAATGACAACTTTTCAGAGAAACCTAGATAGATTTGCTTAATTGCTTTTGCTCAATGGGTGAAATTCTTCTTCCATGAGAGACAAAGGCTCAATTCAAATTACACCAAATCATAGTTTAGAACTTCCAAGTGCACAATCTATTTTCATTTCCTCTCTGCTGAGCTATCTCCCCCCCCAGCCATCTTCTTATTTGCAAATAACATCAATCTCTTGAGTGTAGAGCAGCAGGTGGAACTATGGTTTGCAAATTCAGACAGCACACCAAACCAAGGTTGGCATAACTAAAATCAGGCCTTTGGCTGATTAACACTCTATGGCCTTTTAAATGTGCTTGTGCAATGGGGGTTACTGGTTTGTTTTTGGTTTTCCGTGATGTATTTTGTGTTCTCATTTTGTATTTTTATGTTGTGAACTGCCCTGTGATCTTTGCATGAAGGGCAGTATACACATTTAATAATCATTAACAGATTTTGCCTAATGTCTGAATTCAGTCAGTTACTAAAAATCCTGTATCCATACTCCTAACTTGTATTGACTTCAAAGGGACTTGAGAAGCAGAACTGTGTGGGAAGTTCAGTCAGAGGGTGTCCGCAGTAAATCATCATCAATGGAATAGCATTAACTATAATAACATTAGCGAAGGAGATCAGACCAAAGGTCTATCTGGTAGCATTCTGTTCTTACAAAGCCCATCCAGATACGTACAAGAAGTCCACAAGCAGGAAGTCCACAATGTGCTCCTGCTCTATACTAACTAGACATAGAGTATCCGCCTTGCTTGTATGCATGCATAAAGTCCCATGTTCAATCCTGGGCATCTCCAGCTGGGGCTGGGACTCTTGCCCCAAGCACAGTACAGTTGCGACCAGTCAATGTAGATGATATGGGGCTAGATGGACCAATGGTTTGACTCAGTGTAGGGCAGCTTCCTATAATAGAGGCGCTCATCACCTTGCCAACAAAGGTCCGTATAGTTAAAGCTATGGTTTTCCCAGTAGTGATGTATGGAAGTGAGAGCTGGACCATAAAGAAGGCTGATCGACAAAGAATTGATGCTTTTGAATTATGGTGCTGGAGGAGACTCTTAAGAGTCCCATGGACTGCAAGAAGATCAAACCTATCCATTCTTAAGGAAATCAGCCCTGAGTGCTCACTGGAAGGACTGATCGTGAAGCTGAGGCTCCAATACTTTGGCCACCTCACGAGAAGACTCCCTGGAAAAGACCCTGATGTTGGGAAAGATGGAGGGCACAAGGAGAAGGGGACGACAGAGGACGAGATGGTTGGACAGTGTTCTCGAAGCTACGATGAGTTTGACCAAACTGCGGGAGGCAGTGGAAGACAGGAGTGCCTGGCGTGCTCTGGTCCATGGGGTCATGAAGAGTCGGACACGACTAAACAACAACAACAAGTCCATTGATAATTTGGAATGCCCCATTCTGCACATTTACAAGCTCTGCAATTTCCTTTAGAGGTACTATAGGTTGTTGTTCTCCTCCCCCCCCCAATTGTTTTGAAACAAAAATGAATTATGTCAACCCTGACCGAGTACAAGTCTGCACGTTTCCAATGTTAGTCCAAATGATATGACCTCAGATTGAGCTCAAAAATCTGAACACTGGTTGAGATGCATATGTAGATAGGAATCAAGCAGACCTTCTTGTCTGTATATACTTGTGGAAATTATGTGGAAATGAAACCGTGACATCTTGTTAGTAGAGAACTCATTCTCCAGGTGCCTATCATTATACAAGTCAAAACAGTACTATCATCTCATAAGAGGGAAGTTGTCAGCAGGCTTGGGGAACCACAATGCTTGCAGAAGTATAAATATGACTTTGCAGGGGGGGGGCAAAGCAGGGAGATGGGGAGGCCCCAAAGTGGTTAATGATAAGTGAGTATACTCGGCCGACATGTAATGATGGCTGAGTGTTGAAAAGAAGAAAATGGAAACTGGGGAGGAATGCAAGAGAGAATGCCTGTCTGCCTGGAATCCTGAATAGGATCATGCCACACACACTGCAACCTTTTGTTGCAGGTACAAAGTTACTGATAAAAGGTAGATATGACAAATTGGCATAGCACAAGTAATTAATGCACTCTTACTGTCTGATATCTCATAGTACATAAGTCACCTGTCACAACCAGAAGCCACCAAAAGCAAGGAACTCATGTGTGCCAGTTTGAAATACTGTCTTAAACATGTTATTATCCTTATTCATAATGAATGTTTGACTTTACAGCAAAGCAGGGACCAAATGTATATTACCTGTCCAAAACAATGAAAAGTAAATGTATTTTCGGATTTAGATAAACCAGGAAAAATATGTAAAGTTTTATTTTATTTTAAGTTTTTATTCATATTAACCTTACTCAAGTGCAACAATGAATGTTGTGGTGACAATGAATACAGTAGCATCCTGGTTTTGTAAGTTTGATTATCTGCCAAATAATAGTCATGCAGGGCAGTGCAAACATAGTTACAGGGCTAGCTTAACCACTATCTACAGAACTGAAAACTCAGTTAAATCATACTTTGTTAAGATTTAAGCATTTGTGAGCCCCTTCTGCTCAAAATAAATTGTGAACTTAGCAAGATTCCTAAGCATGCTGCTTAGCTTTGACAAAAAAAGCACTATTCCCAACTGCACGAAAATACAACATATTCTAAGGAATTTAACCATTCACAGTGTATGAGTTTCGAGGGTGCAGCAATTAAGGCGGAAGAGCAGCAGCTATATCCCCAAGCTGCCATTCTGTGTACCTGACTTTGACCCATCATGAAAGTAAGTATTTGTATGTATGAGAGATAATCAGGGGGCACTTAGTATAAGATTTGGCATAAACCTATGTGAGATTTAGGCTGCAATCCTAGGAGTAAGCTGCGCTGAATTCAATAGGCTTACCTCTGAGTAGACATGTATAGGAATGCACTGTTAGTCAATCCTCCATTAGCTGTCTCTGTTGTGGCTGACATCCCTAAGATGACATGGAGGAGAGCTATCCACTATCTTGCTTCCTTTCCACCTAATTCTGTTGCCCTTACTGATGTGTACACACAACATAGCTCAGGATCTTGGGGCATTACTATTGCACTTCTGGGACTGTCATTACTCACACAGTGCACAATGATTTGTCATTCTCATAAATAAAAATGACTGTTTGACAACTTGCTTTTCTGTGTTTGTCTTTTATGGCTGCAAGCTCTCTTGGGAACAATTTATGTGGGTGCTTAATTTAAACAGAAGCTCTTCAAAAATAAGCTCAGCTTGAAAGCTCCCCTGTTTTTTTTTTGCCACCCATTATCTAATGATTAACAAAAGACAGCATACCAAAGCTGCTGAATGAGGTGAATTGTTTTTTCAAATTCCTATGTATATGGAGGAATTGGTTAGTTTGGTGTCAAATTCAGGTGAAATTTACCTGGCTAAAAAATTATAGGCACCTGCTTTCCAGTCTATTTGAGGTTGGTATCCTGGATTCACATTTACTGACACATCAAACAGGTCCACACACACAAGGTGTACTACGAAGTTAGCTTGGCACAGATCTGGGGCAACAAGTAATAACTGCGAACAAATATTGATGGGATATTGTCGTAGTATTTATTTTGGCTGTTTTTAATGCTTACTCCATATGGGACTGTTTACTCTATGGAACTCTTGGATATCTACTGTTTTATACTAACAACAGCCAACTATTTCTTCTCTGATTCTCATTTATTTTTCAAAACATTGGTGTCTCTATAAATAGTCATGTTGTTGTTTGTTTAAATTCTATTTAAATATATAGGTTGAACTTTCTAGACAGTCCGGGATTGCAAGTAATACTTTCTGAATGACCCTAATTTTCACTTTGCATCCTTGAACTCTGCCTTCTGCAGCAACTTCTAGGTGAAATGACAAAGGCAGATCCTACATTTATAGTTCTGCACAGCCATCCACTTCGCCTTAACATCATTAGCATTCACAGACTGAAGCGGTACAACTGAACTGCAAATGACAGCAAAACCAAACACGAAACTAGAAAGGAGAAACGGCAGGCGCCTTGGTAAAATCAGCAGATGCAATAATCTTAACATTTAGGTGGTGACCTATTTTTGTAGCACCCCGGGGGGGGGGCACTTAAGAGACTTTGCCTTTTCTGCCCTGGGGCTAGAAACAGAAATAAAACCAGTATATGAAGAGGACGCAATAGTATTAAAAATTTCTCAGGAGAGTAGAAAGGGGCGGAGGGGAGGGAGCTAGAGGGATGCTCGGGATGAGGAAATGCTATTCCAGTTTAGCCATAATGATTTAACAAGGTGGGGGAGAGAAAGTCAGGTTGGTGAGGAAGGAGCAGCCAGCCTGTCAGCCGGGCCCGGGGCTGCCTCGGAGGCAGATGCCGTTCTTCGTTCACTTCCCCGCGGGGATTCCCTTCCCTCCATCTCCGGGGGTGGAGGAAGCGGTGGCGGTGCCTTTCCCGCCCTTCCTCCGCTTCTCCTTCCCCACCCTCGGGCCACCCGCTCTCCTACCTGGGCAATGGCGAACCAGGGAGGGGAGCCAGCCACCTGCGGCGGCAGCAGCCGCCTCCTCCTCCGCCGCTCGCCTCCATCCTCGCCGCCGCCCGCTCCTCGCGCACAGGAAGGAACTTGCCCGCGGCCGCCGAGGAGGCAGAAGCAGCTCCTCCCGGTAGAAGAAGCGGCGCCGCCTCCGCCGCCCCACTGAGCACGCGCGGCAGAGGCCGGGGGAGAGCGGGGAGGGGGGCGGGCTCGCAGGCAGGCGGGCGCTGATGTGGCCGGGCGTCGCCGGCGCTCGGAACACTCCTCAGTGCCTCCACGGCGGGGGCCGCGGGAGCTCCAGGGAACACCGCTACGCGCAGGCCGGAGTGCCAGGAAGCGCCGAGGGGCCCGGAATGGTCGTTTGCGGCTTGCACGGAGAGGGCCCACCCTGGAAAGACACGGGTTCCTTCGTTCACACGTTCCTGGCACGCGACGCGCGCCTTGGAGGAGAAGGAGCCGCCTCATATTATATAACTAGTTGGAGGGAAGAGTGCACGGGTGGGTGGGTGGGATTGCAAGCAGGCAGCATCTCTGAAAGCAGGGCTGGGGGCAGCCGGACGCCCTCCTCCAGCATGGCCAGTGGTCAGGGAGGATTGGGGATGTAGTTAGGCAAGTTCCCCTCAGACAAAAAATGGCACACGTGTCTATACAGTGGCGGACCTTGATGTCTCAAATTTCAGCGGCGCCCCTCTGCAAAGCTAAAATCCAGCACGCACACACACCTACACACCCTACCCCTCCACCTCTCGCCTTCCGTTGGATGTCACAGTTGTGGCGCCCCAGAAGCTCCATACCTTAATTCATTGAGGATTAATGCGTGATGGCTAATAGTCATGATGGCTTTATATTTGCTCTGGTATCAGAAGCGTTGACTCTGAATACCAGTTACTGAGGAGCATGAGAGTGGAAGTGCTGCTGTGCTCATGGGTACATTTCCCCCATTTTCAATCATACTTTGAAAAGGAGAGTACTGGTTATGAGAAGATCTGGATTGAGGGAGGGGAAGGCAGTGATTTGGAGGAGAACCGTCATATCGGCAGTGGAAAATTAAAGGTGGTTACAGGAAGCCCACTATCCACATTAAAGGACAGTATGAATGGGCCCTTAGATGAAAAGAAGGCAGTAAGCCTTATATATCTCTTAATCACTGGGAAATCATTGGGAAATTTTCACTGCACTCCTGCCAGACGTGTTTCCTAAACCACTGAGCCTCTTGGGCTTACCAATCAGAAGGTCGGCGGTTCGAATCGCAGTGATGGGGTGAGCTCCCATTGTTATGTCCCAGCTCCTGCCAACCTAGCAGTTCGAAAGCATGCCAGTGCAAGTAGATAAATAGGTACCGCTGCGGCAAGAAGGTAAACAGCTTTTGTCACGGTGTCCCATTGCACCAGAAGTGGTTTAGTCATGCTGCCCACATGACCTGGAAAGCTGTCTTTGGACAAACACCGGCTCTCTCAGCCTGAAAGCGAGATGAGCACCGCAACCCCATAGTCGCCTTTGACTGGACTTAACCGTCCAGGGGTCCTTTACCTTTCTTTCTTTTTTACCTTTTTCAATTTTCAACTCAAAAAAGAAAGCAAACAACCCAAAATGATAAATACGTTCTGAAAAGTAAGAGTGCTAGAATAAAAATGCACAAATGATCTGGACTGCATCAATAGGAGTATAGCATCTAGATCAAGGGAAGTAATAGTGCCAGTGGCGTAGCGTGGGTTGTCAGCACCCGGGGCAAGGCAAGCAATTTGCGCCCCCTAACCCGTGGATTTGCGCCCCCTAACCCTAACCCCCAGATGTTGCGCCCAGTACAGCCGCCGCCCCTGCACCCCCCACGCTACGCCACTGCTAAGGGGACAAGGAACACGCGTGGGGTGGGTGGAGAAGGATGTGGCTAATAATGCAGGAGGGGGGTCTAAGGGGAAAAGGAGCTCGCATGGGGTGGGTGGAGAAGGAGCTTTTCGGAGAGCTGAGCGGGGAGGGGGGAGGGAAAGAGCACTGTTGCTTTAAAGGAGCCAACCGGACAGCAGCCACTTACAGCAGTGTAAGCAGCTCCTTTCCACTCCCGCTTTGCTCCTTCTCTCCCTCTTTGCTGCTTTACACAGCTAATGGCAAATCCCCTGCAACCCAAGTCCTGCTCAGCGGATCAGCTGAGACGCTGGGAGAATTGTAATTTCCCCCTCTCCCTCATCCCGTGCCCTCCTGTCCCCAGCAGCCTTTTAAAAAACTTTTTTACTGGTTTTCACTGCGCTCGTGGCTCAGAGCCCTCCTGTGCCCTGCCGTCCCTCTGCAGCCTCATTGCTCCGTTTAGAGAGCGCACGGACCTTTGCAAGCTGAGGCTGCAGCAGCTGTTGCTGGCTACGTGGCGCTTTTTCCGGCTCGCTATGGCTCCCGTCTGTCCCTCCTCGCGTGTAAGCGGCTGCTGCCCGCTTTGCTGGCATGGCTCTCCTTCCCTCCCTCCTCCTCAGCTCCACCCCCTCCTCCTGGCTGTAAAGCAAGCATGAGTGCTCGCTCCACCTCCTCCTCCTCCCGGCTTTGCTGCTGCTGCTGCTGCTGCGCGGCTCTTTTCCTCCACCGACGGCGCGCTGCGCCTTGGAGAGGTTCCCGCTTCCTCGAGGGGGGCCGGCCAAACGCGCCCCCCAAAATGTTGCGCCCGGTGCGGCCGGCACCCCTGGCACCCCCCACGCTACGCCACTGAATAGTGCCACTGTATTCTGCTCTGGTCAGACCTCACCTGGAGTACTGTGTCCAGTTCTGGGAACCACAGTTCAAGAAGGACACTGACAAACTGGAACGTGTCCAGAGGAGGGTAACCAAAATGGTCAAAGGCCTGGAAACGATGCCTTATGAGGAACGGCTAAGGGAGCTGGGCATGTTTAGCCTGGAGAAGAGGAGGTTAAGGGGTGATATGATAGCCATGTTCAAATATATAAAAGGATGTCATATAGAGGAGGGAGAAAGGTTGTTTTCTGCTGCTCCAGAGAAGCGGACACGGAGCAATGGATCCAAACTACAAGAAAGAAGATTCCACCTAAACATTAGGAAGCACTTCCTGACAGTAAGAGCTGTTCGACAGTGGAATTTGCTGCCAAGGAGTGTGGTGGAGTCTCCTACTTTGGAGGTCTTTAAGCAGAGGCTTGACAACCATATGTCAGGAGTGCTCTGATGGTGTTTCCTGCTTGGCAGCGGGTTGGACTCGATGGCCCTTGTGGTCTATTCCAACTCTATGATTCTATGAGAATATTGTTTTCCCCCAAGCCCTGGGGAAAGGTTCTAAGAACCATAGCTAACTCCTCAGGTATAACTGATTTAAATTACCTGACCTCCAGAAAGAATGCATTAAAACGTGAGTAGTCATGTTTGTTGCATCATTTAATTATTGGTTCAAGGAGGAATTTCAGATTACTTTATTAATAATTTATACTGTGTGTTTTTCTTTGAGCAGAGACGTGCTAAACAGAATGAGGAAACAGTTTAAGAGTACCATGTTCATTTTCAAAGGTCATCACGGATGGTTGTGTGTGGCAGGGGGTGGACTTTCTCCACTGGTAAACTTGCTAACCACTCTGCCTTCTTCCTGCTTCTGTAATTTTCAGTACCTTTTCCCAACTACTTATTTCTCTTTAATTAAAAAGTTCAAGAGAAGTCTAAAGCAAAAAGCTCCATTCCTCTGTTTTGCATCACAACTGCAAAACAGAACAAAAAAGCTGGCACGCCGAGCCAGCAGCAAGTATATATGCTGTTGGCAAATTATAAAGATGCATTTGCTTGCACTCGTGAAAGCTTTATTGGCAACAAAAGACAACAGTCAACAATTCTTTACTTATTTTAGGTTTAGTGTAAAATACACTTCCCTTGGAAACATCAACTGGCATAGTTGAAAATAATAATCTTACAGTGTTTTTGGCTGTGTTAACTGGCCCTGATCCAGAGACTGAACAGCAGTACACCGTACTCCTGCTGCTACTTAGCAGCATTGGAAGACAGCCTTGCCAGCACCAACCGTGAGATACATCCCCTTCTTAGTGATCAGCTTCACTGCCAGACCGCTGGTATTCTATGGGTATGAGTATAATCCCATACCAGTAGAAAAGGTGGTGGAATTATAGTGGTTTTATCTGTGTCTTCCACACCTCCATGCAATTTTCTTCGTATTTTGTGATGTTTCTATAGTATTACATCCGCACTGGTGAATGGTATCCTATTAATAGCTCTGACCATTTGTCTTATTCCTACTGTCTCTCAAGTTCCCCTTTTAATTAATTTAATTTTTGGGGGTGCGTGTGGAAACTTACAGTGCCATCATGTCACCATGTTGCAATTCCATTTCAGAGTCCTGGGTGATGTATGAGAGCCCAGTGCAATTATTCAGATTGTGAGCTCCTATAACTTGCTAGTTATTGCTGTTTTTGTTTGCATAGTCATAGGGCTGTTGTATTCACTTTACTATCAGGTGCTTACAAAATAAGGCACAACATTTGTGGGTGACACTGCACTGTGGATCTGGGACAATGCTAAATGGATGGAACATTTTCACACATCCTGAGCCACCCTTTTTGAAATTGCTAAAATTCTCTCAGACTGTAGTGGTTGGTGCCAATTGTCTAACCAATAGTGAAACATTGTACACATCCAGTTAGAGATCCAGTAGAATAATCTGTGCATTTAAAAACCAATTTCTATGCCTTTACTAACCGTTACTCTTTTGGAATACAGTGGTACCTCAGGTTAAGAACTTAATTCATTCTGGAGGTCTGTTCTTAACCTGAAACTGATCTTAACCTGAAGCACCACTTTAGCTAATGGGGCCTCCTGCTGCCACTGCACCGCCACTACACAATTTTTGTTCTCATCCTGAAGCAAAGTTCTTAACCCGAGGTAATATTTCTGGGTTAGCGGAGTCTGTAACCTGAAGCATATGTAACCCGAGGTACCACTGTACTAGACTAATTAAACTTAAAATCATGTCAACATTTCTCTTGTAGAGTTTTCCCCATTTGAAGAACATCCTCACCATTCCTGATTTAAAAAACAAAGCAAAACTCATAGCATATGCATATCAAAAAGTTCTTAGTTCTATAAACACTAAGGACCTCTCTACACAATAAGTCAAAACTTAGCTTTCTTCCACCTCCAGTATTTATCTCTCAAGGACCATTCTGTAGAAAGATGCATAGATGTACATTGGCGAAATGGGAAATCTAAGAAACTCTTGTGAGCAGCACCAAATATATATTTCGGGAGGGGGGATAAGAATGGTCATAATCTGCTCCTTAAAACAATAGGCAACCCCCCGCCCAAATGACACAAATACCCCACCAAAGCAGGAAACATATTTCCAAATAGTCAATCCTTCAACAGAACAATAACAAAAATGGCATATGAAACACCCTCAGCAAAAAAGTAAAAAAAGAGGAGGGGGAGCAGGAGGGTTGGCAGGTATCAAGGGGGTTGTCTGTGGGTGTTGTGTGACTCATGGGCACCACACTGGGGATTCCAGAGCTCAGCACAGAAATATAGTCAGGTATTTGCACATACTGAGGAAGGAAATCTTGCGTTCACACTGTTGCTTGTTCCTGCCAATTCTAATACAGTGGTACCTTGGTTTACGGACTTAATCCATTCCGGAAGTCTGTTCTTAAACCAAAGTGTTCTTAAATCAAGGCATGCTTTCCCTTAGCAGCGGGGGACTCAATTTACAAATGGAACACAGGAAGCGGAACATGTTCTGCTTCCAAGGCAAAGTTCACAACCAAAACACCTACTTCCGGGTTTGCAGCGTTCTTAATCCAAGTTGTTCATAAACTAAGCTGTTCTTAATCTACGGTACCACTGTAGGCCTTTTTTTTTTTTGCAATCTGAATATGGGCATGCTGGACATGGATGGATCCATAACTCATGATCTGTCAAATGACAAGTGCCATGAGTGATGCATGCCGGGAGCGATGACTCAACACCTTACAAATGCACTGCATCCGGAAGATTTGGGGCATCACATGGCAGGACAGGGTTTCAAACCAAAGTGTGTTCTCCCAAGCCCATATTCCCAGCATGTTTGCACTCCTGTCTCAGCGACGTCTAGCTCATGTCCACAGAGTAGAAGATGGCAGGATCCCCAAGGATGTGTTGTATGGGGAGCTGACTTCAGGCACTAGGCATGTTGGCAGACCAGCTCTGTGTTACAGTTATTTCTGCAAATGTGGCATGAAGGCTGGCAACATTAACCCTGCCATATGGGAATCTCTTGCAGACGGTCACAGCGCCTGGAGACAGTCAGTTTGTGTCCACAGCAGTGACCAGAGTAGGAATGATCACTGGGAGGAGTGCAGAAAGAAGTCCTGCATCAGCACAACTGGATGCCTTCATCTGCCTCAGCTGCAACAAAACATGTCTCTCCCATATCAGTGTCTACACTCACAGCAGGCATTGTAACTCTCCAACTGCTTGACTTCACCCCTAAAGGCACACTCTTCCATCATCTCCCAAGACAGACAGATGCCAACCAAAATGGCAATAAAAAGGTAAAGGACCCCTGACAGTTAAGTCCAGTCGCGAATGACTCTGGGGTTGTGGCGCTCATCTTGCTTTACTGGCCAAGGGAGCCGACGTTTGTCCACAGACAGTTTTTCTGGATCATGTGGCCAGCATGACTAAGCCGCTTTTGGCAAAACCAGAGCAGCGCACGGAAACACCGTTTACCTTCCCACCGGAGTGGTACCTATTTACAGTGGTACCTCGGGTTACAGACGCTTACGGTTACAGACGCTTCAGGTTATAGACTCTGCTAACTCAGAAATAGTAGCTCGAGTTAAGAACTTTGCTTCAGGATGAGAACAGAAATCGCGCGGTGGTGGCGCGAGGCCCCATTAGCTAAAGTGGTACCTCAGGTTAGGAACAGTTTCAGGTTAAGAACGGACCTCCAGAACAAATTAAGTTCTTAACCCGAGGTACCACTGTATCTACTTGCACTTTGACATGCTTTCGAACTGCTACGTTGGCAGGAGCTGGGACCGAGCAACAGGAGCTCACCCCGTCGCAGGGATTCGAACCGCCGACCTTCCGATCGGCAAGCCCTAGGCTCAGTAGTTTAGACCACAGCGCCATCCACGTCCCTTAAAATGGCAATAGAAAGTGGTAAATGTATGATATCTCAAGTGATATGGACTGGACTTTGTAATGTAGAAGATTCACTTCTTATCATCTCTTCAAATTACCCAATTGTTTTTACTGATTTCAAGGTGCAGTTCATGATAAGCATCTACAGCAATACGAGTAAAGAGCAAATTCTGTTTTGTCAGCTTGAGTCAGCTACACGGGTGTGAGTAATTCTATCAAAAGATAATTTGCATGCCTTAAGGGAAATGTTTTAATCTCAGGGGCACCTGCCAAGCTCTGACAATTAGCGCATTTCAAAAATAGCAGCTAGTCATCTGCTTGCCAGCATTCAAACTTATTACACGTTTGTTTAAATTAATTTAGCACCGCCACTCTTTTAAATGCAATGTGGTTTCCATGCCAAAAATGCTGGGGGGGGGGGAGATTTCCCGTGCTATGTGTGCCTTTGTCTTTATAGGAGGCTTTTTGAATCAGAAGCAGGGAAACTGTGTGCAATTGGTTATGCAGAACTCTGAGAAAAGAACTATCATAGTCCTAGTCTCAAAATATGGCCAAAATAATACTGTTACAGATTTGGTGTACCAGAATTCGGGGGAGCAAAAGCGCCTGTAATTCTAAGAAGTTACAAATGCTAGAAATTACTGAATGCTAGAAATTAGTAAGTGCTTAGAGTCTTCCCTTGGGTGAGAGACAGCTTAGCAGTGTAAAAATGCAGGCTAAGCTTGTTTTTCAGAGTCTCACCTGGGATGGAAGTTATCAAGGATGGCAAAGGTCTGATGGCCCATCAAAGAAGGATGCTTAGGTCTGTGAAATGGAGGTTGCCAGGGTAACATGGGTGTGATGTCACACAGGGAAAATGTTGTCATTTTAAAAAACGGGTCTGGAGAAGGCGGGGGTGAGCAGACAGAAGGGGAGGTGTTGCGTTTGGCAAACTGTTCTGGGAGGAAGGAGAGGAACAAAGAGAGACCTCCATGCGGTGCTGCCTGGAGGAGGCTGCACCGAGAGGTCAGGGGCCATGACTGGCTGCTACTTTGAACCCAAACGAGACAAGCAACAAACAACACTCTTGGGCTGTAATATTCTGCACCCCCCTCCACTGAAGGCTTCCAAGGGTAAATAGGTTCTTATTTCTTAAAGAAACTAGCAATTTTTTTCGTGTATAAGTCGATAATTTTTCCTTAGAAATAATAGGCAAAAATTGCTTGTCGTCTTATGCAGGGATAGCAGAGCGGGATGGGTGATTGTTGACAGCAGCCAGCAGGAAATTGGCAGCGGCGACTGGGCATGTGATTGGTTGCTGCACCAAGGCCTGCTGACGATTTGCTGCGGCTGTGGCAATTGGGAAGGCTATTTATGGCAGTTGTGAGGTGTGTGTGCAATTGGTTGTTGTGTTGAGTGCATTGGAGGGCAGGCTGCAGAGTGATTGGCGGTGGTGACCCCCCCAAAAAAGCTCAACAATTATTGGCAAATCCCCCCCCCCAATTTTTTTGCTGTGGTCCAAAAAAATTGGGGTTGTCTTATACATGGGGGCATGTTATACACGGAAAAATATGGTAGTCTATGCTGTGCCTCAGTTCCCAACACAAACCTGGATGAGCACCTGGAACCCCCTGGAATCTTGCTACCACTTGGCAGAGATGGGTGGTGGCACGTAACCTTTGTATCAATACTATTAAAATGTCTGTGTTTTGGTAACTAGATCTAGGTGCCTTCAACTTGTCTCCCAGACAGCGCTTCCATTGCCTCACAGGCAGTAGAAGAATTAAAAGAAAGAAGGTTCCTACTAAACATTAGGAAGAACTTTCTGATGGCAAGAGCTATTTGACAGTGGGATGGACCACCTCTTAAGGTGATGGACTCTCCTTAATTGGAGGTTTTAAAACAGGTTGTGTTATGTACTGAGCTAAATCCTAGAACAATAGGATCCAGAATGCAGCAGTCTGATTTGTCCACAGGAGCCACCCAATCCAGCTCCAGGTGGAAGTGAATCAGTGACCTGATTGGCCTGCAGGAGCAGCCAATCAGGCTTCTGGAGGTGGTGAATCCGCAAGTTGATTGGCCTACAGGAGCAGCTCAGAATTAGCCAATCACGGGGGGGGGGCATTGTGTAAATAATGTATATATAGCTAGACTTTTTGGGGGAAGTTTCATTCATTGCTACTATGAGCTGAATAAAGAGCATGAAATTCACACTCGAATCCAAGTATATTTCAGGTTGGATGGCCATCTGTCAGGGATTTTTACCTGTGCTTCCTGCGTTGCTGGGTGTTTGACTAGATGACCCTTGGAATCAATTCTATTTCTATGAGTCTCAGGTTGCAAGCCATCTACCCTTGTCTCCCCCAGACTGTCAGTATTTTGCAAGAGGGATTCGAGCGCATTATAGAAATTTAGGTTTGTGCAATTAAAGCACTCTGGTGCCCTGGCAGAACAAATCCACTTTTTGCAACTAGAAAAATGACAGGGAAATTCACCAAAAAGCATGGCATGAGCGAATGACATAAAATTAGCATGATATCAAGGGGCAAATGGAAGTGTGAGTGGACCCTTAGTTGCAGTTACAGATTACAATCCTATAGCCACTAAATTTAGGAGAAAATCAGGTCAGATTGCATTGCTAGAATATCTATAGCAATAATGTTATTTGAACATTGGGGAGTGTTCACCATGTCCTGTTCAAATATTTTTATCTCTACAGTCAACCACAGGAAATACTGGTTCTGTGAGCTGGAAATAAAAGCCACCTGTCTGTCTCTGTTGGTAAGGTGGCAACTGCAATATCATCAACTGTGGCACCACTCCAGATTCTGAAACAGCGCTGTATGTCATTCTTTTAAATCCCACTTTTCTATAAAAGCCAAACTTAAGGTGTCTTACACAAATAAAAACATAAAGCACAACAAAATTAAAAGCAAGTGTAAGAAAATGGACAGCAATAGAGAAAGATAATAGGGGCAATGTCCATACACATATAACGAACAGTTCTGACAACTGCCCACTGGAAAGTCAATGTAAAAGTGAGCAGTGTGGGGGCCTGCTTTTATACTGTAATTGACCTATCCTTCTCTTGTTTTAAAGGTGATGAATGAATGTTTAAATAAATAACTGTATATGTAGGAGCCACAATACGTAAGCTAGGGTGAAGGTCATTTCATCCAGTAGTCAGGGCTGGTCCTCAGCCCAGTCTAGATGTTACATGCCACTGCAAAGTGAGAACTGAGAGACTCCAGGGGTTTGATTTCTGTAGAATGAAGATCAGCAGAGACCACAGAGTCATGTGCTTTAAATATGCCATGAATGTACTTTAAATTTATTGTGTGGATCTGTCCTAAGCCCCCAGCATCAATTCCTGGTGATTCTGATCCTGTCTCTGACACTGAATTGAGGATGCGGAGATTGGAATTGATTCCCCAAATGCGGAGAACATAAAAAGAGCCGATTGGGTCAGGCCATTGGTCCATCTGGTCCAGTATCCTGTTCTCACAGTGGCTGAGCCCAGAAATCAGGATCTAGGCACCAAAAGCACTCTTCCCTCCTGGGGTTTCCAGTAACTGCGACTTAGAAGTATCACTGCTTCCAGCCATGGAGGCAGAGCAAAGTCATCATGGCTAGCAGCCATCGATAGCCTTATCCTCCATTAATTTGCCTAATCCTTAAAAGCCATCCAAGGTGATGTGACCATCCTGTGAGTTTGACTCTGCGCCGAGTGAATAAGCGCTTGCTTTTCTCTTTCCTGGATCTTCCAACATTCCTCTTCGTCAAACGAGGGAGAAAAGCTTTTCCTAGCCGCCCTCCGCGCTGTAGATGGCGCCGTTGCGCTCGCGAGGCCGCTCTGGGCTTCGCCGCTTCCGGCCTTGTGCGCGTGTTCCGGTTTCCCCCACGGAGGTTGCAGCGCGCGGAAGCAGCGGTTTGCAGAGAGGTGCATGGCGCTGAGCGGAGATGGCGCGGCTCCGGCTGTATCCCGGGAGCTGCTTTCCGCGGGGAGCGGAGGAGGTAATTGGCAAGGAGTTGCCGGAGCAGGCGCTGCCGATACAGGGGGACAACTTTCTGCGCTGCAGGAACGGGGGGAAGCGGGAATACCCGACCCTTTCCCGTTTCCCTGCAGCGGTTAGGTGTTCTTTCCTTGGACCCATGTTTTGCAAGTCTGCGGCCTGAACGCATTTTAGGGATAAGGTGAGGTGTCGTTGCAAACAAAGCGACCCACAAAAATAACCGTAGTATATAATACCTTTAGTAGGGGCGACTAAAAGAAGTGAGCAAGCTTTCAGGCTCAGGACATGTAATAGCATATTGCTGAGACCCAAAATCTGTATTTTGTAATAGTAGAATTGGGGCCTTTCCCTTCCCTTTTGCTTTTTGTTGTTGTTTGGTTTTACATCCAGTTTGGCTGAGAATTTGCTCACTTTTCGTCGTATTGGTCCCCAAATGCTAGTTGCTTTGAGGAGGTTTTCTTCCATTCCTGCTGCTACGGATCAACAGTATATTGTTAAGCTAGTTGTTTGGGGAGTTGCCTCCCCCCCTCCATTCTTCCGGATCAACAAAGATAACTATCAGTGCTTGTAGCCTGTGCAGATCTATACGGGAAGCTGTGGTCTCTCTCTCATACACAAATACACTGCACAAGCACTGCCCTTCATGCACATCATGAATTACAAGCTTGCATTTTATATATATATGTTGCTTTTCACATTGCAGCTTCCTGTCATGTGTATCATCATGAGTAGAGTGTATTGTATTGGCTAATCTGAGTGAAATAGAAAAGGGTGTATTAAAATCAAAATTCTAGCAATGCATTTCTTGATTTAGTTTAAATGGGGCTTGATTCGGGTAACCTGAGATTGGGGTTCTGGGAGAGTGGAAAGGCATATGAAGAGGGCTTGCATATTTTTAAAAATGAGATAAGATTGGATAGGGTAGGTGAATGGAAAAATCACATTTGTTATGGACCAATTGTTTTGGAATGCAGTTTCCTCTACTGTACTGTTATATTTGAATAGTGTGAATATTCTATGTGAATAGAAAAGGTTGGTGTGTGACTGCTGAACTGATGTTGGAATTCTGGCTTGTAGGTATTCATGAGACACTATTGCTAAATTCAAAGCATGCTAAGAAGAAAGCCATGAGCTTACAGACAGTCAGGCTTCCAAGGAGCAACCGTAAGTGCTCATCATCTTTAAATATATTGTGTGAACTTCAGTAAGATACAAACTTAAAGAATTGTGTAGAAACATTCCTGACCTAGAATTAGCGTTCAAGCATAAACAGCTTGAGAATTTTCTGTTCCTCCCCTTAGACCTGAAAGTCCATGCAGTGCAATATGACAGAAGGAGAAGAGGGAGGCATTGAAAAGGTGTAGTGAGGGAATACTGTAACATTCCAAAATACAGTGTGTCTGTTGTGTTCATGGATTCTGTAAAGCATTTTTGGGTGGCCTGTAGCATCTAGTTATAAATTCAAGTACTAAACTGATAATACAGTGGTACCTCGGGTTACCTATGCTTCAGGTTACATACGCTTCAGGTTACAGACTCCGCTAACCCAGAAATAGTACCTCGGGTTAAGAACTTTGCTGCAGGATAAGAACAGAAATCGCGTGGCGGCAGCGGTAGGCCCCATTAGCTAAAGTGGTGCTCTGCCATACATAGGGTTAATGCTTTTTTCTGGGGGGACGCAGGGGTACTCTTAAACATTTTGTGAATCTAAGTTTGGCCTTATTGAGGGGCAGTATAATATGAGTAGGAAAATGAGAGTACCCCTAAACATTTTTTAAGAAAAAAAGCACTGCATAGGGTGCTGTGTATTATTTCTGTGGCAGATGGGAAAGTGCAATACTGCTAGTGACAGTGGAGTAGCAGCACCCAATACATGCCTTATTGCCTCTCTAGTGTTGTGCAACTTATAAAGCGTTGTCTGTGACAAGCCTAACAGTTTTAAGACTATTTGCAGACAGGAGGGTTGCAGTATGCAGTAAGGGTTAAGATACTGGACATTACTAGGAGTAAAGCCATCCATTGTATTTTATCAAAGTCTTTCGTAGAAGTGCATTAACATCTTGCCTGTTTTCATGTACTAGTTTTGGACAGAGTGCAGAACTTTCTACCACAGATGGCCAACGCAAATGACGAGCTAAGAAGAGAAATGGAAAACACCCCTGTTCAAGAGTTTGATATTGAACATGTGGATGCTTCAGTTGAAAATGTCATTGAAATGGTGAATAATTTCTCTCTCTAAAATTAATGCCTTGGTTTCTAGCATCTTACTCATATTTACAGTGTGCAAAAAGGATGAATGTTCTCCTGGCTCTATTATTATATGGTTCAGGCCTGATAATTTATGGTCTAAACCAAGCATAGGCAACCTCAGCCCTCCAGATGTTTTTTGGCTACAACTCCCATCATCCCTAGCTAACAGGACCAGTGGTGAGGGATGATGGGAGTTGTAGTCTCAAAACATCTGGAGAGCCGAGGTTGCCTATGCCTGGTCTAAACAGTGTCTCATGCCTTTAGCTTTCTGGTTTATAGCTGAAACAGATTCCTAGGGTGTGGTTTAAAAAAATCATAGGAAATTAAGAATATTCTGGAGAACACCACACCAAAGTGGTCATCCAAATTATCACCATCAGTTTATTTGTATGATTTGTATAAATCATCAGATTATTTGTTATTTCCTGCCAAGATTGTACCCTAAATTACTTGCAGCATATCAGATGAACAGCAATAAATATAACCATTCAAAAAAGAAAAAAATGCTAATAGGAACAATGACAATAGCCATAGTATAGCCTAATGTATTACTTATTTATTATTACATTTCTAAGCCACCTTTCCTCAATGAAGATCAAGACATGCTGCTCTTTATCTTCACATCACTCCTGTAATGTAGGTTAGACTGAGAGACGGTGGCTGGCCCAAGCTGACCCACTGAGCTACATGACTGAGTGGGGATTTGAGCCTTGGTCTCCCAGATCCTATTCCAAGTTTCTAACCACTGCATCACACTGGTTCTTGTGCATAACTGGTTCTTGTGCACCACAAATAACAATGAACTGGTACAGTGGTGCCCCGCAAGACGAACGCCTCGCAAGACGGAAAACCCGCTAGACGAAAGGGTTTTCCGTTTTGGAGGCACTTCACAAAACGAATTTCCCTATGGGCTTCCTTCGCAAGACGAAAGCCCATAGGGAAATCTCCGGGACAGCGGGGAAGTGCAGCGCGTCTTCCCCACTGTCCTCGGACCTCCTCCGAAGGCTGGCGGTGGGGCAGAGAGACCTCCTCCCGCCGCCAGCCTTCGGAAGGCTGCTCCGAAGCCTGGCGGTGGGGCGGAGAGACCTCCTCCCGCTGCCAGGCTTCGGAAGGCTCCTCCGAAGGCTGGCGGTGGGGCGGAGAGACCTTCTCCCCGCGCCAGCCTTCGGATGGCTGTCCTGAAGACTTGCGGTGGGAGGAGGGTTTTCCTTCCCACCGCCAACATTCAGAATGCTGTTCTGAATGTTGGCGGTGGGGAGGAAAAACCATCCTCCCACCGCAAGCCCCGGGAACAGAGGAGAAGCGCTGCGCCCCTTCCCCTCTGTTCCCGTACCTGTCCTGAAGGCTTGCGGTGGGGAGAAAAGCCCTTCTCCGCACAGCCAGCCTGGCAAGCGGTTTCCATAGGAACGCATTAATTGATTTTCAATGCATTCCTATGGGAAACAGTGCTTCGCAAGACGAAAAACTCGCAAGAAGAAAAAACTTGCGGAACGAATTAATTTCGTCTTGCGAGGCACCACTGTATTCAGAAACAGAACCTAGTTTTCTGCATTTCTATCCTGGCTGCTGAGAAAGTGGGTGGGTGGGTGGGTTTTTTTCCTTTTCTCTGCAGACAGTATGGAAACAAAGGCTACTGGCCTCTTAGCAGGGTGGTATTTTTTTCAGCCTGTTGGCTTTTGTGTGCTTATTTACAAGGTGGAAATTATTGCTAGTGTCAATATGGAAACACATCATTAAAAAAATCAGTCCATAAACTTCAAATTAAGCAGTATAAATGATTTCAATGGCTTAAAACTAATCAGCAGAATGAATAAAGCATAACACAGAAATTAAAAAAGCAGTGTACAAGCCTGTTCCACAAAGGCAGTATGATGTTCTCCCCAATTAACCTACACACTGATAGACCCATTCTCAATTTAATTTGTCCAGTCTTTTTTTAAAAGCCATTCGGCCGGTCATCCCCTACATATTATGACAGTGAATTTTATAAAAATCATTTTATCGATATGGCTATTGAGATGTTTGTTCTAAGGCTGTGGTGTTGGCTATTGAAGCCATGATTTGCCCAGTTCTGTACGTCTTCATTTAGAGTTTGAATTGGCCTTCCTTTACAGCTTCAGCAGTGATTTTTTAAAAATAATATGTATTTCTTTTTATTGCAGAATGTGGCTTTGGTTGAACTGAACAACTCTGATACAGAGGAAGAAGATTCAGGCTCGGAAGATGACTCCGAAAGCGAGGACAGTTCTGTTTGTGAAGAAGTGACCGTCGACAACATTAAGTTTCCTAAACCGAAAGGAGAAGGCAGAATAGAAATTTTGGACCCTAGAAGTACTGAGTAGATGTTTGCCGTCTCAGATTTCAATTCATGTTACAAGCCATGTATCATAACTTGAAAAAAATTCTCTTGAAAAGCTAGTTTGCTTCCAGGTGTGCTACCTGCAGACTGCATCTCTCATTCCTAAGAGGCATGGAAGATCACTTCAGTCCAAGCCCCAAGATGAAAAAGATTAATAAGGATCGTCAGGAGCTTAATATGGGGGCGGGCAGGGTGGGGGGAGGAAGCACTGAATCAGGCAGACAGAAAATACCCGTCAGGCCAATTGGTGCTTTAAATTGTATTCCTATTTATTGATGGAAGCAATTATTAGGTTATGGTGGCTACATGGAAACTGGCAATGCTTCTGTCATGTGCTGGAAGCATGTAGATTCTTCTAGTTATTGGAGAGAATTGTTTAGCTGCTACCCTGAATACCTTTCAAATTGGGGTGACCTGTGGTGAGTGACCCTTGCATGTTACTTTGCAACAGCTTCAGCCTGGCAGCTGTAACCTAAGAGTTGATCTTAGGTCTGCTATAAGGGGGAGAGATAATTGCATTGGCCTCTTAAGGGGAGGTTCCAGCTGTGGATAGGTAGCAGCAGCAGGGCCGGTCAAAACATTTCTTGTACATAGAGGGGATCATGAGGGAAGCTGCTGAAAGTCCTGTAGCCTGTTTTTCTGATCCCGAACATATATGTGTAAATGCTCAGATTAAGTACAAACTATCTAGCCTTATACCGGAAGTTGTTTCCTCAAAATTCTGCAGGATGGTTGAGTGTTTGGGCAGCAGTCCTGTTACACATTTGAAATTGGGATATTTCCCATGTTTTCATAAAGAAGATGTGGGTTTGTTAAATAAATAACTACTATTTTCAAGGTATTCTGTATTTGTTTAGTTATCAATATACCAGCTCACAAGTTTGTACTGTTTTGATCTTGAAAATCTGACATTACATTACAATTTTAATGGATGAACAGCCGTGCAACCCTGTTAGCTGATGGCTTCCTGGACACAGATCTTTCTCCTAGGATGCAATCTTTTGCACTTATTTGAGAGTGACCTTGGAATGATTTGCTTTTGAATATTCATGCATAGTATTTGAGCTGCCACTTCTTTGGCAGCAGATATGGATACAAATTATGTATATCTTGCAAGTGAAGTCATTTAGGCTGAATATTCTGCAGACAGTAAATGTTCACCAAAATAAAACTCGACTGTGCAGCTGGAAGATCATGTTCCAAACCCCTGCTCTAAAAGGCTTCAGGGTGCAACCATTACAATTCTGCTGCTCCTTTGGATATGAAAAGTGGTAGCCAAAGATAAGTGTTTGTTTATATGCTTTTACAGATGTATTTCAGGATTGTAACACTCTGCATAACACATTCAGCACAAATATGATTTAATAGCATAATTGGAATTCACAACTATGTAGATTTCTCGTTGGAGGAAATGTAAACACATTATAAAATAGTTGCTATAGCTTTCATATGCATAGTAGAACACAGACGTTAAGTTCTGCATATCATATGAAAAACACAGTAAGTGCACTTGGATTTATGTACAATGTTTATGGCAAATTGGTTCTCTGTGCTGCTTAAAAACTTGCATTGCAGGAAGAAAAGAGGCATAATGCTGGTGTGATGCATTCTGTAGAAACTAAGTACTATGTGACTAATTTGGAGAAACAAGGGACATACAGCGCTGAAGAAGGCCATAGCTCAGTGGTAGAGCGTTTGATTTGTATGCATAACGTCCCAGGTTTGACCCTCAGCATCTCCAGGTCAAACTGGGAACACCTGTCCAAAACTCAGAGCTGCTGCCGGTCCAGACAGACAATACTGAGCTAGATGAACTAATGCTGTGGCTCAGTATAAGGTAGTTTCCTACTTGGGCAAGATCTCCATTGTAAAGTCCAGGGATCTGAGGTTTCGATATGTCACCACTGGATGGTTCAGTTGCTTTTATAGGTGATGACATTCAGGGTAGCAGAGACCATGGTACAAAAAAGCTGCAGAAGCCGATAATTTCACAGTGAAGTCTATGACTCAGAAGTGATTCCCTACTGAATGCATGCGGAACTCTCCACATCATAAAAGGGTTTGGTTCTAGCTCTGCGTTTTTAAGTGCCAGTGGAAGTTCGCAGTTTTGCTGTTGTAATTTTGGAGTCCTGTCTTGTGCTTGGTTTTAAGAACACTCTGCCACCCCAGTTGCGATGCTTAATATTCCACGGTTACAGCTTTAGTTCTGAGATACTCATGAAGCGCTTCCTCACCTGAAGAGAACAAGAGCATGGAAACAATTGTAGACTGCATATATTTTCTGAACCATCCACTCCAGAAATTTCCAGCGCATTTAACACACATTTAAAACTCATGGCTTTCCACGAAGAATCCAGTGAACTATAGTTTACCCTTCACAGAGCTACGATTCTGAACACTATTAGTAATTTAAATGTGAGGTAAATGTGTGCCTTCTGTCTCAAGTGCTGGGTTTGCCAGAAATAATTCGGCAATAAAACCTATGCCGAACCTTTTTTTAAGATACATAGATGTGCCTTTCTGGTCACATACACACAGTATATTCAAAGTGCATGACTTCCTCCAAAAAATCCTAGGAACTGCAGTTTATCCCTCATGGAGCTATAATTGCCAGGACAAACTACAATTACAGGATTCTTTGGGTGAAACCATGTACTTTAAAGTGACAGATGGATCAAATAGGTAATTGAAACAGTAAAAAGCCTCAAAGCTACTTGACCCTAAAAAAGAAGTTTTATGGTTTAAAACAATATAAAACCAGAGAAAGTTAAAATAATGTAAAATGCATAAAATGAGCATCTAGCAACATTGATAAGCACCAGGTCCTACCCATCCCAGTAAAAGTTGGGCACCACTACAGTATTACAGTGGTACCTCTGGTTACGTACTTAATTCGTTCCGGAGGTCCGTTCTTAACCTGAAACTGTTCTTATCCTGAAGCACCACTTTAGCTAATGGGGCCTCCCGCTGTCACCGTGCCGCCGGAGCACAATTTCTGTTCTCATCCTGCAGCAAAGTTCTTAACCCGAGGTACTATTTCTGGGTTAGCGGAGTCTGTAACCTGAAGCGTATGTAACCAGAGGTACCACTGTATTATTTAAAGGTGCTTTAAATGCATGATGTGGGTGTGATCTGTTGCTGAAAAGCAGCTAGCCATAACATAATGTGATCATAGTATTAAATAACCAAGAAACTTCAAAAGGTAAACAGGTTTCAAACCTCTGACCCAAGGTAGGGACATGGTGACCTGCTGATGTTGGACTTCCAAGTCCCATCAGCCCTAGCCAGCAGGGATTATGGGAGTTGTAGTCTAGCGCTGTCTGCAGGTGCACAGCTTGCCCACCACTGCACTGAGCTTTAGATTTCTGTGTGGATCTTAAGTAAAATGCAACTTACCTAAATCTTTCCCAAAGCCAGACTGCTTGAATCCTCCAAATGGGGCGGCCACATCAGTTTTGTTATAGGTGTTGATGAAAACTGTTCCAGCTTCCAGCCTATCGCTGACGTAGAGAGCTTTGCTTATGTCTTTGGTGAAGACCCCTGAAGCCAAGCCATATTCGGTCCGGTTGGCTCGTTCCAACACCCCATCAACATCCCTGCCATATGAGAGAATAACCTGCCATCAGTGCAGCAACATGGAATGTAGCAGAGACATTAATCCAAGTCAGTTTAAGCTGTTTTCAGCAACAGATTTCTCCGCGCGCTATTTCATTCTGCTTCTTCTTTATTATGTGTCTTAAAAGCTTGACTAGAAAGCATCCTCTGCTAAAAGAAGTTATCGATATGGAGGCATCCCATAAAAGTAGGAATGAAGGTAAAAACAGCGACATTTTCCAATCACAGATGCCTGGCTTTATAAGCCCTGCTTGGGCACTGGACTCACATGATTAACTGTTGCATGGAGAATAAAGAATAACATCAGCAATCTATAGCAGGACCTACCCATCTTGGAACTTGGAAATGACCATTATAGGACCAAAAGACTCTTCTTGTGCGATGAACATATGGTCTTCAACATCCGTGAATATTGTAGGTTCCATGAAGAAGCCTGATCAAAGAGAAGATGGTGTGGCATGTGCAAAACTGAAATGATTCCAGGCATTTTCTGCCTTGAGAATTGCTTTTTTTTAAATGCTTTTATTTCATTTTACAGGCACTTTCTGTCTTGATATACCATTGAGGCTATGCTGTATGCGTCTTCTGTAGCGCACTCCATATGGTGGCATTAAAAGTGTTAATTCTTTAATATCTTATCCAGGGCTGCAGCATTTGATTGGTTAATCAGATAAACTGACTTAGAAATCTTCTGAGGAATTTAAAAAGGGTGTACCCAGTTTAATCCACTAAAATTCATATGAGGGGAGAGTGCTGTTGCACTCATGGCTTCCCAGTGGTATATGGTTGGCCATGGTGAAAACAAGATGGTGGACAAGATGGGCCTTTGGTCTGATCCATAAGGCTCTACCTGAGACAAATTCCCAAAATGAAAGCCAAGAATCCAACAATAGGCATGAACAGATCGGTTTTACAAATTTGTAGCCCATGTCGCCTCATTAGGTAAGAACTGTGGTGAGGAATTTGTGGCCCGTAGGAGAATATCACACACACACAAACCCACCCCCCACTGCTTTTGTTCATCAACTAATCTGATTTATGGATTCTACTTAGATCATAGTTTACCTGGTCTACCTACTTGTCTTCCTCCATATACCAGAGTAGCCCCTTCTTTCACGCCAGTTTCACAATATTTCAGAAGCTTATCCAAATGTCCTTTATGGTTTTGTGGACCATGGTCTGTAGATCTGTCAAGTGGGTCACCAATTTTCATCTTTTTGGCTTCTTCCACCTACGGATTCCACCAAAGGAGAGGAAAAAGTATCTGGCAACTACTAAAACCCTTTGGGGCAATAATGTTGGCATCCTAGCCGAAGAAGTAGTTTGTAATGAGGTGTTAAAGTTATCTGGGGAAGAAAGGGAAATTGTCCTTTGTCCTGCTTGCTAGAGGACTCTCACAAAATGGAACAGAAGCTCATATTCTTGGCTCTCGTGCCTATCAATAAGTAGCCCTTTAGATGGGAGAGCTGTGTGTTCTGCCCCCTGCCCCGGTAAACTTAAATACTGCATGGGCCCCTCAGACATATGATTTGTGCCATGCTGGGGCCAGCAATTTATACTAATACACTCATGCCCATAGAATTTGACATATCAGTTTTCCCCTTGCACTGGCACCAGGCAGACAGACGAATCGCTTGGCAAAACTACCTGGGGTTTCAAACACAGCAAAAACACTGTGAAACTATTGGGTTTTTAACCAGTGGTCCTCCAGATGTTGCTGAACTACAGTTCCCAGCATCCCTGACTCTTGGTTGTGCTGCCTGGGAGTTGAAGTCCAACAACATTTAGAAGGCCATTGGTTAGCCACACCGGGCTTAGCCCCATTTCAGCCTTCCCTGGCCAGGTGCCCTTCAGATGTTGTGGACTACAACTCCCATCATCCCTGATCATTGGGCCAGGTAGTCTGGGAGTCCAACAACCTCTGGAAGGCACCATGTTGGCTATGTCTGGTGTGTAGTGGAAAGGCTCCTAAGGCAAAAATCATGTTTAATCTCACGTTTTAAATTTCTTACCACTCTCCTAACAAATTCGTCATGGACTGATTCTTCCACAAAAAGTCTGCCGGCTGCAATGCAGTTCTCTCCTTTGTTGAAGAAAACGGCTCCCATGCCCTGCGTTGGAAGGAAAAGAACATGCCTTGAACATGCTTTTTTGTTATCTTAAGCTATTTTTTCCTTCCATTTTCATTTTCTATATAGAAGCCTGTGAACATATAGAACATACAGTGAATATGAGCATTTTTATTTTCTTCTAACAATTAATTTAAAATGTTCTTTATCTTACCATGTAAAGGAGAAGGGATTGGGTTGTCTATGTTTTTATTTTATGATGGATTTTGTGTTCTTTATATCGTGATTTTACGTTGTGAACCACCCCAATATCTACGGGTATAGGGCGGTAAGCAAATTTAATAAATAATTATAATTTCAGAGCAGTGTCACAGCCACAGTTCTCTAGAGCACAATGTACAATACACTATGGAGCAAGTTCACCAGAGCCTTTTCGAAGCTGGCTTACCATTCTCACAGCTTTGTCAAGTTCACAGTCGTTGAATATGATCAGTGGGGATTTTCCGCCCAATTCCAAAGAAACCTTCTTCAGATTGCTGACAGCGCAGCTGTAAAAATGATGATGAAAGCATTCAGAATTCAGTCTCATTCCTCCTGATAGCCAGTGAAGGGAAGGTATATAAACTTACATAAGTAAGCATATTCTGTGAAGGGAATAGGGGCCTCTTAACCCAACCCTAAAAGGGACGCGGGTGGCGCTGTGGGTAAAACCTCAGCGCCTAGGACTTGCTGATCGCATGGTCGGCGGTTCGAATCCCCGCAGCGGGGTGCGCTCCCGTTGCTCGGTCCCAGCGCCTGCCAACCTAGCAGTTCGAAAGCACCCCCGGGTGCAAGTAGATAAATAGGGACTGCTCTGGCGGGAAGGTAAATGGCGTTCCGTGTGCTGTGCTGGCTCGCCAGATGCAGCTTGTCACGCTAGCCATGTGACCGGGAAGTGTCTGCGGACAGCGCTGGCCCCCGGCCTCTTAAGTGAGATGAGCGCACAACCCTAGAGTCTGGCAAGACTGGCCCGTACGGGCAGGGGTACCTTTACCTTTAACCCAACCCTAACCCTGTGGAAAGCCATCTAATTAGACTTTAATTTGATTTTGACCTGTTTTTAGGAGGTAATTTAATTATTGTTTGATTTTATACTAATGTTATATATCTGATGTTAGCCGCCCTGAGCCCGACTTTGGCCGGGGAGGGCAGAATATACATAAAAGTTTATTATTATTATATTAACAACAGTGGTGGACTTGGGTACTATAGATCCCTGTTTGAGGCCAGAATTTGGCATGCGCCCCCCCCCCCTTCCAAAGGCAAGTAAGGAGATGCCTGGCTTTGGGAAGGAGGTACAAGGGACGCGGGTCGCTGTGGTCTAAACCACTGAGCCTCTTGGGTTTCCAGTTGGAAGGTTGGCAGTTTGAATCCCTGCGACTGAGTGAGCTCCCATTGTTCTGTCCCAGCTCCTGCCAGCCTAGCAGTTCGAAAGCACGCCAGTGCAAGTAGATAAATAGGTACTGCTGCAGCGGGGAGGTAAACGGTGTTTCCGTGTGCTCTGGTTTCCGTCACAGTGTTCCGTTGCACCAGAAGCGGTTTAGTCATACTGGCCACATGACCCAGAAAGCTGTTTGTGGACAAACGCCAGCTCTCTCGGCCTGAAAGCGAGATGAGCGCCGCAACCCCATAGTCGCCTTTGACTGGACTTAACTGTCCAGGGGTCCTTTACCTTTACAAGTGCTCTGGCAGGGTCCTAGAGCCCTCTCACCTCTTCCCCAAATCTGGCTTTGAGGAGGGAGGACTCTAGGACAGTGTCAGGGCCTCACGCCTCCTTCCCCAAAACAGTGCTTTGAGACAGTGCCCAGTGCATGTGAATCACTCGCACAGCCCTGCTAACAACATCACCACCCTTAACAGACCACAGCTCCCAGAATTCTTGGCGGGAAGCCATGACTGTACCAAAATAAACCAAGTTCTATTTACAGATTGAACATTTACTATGGCTCAGGTCCGAAGTTCCTCCTCCATTCACATAATGGAGAGAACCATATCCACCAACTCCTTGCTCTGCCTACAAACCCTTGCCCACACCATAGCCCATGCTATTTCCAAAGGTCACCCGACTTGGAGCAGCAGATTTTTGCGGGGGGAAAGGAAGGTGGAGGACCTCTTTTCTAGTCATGAAAGGAAAAGTAGCATCCAAATCAATCTCTACATACGGATTCCTCTTTACACCAGAGGCAGGGAAACTGTGGCATGCCAGGTGTTGTTGGACTCCAATTCCTATCAGCCTATTGCCAATGTGGTCAATGGTCAGAGGTGATGGAGGTTGTAGTCTAGCGGGATCTTGAGAACTACAGGTTCTTCCATCCCTACAGTGGTACCTTGGTTCTCGAACGTCTCTGTTGATGAACATTTCAGAACCCAAACACCGAAAGCCCGGAAGTAAATGCTTCCATTTTCAAACATGCCTTGGAAGTTGAACGGCTTCTGCTGCATGTTTTTCAATTTTCTCATTTGAATTTGCAGACAGCCCTTTGCGCCTCGGTTTTCTAATATTTTGGAACTCGAAAGGTCTTCCAGAATGGATTATGTTTGAGAACCAAGGTACCCCTATACTTTACATTGTCATTGTAGGGAGACGCATGGCAAAAGCCACGCAGCTCATGGCTGTACGAAAACATCTCCATGTGAAGGACATGCTCTAAAAATGTACAGCATGCAAAAATGGGGGTGGGGTGGGGGTGGGCAGTGAATACCTTACCTCTTCATGATTTGTTTCCCAGTTGGTGTTGAGCCAGTGAACCCAAGTTTACGAATGTCTGGGTGATCGGACAAGCGTTGCCCTGTTAAACCTGTGACATAAGTATAATTAAATGTTGAGCTTTAGTGTCATTGCGGACTTTGTTTATTTCAGTGATTTAGTTGTGCTGCACCCCATTCCCTCCATCCTCTTTGAAAAGAAAAGAGAAACCATTGCATCACTGCTTTACCTGAACCAGGTATAATATTGATAACGCCTTTGGGAATTCCTGCTTTCACAGAGAGCTCTGCGAACTTTAAGGCAGTCAGTGGAGTGACCTACGTAAAAACACACACCATGATTTTACCAGACTGCCTGCCTTGGTATGCAGACATACAGGCAAAGAAGGTTCTAACAGAAGACAGTTTAAGCCAATTATAATTTTATGATAACATAAAACCAACACAGATGATCTATGTGTCGTATGGTATAAGGAAAATTGCAATGTTTACAAAATCCTGTAGCATGGTTTAGGGTTTTTTTAAAAAAAGGAATTGTATTATTCCCTCGCCCCTTTCTCTCTTTATTGTTCTTGTTTTTATCTAGTTGAGTTATAACATCTGCCTTTGTATTTTTGATGTTGGAGGACAGAATTGTGTGTGACTGTGCTGTGGAATACATTGCCCCATCATCACCAGCCATCTTGAAGTAAGATTCAGTTGCCTGTCTAGTCAGCTTTTGTGCAGGGAAAAGGAGAGAGCACTGCCTTGACTCAGGCGGCAAAGTGTTTTGAGATGGCCCTGGTAGGATTTCCCCCCTCAGAGTGTGAAATGTGATTTCCATTGTTAACCCTCTTCAACAATGGCACATTCTTCCTTTATCTGTGCACTTTCTATCAAGGTCAATCAGTGGATGACTGTGACGTTAACATATGAGAGTGCTGGAGGTGAAATAGTTAAACAGGTTACCCAATCAGGACAAGTTACCAAGGGGGGTGGAGTCAGAGGGACTATAAAACCAGCTCTGGGAGGGGCAAAGGGAGGAGTTCGTTGGGAGTTGGGTGGTCAGTTGGAGTGGGAGTGAATTGGGATAGAGTTTGTGGGTGGGTTGAGTTAGTGTAGAGAAATAAGCTAAGTCAGGAACAGTTAGGGGCTAGGAAGACAAGTAAATATCTGAGAGGTGGGTTTAGTGAGTGAGAGCAGGTAGCGGAAGTTATAGGTCTGGATAGGCACCCCATGATTGTAATTGACCAATACCGTTTATGAAACCACACGCTTGTTAAACTGCAATAAAAAAACCAGAAGTTTATGTTCCAGTTTAACCCTGACTGGACTCAGTATTGTACCAGGTAGGGCCTGGGTGGTAGCAGCGAGAAATAAAGTGGTGGCACAGGGATCAATAGATGGTGAAACGTCCAGGGACCCTGTATGATCACCACAATGACATTGGTAAAAACTGTCTGGGGCAGGTGGGGGGAAACCTTCTTTAGCCTGAAGCCACATGTCGGCGGTGGGTGGGGTCAGAGGCAAAAGTGGGCAGGGCAATGAGCATGAATTTGCTTTAGTACAGCAGGCTTGTTTCTGGATACACATCCCCGACTTGCACATCCCTTTCTTGACTCCCTCCAAGCCTTGTTGGCGTAAACTCCAGCTAGGCAAAAGTGCAAGGTAGGTGGAAAGGAGGGCTGATAAAGGGTGTGGTTTGGGGAGAGAGGTGTGGCTGGGAAGCAGGTGTGGCCTGCAGAATATCCCAGAATCTCAACAGAGAGACCCGGGAGCCTGCATTTTGCCCCTGGAGATGAGGTTCCCTACCCCTACTGTAGACTGGAGGAATGCCATATATCAAGACATTATCAACCTGCTTGATGTTTACCTGTGCTGGTTTCAAAACTAAAGTGTTGCCAGCAGCCAAACACACTGCACTCTTCCATGCGAGCATCATCAGTGGGTAGTTCCAGGGAATGACAATTCCACAGACACTTTAAATTGGAAGCAGGGGGGGAAATACAGAAATAATACTGGTTTTTCAACGAAATCTGCTATTAGTAAAACACTGAATCTTATCTAATTCCATTAGCAAAAGAAGAAGAAGAGTTTGTCTTACCCTAAGGGTTCCTTCTTGGTGAAAGTTAAGTTATGGTTTGGCCGTGCATGGTTAATTGGAATAGTAGACCCCTAAATGAGAAAGCAATCGTTATTATTTTTAAATTTAGATGGTAAAAGATGCATCCATCATGTCATCACATTTGTTTGAACAACATGTTTGCTGTTAGTAGGCTCCTCCAGATGGCCTGTTTATTGAGTTGCTTGCACAAAGCTTACTTGGAGGTTACATTATATGCAGTCTTTATTGAGCTTTTCCTCTGGTTTGTTTCCTCTTAATCGTTCATTTCTCCCACACCATTCAGTGCTTTCCCCTGTCACTTTCCTAGCTGCTAAAAGTCCAATTATTTTAAAGTGGGTTTGTTGCTCTGGAGCAACAAAACACTTCAGTCCACTGTTGTACCAACTAACAACAACAACAACAACAATAATATATTTATACCCTGCCCATCTGGCTGGGTTTCCCCAGCCACTCTGGGTGGCTTCCAACAAAATATTAAAATACAATAGTCCATCAAACATTAAAAGCTTCCCTAAACAGGACTGCCTTCAGATGTCTTCTAAAAGTCTGGTAGTTGTTTTTCTCTTTGACAACTGGTGGGAGGGCATTCCACAGGGCGGGTGCCACTACCGAGAAGGCCCTCTGCCTGGTTCCCTGTAACTTGGCCTCTCGCAGCAAGGGAACCGCCAGAAGGCCCTCAGCGCCTGAAGGCCTTCAGTGTCTGGGCAGAACGATGGGGGTGGAGACGGTCCTTCAGGTATACTGGGCTGAGGCCATTTAGGGCTTTAAAGGTCAGCACCAGCGCTTTGAATTGTGCTCAGAAACGTACTGGGAGCCAATGTAGGCCTTTCAAGACCGGTGTTATGTGGTCTCGGCAGCCGCTTCCAGTCACCAGTCTAGCTGCCGCATTCTGGATTAGATGTAGTTTCCAGGTCACCTTCAAATGTAGCCTCACATACAGCGCATTGCAGTAGTCCAAGCGAGAGATAACTAGAGCATGTACCACTCTGGCGAGAAAGTCCGCAGGCAGGGAGGGTCTCAGGCTGTGTACCAGATGGAGCTGGTAGACAGCTGCCCTGGACATAGAATTGACCTGCACCTCCATGGATAGCTGTGAGTCCAAAATGACTCCCAGGCTGCGTACCTGGTTCTTCAGGGGCACAGTTACCCCATTCAGGACCAGGGAGTCCTCCACACCTGCCCACCTCCTGTCCCCCCAAAACAGTACTTCTGTCTTGTCAGGATTCAACCTCAATCTGTTAGCCGCCATCCATCCTCCAACCTAAATCTACACACTTCAGTCCTTCCTGCAAAATAGTGACAGTCTGGAGGAATATCAGGTGATGTCCCTCTGGCCTAAAGAGGGAATTCCAGGGTGAACAGTCACATTAATGCTGTTTAGGTGGACTCCATAGCCCTACGTAAGCTTAGCTGATAATCTGTGTTGCAAGGAGCCTCCCCCCCCCAGCTCATTCCTGGCCATGGATTGCCGCCACCTTCTATAGCAGGGATGGTGGACAATTTACTGCCAGAGAGCAGGCAGAGACTTACTTTATGTCTGATCTTAGTACTGTACTAACAACCACAGTGCTAACACTGGAGATACGTTTATCTCCAGTCTTAGGGCTGAGAATGGCGATAACAGATCTCTGTGCTGGACATATGACATCAGGTAACAGAAAGCAGTGTACAGCTTGCTTAAAATGGCCTCGCAGTCTAGCAGGCTTAATAAGCGCCTGTACCACCACCCTGATTCTATAGGAATCACGTGTGACAACATGATACTCCTGCAACAAGCAGGATCTTGGAAGGATATTTTTTTCCTCATACATCAAATGAATAGGAAAAATATATCGATAGAAACCCATGCTAATTCTCTGAAAAGGACCAATGTGTGCAAGAGCATGAATCCCCTTGTTGTTTTCCCAAGGATCAAGGCCAACTCAAATGTTAGCTTGCCTGTATTTTGTCACACCATCCAGCAAAGTATCGGAATGTTTGCACTGACATTCCGATGTGGGTCTTCAAAGCCAGTGTGTAAACAGCTCCTGAATCAATAGCTTCAATGGTTGCCAGTTCCTCTTGGTGTTCTTCCATCAAATCTGCAAGTCTTTAAAATGAAATAATGACATACAATGTAAAACAAAAAATGGTGTGTCCGTAATGCCCTATATCCAAATAGCAGAATTTAAGATGCAGATTCGTTAATATTTTGAGTAGAACCAATGGTTTTAGTGAAATGACCAAAGTGTGTGATTTGAGAATCGTGACTTTTATGCTGCAAAAGCACTGAAGATAGGATGGGAAAGCATTCTACATCTCTATGCACACATATAGGAAATCAGAGGGGCAGGAAAGAGCCAGGTAAAACTGTGTCAGATTAGGACCGTGAAGCTCACTGGCTGACTTTGAGTCAGGCACTACAGTGGTACCTCTGGATGCGAACAGGAGCCGTTCCGGAGCTCCGTTCGCATCCTGAAGCGAATGCAACCCACGTCTGTGCGTCTGTATGTGTGTGGTTTGCGATTCGCCTCTTTCGCGCATGCATGTGATGTCATTTTGAGCGTCTGCGCATGCGCGAGTGGTGAAACCCGGAAGTAATGCGCTCCGTTACTTCCGGGTGGCTGTGGAGTGTAACCTGAAAACACTCAACCTGAAGCACATTTAACCCAAGGTATGACTGTATTTCTCAGCTTAACCTACATTGCAGGGTTGTTGTAAGGATTAAATGAGGGAAATATATGTATGTCAGCTTCAGCACCTTGGACGAAAGACAGAAATCCCCCCCCCCCCATCCAGATTTTTCTCTGGGTCGTGAAGTTCTGAATTACCAGGTCTTTCTATGAAGCAGACAGATGTGTCAGAAATCTACATTTCTTCCCTTTTTGTTTTCTGGGTGCCATTCAAATTAGTGCACATAAACAAACTTGGTGCAGTATTTAGTTAACATATATTTTCCTTACAATGTGCTGTTCTGCAAATACACACTGATTAAAACATCCACAAAAATGGAATCTTGATGTAAATGAAACAATCATTTCAAGATTCCCTTTTGAGGGTGATTTGATCAATGCACATAGGAGTGTATGTGCTTATTTGCATCGGTAACTTGCTGGGTGTGTGTGTGTGGGTGTGTGTGAAAATGGTGGCAAACTGCATGCAAATAAAAGAAAAGAGGGATCTGCAGGAAAAATGCAGCACAGGAAGCCAATTGTCAAGGGATTGCCAATTGCTGAAGGAATGCACACGGCAGATAGTCATCTATTGTCAAAGCTGACACAATCATTTCTATGGCTCTGAATACGCACACACCCCAGTCTAGCATCTAGGCAGCTATTCTCAGGTCTGTGCTCTATGGAGCAGCTGCAGCAACAGGGAGCCACTCCACCAGTTCATGTACTTCCTCCCAAAGGGATGCACACACGTATCCAGAGACTACATCTGTGTGAAAGCTGCTTTCGCTCTTCCCTCTTCAATCCCCTCCTGGTTCTGGGAAACAGTGGTGCAGGAGAGGGTGGGGAAGCACTTGGCACTTCGCTTGCCTGACCTGCCTCTTCCTCCTCTTCTTCTGACCCATCCTGTGCTCCACCCTCCAGCTCTGAAGATTCCCCTGCCTCTGACTCTTGCAACCTGGCTGATACAGTTCCCCACAAATCACTGCCCCCCTCTCCCAAGTCAGACTGCAGCCCCCCTTCCCCCAGTGCACACTCATCCATGTCCCGCCAGTCCCCAACACCGATTTCGATGCAATAATGTCAATGAATAATTATGTGCTCCTAGGGCAGGTGCTGTCGGGACACGGGTGGCGCTGTGGGTTAAACCACAGAGCCTAGGACTTGCCGATCAGTAGGTCGATGGTTCGAATCCCTGCGACGGGGTGAGCTCCTGTTGCTCAGTCTCTGCTCCTGCCAACCTAGCAGTTCGAAAGCACATCAAAGTGCAAGTAGATAAATAGGTACCACTCCGGAGGGAAGGTAAACGGTGTTTCCATGCGCTGCTCTGGTTCGCCAGAAGCGGCTTAGTCATGCTGGCCACATGACCCAGAAGCTGTACGCTGGCTCCCTTGGCCAATAAAGCAAGATGAGCGCTGCAACCCCAGAGTCGGCCACGACTGGACCTAACGGTCAGGGGTCCCTTTGCCTTTAGGGCAGATGCTCATAATCAGAACTCTGCTCCTTTACCAACTCCAGAACCATATATGTGCAGAATTCTTTGCAGAATATCCACAGAATCTGACCTTCTAACATAGGATTATTCATTGTGGATATATATATATACTGTATATATATATATATGATTACTGCTTTATTCAAATAGGGCATAGCATGATTTTACACAGGCAACAAAGGAGACCTATGAGACATGGAACATACAGAGCTGCAACTGGTTTCTTAGACATGCCATACCTGTACAATATTCTCCCTCTGTCTCTTGCATTCATCTTTCCCCATTCACCATGCTCAAAGGCATTCTTCGCTGCCGCAACTGCTTTGTCAACATCGGCAGCTGTAGCCAGCGACACTTTGGCAATCACCTGCCATAAATATAGAGAGAGGCTTGGTCAGAATTAACCTTGCTGCTGAGCTTCCTTCCTCCAACGCAAAGATGCCAGCAGGCAGAGCAATCCCAGGCCTCCCTTTTGGTAGGCTGTGCTGGTGGCAGGTGTTTGGACTGAGTGGAGGCATCCCTCCACTTGGCTGCCCTGGCTGTGCTGGCTTCCCATTGGGCACTGCTATACAAGCTATACACTCTTGAGAGTCCCATGGACTGCAAAAAGATCAAACCTATCCATTCTGAAGGAAATCAGCCCTGAGTGCCCACTGGAAGGACAGATCGTGAAGCTGAGGCTCCAATACTTTGGCCACCTCATGAGAAGAGAAGACTCCCTGGAAAAGACCCTGATGTTGGGAAAGATGGAGGGCACAAGGAGAAGGGGATGACAGAGGACGAGATGGTTGGACAGCATGAGTCGAAACTACCAGCATGAGTTTGACCAAACTGCGGGAGGCAGTGGAAGACAGGAGTGTCCACACCGCCCTAAATCCACAGCATAATCCTCCTGCTCTTGAGAGCGGGACTCAGACCAATGGCTTTAAGATGTAAGAAAGGAGATTCCGACTAAACATCAGGAAGAACTTTCTGACGGTAAGAACTGTTCAACAGTGAAACGTATTCCCTCAGAAGGTGGGGGAATCTTCTTCCTTGGGGGTTTGTAAGCAGAGATTGGATGGCCATCAGTCTTGGATGCATTAGTTGAGATTCCTGCATTGCAGGGGGTTGGACTAGATGACACTTGAGGGCCCTTCCAACTCTACAACTCTATGATTACATCATTCTGTAAAGCCCCACTGGCAAGGAGATGGGAGTTTGCCTTGCACTCTAACATACTACACTACAACAGGGAAGAGAAGGGATGGAGAATCACTCCATCAGTGCGGCTGAGAGATGAACAACTTTTGGCACCTCCTAATTTAGAACTTTTCCATCCCAGCTGGCCATACAACTTGTAGACATTGTGACCAGTGGCAGTGTGTTATTGCCTTTTCAACTCAGTTTCTCAGAGCGGGTTGCTCTGGTACAACGGAAGGGATTCCTTGTATAGTATTTACTACATTTTAAAGAGTTCTGCATAATCGAGATGCAAAGAACTCAGAGAAAGACAATGTGGACACTAAGGGTTAACTCACAGATCCATCGGTTGGATTTATAGAGTCGTATGTTCCCCCGTCTTCAGCATTCACAAACTGCCCATTAATAAAACACTGATATGGCATCTTCACAGTCATATGGTTGACATCTTTTGAAACCTAACGGCAAAACAAAAACCACAAGCCTCAGTTTGTCCTCTGAACTAGCATGTGTGGACTATGACCAATGAACTTCCTGCAGAAAACATTAAGCAGAACAAATATATATTTTGAACGGTTACAATTCATTTGTAGCCCTTATTAGGATCCAAATGTAATTTTGAGATCCCATCGATTAGTGTGTGGGATTTAATCTTCAGTTTACCTTCAGACAAGTTATCTATATGTCAGGTGATTTGATTCTAACAGCTACAGTTGTACCTTGGATCCTGAACGCCTTGCGAGTCAAACGTTTTGCCTCCCGAATGCCGCAAACCCGGAAGCGATTGTTCCAGTTTGCAAACGTTCTTTGGAATCCGAACATCCAATGTGGCTTCTGCAGCTTCCAATTGGCTGCAGGAAACTTCTGCAGCCAATTGGAAGCCATGCTTTGGTTTCTGAATGTTTTGGAAGTTGAACAGACTCCGTTCGACTTCCGAGGTACGACTGTACTAGAATCAATATTACTATCCTGGTGCCTTCCAATTGGGACTGATGGGAATTATAGTCCAAAAGCATAGCACACTATGTCAAACTATGGCTCAGCTCACAGCAGCAGCAGCAGCAGCCGGACTCAACAAAGAGCAGAGTGGGTGCAATTTCCTCTCTGAGAGCCTACATATTTCTACGTTTGCTTGGCTTAGTGTTACATGTAAACTGGGCCAATGTATGCCCAGGGATACACTATGTTCTACAGAGGGTCCTTGCAATGTAAAATTTCTCCCTTACTACACACCTTGTCAATTTACTAGTGTAATGAAAGAAAATGGGGAAAAAAAATTAAGCTACTAACATAATCAATTACTAATTCTTCCTCCTTGCCTTCTCCTCTGTGCTTTCTGACAACCATTTGGACGAACTCTCCAAACTTGGGCGCCATATAGACATCTTCATTCTGTAGCTCAAGTTCACCACATTTTTGCTTAATCTCTTCAATCATCCTTGGGAGACAAAGAAATCAAATAAGTGAAAGTTGACCAAAACAGTGAAATCAATAAAAAACTGAATGGGATGATCGCATGTGGCTGCTTTCATTTCTCTCTCCTCCTCCTCTTTTGCACTGACTACATCATGAGTCATTTGAGTCTTCATCTTTCAAATGGCATTTTGGAGCCACACTGTTTTAAATGGGAGACATCAGAGCTGGGAACCTGGAGGTGTACCTCAGCAGAGGTGCAAGAGTGGATTCAGGCTATGTTCAAGCAACTTAGCTTACACTGAGTGACAAATTGCTCAAAGTGAGGAGTTAGGCTAGAGGTAGTAGTAATATAAGGCTAGATGGGACCCTATTGGCTCCCAAGATCACTTGATCCTTTCCTGGCCTTCAAGCTGGGACTGGTGTTATGGTGGTTCTACAATGCAGCAAAGATCAAGCCAAAATGTCTGTCTGCTAGCAATCTGACCAGAGCCAGCCCAGGATATTTTGTTGCCCGAGGTGAAAAATGAAACAGTGCCCTTTCCGCCACAATTCCATGCACAGAAGCTGACCAGACTGGCAGCTGCATCTTACCTTCAACACTACTGACACCTGAGGGAAGCGACAGGCTAGCTTCAGAAGGTTAGGCTCTTCTTCCAGCATCTCTGAGTTGAGACCTTACAGGAGGTTGGCTTACCTAACAACATCCATAGAAGAAGCTCCAGATTTAAAGAAGTCCGTGGTATCCTCAATTACAGCCACGTTGCTCAAAATTCCCTTCCAAATGGACTGCAAGATATGGAAAATGTGTGAGACAACGATACAAACAAATCCATCTACCAATGAAGCAAGTTGGTCTACATATCATGATTGTAGAAACTAACATCTTTGAACTGGGCCCTACTATGGACTTCCCAACTAGCCTGCAATGTTAAGCCAAAGCCCTGAGGTCCAGCTCTGAGGACCTTCTGGCGGTTCCTTCCCTGCGAGGTTACAGGGAACCAGGCAGAGGGCCTTCTCGGTAGTGGCGCACGCCCTGTGGAATGCCTTCCCATCAGATGTCAAGGAAATAAACAACTATCTGACTTTTAGAAAACCTCTGGGCAGCCCTGTTTAGGGAAGTTTTTAATGTTTGATGTTTTATCGTGTTTCTAATATTCTGTTGGAAGCCGTCCAGAGTGGTTGGGGAGACCCGGCCAGATGGGCAGGGTATAAGTAAGAAATTATTATTATTATTACCCACTTATTATTATTGGCTATTGCATATAGTTTCATTGGATCTCATGTTGGCAGCTGCCCTACGATCCTTCCGAGAGGAAGGCCTAGATATACATTTGATGAATGAATGATATGCATCCTCATGGCCACCCCTCTCTAGTTATTGAAGTTCCCACACCACTTGTGGTTCTGCTTGGAATAGCCTGAACATGGAACCTGTCAGGGGCTGGCAGGGCTTTAAGGAATTTGTGGCAGAGGCAGGGTCCCCCCTCAAGGCTGATCCAGAGGAAGGAGCCAGTGATTTATGGAGTTTTGTGCCACCTCTGACTCTACAATTCTGTGATTCTATGATTATTGTTCACTGAGTTCAAATAGACTTACTCCCAGGTAAGTGTGTGGAACCTTATTTATTACTTATAGCACACTAAAATGTTCTAGGCTTTGTAGAAAGGCTAAAAAACAGAGTGTGTGCCTCCAGGTTTAAAAGCCCACTGCACACGTTCATCGATTTTCTTTCTCAAAACACAGAAATTGTTTACCTTGATATTTTCTGCCATCTCTTTCTCTTCTTCAGTAAGTTCTATGGCAGACAGCTTATCAGCGGAGAAGTATTTAGATGCTGGTATCATTCTTCCATCTTCAAACTGTAGATTTCTTACCAGCAACTAAAGAAAAAGAAACAAATACAAAAAGAAGCTAGCGGTTTAAAAACCCCCAAAAAACTGTAATAAACAAAGCCCCCATTCTAAGCTTTTATAATTATTAACAACAGCAATACCCCCCTTTTTTTAACCCACCCTCAACCAGCAGGTTCCATTTAAAAATCCAATACTAAGAATAGTTAAAACAAATCAAATCCACAGAAATTGGGAGACACATATCTCAGGTGTCACAGGGCAGGGTAAAGATGTGAATCTTCAGAATCCTAGAATCACAGTGCCATCACAAAGTCAGTCCTTGTTTTGAATGGCATAATATTCACATTGGAATCATGTGATGTTATCTTATTCTGGTCCAAACTCTATGATTCTATGATCACTTAGAATTGCAGTTCATTCTTATGTCCAAACCCCAAGACTGCTTCTGAAATGCTTACCATCTTTCCATCATTGCCAAACAGAACCAGCCCATTCTCCGTTACAAGACCAGGTTTTGCAGCACCTTTTATTGCCAGTTCTTCACCCAGAGGTGGTGAACCATGAAGTAATGATGACCCATAGAAAGTAACCATCTGTTTTTTAATATATAAAAAAAGATTATTATTTTTTACAAAAAGGGAAAAAATCAGCAAACAGTGGGCAGCAATGCTTGGATTTAACACAACTGGCCAAGTTGGATAGAACCAATCTATTTGGTCTTGTCTTTCAGTGGTAGTTTATGGGGAAATTCCTGTTGTAAACTATAATGTGCAAGAGGAATATTTGGGCGCCAATTATAAGTGCATCTAAATCATGGATGAGGAACTTGTGGTCCTCCAGATGTTGTTGGATTGCAACTCCAGCAGCCTCAGCAATAATAGACAATGGCCAGCAGTGTTGAGAGGTGTGTTCCAACAACATCTGGAGGGCCACAGGTTCCCCTCTCTGATCTAAATGAAAGTCCTTGGCAAAAGTATGATTCAAGAGATAAAAGCAAAAGGGTATCATTTCTTTGTCATTAATATATTTTACATTAGAAGAATCTACTGGCTATGTTACCAAGGCTGGATCTAGACACATCAAAGAAGTGTTTCAGTTGAAAGCATTGTCAATTTAAACAGGGAAAACAGAGAAAACGGGACTCCACATTGCCACAATGTTCTATTGCACATACAACGCATATAAATCGCTTTTATATACCAGTCTAGCTGAGTGCTAAATCATTATTCTTTCAGCAGTCATGTACTGATCCTCATTCTTGATAAGACCTTGATCTATACTCATTTGGTTATCAAAAGGCAACAGAATATGCTTGTTGTAATCTACATTGTTTACCTTGTCATCAATCATTGCCCAAGCTCCAGGTACTTTATCATGCCCTCGGATCCAGTTGTGCAAAGCTGCAGCTGATTGATCCCAAGAAATCTAGGAAACCAAAATGCACAAGTTACTTGTTCCTACTTACATACCATATCATACTGTTAAGCCATTCCAAATAAAAAAAATCCTTCCAGTAGCACCTTAGTGACTAGCTAAGTTTGTTATTGGTATGAGCTTTCATGTGCATGCACACTTCTTCAGATACACACGAAATGTATCTTCAGATACACATGAAAGCTCATACCAATAACAAACTTAGCTGGTCACTAAGGTGCTACTGGAAGGAATTTTTTTATTTTGTTTTGACTACTGCAGACCAGCACGGCTATCTACCTATATCTAAGCCATTCCAAATAATGGTTAATTGGTCAAGGGCTGTGTTTGGACTTCATGATAAACTATGGCTTACTGTGACAGAAGCCCCTATCTTTCTTCCTCCAGTATGTCCACAAGCAGATTGAAAGCTTTCACTTCTGTTTTTTTATATATAAAAGTGTTTTTTGTTTTTGTTTTTCAAAAAGAACATAAGACCAAAACCCCCTTTATAAAACATTTTCTCTCCCCACTCACCCCCATCCCCTGATCACAGAACCCTATGGGGAAATGTTTTTCCAAAGTTTCAAATGTGAGTCTAGTGATGCTCTGTTGACTATGTGATGAAAGGATACGACGTTTCTATAAAATTGTCCTTCTCTCCCTTTCCAGCTAAAGCTTTGACTTCCTTGGTCAGTTGTTTCCCCCCCTGAAAGTGCTATGGTCCAAACTTTTTGTTTCCATTGTGACATTTGCCAAATGTTCAAAGGATTTCCAGTTTGGGGCAACAAGTTGTCAAGCTGCTACTAACAGAAGAGGAATCAATTCTTTGTATCTCAGATTGACATTTTCATTTTTAACAATTGCTAACAATACTAAAGTTGGGGTACAAGTAACACTTTGTTTGGGGTTCAAACTTATTTCCTCAACAGCATTCTTCCAAAATGGTTGTAATTTGTAATGCCCACCACATATGTATAGTGGTTCCAACCTCTTTACACCCTCTCCAGCAAAGAGGAGAGATAGCTTTGTTAATATGAATACACCTCAAAGGTGTTAAATGCCACTTGTGTGAGAGCTTTTTCACTTCTGTTTTTGATTGACTACAGTTCAGTCTTATGCGTAGACCCTAAAATGAGGAACATCTGTTGAAACACACCAACTTCATAGCTCCTGGCTTTAAGTTGACTTGTGTCAAACAAATCATAGTTAATGTTAACCACAGTTTATTGGGTTTGGACCATAGGAGAAGCTGCAGTTAATAAAAAAAATAGAAACAAGAGCTTCTGATTTATTCCTTGTGGTCGCACTGCAGGAAGAAAGAGAAAAGGGAAGCAAATGAGCTAAAGGTTCATCTAGGCTCTTTCCCCTCATGATAAATCATGTTTGATCATGACATCTGATTGTGACAATGGCTACAGAGCTGGGAATAATGACAAGCAACATGATATGATGCAGAGAAAGTGAATGCAGCATAATGTTCGTTTAATCCTTGTGCAATGAGGCAAAATACTAATGCTATTAACGTCAGATGTTACTAAGAGTGCTATTTTGTGAGACAGATTGCAACAGTTGTAAAAAAACAGGTAAAGAGAGAATCTTCTGTCTCAGTGTACTGACAAAGTCCTTATGTAGATGGCATTGCAATATGTTTAGGGAAGTTTTAATGTTTGATGTATTATGGTATTTTAATATTTTTTTGGAAGCCGCCCAGAGTGGCTGGGGGAGCCCAGCCAGATGGGCGGGGTATAAATAATAAATAATAAATTATTATTATTATTAGGAATGAACCTTAGCCTAAAATCCTGTAGGATTGCACTGTTAGTCAAGAGGTCTACTTCTGTACAGTTAAAATTGCTTGTCTTTTTCTTCTGTTACCTAGTCCATTACTTGGTATAAACAAGTAAAGGAAACCAGAGGTGGCTGAACTGTGGCACTCTAGATGTTGCTGAACTATAACTTCTGCCATCCTTGACTGCTGGTCATGGTTCCTGGGGCTGATACAAGTTGTAGCTCAACAACATCTGGAGGGCCACATGTTAACCTGTTCTAAGGAACTGACATGAATTTAGTTTTGTGTGTGTGGTGGTCTTCAATAGTTCATCTGTAACCGTTTATATTCTTGCAAGCAGTGTGTTATGATCCTTGCATTAATAATGACACAGAAACCTTTTTTTCCAGAACAGGTATTCCATAAAAAAGAAAAACTGTTGATTTTTTATTTTGATTTTTTTTTAATAGGCTGAGTTAAAGGGAACAACAGCTGTTCCATATAAATTGATCTCTCACTGGAGATGCCAGGCAGGTCAGGATGTTTCTAATTATAAATGTCTTCTGTGGAGGCATGTTGCACTTTCTTGGAATTCATTCACGAAAGAGGGTGAGGAGGTTAGCTGTCTTATGACTGTCATAACATAGGCCTACTACAATTAAAAATCAAATCTGGATCGAAAAAGATAAATCATGGATTAATGGACATTTCCTGTTAAAAGCAATTGGGACTGAATTCGAAGAGCAGTAAGGTTCCTTGTTGACATTAATCTGGGGGATTTGGGATGAAGTCACAGTCAGCACAGCAATAAACATGTGGGTGGAATAAAGTTATAGTTCAGTTATAATGTTGTTGGACTCCAACTCCCATCAGCCCTAGCCTGCATGGCCAATGGTCAGGGATGATGGGAGTTGTAGTCTACCTACAGATGTTGGCTACTACCATTTAATAGTTATTTCAATGAATAAATTAGTTATGGAAAGAGGAACATTCTGAGTGTTTCTGTAATGTATGTAGAATGTGCCAAATTTAGCACAGAGGAAGATCCAGAACATTCTTCTACTTTTTCAAGTAATAGCTTTATAGATTTCTTACATACCATGGTGTTTTAGTCTAAATTGCACATTGATTTGTGCTCACCAGTACGTGAGGTGTTCCAATTCATTTCATAAATAAATACATTCTACAGGGATGAACATTAGTGGCAAACTTACAACTGACACTTTTGTCTTTTATCATTGGCTGCATTTGAATGTAATGGCAAACCATGGTTTAGTGTGAAGTGAATAGGCCTGACCTCCACCAGGGCTTGTGCAATCCCTGCTATCTCCTTCTCCTGCATGTCTGAGAAGGAGGAGTTTGGAAGCTTTACCTTTTGCTTTTAGTTAAACACAGTTTGTCATTTTGTCTGAATGGGGAACTTTATTTTACACTAACTATGTTCAGTTTAAATGAACCAGATTTACAAACCACAGTTTCAAGTTATCTTGTTTTGAAATTAAACATAGTTAATGATTCCCAGTTTGGACAAAGCTAACAAACTAAAGCAAAAGCTCCCAACTCCTTGCTTTAAGAGGAGAGGGAGATTGCAGAATCCCATTCATGTTATGCAAAGCTAAACCATGGTTTAGCATCATGCTCAAATACAGCCATTATATCATAAACCACAGCCACACCTTGGGCCACAAGCACACTGTTGCCAACACTACCTCTGCATTTTCTTTCTTCTGAATGCCTTCATACGTTGCCCCTTCTTCAGGCTGAGTTATATGAGGAGCTTTACCGTCAGCAATTAACTGTACAGCTTCTACCTAAACAAAAAACAACAACACAGTTTTGATTGCTCTAGGAATCAAAATGTTGTTTAATCATTTTTACAGCTATTTAAAGGACCAATTCAAGCATGTGTGATAGCTGCTTGAAAATCCTATCGAGGGATCAGCATATCAGTAGCATTTTATTGGTAGTATTTGTTGCCATGTATTGCCTCAGTACATCTGAACTATAGGCACTTCCACACTGTTCTCAGACAGGATTTAATTACATACCAGCAAATTCAGGTTGTGTAGTTATAGTTGATTAGGAAGTTTTCCACAAAAACATGCTTCCTGGGGATTTTTTTTTTTTTTGTGATAAAGAAAGTGAATGGAAAGTGTGCGGTAGCACTTTCTTTGACACAGCATCTAATGTCCGCACAAATAAATTGGAATGAAAGCTCATTAAGCAGCCAACACTGCCTAATTTCCATGCAAAAACGAAACCAAACCAGGATGAATTCCTGGTAAATAGGTCTGGAAGTGCCCTATGAAGTTCTAAATTCAACCCTAAATTAACCTTCATTTTATTATATTCAGTTAAATATTCAGTAACTTCCTGGATAGGCCTCAGCCCCATGACCATAGCAGAAATACAATAATATTGGTCTACTTCACTAGATTATTGCGGTAATGTGTAGTGGTTAGAGTGTCAGAAGAGGACCTGTGAGACGAGGGTTCAAATCCCCACACTGATTGTTTTTATTGTTTATGTAAAGAATCATGCAGAAATTCTGGTTTTAGTATGCTGGCTGTTTGCCGTAATAATAAACATTGACATTGACACTTACCGGGTGACCTCAGGCCAGTCACTGCCTCTCAGCCTAATCTACCTCACAGGGTTGTTATGGGGATTGAATGAGGAGGGGAAGAACCATGTACACCACCTTGAGCTCCTTGGAGAAAAAGGTGGGATATAAATGCAACAAATAATAATATATGTGAAGATTTTTGAGCTGTTAGAAAACTGCTAACTAAACACCAAGTAGTATTATTACCAAATATCTGTCTGACAGTTTGTGCCATATTCTTCTCCTGACCGAAACTCTGATTTTTGAAGCGCCCAGCGACATGGCTTTTTAGCTCAGATTGTCTTACCATAGCTTTTATTCCTTCTGGGAAAAGAAACCGATTGTACAGGTCATCAACAGTATCATTTGGGGCAACATCACATTCCCTCTGTAGGAGAATCGGCCCTGTGTCCAGACCATCATCAGCCCAGAAAATGGTGAAGCCAGCCTTCTTATCCCCTTGGATTAAAGTCCTGAATGTAAGCAAAAAGTGAGGTATGAATGAGATCAAAATGTCTTGATAAAGCAATATCATTTCATTATTTGCAGCTATGAGACAGGTACATAGATTGCCTTGCAAACTTTGGAAGAGTCTTTTAAAAAACCCTCCCATCTTTCCTGATCTTAAGCCAGTCTGGCTGAAACTGATGGGCACTGGAGTCCAAGCACATCTGGAAGGCCACCAGTTGCCCTTCCCTGTTCTATAGTGGGTAGATGGCCACTCCTTGCCTGCTCCCTCTTCATCCTTCAGCCTCCCACCCTTGCCACCTCCCATGCAAATGGATGCTCAGCTAGGCTTTTATCAAGCCTACTCACCAGTTGATTGCAGAAGCACCTCTATGACGGGGAAGGATCGATGGATGGTAAATAATGGAACCATGCTTCGGACTGTCAATAACATCCATGGGAATGAACTGTGTGCAGTACGGAAGGACGTTCAGCTCTGCTCCAACTGATTTGTAGGCTTCAATAACTTCCTCGATTGGCTTGCCCTTAACTCTCCACCTTGGGAACTTAAAGACAGGGGTTCCATCCTTTTCTGCAGCTGATGCTGGCAAATAAGGGGGAAAGACAACTTGCAAATATTCTTGGTGACTGAAAAACTGACATAGATAGGTAAAATTTGTAAGGACAAATCAAGCCCCCTTCTCACCCTGCTTTAGCAGTTGGAGCCAGCCAGGTGTAGACCAGGTATGGAGAACCTCCTGGAATGGCTTCTAATTTGGCCCACAAAGCAGTTTTCCCCAAGCCACCTGACCCATCCCTGACCAGCAGTGACTTCAAGTCCCGCTGGGATTGGCTACACCCTAAAGTTTCCAATTGGGAATTTTATCCACTGACTACCAGTGACTTCAGCCCCAAGGTGATGGGCTAGGAACTTTCTTTGCAGCGCAGCTTGAAGTCAAGGCATGATGGAAAAGAAAAATCGGTTACCTGACATCATGCTGCGGCTAGGTGCTCGATAGGTGGGAAGCCCCACCCACTTATCAAAGTGGGGAAAATTAAGGATCCTGGCCACTGGGCTGAAAAGGTTCCTCACTCCTGATCTGGACCATGTATAGGGTGCCTGTGTGTCCTATTTTATGCACAACAGTTCTCGGTTTAACAGACTTTCTTGAAGTTGCCTATCCAGAGTTAGCACTTGGGCAGCAAGCTGGGTAGGCACCATCTCAAGATGGTGAGATGGACTGTATTTTTTATTTAATCATAGGCATTATTTCTAAATGTGCATCTATAAGTATAAATTAGCAGGCGTACATATTGTGCAAATTTACATCCACTTTCAGTGATGTGTTTTCTCTTTACTTGAGCAATCCTTGTGAGAGAAGACAAGACATTGTAGGCTGTTGGAGGATGGGTGGCGGCTAGCAGATTGAGGTTGAATCCTGACAAGATAGAAGCACTATTTTTGGGGACAGGGGGCAGGCAGATGTGGAGGACTCCCTGGTCCTGAATGGGGCAACTGTGCCCCTGAAGGAGAAGGTGCGCAGCCTGGGAGTCATTTTGGACTCACAGCTGTCCATGGAGGCACAGGTCAATTCTTTGTCCAGGGCAGCTGTCTGGTATGCAGGCTGAGACCCTACCTGGCAATGGACTGTCTCACCAGAGTGGTGCATGCTCTAGTTATCTCTTGCTTGGGCTACTGCAATGCGCTCTACGTGGGGCTACCTTTGAAGGTGACCCGGAAAATGCAACTAATCCAGAATGTGGCAGTTAGACTGGTGACTGGGAGTGGCTACTGAGACCATATAATACCAGTCCTGAAAGACCTACATTGGCTCCCAGTACGTTTCCAAGCACAATTCAAAGTGTTGGTGCTCATCTTTAAAGCCCTAAACAGCTTTGGCCCAGTATACCTGAAGGAGCATCTCCACCCCCATTGTTCAGTCCGGACACTGAGGTCCAGCTCTGAGGGCCTTATGGTGGTTCCCTCCCTGAGAGAAGTGAGGTTATAGGGAACCAGGCAGAGGGCCCAGCGGCAGAGTGAACTGATTGGGCACCTGGGGCGGGGCCAGCTGGGGCAGGACACTCCGCGGGGCCTCTGAGTAGTCTGCCTGTCTGCCTCCTTCCACTCAGCCACCTTACGGCTGGGGGGAGGCAGTGGGCGGACCATTTGGGCAGCGCGGAGCCTACATGTGCCAAAGCCACTACGTCTGTCCCCGGAGAGATGCATGGCTCAGATGCGCTGCAGGCCCCGTGGTGAGTGTCGCCCGGCATTTTGTCACACACCCCCTCAGTGGTGACACCTGGGGCGGCCTGCCCCACTGCACCCTGCTTCCTCTGCCCCTGAGAGGGCCTTCTCAGTAGTGGCACCTACACTGTGAAATGCCCTCCCATCAGATGTCAAGGAAATAAATGACTATCTGACTTTTTGAAGATATCTGAAGGCAGCCCTGTTAAAGGAAGTTTTTAATGTTTGATGTTTTATTGTGCTTTTAATATTCTGTTGGGAGCCGCTCAGAGTGGCTGGGAAAACCCAGCCAGATGGGTAGAGTATAAATAAATTATTATTATTATTATTATTATTATTATTATTATTATTAGTATTATGTCTTCCTACGAATGCTTCAGATCTTACAACAATATTGGAGTGGTGCGGGAAGTGCTTGAATAGTGCTATATTTTGGCGTCTAATGATACAGCCTGTGATTGAATTTGTTCAGCTCAGCACAGGGCAAAACAGCTGTGTGTTTGGTGAAGAAATTGAATGGCTGCTTCACAACAAACCCAGCAGCAACACATCTCAGCACACAGAAAGCAAAATGAGCATGGGTCACTGCATTGTTCCTGTTATAAAAAATGACAGTCACACAAAAAAGGTGGAGTACTTACCCAAAGGGTCGGCCTTTCCATTTTTGTCTGGGACTGTGAACACTCCCACAACTTTGTGTCCTTCCTTTTGCAAGTGCTTGTAGACCTCTTGCCCAAAAAGGCTCTGGCCTATCAAAGCTAGCTTTAGTTTATTTTGGTAATAAGCCTGTCAACAAAAGACCTGAAGAGTTAGCTTGTTCTTCTGTAAATCTTGTATTGCTTCTTACTCAGTTAAGTTGTCCGACGGACAAGGATAGCAATTCATCATAAGAGGAAATGTGCACATCAAGTGTGCTTGGTCCCCTTGTGCAGGGGTAGGCCATCAGCTCACAGAATTCTTTTTGCATAATTTTAACCCTCTGAACTTGATGGATAAGTTTGCACATGACAGCCCCACATCCTATCTAGCAGCTCTTTGGGGGAACATAGGAACATAGGAAGCTGCCTTCTACAGAGTCAGACCATAGAGGCAGATTTAGGGCACCATGACCGGTGCAGCTGCCCTGGGCGCCAAGCAGGGGTGTGGGGTGGGCGGGCGCACTGCAACTCTGACATAGTGAATTGAGCAGAACAGAAGGTAAGAGGTGGCAGTGGGGGTGATTTTTGACCTTGCACAGGGTGCTGCTGAAATTTGGAAGACCGAAGCCCATCCCTGCAGACCACAGCATTCATCTAGCTCAGTATTATCTAAAGTGAATGGCAGTTGCTCTCCAGGTTTCAGGCAGGAGTCTCTCCCAGACCTCCTGGTAAGGATGGAAGCAGGGGCCCTGGGAAAGCAGATGCTCTACTTCTGAGCTATGGCATTTTCCTTGGATGATTTTCAGTTCCTAGCAATGCATAGCTGGGCACTAAAATAGCTGCTCCAGGAGGTATCTCTGTAGCTAATTCATCATATAAAAAAAGCAACAGGATTCCTTTCTGTTTCTATGGTGGGCTCCTTTTCCAGCAAAGAAACTTCTTGTGGCAACCTAAAGCAAAGCCCCTCCCCATCCATATGCAATGTGCTGTCATCAGCCATTCGTTCTCATATTTAGCATTGCTGATGCAATCTAAGCTGCTCGGCTTAAGCCTTCTTCCTATAGCAATCCCTTGACACAGTTCCACCTCTCCATTCAAACTACTGCTGACGCTGCACCAGACAGTGTTGTCAAACATAGTGTACCATCCAGGTTTCTGAAAAGCAGCAGTTAGCTGGCAGAGCCTGCGAATTTCACTGTCGAGACTAGAATGCCTCCCTTACTTGCACACACATTTTTAAGGAGGAACTAAAGGGCCCCTTTGAGGGACTTGGGTGGCACTGTGGGTTAAACCACAGAGCCTAGGACTTGCCAATCAGAAGGTCAGCAGTTCAAATCTGCACGACAGGGTGAGCTCCCGTTGCTCGGTCCCAGTTCCTGCCACCTAGCAGTTCAAAAGCACTTAAAATTGCAAGCAGATAAATAGGTACCACTCCGGCGGGAAGGTAAACGGCGTTTCCGTGCACTGCTCTGGTTTGCCAGAAGCGGCTTAGTCATGCTGGCCACATGACCCGGAAGCTGTACGCCGGCTCCCTCGGCCAATAAAGCGAGATGAGCACCACAACCCCAGAGACAGACAAGACTGGACCTAATGGTCAGGGTTCCCTTTACCTTTAAAGGGCCCCTTTGCCCCCCTACCTGAAATCCAACCACAAGTGCATTTCAACCATACTTCTAAAATGGACCTTTCAGTGACAACAGCAGATCTCCTGCCTCCAGAAAACAAATGTTGCTATAATGGTGCAGGTGCAGGTATAATTTGGGGTGCTCCATCTGCCCCCCCACTTCCAGCACGTGCAGAAACCGCATACTTGACCGTTGGACCTACTATTGGTCTTGTCCACTCAATCCGCCAGAGAATATCACAATGGTCCACAAATATCCATGGCACTCTTGTAATCACGTTCAAACCCAGAAATCACCAAAGCAGCCGCCTTGTCTCTAGGTTTGCAGAAATAGCATACGTGGCTAAGAAATGCATGCCTGGAGTGCCTGGGGTTCCATGCAGGTGAGCAAGCATAGGAGGGATGGAGTGCCTAGAAACCATGGAGATTGCTAGAGGAAGGAAATCCCCTCATCCATGCCCAGAAGAATTACAGCTCTTCTGCCAATCCTGAAGAAGCTAATTCATTATTAGGGAAGGGCCATAGCTCAGCTGCTTTGCATGCATAAGGTCTCAGCTTCAGTCCCCAACATTTCCAGGTAAGGCTAGGAATGCCCTCTGTCTGGAATCCCAGAGCGCGCCTGCCTGTCAGTGTAGCTAGATGGACCAACAATCTGAACTGGTATAAGGCAGCTTCTTGTGTCTCTAGTTACAGGCTGGCAACTTGGGGGAGCTTATCTACAATTCTGGTATAATGTTGGAGACCTGGTTCCTGGAAGACTTGGGTTCCAATCCCTGCTTGGCTGTGAAGCCTGGTGGGTGACCTTGACCTATCTCTCAGTCCAGTTTACTATGCAGGGTTGTTTTAAAAATTATCCTGTTATAGCTCTGTGAAAGCTGCCTTTAGGGTTTTTTTTTGGAAGAAGACAGCAGGCGTGACACAATTATAGTCTTTGATGACATAAACGTGCCACCCTTGAGTGAGAACGTTGTATTTCCCTGGGGTTTGGGGGCATAAGATGCAACAACTGCAGCCAAATGCAATCTTGGGAATGAAGATGGGCCCATAAGAAAGGGAAGGGAGCAAGTGCACACGCGCGCGCGCGCACACACACACACGAAAGACTCAAAGCACAACCTTTCCACAAGCAGGGTAACACAACACCAAACTTGTACTGACCATCCCGTTGTGGGGGAGAGGTTTCCCCCCCACACAGGTGAATATCTTTACCATCCATGGTGCTGAGATTATAATTTTTTTAGGGAATAAAAACCTTACCTTTAAGAGCATCCCACACAATATGTCACTTTTCACTACTATCACCAGTGCCCAAATTCCTCTGACAAGTTTGGTTTTTTTTTGGTGTGTGTTTTCAAATTGTCCGTTCACATTATGAAAGGCCCACTGGCCTCCCTCCCCTCCCCTCCAACCCTTTCCCATCTAATTTGCTGCCTCGTGAACCAAAACGCGCCCAAATCCTTGCAAGAACCATCAAACCACAAGGGACACCTCTTGGGGAAAAAGCCTCTTTCCCTTCCCGGGGGGGTGGAAGAAGGCAGCGACGACAGCATCCTTCCTATCTGGTCCTGCAGTTCAGTTTTTCTATACTCACCGTGGCGGTGGAGGAAAATTTCCTGAGCAAGTGGTTGGCTTTGGAGAGCATCGCTGCGCCTGAGAGAGCCGGTCCAGAATAATTATAATGGGAGCAGCTTCAAGAGCGAACCATTTCTTGGCCAGCGGAGAGAGAGAAATGAAATTCTAGGAGATCGCTTGTCCAGCTTTTGGTACCCAGCAAGCAGCGGCAGCAGCGTCTAGTCTGATGCAACCCAAGCAAGCCGCCTTTGGCCGCCGGCCAGCCAGAAGCGAGCTCCGCGGGGGCGCGCAAATGGGAGGCGCGCCAGCAGCTCCGCCGCGCCAGCAGTGGAGAGGCGGGGGCCCGCCTGGCTGCTTGGCTTCCCCTCGCCCTCAAATTTGAAACAAAACGCCCCCCACCCCACAAAACAAAAAGAGGCCTGCCTGGTGGGAGATGTACCTTCAAAGCAGGAGGGGGACCCTGCGCTTGGTTTTGGGGGAGAAGTCCCCCTTTTTCTTCCTCCCGTACCCTGTATTTTTCGCCTGGGAACAGGCAGAAATTCAACAGGTAGATGGTTTTCCAGCAGCCACGAGAAGGGAGGGGCCGTAGCTGAGCGGCAGAGCATCTGCTTTGCATGCAGAAGGTCGCAGGTTCAAACCCAAGCATCTCCAGGGAGGGCTGGGAATGTTCCCTGTCTGGCACCCTGGGAAGCTGCTGCCGGTAGACAGTACTGAGCTAAAGGGACCAGTGGGCTGACTAGGTCTAAGATAGCTTCCTATGTGTCCTAAGAATAGTGAAGATACACTGGTGGGTCCAGCGGTTGGCTTTGGGGTCTCAAATTTCAGCAGCACCTTATGCAATTCTAACATTTGGCGCCTCCAGCCTCTCATCTTCCATTCTCCATCATAGTTGCTGTGGCCCTGAGTGCAACCAGACTGGTTAAATCCCTAAATTTGGTGGGTGAGAGACTGAACCTGAATCCAGAACTACCTGGTTCAAATCCTTGCCTTTGGTGTGCATTCACTAGGTGATCTTGTTAGCTTATTTTGAAGATCTTAAGCCGCCTTTCAGGGTGCACTGCCTTCACAGGTGTTGAATCAGTTGCCAATGGAAATCATTATATTTCCCCATCCTTCTCTCTCAGGTACCAGGGTGGGCTACAACATTCAAAAAGAGGCAGTGTGGTGTAATGGTTAGAGTGTTGGACCAGGACTTGGGCCAGCACCATCTTTTAGCCTAACCCACCTCACAAGTTGCTCACTGGAAGGACAGATCCTGAAGCTGAGGCTCCAATACTTTGGCCACCTCATGAGAAGAGAAGACTCCCTGGAAAAGACCCTGATGCTGGGAAAGATGGAGGGCACAAGGAGAAGGGGACGAGAGAGGACGAGATGGTTGGATAGTGTTCTCAAAGCTATGAAGCTGAGTTTGACCAAACTGCAGGAGGCAGTGGAAGACAGGAGTGCCTGGCGTGCTCTGGTCAATGGAGTCACGAAGAGTCGGACACGACTAAACGACTAAACAACAACACCTCACAAGTTTGTAGTGAGGATGAAATGGGAAGGAAGAGAACCAGGTACACCACCTTGAGCTCCTTGGAATAAAAAAGTGGTATATAATTTTGATTAAATAAATATACAGTATTAAAAACAGTTCAGAACAACTTAACAATCCCAGAAATTAGAGAAGTGCCCTGCATTTTTATATTTAGGTGGCTATCAAAATTTTTCTTTAGTAAGGCTTTCCCTGATGTGTGCGACCCGGTCATTTTATGGAAGAATCATTGTACCATTGTAAAAATGGTTCTGCTTCGTTTTGCCCACCGAGTTCCTCATCTTTTGAATTTTATTTCATTGAATTTCTTCCATAAAATGTATATACTGCTTGATTGTTATTTATTTTCCCATTGAAAAATCTCTTAAAGAGCTTCCAAGGAATTGCAGTCGTAAGAAACCTGTTGCGTTGGGCTGTGATATCCTAAAATCTGACAGGAAGTATTTCCAAATAAGGGCCATCTAACAGCTCCAGTACAGAATATACACTAAGGAAAAATTCTCTCACAGCAGGACATCTCAGCACAAGATGTCAAATAGGGGTATTTTATTTCAAAGAACTCTCTCAGCAGCATTAACACATAAACGGCACACCTCTTTCATTCCTCTGATTTATAAAATGTTTCTGCCTTGCAGGATCAGGTAGGAGGCAAGTGGTTTCATGAAAGACTGAACCCTGCAGGGATTCTTTATGTGGGAAAGTCACAGTGTTCTTTTTACTGGGCACGTATTTCATGTTTTCTGCTCAGCAGGTGTAACTGTGTGTCAAAAGTGGCCATTAATTGCTATATTTTTTTTTCCCTTTGCCCCAAAAGGAAGGAGAAACTGGGTGGTAGTCAACCACATTTTTCCTCAGAATAGACCCACTGATATTAATGAACGTGATTAAGTTAGGTCCATTAAGTACCTGTTTTTATTTTAAATCCCACTATCTATTTTCCAACGACAATCAAGTGGCCTAACCAGTATGGCCGATTAATTTCATAATACTGTGTGGAATTTGAAACTGCTGATACTAGTCCTCCTTATCCGTTGAATCTTTTCTAGTATTGGCTTTGACCCTTTCCTGCTCACATGAAGCCATTTCTGAGACTCTGCCTGTACAACATTTATAATTCAGATAGAGTTCTGTTTAAGACATTTCTGCTTTATTGTTCTTATCTCCTTTTATCTTCTTACAAACCAGTGAAGTAGTATTTGTTCCTCTGTAGCCGTTTTTCAAGTTTTACTGTGCTCTGAAGCAAGTTTTCACAAGAAAGAAGCCTTTCATCTTTTAGTTTTGATTTGGGGGGGGGGGGCTTCTGCTTGACTGCTTAGGATACCTTAAAAAGATAATAACTATGGTTGGATAGAATTACTGCCAAAGGGTGTGTCTCCACATACCCCATGCTCTCTGCAAAAAGCAATGGTGACTCTTTTATTACTGATTTTGCTGCCATCCGTATTGCTGCATGAATTAGAAGAGGTATATTAAGCTCTCTCTTAAGCTTCAGGCAAGCTTCTATGACCTGAGCTTTAGTATAGCATTGAAGTTACAGCACCCTTTTCTATGCTGAATTGTATTAGCCCGCTATAGGTTTTATTGTATGAATTGAATTTTAGAAACTTGGACACCCCCCCGTCTTTTATTTATTTCAAGGATGGGTAACCTCCTGCAGTGTTCCAGATGTTGTTGGACTAAAATCTGTATTATTCCGGACCATGCTGGCTGGGACTGAAAACCTATAGAGGGCCATAGGTTCCCCTATGGCTTCCTCCCCAAAACATTCTGGAAACTATTGTTTGTTACTGGGAATTGTAGTGACGAGTCTCCTATGAACTCTCAGCACCCTTAGCAAACTACAGATCCTAGGATTATTTGGGAGAAGCCATGATTGTTTTTTAAAAAAGGTGCGGTAAGTGTGCTTTAAGTGCATGGTGCTGATGTGACCTAGGTTCATCAGCAATAAAGAGGAAATGCATCTCCCGAAAAGGATAAAAGAATATACAAGCTTGCATAAAATGTGCATATGCTGAGTTATGCATAGATACATATTTAGAAATCATTACTGGATATTAAATAGAAATGCATCGCATGGTAGTGGCCCAAGTGACCTGGACCTGCTCACTCCAGGTGGTAACTGTTGATGAGCAGCTTCAAGGACCCTATTCTCCCTTCAAATAGTAAAGGCAGTGGCGTAGTGTGCGTTGTCAGCACCCGGGGCAAGGCAAGTAATTTGCGCCCCCTAACCTGTGGATTTGTGCCCCCTAACCCGTGGATTTGCGCCCCCTAACCCTAACCCCCAGATGTTGCGCCCGGTGCGGCCGGCCCCCCCTGCACCCCCCACGCTACGCCACTGAGTAAAGGTAAAGGTAAAGGGACCCCTGACCATTAGGTCCAGTCGTGACCGACTCTGGGGTTGCGGCGCTCATCTTGCTTTATTGGCCGAGGGAGCCGATATACAGCTTCCGGGTCATGTGGCCAGCATGACTAATCCGCTTCTGGTGAACCAGAGCAGCACATGGAAACGCCGTTTACCTTCCCTCCGGAGCGGTACCTATTTATCTACTTGCACTTTGACATGCTTTTGAACTGCTAGGTGGGCAGGAGCTGGGACCGAGCAAAGGGAGCTCACCCCGTCGCGGGGATTCGAACCGCCGACCTTCTGATTGGCAAGTCCTAGGCTCTGTGGTTTAACCCACAGTGTCACCCACATCCCCCCTTCAGATAGAGGACTCCTTTAAACAGAGAACTCTCCTCTGCAGATTAAGCCACATGGCCAGCATCAATGAGATGCAGGCAGAAGCGGAGAAGCTGTGACTCTTCAACTCCCAACTCCCAACGGCCCCAGTCAGCATGACCAGTGGTCAGGGATGATGGGAGTTACAGCCCAGCCACCTCTAGAGTAGGCATCCCCAAACTCGGCCCTCCAGCTGTTTTGGGACTACAATTCCCATCATCCCTGACCACTGGTCCTGTTGGCTAGGGATGATGGGAGTTGTAGTCCCAAAACAGCTGGAGGGCTGAGTTTGGGGATGCCTGTTCTAGAGGGCCACAGGTTCCCAGATCCTGACCTAAAGCATTTTAAGAGGAAAACAAAAGTAGTAGAAATGAAGGGCAGAATCCTGGTAGCTAAGGATATAGTGCCACCTTGTGAGAGTACTGGAAAAAGGATTGATTTTAAAATTGTAACTAACACCAGCAGAATTCAAGAGTTACTTAGTACGAAACATCTGCCCAATGAGTGCAAAACAGGGCAATGAGATGGTCCCAGCAGAGGCCTTATGATCTAAAGTCACAATGGGTGAAGTTTAGCGCCGTTGAAATCAATCAGATCTGCTGCTTCATCCTATGCATGTTTGCTCAGAAATAAATGCAGCTGTGTTCAATGAGGATTAAGTCCAGGGTGGAATCTAGACACATATAAAAAAAATTGTGAAAATGTTTTTTTTAAAAAAAAAGGTTTTGAAAAATGTATATTGAATTTGCCATAGCTTAGCATCGCCATCTAGTGTCACATTTGTATAATGCACTTTACAACATGCTTAAAGTGTTTCATTTGCAGCTGAGCCCCAGGTATGTTTAAATAGCACTGGAACTTTACAGTGGAATCCTATAATGTACTTTAAAAAACCGGGTATAGGATTGTAGCCTTTAAAAAAAAATTAATTGATTTTTACAAATACAATTTTACAGCAAATTATCTATATAATCCTTTTGTAAGATTCTCTGAATCTCTTGACTTCCCCCCATCCCTTACATGGATCCCAATAACTATTTTTTCCAAATCTACATATCAATGCAGTTTCCATAATTTTCATTTTTCTTAATTATCCATAATGTTCATTACTTTACAAGTGGTTTTTAAAGTCCAGCTAACATTTTAATTTGTTTACAATAGTCTCCTAAATAAGCTATAATTTTTTTCCATTCTTTTTGAAAAATCTTTATCTTCTTGACTCCTGAGTCTTCCAGTTAGTTTTAGCCATTTCGGCATAATCCAGCAATTTGGTTTGCCATTCTTCCTAGTTGGGGTCATTGCTTCTTTCCACCTTTGGGCTAATAACATCTGCGCAGCTGTTGCCACATACATAAAAAGTCATTTCTGGTCTTTTGGCATCTCGGCACATATAATTTCTAATAAAAAAACTTCTGTTTGCTAAAATAAATGTTACCTTAAACATTTTTTTCAATTTGTTATATAATATCTCCCAAAATGATTTTGTTGTGTTACATGACCACCACATATGGTAAAAGGTACCATCATTTTCTTTACATTTCCAGCAGGTATTTGAACTGGTTCTATACATTTTAGATAACTTAGTAGGAGTCAAATACCACTGGTACATCATTTCCATATAATTTTCTTTCAGTGTACAACATGCTGTAAATTTCAAATCTGTTTCAACTGTAGCCTTAAAACTGCAGTAGGAATCCTCTTGTCAGCCACATTCTCTTGCCAGACACATAAGTGGGTGGAGCAAGGGATGTGACTCTTGTATTTGTACAAAGACTATGTTTCAGTTATGCAAAAAACAAGGGGTTCTGCACATACACATTCATCTCTCCATCGTCCATCCAGGTAAGGAAGAAGCGTCACCACCCTCTCTGAAGACACATTCTAGTCAGACGAAAACACCCAAGGGTGCAGATTAGGGTGAGTGAATGGTGTGACCTGTGGAGTAGAGGGGCCTGTGGGGAGTTCTGAGGGCCAAACAGAGAGACCTGGATGCCTGCAATTGGTTCCTGGATGGCCAGTTTGGTGTAGTGGTTACAGTGTTGGGCTCGGACCTGACACACTAGATCCAAATCCTCATTAAGCCATGACAATTAGGTGTAGACTTGGACTAAAAGAAGCTCCCTCTGCCCCAACATAGGGTTGTCCAGTGCAAACCCCACCCCACCTCCGTTGAATGAGAATAAGTTGCCACTGCTCCCTTCTTCTCCCTGGTGGAGTCACAGATCTTGAAGTGGAAGAGACCAGAACTAAGGCTGGAGAGAGCACATATCCTTACAGAAGCAAAAGCCTTTTAGGATTGTTAACGGAAAAATCTGAGGGCTCCCTTGGACAAAAAGTAAAGACACCAACCAGGATAACTTGGAGCAAAACAGCAGCCTGTAGGCTTGGCCTTTATTGAACTGTTGCAACAGGGTATTCCCTTCACTTGCAAGAGAGAGGAAAGACCCAGAAAGATGGTGTGCAAGACCTTATAAAAACTTTTGAAATTCCCCTCCTCTAGGTCAAGCCCACCCCCAGAAACATCATGCATACATTACAGAAAGGAGGGGTTGACATCATGCATACATTACAGAAGGGGTTGACATCATGCATACATTACAGAAAGGAGGGGTTGAGGGAGGAGTTGTGGTGGTAACCTGAGTGTCCTGTCACCTGGCTGGTTCCTCCTTTCCCCCTGCCCATGAGTACTTTCCAGGTGACAAAGGGGAGTTTGCAGTTTCCTGCCCCCAGAGGGAAGATCTGATTATTGTCCTTTGTTTCAGTCTGTGCTGAATCCACTCCCATATGCAAGTTCTTTGTCTTTTTGATTGTCTTCTGTCTGGGATTATCAGGGCTGACATAGCAACTGGGCAGGGCTCCTGTGGATGTGCTGGTATGCTGAAGGGATTATGGCTGACCAGAACCAAGCCACCCCCCCCCTTTGATAGTCCTTGTCACATGGAGTAAAAATAAAATGGAACAGTGCAAATCCGATGTATGGATGATTTTCTATGAATTTATAACAGAAATGTGGCGTATGTAGTGTGTGAGTGTGTGTGTGTGATGTTTGTACAAACAGAATGATTGGGGTGGGGGGGTTCCTGCTACAGGATTAAGTTACATTTTTTCCTTAGTATGAAAGACTAAAGGAATGAGCATGCACGAGAGAGTAGAAATGTAAGGAACTTTCTCATTTCTTCTTTGTCCTGATTTGTCCCTTACCAGCACTGGCAAACAGTAATATGAGAGCAGTTCTAGTACGAAGCAGGAGGAATCCTGCATGTATTAGACATCAATACCCACATGATGTTGCTTCTGGCAAGTCAAGCAACAGGCAGTTGGTGTTTATTTTCAAGTTGTCCAAGTTCACATGAGAAGCATCAAGTGAAGCTGTGGATTGACACTTACAGCTTCATGGACAGATTGGCAACCAGTTATGTGGCTGCCAGCAACTAAGACAGAACTTAATATAGTTGCTGCCACTAAGAGGAAAAGAAAAAAAACTGCAGTACTCAGTACAGTGTGCAAAGTACCGGTATTCTGCCTCACTTGTTGCCTGAACACATGGAAGTTTGAGGAAAATGTTTACTGAACTTGATTGTGGACCCATAAGGTCACATCCACACCATACATTTAAAGCACTACTTTAACAGACATGACTTGCCTGGGGTGCCTGCCATCCTCTTGCCACACTGGAGTTATTCACTGGAGTTCAGGGGGCTGGCCATAGGCAACCACAACAACTCCAGACCTTGTGGGTCCACAATCAAGTTCAGGAAACATGAAACTGCCTGTTCATTCATACTAAGGGAAAAAATGTAACTTAATCTTAAAGGACTTTTGCTCCCGTAAGGAGATGTGCTCTCTCCAGCCTTAGTTCTAGTCTCTTCCACGTCAAGATCTGTGACTCCACCGGGGAAGAGAAGGGAGCAGTGACAACTTATTCTTGTTCAGCAGACTGGAGTGGTGTTTGCATTGGACAACCCTATGTTGGGGCAGAGGGAGCTTCTTTTAGTCCAAGTATACACCTAATTGTCTAAATAAAAAAAATCCTTCCAGTAGCACCTTAAAGACCAACTAAGTTAGTTCTTGGTATGAGCTTTCGTGTGCATGCACACTTCTGAAAGTTTCATCCCCAAGGAAAGGGATGCTTGCCAATTTCATCCATTTTTGCCCATGAATGAGGTTAAACATTACAACTGGCAGGAAAGGCATCTGAAGTATCAGAAGACAAACCAAATGGAGGCTCTGCTTTGGATCTGAAGCAAAATGCCATGTCAGTCAGAAACTGATCTGTGGTGATCTCCTACTTATATGAAACACCAGAGCAGGTGTTTCAGTCCTGCATAATGCATAGAGTATTGTATTGGTTTTATTTAAATCAATGGGAGAAGAGTAGATTCTTAATTTATTGCATTTATATCCCCCGCTTTTCCTCTAATCAGCTCAAGATGGCATACATGGCTCTCCCTCTCCTTATTTAATCCTCACAACAACCCTGTGAGGTAGGTGAAGCTGAGAGGCAGTGATTGACCCCAGGTGACCCATGGAGCTTCATGGACGAATGGGGATTTGGACCCTAGTGTGTCAGGACCTAGCCCAACACTGTGACCACTACAGCAAACCGGCTCTCCGGGAACCAATTGCAGGCGTCCAGGTCTCTGGAGGCAGAATCTGCTGTCTCTATGGATCCTGCCACCTGAGGCAGTCGCCTTAACTCGCCTAGCAAGTGCGTCGTCCCTGTCTAACCAGAACCTATTCAGAAGTAAGCACTATTAGGTTTAACTCTTAGCTGAATGTGTCCGGGATTGCAAGGGCTTGATTCTGAGTAGACATTCCTAAGATTGCCCTGCAAATCGGAATATATTTGCTTTCAGTGTTTTCAGTGCGGGCGTGTCCTTAAACGCTGCCTGTCACGAGCTTCCCTCCCCGGTTGCCAGGCCTGCTTCCCCCGGCAGGGGCCGCTGTTTGGGCGCCCCTCTAACCGCCCAAGCGCCGCGGCCATCGGCCCTCCCGCCCCGAGCTCCGGAGACTTCATTTCCCAGCATGCCGCGCGGGCGTGACAGGAAGTCCCGTGTCTTTGGAGTCGGGTGGGAAGGGGCAGGTCTGCTGCTGCTGCTGCTGCTCTTGCTGGCGCCGCCGCTGGGCGCGGGTCCGTCATGGCGCTGGAGACCCTTTCGCCGGACTGGGAGTTCGACCGCCTCGACGACGGTTCTCAGAGTAAGCGCGAGGGAGGCGGGAAGCGTGTCTCATTCTCTGAGGGGAGCCAACTGCGGGGTTGGCCGCCCCCCCATTTTGGAGGGCGGGGGGATTTGAGTCCTTCTGCTCATGAGGACATCCCGCTCCCCCCTCACCCTCCCGCAGTCAAAACTGCCTCCCCCATGAAAAGGGGCCCCCTCCCCGCAGCTCCCTTGCCTCTCTGCCCCGCCCCGACTGACCCCTGAGGGAGGCCTTTTGCCTGCCATGCCCCGTCCAGAGCCTGCCTGCCTGGCTGTCAGCAGCCTAGTGCATCTTTTTTGGGGGGTGGGGGTGGTTTTGGGGGGTAGGGTGGGGAGATGACCAGAGGCAGCCTCAAGCTCCCTCTTTGTGAAGCTGGCACCTTTGGCAGCCACGCTCTTCAGCCACCCATTTGCTCGCGGTCAAGGTGGCTGAAGGGTACAAGGGTGTCATCATCAATACCTGTACAAAAATCACGTCCTTTCTTCCCAGAGGCCAAAAATCAATAGCACACGAATTCCTGCCAGGTTGAGAGGAAGGAGTCTCTATCCCGAAATGGGGTGGCAAAGGTCTTCTGGATCTTAACTTCTGAGCAGGCATGCGTGGGATTGTACTGTTAAAAACTTGTTGTTAAAAGTCTGGTTCCAGTAATTAACAAAGATGAAACTCCCCCTTTCTTTTTTCTTTTTTTGCATGCTGTCAGTTTTACTATTTCGGCCATGTTCCATTACCACCTCCCACTTGACTTAATGGTCTAAATTAGAAACTCAGTCCAGAGGATAGTTTGATACAGTATGAGTAACAGTTAACATGTTTGTAATTATTTTATAGTTGCCTTTTTTCTACTATAAACAATTATGCTTTCCTCCCCCTGAATTAATTTGTTGGGAATTACTATGCTACCCTCTGGTTCTATAATGCAGATTAAAGTCCTTCTCCTGCCAATAAACATGCATTGGGAAAGGGACTAGAATTCAGCTCCTTTTTATAACTCTTTAACCACCCTTCTTGCAAGTTGCGCTGTGCTTCAAAAGTTTCCAAACGTGCGTGATTAAGCAATCTCATGTTTGAATTAAGAGGGAATTCTTTCTGTGCATCATGGTTGTCAATATAAATCTGGAGTGTGGTTGGTGGTAGTTCTGGTTTACTCTGGAGCAGTAATGTATAATAAACTCTTCCACATTAGCAGACACCTGTATTCGAGATTCGTTGTGTGGCGGAGATGCATACAATCACCAACATTTATCTGCTTTGTTTTTCAACTGACAAGAGTTTGATAGATTTCCCCTGAGTTTTATTGCATCTTTGTGGGTAAAATAGGGAATCTATCTTTTTTTAAGTGATTGTCAATATGGAAGCTGGGGTAAGGAGATTATTTCAAATGAATACTGAACAAATGATTGTGTACATACCACAGGTTCAACAACATTGGGTCTAATATAGAACATAACAAGAGTCCTGCTGGATTAGACCAAAAGCCTACCTAGACCAGCATAGTATTCTCACACTTTATGCCTATGGGAAGCCCACAAACGGGACTGAAGTGAAATAGCACTTTCCCACTTGTGATTTCCAGTGTAGGCAGAACATAGCCATTCTGGCAAGCAGCCATTGATAGGTCCCACATGGAAAGCTATTGGTTATTGTAATGTAACATGCTGTAGGTCAGCTGGCAGTAAGAAACCTCTGTGTTCTGAGTGTTGGGCTGCAACTCGATTTCTGGGAAGTCCCCTTCCCGCCTTACAGTTGAGGCTTTGCACTCTTTCTGACAAGCAGCTTCCTTGTTAATATGGTAATAACACTTTCCATTCTCTTTGCCTGTGTCTTTGGGGTTCTGTTTCGCTTTTTTCTTCTAAAATAGCCACTTTATTCCAAATCTTCCCCAAATTTGTGGTTTGCTTTCTCATTAAGTACGTACTTCCTTCTTAGATACAGTTAGGCTTTAGTCTTGCAGCTACACTATTCTTTAGCCAGAAAAATTAAGTCATGCTGAAATAATTTAGTTGGGTGGTGTGTGGCTTTCACTCTCTTCACTTTAGTTTGAAGAAACTGGACACTCTTTTCCACTTAGTTTTCACAACCTTCATTTAAAAAAACACCATAATAATTGCATGTGGCAATGATTTCATGGTGTTGAAATTTAAACCTTATGTAAATTGTTCTTCCACACGCTTGCATGTACACGTCATATTAGTATGCTATGCATAATTTGAAATGAATTATCATGCTTTATATACTACACAACCATTACTCGGAGAATGTCATGAACAGATTCATTTTTGTCACAGTGATCTATAGCATATCAATGCCCATTTTTTTGAAGGAAAAACTAAATTTCCCATCTTGACATTCTGTCTACCTGCTCATTATGGCATATGCAACAGAAGTTTATAAAGTAATGTTTTTCACACAGCATTCCAGTTTTGAATACTGAAGTACAGTGGTGCCTCGCAAGACGAAAAGAATTCATTCCGCGAGTCTTTTCGTCTTGCGATGTTTTTCGTCTTGCGAATCACGGTCCGTCGCAACTGCGCCTCTTCAAGCGGCTTTAAAAAAAAAGCGCAAGACGTTTTTGTCTTGCGAAGCAAGCCCATAGGGAAATTCGTCTAGCGAAGCAACGCAAAACCGAAAAACCCTTTCGTCTAGCGAGTTTTTCGTCTTGCGAGGCATTCGTCTTGCGGGGCACCACTGTAATTAGATGAAACAAAAAAACGGGAAAACTTTGACATTTAACATGTGCCTTTCAAATCACCTTGCAGGTGGGTCAGGAAAGCTAGCTGATAAGGAAAGCAAGATGAAAGCAATCTTATAAAGCTGGTTAAAAATATTTATTCTCTAAATCATTTCATTTAAAACTTCCTGTGTTGCATTTGTGGGATGATGCCTTTGATTGTCTTAAATTATAGCTTCTGAACAGTATATTTAACTCATGTGTGAACTCTTGTGTAATTGACTATGTAATGCTGGAATCCGTTATTTTATAGAAAGCCAACGGTGAATATAGTTAAAAATGTAACTTGGATTTTAGGAAAGCTGATTTGAGTAAGCTCAGAGAAATGCTAGGTAGGATTCCATGACTAGATATTACTAAAGAACAATCATAAATGAGAGAAAGAAATAGAAGACCTATAAAAAAGTCAGTGTAGCTACACAAAAAAAGCTTAGTAATCAGCTGAAAACAAAAAGGACATGCCTAAGACATGGAAGGGGAGTATGTCACAAAGAATGTGTAGCTCAGCGTCATGAGATCAATCCCATGTCTTGGGATTGTAGTCTGTTGCAAGCTGAACATGAGTCAGCACTGTGATGTGTAAGAAAGACTAATGCAATTTTTGGCTGTATTAGTAGAACTGTGGTTTCCAAGTTGCAATAGGCAATGGCTCTGCTTTATTCTGCACTAGTCTAATGTCGCCTGGAGTATCGTGTCCAGCTCTGGGTGTCTTACTTTTTGAACAAGTTCAAATGAGGGTGGTCAGGGGTTTGGAAAACAAGTGTTATGAGAAAAAAGTTGAAGAAACTGCGAAAGAGGACTTCTGGCTCTCTTCTGTGTTGTCCAGGTATTTGCAGAGACCTTAGGTTTGTTCTTTGCTTCCTCAGAGAGGAGGACTAGATCTAATGGGCTTAAGTTAGAGGAGGGTGGATTTCAGCTGAGCATTAGGAGAAATTTCTGATCAGAAACCCAGCAGTGGGTTAGTGGTCTTTGCATTATCTTTGTCTTGTGGGTGTTGGAAGATTTTGTGAGACTGACAATTCGGGAATATTTTGTGAGCCTTACAGATTGTGATTGTGTGTATTTTATTAATGGTTTTATTATTGTTAAGGGTATTTTTAGAAGCTTATGGAATTTTTGCCTGTATTTTAATTGCCTTACATTTTTACTTACATATGTGCCCTATAAATTTTCAAAGTTTTTGCTTCTTTTACAATATTGTAGCTGCCAGTTTTAAACAAACCTGCTGCTTTTCACTCATAGTATTTAAAAGCAGTTGATACAGAGAAAATGTATTAGCAAAAATGGAGTAAAAATCCAGGTGTACTGGTATATGCTATCATCATCTATGGATTATGACTGTTAAGTGTAAAATATTTTAAAATTGATAAGACTGCTATGTTGTGAACACAGGCTGAGAGTTAAAATTACCTTTGGATTCAGCACAGTCTTAAGTTTCAACAATATTCTGGCTATAAATTGTCCTTTTAAAGTTGACCGCTACCACTTATTTATTTATTCATTTATTTATTGCAATATAGGAAATTGGTGTGCATTTGCATCAATATGTCACTGTATACTACTTTCAGTTTTTATGTTGTTGTTGCTAAATGTAAAGATGCTAGCAATGCATTATTTAACTTTGCAAATATTGCTCTGTTCTAGTTTTGTTGCTTCTGCTAAGAGAAACTGAATAAAGCTTTATTATAAGCAACCATGTTTAGTTGACTGTGTGGGAAAGGAAAACAGTTTCTTGCTTTGCTTTAAATGAAGAAAATAGATCTGCTCCAAAGCAAGGAGCTCCTATAAGCAAAAAACCCATTTCAAAGTTGTTGTTTCCAGAATCCTTAGCTAACATACAGCTTGTAGATCTGGAAAATGGCAATGTTAGATCAGAACTACCGGATCAGCTCAATGATCCACCTAGTCTTTGAAATCTACAACCAGAGAGCATGAAGGCAACAGCACCACTGCCCCAGAGACACACTGCCTCTGAACATGAAATATGTTAAGCTGGTTCATCACTTTTGAAACCATTTAAACCAGTAGCCATCACCATGTCTTTGTGGCAGCAAATTCAGTAATCTTACCATTCACTGTGTGGAGAAGTCTTTTCTTTTCTTTCTTTCGAATCTGATGCTAATCAGATTTATTGGTGAGCCTGGGTTCTAATGTTATGAGAAAGATTTCTCTATCCACCTAGCATAGAATTTACTTTCCTCACTGCTACTGCATATTGAATTGATGTTTTCCTGGAGCTGTCCTTCACAACCATTTCCTGGACAGAACATTCAATGACTGTGCCTATCAGTTATGAAGTTGAGATTTTGCTTCCCCCAACCCCACCCCCAGTTCCTTTGTACTTACAGTAAATCTCATTTACGTATTTGTTGCTCATTCATCCAGTTTGAGGGGAGCTTCTTGGAGTTCTTCACTTACCATATTCTTAATCAGTTTGTATCATCTACAAACCTGGCTAACACTGCTACAGTTGACACTCACTACAGTTAATTATAAATTAATTAATAGTAGTTTAAAAACAGTGGACCCTAATGGTTACTTCCCTCAATTGTGAAAACTGACTGTTTCTCCATATCCTCTGCTTCCTGTTCTTCAGTTGGTGTCTAAGAGAATCTGTTTGCCTTAGCTCATGACCTCTAAGATTACTTAGAAACCTTTGGGGGCTTGGTCAAATATTTTTTGGGAAATCTAAGTTTATAATGTGTGCCAGATTACTCCTCTCTAGGTGTTTGCTGACACTCATAATTTTTAGAAGGTTGATGAAACATGAGTTCTGTTTGTAGTAGCTACAGTGCTTCTTCCTCAACAAGCCTTGTTTTTAATAGTTTTAAAAATTCTAGCTTTAGTAATAACTTTCCACTCATTTAGCTGTACTCCTAGCTTAACAGACCTTTAATATCCTGGTCACACTGTTGATTCCTTTTAAAAAGTTGGAGTTAACATTGATTCAATTCCAAGGTTGCTAATATTAGTGATGTTGCATATTGTTGTTAGTATAGTACTGAAAATATTCATGGAAAAATAGGTGTGACTAGTTACAGTGGTCTACACTGAGCCTCTTGGGCTTGCCGATCAGAAGGTGGGGTTTGAATCCCCGTGACAGGGTGGGCTCCCGTTGCTCGGTCCCAGCTCCTGCCAACCTAGCAGTTTGAAAGCATGCCAAAAAGTGCAAGTAGATAAATAGGTACCACTCAGGCGGGAAGGTAAACGATGTTTCCGTGCACTGCTCTGGTTTCGGTGTTCCGTTAGCCAAAAGCGGCTTAGGCATGCTGGCCACATGACCTGGAAAAACTGTCAGCAGCCTGTAAAGCGAGATGAGTGCCACAACCCCAGAGTCATCTGTGACTTGACTTTACCTTTACCCTTTTACATAAATACATGATTCAAACATTCAGAAGTTTGTGTAATGTTATGTAGACTTTGTCTCGTTTAAAATATTTCTGTTTTGGACAAATAGGTCCCTTGTATGAGGTTAAACTTGCATAAACAGATTGTAAGTAAAACGCCAATAAAATCGCGTATTGTGGAAATAGATCTTTTTTTAAAAAAGACACAAAAAAGGCACACACACGACATTCACTTGAACAACAGCTTATTTATCTAGGTCGGGGGGGGGGGGCAACTTTTGGTCTACCAGGTGCTGTTGGACTTAACACCTGTCTGCCCCAGCCAGCATGGCTAATGATGAGGAATTGTGGGAGCTGTAGTTCCGCAACTTTTGGAGGGCTGCAAGTTGGCCACCTGTGATCTAGATTGTTTCTGTTGAAGGTTTAGGAAATTTTAGTTTAATGACTATGATAACAAATAACCTGTCCTAATGGAATACAATTTATTTTTAGAAATTCATGTTGGAGTACAGTTGAAGAATTATGGGAAATTTCTAGAGGCATACACTTCCCAGCTGAAGCGAATTGAAGATGCATTGGATGACTCCGTAGGAGATGTTTGGGATTTTAATCTTGATCCCATTACATTAAATGTAAGCTTTTGTTTACTATGCACTTGTCTCTGTTCACTTAATTCTGTTGTGTAATTGATATCTGTGATCTAAGGCTCTTTGGAATAGGGTGTAGTGCTTTGCATAGCTATGCACATGTAAATCCCGTGTTAGTAATGACCTCGGTGTGTGACTGGGTACAGGACTGTAGCCTAAATGTCTTGCATTCAGCTGCTTTCAGAAGAGAAGTATTCTGTTTTAAACATTGACCTGCTTTGCATTTCACAATAAACCAAACCATAGCTTAGCACGAATGCGCAAGCATGTGGGCTCTAGGAGAAGAAATCATGGGTACTTTGCTCCTCCTTAGTCATTCTGTTGCAATATAGAGCCATTGCTTGGCTTAATGTGTTCTGAAAACCTGGTCTTATGGTTTAGCTCTCTCCAGACTAACCACACGCTGTAACCAAGGCTTGCCCTATGGGTTATGCCTCTTGTGTTGTTCTGGTCTTGCCCACCACTGGCATGTGGTTCCTGGAATGTTGCCTCAAAGGGAATGTGGCTGCAAAGGATTCCCCACCCCTGCACCAGACCATCTCTCTCATCCCAGTCAGTGCTGCCCTGCGATGACTTTGGCACAGAGGAAAGGCAGGCTAGTATGGGGTACCTAAGGAATGGCCCCCTCCTAGAAGCCTAGGAAATTGCATTATACCGAATCAGGCCTTTGGTCCATCTAGCTCACTGGTGTCTATGCTGTTGGCTTTTGAAGACTTCAGACAGAGGTTTATGTCCCAGCTCTACCTAGAGACGCCAGAATTGAACCTGGTACCTTCTTTGTGTTTTTGTTCAATAGAGCCTTGCGCTTGTTTGTCCCGTCCCCCCGAACATATATTGTGTTTCCTAAGCTAAAAGTGGTTTAAAGGAAAATGCAACAAAATTTAAAATTGAAGAAAATATAAAAGCACAGGGAATTATTGTTGTTGCTATTATTTATACCTTGCCTTTTCCCTTGATAAGGGACTCTAGGCAGCTTACAACTAACACACAAACAGCAAAAAACGGGGGCGGGGAGAAGCAAACATAAAAAACCCCAATTAGGTGTGTGTGTGTGTGCGCGCGCGCCATTGAGTTCCACTCCAGGCTCAAGGCTTTTTAAATTTGCTGAGGGGAAGTGGAGGAGCAGATGTCCCTGTTGAATCCTCTCATCTCTTGGTGGTCTCTTCAGGAGAAGTTTTTATGAGCTGTGTGACTTTAAAAAACAAAACCCTATGCGGTCGTAAGAAATCATTATGGAAAACCTATAGAGTTAAAGCTGATAGATGGGAACATGGACTAGAAATCATGGTTAATTTAGACTGGGAGCCAAAGTTTTCATGATCTTCTGGTGGCAGCTCCTTGTGCATTCCAAAGTCCCTCAAATTTCTGGAACCCTGAAGTAAAAAAACACCTATGCTCTGTGTGTGTTCATGCACACATGTGCAGAAGTGCTTTGCAAATTGGCTAGTCATATCTAGGGTAAAGTAAGTATACGCCGCCCTCCCCAGCCAAAGGCCGGGCTCAGAGCGGCTTACAAGCAATAATAAAAACAAGTTGAATAATTACAACTAAAAACAAAATTAAAATACAACATTAAAATATTGAAACATTAAAATATTAAAATGTAGCCTCATCGCAGGAGGAGAAGGAAAGGAAAAAAGAAAGAGAGGGGGGGAATCAAATTGGCTCCAAGCCAAAGGCCAGGCGGAACAACTCTGTCTTACAGGCCCTGCGGAAAGAAATCAGATCCTGCAGGGCCCTGGTCTCATGAGGCAGAGCGTTCCACCAGGCCCATAAGTACAAATGGGACTTAAGCCTTCCAGGAAACCATACGTTCCTGTTACACTAAAAAACAAAATTATTGTTATTAAAGAAAGTTGCTCTTGAAAATCTCTTGACTTCATTTCTGGCAGAGTACATGAGTCTCTGAAGGCGAGTAAAAGTGCCTAGTGGTATCTAGCTATGGGCCTGTTTAGAAATCATACAAGTCATTGTATGCTAGATCTTTTCCATGCGATAGCTGTCGTTTAGTTAATATGTTTCTAAAAATAACATTTGAAAAAGATCTTGTAGTTCTGCTCTGTGTGGTTCCTCCCCCTCCCCCAGAGGAGTTGAACAGGGTTTGTTTGTTTGTTCTTTTTAAGCAAACAATCTCTGTTACTGCCTTTATCATCATTTTATATATATATATATATAATCCACCTGTATATTTGCACTTAAGATTTTGTTTGAAACAGCTGTGTCAACTGTAATTGGACATTTTAGCCTATTCAGTAATGTGGCAGATCTCTGGCTTCCTAAAATCACCAGTTATTTTGTTTTATTTTAGCTTTTGCCTTATGAACAGTCTTCCTTACTCGAACTCATAAATACGGAAAACAAGGTAAAGTTCTTAATTTTAAATATGTATTACAGAAATCTTTTTAGTTACAGATCGGTAGCCGTGTTGGTCTGCCATAGTCAAAGTATAAGGTGGTATAAGGCGCATAGACACCACCTTATACCGTAAACCAACTGACCGACAAACATATCTACATGCCTCTAGCTACCATCCCAAACATACCAAACAGTCCATTGTATATAGCCAGGCACTACGTTACAGCCGCATCTGTTCCAGTTCTACAGACAGAGACTCTCACCTAAGAGATCTACAGCAAACCTTTTTAGAACTAAAATACCCAGCAGATGAAGTTAGACAACAGATCAACAGAGCCAGACTGATACCCAGAGAGAACTTGCTGCAAGACAGACCCAAAAAAGAAAATAACAGAACACCTCTAGTCATCACATACAGCTCCCAAGTTAAAACAGTACAACGCATCATCAGAGATCTACAACCTCTCCTGGACAATGACAGTTCTCTTTCTCAAGCTCTGGGAGGAAGACCTTTCATTGCCTACAGACAGCCACCCAATCTTAAACAACTCCTAACCTACAATAATACTACAACCAGACTTAACACGGACACTGGCACCAGAGCCTGCAATAAACCCAGATGCCAACTTTGCTGCCACATACACCCGGACAACACCATTACTGGCCCCAACAACATCACACATACCATCTCAGGACTATTTAATTGCTCATCATCTAACATTGTGTATGCCATCAAATGCCAACAGTGTCCTTCAGGTCTCTATATTGGACAAACAGGCCAAACCTTACGCCAAAGAATAAACGGACATAAATCTGACATCAAGAATCACAAAACAGAGAAACCAGTAGGAGAACACTTCAATCTCCCAGGACATTCTATACAAGATCTCAAAGTAGCTGTTTTACTACAAAGGAATTTCAGAAATAGACTGGAAAGAGAAGCTGCTGAATTGCAACTCATTACCAAACTTAAAACCATGGAGAGACCTGGTTTGAACAAAGACATTGGATTCTTATCTCATTATACATGACTTAGCCATTTTTCACCTTCTCACCCCTTGCCTTTTCCTGTAATACCTATTGCAGTCGTTAAGAGTCGTCAACAGGCTCATCTCAGCTATCTGTCAATCTCCCATTCCCACCACCCTTCTGAGTAATACCCCTCCCCACCTTCTCTCTATATAGAAGGATCTGGCAACTTCTGTTTCAGTGTATCTGAAGAAGTGTGCATGCACACGAAAGCTCATACCAAGAACTAACTTAGTTGGTCTTTAAGGTGCTACTGGAAGAAACCTTTTTACTCCATTCTTCAGCTGAAAAGGCTTCTAGAGCAGTTTACATAATATCAGCAACAAACAGCAAAGTTCATGTCTCCAGACTTACAACCTAAAACACACCAAAAAGGGAAATAATCGGAAAGGGAGGAGGAAAAAAGGGAACTCAGGCACGTGTTCTTCTAATAATCAGCTTGAATGGAAATATTTTAGGGAGAGAATGTGCTAAATGTAGCTAGCCCTGGCCTGACCCCCATCTCTCGCTTTGCTGCAGATATAGATAGATAGATAGATAGATAGATAGATAGATAGATAGATAGACAGACAGACAGACAGATAGATAGATAGATAGATAGATATTGCTGTAAATGCACTAATATTTAGCTTTTCTATTTCATTTATCCAGGTTCTAAACAAAGTAATCACTGTGTATGCTGCCCTTTGCTGTGAAATAAAAAAGTTAAGATATGAGGTAAATATCTCTTCATTTTGCCAACTACAAACTGCTTTCTAGAAACTAGTTTATTCACCTTCTATATTATGACTTCTTATTCAAGAGAAAAACAATCTTTTCTTTGTTCCTAGGCAGAAACAAAATTTTATAATGGCCTCTTGTTTTATGGAGAAGGAGGTAAGTACTTTACAGTTCAGTCTGCTGTTGGTTGGATTTCTTGCACATCATTTGCTATGAGGTCCCAGGATAGGTTAGAATAGGGTGGGTTCTCTCAGGGTTCACTGGTGCATCTTCAGCCTATGGTGAAAGCTATACAATGGCAATACTAGATTTATCTCTGTGAGTAGGGTGTTCCACAAGCTAGGAACTGTTACTAGGTAGGGTGATGGTGGGGCGTGATGGTGGGGCCACATCACCCACCACTTCCAAACACCTGTTCATTTGCAATGGCCAAGCCAGGAGGTGTATGAGAGATGAGGAATTTCCTCTTCTGCTCCCCATAGCATGGATCATCTTTCTTTCTTCGCCACCACTGGTTCCACCACTGGTGGAATTACTATCCCAAAATCCAGGCTAGCATGATTTTTTTTTGAGTGGTGGGGAGGCAAACATAGAACCTCATGAACTGACAAAAGGGCCTTGGATCCAGTGTCCTTTGCTCCCCCAGTAATGCCTTATTCATGGCCTAAAATGTGCTACTGACGGTGGTAGCTCTATTCAGGAGCATAGCCCTTGCCGTGGATGTGCCCATCTGCTATCAAAACACTTCTCTGCTGGGGCTCTGCACATCAAGGTTTCTGTGCCCATCTTGCTAATATGTGAAAATTCTTCTTTGGTTAGTTTTGAAACCAAATTTGAAGCCACAGATAGCAACTCACCTTACCTTTAAACTGTTTGAGCATTTGGCAGAGTTGCTTAAATAGTTGCAAAAGATAAATGTTTGGCTTCTGTTGATACAGCCCAATGGCAGCGTGATGTGCAAGGTCAACAGAATTGGTATGCCCTTGGCCAGGATTCAGAGAGGTGTGGGCGGCCTTGCCACTCATACACAGAGACTTTTAAGCTGCACTCTTGAAGTGGCTGCCCTCACAAAAAAACCCATCTCAAGTTAAGGAACCCCCTTTGGATTGGGACTCAGTGAAGTATGAGGGGTTTCTGTCACATGGAGGGTTTTTTTCTTTTCTCCTGGGTGAACAGTCTGCTTCTGCATGGGGATGGTCTGGCAGTAATGAACTGATATATCTAATTGATGAAAGTGCTCAATTCTGAGTAGTTCTATTTGAAGTAAAGCTTAACGAGTTAGTGGTGTTCAATATGTGGTCTGTTAGCTATATGAACAATCACAGGCCATAGGTAAGATAGATTTTGAATACTGTCTGCCAGAACCAAATTGTAATTCTTTAGTGGAAGCTTTAATGCCAGCATACAAAGCTGCTAACCCATAAGAATGGTTTTTGCTAAAATACTGAGGGTGCTTTGAAGAGGAAGTCATGAGGGACCTTGATCCATGCTGCCTTTGTGTTCAAAGAATGTTACTGCCAAAATAGAGAGGATGTTGAGCACAGAAATGGCAGTCACCCGATCACATCCTTTTGGGCAGTTTTGCATAGTTTCTTCTGCTTAGGGAAAAGCTGCTGTCTCCTTTCTTGCACCAGTATGATGAATGAGATCACATTGCTATGAGAATCCTTTGAAGATTGGCTCGTTCATGCTTTGAAGGAGGAAGTGGCCTTCCGAGGTTGTAGGATACAAGTTCCTATAGAACTAGAGTCTAGTAACTGTTTCTAATTTAGATAGTAAAAGGAAAACTTCTAGTATACATTGGCAGTAATATTCACAAAGGATGAAAACTGTTAATGACCTTTCAGGAAATAAACTTTACCTTAAAACTGAATTCCTGGAAGATGCTGCTTCTCATATGCTGTGCTTGTATTTAAATCCTTTTTGGAAGATACAGTGATGTGCTGCCAAAACTAAAACAAGGCACTTCTGATTTTCTTCCTCACTGGCAGGAAGCAAAGATTGCTGTAGCAGCTGCGAGACTCACATTTTTATCAGTAAACCCCCCCCCCCGACTCTTTGCATACTAAGCCATTTAGATAGAGCTGGGAAATTTAGTATCAGGCAGAGTACCTCTGTAACTTGTGCTCAGGGATAATCTTTGTTAGGTGTGTTTCCTTCCACCATGGGGATGCAGTGGTGGGAAAAGTCACCGTGTGACAAGCTCCCACATGTACTTTGCCATATGAGCAAGACCTGATTGCCAGTGGCTCCCCATAACACATAAACAAGATGTACAGGGCAGTGAATCTAACATGACATACTCAAAATCCAGTGAACATACTCACGGCACCTGCTGCTGTATACATTAGATGCTTGGGCTTTTCTACACAGAAATAATCTCCACTAAGAAATTTGTCATTTGCTAAATGATTCTTAGGGATTTGGGCCACAAAAAGTATATGATCGTTTGGCAAACATCCAGTCAAATAGACCCAGCTTATGCCTGTCTACATGAACTACCTTCTGAAGATTTTTTTTTTTAAATTCTCTGCTGTTTCTTCTTTTTTATAGATAATATTGATAATCTTTATGTGGGGTGGTGATAAAGTAGCATTTAAACATGAAGTGAGCATTTTCTAATAAATCATTCATTTGGAATCCATTGATGATGCATAGTTTTGTTGTAGTATATTTTTAATTATGATTAAAAAAACCACCCTTTGCCATCTTAAGTGTCATTAATAGGTAAACGATGTGTTTTCTAATATTCCTGTAACTCTCATTTTACCTTTCAAGCTATGGATTCCAGTAAGGTGGAAGGTGATGGCCAAATACAAATGGGAAGATTTATTTCATTTTTACAGGTAACACCTGGGACATAGTTCTGCAACTTCTATGGTATTTTTTGTGCTGATCAATAGACTTCATAATCATTTGCTTCGAAAATGTTTGCTATACCACAGGCTTTTAGTGGATTAGAGTCAATGCTATACAGTTGTCACCAGTTGTGTTGCTTATACTGCCACATTCACTCAAGTCTTTTTGCCCCTGTGTAGTCTCTGGTCACTTCGTTTTTTAAAGTTTCAGTAGCAATTCAAGCTGCTGTTAGGAAAAGTCTAGCAGTGCGAGTATAAGTACTTGAGTCCAGCAGTGGCGCCACCACTTTTTTTAACATTTCGATGTGACTGTTAAAGAGTACCCAATGTGACTAAAATGCTCTACTAGCACAAGTTTTGAAGTTGCTATTTTAAAACCATTGAGATGGATCTAGACTACCCATGCCCAGAACTCTGCCCAAAGTACATTCTGCTGAAGGAAGCAGGATGTATTTTCACCATGCCTTTCCCAAAAGCTGTTCCATAGGGTTTGGGACCCACCCAAGTAGTGTGGATGAAAGCAAAGGGAGAATTAGTGAAGATTGGCCCCTTTCACCTGTCAGGAGCACTTCTGTTCAGAAAATAGCAAGTCTGAATGCCACCCCAAGATGTGAATGCTTGCTTATCTGTGACCCTTTAATAACCCGGGGGGGGGGTGTGAAAAGAAAGGGAGTGGATTTTGAGTGGACATACGTATGCCAGGGAAAACGTTCAGCCACTGCTCATCTTCAACCCCCTTTCTGCTGGTCCCCTGCTCAAGAATTTAATTTCTTGTGTTTTTGTCCCTAGTGATGGTGGAAGGAAATTGCAGAGCTACACACAGTATGCTTGACCTTCAGATACAGAATAAGACTAGTTGTGTTTCCTGCTAGAAGTATATTGTTTGATTTACTGAATTTCAAGAGAAACATTCTTTAAAATAGCTATTAGTTCAAGAAACTTTGAAAATATTGTTTCTGGTGGAAAGAAACCAACCACTACAGAATATTTTTTTAAAAAACTGAAAGCAGGATCTGAATTGCTCAACTTCCTATGTTTTTTACAAGTCATGTTGTTGTGCCTGGCATAATTTCAACAACTGGTGATTGCGATAGCTCAAACCTTGTCATTTTTCTGTACACAATGTACTTCTCTTAAAATAAGAGGGGAAGAATGGTTTTTGATAAGTTTTGATTCGTGCTAAAACAGGCTAGTAGCAGTTTTTTCTGAAAACCCTTTTATACATCTGGTGTCTGTGTTTAGTATAGGTACCGTATTTTTCTGTGTATAAGATTAGGGTGTTTTGTTTTTTTACTTTAAAATAAGGTTAAAAATCTGGGGCATCTTATACATGAATAGTGCATATGCCCATTTTCTAAATTTGGGGTCCCCAAAAGTAGGGAGCGTCTTATACATGGGAAAATACGGTATATTGTGACCTTTTTGTATTGGATCAGATTGTTATTACATGTGTGAACTTTGCTGTCTATTTTGTTGTTTCTTCAGCTTGTAAGCTTTGTGTATAGTAAGGCGGTATATAAATTAAAAGTGAAATGAAACGAGATATCTTTTGTGTTTCGCCACCTTTTATTTTAGAGACACATAGGTTTAGGTGATCACTTTTTGGATAGCTCCCTACTGTTTCACCTGATATTGTCAGGAGAATTTCTAGAGAACTTAGATTTTTAAAAAAATAATCCTGCTTTCGTTTTGCATTCTTCTAATACATGAGACTATTAGTGGTTTCCAGTGGATAGAAAATGCTGACATAGTAATTGTTAATGTTTCTCCAGTGTGAGTTCTCATTTACTGTTGGTCACTTTCCTGCTACAGAGCCAGTAAAAGTAAACATTCTTTTGGTACAGCTGTTGCATAACTGATGAGGTCTTATTCACCATTCCAGACATTAATCTGTTTTGAAATTACACTGCCTATTAGTTCTTAATATTGTCTAGACTACTAATAAGCACTACAATGGCAGTATTTAGGAACTTTGAATATTTTTTCTCTTGTTTGTGATTGTGACAGGTTGGGTTTTAATAGGGTGTTCAAGTGTTTCATTACAAGACTGTTTTGCTACATTAACTTCCCTAACTAATCCATGGATAAATAATCTCATTTAGTATGAAAGGGGTTTCTAATTTGTACAAAATTTGTCATTTCAGGAGTTGGCTTGTTTCGTGACACGCTGCTACGAGGTCGTGATGAATGTAGTTCATCAGTTGGCTGCCCTTTATACCAGTAACAAGTAATTACTGCAAAAAATACTATCCTTTAAATTTACTTGTTGAAAACGCAAATGAAAAAAATACAGCATGTTGATGTGCTTCTTAAATTTTGCAGAGTTGGGGAGGAAATATGGGATGTGTGCCTGAAATATGGGATGTGTGCATTGTTAAAAGGACACCTGTCTGTTTTGGGATGTAAACCATGGTTGTTTTGGATTAATGAGTATTTCCATTTAATGCTCCATTTGAAGTCACTAGCTACTGCAGGTGTTCACTTCTGAATAATTAGCTCTTTTACTATCACAGACCTGTACAACTTGTGACCTACCAAACTGAATGCCAGTTTCTAGTGATTGCAGCCTGTAGGGCACAAAATAAATTCATGTGGCTGATGATAGCCTGGCAGAGTGAAAACCCGTGTGTGTAGGACTTGGCATATATGACCGCTGGACTGTGTTCAGGTTTCTAGGCCAAAACTTGGACAGGCCTATTTAGCAATACTTAATGTGATTTATCACTTTGATTCCAGTATTTCGGGTTCTCAAGTGATCATTTTTTAAACCTCTTGCGTGTTCAAAACTAACTACTGTGTTGGGCTTATTTAAAAGGTCTGGGGACCTTAGGGTAAGGGGAGGGTAATAAATACGTTAATAATAAATAAATAATAAAAGCATGAGGCTCTAGAATGTTTTTGTTAAATGGTGTGAAATACAGTATTTTGTGTTTCAGGAATGCACCTAAAGTTATAGAAACATCAGGAGTTCATTTTCAGGTGAGAATTCTGTAGGGATTTTGACTTGTTATGTTGCATAACTTGGTAGGTTCTTTACCTGGGAGTTTGATATCTGGATATCTGCCTTACTTGGAAGCATTTTTTAAAAATGAAATAAATCTACAAATATTATAATAAAAATAAATTGTGCTAGGTTCTTTAATAGGCTAAGGACACCTGATTCCTTCAGGGATCTCTTCTTGCCAGCTAGGCTTACAGTACAGCATAGTGCAGTGGTTTTCAACCAGTGTGCCGTCGCACCCTGGGGTCCCCTGAATGATGTTCACAGGTGCCACGGGCAACACTGTCCTCTGTTCCTTCCCTCCCTTCTTGGATGCCCTCTTATGTCTCTGTCTCCCCAAGGCTTGCACAGCTGTTTGTTGTAGCAGCCCTGGCTACAAGCTCCCTAGGCAAGTAGTGCCTCTGGGGCTGGTCAGGGGGTGCTGGTTGCCAGGAGCTGAGGCAGCCCAGGAGTAAGTAAGCAAACAAGCAAGCAGGCGAGGGAGCCTAGCCAGGCAGTCTGCCAGCCCTTGCTGTTGGGAATGGGCAAACAAGTCCCAGGCATGTGAGGAAGTGTGAGAAGGCACCTGTCTTTGGGATGGGGTGGGCAGCTCAGAGACCAGCGGCGGCGGCTGCCCAGAGGAGGCTGAGGGAACACTCTACAAGGGAGGGTGCTGGAAAAGGGTGAGGGGCTGCCAGCCCTTCAGGCAAGGGGTGACATAACTGGGCTCCTGAGCCCCACAGGGGTGCCGCAGAAAGAATGTCGATGGTTAAGGGAGCTGTGGATTCAAAAAAGTTGAAAACCTCTGGCATAGTGAATAAAATATGTAATAAAAACTATTGTTATGGTCCTGTACATCTCAAGAACACCAACTCTATATAATAATTTTCTTGGGGACACTATCCTAATCATATATACTCAGTGGTACCTCCCATTGAGTTCAGTGGGACTTACTTCCAGAAAAGTGGGTATAGGATTTCACTCTAAATCCAGGATATATGCCTTTTCAAACAGGCTATGTATGAGCATCTGGGAGAACTGCTGGCAGTTTTACTTACCCTGGATGAGATAATAGACAACCATGCTACCCTGAAAGAGCACTGGACTATGTACAAAAGGTATGTGGATAAATTCTTACATTTATTTCCACTGGTACTGTAGAAAAATAAAAGTATCATCAATACAGTGGTCACTTAAACAGATGTTGATGCTTCACCGCACCTTTTCACTAGTGTGGTATTCAGGCCTTAATTTCCTGTATTTTGCCACCAACCGGAGCAACATTAAGCTTTAATTGCATGTTTCTAATTATTCCTACAGTGACCAGCTGATGTGAACTGTTGTTAAATTGTCAAGCGTGTGATGGTTCAATCAATCAATCAAGGTTAACACCCTTCACCGTAATTAGGAAAGCATTTTTCTTCTTCATTAATCCCCTGGGAATAATGGTAATCATGGCATAGTGCAGTCCCAAATGACTTGTGTCCCAGAAGTGTAGCTGCGCAGTCAAGGCCACTGATTAAAGTTGTGCCAGGGCTTTTTTGTAAACGAAACAAGCAAAAATCTTAGGTCAGCTCATATTATTCAAATATGATATTATCCCCCCACATCATTCATAAGTGTGTGAATACAAAGTTTGCTCCTCCAGATTATTCCTCCTAAATAATTCCTTCCATCCCGTACACATTTAGGAATGTTGACTTTCTTTTAAGTAGATTTTTTATTTTTTATTGCTTTATTAGGTTACTAAAATCTGTCCGTCATAATCCTTCTAAATTTGGAGTGCAGGAAGATAAGCTGAAGCCATTTGAAAAGTTGCTATTAAAACTAGAAAACCAATTACTGGATGGGACGATATTCCAGGTAACATAATAAACAATAGAGCTTATTTCTTAATAGAGTTCAGATGTGGTTTGTAAGATTTATGGAGTGAAATGTTTCTTTTCTGAAAATGTCATCGCTTAATTGGTGTGTTTAAATTTTAAATGGTATGCTGTTGGTATCCTCTCCTCAGTTATTTATCTAATATATTCTGACTGGGAGCCAAAGAGCTACTTTAGGTGCACCCAAGAGCTTGCATATACCAAGTGCAATTTTTGATCAGTTTTCTTTTAAAAGCATTCCATATTGCAAATCACTTTTGAAACTTCCCTCAGATTAGAAGCAGCTTGCTAAGTGGGGCAGAGAGCTACAGTTTGGAAAAAGGAAAAAGGAAAGAAAAAAATCAAGGCACACAGAATTATTTGGGAGACATCCACTTATGGACTTTCTCCTGTGCTCTCTTCTCCTTTCTTCTGCAGCCCTCACAGATCTCCTCTAGTGGGTTGGAGGACCGACCCTCCAGACCATATATGAGGGGCATGTAGGGAGCTATGAAGAAGGAGAAGCAGGAGATGTCCATTGCATAAGCAAATGCCCTGTACAGTGGAACCTCGGGTTGTGAACGTGATCCGTGCGAGAGGCACGTTCGCCATCTGCAGCGTTCGCAACCCACAGTGCTGCTTCTGCGCACGCATGGGTTGTGATTTGGCACTTCTGCGCATGCGCAAAGCACTGAAACCCGGAAGTAACCTGTTCCGGTACTTCTGCTCACCCCGAAAACTGTAACCTGAAGGGTCTGTAACCCGAGGTACCACTGTACTATATTTCTAGAATCAGTCAAGTTGCAGCTGAGTCTTTTTTGTGATCTGTAGTAAAAGTATCAAAATTTTTAGATGCCTCCTTTGTTGTTACCTTATATATAATTAACAGTAACGTTTCTTATTGCAGAAATAAGCTTTTAATAATTTTCTTATAATAGTATTTACTATGTTAGAAAAGTGTTTGGGTTTTATTTTATTGTACTTTGAAATTAACTGCTACTTGTACAGTGGTGCCTCGCAAGACGAAATTAATTCGTTCCGCAAGTTTTTTCTTCTTGCGAGTTTTTCGTCTTGTTGATGCACGGTTTCCCATAGGAATGCATTGAAAATCAATTAATGCGTTCCTAGGGAAACCGCCTTCAGACCAGGTCCGGGGACAGTCTGTCCCCCAACCTCTTCTGAAGGCTGGGGGGGTGACAAGGGCTTTTCTTCCCACCGCCAGCCTTCAGAAGGCTGTTCTGAAGGCTGGCGGTGGGAAGAAAAGCCCTTCTCCCCACCTCCCGCCCCGCAAGCTCCGGGGACAGGAGGGCTTTGCTGCCGACCGCCAGCATTTTAAAAGCCCCCGCTGTCCCGGGGCGATTTTAAAATGCTGGTGGGTGGCAGCGAAAGCTTCGCTGCCGCCCGCCAGCATTTTAAGATCGCCCGGGACAGCAGAGAAGTCTCTGCTGCCCCGGGAAGGCAGGCGGGGGGAGCAAAGACTTTTGCCCCCCGCCAGCCTTCAGAAGAGGTCCAGGACCTCTTCTGAAGGCGGGCGGGGGGCGAAAGTATTTGCTCCCCCCCCGCCTGCCTTCAAAAGCCGTCCGCGATAGCGGGAAGCGCTTCCCTGCTATCCCGGACTGCTTTTAAAATGCTGGCGGTGGGGAGCAAAGCCTTTCGGCCCCCGCCGGCCTTCCTGGACCTCTTCTGAAGGCCGGAGGGGGGGAAAGGCTTTGCTCCCCACCACCAGCATTTAAAAGAGGTCCCCGGAGATTTCCCTATGGGCTTTCGTCTTGCGAAGCAAGCCCATAGGGAAATTCATCTTGCGAAGCGCCTCCAAAACAGAAAACCCTTTCGTCTTGCGGGTTTTCCGTCTTGCGAGGCATTCATCTTGCGGGGTACCACTGTATTGAAATTAATAGTTACTCATATTGGTACTTGTACTGGGCTCAGCTGACAATTAACAGTCAATGAATCAATCTTAATCGCCTTTTGATTAGATTTTCAGTATGGTTTCATTTGAACTGAACACTCCCCAAATAAAGCACAACTTGCCAGTTGAATTGTCTCCATCATGGAATTCTGATTGATTTGCAATCATCTATTAATATGTTGTTCTCGTATACACCATGGCACTAATGTTGTAAATCACTCTTGTTTCTCTTGTCCTCATTCAGGCCTGTATAGAGCAACAATTTGATTGCCTCAATGGTGGAGTGTCAGTGTCGAAGAACAGCACTTTTGCTGAGGAGTTCGCACATAGTATTCGCACAATTTTTGCAAATGTTGAAGCTAAGCTTGGTAATGCAAGATGGATTTTTTTCTTTGCATTGACATTATTGTTTGTAAAAGTTGTTATATTGTTTGTTTAGTGGCAGACTTCAAAACTATTCTTTTCTGTGTGTATTTGTACAAGGTGAACCCTCAGAAATTGACCAGAGAGATAAGTACGTAGGAATTTGTGGGCTGTTTGTACTGCATTTTCAGATTTTTCGGACAGTAGACAAGAAATTTTACAAATCGTTACTGGACATTTGCAAAAAGGTGAAGATTTTGTAATTTTCCTCTAATAATTAAATTTCACAAACAACATAAAAATAAAAACCTCTTATAAAAATATAGTAACAATATCTAGTTACAAGCTCTCACTAGTAACTCCAGCTTTAAAATAATTTAGCTAGGGTTTTTTCTGTTTTCATAGTTTCCATTTGTTGTCCTTTCTGAATAACAATTATGTTTTGTGTATAGCAAAGGAACCGACAATATGTTATCTTTATAGTACTCGAGTTGCCTTGTCAATGAATGTTGCAATAATTTTATTGTGGTCAAAAACTGCTATTTTTGCCATTAATTGCAAGTGTGTGATTTGGGCAGCTATTGCCTTTGATAATGGTCCTATTCATGTGTTATTCACATGTAGGATATTGCTGTGATTACTTGGAGCAGGGCTGCTTTTAGTTCCACCTCTTAATGCTGAGTCTCCTTCCTCAAACAGCCACACATTTTGTGCAGTTGTTTGAAGAAAACCCCTAGCATGTGAACGCCTGCTCACATTTAGGGCCTAGTCACAATTAGGACCCCTGGTCGCCCATGTTGGGGGTTATCTTTGGTCAGCTGCAGGCAGTGCATGATGGTTTGATGAAGAAGATGAAGAACTGGAAGTATGGCCTTGGTCTCATTAGTTACTGCAATGTCCTGCATGTGAGTAATGCACGGGCTAATAACCACCATAAACAGTCCAATCTTAACCATGTTTACTCAGAAATAAGTGGTGCTTCCTTCAATGCTTCAAAATAAATTTGCCCAGAATTTCAGCTTAAATGAAACATTGAGAGGTACACCTGTTTCTTTTCATCCTTGCTCTGACATGGGCATAGATGCTGTAAGCCACCTTTTTAAAAAAAAGCAAAACTGTTCTATCCAGGGATTTAGCAGTGATTGCACTAATCTCTTTTTATGCCCATTCACTGTTGAAGTAGCATGCACTGAATTGGTACAGTTGTCATACCTGTTCTAGTTGCTCTGGTACTCAAGGAATGAATCCTAAGATGCTATGGACTGTGTGTAGCTTAGTTCAGTCCCGCTACGCCTCCTCCTCCTTAATCTCCGAAACATGTTCTGATAATTCTGCTCCCTGTTGGTGCTGCAGGGTGTAGACTTGGCAGCAGAGCCTAAAATCCTATGCAAACATTCATGTGAAATGAAGTGAGATTACTTAAAACTGGGCTTAGAACTGGCCTGCTATGTATGTATATCTTGAAATACCTTTAGGACAATCCTACATATGTGAATGTGGTGTAGCAGTTTTCAATATCAAGTCTAATACGATATCTTTCTCTCCCCACCCCCTCCATCCTTCATCCAAATGTTACTGTTGCTGCTCCAGGTGCCAGCTATTACACTTACAGCTAATATCATTTGGTTTGCTGACAACTTTCTCATTCAGAAGGTGCCAGCTGCTGCCAAGCTTCTGGACAGGAAGAATTTTCATTCCATTAAAATACACAGAGAAACTTTTCTACAGCAGAAGGCTCAGTCACTTACCAAGTAAGGTTTGAAGAGTAGTGAGCTCTCCCCCCCCCCACCTGTATGGTTCCTACTCTGTAAATCAAAAATATTTGTAAACTGAAAAAATAGGAGCTAATTGACATTCCTGTTCTTTTCCAGTTATGAAAACAGCCAAGCACCCCTCTTTTGGTGGGGATTTTATGTTCCATGGCCATTGTGTCCAGATAAAAGTATTCAGGAATAGGGTATTAAATTCCAATGCTGAAGACATGTCCTTTATTCTCTTGAATATTCTAACCTATTTTAATATTATATATTTAAATGGTTTTAAGCTGCCCTGTGAAGGGTAGGTAAGAAATCAAAATAATACAAAAAATAAATTGTTACACTGGCTCAGTTTTGTGTTTTATTTAAAGCCTGATATATTCACCTTGGATTAGTCAAGCTCACCAAGCAGTTAATTTTCAGGATAATTTACACTGGCAGAAATTTGGCATGTCAAATTGTGATTTGCATTAACCATAATTCAAAACCCAAATCATTGTTTGGCTGCTATTTTTCATACAAGCACTCAGCTTCGTAACTTGTCTCCATGGCCCAACAATCCCTTAAAGAAGAGTGATGGCTGAAGTTATGTTGGGCATTGTGCCAAATCATAGCATAAACCTGTAACAAACTATGGCTCTTGACCCATTGCAAACAATGGCATGCCAATTCAGATGTTTCAAACCACAGCTCAGCTTCTTTAACATTGGTTAAAGCTGTATCTGACTGAACCATTACATAACCATTACTTGTTTTCTTTCCAGAGAGATGCAGTCATATTACGTTTTTGTGAGCTCATGGATGATGAAAATGGAATCTATTTTGTCAAAGGAACAACAAATGGATAAGTTTGCAGAAGATCTCACTAATAGGTGCAACGTTTTTATACAGGTGTGTTCTAGGTTCCAAAGCAACATGGCTGGAAAATGCTGTGATATATAGATAGATAGATAGATAGATAGATAGATAGATAGATAGATAGATATAGATATATATAGAGTTAACTTTATATTTCTTGAGTACCATTTACTGAAGAAGAAACGGCTGAAACGGTCTATTACTACAATTGCTTACTAATGAATGTAGGGTTAATACATATAGTAATTTCTTTATATAGCCTAAGTGAATATATTTATTTATGACTGGCATTATCAAATTAAATTTTGCTAGCTCTGCAATTTTCAAACTTTTGTTTCACAGATTAATAGGCTTGGTTCAGATATGATTCCTATCACTGGCTTGATGCTGTGTGGAAAAAGTACTCTTTGTCACCCCACACTGATCACTGCACACACTTACTCATGTGACAAACCATAGTTTGCTGTCATATCTGAACTGGTAAATGATGATATACTTTTCTTGGTTGTAGAATAAGCACAAACCAGAGTTTCCCTTGTTTGAATGTAACAGGCAACCATGGTTTCCTACAAGAGGAGGGAAGCCCTAGGCTCATTCCAGACTCGTTCATTTAATGCTAAACAATTCTACATTGCAATGTCTCAACCAAGCCATCTTCTCAAACAGGGAAATAGGGGTTCTGTTTTGTTTCCCTATATCAGTAATTATTATTTAACGTATTTATACTCCACTTTTCCCCCAAGTTGAGATTCACTAGCGAAAGCTCAGAGCTTTCCACATTAACTTGTGTGAGAAGCTTTATCAGGCTTCCCTGCTTGCTGTGTAACAATGGGGAGTGAAGGTTGGTGGAGTCAGCCTTGTGGTATTCTAGAAAAGGGACTACCAAGGAAGGAATAAAATCACTTGCATTGTAGAAATCGGGAAATTGATTAATAGTTCATGTTTCAGTAGGTTGGTGCTTGTTTACTTCTAATTCCATAATGTTTAATTCAATTGTATATTGAACAGCTGTATTTGTGTGTGATAGAACCGATTTTGGACACAAAAAAATATTTATGATGCAGTAGAGATGTAATGGTGATTCACGTTCCCCTCCCAATTTATCTCTAGGGGTTTCTGTACGCTTACAGCCTTAGTAACATCATTAAAACTACAATGAATCTGCACATGTCAATGCAGAAGCCAATGACTAAAACCTCAGTGAAAGCATTGTGCAGGCTTGTGGAACTTCTCAAAGTAAGTTGCAATATTCATCTCCTTGGTGACCGTAACATTTGCAGTAGTCCTTTTGCAGGTGTGTTAAGACCTGCGTGCTTTAATTTATGAGCTGGAAAGATGGTAGACAAAATATATAAACAATAATTCAGGCAAAGTATACTTATCTAAATGGTTTACATCTCTCCAGAGCCATACGTTTTGTGTCTCTAAGTTGTCTTTATTTGCATCTTTTCTGGGTAAAATATATTTACTGTAATTCTGAAACCACTATAGGTCAGGTTCTCAAAATAGGGTGCCTAAGCTGAAGTTCTGTGCTAATACAATTGATACTCCATTTGTGGAACTCCTGGAGATATGCTCACCCCCCCCCCTCAGTATTGTCATTTTGGCACCTTTTGAAGACACTTCAGAGATAGTTTAGGTATTAGGACTGACTATGTTGCTCTTACTTCTGTTCTTACTCTTCCTACATAATGCAGTTATCTTTCTGCCTTCGCCAGTCCAGTCACAATGGTTGTTTGTTTTGCTATCTGCTGTAAATGGTCCCATGTTCTTTTAGAGGAAGCATGTTTTAGAAATTGATAGATACAATCAGCAGCAATTACACCTAATTTTAGTTGTACCTGCGGTCTGTTGCCACTAATGGTCTCTTTTAAAATGTGCATTTGACTGTGGTCTAAACCTTCATTATAGCTATCAGTGATGCCAGCATGATTTGTACTTGCTGACATAGCAGCAAATATAGTATACTGCTTTTGACAGGAATATTAACATATAGCTGCAAGTTGATTTTGATGGAGCATCCAAGTATAGCTACCTTGTTAAAAATTCAAATTGTATTTCATATTGAATTTAGCTGTTGAAGATTTGGATAAAGTAGTTCTTTGTATGGAAGAATAGGCATAATGTGATTCAAATTAACAGAATTGTGATGTTAACTCGTGTTCTGAAATCTGGTCAACTGCAGGCAATACAACATACATTTTACAGAAGAAGTATGATTGTCGCTGATTCAGTAACGCACATAATTCAGCATCTACAGCATCAGGCTCTTAATGCTATTGCTATAGCCAAGGTAAGCAAAAAGTTTCAGTAAGTAGTTTACTGTTCGGTATAGTTAAAATGAGTAGCTTTATAACAGTTGGGCTGCTTCATTTATGTATTTTTAGTGATAGAAACCAGCTAAAGAGGTCAAATAGTTGGGAGGTAAGCAGTGATGATGATAGCAGTCATATGTCATTATGTGAACAAGCTCCAGGTTCCTAGTGTGCAACTGTGAGGAGGAGATTTGAAGCTTTCTGTTTTTCAATGGAATTCTGTTTGTCAATGCTATATATCTGAAGCTGGACAAACTGGTTAGTCTTAATGGTGCTTTACGGAAACAAGCCAGTTGACTAATATAGTTATCATTAACCGCTGTTTAGGAGTCAAACACAACACTACACTGCGGTTAATTGAAAGTGAAAGTAAATGTTTTTGATTGCCCTTATAATTAGTGCCAGAAGAGCCATGGTGATGGGGCAGACTGGGGATTATTTATATAATATTAAGCCATAGATTATTGCATCTGAATGCAGTCAATGTATGTTTTACATTGCTCAGAAAATATGTATGGAATTTCATACTTACTCACATACTGAACACTTTGGTGAGTTTCCTCAACTGCAAAGTTGATGTTAATATGTGAAGCAGAACATGGGTGAATGATCACCAAAGGAGAGAATGATCACACAGACGATAATAATATGTACACTAGGGATGTTTCCAGCTTAAACTCCATTGAGGTTAAAATGAATCTGTGCTCTGGCGGAAGTCCTGCATGTTTCAAAAGGGCTTGTGCTGAAGAGTCTCAGATAAACTGTTCACTAGCATTTTGAAAGCAGCAAGGATATTCCCTAGAGTCTAAGCTAAACCTGAGTAACTTCAGGGTTGCATTAATGTGCCGACTATACTTAATTTGGGATAAAGGGGGAGGGGCTACTTTGGGGATAGCTTTTCTTGCTAAGATTTGTGTAAGATTATGATATGTATATTAAATGTGGCTTAGCTCGACCTTGAGACCAAAAATGCAAATAATGTGGTAGGCTCATAAATGCAATACAGAATTTGCTGTTGAATTTTCCATAAATACTAAACCCCAAATGCTCTCTTCTATGCTTTTTTAAATGAAGAAAAGAGTTATTTCAGACAAGAAGTACAGCGAACAGCGCCTTGATGTACTCTCTGCTCTTGTATTGGCTGAGAACACCCTCAACGGTCCTAGCACAAAACAGAGACGACTAATTATTTCCCTCGCACTCAGTGTGGGCACACAAATGGTAAGCACATCAGTTCCTTCCATAATTGCAATATTTCATAGAATCATAGAGTTGGAAGAGACCACAAGGGCCATCGAGTCCAACCCCCTGCCAAGCAGGAAACACCATCAGAGCACTCCTGACATATGGTTGTCAAGCCTCTGCTTAAAGACCTCCAAAGAAGGAGACTCCACCACACTCCTTGGCAGCAAATTCCACTGTCGAACAGCTCTTACTGTCAGGAAGTTCTTCCTAATGTTTAGGTGGAATCTTCTTTCTTGTAGTTTGGATCCATTGCTCCGTGTCCGCTTCTCTGGAGCAGCAGAAAACAACCTTTCTCCTTCCTCTATGTGACATCCTTTTATATATTTGAACATGGCTATCATATCACCCCTTAACCTCCTCTTCTCCAGGCTAAACATGCCCAGCTCCCTTAGCCGTTCCTCATAAGGCATCGTTTCCAGGCCTTTGACCATTTTGGTTGCCCTCCTCTAGACACGTTCCAGTTTGTCAGTGTCCTTCTTGAACTGTGGTGCCCAGAACTGGACACAGTACTCCAGGTGAGGTCTGACCAGAGCAGAATACAGTGGCACTATTACTTCCCTTGATCTAGATGCTATACTCCTATTGATATTTATCATTTCTGTTAGCAGCAATCGCATAGGGAATTGCATAGTCAGTGATTAAGGCACAGCCATAAAATTAACTTTTGTTATTATTATTGGATTGATGCTCTTGCATGTCTATCTCCTTCTTTCCTTTCTCCCTTTCAGAAAACATTTAAAGATGAAGAGCTCCTTCCTCTCCAAGTAGTTATGAAGAAGCTTGCCTTAATCAGTGAACTTAAAGAACGGTAGGTAATGCCACGGAACAAAATTCTGCAGACTTTCAGCACAATACACCACCTTCTTGTCTCCTGTAGAGTGCTATTCATCATCATATGTGATAGTCAGGATTTTGTATACTTAGTATGAAACTTGGCTTTAAGCACAGAGTTCAGCGTCCTGAAGAATGAATTCCATTCTTGTTTCTTAAAAACTGTTTTTTTCACCCCTGTGACTTGTGAACATCAGCTTGAAAGTGTGCTATATTATAAGGTTATTTCTGTTTGAGATCATTGCTGTTGGAATGATAATTCTTTGCTTTCTTTCTCAGTAGTAACGTTGCTCCTTTTTCCTTTCTAGAGTCCAAGCACAATGTGACTGTTGCTTCTTGTATTGGCACAGAACTGTATTTCCAATTTATCTTGATGATGTCTATGAAAATGCAGTGGATGCTGCTAGGTTACATGTAAGTAAAAGAAATATACGAAATAGGAAGGTGGGTTAAACAAAACCATGGTTTGAGATAATGGCTTGCTAATTAACTTTGGATAGAACAAAGCACAGTTCCCAAAGGTCTTGCATAATGTGGAGTTGTGGAAGCCTGCAAAGAGGAGAAGGGTGAGCACACAAACTTCTGGTTAATTTGTGATCACCCTGAGATTCTGTGAAGCAGTCCAGCGAGTTCTGTGACAACAAAAGTTGTAATGGCAGTCAAGTGCACCCAATGTATTATATCTGTTGAGCAGCAGCCATGGGGATTAAATGCACCTTTCAAGCAGTTGTCTTGAGGATGCCTTCCCCTTCATTCCTTCTCTTGCTGCACTTTTCACGGTTTAAATCAGTAGCAGGGTGGTGCAGGCAGAGCAGTGTTGTTTACTTGGCTTCATATTTGCTTCTCTTCTAATGTTGACTGAGAGATAAGAGACAAAGCCTTAAGGATGACAAGCAAAGCAAAGCCTTCTCCCATCAGAGGAGATCAGGAGATGGACAGCAAAGTTTTTCAAAATCTCATACAGTAGTTCCTCTTAATAAGTTCAATTCAGGCTGTCTCTCACTTGCTCTCCCAATAATCAGCTCCCCTTTAAAAAAAGTTTTAAAAGAATTTACTGTGAGGGTTCTGCCAAAGTTTTTTTTTTAAAGTGAAGGGTTCTACTACTGCAAAAAGTGTGAGAACCACTGACCTAAAGTTTAACTTTATTTTTAATTTTGTTTATTTAACAAAATGTATACACCCCTGTGGTGAAACCTCTAAGCAGTTTACAAGAGTTTGAACGGTTTATTATTAAGCTTGCTTGTTTCAACTAACCTTAGTTAAGCTTAACCTCAATTTAGGATTCTTTTTTGGAATTAAGTTTTTATTCAATTTTCTTTTACTTATATTGGTTACAACCGTATTTACAGATTTACAGTTTTTGAACTTCCACCAGCACCTCCCACAATCATCCATTTTCTTCGTTTCCCCGCATTTTCTATATAATATTGCCGATTTACCATTTACCTTCACCTCTCTGATTTTTGTCTTACAATATACCTTAAGATGTTACAAAGTCTCTTTAAACCCCACTAGCGTTGTTTGTTTGTCACATATTGTTTCCAGATATTCCGCAAACTTTCCCCAGTCCTCAATAAATTTTTGATCTTTCTGATATCTTATCTTTCCAGTCATCTTATCAATTTAGGATTCTGATGGCATTCTAAACTGTGATTAATCTAGAAATGAAGTGGAAGCTTCCAATTTCTTAGTGCTGTGCTGGAGTTGGGTGGGGGAAGAATGCTCAGCGTCCAGGCTCACTGAGTCTTGTTCTGATAAACCATGATTTAGCATTCTATCTGAATGTAGTTTTAGAGATTAATTGAGGTTCAGGATCCTGAGTTCTAATTGCTCAGATTCCCTTTTAGTGCATGCTGTTGCTCGGGTTCTTTATCAATTTGCAACTTTTTTTTACAGTACATGTTTAGTGCATTGCGGGATTGTGTACCAGCTATGATGCATTCAAGGCACTTGGAGTCCCATGAAATACTTTTGGAAAGCTATGACAAAGAAATCATGGATGTTTTAAACAAGGTGATGGTGCAAGCTTTTTATTTACTTTGAATGAAAGCAGTACAGAGCAATCTGAGAATATTTAAATCTGCCAGTGTTGAGGATTTCTGTTGGAATTCTAAAAATTCTTAAAGTTAATAAAAACTCACATTCTTTATTGCTCTAGTCTCATTTTTCCTCAATTATTCATCTGCTTTAGGTTTATGCTAACGTTTGTTGAGTTGTGGTTATATACTTGTATCACAATGTAGTGTTTATATAACACTGCATATTCTAATTTCCTATTCAGTTGTCTCTCCTCTTTCCCTTTGCATCTTGTGTAGATTTAGCTTCCAAGGCAGGGCTTTAAAAAAAAAAATTAACATACATAATGTACTGTTTATATTTTAAGTGACCAACAGTCACCAAACCTTTGGGGAGAATGGCCACTATTAGAGAGTGTGGGTTGTATCCAGTACTGTCATTCTGTTTGTGCAACAGAACTTCCTCCTTCTCTCATCTGCAACTCCTTGTGCACCCTCAAAATCTGCTCTAGAGGATTAGGGGATACTACTTTGTCTGTGTATCTATACATGCACAGAGTATATGCAATAACTCACTTTTTCATCCTAATGTTGAATTAAAAATAATCCAATTTAGTCCCTCATTGGAGAAGGAAAACCATCTTTTTGGATCTCCTGTTTCTTTGTAGAACTATTTTATTGGGGAATAAATGTCTTGTGAAGATTAGTTTTTCACCCCATGAAAATAGTGTTTGTTGTGATTTTACTTGAGCAGCACCTGCTGGACAAACTATGCAAAGAAATAGAAAAGGACCTTCGCCTTTCTGTGCACACACACTTGAAACTAGATGACAGAAATCCCTTCAGAGTCGGAATGAAAGACCTTGCCCACTTCTTCACCTTGAACCCAATTCGTTTTTTCAATCGGTTCATAGATATCAAAGGTAGGCTTTACTTAATGTTCACTTTCAAAGCTTAATAGTTTTTCTGTGAAGTAAAATTCATCCCTCCTCTCTCTCTCTGTGCTTTTTTGAGGACATCTGTCCTCAATATGCTGATATGATCAGTGTAGTTCCAGCAGGTACTTTTACTCGAAGCATTTCTAATGTTACTTTATTTCTAGAGTTCTAAATAACCTTAGAGTTGGGATGAATATGCTTTCCTTCTCTTTTCCTCTGCCCTTTTCTCCAAGTATTCATTGTGAAAATGACTGTTCCTTTCACCCCCCCTCTTTTTGCAGCCTATGTGACACATTACCTAGACAAGACTTTCTACAACCTTACTACAGTAGCTCTGCATGACTGGGCCACCTATAGCGAGATGAGGAATTTAGCAATGCAGCGCTATGGTTTAACTATGACAGAAGCACATCTTCCTAGTCAGACTTTAGAACAGGTACATCATGTTTATGCTAGTGTCTCTGTGTTTTTTAAAAGCAGGATTTTGTGACTTGCTGAAGTATGGTACTTAAGGCTTCTGGTGTTTTTGCTTTTTAGAAATTTCAAATAACAGCACTTATTTGGATTATTTCCAGATGTGATGTAGTTAAATTGCCTACTGTTTTTTCAGGGCCTTGATGTTCTGGAAATTATGAGGAATATTCATGTATTTGTATCCCGTTACCTCTACAATCTCAATAATCAGGTGAGGGCAGGGGGTATGTCTACACTTTAAAAAGCAAATCTTATTGCTGCTGATTTCCATTTAGTAGCTATTATAATTATATAGCAATTTTTTAATTGCAGATCTTCATTGAGAGAATCAGCAATAACAAGCATCTGAACACCATAAATATCAGGCACATTGCTAATTCAATTCGAACACATGGCACAGGAATCATGAACACAACTGTGAGTATTTTGTGTTATTCCCAGAACAGCTGCTGAGCTGGCATTTACTGACCTTTTATTTAAAACTGCATTGTGAACAGCACAAGCAATTGGAGGAAAGTGGTTTCACATGCTGGGTTAATTTGAGCACAAAGAGGACATGTGTGTATGAAAGAGGGGCAAATTTAAAAATACTCTGAGAAAAAAGATGAGATTAAACAATATGAAACAAGCATTTTCATTTTTCCAAATTATGATAGTCCATAAATTTGTGTGTGCAAGATGCCACTTAACAGTATTTTGCAATGATGATATAAGTATGCCAGCCCAGTTCCTTTCCTCCCTCCTTTCCATCTCGCCCTAGTGAGGCAATTTCCAGACAGTAAGCTGAGATGCAGTGGTGTGCAGTGAGGGGATGGGAGTATATTTACGTTATCCTTGTTGTCGTCTTCTGCACAATTTTAAGGGGATAGTTATGATGTGTAAGCCCCGATTCCTGATGATACTTTTCTCTCCCATGTCCTATTTAGGATTCTTTGTCCAGCTAAGAATGCCTTCTGCTGTTCACATAATAATTTCAGATTAACAAATGCTCAGTGTACCAAAACATATTGACTTGGGTAGGACTGTAACATTATAAGTGAGCTATTGATGGTTTTGAGTCTTGGGATCAGTATCACAAGTCACTGGGGAAATGTCTTCTAATGGGGCGCATCAGTCGTCTTCATACTGTACTTTTCCCTACTTTTCTTCAGGTAAATTTCACATACCAGTTTCTGAGAAAGAAATTTTATATCTTCAGCCAGTTCATGTATGACGAGCACATCAAATCCAGATTGATCAAAGATATCAGATTCTTTAGGGAAGTTAAAGATCAAAATGACCACAAGGTATGTTGTTTGTGAAACCATTGCTAAGAACTACAAGATTGATAGTTGATTTGAATCTCTCTCGAGATAAATAATGCCCATGTACAGTAAATATAATTATAAAAGCCTGGTTTTTATTTTCCTTCAACGCCACTCCTTCTGATAGTGAGTTTGGCGGTGAATTCTATCAGGATTGTATCCAAAATTGGGCCACTGGGAAATGAGGAGGAACCTCAAATAGCCTAATGAATTCATTGAGTAACCACAGAATTACTCAATGATTGGAAAAGAAAAATGGAACATGGGGATAGAATCTGGGCTTGGAGAGCACACACACCTGCTCATGTTAGGAGGGAGGATAAATTGTAGCATTTTGTTGCAGGTTCCATTTACTGTCCTAAATGCACAGAAGCAATATATGTCTAAAATTATAGTTGTGCATCTCTCTTTAGCTGCAAAACTCACATTTTGAATGTTCTAAAATGTTTTGCAAGGTAACGGATCTTACTAAAATGTGTTTCCAAGAGAGATTGATATTTGCTTTCGAATTTTACATTATTTTGGTTTATATAGCATGCTAGGGGTTACTATTTTAGAAGAACAAAAGTGTTTGGGTGTTTGGAAAAATACAATGGGGCTGACAAAGGTATTTCAAGTTACTTACTGTATTTCTTCAACCTTAAAATAATTTTTCTAGTACCCCTTTGAGAGAGCAGAGAAATTCAACCGAGGGATCAGAAAACTTGGAATTACACCTGATGGACAAAGTTACCTTGACCAGTTCAGGCAACTAATAAGTCAGATAGGTATGAAAATATATTGTAAACACTATTTTGAGATATATTGCTAGAATCCAAAAAGCTATCAGGTGGGACTGGGCATACCTAATGGGCTTGTTTACATTTTTCCCCCTTGGAACAGGAGTTCCAATATTCTATCACTTGGGAAGTTCCCTCAGTTTCAAAAGTATCTGGTCAAAGTTGGGGCAGGGTAGGTGACGAAAAAACACAAGCTTCCTTTGGCCCAAGAGACAGTAATCAAAGTTGTTGAAGAACAGCGAACAGCCTCACTCAGTAAGCTCTGTCGTCTGTTCTGCATATCGTGCAACAATGGAGGGTGGGGCGAGGGAGCTAATGAAAGGGACCCAGTGATTGACCACGATATGGCCAAAACCTCCCGGGGATCTACCAGTAGATTGTGATCAACCTGTTGGACATCCCTGGTGTAGTTATTTCAACCCTGAAACCTAACATTCTGTTCACTTTATTAAATTATAAAAGACAGTGAGCACAACCTGGCCAAAACCAAGTATGTACTTTGAAGTCTAACAAATTGCAATGGACTAGATTAACTAAACGCATTGGCTATACAGTGCTAATATGCACATTAGTCTTCACTATAACACATTCTGTAAAGGGCACTACTTATGGTTGCCAGTGTATTCTCCCAATATGACTTGTTTATTTACAGATGAAATAGTATTGTGTGGGGGTGGAGAGGAGATGCAGCTTTATCAGATGTCTCCAACAGGTTTTAACTTTCTAAATGGACTTAGTGTCATTAAATTCTGAATGCTCGGTTACTTAATTTCAGGTACTTATTCTTGTTGCCGATATATTTTATTTTTAAAGGGAATGCCATGGGCTACGTCCGAATGATAAGATCTGGTGGACTTCATTGCTGTAGTAGTGCAATTAGGTATGCAACCAAACATTTCAGTTTGCTTGTCTATGCTTCTGTAAAGCAAAGTGGGGAGCCTGTACCTCTAACCTATTTTCATGCCAATCAGAAGCTGCAATTTGGTTTTTGAACGCTTTGGAAGTCGAGCGGGCTTCCGAAACGGATTCTGTTCGACTTCCAAGGTACGACTGTATGTCTTTTCAGATTTGGATAGGGATACAGTTTTATTTCGATCAAATCTGTGTGAGGTTATATATAGATTCAATGTAAAGTATTATGCAAGGCTATCCTCTCTGTAACGGAGCAATCTTGATAGTTTGCATACACTATGTAATACTCCTTCCTCCCCCCAAATCATGCTCATCCTTGCCATATTCTTTTTTCTTCTTGGTTAGACTAGAAAGTCATTCCATGGGATTTGTGAGCCAGAGAATCAAGCAGTGTGGAGGTCAGGGTTCTTTTTTAGAAAGCAAACCTTTGGTCATAGTGTAAAAATAAAAGCAAGCTTGTGATAAAGATCTGAATAGAAGTAATGTAAGAAATACGAAGCTTAAGTTAGCGTTTTTATACAAATCATGATATATAATTGTGAATGAGTGAATCGCATATGAAACTTGTAGGTTTGTTCCTGATATTGAAGATATCATTAATTTTGAAGAACTTGTGAAAGAGGAAGGTCTTGCTGAAGAAACACAAAAAGCAGCCAGGTAACCTTACTTGATGCATCGACAAAATTCTTGCACAAACTGTTCCTTTAAAAACCGCCTCAAAGCATTTCCAAGTGTATCTCTCTTTTATAGGCAACTGGATTCCGTACTTAGTGATCTCACATGCAATTCTGCAGAAGGCACGGAGTATTTCAAAATGCTTGTGGATGTGTTTGCTCCCGAGTTTCGCAGCTCAAAGAACATGCACCTACGCAACTTTTACATAATTGTTCCACCATTGGTTAGTTTTGATCTTTCTCGGTTGGTTTAAACGATAAGCCATTTAGTTACATGTGCTTGTGTTGAAACTGGTAATTTTTTGTAAGGTTGCACTAAGTTTATTAAATCACCATATGAACTGCCCCCCTCCACTAGGGTATGGGGGGCGTGTTATATGCCATTGTGTACTGATACCCATAAAAGCATGTCCTTTTCATGTAGAAAGTTACAGGCTGAACCATTACCTGAAACCCTTTAACAAGGAATGCTAACACGGCTGGGAAATACTTGTGTCTGAATGAGCAGATGGACACCAAGTGACTGGCTAGATGAATTGTTAATCAGACTCTGATATTGATATAAATAATCTTGAATAACAAATATTTTTAAAAAATACTCCTGCTCCCTCCCCCCCCCCAAAAAAAAATGCTTGAGGGGATGTGTAATATATATATATTTGGAGAATGTTTAAATACTGCTCTAGAAGGGGCTGTAAATCTCCAGACAGCTAGCAATTATTGTATGAGAACACCACATTCTGTCATGGGCAACCTTTGCTCCCCCAAACTCCCCATCTGAAAAATCTGGTGAGAAAAGTGGGGTATCGATCTGGCCTGCAGGAAAAAATCATATTTGACTGACTGGTAGGATATGCTCTGAATCTGAATGAATTCATGAAGACCTCTCCTCAAGTAATGGGATGACAGAAGAGCTCTGTCACCCAATATGCATGGGAGCTTGGCAGTTACCTGATAACTTACTGCACTTCTTGTGTCTTGTTTTTAGGCCCTCAACTTCATAGAGCATTCAATCAGCTGCAAGGAGAAGTTGAATAAGAAGAACAAAGCTGGTGCAGCTTTCACCGATGATGGTTTTGCCATGGGTGAGTTCAGGAACCTTATTGAGTCTTCTTGCACGGGTAACTATCATAAATTGCAGGTTTTGAGGTTTTATATGGAAGGGGCCATAGTTCAGTGGTACAGCACAAGCTGTGCATGCAGAAAGTCCATGTTTAATCCCTGGTTTCTCCAGTCAAAAGGATCTGGGCTAGTGGAATTGTGAAAAGGATATATCTGCTTGAGATCTTGGAGAGTTACTGACAGAGAACTGTTCTAGGTGGTTCAAAAATCTGACATGTATGAAGTATCTTCATACGTTATCATATATAGCTCTCAGCTAAGTGTATTCAAAGTGTGCCCGACAAGATACAGAAAAGATGCATCCTTAGCTAGGTGGTCAGTGTGCAGTGTTGAGGTGAGGGGTGGGGGGGTAGAGAATTGAGTTTTTCCCCATGGAGTTACCTCAGTGGATGATGATTGAGTAGGCTTTGTTTTCTTCAATCTGTAATGGATTTCGCAAACATTCAAGTGCTTCTGGCAAATGTTTCACAGGTGAAGTTTCTTCTCTCACAAACAACTGCACTCATTTGCTTAAGTGATCCCCAAAGCAGATTGGAGAGAGGATTTTAAAAAATTGGCACCTTGCTACCCTTTTCAAATTTTTACCGTACTCTCTTCCCCATGAGCAGAGATGCAAACCTGATTGTGAGATTTCTGTGGGCAGAAAACCAGCGTTTTAAAAAATGTAAATGAATAAATATTGATATGTACCACTATATAAGCCTTGTATAACAAGTATACAACTCTGAAGACTTGTAGAGAGGGGAAAAATTGAGCTGGTGAGATGATTCTGATTTTAATGATCAAAGACCTGTTTGAGGTACATGTGCAGAATGCGTTTGTAAATTTTTACTGCTTTGAAGAATGGGGTGCTTAACTCGAACGACTTGTTTTTTTGTTTTTTAATCTGTAGGTGTAGCTTACATTCTGAAGCTTTTGGACCAGTACCAAGAATTTGACTCTCTCCATTGGTTCCAATCAGTTCGAGAGAAATACGTGAGAGAGATCAGAGCATTAGCAAAACAACAGAACGTTCAATCAGCTGTCCAAGATGAAAAGCTGCTACAGACTATGAACCTTACTCACAAGCGACTGGAAGTTTGTTTGCAGGTATCAGTCTCTGTCAGAGACCAGGGAAAGGTGGTGGGAGGTGCATATATATATAAATATTTAAGAACATAGAAATGCCAGACAGCAAACATGGCTCCTTTTTAGGTAACTTTTCCCCCTAACAGCTTTCCCCCTAACATTTAATTAGTGGGCATCACACCTGAATCTACCCTTCGATGTAACCCTGTAAGCATGAAGAATAGGCTGCAGTTAGGCAGAGAGAGCAGCACCTTTACAACATCCAGCCAAATACATGCTTTATTACTAGCTGATGATAAACTTAAAAAATTAGATTTGGAATTGGGGGTCCTCAACAAGTAAAGTGTGGGAATTCCAAATGAGAGAACCACTCATTTGGAAGTCTTGAGAACCACTGATTTTTGAGTAGAATTGAGGGGCACAGGAAATGGATATTTACTGACATGCTGCTTTTTAGGACAGTGACATTTGTAGCAGACGTTAAGTTTATGGGGTTATAAAGTTATTGTGGAAGGAAAGGTCTGCAGGATTTATTTATTTTTTATAAAAAAACCCTTGCAGAAACAAAGTGGAAATGACCAAATTACTAGTAGTGTGTCAGGTATGAAGCAAACTTTGATTTGAAAGTGTGGTTCTGCCTTTCCCCGTATTTGATCAATAAAAAACCAGTGCAACTGATAGTGCAGATAAAAATCAGGAAGCGTTGTAATTGTTTTTTAGGGGGCTTCTGGTATCAGTGCACTTTAATCAGGTACTGTGAAGATTCTCTTTCTGTGGCATGCTAAGACTTGCTGAGAATTTCTTTAATTTTTCATAGGAGTTTGAACTGCTTTATTTCTCACTAAGCAGCGCAAGGATCTTTTTTAGAGCCGATAAAATTGCAGCAGAAGAAAATCAAGAGAAAAAAGACAGAGGTTAGTAAAAAAATAAATCATCTTGTCTCTGGGAAAGTCACGTTTGTGGTTAAAAACAAAAGCATTGTAAAAGCAGTGCTGAGAATATAAAATTCTTGTGACGTTCTAACTCTTGTATTTCAGAAGAACCTGGAAAAACAAGCAATGGGGACCTGTCCAACTCTAGTTCTGCAGATCCTGTTGTGAAATGAGAGCCTTGGTATGCCTTTTGATTCTGTACGATGTAATTATGCAGCCCCAAATTTGTAAAAGTATACTGGTGATCACTGAGAATAACAATCACGCTTAAGCTGAAATAACTCCCTGTGTTCTGCAGATCTTTTGGCGGTCTTGGAAAAATGTTCATTTCTTTCAACTGCTCCCACGTTGCCAGGGATAATATCACGCTGGTATTTAGCACTGTGGTATTGGTCCCTCCACAATGTGATTCCCGATTACTAATCTGAGGAAGTGGTGTTAGCCCGGGCCGAGCAGATGCGGGGTTTGGAATGGTGCAGAACAGGAAGAAAACTGGTGGATATTGGCATGATATTTTAAACAGACTTTATACATGCATATAGTTTAAATTCCATTAGTATTTCATTGCTTTTTAATCAATTATGTCTGTAATCCACCTTGAGTCCCCTCAGGGAATAAGGTGATATATTCAGAAATATATCATCATCATCATCAGAGTGGCTTTTAAGATAAATATCTGCTGTACCAAAATTGCTAGTTTGAGCAAAAAGGAAAGAAGCAAAACTAGCAGGTAATTGGTGCAGCCCTAGTTAGACAGAATGAAGTGTTTACCTGCTTATAGCTTCCTTCCTGGTTTGTAAGGAATCACCATTGTATTTGCCATCTCTTATTGCAAAGGAAGTTAATATGAATTGTTGGAGCTGCTTAACATGTTAAAATACGAATAGAATATGCAATACATCTTCAACTCTTTTTTTGCTTTGTTTTATAGACATATAGAGCAATGGTGATTTGTTGAAACAGAAGGGACCAAACTGGCATGGAACTTTTCACCTTCTGAATCTGATAGTGACCCAGAAGTGCCACGAACTGTAGAGTAACCCATACTCTCACAACTAAAAAAAAAATTACAATTCATCCTTTCTGTTGACATTTCACTGAAGTCTGTTCTTTAGCCTAATGTATGATTTTTGTCAGGGAGATTTGGTGTCTTATTTTGATTCAGTTCAATAACTTAAAAAAAAATATCTTTTGCATTTGATTTAATCACAACCTTGACATTGCAGTTGCTGCTTAATTCTGTCTGTGTTCACTTCAGCACTAATGTCCCCATTTAAAAATCTGTCATAGTTCATAGAACTTTGGAATCCAAAGAACATGCCAACTTAGAGGGCCAGTCTCTGTCTTTCAGAGACTGACACTGTACAAACATGTAAATTTAAGGCACTTCTGTTATAATAAACATTCATTGCCATTTCTGCTTTTTTGGCCTCTAATTTGGGAATCCTTAGTTTAGGGCATCCCATGTGCCTGAATTGTGCAGTGCTAACCAAACTAACATGGTCTTGGTAACTCATAAAAACAAACATCTGTAGCCTTCATTGGGGTCTAAACTCATGTACATGCTCTGCTTCTGTGAATATATACATATGTACAGTCCTATGGCTTTCTTTGTGAATATAGAATGGTAGTTAACTGCACTCTGAACATTTTTCATCATGTAAACCAATTTAATAGATGAACAGTTTTAAGTCTTTAATGTGACTTCCAGTTTACATTTTATTTTTTTTGAGCAAGTAGTAATACATTCCTTCTGGTGCCATGGCATAGGATCTTATACTTCATCACACAGTTATGTACATGTGATGGGTTAAAATTGTGAATACCTGCAGCTATGTTAAAAGCAAAAACAGCGGCACTAAAAAGATACCGAGGTACTATTTTTCCTTTACCCTTCCCACCTTTAAATGTTGTTTTCAAACATGAAAGCAACACCTATGGCCACTTTTTCATAGGCTCAGTTTGCAAAAGCCAGAAATAAAGGGAAGTCTTATTTTCAAATTCTTACGCATGGTTGAATTGTCAGGATCTTCCTCTTCATGAATTAACAGGATGTGGACCTATAAGCCTCTTCCTCTAACAAAAGTCTAAGTGAAGAACAAACCCCGGGAGCAAACATTTCGTAGGCTTAAAATGACTGTTAATAATAAGCTTATTTAGCCTAGCAGGCGTGGTAAAATGGGTCAATACAGCAATGCTATCATAATACTTTTTGACTGTGCACTTGTATGTTTGAGTCCTGCTACATGTTATCATTGAAGTAAATTTGACAAGTCCCATCTGATTCAGTTAGTTCAAATTCTCAGGAAGGAAGGGGACCAAATATTAACATGACTTGCTCTAATTCATTTTGCAAAACCATTTTGTTTCATTATCTCAGGTTTCTTTTGTTCTGTTTGATATTCTGTACATACTGTTAATAAATGTAACTTTGGAAAGTGGATTTATTTTACTTTGTGTGTACTCAGTCTGAGACTGGTTTTAGTTTTCATAAAGCAGCTAAAAAGTTGCATCTTTCAGATGGCATATTGACACAAAAGAAGAGCCTGAGATTTTATAGTGCAAATGCTATAGTTTCATGCTTAGGAATAGTTGTTAGAATATTTATGTCCTCTTTTCTGAAGCCAGGCCAAGTTAAGCAACCACAGTTCCAAACATTCACACCATTCAGTTTAGTTCAAATAAGACTTTACTCTAGCATTATTGCTAAATAGTTGCATTGCAAAATGTGGACCCTGTTTGTTAACATTAAAACATATTTTAACATCAAAAATATCCACCAGGTTGGGGAATCAGGTGAACTTCATTAGATCTGGCTCTGTTCTTGAATGTTACTTGAATTTAAGATAGTAAACCCAGAACTTCTCCCACTACAGTACTGCTCACCCCAGAAACATCAATGCCACACTGGTAAGATCATACAGACAATATTAGGCTTAGATTGGTCCTTGTATGGAGAGCCATGCAGCCTTGATACCTGCTTTCATTTCTAAGTCGCACAAGTGCATCTCAGGCTGCCTCCATCTAGGTTATAAACAACCACCCCCACACTGAACTGAGCTTACTCTTGAGCAAGCCTCCTTTGTGTTAAACCTAGAAGGGCACTAACTCAACATTGTAGATCAGTATGAAAAAGAAAATGTTTAGTTGGCTCAAGTGAGAGGCTGAGACTTATGAGGAGGTTAATGCAAGTAGCTGCTAGTCTACCTGCCACCTCATTCTAGGGCAGAGTGCCTGCTTTACTGAATCTACAAGTATGGTCCCTGCAAAAATGGTAGGCACTTAAGAGAGATATTATCTAGAGTAAGCTTTCAGTATTAAAGTATAAAAATAGATAATAGGAAAGTGATTTATCAAATAGATCTGTAAACAGCCTAGCTCAAAATAGTCTTCCTGTTATCCCTCTCAGAAGTACAACAGAGCCTAAAAACTTCACACAGAAGCAAACACATTTAACTATCACTGGTAGCAATCAGTAAGTGACCATGTTTGGAAAGAATTTCAAAGATTGTCAGTTTACCACACCAGAAATCCAGACCAAGCTCTCCACATGCTATCTCTTAAGTACTCACATTGGATAGTTGAGAGGGTGTGGGCTACTTGTGCAACACCACTGCTACTTTAAAAAAAACCACAGCTTATGCTTCTGACTCCTCCTGCCCATCTCCCTGTACTGTGTTGTCCTCTTCTGACTGCTCATTCAAGAGCACGAACTTCCCATCATTGGTTAGTGGCACAGACGACATTAACTGAGCTAGTGCTTCCGGATCCTATAATGAAAACATAATGAGAGTCAGTGGAATAGTTATCCAATTATCTGTCATTGGGGGCCTCAGTTGTTCTCACCAACCTAATTCGTTGCCTGCTTTTAAAACAACACTAGATCACACTGCTTAAACGAGTTCTAAGTCAAGATGATAAAAACAGTGAATTGACAAGACTAGATTAAAGCAAGCTTCATTCCACAATGAGCATCCTTGCGTGCTTTGGATTGGCTATATAGTATGCTGCAAAAACAAAGTTGAAATTGCAGCTCATTTTCAATGTGCCGACACCCAGGCACACAATCTATGTGGGACTGTGCCCCCCCCCCCAATCTCTGGCAGCTGCGCAGCACAGGTGCACACGGCATGGTGATATCGCGCAGCTCTGGGCCCCTTCAATTGCAGGGGCAAGGTGATGTACCTGCCAACACCTATATATAGCTAAAATGGTATTTGTAAACTCTTTACCCTACTGGGTTGATATTGTGAGCTTTATGGGTACAACATGCTCTGCTAGTTAACGTGTACTTGAAAAATGCAGAGAAACTAATAGTTAAGTCCTTTGTCATTCAATTTATGTTTAAATGCATTTTATTTAATGTTGGTGCAGAAACTTGCATTTCTCAATATGTACAGGAATGGATCCAAACAAGTAACAGTAGAAGAAAAGCCCCAGACAGTTAAAGTTCCTGTTTAGGTGGCAGGTTAACACACAACTTGAGGCCCTGACTTAATTTACCTGTGTTGCCTCTGTCATGATTTTTTCATCGTCCACGATCGCTTCCTGCATTTGTCCCATTCACTGTATTGTTCTGGGATCCCCAACATAGAACCACCTATGAGCCTCCTGCCCCTTACAATTTTTTAATTCCCCCCTTTCCTTTCTTTTTAAGCACAGGTGGGACTGAACTGGCTGGTAAGCAAAGTGCTGGCATCCAGGCACCCATCAGAGGCCAGAGTTTAGGCTTAAAAGCCAGATTCAGTACTGTATAGATAGGAAGAGTGAAACATTACCTTGCGAGCTTCAATGATTTCTTTCCCGAGGTTTATCGCATAACAAATCTGCAGAAGAAGCAGAGATCAGCCTTAGGAAATTTTTCTGTTATCCTAGGACCCAGGTTAGAGCACCAGGAAAGCAGAAGTATGTGGTAGCAGTTCTAGACAGTAAGCTGAGACCAGGAGATAGGCTTTGTGGAAGTTTAGCCAGTTGCTGGCCAAACATGTATGGCGAAGCAGTGCAGCATAAGGTAATAACAAATAAACTCTGATGTTTCTCTTTCAGAATCTTATTTGTCTATAAATGTGGTCACAACAGGGTTAAGCAAGTGGGCAATGGATCAAGGAAATTGCTAAGGAATATTTGGGGAGTGTGTGTGTGTGTGTGTGTGTGTGCGCGCGCGTGCGCGTGCAAACTAAGCAAAGCAAATGGACTCAACTCACTAAATGCCCACTAAAAACTTATTACGGATGACTACAATTAGAACAAATTGTATTCTAAAAACCATGCAACGAAACGCATCTCCAGACCTTTTCGCCTTCGGTGTTACTCTCAAATACATAAGCACTCATGGACTCTTCGCCTGGGGACTCGGAGATGGGAACCACAAACCCAATCAGTCTCTTGTTTTCTTGATGAGCAGCAAATTGTGTCACACTGGCAAGTTCAAACTGGAAAAGTGAGTTTCACAATTTTAAAGACTTAAAGCAGGTAAACATTTAACAACTTCCCCAGCTGGCAACTTGGCATTTAAAGCCCTGACTGCCATTTCTGTACTGTGAGAAATGGAAGAATATACTTACACTTATCCTCGTAACTTGGGTTTGTGGATCTATTAGTCTGTTGTTAGTGTAAAGGGGAGGAAAAAAAGTAGATTAGGTCCTCTTCACAAGATTTAACAGCAGAGAAAGTACAGGAGCCCTAATCTGGCTCAAGAAAGTTGGGCCTTAAACTGACACATCTTCATATGCTACTTGTGAGAAAAGGAAAAATGAGTAGAGATTGCTAGATGCCCTTAACCAGCCATGCCCTTTTCCAGATTACTCCAACCGGGGAGGGGAGGGTAGCAAGTGTTCTTCTTCCATTTTTCCTCTCCAACAAGCATTCATCATTCTGTGGCTGCTAAACATTCTCAGTCTTCATTGATCTATTTAGTTTTTAAGGTTGCCCCCTTAAGGTCCCCCCTCCAATCCTTAATTATTGTAACCCTTCAGCAAGTTAACTTAGGCTGATGATAGCCATTATCCTCGTCTCTGTATTTATTCCCACCCACTCCCTGGACTGTATATGCAAAACCACACACACACCAGACCTTAAAAGTGCAATATGAAAAAGCAACGTGATGGTTTTCTATTATGTCATGTACTATTATGTCATTCCACTACGCCTCATCCTACAACAAAAAGTTTTCCTTCCCTGTGGTTCTTAGCCCTCCACATGTTGGATGCAAGGTCATTATTTCTGACCACTAGCCACGGCCGATAGCACTCCAACAGCACTTGAAAGGTTACCAGTTCACTATCACTGTTGAGAGATTCTCTGATTGACCCTTCCATCCTAGATATGCTTCCTTGGAAGCAAGTATTTCAGAAACTAGCGTTATCGGTAACACTTGTAGCTGGATTCAGTGATAAAGGTAAAGGTACCCCTGCTCGTACGGGCCAGTCGTGTCCGACTCTAGGGTTGTGCGCTCATTTCACTTAAGAGGCCGGGAACCAGCGCTGTCCGAAGACACTTCCGGGTCACGTGGCCAGCGTGACGAAGCTACTCTGGCGAGCCGGCACCAGCGCAGCACACGGAAACGCTGTTTACCTTCCCGCTATAAAGCGGTACCTATTTATCTACTTGCACTTAGGGGTGCTTTCGAACTGCTAGGAGCTGGGACCGAAAGACGGGAGCTCACCCCGCCGCAGGGATTCGAACCGCTGACCATACGATTGGCAAGTCCTAGGCACTGAGGTTTTACCCACAGCGCCACCCGTGTCCCCCCAGTGATAGGATTCAGTGATAGTTACTTCCAAAAGAGGTAGGGATTAAAGGTGCTGTAGCCTGTGAGAACTAGGAGTTGAATCCTAATGAACCGAAGGTCTTTGGATCCAGCAAAGGTTCCTAATAACCAGGGAAGAGGAGCTATCCCCTCTCACATCCGTCAGGGACACCTAGGCCTCTGGAGGGACACAGGGGAGCAGGACATCAGCAAAGGTTATCTCCTCCCGCTGGCCTTAGCAAGTACCAAGAGTACCCTCTTCCATGAGTTCCAGCCCGCTCACAGGATCAGCTCACAGATTCATCAGACCTCACATCAATGCAGACCATGCAGAAGAAGAAAGCAAGCGAGGAAGTTTTGCTTACTTCAGGTCGTTGCTGGTGACCAAGAGGTGGGATTCCGTTGTGCGGAAAATGTTGTGGATGGCCCGAGCCGCCAGCACCTGCCTCATGGCTTCGTAGATCACCTCAACCGTGTGGTCGGATTTCACTGCCATCGATCCTAGAAAACGGACTACAAACATCTGCTGCAAGAGCGAATCTGGGGGAAAGGAAATAAAAAAGAGGAACTTTCTCCTTGTTTATCCTGCCTCTCGAGTTAATAGGACATCTGATTTCCCCCCCCCCTGGATGCTGCTTTCTCTTCTTCAACATAAATGTTCTCATGGCAGGTTCCCGTTTATGGATGCTCACTTCTTGATTTCAAGCAGTGATGGGAAAGTGTGAATGGGTCGCAGATCTAATCTTGTAGGGCAGAGATGCAGAACTTCTGGTCTTCTGTATATTCTTGGACTCCAGCTCCCATCATCCCTAACTACTGGCCAAGCTAGAGGGCACTGATGGGGGATGGAGTCCAACAACAACAAAGAGTGCTACAGTTTTCCATTATCCCCTTGCCCCCTGCTTGTGAGCGCTCAGAAGCATTTGGCCACCTGCGGGAATGGGGGATGGTGGGTGTTCTTCACAAGACAAACCAGGGATGGGGAAACCTGTGGCCTTCCAGATGTTGTTGCCCCAGCCAGCATAGTCAAGGATGGTGGAAGCTGTAGGCTATCAGTATCTGGCCACAGGGTCTCCCCTCTTTGACACAGACCACCATGGTCCCACCTAAAAAGTGGAGCTTGGGGCACCATTTGTGACTGAAGAGAGTTTACCCCATGGATCAAATTTACAATAGACCTTGTAATTTTAGACAGCTTTGGGGGCTCAACAAGACTGAAGTTTATGAACAGCAATCCCCAGTCAGTTCTCACCTGCCTCATCCTCTTCCTTGCCATCTTCTGACTCTCCAAATGGGTTTGTGCGCCTGTTAAAATACACACAGGGCAGGAGTTATGGCTACTTTGCCAACCTGAGAGAAGGAGTCAAATGCGAAAGGGAGCACTTTGTCAAACTCTGGCTGGCTGTACCTGCCACCCCTGTTCTGATCCAGGAACTCCGTTGCGGGAAGCACAATGTCAAACTGAATTGGTGTTCCGGGTGCAATTAACTCAGTGGGTTCTGGAATGCTGGCCGGCTTGTTTGGGGCTGCCCAGTCATTCTGCATCTCCACATTCTTCACATCCTGGCTAAAGCAAAAGGAGAGAGACAGAGAACATGGCCCCATATGAGAAAGACAGCGCTGTGAGAGCTGGAAGGGAGGGAGGATTCCTAGAAATGAAAACCTGGGTGAGAACGGACGAGTGAGCATTCAGTCAGGGTCTGAGCTGACATTTAAACATCCTCACCAACAACATCCAATTCTGGATAGTTAAAATGTGTTTTAAACAAGGAACTAAGACATCACAACCAGGAACTAAATCATAATGCAAGGGTGGGGGGGTCAGCTTTTACAGGACAATCCACCTATCAATCACATGACATCTCTTGATGGACAGGTGGGTTGTACTGCCCACCTGTCAAAATCCCTTGTGCGGGGTTCCCAAGCACCGACAGCCACCTAGCCACCTAATGCATTTATGTTGGCTACCACTATCCGTCTCGATGCAATGCACAACAAAATAAACAACATCAATCTTATAATCACATATAATAAAGGAAAAGATGAGAATCCGAAAGATAACTCTGCCGAGGCTAAGACAAAATGAAGGAACACAACCCACTGAAATAAGGCACCGGCAATGCATCTTTAATAGGTGCTGGATGTTGTTACTGTTGGCACTTGTCTAAGATCTGCAATAAGGGTGTTTACCCAGAGTTGGGACTGCTTAAGATCCAATTCGCACATGAAACTGCATGATGCAGGTAGCAGTTACCTACCACGTGTAGATTAGAATGTAACAGCTGAGCTATCCATTCAGGAAACTTGTGGAAGAGCCTTTCATGTAAGGGACCGCTTCAGAACACAGTGGGGAAACACTTGCTCCCTCTGTCAAAACTGCGATGCTTGCAGAATGCCAACACGTCAAAAGTTAGACTGGCCTTCCTCCTGAGGTGCTAATTTTCTTTGTGGAAGGAGCATCCAAACCTCTCCAGACTAAGATGGCTAAAATGTTACCTGGGGGATTGGTTTTCCTGCTTCTTCCCAAAGCTTGTGATTGGCGTCACGGCTTGCAGCGCTGTCTGATTCAGCCTGATGGCAACGGCCTGAAGCAAAGCAGAGGCACAGCCTTAAAGGAAGTTGTGCGATATTACCCAAGCAAACATTGAATCACAGATCTTACTGTATCTGGGGTGAGGGGCTTGTTTGAGTTATCAAAGCATTTCATTTCCAAACCTACTTACTTCAGGATTGTCAGTAAGATAGATCTGCCGAGAGATGTTGTTGATTGCACATATCCACTAGAAGAGGAAAACAAGAAAGAGAAACGCCAGAGATTTCAATTTAGTTCTGGAATTTTAATTTCTTGAGTAGAAACAAAGTGAAATGTGTTTACCTCCTCATATTCTTTCTTGCTTTCTGCCTGAAGGGTTATCCCTCTGTAAAAGAAAACAAAAACCACCCCATCATTTTCTTTCCTTGCCCCATTAGAGGTTTTGAAGCAGAGACTACGTAGCCAACTAACAGGCTATGTATTCAGCTATCTTGATGGAGCTAGCAGAAGGCAGTGCAAGGACTCCCAGAAACTCAGTGGAGCTTCCTCCACCCCCACAAAAAAGATTATTTAGGTGACTAGAGACCTCCCTAAAGGGGAGGCTTATGCTCAAGGCAACTCAGTTAATGCAGCAAGCCCTCGTTTTGGGTAGGGTAGTTGCTCCCTAGCAGAAGACCCAAGACACATACGGTTTCCCTGTAGGAGTGGTGATCTGAAAGCAGTAACGTCGGTCTTCACAGTCGACTGCCATCACAGAACAGTTGTCCAGATCCTGGATCAGTCCCCCGGCAACGGCTCCCCTGGGCTGGCACATCAGGTTCCCACCTTGAGTGAAGAAGTACAGCCTGTCCCAAGTTGTAGTCACCAGGCCTGTTTTGCTGTAGGAAAAGACCAGAGCTTCGACGTCACCCTCACACCAGCAGCAAAGCAGCAGCAGGATTCATTCCCTCCTCACGGCCAAAAAACAATCTTTTCGGGAAAGGGAACTGAGCAGCGTGTGCTTTCGAAGGTCAAATCCCACCCACCCCCTTCACCGCACACATTTTAAGACTCCCGCTATCTTTTTGTAATGTCAACAAGGCATCTTGAGGGACTTGAATTTTGTATTGCGGCAGAAGCACGTGCAGAGACTTTTCATGATCCCACAGTACAAGGGACATCACGACAGCTACTAGTCGCTGCTTTTACTCTCTTTTAGCTCTTTGGTTTTCTGGCACTGCTGCATCGTACATTTTGGGGGGAAGGGACATGTGATTTGCATATGCAGAAGCCAGGTTCAATCCTTCAACATCTCCAGGGTAACAGGAAAGATCTCAGGCATCAGCACTTGAGAAAGACGTGGAGAGGGTTGGTGAGAGTTCTGAGGTCCAGAAAAGGAGGCGTGGAGGGCCACATAACCTCTCCCGCCCCCAGAGCTGAGGTACTAGATGTAGCATTTTACTTTAAGGAACCTTAGGTCCCAATTTTGAAAACCCACCGAACTAGCTAGAGTACTAGCCCGTCTACCATGCTAAGACATGACTCCCTCCCAGGAATCTTCCTTACTTTCTAAGGTTAAGGTAGCCAGCCTTCTGAATCAGGTTTCTGTTGATGAGAGGCGACGCTGCGTCAAAGTCAGGCGTGTACACTGATTCGCCAACCGAAAGCAGATCTTGCTGAGATACCCGCATAGCTTCTGCCTCAGTGTCCAATTCTCCCTGTACGCTACAGGAGAGAATAAACATCAAAGCACTTCATGGCCACAGCTTGCTTGCTTAGGCTGTCCAACAAATGCAGAGCATACATTTCCTTTCTCTTCCTTAGAATATTTGATTGGTTTTATAATAAAATGGCATGGACGAACTGCAACAAAATCTGCAGAGCATTACACGCACACATCAGTCATCTATAAGGAACTGAGCAGGAACACGGTCAAATAACGGGTTCAGTGAATGAACCACTCCCAAGGCTTCAACTATCTGTAACACATCTTCTCAATGTGTGGCGGGAGGCCTGAGATGAACAACCCTTCTATTTACCTAGCTGATATATGGGAACCATACCTTATTGAAATGTGTTTGGTTTCTCAACACTTCTTCTGCATTTCAATAGTTCAGAAAGAGTCAGATCCCAAGATTTCCCTTGCCACCTCATCGGAGATGCACAATATATTAGTAATACTTTGTTAAAAAGTAGTAACAATTTATTTAAAAATTATTAAAATTTACATGTTTCTCCAGGCACTTAAAATGAGACAAGCAGAAATATAAGAGCACACTTTCATGTGTGATTTTTAATCCTAAAAGCAGCAACATGGTTTTCTAGACACTTGAATCATCTGGCTGCCAGGCTGGTGCCAGACTTGGAAGGGGGGGTCTCCTTGGCATGGTGACAATGTTAAGTCCCCTACTCCCTAACCAGGACTGAGAGCAGTCCTGCCTAGGCCAGTCATGGGCACCACAGACTCTCTCTGCCATTGCTCTGACAGTCACAGCATCACTCACTGTCCTCCACTGGGCATCAGGCAACACTTCAGTCATATACGGGTAGCAGTACTTTTGAACCGGAGCGAAGCTGGACTCCCATTCAAAAGCAGCCCTGCTGCCAAATTCACTGAAGGCTGTGGAGGGCGTCACATCTGGGTCAGGCAGGTGAGGGGTCCTTCCAAGCCATGGGGGTCCCTGGCCAGTGCCCCACCTAGCTACCACTGCTGGTGTCAGACCTCATGCTTGCTGCCAGTCATAGCACAATCATTCTCAGAAACAGCAAAAAAGAGCAAACAGGCAAAAGCAAGCTGGAACGATCCATTACCTTTCAACCATGCTTGAGACTGAAGATAGAAAGCTGTCCATTTTTTGGGTGAACATCTCGGCTCCCTTCTTAAAAAACTTAATCTGAAGAATATAAAAAGAGGGAGAGCACACACAACTCCTGAATATTTTTGTCGGCAAACTCCTTGCAGTAACATGCGAGGGGAGGAGGAGGGTCACTGGGACTTATATGATCCAACAATCTGGTCTTTCATGCTGGGAGTCAAGGAGTTGTTGGCTAGGGAGTAGGGTATATCAGGGGCAGGGAGAACTTTGGCCCTCCAGATGTTGCTGAACTCCCAACTCTCATCATCACAGGCAATTGGCCATATTTGCTGGGACTGGTGGGAGTTCAACAGCATTTGGAAGAGCAAAGGTTCCCCATTCTGGTCTACATCTTAGAAAGAGAACAAGACATGTGAACCTGCAACAAAATGTTGCTTAGTATGGGACACTCTGTCTAGGGTCCTTTCCAGTCAACCATGCCCTCTTCCAGGATTATTACTGGCACCTCTCTGTCTTGGGAGAAAATGGAGGAGTGCGCCTTCGGGGGTAAAGTCAAACTGTTGGAGAATTACAGAGCCTGCTGTGGCTGTAGAGACCAACACAGGAGAGACATGGAAGAAGAAGAAGAAGAAGAGGAGTTTGGATTTGATATCCGCTTTATCACTACCCGAAGGAGTCTCAAAGTGGCTACATTCTCCTTTCCCTTCCTCCCCCACAACAAACACTCTGTGAGGTGAGTGAGGCTGAGAGACTTCAGAGAAGTGTGACTAGCCCAAGGTCACCCAGCAGCTGCATGTGGAGGAGTGGAGACGCGAACCCGGTTCCCCAGATTACGAGTCTACCACTCTTAACCACTACACCACACTGGCGGCATGTAATGTCGCAACTGTGGCAGACGAAGGTGTCTGGTTTTGCTGCTACAGGTGCACCAGAGTTTCTTCTCCCTGCGCTCCTCTCAGTGTTTTATTTCTCCTCTGGTCACTGCTGTGGACACACAACCTGACTGTCTGTCTCCAGGCACTGCAAGGGATTCCCAGGCGGGACGGTTGAGGTGGTCAGCCTTCATGTCATGTTTGCAGACAGCTTTGTGCCAGGGACTGGACTGAGGGGGACGAGTCTGAGGAGGAATGGTGGAGACTGCCACCCGCACCCTCCACCTGAACTTCCCAGAGAAGAGGAAGGCAGTATTGAATTACAGCAGTGGTTTGAGGAAGGTCACAGCTCAGAGACAGCTGAACAGAAGAGTTGGGAGGTGTTGGGAGAAGAGAAGGGGGAGCCAGAGACAGAGCACCCAGCTGACACGTTATCACTGGAGAGCATATCTGACACCCCTTCTCCCAGAACTCGGTGTGCGCTGAAAGTTGAAGAGCGAAGGACTCAGAGACAATTAGCCCCTGGCAGCCACCATAAGGGGAAGTGCTGTTGCTAGGAAGGTAAGGGGGAGCTCAGTTGGAGCAACACCATTTTTGGGAAGGCTGCATTCCTTCGTCGTTCTCTGTGAATTACTGAATAAATGACTTGGTTAGAACTCTTATTTTGGGCTGCCCCGTGGTAGGGAGCTGATTTCCCCCAAAGCCTGACACTTTGTGAGACGGAACTGGTCTGCCAACGGGCCTGGTGCCTGAAGTCAGCTCCCCATAATAGCAAATCCTTGGGGATCCTGCCATCGTCCGTTCTGTGGACATGGCATCAGAGTGCTTTAAATGTATGGTGTGGATGCAGCCTTGGTCTGACATGTCAGGGAGCGCTGGGTTTGTACTGCCACCAGTTTTTAACTTAATCATACAATGCTCAGTGGTTTCCAAACCAGCTCAGCTGCAGCGAAGAAGGGTTTGCTGCCCAAGATGCTGCAGCTAGGATATGTACCTGGGAGCGCGTATATCCCAGCATGGGCTCCAGCATGGCGATTCTCTTGCGGTACTGTAAAGCATTAAGGGCACAGTAATACTGTAGCGACGAGAGATGCTGCTTCCTCCGGGCGCTGGCTACCTCTTTGGCAACTTCCGCCTTTAGCTGAATGATAAAGGAAAGGAACAGCCAAGTGTCAGCAGATGTGCCACTGCAAGACGGGGTCAGCAGTGCATTGAGCAGGCAGTTAAATGACACCCAAGTGCCACTGAAATCACTGTGACTATAGTACTACTACTACCAATTTATTATTTATACCCCGCCCATCTGGCTGGGTTTCCCCAGCCATTCTGGGCGGCTCTCAACAGAATATTAAAAACACGATAAAACATCAAACATTAAAAACTTCCCTAAACAGGGCTGCCTTCAGATGTTTTCTACAAGTCAGATAGTTGTTTATTTCCTTGACATCTGAAGGGAGGGCATTCCACAGGGTGGGCGCCACCACCAAGAAGTCCCTTTGCCTGGTTCCCTGTAACCTCACTTCTTGCCATGAGGGAACCGACAGAAGGCCCTCGGCGCTGAACCTCAGTGTCTGGGCTGAACGATGGGGGTGGAGATGCTCCTTCAGGTATACTGGGCCGAGGCCGTTTAAGGTCAGCAACAACACTCTGAATTGTGCTCAGAAACGGACTGGTAGCCAATGTAGGTCTTTCCCGACCGGTGTTATAGCAATTCATTATGAAGAGACTTGGGTGTCAATAACAGTCTGTGCACCTCACCCTTCTCAGAATTGTACTTATCATGTGGAAGATGTATATACACCATTCACCACATTGGGGTTGTTTGCATATGCATAAAAAAAAATCTTTAGCTTTCTTCCCCACCCCCACCCTGCTCCAAAAACCATCTCAAACATCCTATATTAGCATTTAGAAAAGGGCAATGGTGAAGTATCTGCTTTACACACAAAATACTCCAGGGAAGGCTAAGAGTTTGTCTGAAATCTTGGAGAGCTGCTGCCAGTCCGAGTAAACAATATGGAGCTAGATAAGGCAGCTTCTTATGTTCACAGAACTGTACCCTGTTGAGGATTTTTCATTACATAAAATTCATCTTATCAAATGTGCCAAGATGTCGGAGTATCTTACTTTTTCATTCTCTCTCTTTTTGGGTAGCCTGCTGTACTTTGCCATGGAGACATCGTGCTCTGCAAGGATCGAAGGCACAGTTTAGCATCATCACTCATGCACACCGCCAGCAAAATTTCAGTCAAATGAAAGACCAATGTGAAAACGTACCATTGCTGGCAAGGCTGAAGAGATCCTTCAAAGTGCTTACTTCTAGGAAAAAGCAGAAGGCAACAACAAAGGGTTTGCGCATTAGTGCAAAGTTTCCATGAGATGACCAGAGATGTGCCAATTAAAACTTTGAACATTCGCAGTGACCTTCTTCTCAAATTCCACTGCAACTACTTGACTTCATGCAAAGAAGTGTGCCATGTATTTATTTCCTTAACTGGACTAGAACTGCTTCAGTCCCATGTTGAGATTATGCAGCAGAACAGTGGCAGAAATGTTCTTTTTGCAGATGTTTAACTGGACTAGCAATCCTCCTTGAACAGTAGAAACACCACAATGAATAGGGATGGAGAAGCCTATGGTCCTCCAGCTGTTGTTGGACTACAACTCCCATCATCTCTGACCACCAGCTGTGCTGACTGGGGCTACTGGGGGCTGGAGCCCAACAACACTAGCAGGAAGGCCACCGGTTCCCCACTCCTGGGTCTAGAAGCTGTTGCCGTCGCTCAGGTTTTAGCCCTAAGAACAGGGTACCGTCCCATCTAGAGAACCCTATTCTCAAGGTGGACATTCAGATGCCTACAGGAAGCCCCAAAGCAGGACCTGAGAACAGCAGTCCTTTGCAATTTGCCATGTCCTTTGCAATTTGCCATGTCTGCCAAGCTTACCCAAATAAACATGCATCTTGCAAGCACTTGCAAGCCCCACTGTGTTCAGCGTGTGGGGTGGCTGTTTTTAAACTCCCACGGAAGTCTACATAGGGGCGCAACCTTAACTAATTTTCTTTAGGATATGAAAGTTGTCTGGAGCGCAAGAAGAAAAAGTGTCCCTCTCTTCCTTTGTTTCCTACTAAGAGCTCCCAGTCACACCTAGAAGATTTACCTGTAAGGTCTTTTTCACGGAACTGGATGATGGGGAGAACCATGGTGTCTGCGAGCTGCTTGGCCAGTTCGGTGTGCAGAATGTTAAGCTGAAAGACAGGAGGGCAGCCCATTCATTTAGAAGGCAGCAATAACATCCCCGGTACCATAAATTCACCGTCAGGTGCTTGAATGGAAAACCCAATGTGGCTCAGTAGGGTGGAAAGGAAAGTTCAAATTCGTGCTTGACTGTGGGAACTTTAAAGCCAGAATGGGGAACTTGTTGCCCTCCAAATGTTGCTGGACTCCCATTGTGCCTGACCACCATCCACGGTGGGGCTAAGGGCTGATGGGAGTTGGGGTCCAACAACAGCTGGAAGGCCAAAGGTTGCCCACCCCTACTCTGAAGTACATTTTAGATGCTTGGATGTTACTCTCCGCTTCAGTTCCCCATCTCTGTGTATTTAGTAATCATGATAGCAAAGTGAGTTGCCCAAATAGCTTTCTCTGAAGTGAGGAGAATTACATTACTATATTACAACAGTAGGCCAAATCAATACCATCTGCTTATTAAGCTGGAGCCAATATATTTATTAAATTATTTGAACCCATTTGCTTTCATATTTTTTTATAAGATATTTATTGAGATTTTCAAAAAATTACAAAAGAAAAAGAAAAAAGAAAAATACAAAATAAAAATAGTTAAAAACAATTCAGTCTTTCCGTTACATATTTTTCATTTGCTTATTTCCCGGACCTCCTCACGCCTCCCTTTTCTGTATTCCAGTTCAAATTGTTAATTCAGCAAATCCCTCCCCTCTTCAATCATCTTAATCTTCAATTTTAAAATATTATAACATTAAATTTTTACCTACTAATAACCATTTTCTCATATTCTCTTATAGCATTACAGCTAAAGACCACTTAGTTTCTATCCAACATCATTCTAACATTCATTAATTTTGCAGTATTTCTGTAAATAATCTTTAAACTTTTTCCAATCTTCTTCCACCAACTCTTCTCCCTGGTCTCGGATTCTGCCAGTCATTTCTGCCAGTTCCATATAGTCCATCACCTTCATCTGCCATTCTTCCAAGGTGGGTAGATCTTGTGTCTTCCAATACTTTGCGATGAGTATTCTTGCTGCTGTTGTGGCATACATAAAGAAAGTTCTATCCTTCTTTGGTACCAGTTGGCTGACAATGCCCAGTAGGAAGGCCTCTGGTTTCTTCAGGAAGGTATATTTAAATACCTTTTTCATTTCATTATAGATCATCTCCCAGAAAGCCTTAATCCTTGGGCACGTCCACCAAAGGTGAAAAAATGTACCTTCAGTTTCTTGACATTTCCAACATTTATTATCGGGCAAATGATAGATTTTTGCAAGCTTGACTGGTGTCATGTACCACCTGTATATCATTTTCATAATATTCTCTCTTAGGGCATTACATGACGTAAATTTCATTCCTGTGGTCCACAACTGTTCCCAGTCAGCAAACATAATGTTATGTCCAACATCTTGTGCCCATTTAATCATAGCAGATTTGACTGTTTCATCCTGAGTATTCCATTTCAACAGCAAGTTATACATCTTTGACAAAATCTTAGTTTTAGGTTCTAACAGTTCTGTTTCTAATTTTGATTTTTCCACCTGGAAGCCAATTTTCTTATCCAAGTTATATGCCTCCATTATCTGATAGTAATGAAGCCAGTCTCGCACTTTATCTTTTAATTTCTCAAAACTCTGCAATTTCAATTTGTCTCCTTCTTGTTCCAAAATTTCCCAATATTTTGGCCATTTGGCCTCCATATTAAGTTTTTTCTGAGCCTTCGCCTCCATCGGTGATAGCCACCTTGGGGTTTTATTTTCAAGTAAGTCTTTATATCTTGTCCAAACATTAAACAATGCTCTTCTGACAATATGGTTTTTAAATGCTTTATGTGCTTTAACCTTGACATACCACAAATATGCATGCCACCCAAAAACATTATTAAAACCTTCTAGATCCAAAATGTCTGTGTTCTCAAGAAGCAGCCATTCTTTCAGCCAGCAAAATGCTGCTGATTCATAGTAAAGTTTAAGGTCTGACAGGGCAAATCCACCTCTGTCCTTTGAATCAGTTAATATTTTAAATTTTATTCTGGGCTTCTTGCCCTGCCAGACAAATCTAGAAATGTCTGTCTGCCACTTATTGAAACAGTCCATTTTGTCCAAGATTTGCAATGATTGAAACAGAAATAACATTCTTGGCAATACATTCATCTTTATAACAGCAATTCGACCTAACAAGGAAAGCTTCAAATTTGACCATATCTCTAAGTCCTTTTTCACTTCTGACCAACATTTCTCATAATTGTCTTTAAATAGGTTTAAGTTCTTAGCGGTCATATTAACCCCCAGGTATTTTACTTTCTTAACCAATGTTAAACCTGTCTCCTTCTGAAACCTCTCTTTCTCAATCGGTGTTAAATTTTTCTCAAGCACCTTAGTTTTTAACTTGTTCAACTTGAATCCTGCCACATGACCAAATTCCTGAATCAATTCTAATACTCTTTTAGTACTAGATTCTGGCTCCTGTAACGTCAATACTAAGTCATCTGCAAAAGCTTTCAATTTGTACTGTTTCAATTTGTACTTTCAATTTGTACTGGCGTTAAATTCTTTGAACCCATTTGCTTTCAAAGCCAATCTTTTTTTGAGAATATGTTGATTCATCAGTAGGGTTTTCCATAATAAATAATCCCATGTCACTCTCAAAAAACCAACTCAAATAAGAAGATATCAAAAACATTTTATTTCTATGAAACATTCTTATGGGGAACTGAAATATCCACCACTGAATGGCTTTACCAGATTACATGTTAAAAATCCAGAACAGTCCAGAAAAAATCAATAGGTGAAAACAAGTCTGTTTACATGGATATTAGTAATAATATTAGTATCTGTCCATGCACCAGTGAGCTTTGAGCCTTGCTAAAATTAGTTGTGGGCTGCCAAATATACACGGCTTCAGCTGAGAAGAAATGTCTCCATTTCTCAAGAGTAAAGAGTTTACTTAAGGAGAGGCTTTGAAACAAGACTTTATATTTACTCTGCAGCCTTTCCCTGCAGACTGGACTGCTTCGCTTATGCCCTGGCAAAAGACATGACTCAAACAAAACAGCTGTTGTCACAGTTTTCAATTTTCACAGTGGAGGGTATAAATTTATTATTATTATTATTATTATTATTATTATTATTATTATTATTATTATTATTAAAGGTACAGTATTGGCTTTCTTAACTGCATGGCTGGAACTGCAGACCAACAAGGAGATCAAAAGGCAAGATTCCTAGAAAGTAGTCGCTTATGAAGACAAATCTCCAAACAGGAAAAAGGGGACTTGATCAGAAGACCAGAGGCATGGTAGCAAATACCAGGCATGAAGAACCTTCTTCAGCCTGAGGGCCACAGTCCCTCTCAGTGGGTGAGTCCAAAGGCCAAAGTGGCCAGAGCCACTGAGGTGACTCTTACCTCTGGGCAGTCAGCCACAATATAGCCACACAGGAGCCAGAGGTTTCCACACCGTCTCCCCACCACACCTCTCTCTTTCCAGGCAAGCAAAAGGCATTCTAATCATCATTGTACAAGGGCACATTCCAACCAGGCAAAGCCCTCAAGGAAGGTGTGGGCCAGGGCCAGGGCCAGGGCCAGGGAAGGGTGTCACCTGGGAAGGGCCTCAGGGGTCATTGAAACTCTGGCCAATGTCATTAGAGAAGATGGAAACATAAAAGGAATAAGCAATAATAAAAAAGAGAAAATAATATTTGCAGATGACACCTTGCTAACAATCAAAAATCCGTTAGAAAATATGCAGGTAACAGAGGTACATTTGGAAAAAAATTGGAGAAATAACAGGGTTGCAAATTAATTGGTCTTGTTTTAACACTACAAGATGATGCTATTTTATTTAAAAAGCTAAGACTAAATAAGTACAGTGGTACCTCGGGTTACATACGCTTCAGGTTACAGATGCTTCAGGTTACAGACTCCGCTAACACAGAAATAGTACCTCGGGTTAAGAACTTTGCTTCAGGATGAGAACAGAAATCGTGCTCCAGTGGCGCGGCGGCAGCGGGAGGCCCCATTAGCTAAAGTGGTGCTTCAGGTTAAGAACAATTTCAGGTTAAGAACGGACCTCCAGAACGAATCAAGTACTTAACCTGAGGTATCACTGTACTTCAGTGGGATTGTATGCTTGAAATCATAGAATGGCAGAGCTGGAAGGGACTCTGAGCAACACAGGACTAGGCAGCTGTCCCATATGGGGATCGAACCTGCAACTTTGGCGTTATCAGCACCATGCTCTAACCAACTGAACTATAAGTATATCACAGACTTAATCTAATGGTCACTCCCTCTCCTCAGAAACCTCAATTTCTGTGAGGGGCTGTGGGAGTACAGCTATCTCAGAACTCTCAACAAACTACAAACTCAAGGATTCTTTGGGTGAAACCGAGACAGTTAGCACTGGTATAAGCAATGATATATGCTTGCAGTGTAGATCTGTTCCAACATCCCTTGAATTGTGCATCTTGGCTGAGTGTGGTTAAGCAATGGAAACCAGCTGGAAAAGGGTGGGGAAGCCCAGGAAGAAATAAGACACTGTACCCTAGCCTAATGAGGACTAGAATTCCCAGGGTTCAAGCCAAGAGAAGAGATGTTCTGTGTCTCTAGACAATGGGTGGAGAAATGGAAAGGAAGACACACACACACACCCCAACTGTCTCTGCAGAGCTGGAAATATTGCATTATAAATTTAAGAGAGGCGCCAGAAATGCCTCCTGAAGGCAAATCTAGGCCAAGAACTTTGAACTATCTTTTTACTGCGTTTGTGCACAGACCAAAATGTCATTTTGAAGTACAAAAGTGCATTTGAGCCAAAAAAGGGGGGGAACTCCCCTCCCCCTTAAAGCCAATTCTAAATACTGGAAATGTTGAACAACATTGGTTGTGCACTCGGGAGTTGTTATTTTAAGTCTGCCTAGAAATAACAGAACTTCAGCAAGCTAACATGGGTTGGCATGTTAAGTCTGCTGCAGCAAACACACAGAAGAGAAGTTGAATTTATTAAGGCAACAGTCAGTTGGCTAGCACATACAGGTTTACAGTGGTACCTCGGATTAAGAACTTAATTCGTTCTGGAGGTTCATTCTTAACCTGAGGTACCACTTTAGCTAATGGGGCCTCCCGCTGCTGCCGCACGATTTCTGTTCTCATCCGGAAGCAAAATTCTTAACCCGAGGTACTATTTCTGGGTTAGCGGAGTCTGCAACCTGAAGCGTCTGTAACCTGAGGTACCACTGTACACACACACACACACACACACACGTGCGTAGAACAGAGGTGGGAAACCTGTGGCCCTACAAACGTTGCTGGGACTACAACTCCCATCATTCCTGATTGCTAGCCATGAAGACTGGGCTCAGTGAAGACTCCAACACTAACTGGAGGGCATCTCCTGCTCCCCACCCCCGGTGTGTAAGAGAGAAAAAGCTGCAAAGGGTGGGTCAAAAGGCAGAAAGTTGCTTCCAATAACAATGACTCTAGCCAGAGTAAGTTGGTCCATCTTTAGGGCGCCACAACATTTTGCATAAATATAGCAAGAACTGCTAAATAAGATAAAGGGAACTTCAGGATTCTTCTCTCTCTCCCTCTCTCTCTGCATCTCCTTCACCCCATCATTTTACGAGCAGAATAAGATGAGGCCTTTTCTACAGACTATACAAAGCACAAACAGGCCACCTTTCGCCACGCTCCCCCTTTGTAAATCTCAAGGTCGTCACAGTTTCAACGAGATAAACAGACACCATAAAAAACCTAAGAAAAAACTTGCTGGCCATTTGGATTACCTCGTCCACAACTTTTGAGAAGTACTGAAGGGTGGATATCACTTCTTCATCTCCTTTACCCAGGGCAAAGTTCTGCAAAGGAAATGAAAATAAGACGTTAGGTTTCCAGTGCCTCCCGTGGAGTTCTATGGGATAAACCAAAAGCAACCTGCGATATTGGACACAGATGTGCATATGTGGCGTTTGCCCTCCCAGGTGTGTGACATCATACTGGGTTCATAGGGAAAGGGTTAACTAATTGTAAAATGACAAAGCAATGGGAACCCAGGGGGCAGAGTTAACTGTGTATAAGGTTTTAAGCACAGAGGTGTGTGTTTTTTTAGGAGAGAGTTAGGGTGGTTGAGAAGAGAGTCTGGAGTAAGAAGAGACAGATAAGGTAAGTCTGTGGGTTGGGCTAGTCTGATGTGAGAGAGTGAGAGAATTTGTTAAGAGGAGTCAGTCAAACAGTTGAGATAATCAGTCAGAAGGTATTAGGAAGGTATAGGCCGGTAAAGAAACTAAAGTTAAGGTACTGACAGGAATATTATCGGAGAAACCATGAACTTGTTAATGTTTGTAAAATAAACTTGGGGGTTTTTTTGGTTCACTTTTAACAACTGTCTGGACTCAGTGTTTTACCAGAGAGTAACGGGTTGGTGGCAGCGGGGAAGCGAGCACAGTGGTGGCACAGGGATCAATAGACTGTTAAACGTCTGGGGACCCTGTGTGATCGCCACAGCATCCTTCTTCCCTCTGTCACTGGCAAGATGCTTCTGCGCTTCACCTGCTGGAAACCGCAGGAGGGGCGAGGGCTCTTGTGATCAGGTCCTGCTTACAGGCTTCCCACAGGCTTCTGGTCAGCCACTGTGAGAACAAGATGCGGGACCAGAAGGACCACTGGTCTGGTCCAACAGGATCTTCCTATGCTCTCCCCTTGCCCCCCCACCCCCATGCTTGCTCCAAGATGTTGAGGCAAGTTTGACATCTCCAGCAATACAACCAAGCAAACCCCTTTAGAATCTTTTCATCTCTGCCATCTAATCTGCTGAACATGGAGGTCGCGCAGGGTAAATCAGGCGTACCTGTTTCTCATACGCAAGAAGCTGCTTGGAGAGCTGCTGGGTTGCCAAGCACATTTCATTCTGCAAGGAGAAAAGGCATTTCATTACTAACGATCACACACCAACTTAAAAGACTCCTCTTGAATTTTAGGCAGGCACTGTCTCTGTTGTCTTCAGCACCTACTGAAGACCTTCCTCTTTCTGGAATTGTTTTTAAAGGTGTTTTTGTTTGTTTGTTTGTTTTATCATTTGTTGTCTGCCACCCTGGGCTCCTTTGAGAGGGAGATCAGGATATAAATTTAATAAACAAACGAATGAATTAACAGTGCAATCTTATACTTGTTCATTCAGATGTAAGCCACACCGAGTTCAGTAGGACTTACTGCAAGGTGAACTGTGCGTCATACTGCAGCATAAGCCTCATCTGTCATCATAACGGGCACTACAGTTGCTACCCACTGCGTTTCAGATCATATTATTCACCAGGAGCACCAATATTTATGGACCAGCCTGCAAATTCCACACACCAGGTGGCTGTAAGGTCATGTGACAGACAAATATTTCACCATTAAGTACAGTAATACATAAATCAATACCTTGCTGCAATTCAAACTTGCATGTATCGCGGAGTAGTACTCTACAGACATTTCTAGAGTTCCCTTCTTTCTAAATATACATAACCCCCAAGCCATATTTGCTGCTTTTTAATGTTTTACTTCTCAACTGATGTTTGTATCGTAGAGGTGTGGAAAGACCACAGACTTTAGGAAAATAAAATTCTACTGTAAGGATCCCCAAACCAGTTTTCTCTCTCTTTACCTCCACTGCCTATTAGTGGCATCGTTCACCCATCATAGTAAACCATAGTTAACGGTTAACTGCGAATGCAGAAATCGTCCCCACTTCACTGCATCCCGATGGGAGTAATAGTTCACAATCACTAGCTTAGTGCTACATCCAGCTTGGGGACTGTGGTTTGTTTCACTCAAACAAAAAATAATTGGAAAGCCAAGAATAAATCCTGACTATAATGTGGCTTCTTTGGAACAAAAGAAATAAACCGTGATCCCCAATCTAGGAGGATCAAACCACGATACACCAGCACATTCGAAGTCAAACATTAACAATGGTTTACCGTGATCTTGGAACGCAGCCGCTATAATAGCACAACTCTTTCATCACCTAAACAGATTACAAAGTAGATTTCACAACAAACACAGAAAAGAAACAATCGTATGCATTGCTTATACAGTGGTACCTCGGGTTAAGTACTTAATTCGTTCCAGAGGTCCGTACTTAACCTGAAACTGTTCTTAACCTGAAGCACCACTTTAGCTAATGGGGCCTCCCGCTGCCACACAATTTCTGTTCTCATCCTGAAGCAAAGTTCTTAACCTGAAGCACTATTTCTGGGTTAGCGGAGTCTGTAACCTGAAGTGTATGTAACCTGAAGCGTATGTAACCTGAAGCGTATGTAACCCGAGGTACCACTGTAGCTCAAATTGGGGCAAATAAATATTGACCGCATTTGGACATCACAAACTTTACAACTTATGTAGCTCTCTACTACACACACACAATGCACTTCAATGCAGAGGACACCTTGATATAAAGCAAGGGCAATATTAAGGGACTGAATCTCAATATTCAACACAATTCAGTCTAATTTTTAGATTGACATCAAATTCTACAGAATAAACACAGTCAAAATGTCATGTTCAGTGTTCAAATTCAGACTTATGCAGCATAATCTGATTATAATAAATAACCACCCTGTTCATTTCTTAAAAGAGGCTTTTGCTGCCAGCAGCTCAGTTAGTTGTTCCGTTTTCGATCATATCCCACCATCTCTCAACACCACTTTGATTGAATCAACTCCATTTCCAAAAAGATCGAACACGTTAGTGTGGGCACCAAGCCTAGTGAGCACTGGTCTTTAAACTGAAGCCTTTGATATAGTATACAAGATTTCTGATAAGAGAAAGTTCACCTTAGTTATAAAAAGCCATGCTGTCATTTCATTGCCTATTTTTTCCAATGTCTATTTCAACATAGCTCTATATTTATTCCATATGCACACTAAGTTGACCAGAAAGGCAAATTAAATTCTCTCCGCGCTGAAATTCTGATAATCGGCAAAGCTATCAGGCCATCTGATCGTACCCAAATAGCAGGTTGTCTGCCTTCTCCGCTTTTCTTTGTTACCCATAAAAGCAAACCGTGCTGAATTGAAACAAGTTACCAAACCACACCTATAATTTCTGGCGTGTAAATAGGCAGCACTTCCGATGGCTAGGCCACACCCGGAGGTTTGGGGAAAGCATGCAAACAAACAAGAATGCCAGGGAGGTGCACCCCAGGAACTTCTGAGTTCCAGACACTTCATCCAGGACTTACAGGAGGTGATGCAACATTGAGTTACAAGTTAAGCAGCCCAAATACAAACATTTGGATGGGCTGGGACTTAGTGCATTGACAGTTCTGTGTACATAATGCCAAAGACATGAGGGGTTGTGCTCATTTAAAACAGGGAATGAGGATCTCTAGGGACCTATAGATGATGCTGGACTATCCCTCACATCATCCCTGATGCCCAGAAACATCTGGAGGGCCGCAGGGCAACCTTGATTTAAAAGGCTCTCCTGAAGACGTGGCTACAAATTCCTACTATAGCAACTCCTTCAAGACTGCCTGTGTTTATGGGCGCATAAATATCCATCTATAAAATGCATGCATACGTTTTCGAGCACAATTCAGTGTTGGTGCTGACCTTTAAAGCCCTAAACAGCCTCGGTCCTGTATACCTGAAGAAGCGTCTCCACCCCCATCATCCAGCCCAGATACTGAAGTCCAGTGCCAAGGGCCTTCTGGCAGTTCCCTCACTGCAAGAAGCAAGGTTACAGGGAACCAGGCAGAGGGCCTTCTCGGTAGTGGTGCCTGCCCTGTGGAACGCCCTCCCAGCAGATGTCAAGGCAATAAGCAACTATTTTACTTTTAAAAGACAACTGAAGGTGGCCCTGTTTAGGGAAGTTTCTAATGGTTGATGCTGTATTGTTTTTAATATTTGGTTGGAAGCCGTCCAGAGTGGCTGGGGAAACCCAGCCAGATGGGCAGGGTATAAATAATAAATTATTATTATTATATTATTATTGCATATGACCCCACCGGTCTTCTCAATAATCTCCTGAATGCACAGAGATGCTCCCACAAGGTAATCTACAATAGTGAAGAAAGGGGTGGGACAAGAAAAGGTATAGAATTGATGCAAATTGGATATACAGCACTTTTTCACATCTTAATATTTGTTGTGCTGGGGGTGGTGTGTATGGCATGCACAGAACAGACTGGGATCACAACCCTGGAAGAGCGGGGGTTAAACCTTCCAAACTTCCTCCCCCAAATTGTTTTCCATGTTACAAACCAACCAACTTGTGTCCAATGATTAAAAGCTTTGCCTGCCAATTTGTGGTTTATTAATATAGGACAAATTACCATAGCAAATTAAGATGGAAAGTGGAAGACAGAACCCCAATTGTTTTGTGGAAGGACAGTGGCCAGTAATCAAAAATGACCTGCGAACTGGGATGCAAAACTGTGGCCTTGTTCCAATGATCACAGCTTGGCTTCTTAAGCAGAGATGGACAAGCCTTTTGCCACGTACACGGTTTCTTTGAGGTGAGCTGCAATTTAACCAGGAAATCTCTAATTAGCCATAGTTTCCCATTTTATCAGAACCAGAAAACTATGGGTATCAAGTTCAGAGCATATCAGGATCTTAAACCATGGTGTGGAATTAGTTTAAGATCCTGATTTGTTCCGGTAACCATAGCTTCCCAGTTTGGACAAAACAAGAAACTATGATTAATTAGAGGTTCCCTGTTGCAACAATAGTTTGCTAACAAAAGGAGGAGTGAGCAGGCTGCATATCTGGTCAAAAGATTTGTCCATATCAAAACCAAGAAGCCAATATATGACTATCTGAATAAGGTCAGGATGTGTGCAGTAATTGCCTCAGTATATATTGCTTTCTATGTTTATCCCCCTATTTTTAAGTGAACAAAATAAAATATAATCAATGGGGTGTGTGGAAATCATGATTATTTGTGTTTTCTTCAGGAAAGTGGCAGCTTTCTTTTTATGGTTTTCTATATTACCCATTATGAAAGCGCAATATGTTATTGAAATAAAACGATACATTATTTTTAAAAGAGTTGAGGGGCAGAAAGGGAACTGAAAACATTTGAAGTGATTTACCTGAGCCCCATAAACTCGCTGCATCGCTTGAAGCAACTGGTTGGTGTATTCTGTGAGAGTCCCCGCATCTTCTTCAAACACACTCAGCAAAGAACGTGTCTGGTAAAAGAGAAAGGGTAGCAGTTTATTCACCGATGGAAATTTACAATTTTCAAACAAACAGGTAGCATAAATGGAGACATACATTAGTAATCTCTCTGTTGTTAAGACACTAAACACACACAAGTAACAGATCCTCAAATTCCTGCTACAGAGGTGGGGAACCTGTGGCCCTTCAGATAGTCAAAAGTCACGAATAACAGCAATTGGAGTCCAACAACATATGGAGGGTAACAGGTTCCCCAGCCTTGCCCTATTATGAACAGAAGCATTCAGCAGTGAAGACATCTGTATTTATACCCTGGCTTTCATCTAACCAGACCACAGGGAGGTTACAATGGCCAATTCAGAAAACGCAACACTTCATAAATCATGACAACTCTAAAATCATTATTAAATTATATCCAGAAAGACAAAACATTAGCTCCACGTGATTTTGATGTCAAGCACGGCTCCCGTTATTACTCCCCACCCCCAAGCATGAATGAATAAGCTGGGATCAAAAGGTCACCAATGAGACGGGAGGTAACACTGCCAAAAGGAAAGCGTTCCACAGTTGGGGTGCCACTGCAGAGAAAGCCCCGTCCTGAGTTGATGCAAACTGTACCTCCCTCATAGGGAGGATCTCCAACTGGGCCTTCCCCACTGAGCACAAGCTGGCATATATTTGTAGAGGTTTACGTGGTGATAAGTGAAAATCTCGCAAACAGGGTAATTCCACTCAAATTGAAGAAGGAATAGCAGCAATCTTTCCTCATGTTCAGTTTCAACAAAACATTGAAGCATCAGACCCATATAACTGACTAGGGCTATGGTGCATTTTTGGTTTGATATTTTCTTTGCTTATTATAATTATTGTTTCGTTAATTTGTATATTGTCCTTCATCCGAAGGTCCCAAGACAGTTCACAACAGAACCCTCCGACGTATTTAAAAAATGAAGGGCAATACACAAATGTTCTCATTGAATAATAAGAATAATATCCTCCACCACCCCATTCCAGAAGCATACCAGAACAGGAAGGCTTTAGATCCAGTGGATTCAAAGTATCCGCTGATGTGCCCCCCAAACACCTTCCTTTTTGCCCTCTCTGCTGGAGAAGGGGCAACCAAGAGGTTCCCACAGCTACAAGACATCCATTTGTGGTCATATCTTCTGTATCACCCATGGAGTTGGAGAGCCACAAAATATTATGGCTCCTGCCCCACCAACCCAGCTACCACAGGATTGCACCTGATGTACTTTTTTAAGACAGCAGCCTAAACTGCTTAGATCTGAATGGATCACACCACAAAGATTTCAACCCTAACCATACTTGCTAGGGCAGAGCTTTCCAAACTGTGTGCCGCGAAACATTAGTGTGTTGGCTGCAGTGTGTAGGTGTGTCGTGCAAACCCTCCCCATGCTCCTCCTGGGGCTGGAAAGGGGTTAATTTAACCTCCGGTTTGCTAGTAAAACTGAATTACAGCTGTGCCTCGGCTCCCGAACACTTGGGAGTCAAATGTTCCAGCTCCAGAACAATCAAAAACCAGAAGTGAGGGTTCTGGTTTTCGAACATTCTTTTGGAAGCCGAACACCCGGCAGGGCTTCCAACTGGCTGCAGGAACTTCCTGCAGCCAATCAGAAGCCACAATCTGGAAGTTGAACGTTTCGGAAGTCGAACGGACTTCCGGAACAGATTCTGTTTGACTTCCAATGTATGACTGTACTGCATTCAATTGCATGCATAGAGTGTGTCACCAACATGAAAAGTTTGGAAAGCTCTGTGTCAGGGAGTACAGTGAGCCTTATATCAAAATAAACATGCATTCAATTGCATACTTTTAAACTGTGGGTGGGGTATTGCTTTGTAATATGTTACATTTTTTCGTGTTTTTATATTGTAAACTGCCCTGTGATCCTCGTATGAAGGATGGTATAGAAATTATATATATAGAAATACACACACACACATTCATTTTCTACCCCTCTTTTTCAGCTAGTGCTAAAATACTGTTGACATTTTAATATTCTAAGTGAGATGGCAGAAGCAGAAAAACCAGTATTATGTTTCAGGTATACAAAGTTAACAATTTACATTGGGATATTTTTATATATATCTAGTGTGGTAAGATCTGCCTTGTGTAAACTGTGGTTTAGCTCCTGGGCAGAAAAAGGAGGATGCGGTTTTATTCACTAACCAGGCCTGATTTCCTTCTAGCAGCAATGGAAGGGGAAAGGAACATAGGAAACAAGGATATACAGAGTCAGGCCATCGATGCATCTGGCTCAGTGTTGTCACTCTGACTGGGAGCAGTTATGCAGGGTTTCAAGCAAGGGATATTTTGAGCTAAACCCGGAGAAGCTGGGGATTGACCCAGAGTTGCAAGGGACCCCCTCCAAGGGTCATCTAGTCCAACCCCCTGCAATGCAGGAATTCCAACACACAGTCCCCCATCCAATTTGAAACCATACGAGACCCTGCTTAGCTTTGCAAAGGTGCCAGTGGTTTTTACTGCTGCACCACTAGGAGGGTACACCACAGAGCCACAGCCCTTTCCTAAACGAGTACAGTGCTACCTCAGGTTACATACGCTTCAGGTTACAGACTCCGCTAACCCAGAACTTTGTTTCTGCGGCGTGGCGGCAGCAGGAGGCCCCATTGGCTAAAGTGGTGCTTCAGGTTAAGAACAGTTTCAGGTTAAGAACAGACCTCCAGAACGAATTAAGTACTTAACCTGAGGTACCACTGTATAGAGAATCTGATCTGAGCCCTTTTGATGGAATAGGTCATATTAAAGTTTTATAATCGAACATTCACACCCCAAATTACAGTGGTGCCTCGCAAGACGAAATTAATTCGTTCTGCGAGTTTTTTCGTCTTGCGAAGCACGGTTTTAACGGTGTTAACGGTTTTAAGAGAAAGGAAACAAACTCGCAAGACATTTTCGTCTTGCGAAGCAAGCCTATAGGGAAATTCGTCTTGCGAAGCAACTCAAAAAACGAAAAACTCTTTCGTCTTGCAAGTTTTTCATCTTGCGAGGCATTCGTCTTGCGAGGTACCACTGTACTGCTCTGACCTATGGCCATGCAATTCAGCAACATTCCACATGTTGACTCACCCAGCTAACAAGCATCACACCTGCCAGGACAAAGGAAGAAAAACAGATATTTGGGGTCCTTCAAAGACTCTGAAGAACAGAAATTTGACGCAGGTCTGATGGAATGAAATTTCATTGCTGTGGGGCCAGCACAGAGAGGGACCTGTTCCTTGGGACCCAGGTAGGGCTGCGAGAGAACTCTGTCTGAAAGCCTAGAGAGCTACTGCCTGACACATACAAATTCAATTTGTGCAATTAGTCACTTTGTAGCTCTTGCACAGCAAACACATTTTCCTCAAAGATTATATTTTTTGCAATAAGGAAAGTGACAGAGAAATGTGCTTGTGGCATAAAACTTGCTTTGATGCAACATCACCTAAGCTCCCCTCAAAAAAAAATATCAGTGGGAGGGAAACAGAGCCCTGGATGGAGGGGTGCATAGCACTGGTGTCAATCAGGAGGACTGACAGTAAATTTGTACATGCAGCTCCCTGGTGTGTTTAACTGCCAGAGAACTCGGTGGAAAAAAGTGTACACACAATTTAGCACAAGTAAGAATGCTTTGAATGTGAGCAGTTGCACCTATTATGCTGTAGTTTCTGTAAAGAAACAGAAAAATTACAGCCCTTAAAAAAAAAGAAAGGATTTGCACTGCCTCAGCACTCTTCTGTGTACTACGCAAATCAGCATCCGGCCTGTTCACTTTCAGGCCTTTAAAGCACCAGCATCCATTTAGATGAGTCACATGATGCCTGCATGTTCTCCACAAACTTGAAAGGGCTCTCGCTCACTCACTCTTTGATTCAAAAAGATCAGGAAGGAAGAAACAAACTGTCTCTAATTCATAATTTATTCTACCTTAATTCACGTATTATAACTGCTTTAGAACAGTGTTTTTGATTGTACTGCTACCCACATGGAACTTAGGGAGACCAGGAACATAAATCAAATAAATCCAATTATTAACTTTCCCTTCCCTCAGATTTCAAAACGTCCCTCCTAGTGCACCTATTAAAAGTGACCTAGATTGGTCACAATGAAGCTCCATACATTTACAATGATAAAGCTACTTCCGGTCTCCTCCTCCCTCCAAAGCTCATTAATATTTCCAAAGTGCTTTATTGTTAGAACCATTGTTAGAACATTTCCATGCTCCCTTCACTTCTTAACCTGGAAAAATATGATAGCATCCTGCTGATGTACGGAATGTGTATTTACACAAGATAGCAGATGATGGGCAGAGAAGAGTTTTTTTATTTCTCCATGGGGGTTCTTCCTCTCTGTCATAGAGCCAGATTCCTATACACTGGAGTTTCTCCCTCTCTCACACACCTGGGCAAAACACCGCCTGTTTTAACATCTAGCCCAGTCTTGCTTAGCCATATCACCTCCAGGTGTTTTGGACTACAATTCCCATCAGACCCAGCCAGGATGGATGTGCTCTCGGAGGCTGATGGGAGTTGTAGTCCAAAACATCTGGGCACGGGCACCAGGTTGGCAAAGGCTGACCTAACCGGACTAGGAGTTCTGACCTCCCTCATTTCTTCTGGGTCCTAATACTGTCACCTTTTTCTTTAAAAGAAAGATCCGCCTCCTACTTAACAAACCTCCGACCACAATGGCTACTTTTCCATTCCGACTCCTCCATTCTCCGGCAGCAGGGGCTTCTCTCTCCAGCTTTTAAATTATCCCCGTTTAAAAATTACATGTCACCCTCCAACTTGCTGAAAACTCCTGTGTCTGTTGAGCACCATTATGAAAACAAACGCACCTCCACCACCAAAACCCTGCCTGGCTCATAGGTTTGCTTTGATGCAGACCCACAACAGAAAGATCAGCAGACACCCGGGAAGAGCTCTCGGCTCGCCTAAATGCCATATTCTGGATTACGGACAATCCTGCTCGCCCCCTCCTCTCCCCTCCCGGTCCGCAGGTAGCTTTCGCGTTTGCGCGCAGTTTGCAACGACTGCGACATCCTCTCTCTCCCTCCCTCGCCGGCCTGTCTTGGAGATCCATTCAGACGTGCCGCGGTGGTACCTGCGGGCTATCCTGCAAAGCCTCTTCCAGGCGAAGCTTGTCGACGGCGGGCATTGTCTGGCGCTGGAGAGGCGAGCGTGAATTATTCAGGCTGGGCGGACGATCCTGCTTGCAAGAGGATCTCTTGTGACGCGTCAGCTTCGGATGCTGCGCCCAGCCGAGGGACCTGGCGAGTTTCCCTTTCCCCACCGCAGCCGGGAAGGAGATAAAAGAAGCGAGTTCCGCAGCCGCGCAGCGCCCAGGTGCGTGAAGCAGGTAGTTGCCGCCTGTTGCGCACCAAGCCAGCCAGCACAATCCGCAGGCAGCCAGCCCAGGACCACTCCTCCCAGTTCCTGTTTCTGGGAGGAAGTGGGACGACTAGTGGAGAGCATCAGGAAGTGGGGCGGCGCTGCGGCCTGGCCTCCTGCAAGAAAAATCCACACGGGCAGTTTCTTGTTTAACGTGCGGGTTAAAGGCAGAAGAAGAGAGCCCTGCCGGATCAGGCCAAGCGTCCATCTCACCCAGCACTGGCCAGCCAGATCCCCAGGGTGGGGGGAAGTCCAGCAGAACCTTCACAGCCGAATTTAGAGCTGCAGATTGTCACACTGCAAGACTGAAATCCTATTTAAGGCTCCCAGAGAAATAAAATGAAACATAGCTGGCATGAAGGCCTATTTCAGAAAGAGCATCGTTTCATTCTGTTGTTAATATTGTTTAAGGCTTATCTGGCCTTGTAAAATCGTGTGTGATCAGTCTGATGACAGCCAAAGAGTTCGTAAAAAAACTTAGGGCTGGCAGAAATAGATACATGGACCGATGAGAGAAATAGCACAATATGAACTGGACCTGGTAGATAAAGCATGTCATGAATTAAAGCAATTTGCACTATGTATATGAAAGCAGAGGTTGGTTTTTTAAATGGTATTAATGATTTTTGCTGATCAGTTCTAAAAGAAACTAGAATTCTAATGGCTGCTACGAAAACACTTTGCTAAACACCCAACAGGAGGTGGTTCAAAAGCTTGCAACCCTAAATCCATTCAGAAGGTACAAATAAAATATTCAGATTAAAATATTGGGACGTTTAGGTGGAATGGAATGATCTAGGATGCAAGGATTGTAGGTTAGTGTTAGAGCACCTGTCTTGCATGCAGATGGGCCCAGTCTCCAGCATCCTGTCTGAAATCCTGGAGAGCTGCTGCCGTTCAGTGTGGCCAGCGCTGGGCTACATGGACTGGCTCAGCTTCGCTTGTTGCTATGATACCTGAGGGATCACCTCCTCCCATACTCTTAACCACTACATCACACTGACTCTATCCCCCCCCCTTTTTTTAAAAATTCCAGGACACATGAAGTAGCAATAAAGTCAAATGGACAGGTTTAGAAAGCCTTGCCCACATTATTGAGTAAATACAGCAACTCTCACATGGATTTAGATATCTGGGCATCCAGATCAGAGGCAGGCTAGTGTCCCAGAGCCTCTCCATAGGTACTGAGTGATGTCTTAACCTCTTTGAACAGCCATGTTGTGACTGGCACACTCAAAGCTGGCAGCTTCCTCATACAGCAACAGAAACTCAAAGCCTTCAGCAGCTGCTTGATGGACAGCTTTCTTGACAGACAGCTGCTTGATGGCAGGTTCTTCACTACAGAAACACAACAATGATTAGAACACCGGATGAATTTCGGCTTTCTGCGCAGCTCTTAAAGGTGCAGTGTCGGGGGGGGGGGCAGTGGATGATGACAGGTGACAATCTTCTTTACCAAGGTGTTTTAAAATTGATTTTTGTCTCTCTTCATGGAAGACTATGGTAATATTCTAATCATTAATGATTACTGGGTGTGAAGAGTAATTGAAAATTCGAACTAATTAAAGTGGTATGATATTGATCCAGGCAAGGATTCTGTATATTTTTATTGAGTATAATACGTCTTCCAAACTTACCTGCTTTCTCGCTGTTTTCATGATGGCTACTGCTTTGTTGCTGTTGCTAAAATCATGTATAGAATTTGTTTATAATAACAATAATCAGCAGCAGATTACCAGAGAAGAGAAAGACAGAAAAATGCAATGAGAAAGGATCAACATAAATGAGTTTGCCATTGAAAGGTAAAGAGTAAATAAAAGTGGAAGAGGGAAGTATTGCAGCTGCTCTTAAGCAAAAAAAATTCTGCAGGTATTCTGCAGAATTAGATTTCTCCCACCAGTGTAGGCGAATTTTGCTGCATCTAGTACAGTACTTTGTTAATCCATAATCAAATGTGTGCCATTACTCTATAAATTTGTTGTTTTCCCTCTCTGACTCTTACCATATTTGTCAGCTTCATAATGTATGCTTTTGTACTGAAAGCGTACTGAGTTTGTGCCTGTAATAATAATAATAATAATAATAATAATAATAATAATAATAATAATAATAATAATAATAATAATTTATTTATACCCCGCCCATCTGGCTGGGTTTCCCCAGCCACTCTGGGCGACTCCCAACAGCATAATAAATATCACAGGGTGTGTCTGCCAGTTGCACTTACCTGCTGCTACAAATCTGGCTTTCCTATTCTAGAGCAAAGTATAACAGCTCAGGTAGCCAGATGCAAAGGAAGACAAGCATACCTTCTGAAATTCCCCTTTCTGCATAACTAAGGTGCCCCTCCCCCTTTTTAATCTGGCCACTCTAACAGCAATGTTGCTGTTAAACTCCAAATTGTGAAATAATGAACATTCTGTTTCCTTTTAAGTAGGCTCTAAAGCATTTAAGAAATCAAATTGCTTTTAGCTAAAAAGGGTAAGTAAATGTTTCGACTTTTTTGAATTTTGCATTCAGCTGCTTTTAGAACTTGTGTTAGGATGCTGCTCTGAAATGCTTTAGTCTGTGGTTTTTATACTTTAAATGTTTTTATTACTGAATTGTTTTTATAAAGATTTTATGTTGCCTTGGGAAATTGATAATTTGTAACAATTTATATTTATAGTCGGAAGGCAGCACATGAATCTTTGAAATGTGTTTTGAGCTGTTTCCCCCCTGAAATAAACAGGGAACACTAGTTAGTTTAGAAGTGGAAGCTCTTTTTTTCATAAGCAGAGGAGGCAGATGTGTGTGAGCTCAAGACTTACACACGTTATGCAAAACCATAGTTTAGTGTTATGTCAAAAAAGACCTGTCATTCTCCAGAACAATCCTGTGACTAATGTGACGATCCTTTGCATACGTACTTTAAAGTATGATATTATTGAACTCCATGAGCCATTTCTGAGGAAATATGCAAAGGATTGGTGGATGAGTGAGTTGCTATTACTACTGTATTATGGTTTAGCCGCTGAGGCTGGCAGGAAGTAAGATAATTACAGTGGTACCTCAGGTTACATATGCTTCAGGTTACATACGCTTCAGGTTACAGACTCCGCTAACCCAGAAATATTACCTCGGGTTAAGAACTTTGCTTCAGGATGAGAACAGAAATCGTGCTCCGGCAGCGCGGCGGCAGCAGGAGGCCCCATTAGCTAAAGTGGTGCTTCAGGTTAAGAACAGTTTCAGGTTAAGAACAGACCTCCAGAACGAATTAAGTTCTTAACCTGAGGTACCACTGTACTTGAAGATTTCTCAAATTCACATCTGTTTCCCAGCAGACTGGCATAAACTGCGGCATGTAAAATTAAAATAAATAGAAGCAAAGCTATTACAAATAATATTCAGTAAAATTCATAGGAAATAAAGTATAAAACATAGTGACATACAATACATCTAAAAATTAAAACTCAGTTAAAAATAAAAACATATGTTGTATCACCAATAGACATGTATTACTGTACTATTAGCATTATCAGCATTAGAGTGGATACCTTTGGAACAATTTGCAACTCCTAATGTTATTCTGCTGGATTTTGCCTTCCTAGAAGTAGAAAATATTTTATCCAAAGCTGCCCACACAGAAGCTTTTATCTGTTCCTAAGGTACAACCCATGCAAATATATCATGTTTAAAAAGGCTGAGGGATCACAAACTCCATTCCATGGACCCAAGGTTATCTCTCAACTGGGATTTGAAGCTGGCCAGGAAACCTCAGTTGAAAGAAACTTTTGGTGCATATCAACCATGGTTAACATCTGTGTTGATACACTGTAATGTGTTGGAGGAGACTCTTGAGAGTCCCATGGACTGCAAGAAGATAAAACCTCTCCATTCTTAAGGAAATCAGCCCTGAGTGCTCACTGGAAGGACAGATCGTGAAGCTGAGGCTCCAATACTTTGGCCACCTCATGAGAAGAGAAGACTCCCTGGAAAAGACCCTGATGTTGGGAAAGATGGAGGGCACAAGAAGAAGGGGGGGACAGAGGACAATATGGTTAGACAGTGTTCTCGAAGCTACCAGCATGAGTCTGACCAAACTGCGGGAGCAGTGGAAGACAGGAGTGCCTGGCGTGCTCTGGTCCATGGGATCACAAAGAGTCGGACACAACTAAACGACTAAACAACAACAACAATGTTTAACTGTGGCTGAGGCCAACAGGGGAGGAATGAGAGTGGGGAATGCATGGTACGGGAGAGGCCGTGGAGAGAAAGAATGCATGTACAGATGCATTTAAGGAGCTTGGGGACCATAAATGATGAGAAAGATCTTCAACACTTGAGCCATAGAGCTGGGAAAGCTAGTCAGGCATTGCTTGTTTGAAGTGAAGGTCACTAATTATAGCCAGCCCTTGGGGTTTACATAGCTTTGACATTGATTAATATTGCATATACAGTTTGGGATGTGACCCTTTAACCCAGTGTCCTAAGCCTGGCTTGGCATGAGTCCTCTCTGCCAGTGTGGTTCCTGCCCTCTCTTTGCTTTGCCTGTCTGAACAAAAGAAGGTCGGCTAGTCTTCCACCAGACATCAGCTCTGACACTCAGTTTCAGTCAGTTGAAAACATCAACACTGAAATGGATTTTTAATGTTAGCAACTGCATTTTCTGAGCAGGGTTAGGAAAAAGCAAGGTTTCTGAGAAAGGAACAACTGAATCAACACTACATTTCTTTCTGAATATTGCCACCGTTGTGGTTGGTGGCAGTGGTGCAATGTGGTAATCACACCCTAATTCATTAACAATCATGGCTTCCCCCAAAGAATTCTGAGAACTGTAGTTTATCCCTCGCAGAGGTACAATTCCCACCACCCTGTAGTTAACAAACTACAGTTCCCAGGATTCTTTGGAGGGAAGCCATGACTGTAACATAAAAGTCCTTTAGACTTATGATGTGGATGTGAGGTTACATACTATGTTGAATGGTCTTACAGCTTGCTTGCTTGCTTGCTTGCTTGCTTGCTTGCTTGCTTGCTTGCATTCACACACTAACCATAGATGGTAATGTTTATTACCTCACTTACATCAAAATGTGGTGAAGTGGCTCAGCTGCCTTTGGCCACTTCTGCTGAGTGGGGTCCTGGCCTTCTGCCTCAAAGTCCTGCCCTGATGGTACCACTTGCTGGTGGTGTCAGTGCTACAAAGTGAGCTTTTTGGATCAAAGCCACGACCGCAGGAGGAGCCCACCTGAACTGACAGATTAGAGGCATGTGTACTCAGTGACCCTGTATGCACAACATGCACAGTGGTACATGTGCACAGCTGTTCACATGTCACAATAATTCTGCCTTACTAATTTGTGCACTGCTTATATGCAGAAATGGCTTCTAGACATTTTACAACTATAAAATCAATGCACAATTAAAATATACAATAACAGTTACATCGGGGCATTGAAACCACCTTAATTAAAATAGACAGCAAAGCGGCCAGTTGAAAAGCAAAAGAATTATATTATTATTATTATTATTATTATTATTATTATTATTATTATTATTATTATTACCCACCCATCTGGCTGAGTTTCCCCAGTCACTCTGGGCGGCTTCCAATCGTTAAAAACAATACAGCATTAAATATTAAAAACTACCCAAACACGTGAAACAATGAAATCAGAAATTCAATTCAGGGGAAAGTTAGCTTTTATTATTGTAGTGTGGTGGGTAGAGTCTGTGTCCCTGAATACACAATAGTTGTACAAACCAGCAAGTGTGCACTCCTTCACACAGACACTTTGGCTTCATGCGTACCATGCATTTAAAGCACATGACTTCCTTCAAAGAACTCTGGGAACTGTAGTTAGTTAAGAGTACTAGGAATTGTAGTTCAGTCGGTGAGCAGTCAGCTACAGTCTCCAGGATCCTTTGGGGGAAATCGTGTGCTTTAAATCTGTGGTGTGTACGCAGCCTAGCACACATGTAGCGACAGCCTGTGTTCAGTGCCAACGTGTGAACAAGGTTTTTAACTCCTATGATAGGGAGACTTCTAAGTTAACTCCCTTTTCTGGCCCCAGGATGAGTCTCTTAAGCTGAAAGATGCCCACTGCCAAGTAGGAAGGGGCAGTAGTTGGTGGAGTACATCAGAGGCAGTATTGCAGGGCATAATGGCTTCACTCATCCCTTTCAGCAGCAGTTTCAGAATTTGCATACGCTGAAAGCGACAGGTACAATGAGCAGTTGCCACAGACCCCACCCTCACACACACAGCTGTCCCTGAAGCCAATCATCTCATAAGTAGTTGACTAGCTCAGCAATCCAGTTGCCTGCTGCTGTTCCTCACAACAAAGAGGATTTCGATTCCACAGCACTTTGCAAACTAAGCCAACACCCGTGAATTTCCTTTCTCAGCTTAAGAACTCCACACTTGAGCTGCCTGAAAGGTCCTTGGAGAGAGAGGAAGGGAGGGAAAAAGAGAGAGGCATTGTTTAGTCTATGATTCAAGCCTGAGAGCTTATTATGCCAACTATAATCTATCCCGTGATTTTATTTGATCTGACTGGTTCTACTAGTTTTGGAGGAACTGCATTCAACACACTTTACCATTCCAATGGGAACTTAAAGGGAAATCAGGGTTGTTTCCTAGTCAGGCACAAAATCTATATTTTTAGCATGAAGAACAGTGAAAGAGGGAATGAGCTGTTTAAAAATTAAAAGAGGCAAATGTTTCATAGCTGGTATAGTATACAGTGGTACCTCAGGTTACATACGCTTCAGGTTACAGACTCCACTAACTCAGAAATAGTACCTCGGGTTAAGAACTTTGCTTCAGGATGAGAACAGAAATCATGCTCTGGGGGCGCGGCAGCAGCGGGAGGCCCCATTAGCTAAAGCGGTGCTTCAGGTTAAGAACAGTTTCAGGTTAAGAACGGACCTCCGGAATGAATTAAGTACTTAGCCCGAGGTACCACTGTAGTAGCTACGGACTGGCTCAGATTATGATCTAAACTAAATACACCTCAAAGTGGTCCACAAAAATAATAAAACAATAAAAGTATTGGTAAAAGCAGTTTTAAAAGCTGTTTGAAACATTTTTAAAAATTAAAATCAGCAATGAACTAAAAGCAGATTAAACCACATACCAACATTCTACATAACTGGGTAGGTTGGTCTAAACAAAACTGTTTTTAACCAGCACTGGAAACAGCTTAGTGCAGGCACCTGCCTGATGTTAATAAGCAGGGAGCTCCAAAGTTGATTTCTTACAAATGTGGAAGATATACTGTGTGGCACCTGAAACAGTGTTCAGGGTTCAGCTCCTTGCCCACAGTGCTTAGAATGTAACGTTTCTGAGGAGGAGATGGAAGCACCTTAACTCCAGCACATATGCCAAGAAATAAATGTGCATGAACACTAAGGCATCACGTAGTGCACAGCTAATTAATCTACTTCTTTTCCTTATTGTTTACTTTGCTCTGGCTAGAAAATGCTCACACTTAACAATGATCAGTCAAACATTTACTCCTTTGCAGATGCTGAGATATACTTTATGGGGCACAGATTCACATATGCTAATTTATATGTATAGATGCAATTTTTGAAGCAATTGCAATAATTTAAATAGGAATACAATGCACGTCACCATAATGGAAAAACAATGCCCTTGTGACTTGTGTGCTTGCTTGGTCTGCTGTTCAGGTGCTGATGTGCAACTTCGAGGCCTCTGCCTCTGTCCCTTCTTGCTGATTTTCTTTTACCCTTTAAACCAGATTTGGACCTGTTAGCCCTTCAAACAGAGGACTGTCCTCTGCAAAGTAGGACATCCAGGCAAAAGACGGGGCTGCCCATTGTGGGTTTAGGCCAGTGATGTGATAGCAGAGGCTGCATACTATGAAAAGGTACACATTACATTCATTGCTCCACCATTCATTTTGCCTCTGACCTTGCCCATCTCTGGCATGTGGCCCCCTAAGAAGGGACTGTGGCCCTCAGGCTGAAGGAGTTTCCTCACCTCCACCAACACCCTTCCTGCACTTAGTGATGCCCTGAAATAATCACAGACACTCCCTGCTCCCTCTCTCAGGTGGCAGTGCATCCTCATTCAAATGTCAGCTCTGCTCTTAAGTCACCTGGGTATCTTAAGCTGCTGCTGAGGTACAGTCTCAGGTGGTTATTGTCTCCATCAGTCAACTCAGCTGAACAATCTGAGTGGCTCACCAGAAGCACAGATCACTGGGCAGCCACTTTTGAGGAGAATATTTGAAGGAGTCTCTTGGCTACTTAGACGTGTTTTGATTTGGGGGCAAGTTTCCCAACTTGTCTTTTATCTGCATTGGACCAAAACATGACACCGCCTCCCAGCTTAGAAGTGCAAATTTAAGCAAACAAGTACTGTGATTTGGTAAAATACATTAAAAAAACCCATATTCATAAATATTAATAAAAAACATACCCGTCCTTATGCCACAAGATTAGACTGTGATGAACATGTCTTCTCAGATTAGCTGAATATGTAAACAAACCACTCACTCTTTTGGGGGTGCTTCATTATGTTTTTGAATATCATATTTTTATTTTTTTTAATTATGGCCAGGGGCCTCAAAAGCTGGAAGCGGCCCAGGTCTCTCTGGGCCATTGGGAGGGCCTGATGGGAGTGGTCCATGCCTAGAGGGATAACCACCTGGGAATGACACATCTGCTGTTTTGGGTTCCATCATGATGAAAGAAATGTGGGATACAAATATATATATAAAAATGAACAAATTCTCCCAATGCTGTTTTAAAAACAAATAATAACAACAGACTTGACTCTGGAAGCTGTGTGGCAAAGTGATCGGAAGGTCAGACTAGGACCAGGGAGACCAGGTTTCAAAGCCTCACTTAGCTGTGAAATTTCCTGGGCAGCCTTGGGCTAATCACTGTCCCTCAGCTTTGACCTACCTCACAGGGTTGTGGTGAGGATAACATGGGGGAGGGGAAGTAAATAAACTTGCTAATTGTCAAATTGCATCACCTTGGGGGCTGGCGGTTGAAGCTGAGAGACTGTTCAGTTCAGACTCAAACAGCTGACACCCACCAGAAAAGGGGCTCCTTAAAAAATAAAAAAAGCCTTAGAAATAGGAGTAAGTGGATTAAACAGAGGTAGGAATAAATTTATGGATCTTCTGGAGTACCAAGAAACTCTGATGTCTTCAAATGTAAACATCATCATATGGCACTTAGGAACGCACTTGCTTTGCGGGGGGGGGGGACATAACATTAGATAAATAGCAATTTTCTTCAAGTGGTTTTTCTAAGAAACTTCTATTATGCAATAATGTGAACAGCACAACATTCTGTAAAAGAGCAAAATGACAGGCTTTTTGCTGTTCTGCCATTCCACAGTACAGCGCTCTCTCATATATATATATATATATATATATATATATATATATATATGATGTCATTTAAAAATTAAAAAATTCTAGGAAATGATTCTGAGTCCATAGATATGGGATGAACTTTGGCTTAGCATGCCTATGCATAGTTTCAATAAATTGAAGTAATTAGCTTTCTCCCCCCCCCCCTTCTTTTAAAGTCAGGAAATACACATAGATTCATAGAATTACAGAGTTGGAAGTGATCTCAAGGATCATCTAGTCCAATCCCACTGCAATGCAGGAAGTTAGATGCCATTGCACCAAGCAAATGTTTCCCAGTGCATTTTACCATCTTTCCTTATTGCAAAATGGCTGGGGTGGTGTGTTTTTTGGTTTTTTTGTAAGGTTGGAGCTCCAAATCTTTCATTGTGCAATCTGAATTTGCTGGTATGTGATTGAATCCCTCTGAAAAATAGCAACAGATTGGAGGCAACCTTAGTTTAATGGGACTTATTCCCAGGTAAGTGGGTATAGAATTGCAGCCTAATCCATTCACTTTGAGTATAATTTAGTTGCATGCTGAAATGCTGGTCCCCTTTATCATATCATTCTATGTCTCTTTGTACGCAAAGAGAGATTTTCCTGTAATGGCTTAAACATGCTAATATGATGGTAAATAAATTGATCTTTGGGCACCAGCTCAATAAAGCAGTTAAAGCTGTGTAAATCAAAATCAATAGGGCTGAAATACCTGCCCGTGATTAAGAAAGTGATTAAGTAAAAGGTAAAGGTAAAGGGATCCCTAACCGTTAAGTCCAGTCGCGGACAACTCTGGGGTTGCAGTGCTCATCTCGCTTTACTGGCCGAGGGAGCCGGTGTTTGTCTGCTGACAGCTTCTAGGTCATGTGGCCAGCATGACTAAGTCACTTCTGGCAAACCAGAGCAGCACACGGAAACACCATTTACCTTCCCACTGGAGCGGTACATATTTATCTACTTGCACTTTGACATGCTTTCGAACTGCTACTGCTAGGTGGGCAGGAGCAGGGACTGAGCAACGGGAGCTCACCCCGTTGCGGGGATTCAAACCGTGACCTTCTGATTGGCAAGCCCTAGGCTCAGTGGTTTAGACCACAGCGCCACCCGCGTCCCGCAATTAAGTACCTTCCCCAATAGAAAAAGACTGCTGATTAAGGGTCTTGATAACTGGTGTTCAAGACATACTGGCGGTAGTATGTAGCCATCACATTGCTAGTGGCCATGAAAGTCTTTCTTCGCACCTTGACACGCAATAGCTATGGAATCTGCAGCTATAGTGGTGAATGATGATGCAGCTACACTTGGCTGAAAGGGGTATTAGGTAAATTCATGGAGGAAAGGACCATTCATGGCCATTACACTCACCATACATTCAAAGCACATTTCTTCCCTCCAAAGAACCCGTGGGCACTGTAGTTTTATCCCCACCCCCACAAATGCACAGTTTGCTGAACCATTAGCAAACGACCATTCCCAGGATTCTTTGGGAGAAGTCAGTCATGTGCTTTAAAAGTGTGTTTTGCCAAGGAATACTAGATGGGGTGGGGCTTGGGTAAGAATAACAGGAGAAGCGGGAAGTTCATGGCCTGTTTCCCCCCAGGCATCTAGTTGCAAACAAGACCCTGGGTGGACTCTGGTGGGCCATTGGTCTGAGCCAACAGCAGGACCCTCCAGTGTGCCTGGCTGTTAACCAGAAGGTTGGTGGTCTGAGGCCACTCAGGGATGTCTGTGGGCTATATATATTGTCTACCAACTTTTTTTAAAAAAACACCTCTCACTTTAGAGCAGTTCCTTGAGAATTTGCTGGAGAACCTACAGGTAAATGACTGTAGGTCAAAGGCTTTACTGCATTTTCATTTGCTGCATGCAAAGATACAATAGAATTACTGTTTTATAAACTGTTCTTTCCATTACAATGTTGTATTTCATATTAGACTAAAGCAGTAATCAGGAGATTCCATCATCTAAAGCAGGGTAAACATTAATCAAGAGAAGGTCAGTTCCCATGTCCTAAAGAAGCAGAAATAAGGGAAACATTATGGATTTGTGTTTCCATTTCCATGCTTGATTGAACCTGGACTGTGGGGTTTAAGCTTCACACAGGCATTCATAATTTAAGTTATTTATTTACAATGTTATATAGAGCTCCCTGGCCTGGGTAGAGATTCTCTTAAGATGCGATACAGAGAAAGGCTAGATTCTAGGGAGCAAGCAGGTCAGCATGGAAGATGACAGCCTTTTAGATGGTAGGAGAAGAAGTGTTTGTTACTCATGCATCTTCTGTCACTCCTTCAGACTATCTGAAGTGGCCAAGAAAAGCAAGAAAGCAAATGACAGAGACAATGGGTTGTACCCAATGTTGTCATTCCACTCTTGCAAGAGTCTTCTGCTTCTCCAATGACACTTCGCCCTCCTCTCCTCTCCTGGCTGTGGGCAGGATTCCTACACTGCAGGGGGTTGGATTAGATGACCCTTGGGGCTCCTTCCAACTCTACAATTCTATGATTCTGTGCAGTTCTTCGGATGTTCACGCACAGCCTTGAGGTGATGCTCAGCATCCTCATCCCTTCTCCGTTCGAAACACCGCTCGCCTCCGCTCAGGCCAATAGGAGGCGGCCTCTGGAGATGCAGGCAGCCGTGACTGGCTGCCGCTGTTGCCCGGGCGACGAAGGAGGAGGAGGAGGAAGAGGAGGAGGCGGGTCCCCTCGGCGTTGCTTTCGGTCCTCCTCCTGCTTCTCGTCCGCTGGCAGCAACGAGGGCGCCCTGGGAGGCAGCATCCTTTCCGGAGGCGGAGCGGCGAGACGGAGGGAGGCAGGGGCTTGCCTCTCGGCTGCGCGACCCCCGCTCACTCCAGAGAGCCACCAGCGCTGCAGGGAGATGGGCTGCGGCAACTCCACCGCCACCAGCGCTGGCAGCAGAGGTGAGGGGCAAAGCGAGAGGCTGGTGGGGCTGGAGGTGGGGGCTTGGCAGCAGCGCCAGGGAGGATGCCCTGAAGGGTCTTGCGGGGAAAGAGCCCGGAGGCAGGTAATGGGAGGGCTGGAGGGCAGCAAGGGAAAGAGGGCTGGGGGGTTGCAAGAGGAAGGTGCCTGGGAAAGGACAGAGCAGCGAGGCGGCAGAGGAGAAGGCACGGTCTGTTCTAGAAGAAAAGGAAGATTCCCTTTGTGTGACTGTGTCCGGCAGGCGTCGAGGAGAGGCAGCCGCACACTTCTAGAAGTGGCTAGAAACTTCATGCCGCGCTCAAGCAACGCTGTTCTCAGGCAAGGGATGCAATGCTTGATAGGGGCGTGCAGGCACAATTCACTCCTGCCTGCCTCTACCCACTACTACTACTACTACTACTACTACTACTACTACTACTTATTATTAATTGACGGAAATGAACCAAAAATGTGTGAGGTTCCCCCCACTCACTCCCTCACTGGAAACAGCTGAAGCTGGGAAGGAAAAGGGGGACACACACACCAAGTCCGCTGCTGGAATGCCATTCCTGAAGCTGCTTTGCAAAAGCAGGCAAAGAAAAGGTGTCCTGCAAAGCGATGCAGCCTGATTTTTTGGCGTGACAAGTGCAGGGCTGGACTGCTGCATGTCTATTTACTAGGCGTGTGAATAATGTTAGGAGTGCAAAGAGGCTGGCTGGAAAGAGTTATGGTCGCTCTCTGCAGCTGACCTTTCAGCATGACTTATCCTTTATTTCAAGCTCTTTTTTGTACTTGGCGGCTGATATTCCCTTCCTGAAAGGATTTGTCCTCCCCCCACCCCCACCCCCCAATAATACAAAAGGCCTTTTCTTTTCATCCACTTAAAATGCACATAACTCAGGGCGGGAACAATTGACTTTGCATTCATGCATTTGTTTTGGCACCACATCCTTGCCTCTCTGATGATGATGCTTCAGATTTTCTGTCTGTGAATGGTTCTGCTTTAAATCCGTGGATGTTAAATCATGGGAAAGTTTTTTTCTGCGTCAACATTTGACAAAAATGTGACCAGCATTCACCCCTTAGACGTTTTTGCAGCCCAGTGTCGCTTGGAGTGGTTTCCAAGAGTTGTCATCCCGTTGCAGCTTGCTGGATTACCAGTGACAAGCTTCTTTTATGTTTCATGGCTGTAGAGCATTTTGCATCTATGCAGCCCTATAATCAGTCCAGGAAGCACCACATGAATGCAGAAAGTTATGCTGCTCTACGGACCCTAAGATTAGGGTACTCATACCGCTTCTTCTCTGCATATAATTTTCAATATGTTTTTTGTTTTACAATTTAAGATACTCATTTTACATCCCTAATATATCAGTGACTTCCCTTCTTCTCTTTCTGTGGTTCATTTTACATATCATAAATTCCTGCATATTTTACAAAAACTATACCATTCAGTATTCCATTATTGCATCCATCAAAACTTGTTTACACTGTTGAACTTATCTCAACCCTGCCAGCATTTTCAGCTGTACAGTGGTGCCTCGCAAGACGAAATTAATTCGTTCCGCAAGTCTCTTCGTCTTGCGGTTTTTTCGTCTTGCGATGCACGGTTTCCCATAGGAATGCATTGAAAATCAATTAATGCGTTCCTATGGAAACCGCCTTCAGACCAGGTCCAGGGACAGTGTGTCCCCCGACCTCTTCTGAAGGCTGGGGGGGGGGGACAATGGCTTTTCTTCCCACCCCCAGCATTTTAAAAAACCCCGGGACAGCGGAGGACATCTCCGCTGTCCGGGGCGATCTTAAAATGCTGGCGGGCGGCATTTTAAAATCGCCCGGGACAGCAGAGGACTTCTCCGCTGTCCGGGGCGATGTAAAAGCCCCTGGGAAGGCAGGCAGGGGGGACAAAGACTTTTGCCCCCCGCCCGCCTTCAGAAGAGGTCCTGGACCTCTTCTGAAGGCGGGCGGGGGGCGAAAGTCTTTGCCCCCCCGCCTGCCTTCAAAAGCCGTCCGGGAAGGCAGGCAGGGGGGAGCAAAGACTTCCCCCCCGCCCGCCTTCAGAAGAGGTCCTGGACCTCTTCTGAAGGCGGGCAGGGGGCGAAAGTCTTTGCCCCCCCCGCCTGCCTTCAAAAGCCGTCCGGGAAGGCAGGCAGGGGGGTGCAAAGACTTTCGCCCCCCACCCGCCTTCAGAAGAGGTCCTGGACCTCTTCTGAAGGCGGGTGGGGGGCGAAAGTCTTTGCCCCCCCGCCTGCCTTCAAAAGCCATCTGCGATAGCGGGAAGCTCTTCCCTGCTATCCTGGACTGCTTTTAAAATGCTGGCGGTGGGGAGCAAAGCCTTTTGGCCCCCGCCGGCCTTCCTGGACCTCTTCTGAAGGCCAGAGGGGGGGAAAGGCTTTGCTCCCCACCACCAGCATTTAAAAGAGGTCCCCGGAGATTTCCCTATGGGCTTTCGTCTTGCGAAGCAAGCCCATAGGGAAATTCGTCTTGCGAAGCGCCTCCAAAACAGAAAACCCTTTCGTCTTGCGGGTTTTCCGTCTTGCGAGGCATTCGTCTTGCGGGGTACCACTGTATACAATTATTTCCCATATATTCAACGTTTTCCAATCATCTTTAAACGTATGTTCTTCTTGTTCTCTTAGCTCATACCACTTCTTAGTGGTCCCGAAAAACAATGCATTCAGGTGCAATTACATCATTACTACTTTTATTACATTATTATGTTTATTTCCATTGCTTTGCAAATGCTTGCAGCTGTCCAATGTTATGGATGTTTGCTAGTATCTAAGTTCCACTGAGGTCAGTGGAACTAGCTCCTAAATGCACTTCCAGTGTTGTAACACTAAGGCTGCAACCCTGCACGTTTCCTAGGTGTCTGCCACATTGAACTCAATGGAGATTAACTTTTGTGTAGACACATTTAGGACTGTGCTCCTGGGGAAGTTGGGATGTGCCTTTGATAGGCTCTAGCCCTTAGCTTCTTGGATCTACGATGTTTTCCAGTGGATAGCAATGCACATCCTAAGCACGAGTTCCCAGTAACTTCTGCCACTGTAAGATGGCCCTGGAACATAAGCATTAATAGCAAGCTGTTCTTATAAGAAGGGTTTTGCTTTGCATTCCTCAACAGTTTGAGGTGCATCCAAGAAATGTAGTGTTGCAGGGTTATGAGTGAACTTATTTAAAGTTACTGCTCCCAGCACACAGACTGGTAGAGGGCCATTGGTCCAGGTCAGCTTTTCCCAACCTGATGTCTTCCAGATGTTCTGGGCTCCAACTTCCATTGCCCCAGCAAGTATTGACCATGGAGCTGACAAGTGTATACACTCAGACGTAGGCCCCAGTGGTGCTGACTCCCATGCATAGAATTGTAGCCTTGGAAACAGGAAATCTCTAGTCCTATTCATACAGTAGGGTTTACTTTCAAGTCATTATGCTGAATGACTATATTCTCATGAGCAAAGGTGAAGATTCTTGGGTACTCCTGTAGGAAAACATATTTAGAATTATGCTTCATGCCTGCCATATATACTCAACTTCCTTTATCCAAAAGAAAATGATTTTGTCTATTGAAAATATGTGAGAATAAATTCTGAGAGTTCTCTCTTGCTTAGACTGCATATAGCTTGTTGCTGTCAAAGCAAATATTTTTCCATATCCTCAGTGGAAAAAGTATTAAAAATTGGTTTGTTTTTCAAAAGGTATTTGCACCAGATGCCTAAGATTCACGCTACAGTTAGCTACTTTCACCTGAACACTGAACTATTCTGGGCTCATTTTGTGATATCAGGTAGCACGGGATTTGTGGTAAATAAAAACTAAAACTGAAATTCAAACTAACTGGTGCTGGGGGCGGGCGCATTGTAATTCCATATTTCTCTACTTGTCATCCCATTCAAGATTGCTTGTTCAGAGTAAATCCACAACAATTTCATGGCAGTGCTTTTCATTTCAAATCCTTTCTTGAGAAGAGGCATGGAGTTGTGCCTCTTGAAGGATCAAATGGTGCAAGTCTTATCTCCAGCAAAGAGTCTTGTGGCATCTTTATGACTTAACAAATTTGCTAGGGCTGTATGATTCAGGGCCTGGTCTGATACTTTGTAGCAGCCCCAATACGACCCCAGGTAATCCAGAGCTGATCCAAACTGGATCCAGGTAGACCCAGAGAAATCCAGGGCAGCTTCAACCTGCTGTGGCCGCACGCACACTGGGCTGACCTGAATCATCCCGAGTTGGTTTGGGATTTGGCCAGAGCTAGAGCACAGCCCTAGGATTTGCTATGGCATAGTGACTCAAAGTCTACATCATGAGATGCATGAAGTGCAGTGGGCATGGTGGGCCTGGGGGGTGTCGAGGAAGTGTGCCATTTGAGAGGCATTTTTGCAAAAGTCATATGACCTTCCCCTTCCAACAGGGCAACTATGGGAAGGAGTAAAGTGGTGGTGAGCCCCATTGGCACGATCTTTTGCATATTTTCATCTTGAAGTGATATACTTCAGCTTTGTAAAGAGGGTTGTCCAGAGCTGGAGAGCAGTAAAAGGGGGAGGGAAATAAGGAAGCCCAATTTCACTTTCAGACAAAATCCTGTCCTAATGCTAGCCCAAATACTTCTGAGGCTGGCTGAGCCAAAAACCTCCATATCCCAATCCAGATCTTAGATGACTCAAACTCTGGTTCTGGGTCAATTGATCCTACGAAGGACAGGCTGGAGTGTAAGCACCTTAGTTTTGATAAGTGTCTCCCCTACAATGACCTGGATGGTACATTGTTGATGGAACAATGTGACTCAGATCATCATCTACTTGGCTGAGTTGGCATTATGATCCTCATTTGGAGAGAGAGCAAGGAGGACCATTATAACATGGACTCTGACCCCATTAGAAGAGTGACTGAAGCAGACGGAAGTACTTTTTGCAAATATAAACTTGCAGTTCATTGATGTTAAATAGAGATTTTTTTTATATAAAAAAAATTTACTTAGGTACACTGGCTGTTAAATGAGCCACAGTTCCAGGGAACATAAAGCATTATTAACCTTAGGAAAATGCTCATGAAGCTTGCAGGTTTGCATTTGCAAACATGTTATACAATTTGCACTAATTAGCTAACAGTTAGCAGCAAGATTGAATATTCTCATCTGGCCCAAACACAAGAGGGTGGTGATTTTTGCTACAGTGATTTGTTTATTAAATCTCAGCTGGTTTATGTATATATCAGACAAAGTAAACCACTGTTAAATTAGTGGTGCAATGGAGAACATATTGAAATTCTCATGTAATTTGCTAGCCCCCCCCCCCGCCTTTCTCTCTCACAGTCATATTTAACCAGCTAGTGGCCTGAAGAACAGGGACGCGGGTGGCTCTATGCTCTAAACCCCTGAGCCTAGGGCTTGCTGATCAGAAGGTTGGCGGTTCAAATCCCTGCGAGAGGGTGAGCTCCCATTGCTCAGTCCCAACTCCTGCCAACCTAGCAGTTCAAAAGCATGTCAAAGTGCAAGTAGATAAATATGTATCGCTTCAGTGGGAAGGTAAATGGTGTTTCCATGCACTGCTCTGGGTCACCAGAAGCGGCTTATTCATGCTGGCCACATGACCCGGAAGCTGTCTGCGAACAAACACAGGCTCCCTCGGCCTATAGAGCAAGATGAGCGAGCAACCCCAGAGTCATCCACGACTGGACCTAATGGTCAGGGGTACCTTTACCTTTACTAGTGGCCTGAAGGCCAGATCTGACCCCTGAAGCAAATTAGCCTTATCCCTTGGAAGGCTTACAAAATTTTAATTAAGGTGTGTTAAAAGTTTGCCCAAGTTTCCTAAAGAAACATTTCTTTTCAAGCTGTAAAACAATAGAGATTTCCCACACTTTCCTATTACACTTCTGCTTAGATCCTTCACGTGTAATGTCCCACCTCTGCCTGAATGCTTGTGGTCCATATCACTGAAAGTCGTGTTTCTAGAGATGGAGTCATTCTTTGATGAAAGCCCAACCATTTGTGAAGTAAGGGACATTTAACTTATAGAATAAGTTGACTCCCTGGGAAAAAGAAGTTGGCTACCCCTGCTTAAAAATCAGCTTATGCATTTTATTTTAAATGTGATGAATGGTGCAAATTCTCCAGAAGGCAATCATTCAGATTGCTTAAACTGGAATATTATAGGAAGCTTATATGATAAGTTCGACCAGACTCATCAGTGGCTGTCACTTGCAATTTTTCAGCTGCTTTAGATATGCTGCCCACATACAGAGCACCATGTGCCCATATACGAGGTGAATGGTTGAGATCATGCTGGAGAGTTTGAAATTCCTTGTCATTCCCCTCCTTTCTTTTTGATAGAAGGAGAAAGGCAAAGAAATCCCCGTTCCTAGGATCCTGACGAGATGAAGCTGTTCCTCTTCCAGCTCCTGCTTTCTTCTGCAGGGTTTGGTAGGAAAGCAGAGATGTTTGCATCTGACTCTGCTTTGGAACTTTCTGCTTTTGGTACTGTAAACAAACAGTGGTGCAACTGAGTGCAATTCTCTGGCAATGGATGGAACATGTTGGAGCCTACACAGTGTGTGGTATTCAACTGAGTTTTAAGCAGAGTGGACCTCTTGACAGTAATGGTTGTAACTGAATTATGCTCATTAATTTCAATGTCTCTATTCTGAGCAAAACTTAGTTAAACCCACCCACTGATTCTTTCTTTAGGGTGGCCATCTCTGCTTTGCACACACGAAAAAAGAGGACAAAGGTTTGCATAAAATTGCATATGGTAATTTAAATGTTTGGGAATTGTTAGCAAGGTTGCAGGTTCAGTCCTAAAGGTAAAGGGACCCCTGACCATTAGGTCCAGTCGTGGCCGACTCTGGGGTTGCGGCGCTCATCTCGCTCTATAGGTCGAGGGAGCCGGTGTACAGCTTCCGGGTTATGTGGCCAGCATGACTAAGCCGTTTCTGGAGAACCAGAGCAGCGCACGGAAACGCCATTTACCTTCCCGCCGGAGTGGTACCTATTTATCTACTTGCACTTTGAGGTGCTTTCGAACTGCTAGGTTGGCAGGAGCAGGGACCAAACAATGGGAGCTCACCCCGTGGTGGGGATTCGAACCACCGACCTTCTGATCGGCAAGTCCTAGGCTCTGTGGTTTAACCCACAGCGCCACCCGTGTCCCAGTTTAAATGTATTGTTTGGGAATTGTTAGCAAGGTTGCAGGTTCAATCATAGAAGACAGCTGCATATTCCTGCACTGTAGAGGGTTGGACTAGATGATCCTCAGGATCCCTTCCAATTCTATGATAACAACTCTCAGCACCCTTAACAAAAAACAGCTTCCAGAATTATTTGGGGAAAGCCGTGGCTGCTTAAAGTGGCATCATAGTGCTTTAAATGTATGGTGTGAATGTGGCTTTAGAAGAGGGATTAAAATAAAGGGCTTTCCTACTCATGACCACATCAATCCTTTTTAAAACAAGCTTCTTAAGGATTGCCACTTTTTTCTTTTCTTTGCTGGCTCATGTATCTTCCTAGAATGCAGCTTGAGCTCTAAACATTAGCAAGTGATAATGGTTATCTCCATAGAGGTATAAAGCTCCACCTGCTGATTTTTGCAGATAAAGTGCTGTTAAAGGCAGATGATTAGCTCTTTCTGTGAGTGAGTGCTTGCCTGCCTGATGTCATCATGAATTTTGCTTAGGAAAGAACTCTCTGCAATTTAAAGCATCTGCTTAGTAAGTGTAATAATAGCTCCTGCAGGTACTCTAGGTAAAATTGTGCTGCAAAGTGTTATCGATCTTCATGGATCAAGGGATAAACTATTATGCTTCCATCCCCACTAAAGCTTTGAGCAATATCCCAATTTCAGCCTTGGTCTTCTGCTAGAAAAAGCAAACTGAACCTTGAAGATTAGGAGGACACAACAGATGGGGGAGGGAATTGGGTGTTTACACTCTGAGCTGAAGGTTACATGCTGGCACAATAAGAAACCCTTTTAGTTCCAAGAAAAATTGCATTATATATTTACTTATTCCTGAAAACCTAAGCAGAGGAAGTTATCTAGCGAATAAAGTATGCCAATACAATTGCATTACCCTGTTATGCTTACCTCGCCTTGTAAATAAACAAGAACCACTATAACGAATAAACTAATTGAAACAAAACTAAATTCCACCAATGGGCCCTTTGGTTTCAAGTGTCATAAGCAGTGCTTTTTTTTCATTAAAAATGTTTAGGGGTACTCTCATTTTGAATCAAGAAAAACATCATTTTATAGTTCAAATCGGGAAAAATAAATACAGTAAATGGACAAAAGTACAAAGATTCACAAAATGTTTAGGGGTATGCGTACCCCTGCATTCCCCCCAGGAAAAAAAAGCACAGGTCATAAGAATGTCCTATTATTTATTTATTTTATTTATAAAATTGATTACATTTGTATATCACATTTACCTTCCAAGGATCTCAAGGGGGGTATACATGTTTCTCCCCCTCCCCATTTCATCATCACAACAACCTTGTGACATTGGGTCAGGCTAAGAGATGGTCTGCAGGTATGTGGAGCAAAGAAACAGCAATTTACATGGAAAATCATAACACCCCCCAAAAAACATATTAAATAGAAATTTAAAATTCTAAATTATGCAAGTTGACTACATCTGCATATATTTACTGGAGACTTCATTCAGCTTGCAGCACTTATGGAGAAGGGATTGAAGGCAAGAAATGAGAAGAGTGAAACTCATGGGTGGTGCAAGGACCAAGAGGAGGTTGGCAGTTGTTGTCATCACAAAATATGAGGCACATCGGGCTTATTTTGAGCTGAGTTGTGCTTCAGAAACCTGTTTTTAATGACAGGCTTTAGTTCTGGAACACAGGGCATATGCAGAGCTCATCCCTACTGAACAACTCTTCCCAGATCCCACATACAGTAGTGTAGTGGCAAATTCGGAAGTGCCGGGTCCCAAGGGTCACACACAACGAGGGGCAAACAGCTGGTTGCGCAGCCTTGGGTGTAGATAGCTTGTGAGTAAGTCTCCAGCTTGACGCTTCAAGCAGAGCATATAAAAGCAAGAATTGCAACCTTTCCCCAGAACAGCCCATCTCCACCTTTCTGCATGAGTCATTGAGAGATGCCTCCTAAGAATCTGGCAGGTAATTCTGCTGTACCAGGAGCAATGGGATGGAGTGGACCACAGGAGGCAGAGTGAAAGAAGACAGGGGCAGAACGGTGAATCATGATGTAGAGAAGCAGCTGGTAGCTACTCCAGTTGGTACAAACTTCCCCAGCCTGTGCCCTCCAGATGTTCTGGACTACAGCTCCCATCAGCCTCAGCCAGCATGGCACGGGTAACAGCTATTTACCGTATTTTTTGCTCCATAACACTCACTTTTTTCCTCCTAGAAAGTAAGGGGAAATGTCTGTGCGTGTTATGGAGCGAATGCCTACGGATGGCGGGGGGATCTGCTGCGGTCGTGAGCAGAGGATCCATGGTTCCCCTTCCTTCCCTCCTCCGTGGCTCGCTTTGAAACAGCAAAGCGGGAGAAGAGCCGCTGAGTGGGGAGGAGAGAGGGACAGAGAGCCTGGTTACAAAGCACGGATCCACATGGATCCTCAGGATTTTTGCACTGGATCACCCCAAATTCACCATCAGATCACATAGCATGTCCATGGCTACAGCTTGCACCCAAAAAATCACGCACCCACTGTTGCCTGGGGCCGCAGTGGTGCAAAAACGTGGTTACAAAGCACGGATCCACATGGATCCTCAGGATTTTTGCACTGGGCTGCCCCAAACTCACCGTCAGATCACATATCTGTGGCCACAACATGAACTGCAAAAATCATACATCCACTGTTTTGTTTAGAATGTTTTTTTTTCTTGTTTTCCTCCTCTAAAAACTATGTGCGTGTTATGGTCGGGTGCGTGTTATAGAGCGAAAAATACGGTAGGTTGCAGTCAAGCAAGGCAGTGGAAGTTGCAGAGCTCACATTTTTCATGGGAACCATTTTTGAGGAGGCTTGGATGGGGTAGCCAATGCTATGCCTTTTAGGTGTTTCTGGACTTCAGCTCCCATCAGCCCCAGGGAGCATGGGCAATGATCAGGGATGATGGGAACTGCACTCCAGTAATAACTGGAGGGTGCCATGTTGGCTACCCTGGTCTTGGAGGACTCCCTATCCCAGCTGGTCTCTACTCTCATGCCTCTTTTATCTCTATGAGTGTTTTTTCACCTGGCTAGAATATCTTTTCTTGGCTGGAAGATAGAGAGGGCTTTGTGTGCAGTAAGTTGCCTACTGCAGTATGGTAGAATTCACATTTGTTGCTCTGTCCACATTGGCCTCTGTTTTCACCCATTACTGACATGTGGCCCCTAGAAAGTTGCCCAAAGGGGGATGTGCCCCTCAGGCTGAAAAATATACTAGAATGTTGGTGTCAGTACACAAGGTCCCATAGCTCAGCAAACAAAGTTCAATTTAAATTGCAGATACCGTTTGCTTTCTCCTGGCTGGAGGTGGGGCAGTTATTTGTTGAAAAACTTGGCCTATCTCCTGGCAAACCACCGGACACCAAAATCCCTACTGATAAGGATTCATTAGGAGTGAGGGGGGAAAGCGCGTCTCAACTTTTGAACTCAGTTTTAATTTGGAATTTGGAAATGGTTTGGACAACATGGGATGTGCCTGTTTCAATCCAGAGCTTTTGCTAGAAATTGTTCTTAGAGCTGATAGTTTCCTGCGAGCTGATGAAACCTACAGCTGACTCATATACTCCAAACTAAGATATAATCTGGTGTCGGAAGCATGGAAAATCATTCACTATTTTCCTGTGCAATTAGTCACTTCGATTTAAGCTGACCAAGCTTTATCTGAACCACCCAGAGTCTCTGTCTGCATGTTAGAATGGCTGTGTGTGTCCTGTTTCTCCATAGGACAGGCCTCTCTTTAAAGGGCTGTCTGGTTCAGAACTGGTTCAGAGATAAACAGCTATATTGAGGGAGTGCAGAGACCTTGGGGTTGCCCATCAATGCAGTTAGCACCTGGAGAGTAGACTGAACAGGCAGGGACACAGGTCACTTGGTTTTCCTTGCTGTTTTGACATGTATTGCGTTTCTCTGTAAGTTATAGTAATTATTTCTAATTCTGCATCAATACATATAAATTAGCATGTGGAAATCTTAGGCAAATCTGTGAACTTTTTGTCCTGTTTTGGTAATGCGTTTCCTGTGTGATGTGTGCCTTTCATGGAGATGGTGATGTAAGATGGGCAGTCCAAAGGCCCTAGGCTACAAGAAAATGGTGACCGACCCCTTATATTGTCTCCTCCTCTTCTTATTTCCCCTCTGTCTGCTTCTTCTGTACAATGAAGTGGTTGTTTCTAGCATCTGATGCCAGTCAGGATGAGGATGACTGAGAGCCCATCAAGGGGGGGGGGCAGATTTGTCTTGCTTTGCTTTCCAGGACCAGCCCTATCATTTGGAAGGGTGATAGAGCTGCTTCAGGTGGGGGGTTCAGTGTGGGTGGAAAGTGGCAGCTAGATGTTGGCACACAAAGCTGTGCGTGCCATGCAGCACGCCCCCCTACCCCTCAGCTAACCTGTTGCCCTCTGGTGTAGCAGGAAATGCTGCCCCATTGACAATGCTGTAGTAAATTTGACTTGCCAGTTCAGTCAGCTTCTGTGCATGGAATGCAAGGGGCTCCCATTGTATCTTTTGTCATCTAAGTCAGTGTTTCCCAAATGTTTTTGGGCAACGGCACACCTGCTTACCGGAAAAAAATCTCGCGGCACACCACCATTAAAGCCCCGCCCCGTGACGTCAGCGCGCAGCGTCACGCTGGGAGGGACGCACAGAAATGAAAGTTTTTTCCCTCCCCCTTGCCGGGGTGGGAGGAGGCAGCAGAGCGAGGGCAGCTGAGGCGGCGGCGGCAGCTGAGGCGGCGGCGGCTGCGATAGCGGGCGGAGGAGGAGCCGTCGCCGGGAGTTGCTGCTGCTGCTGCTGTTGCTGCTGCTGCCCGGACATGCCGGCCTCCTCCTCCTCCGCTGTCTCGCGCGCCTCCCTTTTGCGCGCGCTGCCCCGCCGCTCGGCACCACCACCGCGGAGCCGCCCCGGCTCGACGCGGATCCTCGCCGCCGCCGCCGCCTCTCGCCGCCGCCTCTCGCCCGCCTCCCTCCCACGGCACACCAGCCGGTGTCTCACGGCACAGTAGTGTGCCGCGGAACACCGGTTGGGAAACACTGATCTAAGTAACCGAAGCCCAGGTCATAAATTCAAACCTAAGTTCTTACAAGATGAACTCAGTGCTGGTTATCTGGGGTTTTCGACTGTTTGGATTTGACCTGCTCTTGCTATCTTCTCCTTATTTATTTAATATTTTTTTTCTGTTTACCTCTGATATATTTTAAATCTGATGCCGCTTAGCTGCTGAATTCATTTCAACTCAAAGTGGGGACACATTAATGAGCAGTGTAGGACAAATCTCTGGTTAATGCCACTTTAGAGTGGAATTTTTTTTGTCTCTTTAGAATAGCTACCAACAATCCACGGGCAGATTACCCTGCACAAAGCTGATTCATTTCAATGGAGCTAATGCAGGAGTTGTCATAGTCCAGGTCAGACTCTTTGTCTATCTAATCTGTTTTTTAAAAAACAACAAAACACAACTCAAACAATTTAGTATCATCAGCAAACTTGCCTGTTCACTCCTAGCTCTACATAGTTTACAAACAAGTTAAAAAGCACAGGTCCTGATACAGATCCCCAAATGACCCTGTACTCCGCTTTCTACATCTCCCCATTTGGAGAACTGTCCATTTGTCCTTACTGCCTGCTTCCTGCTACTTAACCAAGTCCTAATCCGTCAGAGGACCTCTCCTCTTATTCCATGACTGCTAAGCTTACTCAGGAGTCTTTGCCGAGGTGCCTTGTCAATAGCTTTTGAAACTCCCAAGTATACTATGTCAATCGGATCACTTCTCTCTATTGTTGTTTATACTCTCAAAGAACTCAGACATGCTGTCTCTGCTTCAGCAAGGCTTGTACTTCTTAGGATGCTTCATATTTAAGAATATTTTTCACCAGTTTTCCCAGGAGAGATGTGAAGCTAGCTGGCTTGCAATTTCCACCATCCACCCTGGATTCCTTTTTATAAATTGGTGACTACTTTCCAGTCTTCAGGGAATCCCCAGGCATAGAATATCCCCCCCCCCTCAACTTTTGTGCACTCCAGTTATTTTGAACTACAACTCCCATCATCCCTCACCATTGGCCATTTTGACTGGGGCTGATGGGAGTTGTAGTCTAAAATATCTGGAGGGCACCAGGCTGGGAACACATTATATGTAGGGCTGCCTCTGAAGAAAGTTCAGAAACTTCAGCTGGTGCAAAATTCGGTGACCGGGTTACTCACTGGGGAAGAAGGTTTGAGCATATTACATCAATCCGGGTCTGACTCCACTGGCTGCCAATTAGTTTCTGGGCCCAGTTCAAAGTGCTGGTTTTGACCTATAAAGCCTTAAATGGCTCAGGACCACAATACCTCAAGGACTGCCTCTTCCCATATAAACTGACCCAGATTTCATTCACCATCTGAGGCCCTTCTTCGTGTGCCTCCCCTGTGAGAGGTCTGGACGGTGGGAACACGAGAACGGGCCTTTTCTACAGTGGCTCCCCGTTTGTGTGGAATGCTCTCCACAGGGAGGCTTGCCTGGCGCCTTCATTATACACCTTTAGGTGCCAGATGAAGACATTTCTCTTCAAACAGGCCCTTGGCTGATTGACATCCAATGCCCTTTTAAATGTGTTGTGGGAGGGGGGAAATTGTTGGTTTTGGGTTTTTCCTTATTTTTCTTATGTATTTTGCATTTTTTATACTGTAATTTTATGTTGTGAACCACCTACAGATGAAGGGTGATATACAAATTATCGTATTTTTCGCCTTATAGGACACACTTTTTCCCCTCCAAAAATGAAGGGGAAATGTGTGTGCATCCTATGGGGCGAATGCAGGCTTTCGCTGAAGCCTGGAGAGCGAGAGGGGTCCGTGCGCACCGACCCCTCTCACTCTCCAGGCTTCAGGAAGCTCTGCGCAGCCCTCCGGAGCCCGGCGCAAAGTCACGCTGGGCTCCCAACGGCTGCGCAGAGCTGCCTGCAGCCCCGGGCTTCGCGCAGCTCCATGCAGCCCTCCGGAGCCCGGCGCGAAGTCGCGCCGGGCTCCCGAGTGTTGCGCAGAGCTGCCTGCATTCCAAAGCCTGGGACACGCTGAAGAGCGCACCCAGGCTTCGCGCACCTCTCTGCAAGCTTGGGGAGACCGGTGCGACTTCGCGCCGGGCTCCCTAGGCTTGCGGATAGCAGGCTGTTCTGGGGGCTGGGGTCGGGGGAAGCTCGGGCTTCCCCCGTGCCAGCCCCGCGCCTGGGGGCAAAAAAATGTTTCCCCTTTATTCCCCCCCCCCAAATCCTAGGTGCATCCTATGGGGCGGTGCGCCCTATGGGGCGAAAAATATGGTAAATGATAGATAGATAGATAGATAGATAGATAGATAGATAGATAGCTACCAAAACATTCAAGTTCACATTAAGCCTTAAATTTAAGGTTTAATATATATATTTTTAAGTGCCCAATGTTTAGCAGCACCATTCTACCCACGTCTACTCAGAAGTAAGCCCTACTGAAGTCAGTGGAGCTTACTGTCAAGTGAACAGGGTTAGGACTGCAGCAGAAGCTATCTGTGGGCTGCTTCCCTGCAGGCTTCATTGAATGACATTTCAGCATCAATAAAACAGCCTTTCATAACAGGGGAGGAAGAAGGAGGTCATCCTTAATTGATTCCTGCCTTCTGTGCATTTAGTGGCTGAGTGAGTCATGAACAGTGAGCTGCTGATATGATGGGGAATAAAGTGTGGTGTTTGTTGTTGCCTTCCATTCTGCTTTTTTTGGATTTTTCGTATATTTTTTATATGCCTGCCATTCGAAGGGTGTATTAATAACAGATGTTTTCTAACTAATTGGCAATAAAAAATGTTACAATATTTAAAATGGTTCCAAGTTCAATCCTGGAGGGGATCGATGTCACTATGATAATCAACCTGATCTTTAAATGCAGTGGCTAAGAAAGATACGTCTTAGTGGAATAAGCTTGGAGATTCACATTTGGGTTAGGGCCTGCTATTGCTGGCACCAGTTTAACAGCCCTGCTGTCACCCAGCTCTTTAGCACGCCTGACACCAATATCTTAGAAATGATGGAAGTGGAAATATAAGGGGTGCATTTCTGTTCATTAGTGGTCTCTTCATGATTTATGTGGATTTCCCCCCCATTTGGTTGTGTACTTTTTGATGTTTTGTTTATGGTTTATGACTAGTCTTGTTACGTAATTTTTTATGTGTTGTAAGCCGCTTTGCACGTAGTTTGACCTTTGGAAAAGTGGCATACAAATAAATGACGGATTGAACAAGTGACACCAAATTTCTACACCCAACCTTCATTTTGCTCTTTCCATTCTAGATACTGCAGGAACAGCAATAGATGTGTAAGTATATATCTTTTGCATTGTCTATAAAATATTTTGAATTATCAAATGATTACCAGAGCCAGTAACCATCTCATGATAGCTTCTAACCAGGGTTGACAGGTTTTAAGTAAAGCTTCCGTTGTAACCTTCTTACTTGGGAGCAGGCTCCATTGAATTCCAGAAATCTTGAAGTCTCTGGGCAGATGGGGATATGATAGGCCACAGCATTTGAACCAGGCTGTCATCAACCGTGGATTGTTGTGCAGCTGGTGAAAAAGTTGTCCATGCTTGGAGGTCCACAGGACCCCTCCCCACAGAGGCTCACCATGATGCACTCCATAAGGTGGACATGACTGGCCCCCTTCCTGCACTGACCAAACAAGGATGCAGCTGTGGCATGCATCAGTTGTGGGGGTGGGGTTAGCCTCGGTGTGTGTCCCCACCACAATTATTTCAGCATGTGGAAGGTGTGTGTTGAATGAACCTGCCTTCTGTTTTTTCTGCACCTGAATAAAAACCCAGCTTGCCTTATTTTATTAATGCTAGCATTAAATCACCGAAGCAAATTTGTTAGTATCTGTTTGAAAGGCTTTTCTGTCTTGCTGGGCATGAGTAGCGTGCTTGCAAAAGAAATCACATTGCATTGGGCTGTGTTTCTGCTTTCGCCTGCCTGCTGCCTGGACCTCAGTATTCCTAGCTGGTGATTCAGGATTATTTGTTTGTTTGCTGCATTTATGTCCCATTTTTTCTGCAAAGAGCTTAAGGCAGCATGTATTTTTTGTGCCTCTCTTGTTTCATCACCACAACGACTCTGCGAGGTAGGTTAGGCTGAGAGTGAGTGGCAGGCCCAAGGTCACTCAGTGAGTTTCATAGCTGAGGGGGGGAGGGAATTTGAACCCTCCCAGTATGACACCCTACACCGCACTGGCTGCATCATTTTCATCACCTCTATCACCGCATACACAACCACTTCGGAACCTGGAAATTATTCTCTGTGTGGGTGGCCAAGTGAGAAAGCAGAAGGGATCCTTGCGCCTTTCACAGTTGTCCACATAAGGGAATTTCAGTGGCTTGCATGTCCAGATACACCTGTTGAAATCTCATTTTCTACACAACCGTGAAATGTTCAGGTGCCAAATGCATAAACAACTCCTGCTGAAATTCCCTCTCTGCCTGCTGTGCTTTCTCTTGGGGCTCCTTAATTAATAGAGCAGATGTTAAGTGGATGATGAAAGCAGTGGGGTGGTTAAGGAGGAGCAGCTGGACTGCAATAAAACCACAAGTCCCGGGTAGCTAATTATAGCAGTAATGAACGTCCTAGATCCATCATTCTAGGGGCTTTTTCTAAGAGTCAGTCACCAGGCAGGAAGGAATGATGAAGTATATAGATGTATAAAATACTAGTTTGCCACCTTTTTGTAGACGGGAGCTTTCCATAGCTGCACAACAATAGGTGAAGCCTTTGCTGATGTGGAAATGCAGTGAAGGGAAGATGGCCTGCACCTGTTGAATTCTACCTGTTGTGTTAAAGGTACAGAGCCTCTTTTCTTTTTTCTGTTGAAGAAACAAAGCGTCAACGCCATTTAAAAAAAATGCATTAAAGAAATTGTGTCAATAGTAGCTTTCCAGGTCCATCAACTTACTTACAAATACGCTTACATTTAAGCATCATGGTAGCTGACAACCTTATAGATTTGGATGAGATCATTCAGATTTGCAACTTTGAGGGGTTTGAATGTATTGAGTTGTATCCTATGTAGCCTTACTTAGAATAGACCTATTGAAATCAATGGACATGATTAACTTTCATCTATTGCATATGTAAGTACTTTAATATAAGACTTAATTTTAAAGTGTTTTAATAGACGATTGATTGATTGATTGATTGATTGATTTAGTACCCCACTCATCTCATTCTGTTGCCTCAACTACTTGGGATGGCTTCCAACATGAAAACGCAATAAAACATTAAACATTATAAACCTCCCTATACAGGAGTGCATTTAGATGTCTTCTGAAGGTTGCAAACTTATCTCCTTGACATCTGATGGGAGGGCGTTCCACAGGGAACGTGCCACTACTGAGAAGCCCCTTTGCCTGGTTCTCTCTAACCTCACCTTTTGCAGTGAGGGAACCGCCAGGAGGTCCTTGGAGTTGAACTCTCAGTGTCCGGGCTGAACCATGTGGGTAGAGATACTCCTTCAGGTTTACAGGGCCATGGCTGTTTAGGGCTTTAAAGGTCACCGTCAACACTTTGAATTGTGCTTGGAAACGTACTGGGAGCCAATGTAGGTCTTTCAGGACCGGTGTTATATGGTCCCAACAGAAGCATAGCTCTCTTGCTGTGCTGTGCTGTGCATACTAGATTATTAATGCTTGATGTTTAGCTGTGCATTTATATTATGTTGGAAGACACTCAGAGTGGCACAAACCTGTCAGATGGATGGGGTATAAATAAATTATTATTATTATTATTATTAAACTTCCAAAAATGTTTGACAACCAAGGCGCGACTTCGGATTGGCTGCAGGAGCTTCCTGCACTGGAATCCACGTTGGACGTTTTGCTTCCAAAGAACATTTGCAAACCGGAACACTCACTTCCAGGTTTGTGGCATTTGGAAGTCAAAACGTTTGAGTTGCAAGGCGTTCAGGATCCAAAGCACGACTGTATTTGAAACTAAAAACAAGAAGCTTTAACACCACCACTGAATTGTTTCTATTTCTGAAGGGCTCTGGACTAAGAATTTTTGGACTGAATAAAAGAAAGGCACATTTGTGCAATGCACCAAGGGATATTTAATGACCTCATAAAGTAGATGGGACCTCAAAGCTTGCCAGAGACAACAGAGCTTGAAATATTAGAGGGAAAACAGAAAAGCCGAAAAGCCCTGATTGTTAACTTCTTCCTTCTCAGTGGAGACTGGCAGGGTGGAAGGCAGAGATGCCAACAGGTAGTGGAGCCAGAGCAGATGGCTGGTTGAACTAGAGCCAGCATGTCCAGTGGTTAGGGGTGATGGGTATTTTAGTTTAGCAACATTTTGAGAGCCAGAAGTCCCCTTCTCCTGCCCTAAAACTTTCAAATTCCAGAAATAGCCTGTGACCAGAAATGGCAGTAATAAACTTTTGAGGAGGGGTGTCTTTCCCCAGATAGAGATAGCAATGTGGGTGGCAGTTCTGCTTCCAGAAATGTTGCACACGGATATTGCATGTAAGCTTTGAAAGTTAATAGCTGCCAACTTGTTTTTTGTAATTTTAATTTGCTTTAAGCTTCTTAAAATATTGGGTTTAATATTACTGTGTTTTAATTGTTGTAACACACCCTGGGACCTTAGGGGGAAGGGCAGGTAATAAATTGTAGTAGTAGTAATTATTAATGTGTGTGGTGATGACGATGACAACAATAACAACAATTTTATTATTTGTACCCCACCCATCTGACTGGGTTGCCCCAGCCACTCCGGGCAGCTTCCAACAAATATAAAAGCATAATAAAACGTCAAACATTAAAAACTTCCCCATACAATGCTGCCTTCAGATGTCTTCTAAAAGTTGTATAGTTATTTACCTCTTTGACATCTAATGTGAGGGTGCTCCAATAGCCACACATCATAGCAACCAGAGTTGTGATTTTGTTAAAGTAGTCTTTACAGTCGAGAGCTTTCAACTTTGCATTTAGGAATTCATGAGAATGCTTTGCCTCCTGCTGGGAACAAATAGATCAGCCCTGCCAGATGTTTTGGACGGCAACGCCCATTACCCCCAGCCCACACAAGCTATCAGTATTCGCTAAGGTATTTCTTGAGTGTTTAAAAGGTAAAGGTAAAGGTACCCCTGCCCGTACGGGCCAGTCTTGACAGACTCTAGGGTTGTGCGCTCATCTCACTCTATAGGCCGGGAGCCAGCGCTATCCACAGACACTTCTGGGTCACGTGGCCAGCGTGACGAAGCTGCTCTGGCGAGCCAGAGCCACACACGGAAACGCCGTTTACCTTCCCGCTAGTAAGCGGTCCCTATTTATCTACTTGCACCCGGGGGTGCTTTCAAACTGCTAGGTTGGCAGGCGCTGGGACCGAGCAACCCCGCCGTGGGGATTCGAACCGCCGACCATGCGATTGGCAAGTCCTAGGCGCTGAGGTTTTACCCACAGCGCCACCCGCATCCCATTTACATTCACAAAATCTTTAGACATTTCACAGAGTGTTTAGACATTCACAAAATCTGACTGGGATTGTTGACGGACGCATGTGAATACTGACCTTCCCCAAAGTTTGGAGATTGGCTGTAATATATAAACTGCCACAGTAATAATTCCTACAATACTTATCTCTGGAGAGGAGAATGCTATGCAGAAATGTTCCCCAAGGACTCATGTTCACAAACCTCCCCTTTTTGTCCTTCATTCAGTGCTTCTCTGCAGGCCTTGAGGCCCCTGGCAAAGTTATGGTGGGGTTCATGTGTCCTGTTTCACCATGGACAGTCCTCTATTTGAAGGGCTGCCTGAGAAAGGAAAGCAGGGGCACTGAAGTTACCCATCGAAAGTATAACCTCCACTGTAGTGAAAAGTACTACATTTCTATTTAAATTACAGTGGTACCTCTGGTTACGTACTTAATTTGTTCTGGAGGTCCGTTCTTAACCTGAAGCACCACTTTAGCTAATGGGGCCTCCCACTGCTGCCGTGCCGCCGGAGCACAATTTCTGTTCTCATCCTGAAGCAAAGTTCTTAACCTGAGGTACTATTTCTGGGTTAGCGGAGTCTGTAACCTGAACCGTATGTAACCTGAAGTGTATGTAACCTGAGGTACCATTGTATAGTCATCATTTCTGGTCTAAGAGCCTGGGCAGTGTGTGGAGGTTCTGGGCTGCCCAAACGACAAGACCCCCTTCTCGGTCTCACTGATGTGGTCCAAAGGAAAACAGAGCAGTTTGTTTGATGTCCTCTTGGCTGCAGGAGTTGTTGGAAGGAGGTTACAGTTCCTCTTTTTTGGCGAGGCATATGCGACACCCCCCTCATAAAGTGCCCTCTAGTGAGCTCCTTCCTCTGTTGGTAAGCCCGCTTGGCTTGCTTGGCTGCAGCTGCACTCTGAGCAACACTCCCAAGGACTACCAGATGTTTGAGAGCCTCATTACGTTTCAACGTCCACAATAGTCCAGAGTCATACTGCATCAGGGGCCTTGTGGGAAATGCCTGGAGCCTGGAGCTGCTTGGGGCAGCTATGACTTTTTCCTCTTTCTGTCAGCAGAAGGCTCAAGGAAGTAGGAGAATGAGTTATTGGCAAATACAGTCAAACCTTGGTTGTCGAACGTAATCCGTTCTGGAAGACCGTTCGACTTCTGAAACATTCGACAACAGAGGCGCAGCTTCCGATTGGTTGGAAGAACTTCTTGCACATAAGCAAAAAAACCTGCGTCGGACATTCAGGTTTCGAGAAATGTTCAAAAACCGGACCATTTACTTCCGGGTTTTCGGCATTTGGGAGCTGAAACGTACAATAATGGAGGTGCTCGGGAACCGAGGTTTGACTGTAGAAGTTTAACTATCGACAGAAAGGGTTGGGTGGGGAATTTAAAACCGAGTTTCAACAATCTATTTTGTCATTTATGTCATTGCAGAACAGAAGAGTCAGTGTCAGAAGATGACAAGAGGAGGTATGTTGCTGTGGATTGGGGTGAAGTTGTACGATCCAAAATGGATTTCCGTTTCATGAGGAAAGAACACAGGGAAAGGGATGGTTTTTAGGTTATTATCCCAAACCAACAACTGTATTTTGGTTTAGTTGCATGAGCAGAGATTCCTAGAGAGTTTAGCTGCACACGCCCCCCAATATATTGTTGTCATCTCAACCTCTGCTTTACCCCCTGATGCTGGGAAACAGTCATAGCACAGAAGCAAATTAAGGACCTTTCTTAGAGTAAACAATGATGCAAAGAAGGCCTGTGAGAGGCCACATTCTTTAAACAGAATGTTTGATGGAAAACTGCTGTAGGTTATTCAAAGAGACTCTTAAGAGGGGAGGCTACAGGGTTAGAGCCCTTCCTCCAATTAGCTGAGCCTCCCTCCGCATGTTGATCAGGCAAACAAGATGGCTGCGGTAGTGAACCGTCAATTGGTAATAGTCAATTGATCGGTTGGCGCAGTCCGTTTTCTATGACCAGCTGCACAGTCTGGCTTGCTATGCCTTGAGAGCTGAAGTCTGCTGTGGATGGAGAAACTGAGCTACTTTCTTGAGAGGGAGAGTTGAGGCTGAGAAGAAAGAGGCTGAGCCTTAAATAGTGAGCTGCTTCTGCCATTCTGTATAACATTCAAGAACTGTGTCTTATCTGTATTGTTGGGATCCATTTTGAATTTATATAATAATAATAATAATTTATTATTTATACCCTGCCCATCTGGCTGGGTTTCCCCAGCCACTCTGGGCGGCTTCCAACCGAATATTAAAAACAATACAGTGTCAGACATGAAAACTTCCCTAAACAGGGCCACCTTCAGTTGTCTTTTAAAAGTAAAATAGTTGTTTAATTTTTAATTTAATTTAATTTTTAATGCAAGACTGGGTCACCTTGAGCAAGGGGTAGATCCCAAACAGGCAAAACGGAGACTGGAGGAGGCAGATTGCTTAGAATCATAGAATCGTGGAAATTGGAAGGGACCCCAGATATCAGCTAGTCCGACCCTCAGCTAAAGAATCCTTGACAGATGGCCACCCAACCTCTGCTTAAAAACCTCCAATGAAGGAGAGTCCACCACCTTCTGAGGGAGTCTCTTCCACTTTCAAACAGCTCTTACCACCAGAAAATTCCTCCTAATGTTTAGTTGGAATCTTCTTGTAATTTGAACCCATTGGTTTGGGTCCTACACTCCAGAGCAGGAGAAAACAAGCTTGCTCCGTCTTCCATGTTGCAGCCCTTCAGATACTTGAAGACTGCTATCATATCTCTTCCGAAAAGCTGCATGATCTAGCATATTGAATTTTACCTCTGCAATGAACACACAAGGTCACCTAAAGCAAGCTACTCCCTTCCACTCTCTGTCTCCCCCCTCTTACATGATGGATGGTAATAATGCTAACTTGGATTGGGTTGTTGTGCCGATTGCAACCAGCTAACACGTGTGAAATGCTTTCAACACTTGAAAAGTCCTATACAAACGTTAAAGTAGTTAATTTTGCTGCTATTAGTATTAGGTATACTCTCAGTTTAAGTTATGGTTTTCATGTCGGTGTTTTTCCATTCCATTAAGGAACTATGGAGGTGTTTATGTGGGTCTCCCAGCTGATGCAGCTACCAAGATTTCCACCCAGTCAAAGACGGCGTCTCAAGGTACTTCTTAAAAAGGTGTGTGCTTTTAGTGTTTCCAGTGTGCTAGCATCTCTAATTTATCATAGCGCTAAGATAGTTGTTTTGGTGTTTGAAACTGTTAACCAATTAGAAGCCATTTGGTATATAACCAACCAACCAACCAAGAAACAAACAAACAAATAAGGCAGCTATGTTCACTGCTTAGATTGTATTAGATCAGTCTGGTGAAGGCTGTATTAGATGATCACTTTTGTTCAATGACTACCAAGCACTGTAGCATCTGCGAGGGTCCTTTCCAAAGCCTAGTTAGTGCTCTCCCAGCTTTCGGAAGGAGGGCTCTAGGATCCTGCCAGAGCCTCACACCTCCTTCCCAAAGCCCAGTGCCCACTTAGCCAGCTTTGAGAAAGCAGTGTGAGGGCTGGGGGAGGGCATCAAATTTTGGCCTCACTCCCCCCATCCCACATGACAAGGGTTCCACATCAAAGTATTCTCTGAATAGTTGGGCCGTGCTAATATAGTTTTAACACCATTTGAGATGCTGGAGCAGGGGTGAGGAACCTCTTTCAGCCTGAGGGCTGCATTCCAACATGGACAACCTTTGGGGGGGCACAGTGGGCGGGGCCAGAGGGAAGAGTGAGCAGAGCAACAGATGTGCCTTTTATCTTTGTGCAGTAGTCCACATTTGTTCTATGCAAAATTCAGAGATTTCTAAACACACACACACACATTCATTCTCCATCAACGTCAGCAGGAGCCATTAATCACAGTTCAAGGACATATTCCAGCCAGGCAAAAACACTTGTGGACTAGCACAGAGTAGGGCTGGTGAGGTGTGTAGCCTGAGGAAAGTCCTGAGGGCTGGGCAGAGATGCTTGAAGGGTCTGGGTCTGAGGTTTCCCATCTCTGCTCTTGAGTGCCTATGACCTCATTGTAATTGCCCCATGCACAGTATATGCATGCTTCCTACATCACCACTGTGAGTCTTCAATCTGCTTTCTTTAATTTATATCTGGTTTAAGTTTTACATATGGGTGACCGTGACAAATGGGGGTTGCGAAATTTCCCCTAGCAGACTTTGCCAGCTGGAAAAGCATGATGTAAATAAAACAAATAAACTACTAAATGGGTTAGGGCTGTACAGTGGTACCTCGGTTTTCAAATGTCCTGGAAGCTGAACGTTTCGGTTTTTGAATGCCAAACACCCGGAAGTAAATGCTTCCGTTTTCGAACGTGCCTCAGAAGTTGAATGGCTTCCACTGCGTGGACATGTTATTTCCCCCCGTTTTCTGTAGACCGCCCTTTGCGACTCAGTTTTCAAACGTTTTGGAAGTTGAGCAGTCTTCCGGAAGGGATTATGTTCGAAAACCAAGGTACCATTGTAACTGTATCAAATGTGAATCTTCAGGGCATTTCTACTTCAATCACAACTGGCCCGCTTGAAAGTTCTTTCACCCCCTGGATTATGGTCCTTATTACTCATGCAACATTTCCCTCCCAATCAGTTATCTGCGTAGACCATTCTTCGCAATGGAATTCAGAGCTGCCTTTCGGCTGAAGATTTGCATAGCCAGAAGCATGAAGCCACCAAAAAGCTTCTTGGCAGTGAAAGTTACAACGGCAGATCAAGAAGCTGGATGCTCAAAATGGAACTGAAGCATAGGACTGTGATTTATGGATCTTTTTGATGTCCTCCGGTCAGCGTTAATTAACAGATGGGTATTTCTGCACAAAAAGCTGATGCAGTTGATCGCCAGCACTTTGGCCGTACTACAGAGTCTACGGATGACAATAGATCTGTTTTTTTCATTTGGCTACTTTTGATAGCTTTTATATAACAAGACCAATACTGCTGTTCACGCAAGTGTTCCTAGGCTAAGGTTAGTGCAAATGAACTATTGATTTACTCCAGAGTAATATATTTGAGTAATATATGCAGGCTACTGCTGTGGGAAATAGGAGTTAGGTATCAATAGGCATTGTCAGCTATTTCTAATTACACCCTACTTTTATACTGTTAACCTGCCACTGATGTTGACATATCACTTTTTAGAAGTGTAGGAATTGTTCAGGAAAAATTATTTTGCCAGAAATATATTCAATGAGTTGCCAGTCTACTTACTACCTACTAACGAACTGTCATTTATTTCAGTGAGATGCTAACTTGCCTGCCTACCTTTCTTTATTTTGTTTTAGTGGCTGAAAATAACCTCTACTTTTACCAAACAATCATGTGCTGTGTCTTTCATTTTACATACAGATAATAATGATATATGTAAATTATTATTATTATTATTTTAAAAAATGAACAGAAGACAATGGCAGGAAGGAACTTGCAAGTGCTGCAGCCAGGCAAATGCTACTCATTTCTTGCAATGAATTTCCATGTAAGTTCCATTGAACTAAATGGCACCTGTTCAGCCACAGTCCTTGATGGGCCGTAATCAGCGCAAAGCTTTATAGAGATGATCAAACCTCGAGTTCTGCACACCTCTTAAATCTGGAGGTGTTCTGATCAGCATCAGAGTTGGTATCTTAATCTTGTTAATGGCAACATTTCATTATGTGAAACTTCATCCCAACATTTCATTCCAACCTCTGCCTTTTATATACCATCCCGTTAAATGTTTTCAAACACAGTTAACTTCATACTGGTGATCTTTCAGGGTAGCACCACTCAGTGTTTCTGCATGGCTGAATATGATGTATTAAATTATTGAAGCATTTTTGCATAACTCTTGTGCTGTCCTTTCTGTTTTGAAGATGGCACCTGCCCCACCAGCTCACTCCCATCGTACTCATGATGATTCTGAAATGATCTGATGGACTGCAGTGCTGTGGACCACTTAGTGAATCATGAGCACATACACAGGGCAGGAGTGTAAAGAGATTTAGCTGTAGGGCCACTGTATGACGCTAATAGGTGTTGCACATTATAGGCAACTGCCTTAAACCAAGCCATCTATTCCAGTGTTGTCTATTCTGACTGGCAACAGCTTTCCAGGCTCTCAGGGAATTAAGTCTTCCATGTGGCAGTTTATTGTGGACTCAGTTCTGCTCATGCATACAATTTCCCCCCATAGCATTCACACGACATCCTCATGAAAATGCCACCCCATATCCCTCCCCAGTCAGGAGCGATTGTTTCAACAGCCTGAGCCATTTGGATGCTCCAGAGGTCGACCAGGGCTTTGACAGGAGCGCCAGTCATATTAACACCCTTAGCAAACCACAATTCCCAGGGTTATTTTGAGGAAGCCATGGCTGTTTCAAGTGGCATGGCACTGTTTTAAATGTATTATACAGATGGGGCCTTATTATTTGTAAGTGCAGTCTGGTCATAAATTGCCAGGATGAAATAACTTTTGCTGTTTTGTGAAAAAGGCTACTGTGGAATGTCAGGCGAAAGGAAGCCTTTAACCAGGGGCTTTTCTTTTAAAGAGGAGATTCTCTCACACCAGGGAGCAGAACATGCCAGTCATAAATCCTGCATTTCCAGTGTTGTGGAGAATTTGTCTTCTGCACTTTCCCATACATTTTTACTATCTAGATAACACTTGCTTTTAGGGAGACACCAAAGAAGATCTCAGTGTACAAAGAATATATGATTTATAGAAATACAGAAGCAATGTCATATTTTAAGTAGTAAAGTGCTTTACAAGGGAGGCCAAACTCTCTAAGGCAGACAGTCCTTTGTCTCCCAGTCATACTTTCTGTGGTGCAAAGAGGAAGTTTAATCCTAGTTATAGGTTCTGGAACAAGGATTATGTTAGAAATGCCAGAATATGCAATGTTCTTTGAAGGCTTATGGTCTAAAATGCCACCCCTAATGCAACTCTCTGTCTCTTGTTAACCACTGTTCACTTTCAATGTTGTCTTTGAATTTCTGTCAAATAAGGAATCCTTTTTTTCCTGCTCTTGAAGTCTCCATTACTGGTTTTCCTAATCTTGAAGATATGGATATTTTGAAGTTCAATTCTGGGGAAGAAGGGGGGGCAGAGATGAGGGGAAATCATATTGCATGTAGAAATGGGTACTGTCTACATTCTCTGGATCAGTCTCAAACCCATCATGTCTCTACTTGCAGCCTCTTTCTGCTCCAGGCTCTGCTTCCTAGTCCTTGTGACAAACAGATCCTAGTAATGATAACGGTAAACATCAACAATTCTGGAAATGGAGGGTAGTGCCACATGTGCAGTCTCTTCCTGTCACGCCCACTTGCCCAGGAAGGGTGCACAAATCATGCACTCATGCACAAAACCAATGGACATTATTTTTTTTATTTTTGGAACCACACTCAACAGGGCAACTGGAGATTCACACACACAAAGCCAGTCATACCTGTTAAAAACTATGAAATTAGCAAGCCTAAATATGAAGCTACTAAAGAAGAAACAACCATAAGAAGGGACCATTGGGTGACAGATATTAGCAGCCTGAATATATTAATTCAAATTTGGTGTGAACAACCCACCTTGCTTTGGAGGAGGGGTCCACCAGCTATGGTCTGCACACCAGATTCAGGTGGTCCATAGCATTTCCACATTGCATATTCCTATTGATTGTATTTTTATTGCTTCTTTTCTTTCTTATGCTGCATTTTATTGTATTGCAATTCGAATATGAAATGCAGTAGAATAAAATATAATTTAAGAAATAAAAGAAGCAGTAAAATTACAATTACAGATCATACAACGTCCAGCAACAGCAGATTATGATTGCTGCAGCAACAAACAGAAAAAAAACAAACCATCACCAATTTTCAAGTGGTCCATGGGAGTGGGGGGGGGGTGAGTTTGGGAACCACTGCTGTAGATAACTTGTTCACATCTAGCAGGATTTGTGAAAATCTAGTACTGCAACTTCTGAAATGCATTATTTGCACTTTCCCAGCAGAGGGCGGAAGAGCTCCAGCAACAGCAGTAAAACTGGCTTCGGTTGGTCGCCAGGAACACACACTGAGGTCTATGTGTGTCTGCTTTGGAAAACTTGACGGAATATGACTTTTGATTTATTCTAGGTGTGTTATTCCACCCCACCCTTCTCAAAATTATTTTAACCAGGGGCTCTACAGGATCATCAAGTGTGGGAAGCCTGTAGCCCTCCAGAAGTTTTCTCCTGCTCCAGAGGGTAGGACTCGATCCAGTGGATTCAAATTAAAAGAAAGGTGATTCTGACTAAACACAAGGAAGAACTTTCTGACAGGAAGAGCTGCTTGACGGTGCAACGGACTCCATCGGGAGGCTGTGGACTAGCATTCAATGGAGGATTTGAAGCAGAGGTTGGATGGTCATCTGTCATGAGAGTCCTGCTTTGCAGGACATTGGACTCGATGACTCCTGGGGTCCCATCTAACTCTAAGATTCTATGTTGTTGGCCTTTAACTTGCATCAGCCTCAGCGAGCGCAATGAATGGTCAGAGTTGAGGGGAGCTGTGGTCCAGCAACATCTGGTTCCACACCCTCTTTTGCCTTGGTCTTTAACTCAAAGCGGGGACACGGGTGGCGCTGTGGGTTAAACCACAGAGTCTAGGACTTGCCGATCAGAAGGTCGGCAGTTCGAATCCCCGCGACGGGGTGAGCGCCCGTTGCTCAGTCCCTGCTCCTGCCAACATAGCAGTTTGAAAGCATATCAAGGTTCAAGTAGATAAATAGGTACCACTCCAGAGGGAAGGTAAATGGCATTTCCGTGCGCTGCTCTGGTTTGCCAGAAGTGGCTTAGTCATGCTGGCCACATGACCCGGAAGCTGTACGCCGGCTCCCTCAGCCAATAAAGCGAGATGAGCACCGCAACCCCAGAGTCGGCCACGACTGGACCTAATAGTCAGGGGTCCCTTTACCTTTAACTTTATAACTCAAAGCATGGGGAAAAGACAAACAAGCTCATGAGCAATCTTTTTATATTCATCTGTTCACAGGTCATGCTTATGAGCTATTTGTTAAATCTACACTTCAGTGACCCTAAACTCCAATTTTATTCCACAGAGCAATAAATGTTGCAAAGCACACATATTTTCTTGTATTAACTGAGTATGTATGGCTGGATTTGGTTGCATAATTTATCTCGCACTCTCACCCCCTCCCTGCTTTTCCAGAATTTTGGGTGTTTTTCAGAGGCAGCCTGACTCCTTTCGTCACCTAAGGAGAAGCGATTCAGGCTTTTGGCATTCCAGATGTTGATGGACTACAACCCCCATTATCCCTGACCATTGGCCATGCTGGCAAGGGCTGCTGGGAGCTAAGAGTCCAACAACATCTGGAGGCTCACAGTTCGGTTGCCACATGGACCTTATCATGTTGAAAAGCATATCCATGTTGTGTCTGTTTAGCAGTACAGGTGCAATGCAGCAGCTATTGAGCATTAGCGGTGAAGTCCATTCAAATTTCACACTAAGCACAAATTCCTCTCAGGCAAGCCACATTCCCTCATCCTCAGTTCTTCATCAGTGATGAGGATGAGGATACTACATGATCCAAATGAACTATAATAAGTTTTTTCCCCCAGGCTTTACTTTCCAGTCATGACTCATGATTCTCCCTACCGCTGATGGGAGAGAGAGACAGAGGAGAGTGACAGAGAAGAGTGACACAGCTGGTCTCCAACCTCACACTGTGGGTTAGGTCTAATGGCTATCTGCTACATCATCCTGGGATGCCCTGTCTCTGGACAAGAAACAAGTGTGAAGATAATGTTACTTCGGTGCTGGACTGCTTCTCTCCGGCACTGCCAAAGTGGAAGGGGCCCACCATAGTTAAGGTGGAAGGGACAGCACAGTTTCAAATTACCTGATAAATGTCTCATGTACTGCAGATATTAATACTGCTCAGCTTGAAGTGACTGGATGCATAAAAACTGACTCCTTTTGGAATAAAATGTTGTCCAGATTCAAAGCTTTACATGCAGAACTTAAATCAAAACAGAACAAAAAATGGTAAATGATCCGTCTAAACAGCTCCATAAGATCATGTGCATGTCCAGCATAAGCTCAGCATCTTATATTATGTATTAGTCTTCATCCTGCCTAAGGCTATGTAGCTCCTGGAGAGCCATTATCACATCTTACTGCCGCTCTGGCTGGGAACAAAAGGCCAGGGCAACTCCCTTCAAAATGGTGATTTGCAATTCAGTAGCCTCGCATGTGATCTAAGGTTAAACACTCACATGTTAGCGAGCAGAGAACAATAGTGCTTAGAAAGCTCTTCTTGAACTTCAATGGAATCTTCCAGTTAAACCCTTTCTGCAACATAGGCATTCTCCATTTCAGTGTGAATTAAGCAATTATACATAACAACATGCCGGTTAATGCATTTTTATCCCACTCTTCCTCTACTCTTCCCTTAATAGTGTGCATACATGATTCTCTTTCCCCCTCCACTTTAACTTCATGACAGCCCTGTGAGGTGAGCTAGGTGACTGATGCAGAGGGAGTTTCATGACTCAATTTGAATCGGCTCTTCCCAGCCCAGAACAATAACCATCTACTACACCAGGTTGGCTGTATTCTTAGTCAAAGCAATCTGCAGTTTCAGTACTAGAGGCCATCATAGTCCAAAATTTGGGATAAGACCATGCACATTCTGGCATTTAAATTCAAAGTTGCATTTAGTAGAGTTTGCAGCTTACAAAATCCACAATTTGGTGGAGAAGCAAGACCACCCTGAATTTCAATAACAGCTTGCAATAAAATCTTGGCTTTTAAACAATGCCTTGGCTGCTCTTCAGCTTTACGGGTGTTGTGTTTTTTTTTTTAAGTTAAAAAGAATACTTCTTTAAATCATAAAGCATGCCCTGTATTTTATTTCTCTGCAAAGAAGTCTTTAAAATCTGAAATATGCTGAATAGGAGAGAGGCAGGGTCACAAAAGCATTTAGAATGAAAGAAAGCTGAGGAAATTAATATATTATTGTTCCAGTTGCTATTTGCGCTCTTAAACTATGCCTGGATTGCTGGTCTATGTACATGACTGTGTTTCCCCTAAGTATAATTCAAGCAGAGAGGGCAAGCATTGGGATCTCGAGAGTACAATAATGTAAGATCTCCCTCTTTTTTCTATCCAGCCCCCATTTTGTTCAATGTACACCTTCGCAGCCATTTTAGGGCCAAACTAGATGCCAGGAGTGCTCTGATGGTGTTTCCTGCTTGGCAGGGGGTTGGACTCGATGGCCCTTGTGGTCTCTTCCAACTCTCTGATTCTATGATTCTATGTGAGGAACCTTCTCCTTATGTGTGGGTTTGACTCAAACGTAAATAAAGTAGGGGGTGGGTGCATGGGGTGGTCTGCTGGATTCCCTCCACCTCCCACTCCCAGTTTATCCCCCTACAGGTCACTTTACCCTCAGCCAGAAGTGAACCTGGCCAGGAGGAAAAGGTCTCATCATGAGAAAGTCTGTAGGAGGTCCAAATGGGCATGCAGAGGGCTGAGCATCCCATCACATGCCCCTTTTGCTCTTTAAATCAAGCTGCATCCCCTATCCCCCACATTATATGCATGTATACATTTCTTAAATGTGTTCCCCACCCTTCAGCTGGAGCACAGGTTGAGCTGCATTTACGAACGGGTGAATCTGTCCATTTCAGTTTCACATTTTCCACCACCTTAAGTTCAGTGCACTTACATCAGCAAGTGATTTTTCTTCCTTATAAAAGCTGACCAGCATTTTAGGGTGGAATTCAACATCACACAGTGACAAACCCCCCTCTACTGTTTGGGGGGTTCTCCTGACCCTCCAGAGTGGATTTGGGGGAGGTGTGGGGAGCAGGGAGTTTGGGGGCAGGAGACACAGGGAGAAAGAATGCTCACTGTTGTGCTCATGGAAGTCCTTGCATTGGCTTTCACTAGCTCACCAGGATAGTGGATTCTGGCCTCTTGGTCAAATTCTCCAAATACATCCACATTTGCTTGCAAAGTTGCTCAATACACATATTTTTGCAAGGCAATTTTCCCTAATAAAAGGCATTTTTGCATGTTATTTTCATGAATATATGCATTCTCATGCACACTTTAGCATACACATTGCTGGGCAACTGCATTGCAAAATTCAGAGAAGTGCAGATTTTGAGGAATGGCTGGCTGCATTCAGTTTGCATGTTGTTTTGGAAAGAGTTAAGTAGGTAGTTTCATTCTGTATATGCAGACTGGATCACAATTCTCACCCATACCTAGTGACATGCAATTAAAACTAGATCATACAACACTTAAAACTACAGTAAAAGTTATTCATTTATTATTCCATATTTATAGCTGTTAAAGCCTGCAGCGGTTACACCCAGGCAATCCCAGCTCAAGACATTTTGCTACCTGAGGCAGATGAGTTCTGAGTCAAGGTGTGTGGTAGTAGGGCAGAGTTATTTTGGCACCTGAAGCAGAAAATCCCACAAGCTCTTCTCCCCCTTCCCAGCAGTAATGAGCAAAACAACAACTTGGTGCCCTTTTATAATACCCAAAATTCAACTTCCTGAGGTGCCTGCATCTCACTCTGTCTAATGCAGGAGTCAGCAAACTTTTTCAGCAGGGGGCTGGTCCACTGTCCCTCAGACCTTGTGAGGGGCTGGACTATATTTTGCAAAAAATAAATAAATGAATGAATGAATTCCTATGCCCCACAAATAACCCAGAGATGCATTTAAAATAAAAGGACACATTCTACTCATGTAAAAACATGCTGATTCCCGGACCATCTGTGGGCCAGATTGAGAAGGCGATTGGGCCAGATCTGGCCCCCGGGCCTTAGTTTGTCTACCCATGGTCTAATGGTAGGGCTGGCTACCTTGTGGGGAGCTGGGCCTGTTGTACAGTAGAGGAAATGCTACCTCTGAATGGAAGCAACTCTAGAGATTCCTAATGCTGGGTGATTCCCATGTCAAAAAGGAAGAAGAAGAGGAGGAGTAGGAGGAGTAGTAGTAGTTTGGATTCAATATTCCGCTTTATCACTACCAGAAGGAGTCTCAAAGCGGCAAACATTCTCCTTTCCCTTCTTCCCCCACAACAAACACTCTGTGAGGTGAGTGGGGCTGAGAGACTTCAGAGAAGTGTGACTGGCCCAAGGTCACCCAGCAGCTGCATGTGGAGGAGCGGAGACACGAACCCGGTTCACCAGATTACGAGACTACCACTCTTAACCACTACACCACACTGGCTCTCTACATATCTCTGTGTTGCTTATTGAACCCTGAAGGTGGAATTCTGGCTCTGCAGAGGTTAAGAGGACCTATGCAGCCCCCTGCAAGAGTTCGAAACACAGGCCTGCAGCAAGGCTTCTCCCAGGCTGAGGAAAGAGCTAAAGGTTGCCGGGTGCTATGTTCTCCTTAACAGTTAGCCCACTCCACCTGGGTATAATACAGAGACCAGACTTTGAGAACCGCTGGTTTAAAGAGTTGATTCAAACCCCTGTGGAAATAGCTGGTGCCCAATTGGCTGCACCTCTTTCATTTCATTTCTTTCTGCATTTCCCCCCTTGTATTGTTCACTTCCATCTGAGAACAACTGCTATGTGTTTTGAACAACAGTCTGAGTAATTAGAGCCAGTCAACTTTGCTGTGCATAAATTGCCAGCCCGAATGTGCTGATGTCACCTGGGGTGTTTGTTTTCCCTGGGACTAATTAAGGGGCCTAATTTGATGGCGCACTGAAAACAGATCGGCCTTTTGTGCTCCAACATGAGTTATACGCGGGTCCCTCCCAAAGGTGTGTGCAATTGTAATCCTAATTAACTTTGCCACTCAGAGTACTTTTGGTATATGCAAATACAAGGCATCTGGCTCCAGGCACAATTACATGTAAATTTGCCCTGCCTGCTGTTTCAATAAAAAAATTGAAAACTTAATCAGCCCATATGTTTTCTGCTAGATGTTTTGCGTGCAGCCTGTTGGTAAAAGAAGGGGGGGGGATTCCTCCTGGCTCACCCAGGGGTGAAGCTCAGTAATTTTAGACATTGAACTTAATGTCCTTACGGAGAACCCTTTTTAGATGGCTAAGATTTAAAGCACGCAATTTACATCTCACCCCTCCCTGTCTCCATGCTTTACAACCCTGATACATTAAAACAAAAAACATTTCCCCCTCTTTTGTCTTTGGCATCTATAACAATTACGTAGGCCTATTTGTGTGTGTGTGTGTGTGTGTTACTTGGTGTGTGTGACTTGGTGTGCTGAAACATCCCATAGACTCCTGAGGGATAATCATATTTGACCTGAAACATGAGGGGAGGGGTTGGTAGGATGATTCGCACGTTGCTAAATGGCATCACTTTTCAGAGTGCTGTGCTTGGCAATGAAATCTTTCGTGGCCTTTTTATAATCATATCTCACACTCCGAATGCTGGAGACCAAGGAACTGGCATGACTTCATGATCTATGCACACATTCAGGACTAGATGCCATGAACTGAAAGTCAGCAGCTTCTGTTTAGTTTACCTTTTTCAGGATAGTGAGCTTGCATACCTTCCAACATTTCTCCGATGACAATAGGGATGTCCCATTCCACAATGATGATTTTACTATTTATACCCCACACATTTTACTTGGTTGGCCCAGCCACTCTGGGCAGCTTCCAACATATATAAAAACATAATAAAACATTAAACCTTTTTTTTATATAAAAAACAACAACAACTTCTCTATACAGTGGTACCTCGGGTTACAGATTCTTCAGGTCACAGACTCCGCTAACCCAGAAATAGTACCTCGGGTTAAGAACTTTGCTTCAGGATGAGAACAGAAATCGTGCTCCAGTGGCGCGGCAGCAGCGGGAGGCCCCATTAGCTAAAGTGGTGCTTCAGGTTAAGAACAGTTTCAGGTTAAGAATGGACCTCCAGAACGAATTAAGTTCTTAACCCGAGATACCACTGTACAGGATTGCCTTCAGTTGGCTCGGAGGTCGGATAACTCCATACCCTCCAACATTTCTCCAATGAAAATAGGGACATCCTAAGGAAAAGTGGGACATTCTGAGATCAAATCAGAAATTGGGACGGCTTCTCTAAATCAGGGATGTCCCTGGAAAATAGGGACACATGGAGGATCTGGGCTTGCCACGCCCTTTTTAAATAGGTTACCCCTGGCAACATAGGGAGTGTTCAAAATGGAACCTGGAGCACCTTAATACTGTGCAAAGCAATGCATTTTTAAATCAAAAACCGTATTTTTTAAAAAATGGGTGAGCAGCCATTGTTGTTTCAGTGTCTCAAACTCCCAGTAGCCTGGGAACTTGAAATACGTTTTGCACGTAGCACTGTCTAATCTAATTAAGTTTATAAAACCGTTCCATTGTAGGGCTCTTCATAAAATAGAATAAGACAAACCCTGCAACTGTGTCTTCTTCTGGGTGTCTCCACACTCAGTTCCTGGAATAGCTGGATGTGACTTCCAGCACAGAGGAGGTTCCTTTCATGCTCCAGAGCAGACACGCCAACTCTAGGGGACTGAAGTGCCTTCAGCCCCCTCAATATTTGTTGGAAGGGGGCTGGGGCCTCTCAACATTGAGGGGGCCCAGCATGTGGCATGTGGTGCGAGTGTGTGATGTCACACGTATGACATGTGTTGCGCATCACAGCTCCTGTGCATGCTGTGCACTAGGGGCCCTCAATCTTGGGGGCAAACTGGTGCCTCTGCTCCAGAGTGTGCCCTGAGGGCCCACGACCCCAGTTCCAGCGGGTATAAACTCTGCCTCCAACCTTTGTGGGTCCAGCTGAACACACCTAGAAACTTTCCCCACAACTGGGAGCTCTTGATATTACAGAGTTGTCCGTTGCTGGGAGGTGAATGAGCGTAAACATTCAAACCATCTAGGACCTGCTGCCACCAACATTATTTAGATGCCACAATATTGGAAACAGCCTTGTTACATACGCTGCAACTGTCCCATTTTAAGTAGGGCATCACAGAAGCAGCAGGATGGTGGGGGGGGGTGTCCCCCCCAAAAAATAATAATCTTGCAGGGTGTCCTGTTAGGTCACGTGAAGATATATATGGGAAAGTATTTTTCTATCAATTTACAAATGCATATATTTCTGCCTAAGTAATTCCCCCTCCCTGCAAGTATGTAGAAATCACTGTCTTCTTTTTGGGTTGCTGCAATTTCTCATCGAAACAGATAGACACTATTGAATTTGCTTTTAGAGGGGATTTCTCTGCCCCCTCCCCCATAACTTCAGGTAGCAGGAATCCTCTCCTTTCATTCACCAGGACAGATTGTGAATATTCATTGGATTCCAGATGACCTTGAAAACTTGGTCCAGCCCCTATACCTGGTAATAATAAGGTAAAGCTCGAGTTATTCTTACTAGCATCTTTTTATTGTGATAGTTATTCAGTGAGTGCCAATGGTTCCCAGCTCTTGGATTAAGAATCTGATGCATTCTAGAGAGACATTCAGAGAAAACTAGCTGTCTTTATATCACACTGAAGCCAGTGGGACAAGTTAGTTGTGACTAATTTAAGCCCCATAGACTGCAACAGGACTTAAGCGTGACTAACATTCTCTGGAATGGTGCCATTTTGCTTAGACCAAACACAAGGGATGGAATTTGCTTTGTGAGTCTGGAGGGGGCATTCAAGCGACAGACTATACCCAGGAGCTCCATGGATGCTGAGTGTGAAAGAAAGAGGATATTATAAAGTAAATTCTTAAGCCATCTTTGGCACAGAGTTGGATTAAGTTGTAACTGGAATGCTTCTGAAGCTAGGTGTGGTCTTCAAGGTATGTGTATCTCCTTCTAATAACATATAAAACAAGATTTCAAGAAAACCATCTGTGAACACTTAAAGCAGGTAAAACAATGTGAGGAAATATGTCCAGAATGTTATCTTTTTCGTCTGCCAACTCTGTCTTCCAGATAAATGGCAAACGCCAGTTCCTTGTTGCAGGGAAGAAGCCGAGAAAATAAAGCAGTGGGTGTTTTTATTTTGCCTTTGGGAGAGAGGCTTAAATTCAGAAAACATTCTGATGATTATTCCATTTGACAACATGATGGAGGAGGGAAAAACAAAGTCAGGCCGTCGGAGGCGCAGTCAAAGAAAATAAAAATGGCTTATTATTAGCGTGGTTTTGTGTCCGGTGCCAGATTCTTTCAACTCAAGTAAATCAACTTGAGCTGTGTTGAATGCAGTGAGAATGGCATTACTTTAAAAATGGGACACTTGCTTCAATCTTTTAACACCTCTTCAATATATTAAAGGAGCCCACGCTACAAACCAAGCTGGACTGCACTAGGGTCACACTGACACCTCACACTTAAAGTCCTATGATTCCACTTTAAACAGCCATGGCTTACCCCAAAGAATTCTGGGAGTGATTGACTGTTAAAACACTCTGAGAATTGCACTCCTGTGTGAAGAACAGTGGCCTCCTAACATCTCTCAACGCCTTAACAAAATGCAGCTCCCATAATTCTTTTGGAGAAGATATACTGTTTAAAGTGGCACCATAGTGCTCTGAAAGCATGGTGTGAATGTGGCCAAGGCTACACGCCTTCATTAGCCCTCCATGCGCATGATAAACACTCGAAGTGGGTGGCAGGACAGTACTCACTGAACCCAGGCCTACCTCCATGCGTCTGTCACACCATTATCCACATACGATGAAATTATAACCAGACAACAGGAAGCCCCCCGCCCCCTAGACAGTGGAACCTCTTGAAACTAATAAATCCAAAGAGTTGGGGACACATACATTAAAAAGTTGTTAAGTATGACAGAGTTACATTAGCTTATAATATCGCCTTGTCTTCTGGCAAGAGTGACTTCAGAAACATTTCTGTAAAGCAAGGAATCGCAATCATTAGGTTCATAGGTAAGTGAATGCTCAGGGCAGCGAGAGGCTGTGATCTACACTGTTCACAAGATAAATAAAATCTGTCAAACCAGACAGATTCAAAAGTGTCATGTTTCTTTTGTTCCCTGACTGAGTTAACTTTTTTTGGGGGGGGGGAGTGACTTACCACACTTTATGATTCCACAGCTCTAAATCTACCCTGGCAAAGTCTTTCCATTGATGGGCAATTATTGACTGTAGTCACTGACAAGCGGCTGGTCAGTTCCTTCCATTTGCCAATATCCACATTTCAGCTGCATAGGCACTACTTCCATATAGTCTACTGAACACATAGTCATTTGTGGACAGGGCAAATGTGTGGAGTCCTCCTCATCTATGCTAAATATATAAATAAACAATCTATGCTATATGTATGGAGGTGAAATGGCAGAAGAACAGTTATTTACATAACTGAAGTGACATAATGGATTCCATTGTCACTTGTGCTATGAGTGAATCAACAGGAGGTGACTTCTCATCTTAGGGTACTTCCCCACAACGTGTTTACTGAGTGTTCTGATTTGTTAGCAAGGAGATTAGAGGATGTTGGCTATTTAATGAGCATTCATCCTGTTCGGTTTGCAAGGAGATTAGATGGTGTTAAATGTTTAATGAAAAGTCATCCTTTATTTGTTTGCAGAGATATTAGATGACGTTGCGTCAAAGAAAGTGTTAGTTCACACTTTCCGGTGTGATTCCCCATCACTTTCCTTACTGCAAAAAGCCCAATCTTTGTACAAGACCTCCCATTCAACTATAATTGGGTAACCCTCAATTTGCCAGTAGGTGATTGAACCCCCACTTGGAAACAACGGCAATCTGGAAGTGCCTTTACATTTTTAGAATATGGAGTAATACCTAGCATGTATCATACTCAAAGTAAATACATTGATTTCAATGTGAGTATGAGTGGGGATGCTCATGGAAGTTGTTCACAATATGGTGAAATGCTTCCAAAGCACAGTCAACAAAGGGGAGGATGACTGGGGCATCTTTGACCTGGTTTTGTCCAGGGAGTCGTACTAGCTAGTTCCAGTCTATACCAAGAATTACATAAGAGCTAAGCTCATGATTCTACATGGAGCAGCCTTGTCACATTTCATTACAGTTCCCACGAGAAGTAATTCTTCCCCTCCCCTTCATCTATAGCTAGCTTTGCAACAGTCACTGACTTTAATTCTTCCTGAGACTGTAACCATTCAAGTCAAATTTAAGTCAGCTGGGCTGTTGTCTTAAAGGTTTACAAGGTTAACAACTGTTAGCTTGCTTTAGTGGTCAGTATGATTTTCATGCTCATCTGGATTTCCCCCATTTCACAGCTCCTGACTTGACAGTGCAATGCCCCCAGTGACACGAGAAGTCTGGATGTGCCTTGATTTCTCGCTTGGCTTCCTCTTCAAAATTGACTTTAAGGGAAAGCAAGCGCGAGCTGACAGCTTGGCCTCTTAGTGATCTTGCTTTTCAATTAAATAAGGTTTTTTTAAACACACACACAGAGAGAGAGACGACACAGGTACACAGGCCAAGTCTACCAATTCTTGTTTCCACCACAAACTAATGCTACGAAAAAGTGAGTATCAAACGTTTAGAAAACGGGGCATGACAAGGATAAGACGAAAGCAACTTTTCCCTCATAGCTCCCATGTTCAGTCCCTCAAAATGGACAAGATGTAACTAATTAGCAGGAAAGCAGTTTTTGAGAGAATTTAGAACAAGCCATTTATGGCTGTATCAGGTGGCTATTGACAATAAGGTTCATTTCCCAGGGGGAATTGTTTCAATAGCCCTTGATTTAGCCAGGGATATTCATTTGTGGAAGCAGTACTCTCTTTCTCTGTGAGTGTGTGTGCACATGCATCCATAGCTGAATGAGGAACTTCATATAAAATAAATGCCGCATTTAAGGCCCTCATCAAAAATCACATTCAGTTACATTCGTTCTGGGAGTTGGAAGAATCTTTGAATTTTGCTTCCTTTCAGCTTCTTATATTTCCCCATCTTAAATTCAGTTCCCCACATTTCTATGATGATGTGTGATCCTCATGAAAATTCATCAGCATTTTATTTTATTTAATTATTCAGAGGGTTTGTACCCTGCTCTTCAGCCAAAAAGCTCCCTTAGAGACTTAACTTAAAATAAATTAAAACAGGACAGCCCCACCTGCAGGCTTACATTTTTTTTTTTAAGAATGACACACAAAGGAGAATAAGGAGAAGGGACAGGGACCAATTCTTAAACAGTTGTTCTTGTTGTATAATATACATACATACATACATACATACATACATACAGGGCTTTTTTCATCTGGAACTTGACAGATTTGGAGTTGCCACTGTCTGAAATATGGCAACCCTACCCTTGCTAAATTCATGAATTTAGGAGTTTGCTCAAATTCCAACCCTACACTGAATTGCAGAGAGGTGGGGAGGGGTGTCTGCTCACTACACTACATTTTACCATATCACTGGCAGCCTTAAAATGACGTATTACAGTGGAAAAGATGGCTTCCTCCAGAAGTACATCAGGGCAGCCATCTTCTTCTCTGTAAAGTTACTGCGATAGGAATTTTATGGTCTTAGATATATGGCAATGTTCATAACCGCACATACATAGATCGGCACAGGAAGGCCAACCTGGAACCATTTTGATTCCTAAACTGCGCAAATGTTTCTCTGCATGGAAAAAGTGGAAAAGCCTCCCCATTGTCTTTTCCTTCACAAAACCTGTCTTAAGGGTGTTTGAATAAGTATTTATCACTACAAAAGAATGGCCAGGCTCCTCAGGCAATCCAATCAAGTAACCTGCCAGACAGGAAATAAACAAGGACAAGAGAAAAACAATATTGAAATTTCTGTTTTAAGACCGCCTTTTCTGTGATGTATCTGAGGGGTGGTCTTAGGTTACACCCCTTCTGGGATGTATGTATCATGTTTCTGGGGGTGGTCTTGGTCTACAGGATGGGAATTTCAAAAGTCTTTATAAGCCCTTGGACAGCATTTTTGTGGGTCCTCCTCCTCTCCTGCGTGTGAGGGGAGCACCCTGTTGCAACAGATCAATAAAGATCAAGCTTACTAGCTGCTTTGCTTCTCAATATTCTCTGGTTGGCCTCTGTTATTTTCTCCTACCAATAGGGAACCTATGTAAGGACTCTATATGGGCTCTTGGATACCCCATAAGGGAAAAGGGCATATTTTTATTTACAACATTACCCAGCCACCATTAATGCACTGCTGTTTCTGGAGGCTTTTTACTGAAAAGCACAGAAATGGCCGTAATTTCTAGCTGCTACAGGCATCTGGAAACAGTTGTCTAAAAAGAATGAACAAACCAGGGAGGTCATTGGTCTTCCAAAACAATCTAAATTGGTTGGAAGTTTGTGGATTTTAGGATTTTGTTTTTTAAAAAAATTATTCTCATGGACTTGGGACAGAATGGGCTTGCTGGCCTACTCATGTGCAAGGGACATGGGCCACATCTGGACTGTTTCTTCTGTTCCTACCATGCTGTCAGTGTGACTTATGGTGTCCCCTTGCAGCACTGCTTTAAGCCTTCACTACAGAGTGCGTGGCGCTGTGGTCTAAACCACTGAGCCTCTTGGGCTTGCTGATCAGAAGGTGGGTGGCTTGAATCCCTGCGACAGGGTGAGCTCCCATTGCTCTGTCCCTGTTCCTGCCAAACTAGCAGTTCGAAAGCACGCCAGTGCAAGTAGATAAATAGGTACTGCTGCGGCGGGAAGGTAAATGGCGTTTCTGTGCGCTCTGATTTCCGTCATGGTGTTCTGTTGTGCCAGAAGCAGTTTAGTCATGCTGTCCACATGACCAGAAAGCTGTCTGTGGACAAACGCCGGCTCCCTCGGCCTGAAAGTGAGATGAGCACCACAACCCCATAGTCGCCTTTGATTGGACTTAACCACCTAGAGGTCCTTTACCTTACCTTTTTACCTTACAATGTGTGTACCATAATGGTTCCCCCAACACTGGCTTATTTGTTCTTAGCTGTTTCTGTCTGTGGACTTTAGCATTGCTACTGCTTTGACGTGAAGGAGAAAATGTTCACTTCTGTTGACTGTCCTGCTGTAGAACAATATACATTCTGGTTTATGCCTTCCTGTTGTCTATGCATTTGGTGTGGGGTGGCGGTGCGGAGGGCAGAAATCCCCTTTTCGTATTGCAGTTGTGTGCCACAGCTCTGGCAGGTTCAGATAATGCATTCTAAATACGTTGTACAAAAATCAGAGAAACTGATAGTATTGTAAGCTTTGTCACACTTGAAGGGGAAGAGTGGGCTTACAATGCTTACATTTACTTCAAGAACAATGCAGCAAGGAATGTCTTCAAAGACCCATTCCAGGAGTTTCTGGTTTTATCAGGGAATTTGGTCTCTCCAGTTCACTGCCTAGTAAAAATAGTTCAGATTTAATAAAGCACAGATGTTGACATACACACACACCTTCATCATTGCATGGATGCATTTCATACTAAATTTCACCTAAGGAATTTTAGACTTTCAAGATAATAATCAAAAACACTTCTTGCTTCTCATTGGGATTATTCCTTTTTTGAGATCACAGATGCCCCCAACAAGATCTTTTATGGAACATTTAATTCCAAAAAATAATCATCAATACATGCTACAATGCCTTACCTGCGGTTGTTTTAGCATCTCACTTACTACTTCAGCTCTTAGGAAAGTATTATTTCATGAACATCTTTCTCTTATTTCTGCTATCAGCAAAAGTAGCCATGTATAATAAAATTAGGATCCCATTTCAATATAATTAAATATAGTTCCTTGCTGACTACATTCCAGGAATTCTTTTGGGGGGGCATACTGCTCTTTTTAACAAAGGAAGGAGTCTGCTATGTTTAAATTTCAGCCAATGCAACACAGTTTCCCTGCTTTACTTGCAATTCCACATCAGAGTGGGGAATTTCTCATCCAGTTCAGCAAGACTTACATCTGAATCCTAAACACACTTAGGTAGAAGTAAGTATTCTTAGGACTGTATCTGCAAATGGCAAACCTAAGAATGCTTAGCAGAATGTCAGCTCCATCTCTGAACTCAGATTTTTAGGACTGGACTATAAAGGGCAGACTGCTGTACAGGAGAAAACCTTTTGCTTTCTCCCAGGTTCAGTCTCTGGCCTGGGGAGCTGGGGACTGAGGAATCTGTCAATTTCTGTTGGTTCTCCATGTTTCTGCAGCAATTTGCAAACTTCTTTTTTTTTAAAAAAAAAAAATCCTTATAAAAACTGTCAGCATTTTAGTGATGATTTCTCCTAAAATACATGTTTTATATGCAGTTTTGACTAATAGGCACATTTTGTAAGCAATTCTCCCTAATATAATGCAGTTTTGCATGTCATATTCACTAGCATATGTATTTTAGTGAATACTTTTTACACCAATATATGCATTTTTGTTCATATTAGAGCAAATTCTGAAGGATATTGTTTTGGTAAATGCAAATTTGTCAAATCACTTTTAAATGCTGACTAATGTCTCCGCCATTCCTATCTCCAGATATGCTTGGGAATGTTCTGACTTGAAATCTTGGAGAACCGCTTCCAGTCCCTATAGACAATATTGGGCTAGAAGAACCAACGGTCTGACAAAACACCTTGATGTGTTAAGGACTCCATTTTGTTAAATCAGAGAAACTGGTCTGGAAAGCTCCGGTAAACCATGCTTGCTCAAGAGTCAGAGACTTTTTCAGGGCAGAAGGCATTAAAGGTGTACGACATCAATCCCTATGACTGGTAATGGTGGCGGAGCTTCATGCTCCGGCACCGGGGGGGGGGGGTCGGAGAGCAGGCGGGGGCGGGGGCGGGGCTGGTGTGTGCCCTGGGGGTGTGGCGCCCAGCTCAGGGGGGTCAGCCGTGATGGCACCCCACCGGGATCATGCTGCGGGGGGCGGTGCGCTCCCCCCTCACTTCTCTTCCTCTGCCAGTGACTGGTAGGCAACAGGAAGCCTGTGGGTTGGCCTGCCTGGTATAGATCTTTGTACCAGTGATCTCCAGCTTCCAGTTCATTGGGACCCTAAATTGTGTGTTTAAAATACACGAGTGGACACCCTATTTGAATCAGTTCATGGGCAGAGGCTAAGACTGGTCTGAGACACTACCCCACTTGCATCAGGCTTCTGTACTACAGGCTCAGGCCGTAAGAACATGATACTTTTAAGATCTATAAAACCCTATTCAGGAATCATCTTTCCTGGAGAATGGTCCTGAAGAGGACTTGGGAGGTGCTAGGCCAGGTTCCCATTATTGCTTCTAGCATCACCTGCAGGAAAGCCCATTTGTGCCAACATTTCTCTAATGAAAATACAGATGCCCTATTCAATAATCATAATCATAATATATTTACAACCCACCCATCTGACTGGGTTGCCACAGCCATTCTGGGCAGCTTCCAACATATATAAAAACATAATAAAATATGAAACATTTTAAAACTTCCCTATACAGGGATGCCTTCAGATGTCTTCTAAAGGTTGTATAGTTGCTTATCTCCTTGGCTCAGGGATTGCATAACTCCACACCCTCCAACATTTGTCCGATGAAAATAGGGATGCCCTAAGGAAAAGTGGGACATTCCGGGATCAAATCAGAAACCAGGACAGCTTTGTGAATCTGAGACTGTCCCTGGAAAATAAGGACAATTGGAGGGTTTGAACATTCTGTTTGGCAGCTGGTCCTCAAAGGGGGAGAGGTATTTTGCGCAATGGCCATCAATTGCAGTGTAATAAACACTGTGTGAAATTCTTCTAAACTCAAAGTGAAACTGAAGCTAATAACGAGAAAGCAGTTTACAATGTGCTTTCCTTCTAAGAAAAATAAGAAGAGTTTTGTTTTTAAAAAGTCAGATCCCTTTGTTTTGCTCTCCAAGGAAAACCCCATCTCTCATCCCATAGTGGCCCCTGCTTTGGAACGAAGCTTGCGCTAGCTTCTCTTTGATCGTGCTCTATGTGTACAAGATGATCCCGCCAATCTGTCACTTGTGTCTTTAAAACACTGGGTGTAATAAATAAGTGCCACGCAAGCTGCCAGCCAAATGGCATGGGGGGCACATTAAGATGATTAAGAGAAAGCGGGGTGTCAGTCCAACTATAATAAAGCCAGTATCAGTTCAGTCTGCTGTAATTTAAAACAGCTGCCTGCTGGCCATGGGTTGTGGTAGAGCAGGCCAAATTCTTGGACACTGAGTTATTCTTAGAAGAATGCACACAGGCATTGGCAAGCTTTGTTGAGCGCTGCCTGCTGCCAGCGCCCTGTCAAAAGCGTGTGCCAATGGACCTCAGAACTATTGTTCAAGTTTATGAAAAATATATAACTTTTTTAAATAAAAAAATGTCAAATTACCCAAAGGCCACGGAGATGTAATAGCCAGCATGCTTGAAAATTGGCTTCGCAGCAGCAAATAGTAATGTTGACAATACTGCCATTTAATGAAGACAAAGGATGTCATTCACTTCATTCAGCACTGCTTATACCGTCACATTAAACATGGTGGGAAATTTCTCTAAGCAGACTAGGGTGTTGGCTAGATGGCTCAGTGTCAGGAGATGCTGGATCTGCATGCAGCTCCCCATGTGGTAACAGAGATGGCTGAAGAAGTTTGGCGCCATATTGGATTGATCTAGCATAGAATACTGCTGTGGTTTACTTCCAATTGGACTTGTCAAACTCAAAGCAGGACGTTGTGATTATAATGTAGGTGCTGTTCCAGAGACAAAGGACTTTTTAGTACAGGCTAAAGGCAGGCCTAACCTTACCATGAGTTGACCAGAAACCATTTGGTTTGGCCACAGGTTCCAGTGGGGCCATCGTTTTCTAGCCCCCATTCTCCTTCTCTGCATGTTATTAAAAATGAATCCTAGTCCAGAACAGGGAAGTGTTCTTTAGACATTTGGCTTCAGGTGTCAAAATGCCTGAGGCTTTTTCTCTCTTTTATTTACATCTCATCATGTTTAGTGCACATATAATTGTGTACTTTTTGTACTTTCAATAAAGATGTCTGGGGAGAAAGGGGGGAAAGATAATATTTGTGATTGGGTTTTGCAGTTCTATACAGCAGTCTAAGACTACACTAAAGTGCGGGATGGACATGATAGAAATGTATAAAATTATGCAGGAAGAAAGTAGATATGGAGAAGTTTTTCTCCTTACCTCATAATACTAGATCCCGGAGGGATCCAATGAAGTTGGACAGACAAAAGAAAGAACTTTTCCACACAGCACATAGCTAAAACAATGGACTAGGCTCCTACAAGATATAGTCACCAGCTTGGATATCTTAAGAAGAGGATTAAACCTATTCATGGAGGATAAATCCATCAATAGTCACAAGAGCTATGTTCTCCTTCCATTGCAGATAGGGAGAGTGCTGTTGTCACATGTCCTGTTTGTGGACTTCACACAGGCATCTGTTAGGCCACTGTGAGAACAGGATGCTGAACTACATGGGTCATTGGCCGGATCCAGCCAATCTTACGTTCTTGTAAGATGCAATTCAATGTTGGCCTGAGATGTGTGCAAAATAACCAAGAATCCTGTAATGCGTTTTTTGCATTCACTAGGCCTTCAGGCACGGGTGGCGCTGTGGGTTAAACCACAGAGCCTAGGACTTGCCGATCAGAAGGTTGGTGGTTCGAATCCCCGCAACGGGGTGATCTCCCGTTGCTCAGTCCCTGCTCCTGCCAACCTAGCAGTTCGAAAGCACATCAAAGTGCAAGTAGATAAATAGGTACCACTCTGGCGGGAAGGTAAACGGCGTTTCCGTGTCCTGCTCTGGTTCTCCAGAAGTTGCTTAGTCATGCTGGCTGCATGACCCGGAAGCTGTACGCCGGCTCCCTCGGCCAATAAACCAAGATGAGTGACGCAACCCCAGAGTCGGCCACGACTGGACCTAATGGTCAGGGGTCCCTTTACCTTTACCTTTAGGCCTTCCGGCTGGCCAGTTGGTTAAAGCCCACAGACCCAGGGAACCCTGGTCCAATTCCTGAAGTAAACAGGATTGTATAGACGTTTTTTAAAAAACCCTGATAAATATGAAAAAGTAATTTTCATAGAAATTTAACTTTAGGGGGGAGAAATAGTCTGCCCTCTTACTTAAGCGGGTTCATTTTCATATGTTCCCGCTGTCACCTGTGGAAACCCAGCTGCTGCTCGTCATGCATTGCAACATCAGCTCTGGGTGTGAGCCCAGTCTGGCGAGGGATTTGGCTCCATCCCTCTCTCACCTGTGGTGGTGCTACTGACCATGCCCGGCAGCACTTAAACGCCTCAGTTAAGCCAGTGCTAGCTTTGTGAGTGTTACTGTGTTTCTGCAATTACATCTGGCCGCCATATTTCCCCTCAGTCTTGTCATCTCTGAGTAATTCTAAACAACGCCGGTTACTACACTTTTCTTCTGTCACATCACAGTTTTTGTTAAATCGCTGGTTTCCCCTTAGATCTTTTTTCTCTCACACTTCCATCCCCTCCCAACGGTGTTTTCACTTGGTTCCTTTGGCTTTCATTTTGCCTCTCTCAGCCTTCCCACCTCACAACTTTTGCTTTTCACCATGTTTCCTTAAAATAAAAACCACTGTTTTCTTAGCTGTTTTTAACAATAATATCAGTCCTCTTGGTCTTTTTAACTGCTTCTAGTAAAATCATAAAACATGTTGAACTCTTTATTTTCCCCTGTTTAATTTTTCTTTCAAAATGTTCTTTCTTTTATTTGCTAATCCCCCCCCCCCTTTTCACCAAGGCCTGTAGTCTGGACCCTTAGCAACACTTTGTGCCACTTCTATAGCTCTTTCGTAGCTAGAAAGCTTTTCTTGATTTTAAATGTGTACTGATCTTCCTGCAGTTAAACTATAGCTCACCTCTAAAAATATTAGCTTGCAACAAAAAATCAATAGAAACATTGAATCATCACAACACAATGATAAAAACAAAGCACAACATGATCTTTTAGAAAAAGAAGCAACAGGGAAAATAAAACCAGCTAGCAATTTCCCCAAATATAATGCACTCTTGTATTCTACTTGCACTACTATATTCATATTTAGGCACGTATGAATTTTTGTAAACATTGAATGTTTGGAGAACATCACAATATTCAGAGAAGGGCGAGTTTAAAAGGCTAATAGTATTTTGGTTTGCATATTATTTAGGGAAGTGCAGATCTGGAAGTTTGGGCTTTAAATGGGAACTGAGTTGAATTACCCCCTATCCCTAGTCAGGGCAATTATGACTCCCATCCCCATCCCCTTGGCTAGATAGATACACAGTTGGGGAACACCCTGCTTTCATAGCTAGGACCCATAGGTGACTGTCGAGTTCTGAATCCTGAAAATATTAACAGTTAAATGAGACCAGGATATATATGAGACTTTAATCCCTTTAAACTAAAGGCTACATTTTATTCCTGCATTCTGTCCCGGCCTGATCTCTAGTCTCTGTGCAACCAATGAATTCATCTGTCAGATATAATCACGGTATCTGCCTGCCAAGTTTGCTTAGCAATCAGCTTTATGGAGTTGAGGGAAAACTGACTGCAAACCCACAGGAAAACTCTTTTTCCTGTCTCTCCAAGAGGTTAACTCCAATTGAGAGGGCAACACCCTTATCCTGACACAGCTAGGATCTTGGCCCCTGGTGACATGCGCCACTATTTAGTTTGTTAAGTGAAAACAGTTCGGAAAAAGCTGGGTTGAAACTGCGGTTCACCCACGCCAGTGAAAAGACTGACTCTGGACAGAGTCTTCCCTTAACTGTATCAGGTCGAGATACCATTTAGTGACGTTGTCAGCAGTTTTTCAACATGAACCTTTAATAAGCATGTTGGTGAACCAAGCTTTGTACAGATATCTCAAGAGCCCCTTCACTGAACCTCTGGGGGGGGGGTATCAAGACTTAATCATGGTCTGTCTCCTGGATGCTTAAAGGTTGGTTGCAAATAAGCCATTTCCCCCTCCCTCTCACCCCTTTCCATCTGACTAAATGGACCAGAGAGAGATGTCAAGCAGTTTTCTTGAACAGAAGGCAAACTATTCATCAGCTTGTCATTAATAGTAACTGCCCAAGCCACTTTGGCGAGCATACATTTATTATACTCCATTACGTGTCTTTATGGCTGGCTAAACTTCGTGGCCAAGCAGTGGATATTTGAACTCTGAAAGGAAGCTCCTAAATCAACGAGAGCCTTCGTAAACTTAACTCCAGCTGCCCCCCTTCTCCGAGGCTTGCTATGTGCTGCTGTCACAAAGACCCTTTCTGAGCATGTGCTCAACTATTTATTTTCCTAGCCTATGCAGCTCATCTTTTTAATGAGTTCACATGGTAGAATACATGGTTTTTATATGTTATCAAGGGACTGAGTTAAATAAGCAATACTGAGCATGTAGACTCATAAGTAATTCCAGGGAACGCAATGGCTCTGATATCCTAGTGCATATACAGTATTTAGGATTCCATTTTTAAGGATGCAAGCTTATGCCTGGCTACTGGGAAGCAAGCCCTATTGGTTTCAGTCAGACGATACTCCAGGGGTAATATATAGGATTGCTGCCCATGTCACTTCAATTTCAACAAGGGTACAGTCATACCTTGGGTTAAAGATGCTTCAGGTTAAATCTTTTCAGGTTGCGTCCCACAGCGACCCGGAAGTACCAGAAAGGATTACTTCTGGGTTTCGCCGCTCGCGCATGTGCAGACGCTCAACATGACGTCACGTGCACATGCAGACACTCAGAGGCGGGTTGCGTTCTGCTCATGTTGTGAATGGGGCTCCGGAACGGATCCCGTTCACAACCAGAGGTACCACTGTACTTTCCACTGGGTTTCATATTAAAACGTCATTAGATCTTTAACATACTCATATTGACCAGTTATGCATATGCATATGGTGTTTGCACAGAGCCCCCAGCTGTTCCACAGACTATTGACCCAGCACCAACCAGGTTTCCCTGGTGATGTATTCAGACTCAGTCAGGTTGTAATGTATTAACAAAGATTCCAGTTTATTGTGAACGCAAACAAGTTTTAAAGACTTTGAAACACTGTAATCCGATTCACCCTCCCTGTCTCCCCTCTGTCTCTAACTCACTCTGACTCCTATGCCTCCCACCCACAAGATAACAACCAAACTAACTGCCAAAACCCCTGTGTTGAGCCTTAAACACAGTTAGGCTCCACCCCTGGGCTTTCTTATTGGTCAGCCTATTAACCCTTTCTCTCTCTCCCCCAGTACAACATATCCATAATGAGTGGGCAAATGCCACACAAGCCCTATTGACTTCAGTCGGACGGTACTCCAGGGGTGATATATAGGATTGCTGCCCGTGTCACTTCGATTTCAACAAGGGTATTTTCCACTGGGTTTCATATTAAAACGTCATTAGATCTTCAACATACTCATACTGACCGGTTATGCATATGCTTTGAAACTGAATGGGCTAAAAATGGTCAATAAATAAATGCTAGGATAAGTTGCAATATATAAATATAAATAAAGTATGGATGATATTGAAGTTAATGCAGGAGGCAGTAAAACATGCCTCGGGAAGCTTTTAATACCTGATATTTTGTTGTATTTTTACATTCTGTTAGAAGCCATCCAGAGTGGGTAGGTCAACCCAATCAGATGGGAGAGGTACAAATAAATTATTATTATTATTAAATCATTTGACAATGGCATTTCCTAGATTTTTGCAGTTCTGTTGACTTGCTTGGTTCTTATTGGCCTCGACTAAACACTGAATGGCGGTGGGGGCTGGTGGGGGGAATCACCAAATACTTTCTTATTAACCTTCCTGCCTTGCCTTATATAAACAGCAGAAAGGAAAATGCCCTAGGTGCGAGGGGAGGGGGGCATCATAGTGATTAACTGTGGAATATCTTGTGAGTGTCCTTGAAAGCATACTAACTGGGGTTCTGTATAATTTTTGACAGCATTTATAAAGCAAACTATTTATTTGCTGAGGAAAGCCAGGCTCACTTTGTCCTTGACAAACAGTCTGCAAGGAGGTAAAAGATTGAGGAATGTTACACCAGCTGGCAAAAAAAGAGAGAGGAAAAAGATACATAAGGAGTAGTTTTTAGATGACTGGACCATAGTTGTGTGGGACCACTTATCTTTTGATTTATTTGTTTATGTATCACATTTAAATCCTACCTCCTCCCCCCCCACAGCCCCCAGGAACTCAAGGTGGTGTACATGGCTTCCTGTCCCTTCCCAGTGAATCTCCACAAGGTCAGCCAATGAGCTTCATGGGGATTTGAATCTCACACTCTGGCCACCACATCTCACTGTCTCTCTTCAAAATGTGCAGCATTAGAAGTAAAGGAGGCTGGACATTTACCTGTCGCTATTTGCCACTAATCAAACAGTCTGAGCATGACCAACCTCTTTCAGGAGGTCTGTAGGAGCAGTAGGGGGTGGTCCATTGGGGTGAGTGGGGTACTGCCCCACCAACTTTCAGTGTGCCCTCAATCAGCCGCCACCTGCCTGCCATCTTCCTTACAAGTGGTCCAGGAGGTGGCAATGCTTGCCAGCTTCCTCCTTATAGAACGAAGCAGGGAAGAGGATGGGGACAGAACTGCCTGTCATTGGCTCTGGCTCCACCTACCGCTGCTCTCCCTAGCAGTCCCAAAGAGCACCAGCTACCACTATACAGAAGAAACAACCAGCCTCCATGTGGCTTTGTTCTCACTGATGATCTACTGCAGGGACTGAACTTGCTATTTCAAATTTCAGTGATGTCCTGTGTGAGACCAAAATTTGGCACCTCTCAGCTTCCATTCTGCTCCATTCACTACATCATAGCTGCAACGACCTGTGGCGCCCCCTAGGCACAGCACCCAGTGTGGCGGAATTGCACCTCCTTTGCGCATCGCATCATGGAGCTGCCATAATATTAAGATACCCTTCTACCACAGCGAAGTGGGTGGAGACTACAAAAACGGTCTTTTCAATGGTGGCTTCCCATCTGTGGAACTTTCTCCCCAGATAATCTTACCTTACATCAACCCTTATGTAAATATCTTTTGCTGAATTATGGCACATACTACTGCATGTTTCCCTGATGTGTTGTTTTTGTTTGTGTGGAATACTACCATATTTATTTATTTTTTAAAGCAGAAATAAACACAGACCAAATGTGTAGTCCAGCAGTAGCCAATATGGTGCCTTCCTGATATTGTTGGACTACAGTCTTCATCATGCCTGAACATTGCCCATGATGGCTGGGGTTGATGGGTGTTGGAGTTCATCAACAACTGGAAGGGCACCATGTTGGCCAAAGTGGTAGAAATCTGGGTGTGAACACACTGGGTGATTGCCTTTCTGCAAAGTGCCTCTTTGAAAAATTGCTGTTCCACCCAACATTCTTTCCTTTCTCCAATACAATGTGGGATTACTACTGGACTCCAAATCCCATCAGCCCCAGCTCAGGTTCAGAGGGCATTGCCATCCTCATGTTATCAGCCTTGTTCTCCCAATGATTGCGCCATGTTTTCTCCTGCCTCAGAAAATCTACTGTAAACAAACAGAATGGAACAGGATCAGAAACTACACAGGTGTGAATGTTCCTTTTTTGGCATTTTCCCTTTCCTGTTTCTAAGGCCCCTGCTGCTGGTCTCTACCTGATTAATTGCTTCCTTTTTCCATCACTGCTAATCTGATTGGCCCCCTAATTCAAAAGTTCTCATTGCCTGGTGTGTGCGTTTAATTACTCTGGCTGCAAAGAGGGAAAGAACTGCAGTTTCTCAGGACGGGCAGAATGCTACCCTTTTTCCACACAAAGAATGCACAGTTAGAGGGAAAGCCACTCTTCATAAACTCCTTTGCTGTCTAATACTTGGAAAAGGTAACAACTTCCAGAAACAATTAAGCAACAGTTGGGAGGAAATAGAGGTGATTCGTGCCCAAAGCATTAGCAGAAATTACATTTTTTAAAGATCAGCCAATGTACCCTGGTGTATGTACCCAGTAGTGATGTGTGGAAGTGAGAGCTGGACCATAAAGAAGGCTGATCACGGAAGAATTGATGTTTTTGAATTATGGTGCTCTTGAGAGTCCCATCTCCTTCATGGATCACTGCCTTGCTGTGGCGAAGGGGCTTGAATAACTCAGAGAAGCTATGAACTATGCCGTGCAGGGCCACCCAAGATGGACAGGTCATAGTGGACAGTTTTGACCAAACGTGATCCACCTGGAGGAGGAACCGGCAAGCCACTCCAGTATCCCTGCCAAGAAAACTCCATGGACAAAGACAACAGGCATATGAAAGTTATGACGCTGGAAGATGAGCCCCTCAGGTCGGAAGGCGTCCAACATGCTACTGAGGAAGAGCGGAGGACAAGTACAAGTAGATCCAGAGCTGATGAAGCAGCTGGGCCAAAGCCGAAAGGACGCTCAGTTGCGGATATGCCTGGAAGCGAAAGGAAAGTCCAATGCTGTAAAGAAAAATATTGCATAGGAACCTGGAATGTAAGAACCATGAACCTGGGTAAGTTGGATGTGGTCAAAAGTGAGATGGCAAGAATAAATATTGACATCCTGGGCATCAGTAAACTAAAATGGATGGGAATGGGCGAATTCAGCTCGGATGACCATCACATCTACTACTGTGGGCAAGAATCCCGTAAAAGAAATGGAGTGGCCCTCATAGTCAACAAAAGAGTGCCAAAAGCTGTACTGGGATGCAATCTCTAGAGTGATCTCGATACTAATCCAAGGCAGACCTTTTAACATCACAGTAATCCAAGTTTATGCACCAACTACTGGTGCTGAAGAAACTGAAATTGACCAATTCTATGAAGACTTACAACACCTTATAGAAATGACACCAAAGAAGGATGTTCTTCTCATTATAGGGGATTGGAATGCTAAAGTAGGGAGTCAAGAGATAAAAGGAACAACTGGCAAGTTTGGCCTTGGAGTTCAAAACGAAGCAGGGCAAAGGCTAATAGAGTTCTGCCAAGAGAACAAGCTGGTCATCACAAACACTCTTTTCCAACAACACAAGAGACAACTCTACACATGGACATCACCAGATTGGCAGCATCGAAATCAGATTGATTATATTCTCTGCAGCCAAAGATGGAGAAGCTCTATACAGTCAGCAAAAACAAGACCTGGAGCTGACTGTGGCTCAGATCATCAGCTTCTTATAGCAAAATTCAAGCTTAAACTGAAGAAAGTAGGAAAAACCACTGGGCCGGTAAGATACAATCTAAGTCAAATCCCTTATGAATACACAGTGGAAGTGAGGAACAGGTTTAAGGATTTAGATTTGGTGGACAGAGTGCCTGAATAACTATGTATGGAGGCTCGTAACATTATACAGGAGGCAGCAACTAAAACCATCCCAATGAAAAGGAAATGAAAGAAAGCAAAGTGGCTGTCCAACGAGGCCTCACAAATACAGTACAGAAATGTGTACATTAAGGAAAATGCACTGTTAATGGCTGGTGTTTTTCACACAGACTTTAAAAAAAATCACAGAAATGTGATGCAGATTGGAAAATGAAAAACCAAGAAAGACCAAAATGGACAAATTCATCCATCTGTAGTGGTATTTCAGTCAGTTCTGCCTTGCATATTATACAGCTCATGTGAGGGACCCCTCTGATGAGCTGGGGTTGCGAGGAGATAAAATAAGTGCCTGACTGCAGCATCATGTTGGAGTGCATGTGTTATTTATGGAAAAAAGATCAACATTCTTTGCCTTTATCAGTAGTGCTAGTGAGTAGCAACAGTGTGAGGTAATGCTCAGCCCAATGGCTATGGTGTTACCAGATAGAGAAGTGTGCCTGGCAGCCTGACTTGTTATTGTTGTCGTTCTTGCAATGCTGCGTCATGATCCTCATTCCAAAGCCAGCTATTTATAATCTTCCCGCACTGTGTAAATAAAGCTGCAGCTCTTTCCTCCTGATAGATGCGATGAAACCCAGCTCCATTTAAGAGTGGGGCGGGCGGGAAATGGGGCAGGAAATGGTTGCTAGTGTTTACTATTAGCCCTTCATAGTTTGTTATGCAAGAAAAACGGGGATTTCTAAAGGCCATTGTTTTTTAATCTGTGTGCATCCCTTTGTTCTCTCTCTGTATCCAGCTCCTCCTTCATCTGCCAAGTAGTTCCTTGGAACCTCCTCTCCTGTGGCTTGTAACTGTGCTCTCGGTTCTTGGCCTAAGCTGTGCAATGTTTCTGTACTTCAGTGAACCTGGGTTGCGGTTCAGCGATGCAAAGTATCCTTTCTCTTCCTCTCACTCCACTCCCATTTCCCTCCCTCTTTTTTTTTTTTTTTTTTTTTTTGTAGTTCTGGAAATGTGATTCCATTTTCTGGCCTCATGGGCCTTGAAATTAACTTCCAGATTTCTGTGAGAAGCTATCACTGAAGCATGGCTCGTCTGCTGTGTGCATAAACAAAGTTTAAAGAGACACGGGCACAGCCACAATCTCGTCGGAACCCAGGCACCACCACCAACCCAGTGCGCACGTCGAGGGCTCCTTCTTGGAACATGCTCCATTGATTTCGATAGAGGGAGCCAATCCATGTGCATATAACTTTGCACACATGGGTTAGATACTCTTCCGCTGAGATGAACAGGGGAGCTGGAGAAATAAAAGAGTTTTGTCTTTAAGAACACACAGGGTTCCCTGGGCGAATGAGACTGGCTGAAACTCTGACATCCAGTGACACCAATGGCAAGATTCCCCAGGATTTCAGCAGAGCTGAAGTCACACTCTGTTTGTAAGGTTTTGCATAGCTTCTTTTAAAAAATCAAACTCATTGGCTGTGTACACACCATGAGCCAAATTCAGTTTAATGGTTGGACTAGCTGGAGCAAACACAAGAAACCCTAATAGTGCAACAGGGATCCCTCTTGCACACACCCCAAATTGGGGTTTTTTTTGGGGGGGGGGGTCAGGAGAAACTCCAGAGTAGGGCACAGCATAGGGAAACCATTCCAACAGGCAAGCAGAAATGGCTTTTGCTGATTAAATTATCACCTTAGTCCAATGTTGAATTCCACCCTATACATTAAAAGTCAGCCCCCTCCCCAAAAATCTTGGGAACTGTAGTTTGTTAAAGGTGCTAGGAATGGTTCTGTGAATGGTAAACTGCAGTTCCCAGATCAGTTTTGAGGATGGGAATGTGCCTTAAATGTGCTTTAAATGTATGGTGTGTACTCAGCCATTGACTTTTAGGAGAAACTGGTTTTTAAGGCATTTTTTTAAAAAAGAAAGGTCATATTTGTCTTCAGTTTTCATGCTAGTTTGGGATTTCTCTCTGTGTGGTCTAGATGTTTTGCAATTTGGTTTTGTCTAATGCAGATTTCTCCCACTGTTGTACATTTAAATCATGCTGAATAATACACACTAGGCTACCCCGTTCTCTTATTCTAAACCTCTGTATTGTTTATAATTTACCAACTGAAATGATAGAAGACATTGGACCCTGTTTTGAATTCCTCTTCACTCTTTAGAGGTCTGATGATAGAATACAGTCTGGTCTTTTTGAATAAACCAGCTTCTCAAGAGGAAAAGAAAGGGGTTTTTTTGGGGGGGGGAGCAGAGGGAGAATGTGCAGATAATCATTCATAATGGTTGAACTTCGCAGCTGGGAAAACTATTACATTGCTTTGGAAAGTTTATATAAGAGCACTCGGAAAATGTGTTGTTTCTGTTCAAGGATCCCATTCATCTCTTCAAATCTTTTAGTCTGCATGCTATTTTACCTAATTCAAGCTAAAAAAAATATCCATCTTTGATACACAGTGGGTGGCTGCAAAGGAACATTTTATCCCATGACTGGCTTCAAATGTGCTTTAGTTAGTGCACATGGAACTATGTTGGAAACCAATCGCTTACATTGCCCTGTTACATGACAAGGAGAATTTTGCAATGTCTGGTTTTCTACATTTTTCCATGTACTCTATCTCATGGATGGAGGTCATATAAGATGTGCAGGTAATCCCCTTATTGTGATGAATGCATGCTAAGGCAAGAAGGCAAGTAACTATCACAGAGTTCGTGGTTATTTGCAGCTTCTCAAGAATCAGAGCAATGCAGAGTGTAAGTGAGGGGAGCTATCGTGACTTTTCATGTGATAGATTTTGCATTTATCTCTGGGCTGCCCTTCATTATCCCAATACAGGGTTAGCCAACATGATGTGCCCACCAGATGGATCACAGTTGCTTGGAAGTTTTAATGGGCTGGATACTGGCCAATAAACTGAGGCTAAACCTTGAAACAGCAAAGGTTTCAGTGCCCCAAGTTCTCACATCTGGGAGGTGAGGAAACAGCCTGTTTTCAAAGGAGCAGGTCTGCAGTCTGTGGGTACTCAACACTGTTGCTGGAGGTTCAGGTGGCTGGGAGAGCCTTTTTCCCGCTCTGGCCTCGTTTGGCTTGCCTCAGCCCTAACCACTATCAACCATAGCTTAAGTGGGCTTTGAAAGCTGCGTTTCCCACATCAAAAACCCTCCATTTTTGCTGTGGCCCCACAGTGGGTGCCATACAGCTTTTCAATACAGTCTTATTTATTTATTCGTTGATATCCCACAGTTTTCTCCACAGAGCTTAAGGTAGCATGCACGGTGCCCCCCCACCTCTTCATTTAATATCCACAAGAACCCTGTGAGGTAAGTTAGGGTGAGAGGCCCAAGGTCACCCAGAAAGCTTCATGGCCATGTAAGGATTTGAACCCTGGTCTCCCAGGTCCTAGTCTAACAGGCTAAACACTACACTACAATGGGTACCTCAGGTTACTTACGCTTCAGGTTACATACGCTTCAGGTTACAGACTCCGCTAACCCAGAAATAGTACCTCAGGTTAAGAACTTTGCTTCAGGAAGAGAACAGGAACTGTGCTCCGGCGGCGCAGAAGCAGCGGGAGGCCCCATTAGCTAAAGTGGTGCTTCAGGTTAAGAACGGACCTCCGGAACGAATTAAGTACTTAACCCGAGGTACCACTGTATACTGTAACAGAGGTGTGGAATCTGTGGCCTTCCAGACACTCCAACCCCCATCAGTCCCAGGCTGCCTGGTCAATGGACATGGATGATGGAAGTTGTAATTCAGCAATGCCACATGTTCCACACCCTGGCCATACAACAATGTTTGAAAACCTTAGCTAGCAGTGAGTATCAAAGCTTTTTAACACACAGCCATTTAAATTTCTGCCAGAATATGAAAGTGGACATTTCCTTCCATCTACAGATGCTGCTGAAGAATACATCAAGGAAAACTATAAAAAAGGTCACAGCTGTCAACCTCACACCATTTATCTCCCCGCTTTTGGTTTATTTGCAGTTGGATATTTTATTTCCTTCTCTGTCATCCATTAGGTAGTTAAGCACTTTAGGATGCTCGCACACTGTTTACATAAAGCTCAGCCTAGCTGCAACTTAGGGTACTGTTAAAAAAACCTCCTCTGATTTAACACCCCTAACAAAGAAACCAGCTTTACATTTTTTGCCTCTGACTGAAACTGTTTAAAACAGAATGATGCTATATCATCCCTGGCAATGTGTGAATTTATTCAGCTGTCAAAATGCTCCCATAAAGCTGTTGGTGAGTGAAAATCTTTTCTATTTTATATATCATGTAAGGCTAAATATTTCAGTAGAATGTCAGACAGATCTTCATTTTTTAAAAGTCCATTTTAAGCTTCAAGTCTTTTACATGATAATATACTTTTTGCTGTTCACCCCAACTTTGTGGTCAGAGACATCACCAGAATATTTTCTTCTAATGCACAGAGGTTGTTAGGAAGTGTCCGAGGGGGAATTTGAGGTCCCAATCCTGATTGCCTGCATTGTACAATTTGTGCATTGTCTATGTACAAAACAGAACACATACAGCAATCAAAAGAATCTCAAGCCAATATATAAAACAGAAATGAAATACAATACAATGGGTTGTATTCCAACTAAATCACTTTTGACAGTGGGATAGAACTTCCCTTCCCTTTTCTCTACAAATAAGTAGGTTCCTTCAGGGGGTGTGCAGACCACCTGAGAACAGGTTGTACATCTAATTCCTGGACCCTGGAACCACCTCCTATAGCATCTCCATCTTATCAGAATTCTGTACCCTGTACACATTACTTGGCGGGAGAATGGCATTGCAAAATTCAGAGAAACGGGAATTTTGAAGGATGGCTGGGTTTCAGACTGCATATTGTTTCTGCAGATTTGTTAGGTTTGCCTTTAGATGTGAACTGAATCAAATCACTCTCCCATCCCTACATAGAAAACCAGTAGATTAGGGAGAAAGCTAGGTGAGAACGTTTCTCCCTGAAAGCTAATTGTCTTATTTGCTTTTATTCATAGTGGGGATCATTCTATGCAGCCATCAGAAGCCGTACAAGCCGTACAAATGTTAGGATGATGACCTGCTTGTCTAGAGAGCCTCTGAGATATCAATATTACAGATTCATCGTGTTCACCATGTCACTGTCACTCTGTGGGCATAATTCTTCTTTGTACCATAATGTGCAACCAAGGGTGCTGTCAGTGACTCTCAGTTGGTTGCCCAGGAAGAGCCAGTGTGGTGTAGTGGTTAAGAGCGGTAGTCTCGTAATCTGGGGAACTGGGTTCGCGACTCCACTCCTCCACATGCAGCTGCTGGGTGACCTTGGGCCAGTCACACTTCTCTGAAGTCTCTCAGCCCCACTCACCTCACAGAGTGTTTGTTGTGGGGGAGGAAGGGAAAGGAGAATGTTAGCCTCTTTGAGACTCCTTAAAGGGAGTGAAAGGCGGGATATCAAATCCAAACTACTCTTCTTCTTCTTCAGGAATGTACAAAGACAAGGGAATGTTTCTTACCGTCCGCGTTTTAGTCAGTATTTACAGAGAGGGGCTATAGAACCCAGCTTGTCCTGAGTGAATCTCCACACACCCCATCTCCCCTACGGGTGCTGCTATGCACCCTCTGTCTTTGAGATCTTTGCTCTTCTACTTTCAAGGCTCACTGGGTTCTGGGTGGGTGGGGCTCTGGAATGCTTTCTAAAGACACTGTGCCCATCAGTTGTTGCCCCCTGGTGCTTCCTCTTCCTCTCTCAATATTTCCCAACTTTCCCCCTCATCTGCCTGTAACCTCCCTCAAACCCCTGTTGTAAATCTAAACTGTCTTCCTCTTCCTCCTCCCTGGAAGGGTCAAGCTTGGAAGGTGGTCTCCACCATTCCTTCTCTGCCCAGTCCCTGACAGGTGCCATTCTCACCCTCAGAATTGTGGGTGCCTGTCACTGTAACGCAGATTTGCAACGTCCCACGCACATGGCTGCATGTACATCGTACGCACGATGCACAACGTTGTGTTGTGTTTTTTTGGGGGGGGGCTCCACTGAGAGCCAGTGTGGTGTAGTGGTTAAGAGCGGTAGACTCGTAATCTGGTGAACTGGGTTCGCGTCTCCGCTCCTCCACATGCAGCTGCTGGGTGACCTTGGGCCAGTCACACTTCTTTGAAGTCTTTCAGCCCTACTCACCTCACAGAGTGTTTGTTGTGGGGGAGAAAGGGAAAGGAGAATGTTAGCCGCTTTGAGACTCCTTTGGGTAGTGATAAAGCGGGATATCAAATCCAAACTCCTCCTCCTCTTCCCCCTCCTCTCTGCAGCCAGCAAGTCACCCTTTTCTGTGGGGAGGGGCTTGGACTCAGAGACAGAGAGATTCTGCCTCCACATCTGAGAGTGCCTCACTGGCTGGATGCCTCTCTCCAATTTTGCTCATTGACTTTGTGGGTGCCCAGTCCCCAAAATTATATTATTGTGCCAACCTAGCAGTTTGAAAGCACATCAAAGTGCAAGCAGATAAATAGGTACCACTCCGGCGGGAAGGTAAACGGCATTTCCGTGCGCTGCTCTGGTTCGCCAGAAGCAGCTTAGTCATGCTGGCCACATGACCCAGAAGCTGTCTGCGGACAAACGCCGGCTCCCTCGGCCTATAAAGTGAGATGAGCGCCGCAACCCCAGAGTCGGTCACGACTGGACCTAATGGTCAGGGGCCCCTTTACCTTTACCTTTAAGCACCCACGGCCCCCTGGAGTTGGCTCCTATGTGTGCAACTGTATTAGATGTTTCCCCAGCACTTTGGATAGATGAGCTTGCGCAGGGTTTATTTTTCTGTAATTGATTCCATACGTGCGAGATGGGAATTGCATCTGTCATATTTATTCTAGTTCTTAATACATGTGTGTACTGTGACTAGCCAAAAGCCTCATATATTACAGTTTAGAGATTATTACATTTCCCCCGAGCCACCATCAAGAAGTGTAGCACTGCCTCATTTTCCTGTTTTGGTGTTTTTATTTGTCCAAGCACTGATCTCCTAAGCACGCACATGACTTTCCTTTCCCAAATCTAAAGCTAGGCATTTACTGTTTATGTATGATGCACGCAGACTTCATTCCTATTGTGACTTTAAAAAATCAAAAAATCTCTGTGATGGGAAAGTCAGGATGAAACTTGATTCATAGAATGCAGAAATCATAATCCTGTGGATGATGTCGAGTCCTGCATATAAATGAGGCTTTGAGAAATTTTAAATGAGACTTACAGCTAGGTACATCATAGTTCCAAATATATTTCTTTATGCAATTCTAAAGGAATATATAGGTGCATAGGAAACTGCCTTATACTGACTCTGTTGATGGCAAGGAAAAAGCAGGTATAAAAAAAGAATTTCCTGGATGCCAAGATCCAGGTTTGGGGCAAGTAATCTTTGGTGAGTGAACCCACAAAATTTGCAGCAATGTGGAAATACAGGCTGCTAGACCTTTAAAATATGTACTTTTGAGTTCCAAAGTTCCCCTCTTCCCCTAGCATAGAAAAAGGCCACACATTTGGTAGGTTAAAAATGGTTTACTTACAAACTCTCCAAAGGTCAGGTTCATGTGGTTTTCCATAAAGCATAGTTATGCTTCTGTGCCAGGGAAAAACTTGTGTCCTCTTGCATGCAAACAGATGCTCCTCCACTGGGCTACAGTCTTTCTCCATAGAGTGGCAAAGCTTATGGTATACTTCAAAGTTTGGTGAATGACACCATTTCAAGAACTAGGACTGGCAGTTGTGGTGTGATCAGCAGCAGAACAGCTTAGGGTTTCTCCCTTGTGCCCTATGGCTCATGCAGATGTGCAATTGGAGGCTTTTAAATGGCTGCATCTCCAACAGATGAGAGAAGTGTTGAAATACGTGACATCTGCTATATATTTCTTCTTTGTTTTTGTTTTCTGGAGAAATTGATCTCTTGAAAATGGTCTTACGCAATCAATTGGTGTAGTTGGCTATTGGTTTTCATTTCAGACCAATATAAATGCAAGCGAATAACTGATATTGGAGAGTTCTTTATTTCATTCTCCAAAGGCATAAATGGTTCCAGTTAGTAGAAGGAAAAGTAATTAAAAAAGAAATTAACTTTTGAAACCAGTTATAAGGGTCTTTGGGGTGGGAGTGGTGGTGGGGGTAGGGATACTTTATTTAAGGGAACTTTGAAATAACCTCACAAATTCCTTTCTAAAAGATGTAGCACCATCAATTATTGGAGGAGAATCTCATGGCATGCCATTCAAGTTACAAAACAATTGCTGTTATTATTATTAATTACATTTTTATCCTTCTCCACCTCCCAAATGAACCCAAACCAACATCTTTTGTGTGCCCAGTTTGCATCTTCTGCATCATAACTCTACAATTCTATGTTTCTATAATCTGCTGTACACTACTGTGGATAGCTCCAGGCATGGGCATAAGCCAGGATTTTTGTTGGAATGCCAGGCCTTTTGTTAGGGGGGCAGGCCCTTTGTTGGGGGGGCAGAACCTCAGTTAGCTACGTATTTTTATTGATTTTTATTGATTTAGGAGGGCAGCTGCATCTCCCGCCCTCCCCCCCTTGGCTACTACCATGGTTCCAGGTCCATCATGCTTTTGTATGAGGGGTGGGAACCTCAGGCCTTGTAATGATCTCAGGCAGGCAAGAGAGCCCCGATAAGAATTATTTACAAATTACATCCAGAGCGCGGCTCCGAGCCTGCCACTCTTTTGCTATGAGTTGGTCACTCTTGAGTCTCTGCCCCTGTCGCAACACGTAGGGCGCCAAAGTCCAGTCCTTCTTCTCTTGCACTTCCGTAGCATCTTAGCCCTTTCAGTCCTTCTGGTTTGGGGAGAAGGGGGTAAACTTCCACCCGCTTTCACACGACACTTCCTCTGAACGCTGTCTCTCTCCTGGTTGCCTAGCAACCCCCTCAATGTCTTCTGTCTCCTCCCCTCCCTCTGCCTGTGAGCTCTCCAAGTCTGGGAACTCTTGATAAAGGGGATCAACACTCCTGTCCTGTCTGTGGCTGTGATCTCTTGCTTCCAGGGTCAGACTCTGGCTCTCTTTGTTCTGGCAATCCTTCATCTCCAGTCTTAGACTCTTCCCAGGCGTTCGATTCAGTCACGTCCCCGACAGGCCTCCAGAACTCTCAATCTGGCCCTCAAGACTCTCCCCAGGCCACCACCCTCTCATCAGCCACACCTTTGCTGACCCTGTTCTGTCCACCCTTGCCTCCTCTGAGTGGTTTTGCCAGGCTGACTCTGCCCTTGAACTGTGATAAAAGTGTTGCTGCCATTGCTCCACCCACTTTAGCTGCTGGCTACACCTCCTCCTTCCTATGGAATTCTGGGAATTGTAGCCCCGTGAGGCAAACAGGGGTCTTCTAACAACTCACAGCACCTTTAACAAACTATAGACCCCAGGATTCTTTGGAGGAAGCCAAGACTGCTGAAAGTGGTACGATATTGCTTTCGACATATAGCACAGATGGGCCTTAGAATGTCATTTTTTTTTGCACACTCACCCAAAAGGGAGAAGGAGAACATTTTCAACCAACCTCTCTATAGTCAATGCCGCAGAGCCTCATCTTGTAAGAAAAAGGGGATGGGTGAGGAAGAGCAGAAAGCAAACATTCTAAAGAAAAATCCAGGCAGATGCCACCATGACTGAACAGCTCCAAAACAGGCACAGGTGGAAGATAAGAAATAGTGTTTGTATTCTGGGCTCTTTGGTGAACAGATGCTAGGAAGTCACAAGACAAAAATGAGCTTGTATGAGTCATCCACCCTCCTGACTAGAAGCTGAAGCCAGAAGCAGCAGAGCAGATAAACTCCAGAATTTTTGCACCATGAGAAAATATACACTAGGGGAGAACTGAATTTTTAATTGAGTTTGGATTTCAGGTCTAACCATGGAATTTTGATGGAGAGATTGTTGTTCAAAACACGGAGTATGTTGCCAAAAATGTTCCAAATAGTTTTTTAAACTATGCCCCACTTCAGCTCAAGTTAGTTTTAATAAACATTTATTGGGAATGAGTTATGACTTCCTTAAGTTGGGGTGGAAACTTCTTTAAACTGTTGGTGGCTGTCTTGCCCTTCCCCTCAGTTTTATTCTTTGGAAGATGGGATACATACTTATAATAATATATTGGTATATATGTGCATATAATACATGACAGAATTTTTGTAATGGTGCTAGAACTAAGAATTGCAAACATTACCATTAATATGGCAAAAGAAAAAGGATGGTAATGATTTCATGCAACTTTAAATACTGCTTTATAGGTTAGGTACACACTACTCATTTAAAACCACATGCCTTCTGTGGCAATCACACAGGGTTCCCGGACGTTTCACCATCTATTGATCCCTGTGCCACCATTTTATTTCTCGCTGCCAACACCCAGGCCCTACCTGGGACAATACTGAGTCCAGTCAGGGTTAAATTGAAACAAACTTTTGTTTATTTATTGCAGTTTAACAAGCGTGTGGTTTCATAAATGGTATCAGTCAATTACAATCATGGGGTGCCTATCCAGACCTATAACTTCCGCTACCTGCTCTCACTCACTAAACCACCTGTCAGATATTTACTTGTCTTCCTAGCTCCTAACTGTTCCTGACTCAGCTTATTTCGCTACACTAACTCACCTTACCCACAGACTCTATCCCCATTCACTCCCACTCCAACCGACCACCGAACTCCCAACAAACTCCTCCCTTTGCCCCTCCCAGAGCTGGTTTTATAGTCCCTCTGACTCCACCCCCCTGGGTTCTGATTGGGTAACCTGTTCAACTATTTCACCTCCAGCACTCTCATATGTCAACGTCACAGCTTGCCCCAAGGAATCCTGGACTGTAGCTGGTTCTGGAATAGCTCAGTTGGTTAGAGCATGGTACTGAAAACACCAAGATTGCAGGTTTGATCCTCATGAAGGACAGCTGCACATTCCTGCCTTGCAAGGAGTTATACTAGATGATCCTCAGGGTCCCTTCCCATTCTATTATTCCGATCAATTGATTCTTTTTTTTAAAAAAAAAAGTTTTCATTTTTAACTATTATCATCATACTTAAATCATAATCATTTTACAAACAGGATTCTCAGAATCCCAATACTTCCCTCCACCTGTCCATGGTTTCTCTAAATATTCTTTTCAAACTGCATCATATCATATCCTCTGCATTTTCTCAAAACTCAGTTGTAACCATAATTCTCGCTTCGTTGCAAGTGTTTTTTTTTTTTTTTTTTTTTTTACAATCCTGCCAATGTTTTTAATTGTAGATAGGTAGCCGTGTTGGTCTGCCATAGTCAAAATAAAAAAATTCCTTCTAGTAGCACCTTAAAGACCAACTAAGTTAGTTCTTGGTATGAGCTTTCGTGTGCATGCACACTTCTTCAGATACCAGGTGCTACTAGAAGGAATGTTTTTAATTGTTTACAGTGTTCTTTCAAGTAACTTATAAAATTTCCCCATTCTTTATTAAATTTATTGTCCTCTTGATCTCTGATTTTCTCAGTCATTTTCGCCATTTCGGCATAGTCCATCAACCATTCTTCTTTTGTAGGTAATTTATTCTCCTTCCATCTTTGGGCAAGTAGCATCTGCGCAAATGTTGTAGCATACATAAATAGTCTCTTCTGATCCTTCGGTATTTCTGGACCTAGAATTCCTAGTAAGAAAGCTTCAGGTTTTTTCACAAAAGCAATTTTAAACATTTTTTTCAACTTGTTATAGATCATTTCCCAATATACCTTTGTTTTCTTGTCTGTCCACCACATGTGGAAAAATGTGCCTTCTTTCTCCTCAAGGGTTCTGGGATCTATAAAATGGTGAGGGAGAAGCTAAAGTCCCCAGGACTATAGGGGACGGGGAAGGCATTTGCTGTGTTTTGGGTTGTGTATTGTTTCCGGGAGGGCGAATTAGGTAGGTTCACCATTCACTGGGAGCTAGTGGTGCTGGCTTGGTCCCACGAATGTGGGTGCCCCAGGCCCTGCACCATCAACGGGGCACATGCGCACTGCATGGGGCATGCTTGCTACATCATCATGCCCCGCCCGGCATGTGCATGCTACAATGCATATGATGATGGGACAATGAGCAAGTGGTGATCCTACAGCAGTGAAGGAACACCCAGTGATTGTTCCGGCACTAAACCATCAGCAAAATGCTAGCACAAACACCCTCCAAGACGTTCCTTTCAAGTCATTTGTATGACACACACAGGCTGGTCTCTTACTGTCTTATTTATTTTTCGCTTTTATCAACGATGTTTGTTCTGTAACATCTGTTTTCTGCAGTAAATGAATGCTTGGAAGTTGCACAACGCTCAGAGGCCAAACTCCCACCCTGTCCTTCAAGGCAAGATTTCATGCACCTGCTGGAGAAAGTTCAAACAAACAGAATCTTGTGGGAGGGCAGAAATCTCTAACTTTGAATGAATTCCACTGCCGATGAGTCAGGAGCAACAGGCTTGTTATGCAGCCTCACGGATCTTGTACGTTTCTCAGGCCATTAACTGAAGAGAGATAAGACACACAGCAAGAAGTGGATGTAAAATAACCATCATATGAAGGGGGTTTTCTTCAAGCTGCAGCTGTAATTGCATTTGCTAAGGGAGTGGCTGGTTATTTGTCAGAGAGAACACCCAGAATTTTCCTTCCTGGAATCATAGAAATGGAAGGAACCACAAAGATCATCCAGCCCAACTCCCTTGTCAGTGCAGGAAACCTACTACTACAGGATCTCTGATAAGTAGACTTCCAACCTCTGCTGATTTACCTGCAATGAAGGCGAGTCCATCACCTTGAGTTAGGCCCATCTGCATGACACATTTAAAGCTGTACCATTGTCAGCAGCTGGACTGAGGAGGAATGGTGGGAGCTGCCCCCACTTTCTTCTGAACCTTCCCAAGAACAGGAGGACAGTATAGATTTAGAACAGTGGTTTGCAGAAGGGCATAGTTCAGAGGCTGCAGAGCTACAAAGCTGGAAAATATTGGGAGAGGAACAGCGGAAAGAAGAAACACCGGGGAGAGATAGCTGACAGACTCAGTGTCTTTGGAGAGCATTCCTGACCCTCCCTCTCCCAGGACCAGGCGAGCATTGGGGGTAATAGAACAGAAGGCTCAGAGGCAGAAAGCTCAGATTAGCTGACGCAAGGGTGATGTAGAATAGGAGAGACGGAGGGGGTTGGACTTTATTCAGAGCAACACCATTATCTTAGGGAGGCTGCATTCCTTCGTCTCTCTCTGTGAACTATGGAATAAATTACTTGGTAAGAACTCCTCTTGTTTATCTGCTTATTGTCTGCCACCGTGGGAGGGATTCCCTGAAGCCTGGCAAACATACCACTCTGAACAACTATTGCTTCCCACAAAGAATCCTGAGAATTGTAGTTTGGGAAGGGTTCTGAAAGTTGTTCAGAGAGTTCCCTTCATAGACCAATAGTTTCCAGAGTGGTTTAATACCTCCAACTAAGTGGCTGCATTTTAACCATTGATAAGCACTAATGGTTGCCCTGATCTGAGTGGACCCATAAGGGCAGGGGTCTTAAGGCTATCCATTGACAACTAGGAGCCAGACAACAGAATGATCCTGTTGCCAGGCCACCTGGTCACTGCCTTTGCCACTAAGGTGAAATGTATTGTCTTTCAAGATACAGCAATTATTTTGAAATGCAAATGGATATGTATAAATTAGCATGTGCAGATTTTGTGCAAATAGGTACCCTCTTTTGGACGGATGCATTTCACGGTTGTTGGTGAGCTGCAAGTGGGCACCCTACTGATCATTCATTATTATTATTTTACAATTAATTTTTTAATTAATTTTCTATTACAATGATCCAATGGTAGGCTCATTATAACAATGCCAAATTAGAATACAATTACTAATCCCAATCATTCAGATGCCAAATTATATAATTTAGGTGGCCTCCTACATGCTAGAATTGATGGTTTTATTATTTACTTTGTTTCTGCATTCCAAAATATTATTCGTCTCAATTACAATCCAGTCAAAAGTACAATCCCTTATACAACAACTGCAATATTAATGACATCCATTCGTCTTGACACATTAAATGATTTATAAACCCATAGGTGAAGCATTCAAACTGCCGTATTTTTCGCTCCATAAGACACACCTGACCATAAGACGCTAGATCTAGTTTTTATTTTTATTTTTTATAATAATATTTATTGGTTTTACAACAATTTGAACACTTACAAAAGAAAAAACAAAGAAAAAACAATACATTATAATACAAAAACACTACACAAAAAATAACAAAACAAAACAAAAACAATTTAAAAACACATCAAAAGAAAGAAGAAGAAAAAGAAGAAAAAAGGAAAAACTTCCAATATCTTATCTTTCCCATATTTCCACAGCCTCCTCACACCTCCCTTTTTGTATTCCACTTCTATTAATTATTTCAGCAATTCCTTACCATCTTCCCGTTTTCTATCCTATAATTATCTTAACACCTTTTAACCTTATTTTCCTTTAATACTCTATTAATCTATTTATACTTAATTCCTTATAACATTTCTACTGAAGCCATATAATTTCATTCCAACATTCTTCTAACATTCATTAATTTTACAATATTTCTATAAATAGTCTTTAAACTTTTCCCAGTCTTTCTCCACCGACTCTTCTCCCTGGTCTCGGATCTTGCCAGTCTTTTCCGCCAATTCCGTCTAGTCCATCAACTTCATCTGCCATTATCCAACACTTCAGTGCTTTTAAGAGACAGCCATTCTCTCAGCCAGCAAAAAGCAGATGATTCACAACAAAGTTTAAGTGTCTGGCAGGGCAGGTCCACCTCCTTCTTTAGCATCCGTCAATATCTTAAGTTTTACTCGAGGCTTCCTGCCCTGCCAAACCAATCCAGAAACATCCCTCTGTCACCTCCTGAAACAATCCCTCCCATCCAAAACTTGCACATTTTGACACAAAAGCGACATCCCCGGCAACACAGCAACCCTCATCCCCACCACAACAGCTCGGCCCAACCATAACAACTTCAGATTTGTCCATATTTCCCAATCCCCCTTCTCTTCAATCCAATGTCCTTCACAGTTACCCTTAAGTAAATTCGCATTTTTGGTGGTCCTACTGACCCCCAACAATCTCTCTTTCTCAGCCGATGTTGATCCTGTCTCCTCCTGAAGCTCTGTCAAACTTTCCTTTCCCAGTTCTGGTGGGGTTCTGATCCTCAAATTCTAGATCTAGTTTTTAGAGGAGGAAAACAAGAAAGAAAATATTTTGAATGAAACAGTGGCTGTATGATTTTTGTGGTTCATGCTGTGGCCACAGACATGATATGTGATTTGATGGTGAGTTTGGGGTAGCCCAGTGCTAAAATCCTGAGAATCCATGTGGATCCATGCTTTGTAACCACGTTTTTGTGCCATTGCGGCCCCATGAAACAATGGATGCATAATTTTTTGGTGCAGGCTGTAGCCATGGACATCCTATGTGATCTGATGGTGAATTTGGGGTGATCCAGTGCAAAAATCCTGAGGATCCATATGCTTTTACCTCCCCCCTCCCAGGCAGCCCCCTTTATCTCTAGAGTCCCTTATCTCCCTCCCAATCCCTTGCCGATCAGCTGCTCAGCAGCTTTGTTTCAACACCCCCTTCTCTCTTGTTTGCGTTAGTGTCTTTTCCTTAGCTGGAGCAGTTTTTTGCTTCTCCTTTTCTTCTAATTTCTCTCCTCGTTGCTTTAATCTTCCTGTCTCCTCTCCTTGCAAGTTCACTGTCTTTACCTCCCCCCTCCCAGGCAGCCTCCTTTATCGCTAGAGTCCCTTATTCTGATCGCCTGCTGAGCAGCTGCTCAGTGGCTTTGTTTCAATACCCCCTTCCCTCTTTCTAAAAAGAAAGAAAGAAAGAAAGCACGACCTGCTTTTTGCTCCTGGGCAATTCGGCTCCAGGGACCACGCATTCACTCCATTAGACGCACAGACATTTCCCCTTACTTTTTAGGAAGAAAAAAGTGCATCTTACAGTATATTGGTATATTGTTAATCCTTCTGTGTGTATACAGTATATTGTTAATCCTTCTGTGTGTGACAATTATTCTGTCCGTGGTGTTCCTTCCTGTCCCTACGGATCATTCATTTGTTCCTTTGACTCCTTGAACCTGTATGCACACATTATTTATTATAATTATATTTATTATTCATTTATATTATTTATTAAATTTGTATGCCATCCTTCATCCAAAGATCACAGTGTGGTTCACAACATAAAATTACAATATGAGAACACATCATAAAAATTGTAAAATGTATAGATATCGAAACATAAAACCAAAAAATGGTTGGAGAGGAATACTGACAGCAAGATTTGAATTTCAGACATTTAGAAAACTGGAGAGTTAAAAAAGATGAACAGTAAACATAGGAGTAAATCATCTGAAAAGGGTTAGTGCAAACATTCTCCAGTGCTGAGTAACAGCAATGCTGAACCCCAGCTCAGATTAAACACTTGATTGGAGGTAGCCCCCCTCCCCTTCCTGCCCAACTCAATATGCTTTTATTTGACTGAAAGAAGCACAGTATGGCTGAGAGTTCAAGTTAAATTATTCCCTCATCTTCTTTCTTTCCATCGATAACACAATGATGGTAAAAAATTAATCCATCTTCCATCATGTCAAAGTCTCCTCCTCGTATTTGAGGAACCCATTGAGTTTCTGACACACTGATTTAATAATGTTAAAAGAATGAAACGAGACAAAGAGAAACCTGACTAATTGGCATTTCCAACAGATTTTCGCAATCAACCAGTGGGAATTCTTTAAGATATGAAGTATTTGCTTTCACGTCCTCGTCTCCCACATTCTCAGTCTAATGTTTGCTTGGTAAACCTGGTGGAATAAAGATCACATATGCCTCATTGTGAGTTGTGTTCTTGGGAGGTAACTGCGTACGGTTTTTGTTAGGAGTTGTGTGTACGTAATTACATAGATATAATTAGATATATGTATCTGTGAGCATGCTATCCCAGTTTCTCCACTTCATTGATTGGAATGAATCCCACTCAGGATTGGTTTCCATTTTTAATGGACAGAAGGTCTCTCCCAAAGGGGAAAAGATGTCTGGCATTGCATTTAATAAAGTTTACTATGCAAGTTAAATCTCTGCAAGACAGGATTTGGGGGGAGGGGGGGAATAAGCAGTTCTTAAAATAATCCCACTGCTCTTCTGCGAAGCTTAATAGATATTACTCTCTGCAGGGACTGTAAAAGGCAGGCAATTAATCTCTATTTTGTAAATATGGAATGGTTACGTGATGGTTTAATGGAGCTTTGGTAAAATAATTATATAGCTTTAAAAGTTACTGATGCTGTCCCATTGCACTCAGTGCTAATGGAAGATTTTAGACAGATAAGTTCCCTACGGCAAGATGAAAATAAAATGTCACAATAATCTTTATTCCATTTCAGAGCTTAGGAGGCTACTGAAATACAACAGTGTGATCAAGAGTTCATCCCAAGAAATGTAAGGCATGACTAGTTTGTAGAATGGGGAATAGAACTAGGAAGTGGCTTTATAAGCCATTGGGTCCATCCATCAAACTGAGACAGAAGACCAACTTTATCCCATGAAGATAAAATATATACACTTAAAATGTGTTCAATCTGTTACTTGAGGACAGAAACCCCCCCTCCCCATTTTATGCCAAATTCTTTTAAAATGCTGAAGTAATTTATTTGTTCACCGTGTGTGTGGGGGGGGGGGTTAGGCTTTGTTCAGAAACAACCATTAGCAGAAACTGAATTTTGCAGGCGAAAAATAAAAATAATAATAATAAAATTTGGATGGTTGTTATTTACTAAGGAACTAGCAATTAGATATCATAGGCAAAAACCTTTAATGGACAAAGCACTTCAGGTTCGATCCAAAGCTTCTATTCCATACCTCCCAAGTTCCCAGAGATAATAGGACATCCCATATTTTTTGCTTGAGATCTCGGCAGCCATTTTGGGAGTCACAGTTGCTCACGCCTCGCTCTCTCCCTGAAGAAAGTGCTTGGGGGGGGGCGAAAGTGAGGCGTGGCTCACTCAGATATGCATCCCGGATTGGGGCTTGACAACGTTGGGTGGTATGCTTATTCTTCCAGCAGAAAGTGCTTCCTCCAGTGTGTAGGGGTAAGGCCTTCCTACTGATACCAGGGTTTCTACAGCTAACCTGAACAGGCCTAGGTTGAGGTTGTGGCTGCACAGATGCACCAGCAGATGCCATCCAGCACTCCTGCTGGTGCACCCAGGTAAGTTCAACCTTGCCCCCAACGTTGCTGCCACCGTGCCCTGCCCCAACCCTCACCAGGTAAGAAGAGAGGAAGAGTTTGGATTTGATATCCTGCTTTATCACTACCTGAAGGAGTCTCAAAGCGGCAAACGTTCTCCTTTCCCTTCCTCCCCCGCAACAAACACTCTGTGAGGTGAGTGGGGCTGAGAGACTTCAGAGAAGTGTGACTGGCCCAAGGTCACCCAGCAGCTGCATGTGGAGGAGCGGAGACGCGAACCCGGTTCACCAGATTATGAGTCTACTGCTCTTAACCACTACACCACACTATTTCCAGCCCAAATGGCACATTTTTTTCTGGGCACATTTCCTACCTTCAACAGGGACACATGCTAGGGCAGAAGCAGAAGTGGACAGAACAATGGATGCAATATTTTACCTTTGTATAATAGCTGTAGTTTCTACCGACATTCATAGAATGACAGAGTTGGAAGGGACCCTGAGTCCTGCAATGTAGGAATCTCAACTAAAGCACCCATGGCAGATGGCTCAAGCGAGAAAATAGGATGTGCCACCTCTAGTTGGACTCCAGCACCCATCAGCTGCAGCCAGCATTGCCAAGGAACAGTGATAATAATATTTATTTATACATGCATATATACATACCTACCCCACCCATCTGGCAGAATATTAAAACACAATCAAAGATCAAACATTAAAAACGTCCCTAAACAGGGCTGCCTTCAGATGTCTTCTAAAAGTTAGGTAGTTGTTTATTTCCTTGACATCCGAAGGGAGGGCATTCCACAGGGCGGGGGCCACTACTGAGAAGGCCCTCTGCCTGGTTCCCTGTCACTTCACTTCTCGCAGTGAGTGAACCACCAGAAGGCCATCGGCGCTGGACCTCAGTGTCTGGGCTGAATGATGGGGGTGGAGATGCTCCTTCAGGTATACAGGGCCAAGGCCGTTTAGGGCTTTAAAGGTCAGCATCAACACTTTGAATTGTGCTCAGAAACGTACTGGGAGCCAATGTAGGTCTTTCAAGACTGGTGATATATGGTCTCAGCGGCCACTCCCAGTCACCAGTCTAGCTACCGCATTCTGGATTAGATGTAGTTTCCGGGTCATCTTCAAAGGTAGCCCCACGTAGAGCGCATTGCAGTAGTCCAAGTGGGAGATAACCAGAGCTAGGGTGTGGGGGCAGAAGCAGAAGTGGACAGAACAATGGATGCAATTTTTACATTTGTATAATAGTTGTAGTTTCTACAGACATTCATAGAGTTGGAAGGGACCCTGAGTCCTGCACTGTAGGAATGTCAACTAAAGCATCTATGAGAGATGGCTCAAATGGCAAAATAGGATACACCACCCCCGGCTGGACTCCAGCACCCATCAGCCAGCCAAGGGGCAGGGATGATGCGAGTTGTCTCTCGAGAACAACTGGAGAGCCCCAGGTTCTCCATTCCTGTTGTGGAGACTTGAATATCTGCCTGCTGGGATGGAATCTCCATTAACTGCTTGAAATAACAGGTTTGTAAAGGGCTGCAGCAGATCTGCCAGCTAGGTATCATTCCCAGCTCAACTTTCCAGGTATGGCATGAACAAGGAGTTATAGATGGCCTCCAAAAAACAACAACACGGCGCACTCACAATGTTGTGCACGTGAAAGCTTACCCATGGGCCTCTTGTCACTCCTTTGTGCTGTAGAACTCGGAGAAGCCTTTTGACACTCTATAAATGTAAGATCATAATAAAATAATAATAATAATTTAATAATAACAGCAGCATAGTCACTAAAATAGATGTTCGAACTTAAGATCCCTGCTCTTAAAAGGCGTTTACTAGTCTGGGCAGACAGTCAAAATAACTACAGTGTGCTGCGGATTTTCAAAAAGAGAAAATAACAGTGGAGCCCAAAAGTCTCGCTGCCTTAATGGCAAGATATTCCAAAATGCAACATGGTATGCGATAGGGACTCAAATATATATCTTAAGAAATGGCAATAATGCTTTAAATGGTTTTTAAGAATTGTTCTTGCCCTGGAAATGGCCCAAGGCTCTCATAACATGTCCACCCGGCAAACATCTACCTCTGAAGGATGCTGGCACCTAACAAATTATCCAATGGGGTTGTCAAACATCTTTTGTTGGAGAGAGAGAAATAAATGTGACAAATGTAAATATCTAAAGAGTAGGACCTGCACCATAAGGAATGGTGCAGTCAAACCTGATAAAGGCTGATTGTACATTCCTTTGCCCTTAGTCAGACAGCTGCTTTCTTTAATAGATCATGGCTTTTTGGACCAGTTGTTCATTCCTGGGCTATATAATCTTTCATTTCTACCTTTTAGGCATGCTGGGGGTGTAAGGTTCCCATTAGCTAATTACAACCAACTCTTCTTTTTTTTTAATCCCTTGCTCCCCCTTTGGTGCTAGTTCACACAGGCTAAAGAACACATCAAAACAGGCCAAAGATTATTGTTCCACATAATAGGATGCAAATCTGATTCCTTTCTGTGTCCCCATTCGTACAAAAGAACCATCTGGTTCAGATGTTAGGGAACTGTGCTTTCAATTACAAACTCCTGGATGTGCAAGCTTTCCTTAGGCATGACTGGCGCAGAAAGTACATTTACAAGACGAGAAATCCTAAAAGTTGAGCTGCAACCCTTGAGTGGGAAATCAATCAACAAAAGTGATACCTGACTAACTGGTACAGGTCACTTATGTCTGTGAATTAAGTATACAGATTTTTATTGTTTAAGACCCATGGGCACATTTGCAAATCGAAGAAACACGCAGAGGGATAGTCAGCTAAGCGAGTAGATTCACTGAAACTGATGTACAGTACCTAACTTAGTAATGTTCATTCATTTCAGCAGGTCTGCTGTGAGTGAAATTTAGTTGTATACCACCCACATACTGCCACCCAACAGAATGCTTATTTCAAGTCTAATTTCAGAGTGCCTCTGAGGGTGCCAGGAGTCATGCTCAAAGAGCAATTGAGACCACAGAGAGAAGGATAAGAGAACAAACCAGGAGTCAGGAGCAAAGAGCAAAGAGAAATACAAGTAATTCTGGAGATCAGGTAAGCTCTGTTGTTCAAGCCTAAGGCAAAATACAAGGTGGCATCCCCCATATCACATGACTAGTTGACTTGAATGATTGCCTTATGCCATATGTGGCCTGGCAACCATTTCAGCCTGAGGAACTGTCACTTTTGCAACTGCCATATAATATTAGTTCCGCTCTTGTGAGGAATCAGTATTTTAGGGTGGCAGCCCTCGAACTCCCTGTCTGTTACTATCAGGCAGGCACCCTCTGTTTTTGACACCAGCTAAAATCGTTTTTTGTTTAGGCAAGCCTACCCAGACATATAATTATATCATGTATATTTCTTCTTGAGCTCTGTTGATTTTATCTATATTTTGATAATTTTATCATGTCTGCTTGTATTAAAGTATGCTGATCTTATCAGTATTTTCTTTGGTATATTTTATATTACTGTAGTTAGATATTTTATATAACACAATCCATAAATATCATTGAATAACAATAAAATAAATCAGGGTTTCCAAACTTTTCAGAGCAACAGCAACCGCCCTCATGGTTCCATAAACCCATCTACAGTGCCCCCTACCCTATGGTTTGCACAACTCACTAAGGAAGATAGTAATACAATAAAATTGAGAACACCCCCATTGTTCAGCTCAGACAGTGAGGTCCAGCACCAAGGGCCTTCTGGCAGTTCCTTCACCACAATAAGTGAGGTTACAGCGAACCAGGCAGAGGGCCTTTTGGGTGGTAGCGCCCGCCCTGTGGAACACCCTCCCATCAGATCTCAAGGAAATAAACAACTATCTGACTTTTAGATGACATTTGAAGGCAGCCCTGTTTAGGGAAGTTATAAACGTTTGAGTCTATTTTTAATATATCTGTTGGGAACTGCCCAGAGTGGCTGGGGAAACCCAGCCAGATGTGCAGTGTATAAATAAATAAATTGTTGTTGTTGTTGTTGTTGTTGTTGTTGTTGTTGTTTGCACCTTTATTCAAAATCCAGTTTAAAAGATTTAGTTTAATTAATTCAACCAAGCTGATGAACTTGATCCAGTGATACTAGCTTTTCAAAGTCTGATAGCCATTTACTCCAGCACCCCTGTCTCTCCCCCCTTGCCTTTTAGCACCCCCAAGTAATCCCACTGCTCCCCAGGGGGCATTACCTCTCACTTTGGGGACCTGTGGGGCACACTGTGCACCAACATCGTTCCACCACCACTTTTCCAACAGTTTACTAGCACCCAAGAGCAGCTGTAAAACAAAGCAAAGTTTGGAGAAGCAAACAATGTTTTTTCAATAATCTCTGAGAGAGCTCATGGTTAACTTATGGTTTATTCAACCAACCATAGCTTAAACAAACCATGGTTAGGGTTAGGTGCAAACCAGGGCTAACAAGAGGGCCTTTTTTCTCCACCTTGCTGGTGTTTGAGTCTAGGCTTGTTGGTTAGCACTATAATGAAAGCCAAATGTGAAACTTTCTGGTAAAAGCTGACAAACTCTAGTTGTTAATTGCACACACATATTCCAGAATTCATTCACCTTCAATTTAATTCTTTCTCCCCCATACTCATGTTTCTAATCTTAAATGATGTCAGTGTACTTGTTTCCCAGTGTACTGGGATGTTGCCAGAGTCAACCAAGGCTATTATGCTAACAGCATCCCTGGCATGGCTGAGATAGAAAAAGCCATATCCTAAATTAGATCACTTGAAGTCGTTGACTTGATTAAGAGTGCTCTCCTGCAACACTGCACATTTCTGAGCTTTCTACAGCACTCTGACAGCTCAATCCATAACCAGGAGCTGAAGTATTAAATGCAGAGCATGTATAGCGACAGTGGAATGCAATAGAAATCAACCTTAAGCACAGATCTCACCTACAACCGTCTTTCCCAAACTGGTGCTCTTTGGGGCTGATGGGAGTTGTAGTTGAAAACAGATGGAGAGCATCTGGTTGGAGAAAGCTGACTTACAGGTTTCTTGGTCAAGTTTAAATGAAATAGAACTGAAATTGTATTTGCCAGTACATATATATCCTTCGGAATCTGAATAAAAAATATTCATACATGCCCTATTCATGTAAAAATGAGAGAGGTGGGGTTGATGTTCATGTCTTGAACAACAAGAGATGAACCTACACAGGCTCTTCCATTGAACAGGGAGATACATGAATAAATGCACATGACAGCTATTTCACAACTGGCCCCTTCTGTGTGGATCAGAATGTGAATCTCAAATCAGAAAACTCTTCTGATTTTCAGTGTAGTCACTTTAGACTTGGATTGGTCTAATGGTGCAATTTTGTCTTTGAAGTCTCTGTCCACATACTTGGCAAGCAATGCCAATTTCTTGGGGAGTTTTTGTCTCCAGCATTTGAGATGAGCAATAGTCTAGCCTGTGCAGCAGGGAGGGGTTTACAAGCCAAAACCTCTTTGTTGTGGCCAAAGCACTTCCTTTAAGAGCACAAGCAAAGCTCTCAATAGTGTCCCAAAATAGAGCAGCTTCAGAAACTTCAAGACTTTTGGACGTCCAAGAATATGCAAGGCCAGTTATTCTGGAGATGCTTAACTAAGGCTCATGTCACAACACGAGTTCTCAATTCCCAGAATGCCCAAGGATGCAATTAGATATTAAATCGCGTATTGTTTTGCGCTGCTCTTCGCCTGAGCAGGGGGGAAATGGCAGACTTGACAAAGTAAGACCACAATTATATGCACACTTACTCTCAAGTAAGCCCCATTTAACTTAGTGGAAGTGACTTCTGAGATAGCATGCATAGGGTTGCACTGCACATTTCCTTGGGGGGGGGGGAGTACTGAGATACACGAGACCTTTGTGATAATTTTCTAAACATTACAAATGTATAGTTTGAGCATGCGCACAGGTGGACATGGAATTGCCAGTTCTAAAGCAGCATTAGCAGCATGGAATATAGAGCATCAGCCACACCTCTGGTCCAATCCAGAAACTCTGCCATATCAAACCAGCTCGATTCAGTTGTGGTTTCTCACCCCTTTTCCAGTGTTAAGTTTGGTTCACATTTCCACATCAATTTCTGATTTAGTTATTACTTAAAAGTCCTCAAGAAATAATCAGCATCTCAGCGTAGATTTCTCTTAATTGTGCAATTTTGTCCAATGCACACATTTTTGCAAAGCAATTTCCCCCCTAATTAATACATGTTTGTATGTTATTTTCATCAATATATGCATTTATGCCCAGACTTTACCCTAGTATATGCATTTTTGTACATGTTACTTGGCTGGAGAGCTGCACTACAAAATTCAGAGAAGTGCAAAGGCTGTGTTTTCAGTTTACAGATAGTTTGGGAAAGTGTGAAATAGGTTGAGCTTGCCTTTACATGTGAACGGAATAAAATTCCCCACCTCCACCCCTAAATGTGACACAGGAAGGTATGGCGACTACCCACAAACTTCCATTACTGCCATTAAAAACCAGGCAATATTAAACCTTAAACAAAGAACCATCTGTTTCACTTTGCAAAACACAAAATATGACTAGCAGTATATTCGAAAAGTACCATTGCAGTATAACATCTAGAAGCTTGCTGCTCTTCAACTTTTCAGTGAAAGGATCCAAAGACTATGGATATATAAGATTGGGGGTTTAAATAGGAGAGGAGTAGTGGGTAAGTTGGTCAAAGGTGCTAGCCAGGTTCATCTGCATCAGGAGTGAAGAACCTTTGATTCTCCAGATGTTGTTAGACTTCTATTTCCATTAATCCAAACATGGGTCTTAGAGGGCATCCCAGCAGATCTTGGGGTGTGTGTGTATGTTCTGCTGTGGCCCTGGAATTCCTGTTCAAGTGCTGTGCTGGAGAGTAACTGGCCACATGCCATCTTGATTTGCCCCAAGGCAAATAAAATGACAAGTGGCTGGGGTTCTGCTAGGTCTGTGTATTTGAAGGGCGGGAGGATACAGACTGCAGTTAGAATTTTCAGGAGAGGCAGAGAGATTGCCAACCTCAGGATTTTGGAATCTCCATGTCAGATGGCAAAGGTGGTTGCTCACAAGTAACCAGGCAGGAATCTGACCTGTCTTTTACAGGTTTCATTTAGGTGCAAAAACTATTTACGGTACAGAACCCCAAAGTTCATGTCTGCCTCAACTGCTAGCAGAATCCAGGAGTGCTTGTTTCCTGGACCTCCCCCAACATAAAAGTCTCATTACGCCCAGCCTTTTCCTTTCCTCTTTGCGCTTTAGATTTCTGTGCAGGGTGGACGATGTAAGGGGCATGCTTCCCTCCTGGCTGGCTGTGCCAGAAGTGGTGTTGAGGCTCCCACCAGCAGCCTCTGGTCCTTTCACCTCTTCCCCACTGGAGGTGGGGATTCCTCATCACCAGAAGAGGAACTGCTTTGCAAGATTTTCGGAGGCTCCCTGTAACACAACTGCCCCTCTGTTTCCCGCCCCTGTTCTGATGGCAGTTCCCTGACACTCCATCTCACTCTAGATGATTGGAATCTATGCTACTGAAAAGTTTAGCCTCGGTGTCATAAGAGACCAGCATGTTCTTCTGAAATCTGGGAGAGACTTGGGGAGCGTGGGATGCCTTGGCACTCTGAGTAAACGATAAGATGTTTCAGTATTTTATCTCCTGTGCCTCAACCATGGATGTTGGACTTAGATGAGTGTTTTTGAAAAGTTGAGTTACCGGTGTATCTGTGGATGGGAAGTCAGGCTGCCTTTAGCTCAAGAGGGAAGATGGAGCGTGAGGATGTTTTGTGGCTGGGATTGAAAAATGAATGTCAAACGGATATTTGGAGTGCCTGCTTTGAAAGGCATTTACCGATGCTATATGTACGACTTAGGACTTGCTTGGCTCAGGTTGAATTTCTTTGAGCCCGCGTTGTAATTCTCAGAGGCTTGTTGAAATTAGAGCAAGAGGATAATACTAATTAGAGATCACTCCGTGATGTTTGGCATAGGAGGAGAATGAAGAGGCTCAAGTGGTCAGATGCAAGCCTTGTAATGAAGGGCTTTCGTTTCCTCAGATATACTGATACCCTTTTGATCTCTATAAAACAGACATGGAGCAACGCTCATGTTTCATCTCTATTTTTAATCTCCTTGAAGCAGCAACCCTCTGCATAGAGTTCAAAGAAACAGGAAGCCAGAGAGAGAGAGAGAGAGAGAGAGAGAGAGAGAGAGAGAGAGAGATTTGCAGGTTCAGTAGCATTGCACAGAGAAAAAAGGGAACAGGACAAGGAGCAGGGACCTATCTGGCTGGCCTGAAGTCTCTCAGACCAGTCCTTAGGATCCTGAATTGAAATGGGTGGATGCAGTTTGAACTGACGAACAATTTCCAGAAGGTTTCATCTGTTGTAGCAAAAACTATGATCATACTTGAATGTTGGGCCAAGCCATAGTTCAGCGTAATGAGAAGAAGTCAGAGCAAGCCTTCAGCTTGCACGTTCTTCCACCCTTCCTCTCCTCTTGCAGTGCAGCCACAAGGAGAAGTTTGGAAGCTTTCACTAGTTTCCTGTTAACCACAGACTGGCATTTATTTTGAATCCTACGTTATGCTTAATGTTAAACTACGGTTTGTTTAAACAAGCCAGATTCATAACCCATAGTTTCAAGCTGGCTCATTTCAAACAAGCCATAGTTAACACTGCCATGTTTGCATGTAATGCTACACCATCGTTTAACACTAGATGAACCTGAGTGAAGTATCCGACTTACATGCTCACTCCTACTCAGAGGAAGACATCAGCAGCAGCTTGTTTCACTTTCACACAATCCTGGCTTAGCATAATGGTAAAAAACCTGGAATTCTGATTTAAAACAGTTTTGGGGAAAGTTTAATTTCCTAATTAATTTAATTAATTTCCAGCTTCAAACCGTGGTTTATGAATCTGGCTTGTTAAACCACCTGAAATCATGAAAGTGCTTAAACCCTCAAATGAAAACAACTGACACTGTTTATGCTCTCAAAGGAAGCATATTTGAATCTTAAACTATTTTTGAAAGTATTGTTTCCTCTGAAGCAAGCTAAGTCCCAGATGAATTTAAAAAGAGAGGGAGAGGAGATAAATCCGGTAAGATCTATTTAGAGAAACTTTGAAGGTGTTATTGTGAAAAGGGCTATTTTCTAAAACTGTTCCCCGCCCCCGCCCCCCGCCCCCCAAACAGGAACTACGCTGAATATGTGGAACTTCCAAAACCATTAAAGCATTCTTTGGAACTGTGCTCAGGGGCAAACACAGGTCTGATTATCAGTGTTTGTCAAACAAGGGAGCCCTTTTAGTATTTTAGTGTTATCTCTTTTCCTTAGGCAATTATATCTTAGGCAATACTTAGGAATACTACGAAGTCAGGTTCTCAATGCACTTGTGATGGAAGCTGTCCTGTCCCCATGCCCTCCAAAAGATGCCTTTAAATGGTTTCCTTAATTAAATATGGAGCTTTTCATCTTCTTTCTTAAACAGAAGGATCTGAGCAGTTCTCAGACCATTGTTAGAAATAATGAAAAGGAAGCTTTTTAATTCAGGAAACGTTCCAGCCGTGAACTCCCACCACCACCACCTTTGCTCCACTGCCCCTTTGCTTAGCTGGAGGGGGGGAGCTCCTCTCTAACTACTAATTATGTCCATTTTCAAAGGGCACAAACCCCATACAATGCTGGCAGATTAATAGCCTGATATGAGCTGCAGAAAGAGGGCAATGTCTTCACTTGAAAAATATTTGTCAGCTTTTAAGAGAGAAAAAGGAATAGCCTACCCCTGGTTGAGGAAGGAAGGCCTTGTTAGGTATAATTGTTTAATGGCATACTGAAATGAAGAATGCCTGTATGTATATTACAGAATGGGTTTAACATTGGAAAATTCCATGGAAGCATATTGAAGGCCTCTCTGAGCTTCTAACTGGGTTGATAATTAACTGTTGAAGTTCTCTGCTGTTGACTTCCGAGGATTGATGCAAAGAGTGGGAAGAGCCCATGCTGGTTACTGTCAATGCTCTGTGGCAGTAGTATGGAAGTCCCCAAACATTTTGGTTCAAAGAAAGGCCATTCTTAACTTGTCATGTGAACTGCAACTATTATTTATAAATTTACCATATACCGATACTTCTGACATATGTGTGAAAGTGCCGTTGATTTATTAGGCCATTCGTTATGTTTGCGAGACGCTTTGGGGGCCTGGTCTGGGGCCAGAAAACGGCTTCTGTTTTTATAACTTTATTAATTAGTGATTTAATCAAAGCTTATGCACATCATAGCTTTTAGGTCAATGTATGCTACTTCCTCTAATCACTTCTGGGTAACAGCATAATGTGCTAAATATATTGCATTTATTATAGAAATGCTTTATTTGTGCTGGGAGTCCAGAAGGAAAGGAGAAGCTTGCAAATTCCATGTTTGCAGCCAGTTCAGCCTAAAAAAGATAAGGCATAATGTGCTGCATGCTGTCAGTGGATGAGAAATGAAGGCTGATAAATGTTGAAGTAATGGTTCAGTTTGTTATTTTTGGTTTATTACACTGACACAAATGTGCTATATGAAGAATGCTTGGCTCCCTGTTTCCTCTGACTTGCATAGCTAGAATAATTGTGTTCAATATACACTAGAGCTGTGTTCTTCAACCCTGGGTCCCCATATTATGTTGGACTACAACTCCCATCATCCACAGCCAGTTCACCCAGTGACCAAGGATGATGGATGTTGTAGTCCAGCATCATCTGGGGACCCAAGGTTGAAGAGCACTGTTCTAGAGTATTGGGTGCCCCAAACAGTGCTGAGCTGAAATGGTGCACATTTCTGCATGGCCACTACAAAATCCCAGAGTGCATGATATAGATTGTCCCTTTTGCTCAAAGTAGTCATTATTTCAAAATTGGCATTTCCCAGGATTAACCATTTCAGACTCTACATCAGTAAGACGGGTTTTGGTGATGTCACAACCAAGGACTGCCCAGTTAGCACTGACCCATGACATGGCTTTTTCAGCAGTGTTTCCCTGTTTGTAGAATGCCCTCCCTGGTCAGGTGTGTCTGTCTCAATCATTATTGACTTTCAGGGGGAATTTGAAAACATTCCCGATTACCCAAGCATTTGATAGCAGAAGGGCACTGTTGCCAGCGACCCTGAAATCACTGGACGAGAGAATGCTTTAAACAGTTTTTAGAATGTTTTATCTGTTTTTAGAATACTTAAAGAAAAATAAAATTATTTCATCCTATAGTTGAAGGCTCTGCTTATAACTAGGCTCTATATTCCTTAAATTCATCTAGGAAAGCCAAGACACTGTGGCCTTGTCATTATAAACACAAAGACACACACACGCCTCTGTCTTTCAGATCAAGTTGCAGCAGGTGACAATGAAATCTGTGAAGCCGAGTCAAGCAGAATCACATATAAGTGCAAGGAAAGAAGCTTATTCCCCTTTGCCAAAGGAACATAATCCCCGGCAGACCAGAACAGCATGTCGGATGATCCCTCACGTGTGGTAAACACAAACAAGACAGTGGGTACACACTGTTCTGTTGCAGAAAATGCCTGGCTTGTACAAGAGGCAGCCCCAGAGAAGAGAAAAGGAGTGGATTGTGTATCTCATCGATGGCACTCGGCCTAGTTTGTTAAGTAAACTGCCTCCACTCAAGAGTCCATGTCCATTAACATAAAGAGAAAGAAAGCCGAAAACAGGGACTCTCTCTGCGTTTCTTTAGCTGTTGTTGTCTTTTCCTTGAGGCGCTGTCAGTTGCAGGCTGACAACTTTTCTGAACTGCCCAAAAGTTTCTCCCAGAATTAGGGTGGGGATTTGAACCCTGGTCTCCTGGGTCCCAGTCTGATGCTGTAACCACTATACCACACTGACTCCACACGTAAATTATAAATGCATTCCGATGTAAAAGCTGCATGATCATGAAACTAGCCAGAGGGCAGCCATGCTCCCTGCTTTCACACCAGAGGATACTGGGAAGATGGTGTCTATTAGCCACTGAGAGTTGAAGGAGTGCTGTAATTGCTGCTGTCAGGTGGTGCTGTGGGGGTAGTGAGTTTGAGGGTGAGGGCAGATTCATGAACCTTCTTACCAGAACCCACCAAACCCTCCAAAAACATTCTTGGAAGAACTTTCAGGTCAGCTCTAGTAAATTATGCCACAATGAAACATCCCCAAGTATATCACAATCAATTTGTTCGTTCTTGGGGACAGGGAATATAGTCTGTGGAGATAACCCTGGGCATGGGGAGTTGAGTTTTTGCCACACCTTAAAAACATGATAACCAAAGATGAGATTCACAATATTCCTGTCATGCAATAATCTCTGTTTTAACAAAAAAAAAATTAACTTATCTTGTTCAGTCCCAGTAACAATGTCCCAGAAACTTCACATCAGGAAAGAATCTGCCCCTGACAGTCCTCAGCACCTCACCCCACATTGTCCAGGAGCCCTGCTCCCCTGACCCTCTGTAGAGCCTTTTGGGGGAGCACACAGGTGGCTGTAGGATGAAGGGATAGAAAACGGTCTTGTTAATTTATGTTAGGATCCAAACCAATATCTGCATGAGATCAACCTGAGTTGCTGCCAACTTCACATACTTAATAATATTGCTTGAGAAATGCTTTTATGTAATGTTCTAGCCAAGTCTCTTGCTGGTTTCACATCCCAAATACTGACTCTCTCCCCCCCCCCTTTAATCTAGTATTGTTTTGTCCACTTCATAGGAATATTCAGATAGGCCATAACTCAGAGCTAGAGCATCAGCTTTGCATGCAGAAGGTTCCAAGTTCAGCCTCTGGAATTCCCAGGTAGGGCTGGGAAGGTCTGAAATCCTGGAGAGCTGCTTGTAGTCATTGGAGACTGATGGTCATTGGAGAACACATGTGTATTCAACTGCTTAACAGTGCCTGTGTCATCCAGGAGACTGCAGCCTCAGAGATAAGAAAAGAAGAGTTGTTCCATTGTCTGGAGAGGTCACTTCCTGGTTCGCATATAGAAGCCATTTTCCAACGGAGGTCAGCAATGGAAGCATGCAGCTGTATCAGGGACCAGGTGTCAAAATTTTGTGCCCCTAACAATTTTGCACCTGGGGCAACCACCCCTGTGCCACGCTATCCGTCACTGGAAGCCAAATGCTTCTGAACACCAGTTACTGAGAATCACAAGTGGGGAGAGTGTTGTTGTACTCAGGTCCTGCTTGCAGGCTTCCCATAACCATCTGACTGGCCACTGTGAGAACAGGATGCTCAACTAGGTGGGCAGTTGGCCTGAGCCAGCAGAACTCTTATTTTGTTCTTAATTTTGTGATGAACGGGAGTCTTTGGAACATGTGCAATAATGAGGCCTAGCAGCCAGTTCAGAATCCCTCAGATTCCAGAATGTGAACCAGAAAATTCTGTGAGAGCCACACAAGAAAAGCAGCCCCAGCAAAATGGAACCCAGATATATTACAGGTCTCCGAAGTCAGTATTCAGTCTCATTCGCCTCTCCTCTCCTCTCCTCCCCTGCCCTGCAATTATCCTTCAGATTTTTTCCCTTAGCTTTAACAGCACAGCAGCCGTTCAGTTGAATTGCTTCGATATTTTGCATCCGCCTTCTCTGCAGGTCACACATTCTTTCCACCCTTCAAAACAAGCACAAAAGTTTAGGAGATGGAAATCGCCTCATATGCTTCCTGCGGTTTCCAGTCGGTGTAGAGCATGCTTTTAACAACTGATAAGTAGTAGGTATATTCAAAAGTAAAGCTATATTAAGCTCCTTTGTTAACCATGGGCCGCAACTCTCTGAAAGAGCACCATGAAAAATGAGTGGGCATATCAGAACCACATGAAGAACAAATGTGGCAAGGTAAGCATGTGCCTTTGCTATACGGACAACCTCAGAAGCAGATTTTGACATAAGTGGTATCACATGGCAAATTTTAGTACTTGGGGGAAATCTACTAGTACCATTCGGTCTGCATTTTGTGGAATGAAATCCTTCATTCCAAGTGACCACAAAATACTTCATCTCTGTACCTGTCACAACTGAGATGGTTGATCATTCTGGAAGTTCACCTTTTTCTTAAAAAACCTCCACATACTGATATGCGCATCAAAAAACATTGAAAATTCCTCTTATAGAAATCCATCCATCATTGTTTGGTAAAGACAAGAGATGTGTTGTCAGGCTGAGTCCATAAAACTGGGTTGGTTTTCAGACTTCTATACAAAGTTAGTTGGCGTAGCTATCTGGCTGATGATATACCAGACAAAACATCCCAGTGGTAGCCACCTGCCTGCTCCTTGCTTCCTGTGCTGAGCATTGACCAGAAGGCCATTTTGCCAGGAAAGGACAGATAGCACAGTAGAACTGCCGAGCAACCACAGATGTACTTCCATTGTCTGTTTTCCAAACCTTGCAAAGCAGCCTATTGGAAATTACTGGTGTGCTGAGACCAATAGCTGATGGTGCAGTGGGGTCGTACCACTCACCTGAGTTCCTGTTGCATACTGGGCTGGAGCAAGGCTGGCACGGTGCAAACTTGCCAGCGGAGCCAATCTGGTATTCCTGCTGGCAAGTTTGCACCTCACTCATATGTTGCCCCTCCCCTTCTCCATCCCACTACGCAGCTGCAACTCAGCAGGAGGGAGGTTGGGTGACTGGTGTGACCCAATCATGCCACTGGCCACTGGGCAAATCCCTGAGGGTCAGAACTAGGGCTGGTTTAATTTGTCCATTTTAGTTTATCTCAGTTTCTCTTTTGTCCAATCTTCAGTTCAGTTCATCCCATTTCTATATTGGTTTATTTTAAAAGTCTAAAACAAAACCGGTATGCATTTTCATGTGTTTTTCTCCTAAAATGCGCATTTGTGTACACAGTTTTGTCCAGCAATTTCCTCTAATATATATAAAGAAATGTATGTTATTTTCATCAATATATGCATTTTGTGTGGACTTTCCCCTAATGGGTGAATTTGAAGAACTGCATCGCAAAATTCAGAAAAGGATAGCTGCGTTCCAGTTCACACATTATTTCAAAAAGTGCACACCTTTGGTAGGTTCACATTGTGAACTGAACAATTTTCTCACCATCCTCAAAATCCTCAGGAAGGAGCCATTAGATAACACCAGACAATGCCTATTGTTACCATGTGGTAGTTTATCTGTCTGTGATATCCATCACACAACCAAACAAAAATGAAATGTTCTTTATTCTCACCTAAATCACTGCATCAACAGTGTCAGCAAATCTAGTATTGCGCATATCATATCTTTGACACCATTTTCAACTGAATGTGTGAACTGGTTACATCAACTGCAGAGAATGATCTTAACATGTTTCTCTTGAAGATTTCCTGTTGGTAATTTTACAGTAAGTGGTGGTGTTCAGATGTCTTGAGTTCAAGCTTTTGAATCCCATTTAGGCCTTGTCATATATTTAGCTGTGCCAGGAAGTCCTAATTTTATGGCAGTGATGTCAGGGCTGATTATTACCAACATGATAAAGAATCCACTCGTTGAATATCCTAACCTAACGTGCCGGAGATAGTTCTGTGGTGTTTCCTTCTCTGGGCACAGAGGGAGGAGAATGTCTATTGTGCGAGATGACATTTTAACTTGCCGGTTCTATTCTAGAAGAGAGACACCAGCAAAACAACTCAGCAACTTGGGGACTTTGCTAAGCAGATAGACTAACATACTCTGAACAGCCAGTTCTCATTGGATCATGAAGAGGAGGGGCAATCTAGACATTCCTCTTAAAGAGACAGATTATACAACATATGAGGAAATGATGACCTTGGCTAGAGAACAAATATTTGCCTAACAAACACATTTCTCTGATATCTAGGTAAACAAACATCAGTGACATGGGGCTGAAGATGAAACTTGAATGTTTCCTCTCATTGAAAATATGCATTTTTAAGGATAAGAAGTGTTTAGGGAGAAGTTCAGGAACAATTTAAACACAGTATCTAACATATAACATCCAGAAAAAAAGGAATTTCAGTCTACATGGTTTCATGTTATAATGTATAAAGCAACAAAAGAAAATGGGTACAGACTTCCTACTACACATGGGGAATTATGGAATTACACTTTCATATGATTTTTGGAAACATCTAAAAGATACCAAATGTCTTTGAATTGGGACTGTGCCTGCGGTAGGGTGGAATTTCCATTTTTGTGTGTCTTCTTCATTGTCTAATCTGAAAATTCAAATACTTTTAAACACAAAATCCACTAGACCATTTAAAGAGTTCATGATACAATTAATATTGTTATATAATTGTGCATTATGGAATTAAATGGTGTGGTTTTGAGACATTTTATCCGAATGGGCCATGCACACCACTGGTTCAGATACTGCAAATACTTATTGCTGCCTTGTATATGAAAGGCTTTCTTTGAGCCTCCCATTTTCTTCTCGAGTATTCCCAAATTACTACATGCCTACAGACATCGGCCTCTGGTGAAAGAATGCTGCCCTTGTTTTAGTCCCCATCTCTGTACCCACATTTTCAATTATTTTTTTCAGAATGAAGTTGCACAAGACCTTTGAACTCCCATCAGTGATTCCAGCAGATAAAAAGCACATAAATCCAATCTTTTATGGAAATGCTGAAATGTCTTTGGGACCCTGCCTTTTGTATATAGGATCTAGATATGTTTTTATGTAATTTCCTGTGTTTTATTGGTCCACAGATATTAAGGTCAAGAGAGATAGCTGTTGTCATCCAGTGCAATAAGGCATTTAATTCTTGAAATAGAAGGGTGTTATGAATAGGTGAATACTAAAACGTTTTGGTCATAAATTACTCTTAACAGCAGGTCAACACATTTGTGAGTGGCAAAGATGACCTTTGAGTAACTCATCCCACATGGCTGGTTTAATGGGGGGAACTGGCTTCATGAATCTCCTCTCATAGTTAGAATATGAGTCTGCCTTATACCGTGTAAGACTATTGGTTCATCTAGCCTAGTACTGTTAATTCTAATTGGTAGCCAGTGATGGAAGGCAGGGTGGTAGTGGTGCTCACCTAACCTCTGGTTGCCTGCATTGCTGCTGCATACCGGGACAGAGAGGTAAGAAGCTGGCAAGGTTGGTGCAGTGCGAACGCATTAGCAGGAGTGCCAGATTAGTGGGCTGTCCTTGCCATGCTGACTTCACTGCCATGCCTCATTTTTTCATCCCAGTATGCAGCAGCAATGCATGCAACTGGAGGTCAGGTGAGCTGATAGAAGTTGTAGTCCGAAACTTGGGGGAGGGGGCATCAGCTCAACAAAAATATTCTGGCATGTACAGTCTGATCACATGAAGTGCTAAACAGAAGGTGGTTGAATGCCGCCATTGCCCAATGGTAGAACAGTTGAACATTGCAGGGGAAGATAAGCGTTGATGGGCATGCCATCATTAAGGGGGCTTGGCCAGCATTCCAACCTTCTCGTTAAACCCTCATGAGTTTCTGAGGAACCCCAAGTTTCCCCAGCATACATTCTGAAAGCCACTGGCTTATAGGAGTCAGGTGGAAACATTGAAAGATATGCACCAACGGCTACTATGGACTATATATATATATTTATATATATTTATATATTTATATTTATATCCCACCTTTTCTCTAAGGAGTTCAAGGAGGTGTCCACACCTCCCCTCTCCGTTTTATCCTCACAACAACCCTGTGAGGTAGGTTAGGCTGAGACAGTGACTGGCCCAAGGTCACCCACTGAGCTTCACGGTTGAGTGTGGATTTGAACTATGGTCTCTTGGATCCTAGCCCAACACTCAAACCATGGCCCCAATATGCTGCTGCAACTGTGGTATTCTCTGCGCTGTTGTGCTCTCCCTATGGCTGAAACAGAACAGTTACAGCAAGTAGTATCATTTCTTAATAATAATAATAATAATAATAATAATAATAATAATAATACTATCAGGGTGCTGGCTGATTGCCTGGGAAAGCAGGGAGACAGAGAAAACACAGGCTTTTTAGTCCTTTTTATTATTAGTTCAGATGCCAAGGCAAAGCAACCAAGCAACTTTCAGTATCTAACGTTGCTCTGAGTGAAGCTCCATGCCTTCCTTCTCCGTAGTTCCCTATTCATCAGACTCCTCTCCTCTCCTACGGTGGTTCTTAAGGGCCACTTGCCTTCAAGCCCTCTGCTCTCCTATTCTCAGTGAATGCCTGGTTTGGGGGGAGGAAACAGGTTCTGGGAGACTCTCCGGCAACAGTGGGTCAGTCAGCTGCTGCTTTGGCTTTGCGTGCTCAATGCTACGTGGCTCCTCATCTCCCATTATTTCCCAACTTCTTCTCTTTTCTTCTTCCTCTAGGGCAGCGGTTCTCAACCTGTGTGTCCCCAGAAGTTGTTGGACTACAACTCCCATCATCCCTGAGCTCTGGCCTTGCTAGCTAGGGATGATGGGAGTTGTGGTTCAACAACATCTGGGGACCCACAGGTTGAGAAAGGCTGCTCTAGGGTGTGCCCTGTGTTAAACCAGTCCTGTGGATCTATACTATCTGCCCCTTCCTCCTCTCTGGAAAGCTCCTGGGGAGGTGGTCTCCACCACTCCTCTTCATCTGCCCAGTCCCTGACAGGTACTCAGATTCCACGAATGCCTGTTGACTGACAATGCTGTGAATTATGCAGATGATTAGAGAACTCAGTAACCGTGTCTTTCTTCAGATACTTCACCTGGTTTCAATCTTTCCTAATAATTGCTGTTTGTAATGTCTTAAGTAAGAAAAGGGGGAGGCAGGCAGGAAGAGATCCCCTCACTTTAAATTTCAGGCTATATTTTTCATAATGTCAAAACAGTCAACTTAAGCATTGCAAGGTGTTCAAATGCTCTGTTTTTATTGTCATGGGAAAGAAAGAAAAAACATAATGAATCCAGACACAGGATCCAGTTACATATGCTTGTTTTTAACATTTGCTGAAATTTATCTGTTTTAGATTGTTTTATGTACACTAGAGGTAGGTTTGATTGTTTTTGATTAAGCAGTTTATTCACTTTTCTAGATAAATAAATTGATGCTGTTTGACTCCAACTCCCATCAGCCCCAGTAAGCATGGCTCATGGTTAGAGATGTAGACACTCTCTGGAAGGCCACAGGTCTATCACCTTGTCCGTAATCTACTGAGACTCCATCAACTGATATAATTTACTGAGTCACTGAGCTGATATTGCTTTCTCAGCTGATGTCTGAGGATGAAACAAAATGAATGGTTTGGGCCTCACTGCATTCATATTCCAGACCTTCCAAGCATCCCTATTTTTCCAGGAACAGCCCCAGATCTACAGAAGCCATCCTGGTTTCTGATTTGATCCCAGAATGTCCCACTTTTCCTTAGGACATCACTATTTTCATAGGAGGAATGTTGGAGGGTATGGAGTTATGCAACCCCTGAGCTAAGGAAATAAATAATTATACAACCTTTAGAAGACACCTGAAGGCAGCCCTGTATAAGGAAGTTTTTTATTAAAAAACGTTTAATGTTTTATTATGTTTTATATATGTTGGAAGCCATGCAAAGTGGCTGGGGCAACCCTGTCAGATGGGCAGGTATAAATAATAAAAATTTCACCATTATTATTAGTTTTGAATAGGACACCCCTATTTTCACCAGAAAAATGTTGAAGGGTATGTTATTCAGGCAAAATAAAAAGAAGGGCAAAGGTGCTGTCTATGGACCTTTTTGTGGCACAAGATGCTGTGCTGGGAATGGTCACCCACTCTGAAAATTCAGACATTTTAAAGGCAATAGAAGCTGTGACGCTAATATAGTTTGAGGGTCTTCATAACTCAAACTATGGACTTAAACCTTCTATTAAAAAACAAAATCTCCTATTGCCACTCTATAAACCCACACTGCACTTTAACTTAAATATCGAGCATAGTTCCAGCCTCTTTTCCCATTTTAAGAAAAAGCAACAAAATGCTTCCATATGAGAAAAGATAGACTAGAACTATGGCTTAGAGCTTAGAACTATGGCTTATGGCTTAGAGAAAGAGCTAATTTGGAAGAGTTAAGTTGGAATGATATACAGTTATAGCTAGTGTATACAAAATGATTTACAGCTCATCCCAAGCCACATGCAGGCTGTTGCACGGAAAAGGCCAGTGTATCACTACAGAATTATGTATTGCAAGTATCTCATGTTAGCAAAAAAGAAAAAGTACCAGTGCACCTTGAAGAAACGGGCAACTTTCCTTACTTTTCCTTAAGAATCAGTTACTTACTTTACTATTTTATTTTTTTAAAATGATTTTTTATGAGAGCAAGGACATCATAGAGCATATGCAGTAGTTAAGCACAATTCAACTTTCATAATACTAAAACCCAGAGTCATTCAATGAAGCTGGACTTTGGAGAAGATTCAGGACATACAAAAGGAAGCACTTCTTCACACCCTGGATGGATAAACTATGAAACCCAGTGCCACAGAGTGTAGTGGCACCAACTGCATGGCCACCAGCTTGGATGACTTGAAAAGGAGTTTACACAGGTGCCTCTGAATAGGCCTGGGGAGCGTGCTCTTGTGCTCCAGTCTTGCATGTGGCCTCTGAGAAAAGGATGCTAGGTGGGCCTTTGGTCTAATCCAACAAGACACTTCTTACGCTTTCAAGCCACTCCCATATTATCACCTGCAGGTGCCAAATTCTACAGTCAGCCTCATCAGCATCAGAAGGAGGACCTCCAGAGCAGAGAGGCCTGGGCCTTATTGGCTGGGTTATTGCTAATCAGCGGAGGCTGGTCCATTAGGGTAAATGGGGCACTGCCCCACCAACCTTAGTCTGTTGTCAGCCAAGCCCCACCCACCTACTTTCTTACTTGTAACCGGTCCAGGGGGTGGCACTGATGGTGAGCATCATCTTCCTTAGTGTCAGTGTTGCCCTTGAAGATCTCAGCTGGGAGGAGTATAGGGACAAAGTTGAAATTAATTGATTCTGGCTCTGCCTACCATTGTATCCCCTGCCTTCCACCCGACCAGTCCTGGTGGGCACTGGTGTGGGAATGTTCAGGGATGCAGGAGAGGATATAATGTTTGATGATATCCTTTCCAACTTGTGTTAACAAGTTCCACAATTTAGCAGAGTAACATTCCCCTTTTAAAACTTACAGCGGATACGTTTGCTCAGGCTCACTAAAGCCTCTATAATACATTTTAAAGGTAATTCCCCTTTAGTCCCTCATAAAAAGATAAGACATGACACAGCCTTCTATAAAAGTATGAAAAGAGTTTACTCACTCACATTCTGTTCACAACTGGATCCCAGAAGGCAGACTTAGCTTAGAAAAGTAATGTACACCTGGAAACTATCCCATAAGGAGACAGTCACTTTGTCCTCTCTTGGCTGTAGGCATCTTAGGCTAAGCAGATGTTGCTTCTTCGACAAAAGTAGTCAGAGAGAGAGAGATGGCTGACCAGTCCTGCTCTTTTGTTACCTGGGCAGGTGAGGTCACGCCCACCTCTAGTCACATGCAGAGGAAGTCTGTCCCAGACAGGAGAAACAGGAAGTTCCAACTGGCTGGTCCAGACATCCCCTTTTATGTCCACTCTAGGGATGTTGTACTTGACCACTTTTGTGTTTCACATCGCACAACTGGGCACTAGCCAGCACTGCTGCTAATTTGTCTGTAGGCTGCAGCTGCAAGTGAGCAAAGCACAGGTACCCAGCGCCAGTAAGAGGAGCCGCAAAGAGGCCATGCCTGCATTATTGCATCTCAGCTTGGTACGCCCAAGAGGGCCACAAGCTTTGGGCACTGGCACACAGCCACTTGGTTCCCCCTCCCTTTTTAAGGAAAAGACTAGGGGTGAGGTGTTGGAAGGGGTGCTGTGCATTCCAACACTTCCACTAGTGTGTGCACACTGAGGAACACCCCCTGTCTTAGTCTACACCTCCTAGTAAGCGGCAGTGATGCACTTGCTGGGAAGCTTACACTGAGCTAACATTGATGTGAGAGAAATTCAGTTCAGTTCACATTTTAATACCAAATTCATGCTTCCAGAAGCAATTCATGACCTAAAACATAACCATGTTCAAGAATTGCAGTTCTCTGGATTTTGAGTTCCAGGTCTCCAACAGCAGCAACAACAAAGTATTCCAGAAATGCATATTTTAGAGGAAAGTGTGCATAAAAATGTATTTATTGGTATAAAGAACACACAGAAATGCTTCATACCAGGGGAAATTGCTTGCAAAAATGTGTACGTTAGGACAAATGCATGCTAAAATGCTGGGGAATTTTCCTGAGGATCTTAAAAACATTGCAAACAAATGTGGAAATGTGGCAAACTGAACCTATGACTAGAAAATTAGAAAAGGAGGGAAACCCAAATTGACAGATTCATCCATCCCTCGTAACCTCACAACCTGGTCCTGGGTATGCCTTTGGTCAGTCTGTTATTCTAATCCCTTGACAGCCAAAACCAGCAGACTCATCATTAATTTAATTGCCTGCCAACTTAATGATTTCTAAATGGAGGAAAACCATACGACAACAATTAAGTGCCAAATTGACTCTGTTCCTGTTACTGGTCTTAAAATCCACCTGCAACTGTGATCTTTGAAAAAATAATAATAATACTATTATTTTAAATAGATTTGAAGCATTACCTGAATAGGAAAGGAATCTTAGCAGTCATTAACTTACTATCAGAAAGACAGGAAACAAGGCGTTTGTGTAAAGATTAGAGACTTATCTTCCTGGTTTAAGGTGCACATACATGCATAATTTAACTCTCAAGAAATGTCCATTTGTTCCATCCCAGTCATGCGAGACACTGTGGAGAACTGTATACTTAGGAAATTGTCTAGTTAGGTGCTCATTCAGTTAGGCAGCTCTGTCAAGAAACAGAGACTGGTATGATGCTGGCAGTGAGAAGAAGGGCCAAGCAAAGCCTAGCAGAGCACTGAAAGCACAAGGAATTATTTATCTCTGGATAGTTCCACTCTGCCACTCTGCCTATAATTCAACATAACAAAACAAAATGTGGATGGTTACATATCTGCAGTGACTTAAACCCTTTTGTCAAATACCACTCCAAGAAGAAAAGAAAAGCAGGACCGTGTGGACTGGCTCCTTGCCTGAGCAAGTGTAGAAGTTGGTTTTGTGTTACAGAATTTTGCATCATGGTGGTCTCAGGTTTATTCAAGATAGCTGAGCTATTGGGGGGGCAATCGTTTTGGGGGGCAACCCTCCAATTTTCCAAGCGATTAGGGGGCAAAGGAGGCAGAGTGTAATGCAGCTTCTGCAGCCAGCTCCTCCTCCTCCTGCTATGGAAGGAGGCCCAGGTTCTGTTGTGATATTGCATTGTGATGTCATAACCATGCGTCACGTGTCACGTGATGTCACACACACGCATCGCACACGGCACCACCACCCCAATCTGTGGTGCAAGTTGGCCCCTCTGTATCAGGATGTGCACTTTTGTGTGAACTAGAAATTCTGTTTTATGGTTTGACGCATTATGAATAAATACTGTTTAACACAGGCATGGGCAAACTCGGTCCTCCAGATGGTTTGGGACTACATTTCCCATCATCCCTGACCACTGGTCTTGTTAGCTAGGGATGATGGGAGTTGTAGTCCCAAAACATCTGGGGGGGCCGAGTTTGCTTATGCCTGGTGTAAAATCTTTCATTGAGAACAACGCTGTTTAGGCCCCATTCACTCCATACATTTAAAGCACAGTGAGGCCATTTTAAAAGTCATGGTTTCCCCCAAAGAATTCTGGGTGCTGTAGTTTGTTAAAAAATTGCTGGGAGTTGTTAGGAGTCCCTGATTTCCCTTCCAGAGTGACAGTATCCAGAGCTCCCTGTGAAGAGGGATTGATTGTTAGTGCTCTGTGTTTTGTGGATCTGGGAGGGGAATCAGGGACTCCTAACAACCCTTCTTTGGGTGGTATTGTAGGGCTTAAAATGTAAGGTGTGAATATGCCCCTAGTGGCTGAAGGGCATGAAACAGGACTGAAAGTGTTTTGCTTTTACCCCTCCTGCTGTATGACTATCTCTCACCATGCATTACTGGTTATGTCATTAGACTGGGGCTTGCAAGAGTATAACACAAAGGATGGAATGTGAATGGGCCTAACAATGGGGAAGGAATTTGATTTAATTCACATTTAAAGGTGAACCCACCTAATTTGGATTTTTCAAAACAAAACTTGAAGGGAAAGGCAGCCAACCTTTGAAATTCACACTTCTCTGAATCTTGCAATTCTCCATCCAAATGCCAGGGTAGACTGTGCTTTAAAATAATATTTGTTTTAGTACAAATAATATACACATATGCATTATATTAGGGAAAATAGCTTTGCTTATGTATATTTTATGTATATTGGGCAAAATTTCAAGCAAAAAGGTGTATATTAGGATAAATTTGCTCAAAAATGCTGATGAATTTTCATGAATTGATATGATTATGTGGAGAACAGGGCCTAGTATTAGAAAAATAAGAAGCTGAGAGAAACCTAAATTAACAGATTTGCCCATCCCTAATGCGTGTGCAACCCTTTCTCCAATTCACACAGGAAGAACCTACTGTTCTGTAAAAACCAAGGAAATATTTTTCTCTCCTGGTAATGACCATGTCTATGTTAATCTCTCTGATTCTGAATGTGCAATTTATACTGAAGAAGGAAGGGCAACCTGTCTCTGAAATACTTCAGGATTCCAACATAAATAGTTAACAAAGCAAAGTATTATCTCTGTCTTTGATTCAGAAACGCTAATCTAGAAAAGCACGTCAAATCTGTCAACATAATTATTTCTTAACTCAGCGAGATGCTCAGCGAGGCTGTAGCAAATTAATAATCGGGGAGTTTCCCATTCCTCCAGACTACCTCCAAATACTGAGATAAAGCCGGGTATCAGCTGGGCTAGCTGTTATCTAGCAACACATAGCATGACATGGCTCACTGCTTCATTGCCAATACATTCTTGTCACCATGGAGATAAAATGAATTTGGAGGACTTAGATTGATCAGGAAACCAAAGGGATTCATTTAAAATGCATTTGAGATGCAACGTTTGCATTAGATCATATCTGCAGAGGGCAAAGCAATAGTAACTAATAGTAGCTAACATGTGCTCATTCCCTTCCCTTCCATGACGATAATCATGGAAGGGGAACATCTGAAGAAGGCTATGGAGTCGCAGTCAAAACAGGAATTAGGTCCAACTAGATGGAGAGTAATGAGCAGTAATGAGTGTGAGCCAATGTGGTGTAGTGGTTAAGAGCAGTAGTCTTGTAATCTGGTGAAGTGGGTTCGCTTCCCCGTTCCTCCACATGCAGCTGCTGGGGTGACCTTGGGCTAGTCACACTTCTCTGAAGTCTCTCAGCCTCACTCACCTCACAGAGTGTTTGTTGTGGGGGAGGAAGGGAAAGGAGAATGTTAGCCACTTTGAGACTCCTTTGGGTAGTGATAAAGCGGGATATAAAATCCAAACTCCTCTTCTTCAGTGCAAAACTTTCTCTCCAAGGCCAGATACAGGATGACACAAGTGGAGCAGGCACATCATTGTGTCTCACCAGTAACCAAGGCAAGACTGTTTGGGACTTGGAAGAGAGTCTTTTCTGTGGCCATGCCTACACTCTGGATTTTCCTGCTTGGGGAGGTGGGCATTGCCCCCTCTCTGTTGATCCTCAACTGCCTGCCAGAACTCTTTCTTTTCTGGCAGGATTTCAGCCAACTGAGATAAAAAATCCATGACTGAACCTCTGAAGAGTATTTTTTCTCATTCTGGTATGTCCTTTTTATTAGCTGTGCTTCTATTTAGCCTCCAGTTTTTGCTTTTAAAAAACACCTTTGTTGCTATATGGGGAGAGCCGATATATAGTATTTATAGTGTTCTGTGTTGATGTCTGAAGGTAGCACATAGCCATCATGACCAACCCTAACTCTGTCCTCCATTAACTCATCTCACCCCATTTTAAAGCCATCTAAGCAAGTGGACTGTTATGGTTTCTTTTGACAGTGAGTTCCACAGGTTAACTTTCCACTGTGTGGAGGAGTACTTCCTTTTAGCCATCTTTAATCTCCCACCAATCAGCTTCATCTGATGACCTGAGTTGTAGGGTTATGAGAGAAGAGAATATCTTCTCTCTGCTTACTTTCTCCACACCAAGCATCAGTTTTTGTTTGCTTGCTCGAGTGATTGTCAAGTGCTTCACTTGGCTACCAGGCACTGCAACATCCCCCTCTCTGTGAAGAAAAATGCTGGCTACAGATTGCATGGGGAGAACCCATGTGCACACAGCAATTATGAGCACAGGAAAAGCCCAACAGCCCCCTTGACATCAGCATCATAAGGGTTAAAATCATGCCTAAAACTAGATGAGTGCAAAGATGCATTCATGAATATTCTTGAGATTAAATCCTGCCAATTAGAAGGGACTCTTATGCATTTATTCATGCACACTTGAACGCTTCAGTTAATATTTGTGTTTGTTGCCTCACCCAGAGCTAAGCAGACTTTAGGAATATGATTCATATTGGCTATTTTTGAATATATCAATTATTCTCAATAATTAGACCCAACCGGAGTCCTCCGATGTCAAGCAACATGGGACGGGAGTGGGGATACTTTATCGGCATGATGGATGCACTCCATGTGTTAAGAACTTCTAAATCCAGAATGGGGAAACCCATAGCCCTCCAAATGTTGTTGGACTCCAACTCCCATCAGCCACAGAATGAACTTAAGGACATATGCTGGATCAGGCCAATAGCCCATCAAGGCCACCATCCTGTTCTCACAGTGGTGAACCAGATGCCTGTGGAAAACCTGCACGCAGGATTCGAGCACCAGGGCTCGAGGTTTCCAGGAACTGGAAGCATTTCTGCCTCCACAGTGTAGCCATCATGGCTAATAGCCTTTGATAGCCCTTAAGTTACACATGGAATGATCTCTGCTGTTGCACGTCCAGCATCTACCACCTCAGGATTCTACCATGTCATTCATCCGCATATGTAGACCATACCCAATTGGTATTCCTGTTGAGAAAGAAAACAGTGAGGCACTTTCTTGCTGAATAACTCCTGCAGAGGTACCTAACACAGGCACCTTTATTAATACGAAGCCAACACAAGTTGAATGGTCTCTAAGGATGTGACCCCAAACTTATAGAAGTCACAGTTTGCATCCATAGTGATTTCAACAGCCCTTTGATCAGGTTCCTAGTAATGATCCTTTCAAAATGAAACGTGTGAGCTGGAAAGTTAGCAGCCAGCAAGTGCTAACATAATATTGTTTTAAGCAATTATTTGATGCTTTAGATATATTCATGGGCATTTGGCAAAACGGCGTGGAATGCCAGAGAAAACAAGGCAGAGTCACTGCATCACAATGGCAAAGCAGGGCCGAGAGTCATAACAGCATAAAATACAGACATTCCAAGCAGGGTAAATGAAAGGTGGGCGGGTATCAATGCCAAAATGGCAACCACGTTGTTTTCCAAGTCTGTTTTCCAGGGCTGTAAGCCAAATTTCCTTTGCCTGGCCACACCAACTGGAACGAAGTGCCATAGAAGGTTAAGTCACCTTGACATCACAGTGATGATGTGTCAAACACAGGAAATTTGAAAAGAGGGGGCTCACAAAAGACTTTGCACAGCTTGCCCACTTGTGACGATTTCCATGTTTTGTTTAGCTAGCGGCAAGACCTTTGTGCTTTTCTCTCCTTTTAACTCATAGCACACTTCAGACTTTTGTTTCATGTCTCCCCCCCTCCTCTTTCAAGTACAAAAATGGTTTAACACAAGCACAGCCATTAATATCCAGGGTGAACAGTAGATGGCTTTGAAAACACAGACTAAAAATACACTGTTTGTTTTGTTACATTTTTTTATCCAACCCTTTCTCTAGGACAGGGGTGGGCAATCAGGGGTTACCTGTGAGCCTCCAGGCATCTCTACATGGTCTCTGGGACTGTCCCCTGGTTATACCCATCCCAAGGCCATGTCCCTAAGTAGGCATGCTGCGATTCCTCCTCCAGTGCTGTTCTCTGGCTGGATTGTGTCCTTGAACAGTGACGGTGTATCTTGGGGAATGGGCAAATGGTATTTTTTAAGAAACTCACCTTTCAGCTCATGCTCTTAAAATACCCTGGTTATACTGCAAAACAATAATACTGAATACAATCATACTTCGCAAGTCGAACATTTTGGCTCCCGAACGCTGCAAACCCGGAAGTGAGTGTTCTGGTTTGCGAAAGTTCTTTGGAACCCGAATGTCCGACGCGGCGTCCACGGCTTCCGATTGGCTGCAGGAGCTTCCTGCAGCCAATTGGAAGCCGTACCTTGGTTTCCAAATGTTTTGGAAGTCAAATGGACTTCTGGAATGGATTCTGTTCAACTTCCGAGGTACAACTGTATATCCAAGAAATAGGCCTTTAAATAGCAGAAAGAGAAGGGAGCAAAGTCACACCGTACATTTAAAGTGCTATGATACCACTTTAAACTCTCGTTGCTTTCTCCAAATTTTGTTTGTAGCTTGTTAAGGGTGCTGAGAGTAGTTCGGAAAAGACCCCTATTCCCACTACAGAGGTACAGTTCTAAGAGGTCCCTGTGAAGAGGGACAGATTGTTAATCCACTCTGGCATTCGGTATTCTGAGCTAGATGGACTAGTCTGACTCAGTGTAAGGCAGGCAACTTCTTCTGTTCCTTATTCCAGAAATTTACCACATCTGTAAAATGCCTCCATTTCTGAAATTACAACCTGGCAGACCGTAGGTAGGAAGGAACTATGTACTACTGAATTATTCTGGATTACTCCGTTTAAAAGCCTATCACTCCGTTCCTTTAATTACTGCAAATTATGTTGCATTTAAACAATTCTAAAGCACAGTCCATGTCTGGCCTTGTTGTTTCATGTGCCCTGAGGATGAACTTCAAATCTGGCATGAAACTTTTTGCTTGAGTTTACAATACAAATGGTTAGTGGAAATAAAGTGGCATTAGGAATGTTTTTGTTAACTGTGCCAGCTCAAACCCACATAACTCATGCACTGAATTGTTATGGTTTTGCAAAGAGCTATTTGTTTTATTTTATTTTTTTAATGCATTAATTAAATGGCAAATAAAGCTACTAACCTCATGTGCTGGAATGGGTGCCAAAATGGACATTATAAAAATGTTCGCTTTGGTATTAATTCTGTGTTTATGGGGTGTCTCATGTCTCTAAAACCTCCCCAGATCGCTATTCATCATAACCTATCAAGCACATTCATCACATTTCTTTTCCTGTTGCACTCCAAAGAGCCCCTTTATTAATTTAAGGGAAGAAAAATGGGGAAGGAAGCCCATTTGAGCTATTATCGTTTTCTTGAAGAGGAAGTGATAGTATTCAAACTGTCAATTCTTGGCTTCCGTCCATCCCCACTCCTCCCTCTGTGTGATCTGGGGGGGAAGGGGGGAGGGTTTCAGTCCAATTTGAACCAATCTCCATTTTACAAAGGTTGTGTCCAGTCAAAAGGCCAGCATAGCAGTTATGATGCAATGAATAACAGGGTTTCAGCAACCAAAGAGCCTTACAACAGGTAATAAAACCATATTAAACAATATTCCATTAGGGCCCCTGCAGAGATTGGTGGGTTTTTTGTGGGTCTATTCTGCAACAAGTCATTGATGAAATAATAGTGGATTTCTAGTGGACCATCCAAGGGACGCGGGTGGCGCTGTGGGTTAAACCACAGAGCCTAGGACTTGCCGATCAGAAGGTTGGCGGTTCGAATCCCAGCGACAGGGTGAGCTTCCATTGCTCAGTCCCTGCTCCTGCCAACCTAGCAGTTTGAAAGCATGTCAAAGTGCAAGTAGATAAATAGGTACCGCTCTGGCGGGAAGGTAAACAGCGTTTCCGTGCACTGCTCTGGTTCGCCAGAAGTGGCTTAGTCATGCTGGCCACATGACCCAGAAGCTGTACGCCGGCTCCCTTGGCCAATAAAGCGAGATGAGCGCTGCAACCCCAGAGTTGGTCACGACTGGACCTAATGGTTAAGGGTCCCTTTACCTTTATTGGACCATCCACCCAACATTCCAGTTAATTGGCTGGTCTGCGATGCTTCCCTAATATTACTGCATTATATCCATCTCAAGGGGCACTTTTGCACTGCAGCACAACTAAAGTGGGACAAAAAAACCACCCAAATCCCCAGATTATCTGTAATATGAAAAGTTACAGGATTTCAGCAGATAGCTGCAGCACATGCAGAGACTGTAAACTTTTGTCTACGTAAATGGTACTAAAAGAGAGTTCATGTATACCTGCCAATGCTATGTATACCATGTTTTGGGAGAGAATGACTACCATTGAGGGGGAAGGTGGTATATAATAATAATACCTTTATTGTCAATTTACAACCTGTGTACAATGAAATTAACCAAGCCTCTCCCCCCCCCCCCAAACACTCAATCTCATTGCACTCTGTGTGCTTGTCGCACAAACATATAATTGCAAGAAATACATTAAACACTGCCAACTGTTCCCTAGTTTCTTTTGGTGGACCTTAATCCTGTTCAGACTTACCCCACCACCACCACAATCAAATCCTGGAAGAGCCACATCTTTGGAATTTCTCTGAGATTTTACTGTAGTCTCATTAAAGTCAATAGAGATAACATATGCAAAAAAAGAAGAAGAGGAGAGCAAGTCTAGAAGTGCAAATTCCATGAGTGTTGTTTCAGGCATTTTAATGAAGCCCAGCATTTTGTTTAAAGAAAAAAAAACACTTACAGGCCACCTCTAACCAATAATTAGTAGCAAGGGTTTTTATCCAACCTCAAAAAGAATTGTTTGGGTGATACGCTATATGTGGTTTTATAGCTTTAAAATCCCTTGGGGCTATCTTTTCTGGGAAAGGGAAGATAAATCTTTTTTTTAAAGTAATTTAATGTGTTGAGTTCTTTCTGTTCATTCCCTACTGAACAGCAGTCCTCATCTCAAGAGCTAAACTATTATTCTAGTTTGTGACAGCTGCCTTCACCAGAATAAGAACTGGATTCTTATTTTTATCGTAAAAGTTTCCAGCAAAGAATGCTTGCAGGATAATATTTGCAGTAAAATGCCGTTTGTCAATGGTCCAGTCCAGTATACAGTGTTATGATCTGTGAACAGCGGGGTTTTTTCCCTTGGAGGGTGAGGTTTTAAAGAAATGCGGTGCTAAGAAATATGGCTAGCCCACATGATGTCGATGGGGTACTGAAAAGTGTGGGGGTTTTAAATTATTTTATTTATTTATTACTAAAAACTTTTTAAAGCTTCATTTAAGTGTTTTCTTAAAGAAAAACAACCCCAAATTACTTTGCTTTAACCAATAAATAAATACATCCCAGAGCTCTTCAGAGGCAGCATTATTGACAGCCTCATGTTCTGTGGCCTATCAGAGGTCTATAATGGCCTCTTGGAGGGCACAAACAAGCCCTGAAAAAGTTGTTGTGAAACTGCAAAGTTTCTTTTTTTAAAAAAAAGGAAAAAAAAGAAAAACACATACAAGGATATATACCACTTGGCCACCTCTTAATTTGTTTTTGTTTTTTAAAAAGCGCAAGAGACAACCTCTTATGCCCTCCATATGGAGGGAAATGAATCCCTTTCAACATGAATCCCTTTCAAACACAAACTGCACTGAGTTGACGGACCAGTTGCCAAGACTGAAAGTCCCTGCCATCTAAATTCCCTCCCCTCCAGGACTTTTTCTAAGCAATCAGAGACTGCGCCTGCGTGCAGCCAATCTCTCCTCTGCCCTTGTCACAGCAGGACAGGGAGACACCTGAGACTTTTCACCAGCTGGACTCATCTCTGCCTCTCGACCTCCCTTCTCCCACTCTCCAACTTCTGATTCTGGACTCCAGTCTTTCACAGATTCTCCCAGTCTGCCACCCCTTCAGCTTCCGACACTTCCTCCTCTCAGTCTTCTCCCTCTATCTATTCATCGTTGTCCCACCACCACTCCCTGGGCTCCTCGCCTTCTTCTCTTGCTGGTTCCTCAGCCGGTTCCTCCCAGTGTTCCTCTGAATCCAACCAGTCCATAACAGACAATACTTAATTCTACATAAACACGCACAGAATTGCACTGTTAAGATTTCTTAAATGGGTTGATAGACCTAAATTTTATATACATTTTGAACTTTTAAAACCATATGTTCCCCATGTCTTTTGTTCATTCACATAGCCCCAGTGCTCCACCTGTGCCCCCTCGCAAGAAATTTGGTGCAGCTGGTGACTCTCCCATTTTGTCGAACAGATGTTTCTGAAAACGATCAGGAATTAGTGAAGGCCAAATTCATTATGTCATTCAACTCGTATGATTTCTAAGTCTATATAAATTCAGCAAGAGTTTTTCAAGAGTGGCTTTCAAAATGAAAAGCTTTTGAGTTTTCTGGATGCCAGCATTATTCTCTGAATAAGATTCCTGTCATTAGAATTACTTTAAAGAACTGCAGGGCTCCTTCTCTCTCTCCCCATTCACTCTGTCTCTCTTTCTCTCCCCTTTTCAAATAAAATGTGGCAGATCCGACCTCAAATGTAATTTTGGACCCAGAACTGTTTATGGAACATTCAGACGAATGAGAAACATGGAATTTGTGAGCAGCTGTAAGATTCTGTTTCAAAGCAGAAAGCTGGAATTTCTTATTTTTGTTTTAGAAAATGCCAATATACTTTGCTGGCATGGTGATACAGCACATGAAAGACTTGCCGGGGAGAGGAGAGGAACATGGATCCCCTCCTTATTCCAAGGGGATATTGCTTCCTTTTATGCAATTTAAATTCCTTTGGCTGGAAGTTTTCTTCCAGATGATAGAACGTCTGCAATCTGGAAGACCGAAAGCAAAGCTGGGTGGGAAGGAGGAAATTGCAGCCTGTGAGGCAGAGAGCAGGTTGGTGATCTCTAAGAGGGAAGTGTGGGCTCCCATGATGATGATGATGATAATAATAATAATAATAATAATAATAATAATAATAATAATAATAATAATAATTTATACCCTGCCCATCTGGTTGAGTTTCCCCAGCCACTCTGGGAGGCTTCCAATTGAGTGTTAAAAAGGTTACATGTATAGGTGAGATTGTTTCTTTGTCTGTGAGCACAAGACCGAAACCCTCCACAGGTGCTACAGCGATGTATACAGTACATGCATAGGCCTTGTTTTCATCCTCATTGTGCTCCACAAACTGGAGGGCAACAATCTGAAGCAGATAGGCTTCTGCACTTCTATAATCTCCTTGCACTCTTTAGATCCCTGATTTCCCAGTCACTTTAAACTAATCTGTGGCAAAGCATCAGCACCACAGTTGCCAGTGTGGTGTAGTGGTTAAGGGTGGTAGACTCGTAATCTGATGAACCGGGTTCACGTCCCCGCTCCTCCACATGCAGCTGCTGGGTGACCTTGGGCTAGTCACACTTCTTTGAAGTCTCTCAGCCCCACTCACCTCACAGAGTGTTTGTTGTGGGGGAGGAAGGGAAAGGAGAATGTTAGCAGCTTTGAGACTCCTTCGGGTAGTGATAAAGTGGGATATCCAATCCAAACTCTTCTTCTTCTGATGGATTATCCCACCCACAATGGCTCAACTTTGAGGAAGGAGATGTGGTGGGCATCCTGGAGGACCCCACAGAAGCCTTGCACGGCAGATCGGTGAGAGAAGCAAGAGCAAGTGCTGGGCTGGTGAGTGCAGCAGAAGTCACCAGGGGCCCAGAAGCAGTGGCCTAGAAGCCAGCCAGGAAGACAGCAGCAATGATGGTGGTGTGCGGTCCTGTGGGTGGCCCACAATCCTCCATCATCCTAGTCCACAGTGATTCAGCATGGCTCATGGTAGGGCCAGCCCTGTTCTCCTTATATATTAGATCTATGCCTTATTACAGCCTCTGCATGCTGTTGGACTCCGACTCCCATCAGCCCCAGTCAGCATGACCAATGGTCATGGATGATTGACACTGTAGTCCCTGAGACCATCCTTGAGTCAAAGCATTCTGCAATATGAGAACAGATGAGAAAGCCACCCCTAACGTAGAAGTGTGGTGTAGTGGTTAAGAGCGGTAGTCTCGTAATCTGGGGAACCGGGTTTGCGTCTCCGCCTCCTCCACATGCAGCTGCTGGGTGACCTTGGGCCAGTCACACTTCTCTGAAGTCTCTCAGCCTCACTCACCTCACAGAGTGTTTGTTGTGGGGGAGGAAGGGAAAGGAGAATGTTAGCCGCTTTGAGACTCCTGAAGGGGAGTGATAAAGCGGGATATCAAATCCAAACTCTTCTATTATTTTGCACATTGTATAAATTGGGTTCCGGATTAGATAGAAAACTCATAAGTTTCAATATCAGTATGAAAAGGCACTTATGAAAATACCTTTACATACGCTTTTATGGATAAATGCAAATCTAAGATGACAAGAACTTTAAAGAAGCCAGCCAGTTTAATTTACAATCTTTGGAGAAATTGGGATAAGTAAAAAAAGAAAAGAAAAGAAAAAAGATTAGTCCTGTCAAATTGCCAATAGTGTTGGTTATTCATGATCCAGACTTTAATGTTGAGAAATGCTACCATTTGATTTATGGAAGAAATATGAGGCCTCTAGATATGAATATATTGCAATAAATGAAAAAGTTTTATCATATGCTGAATTAAAAGATAAATAGAGTGGAATTAATTATCTTTTGCTAAAATGCTTACAATTCAGATCTTTTGAAAGCATAATTAAGTTTGGGTTATGGAAAACAACAGAATTTGAAAGGGCAATAATAATGATTAATAAACATTTATTGCCCAAAATGTACAAGCTGCATTTACAGTCTGAATGTGAAATGGAACAGGTCAAGGAATTTATGACTCATTGGGGTCAAGAATTTGGCTAATATTAAAATGTCGGTTTGGTAATATCTATGGTTGCTAGGCTTTAACTTTTCCTTGACTATGAAGATTTAAAAGAATAGCTTTAAAATGATGACAAGATGTATTCATATCAAATAAGTATTGCTTGTTGCCTGAAGTGTAGAAAATGTAAAAATGAACAAGGAGATTCCTATAGTATCTGGCCAGGTTTTTCATTAAATAAAAGGGATGATACAGGAGGAAGATAAAAAAAATCAGTGGAAAAAATTCTAGGATGTTTGATTATGTCTGATCCTTTATATGTGTGTATTTTGTCATATAGATTAATATAAATATAGCATGGTGAATTTGCTAATTATATGGCAGTGACTGCTAGAGTCTTTTATGCAAAATATTGGTAGGCATACATTTTCAGAGGGGTGATCTGTCCTGCCTTTCCAGCCTCTGCTGGGTGATGCAACTTGGTAAGATCCCCGGTTTGTCTCTCTTGCAGTAGCATGAAGTGAAAAGGAAGGTGCAAATCTCTTTGGCTTATCTAGTCACCAATCCCCAAGCAGCCCTTCCAAATTAAATGATAAATATATTAAAGAGCAAGGTGGAAGGTGCAAAGACGCCAAGATGTAGCAGACAAATAGCATGCAAGGGTCACCACTGTCATGCACTGGAATGTGGTAGTGATTGGGAGAATCCTACATTTAAAGATTTCAAAAGACAAGAGGGAGGCTGAGAGGAAACCCAGCCACCATGTGGGTGTTGGGGAAGGAACTTCTAGCCAATATCCCATTGATGACTAAGTCACAAAGAGGTTGTCTTGACCCCTTCATGGGGAGCAAAAAGAAAAGTGTAGCTGAAAAGTGCCACCCATCTTCCTCCCAGGAAAAAAACAACACAAGTCCATGGCTGAGGGCAGCATGTGGTGACATAGGAGCAAGCAAGAGTTGATGCAATGGAACCATTTTGACAGCTAAGTTGGAATCTTTAGCTGCTGGACTAATGTTCTTCCTCAGCTCTGAGCTTCAGCTCTACAAACAGGAATGCTGTAGAGTCTCCAGCTCAGGAGACAGGCAAGGTTCAGGGCTCTCAGCCTGCTGCTGGAGATCAGGACACCACTGAGCCTGAAGGTGATGAACATGAACCTCCAGAAGAACCTCCCACATCTGTAGGGACAAAGCCCAGGCCCTCGCAAACACCTTCTCTTGAGCCCAAGGTATCAAATACCTCCCCCAGAACCTCACCGGTCCAGTGGCACAGGCAACGAAACCAAGTGGGAGGCTAGGGAACAGAAGGGACATACCCATTCTCAGGCCAGAGTGTTGTCCCTTTCAGAATTGTAAGTGAGCAACAGAGTGGCTGAACCTGGGAGAAGTAGTCCAGGGGCAGAGGCTTGAAAAGGTTGAGTCTGCTCTCAGCTTTTATTGGAGCAAGTTGCTCACTGGGAGCTGTCTGTGGTCCTGCAACTCCTGACCCACATTGCCCATGGGATCCAGCATCAGACCAGAACACGACCCTCTGGTGCCCAGCTTAATGGATGCTGGATGGCGGTGGTCGTGCTGACACGCCCAGGCACCCACTGGGTGTGGTTTAATTCGCTTAGCAAGAAAAGCCAGAGACTGCTCTAGGCCTGAACCCGCCAGCAATTTTGTGCCTTTCAGGGCAATGAATCAATCTGCAAGGTATTCCGTATCCCCATTTCCAGCCAATGACAGGAGATCCCCTTTGAAGCTACATAATAGCCCTTGTTCCTTTTCAGTTGTTCTTTTCTTAAGCCCTCGGTTTAATGATGTGTGAGAAGGAAGTGGCTTTTTGTCTTCCTCCCTCTTCCTCCCTAGCTGCAGATTTATACTCCTGTTCCAAGAACTACAATTTAATAATGGCATTTCAATAAATTCATCTCTCTCCCCCCGCCCCTTTCATTCCCCGAGAATGGTATGTTTCTTTTCTTTTTTTTAATGCTCTCTATTCCTGGTGCAAGCAATAAAATATTAAAGTTATTCTTTGTAGTTGCCCTATTGGAGGAACGCCACCTCTCCATCTTTGACAGTGATTGAGGTACAGGAAACTTAAAATAAAATCACCACCCTTTTCCTCTTTCCTTTTGGCAACGGTTTCCAATCCGTACAGAGACAAATACTAGGTTTGAAATATTGCCTCGGAAAAAAGGGAGCCACTCCCAGCCCTCTGGGGTTGCCTTCATCAAGCTAGATTCTGTTGCTGAGAGATATCCATATAGTACATAAGGGCTTTGTTCTGGGGCTGATTCAAACCAGCCACCCTCAAGAAAGGCCGTGAACCAAACCAGAACCTCTCATATCTCTAATTTCCTCCTTTGTGGACAATGTTTCCATCTAAAACTCCTGTTTCCCCTTGCATATTTTCGCCTGATGCAGGGGGACAAGGGGCCGGCCCTATCATTAAGCAGAGGGAAGCACCCACCCTGAGACAACTGATTTTCCAAGTCATGAAAAAGCTGCAAAGTGTTAGTTATTTATTATCATTGTGTTATTACAGACAGGGAGAGGTGCTTGTGGAATATTCTGCCTTGGGTGACAAAATAACTGGGCTGGTGTTGGATATCATGTCCCTGGACTTGGAATGGGGAACCATTTGCCACTTGAGCACTGACAGCAAAATGTTTATCTGGCCAGCCCTGCAGGAGGAAATGTGACCTCTGTTTTGTTTTTACTGCTATACATCACAAGCAGCGCCTGCCATAAGAAAAATCTGGGACAAGGAACATAGGAAGCCGCCTTAGACTGAGTTAGACCACTGGTCCATCTAGTTCCAGATTGTGTGCTAAAACTGGCAGCAGCTTTCCAGGATTTCAGGTGGGATCTCTCCCCCCCCCCACCCCGCCGCCATACCTGGAGATGCCTGCGATTGAATCTGAGACCTTCTGTATATAAAACAGATTCTCTGGTGCTGAGCTACCCAAGGAAGTCAGTAGTCGTTATCCCTGAAAGTTTTTCCCTCTGCTCACCCAGGCAAGCCTCTAGGACAGGCATCCCCAAACTCAGCCCTCCAGATGTTTTGGGACTACAACTCCCATCATCCCTGGCTAACAGGACCAGTGGTCAGGAATGATGGGAATTGTAGTCCCAAAACACCTGGAGGGCCAGGTTTGGGGGTGCCTGCTCTAGGAAGTGGTGAATATGTCAATCTCAGTTTCTCATTTCCCCAATCTTAAATTCACTTCTCCACATTTCCACAACGGTTTATGAAAAACAAGTCCTCATGAAAATCCATGCAAATTTCATTCTGTGTGTGTGTGTGTGTGTGTGTGTGTGATTTTGCCTAGCAATACACATTTTTGTGAGTGATTTTCCCCAACTATAATACATATATCTGTGTTATTTTCACAAACACATGCATTTTTTTATGCACAACTGACCCTAGTGTATGCATTTGAAGCCCATTACTTGACTGAAGAGCTGCATTGCAAAATTCTGAGAAGTGCAAATTTCAAAGGATAGTCATTCCACTGTTTGCATATTGTTAGTGTGAATTTGGTCAATTCAGCTTTAAATGCAAACTCAGTCAAATTCCTTCATCTATACAAGACTCCCTCTGCACAATCATACATGCCTGATCCTAGTGCTGGAATTAACAATGGGGCCAGAGTGGGATACTGACCCCCTTACATGTTGTAATGGCCTCCACTACTGTTTTACAGGGGCCATGATTCGGCTAAAATTCCTGGGGCTAGGACATGGGAATGGGGAATTCACTAAAAGCTCATCAGAACATTATCTGGTTCATCATGTTATAGCACGGGTAGGAAAACTAAGGCCCAGGGGCCGGATCTGGCCCAATCGCCTTCTAAATCTGGCCCACGGATGGTCTGGGAATTAGCATGTTTTTACATGAGTAGAATGTGTCCTTTTATTTAAAATGCATCTCTAGGTTATTTGTGGGACCTGCCTGGTGTTTTTTCCGTGAGTAGAATGTGTGTTTTTATTTAAAATGCACCTCTGGGTTATTTGTGGGGCATAGGAATTTGTTCATCCCCCCCTCACAAAAAAAATATAGTCCGGCCCCCCACAAGGTCTGAGGGACAGTGGACCAGCCCCCTGCTGAAAAAGTTTGCTGAACCCTGTGTTATAGCATCTGCATTGTTATAGTGCAGATATAGGGAGTTTTTGTTCCTCCAACGCATGAAGAACCAGTGGTAACCTATGAACTGGGGCTATAACTTAGATCATGGCAAACACAGAGAGCAAACAAGCCTCCTTATGTGCGCACAATTCCGCAAGAGACTCCACTGGTGGCATTAGCACTCCAGTGCATTGCAAGAAACTAGAGTCCTGGAATGTAAATGGCCTCACAAGCTTCATTTATGAGGCTCTGGGCAAGTGCAGACGTGATAACCTCTGAGAGGGCACCCCAGGATGTTCAGGGACGGTGCAGGCTAAGGTGCCAGAGAAATGTAACAGCAACAAGGTTTTGCAAGATAAGGTATTGGGCAGCGTGTTCTTCAACTCCATTTGCTTTGATATTGATTATCCATATTGACACAGTCTGGTGCCTTTCCAGAGCTACATTAATCATTTGCTCTAGAGATGGGGTGGGATGATTAAGGAGGCAGTCATTTTCAGATGTGGGAAATAATATATGTATCATGTGAAAGAGCTGTTGAAATGAAAAGGGCGATGTCCCGTTTTATCCATTTTGTCTTGCCTGAGCTGCATCCCATTCTCATCTAGGCAACCTATAAAACCATAGACAATACAAATTATTTGCAATAATGTTTTATCAGAAAGTCATTTTACTAGTTGGCCAACTTTACGAAAAGCTGTTCTGTTCCACCATTGTGCTCTTGTACGTTTCCATTCATTTTAGTAAAATATAATGTTTGTGGAGTGAGGAGGGGGGGAAACCAGCAGTAGCGAATGCCACTCATATTAGTTCAAGTGATTTCTGTTCCTGACGTCAGACAAACATGCAGATTGTGGCAATTTCCACTCCCATTTCTGATGACGTTCTCTGAGATGGCAGCAGTGGCGTAGCGTGGGGGGTGCAGGGGGGCCGGCCGCACCGGGCGCAACATCTGGGGGTTAGGGGGCGCAAATCCACGGGTTAGGGGGCGCAAATTACTTGCCTTGCCCCGGGTGCTGACAACCCACGCTACGCCACTGGATGGCAGAGAAATGAAAATGGTTGGAACTCAGCTCTGCTTCACAGATTGAACTTTGTCCCTTGGTAGCTACACCATGGGATAACTAACATTTGCCTATAGACAGATGACTTCAATTTATATTCTCAGGACTCTGGGCTTTCTTGGAAGCAAATAAGTGGTTTCTTTTGCAATGGCAGATATGTTGCCTGAATGACATCTTCGTTGCCATTATGAACCTTCCCCTGCAATGTATAGCCTCGCGGGATGAGGGTCAACATCAAGGCCTGACAGAACATTTGCTGTAGAAAATGTGTCAGAATCCTTTGCAATGAGCTGACATTCTTATGAGGTGGCTCCTCATAAACCAATGTGGAGAGGCTTCCCAGAGAGTAGGAAGATTGGAAAACACCACTCTGGACAGCAGCAGCAAGGCTAAAGACAGTGATTCAAAAGGATGAGTGACAAACAGGGATTGTCAGGGATAAGTAATAATCATCCAGGAGGTATCTGCCATTTTCCTTTAGAGTAACCTGGGGGACATATGGCAGCTACCCAAGAGTAAAACAAATTTACCTTGTGATAAATGCTTTGTACCTATAATGTATTTCCCAGTCCTCAGACTCAAAGAGCTCCCCCCCCCCTTTCAGTCTGGTTGCACATTTAGAGAGTGTTTATTTTTGCAAAAAGCTATTATCAACCAGCTGCTCATAAACTCTCCTCTGCAATGCAAGAATCTTTGTGCTGCGTAAGTGCCTTGCCTCTCTAAGTGCATATTCCACTGGTTCGAATTAACTGCTAACTCTTCATGATTATGGCTATCATTCATCTCCAGCAATTTCAGTCAGGTTTAGACTTAGCCGTGGTGACATCATCCTGCTAAGAAAGAAGCCCGAAGGGGCTTACTGTCCTCAAGGCAAGGCTGGACCTGTGCTGGATCCGTCTTCCTGCTATCTTTCAAGGTATATGAGATGTGTAGAGCGGAGCACCTCCCCTGCCTTCCTGAAAGTCATTTTGCTTTTAAATTATGCATCCCTTTCAGATCATGCGCCTTTTGGGGACTTGGGTGTTACATCTAACTAAGTAGCTGCCCCATTTGGAAATGTACAGAAATGGATTTACCATCTAACCCAATAAAATTTGCACAGGGCATTCTTTATGTCTAGAGATATCTCCCCTTTAACATCTGCGACCCATTAAGACGTGTTTCTCCTGGCTCTTGAATAAACAAAAGCCATATGAATGGTGTGTGTGTCCCTGCTGCCTCCCGCCACACTCTCTCTCTCTCTGGACCTTCCTTATATTATCCTTGATGTACAGGTTTTGGGAACCACAACTATTTGAGAGTAAAAACAAACAAACACAAAACCACACAAATGGATTGCAGAAGAATGACTGAGTCGGGCAACAGCAAGTCATAGTAACACATTTATTGATCGAAGGAGTTGTAAGGGACATGGCCAGTGACCAGTCTTGTTGGGAATCTAAGGCGAGATACCCACACAGCAGAAGTTGCCCCAAGTTCCAGTCACCACACAAAGGCAGCTTAGGGTCCAAAATAGTTTACTGCTGTAGAAGATTAGGCTTCAGTAATGCAGTTCCAGATGTTCATATATGCACACAGTTTGTAGGCTTTGCAGCTACAGATATCTACAAAGCACAAAGCATTCCTGTTGCCCCAGCAATTCAAGATGTAACACAGACTGACTCACAGACAGACTCACTGACTGACCCCAATACACAGACACAGATCCCGGCATAATGAGCTAAAGTGTATTAAACACATATAGATGGCACTGTGCTGTTACCATAGCAACTGGCTTGGCTGACTTTGCACCTGTTGGCTTATCTCATACATACAGTGATTTGCGCTTATGAAGGAAATCAACGCCTTCTTCCATGTCCAGTTCCTCCAATAAGTTTCTGAAGTCTGAGATGGACCAGGGTGGGGATGCTTTAGACTTATGCCTTATTTTGAGCCCAGCAGTGTGTGTACAGTGGTACCTCAGGTTAAGTACTTAATTCGTTCCGGAGGTCCGTTCTTAACCTGAAACTGTTCTTAACCTGAAGCACCACTTTAGCTAATGGGGCCTCCTGCTGCCGTCGCGCCGCTGGAGCACGATTTTTGTTCTCATCCTGAAGCAACGTTCTTAACCTGAAGCACTATTTCTGGGTTTGCGGAGTCTGTAACCTGAAGCATATGTAACCTGAAGTGTATGTAACCTGAGGTACCACTGTAGTTCATTGCACAGGGACCTGAAGCAGGATTCCCCCCCCCCCCGAGGTCACTTCCAGACTGTTACTATTTGGTGGGAGGAATTCAGTTGCATACCAGCAAACAGGTCTGTGCTAATAAAGTGTTCTGGTGCGCTGGTGAAAAAACACAACAACCAGCCTTTGGCAATAAGGAAAGTCATGTAACTTCCACATAAACAAATCAGGGTGGATTGGCGCTCCCAGACGGGGTCCTAGACTCTGAGCTTTCATTTTTTTAAAAAAGGAAAAGAGACGGCCAAGGAAAAAAGTGTCATATATTAACATTAAAGATAATATCAATCCCAGAATTGCAATTATTTGAAACGGTTAAGAATAGGGGAAATATGTGCATGCTGCCTGTAATCTCTGGTGAGAATATAGAGGGAGCAAAAAAGTACTCAGAGAATGGGAGAATTCCACCAGCAAGAACTGAGGGAGGTCACTGTTAATGTAAGCCGCTAAATTCCTTCTACTCATATTTAATGTTAAAATACATTTGTTGCATTCTTATGTAATTTGCATTTTTAGAACATTTTAAAAGTGCCTTTCTGCATGCTTAAAGGCATGCAGTGCCCACCAGTGAAACTTTCTTTTAAAAAGCACGGTGGAGGTGATGTATATGTGGTTCTTTGAAACTTTCCTTCTAATGTAGGGGTGGGAGACTGCTGGTCCTTCAGATGTTGTTGGATTCCAACTTCCATCAGCCCTAACCAGCATGGGAATGGTAGGAGTTTTAGTCCCCCACAACATCTGGAGGGCCACAGGTTCCTCACCCCTCTTCTTAGGCCTCTGCTCTGCCACCTGCTACCACTTTCCCCTTTCCTGAGGTAAGGCTTTTTTGCCTGCGGGCAAGGTAGAGAGACTAGCGCAGCAAGAAAGGCAGAGAGCAGCAGAGGAAGGAGGCAAACTCTGTTCGAGGAGGGGCACCTCTCCTCTGCTTCAAATAATCACCCCATACTGTGCATGCGAAGACAGGCTCTGAGCAGACCAGACCAATAGTGGCTCCAACAGTCAAGAAGAAGGTTTCTGCATGTGCTATAGCAGGAAGTGAGGGGCGGGTGGGGCTCATCAACATGGGAAGGGAGCCCATCTAGGAGAAGGAAAACTCTGATCCTAAACCTCCACTGCTTTGCAGAATATCTTTGGGAGAAGAAAAGGCTAAGGAGTACACCCTAGACAAATCTGGAGTGCTGTCCCTAATGCAGTTGAATGGTGCCTTGAACGCCTCCTTCCAGCAACTCCTGCAGCCAAGCTGGTGCCAAATGTATTGCTCTGCTTTCCTTTGGACCACATCAGTGAGGCCAAGAGGGGAGTTTTGTTGTCAGGGCAGTCCAGGACTTCCATACACACTGCCCAAGCTTGTGCCTTGGGAAGGTCACTTGAGTGCTGCTAACCCAGCGGTTTGACAGAGGCACACTCCATTGTCTCTCAAGACAGACGGATGCCAATAAACAGCCACTATCCCTCAGTCAAAACCGTTTCTCCAGACCTACGCACAATACACAGCAGACTTCCTCTTCATACCTAAAGTTGCTCCAAGCAACCTTCGCCACATGAGGGGGAAAAGTCTTCGTAATCTCCTGCCCTATCTGAGAGAATAACAAGCTGCTGCAAGCAAAATGAACAGAGCGCAAGCTGTTTGCTGTCCTAGATGATGACTGCAGATTCCAAGGGTTTCCAGGCCCCTCCTGCTGTTCTTTCTTCTTCTTCTTCTTCTCTGGACTGGAATTTTAATGGTTCTGATAAGAGAGAAACGCCACCTTTCATCAGATGGTTTGTGGTGTTTATTTTAGCTCTTTGCTTCCTTCCCTGCAATTGCTTCTGCACACAACCCTGCGCTATCAGTTGAAGACAGGCAACCTTTTCAGCCATCCTCACCAAAGCACTTGAACCATCCATTACCCCGAACCTGTTTGCGATAATAATAAATAAATGAATTATCAGCAGTGGTAGCCCCAGGGGGGAAATCTGGGCAGGGGCCACAGAAGGGGCAAAGAGAAATAACAGTGTTTGTTAGTTCAGAATTGGGGGGGAGGGGAAGAACAAGCTCCTTCTTTTTTTGGGGGGTGCCTGCCCCCCTGTCCCTCCTATGGTTATCAGCCGCACTTGCATGGGATGTCAGCAAAGGAAGTGAGGCTTCACCCATGCTTCGGTCTGGACTTGAAAAATGAAAAGAATGAAAGGTCAATTGAAAGATCAAATGACACAGCAATCCTGAGCAAGGAGAGCTATTATAGTTGGGGCACTGCAGGGGTTAAAGATATGGAAGGCAAGGTTCCTGGTTCAAGTCTATCTTCAGCCACCAACTCACTGGGGCTGACATCCCTGGTCACATGAGAAGAGGAATCCACCTCACAGCTCCTCCTTGAACATCCTATTTTTCTGTTAGCTATTGACACAGCTAAAAGCAGTCTTCCCACCAGATACAAACTGGGAGAGTGCTGCTGCTTTCAGGCCCAGCATGTGGGCTTTTGGGAGGGTTACAGTTTGGAGGGTCAATGTGGATGATACCCACCGATCCTTTCCAAACCTGTGGTCCTTATGTGTGTGAGGTTAGAATCTATAAGAGGAAACCTGTTGAACCTGTTAGATGAGTTCCTCTGGCCAGTTCAGCACCACCATTTACATGTCCAAAGGGTGAGTCCTAGTGGGCCTTTTTGCTACCTTACCTGGCTGGATTCTACATCATCCTAGGAGTGAGAACAACAGGCCAAGTGGGGCTGTCTGTGTGTGAGTTTAGGCCAGAAGATGGAAGCACGGAGGCTTATTTTGCTCTATGCTGGATACAAACCTATGATTTGGGGGTCTCCCACAGAACCTAATCGGGAGGCAAGATCTGTGGAGTGTTAATGATGTGAGCCCTTCCTTCCTATGCTCAAGTTGTATGTACGTGTAAATAAAAACACATATCCAGTCTCCATTGACCATCATTCCAAGGAAATGGAACCCTGGGTAAGTGCTGGAACCCCTGGAGTCTCTGACTTCTCAGAGACATGGAACAATATGAATAAACATATTGCTGATATTCAGGGTGGAAGATCTTTTCTCCCTCATACCTGCAATGCTGCTCCAGTAGGGTTCCAGGTGCAACAAGCCCTGGGAAATCTAATATTGCATGTGCTGTTGTTATCTCAAGCCGTACGGGGAATGTGCATAAAGAGGCATCAGCGTGCATCTTCAAACAACCTTTTCACTCCCCAGCAATGTATGATGTGTATTTCTTTTTCATGGCAGCAAATAAATCTTTGCTTTTACTATGTTGTGCCAGCAAACAATCTTCCCTCGTTGAATCATTTGCCTGCCTGCTGCTGTGCAAAGATGCAAACAGATGTCACGCACTTCGATGTTCAAAGAACAGCCCCAGCCATCCTTGATGGGGAGTCTACCTGGCCGAAGGTTACATGATACAGCACTAAAAGTTCTGGAATGCCAGTAGAGAAATCACGCTGGTTACAGAATCATTGGTGCTAAGAAAGAAAGAAAAAGCTTTCCTAATTGTTTTTCCTCGGCAAATCTTGCCCCTTGCTCTGGAAAAAGGATTTTGTTCATTTTAAGTAGTTTTCCAGAGTGGCTGTTGGATGTTTTTTTTAAAAAATATATATGGTAGACTGGAAGTTTTTAACGATGGGCTATTTATGCCTTTCTGTAACCCCAGCAAAATTGGTCTTGTTTTGTTAGTAGGGGAAAACACCCTTCAGTCAGAGCACTTATGGTCAATGGTCCAAAAACTCTTCTAAGTTACTGCTGTTCTGGAGCCTTATTTACCTCATGGATCAACTGAGTGCAGTAGCAGCCATGAGTTAAAGGCTCAGGGTCCCATGTCCTCCCTTCAGAAGCATGTGTGTGGCTTCTGTCGAAATCAATGCAAGCACTGTTTATGCATCCAAAAGCCAAATTTGGCTCCGGGTTTTTATAGTTTCCCCATAGAGCTCAAATTGATTCCAGCGTAATAGCTATTTCTTTACTATGCAGACTACTCCGTGCATCAAAAGGCTGGCTGGAGCCTTCACAACTTGATGGTAGCTTCAGGGACCTTGTGTATTCTGATGAGCTTTTCCAGTCCAGCATAATCCTCTTCAACTGCCTCCAACTTTCTCTTCTTGTTGTTCCTTTCACTGTTTATAGCATTGAGAGCAGATTTCAGCGGAGGAGTGTATTTCCAGGGGCATATTTTCACCACAAACAGGTAATTCTCTTTCCCCAAGAAACCTTGGGAATGATAGCTCAGGGCAGGTGTGCCAATTCTATTGGGCTGAGATAACTTTGAACACTCATATTATTTGTTGGCAGGGGGCTGGGCCTGAGGAGAGAAGGCGCTGCTACTGCCCCCACACATACCTGCATCTCCCTTGCTACTGCTCAGCTGTCTCCACCGGTACCTCCTCCTCAGAGACGCCACCTTCCTTCCCTCCTCAGTCTGGGCATGGTCATGGAGGCCTCCTCCCAATGATGCGATGGTCGCATGTGTGACATCACACATGCGTGCTGATGGACAACTTGCTACTCTCTTTCTTAAGGTTAGAATAATAGAATCACAGAATTGTAGAGTCGGAATGGACCACAAGGATCATCTAGTCCAATTCCCTGCAATGCAGAAATCTTTCACCCGACTTTGGGCTCGAACCTATGACCCTGTGATTAACAGTCTCATGCTCTACCAACTGAGCCAGTTGGAATTGCACCAGTTCTTTATCTTTAAACTGGATTTGGACCAGAAAGCCCTTAAAAGTGAAGAGCGTCCTCTGTACAATCAGTAACACCTGGTCAATATTCTACAATTGTCAAGGCAAGTTGTAGTACTCCCCTTAGTGAGCACTAAAAACGATCTTCTGGAAAATGCTCATTTTAAAACCCAAGTGAAATGAGTTCTGATAAAGCTCCAAGGAGTATCCAATCAATTAAAGAGCCTCGAAAGAGAAATGGAAAACCGCATACTTCCAAAGCTTTTAGGGCTGTTTCCAATTCAAAACACTGGTTAGTTCTTGCTACATGGAAGTTTCACCTTAATTGCCTTTAGGGAATAATTGGACCAGATCAAGACAGAAGTTTGATGTTACGCATTCTTAAAATACAAGGGAGCAAAAGATGAAAAGTAGCATGGCCATGGATTTCAGGACGTCTTGAGAAGATGCAAAGAAACTGTGGACTTTGCATAAACATTTGTCAAAATCCAAGAAAACCAAACCAAGATGGTAGATTAGCAGTGAAAAGCATTCAGCCATGAACTCACAGCCATTCAGTCCATCAGACCCTATGCCCAAGCTGCTTGGCCCATTATGCAGGCATGTCAGCCTCCCTGCTCTACAGTACGCAAGGGAGATGGTTGCATAGTCCATGACTGGGATGAGTTTCCATTGATGGAGACCTAGTCCACACATAATACATGACTGCTGTACTTGATGTACTACTAGTCCACTGAAAACCATTGTGTTGAAGTGATGCTTGGGTCCCTTCACATATGCCAGGTTGCTGCAGCCATCAAATCATGCCCCCCAGTTGTTATGGGCCACAGCTATCATCACCCCTGACCATTGGCCATGATGGCTAGTGCTGCTCGGAGTGATGGTCCTAAACAGTTGGAGGGCACCAAGTTGGGAAAGGCTAGCATGGAGCTTTGTTGCTATGACTACCATAGGCCACAATATTTTGCGGGGACATCTAATGATGCTTTATGAATGTTTGCAAGATGCCTTTAGCTAAGAACGAGCAGTGTGCAGCTAAAGAAATCATGACATCAATAGTCTTAAACCATTGTTTTGGCTTATTTTTAAAATGTTTTAAAGATTTTGCCTTGTTGCTAGGCAACAGCTCCTGCTGAGGACCATGAGACAAAGGAGTAGAGCAGGAGTAGCCGACATATTGCTCTTCAGATGTTGAACTCTCAACTCCCATCATCTCCAGCCCAAGTGCCCAAAGATTAGGAAAGACGGGAATTAGACTGGATTTTTTTTTAATCACCCCTTATATAGCCAGTTGATCACTGAGCTCTGCAGGTGAGAGACCTCTAGAAACCAGACCTTTAGTGTCCCTTTGGGATAGGTGCCACAGGGAACTCTTGTTAAATATTAGACAGGCACCGTCTCTTGGTTCATCCATACTTCTGCATGCCAAGGAAGCACAGGTTGCAACAGCTTCCCACTTATTTTGCACTTTCTAGGCAAAGCTTTTGCCTTTGCACCACTGCTTCCCCCTAGAAAACCTGCTCTTTAGCACTAAACCAGAGTGGACAGTGATCTGCAGAATTGCCATTTGCTAAACCACAGCTTTTCTTGGAGGAAAGTGTCAGGGCAAGTGGAGGTGTGGCTAAGCCCCCGGTTGTCCTTTTGGTGCCAACTAAAGACCTTCCTCTTCCACCAAGCCTTTCAGATAGAGATCTTTCCTAGCATGCATGTTGTTTGGATTGTTTTCCACATGCTTTAAAGGCTTTTTGTGTTTGCTTTGCCACTTGTCCTTTGCCACCCTGGGCTCCTTTGGGAGAAAGGGCAGAGTATAAAGTAAAGAAAAGTGAACAAGGCCTAACTTGTTTTTTATAATAAAAATGAGCTCCTTTGTTTTAATGCCACCTGAGTGCTTCTGCACAAGTCCTTCTAGTTTGAATTCTGAAGGGGAAATAAGAGGAGATTATTTTCTTGGAATTAGGGTGGAATCCTGGCTTGAGAGATGGCCTGGAAACTTTTGCCCATTTTTCGAACAGACCTAGGAATTCTGGTTTTCTGCTCGACTAGGCAGCCTCTTCCACGGCACCTCGTTTGTTCACTGAAAAACATTGCTCAAAAACCCAAATCTGACTCATATGTTTGCTGCTTGGCAGCGTGAGTATAATAACTCTCCACTGTGTGGAAGCCTCCTTTATGCCACAGGCAGTAAATAAATACAGGAGATGCAAACCATACTTACATAAACTAATACCACTTGTAAAAATATCAAGCGATTTCGCATACAAGCGATTTAGCATACAAAGTGCAACTGTTGAGAGGGAGGTCGAGATGAACAAGGCCATTGTAATAAGGCTGTGGCATGGAGTGCACCTTTTTCCTTTACCAGGGAAGATATTGCCGCAACTTGCAGCACTCAGCAGAAAGTAGTAGCACATCCAAGTGCCAGCATGCTACTATACCAAAAGGACACCCTGCCTTCCAGACAGCAGAACTGTTCTAGATAGAAGCATGTCTGCTGTACAAGGTGGGGTCTGGGGTTCTGAGGAGGTCCACACATACCCTCCAACATACCCACACAACATCACGGAGCCCAAAAGATGCACTTTTCTGGGGGCTGTGCTCGCAGGTTTGGGGGGAAGAGATCTTGGCATGAAATCACACAAGATCACAACACTCAAAATGGCTGCTATGCTCTTGCAGGAGAAAATGGAATGTCCCGTTTTTCCCGGGACTCTTGTGGGGTATGCTACTGGATGGATCTATGTTATAGGTGGTCCTCCAGATGTTGCTGGACTACAGCTCCCATCAACAACAGCGAGCACAGCTGGTGGTCAAGGATGATGGGAGTTGCAGTCCAGCAACATCTGGAGAGACCAGGTTGACTATCTCTGTCCTGTGTTCTTCTAGAAAGTCAGCACAACTCTTTGCATGGCTTCCCTGCCATTTTGAGGGGAATTTCCTTGGCAAATGGCACAGCCAGAGGGTTTTCTCTTGCTCTCTAGGGGTTAGGATGCCTGTTTGTTTGCTTGCAGAATGAATGAATGAATTAATTTATTAATAGCATTTATATCCCACCTTTTTCTCCAAGGAGCTCAAGGTGGCATGCGTGGCTTCCCCCTTCCCCCATTCAATCCCCACAACAACCCTGTGAGGTAAGTTGGGCTGAGAGGCAGTGACTGTGAGCTTCATGGCCGATTAGGGCCATGGACCCTGGTCTCCCATGTCCTAGTCTGACGCTTTAAACAACCACGCCACCCTGGCGCTCGTTTCATTTCATTTATTATTCTTAAAGAAGTCAGAATTTAGGTTGAGAGAAAAAAATGGAGGGGTGTGCGATGCGAGAAATCAAAACAGCAGCAGCCTTTCCCCGTATTTGATGCCGGCTCCAAGAGCCAGGTGGTTGACCTTGGCAGAAGGCACATGTGTGCACCTTGTGTTTCCTTTGCAGCCACTCCCACAGGTTCTGTTGAGTCAAGGCAGGTAGGATGGGTGGTGGCCGGCAACTTGGCAGCGGCATCCGTGAGAACTTCTTCAGCACCTCCTGCCCTCCACTTCTCTGATATTTTACTGTGCAGGAGTGGAACAAGAAAGGGTTCCAGTCCTCCTGGAGTCTACCATCCCCTGACCACCTCTCTCTAGTCTCCGCGGGTACCAAGAGAGTAACCACCATTCCTCCAAAGCAACCTCTTTTGTTCCTCCTGGGTCATTGCCAGGCTACCAGTCAGACTCTGCCGTTGCTTGCCTATTCTTGCTCCAGACTGCCTTTTTACTCCTTCCTTCCTTTCCTCCCTCCTCTCCCCTCCTTAGTTTCTCTACCTAACTTTGAGTCTACCAGCTTGCCTTCCCTTTGGCTTACCTGAATCATTGCTCCTGCTAACACCCCACCTTCAGATGGACTTCCCTCAGGAGCTGGTGATGGCCACCAACTTAGATGGCTTTAAAAGAGGATGAGACAAATTCATGGAGGTGAGGGCTATTGAAGACTACCAGCCATGATGGTTATGTGCTGCCTGCACAGTTGAGGCAGCAATGCTTCTGAACACCAGCTGCTGGAAACTACAGGAGGGGAGAGTGCTCTGGTGCCTGAGTCCCACTTGTGGGTTTGCCACAGGGTCCTGGTTGGCCACGGCGAGAACAGGATGACTAGACTAGATGGGCCAATGGGCTGATGCAGCAGGCTCTTCCTATGTTCTTAGGTTCTGAGCTCATAGCCTCGGCCCAGTATACCTGAAGGAGCGTCTCCACCTCCATCAATCTAACAATACACTGAGATCCAGCACTGAGGGCCCTCACTGCGAGAAGCCAAGTTACAGGGAACCAGGCAGAGGGCCTTCTCAGTAGTGGCTCCCATCAGATGTCAAAGAGATAAACAACTATCTGATGTTTAGAAGGCATCTGAAGGCAGCCCTGTTTAGGGAAGTTTTTAATGACTGATGCTTTAATGTATTTTTAATTTCTCTTGGAAGCCGCCCAAAGTAGCTGGGGAAACCCAGCCAGATGGGCGGGGTACAAATACATTATTATTATTATTATTATTATTATTATTATTATTATTATTATTATTATTATTATTATTATTATATCACCTGACTTACCATTGCTTCTGCATCCAATTGTCCCTTCTATGGATGGGCTCCCAGTCTTACTTCCAATTTGGGTCCCCAAACTGATTCCTGGATGCTCCATTTCTTAGGGCCTTGGAAGCCGCAAGTTCCACAGTGTCACACTCATTGTCGAGGAGATGAAAAATCTCCCGCAGCAAAGACAATCTACATATCTCTCATGCAAGGCAAAAGCAGATGTTATGCTTTAGTTATATTTTTCTGCTGTTGAAGAACAGACTACATGGGGAATTAACATGCCCAGTCCCTGCACAAGAAGGGAATAACCATAGCCATATAAGCTTGGGCATCAGCAGCAAGTGCCAACTTTCCATGGTTCTGGTGGCATCCCTACGTCAACAATTAGGTATTTCCTTTGTGTGATTTTAGGATAAAACATTCATTTCGAAAGCTTTTGCTTTGCTAGGGAGAGGGAGGGAGGGAGGGAAAACCAAGGAAACCTATAAAATGAGCCATCTGAGGAACAAAGACAGCCAACATCCACTGCAATATCCTTAATGGCACTTCCATGTGCTTGTTGAGGGGAAACATGGAGCAGGAAGCAATGTAAATGAGAATTGACAGAAAAATGATTTGACATCAAGTTCACGTTAAGCTAATGGATTGTAGCATCTCATAAATCCTCGCAGTGGACCTGAACTGATTTATGATTTCTTGCTGAAACTGTGAAAGCATAGGATTCCACATGGCTAGAATCAAAGGCAAGGCTTTTCTCTGATACCTTTGCTTTGATTCCCAAGGATGTGCTTGCTAATATGCCCCATTTTCCTGCTTCAGAATTCTATGGAGATATGGATGGCATGGGTTCGAAAGGCCAACTGCAGCAGGTGAAAGATTATGCAGCCTTCAGAGGTGCATGCAGCTGGGACTGTGTGAAGTATGGTCTATGCCGTTCCAACCTAAATTATGCTGCCGTAATAAAATGGTGCAAATAACTTCCGAGAGCTAGGTTTTCCCATTGTGCAAAGGAGAAAAATGAATCTCTCTGTAGGTAGGGCATGGCCTACTTGTTGGCAAGAGACAATGGACACTAATGACCCATTTGGCTGATCATGTTCTAAGACATTGTGGGACATACTTTAGATCATACTAACTTTCCAGAGTGCAGGTGAAGTCAATTTTATATGGCAAAGCTGATGTGCAGAAATGTTTCTTTTTCTTTTCTGGATTAGAGGGTCCTGAAGGAGACTGCTTCGCCTACTTAAACCAGACAGGTTATTACAAAGATGCCTTCTGTCTCTAGTGCTGCCTCATCATAAGTAAAACTTGAAAAGTGCTCCCCATTTTGAAGAAATGAAGGAAACTATAATTCTCCCTCTTTTGTCAAGGTGAAGGGGAGAATCAAAAGAGCTGGAAATATTATGATTGAAGGCCAACCTAGATATATCAGTTTGTGCTTTCTATCTTACAACATCCAGGGTCCCTCCAGGTGTCCTTTTAAATCATGTGTTCATTATGCTATGTGCTTAAGATGCTATCAGGGCAGCCACATGCAACCCCACTTTCAGTTCTGTTTGTCTCTGCAGAAGTTTTGAGGCTTTCATACATCTTCCAGTTAATGCATATCTTGTAATTTCCTGCTGAATTCCCACAACTTTCCATATCACAATTGTTCAGGGATTTTATTTTTTTCTTTTGCCCTGTTTTGTTGTGCTATAGCCCTTCCGGACAGTAATAACATAGCAGCATTGGGGAAGCATCATGGAACAACCAGCAGAATAAACCCACAACTAATGCACTACAATGGTGTCAAGGTGACTAAAAGCAATTGAAATAGCAGTATCTCAAAGGTCTACTGGGTTCCCACTGCTTCTGCAGTTTTACAAGGTACTGGCAACCAATTTTCACGTGTTTTTCTCTGCAAGCATGGGTACATCCAGTTTAATGGAAGGTGAAACTCACACAGCCCTTCACTTATGGGGAGAGGCAATGTAAGAGTTGCATGCAGAAGATCCCATGCTTGGACCTTGGCATCCACAATTGATGGCATACAATAGGGTGCAAACAGGCCTGTTTAAAGCTGCTGTGAGTCAGAACAGACCATGCTGGGTGAAATGAGCCAATGGCCTGATACAGCACAAAGTAGCATCCTATATTCATAATTCTTCACTGTGAAACGGGTGAAAGGAGAACTGAGCTTTCAGCTTTACCGTGAAACAGCCATGGAGTCAGGTCCGCAGGCGAAAGGCACTACAGGCCAAATGCTTCCACACAGACAATCATTCTCTCAATTACATGCTTTCTTATTTTTTTATATTTGTTTTATGATGTTAGGAGATTTCAATCATGGCTGGGGAACCTGTGGCCCTCCAGATACTGTTGGACTACAGCTCCCATCATCCCTGATCCTTGGCCATGCTGGCTGGGGCTGATGGGATTTGGAGTCCAACAGCATCTTGAGGGCTACATGTTCCTCACCCCCTGGCTCTAAATTGTAAATAGATTCAACATTTGTACTGCGCAACCAGAGATTAAATAGGGTTGAAAAGAAAAATGTAAAAGGATACTTTAAATGTTTTTATACAAGCTCACATGTAACTGCCATGGGGCCAGAGATCTAGATCAGAGATTGTGGTGCTTGTGATATCCATAACCACTTTGGGTCAGCTCCTAAAATGAAAACAGCCACCTCTGTAAATGTGGTCGACTGCTGCAGGATGTTTACTTCTTTACACATTCTGCTACATCTTTCTTTAACCTTCTTTCTTTCTTTCTTTCTCTCTCTCTCTCTCTCTCTCTCTCTCTCTCTCTCTCTCTCTCTCTTATTTAAAGGACAGTAGCAAGATACAGGAAGATCTCTCTGGGGTTGTATAGCTGGCTGGAGTGGATGATATTTTAGCAGAAGAACCAGATGTTACTTTGGAGCTTTGTGGCTTAGCATGGATATTTCATTTTATAAGAAGAAGCTATTTTTGTCATACCAAGCAAATGTAATGGCCCTAAACTTGGGAGATGGAGGGGGCGGCGGGAAGGCGGCTTCAATTTCTTTTTAATTCTGTATGTCTTGGCCTGTTGCATCAGGCTTGAAATACTGTAGGATCCTCAGATTGTTCCTCTCTATTGGCCGCCTTTTATTCTTTTGATGCTTTTCAAAGGGCGCATCTGTTAAAATAGGAGCCTTGTCCTAACGCAGCAACAATGAATGTAAGGATTATGTAGACGATAGCATATTAGTTCCTGTCACTGGATGATTCGAATATCCAGGTGTTTCCCTAATCTTTCCAAGGTTAGTTTTAAGTACTATAAAGCTACTTGGGACCACACAGCTAATATCTGGATAAGCTGCTCATTTCAGGTCCAATTTATCAATGCACCCAGTGTATACATTCTACATGTGGTAGGTTGCAGGAATAACTGAACTTAACTTTTCCCCTTGCAGCTCACTCTTAATGATATTTCGTGGAAACAAATGCCCATGTGCATTCATTTGCATTGGACCACCTACCCACAACCCACCCATCACGTGTGAGCATGAGATGGGAAAATGAGTCACTCAGGTTGGTTCCTGGCTTCTCCTACTGCATGTGGACACCAAGGAAAACAAAGGAGAAAGGAAGAACGAAGAATGAAGATAAAAGGAAGAGAGGGAAAGGGGAAAGGGGAAAGAGATAAAAGGACTTCTGATTTTCTGTCTGTCACTTACATATTTTAAAACAATATTCAAAATAGGATGACACCCAGCTGTTCTACCTTCTGCTGCTAACCAATACTTTCTTCATTCTTCAGACTCGGATATCTGAAATTCAATCATTTCCCTCAGATTTCTGTCTTAAGAACTGCCCAGCTCCTTGGGCAAAATTGTTCCCCGTTATTATTCTAATAAGCCTACAGAGTCAGCCCTCCATCCAAATAAGCCCAATTAGAGGGTGTCACTCAGTGGCTGTCAGGGAGCACCATGTTGCACCACAACATGCATCATAACGAACAGGTCACTTCACAGTGTGCTCCTTAACCACCTCTAGGTACAGTGGTACCTCTGGTTAAGAATTTAATTCATTCCGGAGGTCCGTTCTTAACCTGAAACTGTTCTTAACCTGAGGTGCCACTTTAGCTAATGGGGCCTCCCGCTGCTGCCGTGCCGCCCCCACGCAATTTCTGTTCTCATCCTGAGGTAAAGTTCTTAACCTGAGGTACTACTTCCGGGTTAGCGGAGTCTGTAACCTGAAGCGCTTGTAATCCAAGGTACCACTGTATTAGCAAAAGAGAGAAGGGGACAAATGAGAACAGATGTACACAGTCAAGCAGGGTGGGCTCCCTTGTGCAAGATCTCCTCATAGGGGTCCCCTCCACTAGCAAGCTCATCTCCTCCTCTACCTCAAGTCCCTCTCGGAGGAAAAGGCAGGGCAGAAATAAATATAATGATAAAAGCTTGCCCTCTCTCATCTTCGACCTTATCTACACAAACACGCAGAGAGGGAACAGGAACCATGTTGCTCCATCTCCTCACTCCTATCTCTGCTTACATGCTCAGAGAGGACCGATGAACAGGCAGCAGCAGCAGCAAGGAGCAGCAGGGCCAGGAAGCCCTATGGGTTGGCAGAAGGCCCCTTGGTATGACCTCAGCAGGCACCCGAGGATGCTGACATCTGATACCAGGTCTGCAGCCAAGACTTGAGGATAGGGACCGATGGCAGGCCAAATAAATGAGACGAGTATTACAATACACACAGCCAGTCTACAGCTGGTTGGGCTTACTAAACCATTGTCTTGTATTTCCCTCATGCACTCATGATGAGTGACCTTGATATGGCGTTCTTATAGAAGATAATTTTAACGGTTCTGTTAATTGCTGCTGATAAATGGAAAGGATATGTCCCTTAGGAAACTCGTTTAATCTTCTGGGTTAATTGAAACATCTGGGTAAAAATGTGTTTCTGGACTCTTTATTGTAAGGATCCCCATTTCTAAAGAGTTTAAGGCTCTCTAAGGTTCAGATTATTGGGTTATTAAATAAATCCCCAGTGCAAAGAAGACTTTTCCACTGACTCCTGACATGGCTCCTCATATTTATATCTGACATTTCATGCAAGCAGCCACCCCCTAATTATATTTGGACAGCATCTAGCTGAACAAGGCCCAGAGTTTGTAGTCTTACAGGCACTACCACAGTATAAATGCTGACTATCCTCGTCACACAACTTTCCAGATTGTGTAACTTCCTACATAGGATGGAGGATAATCCTTGATCCTGCACGCTATCATTTTCCTTTCAGGGGCTTTAGGAATAAGAACACCAGCAATTATCTTAGCAGCAAATACTATTAGTGGAAATGAAACTATGCAGTGCTTGGCTAAATCCAGCCACAGAGTTTGACTTGCTGACCTTCTGCTACATCCAAATCTTGTGGATGATTTAAGTTAAGCCGCTTACACTAGCAGCTTCTTCCTATGGTTACAATTTTCTCTATTTCCAATGCATCATATGTGTCCGCTGTAGCCCACTCTGTTGGAAATATTAAGAGAAATGAATGGTTGCTCCCTCAGCCACCACGGGTAACTAAAGACTGGGGAGAAATTAGATTCAGTTTGCATTTAAAGGTGAACCTACCTAATTCAGCAGGGTATGGGGTGCTAGGGGAGGGATAGTACCCCTGCTGGGGGACATGCCGTCCTCCTTCCGGGGTAGTTTGTCCACCTTTGGTCCCCATCCTGCACTCAGCTCTCACCTTTGGCTCCTAGAAGCTGTCAGCATGCAACAGCAGCCACACCCCAGGAAACAGCTACACCTGGCCAGCTAAACCAGGTGAGGGTAGCCAATGGGTCTCAAACCCTCCTGTAGCCAGGATTTATTGGGGGGCAGACTTTATGCTAGGGGGAGTAGAACCAAGTTATCTGTGACACAATAGGTCAGTTAGTTAAGTATTTATATGTATTTACTTGATTTAGGGGAGGCAACTGCACACCCCTCCCCACACTCCAATGGTAAGGACTCCCTCTGCATGTGAAGGCTCTGGCAGATGGAGTGGATGAGACCAATAGCGGGTGTAATGGTCAAGGAGGCAGTTTCTACACATGCTGTACAGGGAAGTGAGGGGCAGATGGGGTTCGTCAGCATGGGAAGGGAGCCCATCTAGGAGAAGGAAAACTCTGATCTGAAACCTCCACTGCCTTGCAAGATGCCATCAGGCAAAGATAAGGCTAAGGAGTTAAACCCTACACAAATCCAAAGTGAAGTCCCTAGCAAGGCTCCTATACTTCCTTCCATCAGCTCCTGCAGCCATGTTAGTGCCAAATGTATTGCTCTGTTTTCCTTTGGAGCACATCAGTGAGGCCAAGAGGAGAGTCCTGTCATCTGAACAGCCCAGGACCTCCATATAAGATGCCCAGTCTTGTACCCGTAAAAGTCACTTTGGTGCTGCTAACGTAGCAGTTTGACTTCATCCCTGGAGGTGCATTCCATTGTCTCCTGAGACAGATGGATGCCAACAAAATAATTCACATCTAAGAGGCCACTGGTTCCCCACCCTGCATGATAGATTGCTTTAGCTCGATTGCAAAGAGGCTACTTTGCTGGTGCTGGTTGCCCCATAGTTACATACTACGGGCAGCGTTGGAGCGGTAGTGCATACTAGGATAAATCTATTCCTGATTGATATATCCCCAGATTACCAGCTCAAGATCCACTATGTCCTGATAACTTTGCCATTACTTTAGAACCCAGTACATGATAACTGGGTGGAATCCGTGTCATTCTGCAGCATTGTGGACTCAAAATGACTGCAACTCAGATTAAGTTAGGTGCCAGTTGTGCTGATTCCACAATTAGGGGTGCCATATTATTGCAAAAAGTGAAAATCCGGACACAAAAGTTGTTGAGCTACACTACAAAATCTACACACAGTTTACCAGCATTATACCGGCTATGTCTGGGAAATTCAAGATGTATGGCAACCCTAACTTGAATGCTTGTTTTACTTTTCCGGACCTGTTGAAATAAATGAGGCTCAGTACATCTAACTTGGTCCCCAGGGCTACTATACAGTTTCAAATCTTTTCCTCATTGGGTAAAGATACTTAACTAATGAACTATCCGAGACCAATGACTCATTGACTCAGTGAAAGGAAAGCAGAGGTGGGTCCTGAAACTGCACTATATGAAAATGGAGGGATGTGGAAGAAAATCAAACAGAAAGAGGGTGGTGAGGACAAGCATTCCAAAGGCTTCCCCCTTTCGTGAGTGTGAAGCACAGCAGCGAACATGAAGGTACATTAAGCACTCGAAGAGGAAACAGATGGATTTGCCTCACCACAACCAGGCTGCCTTTATTTTTTTACAAAGTATGAATGTCAAAAGGAACTGCCAGGAACATTTGCATTGGGTTATACATTTATGTGCACAACCTCACCTCCCCACACACCCACACCAGGATTCAAATAAAGATGTTAAAATCATGCTCAAGTAATGTTGGTAGTATAGCAACACACGAGTCTTTGGGGCTGATCTGCTTAGGGATTGGTACACTTAATCTTTTAGAAGATGCTGGTTTCTTTTTTTAATCCAATGTGGGCAGCACACCATGTATTTTCCTGAGAAACACATTATGGCCCCTGTTCTTTTCATTTCTGCAGTGCCTACTTACTCTTGATTATCTGTACATTTTTCTCCTTCATTTTTCCTGGGATAAAACTTACTAGTCTACATGTGGGAGCATTAATTGGCTGGTGCGCTCTGAACAGTTTCCATAGTTACAAGACCCACTGAGTCTTGATTGACAACCTAGGTGGATGAAATCATGGTTTATGTTTCCATATTTATCCGAAGCCAGGAAGAGGCAATAGGAGATGGCCAACACCTCACCATCGTGCCTTGTTTACATTTGTTCATTGCCTTTAGAGTGCACGTTTCGTCAAAAGAGCTCAGGGTAATAAATTAAAGTTGCTCCCCCCCCTCCAATTTATTCTTGAAATAATTCTATGCAGTTGGTTAGACTAGGAGATAATGACTGGCCCAAGGCCACCCAATGAGGGTATTTGAACCTGCATTTCCACAGTTCTAGGCAAACACTCTGACCACTATACTATACTGGCATAGCTTCTAAAAGTATCAGATGTCTGGGACTCGCAACAAATGTGTTCCTGTCCAGTGTTCTGGCCAGCAAGCCTGTTATGCCTTCTTTCAGGATATTCCATTCCATTCTCCCTCCTGCTTCTATCTTTCCATTTCTCTCTCCCCCTCACCCACCTTCACCCAACACCCAATGAACATACTTGGCTCTTACTGGGCTATTTGGGAGCTTATTGTGCTCCTTGATGTTCCTTCCTATCCCTCTCCCCCGTATTTTTCTATTTTGGCAAATCCAGCAGAAATGTTCTACTTCTGCAAAAGCACAGTGCAGCTTCTGTTTCTAACTTTCATAAATACTTCTCTTGAGAGTGCATGACCTCCAGCAACCCACACAGGCTTTTGGAGGGGCTATATCTGATTGTTGTTTTCCTTATTGTTTATCTGATTTCAATGCTTGTCACTTCTTTCCAATCACATAACAATCACCCATGAGAGATCTGAAAATGTTTGTCTCCTTTGCTATTCTTTTATTGTACTTCAATTTGCATTTTTTAAAAACCATCTGCAAATCTTGAGGTTCTTTCAAAGCCCACCTGCATCTCAGTAGCCCTGTTTTAATTGCACCTGAGTTCATTATTAGTTTAGCATCATCACATAAGGTGCACACATTGTTCGCTCGCCTCCAGCAAAGGACATTCTTATGTTCTTGTTTTGTAATACAGGCATCTAGTTGTTCTCAATTTAGTATTCCAAGTATTTCAGATTTCTAAAAGTGATTCTCCCACAACTATATCATGACCAACGGAGGAGTTGGTGACACATTAAAATTTGTGAATATCTCCATTAAAGAAAACCATGCTAATCTTGACCCCTCAAAACATTCTCTCGCACAAGCCTCTTTGAAATGAAGAGGAATTGTGCAAGATCATTTTTATTCTAGGACCAAGAAATGGCTCTGATGTGCAGAGGAAGAAATAGACCATCTGTCTCCGCAGTTCAAACTGAAGCCAGATGCTAAGAATAAACAGAAAGGAAAGAGAAAAGCAGAAACCGTGTCCTCAAATGAGCTACACCAATTTTTCCTTTGGTGTTTTTCAACTAGCTTCCATTTAATTTCAGTGGAGAAACTCCCTGATGCATGATGCCCATCAGCTAGGAGGAGGAATGGGGGAGAAAACTGATTCAATTCAACTGAACAGCAAACTTACCCAATTTGCACCTTCTGAAACAATGTGGGAATCAAAACAAGGCATTTTCTGAAATCCACCTCTCTTTGAATTTTGCAGTGCAGTGAAAACAACATGAAAATGTTTATATTAGGGGAAACTGAATATAAACATGTATATATTAAGGAGACATTTAAACCAAAATGCTGATGAATTTTCACCAGGACTTTAAAAAAAATGGCAAACTGATGTGGAAATGTGGAGAAGTTTGAGGAAAATGAGAAACTGGGAGAAACTGAAATTGACAGATCTGCCCATCCTTAGATGGAAGTTAGTGATATCAACAGGACATAGAGTTGTTTTTTATGTTTTGTGCCATATTTGTATGCTGCTTTTTCCAACCACAAGGCTAAGCCCAGAATGCCTTACTACAATAACAAGGCAATAAACAATAAATTTCCACCAATATAATCATATCATTAAAACACAGTCGGTTGGTGGTGTAGGGGAGAGGCAAGGCACTCCTGATTGGTTAGAATCAACCACATGACCAGCTGAGGGCACGTAGACTCAGATAGACTTGCACAGTATCATCACTCTCACTACCAGGTTCCTGATCGGATAGGATTACCAGGGATGGGGCAAGACACTGCAACAGCAGCAGGAACCTTGCAAAATGATGGCTATGACCCAAATGGTAAAAACCAACGGTTTGTCCCCTTTGGAAGGCACAGCATTCACCCCCAAAGTTTCTGCTGCTGAATATTTGGTGCAGCTGTAACTGGGCCCATGATTTTTTGCTGCTACAGCATCTCACAGGATTTGCTTGTTTTGTAAAGAGTGGAGTTTACGACAACATTTACCAGAGATTAGGTATTTAGATGCCCCTTTTTAAACCAGCAGGGGTGTTGAAATGAAACATATGTGTGTTAGAAATAGTCAGAATCCACATCTCTTTCTCAATTAATTAATCAGGAATGAAAGACTTCTGCCTTAAACCAACAACCTAGAGACTCATAACCGCCACCCTGCCATTCCTCCCAAAAAGCTGCAGCTCAGCTTTGCCCCATTTTAATTATTGGCACAAGGAAAGATGAACTGTTGGATAATTAATTAATCACACCTGCATTCATGAGTAGAAATAAAGGTTTGGCATGAGTCACTCACAAACAGAGCTCAAAACAAGATGGTGAAGTGACTTGTTGGATCTAGTTGAGGACCCAGGAAGTTACTTCTGCTGTTCAGCTTTTGATCATACAGTCTATTGAAGTAAATAAACATGAGGTAATGTATTTGTCATCAGGCTGGCAAAGCACTGGATCAAAATTGCATTGTAATCACATAGTCAAGGGCAGAATATCCATCATCCAAGAGAATCCCATATTTCCAGTCAGCCTTATGTTGATTACAAAGGTACGATCTGCAAGGGTCCACCCCAATGTGCATAATTACTGGAGGTGGGAAACACAATTGAAGAGAAAGTTCACAACATTATTTCATGAAACAACAAGGGCCGAGCAGCCAGATTATTATCATGTGTCCTCGTTCACATGTGTCTGCAATGACATGCGTACAGGAGAACCACACGCTCAGGTCTTTTAGCTGCAAGTAATGGCATGCCAAGTAGCAAGTGACACGTATATGAGGTGGGATTAGCAATAAAACAAGAGGCGAGAGCTATAACCAAACAGAAAGGGCAATGGATTACAAAGACAAGGTTCTGCATTGAACAAGAAATTACTGGGTTATGAAGGTACATTCTTTCACCTTTGGTGGACATGCCCAAGGATTAAGACATTCTGGGAGATGATTTATAACGAAATGAAAAAGGTATTCAAATATACCTTCCTGAAGAAACCAGAGGCCTTTCTCCTGGGCATGGTCGGCCAATTGGTGCTAAAGAAGGATAGAACTTTTTTAATGTATGCAACAACAGCAGCAAGAATACTCATCGCAAAGTATTGGAAGACACAAGATTTACCCACCCAGGAAGAATGGCAGATGAAGTTGATGGACTATATGGAAGTGGCGGAAATGACTGGCAGAATCCGAGACCAGGGAGAAGAGTCGGTGGAAGAAGACTGGAAAAGGTTTAAAGACTATTTACACAAATACTGTAAAATTAATGAATGTTAGAAGAATGTTGGAATGAAGGTACATGGCTTTAGTAGAAATGTTATAAGGAATTAAGTATAAATAGATTAATAGAATATTAAAGGAAAAAATAAGGTTAGAATGTGTTAAGATAATTATAGGATAGAAAACAGAGGAAGATGGAAAGGAATTGCTGAAACAATTAACAGAAGTGGAATACAAAAAGGGAGGTGTGAGGAGGTCGTTGAAATAAGTGAATGAAAGATAAGATATTGAAATTGTTTGATGTGTTTTAAGCTGTTTTTGTTTGGTTATGTGTCAGTGTTATGTAGTGTTTTTGTATTGTATTGTATTGTTCTTTTTTTGTAGTGTTGTGTTTAAATTGTTGGAAAAGTAATAAATATTATTTTCAAAAAATAAAAATTACTGGGTTAAATCTAAGGGTAGGAGCGAAAGGAGGACCCAGGTGCCAAACATGGAGAAGGCAAGTGTGGTGAAAAGTAGACAGACCTGTGAAGATCCTAAGGGGGATAGGAAGGAAATGACTAGAAGCCATACAGTATGGCTAATTCGCTTGGAAACGAGAGGCATGAAAAGGAAAGAGGAGATTAAAGCACAGTTATTCCTTCTTTCAAGTTGAGAGTGAACAAGGGTTCATTTTCCAAGGAATGCTGTTGACCACAAGGTTATTTCAGGCACCAGGATGCTGAGGTTGCTTAGGTTATCTCCTGGTGAATCAACAACAGGATCCTGAGGTAAGTGGAGCCCTTTTGGTGAGCAGAGTACAAACACAGGCACTGCTAGGCTCCGTGTGCCTCTGGATCCCTGACCTTTAAAATGCCTCCCCAACTCAGCATTACCTAAGTGATGTATGCACTAGACCAAAAGAGTCAATGCTAAATGTTAGTAATGTGCGCGCGCACGCACACACACGTATATAAAATAATTTCTTCTGCTTCCAAAAGCCAGGGAGGGACAAGAGAAGCAGGGGATTGCAAGGATGTGGGACTTGGAGATGGAAGAAGGATTTCATCCCGCCTTGTTCTTTGTCCTCAGAATTTCCAGGGTAACCCCAGAGTCCTTTGCAGCATTTTAATGGCTTTCCACTTGGCCAGCGCTTCACTGGCTCTCCATGGGCAGGCCACAAAGTTCCCTGCACTATATTTAATCATTTTATGGCCAGAAGCTGTTGACACTGGCCATGTTCACAAGTCATGCTCAGCCAAACCATGGCTCAGTGTGAATGGGTGAATGTACTGGCTCCCAAGATGGAGTCTGCAGCTATTCTCCAGACCTTTTAGGTCAGTGACAGATAAGCCAAGGTTTAGCTTAGCTTGCTGTCCCAACCTGGGATCTTGGTTAAGGTTCTTCCTCCTTAAGCACAATCTATAACGCTTGTCCTTTGGTTACAGGTAGTTGTGAAGGAGGCAAGCCTGGGCTCAGACATAACACCAAGCCAAAACTTAGCTGCAGTCTCGCACTAATCCAAAAAGCCAGGGAGGAACTATGTGAATGCAAACTTCTCTATGGGAACAAGCATATTTTTATGCAGCCATGGTAAACTATACTATAATAAGTTTACTGTGATGTGCAAACCAGGCCACTGTATGGTTTAGCGTCTGGTCCAGGACTCAGACTTCCCACTATCAGAAGAAGAGTTCCAGGAGTGCCAACCATGGGTGCCAAGGGCTGTGGGTGCCATGCAGCGTGCATGGCCCTGGTGCTGAAATTTGTGGGTGCCCGGCCCCTTCATGGGGAATTTTGTGGGTGCTCAGGTACCCAGGGCCACAGGGAGCTGGCACTTTTGAAGAGTTCAGTGGCACAAAGGATAGGGAAGACTCAGCTCATGAGAGAGCTCCCGGAGAAACTGGTCCACCAAAATTTCCCATGAAAAGGGCAGGGTTAGCGATACTTGCAACCTCTGTGTCGGAGGCAGTATTGGCTGCAGAATATTGCTGGAGAAACACTCTGCTTGTTGGTCTACCTCACACCTTTCCAACTTGACCACATATAACCAACTTCACAGCATCTGTGGTCCTTCTCACTCCTCAGCCTGTCCTGCACAGTTACTATGCCGGGCCAATTCTCCTTGCAGGCTTCAGGCTGGACAGAACAGCAAAAGATAAATGGAGCAAATATTATATGTATCAGATGTAATGCAATAACTAACAACAACAACGATTCTTGTAGCACCTGGTTAAGTGGAATCAGAGAACGAGATGGTTGGACAGTGTTCTCGAAGCTACCAGCAGGAGTCTGACAAAACTGTGGGAGGCAGTGGAAGACAGGAGAGCCTGGCATGCTCTGGTCCATGGGGTCACAAAGAGTCGGACATGACTAAACAACTAAACAACAAAATGTATGAAAGTTTATGTCATAATGATTGTGCTAAGACTTTAAGTTGCTGCAGAACAGGGGTCAGCAACCTAAGGCCCATGGGCCACAAGCGGCCCATGGGGGTCATTTAGCCGGCCTCTGAACTGCCCCCGAACTGAGCCGCCCGCTTGGTGAGTCCCTGTGTGCTGTGCTAAAGCAGCGCAGTGTGGCGCGGGGACTCGCTTTCGCGGTGCCAGAAATTGCGTCTGCGCAGACACCGGAAATCGCAGGTGCGCGTGTGATCTGGCCACAGAGGGATCTCTGCTGGAGTGAACCGGCCCAGGCAAGGTAAACCTTGCCAATCCCTGCTGCAAAATAACAGAACCTCAACCTCTGGAAACTGTGTTTTACAGCCTAACCTTTCTGGAGAACCAATGCCATTGCTAATTTACTTTCAGGCATATTTGCTCATTCATGTTGCTGCTGTATAGCAAAATGATAAACTGGGTGGAGGCAATTGCTTAATATTTGTACAGGGCAATCACCTGCACCCAGGTGTTACCCAAACATGATATTTCTGTATCTTGGCCAAAAGTATTTAGTAAGATAGCAGGGCACAAAATCAGCTCCAGGGTACCTTTGAATGGTGCTGAGTTGGCTGTATGGTGGCACCTCCTTGGGATTCGCTTGTTAAAGAAAAATAATTCTGTGCCTTCGGGGAGACCGTAATGTTGAAAAACAGATGATACCATAGGAAATCAAATAGAAACAAGCAACTAAGACTGCCATCTAATAACAGCTTTGGGGAAAACAAGGTTGTGCTCACGGCCCCAATCCAAAAAGCTGCAAGTCAAAACCCAAACTGGCAGTGATTCTGAGCATAGGTTATGTAACCCCTTTGGAGAACATTATGTAATTTCAGGTGTTTATCACTTTGTTGGATTCAGCCCAGGTGCCTTCAACAGAGGCTCAGACTTGCATTAAGAATGCTCTACTCAGTGTGGGACTAAACATTTTGTCTTCATCTGCTCAGCATTTGTTCAGTGTTGACACTAAAGAGCAGTTCCTCCCTACAAAGGTTCTAAGCGAATTGGCAGCTGCATTTAATAATAAATAAGTCATAACAAGGTGGGGGGGTGGAAGACCAGTTGCGGATTTGCTGTGCATTGGGCCTGCCAAAGACATCTTGCTGCCTGAAGCAATAACAGGAAATGACAGACACAGACAAGTCAAGGTGCATAGCACTGTAGTGAAGTGTGTGAGACTTGTGTGTTTAGGCAAATGCTGAAGGCTATCGATGGCTACTAGCCACAAAGGCTGTGCTCTGCCCCCATGGCCAGAGGCAGTAATGCTTCTGAATACCAGTTGGTGGAAGTCACAAAAAGGAAAGGACCATTTGTGTTCACGACTTGCTTGTGGGTTTCCCACAGTTGGCCATTGTGAGAACAGGATACTGGACTAAGTACCCACTGGCCTGATCCATCAGAGCTCTTCTTATGTTCTTACATGTCTTCTCTCACAGTCAAATTCCTCTCACAGTATTGCCATGAGAATAAAATGTGTTGGTAGCAAGTAAAAATATGTATAGAAAGGAGAATTCCCTGGGTGCCAAAATCCAGGTTTGGGGCAAGTGCTCTTTGGTGAGAGAAACCCAGAAGAGATTTAAAATCACAAAACATGCAGCAAAGTACAGGGTGGAATATAGGCTGTTAGGCCTTTAAAATATGCCCTTGTGAGTTCTAAAGTTCCTCTGTAGCATAGAAAAACACCACACGTTTGGTAAGTTAAAAAAATTGTTTACTCGTGTGCTTTTCCATACATCAGTCAGAAAACACAGGCCATAAAACTTGGCTTAGTTACAGTTAGGTGACAGTTCCTAAATTGCTGGTATAGGAACTCAAGGGAGGCTTGTTAGAGCCATGTGGTCTGAGCTTGGAGCAACCAAGAACATCTTTACTCATTGAGCTTCTCTGGTAGACTGAACAAAGGCCTTGATTACCTTCCTCCCAAGATGAAGGAGAGCGACTTAGCTAAGCCTGGCAGGATAGCTGGCTCTGTGGCATTGACCCCTTCATGCATTAATTAGACTTGAGCATGCTGGTTATATGTGGCTAATTATCCCACAATACGGAGGGGAAACAATGTACTTGAGCTCTGTGGAGGAAAAGTGAAATAAAGATGAAATTAGTGCTGTTCTATTATTACTACTACTAAATTATTATTACGGTTTGTTGTTGTTGTTCTTGTTGTAATATCCAGTGGAGGAATTTATGTATTTCCCCTTTCCATCTTTACACAAGAGGTGGCAAATAGAGGCGATGTAATTCACTTGGGCTTTCCCTGTCACCACTTCAGTATAACATGTGAGGACAGGCTGAGCCTGAGGTAAGGAGCAAACCTCTTCAAAAGTGGATGGAGCCAAACTGAGAAGAGCCAGCTGGAGAAATTGAAAAGGGTTGGAGTCCAAGGTTGGGATGAAAGAAAGACAGAAATAGAGAGGGAGGATGGGCAACAGCAACGGTGCTGAAAGCCAGCAAGAACATTTTGTGGCCACCTCCTCCTTGGGAAGTTTGCTAAAGCAGTGGAGAGTGGTGAAACTGCCGGGATAAGATTACTGTAAAAGCCAGTCCAGAAAGCTGACTGTTGATTGGTGGCGATGCTGAGGAACTGAAATGGAGCAGCAGAATCAATGGCTGATGCTATGCCAGAGTAGAGGCTGGGATGAAGTCTGACCAGTGGCGCCATACCGCCTGCTGCAGCAGAGATTGTGCCAACACAGAGTGACCCTTCAGTTCTGGCTTTGTGTGTTTCTGAGGCAGTGTGTTGGTTCAGGACATTAGGAAACCAACAAGACTTCCTTAGTTACTGGTTTTGTAAGAGAACAATGAATCCTTCTGAGTCCAGTCCTGCCACTGAGGCAAATTTTCCACCACCAAGTGCTTTGACTGAGGACTATAGGATTAGAACGCTGGGCAAATTGAGCTTTCCTCAGGGGCTCAAACGTGGCAACAATTTCTAATAGTTTGTTTGGAGTGCAGAGCCGAGACAGACTAGTATAACCAGAGAATAGAGCTAGATCCACAGATTGCTTCTTTGTTTTTGTGCTGCAGCAAACCCTGTTTGAAAAATATGCGTTAATTCCCACTACCATGTATCCTCTTGAGTAATGAAAAGTACAGGAAGTTATGGTTGGGTTTTAGAGTCGCTCTTTGTTAATTATGAATAAAGTAGAAATGCTGAGCTTGCAACAAGAATGTGAATGGTTTGTTATCTGTCTCTTTCTGCCTAATTTAGCCCTTGCATACCGTAGGTTAGGTGAAGATGTTTCCATAAGGCCGCACAGAGTGGGCCATAGCCAATGCCATAGCTCCGCTAGTGCAACAGAGCTTCCTCTTCCTCTCTTGCCTCCTCCAGCCCTTTGTGTGTCCTCAAAAGCTGCTCCAGAGGGTTAGGGGACCCTTCAGAGTAGATTTTGCAGGTGTGTGAGGGGAGGGGAAGACCCGTTGCACCAACAGAACTTGTCCGGCACAGCATTGGATACAACCCAGGGTTTGCTCAGTTCCAATCTGGGCTGAAATGGTTCTGGGGATGGCAGATGAAAATGACGGACTACATGGAATTGGTGGAAATGACTGGCATAATCCGAGACCAGGGAGAAGAGTCGGTGGAAGAAGATTGGAAGAAATTTAAAGACTATTTACAGAAATATTGCAAAATTAATGAATGTTAGAATGATGTTGGATTGAAGTTAAGTGGTTTCTAGCTGTAATGGTATAAAAGAATATGGAAAAATTGGATTTTTAATAGGTAAAAATTTAATGCTACAATATATTAAGATTGAAGATCAGGATAATAAGGAGGGAAAGGAATTGCTGAACTAATAAATTGAACTGGAATACAAAAAAGGGAGGTATGAGGATGTCCGGGAAACAAGTAAATGAAAGATAAGTGACAAAAAGATGGAATTATTTTAAACTGTTTTTTATTTTTTATTTTTCATTTTTCATTATGTAATACTGTGAAAACTTTAATAAATATTTATTTTTAAAAAATGAAATGGTTCTGGGGAGGGAGGGGGGCATTATGTGAAGGTTCAACTTTGTTTTGTTTCTCTTCATGGCTGTTTTTGCCATCTTCTGCTGTTAGAGTACCATTGGTGCCATTTTCTCCAAGATCCCGTTCTTTGAAATAGTAATATGATTTATCCTAGCCAATCAGAGAACACGCGAATGTGCTCACAATGTGATGCTCTGTTGTGAATAAGATCTGATTGCAAGGAAGATCACCTTGTCTGAGAGTGCACAGCCAATTGAGAGAGAGGGCAATGCTTTCCGTATCATCATTGCCCTCACTCTGAAGAGACAGTCCCAGGGTGTGGTCTGAAGGTAGACAAGGCTGCCGCCTTGCTGAAGCTAAGCAGAGCTGGGTTGAGTCAATTACTGGATGGGTGACCTCTTGGGAACCATATCTATGCTACCTTGGGCTTCATGGTGGAATCAAGGCCAGAATAGAAGAGTAAGTTAAAAAAACAAATAAACAAACCACTTCCATATTATCTGCATTGACTGGTAGCATCTTTCCCTGGACACACCTGGGATTGACGTGGGCTCTTTGCACCCTTAACCTTCCAAGGACCCTCAAGTTTTATTTGTTTGTTTGTTTGTTTACTCACTCAATTTGTACTTCACTTTTTGGTCTGGGCCAAACCCACAAGATGGCTTACAATAAAAGCAACATGCGATTTTAAAAAATCACAATAGAAATACTAAAACAACTTTAAATTGCTGGGTTCCCCAGAAAGCCACTGTAGTAATCAGCTTGCAAACATTATAATCTTACTGCATGGAGGGCTTTCTTTTTTATATTGACTCATGCAACACAACAGTTGGGGAAGATGACTTCAGCCCTAGATACTTCAGTGTTCAGGTAAACATTTGTCATCCTTCTTTTTAAAGCATCTTAAATTGCACAGATCTGGCAGTTGAATGAATCATTCTTTTATCTCTTTTGATTTGGAGATTGGCAAGATAATGTATTTCACATGTGAGTTGCTGCTGTTGGTGCTTTTAATCTAGAAACTATTCCCGGCTATTTGAAACCCGAGTATTTTTCTGATGCTAGATCCATTGAAACAAATGGTATCTGTACTGTACTTTATTATTATTTTATTCTTGGGTGAAGCTTTGCAGATGGAAAGCAAGTAACTGAACAGATTTGCCATCTGCAGAAGCTGATGAATTTTTCGGGCCAACTTGCTGTCAGTTTCTTTTGATGTGCAAAACAGCTCCTTCACCACCCAGGGCAAACTAGGTAGGATAACTCACTAGCCATATGCTAATAATAAATAAATAAATAATACTATATTAATGCAGTGCAGTCTTGTATGTCGAATCACCAGTCAGCCTCTCTGAGTTGAATGGGGCTTACTCCCAGGTAAGTGTGGATAGCGTTGCAACTGTAATTTCTTATACCTCAATGATTCATAATTTAGAGGTGTTGTCTCATCTTGGGTACAAGTTACATTTGTTTGTATTTAGTTTGGGTAGTTATCACAAGAAAACTCACTCTCTTGTCCAGCTTCCCAGCCTGGGGATGGATACATAAACATACGTCTTGCGAATGGAATAGGAGGTATAATACCTCTTAGCCTTTAAGTAAATCTTAGTGCTTACATTGCTGGATTCTTGGAAGCATTCTGTAAAGAGAGCAAATCCCTGTTTTGACTTGGTCTCGTTAAATGTTAAACCTTGATGAAAATGTTACAAGAGAATGTGATAACAAATACACTGCTGCATACTGCTAGTGACCAGATAGCTCCGCTGGTTAGAGCATGGTGCTGATAATACCAAGATCGCAGATTCAATCCCCATATGAGACAGCTGCATATTCTTGCATTGCAAGAGGTTTGGACTAGATGGTTGTCGGGGTCTCTTCCAACTCTGCAATTCTATGATTCTTAAGGGGCAGTAAACTTGGGGCCCTCCTGATGTCTTGGACCACAACTCCCATGATCCTTGTCTTTCTTTTTTGAAAAGTTTTATTGGAAAATTTTCATGATACAATAAAAAGAACGAACTAATCTACAAAGAATAATAACAAGAGAGAAACTAGAATAAAAGAAAAGAGATATGAAACTGCAAAATCCTCTCTCCCTGTCGTATCTTATCTTTTATCCCTTGCTATTGGCCGTGCTGTTTGGAGCTGATGGGCACCACATGCACCACAGGTTGATATTGCAGCATTTAAACTTGCCACCTGTCAGGCGTCAGAGGATCCAACCCCCCATGGTCGATTGCCAGGAATGGATAAGACAAGGGAAGTTCTTACCAATGTTGTTTATTCAATATTCACAGAGAGAGGCTTAGAAATGCAGCCTCTTGGATTAATTGTGTTGCTCTGAATAAATCTCCCCTCCCCTTCTCTCCCACTTCCTCATTTGTCATCCCTTCTATGGGTGGCGCTGAGGGCCCTTTGCTTCTGAGCACTTTGCTCTCCTACTTTTAAGGCTTGTTGGGTTCTGGGAAAAGGGGAGTCTGGAATGCTTTCTAGTGATAACGTGTCAGCCAGCTGTTCCGGCTCTGCCTCTTCCTCCTCTCCCATTAATTCCTACTTCTCCCTTCATCTCCCTCAAACCCCTGTTGTAATTCTGAACTGTCTTCTTCTCTGGAAGGGTCAGGCTGGAGAGGCAGTCTCCACCATTCCTCCTCTGCCCAGTCCCTGACACCACCAGAGCAATTGTCCCCTTCACCATTTCCTTGTAGTCTTGAGTTGTGCAAGTACAGAAGTAGCCACTGTGATGCCCTCTAGAGTTGTTTGGAGTTGTAGTCCACAACACCTGGAAAACACAAGGTTGACTACCCTTGTCCTAGCTTATGCTGCCTGCTCAAAGTGCAAAGCTTCCAGTTAGGAGGTTCTGGGTGTGCTGCACAGCTTTAGGATGGAATATAATCTGTTCTTTATGACGATGGTTGTTATTGTTTAGTCGTTTAGTCGTGTCTGACTCTTTGTGACCCCATGGACCAGAGCACGCCAGGCACTCCTGTCTTCCACTGCCTCCCGCAGTTTGGTCAAACTCATGCTGGTAGCTTCGAGAACACTGTCCAACCATCTCGTCCTCTGTCATCCCCTTCTCCTTGTGCCCTCCATCTTTCCCAACATCAGGGTCTTTTCCAGGGAGTCTTCTCTTCTTATGAGGTGGCCAAAGTATTGGAGCCTCAGCTTCACGATCTGTCCTTCCAGTGAGCACTCAGGGCTGATTTCCTTAAGAATGGATAGGTTTGATCTTCTTGCAGTCCATGGGACTCTCAAGAGTCTCCTCCAGCACCATACTTCAAAAGCATCAATTCTTCGGCGATCAGCCTTCTTTATGGTCCAGCTCTCACTTCCATACATCACTACTGGGAAAACCATAGCTTTAACTATACAGACCTTTGTCGGCAAGGACTGTGGATTTTGGTTGTATTTCATCTTTAATTTTATTTTTACCACTCGGAGAGCTATTCTGTTGAAGCAGTTTAAGAACCTTCTCAATAAAAAATAAAAAATTTGGTTCCCAAAGATCAGACCAGTGGCACCCTCCAGACATTGTCTAACTCTAACTCCCATCAGCCACAGCCAACATGGCCAATGGCCATAGCATGGTGGGAGTAGTAGTCCCAGAACATCAGGAGGACACCTGCTCCTGTATTGGACACTGGGATGGAGTATGGAAAAGGCAAAATCCATGCTAGGGATCATAGAATTGTAGAGTTGGAAGGGACCACAGGGGACATCTAGTCCAACCCCTCCCTGCAATGCAGGAATCTTTTGCCCAATGTGAGGCTCGAACCCCTGAACTTGAGATTCATGCTCAACCAACTGGGCTATCCCACTATGGCTTTAGGGTTAAATATTCCCTCTGCAATCTCTCGCTCTTTAAGGCGTATCTACGGTGAGGGGTTTTTTTAGCTTGACTAATGGGCCCAGTAGTGTCAAGGCCTGCATGTCCATCATAATTTATTTATTTGCATTTCTCATGTTGGAAATACCTTGGCAATAAGTGCTATTTTTGCTACAGCGCCAAGTGCCTCTTCTAGCTTCAGAGGCTGTTCAAAGCACCTCTTAAAATGATCCAAACATGTCACACTCTTTCCCTCTGCCCCCCTTTTTTTGTACAGGCTTATAAATTGTAAGCTTTGCTTGCAGGCATCAAAGCTGTCAGCAAGCAAGTGGCACGATTTTTTTTTTTCTGTAGGGAAAGTATAGAGTCACCAAGAAGATGAGAAAATTGGAGCATATTAGATAATATTCTTTCCTCCCCAAGCTCCAAGGCTCCTTTTGAGAGTTAGTAAAGGTAAAGGGACCCCTGACCGTTAGGTCCAGTCGTGGACAACTCTAGAGTTCCAGGAGTGCCGGCTTGGCCCACAACCATGGGTGCCCGGGGCTGTGGGTGCCATGCAGCGTGCATGGCCCTGGTACTGAAATTTGTAGATGCTCGGCCCCTTCATGGGGAATTTTGTGGGTGCTCAGGTACCCAGGGCCCCAGGGAGCTGGCACCTTTGAAGAGTTCAGTGGCACAAAGGATAGGGAAGACTTAGCTCATGAGAGAGCTCCCGGAGGAACTGGTCCACCAAAATTTCCCATGAAAAGGACAGGGTTAGTGATGCTTGCAACCTGTGTGCCAGAGGCAGTATTGGCTCCAGAACATTGCTGGAGAAACACTCTGCTTGTTGGTCTACCTTAAAGGTAAAGGTAAAGGGACCCCTGACCATTAGGTCCAGTCGTGACCGACTCTGGGGTTGCAGTGCTCATCTCACTTTATTGGCCGAGGGAGCCAGTGTACAGCTTCTGGGTCATGTGGCCAGCATGACTAAGCTGCTTCTGGCGAACCAGAGCAGCACACGGAAACACCGTTTACCTTCCCGCGGGAGCGGTACCTATTTATCTACTTGCACTTTGACGTGCTTTCGAACTGCTAGGTGGGCAGGAGCTGGGACCGAGCAACGGGGGCTCACCCTGTCGCGGGGATTCAAACCGACGACCTTCTGATTGGCAAGCCCTAGGCTCTGTGGTTTAGACCACAGTGCCACCTGCGTCCCTTTGAGAGTTAGTACATGTGTTTATATACCAACGAAGACTTGTGGAAGCAGCAGGGGGTACAAACGCCTAAATGCCGCTTGGTCTTCAATGCGTTCCCCCTCGTATGTTCCTCCTCCTCCTCCTGTCAGGTTGACATTGCATATATAGGCTCTGCTCCCATTCCCCTCCCCAGGGACCTAAGCCATCTTAGATATATAATATGTATGTATTCATAGCTCGTTCTTCCATAATTTTATTTGTACGCCACTTTCCCCAAAAATAATCATGCCAAAAGCAGCTTGCGACAGATAACAACAGGAATGCAACTCAAAACCAACCCACACAAGAACAATGGCCAAATTACATAATAGAACAACAATGTAATAGCCAATATAGCAACATGTTTTTTAAAAAAACAAAAACCCAACTTTTCAGTCATATAAATGCCACAAGATTACATTAACAACATTACACTTCCTGGCAACAGCAAAAAGTGATGAGGGAGCTTGACAGTTTCGGCTGGGTCCTAGGAGCTGTGATGTTGCTCACAGTCCTGCAGCAGCTTCTTATAAGACTTCCATGGGTAAGGGATGGGGGAGCTGGAAACACATCTCTCATGATAGAAGCAGAAGAGCTGGAAGGGACCCATTGTCTGTCACTTCTGGTGATGGAGATGGGCAAGGCGGCAGGGAGCTTGAAGTGGTGCGGGCACCATGTTAGGCGTGCCGATTGGCACTGCCACACTGCCTGCACAACAGCAGGCTCCCTGCTGCCTCACCCTTCTCCCTCTCAGTAAACATGCAGCCTTGGAAATCCAGGTCCGTAATATAGCCCTAGCCATGACTGGGTCCTTCTCATCATTTTCAAGTCAACAAATCCTTTTTAAAAAACTGGAGGTTGAACTAGCTGATCCCTCTATCTCCTAGTTTCGATGTGGAGGGGTAGGCAGGGAGATGGAAATTTAAAGTATGGAATAACATTGTCATATGAAGGGGGGGGCCCCTGCAGCAATCTGAAGTAGAATAGCACCACCTCCTCAGTGGGAAAGAGACACTCTCAAAGGCTGGAGGATGAAGGAGGCTGTAAATGGGGGGAGGGGAGTGCAGATAAATGTGAAGGGCTGGATTAGTATTATTACATTTACTGGTAAGTATTGGCTTGAAATAACCAGCCAAGTCTTTAGCTGTTGGAGGCCTGCCTGTATAATAAACTCCCTTAGCTGAGAGCATTTCTTATCAGGATGTCATTAGGGCTTGCCGGTGCCTAATCTGAAAAGTGACAGCTCTCATGCGCTACACCCTTCGGAGATCCTTTCCCCCTGTCAATCATTCTGCCAGCTGGGGAAGAATTACACAGGGTTTCTCTGATTAGTTTCCCTCCCTGATTAGCATTCAGTTGCACTTAGGGGATTAAGTTCTTTGTGCTATGGTTTTGCCACCTACACATATCATCCTGATGCGGCTCTTAGGATTTGTACTGATGCACATGGACTACTTTGTACTGACATCTGCATTGCTGAATCAAGAAGAAACAAGGCCAGGTTTACCCCTGATGTATTGATTCTGGTGACCTTCATCTCATGGAATAGGATTTCTGAAAGCTTCGGCTATTAAGAGAACTAGGGTACCTCAATCATCAGAAGAACATATATAGATCACTTCCAGGTGACCTGTTTCTTATGCGTTCATCCTGATTTATTTGCACAATGTTTTGGGGACGTTATATGACACCAGTCATTTCTTGAGCATTCATTTTTATTTGTTTTGTGGGAAGGTCATGCAATGTCACATTTTTTGCAATTGTTATCCCGTTCTTTCCAGTGTGTTTTCCTTACCACAAAGAGTCTCCTTTTAGAGGTGGGAGGAAACATGTTTGGTGCCCCCAGAGTGTCAAGTACACATCTCCAGGAAGCCAGAAAAAGATGCATCGCCACAATTTTTAGACCCAAATCTGCTTCTCTTCAGCTTGCTCCTGGCCCCGTGTGCTTCAGACCATCCTCTGAGACAGTAAGGTAAAGTAAAGGGACCCCTGATCATTAGGTCTAGTCGTAGCCGACTCTGGGGTTGCTTTATTGGCCAAGGGAGCCGGCGTACAGCTTCTGGGTCATGTGGCCAGCATGACTAAGCTGCTTCTGGCGAACCAGAGCAGCGCATGGAAACGCCGTTTACCTTCCCGCCGGATCAGTACCTATTTATCTACTTGCACTTTGACGTGCTTTCGAACTGCTAGGTTGGCAGGAGCTGGGACCAAACAATGGGAGCTCACCCCGTAGCGGGGATTCGAACCGCTGACCTTCTGATCGGCAAGTCCTAGGCTCTGTAGTTTAGCCCACAGCACCACCCGCGTCCCTCCTCTGAGACAGCCAAACTCTAATGCAAACAGAATACAGAAGGCTAAACAAAGTGACTCATGGATCTTACTAGCTCAAGGCTTTTCTGCAGATTAGCCTGAAAGACCCAAGGGACCAAATGTAATTTTCTTTGTTCTTCCTGCTCCCGCTAACCGTTTGCATTACATTCTGGCATTGGCTGCTTCAAGGCAATCTTGGCTGGGACGGTGGCAGGTGGCATTAAAAGGGTTCTGCACGGAGCAATATTGCCAAGATGGCTTGCTTTAAGTGGCTCGGATATCAAAGAGCTGCTTCTTCATTAGAGCACACATTTCGGTGATTAAATAATGGCCCAGTGCTTGATTAGCATGGTGCTGCTGCTCTATGTAACATCGTTCTAGCCTAAATGTAATTACTTTAAAAATAGCAGCAAGGAATCAGATCGTTATGGTGTTATAAATGAATAACACTGTGGCGGGAAGCCACCCAAACCACAGGCCCATGAAAAGGATGAGGGGGGGGGAGGGGGAGCAGTAAAGCCAAGAGATGCTGCAAGATGCTTTTTATAGCTGGAGGCAGCAGCAAATTAGTCATGAACTGTCAATGGGATATTGAAGCAAAGACCAAAAGATACAAAAGGATAGAGTCGCAGGGGAAGGTAAATGAAAGGAGGAGGGATGCTTCTGCTAGAGAGAGAAACATGATTCTTGCTTTTAGATTCCAAATAATCTAAAGCTCTAAATGGACCCAGTGCTTGTTTAGTGGGTATTCAATGGAAGGGGCTGCCTCAAAGGTGTAAGGCAGAGGTTTGCAACTTTTTGGAGTCCACAGCTCCCTTGACCAACTACATTCTTTTTGCAGCTCCCCTGTGGGGAGCCCAGTTATGTCACCCCTTGCCTGCAGAGCCAGCAGCCCCCCACCCCTTTTCGAACACCCTCCCTTGCAGAGTGCTCCCCCAGCCTCCTCTCCTCCTCCCTCTCCTTGGGAGTCCTCCAGGCAGCCACCACCACTGCCCCTGGTCTCTGAGCCACCCCGCCCCCTGCCCAAAGAGAGGTGCCTCCTCACACCACACCACCCTGGAAAGAGGATGCCTCCATCCTTAGTGGCCCAACAGAGACTGGCCAAAGGTGAACGTGAGGCCAGCATCTTACTCACCTTGGGAGGCAGCAGTGGCAGCAGCCACGCAAGCCTTTGGGAGGCAGAGATGCAAGAGGGCATCAGAGGAGGGGGGGGAGGAAAGATGCCAGTGTTGCCTGACCATCATTCAAGGCACCCCAGGGTGTCACAGTGCTGAAAACCGCTGGTGTATGGGGTCTTCAGCAAGGGACCAGGCAGTGACAGCAACTCTCCACTAGGTGGACCAGGACATCCCTATCATTAGAGACACAAGGCCCCTTCAAACTGGGTTTTTATTTTCATGGGTTTATTCTGAGACATGCCATTGGTGCAATAATAGTACAGTGGTACCTCGGGTTAAGAACTTAAATTGTTCTGGAGGTCCGTTCTTAAACTGAAATTGTTCTTATCCTGAGGTACCACTTTAGCTAATGCAGCCTCCCACTGCCACCACCACGCCGCCGCCATGCGATTTCTGTTCTCATCCTGAAGCAAAGTTCTTAACCCGAGGTACTATTTCTGGGTTAGCGGAGTCTGTAACCTGAAGTGTCTGTGACCTTCAGTAAGTTTGCTCTTCCTGATCTACAGTTACAATAAAATTCTGGGCCATAATCCCAGTGGTTGTAAATCAGTGTAGCTGCTGAATCTGCAAGAGACCAAATAATCCCAGCCTGGCCCACGGTCCTGTCCCCACCACGTCCAACACACAAGGCTGCTTCTGAGGTGCCGTATAGCTTCTGCTGTTAAGGCTGGAAGGCGCTCCACAAAAATGACTAGTAGACGTCAACAATTGATGATTTCAGCCCATCGGAAAAGGAACAGGAGACTTGGGAGTGACCAATGGCACACTGGGATTTGGGCATGGATAAGCCTCATGAAGTTTCAACTTTTACACATGCTCAGTTTGAGCGCTTCAATTGCACTCATATTAAGGCTTTGTTGACCACTTTAAAAATCAACCAGCAGTCTTTCAACTGATGAACAAACTAATGTTTGTGCCCCCTTCTCTGCATTTTTCTAGTTCAGAACATCCCCAATATGTTCCTGCATCAATTTAGTTCCCATGGCAGCATGTTACCAAGCTATCAACACTCTTTCATCAAGTACAGGTATTGCCTCAAGGCAACCCACACAGAGAGCCCTACTCTCAAGAACCTGATAGGAAATGGATAACATTTTCTCTTTTTTGCAGTTTCTACCACCAACCATAGCATGTAGGAATGTTAAAAAAAAAACCCCTCATGGGCTTCAGGGTGCATGTTTCCTTGGCCCTTCTGCCAAGCAGGCAGGGGCAGCCTGCCAACTCTGCCCAAGGCTGCTGTGGTTTAAAGGACAAAGTCAAACCCTGCATCTTGGGGTTACCCCAGACAACCTATGTAATCACAATTCACCCTGTTTTGTTGGCACAAAGCTTATGCAGAAGTTAGACTATGGACACTTCCAGATTACCTGGTTTCTGTTTGCAGGGAGATTAAACCATGATGGCTATTCAATGAGCATTCACTCTGATTTGTTCATGGGTTGCCTATGCAACAATATCCCCGTCACCTTCCTTATCTCAAAAAGTCCAATCTTTTGAGGAAGCTAGTTTGTTGTGCAAGACCTTCCCAGTCAACTATAACTGTGCAACCTGCATTTTCTGGCATGCGGCCGAATCCCACCAGAGAATAGCCACAGTCTGCGAGCGTCCTATACCTCGTCTTTGAAGATCATTCATCCTGCTTTGCTTGCACAAAGCTGATGTGATGGTTAGACTATGTCTGGTCTATATTGCGCATTATTCTAATTCATTTGTGGGGAGGTTATTCAACAGGGAGTGTTCATCTTGATTTGCTGGTGTGGTGTTTAAACATCTTCCTGTTAATCCTTCATCCACCCTACACTTTTCAGGGCTTCCCCCCATCACATTTCTAACCACAAAAGGTCCATTCTGTTTTTTAACTACTGTAGATTTGATGCACCAAGGTAACTGAGTGCTTTGATACACTTTAACTGCACAAATCTAAAGTTCTGGAGTGAGCTTGAATCCCTGTTCTGTTACTTGCCACCTGCTATATCATTAGTCAAAAATCATCTGAATTGTGGCAAGTACAGCAGAGAGCACACAAGAGAGTGGCTCAGAATAATGTACCTGGGACCCTTTGCCAGAATCGGTGGTTTCAGATGTCCACTGTCTTAACACCTTCCAACAATTGCAACTGAAAAACAGGTATTCCTTCGTTCATTTAATGGATCTCTCAGGCACGGAGTAAACTGGGCTTCATAATTTTCATCCTTTGCAAATAAGTAATGGCTAGCAGTTAATAATAACACAGTGGTGTGAAACATACCTTAGGAAACCCGAAACTGGCAAGAGCTTGACTCCAAAACTCAGCCCAGTTTTTTCCAAGAAGTTTATTATTATGGTCTGCAAACTGGAGCCAATTGTCGGCAAGGTCTCCAGCAAAATTGCTCTCAGAAAGGGCGGTGCCCTGCAGAGTCTGCTCATTTCTGGTGGAAAACATGGCAAGGAGAATGTTTTCAGTGGAGAGACTCCCATTTGAGCTTGAAACCCAATGTCAACTCAGGGAATTTGAACCCACAGAAAGCAAGCTCAGGAAACTGGCTCCACCATAATCCCTGCAAAAGAAAACTGCTGAGTGTCGCTCAGTTCCAGTTTGTCAAATGTCCTTGATTTCCATCTACCTTCCTAAGTAGTTATGAAACATAAACTTTAATTATAACTGACCAATTTGAATAAATAATGCCATGAACATTTTACTGTTTTTGAGGTGAAGGGCCTTGTTGGACCCTCACATACATTTATCTATTTATTTCTTGTTTTCTTGTTTGCATTTATATCCCACCTCTCTCCTCAAGGAGCTTGAGGTACATGGTGATACTCCTCATCATTTAACTACAACAACAACCCTATGAGGTAGGTTAGGCTGAGAGTGACTGACCTGCAAGGTCACCAAGTTATCTTCATGGCTGATTTGAACCCTAGTCTCCCAGGCCCAAATCCAACACACTAACCGCTGTACCACACAGGCTGTCTGCAGCAATCTCAGCATCTTCCCTACTGTCCTGGAACTGAACATCAAATTATCCGCCAACCGTAGGGCAGGTCCAAATGTGAGGCCCTCTACTGGGTGAATGAGTCCCTCATTCTCGTGACGGGCACCTGCTACAAAGTTCCTAATGGGTTAAGAGAGCAAGAGTCATTTTTCTTTTCCTTTGTAAACCACCGTCTTTTCTTCGAAGACAATATAGGGCTACGGCTGATTATGTTTCTTGAGGCGAACCGTATCTGCGCTTGTATGAAAGCAGCAGACAGGCCTGTGCATGCAGCGAAGCCATACGCCTGAGTGGCATCTTGGCCTTTCTGAGGAGACAAAGTTAGCACGTAGGCCCTCTGTTTGCCACACGTCAGACTTTGCATAGCATTGTGTGGCTTTTTTGTTGCTTTGACTAAGCTCTGACCTGCTGACGGCAGGCTTGCCAAACACGCTCTGGGGGAGCAAGGCCGTCTTGGCAGGGTGGGATGTTTTGCTAATTCCGTACATGCGCACAGACCGTTCCCCCAAAGCGGGCATTCTTGCATAACAACACATTGCAAGCAGACTTGGTGCCAGCTCGCCCAGTTGGTTCTTCTAATACAAGACCCAAAGGCTATATAAGAGCATAAGAAGAGTCCTACTAGATCAGGCCAATGGTCCATCTAGTCCAGGAACCTGTACTCAAAGTGGCCAAGCAGAGGCCCATGAGGAGCCCACGAGCAGGACCAGAATGCAACAGTACTTTCCTCACTTTGGATTCCCAGAAACTGGTATCCAGAGGCATTAGGCCTTTGGCAGCAAAGGTAAAACAAATAAGATAAGGATCCCCATTTTGAAATGACCAGGAAACAGCTTTAAACCCTCAGTCAGCCATGAAACTCACTGGGTGCCCTCAGGGAGGTCGTCTGCCTCAGTCTGACTGACCCCAGATTCTAGTGAGGCAGAAACTGTGCTCTGGGTTCCTCGGAGAAATGATAGAACAGATACATCCATAAATAGTCCTGTCATGAGGCAAGACCATCCAGCAGGCAAAACTATGAAGGGCAGAACCAATTTGAGACACACACACAAACCCAAAGGCAAATTCCCTATGAAGAAAACTGTGTGATTTCTTTGCAAACATGCCCCAGTTTTGGGACTTTTGCTCTCCCAATATGCAAAGAAATTTCTTATTCAGGGGGAAAGGAAGTGCTGGGCTGGAATGCTCCCACCCACCTCCATTCAGCATTTTTTGGAGTTAGTAGGTGGGCAGATGGGGATGAATTTCAAGCATAGGGGCAAAACTGATCAATGGTCCTCCTGGTGCCTTGTGGCCAACACACACACACACACACACACACACACACACACACACATACACACACATACACACACGGGGGGGGGGGCTGTTGCATTGTTCTGGGCATTCTGGGGAGAATTTTGTTCAAGGTAAATTATTTTGTTGCTTAACCACCATTTTAATGTCCTTGCCGCTATCTAACTATTTTGGAACTGTTTTTCAGTTTGGAAACTCATGGGAAAATGCATGGAAAAGTGTGGGACGAATGACTGATTAATGGGGAAGGCGTGTAAACACTCTGTGAGCAAATTGGGATGAATGCTCATTGTTATATAACTGCCCCATAAACCAGTAAGAACAAATGTTCAATATAAACAGGGCATAGTTTAACTCCTGCATAAACATTTTACAAGCAGATCAGGATGAATGTGCAATGAACAGGTCATCTGTAACTGCCCTGAGAAGTGGGCTAATATACAGAGAGATGTGCGTGTGTGTTTCTGTTTGTGTGTCAAATAAATATTCTAAACAAACAAATATCATATGCATTTGAAGTAGCATCATGAACTAATATGATATTAATGAAATCCTATGTAGAAATCTTTATTCTTTCTCCCAGCCACAAATGCTTATACTACAAGCTCATTATGGCTATGGTCTTTATTGAGATTTAATTCTGATTTGTGTGTGCAGAAGCATTCTTCCTGATTTGCTTGTGGGCTATTTGTTTGTCTCCCCATTCATTCCACACCTTTTGTTGTGTTTATTCATCACTTTCTTAACCGCAAAATTCTGTTGTTGGTTGTTGTTGTTTTGTTGTTGTAATTTAAAACGTTTTTTGTAGTAGGGTGGCACAGCACTTTAATTGTGGAAACTTAAATTCCCTGGTACGTGCCTGAATCCCTCCTGGAAAACATCGAGAGTCTGGAGGAGTCCCTTCAGTGCAGGAAGGGGCATCCAAAACCCCAGAGCTGAAAGCTGAATTAGAACATTCCTGCTGTCAAATTGTGGGCAACGATAAAGGGATCAAAAGTTCCACTGGTTGTGCGCAGAGGTAGGGTGTATTAGACCATGGGTAGGCAAACTAAGGCCCAGGGGCCGGATCCAGCCCAATTGCCTTCTAAATCCAGCCCGCGGACCGTCCAGGAATCAGCATGTTTTTACATGAGTAGAATGTGTCCTTTTATTTAAAATGCGTCTCTGGGTTATTTGTGGGGCATAGAAATTCATTCAATATTTTTTTCAAAATGTAGTCCGGCCCCCCACAAGGTCTGAGGGACAGTGGACCGGCCCCCTGCTGAAAAAGTTTGCTGACTCTTGTATTAGACAAACTGTAGACTGTAGATTCTTCACAGCAGTTTAAATGCAAAACAAGAAGAGTGGATGAAGGAACACTGGGGAGCTCAGGGGCAGCTGGAGACCACTCACTTGGGATCAGCAAACCCTCAAATATATCAAGACCCCATGCCAGGCTTTTCTGACTTCTTTTGAGCAAGTTGTGCCAGAGGCTCCAGGACAAATGGGCTCCACTCGCTTTTGTTGACGATTATTTTGATGTCAGTGATTGTGATACGAGCTGGTTGTGGTGCAGTGGTTAAAGTGCTGGACCAGGGCTGTAATCCCCACCATGCCATGAAGCTCACTGGGAAATCTAGGGACAATCAGAGTACCCTAAGCTAACACACTCACAGGGTTGTCTTGAGGATAAAAAGAGGAGAGGCGAAACCACATCCCCTATGCTGAGCTCCTTGGACAAAATGTAGGGCATTATGGATCATTTTTATTCTCTGATCCTTGTTGGGGCTCTTTGAGTCATAACAGTGGAGTGAAAATGAGTGAAAGTGGAGTCATAACAGTGGAGTGAAAATACCTTGTGAAAGAAAGTGAAAGGCAAGGCAAATATAAGGATTTTTTTCTCGGGCTATAATGAGAGAAGTCAATAGTTATGATTAGACAAGAAATTAGATGGGGAAATTTTGTACCTCCCTGGGTTTTTTTAGGCTCTTCTGTAAGTTGGTTCATAAACTAGCCATTCTCAATGCCGTCTTCCTTTGCTGGGTCTTTGGCAACTTGGCTTTGGGTTTTGTTGGCGTTACATAATGGGCCTTTTAAACTTCTCTGAGTACACCAGCAAATATCTGCCAGTGTTAACCAAGAAAAATAAATGAAATAGCTACTCAAACTGAAGTATGCACAAGTTAGCTAATGCACAAAGTATTCTTCTTCTACGGACAAATGTGCCATTTAGCATCCAAAAAGGAGAAGATGGGGCATGGTCAGTAACTATATAGTCCTGGTGCAACTGCATAGTAATTTTGTGTTCCTCCAGAGTTAAACAGCTTGGTAATTATATTCGATGGTTCCCAAAATATCATTTAACACGTGTCCTGGTTTGTAAGCCTAAAATAATTAGGAGTTTGCTTGGTGATTACATGGTACTTACCACATATATGTTCTGCCAATGCATGATCATTATATACCCTGTTATTAAATGATCACCAATTTCGCAGGTCATAGAAAGGATTTCTAAACATATCCCTCCTTCTCATATCTATTGAGGCTTCATTGGAAAACCAGCGCACTCCTTCTCAGGGTGATTTTTCTAAAGGGAAACTTCGGAGATTGCAAGTCCTTTAGGAGATCTCCAAGCAGGCTTGCTCTCCTGGAGACATCTTGGGCTTTGATTTGTAAAGGTAGAAAGGTTTCAAAGGGCTGCCCCAATTGCCAGCCTGTTTACTCTCAAGTAATCAAATTCTGTGGGGTTTATTTCCAAGAAAGAAGAGTACACATACTAGGCAGTAAATTCTATGGAACTTAGAGGGAATTTGACCATTTCGTTTCTCATTTTTCCAGTTCAGTTCTCTACATTTCCTCAGCAATCTGAGATATATATAGCCAGGGATCCCTCTGCCGTCCACTGCATTCGCTCCATAAGACGCACAGACATTTCCCCTTACTTTTTAGGAGGAAAAAAGTGCATCTTATGGAGCGAAAAATTCTAAATAGTCATATGCCATGATCTCAGTCATAGACATGTCCACCTCACCTGCAGACTTCCAAGGAGTATACATGTATGGAGGGCTGTAGCACGTGTGGCGCATGCAAAAGGTGCCCAGTTCAATCCCTGGCATTGCCAAGTAGGCCTGTGTGGTGAACAGTACTGAGTTAGATGGAACAATGGTCCGAATGGCCATAAAGCAGCTTCCCTGTAATTGCACATTCCTCTGAGTAGAGAATGCTGGAGATCTTGCAGCGTTACTCCTATGCAATGAGCTTTCAAAATAAGGGGAGAGTTTTGTTTTGCTTTTTTACAGAGAAACGGATGGCAATGTGGAGTGAATCTGATGCCACAGATGTTGGTCCTTCCTTTGCCCATCAGCTTATTTCCTACTCAGCAGGTGCATTTTTTGAATGGCTAGCTGGGGGGGGGGCAGGGGCTCAACCACAGAAGATATGCCAAGCCACAACAGACAGACCACATGTTGTGGCTTGCATTCTTTCTACAGTAATGATCATGATTGCCTTCTTTGAAAGCCGCATATTTTCATTAGTCCCGACTTTGAGGGAAACCACCTTTTTCCAGTTATTTCTCAGTTTGATAGATCGCTTTGGGCTCTTGCCTTTTTAGGGACATTAAGGAAGCCAATTAATCTTCCTTATTTATCCCATTAAGCCAGGCACAGGGGCTGCGTTAGCCATTATGCTGAGTAAGCGGCCGCTCAGGACTCCAGCCAAATTAAAATGCCTTTCGTGGCATTTCGTTCTCCAGACATTTTTCCAAATGGGAGAGCAGTTTTCCTCCTTTTCACCATGATTCTAAGCAGGCTTATTGAGAAGTAAAGGTTGCAGCCCACTGGGTGTTACTCAGAGTAGATCCACTGAAATTAATCAACCTACTCTGAGGAGGACTACTGTTGGATAGAAGCCTAAGTTTGGCTGAGCACCAGTGAGACTTAGGGTAGAACCCTGTATGTGTCTTATTTCAATGAGTTCTTACTCCCAGTTAGGAATGGAAGGACTAGTCAATTTCTGTTTTATCGAGCTCTCATTTTTCCAATCTTAAATCCTGCTCTATACATTCCTGTATAGAGCTGGACCATAAAGAAGGCTGATCACCGAAGAATTGATGCTTTTGAATTATGGTGCTGGAGGAGACTCTTGAGAGTCCCATGGACTGCAAGGAGATCAAACCTATTCATTCTGAAAGAAATCAGCCCTGAGTGCTCACTGGAAGAACAGATCATGAAGCTGAGGCTCCAATACTTTGGCCACCTCATGAGAAGAGAAGACTCCCTGGAAAAGACCCTGATGCTGGGAAAGAGGGAGGGCACAAGGAGAAGGGGATGACATAAGACAAGATGGTTGGATAGTGTTCTCGAAGCTACCAGCATGAGTTTGACCAAACTGCGGGAGGCAGTGGAAGACAGGAGTGCCTGGTGTGCTCTGGTCCATAGGGTCACGAAGAGTCGGACACGACTAAACGACTAAACAACAACAACATACATTCCTGTAGGACAAGTGGTGCAGTGATAAAACAGTTAGCACATTTGCAAAGCTAAGCAGGGTCCTGCAAATATAGTTTGGTTGAAGAACTACATTGCAAAATTTGAATGAGAATGAATGGCTGTGTTTCAGTTGTCATAATTGTTTTGGAAAGTGCAGATTTGGGAGACTCTGTTTTAAATTAGCACTGAAACTAATTTCTCCCCCATCGCTATTCCCAGGTACACGCAGGTAGAATTGTAGCCTTGACTGTGCTCAGGACTGTATCTCAAAATTCCCTAATGGAAAAAGTGTCTGAGCCTTTGACACTGACTAGTCAATGTACAGTGGTACCTCCGGTTACATACACTTCAGGTTACAGACTCCGCTAACCCAGAAATAGTGCTTCAGGTTAAGAACTTTGCTTCAAGCATAAGAACAGAAATCGGGCTCCGGCGGCACAGCAGCAACAGGAGGCCCCATTAGCTAAAGTGGTGCTTCAGGTTAAGAACAGTTTCAGGTTAAGTACGGACCTCCAGAACAAATTAAGTACTTAACCTGAGGTACCACTGTACACTTGAACCTCTCTCAGTCCTGTATCTTCCTGTTGGGGTATAGCATACCAGTTGAATTTCTGCCTGGCCTGCTGCTGCTATTCAGAGCAATATATTTTCTGTAACATTTGTGTGTGAGTGACCCAGGAGAAATCACCACAGAAGTTGCAACCTGAAGTGATTATTCCAACACCCAGCAACTTTGAACCACATCTGCATAGCAGATCACAGCTACAACAACATTTTTCTGGCTCCGTTCTGTACTGTGCTGCAGAGAGAACTCCCACTTAGTCGATTCCATAACCTCACTGGAAACTGGAGGTGTGACCAGACATCCCTTATGGTCCTCTGAGGAGGAGAAAGGAAGACGGTTCAACATCTGCTCCTCAGCGGAGGAACCAGAATGGCTCAAGTGTGCAATTCAGCCCATCTAGCTGACCCAGAAACAAAATCGCATGTCAGCATTTGCAATATTGTAAATCACAGTTAACAGCTTGAAATAGTGTAAGAGATACTAAACACAAAGATCGGTCTATAGCTAAGTGATCCTCAGGATACCTGTTGATACTCTGCTATTCATTTTTCTGGCAGGGGCAGACGGCGGACAGCTTTCATCACCAAAAGTAAACTTTCTGGAATACTGTTATCTCAGCATTTTTAAAATAACATGCATACACATGCCCACAGATGGATTTTTTTAAATAAAAAAACCCACCGTTGTAAGTAGTCAGCCAAGCCTTTAATAAATGTGGCAATTGTAGATTTCCACAGGTGCACAGCAGACAACAGTGGCTGATGATCCCTCTATTCCTATTTCGAATTACTTGAGGTTAGTCCCCCTGCTCATTTAATCGCCAATCATAGAACTGTCAAATTGCAAGGGACCTTGTGCGTCATCTAGTCTAACCCTCTGCAATGCAGGAATCTCAATTAAAGTATCCATGACAGGTGATCCTGTGAGGTGGGTTTGGCTAAGAGGCAGTGACTGGCCCCAAGGTCACCCAGTGAGCTTCATGGTTGAGTTGGGATTTGAACCCTGGTCTCCCAATCCATACCCCTGCCCTCGCCCTGTCAACTGCCTGCTGCATAAAACTGTGATGCAGAACCTGTGGTCCTCTGTATGTAATTGGACACCAACTCCCATCAGCCCAGCCGGCATGGTGAATGGTCAGGGATGATGGAAGTTGTAGTCTAACACGTGGAAGGCGATAGGCTCCCCGCTCAGGCTGTAGGATATAAAAGCAATCAATTGTCTTCTGAACCAAAGAACTGCAAAGGTTGGGGTCTTCTCTTCATGTGAATCACATATGTTAGATACTTAATAAGAGGCTATAACCCTTGCTCCACTGGAGGCGCCTTTGCTGAACCCAAAATTATTTTAGCACGCCTTTTGGGGAGCAGGGGCATTGCGTGTTCAGACCCAGAAACCTTCCCCCTAAATAAATTCACACTTGACTCAAATTTTGGTTTGGCTTTTTTGGCAGAATTTAGGCCACAACTTTATTGATTACAGAAAGTGGCTGGTTGCATAGGCTCTGGTTTGACTAGCTCCCTGCCATGCAAGTAGCGCTGACCCAGGGTTCCAGCATAGGTCAGCCAAGGGTGAACACCTGGATAAGCGGAAAGCCGGGAACAGGCTATCTCCACAACCCAAATGCCCCCCTGGACTCAGGCACGGGCACAACCCCCTCTCAGGGGTCGACCAAACCATCGAGTCCCTGGATTCCTTTAACGGAATACCCTTCACATAGGGATGGCGAGAGCGTTCTCCCATCCCTATCATCTGAACCAGAGCCTATCCGCAACCTTACAAGTTGTGACAATTTGCTACGCAGCAGGCAAAACCCAAATGGCAACAGCCAATCAGCCATGTGGGGAAAATTCCTACCATGCCCCTGTCCCAACGACAGACGACACATGACGGCATAGCAAGGTCAGACGCAAAGCCCTAAAAGTAGGGAGAGGTGGGCGGGTGTTCCGAATGCACGAGCCGAAAGAGGAAGCTCTGGGTCACGTGCATGGGCATAAATAGGTCCCTTGAACCGTTTGGACTGTGTCCCATTGGCCAGATTGTACCCAACTTTGAGGGACCCACCAATTGGGTGTTGTGGCTGACCAATCGTACCCACCCACAACACAGGGTCTCGGTTTTCCAGGTCTCACTGCAATACATGCCCTCTTTAAGTGAGGACCCAATTTGCAAAAACTGGAGTGAGCATGTTAGAGAACAGCTAAGGATTCTCCCCCCACCCCCCACCCCACACACACACTTCCCCAGTGAAGCTGCATGCAGATTATGGTGTGTGTGAAAGCTGACAGCACAGTAATCTAGCTGGGAGGTCTCATTTGCATTTCTAATCATGTGCGCTGCTAAGTAGGTCCCAGGGGTGTTCAGGAGTTTCCCACACGGAAGTAGTCTTAGAATTACAGCCGCTTTTTCTCAAAGACTCACCTCTGAGTGGCTAGTGCTCTTTGTTCTGGTCTGTGCATGTACTATTGCTAGTGAACTAAACCACCCACATACCAGATCGGCTGCAACAGATAGCCCATTGGGGAGGGGACGACTTAATGACCCACCCACCCGCTCGCTCTCTGACGACACCTTTGGGGTCAGCAGAATCCTTTCTCTGGGTCTGAGGGCAGGTGCAAGAACACGGGGTGGTCTTTTTACCACCCCCTGGCCACACAGAGTTAATATAGCTAGATTACATTCAGGAGATAGCATAGGGGCCGGAGTAATGGGCTTGGCAGGAAGAGATCCATACTGAAATCTCTGCTTGATCATAATGAAGCTCAGTGGGTGGCCTTGGGCAAATCCATAAGGCTCTGCTTAAACCTGCCTGAGAGCTCCTATAGATTGTGAAACTAACACAGAGATTGTATCATTAGCTTGCATTACCATTATCTGGAGATATATCAGGAGATGAGATTTGGGATTAATAAAACCAACACATGCTATCCCATAGAGCTGTTATTAATATCCTATCCAATGAGGGAGGCAACACTGTCTGTATCAATCAATCAATCGCCACATTTTTAAGTATACTGCTATTGAAAAGTTGCTGTTAATGTACTTGCTATTTGATTAGGAAAAACTCAGGGAAAGGGGCAGATCTTACACACACACACACACACACACACACACACACACACACACACACCATTCCTGGAAACTCTAAGATAATATTCACGGTTCGATCACATACCAGGAAAGTCAGGTTACTCTGTTGTAGTTGATGGCGAGGGTCTTGCACAACAAGCCTGCCTCCCCAGATGATCAGACTTTTTGTAATAATGACAGCAAACGTGAAAGGCAGTGGAAAGCATGGTGAAAGCACTTAGTGATGACACAGTCTAGCCTAACCTCCCAGCAAACAAATCAGAATAAATATGTTTATTATATAGCCAACATCACTCTACTTGTCCCACAAACAAATAAGGATGAATGCTCAATAAACAGGCCATCTTGAAGTGACCATAGTCTAACCTCCTTGTCATCTTAGTGCAAGCAAATCAGGATGAATACAAAATATATCATGGAGTTGGAAGGGACCTCAACAATCTGCTCAAAACACCTGCTGATGCGGGGAATCCTCTCCTATGGTATCCATGATTAAGTGATCAAAAATCTCTAATGAAGAAGAGTCTACCACCTTCTGTAGCAGTCTGTCTTGACTGCTGAACAGCTCATACCATGTAATGGTAGGAATATACAGCATTAAGGTTTCTGAAGCTACAGTCCTATACACTCTTTCCTGGGTCAGATCCCATTAAATTCACTTAGACGCATAGGAAGACGCTGAGTTAAATACATTCCTTTGTTTGATGTCAGCCTGCTTTCGATGGAGCTGCTTCTATTTCTAATGGCTCTGGCTGTGCGTAGCCACTGTTTGCTGTCCCAGGTGGAAGAAAACACCCAGATGTGTATTGTCCTGCTCTTTTGCTTGACCTTCCTGGATTACAATGCCCCAGGGCTAGTTCACAGCCAAGTCTTCCTAGAAGTATCCAGCCAAGTTTCTTGTTAACTGGTCTTGACTCATGGAGCTAATGAAAGCAGCACCTCTCTTGTAAGCAAGCAGAGTGGGTTGGGAGTTCTAACCCAGAAACCATTGAGTCCTGCGATTGCTCTCCTGTAGCCTATAAACTGCTTGCTTCTTGGGTCACTCAGCAAGCGATCGTATTAGGTTACTTAATCCAGAAAAAAAATACATGTGATTGTGGGATGTTACCACCAACCAGGGGCAGCCAATGCAGTGGTCTTCATGTGTTGGATTAGAGCTCCCTGACCATTGACCATGCTGGCTGGAGCTGATGTGTTCAACATCTGCAATCTGCTCCATTGGCTCTTCTTGCCAGAGGCATTCTGCAGACCGTGCAGTCAGGCCTGCATAGCACAGCACAGGCCATAGTTCTTACATGCATCTATAGATCATGTCATTGCTGTACAATGTATGGCTCACAGTTGAGTTTTGATCTACATCTGCATGTGGGTTACCACTGTGGGTTTTAACTTGTGATGGCTCATTCTTATGGGCAAGTCACCGCTTGAAGCTGAGCAACAAATTTGCACATTTGACTCAGCCCCAAACATGAAATACACCTTGTGTGCACGTCTCTTGCACAATTCCCATTCATTTCAATAGTGCATGCACCAAAGAACCTCTCCATATATTGTGTCCAGATTCATTTGTCCGAAGGGCAGCACAAGGCCTCCCAATACATTTTGTTGCCTGAGGCAAAAGAAAAGATGGTGTAGCACCCACCAGTCCCAGATACAGAAGCTGCTTGGACTGGCCATTGACTCTTACCTCAGTGCTGGTGCTGGAACAGTATCCTCTGCTGCGCCTGAGGAAGCAGGCTAGCTTAAAATAATAATAATAATAATAATAATAATAATAATAATAATAATAATAATAATAATAATGCTGCAGTAATATTGCTGTTGTTGATGATAATACTTTTTTATTCTTACAACTCTGTTAACCACTCTGGGAACATAAATTTCTGTTGAAGGTGTGCGACATAAATTTTGTAAGTAAGCAATAAACAACACCTCAGCCGCAAGTCCATTCCACATTCTTGTGACAGTACAGTATGCGTCCCCTGAGGAAAAGTTACAAGGAGACGGGAGAGCATTGTGGCTCATTATGGTCCCTCATGTCTTTTGAACCTCTCCATGTCCAGGCAAGTGGCATCAGAGACTGACTCAGAGCTTTGTACTTTGTTCCAGGACAGCATTTATTCTTTTAAGAAAGGCGGGGGGGTCTAAGCATCCCAGAACATGAAAGGACTGAAAGAGAGGCGTGGGGTGTTTCTGCCAAGCTTTGAAAGCATTAATGCAGCAGGCCCCAAAAGCCACCTGAAAACCGACTTCCGGTCGGCGCCAGCGCTAATGGCGGTCCTTTTTCCGAGCTCCGGAGAAGGACTGCCCTGCGAGTTCGGGTCTGCCCCGCTACGGCAAGCGGGGGACCCCTAAAATCACAGGCGCGGAAGCCTGTGAACGAGGAGATTCGGTGGGCACCAAAAGCGCCCCCCCTTTACCGCAGAAAGAGCCTTTTTAAAGGCTTTGGAACGACATCGGGGGAGCGCGGTGCTGAGAATCGCTACCCAGCCCGCAGGGTGAAGCCGCGTCGCTATTAGTGGAGAGCGCCGATTCCTTCCTGTAAATTACGGACAGAAAAAACCCGTGAGTAAAACGGAACTTTTATTTGGATCTAAAATTTGGAGATTTGGTTGAAAGCGGGGAGGTCAAAATCAAGGAAGTCTGCCTCCCCCCGACTGCATGAAAGTGAAAGCAACGGAACTCTAAAGCTGCATCCGTTAAAGACTTTGTTTTTATTTAATCAAACCTGACATTTGGACTTTAGATCTTCCCTCTAGCTAGCAGGGCAGAGGGGAGGCAAAAGAGACTTTGGCAACTGCATGATTTATTTAAAAGAAAAATCTTCTGCTGCCTCAGCTGTTTAAGAGCATGAAACGGTCTGCCTTTTAGGACAATAGGACACTGAACTGACTTTTCCCTGTGAAAGTTACATTGTGATACAAAGTTTCTGCATTGACTGGATACAGTACATCAGAGTAAGTTGAGACAGTATCTACTGGGAAATTGTGGCAATTTGCAGTTACAAGTCTCCAGCCACACTTGCTTTAATTTTTCTCTTTCTCCCTTTCCTACGTATTTGGATATTCTCTTTGCCTTTGTATCTGGACATTTTATATTTGGCCATTTTGATTTGCTCCCCCTAGAGGGTAAAGTAAAGGTTGGCCCAGCCTAAGACAGTGGAATTTTCCAGTGGGGAACAGCTCCCGTGGTAAACGACCTTGACATGAGTGGCTCACAAGAAGAGATAGTCACAAGAGCCAAGACCAAACAACAACAACAGCACCAGCTGCAGCAACAACAGCTAAAGAAAAGAGGCTCAATCACAGGCGTAACTGCCGGACTTGCAGGAATAACAGGACAAGAAAAAGTGACAGCTGTCTCTATGGAAGCCGTGACAGAAGCCCTGCTCAAGATAAATCAATCCCTGGAGTCTCTGACAAAACAGACTTCAGAAAATACACAAAAATTAACAGAAATATCAGCAAGACTAGACCAGAACACAGAATCTATAAACAAATTGGTTGAGGAAAATTCTACCACACGTAAAATTGCTGAAGAAGCGAGAGCTATCGCTGGAGAGACACAAGAGAATTTAGAACCGATTGCCAAGAAGGTCCATGAGCACGACGCAACTTTGGCTCTGTGGGAATTACAGAGAAAAGAGAGAAATTTGAAATTGAGATTGATTCCAGAGAACGAAAGTGACAACCTTGCGGAGTTTTTAACACAGGAGTTTGCTGATTGCTGGGATCTGGAGGAAGACGAATTTAAAATTACAACAGCCTTCAGATTGGGCAAAAAGCAGGATAGAAAGACCCCGAGAGACTGTCTGATTACACTTAGATCTAAGGAAGAAAGAGACAAAATACTAGGACTACACTTTGAAAGGCCTTGCAAATTGGAAACTCAGCTGTACAGATTTTTAAAGACATTCCAAAATATATTCTGGATTTGAGAAGCTTTTATAAGGACTTAGCTCTTTTGTTAAAGAAAAACTCCATCCGCTTCAGGTGGGAATTCCCACAGGGACTGTCTTTTGATTACAAAGGAAAGAAGGTGAAAATAAAGACTATTAAAGACAAAGACAAATTTTTGGAAAGAAATCAAGAGGACCTGCAGAAGGGGACTGTGGACCCAATTGCAGAACAGAGGAGAGCATTAGACATTCTGAATCTCTCACTTGGACATAAACCACCACCATCAGAGGAAGAGCAACAACTTGGAGCTGTTGGAGGAGTGTCAGAGAAATAACAAAATGGCTCTGCAATTTCTTAGCTGGAATTGTAATGGGCTCAATGGGCCTTTGAAGAGAAGACAAGTTTTTCACATTTTGAACAGAGAACAATTGGACTTGATATGTCTACAAGAAACCCACATAACCAGAGCTCACAGGAGATTACTTACAAACAAAAGACTAGGACAAGAATTTATCTCATCAGACAAAGTAAAAAAAAGAGGAGTTGTGATATATGTAAAAGAGAAATGGGCCCCAAAAATGATGTTTAAAGATGAGCAAGGGAGATATTTGGCAGTGGAGATACAAGTACAAGGAGAAAAACTTTTAGTTGTTGGAATCTACGCACCAAATGAAGGTAAATCTGACTTCTTCAAGAGACTTCATGAAACTCTGACGGACTATTTGGATTACAATATGATAATTATGGGAGACATGAATGGTGTGGTCTCCACCAACATGGACAAGGCACAAAGACTAACAGTTACCAAGGAAGGGAGACTTCCTAGGACCTTTTTTGAAATGACGGAAAACATGGACTTGATAGATATATGGAGAACAAGGAACCCTCTGGAGAGAGAGGGAACCTTTTTCTCCCAAGCAATGATGACCTGGACCAGAATTGATCAAATCTGGATTACTAGTGGCATGGCTCCAAAGATTAAGAAGGTAGAAATCTGCCCAAAAACTTGCTCCGACCATAACGCCGGGAAGATGGAAATGAAACTTACAACAACTGGTCAATTTAGATGGAGAATGAATGACACCCTCTTTCGAGACAAGGAGATCCTTATGAAGGCCCAAAAAACTTTAAAAGACTATTTTGAAATAAATTTGAGGGCTGACGTGGAGAAAAGAGTGATCTGGGACGCAAGCAAAGCGGTGATGCGAGGTTTCTTGATTCAACAAAACTCAATAAAGAGGAAAAAACAAAATGAGAAAAAAGAAAAGATTTTGGAAAAGATAAAGGAAGGAGAGAAAAAATTAAGAGTAAAACCAAAGTCCCAGGAGATCTTAAGAGAGATTAAGTTATATCAAACACAATATATGGAATTGATGAACCAAGAGATTGAATGGAAGATAAAGCAAATGAAACAAAAGACATTTGAATCAGCAAATAAATGTGGCAAACTTCTGGCATGGCAATTGAAGAAAAGGCAGAAATTAAATACAGTTACAAGCCTAGAAGTGGATGGAAAGAATATATCTAAACCTAATGAAATTAGAAATTGCTTCTTGAGTTATTTTAAAAAACTTTATACTCAAGGCCCGCAAAATGAAGAAGATATAGACAAATTCCTTGATAAATATGGATTACAAAAAATCTCTCATCAAAGCAAGATGGATCTGAACCAGAGAATAACAGAACAAGAGATAGAGGCTGCCATTCAGAATATGCAATTGGGCAAATCTCCAGGACCAGATGGACTGACTTCCAGATACTACAAATCGTTGAAGGAATGGTTGATTCAACCACTAAAAGAAGTCTGTAATGAGATCCTTGAGGGAAAAAAGGCACCTGAATCGTGGAAAGAAGCATATATTTCACTCATACCAAAGACAGAGACTGAAAAGACTCAACTGAAGAACTACCGCCCAATATCACTACTTAATGTGGATTTCCAAGCAAAACCTCTGGCGCAGTTACTGTACGGGGCGCAAATCTGGACGGGGATCCATTGCTCCAGTCTCGAAACTGTCCAGTCCAAATTTCTAAGGCAGATACTCGGTGTCCCCTCCTGTGTTCCAAACGCAGCATTACGACTCGAGGCCTGCCTTCCATCTGTGGAAACTCGGACCTGGCAGAGAACATTTAATTATTGGCTTCGTCTTAATCTGAATCCTCCTGGTCTACTGCCGCTAGTAATGCAAGACCCTCACAAAAGCAAGTGGTTTAAAACTGTGCAGCAAAAACTCCTTACATGCGGTCTGCACTCACAGTCCCTACTATCAATGGGCCTCATTAAAGCAAAGAGTCTAATAGGCCAGCGCCTGAAAGACATTGAACGACAAAACAACCTGACTATCTTAAAGAAACTGTGCCCATGGTATACCTATTTTCCCCCTTCTCATTTTGATTCTCCAGCTTCATATTTGTCAAAACTAACCATCCCAAAATACAGACGTGCCTTTACATTGGCTAGATGGGATGTTCTTCCCTCTGCTGTACTCGAAGGTCGTTACCAAAAGACTCCATTTGAAAAACGACTCTGCCCATGTGGAGATGGTAACACGGAAACAGTGTCCCACGTCCTTCTTACTTGCCCCCTTTATAAAGACCTAAGGAATGAGATTATTACTCCACTCATTCTCTCCAACCCCGGCCGTTCACCAGACATTACACTGTATTTTCTATTATCTGATACGGATAGTCAGATAACAGAGAAGGTCGCGAGGTACATCGAGAGAGCTGCGAAATTGAGGGCCACCATCTGAGTGACAGACCTGTTCACCCGACGGACCTCCTTTTGCCTGTTCTTTTCTTCCTTTTATCCCTATTCTCACTTTTAACTCTTGTACAGCTGTGGCCTGTTGGCTTTGCTAATAAAGTTTTGAATTTGAATTTGAATGTGGATTACAAAATTTTTGCAGACATTTTGGCAAAAAGATTTTAAAAAGTGCTGATGGAAAAGATTCATAAGAACCAAGCAGGCTTTCTCCCAAAAAGACACCTAGCAGACAATGTAAGGAATATAATAGATATTTTGGAAAAGCTAGAGGTGAATATAAATACTAAAGCAGTACTGATTTTTGTGGACGCGGAGAAAGCCTTTGACAATATTTCTTGGAGCTTTATGACAAAGAATCTTCATGGGATGGGGGTAGGCCAAGGTTTTGAGAATGGTATGGCTGCAATATATTCTGAACAAAAAGCTAAATTGATTGTAAATAATGTAGTAACTGAGGAACTTAAGATAGAAAAAGGAACACGACAGGGGTGCCCAATTTCCCCATTACTCTTCATTTCAGTTCTGGAGGTGTTGCTGAATATGATTAGGAATGACCAGCAGGTTAAAGGAGTGCAGGTCGGAGCTAAACATTATAAGTTAAGAGCATTTGCAGATGACCTAGTACTGACTTTGCAAGAGCCAAACACTAGTACGAAAAAGGTCCTAGAAATAATCCAACAGTTTGGCCAGGTAGCTGGATTTAAGTTGAATAAACAAAAAACCAAAGTTTTAGGAAAAAATTTAACAGATACGGAAAAAGAGAAATTCCAAGAGGAGACAGGGTTGACGGTGGTCAAGAAGGTGAAATACCTAGGGGTTTATTTGACATCTAAAAATGTGAATTTGTATAAGGATAACTATGAAAAATGTTGGTCAGAGATTAAAAAAGATCTAGAAATATGGTCAAATTTGAAATTGTCAATGTTAGGCCGAATTGCAGTGATTAAAATGAATGTATTGCCTAGAATGTTATTTTTGTTTCAGACCTTGCAGATTCTTGATAAGATGGAATGTTTCAAGAGGTGGCAGAAAGATATTTCGAAATTTGTCTGGCAGGGCAAAAAGCCCAGAATCAAATTTAAAATATTGACAGACGCTAAAGAAAGAGGGGGTTTTGCCCTGCCGGACTTAAAATTGTACTATGAGGCAGCAGCTTTTTGCTGGCTGAAAGAATGGATGCTCCTCGAGAACACAGACATTTTGGATCTGGAAGGTTTTAACAATGCTTTCGGTTGGCATGCATATCTATGGTATGACAAAATCAAGCTGCATAGTGCCTTTAAAAATCACATTGTTAGAAAAGCATTGTTCAATGTTTGGATAAGATATAAAGATCTGTTGGAAAACAAAACCCCTAGATGGGTATCACCAGTGGAGGCCAAGGCAGTGAAGAAACTCAATATGGAGGTCGGATGGCCGAAGTATTGGGAAATTTTGGAACAGGATGGAGATAAGTTGAAATTACAAAGTCATGAGAAATTGAAACATAAAGTACAAAATTGGTTTCAATATCATCAAATAATGGAGTTTTTCAAACAGGACAGGAAAATTGGCTTTCAGATGGAAAAATCAAAACTAGAGACTGAATTGTTAGAACCCAATACTAAGAATTTATCCAGAATGTATAACTTGTTGCTGAAATGGAATACACAGGACGAAACAGTCAAATCGGCTATGATTAAGTGGGCACAGGATGTTGGTCATAACATTATGTCAGCTGACTGGGAATGGTTATGGAACACCGGTATTAAATTCACGGCATGTAATGCCTTAAAGGAAAACATTATGAAAATGGTCTATAGGTGGTACATGACCCCAGTCAAGCTGGCAAAAATTTATCATTTGCCCGATAACAAATGTTGGAAATGTAAAGAGACTGAAGGTACCTTCTATCACCTTTGGTGGACATGCCCGAAGATTAAGGCTTTCTGGGAAATGATCTATAATGAAATGAAAAAGGTACTTAAATGTACTTTTCCTAAAAAACCAGAGGCCTTTCTCTTGGGCATTGTCGGCCAATTGGTGTCAAAGAGGGATAGAATTTTTTTTATGTACGCTACAACAGCAGCAAGAATACTCATCGCAAAGTATTGGAAGACACAAGATCTACCCACTCTGGAAGAATGGCAGATGAAAGTGATGGACTATATGACATTGGCCGAGATGACAGGCAGAATCCGTGACCAAGGAAAAGAGACGGCGGAAGAAGAATGGAGAAAATTCAAAAGTTATCTTAAGGACTATTATAAACTTAATGAATGTTAGAGTGTTGTGGTTCTCAGGAACAAAGGGATACAGTGATATAAGGTCAGAATACAGAGATGACTAAGATGACAGAGGTTGGAAAGTAACAATTGGGAGTTGCTATAAAATTATGGACATTGGGATGCAGAAAGGGGGGGTATGGGGAAGTCCCAGAAAAGAGGTTTATGAAAATATGTTATGAAATTATACATGTATGTTTGTCTTTTTAAGTGTTTGTTTGTTTTCTAAAATTTTGTAAAACCAATAAAAAATTTATAAAAAAAAAAAAAGCCACCTGAAAACCGCAGTGGGAGACTTGTATGGCTTTGCTGAGGAAACAGGATTTGGTTCTACAGAATTCATGAGCGTCTTACGTGGGCTGGAAGCAGAACATGCAGTTTCCATATCACCTGTGCACATATTTCTTGCACACATGTCCAGCTGTGGGGAACTCTATGGGAAGATTCTTGAGGGGAAATCAATGTGAGACCACACAAGTAGAGTTGCCACTGAGTTAGGTTTTGTTTTGTTTCTAATGCAGGATGCAACCATGAAGATGGCCATTCATCCAGCTGCACCGGAAGGAGAAATGAAACAGCAAGGCCCCCTTCGTGGACTGAGCTGGCAGAAGGGGTGGGGCAGAAATTCAGCTCAGTTCCCGTTTAAAAGTATACTTACTTAATTCACACTTCATGAAACAATATGAAGACCAAAACACAGCCATTGTTTGGATTCTCCAAATTTTGAACTCCAGTCGAGGAATGTGTACAAAAAAATGCATTTATGACTGTAGAACATGCATGCAAATCTATCTATTGGTGAAAATAACATCAAAAATGCATTCTATCAGAGAAAAATGCTTGCATAAAAATGCATATATTTTGAGAAATCCAAACTTAAACACGGTGAATTTTCATGAGGACTTAAAAACAAATCATGAACTGATGGGATTGGAAAAATGAGACCCTGAGAGAAACTGAAATGGACAGATTTGCCCATCGCTAGCTGAAACCAAACACACTTTGGCTTCTCCTCTCTCAGAACTGTCTCCCCAGGGGTGATTCCACTTGGTAACAAATATGTAACATGATGTCAGGATGAATGGCACCCAAATTGGCAGATCTTCCTCTTCCTGAACACTTCCTTTTATGCCCTGTCTCTTCCATTGTAAGCCATTATTTTAACTTGTACACCACCTGCCCTAGACCTACATTCCTTCCAATAGGAGATCAACCCATCTGGGAACTGCAGTTTTCTTGTCATGGCAAAGTGAGAGATATTCCCAGCTGTGGCTCAACTCAGGGCACCCAGAGCTCGTCTCCGGTTTTCATAATCCACTTCCTGCTTCCATAACACTGTGAACAGCTTTCTTCCTTTATGGGAGATGGAAACAGGGGACCTTACATAACCTTGATGAGGGAAACAACTAGCCCTGTTCCCTTGCCATAGCAATTGTTTTCAAGTTGATAATCCAGGAAATACACGTCCTCTCTATTTACTCAGAAAAGAATTAATGGCCCTTGGTTTTTTTGATGGCATCCTCCCACACCTCACTGTTGCAACGGAAAGCAGACACAACCAGGCTGCTAGAATACTTAGGCAGCGCTCTATGACTTCAGCACTGTGTGCCATGCGCGATGGTTGCTAATGAGACCTAATAATTCTCTCATTGTTATTCTAACACGGTGCAGCAGGACAAGTGAGCCTGTAAACAGAGATCCAACAAAAATAAAACCATTATAATCACAGCCTGGGTTGTAAATCACAGGCTAGGGTGTTCTGCTGTGGTTTGACTCCAAGCCAGGGAATAGTCAAATAATCAAACTGCAGATGGTACGGCAGCAAATCGACTTACATTTAAACAGTGGCAAGGCTCCAAACGACAGGCGGAAAAATGCTTTGCACGATACAGGAATTCTCCCACCTCCCCACTTCTTGTTAACTAGGTCTATAAAATAACCAGACATGTTAACCAATAATAGTGTTATTCCTTGCAAGTGCGTGTGCCAACCCAGGTTCAGGGGCTCGGCCGATCCTGTTACAAGCACCGCTAAAGAGCTGCCATACTAATAATAATTAACATTTCATTTCCAGGCAACTGAAAGGGTTTCTTCCCTCCACCCTCTGGAAAGATGAATTCCTGGTGTGAGGAACATCCAAGTGGTTTGGCAGTTTTACAAAAGGTGAAGGCAGAATTCTAGCTTTGCCATATTGTTTGTTTGTTTGTTTGTTTGTTTTTGTATGTATATCCCACCCGTCCTCCCGAAGGAGTCCAGGGTGGCAAACAGATGCATAATTTTAAAACAAAGGAAAGCAAAAACATTATAAAACACTTAAAACATTCTAAAAACAATTACAGTGAAAAACATCTAAAAGCAGTCAACAGTGATTTCGGGGTTGCCAGAAACAGTCACCAAATGTCTGGGTAGGCAGGGGGTTTTTCCACATTTCTCTGGAAAGTTAATAATGACGGAGACAGGCGCATTCCCCTAGGAAAGGCATCACAACTGGAGAGGTATCACTGAAAAGGCTCTGTGACAGGTGAATGCCAACCTGGAAAAATAATATTAGAATGCACAGTAGTTTTTTAAACCTCTAAAAGTTTAAAAAGAGAAGCATTATTTGGATTTCCATGAATTACCCTATGGTTGCCAGGGCAACAAAGGAACTGACCCTCACAAAATGGGTGGTAGCTGAACTGGACCTAGGATTGCTTTAAAGACATTTTTCTTTAAGAGTCCTCTACCTTTGTAATAACAGTTTAGCATAATTTAGAGCCCTTCTCTGATTTGGAACACTAGTCAGCCTTCTTTCTTAGAAGCTGGTAATTTGTGGACCTGTCCAAAGGTCACGTAAGGCTGTTGGAGTAGACCAGGGGTCACCAACCTTTGGGGGCTTCTGGGCACCTTTGCAAACTGGAGGAGCAACAACCATACACACCCACTCTCCTCTCCCCCTGCCTCCCACTAGCAATCGGGCTTGAGGAAACCCCTTCTGTTGTGATGAACCTAAAAGGAACAGCAGCTGGACCATGGCAAGGGCAAAGCTGTTCAGACACACCAGAAAGAGCTAACCTGGTGGTCCTGCCAGTGCATCTGTACAGCACCAATTTAACTGCCAAAATTCCCAGGTACTCTGCAGCAATGCCAGCATCAAGAAGGCGATACCACCCAACCCTGCTATGCTGCTCTTGCTCTCTGGTGCAGTGTTCGAAATTAGCCAGGCACCAGGTCATTTCGCACTTGGCTTTCAACCACTTGTGACCACGTGAAGATGCCTGGGTACCAGGATGGTGCCTGACATCTTCCCCATCTGAGGATCCTTGGATCTGGCCTGTTTTCCCACACTAGCAACACACCCTGTAGAATTCTATTGGTTATATTTTATCTGCACAATCGGAATGAATTTGTGGAACCAAATGGCTTTTTCTGTGCAGCTGGAACAGGAGCGAAAGCAGTCAGCATTAAGAAAAAGAGGTCGGAACAGGACAATATATCTGTGTACTGTCCCTGGATCAAGTGATTTTTCCTCTTTAGGTTCTCAAAGCTCTTAACCTAGCTCAAGGTTGTCATCTGAACTAGCCAGATGTCTAATGGAGAATCAATCACAGCCATCATTTGAGAAAGAAGTCTTTAGAGTCATCTCACCCCAAAAGGGCAACTAGATACAGTGGTACCTCGGGTTACAGACACTTCAGGTTACAGACTCCGCTAACCCAGAAATAGTACCTCGGGTTAAGAACTTTGCTTCAGGATGAGAACAGAAATGGTGTGGCGGCAGTGGGAGGCCCCCTTGGCTAAAGTGGTACCTCAGTTTAAGAACAGTTTCAGGTTAAGAACGGATCTCCAGAACGAATTAAGTTCTTAACCTGAGGTACCACTGTATTCCATTTTGGAAAATGTAACCTTGGTTTAAAGAGCCATTTGGGGCCTAGCTTATCTATCTGAGTTTCTAACACTGCTCCAGTCATAGGCTAACACTCTAACCGCTACACCACATTGACACACATGTTAAAAGTACTTGGACCTCTTGCATTGCACCTGAGACTAAATTCTTTCCTCTGGAGACTGAGAAGCTTACAGCCCTGAAACCATGGTTGAGGTCTAGAATCCCAGAAACTTAAGTTGGAGCTGTTCAGATAGATCCTGTATGGGGAAACAGCAGGTCTCACTTTAACAACAAAAGCAACCTTGCCGCCGTGCGTCAGATCCATGGGTTGGGAAAACCAGGCAGGATGTTGAATTGCACAGGGACCTTCTTAGGGATCAGTACAGATGTTCATCAAAGAATGCCAGATTGGAATCTCAAAGAGAAAAGTTGGTGCTTGCTGCTTCTTTAGAATCAGGAACTATTTTGGTGTGTGTTTGGATATACCAGAAGCTTTTGCTGCTGCACATTGCAGACCCTCCAAGTGTCCCTATTTTCCAGGTACGTCCCTGATTTAGAGAAGCCGTCCTAGTTTCTGATTTGATCCTGGAATGTCCCACTTTTCCTTAGGATGTCCCTATTTTCATTGGAGAAATGCTGGAGGGTGTGGAGTTATCCGACCCCCAAGCTGTGGGAAGAAAATCCTGTATAGGGAAGTTTGTTTAATGTTTTATTGTGTTTTTATATATGCTAGAAGCTGCTGAGAGTGACTGGTGCAACCCAGTAAGATACGTGAGGTATAAATAGTAAAATTATCATTATGGAATGGGACGTCCCTATTTTCATCAGAGAAATGTTGGAGGGTATGACATTGATGACATTAGTATGGATATTTCTCCTTCAGGGAAAAGAACATTTCTATTTATTTCTCTGCCAATCAAAGGTAAATGAAATGGATGGATTGCCTTGGCTCTGTTGAGCATGCCTCTCCAAACTGTCATGTAAGGTGATAGGGGAGTTGTGAAACACAGGGATCAAACACATACATGCTTAGAACTGCCACAAAGGAATCCCTTTAAGCATCTTATACCTTCACTCCCTTCCCCACCTCTCCCAAGCTCCCAGCAATATTTAGAAGCTTCCTGTCAGTCATTTTGTGGTTTAAAAGGAAGCAACCCCCCACCCCCAGTCATTCGGCAAGCAAACATCATGTAAACACTTTCCCTTAAAGCTTTAACTAGTAAAAGCCTAAGGACCATACCAGCAATTTCTTCATTTTGTTTAAAAGAGAGACAGAGAGAAACTTGTGTTTTTGATTTAGAGAAGCCAATGTTAAAAAAAACACACAAAAATACCGACTCCCAGATTGAGCTGCAAATTATAATTCTTGAAACAGGTTCTAAACAAAATAATCATTTTACTAAGAAGCCAGGTTTTTGCTAAAATCCTGAAGAACTGATGTTAATTGTGTCACAACCTGTTTCTGGAAAGAGGAGCTGATAAAAGGAAGAAGGAAGGAAGGAAGGAAGGAAGGAAGGAAGGAAGGAAGGAAGGAAGGAAGGAAGGAAGGAAGGAAGGAAGGAAGGAAAAAGAAAGAAAGAAAGAAAGAATCAGTCTATTTATTTACCCAGCCTTCACCAACACAGGCACTGAGGTATAAATAAAAAGAAAGGAATTACACCACATTCAATTTTAGCAAGTAGAGGGGTATGGTGTCTACTGGCTCATCAGTTACAATTTGATCCATATGCTCACACTTAGTTAACCTTATGGGATTGTCCAGATTTGAATATGGGCAGGGTCAGAGTTTCCTGTGGAAGAAATTGGTGGGACATGGGATATATACATTAGATCGATGTTTACAGAAATGTGTACGTTAGAAGAAAGTGTGCATTAAAATGAATATATTAGTGAAAATAGCGTGTAAAAAGTAAATTACATTGAGAAAATTTGCTTGCAAAAATGTGAGCAAAGGAATCTTCCTTGGATTTCAGATCAGATGGAGAAGTAAGGTAAAAAGAAATAAAAAATCTTATCACTTGATAGTACCATACTGATACCTGAATTACCAATTGGTAATCAGAATATTAGCAGAGACATCACCTTGCCTTGCCAACAAAAGTCCATATAGTTAAAGCTATGGTTTTTCCAGTAGTGATGTATGGAAGTGAGAGCTGGACCATAAAGAAGGCTGATCGCTGAAGAATTGATGCTTTTGAATTATGGTGCTGGAGGAGACTCTTGAGAGTCCCATGGACTGCAAGAAGATCAAACCTATCCATTCTGAAGGAAATCAGCCCTGAGTGCTCACTGGAAGGACAGATCCTGAAGCTGAGGCTCCAATACTTTGGCCACCTCCGGAGAAGAGAAGACTCCCAGATGTTGGGAAAGATTGAGGGCACAAGGAGAAGGGAATGACAGAGAACAAGATGGTTGGACAGTGTTCTCGAAGCTACGATGAGTTTGACCAAACTGCAGGAAGCAGTGGAAGACAGGAGTGCCTGGCGTGCTCTGGTCCACGGGTTCACGAAGAGTTCGACATGACTAAACGACTAAACAACAACAACAATCAGAATATTGTGGTAAATTACCACTTGGTAAATCCATTCTGCCAGAATCCACGGCCATCAGGGGTTTAGGGAAGCACTTCTAGTTCATTCACTGGACAGCCTTGATGCCTGGCATCTATCCCCCCCCCCCCCATGAAGCACTGGGCACTCCTGCCCCAAGTGCGGAAGCTGCTGTCTGGACAAGTCCTTATTCCTGCTTCCTTTAAGAGGGACATTATGTTCCATACAAGATGGTAAACTCCCTGAGTTATTTAAAAACAAAAAAACCTCTCCAATATAACATTAGACGGAAGCAAACTTTACACAGGAAAGCATAGATTTTAAATTATTACACCGGCTTGTACACTTCCAATATTTCCTCTCTGCTGGATTGAAACTGACACATGTTCTCCAGACTTTTTTTTTTTTTTTTAAGAACACCATTCTTTCAGCCTTAGATTTACGGTAAATCAGTGTTGCTCAGAGGAAACTAGCAGAGAAACCTCTGTTTCCTTTGATGCATTCCTAAGTCTCTTACTTGGAGAACAAAATTGGTCTGGTATGTGATTCAAGCCAGCTTCCTCTGGTTGCCAGCCAAAAGATAAAAGCAGCACAACCTTGCATCGTGGAGATGTTGTGCTTTATGTTACAAGATGAAGGCCATTTTTCTTGCTGCCCTGTGTACAGTCATTAGATCAAAATTAATTGGAATCTCTTATCAGGCACAAAAGTGAGGAAGAATCTCTGGCTTCCACATTTGTGTTCTGTGGTGCCAAATCAAAGAGTATCAATGAGCTGTTGGACCTAGAAGTCTTCGGGCCACTCTTTTTCTCTCAGCCTATCCTACTGTCAGGGACGCAGGTGGCGCTGTGGGTTAAACCATAGAGCCTAGGACTTGCCGATCAGAAGGTCTGCGGTTCGAATCCCCGTGACGGGGTGAGCTCCCATTGCTCGGTCCCTGCTCCTGCCAACCTAACAGTTCGAAAGCACATCAAGTGCAAGTAGATAAATAGGTACCGCTCCGGCGGGAAGGTAAATGGCATTTCCATGCGCTGCTCTGGTTCGCCAGAAGCGGCTTAGTCATGCTGGCCACATGACCCGGAAGCTGTATGCCGGCTCCCTCGGCCAATAAAGCGAGATGAGCACCGCAACCCCAGAGTCGGTCACGACTGGACCTAATGGTCAGGGGTCCCTTTACCTTTTTTATCCTACTGTCAGAAGGAATCTGTGTGTAGGGCACACATGTGATGAACCACGGAACTGCAGGTGGCAGCCTTCTCAGTTGTTGCTGGTTTGTTTCCGGGCCCAATCCAGGTTTCATTTTATTTATATCCCACATTTTTAATGAGCAAACAATACAAATTAGACCATGGCAATAAAATCTAAAACCATGCAATAAAATGTAAGTGGTTTTGATCTCCAAAGCCAGTTTTGAGATATGAGACTAAGCTGTCTGGTCTGGTCTTGGAGCCCACTAGGCAAGGCTGGTCTTGTTTCAGTACCAAGGATAGCTCCTAGTGAGCCACTTGCTCTGACAAAGGTTGGAAGCGAACAGATGCCCTTTGAGCTTTTGTCACCTCTCCTACATTCTGCCCCTTTTGGAGAACTAGTCTCTTAAAATGTTGGCCTGAAGACAAGCATCATCAAGCATCCAAGACAGGGAAATCTAGACATAATTGCTGAGGATCCATCTTATTATTGCCATTTCCCTCAAATTGTTAAAATTGCATGGTTGATTTCAAACAAATGGCTTCAGGGCTGCACCTAAGCAACTAGAAATTATGCCTTGGCCGCAGAACAAATGTCAGTAACCCAAACCTACAAGAGAATAGAAGTTGACTGGTTCTGTGTATTGACAACTTCCATATATAATGATGTGGGTTTGGCTTCTAAAACAAGTTAACCACTGCAACACGGTCTTCTGACAACACAAGAGATAGTTCAGAAAAAGTATATTTCAGGCACGTTCTTTAAGTAGATAGCAAAAAGAGGGAGGCGGGAGGCCTGCTGCATCAGACTTAACAGATTTATTGTGGCAAATGTTTCTGCGGCTTTCGTCCAGGAAGGTTGATGCCGCTATAAATCTGATAAATCTTTACAGTAACACAATATTTTTTTCCTGTGTTTGTTGTAATAGACTAACTCGGCTACATTTCTGGAATTCGTTGATTAAGTACATACTTACTCAGCAAGTGCAAGAAGCAAAGAATCCCAGTTATGGTGCCATGTCTTCTGTTTATCTCCCATGCGGAAGGTCTTCAATCTTCTGCTGTCATTGCAATTACAGATGAGTATGTTCTCTGAATATGATTTAGCTCCGTAACTGAGGCTGAAATGCCAACCCACATACCTGTGAGTAGACCTTGTTGAATTCAGTGGGGTTTGCTTCTAAGCAGACATGGTTAGGACTGCAGTCATATGCACATCCAAACATTCTTAGTCATTAGTGTGCTTCTCCTTAAGCCAGCAGACTTAAAGGAGGAACAACATTGCAGAGGCAGAGAAGGTGAAGTCATGTTGCATCTGCTGGCATGGCATTGCATCTTACCCATTACGTCTTATGATGAATGTACAGTGGTACCTTGGGTTACATACGCTTCAGGTTAAAGACTCCGCTAACCCAGAAATATTACCTCAGGTTAAGAACTTTGCTTCAGGATGAGAACAGAAATCGTGCTCCGGCAGCGCGGCTGCAGCAGGAGGCCCCATTAGCTAAAGTGGTGCTTCAGGTTAAGAATAGTTTCCAGGTTAAGAACAGACCTCCGGAACGAAGTACTTAACCCAAGGTACCACTGTATACAGCATTATTTGAGTTTTCTCTTTTTTAATTTTTTTAAATTTTTATTGGTTTAAATATAAGCAAGAATAAACAGAAGTAGTTATCCCTTTCTGCCACATCCTTGTTAAGAAAAAGAAACATTTCTCCCAAGGTGGGCAAGCATAGCGAGTGGATGCCAGTTCTCTGTGTCATCAATAGAAAAGGATGTGAATGGATCCTAAATTTCAATAACATTGTCCGAGTCCTGGGTGTTATTTAGCACCTTTATGTGTTTAGTCAATTTCTCCATCAGGGCTGTCATCCAGACCTTTTGCCTCCTCTGTGCGAGATGAAGATGGTCCAAACTTTCCCAGTTCTGTGGAGCTGTCTGGCCACTGCCAGTAGGAATGTTATGAGTCCTTTATGCTGTAAGTCAGGGGTAGGCAACCTAAGGCCTGGGGGCCGGATGCGGCCCAATCGCCTTCTCAATCCGGCCCGCGGACAGTCCGGGAATCAGCATGTTTTTACATGAGTAGAATGTATCCTTTTATTTAAAATCATCTCTGGGTTCTTTGTGGGGCATAGGAATTCGTTCATTTTTTTAAAAAATTCAAAATATAGTCCGGCCCACCACATGGTCTGAGGGACAGTGGACCGGCCCAAGGCTGAAAAAGGTTGCTGACCCCTGCTGTAAATCGTAGAATTTTAGAGTTGGGAGGGACCAAAGGGTCATCTAGTCCAACCCCCTGCAAGGCAGATATCTCAGCTAAAGCATCCATGACAGGCAGCCATCTAACCTCTGCTTAAAAACCTCCAAGAAAGGAGAGTCCACAACCTCCTGTGATGGCCTGGGATTCCGAGTCTGAGAGTGAACCGGAAGAATCCCAGCCGGCACAGGAGTCCCCGCCTCCAGGGCCGGCTGAACTGGGGCAAGGCCTAGATGCTGAGGAGCCTGCACCTGTGCCAGATCCTCAGGGGCAGGCACCAGGTGAGACCATTCTGGCCCCAGAGGTGCTGGAGGACTCAGTGGCTACAGGTGAGCCTCCCCCGGGGCCCAGTAACCCTTCGGCCTCTCCTGAACTGCAGAGGCTTAGGGCAGAGAGGCGAAGGGAACTGGTCTCTCCCAGGACTGCTCGCCTTAAGGCCAGGAGAGGCAGGGCTCCTGGGGGCCGGGGCCGCCCCCGGCCTTAGAAGAAGATAAAGGCCAGGCAGCCCGGTCCCAGGTTGCGGGAGCAACGTCGTTGTGGAGTACCTGCTTTACCCAGACCTAGATCTGCACTCCCAGTGTGCCTGTTCCTCGCCCGGCTTCCTGCTCCTGACTCTCCGGTGTTCCTGTTCCTCGCCCGGCTGCCTGCTGCTGACCCACCAGTGTTCCTGTTCCCCGCCTGGCTCCCTGCTTCTGCTCTACCAGCGTTCCTGCTCCCCCGCCCGGCTCCCTGTTTCGGACCTCGCGTCTCATCTAGTGATCGTCTACCCTGCTAGAGACTCTGGACTAAACTTCGGCTACGGTATTAGTAACTCCCCCCCCCCCGGGACCAGCACACCTCCTGAGGGAGACAGTTCCACTGTCAAACAGCTCTTACTGTCTGAAAGTTCTTCCATACGGTTAGTCAGAATCTCCTTCTGGTCCTCATGGGAAATGTTCAGCATAGCTAACTGTGGTAAGCTTTGAACTGTTAGTTGTATGATAAGACTTATATTATATTCTAAATATTATATTCCAAAATTCCTCTATTCTATCCCAAGTCCACTACATATGATACATAGTACCCCCTCCAACAGAGAGGAGAGGAGGTTGAATTGGTCCGGTTACATCCCAGAGATGTAAGGTGCCATTTTAGGCAACAAGTTAACGCCACTTTCTTGATTTTTAATTGAGGAATCAATTTTTCTCAATCAAGTTAGTGGATGTAACCAGCAATTCTGAATGTGATATATATTTAATACTAAGCTTCTAAAACTTAAAAGAAGAAAATGGTGTGTGACCATCCTTTTCTGGGTGCTGCATTCGTTTATGTATTTCAGATGCCCCACAGGCACAGGAAATACCTGATGAGGAAGAGAAAACTCATCAGCACCAGCAGAGGAGCACCAGCAGCAAAGCAAACTACAAGAGGCCAGCCATGGATAACTGAATGAGAGCAGCGCCTCAGCTGCATTCACTGACAGGCATTGAAGGGAAGGAAGAGGTCACAAAGCTCAGCAGGGGGCAGATGGTGTGGCTGAGGGAATAGGAAATTTAGAAAGGTTTGCCAGAATCTAAAGGGTGAGGGAGCTAAGCAGTGAGATTTGGGAACCTCAGGTTTGAGGCAGGTGGAAGGGCACACATGCATATAGTAAATACGTTTTTTGTTCGAGATACCAAAACACTAATGAGTGCCTCTACTCTAGGAAGCCACATTTGAAAATGTTGTTTGATAACTGGTTAAAAATCCCCACCAAAAAAACTAAACTCTGCCTGTCTTTGAAAGCACTGTCTGCAATAACATCTAAAAAAAAATAAGTGGGGCAGGGGGTGTTGGGTGGGTTTTTCTTCTTCCAATTCACCCCGCTGCAACTACCAAAGCAAACTGAGATGACCTTTAAACAATCGTTTGCTTTTGCTCCACTGGATCCAAACAAAAGCTTTCTATTTCATATGCAAGTCTATGCAGCTGTAGATATTTCTATGGGGAAAGGTTAAGACATTTAGTGACCTTTGCAATGGATGACCTAATTGAAGAACCACCACAGCCTCTTCCTTTCTTTCTCTTCTCTCTCTCTCTCTCTCTCTCTCTCTCTCTCTCTCTCTCTCTCTCTCTTTTTGTTATTCCAGAGAAGGAACCAAAATGCTAGCTTTGTGGAAATTACTGGGATGCACTGAGCAGCTCTGGACTATTTAACTAACAAAATCTAGTCATTAATTAAAGTAATTGCACAATGTAAGCCTTGGGTGTGTTCATTGCAAAGCTGATCAACTTAAGGTAAGCACAATCTTGGTCAATCCATTTTTCTTTTTAGGGGATATTTGCCTTGGAAGAAACCAACAAGGTAATTTACAGGCACCCACCCTACCATTCTGCCTTCTGGGAATTGCATCTCTGTGGGCAATGGCTTAGGAATCTCAGTGGCCTCCCACACAGAAACTACCCAGCTTCTTTGGGGTGTGGGATGAGAAAGGGCACCATATTTCAAAAGGACTGTAGGTCTGTGGTAAAAGTGTAATACACACATGCACACATACCCATTGGAAGCATAAGCTGTTCAGTTGCATGGATTTGTCACCAAGTTCACAATTCAGTTCTGTGTTCCTGATAATAATGTGGTAGATCTTCAGCTAGGCTCAGTGTCAGGGACTGGAATTGTTGGGTAGCTACCAAGGGTCTCCAGAAGAGCCAACAGCTGACCCCAAATGGTGGTCACATCTGTTTAGACCTGGAGTTGCTCTCAGTGCCACTGTTTGTCTTCTCCAAGCAATGGCAGCTGCCATTTTAATTTCCCCACAATGCAATTTAAGCCCAGACGGAGCATCATATTGGAGCAATGCTACATGGAAACTCTGAGACATTGTGGCAAGATTAGCTGATGGGTACCTCTACCTGAAACCCAATGCTAGTCAGAATGGACAATATCAGGTGTGATGGACCCATAGTCTGACCCAGCGGTAGGCAACCTAAGGCCCGGGGGCCAGATGCGGCCCAACCACCTTCTCAGTCAGGTCTGCGGACAGTCTGGGGAATCAGCGTGTTTTTACATTAGAATGTGCCCTTTTATTTAAAATGCATCTCTGGGTTATTTGTGGGGCATAGGAATTTGTTCATCCCCCCCCCAAAAAAATATATATATTCCGGCCCACCACATGGTCTGTGGGACAGTGGACCGGCCCACGGCTTAAAAAGGTTGCTGACCCCTCTGACCTGATACACCAGCTTCCTAAGCCCCTCCCATCACACAGCTATCCTACCTTGGGTATATTTATTGCATTATAGAAAACCATTCCAAGAGTTAAATCAACCAATTGTGGTCCCCATTTTGGATCAAAGTTCTGCTCTTTTACTGTATAAAATGTAAATTGTGACGAGTGAAGTCTTCCATATATCTAGTATTTGTTGGCAGAAAGGACAGAAGTAGTGTAGTTATAGGTTAAAACTATTGCATGGGGAAGGACAGTACTTCAGTGGTAGAGGAACTGCTTTCCAGGCAAAAGGTATCCCTGGTATCTTTCCAGGCAAAAGGTATCTTTCCAGGCAAAAGGTATCTTTCCAGGCAAAAGGTATCCCTGGTATCCCTGCCAAGGAGTGTGGTGGAGTCTCCTTCTTTGGAGGTCTTTAAGCAGAGACTTGACAACCATATGTCAGGAGTGCTCTGATGGTGTTTCCTGCTTGGCAGGGGGTTGGACTCGATGGCCCTTGTGGTCTCTTCCAACTCTATGATTCTATGATTCTATGATCTCTAGATTGGGCTAGAGAGGTCAAGGCCTGGTGGGGAGGAGAGACTGGAAAAATTGGGGGGAAAGGTAAAGGACCCCTGACAGTTAAGTCCAGTTGTGAATGACTCTGGGGTGTGGCGCTCATCTCGCTTTACTGGCCGAGGGACCCGACGTTTGTCCGCAGACAGTTTTTCCGGGTCATGTGGCCAGCATGACTAAGCCGCTTCTGGCGAAAGCAGAGCAATGCGCAGAAACACCGTTTACCTTCCTGCTGGAGTGGTACCTACCTATTTATCTACTTGTACTTTGATGTGCTTACGAACTGCTAGGTTGGCAGTAGCTGGGACAGAGCAACTGGAGCTCACCCTGTTGTGGGGATTCGAACCATCGACCTTCCGATCGGCAAACCCTAGGCTCAGTGGTTTAGACCACAGCACCACTCGCATCCCTAAAAACAGGAGGGTTTTTTCCCATTTCCCCCTGCCCTTCACAACTCTCGGTAGGACTGGGAAAGAATTCTGTCTGACACTCTAGACAGCCATTGCTAAGTCAGTGTAGCCAATACTGAGCTGCATGGATCAACAGTCTGATTTGGTATAACGCAGCTTCTTGTGTTGACACATCATTCTTAGATTTGTTGCTGTTTTCTTCAGTTTCTCGGGAAAATAAATATGTAAATGCTAGACTGGATTGAATGTAAATTCAATTTAAAAATGGCTCACTTCTCATGCCTATACAGAATTAACAAATAATGCATGCCAAACAAAGAGACATTCTAAATCACACTTTTGTAAAATACGAAGTCTTCCCCCAGTTTAGCAGGCGGTGTGACAGTAGCTCCCTTCCTCCATTTTGTCCCAAGAGCTGATCCCCCCCAGAGCCCAAATTCATGGTCTTTTCAATAATTTGAGATTAACTCACTCTTTCTTTGTACCAAGTTTTCTGCAATTGCTGTGAGCAGAGCGTTTCATTGCTTTTTGCCTCCTGCCATTTGGAAAAGGAATGTATGTGTGTGGCAGGGAGATTCTATTTTTGCATGCAGGAGAACGAGGTTTCCGGATGCTCGTCCGCCTCTCTTGTCAGCATTTAGGCAGGCAGCAGAGCGAAGTCTTGTCTTCCTGCTGTGTTAATAAGCACTGTCCCCTCCCAGACATAGCTATGGGTTTGTAGAGGCTCAGAGTCCCTGCTGCGTTAATAAGCAGTATCCCATTCTGCACAAAATACACGGAGTGCATTTCTGAATGTACGTTCTGTAATTTTCTGTCGTCACCAGAGACTCACACGGATGTTGCATGCCTGCCTTAAGATGAGGGCAGTATGTGCTGCTAGAAAACACAATGGGCTGCCTTTAAATAAAAATAAAAATGGAGTGTGTTAGGCCAAATGTGATTAAAAGTAGCTAAGCCTAAATTAAAAATGAGGAATGTGGCCAAAAAGAGACACAGGGCCTGTAAGGGAAAGGCTCATTGGTTTTACAAGGCCCCATGCAATTTAAAATGAATGTAATAGATGTCAGATGCAGCTTTCAGATGCCAGAGCTGTCTGAAGGCAATGAAACCCACCTTAAGTGAAGAGGCGCCCATTTTGGATACTTATTGTAAGTCACTTTTATGAGATGAAATCTGCAATCCTAAGCATTATTAACGGCAAGTAATTTCACCAAAATTAAGAGAACACACTTAAGACCAGGATGCAAATGAGTCAGTGTAGCACAGCAGCCTGGGTGTTGAGGGAGCCACATAGTATAAATTATAGTCCTTGGCTACATTATAGTTACTATGGCTCTGTCCAACTTACATGACCTGGTAGTTCCAAGGATCAAGTAAGATAAGCTTTGAGGTCAGTGGAGGGAATTATGGGAAGCAACTGAAAAGAGTTATTGCAGGCATAGGCAAACTCGGCCCTCCAGATGTTTTGGGACTACAACTCCCATCATCCCTGACTACTAGTCCTGTTAGCTAGGGATGATGGGACTTGTAGTCCCAAAACATCTGGAGCGCTGAGTTTGCCTATGCCTGGGTTATTGGCTCTAGGCTGCTCATTCACCCTTATCAGTGTAAGCTGTCACTTAATGCAGTCATAGCTGTGGAACTGCCTCCTTCATTATGCCCTATCACAAACTGCTTCTCCCACAGCTTTCCCTACAGCAGTTCTTTACTGCTGAATCGGAACAAACGGCAATCAGGTTTTCTGCGGCTTATCATTTGCTCCAATCCAGCGCTAAAGAGTGGGTTTCCCCAGGGGAAGAAGTGGAGCAAACAGAAGACCACTGGGACCCATGCTTTCTAGGCAAGGGACAAGCGGATGTGGGAACGAGTCATTTAAAGCCATTTTATAATCGCTTGTGGAACTTCAGTTGAATTATGTGTGATTTATTTCTGAGTAAACATCCATAGGATTGGACTGTAAACTCTCTGGAAATACTTTTGTGCAAACCTGGAGAATGGTATTAAAAATGTGTGGTCTATCTTACGTGAAGCCCAAGCTAGAGGCTTTTCCAGAAGCTCAGCCCATCCTGTTTGAATTGAAATTGTAGGGCAAGTGGGGGTTTATTTTAAATCACTGCATTTTACTTCTGTAGTTCCAGTTATTTAAGAAAAAATGTTACTGGCAAATCATTCTTTATAATATAGGGAAGAACCTAAACAAAGTACATTTTTGATGAAATTCTTCTATTTGGATTTTATATATGAACAAGCACAAAAAATGGCTTCTAGGAATCAAAGACTTGATAATGCTTGGCCTATCAAAGTAGACTGTGATTAATTTAATAAATTGGAGGTCCATGTATATTTTTGTCTTCTCCCAGGCAACCTATCTGCAAGCTAAAAGTAATATTCCTTAAATCACGACACATCTGATCACAGCAGGTGGTGAACAGTCTTTTGCCTAATTAGCATCTGGATTCACATCCAGCTTTTTAAAAAGGAAAATACAAACTATCATTCCTTCTTTGCCTGTTCAGAGGATATTAGGATGTTCCCTGACTACAAAAGGGATTGATAAGGTTGCTCCTAAAATAATCAGTTTGGCTCTTGTTAGTAGCACTGCTTGCCTCCCAGGTGCGCAGCCTGGGAGTCATTTTGGACTCACAGCTGTCCATGGAGGCACAGGTCAAATCTGTGTCCAGGGCAGCTGTTTACCAGCTCCATCTGGTACGTAGGCTGAGACCCTATCTGCCTGCGGACTGTCTCGCCAGAGTGGTGCATGCTCTGGTTATCTCCCGCTTGGACTACTGCAATGCGCTCTACGTGGGGCTACCTTTGAAGGTGACGCGGAAACTACAACTAATCCAGAATGCGGCAGCTAGACTGGTGACTGGGAGCGGCCGCCGAGACCATATAACACCGGTCCTGAAAGACCTGCATTGGCTCCCAGTACGTTTCCGAGCACAATTCAAAGTGTTGGTGCTGACCTTTAAAGCCCTAAACGGCCTCGGTCCAGTATACCTGAAGGAGCGTCTCCACCCCCATCAGTCTGCCCGGACGCTGAGGTCCAGCGCCGAGGGCCTTCTGGCGGTTCCCTCACTGCGAGAAGCAAAGCTACAGGGAACCAGGCAGAGGGCCTTCTCGGTAGTGGCGCCCGCCCTGTGGAACGCCCTTCCAGCAGATGTCAAAGCGATAAACAACTATCTGACATTCAGGAGACATCTTAAGGCAGCCCTGTTCAGGGAAGTTTTTAACGTGTGACATTTTACTGTATTTCTGGTTTTTATGGAAGCCGCCCAGAGTGGCTGGGGAGGCCCAGCCAGATGGGCGGGGTATAAATAATAAATTATTATTATTATTATAAATTATTATAAATGAGGAACTGAAAGTCTCTTAAGTTATTATTTTTTTTAGAATTCTAATTCTTATTTTACTCTGCTGGTGGTGGTTTAGAATTTCATTTTGCTAAGCTGCTTTGAATGTTCACTGCAAAAAAATGTGATATATATATCCCTTAAATAAAGATGAAAATATTGGATCTTTTAGTATGCCAAATTGCTCATAGCATTCAAGTTCCAACAATTACCCACATCATCTCCCAGTATAGAAGACAAAAGCTCTGACTCAATGCCATAGCACCTTTTGTAAGGAAGTGTTGCAATCCTGTTTAAAATAGTCATTAAATGGATGCCCCAAAGGATTCTTTAAAAGGATGGGGAAATCAACACCATTCACATTTTATTGACTTTTTATTTAATAAAAAAGACAGTATCAGATTAAAAATACAAACACTTTGGGTGATTATCCAGCTTTTTCCCCTGCCTCGTAGAGATAAAACCAAACAATGAGCAAAAGAAAAACAACAAATTATTATTTTTAAAGGTAACATTTTGGCCAGAGCTGTAAAATAATGCTGCACCAATTAAATTACACCAAAATATATTATTATACCTTTGAAATGGCTTTCAGACCAATAAATTAAAAGAGACAAATTCAAATAAAAAGTCAACTTTGAAATACAAAAAAGTCCCAAATTAAATAAGAAAAAAAAAATACACAACGCTAATAATAATAACAATGTGCAGTCAAGTGTTCTGCTTCTTCTAGGAATGGTAACATGCCAGTAAGTCCCTACAGAACATTTTCCAGTTTGGCAGCAATCAGTCAATCATTCACATTTGTACACAAGACGGCAGGCCTGGGCAACAGCCTCGGGCAGACGTGAGGAACCCGGGGCCCTCTGAATGTTGGTGGACTCCAACTCCCATCAGCCCCAGACAGCATGGCCAATGGAAAGGGATGGTGTGAGTTGCAATACAGCAACATATGGAGGGCCACAGTTCTCCCTGTGGGCTAAGTAGAGCTCAGATGCACGGGTGATTCTTAGTTCCTCTCCAGGGCAGTTGAGTTCCCTTTTCTTCACTACATACATCAATTAAACATTTAATTCAGCCAGATGGGCAGGCATTGTAAGTCAGTATTGTTCCACTGAAATCAAACTCCATTAGGTCAACTGAGACCAGTCACAGCTGCCAAGAGAGCAAGGCTTACGCACCCGGATTAAAACATGATCTTCATGCTAATACAAAGTTTTATCCAAATTACCGCAGTACTCTGTTTCAAAAAAAGGCACAGCAAATCTTTTAGACTTCTGCATCCTTCTATGCTTAATTACTTGACTTTGTTTACTTCTTAGTAAACATGATTTAGGAGTGGGCTGCACATCACACATGGCATGAATATTAGAGTTGCAATTCCAAAGAAGGTATATTCCTTTGCTTCATACTGTGACATATATCAAACAGTAAACAGAGAATCCTAACTCAGCCACAGGGGATGGGTGGGTCAGGGGAAGAGATTCCATTCTCATGCCTAGAAGTCTGGGTATATGGATTTTATAAGGAATCGATGTCATTTTGACCAAGACAGGTTAATTAATTTGGTTCATTGCCTTGTAGAGAGATAGAGCTGTTCTGAAGAATTAGGAAACCTTTTCAGGAAACTGGAACTAAATAATTCACCCATCTGAATGTGAAGTGAAAATGTTCTTACACAACATATAGGCAGTTCAGGCATACTTATGAGAAATATAAAACATTTCCCACCAGCTCAGGTATTTTCTTGTCTTTTACTCTGGAATCTCTTCAGTTTGGCACTAGTTCCCTGAAACATTTGGAGCCCCAAGGTAGAGTATGATAGTTTCTGCTTTCAGCTAAAGTCTTGAAGTTGGCACTGGTTAAGCGCAGGAAAAGAATCTTGGACTATTTCCTGTAGTTATGCGTGCATGTTGACTTTGTTTTAAAGCTGCAAACAATTTGGTGTTGTAAGCTAATACAGTAATGCAACTTTATTTGAACTAAGAGCTGCTTACTGGAATAACCATGACCAGAAGTTATTCTGAATTGCCCAGGCCTGTCAAACACATAGTGCCTATTTAAAAAGAGGCTTACATTCACGTAATCCAGTAGACCCAAGTGGTACCTTTATGGGAGTTGAAGCCTTTAACTCAAGGGTGGCTAATCTGTGTCCCTCCATGATAACCCCCTTGATTACTGACCATGCTGGCTGGGGCGGAGGGGAACTAGAGTCCAACAAAACCTGGAGAGCCACAGGTTAGCTACCCCTGCTTATCTGCAATATTTAAATTAAACCCATTGGAAATAAATCTTTTGTCTTCTCTGATTTGACTCCACTGTCTATGAAACATCAACCCAAATACATACACATTCTTAAACTGAATCCCTCAAGTCTACTTTCCTATTACTTTCTTCTTACTCATAAACCATTCCCCCATTGTATTACATACTGACAAGGGCTCTGGAATTCTGTAAAACTCTTTGAAGTTTATAACTACAAGACTCAATTCATCCAACTAAAATTCTACCAGTTTATGGTATCATAAGTTTTGTTGATCTTTGTAGTTCACCTAAGTCTGCATAGATGCACACATGTCCCCCGCCCTTAGAATTCCTTATTCCTTTAGTAATGGGAGACTGTATTGTCTCATTTCCAGACTGTTGCTGAAAAATCTTCAATGAATTAAAGCTTGCCTGCATACTGCTTTATTCATTCTAGTTTCTCAGTAGCCATACATACATACACACAGGTATGTAGAGAGGCTACTGGCAAGTAGCTACTTCTCAGTGTGGTTGTCTGGTCTTTCCTTGCATTTTATGTAGCCTTACAGTGATTATGCAATTACCAGAGCCCCTGATGGAATTCATTTCATATTATTCTTTTGCTTGGAAGAAGAAATCTTCCTCACTCCCAACACTTCATCCTTTTACTACATTGCTATCTCTTCCTAGACTAACTTTTCTATGAATTCAAATAATTTCCACTCAAATTACGAATCACATTTCAGCAGGCGACACTATCAAATGATAACTGGCAGTGTCAATCATTGGTAGGGCAACTATGCGTGCAGCTGGCAGCCCTCTTCTGCATGTGCATATTCCTTAGGTCATATAGATATTGACAAATCTACCAGCAAATGATTTCTTATACTTAACAGTTGACTTTCTTTTTAAAAAAAAATCTTTTGTTTTACTTTTAGCATTATAGCTTTTCCAGTGGTTAGTTACCTTCTCTAATATAAATATATGTACCCTTTTTCCAGTTTACATTTTGTCTAGCTTCAACTTACAGCCACTGCAATATGATCCTTTTCTGTCTGCCAGATTCCAGAGTTTCTGCTTCATACTTTATTGTAACTTCTTTGGATACTAGGTAGTATTTTGACTGAATGAGCTATAAGGTTGCATAATGAGCATGAGATGAATTTTTCCTCAACATAACTTAAGTATTTCTGCTCAGTCTGTCTGCTCAACATCACTTCAATAACGCTACCACTGTCAACAAATTGATACTGGGCCAACTCCATCATAAAGGTACCCAAAACCCTTTCCTTCCAGCCCTGCTATCTTCCCTCTGCTAGTTAAGTTTGTTACAGATCTCCAGAGCTTTCTTGTAGACCTGAGTGACATCATCCATGTCTGTAAGCAGAGAAAAACTGCTATCGCCTGTCCGATTCCGATAGCGCTTCAGATACTGTGGCCGTGAGCGATTTTGAAGTCCTTGGAAATCTTGGATCTGGAGGAAGTTTTCAGCAGACACACAGCTCCTTATCCTAAGCCTGTTCTCTTGCAAATCCACCAAGTCAAAAGAGTCACTGGACAGGATGCTGTCATCACTAATCACGCTGGAAGGGCGGCTATAACTTCGAGATAATCCATCTCCAGGCAGGATTGCTTCCTCCATGGCTTCCACCATCGGTGTGTCAGGGCTGATCAAAGCAGAATCTGTGCTACTGGTGGAATACTTGCTACTATGTTTTAAAATACCTTTGCGCCTGTAGGAATGACTGTGAGACTCTATCCTTAATGTTTCAATAATGCCTGGAGACGTATCGCTATTTCCTGCCTCCTCATTACGGTCCAAGAGTTCTGAAGATTCGCTCCGTTCTGGAGATGAGTAGTAGCCAGATTCTCTTTGCTGCGTCTTCTTAAGGATTCCTTTTTTTGGCATTAAGGAAGACTGCTTAGTGCTGTATTTACCCGTTACCTCCCCCTCCACAACGTTCTTACTGGACATCCCTGTCCTGCATAACTCCTGCTCCATTTTGAAAGTGGAGGGTAATACTGGATTGACTACTCCTTCTATATATCCTGCACTATGAGAGCGATGTTCACTGTTGCTCCTTTTCTTTAAGATGCCTTTTGGCCTCTTGGAGTTCGGCTTGCATGCATTTTCAACTCCTCCTTCCTGGATAGACTGTGCAATGTCATTTTCCTTCTTTGATTTTTTCAGGGATCTCTGTCTCTCTAGTGTGACTTCAGATCCTTTTGGTTTGGAAAGGCACTTCATTTTGGTGTCAGTCTCTGGCTGCAAGCCGCTAGAACGATGATGCCAATCTATGAACCGAGACAGCAGGGGGGACTCAGAGTCTTGCAGGGCATCACAGTCACAAACACTGCTCTTGTAGCCCCAGTTAACCCACCAGTGGTTGGCTATGTCTTCAATCGTTGCTCTGCGCTCAGGATTCACCATCAGCATCCACCTGATCAGGCCTCGAGCATCTACAGGAAAAGAAAACCAATTTCAACCATTCTACCACGACTTTTTTTTTACTTTAATTCTAAATTGGAAGCATGGCATAGAAACAAGTGCAACAAAGCACTGCAACAGGTTAGCATTATAGCTCTTTTGACAGCTATCTGCCTTCAGATATCCCCTAGCTGAAGACTCATGATACAAGTTGCCACTGTGTTTTAGTAATCTGAGTAGCTTTCCATATTAGGGTTAGTCTTGTGAAATACATGGGCTATTGAATCACTATGGCCTAGTTCTCAATGAGATGATAAACCTTTGTCTGGACTGCACCACTTCAGCCTGCTGGCGGGAGCTCACATGAATGAATCCAGACAGCCAAACAAACAGACAAGCAACACGCAGAGAGAAAACTAGATGTCACAGAGAACGGTAAGCTATAATCCTTCTCCTTGACGTTTAGTTTTCTATAGGGGGGATTGTTTTGTATGGAGAAACCCCCACCTGAAATCTGAAGTGGTATAATGTGCATGGCAGATTCTCAGCACACCCATGTTCACCTTCCTACAGATGGGACAGGAGGTTTTTTGTGTAATAGAAATGTTTACTATTATCCAAATGTTCTGGACAGGCAGAGCCTTCCTTATCTTCCTATTGTCATCTTCAGGCATATTGAAAATTTTATCCTGTGTGAGCCGTGGTCTGCCCATTCCTTTGAGCTACTACCAATGCAGAAACCATGCGAGTAGATGTCTTGTGCACCACTATGCCCATAATAAAGGTGTAAATGGTGAAGTATGTCATGCAAACTGTCTAACCTTCATTTGTACAGGGTTTACACAAAACAAGATTTCCCTCCACATGGGGGGGGGGGCTTGTCTCATGCTGCAATATTTATTTGTGTGCTTCCAAACTCCCAAAACACACAAAATATTACAGTGCTCAAACTGTCTTTTGCTAGAGGATATTAATATTATAGGAATTTTATGAGATATTTTATAATGCGGCCTCAACATTCTTCCTACAACCTTGCTTGAAGATTCGAGCCCAGAGTTCTCCTCCAATTATTCTAAAGTTCAAATTATTCTAAAGTTTATTGTAACAGAATTTAATTGTAACATCATAAATAATAAGTAATAAATAACACACACACACACAATCTTTATTACGGTCCAGAGACCAACAAAACATTACAAATCAATACAGAGTTCATACAGCCTACCTCCAGATTACTCAAGCACTTTGTTTGGAATATAGGGCTCATTTGTTCTTGCAACCACCGATAAAAACTTTGCCACTGCCAACGTTCTAGCTTTTGTCCGGTCTTCCAGTAGAAACCTGACATAGTGAGACTCTGACTTTCCCGGGAAAGGCACCAGCAAGGGTAGGATCAGTTCAGCCCTGGCCTGCTCATACTTCGCACAATGTAACAAAATATGACCTATGGAATCGATGTCTTGGGCACACGAGCAAAGTCTGTCCTGGTAGGGAACTCCTCTCAACCTACCATCCAGCACTGCAGAGGGGAAGACATTCAGTCTGGCTTTGGTGAAAAGCCTTCGATAGTTAGGTACTGTCAGGTTTTTGATGTAAGATGTTAACTCAAAGACATACCCATATTGAACTCCTGCTGCCAGTGGACTACAGACTGCGTGTGACCGAGATCTCAGGTCACTGTGTGCATTGTCCCATAATCTTTGCTTTAAAACCTTTTGGGCGCCTTCATAGCCCAGGTAATACAGTTGGGGGGGAGACAGACCAATAGAGGTGGCTTTTTTAGCCATGGTTTTCTGCCATTTGCTGACAAATTCCTCATTGGTCAAATGTTGGTACAGACCCTTCCCTAGATTAAACACTGAAATCCTGAGCCAATGTCTTAGGGCAGCCCACCACGCTCTAGCTGAAATTGGGCATTCACCAGCTTCCAACAGAAGTACGGAGTTGGGGACGCAGTTAGGTACCTGCAGCAGAGATCGTATAAATTTTGCCTGAAAGCCATCTAGCTTTGGCAGGTCCCCATTATGCCAGACATTTGCTGCATACAGGAGTTGGGAAATGGGCTTTGCATTGAAAACCCTTAAGGCTGCTGGAACATATTTGCCGCCCTTTGTGAAGAAGAATCTCTGTATGGCTAGCTTTGTAATCTCCGCCTTTTGAAGGGAGGTTTGCCAATGGTGCTTCCAAGATCCTGTATGATGGAATGTGAGCCCTAGGTAACTGAAGTATTTTACCTGTTCAAGGTTATGGCCATCCAGCACCCATTTAGACTGGGAGAATCTTCTTTCGAAGACTAAGATTTTAGATTTTTCATAATTAATGGATAAACCATTTCCAGAACAGTAATCAGAAAATTTCCTCAACAGATAATTCAAGCCCGGCCTGGAACGCGAGATGATGGCTGCGTCATCAGCATACAACAACAAAGGGGTCCTTCTCATTCCTATTTTTGGAATGTGTCCATCTGGGTCCATTAAGTTCTCTTCTAGGTCATTTAAGAATAGACAAAACAATGTGGGGGCCAAAATACAACCCTGTCTCACCCCCCTAGTCATCTCGATGCTGTTTGATAGCTGTCCCTGTTGACCGCATCGGACCTGCAGTTTGGTTCCATTGTACAGGGCTTTTATAAGAAAGAGAAGTCGTTTGTCCTGCAAAATCAGACTCAATTTGGACCATAGCTGGAATCTGGGGATGGAGTCAAATGCTGATTTCAGGTCCATAAAGGCCACGAAGAGTTTACCCTGTAGATGTCTGGTATACTTCTCAGCTAGGAAGGACAGCATTAGACAGTGGTCTGTTGTTGAATGGTTCTCACGAAAAGCTGCCTGGGCTTCAGATAGTATATTATGTTCATTTAGAAAAGTTGTCAGTTTGCTACTGAGGAAATGGGCATACAGTTTCCCAATTATTGAGAGCAGGCTAATAGGCCTATAATTGGAAGGTACATTTGGGTGGCCTCTCTTAAAGATTGGAACTACTATAGCATGTTTCCAGCTATATGGTACCTTACCCGAGTTATTTACTACCGTAAAGAGTGCTGCCAGAAGCGGAGCCCACCAGTGCTGGTTTGATGTAATCAACTCTGCTGGGATAAAGTCTTTCCCCGGAGCCTTTCCACTCTTCAGATTCCCAATTAATGTATTGACTTCCTCCACAGTAACCGGCCTCCAATTAGGGAGCAGTGACAATTCTGCCCTGTCATCCTCCTGTAAGCTGGAAGGGAGGTTTGGATTTTCCATAAATATATTTCTGAAGTGGTTCTCCCAAACCTGAGCTGGAATGACACAGCTGGAGGCTGAGGAACTATTTTTCATTGAGTCGGAGACCAGTTGCCAAAAGAGTTTAGTTTCATTGTTTAGTGAGGCATTCAATAGTAGGGACCAGGAATTTTGTTCGGACTGCCTTTTTTTTGAGGCCAAAAGGGCTTTATACTCTTTTTTGATTTTGAAATAAGATTGAGGTAAGTAGCTTAATCCAGCGTTTCTATAGGCCAAATAGGCGTTCCTTAAGGCTTCCTTCTTTGTGCGGCACTCTTGGTCAAACCAACCGCGCCCTTTAGCAGTGCGTGGCTTGCCGGCTAAGTTTATGTTAACCGAGACCACATCCTGCAAGGACTCAATGAGATTTTCGTAAGCTGTCAGGGAGGAGTCTATTGATGAATTGTTTATTATGATTGATCTTAACTTTATTGCAGTTTGTGAATTCAATCTATTCTCAACTGCAATTGCTATCTCAGGTGTCCATTTTTTCCTACGCAATGCTGGATCATTTGCTTTGTCTATATCCTCATGTTCTATGTGAGAGTGCTGAATTGAATTTTGGCCAGTAGTGGAGATGATAAGAGGTAAGTGGTCACTTTCAGTCCTATTATCTATGGTGAATTTTTTAATTGATTCGAAGGCCTGTCTGTTAGTGAGACAGTAGTCTACTGTGCTGGCTCCATTTGTATTTATGAATGTGTACTCGCCTTCTCTGTCCCCGGGGAATGCCCCATTAGCAATGATCAGGTCCAGACTTATTTGTAAAAAAGCCAGGCAGAATCCAGCATAGTTGATTTGGCAATCTTTCGAATGTCTACGTGGGGGTGGGTTTAGCAAGAGGGCGCTATTTTCCTTTAGATCTCTTAATATTGGGAATTTTATCTCCAGGCTATCATCATTTGAACCTATTCTGGCATTCATATCTCCCATTAGGTAAAATGGCGAGCCAGGGTACCTAATTTGTAGGGAATAAAGGAAACTATGGAGTTTACGCCACGTGCTCTCTATCTGTGTTTGCACTGTATATGGTGGAATATACGCTGAAACAAGAATAATACTCTTGGATTCCATATGCAAGGTGATCCCCAGTGCCAGCTGCTCGAAAACTGAGCACTCAATAACTTGTGACGCCAATTGAGTGGAAACCAGAGTTACTAGGCCCCCCCTCGGTCGTCCCCTTCCAAGCGGTTTAGAGGCCTTGATTTCGTAGACGTCATAACCGTCGAGAGCTATGTTATCAGTTGCCCAAGTTTCCTGCAGCATTATTATGTCAAAACCCGTTATATATTCACGAAATGGCTCATCCCCATGTTTGTTAGCCCAACCCGCTATGTTCCATGAGATAATGTTAAAGCTGCTCGTTCCATAACTGGCTTGGCTTCATTGTGGTGGGGAAATTGTTATCAGCTCTCCCACTGGTTCGGGAATGATGCAACCGTTCTTAGGATATGCACGGTGTTGTTGTTCTTGGGGTTGATTTGCAGCATTTTCCTGATTTCCCGGCATCGACGGTGTTATTTGAATTGCTGGTGCCATCGGGGGGTCTTCGTCAAAGATAATTAAATCTTTCTCTGGCTTTCTATGTGTCCCATTTCCCTTGGGAGGGTCGTCACTTGGCATTGCCTGATCAGATTCCAGTTGGGATAGAGGGTGGTGAAATTCTGGATCTGCCAAAGGCGTAATAGAGAGTCCTATCTTTGAATTATCTAGGTTGGGCTCGCATTCTTTGTGTGTTTGACCTTTTTGGTCTGATGTTTTCCTCTCCAAGTGAGTGTTGCAGCTGGGTTCACCGCACATATTCATCTTTGACGGCCCTTCCGAATGAATCATGGCCCTATGGCAAAAGCTCTTCGGCAGAGAGGGTGCTGATCGCTTGGGGTTGGTCCGGCTATACAACAAGTTTGGCAGTAGTTGTTTTCGTTCTGTGTCTTTAAAAACACGCCTCAAAACAATATTATAGTCCTGTAAAATGGCCCTATATTTCAGTAGCATTTTAGGGGTAGCTGAGTCAGAAAATGTCAGCATGAGTCTAGTGTGCTGGGGGTCCGTGCAAAGCAAGTTTATCGCGATCAGAGTGTTGCAATGGATATTTAGTAAAAGCTTAAAGTTTCTCTTCACACTGTCAATTGATTTCCAGTAAGGCAGCATACCATTAAAAGGATATATATCCAGAGCTACTTGAGTACTTTGTAGGATCAGGTCCCTACTTTCGCTTTTGTTGTTTTTAGTATTTGTAGTCTCTCGGTTATCAAGTCCAGACCGGTTGCACCCCTGTACATGATGGTCTATAGGGAGGGCAATGCTATGGTCGGTCTCTTTAGTACTGAGTGGGCTGTTTTTGGCTGCCAGGAGCACCAACTCCGTCAGGAGAGACGTTACCTTTTCTAATTTGGTGTTAATTTCCTCCACTGTTCTTGCAGTCAACAGACAGTGGTCCGCGAGTATTTCTGCATAGATCGGTGCCCCCTCAGATGGTAATTCATGGGATAATTCATGGGCGCTCATCTCAGCATTCTCCCCTGGGTGATCTCCACCCATTAAAGCATCTCCACCTACCTGGGAATGAATTCTATTTGGTGTGGTAGGTTCTGAGTTCTGTGCTTTTACGAAATCGTCCATTTTGCTCTGCTTGCTCTTCTGTGGGCTCCCTTCTGGAGATGAGGCCGGTCGTTTCTTTTTCCTAGGCATTTCCCAGGGATAGAGCCGCTGTAAATCAGGGCAGCTTCTGCTGTAAATCAGGAAGCTCGGCGTCTACCCACGATAGGGCGTCTAATCTCCACTCCTGCTGAGCTGGAGCTAATTAGGGCATTCTCCGGAGCTTTCCAGACTTTCTGTAACTCAGGCCCTTGACCTAAGCTTTGTAAATTAATAGCTGCCAACTAACAAAAATAAAGTACTGAGGCTGATAAAAGCTAATAAAAACTGATTAAAAAGCTAGTAAAAACTGATGAAAATAATAAAAACAGCATCAACTGATACGGAGTTCAAGTCAACGCTACTACTAACCAATAAATAACAGAAAATGAACACCACATACAAAGAGTTCTCGTCCCTTCTCTATCTACCTCCCCTTTGTCTTTTATACTTTCCCCCTCTTCTAGATTGAGGTACCCCTTTCTGATTTCCTCTCCAAACTGCTATTGATAACCTTTTGCCCAGTATTTTGCTATTCCTGTCAGGCCTATAACCAGGCTTGCCCCCCTCCACACCACTACATTTTCTATGCCCCCACCTAAATTTCCTACAAACAAAAAATGAAACCAACAGGAAAGCCTTTGTCCCCCCCCCTTCCTTTCTTAAAGGTCCTTTTGTCATGTTTTTTTCTCTCTGAGAGGCAAGGCAAGCCCCAAGGCACAAAAAACAAGCTGGTGGGTGAGGGGCTACACCAATCAGAACCATGCGTTCTTCGAGTGGCTGTTCGCTCTTTCAAGTCTGAATACTTCATCAGTATGTATGGAGGGGGGAGAGGAGGAGAGAGAGTGAGAGAGTCAATTTTATTTCATTTTTTCATCACAAGGCAAAGGACAGGACCCACAGGCTTCCCTTGAGCAAGGCATCTTGAGAACCTATTTTTCCCCATTTGGGATGGAGACTCGCAAGGAAAGGAAGAGAGAGTTCTGGAGGCTTCTATTGAAACGCTTGGGAAATCCTTTGCAGCTGGAATGACTAGCAATCCAATACATTCTGGGTTGTGTTCAATCCTACTTAAAAGAAGACCCACTGAAATTGATTGGTTCTGAACTAATAGCCATGTCTATTAAGTCCAATGGGTCTGTTTTGAGTAGGACTAGCACTGAATACCACCCACTTATGCAGGAATACATGGGTATTGATAATGATAATGAAATGGGTGGGGAGGGGAGGGAGAATTTTGGAAGCTTTTGTTGAAATGCAATGAGTTATTGGAGAGAGGGGGCATATTTATTAAGCCCTTTTCTCTTGTTGGCCTCTCTAACTTCAACTTATTCAGAGGCAGACTGCCTCTAAACTGGAAGGTTCCATGTAGCAATCAATTCTCAGATATATTTCCTTTTCCAGGTTCAAAGGCCATCTTTCCTCTGAATATGAAGAAGAGAAAAAACAGAAAATAATTATTGTCCTCAAGCCCTACTTTGCTTGCACCCAATTACCACTCTGGGAAGCAGGAAGCTGGGCCTGATGGACCTTTGACATGATCCAGAATAGTTGATCTTATAATCAAAACGGTCCCTGCTCTCCTTTAAATAAAATATTTTTCTGTCTGGTTTCTTGAGTCCAGTTTATTCTTATTGTTGCTCACTTATGAACACAACTCATTGCTACAAGAACCTCAGCAAACTCCACCGTTCTCAAGCTTGAAAATTTTTATTCTACAACCAGCAGAAAAATGAAGCAATTTACTCTTCTCTTCAGCCCAACTCTCAATTCAACCCATGATAAACACTGCAGATTATATCAAGTCAAAGGCTACCACTGTGATCAAATGGTCAGTCTAAAATTATTAAATTTGCCGCCGTGTCATCAGCCACCTCCTGTATACTACAAAGCTTGGAGAACCTGTGGTACTCCAGATGTTTGACTAAGACTCCCATAAATCCCTGGCTGCACTAGCAGGGGCTGTTGGGAGTGGGAAGTTCAACATCTGGAGGAGCACAGGTTCCCCTTCCCTGGGATTCTAGAAGCCACGCAATTATTGTTATTGATGGTAGACATGGGACCAAATTCTTGGGATAATGATTTGCTCCTCCAGGGCTATTCATCGTTTCCTTGGTATTTTTTTTATGTATACTGCTGTGCAAAGTTACCAGGACTGATATGAATCACTACTGTGTATCATTTTACAGCTTGTCCCACCAATTCCATTTGCAAAAATGAAAAAACTGTCTGCTGTCTTAGATGTAGCTGAAGAAAGGGGGCAAAGTTTCCTGAAAGCAATAAAATCTACTAACATAGAAATCCTCTACGTTTCCCAAACAGTCATTATTTTTTTTAAAAAAAGCTGAAATTAGGAAGTAATTTGAGAACCACCTGCCCTTTGTCATTTATCTTACCATTATCCTAAGACTTCCATAAACCTAGGACTAGCAAATAGGTAAAACTAATCATTATTGTATCATTTTAATTCACTGTGCCAGATCTTTTTGATACCTGAGGGCTGTGTTGGCTCACGATATTCTCCGCTGCTGATCTGCCTGATTAGATTTTTGTGATCAAAGCCATCAAAGGGCATGGTTCCATAAACGAGGGTGTAAAGCAGTACACCGAGAGCCCAGCTGTCAACCTAAAGGAAAGAGACAAGAAACATAACAGACAGAAAAGTGGTCACCTGAAGTCTATGACATTCAAAGAAACATTGAACATCCAGCAATGCTTAATATCCTACAGATATGACAGGATAGCTGCAAGATAATCTGGCATTGTACTTTGTACACAAAACTAATGAAAGCAATATTTTAACAGTTCCTCACGCTAAAGATGAAGAATCTATTTGATTTATCAAGGCCAAGGCTGTGATCATTTAATCAAATTCCAAGCAGTCAAATGCCCCAGACAGGTACCACATTGCAACGTTTTGTTGCAGGGTCTCATGTGTGATAATATTTTCATTTCACTTCCTTTCTTCCTCATTCTGCTTACCTCTGGGCCTCGGTAGGGTCTTCCATTGACAATTTCTGGAGATGCGTACAGTGGGCTTCCACAGAAAGTCTGAAGAAATTTGTCTTTCTGATAAAGATTTGAAAGTCCAAAGTCTGCAATCTGTGAAGACAAATGCAACCAAGTCCTGTAGTGTAACTTACCAAAATGTAAGATAGGGAGTGTGATTTATTGATCACACCAACCTGGGCATTGAGTACCAATATGGGCCCCTGGCTAATTAATCACTTTTCACTTTGATAAAAGCTTTCTCCCGTTGTTCAGTGTGTTTGCTTTGCCATGTATTCCACTTATTCTAAATTCAGTTTTAACTAAGAGATTTTCTAAAATAAATTCCAAGTTTCCCACAGTTTTCAGTTCCTTCTGTTCACCTGCATCTTTTCCCAACTCTACATTACCAATCTGCACAAACATTGGAGAAAACAATGTTGATGTAACTGTGCATCCAATTGCATCAATATTATTCTATTTTATTTATTTTTTTTACTGATGTGCACATGTGGTCCTGTGCATTGGTAAAACACAAAAGATTATTGGCACGCCCATATGATCAGTCACATCAAGTTTGCTTTTCTGTGCTATTTATGAATGACTAAAATGAACACGAGTGTTGGTAAAAACCCCACCCCCAAAAAGCCTAATGCAAACTTTGATACCACTTTAAATACAGTATTTCAACAATACATATGTGAACTTTGGTAGTAGTGGAAGAGAGACATGCAGCAAACTATGGATTCATGATGTACTGTACAAAATTCAGAAATAAAAAACCGGAATGCTGATGGCTATCTAATGCATCAGTTCTACACAAGCAAGTATATGGAAGTCCATATATGGGGAGAAAAATCAGGAAAGCAAAAACAGAATTTCAGAAGCATCCTTAGTAAAAGAATATGAGAATTCACATGAGTTTATTTGCAAGATGTAAAGTTCTAGGCCTTAATCATTTAGAAAGGATTTATCTTTCCTTGTGGTCTTGGTCTTTTTTCCTTCTCTAGGTCATCAGAGGTTGGTACAGCCCAAGACTGGTTCCTGAATGAGGTGGACTTGTACTAAAGAACAGTTTTATTTTATTTTATCTTGGGTAAGATTAGCACATGGCTTTTGTTCTATACCCAGGAGTCAGGATCCAAGTGATCCTTACATTTCGATGAGGAAGTAATTCTCTATCTTGTCAATTAGCCAATGACCCCAAGGAATGTTGCCTTTCTTCTGCAGCACGTGGATGGACTGACTCATTTGCTAGAGTGGCTTGCATTTTTTATGAAATGATTCCCTGAACCTAGAAGGAATTTCTGGATAATCATTACCTGCCGTTGGCATGCTATTATCAGGGTATTACCTAATCTGGAAAGGGTGACTACTTGGTACTACTTTAGAGCAGAGAATTGCACTTGGTGGCCAGTGAGACCCTTTTCATTGCTGTGGTTTATGACTCTTCATTGCCCTGTGCTCCATTATATGCAGTGTACATTACTGCCATTTTGACTTACATCACCTTTAAATACTATCTACTGTATGTAATCCAGTTATACATCTATGTACCAGTTTGTTGGCCGTCACATCTATATTTGTGGTATATCTGTGGTGTATCATCTCAAGTTCATTTGCAACAGGACTTTAAAAACAAACCTGGTATCTCAACTCATATTGTAGTAATCCTTTAGAGGCAAATGTAAGAGGAAAACTATGGGAAAACAGTGTTCTGTAAAACCTTCACTGGCCTAGAATCTCATTAGAAGAAGCTGGTGTACAATTGTAGTCTGCAAATGCATTCTTGGGGCTCAGGTTGCGGTTAATTGTCTTAAATAAATTCCACTTTCTTATCAAATCACTCTGATTGGCTGGCAGGGATTCAGTCTTGAGCTAAAGAACAGTGGTTCGGTCAATCTAAATTTAATCGTTTCAGCATTAGAGATTGTGGAGTAGTCAGTGGAACTGACTTTACTTGGAGAGCATGCCACAGCTCGTGCTAATTCTGATACTGCATGGTACACTCTGCTTAGGACAATCTGTCCCCTAGCATAGTCTACAAAATGCATGAATATCTACATGCATATATAAATATATACCATTTAGGGGGGAAAGCCAGCTCCTAACAGGTATCCATGTTTTCAATTCAGTCATTCAGGAAACAGTGTTTCTATCACGGCCAACTCCCATAATCACAGACTGATGTTTATCAGCTTTTCCCATTAGAGCTGTCATTTTCTCTCCCCCCCCAATATGGGGAAAAATCATAGTAGCCAAGATTCCTTCATGTTCCTGGCACTTAAATGGAGCCAAAGTATTAATTCAAAAAAGGTTTCCAAACAGGGAGGGGTTGCTGCAAAGCCAGACTTTGAATTCCCTTACCTTCGAGGAAATGACTGTTTCCACTACTTACAAAAAACATGATGAAATTTACTCATTTAGTATGAATCCTGCACTCCCTACAAGTACTTGGGCTCAGTGTAAACTGACATTGCTCCTTTACTTCAGTTTGCACCAGCCAAGAAACTGGATCTTTTTCTATTGACTCACAGACTAGCAAACATAGTTGAATTATTGACAAGCGTGTACAATGTTCATGAAACCCAAGATTTGTCTATGGAGTGCATGGTTCTAAACAAATAAAAGAATACTTATAAACACACAGTCAGAGCCCTGTTGATTTCCTTACCAGGTTGATACATTTATCTTGCTTCCCCTTTTCATTTTCCAACATCCCACTGTTTCAATTAAATCTGCATTTTTGTCTTCTGTGGTTATTTAGGAGAGAGAGGCGGTAACTTGGTCAGTTGTTTAATTTAGGAAAAGATTACCATCCTTTGCCTTTGCATCCTTGGGCTTGCTAGCTTCCTAAGTGCCCATTGTATGCTATAGAAAATAACACTTTCAAGGTGCTGTGAGAACTTGTGGGAAACTGTTTAGAGCAAAAAAAGTGCAGCTTGCTGTGGTAAATTCTTGCTGACTTCAAGTTAATAAGAAGTGTAGAAGTGCATCATAACATAGGCAGCAGTCATTTTCCACTATTGAAATTGAGATTAGGAAGAGATTCATACCACAGGATTTTGCAAAGTTTAGGTATTTGTATTCCGGTTCCTGGTAATGTGGGGACTTCCCTTGCATGTAAGCTGGCACTTCCTACAATTATAGAAGAACAATGACATACCCTGATGTCATTGTGCAGTGTAGGAGTGTGTCTGCTAGTGAAAGCTCAACAGCAGCAGCAGCATAGGGCTATAAAACTTCATTTCCACAGAAGGTGATAAGAGCCATGCTCTTTCCACCACTTCACAAAAGATAAACTGAAAGCTAAATCCTTTGCACGGACCACTTGCAAGTTTGATTTTAAATATTTTCATTTGATTTTAAACATTTTCATTTGATACTAAATATTTTCATTTACATATCTGCTTCAACTGATAGGTTCATTCTATCCTAAACATTTCTAATATGCTTTGAAAATCACTGGAAATCTTTTTTAAAAAGTGATCAGGGTTAAATCTTTTACAAAGACAAAAGCAGCGCTATTAACTTGCAAAACGGTGCACTTCTAGTCTCCTAGAAATGTACACTTGCAAATGTTTTCGGAAATGAGGTCTTCCAGATTTACTCAACTGCACATCAATAATTTACAATCCCAGATGTGTTTCCTTGCCAACAAATATTGTTTAGTGAAACAGCAGGGAGGGGAAAGTCCCTGCGATTAATACAGAAACCACAAAAGTAAGATCTAAGCCTACAGTATCAAGGCTGATAGTGGAAGCTTGTTTGATATCAAATGCAGCAGACATGCCTCAGCGGTATGAGAAGATGGAAAGAAGAAGAAAATGAAGCGTCATTTGAGAAAATCCAAATTCTGTCACTGTAATGGGCTCAGTATGACTTTTCAGAAGCAGTAAGTTCCAGTTCAGTGGTATGCACTTTCTTCTTCACCATCAGTTCTTTTATATATGTTTCACTGGCATTGCTGTGAGCCACTGATCTCACAGATGACAAACGAGCACATGCTTAGGACTGTGTTGTTAACTATAAATGCCCCAATTACGTTCTATGTCAGAAACAAAGAATACACCAGGTGTTCATAAACACGCATCAAGGCTAAAGCGTGTATGACATGTAAAGAGCAGAACTTTCAATTGTTGTTCTTTATTTATATCTCATCTTCTCTTCCGCAAAAGTCAAGGTGGTTTATGTGGGGTTTCCTGGTGGTCCCCCTATCTAGGCACAAACCAAACCCAGATCTGCTTTGTGTCACTAAGGTCACTGCTTTTCAAACCATGCCATGGGAAATTTGGTACCGATATAAGAAATGCTTGTATCATATGATTAAGCACCATCTGAGTTTTAAATAGCTGAAGGTGAAACTTGGGAACAGCACTAATTTCCCAGAACAGCATCACACATCTTGTATTATAGCCATTTTTATTTTCCTGGCAGAAAGCATGAAAAGGTCATTCCCATGCTTTCGCTAAGGATTTTTGACATAGTTATGACATCACCGAAAGCAAATCTGAAAGCTATCATTGTGCCTGGAGTTCCAAGGCCATTTCCTAATGAAGGACATGTGCTTTGCTTGAGTTTATTTTGTTACAGGGTTTGCTTATTTGTTAAGATGTGATCAAAAGGATGTTCAGAGGGCTCTAGAGGATGCACTTGAACCTTGAAGACCAAGAACGTTTGTATATTCCCAGCAGCCAGCAAAAATACCACCTGTAAAGTCAATTGTATTCTATGGCGATTCTCCTGTTTCTCCTGTTAATTGCTGTTACTCATCTTGAAGTGACTCCCTTAACTCCCATTAATACAAAAATGTAATGCTGAAGTAGTCAGGAAAAAAATAGTCTCTGCATCTCACTTTTGCAGACACTGAATGGGTTTAGAAGTAGCTCCTGTGATTTTTTTAAAAAAAGTTTTCAGACAATACACAGAGAACAGAAATGACCTTTACCTTAATATTACAGTTGTCGTCAAGAAGAATATTTTCCAGTTTTAGATCCCTATGGACAACACCATTCTGAAACAAGAAAGTAAAGGAAAGAAGGTGAGGAGGGACAGAAAGGAGAATACTGGGTGGATTAAAAAAGCAAGCCACCAGGGTGGTCTTTGCATTTACACTTCAGTCATAACACTTGCAGTCTAGTAACTAGTGACAGGAGATGTATTAGTCACTTGCTGTGTGGTTAAGGGAAGAATGACTGGAATCTCTCCTCCCACAAAGCCTGTAAAGCAGCAGGGGAACTCTTTTCAGAACTCAATTCCAACCCCAGTTCTTCCCTCCTCATTCTTCTCAGGCACCAGAAAACAATATATCTCAATACTGTAAGTTAGTCCATACAGAAAATCTAGTTCTTCCAGCTTCTGGCTTTTAGACAGGGCGAGTTATATCCCTAAAAGTGTGCTCTGGCTTTCAAATATTAATGTCTCAATATATTCCCACACCACAGTTTTTAAAGATTTGTTAAAGAACTCAGAAATCTGCTGTGGATTTTAAGTTGTCATGTGGGATTGCAAGAACCTCCCCACTTTAAAAACAAACTCAGTTAAGGTATTTAAAAGGGAATAAATGGAAATTTACAAAATAAGTTAATCCTTTGCTCACCTTGTGGCAGTAATGCACAGCAGAAACAATTTGCCGGAAGAAGTGTCTTGTCTCCCGTTCATTCAGCCTTCGTCTCTCACTGATATAATCATACAGTTCCCCTTTGCTTGCATACTCCATGATGATCACAATTTTATCTTTGTTCTCAAACACTAGAGATAAAAAACGACAACTGCATTTTTAATTTTTTAGGTTTAAGCATTGAACACACAAAACACACATAATCAGCCTTGAAAAGGGAGGGAGCATTGCTCTTCTCTGCTGAATTCCCATCTGCATCAGACCAGTTTCTTCCATGCTGCTACCCTGGAGTGCCTTTCACTGCCCTTTGAACCTGGGTTTGGCAATAATGGTTGCTTTGCACTGATTTTGATAGAAAAATAGTGCAGTATTGTGGCAGCTGGAACATCTGCACATGCACTCTCCCTCGCACAAAGCACACACCCTTTCTTCAATCAATTATCCTTTTAGCTAGGAGAGAGGAAGCAAGAAAGCAATGTAGACCCAGTTACCAGGAAGACTGAAGAAACTGATTGTTATTTATCCAAGGCAACGATGCATTGGTTCCAGAAGGTTTAGAGGAATATAGTGAACTATCCATATAATATTTAATGTACTTCCAGTGTTTGAACGTGGTCTGGTACAGTCAAGTACAGGGATTTCCAACTGAGAGCAGCAAATGAGTTATTTAACATAGGTCAACTACAAATTTAAACTACCCCATCTTTACTTGGTCATGCTGTTGCAACAGGGGAAAACCTAAGTATTACAAGCACAGGCATGTAGTCCATACATGCAAGACATTGATTGATTGCTGATGCATTCCTAGAGCGGAAAAAGGCAAATTTCAAAATAATGGGTTTTTGTGGGTAACACTTGAAAGGTACTTTGTGGAAGATCACATAATAACTGAGGATAATTAAAGACATTTCTTGAAAAGAACCTTTCATTTCTGAGTTTTTACATACTGTTATAATCTGGCTTTTACTGTTTTCTGCAGCTCCTGTTTTATTTATATGTGGCTGATTATGGCGTTTCTTTGTTGGTTTACTGGCTTAAATTTATGTTAGCCACTCCAACAGACTTCTGTTGGAAGGGGGGGTATAAATTCCCCATATAAATAAGCAATCTCAGACAGTCTTACTCTGATCCATTTTGAATTGCTTTAGCTGCCATAGAATACTTTTTCTTCTCTGTTCTCAATTCATCGGGTACATGGGAAACATTGTTCCGTGGCATAAAGAAAAGACTGTTTACTTCTTCAAAGATTTATTATTGATTCATACAATATACAGAGACATCTCCTTGAACCAAGGTTGCACTGGGCAGTTCTTCCATGCTACAGTAATAATCCTAAAGTGATAGAATTAGTGATACAACCAGTGCACAACTGCAGGAAGGCTCAGCCAATGAACATTTAAAGAATGCGAAACAAAAAGTTCTCAACAATAAGCCTGTAGCTTCATGGGCTTTGGCATATGTCTCTTCACACTTGTAGAAGACAAAGGATTGCAGTTTTTTTTCTGCCCCATTACAATGTTCAGTAAAATTCTCTCTCTCTCTCTCTCTCTCTCTCTCTCTCTCTCTCTCTGTGTGTGTGTGTGTGTGTGTTAGTTAGGAAGCAGACAGATAAACACTGGCTGCTGACTAGAGGATTGTCTAACAGCTTGTGAAGCACTGATTCATTCCAGTGATTACATCCTCATTAACAATGAACTTTGGAAGCTATATGAGGTGACTGTGGACGGATTAGACTGCAGCATCAAAATTGATAGGCTAAAGTAATTTTATCACCCTACTCCAGTCCTTACTGACAAAAATGACTAAGGTACAGTTTTTAACAAAATTGTAAAAGCACAGAAAAAAATCTATCACCTTCTAGATCTGGAACACCACATTAGCCACAATCTAGTCACTATACAGGGGACGCGGGTGGCGCTGTGGGTTAAACCACACAGCCTAGGACTTGCCGATCAGAAGGTCGGCGGTTCGAATCCCCACGACGGGGTGAGCTCCCATTGCTCGGTCCTTGCTCCTGCCAACCTAGCAGTTTGAAAGCGAGTCAAAGTGCAAGTAGATAAATAGGTACCGCTCCGGCAGGAAGGTAAACGGCGTTTTTTGTACGCTGCTCTGGTTCGCCAGAAGTGGCTTAGTCATGCTGGCCACATGACCCAAAAGCTGTACGCCGGCTCCCTCGGCCAATAAAGCGAGATGAGAACCGCAACCCCAGAGTCGGCCACGACTGGACCTAATGGTCAGGGGTCCCTTTACCTTTACTTTAGTCACTATACAGTACAGTAGTTCAGCTGTCATTAACAGAACATACTAAATGTATTGGGGCCACACGCTGAAATCTTTGTTGCCACTGAAGTTTACATTCTTTTTATTTTACTGGAGTGAATTAATTATTCCAAGATGCAAATGCTGCAATACTATATAAGAATATACTAGGCACTGCACATATATGCAAATACTATCTACGCTGACTGACAACAGCATTCCAAGATTTCTGGCAGAGCTGGCCCTGCTACTTGAAATACTTTAATTAGTGCTACCCCTGATTTAACTTATTTTTTCAACATGCAAAGCAAGTGTTGTGTCACACAGCTATGGTCTCTCCTCAACAGTACCTGGAGAAGGGCTTTCATCATGCTAAACATATGTTCCATAAAATTTGAGATATCACTGCAATGCTCATATAATGCCATACTGTAATTTATAACACTACACTGAGAGATGTTCTGGTATTCCCCTAACACTTACATGCATTTGTTTAGACACAGTATTATTTATTCCAAATAATTATGAGATAAATAAATGCTATGCCCTTTTAAGACCTAATATTTAAGCTGATGATAGACTAATTGCTTCAGTATAACTATTTGGAATGCTTATTTCCCTCTGTATTTTTACTACATTTGATTTATGACCTGCCATTCTAATGCAGGTAATTCGAAAGCTGGGACAGTTTCTAAAGTAGTTCTGTACAGTTGCTGCCACCACCTTGCTCACAGAAACAAATTTAATGAGGAACGGCTGCTTGGCTTTCTCCCGCTTTTTCGTTTGCTAAAATGGAAATGCCAGACAAAGAAAAACTACCCTGAACCATTCCACAACTGGGAGTCAGCAATTATGATGCACAGCATGTTATTCAGAAAAGGTGCTATGAACCTGCTCACCTGAAAGAGTCTGATCACACTTTTCCCCATAGGGTCCTGTGAGTTCTGACTAAAATCTCTACGAGACCCCTAGAGACTACTCCTCCTCCAGGGGGTTCACTATTGGACAAGATTGCATAGGAAGGTGTGCTATTAGGTCATGTCTGGAACGTCTTCTCCCTAGAAATATCTTTTTTTCCACTGGGGCTTAAAGCAGGAACCTTCAGCTCTGTATGCAGTTTCCCTGCGGAGTGTGTATGTGTACCTTTCAATGCCATGATGCTTCCCAGTAGAAAGTTAGGTCTTTATACAACTAGAAGAAAGTGTTTTATGTTTAAACAACCAATATATTAACTTCCTCCCCTTGATTCTAAGAATAAATGTGCTTGTTTATTCTGATACTGGTATTTTTTTTATTTAAAAAAAATCATGTTTGTGGCCAGGTGGTTTTGACTTGGGATTTTATTATAGGATAAAGAATGTAAAACTGGGGAAGAATTTCCATGCTCATTACCAAAGATGTGTCTGAACTGAAGTACATTTTGTAACCTCTCAATCCATTATTCTCCATCACATCTCCTTGTACTATCATAACTCCTGAATGCATTTTGTCAGCTATATTTAGAAGGCTTGAAATGATGAGTTCAGCTTCTATTCGGAGCTCCAAACTTCGAAGGAAACTTTGCTAGTACACAGACTTCTCTTCTTGTTCAGAACTTTGGAATTTCACTGCATCCAATGAGGCATAATTTTCCTCTTAAAAACATACTTGCTCATGAAAAAGTAGAAACTCTTGTGAGGCAAGCTGAAAATAAGAGTTTATATGTGAAAAGGTAGAAACAGTATGTGTATACTGATGGGACAAGCACAAGCTAAGAAAAGCAAAGAAAAAAGCTATACATTATTTTGGCTACATTTTTTATACACTGGCTAGGTTTTTTCCCAACTGTTTGTTTGTATATGTTTAAAATGGGAGTAAAACTATTCCCACGTCCCACTTTATTTCTGTTTCTGGAATCCTAAATTGAGAATAAAAGCTGTAGTTGTACGGTATTTTTCTAAACCGACATCCACCTTGAGGACTGAATGCTTTCCGTTTACATGTAACCCCAGGATAAGAATTTTAGTTTGTTGTTTTAAGAGAGGCAGCCAATCTCTTCACATTGGAACCATCTGAATTCTCCTCATGCCTTTGCTCTATATCAGAGCAATCTCCTAAATTAGTTCCAGTATGTTGACATTCCTTCCATCTGGTGTCTTTCCATAAAGTGGTATTTTTATTACCCTCCTTACAGCAGCAGACAGAAGTACCTTTGCAATGATACAAAGTGGTCTTTTATTAAAGGTCAGCCAAATCAGAGCAGCAAGTGAGTTGGTCTTTAATTTTAGGGACAGATGATAGAATAACCTTCTCATTCAATAAAATCATCTGAAAACTACTCAGTTTAAAGAATATATTTTTAAAAAAAAATACATCTGAATAATGGAAAACCATTCATAAGATCTAAAATCACTTGTATGCCATCTACTCAGATCTAAGTGGAAAGCATTTTTAGGCCTTTGATTTAAATTAAAGGTAAAGGGACGGTTAAGTCCAGTCGCGGACGACTCTGGGGTTGCGGGGCTCATCTCGCTTTACTGGCCACGGGAGCCACTTCTGGTGAACCAGAGTGGTGCACGGAATCGCCGTTTACCTTCCCGCCGGAGTGGTACCTATTTATCTACTTGCACTTTGACATGCTTTCAAACTGCTAAGTTGGCAGGAGCTGGGACCGAACAACAGGAGCTCACCCCGTCGCGGGGATTTGAACCGTCGACCTTCTGATCAGCAAGCCCTAGGCTCTGTGGTTTAGACCACAGTGCCACCCATGTCCCTTTGCTTTAAATTACACTGATATAAAAAAACAACCAAAAAAAACCTTGTTAAGTAAGTGATTAAATTGCAGGAGTCTTAAGTTAAAGACACACAGACAAATATTTTCCCTGTTAACACATACTATCCAAATCCAATAAAACATACTAAGTTTAAGCATAATTTTAGGGGAGAAATGAGAATGGTGCTATTTAGCCAACCAAATCAAGCACAACACACACACACACACACACCTTTTTGTACTAGCATGATCTTTGCCAGTTTACCCAATCATATAATCCAGTTTACTGGATTCAAGCTGGAAGCTATTAAAATTGCATTGCATGTGAAGTCCACCCCACTAAATCTGAGTGTATTTGAGCTAAAGGTAAAGGTAAAGGTACCCCTGCCCGTATGGGCCAGTCTTGCCAGACTCTAGGGTTGTGCGCTCATCTCACTCTATAGGCCGGGAGCCAGCGCTGTCCGCAGACACTTCCAGGTCACGTGGCCAGCGTGACAAGCTGCATCTGGCGAGCCAGCGCAGCACACGGAACGCCGTTTACCTTCCCGCTGGTAAGCGGTCCCTATTTATCTACTTGCACCCGAGGGTGCTTTCGAACTGCAAGGTTGGCAGGCGCTGGGACCGAACAACGGGAGCGCACCCCGCCGCGGGGATTCGAACCGGCGACCATGCGATCGGCAAGTCCTAGGCGCTGAGGTTTTACCCACAGCGCCACCCGCGTCCCAAGCCACCCGCGTCCCTTGACTTGTCCCTTGTCCCTTGTACTTGAGCTACAGTGTGGCTATTCTAATCTTTAATTGTGGCCATAAAGGATATTCTCCTTACTTTGAGAATCAGAGACTGCCTCAACTAAATGCAGAATACTGTACTGGGTTGTATGGATTTTCCTGCCTCCCACCGCCCCCCAAAAAGGCAGTTGGGAATGTTCCAGTGATTAGTTTGGCTAGTGCTGCAAATATTTTGAATTAATAATTAATGATGGATCCCATCATTATCCAGATCCTGTCTGGGTAATAGAAAAGATACCTTCCTGCATTCTGTTATACTGCTTATTTCAGAGATTCCTGAAGCAAGAGAAATATGTGAATGGGGCCTAGCTCTAGGAGGCCCATGCTGGGTCACAGTGTATAACATAAAAAGTATATTTAGAAAAGAACACAAATTCTTTTGCGTTAGCTGTGTGTTGTGCTAGCTTTCCCCCCCACTTTCGTAGCCTGGCCTCCTTACAACAAGCGAGTATTATTTAGGTGTTAAAGTATATTGAATGCAAGGAAGTCAAGGACTATGGAGCGTGAGACTCTGGAGGTTAGTTTAGTTTATATTACTTCAATTCCCAATCACTAGCCTCTAGGAAAATCTATATTATAATCTTGGGTGTTATCAAATGTAAACAATGGAAATAATATAGCTAATGCCAAAGGCTGAAATAAAAAGGAAGTGGGTTAGATAACTGTAGTTAGATGGTATTGCTAATGATAAAGTAACAAAATCAAACAATTGGCATTCTGCATTGAATACACTGAGGACAATGTCAAAAGTTTCCACATCTTTGTTGTTTTTATATACACATTTTAGTCAGTTAGAGAAAGGACACTTCTGAATCAGACCATGGGCATTCAGAGAGGAATGGTATATGGTTTTTTCATTTTTAAAATATAGAATGGCAACAGAAAGAATTACATTCAACATGCCATCTTCATATAAATTAATGAGCCTGGTACTTTATACATACATTCCATTTATGTGAAGTAGTCTTCAGTCTGTTAAACGATCTACATCTCAGCCCCACTGGGTACCTGGACAACTGTTTCCACAGAGCAGCACCTTGTTCCCTGGCAGTAATGCTGCAGGGTCCCCCCATGTTGCCCCCATTGTTATTTGACATCTAAGCCACTGGGTATGGTAATCATAGAGTTTGGAGATCAGTGATATCAGTCACTGCACTCTATGGAGGGCTACCCTTAAAGATGGTAAAGAAACTGCAGCTAGTCCAGAATACCACCCCAGGGTATGAAGGAGTCCTCCAGTGCAGAGCCATCTTACACTGGTTTTACATTATCTACACTGGCTGCCTATGTTACCATGCCCAATTTAAGTTGTTATTATTAACATGCCAAGCCCTGAAGAACTTAGGACCTAGGTATTTGATGGAGTGCCTCTCTCCATATCAACCTGCTCTGGTGGGAAAGGGTGGGTGGGTGTGCTTCTTGCAGTCCCATTTGTTGCATGTTGCATGCTGTATTGGGACCAAAGACAGGGCATTTTTTATTATCATGCCCAGACTCTAGAATGTGCTCCCTGAGAATGAGTGGCAACACCATTGAGGGGCTTCCATTGCCTAATCAACACGTTTCTTTTCATTCAGCACTTTGGAGATTCTGGTTGGTTTGCTCTAGCGGTTGTAATTGCTTGCACTGCGATATTGCTATTTTATGGCTTTTAGTTGTATTTTGTTTTAATGGTTGGTGTTGTTGGTATCATCATTAGTATCCCAGCTTTCTCCAGTGTGGATCCTAAGACAATGTACATAGAGGCTCCTAGGCAGACATTGCTTATTCTTCTCCAGGCATTGATCTGAGCCAGACTAGCTTAACCTTAGCAAGGTTGCTGCACCAAATGGTTTCAGACCATGCTTTGAGACTTACAAATTACTTCCAGATTTGGTCTTTGCCAAATCTGGATTACACTCTTGCATTTACTCTTTTGCTCAAAGCATAAAAATAGATACAAAATTATGGGGGTATGCATTTCTGGCAATTTGGTTTTACATCTTCCTGTGACAGTAGCATACTGGATCTCGTATGGCTGATTACGGTGGTACCAAATCCAGCAAAGTGTGGTTTATTCATCATGTGAACGTAGGGGCAGTCTCACATTAACGGGAATATTTATCAATCCACTACAAGGCCAGGACTTTAGATTTGAATTCATTTCTGCTGCACCATTTAGCACATATTAGCTTCTTTAAACATTTATTTTTCACACAGCCATCATACAATGGAACTAAGAAGGACATTTCCAGGGCTGAAAGGATTCTAACTGCTAGTATGGCTGTGTAGGAATAAGGAACTTCAGGCTACATTTGTTTTCAGGTTTTAAACTGAAATAAAGTGCTGCCAGATGGGACATTATTCTGAGGTTAGCAAGTCCACAGAATAATGTTCCTGCTCAAAAAAATTTAACTCTTGAACATAGGGATTTCAGGGGGTGAAAGGTAAAAAGAGCTTTGCTTTTTAAGTTAAAATTTATGTTCTGAAAATCAGAACACTTCTGGAAAAGTCAGCTTAATCTACTCAGTCCTTAAAAAATTACTTGAAAGCACTTCCCTTCCAGCTGCAGTCAAAAGGCTGCCAATTAGAGTCCTGTGGAGAGGATGGAATTTCTCCTGATTCCTAACTGTGGATCTGCCTCTTGCAGATAATCCAGGAGATAAATTCATTTTGATCAAGTTACAAAAGGAATTCTGAAACAAGAAAGCCTGTTTACATACATGTGGATTTTGGCCACCATTGAAAACGGGTGGTTTGTATTGACATTGAGTTGACAAATGCAGAGGTTAATCACCTTTAGCCAAACAAGGTCAAAAGGGTACCCAAACATGGATCCTGTTTAAGGAAAGCAAGTGTTTGGAATCTTGATATAAAGACCTTACAGCAAAAAACAGTGCTCACACCAGCAAGTCTCGATACATCCATTAACCAGTAGTCTTCAATGTTTCCAGATGCAGAACCGTAGAATCATAGAAACATAGAGTTGGAAGAGACCACAAGAGCCATCGAGTCCAACCCCCTGCCAAGCAGGAAACACCATCAGAGCACTCCTAACATATGGTTGTCAAGCCTCTGCTTAAAGACCTCCAAAATAGGAGACTCCACCACACTCCTTGGCAGCAAATTCCACTGTCGAACAGCTCTTACTGTCAGGAAGTTCTTCCTAATGTTTAGGTGGAATCTTCTTTCTTGTAGTTTGGATCCATTGCTCCGTGTCCGCTTCTCTGGAGCAGCAGAAAACAACCTTTCTCCCTCCTCTATGTGACATCCTTTTATATATTTGAACATGGCTATCATATCACCCCTTAACCTCCTCTTCTCCAGGCTAAACATGCCCAGCTCCCTTAGCCGTTCCTCATAAGGCATCGTTTCCAGGCCTTTGACCATTTTGGTTGCCCTCCTCTGGACACGTTCCAGTTTGTCAGTGTCCTTCTTGAACTGTGGTGCCCAGAACTGGACACAGTACTCCAGGTGAGGTCTGACCAGAGCAGAATACAGTGGCACTATTACTTCCCTTGATCTAGATGCTATACTCCTATTGATGCAGCCCAGAATTGCATTGGCTTTTTTAGCTGCCGCGTCACACTGTTGGCTCATGTCAGGTTTGTGGTCAACCAAGACTCCTAGATCCTTTTCACATGTACTGCTCTCAAGCCAGGTGTCACCCATCTTGTATTTGTGCCTCTCATTTTTTTTGCCCAAGTGCAATACTTTACATTTCTCCCTGTTAAAATTCATCTTGTTTGTTTTTGCCCAGTTCTCTAATCTGTCAAGGTCGTTTTGAAGTGTGATCCTGTCCTCTGGGGTGTTAGCCACCCCTCCCAGTTTGGTGTCATCTGCAAATTTGATCAGGATGCCCTTGAGTCCATCATCCAAGTCGTTGATAAAGATGTTGAATAAGTCACTCTTCTCCAGGATGAACCAACCTTCAACCTATCCCATGCTAGGAGCTGAAGTCCAGTAGTACTTGAAGGGCCATAGATTCTTCATCTCCACCCAATGCCTTCTAAAACAAGGATAAGGAACCTTTGGCCTTCCAGATGTTAATGGGTCCTGTCTCCCATCATCCCTGGCCACTGGTCATACTGTTTAGGACTGGTGGGAGTGGGCGTCAAACAGCTGGAGGGTCAGTTTCTCCATTCCTGATGCAAAGGTTACATAAAAGCTCTCTCTAGGATAAACTACTGGCTGATGAATCAATGCAAAAAGATTACAGTATTCCTTCAAATGTTTAAAGGAAAGAATGCTGCTTAAGAATTCAAGAGGGGCTGAGGCTGCTATATTTTGAAAATAATGAAATATATGACAAAACTCATTCACTGTGTAAGAAGAAAGCTGTACTTCTGTACAGCTGTACGACCATATTTTCTGCTCCTGGGCTAATAATTAAGGTGGTGAGGAAAGGGTTTCTTTGACATGTGTTCTTTTATTTTTGCTTATCTTTAAATGTACAGCCATTTCCTATGTTGTTATGCACACCACTGAAATCAGTAAGATTGGCCATGCCCAACTCTGCATGGATTCAGACTGTTCAGTAGTTTAACTGCACGGTAGAGACACACAACTGCAGCGCTGTGTGTGTGTGTGTGTGTGTGTGTGTGTGTGTGTGTGTGTTTGGGTAGTTCCAGTCTACATTCAGAAAAATGTGCTCCATTTGCAACCCTTGTGCTGGCGCAGAAGTCCTCCCTTTCCCTGTTTAGAAATTCTATTAAGATTTTATTTAATAAAAAAGTCAGATATTCATCTCCTTTCAACTAACAGAACATGTATTTGAACAACTCAATATGTGATACTGCAACATGATTCCAAGCAATTTCTTGTTTAAATCATTGGCATCAGCTGTCAGAATAGGGTTTCCATTAAGGCTGCATGAGTTTTAACTGATTTACGTAATAGGTAAAGCTTTAATTGCAGGTTAAAATATGCCCCTTTCCCATTATTCATCAGTGTGGCTGAGTCACAAAAGTATACCTCCACTGAGGCCCAAAGACATGCCAATTCCCTCCTCAGTGCACCACATTTGATTAAAGAGAAACTTCATGGTGGCCTTTCTTCTCAATCTGCATCTAACGCTAGCAGATTATTTCACACTTAATGGTATTTCTGGTCAGCAATGAATGACAGTTTTTGTTTATTAAATACTAGCAACCGCAGACTTGCTCAAGTCTAAGACATCAAAAAATCCATGCAGTTCTGAAAAGTTCAGTCTGCTATCTTGATTCAAAAGGATGCTCAGCTGTACCCAGACTTAGATGAAAAGTTGTTCTGTGATCTCAGGAACCATTAGGAAAATTTTGGTTACAATATCATCATCACCACCACCACCATCACATATCCATCATCATTTATGAAATTTATACACCTCCCTTCAGATGAAGTTCACAAGGCAGTTTACAACATAAACAAAATAAAAACTCAAAATGCATAACAATAATCTAGAGTGAGATCACCTCATTTACTTATGGGACAGTGAATACGTAATCAGTGCCAGATTTTGCATCACAGTTCCTCTGCCAGCTATATAGTGACAAGATGCTTCCGTGACAACTACCTATTACACTTTTGCCAGAGTAACCTGACAAAATGGAAATGCAACAGTAATGGAATGGAATGCTTTTGAATGGAACGTCCTGGTGGTGGAGCTGGGAAAAAAATCCTATTAACCTAGCCCCCCACCTCCTCAGGTAGAGAAGCAAAATGAGCACTTGATTTTCTTCCTACAGGTTCCCAATTTTCTTCCTACAGGTTCCCAAACACCATAACGACTGGTATATATCAACCATATCAACACAGTGGAATGGAAAAGATTTTTTACTACATTAATATTCGTGTACAATGAACTTTTATGATATTAAACAAATAAGCACATTTTCTTACAAGTAGGTAGGGAAAAAAGGTTATAGAGAACCCCTGATGTAAAAGGAAATAAGAAATTTAGAACTGAATGAGTAAATGGTACAGATGATGAAAAGAATACCAGTCACTAACCTTCATATATAGTGATGATATGAGGATGGCTGAGAGATGACATGATCTCAATCTCCCGTCTGATGTGAACCATATCTTGTTCATCCTTAATTTTGTCCTTACGGATGGATTTTATTGCAACCTATAAATTCAGGAAATTGAGTATTACTCTTGGAACAAAGCAGATGAAAGTAATCCATTAGGAGACCCCAGAAAATGAATACAGATGTCAGATGCTGGCAAAATATGGAATGAGCAAAATAAAGTTTACAATACATGCCCACAACCCTTTCCTTTTGTATCATGACAAATACAACCCACGTTTTAAGAGCTAGTAGTGCTGGATCTTTATTTGCATAGCCATTCATTTCTACAGACTGCATTTTCAAACCACATGCAGAGTAAGTGTACTCATGGCCCAAATTAAGTTAGTGTTAGAAGATAATGGGGACAAATTTAGGCCAAGCTAACTCTTGATGTAAACTTATCAACCTAAGTGTGTTAGAAGTGCTAAGAGCACATTATGATTTGCAGTGTATTAACTCTAAATGATGATAAATGCAGAATAAAAAGTGAACATGAGACGCTTTAAAATTAATTGTGCATTTTAACCAATGGGGAACTTTATTCTGTCTACAAGAGTGGGTGATTGCAATGCCATTTGTGAAAATGCCCTAAGTTGGCTCCCAGTATGTTTCTTTTTTTAAAAAAAATCATATTTATTAGAGTTTCCAATAATATAGAAATATAACAGAAAAGAAAAGATAGAATATATTTAAAGCCTTACTTTCGTTACCTTCTTTCTAGGACTCCCTCCTCCCCCTCCCGACTATATCCCCCTTTCATTAATTTGGTTCCACAAGCTCTCACTCCCAATTTAAAACTTAATATGTTTAACCCATTAACCAATTTAAATTATACAATCTTACCATCATCCCTCATCGTTAACAGAAAAAGAAAAAAGATTTTTCCCCAAGATCTACCCCAATTTCCTTCCACGAATTCCCTTTTTTTAAACATGTCAAATCAAAATACCATGATATACAAAGGTTATATAAAGAAATAGAAGATAAAAAATATAAGAAGGTTCAAAAAGATGGTTACATAGCCTTTGGATTCCAAAACTCCCCCCTCCCTTCCCCGGTTTGAATTCCCCATGTCCATCAGTCTATATGTTGTCAGCCTGGAGGTCTCAAGTCCATGGCCAGATTTTTTCCCATTCCATCTTGCCGGTTTTCTTTTAATTTATTTATTTTAATGATGTTTAACTTCAAAAATCCAGTCTAATAGAGGCCTTTAATTTCCTTGGTCTTTGCTGCTCCTCCCATTGTTCTTTCCGTGTCGTAGTTAGTCCTTTGTTCTTTTTATTCCTTACTTTCTCAGGTTTCTTGTCTTGTTCAGCTGCTAAAACGTTCTTATTCCGAGATCTGGTATCTCTACAGAGGTTTGTTGTTCAGGAACAAAAACTTACGTCCAGTCCCTTCCTTTCTTCAATAGAAAATTCTATTGTCTCCTTTTAATGTAAACACCTCTGTAGACAAAATACTATTTCAGTTTTGCAGCTTTCCCAGAAGATAAGTCCTGTGCGAATCCCAGAGTGATTTTCCACGTACGACCACTTGTAATGTCCCAAAACCCCTCTAGGGGGGTTGTAATAACTTTGTATCCTCTAATCCAAAAGTCAAATTCTTGTTCCTTATTTTCCGACAGTTTATATCCATATTCTGTCAAATTGTAACAAAATTAGCCAGCAAAATCCTTGTAACAAAGTCCTCTTTATATTCTACAGCTTTGACAGCTACTTTGACAGCTGTCAAAGTCTCCGTCTCTCTTCGCCAGGCTCTACGAATCGCCCCGGTTCCCAAGGGGGGTTGCATTTCCCCTCTCACCCTCCACTCTTCTCCTCCAGCACAGTTCTTGTAATTTCCCATCGTGGAATTAATGATTTTTATCAGCAATAAACTTCTCTTTCGATCTTGGTTACCCAGTCCTTGTTTTAGAATGTTTACAATCGGGGGGGGACTGACTTCCTTTTTAGATCACCCCCGCTCGTGCCGAATCCGAAAAAAATTTCTTTTTTTCTCCTTTTGTACCCGGTTTCCCAATTACTCACGGGTTGTTGTTGATAGTCCGAATTTCCAATGGAAGAAGTCAGCGCTCTCCGTCGAATGGCATGCGGCTGCGCTCGGCAGGGGAAGCAGTAGACTCAAAGCACCACGCCACTCCCCGGCACCCGATCCGAAGCCTTTAAAAAGGCTCCTTCACGAATCGGGAGGGCGCTAGCGGTGCCAGCAGAGTCCCCATGTCCACGAGCTCCGTGCCCGTGGTTTTTAAGGGTCCCCGCGTCGCCGGTGCGGTAGGACCCAGCCCCTGCCGAGCAGACTCCCTCCGGAGCTCGGAGGGAGTCCGCCATTCGGCGATGGCGCCAACCCGGAAGTCCGGCTCCCAGTATGTTTCTGAGCACAATTCAAAGTGTTGGTGTTGACCTTTAAAGCCCTAAACGGCCTTGGCCCAATATACATGAAGGAGCGTCTCTACCCCCATTGTTCTGCCCGGATGCTGAGGTCCAGCGCCACGGGCTTTCTGGCGGTTCCCTCACTGCAAGAAGCAAAGCTACAGGGAACCAGGCAAAGGGCCTTCTCGGTAGTGGCGCTGCCCTGTGTAATGCCCTCCCATTAAATGTCAAAGAGATAAACAACTACCTGACATTCAGAAGACACCTGAAGGCAGCCCTGTTCAGGGAAGTTTTTAATGTGTGACATTTTAGTGTATTTTTGGTCTTTGTTGGAAGCCACCGAGAGTGGCTGGGGAAACCCAGCCAGATGGGTGGGGTACAAATTGTTGTTCCTTATTTTCCGACAGTTTATATCCATATTCTGTCAAATTGTAACAAAATTAGCCAGCAAAATCCTTGTAACAAAGTCCTCTTTATAATAAATTGTTGCTGTTGTTGTTGTCAGAAATAATGTTTTATAGAACAGTTACAGCATTTGATGAAATTGTTTTATCACCTGTTTTGCTCCTAGGTTATTCAAAGCTATTGCCCTTTTCAAAACCGGCAATTAGTTTGCACAATACAGCTGAGTGGTAAGTGTTGGTCTGGAAAACCAACAAGATCTATTAAAGGAAGATGGGCATGTATATCTATTGTTGGCTATCTTTAGAAACTACAACTGGTGCAAGATATTGTGCCGACAACAACCCATATTTAGAGCAAACCACTACTTTATAACCCTTGGCTCTTGGTTTATCTTGGACCCAATTCAAAGTGCTGGTTAACATATTTAAAATCTCCAGTTCCCACTTTCTCCAAAATGCTCTTCACCTTAATTTCTCTTTGGATTTCTGAATTTGATTTATCCAGTCGTATTACTGAAGTAGAACTGGTATATCAGGAATTATTCATAGTTTTGTTTATCACAAGAAAAATCTTGGTGCACATAACATTCAAATTGCTTTTTAAAAGTATGTAACAAGTACAAGAGAATAAGTGCTGTTGTGTACATTGATTAAATACCACAAACATTAATGTGATTGTACATACAGCTGTATTAATTGTCAGGGAACTGCCATCAGAGCATCAGGTGGTGGAGGGACTCAGGCAGGATGAAAGAGACTCAACTGCTGAAGCAGGGACCAGCAGGGGGAGGAGTGGGTCTCTGAGGGAATGCGAGCAGGAGGGAGGGCTCAGGGAGGCTTCCAGCGAGAACAGTGGGGAGGTATCGGAGTCTCCCATAGGGAGACCCATACCTCGCAGGAAACTGTCACGCCGTGAGTCCAGGAGACGCGTTTCCGTTAAGGAACTTCTTTGCTGGAAACGCTTCCGCAGGCAGCCACTGTCGGACTCTACTAGTGACTAGAGCAGACATGTCTGAGGAGCTCCGTCACACACGGAGGTTTGTGGGGCCGCACAAACTCTGAGGGAGCGCGTTTTCACGCACAAGCAGCTAATCAAACCCTCACAGCAGTCCGACAGTCTTTGTACGCTGCCTGTGCAAGAGAAGGCATCATGAGCGAACCAACCGGAACCGGAGGAGCAGGGGCTGGAGCTGGTCCAAGCTTGGAAGATAGATACCGAGCGTTGGAGGTTCAACTGGCCCTGCAGACGGCGAGGCTGGAGGAGAGAAGGGCTCAGGATGCAGACAAGAAGGGGAGAGCCACTCAATTCCCCAGAAAGGTACCAGGATTGGTGCAGAAATTTGGGGGGGACCCCAAGGACTACCATGCTTTTAGGACAGAGATGCAATATGCCCTTAATGTGCAGTTCGATGAGTTCCCTGATGAGGAATCGCGAGTTGCTTTTGTAATTGGGCATCTTGAGAAAGGGGCTAGAGACTGGGTTCGACCCCTAATGGCAACGCACAATGACATACTAAAGGACACAATGAAGTTCTTTCGTGCAATGGATATCATGTTTTCCAGCGATATTGAGGAAGGGGTGGTGCGCAGACAGCTAATGGCTTGTAAGCAGGGGAGTCGATCTGTCCGTGAATATTGGACTGAGTTTACCATGCTGATTCACAGACTGAGTTGGGATTTATCGGCGGCACCCGTTCAAATGCTATTTGAAGAAGGTCTTTCTTCGGGGGTGAAAGACGAGCTGGCACGGAGCCCCAGGGCGGAGTCTATGGATCAGCTGACCAAATCTGCGCTGACCATAGGAGCGCGGCAGGAGGCAAGAGCCTTGGAGAGGCGGGAAGGGAGAGGGGAACGTTGGAAGGAGTTCCGCATTCCAGACATTCCTGAGCCAGCTTTCCCGCCGGCAGAGCCGATGGAAATCGGAACAGCGCGCGCGCGCGCATTTTCAAAAACCAGCGAGGGAGCTAAGAAGGAGGGAAAGGGCCCCCGGAAATGCTATCTCTGCCAACAGCCAGGCCACTTTGCCAGAGTCTGCCCCCAGAGGAAGGAATGGCAAGGGATGGTGGGAGCTGTTGAGGGGGGAGAAGAAGGGGGAGCGGAGCAGGTAAAAGCCAACGCCTGGTTGCCACAATTGGGGCACTGCAGCCAGGCCAAAGAGCAGTGAAAGTGCCCGTGCCAGAAGCTCCTCGACCGGCTCTAGTGATTGAAGTGTCTCTAGAGCTGCAGAATGGGCACCCCCTAAAAATAAAGGCGCTATTGGACTCAGGCAGCTCCTGCAATTTTATGAGCAAGGAGTTTGCTGCTGAACACCAGATACAGACCATCCCTTTAAGCAACCCCCTGCAGGTGACCACGATTGATGGCAGGGAGTTGTTGGGAGGAGGAGTCCGCTTGCAGACTGTCCCAATGATAATGAGGGTGGCAAGGCACACAGAACTGATAGCGTTTAATGTGGCCACCCTGGGGGGCGCTCCCATTATTTTGGGAATGAGCTGGCTAGCTCTACATGATCCGCTGGTTGGCTGGCATCAAAGAGTGGTGTCCTTTGGTTCAGCACATTGCCTAGAACACTGCAAAGGGGAGAAGGGTTCAGTAGGGGCCCAAGCCACCCTAGCAGGGACTGAAGTAATGGGGAAGGTGAAGGTACCACCACAGTATGCAGATCTCAGCGACGTGTTCAGTGAGAAGGAAGCTGACCAACTACCACCTCATAGACCCTTTGATTGTCAGATCAATTTACTCCCTGGAGCACAGCTTCCCGTGGGCAAGTTGTATGCCATGTCAGACAGGGAAATGCAGGAGTTGCGAGGGTTCATTGACAAGAACCTGAAGAGAGGCTTCATCAGAGAGTCCAAAGCAGCAGGGGGGAGCCCAGTGTTCTTTGTGGACAAAAAAAATGCTGACAAGCCGAGACTTGTATGTGATTTTAGGCGGCTGAATGCAGTGACTGAACCGGTGGCGTTCCCTATGCCCAGAATTGATGATATTTTGACCATGGTGAGGAAGGGAAAGATTTTCACAAAGCTGGATCTAAGGGGGGCGTACAACCTGATACGCATAAGGAAAGGGGATGAATGGAAAACCACCATGTTTACCCCTTTGGGGGCGTTTGAATACCTCGTTATGCCATTTGGATTACAAGCAGGCTCCGCGTGTTTTCAATCTTTTATGAACCACGTGCTGGGCCCTTTGCTCTACAAGAATTGCGTTGCCTTTCTAGATGATGTGTTGGTGTATTCTGAGAATGAGGAGCAACATGTGAGAGACGTCAGAGAAGTGTTGAGCAGACTGCAAGCCAACAGGCTGTGGGTCAAACTGGAGAAGTGTCGGTTCCATACCAAGGAGGTGGAATTCCTGGGGTACCGCCTGTCAGACAAGGGATTGGCCATGGATCCCGGCAAGGTACAGGCAGTGCTGGAATGGAAAACACCCAAAACCAAGAAGGATGTGCAGAGGTTCCTAGGGTTTGGAAACTTTTATCGTAAGTTCATCCGCAACTTCGCCCATCTGACGGCGCCCATCACTGACTGTCTCAGCAGTAAGAAGAAGTTTGTATGGACGGCGGAGGCGGAGCGAGCGTTTGAGGAACTGAAAAGGGCCTTCGCCTCTGAAGAACAACTTCTGCATGTGGATTTACGAAAGAAGCTAAGGGTTGAAACAGACGCATCTGACAGAGCCATAGGGGCGGTGCTTCTTCTGCAGCCGGGGAAGGAGGAGTCGGAGTGGCGTCCGTGTGCCTTCTTCTCGCGGAAGCTGAACAAATCCGAGAGGAACTACACGGTGTACGACCGAGAACTGCTTGCTATTCATGAGGCGTTCCGGAGATGGAGGCATCTGCTAGTTGGTGCACAACATAAAGTGCAAGTGTGCACGGACCATAAAAATCTAGAGTACTGGAGAACGGCGCGAGTGCTCAACCAAAGGCAGTTGAGATGGGCCCAAGAGTTCTCCAAATTTAACTTTGAGATTTGTTATGTGCCAGGCCCAGAGAATGTTAGGGCGGACGCTCTCTCACGCAAACCTGAATATTTGGAGGGGGAGGGAGCACCCGAAGAAACCCATATCATTCCAGAGGACCGCTGGGTGTGTGGGGCGACTTTGGTGGGGCAAAGGGAATTGGTAGAGGGTACGGTGCAGGATGCATACGCCCAGGGGAAACTCAGGGATCTCAGAGGGGAGGAAGACAAACCCGGTGGTTTTGAGGAGAGAAATGGGGCATTGTATTATAAGGGAGCGTTATATATACCTGAAGGGGAATTGAGGGAGAAAGTACTCAAGCAGCTGCACGATAGCCCCACAGCAGGGCACTTTGGGCAACACAAAACCATGTGGCTGGTTACCAGGGAATTTTGGTGGCCCAAGGTCAGGGAAGATGTGCGGGAGTATGTGAGAGGGTGTGAACAATGCCAAAGAGCCAAGGGGGAGAGGCAGGCGCCGGCTGGTTTATTAGAACCACTGCCCACACCTGAGAGACCGTGGGAAGCAGTGGCAATAGATTTCATGACTGATCTGCCAAGGTCTAGAGGGAAAACAGCCATCATGGTTGTAGTAGACCTGTTAACTAAAATGGCCCACTTCATAGCCTGCTCACATGCGGTTACAGCAGAAGAAACCGCCAAATTGTTTGTAGAGAATGTGTTTAGGTTGCATGGCGCCCCCTTGAGGGTGGTTTCAGACCGAGGGAAACAATTTACTTCCAGGTTCTGGAGGAAGCTCATGAGCTTACTGCATGTAGAGGTTAATTTCTCGACGGCCCGTCATCCTGAGACCAACGGGCAGGCGGAAAGAGCAAATGGGGTTCTCCAACAATATTTGAGGTGTTATGTTAATGACAGAGAGAATGATTGGGTGGAGAAGCTGGCGTTGGCAGAATTTGCCTACAACAATGCAGAGAACGTGTCCACGGGAATGAGCCCCTTTTTGGCTAATCACGGGTGCCATCCCAGAGCCTTCCCAGGGGGGGAGGGGGAGAACTGGAGCGTTCCAGCTGCAGAGCAGTTCGTGGAAGAAATGGAAGCGATCCATCGCCAGCTCCAACTCAACTTAAACAGGGCTAAGGAGGAATATAAGAGGCAAGCAGACAAAAACAGAAGGGAAGGTGAAAGCATCAGGGTGGGGGACCAGGTGTGGCTGTCAACCCAAGGGTTGCCATTCAAAGGAGGTTGTAAGAAATTAAGACCCAAAAGGCTGGGTCCGTTTGAAGTCATACAGCAGGTCAATCCAGTGGCTTTCAGGCTCCGGTTACCGAACCACATGAAGCTGCACCCAGTTTTTCACAGGTCGTTGCTGTCACCGTATAGAGGAGACAGTGAGGGGAGGGTCACTAGGGGACCAGCAATGGAGGAGAAGGAACACAGCTACCATGTAGCGGAGATCCTCGATTCCAGGTGGAAGGGAGATCAAGTAGAGTATTTGGTAATGTGGGAAGGGGAACCGGAGTCGGAAAACACCTGGGTTAGGGCAGAGGATGTCAATGACGAGGTTTTAATAGAGACTTTTCATCAGAGGTTCCCACGTAAACCTCAGCCTGTAGCGAGGTTCCGAAGGGAATACTTTGCCACCACCGACGAGGAAGAGGAGTTGGAGGGGTTCCCAGATTCTGAAGAGGAGGAGGATTCAGCTGGCCAGGACGACGATCGATGGAGAGAATTGTTCGAGACGTCAGAAGATGAGGAAGATTCGTTTCGGGGTTTTAGCCCTTCACCTCCCAGGGGGGATGAATTGGGAGGGGGTGAGGGGGGCCCTGGAGGGGAAGTGGATGTCAGGGAACTGCCATCAGAGCATCAGGTGGTGGAGGGACTCAGGCAGGATGAAAGAGACTCAACTGCTGAAGCAGGGACCAGCAGGGGGAGGAGTGGGTCTCTGAGGGAATGCGAGCAGGAGGGAGGGCTCAGGGAGGCTTCCAGCGAGAACAGTGGGGAGGTATCGGAGTCTCCCATAGGGAGACCCATACCTCGCAGGAAACTGTCACGCCGTGAGTCCAGGAGACGCGTTTCCGTTAAGGAACTTCTTTGCTGGAAACGCTTCCGCAGGCAGCCACTGTCGGACTCTACTAGTGACTAGAGCAGACATGTCTGAGGAGCTCCGTCACACACGGAGGTTTGTGGGGCCGCACAAACTCTGAGGGAGCGCGTTTTCACGCACAAGCAGCTAATCAAACCCTCACATTAATATTATTTTGTGATATTTATTAACACATGTTCCTGCAATGAGCAGGGTGTTGGACCAGACAGCTGACATGTTCCCCTCCAGCCATATGGCTGCATCAGTAAAATACTGCATCAGTAAAATACTGCATGAAAAGAAGATGAATGTAGTCTTGCATACAATCACATCAAAAATGTCCCATCCCGTCCCTCCACAATGCTTTATCCAAGTGTACAAGCACATCTGTAACACAGAATGGAGAAAAATGCAAGAGAACTAGAAGCTGGGGTAGACTTTGCATGCTCCAATTCTAAAATTAAGCTTGGACATTTTTCAAATTAAACCAGAATCAAGGAGGTGTGCCCCAGAGGGAGGAGTGAACTACAGGAACAACAAAGGACATGAAGAATCCTATATTCCTAATTACTGTACAATGAAGCATGGGTGCCTTGCAAATGCATGTGTATCTCTGGTTCTTACCCTGTCTCTATCATCACTCCCTCCCTCACTGCGAAAATTCAGACTGAAAGCTCCTTGTGGCAGGACCCTTATTTGCATAACATCTTGTACACTGATTATGCAGTGTAAGTAAAAATATCAGTAGCAATATGACCTACCAACTCAAAGTCAATTTCCATCATAATCTTCTTAACAAGCAACGCTCCCCCAAGCTAAAATAATTCTTTGCACTTACGATTCCAGAATGAACTAAGAAAAATTCTAGATGCCCTCATTGCTCTTTGAACACTACATTTCATGTTCTCTGCATCACTTATGCAATCATTCAGTAGCCATATCCTTCCTGCATCCTTCCTAAATCATGGGATTAGATGTCTTTCCAAAAGGAACTGTGGGAACAGAGGAAACAATAGCCAAACTTGAATCACAAATTCACAGTCTAAAAGCCACATGGGACTGTGTGTTCCCAGTGAAAGACAAGCTACAGAGATCAAATCAGGCAACATGATGGAACATGAACCATCCACACAGAGTATGAATGCTAGCAGGCATCCATCCCTATATGAAGTCCTTGCGTGTCTGATTTGCTTTAAATTGTAAAACGTTAAAACACAAAGATGTAATCTTTTTAAGACTGAATGAAAAGACTTTGGAGAAGCCTCACTATATCTTACAAGTCCCGCCTTCTATTTGGTCATGGAAATCATCCTATTAGAAATATTTGTTTTATTTACTACATTTCTATATGGTTTAATCATTGGCACTCCTAAGCGGTGCACATAAAAGCCTCTGTTGCATAACTCGAACAGCAGGATTTGTTGTTGGGATATATTGATTTATTGAATCTATTTAAAAAGCAAGGCCAGATGTAGAACTTGGTTGCAAAAGACTCATGGGCACCTATTGCATAAGACGTATGTGCAATAATAAGTTTTGTGATTTTTCAGTTTTATTTAAACTTTTTTATATAAAAAAAGAAAAAACCTTTAGATGTTGAGTACTGGCCTACAACATCAATGAAGCTCAGAAATTCACTAATGTACTCCTTCCATGTTGTTTTAAAAGTGGCAGATATTAACAAAGCTTGCTGCAATCCCCATCATATGGCAAGCCTTACTTTTTATAAGACTTTTTAAGGCTGTATCTCCCCCTCTTTAACACTAAAGTTGATCATCACATTTTTGAAAAGAAAGTGGCAAAGATTGAGTACTTTTATTTATTCCCAGCATAAATACAGTTATCCATCTTTAGCAAGATTCCACGCCCCCTTGCTTCATGAGGAACTAATAGAAAGCGGCTAGTATTGCATTAGTACTAGAAGTGCTAAGAGGAAAGTTGGGGGAGGAGCTTTCATATGGAAAGGTCTAAAAGTTAAGCTATTTCTTTCTTTCTTAAAGCAAAGCTTTGGCTTAAAGGATCTGCTGAGCAGCCTTCTTTTTAGCAAGGCTGGATGCAATTTTAATCATGGTAAGAAGGAGGAACAAATGCTTAAGAAATTCCAAAGGGTTGGAAGGCAGTTTCAGCTGGCAAACAAAGCTTGGCTTTTCTTTCTCTCATTTTGTTCCTCGGGAGAGGCTGCAAGTGCATATATGCTCTGCATGAAAGAAGGATGTGGGTGGCTTTTGGACCAGCACATGCATTCCTGGGAAAAATAAATATAGACATTGATAAAAATATGCTTAGTATTAAACAGCCCTGCATTTGGCTCTCGAAAAGAATTTCAAATGGACCTTGTTGTCAAACACATAAGGGAGCAAATTCTTCACCATCTAGGGTCAGTGGGGGAATGATACCATCCAGTGAATGCAAAACAGTGCATTTGGGTCCAGGCCAAATAGGACCAGCTTATAGGAAAAAGATGCATAAACTGGATACTCTACCAACACACATACACACAAAAACCAACCCTCATTCTGAAAAGGCATAATCAAAATGATATTCACATAACTGTTATTTTTACAAACCCTTCCTTTTTTAATGCAGTTGTGTTGTCAATGGTCCTGATTTTCATTAAGAGTAAGACTCATCCTTCAATAGAACCAAGGCAATACAGTACTTTAGTTTACATTTTCAATAAATAAAATAAAACGTATCTGTGACTGCTGAGGATTTGATCCAACTATTTAAAATCACTTTTATTGAGACATGTACGCATATTCACCTATAACTGTAAGGTCTGTAATGGCTTCAGCTACGCAAATAAAAATAATATTTGTAAGTGTAAGGGTGCCCTTCAGATTATTATGGTGCTTTTAATAGTCATAGAGCACTACAAGATCCAAATGTGTTTTATTACAATATCAAAACATTAAGGAACTTTCTTGTAAGCACCATAAATACCACTAACAGAATTCTGTTTATGAATGAATTTTAACACAAATACTTTGAGAATAAAGAATCCTTTCAAAAGTATGTTTATACTTTAATACCAGAGATTTTGCAACCTTCATTTGTTGACATCTCAGTGATGGGATTGATGCCAGGAGCTATTCATAATGGACGTGTATCATGTAAACCTAAGTAGCTATTATTGTCTTTAAGGAAGACATCTTGTGAAAGTGTTTGTTCATCAAGCAGATTCTTTCTTGGAGAACAATTAATTTAGACTATTCATCACAACTTTTAAAAAAAGATTGAAGTGGCAAAAAATTGCTTTTGTTAGGCCGCCCGTACTATCTATTCAAGCCTGTACAAGAAAAAGTGCTGTCCTGCACCTGTAGGAAGCACAGAATATTGCTTACGTTTTTAATTTACCACTGCCACAAGAAATTCTGTCCTCTAGAAACTCAAACATTAATCAGAACAGAATCACTAATGCGAATACTTTTTGACTCAGTGAAGGGCAAGAGCTTACAAGGTTCTATATCCTCCTATGCACTGAACAGCAAAAAAAAAGAACAAACATAAAGTGGGAACTAATAAAGTTACCTTTTTTTTTACTTTGATTTGTTTTCATTTTCATTTGCAATATAGAGATAACTGGCTATATATCTGCACATTCTTAGAGCCGTTCTTGCATATTGTAGGATAACCCACTCACTCACACATACCACTGATCTCTAATGAAATCATGCAGTGAAGCTTTTTAAGAAGTTTGCGCTGTGACAGTAATAACCAAGAAACCTCAGGAACCATTTAATTACAGTCTCAAATTCATTTGTCTAGTCAAATAACAAAATTTCCATTTAGCCTCATCTGGGCATGGAATTTACTATTTTTGTGATTTCACTACTGGTAGGAGGATCTATTTATTTTTTAATTTTAAGAGCAAACAGCTCATGCTAAACCACATGGTGGCTTCGCTACAAACATCTTATGAGCACAGGACAGGGAGGAGCCTGCTACCGCAGTGCCATTGTCCCCTCTGTGCATGTTCATTTCACTGTGGCTCAAAGTCTGAAAGGGTTTTATGTCCCAACCTAACCTACATCACAATATTAGATGCTTTCAAGCATTTACTTGAACATGCTGGGTGAACAAGAGGCAGGGGTGTGAATGCAAGCCCCATCCCCAATATACCGTACCTATGCAATATTCCTCTTGCTCAGTCCCCAACTTTCCCCAGTTTGGGTGGGGTAGGTTTGCAGGGGACTTGTACTCACAATTCCTTGAATGTGCACAAACAGGGACACTGGCCTGATAAAGGAGGGTCCCTGACTGTGCTCCACTCATGTTCGTGCAAGTGCAAGCCCCCGCTCAACATGGGGAAGAATGGAGACAGCGCACACAGAGAGATGTTGGGAAGAAGGCAGGTTTAGGGTCTTGCCCGTGGGTCTTTGGGGCCCCCACAACTATGGTGTAGAATGGAAGGCGAGAAGAGGGGATGTCAAATTTTGGCACCACGCCATTGAAATTTGAGACACCAAGGTCTGCCACTGAATAGGGCTTGCAAGCATGCCCCCTGCCTCCTGAACACAGATACAGCATTTGTGTGTATGACAACCCTAGGTCATATGATAACCCCATGGATATTGCCATGAAGAAAAATGGAATATAAACTGAAGCAACAATCACGACAGTGTTTACCTATCTGAGACGCTGTAGTAGTGGGTCTTTTGTCTCAGCAGTGATTTGACCAGATGACATCTTAATCCTCAATTCACTCCACAATTCTGACAAGTGAAGGCATACTGATGCAATGTCTCCATATCATTTTGAATTTTTGGACTGAATGATTTCAATAAATTAACTGAGATAGTTATACTGTTTTTATTTTGCTTGTTTGTTTTAGTTTATAAAAGAAATGTTGGAAAATATGAATACATTTCACACAGTTACATTTTTGTTTATGGCTACAAATGGTTTGCAGAGTTATAAATATTTCATGGCTTGCTCAAGGCAGTTCCAAAAGTTTATGTGCATTTAGTGCTATTGCAGTAAGAAACATTCCTCTCCTTTTAGACTTTCCATCTTACGGGCCAGGAGTAAACAGAATTTAACCTTGAAGACACTACAGTGAAAAAGGAAATGGTTTAAACTTCCCTGCATTTCCCTAACACCCTACACAACTTCCCCTATGGAAGTTGTGGGTTTTAACCCGATTTGTCTTGTTGTTGAAAAAATAGCAGTGGGATCTAAAGGGAATTTCAACCTGTTTGTGCTGCAGTAAATTAGCCTAGAAGGGAGTGGGATGAGGAAATGTAAGAGGAAGAACATAATCCCTTTACGGAGGAAAGTATGCAACTGTCAGTGTGAAACATGTTAAAAATGCATCATACAAAGAGCTTTTAAAAAACCTGATTAGTCTCATAGCAGCTCCTTCACCATATATAGATATTACTACTTATATATGTATGTATGTTTATTTATAATCCTCAATTCTCTCATTAATTTACACTGAAAAAGTATGGGCATCCTAGCACTGAATGCCAAGCTGTGTTGAACCAAAAGTCATACAGGGCTGCCATACATCCGGAATTTCCTGGACATATCTGCAATCTGTTCATCAAAAATAGTGTCCAGGCAGAATTTCTGAAAACTGGTAAAAATGTCTGGGGAAACCATGTATGCCAATGTCCTTTAAAAAAAAAAAAAGCTCAAAAACTTCTTTTTTCTTTTTGGAGTTTGTCCAAAGTTCACTTTTTAAAATATGGCAACCCTACTTTAAGGCCAAGAAGGTTTAAGGAGCTCTTTTTTACTAGGGAGAATAAAGATTTCAAGAGTTAAGGCCAGGATAGTTCGATCATTTACAAATATTTACTGTTCAGACCATCTAAGCCAGATCATCTCCATGGCAATGCAACCTCAGCAAGAATCATGCAGCTAAAGTCAAATTAGTTATTTATAAGTGGCCCAATCCCATTGTTTAGAGTAATAATCAAGAAAGTTATTATACAGTGTTTCACACCAAGCTATCAGTGGGGCAATTTGTAACCAAAAAGATCCTGCTGATTTAAACCATGGGATCCTGTCTTTTAAAGACTTGCTGTTCCTTTCTTTTTCAAGTTACATACTGCATATTTGCTCTTTTTGTTACATTTGATATCTTTTGTCTGATGAGGCCTACAACACTGAAGGGAAAGCACAGATGAAACTGCAGAGGAAATTGTACAATTATTATGTTTTCAAAGTTTTAAAGTGTCTTTTTTGCTGTTGAAGAACTGCAGATATATTTTTGAGTGTTGGAGCTAGACTTACAGTGCAATGCTAACCATGTCTACTCAGAAGGAAGCTCTATTGAATACAGTAGTTCTTACTCTCGGGTATGCAGGGGTATGTTTGCAGCTTCCTAAGCTAGTTACATGGGACACGGGTGGTGCTGTAGTGTAAACCACTGAACCTAGGGCTTGCTGGTTGGAAGGTTCGAATCCCCGCGACAGGGTGAGCTCCCATTGTTTGGTCCCAGCTCCTGCCAACCTAGCAGTTTGAAAGCATGTCAAAGTGCAAGTAGATAAATAGGTACTGTTCCAGCGGGAAGGTAAATGGGGTTTCCATGCGCTACTCTGGCTTCTCCAGAAGCGGCTTAATCATACTGGCCACATGACCTGGAAAAACTGTCTGCAGACAAACGTTGGCTCCCTCGGCCAGTAAAGCGAGATGAGTGCCTCAAACCCAGAGGTAGTTTGTGACTGGACTGTCAGGGGTCCTTTACCTTTAAGCTAGTTACACACATACAACTGAAATCAGTGCAAAAAGCTAGTCTAGGTTATCTTAAACCCCACAATTTCAAGTTGAATTAAATACAACTAACTTAGTCTGTATCTCACCAAATAAATATAAATGAAACTGATGTTTCCAAAGATTGTTTGTAGCCCATGGCATCAACAAGCAATGAAAAACTAATATACGTACATGGGCCTGAGGAAAGTGATTCAGCCACCTTAGATTTTACTTGTATGCCAGGTGACTAGATACTGTATATTATCTTTCTTTTCTTTTCAAATCACTGCAGACAATACATAGACAAGAATCTGCTCCACAGTTTAGTTTCCCAGTACACTGTTTTTAAAAGATTGTTTCCTAAAATGAAAGCTAATTTACTGCTACTGTGACACTGCTTGCAAAGGAACGCAAGCAAGCTGCCTTCTCAGACACCAAAAGGCCTGAATGCAGATGATAAATGTCAAATCAAAGTTTTATTTGCATTAACTGATACACTCTGAGCTTGTGCCGAGAACTAAGATACTTCTAAGTGTATGCATTTCACTTTTGCACTGCCAATTTCTCTGGCTGTAAGTAACATTATCCTATCAACAGTGGTGACTCAGCAACAGAAGAGGAATTAGTGAGTGAATAAGAGGGAGATTTTCCTCCCTGTTATACACAGATTCAAAAGCTATTCTGTGTAACTGAACCAGGCACTCAGAACAGAGGATTTATGCTGCACTCCCAAAGGATGGGAGGTACATTTGTAACTCCCTTCCTACCCTCTGCCCTCACCCTTAGGTGGTAACAGGATTTGAGTACGTACTTCCTAAGCATTGCCCTGCTGCCAGAATTACATCCCCTCATTGTTTGGTACTTGCCATATTTTGCAGACAGGCCTTTTTTTTTTAAGAACACACCCTCTAGGGAAAGGTTTAACTCACAAAAAATATTAATTGCAAGTAATCCCAGAAAGCCAAGCTCTGCCTAAACAACTCCTAAGAAACAACTGTCTTTATTGCTTATTTAAGTAAAGTATCCAGTCCATTAAAGATGGGAATGGCCAAAGTGTTTTCTGTGTATTGCCAGCCTTATGGCTTGAAAGAGAAGATATGATTCATTAGTTTTGAGTTGACATTATTAGTGGTGCTCCTCCAGGTGAGCTCAATCTGGAGTCATATTTATTGTGCTGTATGAGAAGCATTGCCACTTCTTCCTGTATTACATCTGTGCTTTAGATAAATCAGAGGCACAAGTCAGTACAGCTCTCAAACTAGCATTATTTCAAAGAAATAATCTCAGGTTTATTTGAGGGAAAGGAAGTGGTAGTAACTGAAGAGTTGTCAGAACAGGGGGGTGCAGGCTTGTCACCTAGAACCAGGTGACCCCTTTGCAGATGGAAGCAGGCCCATCTGCCCTGATGGAGTGTGCATGTTTGCAATCTCAACATTCCCAGAAGGCAAACGAGTACACACGTCATCTTTAAAGTCTTGGTGGGAGGGACAGGGTAACATGTTGGAACATCTTTGTAGCTTCTGCCCTGTTCCGAACATGCCCTGCTCCTGAACACTGATTCCTGAACACTTTGTCTGCTGCTGAGTCTGTACTGTTGCCTGCCTCAATAAGGTTCTCCTTTTTTTACTTACAAATAAGAGAATCTGCTTGTGCGTTTTGGGGTGGGAATCTGGACAGTGGCCATCATTACATCTTGTGGGAATGAATTCTACTAACACTTCCGTTCTGGCAGGAGGTCAGCAGATGGGTGGGAGAGGTGCTTAACTCATCAACAGAGAAAGGAAAAATTTCAGGGGGCAGTTAAGAGTAAAGAATAAGCAGCCTCTCACGCCAGTCAATTCTCCCAGCCTCCACCTTAGCACTGGGAGGGTTAGCACAGGTTTAGGAACCCCACGTTTCCCTTGTAATATCCAGCTCTGCAACAATAATGTTCCTAACAAATGCTCTGTTTGGAACATAAACAGGTGTACTTCAGTCTTGCATAACCTGTGTTGCTGATTTTTTTATGTAAGGCCCCATGGTCTACCAACGTATTTTAAATTTGCAAAGTAAGTACGCATGCTCAATATCTTTTAACAGTTAAAGCTGATAGGCAATAGAGTTTGGGTCCTCTCAGGCATGGGCTCCAGCTTGAAGAAATGCCCCACCAACAGCACATACCCCCCCACCAAAAAAACCAATACCCCATTATGTGGCTGGCTGCATTGGTTCAGGTTTTGAAGAAATGTTTGAATACTCGCCTCTTTTCTCTAGCTTTTAATTGAATCTTTTATTGTACACGGTGCTGGAGTTTTTATAGTATTTTCAAGTGTACTGTGCACAGCCTTTTTCATTTTGTTTTATTTATTGGCTTATTTTTCTATATTAAGTTTTACATCTGCTGTACGCTGCCCCTCCTGATGTGGCAAAAGGGAGCAGGAGGTAGAGGTGTGATTTGAGCAGCAATTGCTTGATCCTAGTAAGCTAAAGGCTGCTTAATTGTGGCTTAGCATTATGTGTGATCCAGGCCAATTTTATCAACATGAGGCATTTGGACCTTCCAGTTGCATCTTCATCTCTATCCACATTGAACAAATGCAGGCTTCCTAGAATGTATACACACACCATACTTAGGTTGATGGGTTTTGTTCATGCTTTGCATCAGGCTGTCACCTTCCCCAGGTTTCATTAGCCATTGGCCATAGCTTGCTTTTAATCTGCACCATGTGACAGTTTTATTTCCTTGCTTGAGTAAACTGTTATACAAGCTTTACACTATAATGCAACTGTCTTTTGCACAGTGTGGACTGATATGCAGGAAGGGTAATCCTGTTTTAAGGGGTTGGACATGATTTTATTGGTCCCTGCCAACCTTATTATTTATATGAATGGTAGAAGGTCACATTGATAGAATCCAGAGCTGCTTCTCTCTTCTAGTAGCTATTGGTGATGGGGTGGGGGCGTGCAGAGCTGCTGAAATTCTATGTACTTTGCTTAGTGCCAAGCTGGTAGGAGCACAAATTCAATATAAGTATGCTGGAAACTGCTGGTATATTTCCTAAGCCTGTAGCCAACAGGAAAGGGTTAGAAGACATTGTAATAATTTGAAAATATCTAATAGTTTATGCAGAGTCTTCTCTTCTGCTGTTACAAGACATCTCTGTCAGAATATCCAGAAATTGAACTACCATGTGTGATCCTGGGAAGAAGGGAAGAAGTCACCTGAAGCAAACAAAGTAGAGGTTCGGAGGAACTATGAATAGATTAAAAACCTTTCCGACAAATTACATCTTTCAAAGCAAATTCACATTTGAATGAATACAATTCCTTTCAAAAGGAGGTGGAATTCAAACTGGAATGGAATTGAAAACTGTTTCACAACTTTAACTATGAAGATGTAATTCTGACTTCAGCAAATGTTGACCAATACTGAGTACAAGATCTGCTGAAAGGACAAAACCTTTAGTTATATTTAACTTCCTGCAAAATTGCCAAACAGATGTTTATGTTTGGCTTCCACACTCACTGGGGCCAAATGCAACATCAAACTAGGATTCCACAAAGTGTAGGTTCTTTCCATCCAAATAAGTTCTTAAGAAAGTAAAAGCAATGGCTGACATGTTTTATAACCTGGGTAGGGCTGGGAGATTGATCATGCCCACCCTGTTCTTTATGCCTCTTTTCATTATTTAAATACATTTCTGGTTACAAAATGATTGTTAATAATCAGCTTCCTAATACATCAGACATTTCTATTCTTTTTTTAAAAAAGAAATCCTTTCTAAGCTTCACAAAAATTAACACAAAAATTAAAATCTTGGCAAATCAGAGAAAAGAAAAATGAAATAATTCAAAAGTCTCTGGAACAGTTTTGTTTTGCACAGTTGCAGCACACCTTCCTGCAAAAGTCAAAATATAATTTCCTGGGCAATTATATACTCTGACTTTTCACCCACCATATAACAATGAACGTAATGAAAAAAGAAAGAATAAGTAAAGAAGTAACTTTGTAGGATATATTGATAACTCAGTCTGGCCTATATATTCAGAAAAATGAGGTGGAAATGTGGCTTTTTTAGTAACAGCATTATGGAATGTCCTTTCAAGGGAGGAATGCTTAACACCAACTTTTCTGTCTTTTACATTCCAGGAAAGAACCCTTCTAACTCACCCAAACTTTTAAAAGCAGTAACACTTTTAAAATTTCTATCAATTGGCTTTTATCTGCTGCTCTTTTGTGTCTATTATTTACTCTTGTTTTGCATGTTTTAATTCTCATTAACTGTCTGGAAATGATGGATTAAAATGTTTCATATAGAAAAATAAATGAATAAAATGGTATCTTCCCCCTTCCTCTGACCTGCAGTCTGAAGTGGTAAACTGTACCACAGGGGTAGGGAACCCTGTGGTTCTCCAGAAGTTGTTATGGATTCCAACTCTCATTAGCCCCAGCCAATGACCAATGGTCAAGGACGATGAGGTGTAGTCAAGGGAGTTATAGCCAGCAACATCTAGGGGGCCACAGGTTCCCCACCCCAGACCTACCATGTCAGTGTTGTACCATCTTATTCTACTGTGTAGACCAGGCCACATCAGGGAAGCTGTATCTGCACACTGTGGATTTCTACTGTTTTTAGTTTTAAAAGATTACTTTCCAAGAAACATTCATATGTCTGGATCATCTATCATTTTGTTAAAGAAGAAATCAAAAGAACATTACAAGGGCCACCTTGAAAATACCAGAAGGAATGTATGACAGGAAGAGTACAGGGACAACCCACACCTACCTTTTGCAATATATACCAAGGCCAAGCACAAAAGGAGAAGGAGACTCAATATTCTGAGTCTTAAAATCTCTTTGCCACCCCCCCCCCCACACAAAAAAGCTAGGCAGAACAACAGCAGCAACTCAGGCTTCCCACTTCACCCTGCCAATGACCTTAACACAGACTTGGATGTACCACCTTCCCCTGAGTGCAGAACAATTCCCTGCTCCAGCTACTCCAGCCAGAATTTCATTTCAGCAAATACCACAAATCATGTCATACTGTGTAGAACTATTTAAAAGCAGGGTTGTGCAATGTGAACTGTTCACTGCATGGGAATGAACCGGAGTCTGCCTAAGCTAGCCTCTTTCACTTCTTTGTTTTTTATTTAAATTATCCTGAAGATGTGGCTGCACTGTTGTTCGGAACTTTAAACAAGTTTTCCTCTAATTGGAGAGTCAGCCTAAACTGCAAAAGCAATTTAATGCTAAAATCAGCATCCTAACAAGAGAATAGTTTGGACATTTTTTCCACATGTATTATCAGCTGTTTCCTAGAAATAGCAAGCCCCTGGCTCAGCTAAAATGAAACCAAATCCGCTATGTGTAATGGAATTATAACACACTATACTAAGGAACTAACAGAACCTGGTAAAAACATATATTTTCATGCATTAACTTTTACATTCCTCTAACAAGCACATGGGATTAAGGCAAAAAAATAATATAGACCATTTCCAATATAATCTTATCACCTTGGGGTTTGGGGTAGGAGGGATTAATAACTGATTTATTTCTACAGTGTCTTCTCTAATGTACACACCCGTTTAAAAGCATGCCATTATCTGAATTAGCTTATATAACAGGATATAAAATGTCATGGCAGGTTTTGTTGGAATGATAATGAGAAGAATTTGTGTGCTCAATGAAACAAAGATGCTCACTTCTGTGCCAAATATTCATTTGATGGCAATACTTCAAATAAATTATTCCTTATAGCAACTAGACTGTCATATCCTACAACCACATCCCGAGCAACCACCCAGCTGGGCTCAATAAAGCTATTTTCCAATGTGCTGTATGTACACACACACACACACACACACACACACACACACACACACAAAAACACCCATACTTCCCAGATGTTTTCTGTGTAAAACATTTGGTTTCAAATGCATAGCAAGTCTTTCCAAAAAGCCATTACATTTGTTTAATGGACTCATACAGTTCAGCTAAAATATCCTGGAGCAGACATCTGACTGCATTTCTGCTCTATGAGCCCCATCTGCAAAAAGCACAAAGAGCAAATGAGAATGTTTTACATGATTTATGCTGCCTTTATGATCAGCCAGTTCATAAAGCACAAGCTTTGTTCAACAGACAATAACACAGACTGCTTTCAAGTGTGTCATTAAGTGTGTTTTTTGTGTTTTAAGAAATACTTTCCATTCAAACAACGGGCCTAATTCTAAAGCAGTGGGATCCGTGCAACTAGAATCAGAATTTTACTTACTGCACCACCAAAAAAGTAATTTCCTGTTTTCTCTCCTGAGGATATCCAAGACAGATAAATTCATAATATCTATGGTGGCACATTTTTATTTTCACCAGAGGAAAGCTGGAGGAAGGCAATTTATAAAATACATAAGGAATTATTAGTGTTAATCTCATTAATCCTCACAATAACCGTGAGGTAAATTACTACTCTTATTTTAAAGCTGGGTTACTGAAATTTAAGGTTTATTCATTCCAGTGAACTTATGGATGAGTTTAATTTTAACTCTGCTCCCTGAACCATGTCTGACACCAGTCCCATGTTTAATTCTATATGTATTTCACTGTAGATGGAAGACCTATGTGAAGAAATTCAAGTCCTTAATTATAACATCTCCCCCTCAAAAGCTTGAAAGAGATTACTAAGCTAGTTCAGCTATCATGGCTAAACCATGGTTTACTGCAAAAGGAAGCATAGTCAAATATTGGGCTTGTGTATTCCAGCACTTCCTTTCCAGTGCAGCCCACAGGAAGAGTTTGGAAATGTTCACTTCCATTTTGTAAATTAATACTAAATTATTTTATGAGACATATATCATCCTTCTTCACAAGACCAAGGGATGGCTATGAAAAACAAGTAACTTAAAACAGTCATCATCAAAATACAAAATCAATAAAATATAAAATAGCAACTTTTGCCAAGTTTCAGAGAAAAGCCACACCAAAGTTTCCTAGCTAGCTTTTGTTATCATAAAAGATCTATCAAATATTTTCAGCATACTGGTATAGGTCCAAATGTCTTCCCTTACAAGTATCTTAAAATATTTTTGTGGTCAGGCAGCAATATTGTATTTTAGACGTATTTTATGACTGAACTATGAAGTAGCATTCAACTGTACTATACACAGATTTCTACAATGTTCTTCCCCGGTCACTTTTTCTTTTGACAAATATTTTCTGCTCTGAACAGTTAAACACAGAATTGTTAAAGTGGTTATGAGATATTTCTGCTTTCCAAGAATTATGGAAATGCAAGTGGTGCCCGTTCTAAGAGAAATTCAAATGTCATTTGCATACAATTGCCAAACTATAGACATTAAGCTTTGAAATGCAGAAACTGCACAGCACTCTCTGATTCTAGATCTTCAGTGCTGGATTTTGAGCTATTCAGATTTGCCCTCCAAATATTTCCTAAGCAGCACTCACATTTAAGGAATGCGTATGAGGTTGCAATATCCTATGAACTCGAGTGGGACTAAGTCTCATTGAACTCAATGGAGCTTTTGGAGTAGACATGCATAGAATTGCTCCATGAGTTACCTAAAGCTAGAGGAGGGATATATACCTTTGGAAAATATAAAATTGTGTTGAAAATTTAATCCAGCTAGTGACAGTAAATTAGCTCTGCACAAAAATATTTTGATCATATCTACAGCTGTGAAATTATGGAAGAAATTGCCTATTTTCTGCAAACTGATTCTATCTTCAGATGGCTTTCTAGCCCAATCTTGTGACATTCCAATCCCACCAAGAACTTATCCCACAGCTCCTTTTTTCAAATAAAAAGTAACCAATAAAAACCATATTTTATTCTTATCCTCCAAAAGTATTAGAACAAGACCTGACTTGTATCATATTTAGGGCTTGTACTCAATCCTGGACCAGTGAAAAATTTAAAAGCCAGACATCAAAGCCCATGTATGTGCTCATCCTCAGACAGCTGAGATATCACCAATATTAAATAACATTAACAAATGTAGAAGAGGTTCATTGGTACACATGCTGGTTTCTTTATGTACTTTACTACAATTTGAACATCAAATAGCTTCATACTTAACTAGCCACATGGAGGTATTTTCTCCCACTTTAGACTGTAACTAAAGGTTACTGCAGGGTCTTTATATGTATTAAACATCTGGAAGCTTTGGTATGGATCCAAGATATCTGATCAGCATGGGCAGCCACTATACTCCCATGGCATATCTCACCCAGCCCCCTAGTGTTCAGTGTCTAGGCTCTCCTAATTTATACAATGTACAGTGTTGTCTGTGCAGACATGGTGATAAATATGTGCTGTTTAAAAGCAGATCTTTCACAAACTATAACTTACAGATGCTCTGGGCTTTCATGTGGGCAAGACAAACGAGAATCCTATGCCTGACTGAAAAAGCAGAGTTCAGAAAACAACTGCAAGAGAACACAAATGAAAACCTGGGTACATTTGAGGCTTAAATAAATTGGTCACCCAGTACTGCACAGATGCATTTATCTCACTTTGAAGTTCTTTCCACAGTAACTCAAGTATCTAGCAATAGGACAGGGCTGTTTTTTTAAAAAAAATGTCCTCCCAAATGGACACACAAAATGTCGACATCTGTTAAAAAAAAGATGGTTAAAGTCAGCATTTGGTATATATAATGGATAATTACAAGGAATCTGTGAGAAGAATTCTATGAACACTAAACAATTTTTAGCAGGAACTGTTTGTTCCAAACAGCTTTATCCAACATGTATGATACCAAAACATAATTTTATATATGCTTTCAGATATAATTTCCTCCATATGTCATACATAATATCCTAATCTTGAATTTAATGATACAAAAAACCCACACACATGGCTCAACACAAAATGCTTTAATGTTACAAACTCCCTCTATTATGATTTTTCTCAAATGATGTTTTGAAGCTGTTAGTAATAACACATTACAATGCAATTATGCTTTTGGTTGAAAGCAACTTGGCAAACAATGAACTAAATTCCACTGCGAATTGTACTTCAGGCAGCCAAATATTAGCCAGAGTTCCTCACCCTAAAAGCCACAATTCAAAGACCAAAACTTACGTATCTGACCGCATCTGGAACCCACTATCCACAAACCCACCAGGCTCACCTTTCCTGTACACATACCACACTCAGCCACAAAGATTTCAGATATCTATATTCTTGGATCCACTACCCACCCACAGATACTCAGACACATACATCCCTCATCCTCAACCAAGCTTTCCAAAGCTTTGGGTTCAATTCCCTTGAAACCTGCTACTGCCCATCCCATATTCCAACCTGTGCAAAGTATTGTTTTAATTAGGTGGCCAAAAAGGGCAACAACCCACCAAAAGCCACCAGTCTCCCCCTTAACTCCAGAGCTTGCACTCTCTCTCCTTCTCTTATGTTATTATCACTCACTCTCTGCCCATCATGGTGTCTGCACTGCTGTGACCTTATTTCAAGCAATTTCCCATAAAAGTTAGCATTCGGGCAGGACGACAAGACCCACCAATCCTCTAAGTAACCTTCTTTCCTTGAGAACAGAAACACCTAACCAATCAGGACAGAGTTATTTCTTGCAATTTGCATAAAGTCCAAACGTAAGCCCACAATCAATCTGTTGTAAACACTTCAAAATATTCCTTCTAATGTTAGTCTTGATTGGTGTCCACTGACCAATCAAAATTTGTTCAGGATGCTTTCATATTATTGTTGCTGCAGTTCTGGTCCGATTAGCCACCACACCACTTTGGAGACTGGGCAAAAGCAGGTGCAGAGAACTATGACAAGACTGCTGGCTTCCGTCAGTAGGGGATAGTGGTGTGGGGTGGCAGCATTCACCTGACCTCCCAACAGCTGAGTCATTCCACATACCAGGAAGGAAAGGGGAAGGTCGTGGGAAGGTTGACTCAGTGCAAACGTACCAGCAGGAGTGCCAGATTGGCTCCATCTTTACATCTGCGCTGTGCCAACCATCCTGCTATCTTGCTCGTACCCCTCTCCTTCCCAGTAACAGTGGCAACCCACCATGCCATCCACTACTTCCTTTCTTGCAACACAGTGGAGAAAAGCTCTCTCCACCTGTTAACCTCACTTTTTCTGTCCAGTCCCTTGCCTTACTTTTTGTCCCCACCACCAATTAAAACTTCTGCCTAATGCAATCTTTTCTCCTAACACAACCTCCGCCTGTCAGGGACTGGGCAGAGCAGTAATGGTGGAGACTGCCTCCCCAGCCTGATCCTTCCAGAGAAGAAGAAGAAGAAGACAGTTCAGAATTACAACAGGGATTTCAGGGAGGTCACAACTCAAAGGCAGACGAGGGGGAAAGCTGGGAAATAATGGGAGAGGAGGAGGAGGAGGAGGAGGAAGAGGAAGCACCAGCAGCTGATGGACACAGTGTCTTTAGAAAGCATTCCAGACCTTCCCTCCCCCAGAACCTGGTGAGCCTTGAAAGTAGTAGAGCAAAGGGCTCAGAAGCAAAGGGCCCTCAGTGCCACCCATAGAGGAGATAACGACGACTGAGCAAGTGGGAGAAAAAGGGGGTGGAGAGTCACAAGGAACAAGGCCATTATTCCAAGAAGCTGCATTCGAAGCCTCTCTCTGTAAATATTGAATAAAAAACAGATGCTAAGAACTTTCCTTTTCTTATCCGTTCCTAGCAACCTGAAGTTGCTTCCTTTGCTGCCTGACACCACCTGCTGCTAGCTGCTCTGGCCCTCACCCTACAGCTCCAGTGCGCAGCCATCAATGGTTTTAATAGAATTTATAACTGGGGACACACTTTTTATGGTGACCTTAGAATCATCCAACTCTGTCTCACCATGTATGAAATATAAATATATTTCTGCAGCTCTGGCTATCAGAACAGACCAGACAAGTAAGAAAAGCTCCCACTAACCTGGTAAAAAAACACAACACATTAATTAGGCTGTAACCCTTTATACGCTTACCTAGGAATAAGTCTCATTGGACTAAATTATGCTTACTTCTGAGTAAACTTGCACTGTAAAGGGATTGCACTGTAAAGTGATGAAGACCCGAGATACATGAGAGACTGTGAACATAACTTTGTGAGAAAAGGAGAGTTAGATCATGGAGTAACTCAGGACACACATGAAACACTATATATGATCAATGTGCTGTTCCTTTGTAACTGGAATGCTGCATCTATTTCCAAAACCAATATACAGTACAGTGGTACCTTTGGTTGCAAATGGGACCTGTTCCGGAGCCCCGTTCACATCATGAGCAGAACGCAACCCGCGTCTGCGCGGGTCGCGATTTGCTGCTTCTGCGCATGCGTGTGACATCATTCTGAGCGTCTGCGCATGCATGAGCAGTGAAACCCGGAAGTAACCTGTTCCGTTACTTCTGGGTTGCCGCGGGATGCAACCTGAACCGAAAGTAAAAAGAGGTATGACTGTATAGACTATGCTTTGTTCCTACTATGTAACTTTGTTGTTATTACAGCACCTTCATTAGCCCACACCCCTTTTTGATTGTGATGACCAAGCATGTACATCTGTCTGTTTCCACAGGCAATAAGGTGCAACACTTTCAAAATACACTCTACTTTGCAAACTTCTTCTGTCATCTCTTTATCCTAGTACTTACAGCCATTTGCATGTAACATCTCCCAACAAATGTTTGGAAAGTTGGCTGCCCTTGTACAGGGTGGGTGTGCTCTTATATTTCATGCAATACACAGCCCAGTCTCTAGCTGTTGTATTATTGAGTAAACATGTTTAAATAACAAGTTGTTGCCAACAACAAACTAAATATAACTAATCTATATTCCATCTAATAAGCTAAGGCTGGAAAAGTACTTCAGGTTTCTTAAAAAATAAAATAATTTTTTGGCAATAGCCCTTACAGAGTTGAAAAAATATTTCAAACTCCAAGATACTACTAATACTTGTTTTTTTAAGAACTTGTACATTGTGGCATCTGGGATTTTCCCAAGCCTGATAAGTGTATATGTTGAGGAGGGAAAAAATAGAAGCTTCTAGTGCACGCAAGTTATAATGCTAGATTCAAAAACACTTCTTTGTAAGACAATGCAATTTAAAGCCCTGCGCTATGAAAATATAATGGAGAATGCGTCATTATGTAGGCTTCATATTAGCATCGCTTCATTGACACTGGTGGAAATCCTTCAGATTCATACCAGATTCAGATAACAACCCACCCTGCAGATTTCACAATATCTGCCCCAGAAGCCAAAGAAAATTCAATGCCTCACATTTTATATGTCGATATCCGACTAATCAGTCAAGAATGCCTAACAGCATGCGCTATACCTAAATCGCACTTGGTTAAAATATATACTCAAGGAAGGTATATATATAACTTTGAGAGAGCAGAGTACTAGAGTTGTTTCTAGGCTGCAAGCTGTTGCCATATGGTTCCAAATATTTACATGCTGCTGTGTAGGAAAAGGTTACCTAACCCAGTAATTTGACAGCAAGCAAATGACATAGGTGGGAGTGTGACCTGGGATTTCTAATACTTAGCTCCTCTTTATTTGACAATTTGTTGTGAAGTCATGATAGGAAATATGCCAGTCACTTTGCTTCAAGAACCCCCTCTGCTGGTCACAGTACAGAGTCTATTCAGAGCTTTTTAATGATGCCATAAATGCTGATGACTAAGGAGAACAGAAACAGAGCAAAGAAAGCAAAGGAAAAGCTAAATGAACTCCTGTGCCTCTGCTGGCCCAGACCTTTTCCACAACATTCTCCCCTAACGTATAAAGTGAAAAACTGAAGTTCTGCATTTTAAGAGCTTGGAGAAAAGGAAAAACTGTTCAAGAAGTCAATGTACATCTGGCATGGAGTCATAGCAACCAGTTATAATTCTTTGTAGTAGTAGACCCTACAGAAATATGTATGTGCTTTTAGAGGTGAGAAAAGAAAAGCACTTTCCCATATTTAATACAAGTAAACACTATCCTGAGCTAGTCAGTATGTTGGAACAATGTAAAATTAAGCGTAGCATTTTAATCTTAAAATAAATAGAGTTTATAAATAGCAATGCTGGTTTCCAATGAAGCTACAAAGTTACATCTCTGTTTCAAAGCAAATTTAAAAAGAATCAAAAGCATTCTTTTAAAAATAATAAATTTAGATGGATGATGTAAAAAATGTAAAAATGATGTAAAAAAATCTGTAAATTAACCTAGATGCATGTAATATGACTCAGTGCTTTAAAATATCATGTATTCAAAGTCAGCATTTGCATTCATCTCTGCTTTGTTTAGCTGTCCTCTTAACAATTTAACAAAATGAAATAATAATACATAACACAAGCTTATCTGCGTATAAAATCATTTAAATATAATTTTCATACTGTATTGGAACTTTTTTTTCACTCACAAATCACACTGCTGAAAAGCTGCAGTCTGCCTGGAATGCTTCAGAAAAATATCTGTATAGGCATAGCTGACTCAAATACAGAACCAACCCACATGAGTTGGAACACAGGTCCACTAATAGATATTAAATGGCAATGCAGAAAATAGCAATGCTTCTAGCTTATTGCACAAGCATTTCCCATCTGCCCATGAGATCTCCTGTGACAGAAGAACAAAAAAGTTGGGCTGGAGTTACAGTACAATGCCACATCGGGACAGCTGTGCTTAAGCTGTTAGCCGGCAGACACAGATGAGCCAAGTGGACTCTAAAGCTCACTGAGGTAGAGGAGCAGCATCAATGTGTTTGTTTAAAGAGGTCAGTAAAGTTCAGGTCATAAAAACCAGCAATGAAGTGTTTTGGTTTAAAGGAACTCTAAGCTGAATAGCATTTTCTGTTTAGCTTACTAGAAAACACAATACATTCCAGGGAACTTTGTATGCCCACACTTTGAAAGAACAGTAAAAGGAATGATCAATTTGGAGGGGAAGGGAGTGCCCATTTACAAACAATACTAAAAATTTCCTAAATGATCTGCACCTGACAGTTATGATTTAAGAGAGTTAGGATAAAGTTCTAGGTGCAAATACTTTGGGAGAAATCAGACTTCACAAACACACCCCGAATAACTCTTGAATCGCATAACGGCGTGGCGGGGAGATCTACATCAAGATACACACACACACACACACACACACAAAAGTGGGAGCTCCAGAAAGAAAAAGTTAGAAAAAGTAGAAGGGCGGGGGGAGAATTCAGGTCCCAAGTTGTGAGGCCGGACACGCCATGAAGGGAAAAGCTCAGGAATGAGTGCAATGCACAGCAGCTCCCCCCCCCCCGCCGCCGCCCCCATGACATCTCTCCATCCGGAGCATCTCCAGCAGCCCCCGCCTTCCGCAGCCCTTACCACTCTGCCGGAAAACCTCTCGATGGCCCTCTTGACTTTGCCGTAGGTGCCTTTGCCCAGCGTCTCCTGCAGCTCGTAGCGATGCTTCAGGTTGTGCTTGTGGTGGTGCCGCTTGACCCCTTGCTGCTGCTGCTTCTTCAGCTCCGGAGGGGCTGCTGCTGCTGCGCGGGGGGCGAGGGCGCTGCCGGCCGAGGCAGCGGGGGCAGCGGCGGAGCCCTCCCCGGCGGGCTCTTCCACCATGGCTGCTGGTGGTGGCGGCGGCGGCTGTGCACTTGCTGCTGCGGCTGCTTGGTCGCCGGCCGGCTCCCCGGGAGCCCCAGCATCCGCCTGGCAGCAGCCTTGCGGAGGAGGAGGAGGCACTTCTGCGCTGCTGCCGCCATCCAGCTCAGCCCCATCCATCTCCTGCTGGCGCGGCGTGTGCGCCGGGGAGGCACTTCTAGCCGCGCGGGAGGAGCCTCGGCGACCCTCCCTTCAGGCGGGGACCGCCAGGGCCAGCCCCACAACCATGGCCCTTTTCTTCTTTTCCCCCACCCCCACGAGGGGCGGGGAAGGGGAGAAGGCGGCGCCCCTCGGCTTCCCTCCTCACCCGCGGCGGCGACTAGAGCGCATGGAGGCGGGAATTTGGAGAGGGAGGAGGCGCCCCGCTTGGCGATAGCGGGCTGAGGAAGGGACCCGCTCCTAGGTCTTCTCCCCTTCCGCCGAGGTCGGAGAGAGGAGCCCGTGTCTCCCGCCGCTGCTCTGCCCGCGAAGCATGAGGCTCCCGAGGCCTTCCCTCTCCCCCCCCCCCGCCTTTAGGTGTCCTCCTCCTGCTCCTCCTCAGGGCTACATTTGGCGGCCGGCGCTGGTGTGGCGGGAGCGGCCGAGCGGAGCCTCCTCTCCGTGCTCCCCCTGCCAGCGAGGCCGCCGCGGTTGGCTCGCCTCCACCGGGCTCGCCCCATGCCCTCCTCAGCCACCCCTCGGAGCTGGGGGTGTCTTCTCGCTGTGTTTGGGCTGGGAAGGGGCCGGGCTTGGCCCGGAGGAGGAGCCGCTCCCCGAGACTAGCGGATCTTCCTCCCGCCCGCCCGCTTTTCGCCTCAGAATTGGGCGGGATCTCTCAGGGCAGCCGCCGCCGACTGAATGGGGGGGGGGCGTCGGCTCGGGGGTTAGAGGTACCAGATGGCCTTTATTGCGGCGCATTCCGCTTTATTCCACAGCGCAGCGGCTAATGGGCCTCGTTTCCTCCAGAGTAGGGAGCAGGCTGGACTCCCTTCGCGATGTGGGGCAACAGAAAAAGTTGTGCGTGCTTAGAGCTCTCTCTTTCTCTATCCTACGGTGTGTTGCAGTGCTCACGATCTGTTATTTTTTAGGATGGATACAAATGCAAGCAGCAATTTTATGGTAGATTTAGGAGCAGGTTTTTAAAAATTAAATAAAATCACGAGAATCCCAACTTCTACATTTTCTTGTTTTCATTTTTTTCTTTTTTCTTTTTTTAAAATGATATTTATTGAGAATTTAAAATTACAGAGAAAAAAAGGAAAAGGGAAAAAGAGAGACAAAAAAGGAATTAAACAATACAAGTCAATAAAAAGAAAAAAAACAATACATCAAAAACAAAAGCAAACAAAAAATTTAAAAACAAGTCCAATATTCCCAAATCTTTATCTTTCGTTAACTTGTTTCATCAACCTCCTCACACCTCCCTTTTTTGTATTCTAGTTATTAATTATCTCAGCAAATCCTTTCCATCTTTCACTATATTCTGTCATTAAATTGCCTTAATTTATTTTAACCTTACCATAAAAAGCCCTAAAGCTTAAAACTTAAAACTTATTTATACATAATTCCTTATAGCATTTCTACTAAAGCCAAATAGTTTCATTCCAACATTTTTTCTAACACTCATTAATTTTACAATAATTCTCTAAATGAATTTTTAAACTTTCTTCCAATCTTCATCCATCATCTCTTCTTCCTGGTCTTGGGTTTTGTCAGTCCTTTCTATCCATTCCATCTAGTCCATCAACCTGGTGATCTTCTATCCGAGGCTCTTAAGTCTTTTCCATGTCCCTTCTGCAGGTCTTCTTCATGTTTATACCTGCACTTTACTTTGTCTTCTGCTGATCTTATTCTTAATTTCCTTCCTTTCTCACTGAGGGGTAGATCTCGGGGAGACTCCAACCTGACAATATCTTTATCCCTTCTCGACAGATCAGCCCATTCTCCATAGTCAGCACTGAAATCCAAAATATATTTGAAGGCATGTTTCAAAGTCCCTCCAAAGTTAAGGGCCCCCACAACTCCAAACTCCCCCTGGCCCAAAACTAGATCCCAGAAGTCAAAACATCCCTGCATAGGGGGATCTATCCAACTTCCCATCTCCAAACCAAACAGTACTCCATCTCTCCAAATCTGACTTTCTCCAGGTTCAGTCGTCAAAAACAACAGCTTATGTTCCTGCAAGGCCGCGGCTCTCTCCATTTCTATTACTTGAGGTTCAGCAACAACCTCCTCCTTTGTCTTCTGCACAACTTGCCCTGTCAAAGCAGATTCCTGGGTTAGTTCCTGAGTGGTTTCTATATAGATATTCACTGTTTGTCCAAAATTGCTAACTGCAACAGTCATCAAATCCATCTTCTCATGTAGCTGTTCCAGTAAAGCGCTTGTCTTGCAAAAAGCAAGCACTAAGGCTTCTTATGGGCACATTCTTGTTCAAGGTCAATGTCTGGTTCTCACAATCTTTAATCTCTACAGCTGTAGAATTCCCCAGATCGACTCCAGCAACAGTTTCACAAGCTCCCTCTAGAGGAAACAATTTCTGTTTGTATCCGTCTTTTTGAAAGCAGATCCAGCAACAAAATTACTTTCGTTTTTCAAATATTTTGTTCCTTTTAAATGCAAAAGGAAACATTGGAATCAATATGTTTCTCTTTTTTAACTATCTGTCAAGAAACGTTTTATTCACAGTCAATGAACTTCCCCAAAGCGTCTGTCTCTGACACCCCGTTCCCAGGTTCAAGACGGTGGAAATTTATCTTTCTTCACTCTCTCTCCTGCAGGCTTAAACAATCTAAGATTTCCCCCCTCTTCTCCTGCTTCCAAGGGGGGTTTAGTAGTTTTAGCTGATGGAGATTTAGTCCTTTACAAACGACTTTCCAGACTTTAGCTTGCAATGTCTTTGCTTCAATCTATTTACAAAAGCGGAAGGCGGACTTCCTGTTTAGAACCTTCCCGCTTCGGTGCCAAATTAAGATGTTTCATAGTCCAATTTTCCGTTCTACTCACGGGTAGTTGTTTAAAGTCCAATTGTCCACAGGAAAAAGTCAGCACTCTCCGGCAACAGCAATGCGGCTTCACTCTGTGAAAAGAGCAGTCAATTTGAAGCACCGCGCCGCTCACCCCACGTCACTCCGGATCCCCGAAACTGGGTTTCCCCGCGAGTAGGGGAGGCGCAAAAGGTGCCAGCCGAATCCCACGTCCACAGGCTTCTCCCGCCTGTGGTTTTTGGTGGGTCTCCGCCTTGCCGTGGCGGTCCAGACCCTAATTTCCACGAAGCGGATTCCTCCCGGTCAGAGGAAATCCGCCATTGCCGGAGGCGCTAACCCGGAAGTCCTACCTTTTCTTGTTTTCCTTGCCAGAAGAAAACATCAGGTCGCCATCTTTGGAATGGAGAGGCCATAAAGAGAGAATGTGCTACAAGTTGAAAAGGATCATGCCACGCTAGTGTACACAATGGTGCAGGCGCAACCCCATCCACCTGTGTTCTGTTCTAAAGCAACAGATGGATACAGCAAGTCCTCAACTTAGGCAGGGGCTACATCCCGGGGTTGGCATCTAAAGCCAAAATTGCATATAGTCAAAACATTGGGTGCAGTGGCAGGTGGGAGTGCCAAAATCATTTTTCCCAGAACCCCACCCCATCTCTCTCTCTCTCTCTCATATATATATATATATATATATATATATATATATATATATATATATATATTGCCAAGTGTGTAAAGCTTAATGGGGATCTGCTTCTGCTGCTTGATCTCTCTGTGGCTTTTTATGCCACTTACTATGAACCAGCTCTTTGGGGTGGGTATTGGAACCCTGTTGCACACTGGTTCCACTCCTACTCACGTGTCATGTCCAAAGAGTAGTATCTGGAGATTATTTTGGTATCCTGCAGGTATGATTTTCTCCCCACTGCTTTTTAACATGAAGCCACTGGGTGCATTTGTTCAGAGGTTGGTGGTGGCAGAGTTGTGGTGTCATCAATACACTAATGATAAACCACTCTACTTCTCCATGGCATCATAAGTCAAGAGAGATTGTGCATGGATAGAGATTGTGTATTATCCGGGTGTGATGGTGAAGTGGATGAGGTCCAGTAAGCTGAGCTTGAACCCTGGAAGACGGAGGCACTGTGGGTTTGTGGTTCCCATGTTCAGAAGATTGGCCACTTACCAGTTCTGGATGAGGAACTGCCTCTGAAAAAATAGGTGCATAGTCTGGGTGCTCCTGGATCCATCTTTATTGCTGGAGGCGCAGGTAGCCTCAGTAGGTAGGAGTGCCTTTCACCAGCTACAATTAGTACCAGCTATGGCCGCCGTTAGACAAGATGGTCTAGCTGTGGTGATTCATGCACTGGCTACCTCAAAACTTGATTATTGCAGTGTGTTGATGTGGCAGATGAAAGTGGTTCTGCTGTTGCAGATACACAATGGCATTTCTCTCTGTGCTCCTCCCAGCGGTCATTCCTCCTCTGGTCACTGCTATGGATACGCAACATCTGTCTCCAGGCACTGCAGTCGTCTGCAAGGGATTCCCGCACAGCAGGGTTGATGTTGCCAGCCTCCATGTCACATTTGCAGACCGAAGCATCCTTATCTTAAATAAAACTGTTTTAGAGTTTAGGGCAACCAGCCAAGAATTTACATGGTTATAAATGTTTAGTTTTAGTTTTTAATATCAATTTTTCCACAATAAAATTGTGCTTGTTTTCCAGTAAATGTGCTTAGCATCAGGTCAGCAGAAGCAAACTCCACTTTATTCCCATAGACATGATGGTGTTATGATTTTAAAATATAAAAAGCCCTTATCAGTCAGGCCATAGGCATCCTCTGAGAAACCTGCGCTCTCCCTACTTGTGATTCCCAGCAATTGGCAGCACACAACCATCATGGTTAATAGCCATTGATAGCTATGATTTAAGTGAGATTTTAAAATGTGAAACTGCACATGGTCAGAGCATTTCTTTTTTTTAATTGAAGTTGGGAATGTATTGTTTCAACATATCAGGAATGTACAAGCATGGCAGGAGGAGAGAAACATTAATTGTGCACCTCACACACAAAAACAAAACATGGGCTTCACAGCTGAAGTGATACACCTGGCCATCTAACTCCCGCCCTGCAAAAAGCCATTAAGTCCAGAGTATAAAATGACCTAGCTTCACCTCTGTCCATCAGGCAGTCACCCTCTGGGTCTGCCCCGAATCTCCCACCAATCAGCTTTGTTGAATGACCACAGGTTCTAGAGGAATAAACACTTATCTCTATCCATTTTCTCTATATCATGAATAATTTTATACATTTATACATATGTTCCCACTTGTTTGTTCATTTTAGCTGAAAGCCTGAAATGTAACCTTCCTTCTCAGGGGAGTTGCTCCATCTCAGTCCCTGAGTCTTATGAGTCAGACAGCAATGGCCTTTTGGGACCACTTTAAAAAAAATAAAAATTAAATCTATATTGGTATGCTTATGAAATAGCTCACTTACCTCCTTCCCTTTGGTACTTCTTTTTATTTCCATTTATAGATGATTGTGATATTAAATACTGAATACAAGAAACAGAGTCCATGGGGATAATCAAGGCTTACAATTGTTTGTGTATGTGTGTGTGCGTGCGCGCGCATGCACACGTATGTATGTATATGTGTGCATGTGTACACATTCATTCAGACGTGTTCATGCAGACTGGATTTTTTAAAAATTAAAAAAAATCCTTCCTGGTTTCCTTGAATCTTATATATTTTTCACACCAACACATCATTAGCTATAAGCTGAAGTTACAGAGCTTCCAGGCCTCCTAATACAAACTAAAAAGTGTGGAAATATCCAGTACAGTCATTCAGCACCCCATTTGCATTCTACTCATCACTCTCCTGCTTTAATTGCTTTCCTGGAACAGCGAACAAATCTGCCCAGGTCCTGAACAAACACATTCTGTGGCATGCAGCAGAACACTTGCTTCTTGAGCCATCTTTTTATTTCACTAAACATATTCCTTGCCTGCAAGCATCTTTGCCAGGCAGGATGGGCTACGTTTGCCCCAGATATCTACATCTGGTGCAAACATCAATGAGAGTTAAAACTGTAGGAGAGCTGGGCATGGGCAATTCAACCTCAGCACAGGAAGTTGGATCAAGTGACTGTCCAAAGTATTTCTTGCTCTGTTAAGCCAGTTTAAGTCTGCAGTGTTGATACAGCCTAAGTATGGTCTATGTCTATGGTCCAGTTGCATATTCCTGCCTTGTAGGAGGGTTGAACTAGATGATGCTCCGGGTTCCTTTCAACTCTACAATTCTGTAATTCCAGAAGTGGTTGCATCCTAATGGCAAATTCCCTAATGGCTTATACCCAACTTAAGTGCGGTTTGGATTGCTGCTCTTTCCCCCAGTTCTAACCAGTAAAGTACACAATGGCACACAGGGTTGCGTTTTGTAAACTTGTCCAGTGTAATCACAAAAGATCAGCCTTCTCCAACCTGGTACTTTCCAGATGTTTTAAACTACAACTATCAGCCTCGGCTAGTGGCTGAGTCCCACTTTGTGTGTGGGTACCATTTTGGCTACATAAGCAATGTTACTCACAACCTGAGCACTGGAAACAGAAATGATACAACATGATAAAAACAATGGAAACATTCTGTGCTGGGAGATTCATGCAGGTAAGAGATGGAAATAGGAGCAGCTAACGTGCACATAAATCTTGGAAGTGGTGGCACTCTGGCAACAAGGTTGAAAATAGCTGAGTGGTAAATTTATCTTGTGCATTTTTACATGCAAACTTGAGATGCAAACTTTTGTTCAAATCTTTCTAAACACTCATTTTCCATGTTGCTTATGTAGCAAATGTACTATTTTAACTAATGGCTAAACTCTTGGTATTGGTGCTGGTCCAGAAAAAAGCACAAAGTGGATTCGGAACAGAACTATACTCTCTCTTTTTTGCAGTCCCAAGGGATTGGTTGCCTAAATAATGCATGGAGCAGAATCAATGCACAGGAGCAGAGAGGGCGCTTGGCCCCTAGCTGCTAGGGCCTAGCATCACCATATCTGCTGATTCTGCCCTGCAAATGTTTCTCTGAGACCTTTCCCCCCACCCCTCCTGATGGGCTTACGTCAAATCTTGTTTCAGGATGTAACCACAAGCATGCTTTTATAAAGAAACTCTAATGTGTAGTTCCGCTCTCAGACAACAATATTGTCTTCTCAGCCCCTCCTCCACCCCACTGTGCCAGCAAATAAGTACTTAAGTGGAAACATACTGCCCAGAATCCAAAGAACTTGGCCGGCTAGTTTTGCATCCCCAAGGAAGCTTTGGGCTTCAATTTTGTGATCAAGCAGACACCTTCTGCCACATGGAAAACTGCTCTTCAAACTGGGGAGGAGAAAGGGACTTCTAAAAGTAGCTTGTGATACAGCGTGTGGGATATACTATCCTTTTTTTTAAGCCTGAAATCTCGCTGCATCATGTACTTTAAGCCAAGCTGTTTACATCCCAGAAAGCTTCCAGACTTTTGTTTTTTGGAGGTGGGATTGAATCACACATGGGGAAATTCAGGCTGCACAGTTAAAGTTGATTAGTGGTCTTGCACAACAAACCTGCTTTCCCTACTCCAAAACAGAACTTACTGCGATAAGGAAGGCAATGAGGAAATGCAGTGGGAAGCGTGGCATAATGATTACTAGATGCAATTCCCTGTAAACAAATCGGAATGAATTATTTGTAAAGAGCTGGTGTTGTCTAAGCTCCCTGCAAACTTTGTGCAAACAAATCAGGTTGAATGCTCAATGAATACTTCTGAAAGCAATTCCCGAAACTGGCTGTTGTTGCACTAGTGCAAAATCACATTGTTATGGTTTATATTGTCTCAGGTAGATGTACAGGTGCAAGTGTTTTGCATCCTGCTGCTATGGAAAGGCAGGCAGGTGAAGGAAGAATTATTTGTTGCTCATCAAACCGTAGTGGGGAAGGAAATGAACTCAACATGTTCCTTCCTCTAGCTCCACCAGGTGGTGGGAAACATTTTGTGCCAAGCAAAAATCACACCATTACAAATATTCTGACATTTTTGTGGGCCTTGCCCTTTCTCTTTGTAAACTGGAAATTGTTTCACTCAACTCAGAAGAATTAGAAGGTTTTTAAGGGTGAAGTGTGTCCATTATCATGGAATAAATAAGTAATACCAGATGCAATACTGAAAAAGTGAACAAAGGAAATTTGTAATAAATAGCCTTGTAGGAGAGATTTGAAGTCCAGTTTAAGAATCGTAAGACGGGAGAGAAGCAGGGGCCTTGAAGTTGCCCATCCCCAGTTAGAACATGGACAGCAGACTAAGAAAAAAATGCTATATTAAAACAGTATAGCTGGTAATGGACAAAGAGTTCATAGATCCATCTTTGGATTGTCATTTATTATAATAAGCAAAAACCTCTACATGTTTGTATCATTTCTCATAGCTAGATCTTGTAATTAAAAACCCCCAAAACTGATTTTTAAAAAAACTGATGGAGATACAAATCTGGAAAAGAGAAAGTGTTTGGAAGATAGTTGATCCCCCCAAGGAATAACAGAAGTGGGAATTCAATTTATTAAAGGAACAGGTATGTAATTTCCTTGAGCACACAGCTATGACCTCATTATAGCTCTTAGCACATGTATGGAATCTGTGCTCAGTAAGGAAAAAGTAAGGCCCATTAGGTCACGTTAAACCAAACAAATGAAGTTCAGTAATGCCTCAAAATGGGGCAATATTTAACTAGAAGAAGAAAAGTTGCTCACCTGTGGGCATTACAAAACTCTGCCTAAGGCAGCCGTGAGGGAACTTTTCTCGTATGAGGGCCTCACGGCTTCACAGGAACCTTCCAGGGGCCACAATCCCCACTGGTGGGGAGGGTGAGAGCAACACATACCAGTACTTGCACTGCAGCCATGCAAAAATCAGATTCTACACATGTCTCTCCATCCAGCAGGCAAGAGGCAATATCTTCAATGGCACATTCAAAGTGCTGGTTTTGACCTATAAAGCTTTTTACAGCTCAGGACCACAAGAACTTCTGGAAAATCTTTCCCGCATTCTACTGAAACCCATCTGCAGGTCCCCATGAAGCCCACTGAATGACTATCTCCTGGCCTAACGTTACTCACAGGGTTGTTGTGATGATAGAATTTGGGAGGGGGGGGAATCATGCGTGTGCCACCTTCAGCTAGGAAGAAAGGCCAGATAAAAAGGTAACAAATAAATAAAAATCGTGGTGGGTGTGTTACTATTTCTCATTGTATTCCAAGATGAGAATGTAGAAACCCAGCAGCTTATGTTTTGGGTGGCCCCATTTTCTTTTCGGAAAGGATAAGCACCCAACCATTTGCTTTTGTTTTTTGAAGGAATGATAGCTGTATAAAGTTGGGGAAGAGGCTGCCTGCAAGGTAGCTGTGGCCAGTGAGGCATTTGAATTGGATAGACCTACCAAATTTGAATTAGACACAGTAGTAATTTTGCCCACAAGTTTTCTCAAACGTCTGTAGAGGCTAAGGACACGTTGTACAAGGAGGTGGCTTCAGACACCAGGCCCACTGGCAGACCATCTCAGCATTACAAAAATGTCTGCAAGCAAGACATGAAGGCTGGCAGTATCAACCCCATTATGTGGGAATCCCTTGCAGACGACCGCAATGCCTGGAGGACAGACAGGTCATGAAGGAATGACCGCTGGGAGGAGTAGAGAGAAAATAAATGCTGTGGTGCCTCTGCAGCAGCACAGCCAGACGCCTTCATCTGCCCCAGCAGCAACAAAACATGCCTCTCCCAAATCAGTTTCTATGGCCACAGCAGGCGCTGCAACTCTCCAATGGTTAGACTTCACCCCCAAAGGTGCACTCCTCCATTATCTGCCAAGACAGATGGACGCTAACAACTTTATCAAATGGAAAATCAATTTGTGCCCCGGGGAGGTCATTGGTTTGACTTCACCCCCAGAGGCACACTCCATTGTCTCTCAAGGCAGACAGATGTCAACAAAAATTTGCTCACTGTTGCAGCTCCACAACAAACCCAAAGAATGTGTTCTCCCTTGTGTGGAATAAACCAATGCACAAATGGCATTATTTTTATGACATTATGGCCATGACCATGTCAATGCAGCTATTAATATCCATTCAGCAGCTCTGTTAGCAGGTTTGTGATAAGGAAAAATTCAACAGGTACGGCTTTCTCCTGTCACTACTTCAAGAAAGACAATGACAGTTGAATGTCTCCCTTGCTCCTACCACTATTAAAAGTACACAGCCTGCTTCCAGGGAAATATTTTTTTTAAAAAAAACCCGTCAACCTTATTAATAATATATATAAATTCTTTAAGCCACAGTGTGTATACATGATTCTTTAACAAAAATAATGAAGGGATGTAGAGCCGGGACAGAATGTTTACAGCAAAATGGCATCAAAAGTTCACTTTGAATTCACAAACGAATTCCAAGGAAATTGTTAATCACAGCATGCTTATGCTTTCTGCCCTGTCTCATAATTTTTAGGGTTTCATTCCACCGCAGACCATTGTGGCCAGGGTAAAAAAGAGTTCTCCACTGGAATTTTGTATATTTATGTCTAGCTTGCAGGAGAAATTTTTTCTAATGCTGACCTAGTTACAATAACCCACCCATTGTCATTATGGAGGAATGGAAGAGTGGGTGGGGATGACTAACACTTCAACCAGGCGACTCCCCTCCCCTGCCCTACAGTTCAGTCTGCTAAAATTGAAAGCTCTCCCTTTCATCTCCGCAGCAAAGTCACAGAGGAACCGTCTTCCGAAACCAAATCTCCCCCTTCAACTTTGCCCACCTGAAAAGCCGGACACAAAATCTTGCATTCAGTGTTAGTAATACTCAGAGTAGACCCACTGAAATCATGGACATCACATGACTAAGTTTGGCCTATTAACTTCAGCTGGTGTCTTCCATGTAAGACTTAATTGCATTAAAAACCCTTGGATCAAAGCTGAGCATTGCTAAATCTATGGGTGTTCACCTGGTGTTGACCTTTACAATGATGGTTCCCTAGTTGCAGATTGACCTCCCTAGTGAGGTGCGCCTGTCTTCATCATTATTAACTTTTAGGAGGAATTTTAACACATTCCTGTTTACCCAGGCATTTAGTGCCTAAAGAATACTGTCCCTGGCAACCTCGAGATCATTGGATGGAAGTATGTTTTTAATTGCAATCACTTTGAGAATGTTTTTAACTGGAACTGCTTTTCAATGTTTTAGTTGTAATTGTTGTCAGATTGTTTTGATCCATTTTCAATTTTTTTCAATATCTCCCTGGACTCCCCTTTGGGAGAAAGGCGGGATATGAATGCAATTCAATAAATAAATATACATTATCTTGGACAAGTAGATGAGCAGGAAGTGGGGTCAGGGCTCCAGCAAGCCAGTGAGCCACTTGAAGGTCTCTATAACCACCATGTAACCACATCTGCCATGAAAATGAAAGTGGTGAAAGGAGGCTTAACTTCCTGTTTGGGTTACTGCCTCTTTACTCTGTGCCTTTAACAAGAGCACTGTAAGCAGGAAGTTGTACGGCTGTAAGAGAAGCCTCGCTTCACCAGACCAAAAGCCTATCTAGTCCAGCATCTTATTCTAACAGATGCCAACCAGATGCAGGAAGAAGACCTGAGCACAATAGTACAGTCCTCACCTGTGGTTCCCAACAACTGGTATGCAGAAGCATACTGTCTCTAATGCTGCAGGTAGAACATATACTAGTAGCCACAGATAGCCTTGTTCTCTATGAATATACTGTATCTAATTCAAAGTGTTGGTGCTGACCTTTAAAGCCCTAAACGGCCTCAGTCCTGTATACCTGGAGCGTCTCCACCCCCATCATCCAGCCCGGACTCTGAGGTCCAGCGCCAAGGGCCTTCTGGTGGTACCCTCGCTGCAAGAATTGAGGTTACAGGGAACCAGGCAGAGGGCCTTCTTGGTAGTGGCGCCTGCCCTGTAGAACGCCCTCCCAGCAGATGTCAAGGCAATAAACAACTATTTTACTTTTAAAAGATAACTGAAGGCTGTTTAGGGAAGTTTTTAATGTCTGATGCTGCATTGTTTTTAATATTCAGTTGGAAGCCGCCCAGAGTGGCTGGGGAAACCCAGCCAGATGGGCAGGGTATGAATAAGAAATAATAATTCTTCTTGTCCTTCTTTTTAAAGCCATCCAGACTTGATGGCCATCACTACATCTTGTTTAAAAGGCAGGAGTTCAGCAAGGGGTAGCTTCAGCCACCCTAGAAGCCATTGGTGGAAAGGGTCACATAAAGTTAGTATAACTTTAAAATATAACCATTAGGAGAAGAAAAAGCAAGTGTCTTGTGGCACTTAAAAGACTTACGGCACAAACTTTAATGGAATACAGTTCATGTCATCAGATGCATTTTTTCCCTCGGGGATGCAGATGCTGTGGTCCTCCAGATGTTGTTGGTCTCAAACCTCCATCAGCCCCAGCCAGTATGACCAACGGCTAGGGGTGATGGGAGTTGTGGTCCAGCAACATCTGGAGGACCACAAATTCCCCACCTCTGAATTATCTTTTGGTTTCTAGTCCAGACCACTAAAGCACATGCCGTAAGTGAATTTATTAGTCTTTAGGGTGCCACAAAACACTTTTGCTTTTCTTCAACAGACTAGCACAGCTTCCCAATGGAAGTCAGCTTCAGAAAATTATGATGTTTTTCAGTTAGCTTACTATAGAGTCAACAAGTGCTTATGAAAACTTTGGGTATGTGTGGAGAACTCTACATTCTCTAAGTCCGTATGTGTTTTCACATATTTTTATATGGTTTTCTATTTTCCATGTTTTCCTGCAATCTTTGGATGAAAGGTATTTTAGAAACATAATGAATACGCTTAGCAAAACCCAAGAATTCTATTTTAAAATGCTGTTACAAATATTGCCACTAGATGGCAGACTTCAACTGTTCAATTCTCAAGTTATTTCTAAGGGCGGCCAGCACAAAGTTTGGCAGACTTCAGACTTGCTGGATTCTTCTTCTTGTTGTCGTCTTCATCTTTTGAAGCTCACCAACTGGTGCCAAACAGTAGCTCAGGGAACAGACATAGCATTAAGGAGCAGGGAGCGCATGCTCCATCTAGGGATTTGTTATAGAAAAGGCCATTGGTCCATCTAGTTCAGTCAGCTGACACTGACTGGTAGCATCTCTTCAGGGTTTCAGAGATGTCCGTCAGCCCTTCAGGGTTTCAGAGATGTCCGTCAGCCCTAACTGGAGATGCCAGGAATTTAACCTAGGACTGTCTGCATTCAAAGCAGATGCTCTACCACTTTGCTACAGCCCTTCCCCAAGTTTAGGCCTAGAACTGTTTAGTACAGTTGTACCTTGGGTTAATGGGTCGCGGGTGGCGCTGCGGGTTAAACAATGGAAACATTCTGTGCTGGGAGATTCATGCAGATAAGATATAGAAATAGGAGCAGCTAATGCGCACTCAAATCTTGGAAGTGGTGGCACTCTGGCAACAAGGTTGAAAATAGCTGAGTGGTGGGTGGCGCTGTGGGTTAAACCACAGAGCTCAGGACTTGCCGATCAGAAGGTTGGCGGTTCGAATCCCTGCAAGGGGGCGAGCTCCTGTTGCTTGGTCCCTGCTCCTGCCCACCTGGCAGTTCGAAAGCACATCAAAGTGCAAGTAGATAAATAGGTACCGCTCTGGCAGGAAGGTAAACGGTGTTTCCATGCGCTGCTCTGGTTCGCCAGCAGTGGCTTAGTCATGCTGGCCACATGACCCGGAAGCTGTACGCCGGCTCCCTCGGCCAATAACGCGAGATGAGCGCCGCAACCCCAGAGTCGGTCACGACTGGACCTAATGGTCAGGGGTCCCTTTAACTTTACCTTGGGTTAAGAACTTAATTCATTCTGAAGGTCCATTCTTAACCTGAAACTGTTCTTAACCTGAGGTACCACTTTAGCTAATGGGGCCTCCTGCTGCCACCGCACCACTTCTGTTCTCATCCTGAAGTAAAGTTCTTAACCTGAGTGTACTATTTCTAGGTTAGCGGAGTCTGTAACCTGAAGTGTCTATAACCCAAGGTACCACTGTACTAGAACTGAGCTCACAATACTTTTCCACAAATATCTACTCCTGGTTTTATTCTAGATATTGCTTGTTTCAAGAGTCTGTTTTAGTGGGGAGAGGAGGGAGGGGAAAGAATATTTTACAGTGGTACCTCGGGTTAAGTACTTAATTCGTTCCGGAGGTCCATTCTTAACCTGAAACTGTTCTTAACCTGAAGCACCACTTTAGCTAATGGGGCCTCCTGCTGCCACCGGGCTGCCAGAGCATGATTTCTGTTCTTATCCTGAAGCAAAGTTCTTAACCTGAAGCACTATTTCTGAGTTAGTGGAGTCTGTAACCTGAAGCGTATGTAACCTGAAGCGTATGTAACCCGAGGTACCGCTGTATTATTGCTGCTGTTAAACAAAGGGAATTGGAAACCTTTAACTGCCATGACAGGAAATGCCATGCCTGGGGAAAGGGCAGATGTGGCCCTCCAGGACTCTGTATCTGGCCCTCAGGACTCTTTATAGACCATACACCCTCCTGAGCCACACCCCTCACCAGTTATGCTTTGCACCGTCCTTGAGTGCTTTTGCTGGGCGGGGGGGGGGGGCACATATTAAACTCTTGGTTGCCTCAATGAAGAACTGACGTGTGTGAATGTGAAGAAACAAGCCTATTGTACAAAAGTAAATTCACATCTAGTTCTCCACCCACCACTGACATGAGGCCCACATAAAGGAACAAGGCCATTAATTTCCCACACACCCCACTCTACTGCACATCACCCAGAGATCTGACTTCTCCTCATCCCTGGCCTAACAGATTGAATTAACTGCAGTAACAAAAGAAAAATCCTATGCAGTCTTGCCAGGTCCAGATTAGAAATTCAAACCTTTTCATTTAAACTTGTCATTTAAACTGCTAGCACTGAGAAGGCACCCCATCAAAGAAAGAAAGCATCCAGACTCTTTACTTGCTTAATTTTTTTCCTTGCGACTTCCTTGTAGAAATAGCTGGGCGTATGTCGGAAGGGATGAATTTCCTTCACGAGCATAAATCACCTAACGGGAGAGGTAATCACAAATGCAAGGTCAAATGAGCCACTTGCTGTGGTAATGGCTAGTAGCTCTTGCTAGATCTGTGTAATTACCGTATTTTTCGCCCTATAAGACGCACTTTTTCCCCTCCAAAAATGAACAGGGAAATGTGGGTGCGTCTTATGGGGCAAATGCAGGCTTTCGCTGAAGCCTGGAGAGCGAGGGGGGTCGGTACGCACCGACCCCTCTCGCTCTCCAGGCTTCAGGAAGCTATCCGCTAGCTGTGGGAGACCCAGCTCTCCCAGGGCTAGCGGAGACCTTGCTGGCACCCAGAAGCTTGGGTCGCGCTGAGCTCCACACGCCCCAAGCTTCTGGTGTAGCGCAGCGATCCGTTAGCCCTGGGAGAGCCCCGCGGCTCTCGCAAGGCTAGCGGGCTGCTTGCGCGCACCCAGAAGCTTGGGGCGCGCTGAGCTCCGCACGCCCCAAGCTTCGGGATTAGCGCAGCGGTCCGCTAGCCCTGGGAGAGGCGCCCGGCTCTCCCAGGGCTAGCTGAGACCTTGCCGGCACCCAGAAGCTTGGGGCGCGCTGAGCTCAGCACGCCCCAAGCTTCGGGATTAGCGCAGCGCACCTGGGGGGGAAATAAAATTTTCCCCCCTTTATTTCCCCCCAAAAAAACTAGGTGCGTCTTATGGGCCGGTGCGTCTTATGGGGCGAAAAATACGGTAATCAGCTAGTGTAGGTATTAGCGTTGCAGTTGAAGCCTTGGAGGAGATTGTATCTGTATCTGAAAAGCCTGCAAGCTGGGACTTGTTTTTCCTCATATGATTTCATCCAGAGCTGTTTGCTGTGTGTCTATTCCTTCTCGCATTAAAATTTGGACCTTGCTGGCTTTACTCCTGTGTGGTGACTTTTACTGCAAGCGCAACCTAGATCCACACTTCCCCTGCATGCGTGTCTTCTCTCAGATTCCCAACATTCCTTTTAAACTTTAAAAACTTCATTATCACTAATGGATATCTGGGAGCAGGTCTTCAATGCCTTCTATGTCCAGCTTCCTTTTCCCTCATCACTTGCAGAGCACCCTCCCTTTTTGACACAATGCTGCTTCATGTTTACAGTGTATACAGGCTATGTACATTACTTCAAGGCTGTTGTTTTCTAAAATGTACTCCCTGCTGTTTATCTTGACCAAGGCCAGCCCAAGACATTTTGCTGCCTGAGGCGAAGGATGATCCCTCCTCCTGCATTCCATCTGCAGAAGCTGAATCAAATTTCAGTACTTGGGACAGGACAGTGTCCTCCCCAATGTCAGAGGGCAGCGGACTAGATTAGATGGTGTGGGGCAGGTGATAGGGCACACACAGATCTATGTCCTCCACAGAGGGGAATAGCCAGGGGTCTGTCACCCACAGCCCCTAACATTTTCTTCCTGAGGCAGCTGCCTAATGGTCGGGCCGGCCCTGATCTTGACAGCTTAAGATAGGTAAGGTTGCAGGGTGAACAGGATATATTCTCCCATTGCTTCTGTAGCAACCTTTCCATCAAGGTCTTGCTATCAGTCTAGTCTTACAACAACATATGTATTGCCCAGGCTGAGATTCCCACACAGCAGGGAAGCTTGCTGGGTGACACTACCCCAAACCAAGTCGTTTTCAGTTTATCCAACTTCTCAGAATTTGTGGGTTCACGTACACCTGACTCAGCTCTTTGCACAGAGGTTGGGCTGAAATTAACAAATTGTTATAGGTACAGTGGTACCTCAGGTTGCAGATGCTTCAGGTTACAGACTCCGCTAACCCAGAAATAGTACCGCGGGTTAAGAACTTTGCTTCAGGATCAGAACAGAAATCATGCTCCGGCGGCGTGGCAGCAGCAGCAGGCCCCATTAGCTAGAGTGGTGCTTCAGGTTAAGAACAGTTTCAGGTTAAGAATGGACCTCCAGATCGAATTAAGTTCTGAACCTGAGGTACCACTGTAAATAGCTGTCACAGCACAGACTAGAACCAAGGTTTGTATAACATGAAGCAGGGCAAAGATGTAAAGGAGGATTTTTTTCCAGAAATCTGGCTTCTTCAATAGAGCTTACTCTAGAAAATATGTGCATTAAATTGCATCCTCAATCAAGAAGTCATGCTTTTGAGCTTACCAAGACGAGCATCTAAAAGAAGAAAAACATTAAACACAACTGTGATTCATTTGTATGCACACTTGCTGGGAGAGGGGAACCAGCAAAGTTATAAAGATCTGGACCCTGAAACTGTGCAGTCTCACAGGTTGAGCTTCCAATTCGGAATCCACTTTCCCTTTTCAGATGTGTGCACAAATTTGATGAAAAGCCTTGAACAGCAGCCCAAAAAATGTTTTGAAAATTCCATTTCTGCTCTGGAATTCTTTCATGAGGGACATGGAGGGCATTGAACATCCCGTCTTCCCCTTCAGGGCTAAATAATGACAGGAAAGAGATGAACTGATGTGATGAGGAGCAAGATGGGCTGGGGGAGGGAACTGAAAAACAAAGCACAGGCAAAATAGAAACATTTTCTATTGTGGTTATATAAACCACTTAGCTATTTCTGTTGACTATTGGAAACACTGGTAAGCAAAAGCTAGGCTGGAAGAATCTGAGCTGTGCCGATTCAGATGGAACTGGCCTGATCCACGGCTCTGGACTAATGGAACAGACCAGAAGGTACAATGTTCAGAAAGCACAAAAACCAGTGAACTGCAGTTCGCAGTCCAAAGAAAGCATTATCAAAGTACATTTAGAAGTGTGCATTTGGAGAGGAAAATGCATTTAGGATGTGTATTTAAATGTGAATTTTCATGCAGCTTTGAAAAGTTAGCAAAAATACTTAGGTCATACAAGGGATATGATTTATTGCTTGTTTTGGGTGTTCATCCAGCCCTTCTCCCAGTGTACACGCGTCAGGGTCCTGCCAGTCCCTGACCAATTGCTATCCCCACCTTCCACAAATCTGCAGAAGCATCCCAAAAAATGTTCGCAATATACATTAACAGAAATTCCAACTGTTTATTAGGCATTACAGATACTGGGAAAAGTTAATTTCACAGTCAACTATACCATTGTTCAAGACTCACAAAAGGAAAAATCGGTGAAGAGCAGCTTAGGAAAGTAACAGCTGATCTCAATACCGTGGATCTTCCTTGGCTTTTAAGGCTTAGGGTCCCTTGGAAGCAGTTTCTGAATACACACATTGCTGACAACATCCGGATATGGCCAGACATCTTCTCTGTCTCCATCACCCCTGATGCTGTACTGTCCATCACCCCTGATGCTGTACTGTTTCCAAAAGTAAGTGCTAACCTCTTTGTACGCGAAGAGGTCTTTATGTGCAGAACGCTTCCAAAAAACCCAGAAAGCCTGTTCCTAAAAATAGGTACCTTTCTAAACATACAAAGTTTTTAAAAAGTGAAAAACAAAAATGCAAACATTTTTTAACGGAAGTAAAACAAGGATCCAGTCCATGTTCAGTGGTTCTTAAAAATGAACAACAGTTTTTAATACTTCTCATTCTTTCAACATTTGCCCACACCCCAAGTTATTTTTTAATATATAAAAAAATCAGGCTGAGGTCCAATTCTATTTCATCCAAGTCAACAAGAAGATCAGGCACTTTGTGTGGATCTTAGTAATACATATTATACTTTGCTGCAGCACAGAGGACACGTTAAAAATGAATTGGGGTTTGTGTGTGTGTGTGGAAACAATTCTGTGTTCACTACCCACTCTTTTTGGCATGACAATCAAAATGGCACATTTTTATTTAGCTGGTTGGTTTCATCTCCCTGACTTGGTTCCTATAGCTCCCTGCAGAATGAATTAGGGCATCAAAACTGAAAATAAATCCAGCCTTCAATCCAGAAATGGTCCCAACAAGACTGGTTGATGGCTAAGTTCTATCCATTATTGCCATTTTTTATCCACCTTGGACAACTCAAAAGCACCAGAAGATGTGCGCTCTTTGGAACAGCAATACTGATTCTAGGAGCTGCAAAGTAGCCTCAACCCAATTTTGGGGAGTCCACATCCTGAATTGGATCACACAATAACTTTTTTCTTCTTAAGATTGAGCAGAGCCCTGCACACACTCAGCTGTACACACAAGGCTCCTGCACACACCAGCTGCTTTATTTGATTGGATGAAGCAGATCTGAATGTGCAACGCCAAGCACACTCAAGTCTACTTCCTTCATTCAAATAACAGAGCCCCCATGTTTGCCAATGGATCAAGGCAACAGTTGTCATAATTTGGCTTCCTCCTCTTGTACTGTGGATTAAACAGCAGAAGCAAAACGATTTGTCCTAGCAACTGAAAGAAACAAAATCATGGGGGCCTAACTAGAACGTGTTACGATTCTTAAAACGGCACCAATGGATTTTAGTTTCAAACCCACCAATATTCCACTTCCCCCAACCACAACAGCAACGAAACTCTTTGGCCTATGAAAACTATTTTTGGTTTTGCAGTCCAATACTTACACATGCTCTACATTAGGTAGCTAAACCTTTTCATGTATCTTTTCTACTTTCACAAACAACCTGTCCAGGTCATTCTTTACATCCTCAAAGGAGCTCTTCAGCGACTGAACGTCATTCTCGTTGGTTTCTATTTTCACAGAGTAAGCAACCAGACTGTCAACTGCAGTCCTGAGCATTTTTAAGTCGGTTTCAGCCTGGCCGAGAGAAAATCGCAGCTCATCAACATAACCCATCACAGAAGAGAGTTCTCCTAGATTATCTCTGGACTGCCCTGCATCCATCTGAGGCTTTTCTTTATCCAGCAGAGCACGGACTTGTTTCTGGATGTTATCAAGTGCATCAGCGTTGTTTGGGAAGTCACTCACACTCCTCCTTAGCTCCTCAACATCACTGTACATGGAGAGCTGAGATTCACTAAGGCTCCTTACAGTATCTGTCACTGAACGCACCTCTTTCTCTAAATTACCCCAGATGGAGCCTAGCTCTTCCTCTAAAGCAGCTATCTTGCTGTCATACTTAGAGAGAAGAGATTCCATCCTTTCGGTGTCTTGTGCAGATGGTGACCTCAAAGCCTCAAGGCTCTCTTCTATAGACCTGAACCTGGATTCAAACCCTTCACTGTTCATTTGCAGAGTCGCTACGATGTCTCTGGAAAGAGCATCACCTTCTTGTGCATTGGCAGAAGTCTTGATGTGCACGAGATCTTCCCGGAGTCTCTCAAGCTCACCAGGGAGATGCCCAATAGCCTCTTCTGCTTTAAGAACTTTATCTTGTAGAGCTTGCAATGAAATGTGCTCTGCATCGGCCACCTCTTTGAACTTTTCGTGCTCCTGCTTGAGATTGACAAGTTCTTTGACTTCAGACAACACATCCGATTCCATCCAATCTATCATACTTTTCAAGGACTCTATAGTCTTCTCTTTTGCTTTCATGGATGTCTGCATCTCGTCAACGACGCCTTTCAAAGCCTGAAGTTCATGTTTGTACACCTCTGCTTCCCCTAGGGAAGCCACCTTCATTTTCACTTCATTGATTTCCTCTTGGCTCCGTTTCTGAACATCTGTGAATTCGGCAATATTGTCGTTTATCGACCTAGTTAACTCAGTTAGCCTGTCTTCCACGGTGTTCTCCAGCGACGTGAAATCTCGCTCTCTGGCGTCTTTTACAACGTGGATGCCGTCAGACAGGTCTTTCAGAATTTCATTTTGCAGTTTCTGAAGAACCTCACCAATGCGAGCGATTTCTCCCTCCCCTTGCCTAACAGCCTTCTCCGTGACTTCTTGCTTCTGCTGTGCGTTTTTCAGCGTCAATTCGAAACCTCCAAATGCAGACTGAAGAGACTGCACCTAAAAGAGAAAAGCACATATAGGTAAATCTAGACATGGAGCACGCATCGCAGGAAGTTCTACAAGGCTCACAGGAAGCCAGATAGGGGGAAATGAGCAGTGGAATGGAACTAAGCGAGCAGCGCTAGTGGACGAAAATTAATGTGAGTTCAAGTGCACTTATCTGCACAAACCTATGTTGATGCACCCATGATTCAATCATTTAGACTGAGTAAGTTTCCAATTCAAATAATCATAGAATTGTAGTGTTGGAAGAGCCCTGAGGACCATCTAGCCCAAATAGGGGGATAAAGCCTTGGCATTATCAGCACCATGCTCCAACCAACTGAGCTATCCAAACGTGTTTTGTCTGGGGTGCTTATCCTTTCTAATCTTATACTCTGCAGTGCTTAGTTGCGGAACCAGAATCTAGCCTCAGAAATCGGATGTAGAGCCATACGTCCATGTTAGAGAACATGATTTAAGTGCATAAAAGGCTTTAACTTCCTCCATTCAGCAATTCTGAATAATAGCAGAACAGGGACAGGAATCTTCTGCACTTAATGGCAAATCAGATCTATGAGGATGACTCTCCCCCTGCATCTGTCTCCCCACATAAATTGAGTGCTAATGTATCGATCCGCGGTTCTCAAAGGATTTAGCGTGCCACACTAGTGTGGCAAGAAAGGAAGTGTTCTGTTATAAATCAAGCACTTCTGGGAGCTATTTCTTTTCGTTTTCCAATGTATTTCTTATCGATAAAAAAATTGGTGCGGCACGAGCAAGTTTTTATTCTGAAAGTGTGGCCCAGAGAAAAAAGTTTGAGAACTGCTGGTCTAGATTCTATGCTGGAAAGCACATGAAATGCGCACAGCAACTGGTCACAATGCTTCTAAAATAATATTGATGCACCAACGACAGTCAGGAATACAGTGGTACCTCAGGTTACAGACGCTTCGGGTTAGGGACGCTTCGGGTTACAAACTCTACTAACCAGGAAGTGATTGCTCCAGGTTAAGAACTTTGCCCCAGAAATCGCGCGCCAGCAGCAGCAGGAGGCCCCATTAGTGAAAGAACGTTTCAGGTTAAGAATCGTTTCAGGTTAAGAATGGACCTCTGGAACGAATTAAGTTCTTAACCAGAGGTACCACTGTACTCCTCAGCACTAGAGAAGGTCAGCAAACTTTTTTAGGAGGGGGCCGGTTACTGCCCTTCAGACCTTGTGGCGGGCCAGACTGCGAGCGCATGCGCACACGACGGAGGGGGGCTTTTCTCTCTCTCCCCCAGCCCCTCCCCTCCCCTTGCTTTCCTACCTCCTCCACCGCTCTGCCTGTGGTTGGGAGCCGCCAGCGGCGGCGCCGCCTCCTCTCATTTCCGAGCCAGCTTTCCTGGGCGTCAGGCACAGGGCCAGCAGGCATGCCAAGCTCCAGCCGAAGCCTCGTCATGATGCCCACAGCATGGCCATGGACAGAGAGGCCGATAGGCGGGTGGCGAGTTTGGGCCGTGCTTCAGCATGCAGGCAGCGAGGCTTCAGATTGGCTGGGACCAATCAAAGCCCAGCTCCCTTCCTCTGCAGGGAAGGGAGAAGCCAGGAGGCGGAAGAGAGGAGCTGCCGCCATGGGGGGGGGGGGGAGGCAGCCGAGGAAAAAAATTGCAAAAAAATGGTGCAGCTTGAACGATCAGACCGATCCAAGTGGCGATTTCACAACCGCCCATGGGCTGGATCCAGAGGGCAATTGGACCTGATCCGGCATGCGGACCTTAGTTTGCCGACCCATGTACTAGAGGCCCAAGTGGCCTATGTGGCTAGAAGTGCCTTTCATCGGATCTGTCTGGTTCGCCAGCTATGGCTGTTCCTTGACAGGGACAGCCTGACTACTGTAGTCCATGCATTGGTACCCTCAAGTCTGGATTACTGCAATGAGCTCTGGATGGGGCTGCCCTTGGGCTGGGTTCCAACTAGTGCAGAATGCAGCAGCCAGACTGATGGTGGGAACACACAGCCAACGACATGTGACACCATTGTTCAAACATCTCTACCAGCTGCCCATCTACCACTTGAGTAGTAAAAAATAAAAAAAATGTGATCCAAACAATTCCAAAATCCATGTTGGATTAAAATCTGCTGGGTTTCATATTTTCTTTGCAATTACGCACACTACTCACAAGAATCTGTGTGCGCAGCAAGGGATCATGGTCCTTCCCTTAATAAGCAGCAATACAACAGAATAATGGCCCCACTGGGTGCCACTCCAGCAGAATGCAGATTTCCCTATCTTAATATTTAGAATGCCATACTGGCACAAAACCAGGCATTAATTTAGGAGCATTATGGATGTTATCAGCCTTAGAAATGCAAATTTCTTCAGCTGGCCTTACTTTGTAGGAAGTAGATATGGAGGACATTTTTTAAAAAAAACCAAAAACTAAACTATCCACTTTCACAGCCAGCATTTACTCCATGAGTTGGCAGAGTAAAGTCTCTGCCAAGGGCATGTCTAAATTCGTTCTTGGTAATAGTTAACTATAATGTAGAGTTAAATGGTTTCTATTGAATACTTTTAACTTTGCAGCTAAACACTCTTAGGAGCCTGACCCCAAGGACAACTGGAGCTACACCAACATAGGTATTCACACCATGAATTTAAAGCAACGTGATGCCACTTTTTTCAGCTGGAACTTGCCAGAACTGTTCCAGCACCTCTCAGGCAGCACCCTTGCCATTATTAAGAGACTAAGGGAGGTGTTCATGGTGAGTTCTGGCACCTCTTTTTCTAGAAAAACAGCCCTGTTAAGACAGCTGTTAAGAGACCCCATTCCTCTCAAAGAGCTACAATTCCCAGTATATCCTACGAAGAGGGATTGTTTCTTTAACTATAATTCAGTGAAGGGAACACCAGTATCCTAAAAACTCTCAGCTCCTGAAAGGAGTTAATATTATTAGAAATATGAATTTGGAGAACTGTTAAACAGGTGATATAATGAAATTCAGTTAGAGGGGACTTGAGGAAGTCAGTTATCAATGTAATGAAATTAGGGATTTGAAGCAATAATTTTTTGTGGTTTTTGTGTGTTTGTTTTCTCTGTTCTGTTTTTTGTAATGTTTTTCTTTTTTCTTTGTGATAAATGTGAAAATCAATTAAAAAAGGGGGGGACCTCTCAGCTCCCTTAACAAACTACAGTTCCCGGAATTATTTCAGAAATGCCGCTTTATGTATGGTGCAAATGTGACTACGTGGTTAAAGCTCTATATAGCATATGAAGAACCTTATGTAGTATCCAACCATGTAGATTCTCTAGTGCAAGAATGTCTGTTTATGCAATGTAATTTCCCCCTGCAAAGGTGCTCAATTTAGGGGCACCCAGGGAGTGGGAAGGGAAGCTCCACTGCACCATCAGAAATCCTTGCCCTAGTGCAGGGGTCTGCAACCCGCAGCTCCGGAGCCGCATGTGGCTCTTTTACATCTTTGCTGCGGCTCCGGGGCAGATACTAGCGAGGGGAGGAGGCGCATTGTGCGCCCCGACACTCCTCACTGTGGCGGGCGCTGTACTGGCTGTGACATCGCACCGTCCCAACGTCACCTTCCCGCCCGCTGTAGATCGTGGCTCCGGAGATATATTTGTTTTAAATGTCGCAATGGTTTTGCGGCTCCCAGTTGTTGTTTTTTCTTCGGAAACGGGTCCAAGTGGCTCTTTTTGTCTTAAAGATTGCAGACCCCTGCCCTAGTGGATCTCCTTTGTTAGATACCACCCCTTAGGTTTCTTTTAACCAGCCTTTGCCCACTTGGTGCCTTCCAGATGCTTGGACTACAATTCCCAACAGCAAGTGCAGCCATAGCCCAAAACATCTGGTGGACACCAGATCGGCAAAGGCTTCCCTTACCTAAAATATCATCTCACCCATTGCAGATGCCTTCTCACCAGAAGGTCCAGTCTGTACAATGTATGAATCAACCCTTTAACAGGCTGACCCTTTGGAATTCCCTCCTGTGACGTCTCAGACAAATGCTGCCCCTGTCGTGTACATGATCAGCACTTACAAAATACCTTTCCTTTTAAGTCAGGAGTGGGGAACCATTAGCCATCCAGAGGTTACCAAACTACAATTGCCATCAGTCCCAGCAAGCTTGACCCATGGACAGAGATGATGGGAGTTGTAGTTCAGCAACCTCTGGCGGTCCAAATGTTCCCCACACCCTGATTCTTAACCTGGTCTGCATCTATAAGGATTTTAATTGTTTTTATTACAGTGGTACCTCTGGATACGATCCGGAGCCCCGTTTGCATCCAGAAGCAAACGTAACTAGTGACGGTGTATCTGCGTCCACGTCGCTTTTCGCCGCTTCTGCGCATGACGTCATTTTGAGCGTCTGCGCATGCACGAGTGGCGAGACCTGGAAGTAACGCACTCCGTTACTTCTGGGTTGCCGCAGAGCGCAACTCGAACGCACTCAACATGAAGCATATTCAACCTGAGGTATGACTGTATTGGTGTTTTATTAAGGGCTTACGGATGGTTCATGGAAAACAATTCATAAGTTAATGAAATAAAAATTAAATAAAACAGGGGTGCAGGCAAAACTGAAGGCGGGGCCTGGACGTGGTCTAAGAGTCATGCCAAGAATCTTGCACGAGGGGCCATAAGTGCAACAGTTATGCAACACGGTGGAAAGGCGAGACTGCATTGGCTTGATACTCCGTGCATGAGGACAAGTTTTGGAAGATGCTAAACTGGATGGCTGATTTAGGATGGGGATTTTCCAGGCCCGAAAGGAAACTCGAAACATGGTGCAAGCAGAATCCACAGGAAGATGGGAATTGGCTGCTGAGGCCTAAGTGCTTTCCCTCCCAGAATTTTCCTCACAAGGAATAAAAAAACTCCCAGGCAAAAGCTGTTCACAATCCAAGCTATTCCCATGATTCCATTCAAATGAACGTTTGGCACATCCAACTGGGGTGCCACAAGTGCCAGGCATTCTCCTGAACCAAGTAGCCCTTGCAAAGTTTGGAGGTCCTCGGCCAACTTTCTCCTCCTTGCTTACATCCCCACCCCATCGCATTCACCAGAGGCCTCCGAGGGGGCGGGGAGACCATTGCAAGGCCTTGCAAGACCCATAATTTGGGCTTTAATGGTCCTTTGGGGGAGAAGGAAGAGAACTCCAGGGGACGACGTCGATCACTCCACTTATTCCAAAATACAGAGCAAGGCCCTGGACTTCTGAGCCAAAGTCCCACCCCGACGGCACCCCTCACCCCCCTGCAACTTCGCAAAAAGTTTTAAGAAAATGCAGAGCAGGAGAATTGCTATGGTGAGCCTCCTCCCCCAATACCTTTTGCACAGCCCCTTCCAAGGCGCGGGCCAACTCCTCCCGCTGGCTGCCGAAGCCTTCTTGCCGGACGCTGATCCGGTTCACTTCTTCGGAGAGGTGATGGACGAAGTAGCCCGAGAAAGCAGCCGCGGCTATGAGAGCGAGGGACAAGAGGAAGTTGAAGGCTTTGGCCAGGCTGCAGAAGGACGGCGACGACGAGGAGGCTTTGCCCCCTCCAGCAGCCGAGGCGCCTCCCTTGCTCCCCTTGGCGTGAGCCTGGTTTTGCTGCTGCTGCTGCTGCTTCTTTGCCACGTCATCGGGGAGGTTTGAATGGGCTCCCTTGTCGGACGGCGCGGAGCTGCCGCCCTTGCCGCTCCTTTGTTTGGCCGAAGACATGCTGCGCTCGATGCTGAGGCTGGGCGCCGCGAGCCGCCGGACTTCGCCGATGATGATGGAGGCGGAACGTCGCTGCCTCTGGACGGCGCGGGCGAGAAAAGCAGGAGCGAGCGCAGCACAGCCGGCCTCGACGCTGCCTCCCTCATTCAATCCGAGGCACGAAGGAAGGAGGGAGGGAAGGAAGGAAGGAGGGAGGCAGGCAGGGGCTTCGAGCGCGCTTATTCCTGCCCGCCCCTCTCCCAGCACCGCCCCCGAATTCCCTAACGCGCCCGAGAGGGGGGCAGGCGTGGAGGCTGCCACGCACACCAGGAGGGGAAAGAAGTAGCCGCCCGAGGCTGGGTGGGGAGGCGGCCACGCCACGGGAGGCAGTTCTGCAGCTCGCTCTCTCCCCAGCGGGAGGTGGGCGTCGGCATGGGGAAAGGACTGCCATCCTAAGCAGGACCGCGGAGGAGGGCTGGACTCGAAGGAGAAGCTCGGCTCGGGTCTCTAACCATCGCAGGAACGCGTTTCCAGGCGTGCTTAGTGCTGCTGCTCCCCACCCCCGTTTAGTTCCGCGGGACTTGACAAAATTGTAGAGTTGGAAGGGATCACGTCGAGGGTCATCTAGTCCAACCCGCTGCAACCAGTGCCGGGTTTACATACGGGCTGCAGCCCAGGGCCTCATAATCTAGCGGGGCCTAGGCATTTTGCGGTAGGTAGGTAGATAGATAGATAGATAGATAGATAGATAGATAGATAGATAGATAGATATTAGAAACAGGCTGCTTTTACTATATAGGTCCAGTTGCTTAGTAACATTAAACACGTGACAAATGAGTTAATGGCTGTTCTGACTTTGTATATGATGCAATGCAGCTGCTCACAAACTTTTTTATCTGGGCCACACTTTCAGAATAAACATTTACAGTGGTACCTCGAGTTAAGTACTTAATTCGTTCCGGAGCTCCGTTCTTAACCTGAAACTGTTCTTAACCTGAAGTACCACTTTAGCTAACGGGGCTTCCCGCTGCCGCCGTGCCACCAGGGCACGATTTCTGTTCTTATCCTGAAGCAAAGTTCTTAACCTGAAGCACTATTTCTGGGTTAGCGGAGTCTGTAACCTGAAGCGTATGTAACCTGAAGTACCACTGTACTTGTGCCACACTGAATTTTTTGATGAAAAATAGATTGGAAAACACCCCCCAAAAAAACACTGAGCAGCACATTATTTATAACATAAAACATGCTCTTATTTTGAAGCCATATCTATTCCCAAAAGTATATACTTAAAGAAGAAAACAGGTCGCCTGTATTTGCTGTAATAGCTGTACTGGGAGGAAAAGAGAAACATGGTGCTTCTGTGATACTGGAGTGTGTTTGAAGTCTTGGGTAACTCTGATAACTTAGTTTGGCATCCTGTCTTCCAAGTAGGTGGAGTCATAAGCTCATGACTCAGTTGATTCTAACAAGGAGTAGGTTGGTCAAAACAACAAACACGTTGTTGATTGCATAATATAGTCCCTGTGCACATTTTTTATTACACTAGGTTTTTTTAATAGTAGCAGAAACTATTCAAAACTTTCCACATGAAATGTCTTTCCCTGCAACATGGTGCTAAGTTTAAATTTAACTCTGCATTCCAGAAGCAGGACTTTTTCAAACTACATTTTGTTACCAAACAAATATTTCATCCTTGGATCACACAAAAACATTGACAGTTCCTCCTGCAATACTGAAATGCTTAGGGTGAGGAAACACATGAAGAAGTATTGTTGCTCAATCAAACAAAAAAGTTCATTTTGTTTAGCATCCTGTTTCCATCAAAAATTGATCAGATTCCTTCAGCAAATCCACTCCTAATGATGCTGACAGCTGGTATTCAGTGATATGCCATCTCTCAACATTGAAGAGCCATTTAGCTATTGGGAATAACTGGTGTGAAGGCACATGAAACCGCAAGCTTCAGCTAAGCAGATCAGATGGGAGATTGATTTGGAAGCCCATGCACACTGCCTTGTCTTGCAGGATCAAATAAAGGCAGAATACAAAAATAAGATTGGGGGGTTAGATCTATGTCAACTTCTTCTTTTCCCTTCCAGCTGGTGTCCATCCCCAATAGGGCCAGCCCAAGACATTTAGGTGAACCACAAAATGGTGCCCCCGGCCAAGGAAGAAGGTGTGATAAGAGCTACATCAGAGTCTGCTGTATCGGGATCTGCTGCCCCTGTGGATCCTGCCGCCAGAGGCAGTCACCTCAACCTGGTCTCATGAGTGGACCGGCCCTGATCCCCGGTCGAAAAACATGTTTTTATTTAAATAACTCCGAACCAGCTCACGGTTATTTTATGTAGAGAATCCGAAAGCCTTTGCCAAACTGGCGCCCTCCGCGGCTCCCGCGTCACTAAGCTGCCCTGGCTGGGGCTGACGGGAGTTATGGTCCAAAACGTTTGGCGGGCACCAGCTTGGCGAAGGCTGAGTGGAGATAAAAGCAATATTAAGTGAGCATCCACATAGGCAGCGGTTCCTTGCTTGGCGCCGGCTTGGAAGCAGCAAGGGCTCGCGATGTCCGGACGGAGCGCGGTATGGCGAAGAGGAGAGAGGTCTGCGTTGGCCACAATGCTGGCAGCAGCCCAAGACCCGCGGCGGGAGGCGGGCGGACTAGTAGGAAACCCACCATCCCAGCAGCCAAGGGAGAACTGAGGACACGGCTCTCCTTCCGTAAACACCGCTCAGTCCCCTCCCCTCTGCCGGGAAAGCAGCATTTCACCCTACGGGGGTGGAGAAAGAGCCCTGCTTTTTGGACCCACTTTCCTCGTTCCTCATGATTTGAGTTATGCACCTTGCTTGATAATAGCCTGAAATCCATTGTTTCCCCGCTTGTCTCTCTTCCGTGCCGACAGAGTTTTGCCGCATACGGGATTAAATCTCTTTCCTCCCCCCCTCTCCCCAGGGAAGTGGAAGCGTCCAGGCAGCTTGCTAATAGACACCCGAGGACTATGTATAACTAAGTGAAGCGGGGGGAGGGAGTTAAAGCCCCGGTGAGAACGGCTGAGTAGCAGCAGGAGCAAAAGGGGGTTAAGGCTGACCCTGCCTGAGGCTCTCTTGGGGTGAGTGGATCGGGCGGTTTTTTTGAGGGGGGAGGCGGGAAGAAAGCAGGTCCCTTCCATCTCTTTCGCCTCTTTTCTCGCTTCCCCGGGGGAATTTATCTATAATCCGGTTCAGCTCCGCATTCTCTCTCTCTCTCCCCCCCCCTCCCCGCACTTCAGTTCCCAGTGTGATGGAATCTTGGCTTGCAGAGGGATATTCCAGAGCTGGATTCAGCGCGGCTGGGAGGGGGGGGGAGTTCAAGGTGACTTATTTTCTCTCTGTTTCAAGATTAGAACAAGCCCTGCCGCTCGATCCTATGACCGTCCTTTTGCAAGTGAGCCGTCCTGTTATTAAGTGCGCTTACACCTGAGTAATGGCGGTTAGGGCAGTAGGCTTTGCTCCGAGCGGTGGTGGTAAACAACCCCGCAGAACCGGCGGCGGGGAGCGCTCGTGGTTTGCAAGCCTTATTGTGGTTGCGTGTCTTAAACAAAATAAAAATAGGCCCCTAAAGTTTCTCCTCTCGTCTCTCCCTTCCCCCCGATTTTCCTGGGGTGTATAATTAAGGAACCGGCAGATGCTTTTTTGTTTGTGTTTTTTAAAGAAAGGATTGTGTGTTTAACAAAGAAAACAAAACAGATGTTAGCAGAAGAGGCAACGGCGAAGGGGGTAGATTGGAGTGTGTGTGTGTGTGTGTGTGTGTGTGTTTAAATGCTTTCCTTGGAAACGCTGCTTTTGTTTTGGTCGGTCAATGCCAAAGCACTCGTACCTCCGAGTAACTGCCAAAAATACATCTGTGGGGAGGGAATAACTGAAACAGATGGAGGAAGAGGAGGAGCTTCGGGCAGCTCGCCTAAATGGGGGCCAGCGAGAGCCGCTGTTGCTCGCGCAGATCTTGCTCGACGGCTGAGCGCTGGCGATTTCGGGGAGCAAGGCAGAAGAAGGCTGCCAAATTGCGCAGTCTGATCCTATGCGTGTTTATTCTGAACTAAGCCTCCGCTCGGATGGCCGAGTTCAGCGTATGGCCTTTTTTCTTTTTACGTCCTGCATTTGCAGGCGTCTACAAACTTTCCTGCGCCTCAGCATTCATGAGGATGTCAAAAGATTAAGAATCGGGTTGACATAGGCTGGACTGATAGGAGGAGTGAAGATCCTGAATTAGGAGTGCGGGTAACTACCCCAGATGAGTGTTTAGACCCAGGGTACACCACCCTGCCCCAGAAATGTGGTGGTGGTGGTGGTGGTGTTAACATTTGTATACTGCCCTTTACCTGTAGACCTCAGGGCAGTTCACAACGTAAAATTACAACATAAAATACATAATTTCCGGATCAGAATTACTGTGTTCTGTTTAATAACACGAGAATGAACAACAGTGCTAGTTTGTGACTGCCATGATGATAGAATAAAAATGGCTAAGCAGTTTACATAAAAGTAATAAAAGCACAATAACATTCAGTGCAAATTCTTAAAAAGAAGATAAAAGCAATATATTCCTGTATGTCACAAATAAAGCTGAATACTGTACAAGAAAGAAATAATTTTTTGTCAGAGTCTAGGAAGCTTAGGTTAAGTTTTTAAGAGGCATTTAAAAGTCATTACTGTCTCCAATCTTAGTATTGGAGAAATATTTCTCTGTACTATATATGGGTAAAATAAAGTGATATAGGCAAAAAGCCCTTTGCGGTATGTCCTCCATGGCAGAACACTCAAAGGTCTCTTAAGCAGATTTGTGATTAGCTCAGCAAAGAGCAATGGGATGACGGGATGTGCTATTAGTGGATCTAAGCTGAATTAGCCAATGTGACAAACCCAAACTATGCTTACTGGGTCACAAGGCTAGTAGGAATGGCAGGAGATGGGATGAGGCAGGCCTGGTTATCTGAGGAAACATATATGGGTTAAAAAGATCAAAAAGCAAGTCAAATATCTCTTCCATCTAATAGTGAACTCAAGTGGTAACTGGTAACAGCAATGAAGCAAAACAACAGAGGAAAATGAAAGTAATAGACTTCCTCATACCAAGTCAAACCACCTAGATGGTCCATCCAGCTCAGTATTGTCTACATCAGCTCACAGAATCTCTCCCCCAGTTTTGGCAGGGGTCTTTCCCAACCCTAGCCAGAGATTGAACCTGTCACAGCACTACAACCCTTCAGGAGACCCCTGAAGAAGTACAAAACCACTTTATACTGGGGTGGGGAGAGAAACTGCCAAAACAGCCCAATGAAGATGGAGGATCCTCAGTAACTTGACAGTGGTGAGTATAATTTGGAAACATTAAATAGAAGACCATGGACGGCAGGGAGAGTGGAATGCGTAGCTGTAAGAGAAAGGCTGGCTGGTTGGAATCCCGAGGGTTCTTCTCAGGAGGGGAGACCAACAGCAACATTTTGCTGCTGGTCCCTTACTGATGACAGCCAACAAAATCTTCTGCATTTTTATTTTTGCTCGGAAGCAAATCCCACTGGGTTCAATGGACTTTACTCCCATGTAAGCATGTTTTGCAAGTTGCTAACACCAGGAGAGAGAAATTCCAAACCGAAAATCTTCAACAAATGTTGCAACATTGCATTTACAGATTTTTCTTGCGTGAGGTTTTTCTACTCTTACATTTGCAGAGAATTACAGCTATTTTGTTGAAAATAACATGTTTGTATTTTTTCTACTGGGGCCCCCAAGGCAGTGTTGGATAAACAATTTAGATGTAGAAAACAGTACTATGGGACAGGGAAGGAAGGGTTAAGCCTCCACTCCTCATGTACTGCTCAGTTCAAAATAGACGCTGCTTTCTTGGGGGGGGGGGAGTGTCAGGCGATCCAGTTACTGATTACCCACACCTTGTCTGTTGCAGCGGTAAGAAAAACCAAGGAAAACCCCAGTAAGAACTTAAGCTTAGTAAACTGCATTAACTGGACAGAAGAACAAAGAATATAGGTTAAAAAATATACCAGAATCACCTGTCTAAAAAACCTTGTAATATTATTCAGTGTAGAATAAGCCTTTTTGCCTGTACAGTCTTTTCCAAGGAGGCTAATTTGTTTGTCAAATGAAGTCTCCCGAGTGCCACCAACCATTAGTGTGTCCCATTTTTAGAAAGACCCTTTCTGATGTTTACATGAATGTAGATCACCAAATTGAGTAGTAGACGTTTGAAGTGAAAATTGCACTTAATTATCAGTAGCTGTGGAATTATTGCAATATGGGATTAAGGTGCCAAGGGCTGCTGTCCAATTTCCATTCACTGGAGGGCCAGATTAGGAGTGATGGTGGCATGGCAATCACTTTAAATGTGGGTCAAGTTAAAGTATGTATCACAAGTGTGTGTGTGTGTGTGTGTGTGTTGTGGTGGGGTATGATATAAAGAGTAAAAACAGTGTACAGGTGAGAACTGCAGAACCCTTCCATGCCTACTGCTTACTTCCCCCTAGTCTGTATCCCCTCAAGATGATCTGCCCCGCTTTCCAGACCAGGCTCATTTGGTTTATATGTACTTGGAGCAGACCTTTCTGTTGGGCCTTTGCACAGAGGCCCAATAGAAATGAATGGAGGCCACGCTGCAGTAGCGCTCTGGGTGGGTTCTGCTTGAAATTGATTGGTTTTTGTCTGCACCAAACATGAAAGCATGGAGCGCTGATTGTTAACGAAGTCATTGATTGAAGAGAGGGAAGAGTCGATTTGACTGGCAGTCCATTTACCCTAATGCCCATGATGAGCTGTTAATAACCAGGTCACACTAGAGGCACAGGTCCCAAGAGGAGAAAGATGAGGACTGATTGGAGTTCTGGGAGAATCCCCATGGGGAGGGCCAAGAGGCAGCCAAAAATCAGCAAAGGAGTAAGACATCTGATCTGGTCATTAAGTACCATGGAGAATTGGCAGGTCATGGGAAGAACCACAGCTCAAAAGTACAGCACCTGCTTTGACTGCAGAAGGTCCCAGATTTGATCCCCAGAATCTCTAGACAGGCTCCTGACTAAGACCTGGGAGAGCCACTGCAAGTTGGTGTACTGAACTACAATGGACCAATGAAAGTTATGCAGAGCATTAGCTACCAACCTTCTGTTCCTTCCCAGTGCACCCAAAGTAACTGCTTGGAACTCGCTAGAGGCACAGGAATAGATGGGTGAATAGCATACAGAGGTACCCAAAACTGAATTTGTTCATGGAAATCTCAATGTTCGGGCTTAATGATCACAGAATCGGTCTCCTTATCTTCCCATGAAGACAAGGCAGCTCCTGCTCAGAAGGTGCATCACACAATTCAATTGCAGGCACTGATCATAAATCTCTTATTTTCTTTGTCTCTGTCTGTAGACCTGCTGGGCATCTGATTAATGTTCTCAAATGCACCAAGTGTTGAAAACATTGCCTCCAATGAACTGCATCGGATTCTGTTTGCGGAACAACTCTTGAGCAGGTAGAATGTACATGTAGAATGTAGAATCTAGCCCAAGTACATCTTCTACTGCAGACACACGCCGTAGATAAACATTATAACCTTACAGTTGTACCTCGGAAGTCGAACAGAATCTGTTCTGGATTTCCGTTCGACTTCCAAAATGTTTGACTTTCAAAGCGCAGCTTCTGATTGGCTGCAGGAAGGTCCTGCAGCCAATCGGAAGCCGTGGAAGACCCACCGGATGTTCAGCTTCCAAAAGAACGTTCAAAAACTGGAACAATCACTTCCTTTTTTCGATTGTTTGGGAGCCGGAACGTTTGACTCCCAAGGTGTTCGGGAGCCGAGGTACGACTGTACTATGGTTATGTTTCGCTTTCTACATTAAAAGTGGCTTATTTTTTTAAGTGTCAACCAGGCTTGATACCACTGGTGTAAAACATCTGCCTCAAAACAGATGTTGGTGATTGCAAAGTGGTTGGAGCATGTAGCACCAATATTGTACAAGTTGCACTGGTTGATGGTACATTTCTGGGCACAGTTTAAAGGTAAAGGTACCCCTGCCCATCAGGGCCAGTCGTGACCGACTCTAGGGTTGCGCGCTCATCTCGCTCAAGAGGCCGGGAGCCGGCGCTGTCCGAAGACACTTCCGGGTCACATGGCCAGCGTGACTAAGCTGCATCTGGCGAACCAGCACCAGCGCCACACATGGAAACGCCGTTTACCTTCCCGCTAGAAAGCGGTCCCTATTTATCTACTTGCACTTAGGGGTGCTTTCGAACTGCTAGGTAGGCAGGAGCTGGGACCGAACGATGGGAGCTCACCCCACCGCGGGGATTCGAACCGCCGACCTTTTGATCGGCAGGTCCTAGGCTCTGTGGTTTAACCTACAGCGCCACCCGCCTCCCCTGGGCACAGTTTAAGGTGGTGCTATTTACTTATGTAGTTTGGGACCAGGTTACCTAAAGAAGCACTTTCACATGTATGAATCTGCCCTTGCCTGAAAATCACCTTTGGAGGACCTTCACATACAACATAAGCATAAAGGATGGGGCCTTTTCAGCAGTGGAACCACAACTGGGGGGCATGTGGCCCCTTCACCACAGGCCTGTGAGCCTGTCATGACATATTTCAGGTTGCTTCCCCCTCAAACTCTAAGCTGGTTCTCTTGGTGTGAACTGTTGTTGAAATGACACTAGATGTTTTAACTGGTTTTATTCTTCCAGCAGTGGTTTCATATTTTCGATACCTCTATGTTCGATTTAAGTATATTGTTATTTTTCATGGAAGCTGCCATATGAGGACTTTGCTCCTAAGAGATGGCCTGAAACGATATTAAATAAATATATTGGAGAAACATGAGTGCTGATTGCCATTTCACTGTCCATTCACTGTCCATTCAAAAGGAAGAACGTGATGATGGGCTAGTGAGGCTGTATTTAGGTTAAGAGCTTATCCAGTATATCTGATTTTTTTTTTCTTTAGCGGAAGCTAAACCATATCCAGTATGTGTCTATTAGGATGAATGAATGAAACTCTTGGAGCTCTTGATCTCCTTTCTCTTATTTTGGCCAGGAGTCTTGGGTCTATTTTTAGTCCCTCTCTAGGTCCCTGATATATCCTTGTGTCAAATTTGCACAGATTGCAAGTTTGCCCACTACAGTTTTCTGGCTGATGCTAGCCTTAGCAGTCAGCTGGTATCTGGTGTCCAAGATGCTGTACAGATTGTTCTGATAGATCTCTTTTAAAAAATCTTACTCAAATCTAAAGTGATGCCTATGGGAATCCAAAGAGTGCTTTGTCAATAAGAAATTGTTTTTATATATGAAATTGCTTCATATATATGTTTTTAATCGTAGGTGTTAAATTGCTTTGAGATGTTTCACAGGAAGTGATTGATTTATTTAAAGATCATTTGTTTATTTATCAAATTGGAGTTGGAAGAGACCATGAGAGTCATCTAGTCAACCCCCTGTAGTGCAGGCATCTTTTGCCCAATGTGGGGCTCAAACCCATGTGCCTGAGACTAAGATGCGTTCTTTCTGTTTCTCTGTACAGTGATTTGTAGCTTTTGAAAAAAAGGTTTTGTGTGCTCTAGGGTAGATGTGTGAAAACACAGGACACCTGGGTTGTGGCTTTCTGCTCTGCATATTGCCACATATATTTTAAAGGGAAGCTACATTCTGTGCATTCTGTAATGGTTTTTGTTTCAGAATATGGGATGTTCCGTAAAAGTAAGAGACACCTGGCAGATTTATTGACTGTAAACAAGACACCTAACTCTGGCACTTCATGCAAGTATAGGTCTGCTGGCTGGTTAGCTATGAAATAGCTTGAGTCATTTGCACCATGTGAAAATCTAAATTCCATTTGGTTGTTTTTAATGGGATGATGACATATTTGCTTCCTGTCTTACACGGGTTGACTCAGATGCATGCCTGGAAATCTTTTTCGTTGTTGAGCTACCTGAGCCACATTGAAAATGATTGCTGTTCCTTGGCACAGGAAGTGATTTCACCACATTAAATCCTGAGATGCAGAAGCTTCTCCCTACTATCTGTGTGAAGAGTTTGGAGGTCCTCTTTCCATCACTGGCTCTCCAAAAATGAGAGCAGGATCCAAGTGAGCAGCTATGCTGGATAGTGGCTTGTTCAAATCTGTCCTTATTTTGAACTTAGGCCACATTCACAACATACATTTAAAGTACTATGATACCATTTTATACAGTCATGCCCCCCATAAGAATTATGGGAGTTGCAGTATGTTGCAGAATTGTTAGGAGACCCCTATTCCCCTCACAAAGGTACGATTCCCTGGAAAGAGGGTTTGATTGTTAAACCGCTCTGGGAATTGTAGCTCTGTGAGAACAGGGCTCTCCTAGCAATCCTCAGCACCCTCAACAAACTACAGTTCCCAGTATTCTTTGGGGAAGCCATGGCTGCTTAAATGTATAGTGCTTTAAATGTATAGTGTGAATGAGCCTTTAGTTAGGTGGTCTTTGAGTGGCCTGTCAATTAATTGACTGGTCTTTTGACTGCTTATTATTTGATTGTGGTTAAACATTGTCAAATATTTCATGAAGCTGATAACATTGCTGTGTAGGTGGCAGCTTTAAAAAAAATAAAAGATGCATTGTATTGTCATTTGCTAGCCAGAGTAGGAGTGAGAGCTATTTGCTTTCAGCACAGCAGCAGTGGGGGTGGGGGGGGGGAGAGACAAAGCCTCTCCTACTGGCCACCTGCTCTGAGTGCCAACATCTGCAAAGAGAAAAAGGAACAGAAACATCTCTCAGTCATTTTAAACAATAAAAAGCCTCAAGGTAACTTGACAGGATAAAATGCAAGACATAAAAGCAATGTCAGGAAACAATGCAAAAGGCTCATTCAGTAACATGTTTCATAACGGCAAGTCCTACCCACTAGTGTTTGAAATTCGCCAGGCACATTTTGCACCTGGCTACCAGCCACCTGCGACCTAGTGAAGATGCCCAGGTGCCAAAATGGCGCCTGGCATCTCCGTCATCTGGAGGTGCATTCCTGGAGATCCTTGGATCTTGACTATTTTCACACACTAGCAACACAACCTGTAGAATTATATTAATATTTTATCTGCACAATCAGAATGAATTTCGGGATCCAAAAGGTTGTACAGTGGTACCTCGGGTTAAGTACTTAATTTGTTCCGGAGGTCCGTTCTTAACCTGAAACTGTTCTTAACCTGAAGCACCACTTTAGCTAATGGGGCCTCCTGCTGCCACCGAAGCACGATTTCTGTTCTCATCCTGAAGCAAAGTTCTTAACCCGAGGTACTATTTCTGGGTTAGCGGAGTCTGTAACCTGAAGCGTCTGTAACCCGAGGTACCACTATATTGAAAAATATGACTTTTGAGCCATCTGGCCCCAAAATGGCAACTAGGCATACCGTTTCAGTGACTGTAACCCTGGTTTAAGGAGCCATTTGGCACCTAGCTTATATATCTGAGTTTCTAACCCACAACACAACATAGGAAAACCACTGTAGGAGGCAACATTAATTAGCCAAAGGCCTGAGTAAATAAAAAGGACTTGGCCTGGCGCCTAAAGACTGGCAGAGATGGTGTCAGACATGTCTCCCTAAGAAGAACATTCCATATGGAGTCAACCCTGAAAGGTCCATTCTCATGTGGCCACCATTCACACCTCCTTTGGGTGGGGAACACGGAGAAGGGTGTCTGTTGAAGACTGTAGGGTTTGGGTTGGTTCATATGGAAAAAAAGTAGTCCCTAAGGTATTGTGGTCTTCAGCCCTATAACTTCCTAAACGTGAGTCTCCAGCTATTGTTGGACTACAATTCCCATCATCCCTAGCAGGATCAGTGGTCAGGGATGATGAGAACTGTAGTCCAAAAACTGCTGGAGACCCACATTTGGGAAACCCTGCTATAGGGCTTTAAAGGTCAAAGCCAACACTTTGAATTGAGCCCAGAAACAAATTGGTAACCAGTGCAGTCAGGCTGGAGTTGATGTAATCTATTCAGGTCTTCTGGTCCCAGTCACTAACCTATGACCAGCTAGCCATGGTTGCTGGAGGAGCCATGGACGCATAACCGGTGGCTTCCATATTTCATTGGACTAGAACGCCCATGATTCATCACCATTGGCTATGCCAGCTGGGACAACGCTTGGAGGGCCACAGTTTCCCCATCCCCAGACTACCCTCTGCATATGATCTGAGCATAGGACTGCAGCATTAATGGGTTCCTGAACCTAGGAAGCTGACCTATACGGAGTCAGGCCATTGGCCCATGCAGCACTTCTTCTGCGCCATTGGTCTTCCAGTGGTGGGTTAGGACTTGCTGTTAGGTTGTAGCCTGATCTAAGGTGGGTTGCAGCAGCAGCATTACTACCATATAAATCTCCAGGATTTCAGGTAGGGGTCTTTCGAGGTCCTACCTGGAGATGCCAAGGGATGAAACTGGGACCCTCTGCGTTCCAAGGAGGTGCTCTGCTCCTTGGCCACAGCCCTTCCCTGATGACTCTCTGATCTGTTAAATTCCTGGGAAGGGTTGAATTTGAGTTAACTCTCTGTCAAGTGTGACCATTATTTCACAACACACAAGCAGCCCAATGCCCAACCCTAACTTTGGCAAGCCATTGTGTTTGCCTTAGCACTGCCTCTCCCGTCTGCAAAATAGATGGAAAATAGTGTGCTACTTAACAGTTTCGTTACAAGAATTGCAACAATAATGTATGGACCTTTGAATCCTTGTGTTACATAAGTGTTCAGTATTTAATCTGGTAACTTCCAGGGGCGGTTCTGTTTTTTTGTTTTGCAGGAGAACTGCATCTATCTCCGTACAATTGTGAAAGTCACATTCTGTGAGCTGCTGGCCTAAGTAGGTTAGTCTGATGTTTTACTCGGTGACAAAGAATTCCCCTCACACACACCTTCAAAGTCCTCATTTAAAGTCCCCCCTCCCCCACTCCAAAGGACTAATTGCTTCTTATCAAACAAAATATATTGGTGGGGAGAAAAAGCTTTGCATGGTGAGCTAGGACCTTGCCCCATGGAGACAGCGGTTTTATGTTCTTTTGTTTAAGAGCTTTTTCTAAAACATCCAAGCTCTATACTGTATATGCTTATTATGAAAACCAAAGGCCAAACAGGCTTAGTATGGCTTGATTCAGCTTCATACCAAAACTAAACTAACTAAATTCTGTTTCAACAGGCAAGCATTGCTTGTTTTGTGCAATGACATCTGTGTGTAGTGACTTAGGGCACCATCCCCTTGCGGCCCAGGTGCTTGTGGAAGGACTTTAGATCCAGTGAATGCCCTCTGCTAATGGAAAAGTGGGGAAAGGGGTTTTATTTGTGGCAGATTCCTCCTTCCTCTTCAGCTGCAGTACTTTTTTTAAAAGAAGATTGACTTCAGAGGTTTGGGAGACACCCTACAAACAGGGTGAAAAATGGCATGGGTGGCCTTGGAATGGGAAGCACATATTGGCAAAATCCTCATGCCTCTCCTTTGGGTCATGGCTTTGTCCATTGGATCAAAAGCACTTCTGTGAGTGGTGCAAGAGCACCAACCTGGAGTCCACCTTCTAATAATAATAATTTAAAAAACTGAAGTGCGTTTTGTAAAAAAAAAAAAAAGTCCACCTGAACAGGTCTAGATGACTTCAATATGTTCCCTCACCCCAGGTTCTGTGTACTGTATTGACAAAAGCGATCCCAAAATGCCTCTCAACGATGAGCAGAACGGTGACTGCGATTCTTCCCGGTTCTCCGAAAGCACAGCTTCTTCTTCCAGCGACTCCGAATATTCAAGGCAGAGTTTCACCAGTGACTCTTCAAGCAAGCCCGGCTCTCCAGCTTGTAAGCTAGCATGAGCTACTGGTGCATGTGGCAGGAAATTTGAGAAGCACTACCTTGTGTGCAAAATTGATGTTCACATTTGGTTTCCCCGCCACACACACACACACACACACACACACACACACACACACTTACTTTCAAGGGTTTCATCTGCTGACTTCACTGTACAAGAAATATCCAAGCTGTAGGCCAGTGTGGGGAAGCAGTGGCTGTCTGGGTGTTGCTAGCCTTTATCTTCCATGAAGTCCATATTCTCTTATCTTTTTTGGAGGCAGTGGGAAATCACAAGTGGGGAGAATGCTATTCCTCTCGGGAGCTGCTTGCAGGTTTCCCATGGGCAGTTGGATGGCTGTAATAACAGGATGCTGGACTAAATGGGCCACTGGCCTGATCCAGCAGGACTTTTCTTAGGTTCTTAACTCCCATCAGGTTCAACTAGTTTGGCCAATGGTCAACAGGGATAGATGTTGTAGTCCTGCAACATCTAAGGTAAAGGGACCCCTGACCATTAGGTCCAGTCGTGACCAACTCTGGGGTTGTGGCACTCATCTCGCTTTACTGGCCGAGGGAGCCGGCGTACAGCTTCTGGGTCATGTGGCCAGCATGACTAAGCTGCTTCTGGTGAACCAGAGCAGCGCACGGAAACGCTGTTTACCTTCCCGCTGGAGCGGTATCTATTTATCTACTTGCACTTTGACGTGCTTTCGAACTGCTAGGTTGGCAGGAGCAGGGACCAAGCAACGGGAGCTCACCCCGTCACGGGGAATTGAACTGCCAACCTTCTGATCGGCAAGCCCTAGGCTCTGTGGTTTAACCCACAGTGCCACCCGCTTCCCTTCTCCTGCAACTTCTAGAGGGCCACAAATCTAGATGTATGTTTTAGTTGAAATTCCTGCATTGGGTTGGACTAAATGACCCATGGCGTCCCTCCCTACTCTCCAGTTCTAAGACTCTACAAAATTCTCCACCTTTGCTCCAAGCAGTTAACTACTATTATGGAAAGAGGCTGAATGTTTATATAAATTGTGTTTATGTATATTATTGGGTTCACCCTTTATCATCTCCACTTACAAAGGACTCATTCAGAAATATTAAAGCTCTGAAGTGTTTTCATGTTAAGCTTTGACGCTAAACATGTTTTCCCTTCCTTTGTCCCAGCTACAAGCCCTCCCAAAGTGGTTACATTTGATGAAATGATGGCAGCAGCAAGAAACTTGTCAAACTTGACTCTGGCTCATGAAATTGCTGTAAATGAAAACTTTCATTTGGAGCGCACTGAACACCCACCAAACAGGTAAGCAAGAGGGGTTTAGTAATTTCACCGAAGGGGCTTTAGGGCCCTAGCCAAGTTTTTCACCATTTAGGGTTGGACAGGTAGACTGAGATGTTTCACTTTGGCCAACACAACAGGTAGATTTGTGTTGGGCAAAATGCAGTAAAACAATAAATTGAGTTTTAAAGCAAGAAAAGACACTGGGGGCTCTTAAACTTAAAATGTATGAATCACTGCTGCTTGGCAGCTAAAAAAAAATTAAATCCACCAAGTGACTCCACACATTCTGATTTTCCTATGGGAATGGAAACATGATTGAGGGAGAGGTTTATATCCACGTTTAATTAAGAAGAAAACCTCAATATGCATAGAAACTTTCCAGTATTGCATATCCAATTCTTTCTAGGAACAATTTTTCCCTAGTTTTCTGTTCTAGCTGCAGTTGTTCTGGTGGGACCACTCCCACGACTTCAAATTATATAATCTGGCACAACACTCCTTGACATCAACCCAAATGCCTCTCCCATAGGGATGTGAGGAGGCATCAGTTTTCATTCCAGCCTGTGTTTGTCACCTGCAGCGCTGTTTCCATCCTGCTGCAACTCAGTTGCTAACAAAAAACACTTATTTGTCTCTGTGTCTGCTGTGGTGGAATTTTATGTAATTACATCATTTAAAAATTGATTGCTTATTGCTGTTGTTTTGACTCTCATGGTTGTATCAACCACAGAAAAAAAATACACACACACACACAAACACACACATATATATATAGACTGATACAATGTGTGTTTTATTCAGCACCATTCATTTCAGTGCAAATGTTAACACTGTTAACTATTTACATTATTTTCCTGCCTGCCACAGCTTGACTAGAAGGGTGAAGCAAATTGTGCACCAAGCATTCTGGGATCGTTTGGAGGAAGACTTGAATGAAGATCCTCCCGAATATGAACATGCCATCAAGCTGTTTGAAGAAATTAAAGAGGTGAGTTAACCTTGGGTTTCTTTTTTCCTCTTTTTCTTTTGTCAGCTTAGGTCCAGCTATATAATTTTATCAGTACAGCAACACTTCTGTTCTAATCGTGCTCACACAAGACCTGCATCACCACGGTGAGCCAGTTTAACTACAGCTGCTGCACCTTACTTGATTCGTGTGTGTGTGTGTGTTTAAATATTTCAGATTCTTCTTTCTTTCCTGAACCCTGGGGCTAACAGGATGCGAAGCCAAATCTGTGAAGTTCTCGATGCCGACCTCATAAGGCAGCAGGCCAAGCACAATGCAGTTGACATCCAGGGTCTTGCAAACTATGTCATTAGCACCATGGGGAAGCTGTGTGCTCCAATAAGGGATCATGACGTCAACCAGTTAAAAGCTACCGGGAACATTGTTGTATTGTTCAGGTTGGTGTGTGGTTTTCCTTTTTAACATTGTTCTTTATCATTGTTCAAAGAATTGGCGGAAAGCTTGGATTTTTCAAATATAGTGATCTGGAGTGGGATTCAGGGTTTCCCAAACTTGGGCCTCCAGCTGTTTTTGGACTACATTTCCCATCATCACTGACCACTGGTCCTGCTAGCTAGGGATGCTGGGAGTTGTAGTCCAAAAAAAAGGGAAACCCAAATTCAGGGCTGCCGAGAGGGTGCATCTAGGCCAGCAACCTTGTTGCATTTTCCCTTCATGCTGCTTGTTTGTATTGATTCTAACATTTGTAGTTTTACTACTCAAACATGCTGCTCCATCTAGTAGCCCTTTCCATGAAGCAATCATTTCACAGAGGGATTGCCAATGTGGCACCCATGGACATCTTCCTCTGATGCCCACAAAGCCTCTGAGTGCCCCACTTGCTACCCACGTGGTCATGAGGTGGTGAAAGTGGTTGCTTTTTTCTCCTTTGAAAAGTAGAGCTGAAGGACGATGTTGCAAGAGTGATGCTTGTTCCTCCCTTCAGCTCTCCATGCTCTTCAAGATCAAAATTAATTATACTGGATCCAGCTTCTACGCATATTCCTTGTGTGGGGCACACAAAAATACATCTGGGCCAAAGGGCTTTTGCAGGCACCTGCCAAGCCCTGCCCATTGTGCTTTGCAAGCACTGATCACCCGCTGTACCTCAAAGTGGGTCTGATTTTGTATTAAGATGTTTGCTATCTTCCTATGTCTATTGAAGCCATTGTGACATGGGAAATCAAGCAGTGATGTGAAGGGGAGTCCTTGGATCATTTTAGTGGGGTTTTGCTGGCTTAACTGCAAATACACTATTTTAAAGAGGTAGTAGACCAGAATATTTTAATCGCCCTGCTTGTGAGCATTTAGAAGCTGTGCATTATATTAACACAGAGATACTACAAATGCACAGAGTAAGTTCATGAATTGCCATGGCAGTGCCTAATAATAGTTTGACTGTGTTGCAATTTATCTTTGATGCTTCAGTAGTGGGGCGGTTGCCCTTTGCAAACTGGACTACTGGGGAACCGAGATAAGCCTGTGTCTCTGCATATGCTGCGTGGTGGGGAAAGGACAACGCAATCAAGTTTCCTATGATGACATGGCTGCAAACTATTTTTGTTTGTTGTATTCTTACAGGCAAATATTCCACGTCCTGGATCTCATGACAATGGATATGGCTAATTTTACTATTCAGAGCCTTCGACCTCATCTCCAGCGTAACTTGGTGGATTATGAAAGAGCAAAATTCCAAGATATACTTGAAGAAACGCCAAGTATGTCCTTTGTTTACATAGGCGGGTATATAGCCAATGGCCTGGCGATGCAGGCAGCTGCCTGGGGCCTCTAGTTAAGAAGAGGTCCAAGGGGAGATTTACATTTTCCTTCCTCCTCAATGAACTAAAAGCTCCAGCAGGAAGAAATTTGATCTTTTAAGCCACCTTCTAAAACCTGTTCGTGGTGCTATACCAGAGAAGCAACCTTTAAACAATGCTTTTGGTCAGGAGTGTTAGCCAAGTCTCCTTATTCAGTATATGAGAGACCTGCAAGCTATACAGTATTCGTGCAAATCCTTGGACTCCAACCTACTGATACAACTGATGATGAGAATTAATAATAATAATAAAAATAATTTTATTATTTATACCCCGCCTATCTGGCTGGGTTTCCCCAGCCACTCTGGGTGGCTTCCAACAAAATATTAAAATACAGTAATCTTTTAAACATTAAAAGCTTCCCTAAACAGGACTGCTTTCAGATGTCTTCTAAAAGTCTGGTAGTTGTTTTTCTCTTTGACATCTGGTGGGAGGGTGTTCCACAGGGTGGGTGCCACTACTGAGAAGGCCCTCTCCTTGGTTCCCTGTAACTTCGCTTCTCGCAGTGAGGGAACCGCCAGAAGGCCCTCAGAGCTGGACTTCAGTGTCCGGGCTGGACGATGGGGGTGGAGACGCTCCTTTGGGTATACTGGACCGAGGCCGTTTAGGGCTTTAAAGGTCAGCACCAACAATTTGAATTGTGCTCAGAAATGTTATATTCAGGCAGTGTTTTCATCAGGGGACACTGTGAGTGCTGCACTCCTTTGTCAGGGATGGGGGGGGAGCAGAGAAGTTGGGGGGTGTTGCTCCGTTTCTGGTTGAGAGCTAAAGCACATTCAAGGAACATGTCGTGTGGAGACTCAAATATAGTTAGGGGAAAGTCATGAGAAAAGAATAAACTGTCATGTGAATGCAGTTGCTCTTCCAGGAGAAGGCCCTGCCTTCCTCCTGCACAGTCTGTTGTGATGCTGAATGTCTTGTTGCACAGGCGGAACTTGTGCTGACAGTGGCTACGGCACCAGAAGGGCAGCTTCCTTCTTGCAGTGAGTGCTACCTCCATTGCAATACACGCAGCGGCATTATAATACAATGCAGGCAGAATTGCAACTGGTCTGCTATGATGTGTTCTCCATCAAAGAGCACTGTAGCTGTTCTGTGCCTTTCTGCAGTTCTCTACTTCTACCTCCTTTTTGCGAGCAGGGCCTTGGTGTTTGCCTCCCTCCATAGAGTGCGCCTCCCCCAGCTGTGCAATAATAAAACAGTTTCTGTTTTCTGTCTTGCAATGTTTAGGTGCCCTGGACTTGACCACAGAATGGATAAGGGAATCTATACAAGATGAATTGTCTTCTCTTTCCTGTGAAACATCTTCGCATGCTGGTGCTAATGGAATGTCCAAAACAAATCTGAGTCCTACTTCGGTGCTAACAAACAGCTACTTGAAACTCTTGCAGTGGGATTACCAGAAAAAGCCTGTTCCTGAGGTAAAGCTCGCTAAGACGGGGACAGGAAACCTGTGGGCCCTGCAGGTGTTGGGGGACTACAACTCCCATCATCCCTGACCACTGGCTATGTTTACCGGGGCTGATGGGAGTCCAACAACATCTGAAGGGCACAGGATCCCCAGCCCTGATTTAAGAGCTTCCTCCTCACCCACCATGACCAGTCCCAGAGCATAGTTTCCTATCTCCATGTGAAGAAAGTAGCCTTGAAGCAAGTTTGTGGGAAGGAAGGCAGGCTAAGTAGCCAAAGGAACTCTTATGTGCTGGAATGTGCAGTCTTACATTTAAAAATGAAGATGCAAAATAAACTTTTAAAAAGGCCAAAATGCACACAAGAAAAGTGGGAAGTTGTCACATGGATGGTTACTACAATTCACAGAGTGCTTTCAGCAATCAATCCATCTGACAAAGGGCACATTCACGCAATGCATTTAAAGCACCATGATGGCACTTCAAATAGTTATGCATCCCTCAAAGAATTCTGGGAGCTGCAGGTTGTTAAGGTTGCTGAGAGTTGTTAGGAGGCCCTTGTTCCCCTCACAGAGCTACAATTCCCAAAGAGGTTTAACAATCAGCCCCTCTTCCCAGGGAACTATGGGAACTGTAGCTCTGGGAAGGGGTTATAGGGGTCTGCTAACAATTCTCAGGGGACGCAGGTGGCGCAGTGGGTTAAACCACAGAGTCTAGGACTTGCTGATCAGAAGGTTGGCGGGTCGAATCCCCGCGACGGGGTGAGCTCCCGTTGCTCGGTCCCAGCTCCTGCCCACCTAGCAGTTTGAAAGCACGTCAAAGTGCAAGTAGATAAATAGGTACCGCTCTGGCGGGAAGGTAAATGGCATTTCCGTGCGCTGCTCTGGTTCGCCAGAAGCGGCTTAGTCATGCTGGCCACATGACCCGGAAGCTGTACACTGGCTCCCTTGGCCAATAAAGCGAGACGAGTGCCGCAACCCCAGAGTCGGTCACGACTGGACCTAACGGTCAGGGGTCCCTTTACCTTTAACAATTCTCAGAACCTGTAAAAATTTCAGATCCCAGGTTTATTTGGAGAATGTCATGGCTGATTTTAAAGTGGGATAACTTAAATGTATGGTGTGAATGCAGTCTGAATGAACTCCTTTGACAATAAATTGAACTCCTGGTAAAATACATATCTTTATATTTGGTCTCATTGGGGATTTGATTGTTTTGTTGACACTCTTTTCTAAACATCTTATTCCAGACATTAATGACAGATGAAGGTCGTCTTCAGGAGTTAACAGAGAAACTGAATCAGTTGAAGGTTATAGCGTGTGTGTCTCTCATAACAAGCAACATGTTGGCTGCAGTTATTGAGGGCATTCCCGATTTTGTAGACAAACAAAAGCGGATTTCATTTGTGCTACTTGAAGGAATGAATAAGAAGTAAGTATTTAGACTTGAGTGTTGGAACTTACTGAAAACCTATATGAAAAGTCAACATGGGGGCAGGAATCAAAGGCAGTATCTGATAGAATTAACATGGTTTTCTCCTCACCCCCCTTTTTGCAGGAGTTTTGATCTGAAAGAAGCTCTTAATGCAATAGGTATTCGTACGTGTAGTGAAATAAATGAGTCGGTGACTGAGAGAGGCTTCCCACCACTAAATAAGGAAGTGCAAACAAATTTAGTAGGGCAGCTCTGCAACATCGTTGAGGAAGACAATCCTATCAACTCCTTAATTGGTTAGTAACTTAACTCACTGGCTACAGGCATCTTAATGTTTTAAGTGTCTTTGTCATTGTCGTGATTTCAAATAAAATTGTGATTTCCAGTCACTATTATCAAATGGCATGAGAAAGGCTGCCCCCATTGACCTGGTTCTCATGTAATGCTAAGCCATGGCTTAGTGTGAATGCTCAGGTTCCTAGAGAGATAGTGGCTGCTTTGTTTCTCCTCTGGTCTTGCTGCTACTGCAGTGCTGTGAGCTAAACCATAGTTAGACTTAGTGTATCATCTGAATCAGGACTCATGGTTTGTCTTGACAAGCCGGGAGCTGTAGCCAAAACGTTTGTTATATGGCTTATGCCTTGTGGGTTTATCTGGCTTCGGATGACACACTAAGCCAAACTAGGGCTTAGCTTGCAGTGGCAGGACTGAAGCAGGAACACACTGGCTATGATATCCCGTCTAGGCTTAGGGCATTACATGTGAACTTAGCCGCTGTGTGCACTTCAAACTTTGTTTGTAGTTCTTTGTATAACAGATAACTTCAAATGGACTGAAGTCTGGAATCAGTGTATGTAAGCCCCTATCTCTGCAATTGGGGAGGACAACAGACTTTGTACCTCTCTCTACACACATTCGTTTATGCCTGAACAGAACTTCCACACACTGAGTTGTGTGTGCAGAGGGATCTGTCCATGTGTTTGGTTGAAGGGTTTCTGACTGTAGATCAGGGGTAACTAAATCTGTGTGGTGGGGTTTGCTGCTATTACTCTTTGGCCTTGCCTGGTCATCTTACCCAGTTCTACAGAGGAAAAAGGCAGTGGTTATATAATAACTACAGGAGCTTAATCTCCCTAACTACTCCTTGGTTGATCTAGGCAACTGCACCCTAAACATTCTTGTTCTTCCCGCCCTCTAAAAAAACCCCCACCATACCTAAATGCCACCCCTCCTGACTGGGACAGAAATGCAAGGAGTATGTTCAAAAGAGCAGAGGAAACAGCTTGCTGTAATAAGGACTGGCCTCCTGATTTCTGTCTCTGTCCCTTCAAGGCCTTGCTGTAAACATGCAAACCCATGCTTCAGTGCAGGAATTGAACGCAGATTTTAATTTATCTTCACAGGAAATGCAGAAACCTTCCAAAGGCTACTGTACTGTAGCAAAACAAGTTGCAATCCCAACCTTAAAATTGTTGATGAGATGTCCACAGCACTATATGTGGGTGTCTTGAGATAGTGACACCTATGTATGTAAACCTCCTCAGCAACTTGATCATACGGGGTTTCAATTCCTGGGAAGTCTGTCCACATAGATGGACATGGGCCTCAGTTGTCCACTCTTAGCACATGGGTTTGGGGGTGGAGCCTGTGTTGAGGCTGTGCTGCTTCTTTCTATGTATGCATGGATGCTTTTCGTGCAGCTAAAACATGAAGGGGCCTACTTCAATCATATGTAGAACATTATGCTGTCTGTCTTGAATGATACAAGCCAAAGTTCAGTTGCGCCCAGGTTCTGTTTGTGGGTTGACCACTCTCAGAACAGGATGCTAGGCTAGATTCACTATTGGCCAATTCTTACTTTCTTTAATTCTAATTATGTGATGTGTTTTCCCCCATCTCTAGATAAACGGATTCATTTGTACATGAGAAGCTTGCTTGCTTCTCCAGGCTTTCAAAAGTCTACGCCCACAATTCCAGGAGGCCTTGCTGTGATTCAGACTGAGATAGAGACCATTGGATCACAGTATGCCAACATTGTTAACCTGAATAAACAGGTGTACGGACCATTCTATGCAAGTATTTTCCGAAAACTGCTCTTCAGTGAAGCAAGCAAAGCAGAGCCTGAACCTTCTACTAACTGAAATATTTGGGTCTCTTTTGTTCCTTCCTGGTCACAGTATTTATATTGTGATTTGTATTCTTCTCAACGTGCATGGCTTGCAAAGATGACTGTTACAGAGAGATAAATCTGTGTGTCTAAGTGGGCTAGACCAGAGATACTATATATAAATAAAATGTCCCCTGAATATGCAAAGTTACTAAAAAAAAATTAAAGAAATAATTCTGTTTATAATGGCAGATTGTAACATTTATTGCACTTGCTTACTGTAAATGTATTCTCTTGCAAACAGTTGTGACATGTTGGAGAAATGCTTGCTGATGTTTTAGTAACATGCTTATTCCAATGCCTTCAGAGCAATAAAACTGAAGTTAGTGGTTCAGATTTGATCTGAATTAAAATATTAAGCTCTTAACCCCAACCCCACCGCTCTTTTTCCAAATTGGCTTGTTAACAAAACCCTATTTTCATTCCTCCATATCCCTCCTTTGGTTCTGTGCTGGCAACTGTGGGGTGGGGTGGAAGGGGATGGCTCTCATCAGATTGCTCCTGAACTGCTGCCTGCTTCATGAGCAGTCTTCAGAGCAGCCCAGTTCCAAACTGCTTAGAGGTATTAAAAAACAAACAACCCCCTGCATAGTCTAGCTGGCACATGGAAGGGTAATAAGTGCACATTTTTGAAGCAAGCCACAGGAATGTTTTGATGTAGTAGATTGCTCGAGAGCCTGCATTATTATATGCAAACTATATATTTATATATATTTGCATATCTCAAACTATTCAATATAGGAAAGCTTCATTACTTTGGTTATCTAATCATCCCTTTTATACCAGAAATGAATCATGACTTGAACAAAATTACTTCTAGGAAGTACAATTTATAATACTAATTCACTGTGATCTTTTTCGATAACAAACTTGTTAAGTATATAAACCTTATATTGGGAGTCTCTAAATACTCCCAATTGATATTTTATATCCCTAAAGTGTGTTTTTGGTAAGAATGAATTTTTATTCACTTTGGGAGTAAGGTTCAAAACCATTTGCCATGCAATGTTTTTGATGTGTCTATCACAGAGGACCTTGATATAAAAAGCATTGTAGTTTTTATTGGCAATTTTGATTTTTTAAATAAAAAAATGGAAATGTACGACCTTCTTTTTAAAATCACTACCAAGTATATCTCAGCTATCTCAGACTAAGGCTGACTTCCTGCCTGAGGGTGGGGAGAGGCAGAATTATTTCTTTCCTTCCTACGAGTTTTGATTTCCCTGTGGGATTAAGCAAAATGACAAAATGGCGAATGCGTATTCAGTTATTGTTCAGTTCAATGAATTCAGTGGTGCTAGTGATAGCCATATGTGACTCTACAGACTACTCTCTCAAACCACACAATCCTTTTCAAGATGCCTTTGGAAGAGAGTGTTCCTTGCCCTGCACTTGCCTTGCACTAAGATAGCCTTCCCCAGGCTGCTGCTCTCCTGATGTTGCAGGACTCCAGTTCCCTTAACCGCTGACCACTGGCTATGCTGCTGGTGCTGCTGTCAGTTGGAGCACAACTACATCTGGCAGGGCACCAGGCTGAGGAAGGCTGCTCTAAGATTCTATGTCTAATTACAAGGAATATGAATTTAATATATATTTTTCACGTTTTAAAATTGTTAGGCTGACTTGGAGAAACTCTGCTTTGTGGGAGCTATTGCAATATAAAGCTTATGCTAACAATAAATAATAAGACTTGATGCACAAACTATTTGTATCAAGAAGCCAATAGCACCCCAAATTCTGATAAGGGAACTCTATACTTTCTTAAATTTGAAAGGAAAATATATTAAATAGTCTAAACTAATATGTGTGACTTAGATATGGCTAGGTTATGTTATAAACATCCACAAGAAACCTTATTGTAATCATTTTATTGTGGTATATATCTTTTTCTGTTTTCTTAAGCACTCTGCGGGAGTCAAATGGAGCCACAGTCCCTCCACAAGATTCTAATTTACCTGGGAAACAATAATATTTATTAGAAAACACTCATGCAGAGGCCTAAGAGAAAGCAAGCTTTGTTTTGTGATTTTATAAATGACTTTAAAGGGGCATTTTATATAGCATGGTATGTCCATTCAGCAATATTTGAATGTTTTCTAGCTAATGTTCACAGCCTTTTGGATGTTGAAATTAATCAGTTAACTTGTCCCTCCTGCATGTTGTTTGCTGAAATAATCCAAATATGTTTACTTTTGTTAGCTTAACGAAAGCAAGATAGTGTATGTAACTGGTTTGTGAGATGGGTTTTTCTGTGTGTTAATATTTCGTATTCATTAAAATTTGTTTGTGATTTAAAACGTGGAGATTCCCTCTCATTTAAAGTAGTAAAACAAAAAACAAAAAATGCAACTGCAGAGACCATTTATTCTTGGCTATTTTGAATGTGGACACTGCAGCCCAAGTTGGGAACAGGTCAACTGATGGCCAAATGAAGTTCAGCTCTGCACAGACCCATGAGAAGCCACCATTGCTGACAAATTCAAAATCGAAGATTTAGAACCTGGGAGGGCCATAGCTTTGCAATAGAGCATCTGATTTGCATGCAGATAATAGCATCCCTGGCATCGCTAAGTAGGGTTGTGAATGTCCCCTGTCTGAAATCCTAGGGATCTGCTCCAGTGTAAACAATATGGTAGATGGACCAATGGCAGCTTCTGATGTCCCTAATATGGATCGCCCACTGTGCTCCACTTTTGCCACTATTCACAATGGTGTGAACAGCTGTGGGCAGGGCATATCACATGAAGGAAATAGGCTGCCAATACAGTTCACAATCTCTCCTTTTGCCACTATTCACTATGGTGTGGGCAGGGCATATCAAGTTAAATAGCTGCATTTGTTTCCCTATGAGCTATCCCTATGAGCTGCCTATTGGGCACACTTGGCATCTTCATGTAAAAGCAATACTACTTTAGCCATGGCAGTGGGAGCATTTGTTTTTAATTAAAAATTACTATTAACAATAAGCAAAAAGGGGCCAGTACAAGCCATTAGTATGTACCTGTTGCCTTCATTGTTGTTGGGACTAAGGAATACTTAGCAGCAGAATGAAAACAAACTGCTGCCACCTAGACATATGCAATAGGTTGCAGTAGGTCCAAGCTGCCAGTTGGGTTGCCATCATATTGTTAAAAGCAGCATTAAACTGCTAACCCAACCACTGGTAGTGATCCAACATTTGAGGAAGGAGACACCCAGAATCAGTCCAAGTGACGGCATATGATCACAATGGTGCCTAGGTTGAATCAGGTTACGTTAAAAAAATTCCTGGGTTAGTAGTTTATTTCTAAGGTCAGGTAGGTTCTGTTCTATGGATACCAATCCTTTCTTTTCTTGCTTTCTATACAGTGTGGTCTGTGACATCTGCATGTCAGAAATCCAACAGGCAAAACTCTTCCTGGCCGAGATGCGGAAACGGGCAACTATAAATACACCTATTGTACTTCTGCCTATCATATAACTCTCAAAACATATATAATCAATTAGGAAAGAAGTGGCATGAACGTTAAGTATCTAATACTGTGGTGCAATCACAAAAGAAAGTTATATTTGTTGAATTTTACTCTATTGTGATGAACGGGGATGATTAGCAGATTCCTTGATGGGGAATCTATACCAGCGGTTTGTGTTTCTATTGCTCCCATTCGAGCAATTTCACCAAAAAGCTTTATGTTGTATTCATCCATTTCGATGCTGATTGCCGCATTTACATTTACCTTTGCCTTACACCGGAGCGTACTCGACGTGCCACAATTTCCTGTGTGTTAGGAAACGAGGGACAGGAAGAAGCTTCCTCAGTTCAGGGATCGGTTTTGAGGAAAGCTGAGCTGTAAAGAGGAATTCCTGCGTTGAGATTAGGCGTTTCCACACTCGCTCCTGGCCAAGCAGCGCTTGAGGCAAAATCGGATCACTTCTGCGAGGGAACCTCTGTGCTGCGGGCCCAGTTGCATCTGGGGGCCGGTTTCACAGCCGTACTCGGTGCGCTCTGCACAGCGCAGGCCGGGCTTTCGTCGTTTCCCCCCCCGGACTTGTTGGTTCTCTCTGCCATGGAGACGCTGGCGGCGGAGCTGGGAGCTTCAACTCCGGAGCAAGCGGCGGCTCCCGTAAACACGGTGGAGGTGAGAAGTTGGTAAAAGGAGAACGAAGCAGGGGAGAGACGGGGGCGGCCCCTTGGCTGCCGAGGCGCCTCCTCGCTGTGGAAAACTAAGTACGACGCCTCGGTGCGGCTTCAGGGGGACGCGCGCTCCGGCTTCCCGCTCCGGCTCTTTCGGGCCTTTGTTTGGCCCCCGAGGCAGAGGGAGGGAGCGCATGCGCAGAGCTCCCCTTGCACTCCCCTGATACACTCTTCCCCGTTTCAGGGACAAGGCTGGCGGGTCCCAGGGTATGGGATGGGGAACCTGTGGACCCCCAGGTGCTGCTTTTTTTTTAAAGACTCCAACTCCCATCTTCCCTGCCCGTTTGCCATGCAGGGTGGGCTGATGGGAGTTGGAGTCCAATAGCCTTTGGATGGTCACATGGTCCATATCCCTTGTGTATCTGTGCATCAGATGAACTGGAGTTCCCCCATTCAATATAACTGTAATAGTGATGAGTAGGACTTAGACGTCCTTAATCTTCTTTAAGCTCTCTTGGAGAACTTGTTGGTGGGAGAGGGGGCATTGTCCTTGCTGCTAGGTAAAGGTAAAGGGACCCCTGACCGTTAGGTCCAGTCGTGGCAGACTCTGGGGTTGCGACGCTCATCTTGCTTTATTGGCCGAGGGAGCCGGCGTACAGCTTCCTGGTCATGTGGCCAGCATGACTAAGCCGCTTTAGGTGAACCAGAGCAGCTCACGGAAACGCCATTTACCTTCCCGCTGGAGCGGTACCTATTTATCTACTTGCACTTTTGACATGCTTTCGAACTGCTAGGTTGGCAGGAGCAGGGACCGAGCAACGGGAGCTCACCCCATCGTGGGGATTCGAACCGCCGACCTTCTGATCGGCAAGTCCTAGGCTCTGTGGTTTAACCCACAGCGCCCACCCCGTCTACTTACCTGTTAATCCGAATGGCATATGGCACTTCCACCCGCTCTTGTCACATGAGCTCAGCGCGCCCAGCCTTCAGCATGAAGGCAACTCTCCGCAAGCCGCGGGAGCCCAGCGCTGGGCTCCCGCGCCTTGAGGAGAGCTGCGTAAAGCCTGGAGAGTGAGAGGGGTCGGTGTGCACCAACCCCTCTCGCTCTCCAGGCTTCAGCGAAAGCCTGCATTCGCCCCATAGGACGCACACACATTTCCCCTTCATTTTTGGAGGGGGAAAAGTGCGTCCTGTGGGGTGAAAAATACGGTATATACCTGTTTAGCTTCTTGAAAATTGATTCCCTATCTTTTAAAAGTTGTTTTATGCTATACCTTTGTTTTCAGGAAAAATGGAGATTACTTCCAGCGTTTCTGAAGGTTAGTATATTTATGCAGTTGCCATTGATGGCATTTACAGGTTTTAATAAATTGAAGTAAATTGAAAATGAAAACCTAAAATAATATCATTGTTTTCATTAATGATAAGTACTGCAAGCACTGTATATAACTGGTGTACATTTTCAGTCATGTAAGTGCCCTTCTTTTAGGAAGCATAAATTCATTCTTTGAGTTGGTTGGAAAATTGGTTTTCATGAGTGATGTTTAATATTTGGATGGTAAATTTTATTTTGAGTGCTAATTAAATTATGTCTCTTTATGCATTTGGATGTTTTTGTTCTGGGCTTTTTTCTTTTTCTTTCTTTTTAATACCCCAGGTAATGTTCCTTTGTGATTATTTTAGGTGAAAGGTCTTGTAAAGCAACACATAGATTCATTCAATTATTTCATCAATGTAGAGGTAAGCTTTCTTTTTTTAAAAAGCAACATCAGAAAGATCAGCACGTGTAATAAATTGCATGCCCTTCAGCAATGTGTAGACTTAGACTTCTTTTATTTCCAGATTAAGAAAATAATGAAAGCCAATGAGAAAATTACAAGTGATGCTGACCCAATGTGGTACTTAAAGTAAGTTTGACTTTGATTTTGGTGGTGGTGACAGAGAATGTGGGTGGACAGCTGACATGAGCTTTGTGCTTGAATATCCTAATGTACTTTCTGTGTAGCCCGTAGTCCTTTGGTTAATCCATTTTAATTTAATAAAGCCCTTGAGGCAGTGGAAATCCTGTGTGAAGCAGCATAAATGTACAAAATGGTCTGTGGTGTCAGTGATCCATCGGAATAGGATTCAATTGCAATATGGTCCATTATGTCCTTTTCTGAAGTTTGATTTAGGTTACATTTAGCTTTAGGCTTTATTCCTACTTACAGGTAGGCTGCCCATTCTACTTCATGGACATGCACGCACCCCATCTTAAATGATACTCTTGCCTTACTGTTAACAGATGCAGGGAACCCTTGGCCCTCCAGATGTTGCCGAACTGTAGCTCCCATCATCCCAGGCCATTGGCCCTACTTGCTGAAACTGATAAGTGTTGCAGTTCAGGGATATCTGGAGGGCCATTAATTCCTCACATCTGCTGTTAGGAGGGTTCCACCCCCTTTTGGTTCTATACAAAGAAAGATGTCAGCCCATGAATCTTCCCATTCTTCAAGCAGAATCTGGTGAGCACTTGTATAGCTGAGGGGAAACTATCCCCTTATTTGCTCCCATTAAGGTTATGGTTCTTCTTATATATTTCTCATTGGTTTTTAGTAAAGCCCTTGAGGTTTAATAACATGAAATGTGAGTTGCATATTTGGGCAAGTGGGTTGTATCCCATTTTTAAGTTGGGTCTTTCATTGCAGATACCTCAATATATATGTGGGTACTCCAGATGTTGAAGAAAGCTTTAATGTAACAAGACCTGTTTCTCCTCATGAGGTATTTTTGCATCTACTCAGCCTTTTTGTACCTTTGTGTGAACCAGCTAATTGAGCTTCTTGTTGTAATTGATGACTATGAAAGAACTGTGACTGATTTTTGGTCATGTTGTTGTTTAGTCGTTTAGTCGTGTCCGACTCTCCATGACCCCATGGACCAGAGCATGCCAGGCACTTCTTGGTCATATTATGTTCCAAAGAGTATGCTACTGTTGCATGGTGCATTTTTGTTACTCATATTTTGTCTTCAGTTGTTAATTGTATATTGATGTCTGATGCACCTGCAAGATTAGGTTAGACTTTTCACTGCTGAAAATAGTCAGATCTTTGGAGAGAGAAGCTACCGTGTCTTATCTGAGGGAGGACTTGCCTGTGCTGTGTGTGTTGCAATATATAGACTTGCTTCTTTGCAGTAACTTAAGAAAAAAAATCTAGCAAATAAATGTTAGACTTTGGTATTTTTAATTATTAACGATTGGAAAAAGAACAAATATGAGGACTGCAAAGGAATGTTGTGTTCCACCTGAAAAATATTTAACCGTGTGGCTCTTCTCTTTAAGTGTCGCTTGAGAGATATGACGTATTCTGCCCCAATTACAGTAGACATTGAGTACACCCGAGGTAGCCAGAGGATTATTCGCAATGCATTACCTGTTGGCAGGTAAGATACCAATATAAAGATAAATACCATTTTTGTGTGTTGGTTACGTTCTGTATTAATTGCTTTGATAAAATGTGAGAGACTTGTTTTGCTTTTAATCAAAGAGGACAATCCAGTCTGTACTCTGAGCCTGCAAGGTAATTTTTACTTTGTTGTTCTTGCAGGATGCCAGTAATGTTGCGCAGTTCCAATTGTGTTCTTACTGGAAAAACCCCAGCAGAATTTGCCAAGCTTAACGAATGCCCTTTAGATCCAGGTAACAACATTTTTTAATAGTGTTTGTTCCTTTTGAATGAGTTGTGATCCCTTTTACTATGCTACTCAATGGAGCCTTCTAACACGTGAGCCTCTACAGATTATGGAATGAGAGATTTTCAGACTGTAGAGGGGTCTTTGTGAAGCTTCTGCTTTGATTAGAGCAGTTTACTAAGGTTCCCACCCAGGGACAGGGAAGTACCATTGACAGCTGCAAGCCTTGTGATCTACTTGCTGTACAGATTTCCCAAGTATTCCTGGAATCTTTGAAGACTTTGTCTATGCCGCTTCTGGTTTCAGGAGGCCATGATAGCACAATGGAGAATTTCACTAGATAGCCATCTTAAGTTCATACTGAGGGAAGTAGGTCCATGCATTAAGGTTGCTTCTTCGGTTTACTGAAGGCATTGTATAGCAGTTTCTGCAATTACAAGTGGAATCAGAGATTTCCTCACTAAATACTGCAGGCCAGTGTAGTTGACAAAGCAAAAATGTACATTTCAGAGGTTTGCAAAGTCCATTAACGTTTAAAACTAATGTCAGTCGTGATTTTCCATTCTCCATTGGACAGGTGGCTACTTCATTGTCAAAGGTGTAGAGAAGGTAATTCTTATTCAAGAGCAGTTATCGAAAAACAGAATAATTGTGGAAGCTGACAGAAAAGGAACGGTTGGTGCATCAGTTACCAGGTAAAAGAACTCTTTAGTAACTGCAGGCCGGTTTCCTATGATACCATGGCTGGGATAAAAATAATTACTTTAGGCACAGCCAAGAGTCTGGGAAGGCCTAGTATGATGAGGGTGCTATTTATGCCCTACTTTTCCTCCAAGGTGTCATACACAGCTTTCTTCCTTCTTCATTTATCCTCACAGTCCTCACAACAACTACGTGAGGAAAGTTAGGCTGAGAGAGCAAGATTGGCCCAAGGTCACTCAGTGGCTGAGCGGGGATTTGAGCCTACAACTCCCTGGTCTTAGCCCAACATATTAACCACTGCACCACACAGATTCCCCACTTTTTTTCTTTGAGAAAAGTGGCACCCTGCTCAGTGCCATATAACAAACTGCTTTTGAAGATTACTTAACTGAAAAGCGGCTTTCTATAATTCATTGGGGTTGGTGGGGTGAGTTTGAGAAACATGAGTTCAAAGTTGCTCTGAGTGTACAGAACTAGTTGTGCGCTCATACAAAGACCATAGAAAGAGCCTTGTGCTTGAATATGTATTTCATGCACATTGGGTAACCATTTGTTAAACGTAATTCCAAATGTTTGCAACTTGGTCCTTAAAAATAACAGAGCAGAAGTTCAACCGGAGCTTTGTGGGAGGGGGGAACCGTTTTGGTTAGTCTAAAATAAGTGGATCAGTAGAAAATGCAAAGTTTGCTGTATTTTAAGTGCTCTGAAAAATGCAACATGCCTGTGTTCTGAAAACAACAGCAGTTAGACAAAATTATTTATTTAATCCCTGCAAGCCAAGAATTAAATATGGTACAAAAGACAGAATAGATGACCTCTTACAGTAGGGGTGGAGAACAGATGGCCCTCCAGATGTTATTGGACTCCAGCTCCCTTCAGCCCCAGCCAGCATGGCCAGCAGCATCTGGAGGATGTTAGGTTTTCCTTCCCTGGCTTGCAGGTTTGCCATCAAAGAAGACATGAATTGGAAAGAGGTTGGCACAGTAATAAGATCCCAGGTTTTATGCACAAAAAAACTTTAGCAATCCTGTGTTTTGATGTACAAGATACTGGTTTTTAAAAGCCGTAATAAGTTTTCCCCCTCACTGTCAGGGTTTGTAGAATTAATGAGGTCTTTCCTTTTCTTTTTACAAATGTGCAGTTCTACTCATGAGAAGAAGAGCAGAACTAATATAACTGTGAAGCAAGGAAGATTTTACCTTAAGCATAACACTCTGTCGGAAGATATTCCCATTGCAATAATCTTCAAGGTAATTTTTTAAAAGGAACATTCTCCATTATCAGTGCTTGGAGTACAATCCTGTACGTGTCACTGAGTTCAGTGGGGCTTTCTCACAGGTAAGCCTGTATAAGATTACAGCTTTAGAACAGTTTATAGAAGAACTTCAAATAGTATAAAGGGGGAAATAATAGAATCGTAGAATTTTAGAGTTGGAAGCAGCCACAAGGGTCATTTAGTCTAGCCCCTGCAATGCAGAATTTTTTTTGCCCAACATGGACCTCAAACCCATAACCCTGAGGTTAAGAGTCTCAATATTTATTTTATTTTTGTTCTTTGTCTATGTGCAAGTTTCTTTTAGCTGTTTGCTCTACACCGTAGGAAACTTTTATTTGCTAGTCTTGAAGTGTTGGGTTATACCTTGACATAATGACATCTTTGGCACAATTTCCATTACATTTGCCTGGGTTTTTTTAAGCTAATAAAAATGGAAAAGGAGGAAAAGGCAGGGGTAAGGGAGATGGGGAGGGGGAATAAAAGTGAGCTGCAGGCAGGGATGTTTGAGGATTTCAATCTGTGGATTGGAACCTAATTTTATCAGTGCTTTTGCACTTCCTGAAATTTCCTATATTGTTCTTGGTTCAAAAATAGTATCAAGATGCCTTGAGAGAATGCGTACCTTGAAAGAATGCAATTTTTCATGTGGTTTTTTTTTAAGATTTGATTGGAATCTTTCTCAGTGAGAGCAACAGCTATTGGCCAGAATGTTGGCTTGGTCATATTGGTTCTATATTTAGTTCATTTCCTGTTTTATATAATGTATTCAGCTGCTAGAACAGGACTTTAGGGATTATGCCAAACAATACCCTAAAAAGATCGCAGAGCACTGCCAGAAGAGGGCAGCACTTGCTTGTAACTTAACTGTGTGAATAACACTGTGCAGATGTAACAGGGTGGGATTTGTGGATGGGGTTGCTACCTTATCTATTTTAAGGTAGAACATCTATAATGGTTTAGGGTCTACTGCACGGGAGGCTAATTTGTGTCGCTCCCAATCACATTATACTTTAAAATAATTCCTCCCATTTATAAAAAATAATAATAATTAGGAATGTACTGCATAGGGAAGTAATGTCTAACCCTTCCTCCTATTGCAACTGTAACCACACATCTGGTGGTAGAAGTAGAATTATAAAAATGTTTCCATTGGCACCAAGTTGTGACTGCAAAAAAAATTCTGCAAAAAGCGGGGCTGGCATTTGGTGCTGGATTTAAATCCAGTGCTGACAGCAAGCCCCACTCTTGACAGGGAATGGCTCTGATCAGGTACTCTTCACAGGAGCCAGTCCTGTGGAGCTCTTCTTGCAGGCATTGGCAGAATTTAAAGTACACAAAATGTTCCCCATGCCTGCTTTAGAATGTCTGTAAACCATGAGGCTTGTGGAAGTAACTCCCCCCACAGTGTGATTTTATTTCTGCAACAACTATAGTTGACCACTGTGGGAGGAGTTAAGAATAAACATTTTATTATTTTCTTGTACTTTCTTTTTGTTTGATATGGTGAGCATCAGCTGGAGCCCTGAGTAAAAATCTAGGGCCAGTTGCCACCGTTTTACACAGACTTCATGTGCACTTCTCCAAGACTTACCGGTAACCAATGGAATAATCTCCAAAGCCTACGTGAGGCCGTTTCTCCCCTTACTTTAGAAAAAAGCACAAGTGCCTTCTTGAGGATTCTGTAAGCAGGAATATATTATATCAGTGGCAATTAAAGTTTAATTTAAATTCTTTGGGGGATTTGTTCAATTGAGTTCACTTGGAAATGAATAAGTTTGTATCTAGTACAATTTGACTGATTAGTTGGGCTGCTGATTGGGTATACTGGGGAAATAAATGAATTAATGTTTATTTATAAATAAATTATCTTGTATAGCTTTTGAATGAATGAAATGATCAGTGGGCATACCAGGGAAATAAATAAATTTCTGTTTGTGAATAAATACATTTATATTTAATCTCTTTTGGAGATAACTACTTGGGTTGTTGATTGGTGGGTACATTGGGGTAATAAGCCAGCACTCACAGGCAGCAAATGCTACTCAGAACAACAGACAGCCCCCAAAATTACTTCCCCAAAATGACCTAAGCCATTCTTATGGATGATGGAAGCCATCCAGAGTGGCTGTGGTAACCCAGTCAGATGGGTGGGGTATAAATAATAAAATCATCATCCTTATTAGAAAAAAGCTGGCACCCCCTAAAAGAACAAGGCAACTCCCATCCACATAATTTATTCCAGTAAACCCCAGAAGCAATCCCCAATAATGCCAGGTGGCGCTGTGGGTTAAACCACAGAGTCTAGGACTTGCCAATCAAAAGGTCGGCGGTTCGGATCCCGTTGCTCAGTCCCTGCTCCTGCCAACCTAGCAGTTCAAAAGCATGTCAAAGTGCAAGTAGATAAATAGGTACCACTCCAGCAGGAAGGTAAACGGTGTTTCCATGCGCTGCTCTGGTTCGCCAGAAGCAGCTTAGTCATGCTGGCCACATGACCCAGAAGCTGTACTCCGGCTCCCTCGGCCAATAAAGCGAGATGAGCGCCGCAACCCCAGAGTCGGTCACGACTGAACCTAATGGTCAGGGGCCCCTTTACCTTTTTAAGGAACCTGAATGCAATCAGTAATTAGGAGGCAGTGGTTCTGGAGATGCTGTTGTGAAGAGGGCAGCAGAGGAAGTCAGTCACACACTGGCCAGAGGAGAGTTACTCACAACCCCCTTGAGATAACTCCACAGCCTTCCAGGGGTCTGCAGCCCACTGACCTATATCTAGTACTGTTAGAAAGCTGTTATACTGGTGCATGTCTTCCAGCGTGGTGCTCAGCACATGCACTCCCACCCCAGGGTTCTTTTCTATGGCTGCAAATCATTTTGAGTGGTACATAATAGAAATATAAATAATATAAATAGAGCTGCTTCGTAAGCTGCACGCCATTGGAATGGCAAGTCATGTCTAAGCTATCACATTCACGTGCTGGAGGGGCTGCAATCTGCTGCCATTCTTTGTGTATGCAACTGAATACTCAGCATGTGTGTACATGCAGTGTAATAGGCAAAATGGCCTTTAAAATTGTGACATTCTGAAGCAAGGACTATAGTTTTATAGCTAGGGGGTCTGTGGAGTCTGGGACCAAGGGACTGGAAGCTTTCGTCTAAAGCCAGGGGTGGAGAACCTGCTTGGGAAGCCAGATGGTATTGGACTCTCAGTTGCATTGGGCATGCTGGTTATTGGGAGTCCAGAAACATCTGGAGGACACAGCTCTGCTCTAAAGCTGCCTGATGCCTCCTGCTCGTGTCTGTTTTTTTAAAAAAATATATTTATTTATTTATTTATTCTCCTAATATTTTGTTAAGGATTTTCTTGTTTTACAGAAGTAAGTGTAATGCCTCGTATTTTTTTCCCATGTAACATTTTTACAAATCCATTTCATTTGTTGAGGCATTAGGGGGAGGAGAGAAAAAAAGAAAGAAAGAAAGGAAAAAGAAAGGGGGAGTGGGGGAGGGAAGATGGGTGGGGTCGGGTGGCGATGTTTCTATTATGCTTAATGTATGTAGAGTTTGGTGTCAGCGTTACTTGTGTTCCTTTGGTGGCGAGAGAGGTTGGGATTGGCCTAGGGTGTGATTGGCTGTGGTGATCTTTGTTTTCGTGTGTGAGTGAGGTGGGTGGGTGTTTTGGATCAGGTTAGCCATATTGATTTGTATGCTGTTGGTGGATTATTGTCATTGTCTTGTTGGGCTGTGTATGTGATAAAGGGGAGCCATAGGGAGTGAAGGCGTCTTCTTCTGTTTGTCCCCGTGTCGGTTTCAGTTTATTAGTTAATTTTTCTAGTAGGGCTGTTTCCCATACTATTTGGTACCATTGGTCCATGCTTACTCCTGACAGGTCTCTCCAGTGTCTGGTTATGGTGTTTCTGGCTGCTGAAAGTAGGTGGGTTATGAGTTATTTGTGGTGTAAATGGGCATTGTTGTCTTAGAAGATGTTTAGTAGGGCCATTTCTGGGGTGATATCTAATACTTGCTTAGTTATTTTACATATTTCTCGTATGGCTGTTGTCCAGAATAGTTGGATTTTGGGACACTCCCACCACATGTGGAGGTATGTGCCTGTGGAGGTGCACCCTCTCCAGCATTTTGGTGAGGTTCCTGGGCGTATTAGCGCTAGTTTCCTTGGTGTTAGGTACCACCTGTAGGTGAGTTTCAGTGTGAGTTCTTTTCTTTTCGTTGATATGGATTTAAAGGGGGGTTTAGACCACATTCTGGTCCATTGAGTAGGGTTAATCTCATAGCCTATGTCATTCTCCCATTGTTTTTTGATTGCGTCTAGGGGGTTTGTGGGATTTTGGAGTAGTATTTTGTATATTGCAGATACCGTCCCTTTACTGTTTCCCTTTGTTGTTAGGAGGAGGTTTTCGAAGGTTGTCAAGCGCCTAGTTGCTGCTAATTTTACTGTTGGGTTGTTTAAGAGGGCATGTAGTTGGTGTTGTGTTAACCAGGGCATTTGGGTGTCTTCTAGTTTGTCTTGTATTTCTTGTGTTGACAAAGGTTTGTTATTTTTATAAAAGTCTATTAGGCGATATAAGCCTTTGGTTCGCCAGGTTTTTATCTGGAGGTTTTGTGCTGCATGGTGGAATAATGGGTGGTACGCCAGGGGGATTAGTGGGGATGGGGTTGGGGATAGTTTGCCTATTTGTGTTTTCCATGCTTTGAGCATGGTCTGTGTGTACCTGTTGAGTGTTGTGGGAATTTTCTTTAGTTTGTTTGGGAGGAGTGGGTATGTTGTGGTGCAGGTATTTTCAGTTGTGTCCCTCTCTAGGTGTACCCATTGTTTTGTCTCATCTTCGAGTATATATGGGATTATATGGCGTATTTGGTTGGCAATGTAATATGCTTCTATGTTGGGGATTCCCCATCCTCCTTCTGAGGTGGGGAGGTGCAGGTATTTGGGGCTTATTCTTGGTTTTTTATGTGAGAAGATAAAAGAGTGTAGTTTTCTCTGCTAACTGTGGAGTTGGGTTGAGGGGATCCAGATTGGGAGGGTTTGGAATAGGTAGGTTAGTTTTGGGGGTGTGATCATTTTGATCATGGCTATTTTGTCTGAGAGAGTGAAATTCATGTTATTCCATCTCTTTAGGTCTTTGTTAATTTGACGCCACAGGGGCTTGTAGTTGTGGAGGTGCAATTTATTGAGGTTTCTGGTTATTTGTACCCCTAGGTATCTGAACTTGGTGTGGCAAAGTTTTATTTTGGTGACCTTCGTGAGTTCTTTTTGGGTGTGAGGAGGGGTGTTGAAGCACATAGCTTCTGACTTTGTAAAATTTACCTGTAGGCCCGACACCATTGCAAATGTGTTGAGTTCTCTGATTAGGGAGGTTGCTGTGCTTATGGGGTCTGGTGTTGTGACCATTAGGTCATCTGCAAAGAGCCCTAATTTATAGGTTCTGCCTTTTATTTCCACTCCCTTGATGTCTGTTGCTGCTCGGATGCGGATTGCTAAGGGTTCCAGAGCCAGGATAAATAAGGGAGACAGTGGGCATCCTTGTTTCGTGCCTCTTTGGATAGCTATAGTATTAGAATCCATATTGTTAGTTCTGCATTTTGCTGAGGCTTGGGAGTATATTTGTTTGAGGATTTGTAGGAAGTTGGGGCCAAATTTCATGTTAGTTAGTACTGCTAATATGTATTTCCACTCTAAGCAATCAAAGGCTTTGAGGATGTCTAGGGACATAATTGTCAATGGAAGTTTAGTTGCCTTGCTATGTTCGATCAGGTTCAGTAGTTTCCTGATGGGGTCTGTTATATTGCGGCCAGGGACAAAGCCAGTCTGGTCTGGGGCTATTAACTTGTGTAGGAAGATTTTTAGGCGGTTGGCCAAGATTGATGTGAATATCTTGTAGTCTTGTAGTTTATTAATGAGATTGGGCGGTATGATTCTACTTTGAGGCTGTCTTTTAGTGGTTTTGGGATGGAGACTATTTTGGAGTGGGTCCAGGTTTTGGGGACGGGGCCCCCTTTTATGATGTCGTTGAATAGGCGGGTCATGTAAGGCATCAAGGGTTCTTTGAATTTCCTATAGAATTCTGCTGTGAAGCCGTCTGGGCCTGGGGCTTTGTGTGGTTTCAGGTTTTTGAGGACCACATCTATTTCCTCTGGGGTGATAGGGCTGTCCATGAATTCCTGTTCCTCATCAGTTAGGGTAGGCATGGTCAGTCCTGCTAGAAATTTTCTGATTTCCTTCTCTGGTGGGTTATGGGAATTTAAATGATATTTATTAAAAGTTTAACAATTACAAAAAAAAGAGGGGGGGAAAGGACAATAAAAAGTTACAATACATCAAAAAAATAAAAAGCAGAATAAAAAAGAATACAGCACAACAATAAAAAAGAAAAAACAAAAACATTTAAAAACAAAAACATTTAAGAACACATCCAGTATTTCCATATCTTTGTCTTTCATTTACTTGTTTCATCGACCTCCTCACACCTCCCTTTTTGTATTCTAATTCAATTTAGCTATTTCAGCAAATCCTTTCCATCTTACTCAATTTTTGTTCTATAATTTACCTTAACCCAATCTAACCTTAAGTTTTACACTTTGACCCATTAACAATCCATTTTTACTTAATTCTTTATAACATTTCTGCTAAAACCATGTAACTTCATTCCAGCATCCTTCTAACATTCATTAATTTTGCTATATTTTTGTAAATATACTTAAATTTTTTTCCAATCTTCTTCCACCGACTCTTCTCCCTGGTCTCGGATTCTGCCAGTCATTTCCGCCAGTTCCATGTAGTCCATCAGCTTCATTCTTCCCTGGTGGGTAGATCTTGTGTCTTCCAGCCTGCTCGTGTCTGTTATCTTGGGGAAGGAGTTGCAAGGGAGAGGGCAAAGCCATAGGCAGTACTATTTAAAGTCCTTTGTTGACATGCTTGGCTTGAGCATTAGGGACAACTTCTTCTACCCTCAACTACTTGCTGCATGGCCAGGGGTATTGTAGGTGGAGTTGTTAGCAGCAGTAAAATCAGCTGTTTAGAGCACCACCACTGTCACTTAGCTGTGTGGGGTCTGGAACATCTTCAGGGCACTGGGAGTATGTATTTCAGAGCACTGCCATGTGCTGCCTTCTGTAATGTGTAATTTCCTAAACAACATTTTGTAGGGGCCAATGGCTGCAGCAAATGCTTTCTAAAAGGAATAGGCCCAGTGATCACATTTAATTTAATTAGGTAGGAATTTAATGCAATTTAAAGAGAATGTGAGTTGGAGGTGCATTGTCTGTTTACAGTGAGCCCAAGAGTACACTGTGTGTTCGCTGGTGTATCTTTGTTATGCCTAGTTTAAAGATAAATATTAATGCAAGGCATAGCTTTTCACCCTTCCAACTTCTGAGAAGCATATTGTAGCTCTGCCAAAAAGAGGTGTTATTGACTTTATTCCCTGTTTCTTGATATGGCAGAACTCCAGACAAATATGTGAAAGGAGAAGCTTTAGCATTATCTGGAACGTACAAAGGCCTGCACTGCTGGCTGCTGCCTTGAAACACTTTATTCACAGAGAGATTGGGGAGATTTTCCTTTCTAAACCTGTTAAACATTTTCTTAACGTATTAAGCCTCTTTTACAATATCAGCTATAACCTGGTGCTTAAGGATCTGTGGGGAAAAAACAAGATAAAATGGCTTTCAAGACGGCTTTCTGTGTGAAATCCTTTTTCTTTGCCTTCCCTTTCCCTCTCCCCAACCCATGAGAGGCAACTTGTGAGGCAATTTACCAGTGCCTTCGATTGAGTGCACCTGCGTGGGGATGGAGCAGAGCTGCCTCCAGGTTTGAGGGTTCCTGGACAAAGTGCCCTCTAGTGGGTCCCCTCCTGTGCCAGTTATCTCTGACAGGATTTTGTGACCTTGGCAAAAATTCTTTGGGCAGGCAGACATGTAGCCACTATTATGCCTTGCCGCCATTATACACTGGTACCTCAGGTTACATATGCTTCAGGATGCATACGCTTCAGGTTACAGACTCCGCTAACCCAGAAATAGGGCTTCAGGTTCAGAACTTTGCTTCAGGATGAGAACAGAAATCGGGCGCAGCGGCAGCAGGAGGCCCCATTAGCTAAAGTGGTGCTTCAGGTTAAGAACAGTTTCAGGTTAAGAACTGACCTGCGGAACAAATTAAGTACTTAACCCGAGGTACCACTGTAATGCAATGCAGGGGGTTTGGCCCTTAGGACCCCTTCTAACTCCATGATTCTATAATTTCCTACACTGTGTCATTGACACTGTGGGAAATTAAAACAGTGGTTCCAAGTACCCTCACATGGGGCCCAATGGAGCAGCATTGACTCTCGGCTTGAGGGAGCAGACCTCAGCGCAGTTATGGTGGGACCTGCCATGGTGTTGGGACCCCAGCAGCTGCCTGAAGATGTTGTGTGCTGACATTGAGCTTGGTTGGGGAAATCTTACCAAAATGCATTTTGAGGCAATGGAAGAAATGTGGGGGAGGTTAATATCAGCACAGTACAGATTCAAGGCTGCCAATTGGCTGGCAGCATCCACATGATGTTCATGAGTTTCATGCACCTGCACAGGGCATGCTGAAGGAGTGTCTCCACCCCCATCATTCTACCCAGACTCTGAGGTCCAGCGCCGAGGGCCTTCTGGAGGTTCCCTCACTGTGAGAAGCCAAGTTACAGGGAACCAGGCAGAGGGCCTTCTCGGTAGTGGCACCCGCCCTGTGGAACGCCCTCCCACCAGATGTCAAAGAGAAAAACAACTACCAGACTTTTAGAAGACATCTGAAGGCAGCCCTGTTTAGGGAAGCTTTTAATGTTTGATGTATTACTGTATTTTAATATTTTGTTGGGAGCCGCCCAGAGTGGCTGGGGAAGCCCAGCCAGATGGGCGGGGTATTAATAATAATAATAATAATAATAATAATAATAATAATAATAAATAATAATAATAAATTATTAACCCCCCCCCCACTTTCTCTACTTCAGTAGCACCAACTCACTCCTCCTTCAGGCAGCAGTGTTCAGTGGCAAATGTTGGAAGCCTCCTGTGAACCACCTAACTGAGCAGCTACTGCTGAAAAAGGGAGCTAATCATCACCAGCTATGCACAAAATCGTTAGCAAGTTTGCATAACTTGAGAGAGAGGGTGTGTGTATAAAAAGATACCATTCATTCCTTTCCTGTAGCTCTTCAACAGGCTTCCTCTGTTGCATTTGTCCCATACAAATACTGCAGCAGAGCATTGCTTCTTATTAAACTATATGAGGTTTCTTCTGCAAATGAACTGCCAATAGCATTACTCTGCTCCTTTCGTTTGTGTTTCCTGCTGCTGCTGCTTTGGCTTATCAAGATTTCCATTTCATAGTTTGAGTATGTGCTGCTGCCAGTGCCAGATGGCCCTGTTTCTGAGAGAAGTCGCTTTGGGTTAGGAGTAATACTGACTACAATGGCAAAATTAGCATAAGCAAATGTCAGCAAGTTAGCACCAAGCCAACATTCTTTCTCTCCTTTTCTACCTTTTATTTTTCTTCCCTCTTCTAGGCTATGGGCGTTGAGAGTGACCAGGAGATTGTGCAGATGATTGGTACAGAGGAGCATGTGATGGCTGCATTTGGTCCCAGCTTGGAGGAGTGCCAAAAAGCTCAGATTTTCACACAGATGCAGGTGTGTGACATTTCGAGCATCCATCTACGAAGAAAATGGCTTCTTAGTTTTGCTTGTTGTGAGCTGATGGAACGGCTCAGAGAATGCACTGGCCACAGTCTTCTGACTGTCAAGCCCCTTTGCTTTCTGTAGATTGGATTTTCCAAGTAAGAAAGTCCATCTCTGAGAGCTGATCTGTGCATTACTCAGGCTGAGGTGGAAGAGTTTTGAGCATGGCTAAAAGTGGACATAGAATGAACAATACGGTGCAAAAGATGGGGAAATTGTTTTGGAGGACTGTGTAAGTAAGCAGCAAAATTAGCATGACCTCAAGAGATCATTTTATACATTTTGACTGTAGCTGTTCTTTCCTGTTTCAGTCCTTCTCAGAGTCCAGTTTTTATTAACAAAATTCTACTTTGGCTTGCATGATTAGCAGAAATGTTGGGTATGCTTGAGCCTTTTCAGACAGGAGTTATTACAACAGTAGTCACTAGAGGACCACTGACCAGAACATGGGGTTTTTGTTCATGGAAGGTTAAAACCATACAGTGGGTACCTCGGGTTACATACGCTTCAGGTTACATACGCTTCAAGTTATAGACTCCGCTAACCCAGAAATAGTACCTCGGGTTAAGAACTTTGCTTCAGGATGAGAACAGAAATTGTGCTCCGGTGGCAGCAGGAGGCCCCATTAGCTAAAGTGGTGCTTCAGGTTAAGAACAGTTTCAGGTTAAGAACAGACCTCCGAAACAAATTAAATACTTAACCCGAGGTACCACTGTACTAGGAAATATAATTATTGTTAGTATTGTTAGTTGTGTACCTTTGGGCAGTATCCAAAGAGTAATTCCATTAGTGCAAGGACTTCTGGCTGTGCAACGGAACTTCCTCCTCACTCCTCTCCCTGCGTCCCTCCACATGCCCCCCTAAACCAGATTGAGGGGTGACCCCAACCTTCTGGAGCAGATTTGGGGGGAGGTGCTGGGGAATTACTAGGAGCGAAGAGAGAGAGAGGAATATCCGTGGTGCAAACAGAAATCCTTGTGCTAACAGATCTTCTTTGTTAGATACCAGTCCCAGATTGGCCTAGTCCATTTTCACTGGTCATCTTATTAAAGAAGCATCTTACGCTGCTGTCTTGTTTTACATTTTAAAAACTTAGGTTTTGGCATGCTGGTTATTTTGTTAATACGTAGTCATCTGTTGTTAATATGCAATGTCATTCCCTGAAAGTGGAGACTTCCAAGAAGAGTGTTTAACTTGCACTATGCTAACTTTGATTTGGATTTCACTTTACAGGCACTGAAGTATCTGGGAAATAAGGTCCGAAGGCAGAGAATGTGGGGAGGACCCAAAAAAACCAAGATGGAAGAAGCAAGAGAGCTGCTGGCAACAACCATTCTTGCCCATGTCCCTGTACGACCGTGAATCTTAGATTTTGGGGCAGGGTCCTGGGGTGTGTGGGCTGAAATAGGATTCTTACCATACAAGACCTGAGGGGGTTGAATGTCCTCTGGCAGAGCACCTTCACTAATCCATGGTGAACTTGTGAGGGTGACTGTTCTTCATCATCCCAATCTTATTTAGGAAGGCACCTCAGGAAGAGCTGCTGCTTAGTTCTATCATTAGTTCTTTGTGTGTATTAGAGGAGAAGTCATATACTTCCTGCTCCTGATCTAATGCCTGTGTTGATTAGTATTCTGATTCAGTGTGGTGTAGTGGTTAAGAGCGGTAGTCTTGTAATCTGGGGAACCGGGTTTGCGTCTCCGCTCCTCCACATGCAGCTGCTGGGTGACCTTGGGCTAGTCACACTTCTTTGAAGTCTCTCAGCCCCACTCACCTCACAGAGTGTTTGTTGTGGGGGAGGAAGGGAAAGGAGATTGTTAGCTGCTTTGAGACTCCTTAAAGGGATTGAAGGCGGGATATCAAATCCAAACTCCTCTTCTTCTTCATTATTTTTTGCATGCAGTAATAGGGTATGTGCAGCTCTGTATGTGATTCTCTGCACACTAACCTGTGATTACTGGTGTTGGGTTGAGGGAACACTATGTAAAATTCAGAAGCTGTGTGTGTGTGTCTGTGTGATCTAGTCATAAACTGACCTAGTGATCTTCTTAAGCAAGGTGCTGTTGCTTGATCGCTACTTTCTCTTCGTGAAATAAGAACTATTGTGAAGGCCTAATAGGGCTTTTGGAAGGATGAATGCAATGAGAAAATGTTGCCACACTGTTCTGAGTCTGGGGAATATTGCAGAACTGCAAAATGAGTTTAACCTAAGCTGCATTTTAGAGAAACGACTAGCTGTTCCTTACTAGAAACTGTTTACTCCCCTTTTCTGTGTTCCAGGTAAAAGAGTTCAATTTCCGCTCAAAGTGCATTTATACAGCTGTGATGGTCCGCAGAGTGATTTTAGCTCAGGGGGACAACAAAGTGGATGACAGAGACTACTATGGAAACAAACGATTGGAGTTGGCAGGACAGGTATGTCCACCCTGAGGGTTTTTATACAACATGCAAACATTGATATGGAGTTGCCATTTTATTTGTTTGTTTGTTAAATTTGTTGGTTGCTTTACCTTGCCCAAGGCAACCCAAATGATGCCACAGAATTAGGCTGCAGCACAACAGGTTCAGTGTGAAAAAATAATTGTGTGTGTTGTGGTCCCCAGATGCTTCTGGTTCAGACACACTTTAAGCTTGTCGCAGTGAGTTCTGTTGATTAGTGATTCTGAAATGATAAAGGTTCATAAATACTGGCATATCCCTAATATGTTGAGAGTTGTGTAACGGTTTAAACTATTTAGTCTAGCTTCCTAAAAATACATCTGAAAGCAGACTTCTATCCCTTATGTGTGTGTTTTTCTATTGTTGACATTTGCTTGGCTGTATTTTGCAAATTGATAGAACACCTCACTTTAAGCCTATTGCTCAGTGTTTTCAGCTAGTTTCTTTCCAAATAGCCTATAACACACCACACACCCACACACACCCCTGGTTGTGTTTCTGAGCTAAAAATCCTGTTGCTTAAAAATTTGAATGAAAAAGACTGTTCCTGTATGAGGAGGAAAAGCATAGCAGTCCACACAATGTGAAGACATAAAAGGCATTGTGTCTATAAAAATGTGTGAAAACAATAGCAGCTAATTTCACACCCCATGGGACAAGGGAGTACGAAATGTGCTTTAGCTTTAGATAACAGTTGTTTCCGCTAGCCAAGCTGGTTTACAGAGCTTTCTCTTAGTCTTTCTGCCCACTAGAGGCTTGGCAGGCCAGGTGCCAGCAGAGGTGTTAGCGAAACCTACCGATTCCAAGCTTAATCTTTTCACCTACCTTTTCTCTTTCCTTAATGTGTTCATTATTTGCCGAGCATTTCCCTCGTCTTTGTCCTCAGGGTTTGTTTGGCATTTTTTCCCCTTTCTTTCTTTCTAATTCAGCTTGCTTTGTATGGGCGAGATATGGAACAGCACCAAAATCCGGCACCCTGGAAAGGAAGGGATTTTTACCCTGTGACAAAAGAAAACCGCCTTGACTTCAGAGATTGACTAATCCCAGCTGTTCTGATAATATAATTAAGGCTGCCTAATGTCTTTAATTTTGCAACCAGTTTGTGTGAAAAGGAGAATTTGGCACTCTAAAGCCTTAAACACTAAATGGCAATCTCAAGGCGCCTAATTAGAATTCTCTGACATTAAGCTAATTGGTGAAACTGTATTTCAGCAGCTTAACTACTTTATTAATTTTTTTCCTCAGGATTTTCAATGGAAATCAATTGATGAGCTGTCAGTTCCTCTCCCTTATGTTTCGCCGCCACCACCCCTCAAATTTAATTTGCTCTTCAATGCTCCTGTCTGAAAGACCCTGGGTTCACTACAAAAATTAAATGAATATTATCACTGGCATTCCATCCCGTTCTCTCCTTAATCACTTACTCTTGACCTAAAAACGGGCTATTGTGAAACTTTGCTATGTTCTTAGAGAAAGCCTGTGGATGTACTGGAATTAGCCAAGGAATGCTTTAGACTAAAAAATGTCAAGAAGCTAGTGTATCCCCCTAACCTAACTTTATTATTTTGAACAGGAGGGGCCGGGAAATGTTGTTCAGTGGTGACTTCTTCTGAAGTCAGCGTTGAAATTTTTAGTTACGTATATACTAGTTATTTAATAATCTTTTATGCCACCAATGAAACAGCCCTTTTCCTAGTACAGTGGTACATCGGGTTACATAAGCTTCAGGTTACAGACGCTTCAGGTTACAGACTCCGCTAACCCAGAAATAGTACCTCGGGTTGAGAACTTTGCTTCAGGATGAGAACCGAAATCGTGCTCCGGCGGCGAGGCGGCAGCAGGAGGCCCCATTAGCTAAAGTGATGCTTCAGGTTAAGAACAGTTTCAGGTTAAGAACGGACCTCCGGAACGAATTAAGTACTTAACCCGAGGTACCACTGTACTTGTTTAAAATATATAGAGAGAAAGATATGGGAAGGGCCATAATTCAGTGGTACTTTGCGCCGAAAGACCCCTATCTTGGTCAGTGTTGACAGTATTGAGTTAGATGGATCATAAGGCAACTTCCGGTGGCTTACCTAGGCTCATCCAGGGAAGATTCATTCTGCTAGCATTCACATGGGTACCCAAGCCCCAAAGTAACCAGAGATCTGCAAGTAATGTGTGAACGTCCAGGGCATGCCATATTGGCCTCTTCCCAAAGTGCACTTCAGAATCTGAGCATAAGAAGAGCCCTTCTGTATCAGACCAAAGGCTGACCTAACTCCAGGATCCTGTTCTCACAGTGACTAACAATATCGGAAGCTTACAGGCAGGAAATGACAAGTGTGTTAGCACTTCATTTGTATTCCTGAGGCATGCTGCCTCTGAGACTGCAGGTAATACAGAGCCATAACGGCTAGCAGCCATTAAGAACCTTAACCTTGATGAATTTGCCTGAACCCCCTTTAAAGTCATCCAATTTGTGGGCTATTAGTGCATCCTGGGGTAGCTAATTCTTTACTTTTAACTGTGGGCTATACGAAGGATCGAGTATTTTTCTCTGTCCTGAATCTTCCAGTGTTCAACTTCATTGGATGACCTCATGTTCTAGTACAGTGGTACCTCGGGTAAGTATTTAATTCATTCTGGAGGTCCGTTCTTAACCTGAAACTGTTCTTAACCTGAAGCACCACTTTAGCTAATTGGGGCCTCCTGCTGCCGCTGCGCCACCGCTGCACAATTTCTGTTCTTATCCTGAAGCAAAGTTCTTAACCTGAGGTAATATTTCTGGGTTAGCGGAGTCTGTAACCTGAAGCGTATGTAACCTGAAGCATATGTAACCCGAGATACCACTGTATTAGGGGAAGTGTTGTAGAGCATTTGCATTGCACACAGAGGTTCTGCAAATGAATTCACATTAGTAGATTAATCTACATGACCATTTACTTGCCACTGTGTGATCCTTTAGGAACTATCTCATGGGAAACTCAGTTTTGTGTGATGTCAGGAAAGATTGACCATCATAGGGGGAAAGCTCTCTGCGCCCAGCATTGGTTTTGAGTAGTCATTGATATGTGCAATTGACACAGAATCCCATCTACCCTTGACCCATGATTGACCTCTGTGACAGTTCCCAACTAGATCATTATAGCTGACCTAAATTCAAGTTACTATCCCACATACATGTCATCAAATGAATTCTCACGATTATGTTATGCAATGGAAGGCAAAGAAAGGTCTGTGCTTTTTGCAAATCAGCAGGAACATGATGATGATGAAAAGATGGCAAATACAGTGAGTGGAAATGTTCATTGGGAGAGTAGATTCAGTTACTGGCCCATGGCCAATGGGGGGGCACAGTAGTGTTAATGCGTCTTCGAAAATGGAGACAGTTTTAAATTGGTTTAATTCCATGGAGGAATTAAATAATGCAATAGACTCCAGAATGTCTTAACAGGGCCCATTTGAATACCTAGTTTGTTTAGCAGTTAACAATGCTTTGTATACTGGGAACTTGTATTTTTGGCATTCGGTAGCTGCCGTATTTTTAGTCTTCCTGACAGAGCTGCTGTAAAAACCAAGCGTTAGAATAGAATTGCCAAGTTCTAGAGCTTATACTTCTTCTTTAGGGGATGGGGGAAAGGCTTTTCTTTGGAGCAGGGGTGGGTGGGGAGTGGGCATTCAATCCATGTGTAGCTTGCAGTGCAAAATTTTAGATGGATTCAGTTCCCACTAAAGTTCATTAGTACTAAGTTGGGTGAAATGTGAATGGGTTAATTGGAGAGCAAACCAAAAGACGAGTGTGATGTTAAAAAGGGAAAGAAATAGCTGGAAGGAAATAATTCAACAAAGAACAAATACAGATTTACAAAACTAGTAAGGACCATCCTTTCCCCATACTGATAGTTCTTCAAGGAGTTGCTCCCGGTTCAATTTTCATAACATATTTTGGCTACTGAGACATTTACATATGTGTTAGCAATTCTATAACATTCTATATGTTAGCAATTCTGAAAATGAAAAATGTGTTAGGGTAGTTCTTCTATAGTAATGTGACATATCTATTTAAAAAGCTCTACATTTAAAATTTAAAAGATGTCATTTGGTGAGCCAGCAGATGAGCAGTTGGGTTTATAGGATCCAAGGTTTAAACAGGCCTATTCTGGTGTTTTGTATATCTGTTTGTTAGTTATTTTTACAGTACTTTTCAATAGAACTTCTCTGTGTCATTTACATAACAGTTTAGCCGTTTTATTTCAAGTGTTCTTAAGAACAGGCTGAAAGAGTTCTGACTTTTGTCTTGTTGAAAATCAGATTACTACTTTACCCATAAACTAGAATCATTTGTTTATGTTGTAGTTGTTTGGACAGATCGTGAAAAGTGCCATTCTTATTTCAGGATGAGCAACGTAAAGGAATGGCCCTCCAATTAATGCATCTCCAGTGTGGCTTCCATCGCTAAATGCATTGCTTGCTTCCCGCTGTAAATCTCCTTTTTTCTGTTGCAGCTTCTTTCCCTTCTGTTTGAAGACTTGTTCAAAAAATTTAACTCTGAATTGAAAAAGATCGCTGATCAAGTAATTCCCAAGCAGAGGGCAGCCCAGTTTGATGTAGTTAAGCACATGCGGCAAGATCAGATCACCAATGGCATGGTGAATGCCATCTCCACTGTAAGTGTTTCATTTGCTGTGGAAGGGGTAGGAGAGCAGTGGGGAATCTCTGGCCCATGGGCCTGATTAGGCTGGATGGGGGTCCTCATTTGGCCCATGAGAACATTTCCCCCAAGCCATGCATGATGTCAGGAGTGGGGCAGGTAAATGCATGGATGCAAAGCATTCTTCGGGAGTGCTTCCACTTGCCCTTGACAATTAGGCTTTCATTTGGCACCTTTTAAAGCTTGTCACCAAATGCAAGCGCTACTGGGATTGGATCCCCTTGGTTGCTTCCAAGTGATGTCTATCCCTGCCGAAAGTGTGGCTTGGAGTCTTTGCCAACCAGCTGACTGGTGGTTGCTGCAAACTCCACTTCCTGTTCTTGCACAGTTTGATTTCAGAATAGCACTGGCTTGTATTCTTTCTGTTTATGCAAATATTCACCAGGCTTTTCTGCCCTAAAGTCTTGAGGACAGGCGGAAATCTGAAGCTATTTTACCACCGCAGTTAAGAATCATCCATGTTTTCAAATATGGATTGATCTGTTTTCATATACTATTTCACCACTTTTAAAAGTAGTTACAGTCTCTACTGCATTTTGACAGACTTGTGTCGTTCTTGACTTTTAGGGGAATTGGTCACTGAAGAGATTCAAGATGGATCGTCAGGGTGTGACTCAAGTATTGTCCCGCCTGTCCTATATTTCTGCTCTGGGGATGATGACAAGGATCTCTTCTCAGTTTGAAAAGACTAGAAAAGTGAGTGGTCCCCGGTCTCTGCAGCCATCTCAGTGGGGTATGCTGTGCCCATCAGACACGCCTGAAGGAGAGGTAAGAACCATGAACTTGATTTATTTTTCCCTATCACAGTTTGATATGCTGAACCATTAGTTGCACTTGAACAATTGCACTAGCGGCCAAAATAGTGGAAACCTTTTGCAAAATGTGTATTTCTGGGGTTTGATAGCTCATAACACCAGTCTTCTTTAGAATTATTCCATAACATAATACTGAAATATTGCATATCATTAGAAAAATTATTTGATGCAGAATATAATGCAATAAACAGTGTTGGATTATCTTTATCCTATCAAACGTTATAGCCAAATAAAATCAGTTATAAACAGAAAACCACAATAAAGGATATTTCATAACTTCTCACCATTTCTGTCAGGACTTAGTGTGGAAACCTTTTGCCACAATTACAGCCCTAAAAATGGCGTCCTATGGAGTGAACCAAGGATTTTAGTTTGTCATGTGAAACTAAGATTATATGATTGCTTCTATCAATTATTCTTTATTCCTTGGTTGCTTCTGACTAACAAGTTTCTTTAATCGGTTCCAGATTTTCTGTTGGATTAAGGTCAAGGCAATTACGTTATTTGGCTATAAATAAAATAATTTTATATAAATTAACTGTGTGTGTATTTTTTCATTATTATTTCTTTTCCTCTCAGGCCTGTGGCTTGGTTAAAAACCTAGCACTCATGACTCACATTACGACTGATATGGAAGATGGTCCTATAATTAAATTAGCTGGTAACCTGGGAGTAGAAGATGTAAACCTTTTGTGTGGAGAAGAACTTTCCTATCCAAATGTGTTCCTTGTTTTCCTTAATGGTATGGCACTTCTGAAATTTTCTGGGTCGTTTAGCTTAGAAGTATAAGTGGAAGATTAAAATTTTATTTTGTTTGACCGAGTTTGTATGCCACTTCATTGCAAATAAAACTTCTATGTGGTTTACAAATGATAGCACTGCAGCTGTCAGAGCCATGAATTCTGAAGTCCTAGGAAAGAGTGGGATTGAGCAGGATTGGCAGCAACATAGGCTATTCACAACCATGGAGAGCTACGGTTGGCCCCTTCTGTCTGAAAGGTGGCAGAGTTGTGCAATAGCAGGCAATGGAGATGAGAGTGCTTAACAGAATTGCTTTATTGAACAGGCAACATCCTCGGGGTCATCCGAGACCATCAGAAACTTGTCTACACATTTCGGCTAATGCGCAGAGCTGGTTATATCAACGAGTTTGTTTCAATCTCTACAAATCTTACCGACAGATGTGTGTATATTTCCTCCGATGGAGGACGATTGTGCCGGTAAGGAACTTGAAATACACTTTCCCTGAATGACAGCAATTGCAGTTTCATGTTCGTTCAGCTCATTCTCAGGAACAGGTTTCATATAAACTCACTCGACAAGGTGACTGCTAAACAACCCTTTTTTGTCCAGAAGGTCCAGCATGATGGATGCATGTTTCAGCAATAAAAGGCAGCACCAGTGTATTTGACATTGGACCAGTTTGGATGATTGTTAAAGGCTTTAAGCCAGAAATGAACTCGTCTCCTGCCATCACATGCCAGCTTCATTTTGAAGATCTGAGCTTGGAATTATAGCAGAGTTCCTCATTCGGCCCAAACAGGAAAAATCTATTTTTAACAGCAGTTGTTAAACCAATAAAATAAGCCAGCGTTAACAAAGTCAACCAGCTGACTGATATTAAGTCTAGTTCTAGTTAAGTCTAGTTAACTCTGGCTTAATTTTAAGTCAAGATTTACAACCCTAAGCCAGCAGGTACTGGAAGGAGGAGAGAAGGAGGGCTGCTAAGTCCTAGTGCTCATTCCCAGCTTTGCAAACCATGTTTTATGAAGCCTTGAACAACTGTCTGAACTGGGCCACTGGGTGACTAATAAGTTTTGTCAGTTTTCCTGTGGCTTTTCCCAACTCCCTTGTAATCCTTTCGCAGTGGTTCCGATATCCACTTCAACATTTAAAAGTGCTAATTAGCCTCTGAACTATTAGCATGGACTCTTGGAGTGGAATTCCCAAGTATATTGCAGTTATTTACTGCACACTGCGAGAGCGTCTTGTCCAAACAGAAACAGCCCTTGACGTTTTGATTGTGCATGCCATTCTTTGTATCAGTGTTTCTGTGTGGTGGTTCTGGTAGAAGCCTTTTAGAAAAATCATTCCTGCTTGAAAGCTATGCTGCCAAATAGCAAATAATTTTTTTATACTTTTGTTCTCCAGCGTGGAGTTGGACTTAGGTAGGTGATAACAACGGAATGTTATATTTGCTGATCAATATATTATATATTATACTTCCTCCTATTCCCTTGCTAATGTTTCTTAGCTATTGCATTAGCTGCTGCATACAGCAGCATTTGTTTTGGTGTTTAGGTCTCCTGTGTGGTATAATAAACTTGACTCAGCTTGTCCTTTTATATACAGTGATAAGCGGGTGGCACTGTGGGTTAAACCACAGAGCCTAGGACTTGCCGATCAGAAGGTCGGCGGTTCGAATCCCCGCAACTGGGTGAGATCCCGTTGCTCGGTCCCAGCTCCTGCCAACCTAGCAGTTCGAAAGCATGTCAAAGTGCAGGTAGATAAATAAGTACCGCTCCAGCGGGAAGGTAAACGGTGTTTCCGTGCGCTGCTCTGGTTCGCCAGAAGCGGCTTAGTCATGCTGGCCACATGACCTGGAAGCTGTACGCCAGCTCCCTCGGCCAATAATGCGAGGTGAGCGCTGCAACCCCAGAGTCAGTCACGACTGGACCTAATGGTCAGGGGTCCTTTACCTTTACCTAAGCTTAATAAATGATGTGATACTGATTGGCAAGCTTAAATAATACTGTTCCATTAGAAGGAACACCGTACAAGGACTTGGTATGATGAACTGAAACCTTCATCTGAAATTAAAATATGGTCCCTGATTAAGGATTGAGAAAAGTGAAAACTGTTTGGATCTACAGCTTCTGAGGCTCCTGAAGGATTTATCAACCAATATGCAACGTGTTGCTTAACTCTCTTCCTTTCCCCTAATGCAGGCCTTACATCATTGTAAAGAAGCAAAAACCTGCAGTTACAGGCAAGCACATGGAAGAACTTGCACAAGGTTACAGGTAAGGAATTGGGCAAGATGCAACATGCTTGTTTCCTTGTCTAGGAATAGCTATGCAGAAATTAGGATAACTCACATTAGGTGATCCTGTAGCAATTAAAAAAGAAGATGCTTCTATCAGTTTGGACCAGGGATGGGAAACCTGTCCCTCCAAATATTTTTCAGCTACTGCATCATCCCTGACCATTGGTCATGCTGGCTGAGGTTGATGGGACTTGGAGTCCAGTAACATGCGGAGGGCCACAGGCTTCCCCTCCCTGGTGTAGAAAATGCTGAGCTAGTGAGACCAATGATCTGACCCTGTATCAGGCAGCCTCAAACCCCACTTTCATTTCATGCTAGTATACGAGCCGGTTTTCAGAAGAATTTAGTTCACAGTAGTAGTAACAGTTCAGTTTCTACACAAATTGGCCATTCACTTTTTAAAATAGATGCAATAACACAGGCTTAATGTGAAATTTGTAAGTTATTTTTACACATTCATGCTCTGCCTTCAGGAATTTTGAAGACTTTTTACACGAAAGTCTGGTTGAATATTTGGATGTGAACGAGGAAAATGACTGCAACATTGCACTGTATGAGCATACAATCACAAAGTAAGTGTTCTGCGTTAAGAAATTTGTGTGGTAAAGCTGGTATTGGCATAGGAAGGAGTTCCTCGTTTTGTGTTGAGTTGCTTACAGGAGTGAGAGAGCAGGGAATGATGCATATATATGCAGATATCTGAGATAAAGTATGCTATATATTTGTGAAAAATGCTCCTCAGGGATATTTATGTTGTCTTTCATTTGTATTTCTGATGGAACTATGAATGCACTCATGGGGTTCCTGAACAAGCATGCTTTCCCGTTTAGATCAGTCATATTATTGTTATTATTTATTTAATTTGTATGCAGTCCTTCATCCAAAGGTCCCAGGGCAGCATATCTCTTTACATTTTCCCACTATGGAAACCCTTGGAGTGGGTGGGGGATTTCTTGTACATCTTGGAGATTCCAGCCTGTAAGGCATCACTAGATTACTGACTTGTAAAATGCAATAGAGGAACGTTTTGTGTGATTTAGAATGCAGGGTCACAGTCACACCATGATGATGCTGTTTTGTCACAGAGCTACAATTCCTAGGACACTTGACAAGCTGCTGCCCCCAGGATTCCCACGACCGCTAAGGTGGTACACTAGTGCTTCAGATGTATGGAGTGGATGCAGCCCTTATATTTGCCATTCTCTTCTTCGCTGTCTAACTGTGTGACTTTTCCATTATTTTCCTGGTTCATGAAAGCCCTGAAATACATATTTGAGCCTTCTTGTTTGTCAATACAGGCAAACTTGGTTGTCTAACGTAATCTGTTCCAGAAGACCGTTTGACTTCTGAAATGTTTGACAACCACGGCGCAGCTTCCGATTGGTTGCAAGAGCTTCTTGCATTTAAGCGGAAGCTGTGTTGGAAATTCGGGTTCCGAAAAACGTTAAAAAACCGGAGCATTTACTTCCAGGTTTTTGGCATTCGGGAGCTGAAACGTACGATAACGGAGGCATTCAGAAACCGAGGTTTTACTGTATGTGGGCTGCAAGCTTTAAGAAATCTAACTACGTACTCATGAGCTTTTTGTTTCTCTCCCCTTCCTCCTACCCCCACTTAAAAGAGAGACAACACACTTGGAGATTGAACCTTTTACTCTTCTTGGCGTGTGCGCCGGCCTCATTCCTTACCCTCACCATAACCAGTCTCCAAGAAACACTTACCAGTGTGCTATGGGGAAGCAAGCTATGGGTAAGACCTGTGCCTCACATCTGAGTAGTTGCTTTTTTATGTAAGCTGTATAGTATTAAATTATTTTAAAACCATTGATGATAAGCTGATTTTTCTATAGTGGAATGTGAGATTCAAATTTGTTTTTAAACATGCTTAAAACAGCATTGCTAGCATGAAAGTTACTGTGCTTACTTTTTCAGTGTTACTGGAGAGCTAGCGAGTGTCTTTGTCACCTTGCACTGCAGCGTTCTGTGCTCTATAGATTTTTCTAAAACAAAAATAATAACTGCACACAAAGACTGACAGAGAACATGGAGATTTCCTGTCAATCACTAATGTGTGTAACCTTTCAGTATTAATTGCTAGTTCTTTAATGACAAGATCTAGATATGGAATGTAGTTACAATGAATTTTCCTTTTCTAGGAAAAGCTGGAATGCACTCATTATCAGTGGCTTCTTAATACGAGCATTGCAATCTTAAGCACATTTACAGATTTGAGTTCTGTGGATGATACCTTTGAGCAAACACACATAATACCAAACTACGACTATGGAAAAGCAGCAGATTCTCATATATGCTAAATTTCAAATAGTAATGCATTGCTATCCTATTTCACAAATGTTTTGCCATCTTTTGCTGGCTGGCTAAACCTTTCCCCATTAGCTATTTATTACAAGTACAGTACGTATAAAGTAGTGTATAAGGTTCACAAAAACAAACAAACCCACCTGCCAGTAGTTCATATTAGAGTGTGCTAGTTATGCAGTTCATAAGTCAGTGCAGGAATACAATATCACCTTCCAAAAAAGGTATTTTGTCTCAATCTAGCTATCGCTATTATTTTGTTAAATGAGCATGGTAATTCCAGGGGTGCAAATCCACCTCCCCAGTCTGTAGAACCTGTGGACACAAAACTTGCTCTTTCCATTGAAATGAATGGGGCAATGCATGGGTACATTGTGTGCATGTTGACCCCTGTATCATATGTTTGCTCATTTATGATAATGTCGTTTTAGAAAACACACACACACACACACACACACACACACACACACTTTCAAGTCTTCAGTAAAATAAACTTAGCACTTCCTGGGCTTACCAATTTGCATTGTATCATACAGCTTTAAACTGGGTCATTTACCCCCCCCCCCCAAAAAAAAAATCTTTGTGAATAAATCTCTCCCATCCCATCCCCACTCTTGGACACTGTCCTTGAAAAAATTATCTGGAGCAGTTTCAGCTGCAAGCAGTGCCAGAGAGTTGTGTTCTTACTATCTCCTGTTCAGTTATTGAGACTTACTCTTGAAAAGTTAACACCAAGTTGTGTTTAAAATATTTACTATTAATACTTTACTATTATGTATGTGTCATTTCTGGAAATTACATTTCCCTGAATAAATTTTAAAATTGAACCGTGTTCCTTTTCTGTCACTTTTTCTGGCAGAAATAAAATGTTGGAGGAAAAAACTTATATATATGCGTACTTTTTATTTTATTTTTGCCTCTCTTTTTTTACTGTGACCCCCCCCCCCCCGGGACTCTATTTTAGGACTATTAGCCTCAGAAGGTTTGGTTAGTTACCACACACAGTTAAGCAGGATCAGTGTGTACAGAAAGCCAATTCAGTATCTGTAGAGTTCTTTTGTAGTTTTCTGTGTGAAGGTCTTTTTTTCTCGTTTTGTTTTCAGTGTCATTTGCAATTCATTGTCTGTGTTTTCTGAGGTTGGTGTATTCAGCTGCTTTGACCCTGGGTCTTGCACATTTAGCTCCTTGGATACAATCCTCTGACGTTACTGCTGACGCTGGGAACACAAAAGCTGCTGAATATCTTTAGTAATATTTTTTTTAAGGCTTTGTTTCTGTCTGCTATTGCAAAGCACCTGACTCTGAAGAAAGAGCAGGGAGACAAAACTGCATTTCTAAAGTTGCCATATTACAGATTTGTTTAAATTGAGTTTTTACATTGTGTGCGGAACGTTTGCGAAAAACCTATGGAATCTCCTCCCCCCCCCACCAGGAAAAAGCACACCCTATGTGGTCATAGTTGCAATTCTCTCCCAGTACTCCTAGATTTGCTGGGATGTTTGCTAAGTAATATCAGCACTGAGGAAATTTTGTGCTGAGTCTCATAAACTGACTGTTTTGAGTCTGTCTGCAGTGATTCATCGCATCAGATACGTTTGCCCTTTTTTTAAAAAAAACCAGCCCTCTCTATAGTCGTCTTTGCCCACCCCCTGCTGCCACTAACTGTCTTTGTATTGTCCTGGAGGAGATCCATGTTCAAGTCCATTTAGTCACTTCCTGGGCTGTCAAGAGCTTGGGATTATTGAGATAGCATTTTAGCTTCCTGCTGAGAAGAAAGGACCCATTGCTCAGCCTTGCCCCATTCTGATCACTGAAATCCTTTCATTTCTTGCAAAAATTGCATCCTTGGGCTTAGCAGTCATTCAAGTGAGGGAAATGGGTGTGTCCCATAGGTGCTGTAGATGTATTTTGGAAAGTATGGGGGGGCATACTCAATAGCGAAAAATATGGTTTTAGGTTATAGGCTTGGGTGAGCTGTTGCAAGACTATTTAAGCATTTTACTTATAATGCTTATATCCTGGTTTTCCTTCAAGAAGCTTAGAATGCAACTGATCTGAGGCTCCCAGGTGGTGTTGCGTCCAGGCACTGAGCAGGGTGACACCTAGCTAGGCTTCAACAATGTAATAGTATCATATTCCTCCAAGCAGTCTCTGGATGAATGATGACAGGGACTCTTGAGTAGCTTCTATTTGTGCAGCAGAAGTTTAGAGGTTGTGGAGAAGCTGCTCCAAATTCTGGAGGACCTTCAAGTCTCTTGCCTCATGCGGTGTGCGTTGTTTCAGTAGAACAGAATTGGAGGAAGCTTTAGTGCACATGTGGAAATGCTTGGATGTGTAAGGCTATTGGATCCCAGCTATAATATTAAAAGGAACTCAAAGAGATAAATTATCCATATAAACAATACATTCAGTAGCAGCAGCAGGAGGAGGAGTATATATTTATTTATTTATAGCTCATCTTTTCCCCAGTCCAGGACTAAAGGTAGCTTACACAGATAAAACAGAATAAGCTAAAAACATAAGATGTCACAGCAAACTATGGTTTGTTGTTACAAGAACATGCCGCAGCCAGTGTTTGGAACTCACATGCCACCCTGCCCTTCCTCTCTGCTTTCCCACACAAAGAGAGGAAATGTTAACCTGCCATTTATGGTTTGTAACAAACTGCTGTTTCCTATTTTGTCTTATTACAGAAAACTAATTTGTGCAAACCATAGTTTAGCAAAGCAGGATATCAGATGAGGATTCATAACTATGGTTTACACAAATCAGTGTTTCTTGAATTGTGTTAAAAACACAAACTGATATTTTACCGTTCTTTCCTCTGTTTATGGAGGTGTGGGAAGAATACATACAGTGGTACCTCGGGTTAAGTACTTAATTCGTTCCGGAGATCCGTTCTTAACCTGAAACTGTTCTTAACCTGAAGCACCACTTTAACTAATGGGGCCTCCTACTGCCGCCGCGCTGCCAGGGCACAATTTCTGTTCTCATCCTGAAGCAAAGTTCTTAACCTGAAGCACTATTTCTGGGTTAGCGGAGTCTGTAACCTGAAGCGTATGTAACCTGAAGCGTATGTAACCTGAGGTACCACTGTACTTCCAAGAGCTCAAATGGAATAGGTACCTAGACTAGTTAACTAGCATATTAGCTTCTCATGCAGCTGTCAAATAATGTTCATATTTAAGAAAGATACATGTTGCTATTTAAAATATTGGTGATGAATTGTTCTGCTTATTAAAAATATTTGAGGATTAGATCCAAACTTAGTCATGCTTAGAATAAACCTATTGAAATCAATGGGAATGTATCTGGATCCAGCTCTCTGTGCCTTGTTCATTAGTAAAGTTCCAAACATACAGGAAAGGTTGGCCTTTTCAGGGAGCGATGTTCATACACTGATTGCTATCTAAAGGTTTTATGGAACCTCAGGAATGCACTCACCATTCATGTCTCTGAAAAGGGAAACTTTTACAGGCACAGCTCTGGATTGCAGCCATTATGGCTAATCCACTGAAATAGCTGCTGTATTTCTAACTAGGTTGCTGCAAGCCCAGTTCTTGATAGAGAAATAGACTTTATAGTGGCTTTTGCAGCCTAGCTCTAGGGTGGGTAACACAAGGGCTGACAGGTGATACCTTGAGGTAAATAAATGTTGCCGAAAGTAGACTGATGTGCTCAGGCCTTTGGAGATACAGTGGTACCTCGGGTTACATATGCTTCAGGTTACATACGCTTCAGGTTACAGACTCCGCTAACCCAGAAATATTGCTTCAGGTTAAGAACTTTGCTTCAGGATGAGAACAGAAATCGTGCTCCAGCGATGCGGCGGCAGCAGGAGGCCCTATTAGCTAAAGTGGTGCTTCAGGTTAAGAACAGTTTCAGGTTAAGTACGGACCTCCGGAATGAATTAAGTACTTACCCTGAGGTACCTCTGTACAGCCATGTTGTCAAAGCATTTATTGATTTAGGTTTAGGTTTTTATGATGTTACTGTTTTAAAAAGAGAGAAGAGGGAGAAAGAAAAGTCATGTATTGTAAAATTTCATTTGGTTAGTGAGGTTGAAAGAAACACTGAGGCAATGGTGAACCCAGGGTGGTTGGGTTTTTTAAAAAAATATAAAGTTGTTTAGATGGATAATTTTATTATGTTGTTGTTGTTTAGTCGTGCCCGACTCTTCATGACCCCATGGACCAGAGCACGCCAGGCACTCCTGTCTTCCACAGTTTTAATAATAACATTTGCTTATTGGCACTATGACTATGAGTTTTATTCAACTAAGCTCTACTCAGCATAGATCCATTAGGGATTAGACCCACTGTCTCCAATACTAGTCATACTTGAAGTGGGCCCAAACTGATATTAATGAACATGACTAATTTAAGTCCATTAATGCCCATGGGTCTACAAATATGAACGACGGTCCTTTTAAAACCATGTATATATATTGCTGTTCATTTGATATGTGCGCCACTTTGCTGCATTCTTCTATAAATGCTGCATACATAGACAGAGGAGGAGGACAGATGAGACTTAGCTGAAGGTAGATTGAAGAAGTGCTATATGGTGCACTCTTTAGAGTCTCTTATTTGAAAGCACTATCGGACAAATTATAAAGCCTGGGTACTTGCAGCTTTTTCTGATGACTTTTCCATACCACTTACTAGTAGTTGGTATTGTAAAAAACAGCGTTTTCAAGAATCATCCAAGCTATTTTGCTGATGATAATTGCCCAGCATGACTTGGGTCCAAGCTATCTGAAAGACTGTATTCCCTCATACGAGCCCATCTGGGTTTTGAGATCTTCAGGGGAGGCCTACCTCTTGGTCCCACCACCCTCACCAGAACGCTTGGTGGGGATGCAGGACAGAGCCTTCTTAGTGGCTACTCCCAGACTCTGGAACTTCCTCCCTGGAGAAGCTAGATTGGCTCCCTCCTTGCCCTTCCATTGGCAGTCGAAGCCCTTGTTCCAACAGGCTTTGGGGAAACTGTCTGCTTTTAGTGAAAGGGCTGGTGCTGTGCTGTTTTTATTGCATTTATTTGTATGTTTTCAACATATGTTCTGTATGTTTATGGTTTTAATTCTATCAGTGTTTGCTTTTACTATTGTTTGCTTTTATTATTGTTTTTTCAATGTTTTTAGCAATTCTTGTTTCTATTTGTAGGCCACCTTGAGTCCTTACAGCAAAAAAGTCAGTGTATAAATAAAATTATGATGATGATGATAATTAATATCTTTTTAAAATTGCAGGTACCATTGGATATAATCAGAGAAACAGAATAGATACTCTTATGTATCTGTTGGCGTATCCCCAAAGACCAATGGTTAAAACAAAAACCATAGAACTCATAGATTTTGAGAAACTGCCGGCTGGACAGAATGCCACTGTTGCTGTGATGAGTTACAGTGGTTATGACATTGAAGATGCTCTTGTGTTAAACAAAGCTTCTTTAGACAGAGGTAAGAAGGACCTCATAATGCTCTGCCATTATCAGTGGATTGAGAGCTATGTTTCTTTCTTCAGCTCAATTCATTCAACCATGGTAAATAAATTTAACTGCAGTTCAGTGGAGAGGGTAGCCATCGTGGTATCCTTCAGCCATTTTGCTGAACTACAAATCCCATCATCTCTGACTATTGGCCATGCTGTCTGAGGCTGATGGGGCCTGGAGTCCAAAAAGTACCGGAGGGCAGAACATTGGCTACCCTAGATATAGGGTAATATTTCACTTAACAAGCCATGGTTTGGGACCTGTCATGTGTTTTTAAAGCTGTGGTTTGTAAAAGCTATGGTTTGGTGTGATTCCTGAACTAGAAAATCGTAGTTATGGCCATTGCTCTGATTTCAGAAGTGCCTGCAAGATAAAACTGGGAATGCTTAGCTGATTAAAAACAAAAGCAAGCAGGCATCTCTGAACCCAATTGGCCTGTACATTTGCAGCCTAAATTATGGTTTTGGGCTAAGCTATTACCATAGTTTGACTTCTTCCCATAACAATAAACCATCGTTTAGCATTACACCTAATTGCAGCCACTGTGTTACAGCAAACAAAATGGGAAAAGGCAGTATAAAATTGCCTAGCAAACCGCTATACTTAATCCTGAACCAGAGTACTTTTTGAAAAGGAAGCAAGCTCTCTAAACCAATGCTTTTTAATGCGTACAATTGCAGTGTCATATATCCTTTAGCAGAGCTGGCATCTGACCAAAAGGAACGTACTAAATTTTGCCGGAGGTTGGTGTGTGTGTGAATGTATCCTGCTGTCTTCACTTTGATGAAGCTTGTCTGGATGATCTGGTTTTAGTGTTGTGCTAACAATCATTTTCAAAGTGCCATCTCCCTTGAGAAATGCCTAACATTTATTTTGCGTAGCCACAAAACTTTCCTGCCAGCTTGTGCTCATACATCCTAGCACACTTTCCCCAGCCTTTGCACCCCTCCTTGCTAGTTGCCAGGCAGCCATACTTGTATTCCTAGACATGTATCTTTGGCATTAATGTCTGCACACTTAATTTATTCTTTTTTTCTAAAACAATGGCAGACATGATTTAAAGCAGAATGTTTTCCTTCTTGCAGACTGCTAACATTGGGGAGAAATCAAAGACTGTTCAGAATTACTTCGTATCACTGAATAATGTAGATACGTCAAGCATAACTTACAGCTATTTTTGGGTTTTCAATCCAAAGTTTATTCAAAGGCATTCTACTTGTGTTTAGAAATATGTATGTGTTTTAGTCAGTTAGGGCTAAGGAAGGAAACTCAGTGCATTTGTATGTTTAGCTCTAACTTTTAGTTCTTACAAGCAAAAGTTATCAGTATCATTGTCTGATATTTTTAGAAGGGCAAACTAGAGGTGATACTTCTTTTTTAAAAAAATACTTTGAGGCCTTTATTAAAACTATGGAAAGTTTCTGGCCACTTTGAACTCACAGTTTTAACAAGAGTAGCCATATTAGCAATCTCTGACGCTTTAAAACTAACAATTTTATTGCGTCATAAGGCCCATTGCATTTTCATAGTACTTGTTAGAAACGTTTTTAATTGTTTTACAATGTTTTAAATGTGTTATTTTCTTTTATTTTTAATTGTGTTGTTTTATCTTTGCTGCCCTTGGCTCTTCACGGAGAAAGAGGAGGATATAAATTTAATAAATAAATAAATGCCGGCTTTTGTAGCCTGCAGAGGTCCATGCCAAAATTGGTGCAGCCTGATTCTATACTTGCAATTACACATAGGATCTAGATAAGTGAAAGCTTGGGGGGGGGACCAGAAAAATTGCGCAGGAGACCTACTTCCCATGCCAATTTTTTCCATATATATTTTTTCAGGCCCTCTCTAGCAGGATCACAGCCCTACATTTTTAAAGGTGTCCAGGAAATATATTTTAAGTTGCATTATCTTATAAATCAGTGCTACTCAAAGTGGTGGTCCACGGACCAGTGCCAGTTCACAAGCCACTGACTGCCAAACCCCAGTGACTCCACCACAGCCCAGGTTGGGTGGGATGCTTCAGGGACTCAATAGGGTACCAGGCCCTGGCACCTTGGGATGGGAATTGCCGGTCTGTCACATCAGATAGCTTGAGAAGCACTGTTATAAGTAACTTTTCAGAGGGCTCATTTCTGTACTGTAGAGGTAGATTGTGAACTTGCAACCTAATATTCACTTCACTATCTAACTCTCATGGTAGGAATTTTGATCAACTTGTTTGCTTTCTCTGAGGTTTTGGAAGGTGTCTCGTGTACAAGAATGCCAAGTGTACTCTGAAGCGTTACACAAATCAGACATTTGACAAGGTGATGGGACCCATGCTGGATGCAGCTACACACAAGCCAATCTGGCGCCATGAAATTCTAGATGCTGATGGTATTTGCTCTCCAGGTATAAAGTGATGTTTTGTGTATTTTAAGAAACTATCATTTTGCGCAAGTGTGCTAGGTACAATACAGAACACAGCAGCCCCATGCCCTGTGGCATTCCATCAAAGTAACAGAGTAAATATGAAGGGCTGAGGGATTAATAATAGTGGGGAAGCATTCAATGTAACAGAGAGTAGATGAAATTATAATGCATGCTTTGTTGAAGTTGAGTTTTAAGATGGAGTATAGCTAAGATGGAGTATAGCTAAGATGGAGTATAGCTAAACAAAGTGAAAACTTTGTGCCAGGCAAATAAGTTCTTGTTTGCCCGGGCATTTGGCTCTTAATTGGTGGGGTTGGCCCACCTATGAGGCAAGGGTGAGGTGACTGCCTCAGGCGGTTGGAGTCACAGGGGCAGATCCTGATGACAATCTTTCTCCCCTCCCCGCCACCCTTGTTCCTGATGTAGATCTTCCTTCACCCCGTCTTCCCTGATGGGGAGGGGGCACCATTTTGGGGTCTGCCTCAGGTGCCAAAATGTTTTGGGCCAGCCCTATTAATTGGGATCAGATGATATGATGAAACCTTAGCCTGTATTGGTGTTCATCTTTTAGTATGATGGAGGAGGCACTGTCATTAAAATGATCACTTTTAGTAAATAATACTATGTGTTCATCCTTTAGTGGGACGGAACATGATTGTCCTTTTGTAACATTGCAGGATGAGCACTTTTAGTCATTGATGGGGGGTTAATGTTATTTAAAATTTTGTATTTGATGTTCTTTTACAACTCTCTGTCTTTTTGAGACATTTTATGTAATATTAACAGATAAGTGCAATAAATAATAATAATAAGCTTATTGGTGGCTTTTTAAAACTGTCCACTTAGAATAATAAGACTCAGTAGTCTGTTCACTGCCAATTTTTTCTTTACTTGAAAACTTTTTTAAATACAGTGGTGCCTCGGGTTACATACGCTTCAGGTTACAGAATCCGCTAACTCAGAAATAGTACCTCAGGTTAAGAACTTTGCTTCAGAATGACAACAGAAATCGCACTGTGGCGGCGGGAGGCCCCATTAGCTAAAGTGGTGCTTCAGGTTAAGAACAGTTTCAGGTTAAGAACGGACCTCCGGAACGAATTAAGTACGTAACCAGAGGTACCACTGTACTTCATAATTTTGATCAACTTGATGCATTAGAAAAGCACAACCTGTTTTCTTCTTCCTACATCCTTACAGGTGAAAAGGTAGAAAACAAGCAGGTGCTTGTGAACAAGTCAATGCCAACTGTGACCCAGACGCCTCTGGAAGGCAGCAGCATCCCGCAGCAACCACAATATAAAGATGTGCCCGTAACGTATGTCACACCATCATACTTTATTTCTAAAAGCCAGAGGGGGAAAGGAAGAGTGGATAGTTCATGCTTCGTTCTGGAAAAGTGGGAAATAAGGCTGAGCAACAGAAGGCAGGGAGACCAGGTCAGGAACTTCATTGGATCACGGCCAGTGAACTTCGTTTTCCAGGTTGTGCAGTGTAGAATAACTGTAGGCTAAAGTACACATTGCATTAATCATGCTGTTAAAGTGCTTAAGCTGGCCACTTTTATTCTGAAAGAAAACTAGCTCCATTCTGGAACATGCTGTATACCTCAAATATATAGAATCACAGAATTGTAGAGTTGTATATTAATTGAAGGGGACGCGGGTGGCGCTGTGGGTAAAAGCCTCAGCGCCTAGGGCTTGCCGATCGAAAGGTCGGCGGTTCGAATCCCCGCGGCGGGGTGCGCTCCCGCTGCTCGGTCCCAGCGCCTGCCAACCTAGCAGTTCGAAAGCACCCCTGGGTGCAAGTAGATAAATAGGTACCGCTTACCAGCGGGAAGGTAAACGGCGTTCCGTGTGCTGCGCTGGCTCGCCAGATGCAGCTTTGTCACGCTGGCCACGTGACCCGGAAGTGTCTCCGGACAGCGCTGGCCCCCGGCCTATAGATGTGAGATGGGCGCACAAACCCCAGAGTCTGTCAAGACTGGCCCGTTCGGGCAGGGGTACCTTTACCTTTACCTTTATATTAATTGAAGAGAACATCCAATAAATGCAGAAGTTGTTCAGGTAAATGCCATTTCTATTATAATTTTCATTTATCGTGGAAGGGCTGGGCTGCAACTTACTCTTTATTTATCTGTTAATGTTCTTTAATATTCAAGCGCAGTGGTATCATTTTTAAAATCAGGGACAGAAAGGTATCTGTCATTCCTTTCCTTATAATTTAATTCCAAATAATTTTTAGCAGTAGTTTTAGTATAAAAAAGTACATTTGCTGTCTGAGCTTAAAACTTGCAACCTGATGTCCCACAAGCAATGTGGCTTTATTTCTGAGAAATGAAATATGTGTTTTCTCTCCTAATCGTTAGTTACAAAGGTGCAACTGATTCATACATTGAAAAAGTCATGATATCTTCAAATGCTGAGGATGCATTTTTGATCAAAATATTGCTGAGGCAAACGAGGCGGCCAGAAATTGGAGACAAATTTAGCAGTCGCCATGGGCAAAAAGGTATATACATTGTTATGTTTAATTTTTTTTATTTGCTGTCCTTGAAATAATGCAAGATGCATTGCTTATTTTACAGCATATGGGGGTATCCGCATAAAATTGGTATATACATAAATGCCGCTCTCAGCTATTCATAAGTACATACCGTATTTTTCGCCCCATAGGACGCACTTTTTCCCCTCCAAAAATGAAGGGGAAATCTGGGTGCGTCCTATGGGGCGAATGCAGGCTTTCGCTGAAGCCTGGAGAGCGAGAGGCATCGGTGCGCACCGACCCCTCTCGCTCTCCAGGCTTCAGGAAGCTATCCGCAAGCCTTGCAAGCCTGGTGGGAGTACCCGCGGGCTCACAAGGCTTGCGGGCAGCAGCCTGCAGCCCCCGCGAGTGTCCGCAAGCCTTGCGTGCCCGGCAGGAGGTCCCACCGGGTGCGCGAGGCTTGGGGCGGCAGCCTGTCGCCCGAAGCACGGGGAGTCCTCCGGAGGGCTCCCCCTGCTTCGGGTGAGTGTCTGCAAGCCTCCCGCGCCCGGCAGGAGGTCCCACCAGGTGCGCGAGGCTTGGGGCGGCAGCCTGTCGCCCGAAGCACGGGGAGCCCTCCAGAGGGCTCCCCCTGCTTCGGGCGAGTGTCTGCAAGCCTTGTGCGCCCGGCAGGAGGTCCCACCGGGTGCGCGAGGCTTGGGGCGGCAGCCTGTCGCCCCGAAGCACGGGGAGCCCTCCGGAGGGCTTCCCCTGCTTCGGGCAGGTGAGCGCAAGGCTTGGGGCGGCAGCCAGGGCTGGGGGGGGGGAAATAATTTTTTTTAATTCATTTTCCCCCCCAAAAAATGAGGTGCGTCCTATGGGCTGGTGTGCCTTATAGGACGGGAAATACGGTATGCTCCTGTTAATAAAAATCAGTCAGTGGATGCAAATGACTGGGAGCCTAAAACTGTAAAACATAGAATATAACAATGTAACAGTGCTAACAAAGAATGGAAATTGCTCTGTTTTGAAATAACAATTCTGCACACAATTGGCCAAAATATTCCAATCTCTCTGTGCTTGTGCATGTACACTCTCTCTCTCTCTCTCTCTCTCTCTCTCTCTCTCTCTCTCTCTCTCTCTCTCTGTGTGTGTGTGTGTGTGTGTGTGACTGCATATATCCAAGTGGAGATGGAATTGCTATCTTACTTATCACTGATCTGTTGAAACTTTAAAAGGGTTACTGGAGCTGAGTGCAGCCACCATTGTGCTGCCTTTTGGTTTACTTTATGGGTGCATGGCAAGCAGCAGTGGCAGGAGATTGAAGCAAAGCAATTGACTATCCCTTCATGATGTTCACGATGCTTCTAGCCAGCTCTGCCTATGAGGATTAGGAGTGTTTCAGCACTTCCAATCTGCTGTCCAGATTGGTACTTCATCCCACTCTGGTCACTGCAGGGCCATTTGGCTAAAAGATGGTACAACATGCAGAGTTCATTTGCAGTGACGGACTGATGCAAACTGAATTTGGACCCCTTACTTATAATTCTCAATTGTGTAAAACTCACTATATCTTTTAACTTTTTATAAAGGAATATTTAGCTGATGAAAAACCTGCCTTTCAACAGCTTGGGCAATTGAATAAATTCTAATATTGCCAAGACCTTGATGGGGTTGCCTTTTGGAGCATGCCTGGAATTTTTATAAGCAGAAGCTACCAGCTATCTTTTTTGAAAGATAATGCATCTTTAATGCTGCAGAGCTCAGTGGGTGTCCTTGGACCAGTCCCTATCTTTCTGCCTAACCTACCTCACAGAGCGATTGTGACAATAACATCTTGGAAGGCAGTGACCAGTATCATGTGTGTCAACTTTAGCTTAAGGAAGGAATGGCAGGTTTTAAATGAAACAAACAAACAAACAAACAAGTTAGGAATATTGTCACATAAGTGCCTCATTTGCTTTTATCAGGCATCAATCACAGTGTGAAAATGAGGTTGTTACCTATAAACAAACCACTTGCTCAGATGCGTTGCTGATAAGGCCTCAGTGTCTACCTCTTCCCTTAGCAACTCTGCAGCACAACTAAGGTAGCAAACCTGCTTTTCAGAGAATCTAGGGGGAAACCAATAGGAATCCCCCAGGTGAAGTTTCTTGATAAGGACATCTCCTGCGTAAGGCATTCAGACTTATTAATTTCCCCAAGTGCTCTACAAAATATATGCATTGTTTTTAGTGCACTCGGAATGGTATGCTTGACTGCTTTGCATACCGTGCCTAATTATGTTAATCATAGGAAAACGTGGAGCTGGAGCTTGCTAGATGCCTGACCACTTTCCAAGCCGCAGTTCTGCTGTTGGAAACAACTCCCAACAAATGCCCGTCAAACCTTTCTTCCTCAAATGTTTCAGTGCAGGAGATGCAATCGCATCTCTTGGAACTTTATTCCATTGCTTAGTCTGCATGACTGTTCCCCTGAACCCACCCCGTAATGTCTAACCTAAAAAAGATATCTTCTTGCAAGAGAAGGGTACAGTTGTCCTTAGCAGGATAGGCTCAGTATTGGTTCCTCTTTGTTTTATGACACCCTTTTGAAAACATACCACTCGCAATCTTCTCTTGCTCTGTGCAGCACGAGACAATATTGAGTACATTCAGAGCCTCAGTCAGTGCTCCCGGGAGCTGAGTGTATGCTGCAAGGTGCCCCAGAATCTTCTGCAGCACCCACATTTCTGCAGTTGACAAAACAGAGTGGAAATTGTATTTACTGAAAGGAGGAAGCTGGGGAAAATACTGCCCCAAAGTCATTTTTTTTATATATAAAAAAATGTTGCTTCAATAATATTTCAGAATTCTGTATCTTCTGAAAGTTGTGGATAAGCAGATGTAAAACCACACTCTATTCAGTAATGATGCACTTTGTTGGTGCTTCTCATTTTTACCCTTCTGTAAAGGGTACAGTTTAGGGGATACTTGAAATTTTGCAAGGAACATCCTTGCATTCTTTTGGAGTGCCAAACAGAGAAACCTAAACCCATTTGAGGTAATATTCATGTTGTTATATCAGTAGCTTGACTTCCGCCAGATATCTTTTGATTGAGCTCAAACAAGCAAAAGGAATGATTTAGCAGCCATGCTTATTGTTTTTCAAATTCACAAAAACTGAAATCAGTTCTTGATTCCACTGAGGGCTGGGAGAACACAGAAGTTCTGACTTCTATATTCACCAGATCATTATATTTCCAGATTTCCTCTTGCTTCTGTAAAAGTCCCAGTGAAGGGGGAAAGTTAGGCTCCTTTGATGTGAAAAAAGCAATATATCACTTCTCTGAAAGAAGGTTTTGCAGTCTCTCATGTGAAAAAGGATTAACACCTCCAACAATGGTCCTGCAGATCACAGAGCTAAGCAGCAATGCTGAGCAGTATTCCTGAAGTGGAAGAACTGTATTTAAGGAAGGAGGATTGAAATGGCAAACAGAAGCTGTTTTAATAGCTAAAGATCCCAGATAAAGGCTTAAACATTTCTTGAAGTATTTGCACTAAAATGCCTCTAAAGACAAGGAAATGACTTCAAATTCATAAATGCTATCTTTAGGAAAACAAAGTTCTGTGGCCCTTAGCATTGAGATAGTGTATGTTCACTGTAGTGCAGAATAAAGATACATTATTCACAATATCCAGTACCTCTTATAGCCTTTTTCCTCTCTGGTATTATTTAATTAGTGTGCACTATTAAAAGCACAGGTCTGACAAACTCAAACCCAGGATGGTAGACATATTCCTTTAAAAATATATGGTGGCCTGAGGACCACATGAAGTATCTTTCTTAGTCTATTTTTGTCCTGCTTTTCAGCCAGCAGGCTTCCAAAGCAGCTTACATCAGCCAATCCAATTAACTGAGGAATCCTATGTATGTCTGCTCAGAAGTAAGCCCCAGTGAATTCAATGGGAATTATTTCTAGGGAAGTATGTATAGGATTGCAGCCTAAAAGTGCAATAAAACTGCAATTAAAATGCTATTAAAGGCAGAACTCAAGTTAATCCATTGGAAGACAAATACATAATTCTAGTAGAAAGAATTAAAATCGTGCATGAAGCTCCAGTGAAGAGGCCTTGGACCACTTGGGGGGGGGGACACAAAACCCAGCAATGAGTTAATTGGGCAAATATACAGAAGGAAGTTTCGAGGGCTGCGGGGTGGGGTGGGCAGGAAGCATTGCTCATAGTTTCTAAGCATAAGTGAATTCATTGTTTTTCTTTTTCTATTCTTGTCACTTTTGCCACACACAAGCGTCTTGTATAACTCCATGCAGTTTTGGAGCTTTAAGATTCCTTGTGAAAATGGGAGTCAATCCATTAAGTACTAAATAATCTGGAGTAGTAGCAATATATTTTAGACCCGGGTAGCTCATCCAGATCCAGATGTTGGGCTTCCACTTATTAGCCCTGACCAGCAGTCGGAGTGATGGGAGTTGCAGTGCGACAACTAGGAAGCACCATGTGGATTAGCTCTGCTTGAAGAGACACAGCCATTGATGCCTTAGTGGAACTCAGAGTTGGGGGACAGGTTGTTTTAACCATAACATCTGGTTCCATCTTGTTGGATCTCTTAACCAGTGGTGGCCAAACTTGGCCCTCCAGCTGTTTTGGGACTACAACTCCCACCATCCCTAGCTAACAGGACCAGTGGCCAGGGATGATGGGAGTTGTAGTCCCAAAACAGCTGGAGGGCCAAGTTTGGCCACCACTGTCTTAACCCATCTCATCCCTTGGATCACAGCACTGAAAGCATTACAAAATTGTATTGAATTAAAGCGAAGCACAGAATTATCCCCCCTTTCCCCCCCCTTCCCACTTGAAGCATGTCCATACAAGACTCCCAACTTTCGTAACTTTTTTTTTAACCACTGCTTAACTTGCTGTTCTGAGTGTCAAGTAAGCATTTTAACTCAAATAACAAACAGGTAACCTTCTGACCCTTTTCAGTAAATCTCTCCCCCCCCCCCATTTCCCCCCTCTCCTCCCTTCTCCCAAATTACGGTAGTTTAGCATTTTATGGCACAGAATAAAAATCTCCCAATTCTGTTTCCAAATAGTATATATCCTAAACACATTTTTCTGAAGCTCTCGAGTCATTCAGCTATGTGTATTTTGTAAAGTTCCTATGGTTATTGTTTTACAATAGCTGCTTCCAGGAGCATTGTAGGGGTTTCAGTTAATCAGCTCTTTGTGTGCTTCAGACTATGCAAATTTATCACACCAGACCATTCAGCAGCTCATGGGAAACCAGTGTACAAGCTGCATTGTCTTCTAGCGCCTCCTCTAATTTAAAATGGTTTTAATAAAGAAGCTAATCAAGTTTGCTTATGTATTATTTATCTGTCAATTTTAATTCTGGCCATCTCGATGTCATATGAGAAGTACTAAGTGATAGGATAGATCCACAAATGATTCGGCAACGGAACAAAACTATAATTAATTGGTGCTGCTTTGCCCTTGCACATATTTAGGCAAATAGTGTCTGCTAACTAGAAGACCATGTAGCTTTGGCATTTGCAATAATTTATTTTGCTATATGATAAATTGAAACCCCAAATACTTCCATACAATTCTGAATTAACAGAGGGTTTTGGGGGACAGGGATGGGTTTAGATCACATTATCTGGGTCTCTTAATGCCAGGAATAGCATTGAATCGGTTCATTTATTTAAATCATCTTTATCCCACACCTTGAACATGTGGCTCGTAGGTGAACTTTGAAAGCATACAGTTAAAAGCATTTTTGCACATTCTGAGATCTCTGCTTGAGTGGCATAGAACAGTAGAAGGTAAAATTCAAGACAAATTGTATTTATTTGCTTTGAATGGCCACCATAATGTCCTCTTTTTTGCTCTTTAAAATATGGCAGTCCTACCCAACAGAAACTAGTAGCACTGCGGCTGCTGCTTCTGACCCAAATGTGTCATAGTTTGCACTCTGTATACTATGGGCTGAATCAGACTTTAAGCATGATAGGATTATTTGCCTTATTTAGAACCTTAAGAGCTTTGCCATTATGAAAAGTATATTATGCTTATGATTTTACTCCTACTGACAGATTTTGTTGATAGCTGAGCAGTATGGGATGATGATGATGATGATGATGATGATGATGATGATGAAAGCAACATATTCTGCTATAAATGACATGGATCCTTGGATTTTGTACATGGAGGGAAAACACAAAACTGGTGCAGGAGATATCTGAAAGCTTCAGGATATCTGCCTAAGACTTTGGGCTTGAAAACTGGAACCTAATAGATACACAGCCCCATTCAGTCTGGGCTCTGATATTTACGGGGCCCTTCACATGAACCCTGGACACATGGAAACTGCTTCTTCATGAGCTGCAGGATGCCATATCAGTCGATCAGGGCCCATGTGCCCAGCACTCCCCGTGTGATCAGATCTCTCAATAATAGCTAAGCTATGTGGGAGCATCAGCAAAAGCAGCCAGGGTAAAATTCTAGGGTCTTTATGTCTTTTAGAGCAAGATCTGAGGCCACTAACTCCGTGACCAGTAAAGCCCAAACAAAAGGCCCAAATACTTCTGCAAAGTATTCTAAAATATATGTGGTGCTTTTGATTTTGTTCTACTCACCGCTAAAATATTTTGAATGAGGCAAAATTATCAACAGTTGTCTGATTATGTCTGGTGCCCCAATATATATATATATTTGTGCAAAGCATCTACGCTATCTTGCATGCTCCTTACAAAAAGTTACTTGATGTGTATTCCACAGGAAATGGGGCATATTGGTTATACTTTTTACTAAGCAGACGCTATAGAGAATACACAGATAAATGGTATCTGATCTATAATGAACGTATGTTGAAACATAAATTGGCAATGCCTTGCTAGTACCCATTTCTAATAACCTTGAGGCATGAGTGAAAATAATACCAAAATAGATTCTCAATTGCAGAATCCAATAATATAGCTATCGTGGTGCTAAGTGTGAGAGCTCACAGCATTCAGGATCATTGTAAACACCAGGAAGCTGCAATATACCTATTCAGCTCCGTAACTACACTGACTGGCAGGAGCTCTCTAGAATTTCAAAAGGGTCATTCTCAGTCCTATCTGAAATGGCCAGGGTTTGATCTAGAGACCTTCTGCATGCAAAGCAAATTCTCTACCACTGGGCTACAGCTCTTCTCTTCCGCACATACTCAACAACTCCACATAATCTGAGCTTGTAGGTTTTTCCCCTTCATTCATTTGTAATCTGCCAGAGGACTTTTATTATTGGGCAGCATCTAAGTGGCATAAATAAATAACATTTTAATTGTACCCTCAATAACCCAATACCCTTTTTGTGAAATTCAAAAGAAAAGAAAGGAAAGGAAAAGCAAACCCGCGACTCCATGTGATTGTATTTGAAACAGTACAGAATTGTTGGGTCCCTTACCATAGGAAGAAAGCATCTATCTAGCTTGTCTGTCTAATGTTCATTCATTTGAGGATCTGTGTTTGGGGATGGATCTAAGTACGTCCAAATCACACAGGTGAACTCCCATATGCCTGACTCCGCTTCCGGTCACCCTGCTGGGATAATATGTGAATTGTCCACATTAATCTGATTTGGAACTATAATTTCTCTTCTAGAGGGGCTACGTTAGGGGCTGCCTTGTACACAATCCACTGGGATTGCCTCTTGGAAAGGAATTAAAATTTGATTTGTGCTCTTGCTCTTCTTCTCATGCAAGACTGGGAGACAAACACAGCCCTCCATGCCTATCTTGCGGCTGTCCCCACCCACCACCGACGAGTGACCCCTGGAGTTTGCCCAGATGACAGGGTGCCCCCCAAGTCCCCCAAAAAGTTCCTACCCCTGTCGTAATGGTTTTGGTAGTTTGTGTGCAGGAGAACCACCTTTTGAGTTATGTCCTATGCTAATCTTTACCCATTGAGATCACTCATCTGTTAAGATGATCAGGAAAGGTTCTTCTTTGTGGTGGGGGTCTTTCTTCTCCCCCACCTCTCAGGTGTACCTTGTTGTTGCATGGGAGCCACTTCCTTCTTGCGCAATCCTGTACAGGAGGAAGCATGACATCTGTGGGGGGGAAGACCCAGCCAAAATTTGTGCATCATGCGGCTGGCCAGCCACATGGGACTGCGCCCCAGGCAACTTCTCTTCGGACCGGAAATCTCAGATTGGTGTGTGTTTGTGTGTGTGTAAGGGTTTTCTCAGCTGTGGCTCCTTGTCTTGCCGAACTGCTTGCTTTGTTTTGCTAAATTCATACCCTGCTTTTCCTTGTAAAATGCCCAAACTGACACACGACAAAATGCAATTAAAATACATCGTCTTAAAAAGTGACAAATGATTATAACAAAAAACATAATAAAGAATAACACAGTAAAAACAATGTGACAAGTAAGGGACATTAAAAAAAATAAGCAGAAAATGAGAGCTAGCTAAAACCATGTTAAACTTAAAAGACAGTGCAGCATGTATTAGAAGAAGTGAATATATATATATGTTTATGGAATCCTCTCTCCAAGAAGGCACACCTGGCTCCATCACTGTTTGTTTATAAGCACCAGGCAAAAACATTCTTCCTCATCCAGCCCTTTGGAGCTTCATTTTTTGCTTATCTTCTAGTTAGGTGGGTTTGAGATGGATTGGGTATATATATGTGTGTGTGTTTTATTTTAGGTTCTTTTACCCATGTTTTTAATGTGGTGGGGTTTTTTTTGGGGGGGGGGGTTACAAGTTGCCTTGAGTTTCACTTTGGGTGGGGGGGAGTGAGAAGTGGCTAATAAATACAATTACAGTGGTACCTCGGGTTACATACGCTTCAGGTTACATACGCTTCAGGTTACAGACTCCGCTAACCCGGAAATAGTGCTTCAGGTTAAGAACTTTGCTTCAGGATGAGAACAGAAATTGTGCTCCAGCGGCGCGGCAGCAGCAGGAGGCCCCATTAGCTAAAGTGGTGCTTCAGGTTAAGAACAGTTTCAGGTTAAGAAGGGACCTCCGGAACGAATTAAGTACTTAACCCGAGGTACCACTGTAATAGTAATAACATTATCCATTATTACTATTATCAACAGCTCCACAGTTGGTAAATAATTATAATCCTCTAAACCACCTACATTAGAGGATTGGTTATCTTAAGCGTGGTGAGGGTACAAATTATAAAGTTACAGAGTAAGGGAAAGTAGGCAACTTACTGGTCATTTTATGGACAAGGGTAGCCTCTTTATAATATAGTTTGGCACCACAAAATGTAAGACAATGTTGAACCACACACATTGCCCAGGACATTGTACTTTTTTTGGATATTTTATATACTGAGTTGTATCCAATGCTAGTTCTCGGACCAGACCCACTGAAATAATAGTCATGTCAAACTGTGGTCCATTCATTGCCATAGTAAAACTTCATTTGAATATAATTCATTTCACTTATCGTTTAACTGTATCCTTTGCTTTATATCTTTCTCACGTGGTTGTTTCTTATGTCTTCAGTTCTGTATGGTGTTTCCCCTTCCTAAACAAATAAGTAATTTTTAAATACGGTGCAGCAGAGCAAGACAAATTAGCTCAATGGGTCAAACACCTGTTTAAATACTAATTAAAAAAAGGTTTCTACTTGTCACTTGAAAAGAACCCGAAGGTTAAGCAGACCTTGCTCGATAGGGAATTCTGAAGTTTGTGCATACCTAGTGAGAAGATCTTCTCTCAGGTTCCTGCCAAATGCACATCAGATGGTGCCGGGTGGGACAGAAAAAAATGGGTGAAGTCCTTTCTGAAGGACCTCATCACCCAAGCAGGGCGCTGATCTGTGGAAAGTCCACTTCCACTCCAATGCTTAGGAAGCAATACAAGGCATTTTTATTAAAGTGTATATCTGGTGATCTTCCATAAGCAAGTTCTATATTTTAGTAAGGTCAGGCTACTTGATGAAAAAGTGGTATTTTGAAATAATTCTTAGTTTTGGATTGAGTCATTGTGCTGGATTTTTAAAGTTTAAGCATGGTGGTTGTTTTTTTACTGCTGGAGAGTTTTGTAAGCACTGTATATAAACTAAATGGAATGTATCTTCAAAGAAGGAGGACAACGTAATCCTATGCACATATATGCAAAAGGCTGTTGATTTCAGTAGGGTTTACTCCCAAGTAATGTGTGCAAAGGACAGCAGCCTGTTGTCCTGCAGTCATCATAGCCCCTTTAGAAGACTGCTTTGCCTTATTCTGTTTTACTCAAAATACTCATTGTGTGGCTCATGAAATGAACCTTAAAACAGGTGGCATGGCAAATGTGTCAACAGTTTCTGTTTCTTTCTAGAACTTGAGAAAGACAGAAAGCTTATTTTAAAATAGCCATGAACATTAAATTTAAGGTAATATGTAGACTGGCATTATTTTATATATAAATAAATAAATAAATAAATCACTCTATTAAAGAATATATATTTATATATATTAAATAGGCTGAAAATAATTTAAAATAACTTGCAGCATTCACAGAAAAAAAAGAGTTTCTGCATATGTACAGTTGTACTTTGTCAGGTCTTCACAGACCGATGCTGCTTTAGTTAGTTAGGAAGCTAATTAGTTATATTTACAAACGAGAGTGCTAAAAGATTTTTTTCTTGGAATTAAGAACTTTTCACTTATTTTGGAAAGAAGAACTTTCAAAGTTGCCCGATGAGTTGGATGGGGTTCACTCCACTCGCCCCATCTTCCAAATCTGTCTAAATATTTTGTTTTAACGTCTAATCTCATTATGCTCTCTTTGTGTTTAACTTGTATTAAAATCTGTCAGCTATGACTGGTCTCATAAGCACAGTCAGCGGACCAGAATAAGTTAATTATTTACTTGTGTCACTAGTACTCTTCATCTAATGAAATGCACAGCTGTGTTAGATCTGCAGTTGGACGTCTCGATTCCATTGTTATACAAGTCAGCAAAGGGTAGAAGCTGCTATGATGGAGGGGCCTCGGTTCTTTCTGCTGTTCTGCCTTTCTGTGTCGATTTCATGGATCTTTTATCATTCACTTTCACACAAAACAAACAACACAGCGCCTGTCTGCTATGGGAACCGTCTTGGCATATAAAAGGGTTTCCAGCGCCTGAAGTAATTTTAAGTTAGTGCAGATTTAATTTTTGGCTTACAGGTGCCCTTTCCTCCTCATGCAACCAAACACAATTTCCTAGTTTGGAGGAGGGGGAGGGATGTATGTTTGGCCAAACCCACAATTTAAGTGGGTGTAAGTTTTACGTCGTAATTCTTTTGCGTATTTTTCACACATGAGAAAATTACTAAAATGATTTTTTTGTGGGCATGGTATTACCACCAAAAGATTGGTTTGGCGAGGATTTTTTATGCGGTAGGAACCAGCAATAATGGTAAAAATCATGTGTGTTTTTTAATTGAAAAACACAAAATAAACTATAGAAATGCTTGATCTGCTTCTTTCACTGCACTGATCCTTCCACATACTGTTAACAGCTATCCCATGCACCTAGGCCCTGTTCTTATTTTGTTTTGTTTGTGTGTGTTTTTTTTTAATTGGGCAGTGGATGTTGGTGTTTTCTGACCAAGCTCCAGTATCACAATCGCTTCTTGCCCTTCCCCGCAAGTGCCTGGTTGAGTAAGCCCTTGTTTAGCGTGTGTGTAAACATTGCTTAAACTTCCCTAGTCCAAAACTCTTTTCTCCAGTTATAAAATGTATTGCCCACTTCACTGTACAAATCTACAAACTCTAAAGTATTTTAAAACATTTTACTGTGCTGCTCAGCTAGTTTTTTGCCCACCTGTAATAAAGCCACCCTACACAGTGAGAAAATTTGGTTTGCATAGACTTGGGAAAGAATAGATGTTTTGTTCTAAATGTTTGTGGTACGATTGTATGCATCCTTGTTTTTTTTATAAACGCATACGGTTTTCAAGTTATTTAGACGCATGTAATCCAATATTGCTAATGTTTCCCCAACCTTCTGCAGGGCAGGGAGGGAAGTTCCTTTTACATGCAGAAGTCCTTCCCTCTGACAGGTGGACCAAAGTTGTACCCCACTCAGTAAATAAAGACAAGGAACATTAGAGGATTCCCCCACTCTCACGTTCCTCAAAATTTAGTCAAAGCTTCTGTGTTGGGCCTGAGTTTAGAAGGAATACATGTTCTGGGGTCAGTATCTCAGATAAAAGCCTCTGCAAAATAGCTTGACTCTCACAAAGTACAGGGTAGTCTGGATTGCAGGATGCTAAGTGGTGGTGTCAATCACTGCAAAATGATTTTTTTTAAGTTTACATCTTTCATTTATCCTAGTCAGTATTGTTAGCTATATTTCCATGAACACCTTTAGTAAGGGAATGTCTGTTTTTGAGTGAACTATTTTTAATTGCATAGGCTAAAATAGCATTTAACTCTTGCCCAGAAACATCATTTTGGCTCTGCAAAATGAATTGCTTGCTTTTGTCATTTGAAAAACCTGTATATATTCTGTGTTTCAGGGGTTTGCGGCCTGATTATGCCTCAGGAGGACATGCCGTTTTGTGATTCAGGAATCTGTCCTGATATTATCATGAATCCCCACGGCTTCCCATCTCGCATGACGGTTTGTAACATTTTTACAGTCCTTGACCTTAATGCATTATTAAAAAGTGCTACTTACCCTTTTGGGGTAAATATCTATTTACTGTCAATAAAAGAAAAATGCAAGTTTTTACACTGTGCATTATTCTTCATAGGGCAGAAGGTGGAATAGGAAAGTTGTGTATCTTGACTGGTAGTGCTCTCCAGTGCTGACAGACATTGGTCTGCGTGGGAATAACATGAAGAGGTTCAGGAGAACTGTTTGGCTAAGTGCCAGCTCAAAGGCATTTTGCAGCCTGAGGTGGAGCAACAAGTGCCCTCCCCCATGCCCACAACTCAGGGTGCATAGTACCCAAAAGCCAACCTAGTAATTTTGAAAAAAAAAAAATTCCTTCCAGTAGCACCTTAAAGACCAACTAAGTTGGTTCTTGGTATGAGCTTTCGTGTGCATGCACACTTCTTCAGATAGTAATTTTGGTACCTGATGCTGAAAATTTCACAACCTCTTCTCCCCTTCCTTGAAATATATATATATATACATATGGTAACAACATGCTGCCTTTTTAAAATATCCAAATTCAATCTACCTGAAACAGCTCACTTGTTCTACCTGACATTGGCCATGATTACAGAATATAGGATCAACTTCAGGTTTCTGTCTGGGGTCTGAAAAGCTGCTTTAAGTATGCTCATGGGTTTGGGCCCACCCAGTGGGACATATTAATTGACTGATGATTTGAACGGCAGCCTCCCCTTCCACCTCACAGGTTGCTTGCTGCTGAAAGTCCCTTCAGTTTGCCATGCAACAAGAGACACAAGCCCAATATCCCCTTGGATATGCAGGCCTAGGAGCCTGTCTTGTTTGGACTAGAATTTGCCCACAGCATTTTGTTTTTCCTCGTCAGTTCCTTCTCTTTGCACCTTAGACAGATGAAGGGAGAAATCTCTAGAAGACTACAATATTTGGAGACTTCTCGCCAAACTTAAAATATCTCTGCTTTCTGCTCCATAGGTGGGAAAACTAATTGAACTTCTGGCCGGAAAAGCTGGTGTCCTGGATGGCAGATTTCACTACGGAACTGCATTTGGCGGGAGTAAAGTGAAGGACGTGTGTGAAGATCTTGTGCGTCACGGGTATAACTACCTGGGGAAGGACTATGTAACATCTGGCATTACTGGGTAAGAACCTCCTGCAGGCGACTGCTATGCCGTGTACATGTTCCTGTTTCTAATATCTAATAGTGCCATGTGTGCATAACTTTAATGTGAATAGCTGCACATGGTTTTTTATTATTATTTAAAAAGAACCCTGCCACTAGAGCATCAAACAAAATTAAGAAGCCAGCTTATTCTTGCAGTGGAGGGGTTTTTTGTCACTTAAAATACAAAAAGTTCTAAGCAGTTTTGGCAGAGGTGCCATGTGCTCTTGGCATATGATTAGCAGCCTTAAACCGAATGCAATAGCAAAATACGACATTGAAGGCAGGTGCTTGTCCGTTGGGAGTTTTTGTGAGCGGCTTTTGCCGATTGTGGAGTCGGTCTGGCATAGTTGGCTGGTCTGTTAACTTCCTGCTGTGTTGATCAGACTGTCTTCAGAGATGTGGAGTTCAAAGGAATATGAGAAGGTTTAGGAAGCAAGACACGGCCATATGGCCCAACGCGTCTGTGTTTTTAAAATGTATCTTAATCCTACCTTTCTATTTTCTACCACATCCTTCCCCCCCCCCCACTCTAACACCAACATCATCTGGGCCACTAACCTGTTCCATCTGTCAATTCTTCCTCTTTCATAAACTATATCTTTGCTTGTCCTAAATCTGGTTTGCTACTCCAGTTAAGGATAGGGGGAAATACATTTATTTATCTTAATGAACTGCAGGTGTTTTGTATGAATCTCTTAATGGTATGATGCATTTACATTTTAAAATGTGCCGTAAGTCACTTGGAGACCTTTCAGTTACAAGGCTAATAGATGAGGATGATCCTAGCTGAAAAACATGGGCAGTATGACTCCTTTAGAGAAATTATGCAGGGTGGAAAATGTTTTCTTTTGCCCCACAATGTGTTATTTGAAATCCTCTAATTTGTCTACATTTGCTTCGGGTGCCTCAAACTGCTTCCCTTCTCCCACACTATCATTTTCAGTTCCAATAATTTTCTTGAAGGTCATGTAACAGCAATGGATTGCAATTGTACCTACCAAGAATTCAGGAGCAGCCCCACATGCCAGCTTATAGACGTGACTTAGACTGACTTAAGAGGATGACTTATGGAAACTCTCCCATGACCTGGAATCTTAATAGCTGGAGGAACTCTCTTGAAGCTATTTAACATTTCAGTTATTTTCAGAGGTATCCACAGAGGTATCATCCTCCTGAAGTTCTCCATGGGTTATTTCTGAAGGGGGTGCAGAGAATGTGGTCAACCGGAAGCCTAGTGGTTGGCGATAGTGCAGGACTTGGGGGAACTGGGATTTATCCTACTTACTCTCACAGTCACTAATACCTGTTTTCCTTTTTGTAATCTTATAAACAATACTTTCTTAGCTTCTCTGAAAGAAATTTTCTTCTTCCTTCTCAGGGAGCCATTAGAAGCCTACATCTATTTTGGGCCAGTGTATTACCAGAAACTGAAGCACATGGTTTTGGATAAGATGCATGCAAGAGCTCGAGGGCCCAGAGCTGTCCTTACCAGGTATGGCAGAGACAGGATCACAAGCACAAATGCACAACACCAAAAGGCAGCCTTCAGGTCTGCTCCATTTCTCAACAGCTATACACGTGTAGAATCTTGCACAGAATGCAAAAGTTCTGCGCTTCAACTATAGCTTGAAAAAATGTAAACGGGTCATTCTGAAGCCAGGGAGTGACGTGTTGGTGTTCTTTGGTTTCAAAAGGGGGGCGGCGGAATCTGGATGCTACTTAAAAAGAAAAATACACAATTCACATAGCAAGTGGAGAGACATTATATAATAATAATAATAATAATAATAATAATAATAATAATAATAATAATAATAATTTATTTATTTCCCGCCCTCCCCAGCCGAAGCCGGGCTCAGAGCGGCTAACGACAGCAAAATATACAACATTCTAAAATCATTTCATTATAAAATCAGCTCAAATCAGATTAATGGCAACCACTGGGCTAGAGTTCTGTGAGGATTGCCAAAGGAGGGGGTCAGGCTGTGTCCTGGCCAAAGGCCTGGTGGAACAGCTCTGTCTTGCATGTCCTGTGGAAAGATGTCAAGTCCCGCAGGGCCCTAGTCTCTTGTGACAGAGCGTTCCACCAGATTGGAGCCACAGCCGAAAAAGCCCTGGCTCTGGTTGAGGCCAGCCTAACCTCCCTGTGGCCCAGGAACTCCAATATGTTTTTGTTTGAAGACCGTAAGGTCCTCTGTGGGACATACCAGGAGAGACGGTTAGAAGTGGTAAGTGGTCTTCTAGCTGAATTGAAGCCTCTTCCCATTCTTCTACTTCTCCACACCCAGTCGCCCTTTATAAGCCGAATGAATGAGGACCAGGGAGCAATGCATGCCCCTTTTCTGCTGCATATGCCTCCTCTTAGGCCAGTCTCATTCCTTTTGGATCATTGGGCCTAACTACAGCCTTAAGTTAGACCATACATATGAGCCTTACATAGACCGGGGATAGCCAGTGTCATGGCCTCCAGATGTTGCCGAACTACAACACCCATCATCCATGACTATTGACCGTGCTGGTTGGGGTTCATGGGAATTCATCGACATCTGGAGGGTCCCATGTTGGCTAATCCTGCTCTAGACTCCTGTAGTAGAGATTGACACTCTTTTGATGCTGAGCATTTAGCAGCATTCTGATGTGGTTTATTTTTGGGGGTGGGATTACCTGTTTCAGTGGGACAACATTCTCAAAAGTCTCTACCTGTTTGATTGAAAGGCAACCGACGGAAGGCCGCTCGCGTGATGGAGGCTTACGGCTGGGAGAAATGGAACGGGATTGCCTGATAGGCTATGGAGCTAGCATGCTCCTGCTGGAAAGACTTATGATTTCGAGCGACGCATTTGAAGTGGATGTGTGTGGCCAATGTGGATTGTTAGGCTACTCTGGCTGGTAAGCAGACAACTGAATTTTTAATGTTTCAATGTGGTTTACCCAGAAGCTTGCATATGTGTGTGGTCCCTGCTTTTACGTTAAGTGAGAGGTTTCCCTCGACAAATGAATGTAATGCGGTGCTTTGCACAAGTTGCATTTTGACGTGTGACACAGAGGATACTTGTAATGCCAAACTCGAAGGAAGGTAGCTCTTTACAAGACTTTTTTAAAAAAATGCTAATAATTTATTCTTGGTATTAATGTGATGCCTGTGTTCTTCTTACAAAGCAAACCTCAAAGATTATTTAGTCCTTCTAGTCAGGGGTTTAGTGAAGTTTTTGTAGTGCCCGCAGAGCTTCTGGATTATGTCTTTACAGGACAAAAATAATCTAAAAGGGAATTGGGCCCTCCCTTGTGTTTTTGGCAGAAGAGTATCTACTTTTCTGGAGATATTCCAACCATATATATATAAAAAAAGAAAAGCTACCATCTAAACTTAGGCAAACAAAAAGGGCTGAGTGTAGGAATTGAGACAAAGATGTGATTGCATGTCTCACCCATGTTACAAATAGCTGACTTATCACAGTGCTTTCAGAAGAGAGGAGACCAGCTGTGTCAATGTCCTTTTCTCATCTAAGATCCAAATTAGACCACACTGAAAAGGCTGGCAAAAGAACTTAGTGGGACTATACCTTTTGTTCAGTGGCTTGGACTCGTGCAGAGCAAAAGCAGAGGGAAGGGATGTAACAGAGATTGCGAGGGAGACTTTTTTTTCCTCCCTGCAAATTTTGCTTGTAAAATCAAGTCGCCCTCCCTTGCCTTACCTGTGTGCATGGGTTTTCCTGCTTAACCTAGAAAATTCTTGAAGCTTTTCTTCTTTCCCATGGCACAGATGGAAAAGGACTTATAGACTGTTATTTGCACAGGGCAAGACTCCTATTGGCTTGCACAGTCCTAAAAGCTTTATTCAGTTACTCTTCTTTTAATCTTTTTAAAAAAACAACCTGTCAATTACAAACCACTTGCTAACCACTGGATGAATTGCTGTAGTGTAATGGAACGTCATGAGAATTTTATCTATTTCGGGGGAAGGCACCTGCAATAGAACGTTGGTAAACACTGCTGCTTCTGTTAAGGATGTGAAAAGTCACTTTCTCTGGGAAGAAACCACTATACAAGTCCCAGAGGAAAGGAGTACAGAGGGAGTGGTACTAAGCTGAAAGATCAAAAGGGAGGTAGAGAGATTAGAAGCTCAGAAGTGACTGGATGGGGAACAGATTGCTACACAGTGTACTCAAAACACTTAAGACCTGATAAATGGAGGCAGACACCTGAAGTATTACTAAGGTAATGGAAAGGGGAAAGGCTATGGGTTGTATCCAGTGCTGTGCCAGCAGACTTCCACTCGAGCAACAGAACTTCTGCTTCCCCAGAAATCTGCTCTAAAGGGCCTCCCGACCTCCTGAAGCAGAGTTTTGAGGGTGTATGGTGGGGGGGCTGGCTACAGGGTGAAGTCCCATTACATGAGCAGAAGTCTCCCCCCATTTGCACAACGGCAACATTGGCCAGAACCCAGCTACCTTTTCCTTTAGGCAGAAAACACATCAAACGATTGGCTTCCTTCAAGGACTGTATGCCACCACGCCCAGTTCCAACTCTGACAACCAGCTTTTCATGCCAAGACAAATTATACATATAAACCATCATCATGTGGCTTTTCAGACACCGGGCATTTTGAATGTCATTTAGCTCTTTTCATAAAGCTTAAGGTCTTTAATTTAGACTCTCATATATATTTTTTCCTTTGGTATTTGGTGGATGTAGGAAACATAAAGGCTAGCATTATACACGACATATATTTATCTGCAAGTGCAGAAAGGGTTGGGTTTTTTCCTTGCAGCAAAGCAGAGAAGATTCTGCATCCTCAATATGCTTGCAGATGCTTTGCCAGGTGTAGTATAGCCTCAAAAGGAAGAAACAAGAACTAGAGGTTTTTAGAGGTCAGAGGAAAGCAATTGAAGACTATAAAAAAGATGCATGTAGCCATGGAAGGGTGTAGGAGCTTTGCTTCTTGAACATTTGAATTTGCAATCTTCAGACTACTTTTCATACTTTCATAAGGATTATAAACTAGATCTTTTTAAAAAAACAACAACTGAGGTTCACATGATTGTGTCCGTTGTTGGGTTCCATAAAAAAAATAAAATGCTAAATATGCAGAAAATTACAATTCATAGCTATGGCCACTTACTACAGGAAAAGATTACAGTTTTAAGGTAAATATGAAGAATGACATTTGCAATTTCATAAAACTTGTTCAAATGCTGTGATTTGCCCTATATAAACTCTGGAAAGGCATGCAATTCTGGTCTTCTAATGTATTTACTGGTTGAGGGAGCATAACCTGTAATTGGGTTTCTTATCCAGTTATTAGGTTCTTATTAGGTGATGATGTGTTCTGTCTGTCAATAGTGGGAGCCAAGCAGCCCTGTAATGAGCAACACAATAGAAACTAGGCAATTACAGCAGCTCCAGACCTCTGAAATGGTCTTGGCCAGCTTTAGTGAGCAATTGGTATATAAACAAGCTTATTGCACGACATGACTCTAAAAACTACATGGACTGAAAAGGAAGGTGGCTATTTGAGTTGGACGTATCAACCAAGAACCGTCAACCAGATAGCATTTCTAGTGCAACTTAACAATGGACAATTTTGTTGGCGCTAGAACTGGGCTCCTTCAAGGAGGGGGACAGCAGAGTAAAAACAATGCTATCCAGCATGTTTTTACTTTATGCAATCATCAGCTATGCATTGCCTTAGTCCAGAATTTCAAGCACTCAGCAAGGACGTTAACACCAGCCTTCCCCAACCTGGTGCCCCCAGACATTTTGGACTGCAGTTCCCATCATCTCTGGTCACTGGTTATGGTGGCAGGGGCTGATGGGAGTTGCAGTCTCAAACATCCAGAGGCCCCCAGATTGTGGGAGGCTGCCTTGCCTTAAGCTGGAGTTTCTAAAGCTTATTTTGGAAAGCCATTCTGAGAGGGTTGGAATTGGTGACTATATGAATGCAGCTGCCAAGGCAGAAAATCCAGTAGAATGATGACGTGTTGAGCTAAACAGATTTTTTATTTCACAGATCTGGAAGTATTTGGCTTTCTGGGAAGCCTTCAGCACAGCCTCTTGCTCCACATACTCTTTTGAAGGCAGGCCTAAGGGAAATAAGCCTTCATTCTTCACCTGTTGTCTTCCCTGCGTGGAATTATAGATTACAAGCCCCTTGGGGCAGAGACCTGTCTCATCATTTGTAAAGCATCATGCACATAGATGGCGCTATATAATTCACAGGGAAGTAGGAAAGGGAATTGGATAAACAGTGTGGGCCCAAAAGAGTGCACACGACCTCTTGGCCTTTCTTTCCAGTCGGTCAAAAGTGCATTCTTCTTGACTCTGCCATCTTCGCATGAAGAAGCCCTGCAGTGGGAGGCAGGGTACATAGAAAGGCAATCTTGGAGCCTGCTGTACCACTAGCAGACTTCTAGGAACACAGCAAGTTGCCTGATACCAGGTCAGACCATTGGTCCATCTAGCTCAGCATTGTCCATCCACACTGACTGACAGCAGCTCTTCAGAGTCTGTCCCAGCCCTGCTTGGTCTTGCTGGGGATTGAATCTGGAACCATCTGCATGCAAGTCAATTTCTCTACCGCCGAGCCGCGGCCCTTGCCCAAAGCAGTTAGGTCTGTGCATTATCCAGAAATGCAACCAAACTGTATACAAGAGATGGTTGCGGTTGATAAATTTTATTATTTATATTTGTCTTAGAATCATAGAATTGTAGAGTTGGAAGGGACCATGAGGGTCATCTAGTCTGACCCCCTGCAATGCAGGAATCTTTTGCCCAACAGGGGCCTCGAACCCATGACCTTAAGATTAAGAGTCTCATGCTCCCAACTGGGCTACTACGCATTGAGCAAACAAGATCTGTGGTCTCAGATCTCCAAGCAATACTTTCTAGGATTAGTCTTCATGTTGCCATTTTCTCTTCCCAACATGCTGTGTAACCTTTTCTGGGTAGGCTCTAGGATGATGCTTATGGGCATTTCAAAGGCACAATAATGCCCAACTTAATGGTGTCCTTAGCTGCATCCCCAGCTACATATATGATCAGCCCAGGAAAACTGACATCCTGTGAGCTCTTTGGAAATTTTTTAGCCCCCTTGCTCTTCTACCTGCGGTGGGGGAAACGACTCAGGCACACACGCCTCCCCCCTCTGTTGCCTCTGTTTCAATGTGATGTCAAATGACTTGTGGGAGGAAGATTTTAATCTCACTACACAGGTTGGGGAGTAAGATCCAAACAGCCCAAACCACCTTCTTTTTTCTTTTTTTTTAATCATCCCTAAAAATGTATGTGCTTGGTCATAATGAAACCATGAGCAACTGAATTAGTGGGCTCCCTTTTGCTTTTGGACAGGCGTACTCGGGGAAACCTGTTAATTGTGGTGTGTGGGTGAACGTATTGTTGTCTTTCCTCTCAGCTCCAGCAAGTACAGGTCTGGCCATTCATTCAGCACACAAATTAGATTGAGGGGGCACCTCATTCTTCACCCCTAAATTGGAATACCACAATTAACATTTCTGTGCCTCTTACTGAAGGTTTCCTTGGTAATACAGGGCTGCAACAGAGGCTCGCACTGCAGTTAGGGGAGCACACCAGTTTACATTAAACATTTACAGCAGGTGGGCCAGTAGTGGAAGTAGGGTGGGAGAGGAAGGGAACTCGTACAGAATGACCCTTCTTTGTAGACTGGGATTAGCTCATTATAAGATAATGCTGACCTATTTCATACTTAAAATGTAATTTGCAAAGAGGTGTAAAATAATTACTCAAAAGCGGCACTTTCAAAGCCACCAGTCGCCAAAGTGATACTGTAATCCAGTTCCAAAATTGCAACACACAAGTTCTGCATCAGCACCAGGTGTCATCAGGCAGCTGTTTGGGGTTCAGCACCCTGACAGGGAAGGACTGTCCTGGACCCCCCCTTTTTCCTGTGCTCAAGGGGAAGAGTGGAGTCACTGTTTAAAAATCCTACTATGTCCCTGAATGCTTCTATCATAGCAGTTCTCCCTGGGATTGTGGGAAAATTAAATAGAACTGCTGTTGAAGTGGAGGAAGAGTTGAGGTCTTGGTTAGGTAAGATGCTCCTTGGCTGCAAAGGCAGCCAGTCTGCCTTCTGTAGGGAAAGTAATTTAGTGGGGTGCCACAGGGTTCTGTCTTGGGCCCGGTCTTATTTAATATCTTTATCAACGACTTGGATGGTGGACTCAAGGGCATCCTGATCAAATTTGCAGATGACACCAAACTGGGAGGGGTGGCTAACACCCCAGAGGACAGGATCACACTTCAAAATGACCTTGACAGATTAGAGAACTGGGCCAAAACAAACAAGATGAATTTTAACAGGGAGAAATGTAAAGTATTGCACTTGGGCAAAAAAAATGAGAGGCACAAATACAAGATGGGTGACACCTGGCTTGAGAGCAGTACATGTGAAAAGGATCTAGGAGTCTTGGTTGACCACAAACTTGACATGAGCCAACAGTGTGACGCGGCAGCTAAAAAAGCCAATGCAATTCTGGGCCTCATCAATAGGAGTATAGCATCTAGATCAAGGGAAGTAATAGTGCCACTGTATTCTGCTCTGGTCAGACCTCACCTGGAGTACTGTGTCCAGTTCTGGGCACCACAATTCAAGAAGGACACTGACAAACTGGAACGTGTCCAGAGGAGGGCAACCAAAATGGTCAAAGGCCTGGAAACGATGCCTTATGAGGAACGGCTAAGGGAGCTGGGCATGTTTAGCCTGGAGAAGAGGAGGTTAAGGGGTGATATGATAGCCATGTTCAAATATATAAAAGGATGTCACATAGAGGAGGGAGAAAGGTTGTTTTCTGCTGCTCCAGAGAAGCGGACACGGAGCAATGGAGCCAAACTACAAGAAAGAAGATTCCACCTAAACATTAGGAAGAACTTCCTGACAGTAAGAGCTGTTCGACAGTGGAATTTGCTGCCAAGGAGTGTGGTGGAGTCTCCTACTTTGGAGGTCTTTAAGCAGAGGCTTGACAACCATATGTCAGGAGTGCTCTGATGGTGTTTCCTGCTTGGCAGGGGGTTGGACTCGATGGCCCTTGTGGTCTCTTCCAACTCTATGATTCTATGATTCTAATTTGGTTTCCTTCTTCAGCTGTTCATCTACCATAGGAACAATTTGCCTGGCTTTATTTTACATTAGGTTCAGCTCTGTAGTGCCAGTACATAGAGTTTAGCTCATGGGTAGCCAACATGTTGCCCACCATAATTTTGTTGGACTACAACTCCCATCATCCCTGACCATTGGCCTTGGTAGCAGGAGCTGATGGGAGCTGTAGTCCAGCCACATCTGAAGGCACAACACTGGCTAACCCTGCCTTAGGTGACCACAACTGGATGACTTTGGGCAGAGTAGTAATTCTTCATAAATAGCAGTGATTAAGAGAGTATGAGTCTTACGATTTGCCACCTTCATTGGGGCAGCTACCCCAAGCTAAACATTTAAATAGCAGTTTCTACCTCATTTCTGAGCACAATTTGAAGTGTTACTGTTGACTTTTTAAAGCCCTGTGTACCTTGGGATCCTCTGTACCTGGAGGAACACCTGTTCCCATATAAACCTGCCTGTGTTTTGAGGTCACCAGCAGACTATCTCCTCCTAGTTCTTCACCATCGTAGGTGAAGCAGGTAGCAACCAGGGACAAAGCCATTTTGGCGGTGATGCAAATACTTTTTGTACTGTTTTATTGTTGTTAGCCGCCCTGAGCCCGGCTTTGGCTGGGGAGGGCGGAATATAAATAAAAGTTATTATTATTTATTATTATTATTATTACTCTCCCCTCTCTCCTAATTTAACATTTTGTAAATTAACCAATATATAGGCTGATTGAATTTTAATTGTTTTTTCTGTATTTATTTTATTGCAATTAATTCTTAACCAACTTGGGAGGAATTTAGCCAAAAGATGGTGATAAAATACAATAAAGAAATGGATATATCTCTTTGTCTCTTTTACGTAAATATACAATGACCTTGGTGTTTCTTTCCTATCTTTCAGGTGCCATTACTGCAAGTCTTCCTGTCATGTGTCTTCCCTGCGCATACCATATGCCTGTAAACTGTTATTCCAAGAACTCCAGTCTATGAACATTATACCCAGATTAAAACTGGCCAAGTATAATGAATGAAAGTGTTGAGGAATGGAGGGACAAAATGGCAAGCGGAAATATAATCGGAAAGAGCTTAAGTGGCTTCAGAAGTGCTAAAACCGAATTGGCCCCTAATTCCTTACTGTTTTTTTCTTCTCTCTTTGACTGCCGGACAATGCTGAAGAAGAACAGTTGGAAGCTGTTAGCGCAAAGACTCAGGCGGTGTTTATCTGTGGCACTAAGCTAGGTGCCCCCTTCCACCAAGGCACTGGGACTATGCAAACTCAGTTTCCACTTCAAATGGATGGAAGCACTGCAGATCAGCCATGCTTAGTGGATTGCTTCCTTTGTCAACACAGTATTTAAATATGTGCATAAACTTAAGAGTGGGAACACAGTATTGAAATCAATAGGATTTCAAGGAACAGTTTTGCAGAGTCTTAACTGGTGCACAGTTTGGGGTTAGTGTAACTGTTTTTGCACAATGTTTGGGGTTTTTTAATGATTAAAAAAATTTCAGTTACGTTTTTCAATTCTTGAGCTTTTGTGGTGTAGCAATACTGAGATCCTATTAAGAGTGTCAGCCGTAGGTTCAAATCAGAGGGGGGATAGTTTTACAGAGCTCTCCAAATATAGTGCTTTAAGGAGGATATGTTGAAACAACATCACCTTGTTCTTGTCTGTTTTGTGATCTTATCATAGCTACTTGCTTGGAAATGCTGGAAATTCAAGTCCTTCTGTGGCACATTCCCACACATTCCTACCTATCAATGGGTGTCTGTGACAGCCGCTTCCCAGCACCCGGGGTCCCGTGCTTCCAGGGAAAAGAAGATCTGGCCACAGCAGAATACGCACCCATGTCTTGCACCCTCCCTTTCCCCTTTTAATAACTTGCTGGGGGAAATTTTCTCTGCTAGTGTGCCCTTTCTCCACCAGCCTAAACTCTAGCCTTGGGTCTCCCTGAAGTCTCTCAAAGTAGCACAGTTTATGGTTTCCAGACATGAGTTTGTTTACAATAAGCTGAGGCCACACAGGTTTATGAAACAAGTCAACGGTATACTAAGATGGGGAAAAAATACAGAGTTTCAAGGAAATATGCAAATTCAGCAAATTCCCCAGTGGAGCAAAATAACAAAATAAAGTAGATTAAAGTACCAGCCACTTTCCCTGAACATAAACCATCCCTCACTTTACCAGACTCTCCTTCCAAGCTTACAGAGCATTTTCTTCTTATGCTAGACCCACCTCCAGCCTGGCTCCCTTTTCTGTGTCCTTTCTCTACCTGCTCCCTGCCAATCACATGCTCTGCCCCTTGAGCTGCAGGCTTCAGGAAATTAGTGGCTTTTAATTTTCCCCACTCTTGGACAAGAGATCTCCCATTTCTCACATACACAATGAAGTTCTGCTGAGCCCCAAAGCAGATCAGGCTTCACACGTTAACTCTAAACTCAAATCAAGAAAGAGATGTAGCAGACAACAAAGATGCAAATTCCCATATGATTTGCATCAGTCCATCATACAAGGCCCATTCAAATAGTCCAGTAAGTTCCCATTTACAGGGCCAATTGAGCAGAACACCAGCTTGAAGTTCCCCACACATTTATCATTACTCCCTTGTTATTGGCCCCATGCTTCTGAAAATGCTACTTTTCCAGAGACATCTGCATGATGTATGCCGTATTCGTAATTAACCACGGAGAGCAAAGCAAATTTATTAGTTTTCCTGTCCGCACAAACTGAACTTTAAAGGTGCCTGGACCCATTTGCCTATAATTTGGCAGGCTTTATCCAGTTTGTAGGGGCTACTATACCTGCAGATTGCACATACTTCTGTCTAAGGGGGGGGGCAGCTGGGGAGAGTTGCAGCTATTTTTGATTCCCCATAATGGGGGGGGAGGGATGCAACAGATTCAGGCCCTGAGCCTCCAAAGTGCTTTGTACCAGAGCAAGCTGCTTTCCAAAGTGCTGAACTGATCTGAATCTAGTCATGTAGCTACTGCATACCCTGACTATCTGTGCTAGTGACATTAGGAAATACCTCTCTAAGGTCCTGGAAAACAAGTGTGGGTAAGAAGCTGACGCCGAGGACATTCTAAGATAGCATTTTCAGAAATGGTATCTGTTCTGTCCACTTTGTTGTTGTTTAGTTGTGTCCGAATCTTCGTGACCCCATGGACCAGAGCACACCAGGCACTCCTGTCTTCCACTGCCTCCCGCAGTTTGGTCAAACTCATGCTGGTAGCTTCGAGAACACTGTCCAACCATCTCGTCCTCTGGCATCCCCTTCTCCTTGTGCCCTCCATCTTTCCCAACATCAGGGTCTTTTCCAGGGAGTCTTCTCTTCTCATGAGGTGGCCAAAGTATTGGAGCCTCAGCTTCACGATCTGTCCTTCCAGTGAGCACTCAGGGCTGATTTCCTTAAGAATGGAGAGGTTTGATCTTCTTGCAGAGCCTGCTAAAACAGGTAGAGCGATGTAAATTGACTAGATAGGTGGTGTCAGGATGAAGAGTTCAGATCCGTAAGGCACTGCGGAGCATTTTGGGACCAGCTGGGTCTCTACAAAAGAGATGTGCTGTGGTGGAACTAGACTGTTCGCACTTAACTTCACAAAAGTCACTTGAAATGTTTTATATTTTTGTAAACCACTTCGAGGAGTGGGGTTTTTTTATTTTAACAATGAAGCAGTATGTAAATTTTGGTAAATAAATGTGAAAGAAGAATAGAACCAGAGTCAGAAAAGATCTTAAAGAACATCCAGTCTAAGTGTCTATTGATGCAAGAAAACCAGTACTATGGTATTGCTAATAGGTGGCTGCATTAAAACCTTAACCCAAGGAGAGCCTATCACTTTCTGCAGCAATTTGTTCCATTGTTGAGCAGCTTATACCATCAATAAGTCCCCCCCCCCTAGTGTTTAGTCTAAATCCTTTTTCTTTGTAATTTGAACCCACTGAGTAAGGGGCTACCCACTCTGGAGCAAAAGAAAACAAACTTGCTCCATTATCTATGTGGCAGCCCTTCCAAGTATTTGAAGACAACTATGCTATCGCCTCTTAATCATCTCTACTCCAAGCTAAATACACCAAACTCCTTCAACCTATTCTCATAAGAGTTGGACTTCAGATCCCTCCTCATTTGTTGACGTCACACTCCAGGCACAAAGATAAACCAGAGGAAGAGGTCCCTTAATAACACAAACATAATAACCAAATTATGGATTAATAAATAAATAAATGAATGGTGAATTAATAAAATGTATATACAATAAAAGATTCAACCTAATATAAAAGAATGTAATGCAAATACATATAAATCCAAAACACACAACTAATTCTCAGCAAGGTACAACAGCCAGTATAAATTAGTAAAGTTAATATCCGTATATGAAACAAATTCCATGCATCAGTAGAGTTGAAATACAAATTTCATGCAGTAGTACAGTTAATATTGATGAAAACTCCAGAATGTACTTTTGTTTCAGTACTTCCTCGGAAACTACTGTAATAAATGGCAGCCAAGCTTGACTCTTCCCAAGATATCACTGAATACATAGCAATGTTAAAAAAAAAAGATTAATTAACAAAAACCAGGAAGCTACCCTCCAGACACCTTCCAGTTTGTTGATATCCTCCTTAAACTCTGGCATCCAGATCTGAACTGCAGCTGAGCAGAACAGAGAAGTGCTATTACAACTGGCAAGCTGGAAATCCAAAATTGCATTAGCCTTTTTAGCTGCCACACCACACTGCTGGCTCACGTTTCATTTGTGGTCTACTAAGAAAGTAGGAGGAGCTGGAGAGCATCTGATGCAGCTAAATTCATCCCCAGCCACTCTTGAGCAGCTTACAGCACATATAAGAAACAAAACATCAAACATTAAAAAGCTGAATATCCTATACAGGCAAAAACAAACCAATAAATCAATAGAAACCAATAATAATAATAATAACAATAAACAGTTTAAAGTTATACCCAAATTAAAATAACTGCCAACCCCAACTAAACATTTAACTAGCCCCAGCCTGACAAAAACAAAACAGAGGAACCAAAATTAGAACTGTTTTAAACATTGTAAAACATTTTAGCCAGTTTCCCCGACCCAAGAGTTGTTCCAGCAATGTCCCAGTGGTCTCCCAGGAGCCTCTTTTGGCTTTTCAGGATGAGTCTGGGACCCGTCCCCTAGGCCAGGTGGAAATGGGCCTTGCAGCAGGGAGCAGTCTTCCTTCCAGCACTCACGGCAGCAGCAGTGTGTAAATGTTTTAAATAATCAGGTTCAAGCTTAGAAACAATCATACAAAACAAATGACAACTCTTTAAAGAGACAGAAGAGTTGAAGGGAAAATGTGAGTGCTTACTAATACAGTGGTACCTCGGGTTACATACGCTTCAGGTTACAGATTCCGCTAACCCAGAAATATTACTTCAGGTTAAGAACTTTGCTTCAGGATGAGAACAGAAATCATGCTCCGGTGGCGTGGCAGCAGCAGGAGGCCCCATTAGCTAAAGTGGTGCTTCAGGTTAAGAACGAATTAAGTACTAAACCCAAGGTACCACCGTAGAATGTCAAAAACATGGTAAAACGCTGATGATTACTGAATGAGGATTAGAAGGCTAACATGAACCAACTGTTTAGTCAGGCAAAACCAACCTTTTACAGTACCTTATCAAATTTAATAAGGTTTACCTCTGAATAGGCATGTATAAGATCGCACTTGGCGAATTTGTCAGTTTCAGTTTCTCATTTTTTCAATCTTAAATACAGTACAGCTCTGTACTTTTCCAGCTTGGGGACTTTTTAAAGTCCTCATGAAAATCTATCAGCATTTTAGTTGCACACTTCACCTAATATACACATTTTTGCATGCAATTTTTCCTAATATGTATGTTTATGCAAAGCAGTCTTCCAAATAGAACACCTTTTTGTATGTTATTTTTGCTAATCAATGCACTTTTATGCACTCTTCCCCCTACTATATGGATTTTTGTAGACATTACGTGGCTGGAGGACTGCATTTCAAATTCAGAGAGGTTAAAATGTCGAAGGAAAGTCGTGTTTCAGTTTGCGCAAAGTGTGAATCAGAGAGCTTCACCTATGACACTGAACGGAATCGCCTTTCTCCCCATTGCTCACTGTTAATTATTTCCACGGTGTGGTTGGATTTCTGTCCAGTGACTTTTCTCAGATAGTTGATGGAGATGGGATGGCCTGAAGAATGCTTCAGGATCTTGCGGTATCAACACAATGAGCTGTGGTAGGCAAAATGTTGGCCACCAGAGTTTTTGTTCCCAGTCCAGCTTCTTTATCACTTTGTATTCCAGTGTCCAGGCAAAGCTGTTTACCAGAAATGTTATTCAATGTGAAGGTCACTAGGATGTTAGTCCAGCTGAGATGCTGAATGCAGTTTGTGTCCTGTCCTAGCCAAATCCTCATTTTGCTGTTGGAAGTAATGACCACCTTTATAAATTATTTTCCAAAGTGGTGCCCTTAGTCTGCAAACAGACTTTTTTTACTAGCTTGAATTACTGTACTAGAATAAAGAGGCTGTTGGCATTCCTGAATTTAATGTACTATAAATGTTGAGGAATTAAATGAGTTTATATTTTTAAAAAAGAAAAAAGGGAGGGGTGGGCTTGACAGTAAAAGTCTGAAAAGTCCTAACTCACTGCATGCAGGAGCAGCAGATATTATTTCATAGGTGGGTTATTTTTATTAAATGCAGTATATCACAAGACTACGTCACAAATGAAACTTTGGTAAGGGAGGAAGCCATTAATGCAATGCTAATAATATATGCAAAAAATAGACAGAAGTTAAATATCATAAAAGCTATATTAAAAGCACCACACAAAAGGTTGTTATCAGGAAAAAATATATACAGTATAAAGCAAAAAAACAGAATATAGAAAAAGCTTTTAAATAACTTGATCCAATAATGAAACCTAAACTGATTTAATCATAGGAGCATAGAGGGCTGCCATGTAAGAAGTCAGATTTTTGGTCCATCTAGCTCAGTATTGCCTACACAGGATAGATTCAGACAGGTGTCTTTCACAGCCTTAAGAGATGCTGGAGACTGAACGTAGGACCTTTTGCATGCAGATCAGGTGCTCTGCCACTGAGCTATGGGCCTTCCCCTGTTGATAAAGGAAAGCAGTAACTAGAAATGACTACCTCCAATCACCCTATGTTACCTGCCCATCAAATTATCCATTGATATTATTAGGAGCACCTGATCTTCTGGGTGATTATGAAGATTACCTGCTTTCCCCCCAATGTTACACAGTCTGCAAAAGTGTCTTCGCTGAGCTTGGTGTGTAAGCCTTCCTCTACAGCAGCATTGTTTAGATGGGGTGTCCTGGCTTTCTCAAGAATGCAAGGTATTTGATGTGTGGGTGAGGTTGAGATGAAAATAACTTGTGGGCTCCCTTTGCTTCCCTGCGGCACTACAAGCCTGTCTGAACATATATCAGATGGCACAAGACCTGACAACTGACTTAGAGGCCTTTCCCCACACTTGAGGATGCAGTGGGTTCAGCTATGTTCTCATTTTATATTCACAACAGCTTTGCAGAATTTGGACAGGGTGGCCTGCCCATAGACACTGGGGACCCTGCTGGGAAATACTTTTCCCCAGTTGCCACTTCCATGTAGCTTTAGCAGCAATTCCTCACCCCACCAGCCATTCATAACGGAGGCTGTGAGTGATACTACTTCATTGCTGTATCATAGTGCAAAATGTATTGGCAGAAGCTGCCAAGCTCAGTATTATAGTTGCCATTGCTGTTGTTGTTGTTTAGTTGTTTAGTCGTGTCTGACTCTTTGTGACCACATGGATCAAAGCACGCCAGGCACTCCTGTCTTCCACTGCCTCCTGCAGTTTGGTCAGTTGCCATAGATTGGGCAAATGCCCTCAGAAAAGCAGAACAAAATAAATAATATCAAAAAATGCACTTGTGGGCTGTGTGTGCTACCATGTTGATTGAGAACTAAGACACACACACCCCTTCCAGAAGTTTTTCCCCCATGCATTTGCATGGAGAGAGGAATGTGACCCTTGTCCCCACCAGAGGTGGGTTTAGGGGGGGTGCAACCTAAAATCCACATTGCACTGGGCATGGATCCACAGGGGCGCCACAGGGGGCTCTGCAACTATTATGTAGAATGGAAGGTGAGAGGCAGGTGGTGCAGAATTTTGGTGTTGCACAGGGCACTGCTGAAATTTGAGACCCCAAGGTCGTCCACCGCACCCATATCCTTATTTACATTGCTTCTACCCTCCAACGCACCCACTGGATGGAAGGTCTGAAAGGGATGTGTTCATGCAAGTTTATCTGAATATGCACAGGCTCCTTCCTGTGGTCCAGAACTCTGCCGGGTCAGGATGCCCAACCTTGTAAAAGAGCCTACGTGCGTTCAGACAAATGCATGTAGCCTGAGGTCCCTCTTTCAGTGGTCGGGTTGAGATCCCACCACTCAGTGTGCGAAGGCTGGAGCCACAGGGATTACACACTGGGAGCCCCATGCTTTCAGTTCCAGTTCCAGTCAGTAACTATCCCTCCCGAAGAGCCAGTCAGTGCTTTGAAGCAGAGGAGGCTTGTCCATTAGGGTGAATGGGGTGCTGCACAACCTTCAGTCTGCCCTCAGCCAGTCCTCACCTGCCAGCTGCCTCATGTACAACCAATCAGAGGATTGCTCTGCCTCCTTTTGGTTCTGGCTTCCCCTATTGGCTGGCCGCCCTGGCTTTTACCCCACCAATCCCAATGGGCACCAGCCACTGCTGTTCTGAAGAAGGACTTCCAGAACTGCACTGAGAGCTTCAGCGGAGACCATGGCTAGCTACTAGCCAAGGGTGCTGATTGGCAGGTCTGTTCTGTGCCACTCTGGTTCTGGTATCTGGTGCATGGACGACCACCCTGTTCCTCCTGGTCATCACCCAACACTCACTCTGTCACATTACACTGGTTCTCCTAAGCAGGAAGGTGGTGGCCTGCTTAGCCTGGTATGACTCCCTGTGCCTACAGCAGAAGTAGGCAACCTTTTGCCTGTTTGATGCATCTTGGCACTGGGTGGGCCCTGAGTTGGTGCTGAGCAGGGCCAAAGGAAACACACCCTCTTAAGTATCTCAAGAAAGAAAGGGAGGAAAAAGAGTATGGGGTGGTGGTAATTCAAACTCCTTCCATCCTCCTTGTCATCTGCATGAAATCTGCTTGAGGGCCACATGAGTCCCCAGGGGGCATGGGCTGCCAAGTCTTGGCGCACAAGGTCCATTGAAAAAGATGACCAGTGTAAGGTTACATGAGATATTTTGGGAACTTAGGAAAACTCCTCTGTAAAGCTATTTGGATATATTATCATTCATGAACGGCTCCCTATTGAGCCCTGGCTCCGGGTCATTTTCTGCCTGTCCTGCTGGGGCATTGCCCAGCAATGCAGACATGTGCCCACCAAGCCAGGGTTCGACAACAGAGGGCACCTTGGGTGCCTTCTCCACCTGCCAAGGCTGCTCCCTCCACCTCCACCAGCAGCTCCTGTTTCTTTCAAAGCATTAATCCAATAGGAGACCCCCGGAACAGTCTGACATTTATTTTTCTCCTTGATCGCTAGTGTTTTCTATCTCCTCCTCCTGATATCAGAGAGTTTGCTGCTGCTGCTGCTTTTTCTGTTTTAAACCACCTCATTGGAATTTATGATCCAGACATCCCCTCTGGCTTTTTCTTCCATTCTGACTCCAGCTTCTCTATTTAACTTTGCCCCCCAGGACTTTGATCTGCAAATTTCCACCGGCCTTTCTTTCCTACCCCTCGTTAGTTTTGTTTTGTTTTGTTTTTTTACTTTCAATATATTGTAAAAGCATGTAGTGGATTTGTTCCAAACCGTTTTGAATCCCTCCAAAGGTTTCCATATGCTGCATTTAGGGCATGGGGTGTGATGGGGGAATATGGGCATGGGTGTGTGTGTGTGTGTGTGTGTGTGTGTGTGTGTGTGTGTGTGTGTTTTCCTGCCTTAAAGAGAATATAGGGAGAGGAGGGGGAGGAGAGGGTGGCTTCCTCCCTCCCTTTTTTAAACCATGTTGGCTCTGTCCATGGTCAAAGTAATTCAGCCGTAATCCCCTTTTCTCTTCCTCTCCTAGCCTTCCATTCATATTCTAATCACAGCTTTCCCTTCTCTCGAAACCAGCCACTTTATCAGAGCTCCAGTTTTGCTACTCGCTTGAGCCCTTCCCAGCACACAGAGAGACGCCTTCAGAAGAAACGGGCAACTTTTCTCCCATCTTCCCCCACCAGCCTGCACGCATCTCTGCCTCCAAACAACCCTGCAGGAGGGGGGAAAGTCTCTGGGAAATCTTCAGACCTCCGGATGGGATCAGGCATATTTCAATCCACAACATCTATCTCTTCCCCTCCCGGGAACACACGCACTAACTTCTTCCTTACTCTAATAACCGAAAGAGAAGAAGCGCTTAGATTTATCCCAGTGATGATGGGGAGACGGGTTTGTTTCCTGCTCCTGCGTGCATTTTAGGGCCTCTTCACACGTTACACCCCAGCAATACTCTAGTCTGGAAGCCTATTTCTGTGATGTTTGAGAAAACAAATCTGTAGCGTTCACATTTCGATGGGTATCTTAAAAAAGATTCTACATGTGTGAACAGTTTACACCTAGCATGGACTCCTTAGTCCAGAAACAACCTGCGCTTCCAAGATGCTCTGAGCGATTCCCTAAGAAGAGGAGGTCTAACATAGTCTTTACATGCCCCCAAACAGTGCCCGAGAGAGAGAGAGATCTAAGCCAATTTTGATCTCAGCCTGCAAGGAGCCAAAAGCTGGGTGGTGGATGGGGGAGCAGTGGAAGAAGAGGGGGCGTCTCTCTCTCTCTGGAACTTTAACCAAGACAAACGTTCCCTAATGGCAAGTGGGGAGGAGGGAGAGGCAGCCGAGGAAGGGGGGGGAGAAGTGTCGGGCTTGCGTAGATCTAAAGCCCCCCTCGCTGGGGGAGCGCTTTTCTTATTCAAAACAGTGGCACAATGGGGTTCACATTGAGCCTTGCCACATCCCCATCTGACTAGCAGCCATTCATCAGGCTGGCCGGCCTATCAATGACATTTCTCCCATCAGGGCTCCTATAAAATGACGCTTTTTCCCATGAAACATCCGCAAACATTTTGACGGCTCTGGCGTTGCCCTGTTGGATTTACTGAGGATCTCTCCCTCTCTCTCTCTCTCTTCTCCCCCCTTCCTTCTCTCTCTCTTTCTCTCCCCCCTCTCACCCCCTTTCTAACCTCCACCACCCCCCACACCAGCACACCTCCTTCTCCCTCTTTTCTTTCGCCGGCATCTCTGAGCAAAAACAGGGGAACTCCACAAAACTTCAGGACTTTGGGGGCTCCTGCACTGTCCATGGGAACAGCATGCATTGTGGGTTGCTGGAGGAACCTGACATGGATTCCACAGGTCAGTCCGAAGCCGTCGGGGCGGCAGGGAACAGACTCCATCCGTTTTGGGTTGTTTTTTTTTGCGCTCAAAGTTTGGCAGGGATCAAGGCGAGAGAGGGATCCACAGGGAAGCGCGGCGCGCTGGCCTGGGGGCCATGGGATCCTCCTAGGTTAGCCGCTTCCGCTCGAGGGGATGCGCCTGGGTGTGGATCCCCGAGGGCTGGGGAAGGTTCACTGGTTGTCACTGGAAGGGAGAGGGGGGCCCCGATCCGAGGCACGTGGACTCGGAAGACTTGCTCTCCAGGGAGGGTGCCTCGGCTTGCAGAAGCCCCCCATCTCCCAAATCCAGATGGGCAGGATCGAGCTGGGCAGCCTCTCATTTGAAGGAATGCGAGCAGAATTGAAGGAGCAGAACTGAATTATTAATTTTTTTTAGGGATGGGCGAAGTGAAACTTTGGGGTGCTGGAATGCAGCTTGCGAAGTGGGAGGTTAGTTTGGAGGTGTTCGTCGCAATTCAAACGTCTTGGGGCGCAGAGCTTTGAGATCAGCTGGAGGGGGGACTAGGAGGCTGTTTCATAACGGGGGACGACGAGGCCCGTTTTGATACTGAGCCCCTTCCCAAAGGGCTGAAATTCCGAGATTTTAGTCATCGCCTCCTGCCAAGTTCGGGGGCTATCGGCCTGGAACGGCTTTTTGGGATGGAAATTGTCCTAACTTTAATAATGATAACGTTGATATTATTATTATTAATTGTCATTACTATTTCTGGGTTGGATTTCAAGTTTCTAGGCCCTCTAAACTCCCACCATCATCTGCACATCCCAAACTCCCCTCTGTTTTCTCTTGGAAGGGAAAGCCTCTGTCCTTGCCGCGCATCTTCCTCCCAGGGGAATGTACTTAGAATTTCACCCTTAACCTCTCTCCCGGCCCCCTTTAATATCGACTGGTGGTTCCTATCCAGTTTGAATTCTGTTTACACGGTAGGTGGGGTGTGTGTGGAATCCTTCTGGGCTCCCCCTGCGCTGCTCACGATCCTGGCAGCAGAGGTGAGGATCCCGCGCTTCCCATGTGGGGCGTCTCGCTGGAGAGACACCTGTGACTCGGCCGGGGCCTGGGCCGAGAGCGATGGGGGCTCCCTCGGGGCAGAGAGAGGGAAAGAGAAAGAGAGAGGTCCGAGGCTGCACTGTGACTTAACAGGCTGCAATCCTATGCAGTACATACTGACCTGGAAGCAGCAGGCTCCACGGCCCTCGATAGGGCTTACTTCCGAGTAAACCTCCCTAGGATTGCGCGGCCTCGTCCGAGGGCTGCGGAGCCCAAGAAGATCTGGAAACTGCAGGTGCCGCCTCGCCCAAGAGATGATGGGGCGGCCATCGCCCTCCCTCTTATCTTGAACTTTAGAAAAAAAGTTGCATCGAATGTGGCACTTTCCTACTGCGGTGTTAATTTTCGTAGTATTTTTATAGCATTTATTACTAATTAATAAATTACTTATTCGTTACTACGAAATAAACATCACCGGCTGCTCTCCTTGGATTGTTGACTTTGGAGCGACTCCCTAGAAGTCACCACGGGACTGTCCTTCCACGAGGCCCTCGCAGTTTTGTTTTTAGGGTTTGTTTAAAAATATATATGATTTTTTTCCCTTTAAGCACTGAAGTTTAAAGTTGGGTCCAGCTGTGAACTTCTTTTTGGGCAGGAAAAGGGAGGTCAATCAAAACAAAACAAAAAGGCGCTTGAGCGACGGATTCTCTTAGAAAACGCGCCTGCTTGGAAGAAGCCGAGTAGGCCGGAGGGACTCGAGGAAAACTCGGGGGTCAGGCACGTATCTCTCCCCCTCTCCAAGCGCTACCGAGGCCAAGCCGGCAGCCAACGTGCTCCCCAGAGACACGGGGGGAGAAAGAGTTTTAGGCCCCCAGAAGCCAGCCGGGAGAGTGCGCGTGAGGAGGGGAGAAGCGAGGCACCCGGAGGGGCTGCTTGGCGAGCCCGGCCTCGGCCCTCTTGTTTTAGGGGTGGCGTCCCGAACAGCTCGGCTCTCTAACTTTAAAGAAAAAAAAGGAAAGAAGGGTATAAGGTACAGTTTTGTTTTAAAGCATTTCCTATATTAAAAAAATATACTTTGAACGGACTGAGTAGGAGCGAAGGAAGACAAGTGTCCCCACTTGGGGGTTCCCCGTTTCCATTTTAACGTCGGAACCGAAAAGCTAGACGCTGGTGTTCTTAGGACCCTTTCGCGCGCGTTAAGCAATGCACGCGGCACTTGGAAGCAGCGAGACTTTCGGGGAAATGGGTGCGGAAAAGCGTGTTCCACGACGGGGCGCGCAGTGGTGGTTTTCGGAGCCATGAACTGAGCAGGGCTGAACTGCGCCTTTCGTGTAAGTCTCTCCAAAACCGACTGCTGGGTCGACTGCTCTAGTGTAAGGCAGCCTCAGGGCCGGGGGACTTGGCCGCGCTCCGGGCCTCGAGGTGGCGGCGGCGGCCTCGGCTGCGTGGCCTCGCTCGGTGTCGGGGGACGGCCGACCCCCAAGCGAAGGCCCGGCCGCCCGCTGGCCTTGAAAGGCGCGCCGGGCTGCGCCAACCTTCCCAGGCGGCGCGCCTGATGGAGGGCAGCGGGTTTGATTAAGATAATATTAATCAGAAACCACTTTCGCCTTGCTCAGCAGATGGCAGGGAAAGTGGAGCCTTTGGCGTTGCCCCATTCAGACACCTTCACCTCCTTTTCAGGGGACTTAATCCAATTAGGCTTTCCTCGGACTTTTCAGTTGTTATGTAAAGAATCCCCTTTTTGCGTTTGGGGAGAAATATGGCTTCATTGGAAGCGAAGGGGCGGCGGCGGCTGTGTGTCTTGGGAGGCTCGCGGGGGGGGTGTAGTCTCGTTTTAATTTTTCCTCGCCATTCACCTCTTCTCCTTAATCGCTTAATGAGGAAATCAGCTGGAACGACGAACTGCCCAGCATTTCTTGGGTTGTGTAAAACTCTAGGAACCCGTTGCAAAAAAACCCGTGTGTGTGATTGAAATAATAGACAACAATAATCTGTCTCTAGAAACGAAACCATTTCTTCTGAAGCAACCCCTGCTCTAAGCAAACCCATTCTCTTTTCAAGAACATCTTCAGCAAGGTGCTAAGAGAGAGACCTTGAAACAAATTTAACCCAAATTTAGGTACAAAGTTGAAATCCATTGGGGAGAACATGCAACAGGTTGGTACTTGAAAGGAAGTTTGCCCAACTTGAATGGATTTGTGGAAACACAGTGAAAAGCCTATGGCACTAAATAAAATGGGCATATCTTGCTTTTAATTTTTTTAAAAAATAGGAATGTAGAATCATAGAATTGTACAGTTGGAAGGAACCACGATAGATGTACAAATTTGAAATAAGGAAGGCGGGGGATGGGGAGAGTTGATCCACATGCCCAAGTAAATCCCTAAATTAAATCTCTACCAAAGAAATTGTAGGGGAAGGGAGGGGGGGTCGTTTTCTGTTGAGCAGCGGGGAGCTGAAGACTAATTGAAATAGGCCAGTGGCGGGACTGAGCCCGGCAGTCCAACTGGTGGTCATCCTCTACAATACTTCTGAAGCCTGTTCCCAGGATCCAGAAGCAAAAAAAGGGAAAGTGCCACCAAGTTAATTCCAGTTATATCTTCTTCTGAGACACTGATTAGCCTCAGAACCTATTTTTAACACTTAAGCTCTGCTCTGGAAACATTTGCAAATTTGCAAACAAAGGCAAACACCTGTGTGCATGCCCAGAGTGTTCCCTAGTACCTGCCGTGTAACAAAATACTGACCTCAAACACCAGTGATTAAAAGTTAGGGCCTTTAGGAGGGGGTTGCCTTATATGTCAGCACCCATCTTTTTAGAGCAGAATTGCTAAATATTTTTCTTTCTTTTTTTCATTAGAGGGCCACATTGACCCTTGGCCAGCACTTTAAGGGTGACATGCCTGTGATGGGTGCAGCCACCCACACAACTCTTGTGCATGTGCGTGCACACTCATGTGCATGTCCATGCAGATCAGCCGAGGAGTGGGGTGCGATGCGCACCCCATCAGAGTGCTTGGTGCTATCCACCCATCACTGTGCCTACTTCCCTTGTATTTTTTTACAGTTGCTAAAAATGGGGCAAAAGGAATACAGTGCTTAGAGGCTGGATCAGGCCCCAGAACTGGGGATAGCCACCTCTATTTTGAAAGCATTAGCCATTCCTGCCCGTGCTACATCGAGTGGGTATGATTCTGATGAGCTTGGGGATAGCAGTTTAGTCCTTTTTAGCTGGTCCCTTTTTCTTTACCCTGTTTTCACCCAAGCAGAATTTACAACACTAAGGAAGAGAGAAAGTCTGTGCAACAGGACATACAGCCAGGTTGGTGGTGATCATTCACTTATTGACTTTCTAACTGGGGGTGAGATGAAGGCATTATACACCATTCAAAGGGAGGCAGCCCTCCGATCCTCTTTGTTTTAATTCGACAATGAAACCAATGGAAAACGAAGGTTGTCTGTGTGTTTGTAGGGCAGGGGGTTGTTTATAGCCCTAATTAGTGAGCTGGTCCCCCTCCCCAAAGAGGGAGACATTCTCATTAAACAAAGATCTTAGTCAGTCAACCCACCAGATGTAGAAGGGCAAGGCACCTTTTTCTCAATCCGGTCCTCTTATCAACCCTTCAACCTGTCAGGTAAGGGCCTAGTCCACTTTCCTCATAGGTTATACCCTACCCTTCTTTCAGGAAGGAGGGGTGTGTGTAATTCCGTGTCCAAATGAGGAGATACAGTCCTAGCATTCTCCATCTTAGAAGATGCTGGTGCCTAGTTCCCAGTTACTTACTTGTTTCAAATTATTGCACAAATAAGTTGGTGAGAACCAAGTAGCCAACTTCAGCAGCATGTATAAAGGATGTTTTACAGTGTCTGCAAGGAAAGAGGGGGCAGCTGTGGCTACAGGGGGTCGGGTGTCCCAAAGCGGTTAGCCTTGGCTATTGTGACAGTCCCAGGAATGGCAAAGGAGGCCATGGGGAGGCCTGTCCTTGTTTTAAAGCACAGGGATGTATCCTGTAACCTAGTACATCTCTTCACTTGCGACTGAAGAGGCATACTTTCATAGAAAACCCCCTCCAGACTGGTTTTGTTTGCAGTTGTTTTACGCAACGTGTAGTTGAAACAATCATAGTGAATTAGTGGTGGTTTCATAATAGTTTGTCGGCATGTCATTCTGCATTGCTTCCCTCAGCTGCCAACATGAAATACAGTGGTACCTCAGGTTACATACGCTTCAGGTTACATACACTTCAGGTTACAGACTCCGCTAACCCAGAAATATTACCTCGGGTTAAGAACTTTGCTTCAGGATGAGAACAGAAATTGTGCTCCGGCGGTGCGGCGGCAGCGGGAGGCCCCATTAGCTAAAGTGGTGCTTCAGGTTAAGAACAGTTTCAGGTTAAGAATGGACCTCCGGAACAAATTAAGTACTTAACCCGAGGTACCACTGTGCCAATCAAGTTTTATTCAGCATTTAGTGGGTGACCTGTTTACTGAGCATTCTGACTGATTCGTTTGCAGGGAGGTTAGAAGTTGGCTAAAGCAAGTGTCGCCTTGCACTTTCGCAACCCGATCCTGCAGGTGTGTTGCGTAAGACCTCACAATCAGCTAGAATTGCACAACCTGGATTTGCCCTTCTGTAGTTGAAAAATACCAAGAGTTTGGAAGCCCCCAGTGAGCCAAAATTGATTAAGAGGGAATTTTCTGAAACTGCTAGGCAAAATGCTCCCAATCAGCTTTGCCACCTACAGAATTTTGAGAGGTGATGAAGTCTACCAAGCTACCTTTCTGCAACCTGTTTCTTTTTAATGTAACCCCTGAGGAAGTGGGTGGGAGAGTTCTCTCTTTCATTGTGAAAGTATATCTCTTTCAGACCAGTTCCTGTTAATCTGCAAAATTATATTTAAAATCAATATTCCTCCTCTCCCTCTCCCTCATCTTAGCCTGGAAAATTTGTCAGCAATTCATGTGGAAAAACGAGGGCCATTTCAAAAGTGTGAAATACTTGAATAATGAGATTTTTAAAAATTATATTTGAATATTTCAATGGTGTTTCTCTATTATTTTCCACCTGACAGACTATTAGTTGTAAATGAAAAGTATATGCTCTTCCTTAGCAATTCTGAATTCCTGTTTACAGAAAGTGCTATATTTTAAAGCTGTAAATAAAAAAGTTTGTGCTTGATGTTGTGGCCTTCTCATCTCAGATCAGTTATGAGTAGACTCGGGTCCATTTCCCCATTCCTTTCATTGCAAAGTTTAATAATTTAAGCTTCACAATGAGGGAAATGCTTGTCATTAAAGAAGTTGTAACTTCGCATTTTCTGATCAAACCTCAAGAGTTGGTCATTATTTCTGCACCCCCAGTGTCCCTGATTCCACCTTGGCTCATTTAGGATTTTCTGTCATGTGGTTTCACGTTAGTATTGTAGGGGTCACGTATGTGTGCAGAATGGCTAAATGGAGAAGAGCATTTCTGTCAAGTCAGATGACATTTTGTGTGTCCTTGAGGCCCGTATTCTGCTTTTTCACCAGTTTGACTGAGAACGGGGTCAGCACCTGTTCTGTGGACCCTCCTGATTTGGTCTGAATGTTTGCCATTCATTCTGCCATCCACAGTGGCGCCAGCGAGACTCCACTGCTGTGTATGTCCTTGGAGGAGATGGCGGGATGTGAATGTTTGTCTGTGTTCTAAAAAGGAGTTGTGGGTGTATGAAGGAAAAGCACCGTCTCTTCTTTCTTTTCTTACCTTTTTCCACCTGCCAGAGCCTTAGGAGGGAAAAGTGAAAAACTGTGTTGCACAGATTTAGCAACAAGTGTCTTGGAAAAAAAGTAGTGGAAGAAGCAAACAGGATATAATTGAGGGGGAAGATTTGGCTCTTAAATCATGGGCGATCCCTGCCACGTTTTGGAATATGCAGTGGGTTTGCCTCCCAAAGAGATCTGGAAACAGAGATGGACCCGATAGTCTGATGTTGTTACTGCAAGTGCTTTATGCCAAATTGCCAGTTCTGGGATTTGAAACCAGCCTATATGTTCTGCAGAATGAGGGACCCTCCAGAGTCCAAATGGGTGTTTTATTGCCGCTTTGAGAACCAGTTGTGGGACAAGGTGGGCCATTTGCCTTATCCAGCAGGCTCTTCTTAGCACAACAAAAGCACGTTTTGGACATTTGTGATATAGAAACTTAAGGGATTTCAGCAGGAAGATGCAGGATATGAATTGATTGGAAATGAAGCAGTCTGACTACCCCAAAACTATTGCAGGCACAAGTTGCATTGAAAGCAGGATTATGTATTATTATTATTATTCATATTAATAAATGATTGCCTTCCCTGCTAGCATCATGAGCCCAAAACTTCTGAAGGAGCTGTGAGTACCCTGAGCTGGTAGAATTCTGCGTTTTACCAATTCAAACTTCAGAGGATGTGTTTGTGGTGTAGATGTGATACATTTTGAATGCTCCCTCACATGAAGAAGCTTTCTGTAAATTAAAACAGGGCTGGGCAAACTTCAGGCTTGTCAGATCGACTTTGTTTCTTGCTAGAAAACCTCCTCTCCCCAAGACCTACCAGTGTGAACCAGGTGCAAAAGGCATGCACTTGCAATTAAAGAACAGAGTTCTAAAGCCTTATACTTGCTTTCACTACCAGAACTGAACGGAATTGAACACATAGTTCTTTCACACAAAAGGCAACTCCTGGTTAGCTTTCTTTATCTCATCATCAGTCAAAACCCTTTGTGGAAGTCACCCAGAGATGTACCTGTAGATCCCAATCTACCTTCTGCCTTAAAACACTATGGGAAAAGGTTTAGCAAAACCTCCTTACTGATGTGACACACAGGGAGGTTCTTTTTAATGTGGCAGAGCATTTTTAAAAATGACACCCACACACCTGTAGCTTCAAGTGGTGCCCTTCAGAATTCTACCCCTGCCTCCTGCATAATGTGTAGAAAGAATAATGCCAGAACTCATGCAACCTTTGAGCTGGAAGCCATTCCCACTAATGGCGATTGTGTGGAAATTGTTACCATCACCAAGGACCACTTTTCACCTTATTGACAGGCAGCAATGGCGTTTGCACCATGGTTCGAGCATCTATTTCTCTCTTTTGCACTTTCTGTGTAATGGGCACAATGGTGAAAGGAGTGAATTTCAGTCGGGTGGAGCTTACTCAATTCACCATGAGGATGATGTGCACATTCTTGCTTCAGTAATTAAATAAGAAGTGGAAAAGGAGGAAGTCGCTTGTCCTCTGTCGTTGCTGGCTAGTGATGTATGAAACTGCAAAGGAAAATTGTTTTTGGTGGTAAACTCTTCATTAAAATAGGCTCCAAGTCTGAGGGCCCATCCGGACTTCAGCTTAATGTGAATTGTGAACCGCTTGTGTCTCCTTTCATTTCCCTTTGTACATGTGCTGTTCTCCTTCAACTCCTTCTGTTCTTTCTCCTCCCTAAGACCAGAGATTCCCTATGCTCTGAAAAATCCAAATCAGAGAGCTACATCAATTGCATAGGGAATATCGGGTTTTAGGGAGGACAAAGTGTGGGAACAACAGTAGTTGAAGGAGATCGCCATTTGGATGAGGGAAAATTAAAGGAAACACAAGGACGAGCCCTGAGACTTTTTGTGATGATCAGTCCACAAAACTGATCTCTTTCCTGCCAAGTGGTACAGAGTGGTTAATTCACATACCCATGAACATTTTGGCAGGTTGGTATCTGGAGTGGCGTCGCAAGGGGGGGCGGGGGGTAGTGCGCCCCGGGTGCCATGTCTGGAGGAGTGACAAGAAGGCCCCCTGCGGGGTGCTCGCCCCGCCACACGCGGGGTGCTCGCCGCAGCCACACGTGGAGGATCACACCACCGTACGTATGGCGCTCAGGCGGCACCGGCGGCAAACAGCTACATACAATGCATGTGTGGTGTCGCACGCATGCGCTGTATGTAGCAGCGCCACACATGCGTCGTACGTAGTGGTGCAATGCATGCACAGCCGGCAGTTTGCCCCACCCTGGGTTTTGGTTAGCCTTCGTTCGCCCCTGGGTATCTGAACTTACCTGGGGTGTCAATATGTTCCTGATGACACAGTTCACTTGAGTTGTTGATCATCAAAATTCATTGAGCTCCTCGTGGGCTCATTGACACTTCAGATTGTGTTGGGCTTCCCCTTCCATCAGCCTCAGCCAGCACGATGTTGTGAGTTGTAGACCGAAAACATCTGGAGGGCAACAGGTTATCAATTCCTGATCTAGCAAAATATTGGCACAACTAACCAGCCTAGATTTGGATCCAGTTCATGCAACCACTTTGGGCCATCTTCCATCTGGCAGATTGTACAATTCCCAAAGTTCCCTGGGAAGAGGGATTGATTGTTAAGCCACTCTGGAAGCTGTAGCCCTGGAAGAGGAACAGGGATCTCTTAACAACTCTCAACAAACTACAGTTCCCAAGATTCTCTGGGGGAAGTCATGACTGTTTAAAGTGGTATTTTACTGCTTTAAGTGTATAGTGCAGATGGGGCCCAATATATGTTGGATCTTTCCCCCAAGACCTCTGTACAGCTAGATCTCAGAGGGCTTCAAAAATATTGACATGATAGGGGAGATAGAGAAGCACTATTCAAGTCTGATGTCCGTCCTTAGTCAGAGTGCTACCTATACCCTGACCAAGTGAGAAAAGTTTGCAAGGAAGAGTAACTACTAGCAGGTTTTCATAGCCACAGACTTGCTCCTAGTAGTGACATCTCCATGGTGATTGCAGGGAGACGTGTTTTCGGAGTGAGGTAGAGGGGTGCCCAGGGAAATAGCTGCTTGTAATTGTGGGAGGAAAGAAAGCAAAATATTATGAGTTTGCAGTTGTGCTTTAAGCAGCGATTGGAAGCAGGGGGCACCCGAAGAGAGGCCATGAGCCCACAACAAAGGGGGAAGGAGGGAGGTGGAGAGCAGGGATCCAATGGAGCATGCGTTGCCCTCCTTCCTCGGACAATGAGGGAGCCCCTGCAGCTTGCTGTGAAATAAAAACCATCCAGAAGAGAAGGGAAAGGAAACCCCGCAGAACAGCTCCCAACAAATCATTCTTAATCACTCATTAACAGTCCTGTCCAAACAAACTTGGGAGGGGACCAGCAGCATCCCTCCGGCCACCTCAGAGAGAGAGAGAGAGAGAGAGAGCAATATTCACCCAGGCCAAATTATTACTGGTGTAGCTCATTTCTTTTCATTCATTCTCATGGCCCTGGTTTGATGTTCCAAAGCTCCTTTCATGGGAGCACATTGGTTGCTCTGAAATGCTTAATGGGGTTCCCTTTGATCAGGGTAGCACTGAAAGAAGCCCGAAAAGAAAGAGCAGTGTAAGGCGGAGGGACAACACACACACACACACACACACACACACACACACACACACACACACGCCCTCAGGCAGCAATCCTGTACACACGGACCTGAGAGCAAACCCTTTCGAGGTAGACACTCATAGGATGGGACTGCTACTTCTGCATTTAAAACAAGCCACGCTCGTGACATTACTGGGACAAAGTTGGCCTTAATGGCGCCAGCGCTAAACGCTTCCTTTCAATACTATGTTTTGAAGTCAGTCAGGAACTCGGGAGGCAAAGAGAGCAGTGATCTTTTGCCCGTTTGTTGAGCTGTGTCCGGGCAGTGCCAAGGCCGTCCTATGTGCATCTGTAGTGACAATTGTTGGCCTCTCTGAATCAAAGGGACTTAGAACCTGGCTAGTGGAAAGCGAATCCTTGACCTCCTTAAAACTCTTTGTGGCACCCTGGATCCCCTTCAAATGTCACACGCTTCTTTCGGAGATGGTGCAAAGCAGCTGTTGGGTGGCAGAGTGCTGAACAGGGTCACATCCATACTGTGTGTTTAAAGTGCTCTTGTACCGCTTTAACAGGCATGGCTTTCACCCCCAGGAATTCTGGCAAGTTCACGAAGGGAGTTGAGAGACTCCTCACAGAGCTGCAATTCTCATTGCTGAAAATAAATGATGCTTCTGCTGAAAATACTGGAGTTGGAAAGCAAACATTTTGGGGAGGAAGCATCATCGGATACTTTAATAGCCATTCTGATACTGGTGTTTACAAAGTTGAGAAATGAACAGGTGAATGATGTGTTGTAGTTTTTATTTATAGTTTAGCAAAGGGGACCAGAACTTAGTGATGGAGCATGTTTTGCATGTGAAAAGTCCCACTCTCTAGTATCTCTTGTAGCAGGTGATATGTAAGGCCAGTGCTGGAGACCTGCTGTCAGTCAGAGTAGACAATTCTGGGTTAGATGGATAATTTAAGCATCCGACGGGGCATAAGGCAGCTTCCCTACGTTGTCCTACCTATATAGTAAGCAAAACTTATATTCCCATGTCGAGTGGAACAAATCCTCTGTTTGTTTAGAACACATGAGTGCACCATCTGCACCTGTACATTGAAAGAGGATCATACCACTTTGAAACGTCATGGCTTCTCATGAAGAATTCTGGGAACTGTAGTTTTTTAATGGTTGTGAGCTGCCCATTCCTCTCACAGAGCAACAGGTCCCAGAGTTCTCTGGGAAGAGGGGTCGATTATTAAACCGTTCTGAGAATTGCAGGTCTGGGAGGCGAATAAGGGCCTCCTAGCAACTCTCAGCACCAAAGAACAAAGTACTGTATTTTTCGCTCTATAAGACACACTTTTCCCCTCCTAAAAAGTAAGGGGAAATGTGTGTGCGTCTTATGGAGCGAATTCAGGCGGGAGGCGCTGCTCAGCGCTCCCTTTAAAGAGCCATGTGGAGCATGGGGGCTTTTCCCTAAGGAAGGGAAAGGGCTGCCCTTCTCCCTCCTAGGGGAAAAGCCCCCAAGAGCTGCACACACACTCCGCGCGCTCTTTAAAGGGAGCGCGGCTCTTGGGGGAGCCTTCCTCCTGCTGCCCGGGAGAGACTGCGCGCGGCTATCCCATAAGCCAGCTGTGCTGTGATCCCACTTGCTGTCCTGGCTTCTGGCTTAGCCGCGCACAGCCTCTTCTGGGCAGGGGGAGCCTTTATCCTGCTGTCCAGGAGAGGCTGTGCGTGGCTGTCCCATAAGCCAGAACAGCAAGAGGCTATCGCAGAAGCCAGATCCCTCTTGCTGTTCTGGCTTCTGGGATTCAGAATATTTCTTTTTCTTGTTTTCCTCCTCCAGAAACTAGGTGCGTCTTACGGTCTGGTGCGTCTTACAGAGCGAAAAATACGGTACAATTCCCAGGATTCTCTGGGGGAAGCTATGACTGCTTAAAGTGGTTTCATGCCGCTTTAAATCTAGAGTGCAGATGGGTCTGAGGCCTACATTTTTGCGTAGCCAACCAGCCGTATCATAGCCTCCCATGTGCTTAGCAACACACACACCCCGACTCTTTGCAGGCATTAAAAATGGGCAAGGAGGTTATAGTCTCTGATGGAGAAGTAGTATACTTGTTTGAGACGTTATATCAGAGTTGTTGGGAACTGCTAGTGAGAAGATGCTGAGGTGCTGTTGGCGGGTTTCCCACAGGCACCTTGGTTGGCCACTGTGAGAACAGGATGCTGGACTAGATAGGCCATTGGCCTGATCCAGCAGGGCTTTCCTTATGGTTTTATGTCCATATTCCATATGACTATGCTCAGCACTGTGGGTCATAAGTTGTGCAAGACTCCTTTAGAACCATTTAAGCGCAATATTCTTTTGACATATAAAGCAGAATATAATTGAGACAGCAGTATCACCACAGCTTACCTGGGCAGGATTAGGCTGCGACAGGACCACAACAAGGCTGGGGCCGCACAGGTGTACCAGCACAGTCAAACTGGTGCTCCCACCAGTCTATCGACACAGCCCCAACCATGCTGCCATCCTACCTAGCACCAACCTTATTCAGGAAAGCTGCAGCAAAGCCAGTACTGGGAGGACAACTCTGCCCAAACGTGAAGTTTACAAGCTGGCCTTCGGTGTTTTGAAGGCACATAAGAAGCTGCCTTATACTAAGTCCAGACTATTTGTCCATCTAGTCCAACAATCGCTGTCCCAGTCAGCAGGAGGTCTCTAGGGTCTTGGGCGGAGAGGGATCTTTCTCATTAACTGCTACCTAATCATGTCCAATGGAAAGGCCTGGGACTGAGCCAAGGCATATGCTCTGCTACTAAGCTACGGCCTCTCCCATTCACTCAACCACATATTTTCAATCTGAGTTGATTTTGTACCATGTCAGCCTTCCATGTCTTCACTGAGGGTCTTCTCTGTGGTGGCACCCCAGTTGTGGAATGCCCTTCCCTCTGAGGCCCACCTGGCCCTGATAATATCTTTGTTTCTGTATCTGGTTTTGTTGAAACCAGGCTGTTGATTCAGGCTTTGGGGTAATGTTGATAATGTTGAACCTGAACTGTGATTTGCCTGATGTTTTAAGACTGCTGCTTTTTTAGGGGGGGGTGTACACCTGCAGACCATTGATTGAAGATAGATGGTGGGTTAGAAATAGATAGATAGACAGACCGAATATGAATAGTTCAAAGTATGTTCAGATCACAGGCCAACCTACCCTCAGAGCTTTTGCTTTAGGCCATGAATACGTTCAACTATTCAAAAGGTTGGGAGGAATGTTCAATTTTATTTTATTTTGTGGACTGAATGTAAAAATAAGAGGCAACCCAGACAAGCTGAACCAATAAAAGGAAAAGAAGAAGCTTGGTAGGGGAGGCTATTTGCTAATGAAATGATGTGCTTTATGATAACACTATTCACAAGGTAAATGTGCATGCAGTGAGTACACTTGGAGGAATGTTCCCAACCACATGTAATTATGTACAGTTCAGTTGGGTCATGTGTAGTGACTAGACAGAAAGTTAGAGGTTGGGGATGGGACTTGCCGATATATGCCCACATACTTGACTTTACAGGGCTTGTATGATTGCAATGATTACCTGCTTTTTTTGTCTGAGGTTTATTTGTTTTCTGGTTCTGTGTGTGAGATAGGTGCATTGCTTGTTATTGGTTATGGGGTTCTAAGTATTGTCAGCTTTTCTTCTGTGAAATGGGCTTTTTTTGTGGCGCTGACAGTTGCTTAGATTTCCACATGCACCCCCTGGAGAACTTCTTTATGTACCTGCTGGACACATTTAACACCATAAAGCCTCGACCGAGAGTACAATACCAGCACATAGCTGTCAACCTTCCCTTTTATTGCAGGAAATTCCCTTATTCCAGTGCTATTTCCCACTGCTTCCCGCTGCTATCCCGGATTGTTAGATATCCCGTAGACTGTCCCCGGGACAGGTGAGGCTGCTGATCCCTTATTTTCAAATCTGAAAGTTGACAGCTATGTACCAGCATTGTATAGTTTTAGCGACTGATAGCCTTCTGAGTATTCCATCCTCAGAGCTCAATACCTGCCACCTTGGAAACAGCACAATTTTTTACTGCTGAAGGCAGAAGGCGAAATGTTTGCCATAAGAACTTAAATTTTCTATTTTGTTAATCACTGCAATACATTTATTTCTACAATTTGTAGAACGTTTTTCAACCAAAGTTCTCTAGGTGACTTACAGGGGTTAAAGCAACCAAAATTGCAGTGGGACGAACTAACCCACACAGCACCACAAAATAAGGAACAGAGGGAACTCGGCGGCAACAAACTTGAATGCAGAAGACTAAAAGCCACAGAGCTATAACTGTATGTAGCCATAATGTAATTTAAAAGGCCTGGGGAGATATCAAGGTTATATTGGGACTGGCCCAAGAAAAGATATTCAGTGCAGGTGCTAGAAGGGTCTTGCTGCGTGAGGTATTTCACTGCTGAAGGGGTGCCGACAAAAGGTCCTTTCAATATGTAGCTAAAATAGGCCATCCATACAAAAGGGGGGCATCCTCAATTTTGGGGGAAGCTCCAAAGTTTGCAGAAGTTGGAGGGGGGGGGAAAGCCCCATGGATGAATTACCGTAACCCTTAGAGAAGGTCACCAGTGAGGACTGAGCATGCTCAGTGAGCACGGAATGCTTGTGGGTTGTTGAGAAGAAGGAAAATGGAAAACTGGGTATGATGGAGAATGGACCATCCTGAACAGGAAGATCCTTCCAAGTTCTTTAAAATTCCTTTTTTCCCTCCCCATCCCATATTACATAATCGCACCAGAACCAAAATAGCTTCTAAAAATAAGCAAGCGTAGCCTGAACTTGTTCTTTCTGACCCGGGTTGACCCCAGCCAGCTAACTAATCCATCAGTTCAAGCTGCATATCTTTAACTTGTGCTAAATTCAGCTAATTTCATATCCAGCGATGAAGGTCTTGATCCTCTGGATCACAATCTGCTTCCAGTAGGCACAAGCTGACTCGTAGTTTCAAGGCTGTTGCAATGCACCCTCGGGAGGAGCCCTATTAGTGAATATAGTAATATAGTACATTAAATTAAAAATCTTTCCCCCATCCGTGCAAACAGTGAAGTATTGTTAATTCTCTGACTGCTTCCCACTTGTCTTTCCATTCGTCTGTACCGAATTGTAACTGGAATGGAAGACACCATCAGCTTTGACACTGAAATCCGGAGCAGCTGAGTAAACTGCCTTTTAAAACGGTAGCTGGGATGAAAGCTGATATAATGGATGTTTTGTTATTTGATAGATAATAAGGGGTGGAGGCAGTGTAATTGGTGGTAATTACAGCAATTGAGATTTATGGACTGCTTTCCAATATATGCGTATGCAAGGATAGCCAGTGTTGCACTACAACTCCCATCATCCTTGACCGTCGGTCATGCAGGCTGGAGCTGATGGGAGTTGTAGTCTGGAGGGCTCCACCTCAGCTACCCCTTCTCTAATGTTTTGTGTGTGGATGCATAAGGGAGCATGAGCTTTCTGTTGTGGGAGATCTCACTAGTGTAAATCTGCCTGAATACCAATTGTTTCCCCCTTGGTAGAGAAGGAGAAAGGATTATGTAATGTGCTTCCAGAATGCTTTGCCAGCAAGGCAGTTAAAAACAAAGTTGTTTAATACATTGTGCAACTCTGCAGGCGGCACCTTGTTGGTGGTGCCTGGCTGGCACTGACCCACGACAGGGCCTTTTCAGTGGTGGTTCCCAGTTGTGGAATACTTTTTAACTGTAACTGGTTTTAGCCGTATTTAAGTGTAATTGTTCTTAGAATGGTTTGTGAGTGTTTTAGTATGAAACTGCTTTAGTTTTTGTTTTTAAATTGTGTATCTGTTTGCCTCCCTGGGGTACTTGGGGAGGATTGGTGCTGCCACACCAAAAGACTATCAGTTGTTCAGATGCAGGTCAGCACACAAGATGCAAAGTTCAGCAGCGTAGTTAATTCTTTATTCAAGAAAACGGCATACAGCTCAGCAATACCTCCTGACCAGACTTGCCCCTATTAAGCAGCTGCCAGGACTGACAGTTCCTGCTTTCCACTAGATCTTGGTCCCTGCAGGATGTTTCGCAAGCAGCCTCAAACTATGTCAGGGCACCTGTAATCCTTGGAGTCAAGGCGGGAGTGGAGCTTGTCGCCACAGGAGAGGCAGACTCCTGGGATCCTCCCTCAGCCTCTTTCCCCCGCTCCTCTTCTTCAGCCTCTGAGTCTGAGCTGTTCCCTGTCACAGGCTCATCTTGCTCACTAGAGCCTGTTGCTTCTTCAGCATCCAACCATTTCTCCCACCCTTCTCCCGCTGACCTCTCCTCAGTGTCCCACCACCAATCCCCGGGCTCTGAGCCTTCCTCCTCGGGGGATTCCCTTGGGGGTTCCCCAGCTGGTACCTTCCACCAGTCCTCGTCATCTAGCCTGTCCCTGACAAGGACCAACTCCTTACAGATGCCAAATGGGCAGTGTGTGGCACTTGGATAAGCATAAGTTCTGCAGATCGAAAAGTCATAACCTGCCTGAGGCAAAGGACAAACCCACTCCCATCCCACCTAGAGAAGGCTGACCAGACTGGCAGCTGACTCTTGCTTCAACACTTGCGGCAGGAGGATCGTGATGTCCAAAACTGGCCTAAGGCATTTTGCCACCTGAGGTGAAGGACAGTGTGGAGGCCCACCTTCCAGAAGCTCACCAGACTGGCTGTCAAATCTTATTCCAGCACTAGACAGTATCCTCCACCACACCTGAGAGAAACAAGCTAGCTGTGTTGTACACTCAGCTCTGACCTACAACACCTTGCTGCCACACCCCACACATCTTGGCCCCTGCTCCTGGGGTGGTTGCCTCACTCTTCCCAAAGGTAGGGCCACTGCACTCAAGGGCTGCAGTCTATCTTAGGGATATGGGGATGCTTCATGGCACCCACAGATCTGTCCTCCAACAGAGATGAGGGGCTGAGGGGCTCAAGAGTAGTAACTGAAAGAGCTTGCATGGCTGCTTGCCCCCAGTGCCACATACATAGTAGCACCTGCTGCCTGAGGCAGCCACTTCACCTTGCCCAATGATAGGGTTGGTTCTGAACTCTGCTGGTGTCATCTCTAGGATTCATCTCTGTGCATGCTCAGAATTAATATTTATTTTGCAATGTGAATGAGAACCTTGCTCAAGCACTTTTTATTTAAGAAACTCATCCATGTTGTTTGGAGCTTTTTTGGAGAGGGGTTGCTGTCGTTTACCAGCATCACCTCTTATAATATCCACCCACCCACCCACACTTTTCTGGGATGGCACATAGCTGTGCAAAACTGTTAGCTGTTACGTCCAGGTTTAAACTGGTAAAAAATAGGTAAAGCAACAAGGATTTTCCCCCTTTATGATTTGTTTGATTACCTTCTTCCTTAATTGCTTCCACCTATTGCTCACGCATGGATGAACAGCTTGCTTTTAGAAACAATCTTTTGCATTAATGTAGAATAAAAGCTTTGCACGTTTTAAAAAGGAACAGGAGTTCTGTCAATGGAAAGTTTTGGCTGACAGTTGAAGGTCCGGGTTTTGCAAACTCTGTCTCAGCACTGCTGTCCTCAGACTGACAGAGACAATAAGCAGGCATCTCATAATTTAAACCATATATATGAATGATGGTAAGGACAACAAAATGCTTTCAGTGCTGGGTGGCGATGTGGGGAACTGAATTTCAGTCACATGGGTGGCCCAGTCTGCTCACCTCTCACTTCTCTTTGTTGGATCATTTCCACTATGAGCCTTGGTACACAGACCATCTATTGAGCAACTTGGTATTCAGCGGCAAGTATTATTCAAGACTAGATGCTTGTTTTGTTGCATCTAAAGGAAAAGAGTAAGAAGACTCCCCCTCCCCCCTTTTATGTCCTCTAGGCTGTCTTCCACTTCCATCAGAGGAGAACTGAGCTCCACAGTTTTGAGACACGTTAGCGCAGAGCCTTTTCGGAGGGTGGGCCAAAGGACCGGGCCGGGGGGGGGGGGAGAGAAAATGAGAGATAGGGAGGAGAGAGAAAGAGAAACGCATCATTACTTTTGCACGAATCCTTTTGTATCTATTAGCAGGAAAACATTGGGGGCCCAAGTTTTTCTTTACAATCAAATAACCAGATTAAAAACTCTGCAAGTGTAGCAGAAGCAGAATGTTCCCTGGAATAATGTTTATAGCCCACCCTAAGTCATACAGCTGTAATGCTCTCGCCAGAACTCAGGGATATGTGATGAAGCTGAATTTTGGAAGAGTCAGGCAAAAAAAAGCACTTCTTCCCATAGCACATAATTAAATGGTGCCAGCATTAGCTCCCACAAGAGGCAGTGGTAGCCACCAACTGAGATGGCTTTAAAAGAGGATAAGACATATTCCTGGAGGAGAAAGTTATCAGTGACTGCTAACCCTGATGGCTGTCAAAATAAAAAAAATCCTTCCAGTAGCACCTTAAAGACCAACTAAGTTAGTTCTTGGTATGAGCTTTCGTGTGCATGCACACTTCTTCAGATACACCCTGACGGCTGTTTTCAGCTTCCCAAGGTCAGAGGCAGCAGGTTTATCATTACTAGTTGCTGGAAACTGCAGGAGGAAATAGTGCTCTTATGAGAAAGCTCCTGCTTGTGAGTTTCCCATAGGCATCAGGTTGGCCACTGTGAGAATGGTGGGTGAGGGGAGCTGGATTAGATGGGCCATTGGCCCATCCTAATCCTGCAAGCTCTTCTTATCTTCTTATGAACAGCACCTATGGGGTTGGTGCTTCGTATCATGACCCTTTCGTGTGCAACGGCTCGTTGTGCACATTGACTACTGGAGTAGTGAACTTCTTGCTACCTCCAAGCCACTGCCAGGAATGTTTTGTGGTGCCGCATGGCGAGAAGGCACATCAGGGTGCTGAATGCAGCCAGTTTCCTCAGGCAGCCTGAGCTGTACTGATTTCTGTAGAACAGGATGGGGTTTTTTTTCAGTCTGAGGGCCTCATTCCTTCTTGGGAAGCCGCCTGGGGGCTGCATACCAGTAACAGGCCAGGGACAAAAACTGGGTGGTGAAATTTATGTGGCTCTTACCTTTGAATGGTAAGCAACATTTCAGCTACACAAAGGTCAAAGTCTTCTGCAGACATCCACACTGTACACACGTCTTTCCATCTTCCACCCAGGCAAGAAGCACCAGGAGGCTTTGGTGTAGTTTGGGGAAAGAGAGCATGTACTGTACTGGAACAGGGTGTGACATGGAGATTCAGCTCTTGGGCCTGAGGTTCCCCGCTGCTGCTGTAGAATTTACAGGGACCTGCTAACTTCTTCTAGGACTCCTGAGAACTGTGGCTTGTTAAGGATGCTGAGAGACCCCTATTTCCCTCAGAGAATTACAGTTCCCAGAGTGGTACAGTGGAACCTCGGTTGTCGAACACTTCGGATGTCGAATGTTTTGGCTTTCGAATGCCAACAACCTGGAAGTGAATGCTTCTGTTTTTGAATGCATCTCAGAATTCAAATGGCTTCTGAGGCACATTTCTCCATTTTTTCAACAGATTTTACTGACTGGCAATTGCGCCTCGGTTGTTGAACGTTTTGAAAGTTTAACAGTCTTCCAGAGTTGATTATGTTCAACAACCGAGGTTCCACTGTATAACAATTAATCCTTTTTCGAACTTCCGGGGGCGGCGCGAAACTGCAATGGCGGTCCTCTTCGTTCTCTGAAGAGGGGCTCCGCGGAAAAGGGTCGTTCGCTGCGGCATAGCGACGACCCATCAAGATAAACCACGGGTAGAGTGAGCCCGTGGCCGTGGGACTCGGCGGGCACCAGAAGCTGCTCTGAAAACACAGAAGGGACCCCGTAAGGAGACCCGGAGTGAAGGAGGGGTAGCGGTGCTGTGAGTTCATCGCTCTTTCCGCGGAAGTGAAGCCGCGCGGCTGTTGCAGATGAGCGCTGATCCTTCTTCCTAAAATCAACACCAAACTGCAAGTAACACACCCGTGAGTAAAGGGGTTTAAAATTTGGCAAAGAATTTCGTAAATTTGGCTGAAAGCGGGAGACGAGAAAAAGGAAGTCCGTCTTCCGACATTGCTGACAAGATTAAAGCAAAGCTTTAAAAAGCGGAAAGCGCTTGAAACGGGACTGTGGGAAGCTTTAACTTCTTCGTGCTATCAGACCTGCTTGTTTTTTTAAAACTGAAGGTGGAAATGGACATTGACTAAAAGAAGTAGTAAATGGGGACTTTCCTCCTATCTTTTTTCTTCTTTGGGCTGTATTTTTAAGGAGCCAGATCGTCGGGCTGCCAGAGAGGGAGACTGTGTCAAACTGCGGAAACAGTTGTAAAAACTTTGCTGGAACGTAACTGCTACATTTGAGCAGAAAAGATTGGATGGGATACTGTTGCAAGCACCTCTTGTGAAACTTTGTTGAACTATAAAAGGTGCTTTGGGAAACTTTGAGTTTCTGAAGGGACTGTTGGACTATTGGATTTACTGTCTTGAAATAATTTGGAACTTTAATGGCGGATTACTTCCTTCTTTGTCTTTGAAGCCTGGTGGCACTCCCCCTACAGGGCTTTCGGATTATAAAACCCTGGGAACTGACTTTTGTTTTGAATTCCACTTTGCTGGTTGTTTACTTCTGAATTTGTCTCTCCCATGGAACAACAGACAATCTGACCTTGAACACTGACAGATGTGTAATGAGTGGTGCAGGGAGAACAAGAGCATCCAAAGCTAAGGAATCTAAAGAGACCAAGGAAAAAGAAAAAGAAAGAAAACCAACACAATTTGTACAAACAACACTGACCCAAGGACGCCGATCGTCGGTTCCAGCTGTACTGGTGTCTCAGAGGGAAGGGGAAATAACCGAGAAGTCCACTGAAGAAGATATGGCAGCAGGTGGGTCAGATACATTATTAAAACAAATATTGGAGCAACTATCAAGTTTAAACCAGAAAGTGGACGATCAATCTTTGAAAATAGATAAAGCGACCTCGTCGATTCAAAAATTGACTGAACAAGTTTCCCAGCACACGCAAGCTATAGAGAACTTGCAAGGAGCAACAGCGGAAAACCGGGAACTAGCTGGAGAAGCAATTCAGAAAGTGGGAGCTTTACAAAAAGAAGTTGAAGAAATTAAAGGAGAAGTCAAGCCCCTGCACAAACAGGTGGGTGAACAACAAATTTATCTGTCAATGGTGGAACTGAAAAATCGCGAGAGCAACATCAAATTGAGAGGCATCCCGGAACTCGAGCAAGGTGACCTGATTGGATACTTGACGCAGGAATTCACGAAGTTCTGGGGTTTAAAGGAGGATACAGATTTCAGGATTGTCTCGGCATATAGACTGGGAAGATTGGTAAGGAAAGACAGATCCAGGGACTGCTTGATAATTTTAAGATCAAAGGAAGAGAGAGATAAGATCCTAGGTCTTCACTTCAAAAAAGCAATTGAAATTCAAGATAAAAGGGTGGAAATTTACAGAGATATTCCGAGACAGTTGTTGGACCTCAGAGCCACCTATACAGAACTAGCAAAATTGCTGAGATACAACGCAATTCCCTATAGGTGGGAGTTCCCACAAGGATTATCCTTCACCTACAAAGAAAGGAAGGTCAAAATTAGAACACCTGAAGATAACCAAAAGTTCCTTCACGACCACGGAGAAGATCTCCAAAAAGGAACAGATTGGCTTCCAACCCTACCAACACCAATATTGCCTGGAGGCGGGCCAACGCCTGCACCCTCGGGATCTGAGCAAAAGGAAGGCACCTCACCCTAAGAACATCTTAATTAGAACAGGATGTCTCTGCAGCTACTTAGTTGGAATATAAATGGCGGGAATTCTCCGGAAAAAAGAAGGAGGATATTTCATATTCTAAAAAAAGAACAATTGGATGTAATATGCCTCCAAGAAACACATGTGACTAGGCTCCATAGGAAAGTATTAATCAATAAAAGACTTGGCCAAGAATTTATCTCATCTGACAAAGTTAAAAAAAGAGGTGTTGTAATTTATGCAAAGGAGAACCTGTCACCAAAATTTTTATTTAAAGATGACCATGGAAGAACTCTCGCAATTGAAATTCAAACACAAGGAGAGAAGATTTTGATATTAGGAATTTATGCCCCAAATGATGGAAAATCAGAATTCTACAAGAAGCTGCATGAGACAATGATGGACTATCTGGATTATTCTAACATTATTGTGATGGGAGATATGAATGGGGTGGTGTCAACAAATATGGACAAATCCCAAAACCAAAACTTAACAACAGACGGCAGACTTCCTAAAACTTTTTTTGAAATGACAGACAATATGGACTTGATTGACATTTGGAGGACAAGGAACCCCTTGGGTAAAGAAGGAACCTTCTTTTCTGAGGCCCACCTGTCATGGACACGAATCGACCAAATTTGGATATCTAGAGGGATGGCACCGAAAACAAGAAAAGTGGAAATCTGCCCAAAAACCTGCTCCGACCATAACGCCTTGAAAATGGAATTGAGACTCATCCCAACTGGATCCTTCAGATGGAGAATGAATGACACCTTGTTGAGAGATCAAGAGATTGTTAAGAAGGCCCAAAAAACCCTAAAGGACTATTTTGAAATAAATTTGAACACCACGGTGGAGAAAAGAATAATCTGGGACGCAAGTAAAGCTGTAATGAGAGGGTTTCTGATACAACAGAATACAATAAAGAGAAAATTTTGGAATGGAAAAAAGGAAAAAATTCTAGAGAAAATAAGTGAAGGAGAGAAAAAGCTGAGAACCAAACCAAAGTCAAAAGAGGTGCTAAGAGAGATCAAATTCCATCAAGCACAATATTCGAAATTGATCAATCAAGAGATTGAATGGAAAATTAAACAAATGAAGCAAAGATCGTTTGAATCAGCAAACAAATGTGGAAAGTTGTTAGCTTGGCAGTTGAAAAAAAGACAAAAGCTAAACACGGTTACAAATTTGGAGATTCAAGGAAAAATAGTTCAGAAACCAGAAGAAATAAGAAAGTGCTTCCACAGATACTTCAAAGAGCTTTACGCACAGGGGCCTCAGAAAGAATCGGAAATAGATCAATTTTTGAGGATAAATGGATTATCTAAAATAAGTCAAGATAAAAGATCAATCCTTAACAGCAAAATAACTCAACAGGAAATTGAAGGTGCCATTCAAAATATGCAGCTGGGCAAATCTCCAGGCCCGGATGGACTCACCTCCAAATATTATAAGACTCTGAAGGAGTTCCTGATACAACCGTTGTTGGAGGTCTGTAACCAGATCATGGAGGGGAGGAAGGCACCGGAAACGTGGAAAGAAGCATTCATCACATTGATTCCCAAGTCAGAAAGGGAAAAGACCCAGCTTAAGAACTACCGTCCCATCTCACTCCTGAACGTGGATTACAAAATATTTGCAGACATTTTAGCAAATAGACTTAAAAATGTACTAAATGAAGTAATTCACAAGGACCAAGCAGGCTTTCTCCCTGGTAGACACATGTCTGACAACACCAGGAACATTATTGATATATTGGAGTTGTTGCGAATTAGAAACACAAGGGCTGCTTTAATCTTTATTGATGCGGAGAAAGCATTTGACAACATTTCTTGGATGTTTATGAAGAAAAACTTGAAAGGGATGGGAGTGGGACGGGGGTTTGAAAATGGATTAGAAGCAATCTATTCAGAACAAAAAGCTAAACTGATAGTGAACAATGTGGTATCGGAGGAACTCCAAATTGAAAAAGGGACACGACAGGGGTGCCCTCTATCCCCTTTGTTATTTATTTCTGTTCTGGAGGTATTGCTGAATATGATCAGGGAGGACCAGTTGGTGCAGGGTATAGTGGTCGGAGCGAAACAATACAAACTGAAAGCTTTTGCAGATGATCTAGTCTTGACAGTACAGGAGCCAGAATCTAGTACAAAAAGAGTTCTGGAACTTATCTTGGAGTTTGGTCGGGTGGCGGGATTTAAGCTAAACAAACAAAAAACAAAGGTTTTGGTCAAAAATCTGACACCTACAGAGATAGAGGGGTACCAGAAAGAGACAGAGCTAAGTGTGGTTAAAAAAGTGAAATACCTGGGGGTATCCTTGTCCACTAAAAACTTAAATCTTTTTAAAGATAATTATGAAAAATGTTGGTTGGAAATTAAAAAAGACTTGGATATTTGGTCAAGATTGAAACTTACCTTGTCAGGACGAATCGCAGCTATAAAGATGTGTGTTTTGCCAAAAATGTTATTCTTGTTTCAAACCCTTCAGGTCGTGGACAGAATGGAATGTTTTGGAAAATGGCAGAAGGATATATCTAAGTTTGTCTGGCAGGGCAAAAAGCCCCGAATAAAATTTAAAATATTAACTGACTCAAAAGAAAGAGGGGGGTTTGCCCTGCCGGATTTAAGGTTGTACTACGAAGCTGCAGCCTTCTGCTGGTTGAAGGATTGGTTTCTGTTGGAAAACACCGATGTCCTAGATCTGGAAGGGTTTGATAATGTGCACGGTTGGCATGCATATCTGTGGTATGACAAGGCGAAGGTTCACAAACTGTTTAAAAACCATATTGTCAGAAAATCAATTTTTGCCGTCTGGATGAAGTACAAGGACTTACTAGAAAGTAAGACCCCGAGGTGGTTATCACCAGTGGAAGCCAAGATTTCTAAAAAAAGGCCCAATATGGAGGCCTACTGGCCAAAATATTGGGAATTGATCGAAAGAGTTGGAGATAATTGGAAGCTCCAAAGCCAGGACAAACTTAAAAGTAAGGTGCGAGATTGGTTACATTATGCTCAAATTCAAGAGGTATTTAAAATGGATAAAAAAGTGGGTTTTCAGTTGGAGAAATCGAAACTGGAGACGGAGTTACTAGAACCAAAGACTAAGGTACTTTCGAGGATGTATGACTTGCTGCTTAAATGGAATACACAGGATGAAACAGTCAAATCTGCTATGATAAAATGGGCACAGGATGTAGGACACAACATTATGTCTGAGGACTGGGAAAGGTTATGGAACACCGGTATGAAATTCACGGCATGTAGTGCCTTGAAAGAGAACATTATGAAAATGGTATACCGGTGGTACATGACCCCAGTCAAGTTGGCTAAAATATATCATCTTTCTGATAATAAGTGTTGGAAATGCAAAGAAGCAGAAGGGACATTCTTTCACCTATGGTGGACCTGCCCGAAAGTAAAGGCCTTTTGGGAAATGATACATAATGAGCTGAAAAAGGTATTTAAATATACCTTTTCTAAGAAACCAGAGGCCTTTCTTCTGGGCATGGTGGACCGGAAGGTGCCAAAGAAGGATAGAACCTTGTTTATGTATGCAACCACAGCAGCAAGGATCCTTATTGCAAAGTTCTGGAAGACACCAGATTTACCCACACTGGAGGACTGGCAGACGCAGCTGATGGACTACATGGAGTTGGCAGAAATGACTGGCAGAATCCGAGATCTGAGCGAAGAAACAATGGAGGAAGACTGGAAAAAATTTAAGGACTATTTGCAAAAATACTATAAGTTGTTTGAATGTTAAGATTGTGCACGATTAAGAAACGTCACGCCTCTGCAATTTATCTAGGTAAATGGTAAAGTAAGTAACGATAAAAAAACGAGACAAATTAGAAACAAAATATTATGTTTATTAAAAGTTTTGAAAACAAACTACAAACTTTTGAAATTGGTAACATAATAAACCCAAAGGCATTATAAGATGTGAAACAAGATAATAAATTGCTGAACTGGTTAGAATAATGAAAGCAATGTTGAGAGGATGTGAGGAGGTCCAAAAGAAAGTGAATTTGATGATATCTAACTTTTGTCTTCTTTTTTCTACTTTTCTTCATATATATATATAAAAAAAATGTTTCTTGTATGTTGCTACGTAAATTAATCTGTTAACCTATGGAAAGAAACGCAATAAAAAATTTATTAAAAAAAAACAAAAAAAAAAACAATTAATCCTTTTTCACAGGGAACTCTGGGAATTGTACCTCTCTGAGGAGAATAAGTGTCTCCTAACAATTCTCAGCACCCTAAACAAACCACAGCTCCCAGGATTCTTTGAGGGAAGACATCACTGTTTAAAGTGATATGATACTTCTTTAAATGGATGGTTTGAATGTGGCCTTTGTCTGAATTATGTCCCCATGCAACCATGGTGCCAGTTGGCTTTGTAACCAGGATCTGCGTAATGCGCACATCAGAGAAAAGAAAGACCACATGAACCTCTAGTGAACCCCTTGGCCTTGTTTACTGACAGTGACAAATAGTGTGTGCACCCAGCCCATTCACAATAACATTCTGGGACTGTTCCTGCTTCCTTAAAAGAGTTGATCTATTTTGCCTGTGGAGGAATCCTGTGCCTTTAACCAAATTTGGAGTGCTGCTCCGTAATGTAATGTAACGTAACATGGCAATGTACAGAAGAAGGTAACAGGTGGCAGTTAACCCTGTAGCCTTGGCAACCATGACAATAATTAGCAGGGGTGGAAGAGTGAATAATGTGCTGGCTGGGGGGAAGGAAAGAAGAGGCAACAGAGCTAGAACCCAAGGAAGAATATGTTGGTTTCATATATGAGACTGAGACTTCCTATGTGACACTGTCACCATGCCCTGAGAGAAATTCATCAGGTGCAGTGCTTAAGCTCTGCAGCTGTCCATTCTGTCTTTACTGGGGCTCTTGTCCCAGTACCATATTGGATATGGTACTGCTGCTCATCAATATTATAAAAAGGAGTTTTTGTAGTGGAGGGAGGGAACCTAAGCTATGAATTCTAGGGGAAATTGAACTTTTTGCAACTTCAATCCATGGCCTTTGGATGGAACCAGCTGATGAAGCCTTCCATCTTTTGGAGGATAGTATAGTTAGACCAGACATGGCAGAAATTTAGAGGTGGTCAAAAGCAAATGGGCAGCCATGGCCTTCTAGGCTGTATACTTGGAAAGGGGGGAGATCTTCCATTTGATTGCCTAGGTGATAGACAAAGTAGTATACAATAAAAAAAAAAGACAGACTTGCTCTGCTGATTCTCAGGTTGAGTTTTGCCCTTTGAAAATGGCTGTATTTTCAAAAATGATAAAGCATCTTGTTCACGTCACTTCATCGGCAATTTACTATGGCTTGTAATAAAGCCAAAAAAGCAGTCTTCAGTTAGACTGGAGTGTTGTTCATATCTTTCCACCACCCAGGCTAGATAACTGCACCTTGATGTTGAATGACATGTGCGTACTTCTCTCGGCTAAATCCCACTGACATCACTAAGTATGCATAGGAATGGGGTACGTCCCATTCCAGGCTGGAGCCTGCAGAAGTGTACTAGCCAAGGACAGCAGAAGGTCACAGATGGTCAGGACCATAGACAGCTCACTGTGGAGCTGCTTATGGTTACAAGTCAGGCTAGATACAAACCAAAAGAAGCTAAGAACTTACGACTCCAGCAGCTGTTCAAAGTGGACCAGATCCAAGGGGAGCTCCATCCTACCTTGCCCCTCTCCAAAATGAGCTGCATCAGAGCCCAGAAGCATACCGGCGAAATGGTGGCAGCTTCAGATGCAGCTGCTTTGCCCAGTGCTTCTCTTCACAGTGCTGGCCACCCGAAAACATATTTTAAAAATTTAAAGGGATGTTGGTAACTGGCACCAGCCACCATCAGGCCCAATGTCAGCATGCAGCACATTGAGACAAATGCTGGGGTCCACTGTGGCCCTGGCCATGGGAGTGCATGCCAGCTTTATTAGTGATAATCTGCTTTGTATCAAGGTGTTTTTGGTGTTGCTCCGGTTTCCTCCAAAATGGATCCATTAATTAGTCAGCCTGTATGTCCGTTTAGCCCAGTACCCTCTGCTCGAACAGGATCCCCCTTTCACCTGCTTCTACGGTACCTTTTAACTGGGGAAACTAGTGGTTGCAACCCTCCCCAGTCAAAGCTTGTGCTTAAAAAGAAACTCCCTTATACAGTGGTGCCCCGCAAGACGAATGCCTCGCAAGACGGAAAACTCAATAGACGAAAGAGTTTTCCGTTTTGGAGGTGCTTCGCAAAACGAATCTCCTATGGGCTTGCTTCGCAAGACGAAAATGTCTTGCAAGTTCCTGCAGGTTTTTTTCCCTCCGCCCCCCCCTTTTTCTAAGCCGCTATGCCGCTTATCAGCTGATCCGATAAGCCGCTAATAGCGCTAATCCGTCAATGGACTTGCTTCGCAAGACGAAAAAAACGCTAGACGAAGAGAATCACAGAACGGATTCTTTTCGTCTTGCGAGGCACCACTGTACTATTGTTGTACTAGGAACTATGGTTTCTCCAAATCCCTGGTATGGGCAGTTTGAAAGAGGATCAAACAAATTCTTGAAGAGAATAGACCTAGAGTAGCTGCTAGTCATGGTAGTTAAATAGGATTGCAGCCCCATAGCAGCAGTCCAGGACTGGAAGCAATGTACTCCTAAATGCCAGGTGCTGGGAGTAAATAACTGGGAATAGCCATTACTATCATGCCCTGCCTACAAACTGCCTAGAGGTGTCTGACTGGCTGGAATGATGGACTCTCTAACCTTGGGCTGGTCTAGCAAAGCAGTGCTTATGTTCTAATGATGAAGGTGAACTGGCCCTTAGTTTTGCCTAGTCATGTAACTCTGTGTGTGCACACAAGTGTGTGTGTGTGTGTGTACAAGCATGTATACAATCTTGTGTGAGAGAGTGTGTGTACATGTGTGAGTGAGCTATCTCCCCCCCTTTTTTTTAACTGGATGGTTTTAATGAGAATGCAACCCTCCTGCAACGAGGTGAGCGGAAGTAGACCGGATGTCATGCCTTTGTATTGAAGATAGTAATTTTTTCATTTACTAGTGTCTGTGTTTCTTGCTTCCTCCTGTCTGTTTTGGAAAGTTGCCCAGCCACTTTGCTATCTCCTGTCAGTGATGGATTGAGGCTGAAAATGGGTAAACAAAGCTTGCATTTTGCAAGCGTAGGCACGTGTTGGGAGCTGCCTTAGGCTGAGTTAGACAACTGGGTCCATCAAGTTCAGTACTGCCCAAACTGACTGCGGCAGCAGTTTTCTGGGACATTAAGCAGAGGACATTTCCAGTCCTGCCTGGGGCTACCAAGGATTGAACATGGAACTGTCTGCATGCAAAACATGTGCTTCCTGGCTGGCTGTTTGTGAGACATGCCACCCCCAATTTACCCATATAAGCCTAATTAAAGATGGAGATGGGGGATGGAGTTTCCCACTGCCCAACATTTTATCCCATGCGTGTAGCTTGTTCCTTTTTCTGAGGTGGAACACAGGCTTCTGTTATGAGGTAAACTTGTAAGTGTCATGTCTGGAGTGTTAGATCCCATTTTCAGACTTTTATAATAATACGGTGTCTTGATTTGAACCATGCGCCTGTCAGATTCTAACTTGCAGGCTAATATTGAAGCATTGTAACAATTTCCAGAGAGAAATATAGAAATTTTCTATTTTTAGACCCTTCTAGTTATGTTCGTTCATATATTACCAAGTGGAAACTTTTAAGTAACCTAACAGTTCTGACAACTCCCTGAGAAGGGTTAGTTGCAAGTGGTTTTATACCAATAATGGCATGTGCTGGAGTCTCTGTGTTTTAAAATATATACACCAAGTGAAATATACACCAGAGATTTTCCTTAAGAGAATTTGCATGGCACCCCTCTTGAACATCGGTATGATTGCATTTGGTATATCTCAAATAAGTAGAAAAGGTGATCCAGTAATATCAGGTTCTAAGAGGGCAAAAAATGATTAATCTTCTGCTGAGTGACAAGTATTTATTATCTGTACAAATAAACAGTGTCATTTCAAACTGTAAAAATAGGGAATTTGTGACTCAAGATAGTTACATAGGTTACAAATGCTGGCACCTAGTCCTACAGTTTTGTTCAGTTCCTCATTGTAATCTGAGGAGGGACTTTTGGACTACTCAGTTCACCTTTTGTGGCCCATATTGGAAAAGACAGGAAGAGCCAGGGCTTTTCCCCCGCACCAGAACTCACTGGAACTCAGTCCCGGCACCTCTCAGGTTGGCGCTATTGCCATTTTAAGGGAACATGGGAGGTGTTCATGGTGAGTTTTGGTACCATGAGTTTCTAGAAAAATGGCAAAGAATGGGAAGAGCAAACTATTGATACACATACACTTGTTTGGTTTGTAACTGATAACATTATTTATTGTATAATAATGAAAGAAAAGGTTTGTCATTCATGGGAAACATCCTGTCTTTTTAAAAAAACAAAAAACCTTCTTTGTTGTTTTGCAGAGAGTTGGATTGAAAGATGTCTCAGTGAAAGTGAAAACAAACGTTATTCCAGTCATACATCTCTGGGGAATGTTTCTAATGATGAAAGTAAGTATATGTCATTTTCAGTAGACTTGTATCTCCAGAAAGGACCCAAAAGCTATAGTGTCCAATTGCGTCCATACATCTGATTGGGGCCATAGTTAGGATAAAATGACTGGTGTTGCTACCTAGAACACAGCATTATTTTATTTAAACGGTTTATAGGCCAGAGTTCTCCGGAAGACTTAAGTCATGTTTTACACCATTAATCTAATGTACTATAATGCCACTCTAAACAGTCAAAGCTTCCCCCTCCAAAAAATTTGGGAGTTGTAGTTTATTAAGGGTACTGATAATTGTTAGGAAACTCTTGTTCCCTACTCAGAACTACAGTGCCCAGAGTTCTCTGTGAAGAGGGATTGATTGTTAAACCACTCTGACAATTGTTGCCCTGAGGGTCACCTAACAATTCTTCGCACTCTTAACAAACAACAGCTTCCAGAATGCTTTGGGGGGAAACCCATGATTGTTTATAGTGGTATCATAGTGCTTTTCAATGTGAAGTGTGAATGTGGCCAACGATATATGCAACATGATGTGTGTGTCTTTTGCCCTTTAGCTTAGTGTTGTAACCGTTTTCTTTCCTGATACCACAGTTCAGTACTTATTTACTCCTAAGTAATTCCAACTGAATTCTGTAATGCTTACTCCCAAGTCATTGTACATAACGTAATAGCTTTAGTGATGTGCACATGAAGCTGAGATGAGGCAATATATTAAGAGAAAATGGATTAACCACAATTTATTTATTTATTTATAAAAAGGGCAGGGTCTTGAATCTGCTTTTTGCAACTATCTCAAGATCCAGTTCACATCTGTATGTGCAACATTTGATGACTCACTGCAGAATGTGAACACTCCAGTAAGAAGGATGGACTTTAAGGCAATTTGAAAGTGGATATGAGCATTTTGTCTGTGGCACTGTTTCTGCAATGGCTCTTATTCACCATCTGTGATGGCTCATAGAAGACACATGTTTCTTACAGTCATTACGGGTAGGGGCAGATGAGACTTCCAGAATGGTCTCGGTAAAGTCTCTCTCAATGCAATCCTATGCATATCTGCTCAGAAGTAGACTGATTCCAGGGTGGCTTACTCCCTGGTATATGGCTATGTTACATCTGATAAGGTTACCAATGACTACTAGCTACGATGACTATGTACTAGGAGGCAGTATGCTACTTGCCGGGAATCATGGTGGAAAGAATGCTGTTACACTCAAGCCTTCCTTCCCATAGGCATCTGATCAGTGAGAATAGGAAGTTGGACTAGATGGGCCTTTGGCCTGATCCAGCAGAGCTCTTCTTGTGTTCTTCTGAAAGGATATATTAGATGGCTTTGAAAGTGGAGGATAGTTAATGGAGAATAAGGCTCTCAGTTGCTACTAACCATTATTATTATTATTATTATTATTATTATTATTATTATTATTATTATTATTTAGTCAGCCTCCTTGCCCACAGACAGTGTACAAATGAATAGCAGCTGGGGAGCAACAGTAGAAAGAGGTCAATGGACTCCCCATCCTGCTTGTGTTTTAATACTTCTAGGTTTAATACTAGGTTTGTAGGTTTAGTACTTCTAGCATGTTGAAGTGGCCAGATCTGACTTGCTGGGCTTCTAAGGTAGATCATGCAAACCCTGTTGAGAAGCTCCCTTGAACCCATTCTTCTGCTTTGTTTGGCTGATGTCTAGCCATAGGCTGTTACGTGGCCACTGGGTGCAGCCTACTGGCCAGCTTGGATGATGTCAAGACCTCTGTGAGGTAGTTTGATACACTCTACCTCACGTTTGTTAAGCTGATGTCAACCCACTGTCCTTTGTGATATCATTGGCTCAGCAGTCTTAGCTCACTGAGCCCGATTTTAAGGTGCTGGCCTCTGTGAAGATTTTCAACCGGGTAATTCCAGTTTGATACGTGTTAATGACAAAGCCCCAGTCAAGTGAAACAGCCTTTCGCTCCTCGATGGCTGTAAATGGAAAAGGAAAGCTAGCCATGAGGGAAGGGGATCAGATGCACCAATCAGAACCAGGTAACACCACTGTTCTGCCTCTGTAGCTCCTTCTCTCGTGCCACAGTACTTCTGTGAGGAAGGAAGGGGCCAGTGTTTGTTCATCCAACCCATCCTTAGGCTTCATAGGCCTCAGGAGGAGGTGGACTGTTGCATCACAACCACCCCCTCAGCATCTGACCCACACACTCTTTGGGTGGGCTCACCTCACCCATATATTAAATGGGAGAGGAATGGAACCCTCAGATTGCCTGTGAACGAAATAAAATACTATCTGAAGAGTAAAAAAATAACAGAAAATAACCCGATATTTTCTCAGTGGTCCCATAGCCTTCTGACAAAGGGCTGAATCCATCGCAATGTCTGCCTAATACCAAATCAGACTGATTGCCCAGTTCACCCATTATTGTCTACTCTGACTGGCAGCTCCATCAGGATTTTTCTGGGGATCCCTATCTTTGAAATAAATTCCATAGTGCCTGTCACACCTTTACAAGCTCAGTTCTCAGAGAGAAGGTGATGGTATCTTTTGCTTACAGCTGCTGTTACCATCATATTAATTGATTAATTTCTAAATATAGGCCATCTATCTCTCTACATTGTTCATTTCAAAGAACAGGCATGACAAAGCCCCTAGCTAAAGTGACTTACATTCCAAAATAAGAGGAAACAATGAAGGAAGGGGGAAATGGAGGAATAGGTAAGCAGGAGATGAGTATACTGAATACTTTTTCAGCTACAGTAAGGTGTAGGGAGTGACACTAAGCTCCAGGTCAGCCTTTGCTGGTACCCTCCAGATGTTTCAGACTGCAATTCCTTTGGTTAGCAAAGTCACACAAATAGAATCCAGAAAGAAAAGTCTTGAAAGCACTATAATCTCCTAAAACAGTATAATTTTAGGAGAAGCAAATGGAGATGTTTTGTCTTTCTTACTTCAGGCCTTGTACATTGCAGGATGACATTCAACCAAATGCACAGAGGAGAATCCCTCAGAACTATACAGCCAATCAGGGTACATGCTGCCTCAGTGCATCAAGGCAGAAACACTCAAGGAGGATGGAAAGTAGGGCTGGTGAAGGGATGTGGCCAGGGAGAGTTCCGAGGGCCAGATAAGAGAGCCCCAGGGGTGGCATTTGACTCCAGAACTGAGGCTCTGCAACCCTGTGTTAAACAAACGACATGCTGATTCACAGTGACTCCAGCTGTGCTATGCAACTTTCAGAGTTTATCCTGGGAAGCATGAGATTTTATGTACAGTGGTTAATCCTGCATCCCCCTTGTTGGTGCTTTAGTGGTTTGACTGAAAGTCTCTTCTCTCGTATTGTTTTCTCGCAACAGATGAGGAGAAAGAGAATAACAGAGCATCCAAACCACATTCCACTCCAGCTACTCTGCAATGGTAAGATTTTTATTATTGTATTTAAAGGATAAGATGTGAGCCTTTTGTATTTTCAGGCTACCTACATCGAGACTCAGAAAAGCAAGTGCAACTGAAAGGATGATAAGAAAAGAAAGGATAAATGAGGATGGATGTAATTGAAATCTTAGAGGAGGTATGGAGAACCTTTGGTCCTCCAAATGTTGCTGAACTAGAACTCCCCTCATCCCTGACAATTGGCCATGCTTGCCGGTGCTGATGGGAGTTGTAGTTCAGCAACACCTGGAAGGCTAAAGAGTCCCCACACCTGGCTGACAGTAAACACTAGTTAGAAAGCCGGACAGGAACTTTTTCTCTCTCTCCATCAAGAACAGAACAGGAAATTCCTTACTCCGCCCAAATACAACTAATGCCATCTAAACCACATCAAAGCACTATCCACTATGTTCATGGCAGCCTTCCCCAATCTGGTGCCCTCCAAATGTTTCAATTTTCAGCATCCACCAGCCCCAGCCAGTATAGCCATATTGGTTTGGGCTGATGGGAATTATAGTCAAAAACATCTGGCGATTGAGGAAGACTGGTCTGTGGTGAGCACAACTCCTGCCTCTCTCTAATAACCAGCAAAACCAACATAAGCCAGAAAACTCCTCATTTCTGAAAAGGCCCTCCCAAAAAGAATTTTATAAGTGAGCAGGATTATATGGGCAAAAGTAGTCCTCTGAGACCCCACCCTCAAGCTGTGCTAACAGACTGCTAGCAGTGTCTATGAATTCAAACAGCACTTGTCTTTTTTCCGTTTGTTTGTTTGTTTGTTTGTTTGTTTGTTTGTTTGTTTGTTAAATTTGATTTCCCCTACTGACTAGTGCTTCCAGTTATCCCACACCCATACAGGAAAAACAGGCCTTCTGCGTCAGTCTCTCCCGTAATTTGATGGAGTCTGGAGATAGCTTGTTAGCCTGGACATCACCCCTAATTAGATAATAGAGCTCTGCTCCCAAAAGAAAACAAGCAAATATTGGCAGCAGTATTATTTGAAGCATTTTGTTAGCATCCATAGTCTTGGAGGTTAGTGGCCAGTCCCTAAACCCCTGGGATCCTTGGCTCTGTCAAAATGCGCCCATTGTTTACTATTGCATCCCAGATGTCTGAGAGGGGCAAAGCCTATATTATATAATCCAGTTGACTCTCCTCACCAATGTGACAGCCTCTATTTCCTCTTTCCTGCGGTCCCTGTTCTGGCTTGATGCCACCAAACTCTACAACCTTCGTTTAGGACCCATGTTGGTATAGTTTGTTCCTAGTTGCTCCAATCTTAGTTGCTCAATCCTGACAAGCCTGTTGTGTCGGGTTGATCACAAGTAGGGTTCTTGGGTTTGGCCCAGAACCTCTAGGCCTGAGGTGCCACCTTTGGGTTTTTGAGCCAGAGGTACAAAATATCTGGGCTGTAGGACCTGCTATGGAGGAAGGAGGGAAGGAAGGAAGGAAGGAAAGAAGGTGAAAGGGTACTACTACATACCACACCAACTCCTTTTCCCTTCCTAATTTGCCACCATAGCTCCATGAATTCACTTTTATTCTTCCAGGCAAATTGAATGCTACAATCTGCCTGGGAGCAGAGGATGTGTGGAACAGTGTGGAAGTTGCAACGGGGAGAGGAAAAGCAGAGTAGTGTCGCGGTGGCAGCAGCAGCAGTGTGGCTGCTGCATTTGGGACCAGCTGACATATGTCAGCAGCAGCTTGGGTGCTCTACCTGCTACATATTTCAGGAAGGCCAATGAGCAGTGGCAACAGCAGTACTCTGGCCTGTCCTGCTGTGCCGCATTTCAGGTTGTTTGGCCAATGCAGATGGGGCCCAGCTAACTAGGTCAGTGGAAGTGGGAGCAGAGGACTGTGGGTGGTGATAGTGGAGGTGTTAAGGGGAAGGGAAGGGAATTGAGATTGTACATGTTTGCATGGATATAAGCACGAGAGAGGGATGTGATAACTATGTATATTGTTGATTTGCTTATGCTTTGGCTTTGAATTGTCTTCATGGGTTGAGTGGATCTGAAGCATATGGTTTGGTTCGCTTCCTTGAGTGAAGTTCTGGGCATGGTATTTTGAACTGGCTGCCATGGATTATTAACTGGATCTGGAACTTTGTTCATTTTTTAAAATCTGCTTTGCAAATTTTTCTGCAAGGATTCATTGGTTGTTTTGCAGCAGGACTTGCTTGTCTGAGTCACCCAATTTTATATTTGGCTTTATGGTGTTTGACACCGTTGGAATCCAGGATGTACTGAACTGATCTGGATATTGTGATGACAAAAGAAATAGCTGCATACGTTGGACTAACAGAGTGTTTCTCCTGGACACAAAGACCATTTGTGATTAAATTATGCAACTACTGCGAACACTTAAAATGATTGTGCAATATTTCTGCATCTTGATGTATTCTTATATTCTCCTAAAGTCAGTGGCTTTTTTCTTTAGCACTTCATAGTAAAGATTTCCAAAGATAAGAGAAGGTGCAATAGAAATGTAAAACCAGTGAAGTAAGCCCCATTCTTCACTTTCATAATATGAGATGTCCGCTTGCCTTTTATGGTGGGTGGTGTTGTGGCCAGGCATCTGGGCCCCCAGAGTGATCCGGCAGGGGACAGAGATTGACGTCTTCCTCATGCCGTCCCGGCCACATCACCAGTGCTGGGCGGGGCGATGCCCAGAGGTGGTCCCGCCATCCAATCAGTGCTGGTAGGGGGCATGGCCACGGGAAATTTAAACCGTGGCACAGCCAGGGGGGCCTCCTCTCTCACCCTTCCCAGGGCAAAGTAAAACCACTGTAAAACCAGTGAAGGAAGCCCCATTCTTCATCTTCATAATATGAGATATGCTGCAATGCTGTGAGTAGCCTCAAAATCTTATTGTGAGAGCTCATATTGCTTTATAAGGACATTCCTCTACTACTTATAGGGATAATAGTCAAAGTTCATTATCTTTACACAATACTGTAGGCTAGAGCTGAATTCAACTTATGATGAAGGCTCCCTCCCCCTCCTTTTTTAAGCGGGGGCAAAAAATTGAAAGACATTCTGCAAGGTTGGATTTTTGATCATTAAAAAAGAGTTCAGGTATAATGGAACATTGTCCAGTGTCAAACTAATGACTCTCTATGAAAGACAGAGAGGGGAAAAGGAAGAAAAGAGAGGGGAAATTCATCAAATATATGATGAAGAGAAATAATTAACACGGCCTTTCTATCCTGTCTTGGTCAGAGAAACTGACATGCCAATTAGCAGTTATAGCATACAAGCAAAGTCTCTGCGCTTTGAAAAGAGGTTTTGTTGAGGTCCATGAATTTGGGGAAAGATGCAGAGATGATATTCCCATTGAAAGAAAGGAAGCATGGCTGCGGCGCCCTTATTGGGTCTATTCATACCACCAAATATCTTATCTTGAAGATAAGGGAGAAAATTCCTAAAACAAGCTAGCAGGACATAAATGAGTGTCTACAAGATAGGTTGTTGCTTAGTAGGTTTGTGCTTAAACAGCTAACTTAGTGTTTAAAGAGAGGTGTTTATTTTCAAATCCAAGTCTGTTGAACTACTATCATTTTTTTATGAGTATGGGTAGCGGTAGGGTGCATGCCTGGATCCCTTTCTAATTCCTGGAAGAGCCAGGCTAGCTTCCTTTGAGGTAATGGGCCTTTAAGGAAGCAAAGGGAGTGGCTCTATGCTAGATGGCAAATGAGTGGGCTCCCCACCCTTCAATTGGCTGGTAGTTAGAAAGACAAAGGCCAGAGGTGAAACTTGTGTGTGTTTCAGTTACAGATAGGTAGCCGTGTTGGTCTGCCATAGTCAAAATAAAAAAATTCCTTCCAGTAGCACCTTAAAGACCAACTAAGTTAGTTCTTGGTATGAGCTTTCGTGTGCATGCACACTTCTTCTTGGTATCTGAAGAAGTGTGCATGCACACGAAAGCTCATACCAAGAACTAACTTAGTTGGTCTTTAAGGTGCTACTGGAAGGAATTTTTTTATTTTGTGTATGTTTGTAAGCTAGAAGTTGAAGCAAGAAGCAGACTGAAATCTGTGAGGGGAGGGAAAGATATGCTTGCTTTCTGCTCGCATCCAAGGCTGTGGCTGTGGGTGAAGCGAGACCCTTTATTTGGGGTGCTAATGCTGTGAACCAGCGAACCAGATCCAGATGTGTCCAGTCCTCCACAGGCCTCGTTGAGGGGTCAGCAGGGCTGTGATTCTTTTCCAGGCATCTGACACCTTACATGATGATCAGATGTGGGGAAAGTGGGCATGGCTCACCAAAAAAACAGCTTTGCGGGCCACCTTTCAAGGCCAGGCAGAGTGCTGTTTTATGATTAGTGATGAACTAACACTGCCTAGTGTTTCTTGCCCCACTGACTAGTGCAAGAATACAAGGGGCTGAATCCAGCTCCCCACTTCTTCCTTAAACAGATAATTGGTGCTGTCAGAACAGACAGTACCAACCTACTTGAGTTGAAGGTAGATCAATTCAGTCAAGGCATGCAGAGCTTCCTGCATGCACACCTTGGTGCTGCTTTTAAATAAGAGATCAATATATGCATGTATACATATGTTTTGTTATTACCATGCAAACTGAAATATAACAAGGGCATTCTTGTGAGGCGACTGCGTTTTTTGTTTTCACTGCAACAGACGCACAGTGCAATCCAGTGCATGCCTACTCAATGCTACAGAGTTCCGTGGTTCTTTCCCACAGGAAGTTATGTACAGGATAGCAGCCTAAATCTTTTGGCACCTTAAAATACTAGCAGATTTGTTGTGGCATAAGCTTTTGTGCGAAGGTTACATACAGAGTATGGCAGAACAATCTTTTACTGCTTGGTTTAGTCTCTGGTTGCATTCCTTTCACTCAAGATACGGCATATCAGAAAATAGTTATAAAGTGCTGAAGGGCATTTTAATGTTTGACTGCCTTTAAATGTGTGAAAATGTTTTATTTCAGCCTTTGGATCCTTAATTACTTAGTATTCTAGTGATGTAAAACATTTTGACGTGTTACAGGAGTCTGACTTCAAGAATTTGTGGCACATTGCAGCATCACCATTGATTTTCATTTATATTAGTATTATTTGTATATTAGTAGAATTGGTGGTGGTGGTGGCGGCGTGCAAAGTATGCTGTATTTCAGTACAGAATAAATAGAACACATTTGGCTAATTTTTATGAATGAAAAGACAATGTCCTAGCATAGGAGCTGGCCCTTCAGTCTGCAGATTTGGAAGTTGAAATACAGAGCAGCCAACCTATTTGTAGTTTTCCATTGTTCGATCATTGTTTTTAAGGCTGGAGGAGAACTACGAAATCGCAGAAGGTGTCTGCATTCCTCGAAGCGCCCTTTATATGCACTATTTGGACTTCTGCGAGAAAAACGACACACAGCCAGTCAATGCTGCCAGCTTTGGAAAGGTGAGTGTCAACCAAACCTCACCTCAAGTGGGGTTTTGGGAATCTGAAATAGTAATGGCCGTGAAATATACAATCTCCTACATGTGGACTGCAATCCAAAGCGGGAAACTGTCAGGAGAAAAACAGTAGACGGAGGAGATTCCTTTTGAAGTGTTTGATGGGAGGCAGTGCCATGATTGGATTATTAGTAGCATCAGTTTTAAGAAATGTTTTGATGAGCGTGAGGATTAAAAGTCAAAAAGTAGCTGAGTGAATTTGACTAGTGTTAATGAATTGTGTCACCAGAAAGAGAGTGCATGTGATGGTCTTCTATTCCAGATACAGTCACCCTGAATGACAGTATTGGGCTCCATCTGCTCTATACACTTGAAACAGTACCATACCAGTCATGGCTTCCCCCAGAGAATCATGGGAACTGTACTTTGTTAAGGGTGCTGCAAGTTGTGAGGAGACCCCTGTTCCTCTCACAGAGCTACAATTCTTAACAGTCAACCCCTCTTCCCAGGGAACTTTGGGAATTGTACCTCTGTGAGGGATGACTGGTTTTGTATTGTTTCGGAAAGTAAAAATATATATGCCAAATTTGACTTTAAATGCAAACTGAATTGAATTTCTTCCCCATTCCTGCTCACAAAACACAATGGTTATTCCACTTAATGCACGCACGTCACACCCAGATTCAACCTTACATTTACACAAATCATACCATACCTGCTGCCCATACAGGCAGCCCTATTTAGGGAAGTTTTTAATGACTGATACTTTAATGTATTTTTAATCTTTTGTTGGAAGCCACCCAGAGTGGCTGCCAAATGGGCAGGGTATAAATAAATAATAATAATAATAATAATAATAATAATAATAATAATAATAATAATTATTATTATTATTATTATTCAATGTCACTCATCCCTTTCTATTCCCACACAACCCCCCCATCCACCAGTACAGCCAATCACCACATAGTATCAGCACCTACTTTTTCCACCCCACAAAATATATTGCAAAAACATCTTCATAGCAGTGCCACCATTACATGAATCTTTTTCCTTTTTCCTTCCCGGTTCATAATGTGAGAAAAACACCCTATATATATCGGTGCTGGGCTGTGGCTAGTGCAAGTGTAGCTTTAAGAGAGATCCAGGATTAAACAAAAAAAAAATCACCTGGAAGGTCACCAAAGGTGCATTTTGGTACACAGATAATTTTTTTGCTAAAGCCCTCTTGATTTGCTGGGGTTGAAATACTGGAAGTGTAAAGGAACTTGTTGGGTTTTGTTTGTTTCTCGTACTTCCGAAAGCGAGCTAAAGTGAGCTGGGATGTTTCATTTTGCTTTAGGTCTGTTGAGGTAATATTCTGCTTTGGGAGTACGTCCTGAATGACAACATGCACCCCTCCCCCCCCACAAAAAAGCCCAGAAAATGCTTTTTTTCCCACAGCCCCTAGGAACCCCCATCCCCGTCTGCACAAACTGAAAGAGAGAGGGGTGGGATTAATGTGTAATTAAAGAGAATTTGGAAGGCTGAGATGTTGCGGAATGTTAGATCAGTAGCTGGAACAGCATGTGGTGTTCTTTAGGTAGGCTTCATTGAACCCGCACAAAAAAGAGAGGGAGAAAGAGAGGCAGCTTGCCTGTCTGCTCATTTATCAAATAGCTAGCCTGAACTTTCACAGCTCAACAAAAGTGTTTTTCTGTTTGCTGATTTTTTTTCTCTTCGCTCCAGAAAATAAACCAGAAAGGCTAGTGAAATCCACGCTTCTCTAACATGTGTGGACTATTCTGGATAAGACTCATGAACCAATGCCAGGGTGGTTTCCTGTTATGAGAGAAAAATAATAATAAGTAGTAAAATCAGAGGGAGGGTGGAAATTGTATGTAAATGGTGTTGTGTGGGGGGGTTCCATTTTTGCACAGCAGCTGTGATCCAAATGTACATCACAGAATTTGGGGTGTGGGCACTTTGCCGCCATGATGGCATTTGCAACAAGAAGGGTTAAAAGCCAATGGGGGCAACAGACTATTTTAATCAGTTGCACGGCTCTAAAATTAACAAAATGAACATAGTTTAGGAAGCATCTATATTTATTTTTGTAATTTTAATTCCCTGTCTGAAACATGGGAGGGATTCTTTTTCATGCTTAACACATCTTGGCAAAATAATACTTTCCACTATTTGGTTTTTACCTCTTTATTGCTTGTGGGGCCCTTGCTTCAACTGCGGTCTTGCCATCCATGCTAGAACTTAATGGGGATAGATCTTCCTCCAGGTTGATGTTCTCAGTAAATTGACAAGTGTGTCCCATTTAAAATTCTGCTCCATTATTTTCAGTAAATATGGATGGGTTGTTGAGCACGGGGGAATTTCAGAATGTGGGAAACAGAATCATTGCAGGCAAAATAACACAACAGGTATCTCCTCTGTAAGACGTATCTGCAGTCAAGCTAATTTGAATAATAACTACAGGCAATCTACATGATTTGCATATTATGAGAATGAAACTGGGATATATTAGAGGATGTATATGGGTGTTTTGCCCAAGTTTAAAAGATTGGTACCAGTCCTTGAAATTTTTTGCTGTATGTACTTAACGTTTTTGCTCAGTGGTATCCATTTATCAAAACTATTGAAAAAAAATTAAGTCACATGAAATATTTAGCCCCCAACTAAATATTCCTCAAATGGGATTCTTTAAGTGCACCTTCCAAAGGTCTCATGCACTGTAAATAAACTTTTCCTTGTACGTCGCTGTCATGCCTGCTGCAAGATGAAATGAAAATTGACATTAAACGTGTTGGGCTCATTTGCCACACAGTTGTGTGAAATAATGTGTCAGATATTTTGAAGTTTGTAGCTTTAAATGATTCCACCCCCAGTAAAATTAGTTTCAAAAACCAAAATCTTACAGGCTTCAGCCTTAGAAATCTTTAGCAGTTATTTTATCGGTCACACTTTCAAACCTATTTTTGCAACCACCTGGGACTACAAAAAGCAAATAAACAAAAGGGACACTCAGGATTCTAAGGATGCTTTTTAGCCAGAAGTGTGACTAAGAGCTGCCCAGCAACCCATAAGATAAAGGGGCACAGTACGAATCTGCCTGCAGATAGTGACTGGTTCCTAGGTGGAACAGTGACTGCACGTGAAGCACCCTCCATACACCCCAGGCAAGAAAATTTATATTTGAAGTACTTTTTGTTCAGCTCACCTATGTTGGCACTACAACGACAGGAGAAGCAACTGTCTGGATAGGCTCACCTTAACATGCTTCTGAATTTGCCTTAGATTTGAGATTTTCCTTGCAGCCCCTTCACACAATAAGCATTCTGGAGCTACACTGCTGGTATCCCATGTATATTTGTAGGGATGCACGAGGAAACTAATAATTGTCTTCCAGGATCAGACCAAAGGTCCATCACTCTGTCTTCCATACAACTCGCCATTGAGGTGCCCCCAAGTAGGCAGGGCTAGCATCAGCAGTTGGCATCCCTGGTTACCTGTTCAGGCCCGCGCTCCAGTGTGAGGCCTTGGAGCCTCCTCCTCCTTGCTATTGCTGCCAGTTCAGCTGCCGTTTTTTCAGCAAAGGAACCTGCAGCAACTCTTAATAAATGGTGCATTCACTGCCCTACCATTGAGGCATGTGCTCTTATATACACTGCCCCACACTGGAAGCAAGGGACAGGTGCAACTATACAGCTACCAGGTGTGAAAGACCCACCTGCTAACCATGATGGAGTGGTTAGTTGCTGATGCTGTTGTTCTGTCTGTTTTAATTATTGATGCATTGTTTTATTGAACCTTATTTGTTCTTTTAACTTTGTTGGTTATCCACCCTGGGTTTCTTTGGATGAAGCAGGGAGGATATAAATGTATTTACATAAATAAACAAAATCAAGATATTTGTATACTCTTGTTGCGGGTCTGAGCCAAAAGCTGTGTTTTTAAGTTTCCAGCCTGTTTTACCTTTGCCCCCATTGCTAAATTCTGAGCAGAGGGCTTTGTTTTTTAACTTGTTAACTCGTGAATATTATTTGCAGATAATAAGGCAGCAATTTCCGCAGTTAACAACAAGAAGACTTGGAACCAGAGGCCAGTCAAAGTAAGCAATAATGTGTGTTTCATAATCACGGAAAGGCTAAGTATGGTCGTAGGTTATTCACTGGGAGCCTTTTTGTAATATGGCTTTTGGTGTGTGTTGGAGGGAGAAACACCAAACAAATCTGACCTTTCTTAGGTCCAGTAAAGGGCACTGGCTCTTTTGTTCGATATGCTTTGTTCTGTGGGATCAGCAGTGCTGCTGAGAGTCTGATATACAACAGAGAGACAGAGCTCCTAAACTTCTAATAGTTGCATAGAAGAGATTGTTTTAGCAGCAACCAAAACTCTTTTCCTCTCCACGGCTGTTGTTCAAGGTGTAGAAACACTGCCTTCTGCTGCAGTGGGTCACCTTGGACTCAGATTTGGGCGGAAAGAATGCCAGGGCTTTACAATTCGCAAAAGATAACAAGATGCTTGCTTTCTCTTCATCAGAAGAAGAGATCAGTGGCCATGTTGCCAGTTTGCGCATGGCTGTGTCTGGATGCTTCCAGATGGGGAGGGGCCTTAATCCTGTAAATGGGTTGTCCATATATAACAAACAGGTCGTTGGCAGCAGGTTCTTTAATTGGATTTTCCTGGTTTTTCAGATTAAATTGGAGGGGGATATAAACTGGGATTTTTATGCCAACAACATTGTGTGGGTGGGAGAGAAGTTCAATTCAGTTTTATATTTAAAGGTAAACCTTATTCACACTTTCTGAAACACTGTGCAAACCAAAACACAGCCAGTCTTTGGAATTTGCATTTCTCCAAATTAGCAGTGCACTTTTCCACCCGAGTAATGTGTATAAAATGCATATACTAGGTTAAAGGGTCACATAAATATGCATATATTTGTGAAAGTAGCATACAGAAATATATTATATTAGGCAAAAGTTCCATACAAAAATGTGTGTAGTAGGAGGAATTTGCACTAAAATGCTGATGGCTTTTTATGAGGATTAAAAAACAAACAAACCCACAAACTTTTGTGGAAATGTGGTCTGAATTTAAGATGGGGGGGCGGGAACTGGGAAAAATCCAAGTGGAGATGATCGCCCATCCCCTTGTACGGATGCTGTGAAAAATGTTAGCACATGAGAAGCACCCATCTCACAAGTAGCATCTGTCTGGAAGCACCCCATGTCACAACCTGGATAACATATATGGGCTTTTAAATTCCCCCAAGGCAGCCGGAGGAAGGACAGTTGCAGCTTCTCCCCTGCCTGCTGGTTGGTACAACTGGAGTCCTCCCAGCAGACAAGGGAGTGGGCAGCATATGACAGGTGAGAGGAGTAGCAGGTAAGAGAAGCTGTGGCTCTCCCTGTATTGGATATTGAAAGCCATATTTCATGTTTCATATTCTCTAGATTGTTATTAAACTGCCTTCCTTCCATCCAGCCAACCTCAGACATGGAAGGAAGGCTGTGGCTTTGCAGTTTTCGCTTTTATCAGCTGCCTGACATCCAGAGATAGAGGAGGTCACGCTTCTCTCTCCAGGCCAGCCTGATGCATTGGGGCTGTTCCACACATTATGGCAAGGAAAACCTGGTTTTGCTGCCACAAGTAAGCTGAACAGGCAGCTGCAACTACGTATTCACAGGTCCCTGATTTCTGCCCCCACCTGTTTGTCACAACCACACATTTCATTTTAACATGTGCACCAATAGGATTTGCGCAAATATTTGCTGGCAGCCCGAAAAGGAGTGGGGACCCAGGGCCTTTCCTGGAGGGCATCAGGAAGAAGCTCCAGGTGCACCGGGGCACAGTATTTCAGGACGATGCAAGTTGCAGGAGGTTGAACTAGATGACCCTCCCAACTCTACAGTTAATGGGACGCAGGTGGCGCTGTAGTCTAAACCACTGAGCCTCTTGGGCTTGCCAGTCAGAAGGCGGGCGGTTCAAATCCCCATGACAGGGTGAACTCCCATTGCTCTGTCCCAGCTCCTGCCAACCTAGCAGTTCAAAAGCCCACAAGGAGATAAATAGGTACCGCTGCAGTGGGAAGATAAAACGGCGTTTCCATGCACTCTGGTTTCCATCATGGTGTTCTGTTGCGCCAGAAGCGGTTTAGTGATGCTGGCCACATGACCCAGAAAGCTGTCTGTGGTCAAACACTGGCTCCCTCAGCCTGAAAAGCAAGATGAGCACCGCAACCCCATAATCGCCTTTGACTAGACTTAACTGTCCAGGGGTCCTTTACCTTTTAGTTTGATTCTATGATGTGGTGTAGACAAGGAGCACAAAAAGAAAAGAAACACTGGCCCTCTTCTTTAATGCTGTGTCCTGCTGCCATAGGGAAGGGGTAGCCAATGTTTTGCTCTGCAGATGTTGCTGGACTTACCTTCTATAATCCATGATTATTGGTCTCATTGTCTGGGGCTAATGGGGGGTTTGAGTCTAACAACATCTGGAGGCCCCACTTTGGCTACCCCTGCCATAAGTGGCTTTGTGAGACGCTGCTAGAAGCCATTCTGTCATGGCTGTTCTTTGTATCCTCCTAAGTAACTGTATAGACCATTTACCAGGAACTAAAGGGAGGTCTGTACATCTGTGGCTTAGTTTGCACTCAGCACCTGGACAGTAGGCTTCCTCGGGCAGGAGGCAAAAGCACTGGGCTCTTCCACATTTGGCAGCCCTTAGGAGACTTCTCCAGCTGGACTGGGCAGTGAGCTGCTTTGAACATTGGAATTACATTCCGTTGCTGGATTTGCACTCATGCATCAACTTGTAAATTGGCGTAAAATCTGCTTCGTTAGCGGTTTCCTTTTAAAAAATCATACTGAATGAATAACTCCTTTCTGAGGGTCCCTACCCCCTCCCGCTAACAAATGTGTATTTCAACATTTCAGGTACCATTACTATGGGATTGCAGTAAAAGAAAGCTCCCAGTATTATGACGTGATGTATTCTAAGAAAGGAGCAGCCTGGGTCAATGAAACAGGAAAAAAAGAAGTCACCAAACAGACAGTGGCGTATTCACCACGATCCAAACTGGGGACGTTGCTGCCAGAGTTTCCAAATGTCAAAGATCTAAATCTGCCAGCCAGCTTGCCAGAGGAAAAGGTGACTCTAGTGAAATAGTCTCTGGCTTGCCTTCCCCCCACCCCCTTTTGCTCCTCTGTTGAGGAATGGTTGGTCAGTTATATGGTGGGGGTCACCCTTTGAAAAGAGTGAGTTTAAGGATGCTCTGACTTTATTTATGGGGAGGGGCCTTAACTGCTCGCTGCACCAGAAACAAGTATACCCCCCCCTTTATCTTAAAGTGTTTGTCTTCCATTGTATATGTGGCAGGATGCTTGCCAATCTAGACATCATGTGGGAGATCTGTGGCTATGTCTTCCAACGTGACTTATTCGGGTTAAGAACCAACCACAGGGAGCGGAGGAGTATGTAGCTCAAGGCCAAAGGGCAGGGCATTAATCCCCTCTGCCTATTCCATTTCCCTGACTTAAATTGCAACCCCATCACGTATCTTCCACATCATGTCTAGTTGGGCAAGTCGGTGGTTGTGAAAAATACATACAGTGGTGCCCCGCAAGACGAATGACTCGCAAGACGGAAAACCCGCTAAACGAAAGGGTTTTCCGTTTTTGAGCTGCTTCGCAAGACGAATTTCCCTATGGGCTTGCTTCGCAAGACAAAAACGTCTTGCGAGTGTTCCGATTTTCCCCCGCTTTCCCCCCTTTTTCTAAGCCGCTAATAGCCTTTTAGCCGCTAAGCCTTTAATAGCCGCTAAACCGCTAATAGCGCTAATCCGCTAAGCCGCTAATAGGGTTGCTTCGCAAGACGAAGAAACCGCTAGACGAAGAGACTCGCTGAACGGATTATTTTCGTCTTGCGAGGCACCACTGTATATATGTGTGTGTGTGTGATCCTTTTGATCATAAGGCTGGCTAGATATAGAGAGAGAGGGAGAGAGACAGAGAGAGAGAGAGAGAGAGAGATAGCAGATTGCCCATGATTTATTTATTTTTCATCTAGAGGAGAAAGAGCCCCTTATCGATATATTTCCAACACTCATCCTGTCTGCAAACGGAAGCCCATTGGGCCAAAACAACAGAACCTCAGGCAGCTTCAAAGAGACCGTTTGCTCTGATGAGGTCCAGAGCCCAGCCGGACCCTCTCAGGCTCTGCTCATGTGCTGGGGAACACAGAGTTTTGAATGGGCCGCTCTTGCAACCTGGACCGTAGCCTAGTTTTCTGTCACTTCTCCATTAGTTTCTCACTGGCTGTGTACCATATATTGGTCAGTATAATTGGGGGAAATCTAATACAAGAGTCTTAGGCTTAGAGTTGTTTAGCGAAAGGTTTCCAGCTCAAGGCGTTTCTCTCTGTGTGACTTGGGCCTTCCAAAGTCTGCGCCCCCGGCCCTCCTGACTTAGCCAGACTCTCACTCTCTGTGTCACGGAGAAGGATCTTAGCTCAGTGGGAGAGCATCTGCTTAGCATGCACAAGGGCCCAGAATCAATCCCTGGAATTTCCGGGTAGGGTTGGAAATGTCTCATGTCTGAAAGAGAGACAGCAGCTGCCAGTCAGTGTGGACAATAATGAGTTAGATGTTGCAGCTCGGTATAAGGCAGCCACTTCCTGTTTTCCTAATGGCCAAGTCGTTGCCTGGAGTCATGGCCAGGATGATCTTAGATTATTGCTATAAAAAAAATATCTTTAAAAAATATTGTTTCCCTCCCTTGCCAGGTGTCCACTTTTATTATGATGTACAGAACACACTGTCAGAGGATACTCGACACTGTAATAAGAGCCAACTTTGACGAGGTTTGTAGGAAAACAATAATTCATGGGCAACAGAGTAGCCATCTGTATTGTACTTGTAGATAGCGGGGAAGCCTCTGGTATTTATTGTTGGCTGAGCTGCTGTGATGGTTTAGAATGCTGAATTTCAAACACGGACCTGGTTGCACATCATAGTAAGCCACAGTTTGTTTTGAGCCATGGTTTAATCATGAACATGCCTCCCACTGCCGCAAGGGCCTCCACACAGCTTCTCCCCCTCCCCATGTGGCTCCTACATGGTTCAAATAAGCCATGATATGGCTTATCATGTTGTCTGAAGCCATGCCGTCGCATGTTTGCTTCAAACAAAAGCACAAGTGCCAGAAATAAACCAAGGAACGTTCACAATTAAGCAATGGTTTAAGATAAACAGTGGCTTACTGTGATGTGAGGATGAGGCCATTCTCAACTACAGAATCTTCTCCCTCCCAGTCAGCCCACCTAACCAGTATCTGTGCACCAGTATCAACACATTTTCCTAGAGTAGGCTCTGTTGTTTAAAGGTGTGAGAGATAGAGTTGTATGCACAGGTCTGATGCAAAGTCTAACACAGGAGTAGCCATTGTGGAGCCCTCCAGATGTTGTTGGGCTACACCTGTTGTCAACGCTGACCATTGCAATGCTGGCTGGAGCTAATGGGAATTGGAGTCCAACAACATCTGGAATCTATGTTGGCTACCTCTACCTAAACAGTTTGGGATCAGATTACATAAGGGATCACCTTGCCTCATACATAGAATCATAGAAATCAAATCATACATTTGACCACTTTGACCTGTGGAACTTACACTTTTACAAGCACCACATAATGTTCTGCATTTTAATGGTTGTTGTATGTATGTTTGGGGTTTTTTTTAAAAAAAAAGTTTTTAAAGTTTTGTGGATTTTCGCTGCATTTTATCTACAGTTTTATTATGTACGCTGCTTAGAGAGCTCTTTGACTAAGTGGCTTCTGAGTCTTTCTAAATAAATGAAATGCAATAAAAAATAGTCTGCAGCTGACAGCTGCACATATGGGATAAGATAAACTGGGGGTGGGGGAGAATCTGATAGCTGTTTCTCTGTACCCTGAGTTTAACTACCTTCCTGCTGTGAAATGATGTTATTGGTAGTGGTCGGTGGAGTAACAACACTTAACCTGACCTCCCATTGCTGATGTCATTGAGGAAGAAGGAGAGGTGCGAGGGGACCACAAGGTTGGTTCTGTGCAAACGCATTGGGGTGTGTGTGTCTGATCAGCTCCACTGGTGCATTTGCACTGCACTGACCTCTCGTCACCTTGCCCCTCTCCAAGTAAGGGCCACCACCCCGCCCTGCCGACCACTAGTGGATGTTGCTTGGTTATCTAGCCAATAAAAAAATATTACCAGTTCCATTTCTTCCTTATGTCTTGGCACACCTCTAGGTTCAAAGTTTTCTTCTGCACTTTTGGCAAGGGATGCCACCTCACATGCTTCCTGTATTGGGTTCTTCCACAGTAGTAAACATTGTTGGAGTTTGCGATTCAATATTGTACAAAGCTATTTCCGGAGTCTTGATGCCAACGGTGTTGCAGGCGTTACCTGATAGGTGAGTCTGTTCTGATAGGCCAGTCTGTATGTGCATCTGTGTTCATACACATGTATTTGAGTCAAAGAATGTTGCACTTGCACAATGTTTAATAAAGCGGCTTTCCAGAAGTGGCTCGTCCCGTGTGTCACAGCTGTAGGGTCATTGCTGCTTGACATTTTCCAGGAGGGGAAGGGGTGAGGTGGTAGGATGCTGGATTGATGGTGGGATACTGGATTTGCCCACACCGTGCTGACCTCCCAGCTGCATAGCTGCTCCGCTTTTTGGTAAGTGATGCCATTACTGGGAAGCTGGCATTGCAGCTCCAGCCCACTGCGTCAGCAGCTTCCGGGGAATGTTGGTGCTGACCTTTAAAGCCCTAAACGGCCTTGGTCCAGTATACCTGAAGGAGCGTCTCCACCCCCATCATTCAGCCCAGACACTGAAGTCCAGCACTGAGGGCCTTCTGGCAGTTCCCTCACTGCGAGAAGCCAAGTTACAGGGAACCAGGCAGAGAGCCTTCTCAGTAGTGGCGCCTGCCCTGTGGAACGCCCTCCCACCAGATGTCAAAGAGAAAAATAACTACCAAACTTTTAGAAGACATCTAAAGGCAACCCTGTTTAGGGAAGCTTTTAATGTTTAATAGGTTATTGTATTTTAGTGTTTTGCTGGAAGCCACCCAGAGTGGCTGGGGGGACCCAGCCAGGTGGGCGGGGTATAAATTATTATTATTATTATTATTATTATTATTATTATTATTATTGAAACATATATTTATAAATAACATTAACATTATTATAAAGAGCCACCCAAATGTATCTGATATAGTATGTTGTTTTGGACTGAGTTCAAAGGGGAAGGAGGGGAAAGGGGAAGTTGCACATACAGGAACATAGGGCAGAATAGCCTGGAAGAAACAACAACCTTTATATTCTGTGCAGATTTCACAAGCAAGATAGTTATATGTTTTAAATACTAAACACCTGCATGTTTGAACTACCCCGTTTCTCTTTGACTATTCTGACAAACTACTTGCCTTCCTTCCTTCAAGAATGAGTAGAGTTGATCGGTGTTTTGTGTGCACTTCAGTTTGCTCTTGTTTTGCAGCACATTCTGGGTACAAACCTATACACGCATATTCAGAAGGAGCAAGTCTCACTGAGTTCAGTGGGGCTCCCCCAACCCTGTTAATTGTGTATGGGACTGCAGCATCAATAACTTAAAAGGTCATTGGGGCAAAGGGTAGATTAGGTGAGCCATTAGTTTTTCATGGCTGCAGGCATGAATGCAGAGAAAGAGGTGCAGCATAGATTTCTGAAGTGGTACATTCCTTTTGCAGCTTGACACAGGTGATACGCAAGTTTGCCAAACAACTGGACGAGTGGCTAAAAGTAGCTCTTCATGACTTGCCGGAAAACCTACGAAATATCAAGTTTGAGCGTATGTATTGTATAATTTCTTACTTTGGTCAGGAAAACAACATGGTGTTAACCGTTATTGGTAACAAACATAGAAAATATTTCCCCCAAAAAAACATTCTATTCCTTTTGGCGGGAGTTCCTTGCTCATTCATCTTTACATCATTTCATTAGACCATATGCCATCCCACATCAGTGCAAGTGCCCAAATACTTATTTATTTCCATTTATGAATCACTTCCTGGAAAATACCTTGAAGGGATTTAACAATTTAAAAAATCAACAATAAAAAATGTAAAAAGCTCATATATAAAACAATTTTAAACATTTCATTTGAAAAACCATTTCAAATTTGACACAGGCTGGGCTAAAAAAAAAAAAATTCCACATAAAAAGCTTGTTGAAAAAGTAAAGTTTTCCGAAAGCACCAAAAATGCGATAGAGATGGTGGCTATCTGATATGAAACAGGAATTCCAAAGGGAAGGTTCTTCCATGCTAAGGGCCAAATTCCAGCATTGTATAGGATAGATTTGAAGGATTCCTTTCTTACAGAGCACAGTGATCACGAACCCTCCCACATTTCTCCGATGAAAATAGGGACGTCCCATTCCATAATGATAATTTTACTATTTATACCCCACACATTTTACTGAGTTGCCCCAGCCACTCTGGGCAGCTTCCAACATATGCAAAAAACATAATAAAACATTAAACCTTAAACAAACTTCCCTATATAGGATTGCCTTCGGACAGCACAAGGATTGGATAACTCCATACCCTCCAATGAAAATAGGGACATCCTAAGGAAAAGTGGGACATTCCGGGATCAAATCAGAAACCGGGATAGTTTCTCTAAATCAGGGATGTCCCTGGAAAATAGGGGCACTTGGAGGGTCTATGATCAGTCGGGTATATAAGGGGTGTGATAATCTTTTAGGTATAACACTTGGCACAGCACTGAGTCAAAATTAACTGATAATTCCTTTTGGCTATGTGAGCCAAGCTGAACGTTCTCTTCCGTGATGGCCTGGATGTAGTTTTAGCGAATCCAAAACCATTAAGCAACTCTCCAGATTTTCGGCTGTTTGATTACAGCTTGAGGCCTTTGCTCAGAAAAGGTGGCAGAGTTAAAAATGGAGGCGATCAAATTACCCTATCTCCACGGGAAAGGGCACCGCACTCTTTTCAGGCATGCTTTGTAGATGCCTGCAGTGCACATCACCTATTGATAAAGTCTGCTTTATTTCATGGCTCTCAATTCTTCTCCTTTTATAAGTGCCAAATTCCACATCACAAAGTTAAAAAAGAGGGGGGAAGAATGAGAAGGAGATGAAAGGGGAGGGAAAACTAATTTAGGAAAAGGATTAGGCATTGATTAGCATGAAAAATTAAAATAACCTTTTGTCGAGGAGACTTGGGATATAAACTTCTCAATAATATTTTTGTAATTTCATAATTTATTCAAATGTTACAGGGTTCAGTCCTTCTCTCAAAATTAATTGTGGTTTGCTATTAGCTTTACTAAAGCAGAACTGCATCCAGAGAGAATTATTTGGAACGTTCCCCCCCTGGTTATGTCAGTACTAAGAATATGATGTATTCTACATTTGTTTTACAGATGAGATTTTTATTGTTGATTTTTTGTCGTGCGCTACCATGATGATATATATATTTAATGTCGGTGGCATAGAAAATTTTGCAAGAAATAAATAAATAAATACATAACTTGCTACAGAAAAAAGTTTTTTGTGACTCTAGGTCTGTGCAATTTATAAGTTTTGTTGTTGACCTAATTAACCATTTATTTTTTTTTGTACAACAATATTCAGTTGTAGATTACTGCAGTGATTCAGTATAAAAATACTCTTAACATGTTTAGTTTATTCTGCAGAGCTTTGGATGCATCAACAAGTTCATAAACATCAACAAATATTTGTTTACATTTTTCTTAAAAGAAAATGAAAGACTAATCATGTAAATTACATTATTTGGATTTATTCCTGAAAATAAAGATGTAAATTTATATACCAGTAATAAGCAAACACACACCAGCAAATAATGTGGATTTTGCTTGCATAAATGGACCCAGATTTCAGGTGATAGGTGTCCTACAGTTACTAGCCCCAAATCAGTCCCACTTAAGTCCACTGAAATCAACAGGGCAGGATGGTCACAGTGAATCCTGCAATCCTATACCTCGTTAACCTGAGGGTATGCCTCATTGTACTCAGCAGAACTTACTTCTGAGTAGATAGGATTGTGCTGTACCATGAATTTCAGTGGCAGATTGGCCTTGGTCCATAGAAAATTAATTGTGCTGATTTGGATGCCAAAAACAGGAATTTTAGTAAAAAGGCAAAAAGTACCATCCCAACTAAGATGCAAAAAAAATTTATACATTTTGTTTGTTTGGTAACAAAATAACCAGTCTGATTTATTATAATAAATATCTTCTTCATTGGCAGTATCCAGAAGGTTTTCTCAAATTCTTCGGAGACAGACATCCTTAAATCATCTTTGTCAGGTATTTTGTCTGTCTTTATTACAAGGTCACTTTATCTGTGGTTTATTGATCCTTTGCTTTGGCAGCTGTATAAACACCAGGGCTGAGTCAAATTTTCTCAGAAAACATTTTTCTGACATAATTTTCTTTTATGAGCTCCTCTCCTCTACTGGAGAAATTCAGACATCTCCAGGAGAATATTTGGTAGAATAGCCTCTCCAGTGTTGCCTTCCATGGTCTCTGGACACACTGTTTTAATATTGTTTAATACTCCGCAGGGCCTCTGGGAAGTCTGCCTTCCTCCTCCCACTCAACCGCCCTACAGCTGAGGGGGAGGCGGTGGGCGGACCATTTGGGGCAGCGTGGAGCCCGCGGGCGCCCAAGCCACCTCGTCACTCCCAGGAGAGACACGTGGCCCAGGCACGCTGTGAGTGCCGCCCGGCATTTTGTCACCCCCCTCAGTAGTGACACCCGGGCGTCCTGCCCCCCGCCCCCCCTTCCTCCACCCCTGCTCACATGATGATGGGCCATCCCAGTTCATTGCTAAAAAGAGAAGTGCCAGGAAACAAGCACTCTACCTTTTTCCATCCTCTTCCCTAAAAGCCGCCCCCCTCCCTGGAGCATGAGAGCTAGTTATGGTCATACTAGTCCAGGGGTCTGCAACCCGCGGCTCCGGAGCCGCATGTGGCTCTTTTACACCTTTGCCGCGGCTCCGGGACGGATACTAGCGAGGGGAGGAGGCGCATTGTGCGCCCCGACACTCCCCACTGTGGCGGGCGCTGTACTGGCTGTGACGTCGCATGGGGGCGGTGCGTGTGTTAATCACGCACCGTCCCGACGTCACCTTCCTGCCCACCTGCCCGCTACATTGTAAGGGGCATGTACGCTGGTCACTGCATTGAAAGAGGGCATGTACGCTGGTCACTGTTTTGAAGGGGAGTGAAGAACACACACACACACAAAAAAAAAGGTAACTTGTTAATTTAACGTTTATTTCTATGAGGAGGAGTAATTCTGAGGGGTCAAACAAAGAAATAATAAAAAGTGACAAAAGAGTTATTTTTATAATGACGAGTTTTGCGGCTCCCAGTTTTTTTTTCTTCGGAAACGGGTCCAAGTGGCTCTTTTTGTCTTAAAGGTTGCAGACCCATGTACTAGTCACTATCATTGTTTCACATATGGGGGGTGGGGCAGAGCTGCAAATGTGTTTGTGCTACTGTGCCTGCAGCCTCGGTTTCATGTGGAAGGTGTGTGATTTCAGGTGCCTCTTTGCATGGAACTGAAGTAGCAAATTCACAGTGTGAGGATTTTGCTTTCGATGTGATAAAAGGTATGAATTAGCCTTTGGTGTGTCTAAAGGGGTAAGCCTACCGACAGGGCCCTTGCAGGCACAGTTCAAGGGCGGCGATTCCGACTCCAGTGTGTGTTTGTTCTTCAACGGATGTGGAAAAAGAAACGGCATTTATTTGCAATTAAAAAACAACAACACTGTAGAGCAAACAACACTGTAGCACAAACAAATGGAGGTAATCTGTTTAGGTGAGTAGAGAAGGAGGGAAAATTCAATTCAGTTTGTATTTAAAGCCAAAGCTATCAAATTCTCACTTTTCAAAACAATTTGCAAGTCAAAACACAGCTATCCTTCAAAAGACATACCCAAATTTTGTGATGCAATTCTTCAACCAACCATTGTTGGGGGAAGTGTGCAAGATGTTCATGAAAATAACATACAAAAATGCATTAAATTGGGGAAAATTGCTTGCAAAAATGTGCACATTGGCCCAAACTGCATATAAACACGTGTTTATTAGGAGAAATACAGACTTAAATGCTGTTGAATTTTCATGCAGATTAAAAAAAAATGCAAACTGTTGCCATGTGGAGAGCTCAATTTAGGATTGTAAAAATGAGAAACTGATGGAACCGAAATGGACCGATCCTTCCATCCCTAGTAGTGAGTAGATAGATGCCTGTTGTGACCCACAATGCTTCTAGATTAGAATCCATGAGAAAATCAATTTAGTGAGACTTGCCAAGGAAGCGTGTAAGGGGATAAAAGTCTATTTTTCAAGCTAATAAACCATGAGCTAATGAGTTGCTTGGACTGGATTATAGGCCTCAAGAACTGTGATCCACAGTGCGGACATCACATTCCAAATGCTGGAAGACTGGAGGAATGTGGACCTTAACAGCATTACCAAACAAACGCTATACACCATGGAAGACTCGCGGGAGGAGCACAGGAAACTTATAATACAATGTAAGGATATAAAAACCCTCAACTCTGATGAGAGAGGGCAGCTCTGGACCTCATGGCAAATACAGAGTGTGCCAAAGTAGTTGCTCTTTGACATCAGCAAGGCTCCTCCGTGCATCCTAATCTGTTGATTAAAAGCGCAAAAGACAACAAGTGGCTGGCAGTAGGAAGATCCTTGGGGAAAGAGCAGCTGCTTAACCCTTTCCCTCCCTGCCGTTTGTCCATTCAAATTTCCTCCCTACTCTCAGCAGCTCTCCCACCTGCAGGGCAGAAAGAGAAGAGGAAGTGAGTCAATTACATAGGAGAGTCTAAAATGCTTTTATTCCTCCTGCCTCTTCTAATGCACTTGTTAAAATTTATGTAAACTAAGTACAGGACCCAGATGCGAGATAGTGTCTTGGAAATGGCACCAAATGCAAAATGGTGACTCAGGAGGTGGAGTTTAAGTTTTCTGGAAAACCATATTAAGCAAGTTCAGAGTAAGAATACGATGCTGTAACTCCCACTCTGTGCAATGGGGCCTACTCCCAGGCTGGTGTATTTAGAATTGCAGCTTTAATCACATTTTATTTTCCTGCTGTGCTTTAAATGGAATGTTTCTCTTCTTGGTTTTGAGCCACTTTGCTCCATTGCGAAAAGCAGCCTGAAACTTTTCATAAGCAAAGCCATTGCAAATACATATCTTTAAAGTTTACCTCCCTGTGGCAAATCTGAAAGAGGGCATTCGTCTTGTAGATAATATCCATTAGTCTCTTTGAAGTCATTAAATATGACAGTTTTGTAGGTTTTGATAGGAAATAGCTTGCCTTTTAGCTATGGCAAATAAATAAATGTTGTTAGCATCAGTTACGTATTTGTGGAGCATTTTCTGATGGGAAGGCCGTCAGCCGCTCTTGGCTTCCAATAGCATCTTGATGCATTTCTAAATCAATTTCATGCATGACCTTCTTTATCAAAAGGGTCAGAGCCTAGCTTTCGCTCTTGGAAGAAAGACGATCATTGCTGTGTCTCTAATTTACTTATAGGCAGGCACCGCTGGAAAAATGGGGGGGGGGGAGAGAGAGAAAGAGTGAGGGAGATCAAACGCAGCAAATGTTTTTTGCTTTTCCATGTTTTTAAAGAAAGAACAGCACATGTTTTGATAAAGTGAAGAAACTGTCAAAAAATGGTGCGGAAAACAAGGAGAATGTTACCGATTTCCCCCTCCCCATTTTCCTTCAGTAAGAGGGCAACAGGAATTTATTATTTGAATTTGGGTTTTCTTTCTGCTAGTATATCAAGAGTTTGATCACCTTCTGGAAGAGCAGTCGCCCATTGAATCCTACGTGGAATGGCTGGATTCCATGGTGGACAGATGCGTCGTAAAGGTCAGTAGGAAAAAAGAATGAACGCTCAGAGTGTGGAGCTCTGTGTCCAGCCATTTCCTTTGTAAAAACAAAGCTGCAGCACACGGTTAGCTAGGAGAACGCTTAACCATGTATCCTTGTTCAGACGACATGCTCAGCCAGGCCTTAGCTTAGGTTGGTGCAGCAGTGAAAATGACCAGGGAGATGCAAAGCAGCTGTGAGCTCCTCTGTGACAGCTTGCATATGCATTCTCACTAAGCCATAGTTTGGCTTATCTTGTTGTTCATATCAGGTCTCTTACTATGTCTCATTGTACTGGTGGGCCAGAAAAGTAGCTCATGTGGGAGGCCTTGACTCTGAAAAGGCTAACGATAAAAAGTGATTACTAGTTGCCGGCTGTCAAGTGTTGATTTTTAGTTATTCTGCTAGCAGAAAGCCCACCAAACAGCTGGAATGTAGCTACAGCTGTTGCATATATCTCTGCACACATGCTAATTTTTGACCCTTTGCTTCCAGGCCTGGTAAATAGGGCAGTTTCCCCTTTCCTTGATGCAAGGTGTCCTGGTTGTTTGGCATGCAAATAGGTCTGAGATGAGCATGACAATTGGTGTAATGGTTGTTGGTGTCATGGTGGCACTTCTGACACCCCCAACGCAGGGGAAAGCAGAGGGAAGGGGCACTTGTGGTGCTCTCCTCCCCTGGATGAAAGATTGGAGGTCTCCCAAAGACAGGTTCTCTGTTCCCTCTCTGCTTTGTGTTAGCATCTCTCCCACCCACACCAGTGAAATAATTCAAAAGGAGAAGGTAGACTTGCAGACTTTTATTTTTTTAAAAAAATCTTCTTTATAACTGTTCATATGAAATTACAATTGGACGTAGCTATCTAAGAAAGAAGATAGAAGAACACATGCAATGTTGTCCTTGGCTGGCTGGCCGTAAGTAAGTACAGTGAAGACGCATCTGATCTGAATCACATCCATTTCTTTTTATTGGCAGGTAGCTGCTAAGAGACAAGGCTCTTTGAAGAAAGTTGCTCAGCAATTCCTCTTGATGTGGTCTTGTTTTGGCACCAGGGTTATTCGGGACATGACGTTGCACAGTGCTCCCAGCTTCGGTACTTTCTCTTCCTATCCACAGTAAAAATATTTTTAGAGAACAATTTAAAAATAATAAGAAAAACAGGAAGTGGAATTAAGATTTTCAAAATATGCAATCTAGCTGTTTTGTTTTCCAGAGCAAAAGGCTATTTTTTTCACCTTCATAAGGATCACCAATTACCAAAATTTGGTCTGCTATCAAAACTGCTGCCGCTCAAATGGCTACCTGATTTGCTCATAGAACCCTAAGATTTAGACTACCATTGAATAGTGCCCCATACCCAATTTCTTTCTGCATTACCATGCACAGCCTGACGAGTCAGCAAGCTTCAAACCACTGCCCATTCAGTTCTACTTGAAAGAAGAGTCAGAGGACGAAAATGGCAATAAATGTCTAGTTCCTAGAGTTTCCATCTTTTTCCTCACCCTTTCTTTTTCTGGTAGTTGGTTGCAAAAAATGGCTTAGTGAGGCTAAAAGTAGATGTTTAACTGCTGTCAAAAGAACACAAGATGAGACCTGCTGGATCAAGCCAGTGTCCTCTTCTCACAGAAGGAACATAACACTCTGCAAATCTGGAGAGGTAGCTCTCTAGTAGCAACTATAGTTACCCTTGCAGTTCAACTGAGTGGGGAAGGAAGCAGATGGGAGAAACCAAAGCAAAGCAAAACAAAATTCCACTTCCTCTAGTCTGATCCCAATTATGTTTGGGCTTCCCTTTCATAAAGTGACCAGTAGAAGGACCACATAGGACCAATGAGTTTCTAAATGCCACGAGGATTCCATTAACTGTTTTATGCTCATGCTGTTTTGTCCTCAGGATCTTTTCACCTTATTCACCTGATGTTTGATGACTACGTATTGTACCTGTTAGAATCACTCCATTGCCAGGAAAGAGCCAATGAGCTCATGAGGGCAATGAAAGGAGAAGGAGGAACAGGTAAGCTTCTTCATTTGTGCTTAAGAACGTAAGAGGAACCTGCTGAATGCTGCTGCCATTGGCCCCTCTAGTTCTGTATCCTGTTCTCCCAGTAGCCAACCAGATTCCTGTGGGAAGCCTGCAAGCAGGGCACTCTGCACACCTGCAGATACCCGCAACTGTTATTCAGAGGCATGCTGCCTCTGATGGAGGAGGTAAAGAAAAGTCATCAAGGCTAGTAGCCATTGAAAGCCTTGTCCTCCATGAATTTGTCCAGTCTTTTTTTTAAGCCACCCAAATTGGTGGCCATCCCTGCCTCCTGTGGGAGTGCGTTCCATAGTTTATGCGCTGCATGAAGAAGTACTTCCTTTTATCTGTCCTGGATCCTCCATTATTCAACTTTGTTGGCTGTCTACAAGTTCTAGAGTTAGGAGAGAGGGAGAGAAACTTTTCCCTTTCCACTATCTCCATGCCAAGCATAATTTTCTTTAACCTAAAAAGTCCCAAATTCTCAACCTTTACTCACAAGTGTCCATCTCCTTTAACCTTTTAGGCTGCCCTATTCTGAACCTTCTCCAAATCTACTATACCCTTTTTGAGGTGGGGCGACTTGCATCACTATTAAGCACAAAGATAAACTAAGTGGTCCATTGGGGAAGGGCCATAAGTCATTGGCAGAACATGTGTTTTGAATGTAGAAGGTCCCAGGTCCATCTCATGGTAGGGCTGGGAGTGTCTCCAGCCTGAAACTCAGGGGGCGGAGGCTGTTACCAGTCAGTGTCCACAATCCTGAGTGGGACAAATGATCTGACTCGGTAGAAGGAAAGCTTTCTATGTTCCTAAATGCATCTCCTCACCACTATTCTGGTGGGATGAGGGAAGCCACAACTAAGAAACCTACTTTCATTTGTGATGCACATGCCCCAGAGTTATTCTTCAGTCATACCACCTACTTATTTTTAAAAATTGCAGTATTGTAGTAGAAAAACTACAATAGTAGTCATTGGTGTCAGATCTTACAATATACAGTATTCAGTGCTTGGCAAGGGCCATACCTTTGAACCCAACAATAGTGGATGCTGAGTAAATCCCTACTATTAGTAGCACAAGTAGTAGTAGTAGTACAATGTAGTACTAGTAGTAGTACAATTGAATTTTGAAGTCCATTGTCAAGGTACTCAGAGCTTTAGATTTTCCCTCTGTAAAGAGAAGCGCTGAGCCAGGCAGCTGTTCAGGAAGGCCATAATCCTAAATGTATGTGGACAGGCCATGCTTGGTCTGTGATCAGACACTCCACATGGGCTTTGAGGAAATTTTCTTTTATTATGACTTCACAGGTTCTTGGGCTGATCTCTGGGGCAAACTAAGGGTCTTCTTTAGAATCCGCTGGAAGAAGAATAGTAATCTAGACATTGTTATTGAAGTTTAACATCCTTTTTACAGAAAGGAAATAAAAAAGGAAAGGCGGTGTGGTATTTCAGCATCTGTTTCTTCCCCCCCCCCCCCACTTCTTTGCAGTGGAAGTACGAGAAGAGATAATACTGGCAGAACCAGTTCCTCCAAGTCCTTCCCCAGTGCCTTTCTCTCCAGCTAAATCTGCCACCTCAGTGGACGTCCCATCTGCACCCTCGCCTGTAAGCAACCAGTCTCCGGAGTATCTTGGCATAGCAACGACAACAGGTTGGTAAGGCTGAAGGTGTCTGATTGGTAGTTCACTTTTCAGGGGGGGAAAGTAACCTTCAAAACCTGAAAAGGCGTGGTTGTGTGTTTGCTGCTCATTCACAGCGAATGAAGAAGATGGATATTTCTTAGGACGTCCAATCAAGACAGGGCAATGCTCAAATTACAGGAGGGACAGGGGGAACTACATTATTTTTGGGGGGTGCGCTTAGCTACTGTCTTTGAAGGCCATGCGATGGGGGCATGATTTTGACTCAAGTCTCCCCCGTCATCATTTGAGTTCTGGAATCCCATCAGAGGGGGAACGTGTCTGGGAGGCTAGCTGAAATGGAAAAATGGCAGGCAAGGAAAGCATTAAGCACCCCTTCTCCACACCACTTCTTTGCTCCAAATTATCCCTTCCACAGCTTGCTTTTTATTTGAAAAGCAGCTGCAGGAGTTCTGTTGCTGCACCTTTGAAATCTTCTCTTTCTGACCTTCAGCCCTTTATCTGTGCAATAGATCAATAATATAGAACAACTTTGCAGGGCTGTTGTACCTCTTGTAGGGAAGGCCCACATCTCGGTGGTGGAGCATGTGCTTTGTGTTTCATAAAGTCCCATATGCAATCACTCCTGGCATCACCACTTAATGGGTAGCAGCACTGAGAAAGTCTTCTGCCCAGAGCAGGCTTCCTCAGCCTCGGCCCTCCAGATGTTTTGAGACTACAATTCCCATCATCCCTAGTCTTGCCGGCTAGGGATCATGGGAGTTGTAGACCAAAAACATCTGGAGGGCCGAGGTTGAAGAAGCCTGGCCCAGAGATTTGCCAATGCCGATTAGTTGGACCATTGATCTGACTGAGTCTGAGAGAGCTTCATCATGGAAAAGAAATGGGCTGCATAACACCATACATTTCAAGCACCTGACTTCTTCAAAGAATTCTGTAATTAGCCCCCTCATAGAGCTGCAATTTTCAGTATCTGTAACAAACTTAAAATCCCCAGGATTCTTTAGGGGAAGGCATGTGGTTTAATCGTTTGACATATACACAGCCTTGCTGAAAGAACATATATGAATCACTCTAAATGCATGCGAGTATTATATAACTGTCAGCGTTATTAAGATTGGTTCCGGTAAATTTAAAACTGAATACCTTTGTATAACTCGGAAGCTAATCAGATTTTATTCCTAACAGATTGCTATTCCCTTCTTTCAGCTTTCATTAAGACACTGCTGCTTATTGGTAGCACTAACTATACATGTTAACTCTAAAGCCCGGCAAAGTACAATTTCTGTAGACAATCAGTGACACACACAAAAAGGCAATTAAATCCTCGAGTTTTACATGACAGCAAACTCCCTAAAGGCAAGCCATCGCCAAATTGCTCCGTTGTAAAACATCTGGCAAGACCCAGCAACCTTTTCCCCTAAATCTTTTTGTTGAACTTCTGCATTCTGGAAAGGGATAATTAGGCCTTAATTCTTTTTTAAATTACAAAGCCTCGATTAATGATTGCTCAGACAACATCAATTCTGGAACAAAAGCAATGGCTATATGGTGTTCTCTCGCCCTGCTTTCTGAAGTCCTGGGATTACTCATTTGCCAGGTTCATTGTCCTTTGATGGGCCTGAACCCCTTTATAGAAATCATAAAACTTCACCAATGGATAACTAATAATTTTGCTGCCTACTTATCAGTGTGTCTTCTTGTAGTAGGCAGAATTGGGCTCAATATACATTACAGGTTGTGATCCTAGAAGCACACCTGGAAGTAAGTTCTACTAAAATCATTTCTAGATAAAGGTCATTTCTTATAAAGGTGCTTAAGATTTGTATGTCAGTCACGAAGTGAAATCACTCCTCAAAAGGCATAGGGGGAGATGTTCAATTCAGTCCATATTTTAAATGCAAATCTACCTATTTTGCACTTTCTGAAACAATGCATGAACCAAAACCTTCCACCTTTCGAAATTTGCACCTTTCTGAATTTCGAAGTGCAGTTATCCAGCCAAGTAATGTGTACAAAAATGCATATACCAGCACAAACTGTGCATATTAGTGAATATTATATACACAAGCGCATTCCATTAGGGAAAATTGCTTTGCACGAATGTCTACACTATGGGAAATGGCAAACGAAACAAAAAAGTCTGATTAAGATAAATTCACACTAAAATGCTGATGAATTTTCAAAATTAGAAAAATGTGCAACTGGGAGAAACAGGAATTTGTATATTCAGCCATCCCTACTCATGAGGGGCAACAGGTAATTGGCTCCATCTCCTAAGGCACTGTTTTGTGTCTGGTTGCATATCCTAAGATACTGGCTTGCACCAAGATCCCAGTTAGTTGACCCACACACCTGGCATCTGCCACATCTGTAGTGCTTGCATATTTTAGTGGAGGTTCACAAAATAACATGAATGCTAACTGGATCTTTCTATTTTACGCAGGGGCCATGCAGTCTTATACATGGTCTCTCACATACACTGTAACAACAGCTGCTGGGTCACCTGCTGAAAACTCTCAACAACTGCCTTGTATGAGAAACCCTCATGTGCCTCCTTCATCCGTTACGCACAGAATACCTGTTTATCCACACAGAGAAGAACACGGGTAGGTCACTTAGCATCATGTTCATCCGCTGCATTTTTCAGCATAGCCAGTGAATAGAGTGATTGAACAGCCATGCTTGAATTCCCAGGTTTGTTTCCTGGTGCAGCAGATACAAATATGTATTGGGGGGGCAGAGAGAAAGCTATCTCTTTTGAAAACAGTAATATCTGTATTATCAGATATACCGAATGCTCACACTAAATTAGACTGTATGTCTAAAGGGACAGATTTGTTGCTTGTCTGTGTGTATTGTGGAGGGCCTCATCAATATTATTATTATTATTATTATTATTATTATTATTATTATTATCATCATCATCAATGATCACTTTCTGATATGTCATTGCTCATGTCAAAGTTCCATCTATTCCAGTATCTTGTTTTCTACAGTAGCCAAATACCTACATGAAGCCTATAAGCAGGAGATGAAGGCAATAGCCCCCTCCTGCTGTTGATACCTTGCAAATAGTATGCAAGCACAGAAGAACTTGCTGGTGGATTGTGCCCCTTTTCCATTAGTGGATGGGGTAGTGATTTGGGACTTTCCACCTAAGGTACGACTGGGGCCTCCAGTTGTGGTTGGACTACAGTCGCCATCATCCCTGACCATTGGCTGTTCTGGTGGTGAGGCGCCTGATGAGAGTTCAAATCCAACAACATATTGAGGGCCAAAGGTTCCTCAGCCTTAACCTAAGGAATAAAAATGTCCTAAGGGCATTTGCTTCCAGGTTTCAGCCATGTTTTAAGGAGTACCATGAGTATTTGCAGGGCCAGGCCCTGAGCGCAGTGAGGAGTTGCAGAACTAGGCCCTTGCTGTGTTTGTCTTGGGGGAGTCGGGTATGGCCTGGCAGGTGTGGCCAGATCAGGAGATGTGCAGTATCTGGAGATGTGCAGTATCTTTCCCCTGGTTCTTTGCCACAGCAACGTGGTTTATACCCTGCTGTTGCCAGTTCCTGCTTTCGCTCCTGATCTGCTCCAGTTCCTGATCCTGCTTAAACTTCCTCCAGTTCCTTCTCCTTTTCCAGTTTCTTTTCCTGCGTTCCAGCCTCATCGAGTTTCTGTCCTCCATTAAACTGCTACTATTGTTACCATCCGTACCTTGATCCCAGCATGTCATATCTGGACTGCTGCCACTTACAACCCGTACCGTGACACATGTGGTGCTGGCAAAAGCCCTAGTCCTAGTGGAGTAAAAGTGATAGTAATGGATATGTTTTGAACATGGAGAAGAAAAATATAAAAGATGGTTAAGAGAAAAGGAAGGGAGGAAATACCTCAAACACAAAACAACTATAAGGCTACACTATGCTCTGGTGTGAAAATGCAGTGCAGGTATCTTGCAGCCAACCCTAACCATGTCTATTCATGGCAGTAAGAACTACTAAATTCAATAAGACTTACTTCCAGGTCAGTGTGGTTAGGATTACAGCCTTTGTAGCACATGAGGCTTTTTTAAATATAATGCTAAGGATCTTCTGTTTCTTTTTAGGTACACAGGGAGCTATAACTACGGCAGCTATGGAAACCAGCACCCCCACCCAATGCAGAGCCAGTATCCATCCCTTCCCCACGACACCACTATTTCCGCACCCCTCCATTACTCTGCTTATCACAGAAGCTCTTCGCAGGTCAGTTCCTTGGTCCGAGTGCTGATCCTTTCATTACTGCTTAGGATATCACAAACAACTCAAATAGACCGAGATTCAATATTCTGGATTTTATTTTTTTACAGGGGAGACAGTAAAGAATTCCCCATTTTTATTTATTTGAGCTTTTCTATCCCACTTTCAAAAGCAGGAATTCCCAAGACAGCTTACGACTTTAGCGTTTCTACATTTCCACATCAGTTACAGTGGTGCCCCGCAAGACGAATGCCTCGCAAGACGGAAAACCCGCTAGACGAAAAGGTTTTCCGTTTTTGAGCTGCTTCGCAAGACGAATTTCCCTATGGGCTTGCTTCGCAAGACAAAAACGTCTTGCGAGTGTTCCGATTTTTTTCCGCTCCCCCCCTTTTTCTAAGCCGCTAATAGCCTTTTAGCCGCTAAGCTGCTAAGCCTTTAATAGCTGCTAATCCGCTAAGCCGCTAATAGGGTTGCTTCGCAAGACAAAAAAACCGCTAGACGAAGAGACTCGCGGAACGGATTATTTTCGTCTTGCGAGGCACCACTGTACTCTCTTTTTGTTGAGATAAAACATCATGTTCAGTTCAATAGGGCATGCGCAAGAGATCCTTCCCTCAGATTGTGTACCCTTCATCCTTTGCTCCCATCTGTAGTTAGGTATGGAGGAGAATTTTGTCTATTTTCCCTTTATTTTTAGGAATGTAAGTAAACCCCTGCTAGATCCCCTGCCAAAGGTCCATCTAGTCCTTCCTCCTGTTCTCAAGGTGCCAGTTGGAAGCATTCGAGCAAGACCTGAGCACAGCAGTGCTCTTTCCACTTGCGATTCCCAGCAGTTGGTATTCAGAAGCATCACTGCCCCCATCAGTGGAGGGAAAAATGTTAAGTGAACCAATCTAATTCACACCACCTGGACTCATAAGCAAGTGAGCAAAGGAGGTTGGGCCACGACAACATCAGGACCTGCTCCACACAGATTATGTCTTCCTCTCCGAAGGGCCAACTTTGTTTTATTTTTGTGCTTTAACATTGTAAAATGCCTTGGGAGAAAGGCAGTATATAAATGCAACAAATACGTCTTGTTAAGGCTGCTGTTAAATGCACCCAGGAGGAGATCCAGGTAGCGGTCCTGACACACAGGACAAAAAGATCCAGTGAAGCTGAAAAGGCTGTACTATATGTAACCCATGTACACATCAATCCATAAGGATAGAAAAGAGGAAGGAGGCTAAACATTGAGATCCTAGCATAGGCGCCGACTCCATGGGGCTTGAGGGGGCCCGAGCCCCCTCAAAAATTTGTTTGGGGGGGCTCAGCCCCCCCAATAATCTCGGGCGGCGGTGGGCGCGTCCGCGGCTTTTATAGGGCGCCCGGCGCGCACCAGCTCGATAACGGGCACCGGCGCGGCGGGGGGCGCCGGGCCGGGGGAGGGGGGCGGCCGGCCTGTCTCCTTGGCAACCCCACTGAGCAGCGCCGGCTCCCCCGGGAGGGCCATCCCCCCGCGCCGCCGATCGCCAACACCGCCGACGCTGTGGCTGCCCGAGCCCGAGCCTGAGCCTGAGCCCGACCCGGAGCCCGAGCCCGAGCCTGAGCCCGACCCGGAGCCCGAGCCTGAGCCCGACCCGGAGCCTGAGCCCGAGCCCAAGCCCGTCAGTCAGTCAGTCAGGAAGGAAGGAGAAATGGGGAGGGAGACGAGGGAGGAAAATTGCGCGCAGGGTGAAGAAAGGAGAAGGGCGAACGAGACGAGCTTCCAACCCAAAAAAGGGCTGGAAGACTGGGAGGATGCAGGATCGGGAAAGAAAGCGACGCCTTCCCCGCCCGCGACGTCGCCCGCTTGTCATTGGCAACGCAGCGGGCGCCCAGAGGGGCTGGGCACCGGCGCAGGGCCGCTCCGCAGCCGCGGAGGACAGCTGCGCGGCTAGCAAGGTGTGCCGCGTAGAGCGCGGCCCTTGTGTGGCCCGGTGGCCAGGCAAGCTTGGGCGGGGACCCCCATGCGAATCTAAGACGGGAGAAGGGGGCAGAGCAAAGGGGGTCCCTTCCCCAACCTCCGGCTCTGAGACTTCCCTGCGCCCCAGAAAAGCGAAAGGATTTTCTCTCTTTTTTTAATATATAAATATTTTATTAAGTTTTCAAATACAAAGTTAGAAACATACACTGAAGAAAAAAGTAAAAGAACAAGAAAAAGAAAAAAAGAAAAAGAAGAAAAGAAAACCAACCATTCAACACATTTTTTATATAACTAACTGGACTTCCTCGTATCTCCCTTACCCTGCATTCTTTATAATAAAGATATCAGCAAATTATTACCTTGTTTCGTACCTTATTTTGTACTTTTCAAATACTATACCTCTAAATTTAACATACTTTTCATCAGTTACTTATATCTTAAATTAAACATAGTATTACCTTAGATTTTGACCTTTTCTTACTTAAAATATAATTTCCTGTTTCCCAAATCTAATTGCTGAAGCTATAGTTTCCGAATCGTGTAAATTTTTAACATTCATACAACTTATATTGTTTTTGTAAATAGTCCTTAAATTTTTTCCAGTCCTCTTCCGTTGTTTCTTCTCCCAAATCTCGGATTCTGCCAGTCATTTCAGCCAGTTCCATGTAGTCCATCAATTGCGTCTGCCACTCTTCCAGTGTGGGCAAATCTTGTGTCTTCCAATATTTTGCGATAAGTATTCTTGCTGCTGTAGTTGCATACATAAAGAAAGTTCTATCCTTCTTTAACACTTTCTGGCCAACAATGCCCAAGAGGAAGGCCTCTGGTTTCTTGGGAAAGGTATACTTAAATACCTTTTTTAACTCATTATAGATCATTTCCCAGAAGGTCTTCACTTTTGGACAAGTCCACCAGAGGTGAAAGAATGTCCCTTCAGCCTCCTTACATTTCCAACATTTATTATCAGACAGGTGATATATTTTTGCAAGCTTGACTGGGGTCATGTACCACCTATAAATCATTTTCATAATATTTTCCTTCAAGGCATTACATGCCGTGAATTTCATTCCGGTGGTCCATAACCTTTCCCAGTCCTCAAACATGATGTTATACCCAATATCCTGAGCCCATTTTATCATGGCTGATTTGACTGTCTCATCCTGAGTGATTTTCTCTTCAACCTGCCCTCCATCCTCTTGCAGAAAACTCTTTGCCTGCCCTGCCCGTATCTCGTTTTTGCTTTTTAATTCCACACACGCACCCTTCGGACTTCGTGGCAATCGGGCGCGCGGGTGCGTTTCCTAAGAGAGTGAGGACCCCCGCCTCCTCCCCACCTGCTCCCTCGCCAGCCAGCCGCGCGCCCTAGCCGGAGAGCCCCGGCCGTCCCCGTTGCGCAATCGGCTGGATCTCCCTTCAGCAGGCCGTGCTCACAACTCGGCCCAGGGACCCCCAGCAGCGGATCTCCGGCTCAGCTGAAGAATCCGGCAACAAGCCCCCTCCTCCCCAATCGCTCCGCCGAAATACGCTCCAAAACCCCCCAGATAGGCCGCCGGCCGCCAAGTCTAGTGGCGCCCTGAGCGAGGGTCTCTCCCCAACACCGCCACCTCGAACTGCGTTCTCCCGGCTACCCGAGCGAACCAGCGGCAGGACCCCGGTATGGGCCCCCCCAATATTTTTTATAAGTCGGCGCCCCTGGATCCTAGGCATTGTGAATCCTAAAAGACCCACTGCTCACGATGCTGAGAAACTATGGTGAAGGGAGTTTTTGTTGGGGATCTAGATTTAATTTTGCAGGTGTTTAATTTTTGCACTTACTGATATTATGTTTTTTATCTTTATTGCTAGGCCTAATGATGAATTATGTGGGGTTGTGTAATCTCATTGCATATTGATATGTTTCATGTATTGTTTATGGCTGCTTAAATTTTGTATTTTTGTAAGTCTTCTGATGTTGTAAACTGCCTTAAACATGGCTCAACTATCTAAGGATAGCAAAGATCATCATGATCCAACATCACCTTGAGGTTACCAGCAGAGTTTTCATTGATTTTGATGGATGTGGGTTAGAGTCTATACTACTTTAAAAGCACTTTGAACGCTTTTCAGTGGTTCCATGAAGGGACGGAGAAGCAATAGAGACGGAAATATGTTTATATGCATCCATCCATTTAAGATTTAAATGGATGATTTTGCAGACCAATTTTAAATGTAGTTAAATTTTAAATGTACCTTTATTCTGAAGGTGGCTGGGTGCACGTTATAGCACCACAACAAGACCAAGATGTTGAGAGTACATGTTGATGTACATTACAAGGGCAATAGCACGCTTTCCAAAGTATGAGTAAAATCAGCATAAAGTTAGAGCCGCGTTCAGAAGGAAAATATTTTGCTGTTTGAACAGAGACACCTTTCACCTCTTTGCATAATCAGCCGGCAAGCTGAAGGACAAGAATAAAGGGATTATTATTCAGCCTGAAACTGAAGGAACTCAGGCTTCATTGGGTGGAGGAGACACTTAAAATAGTATTTTCTGAAATAATAACGGAAAGAAACAGAGCTAATTTTAATTTGGGGCGTAGGGGGAGAAAGAGCCGTAACAATAATCGGCTTAAAGTCACCCCAACTTAAAGGGGTTAGTGTTTCTTGTCAGGTCTCAACAGCGTGGTGGTGGCAAGAGAGTTGACCCAGAAAATGGTAATTTCCTGTGAAGGGCTCTCCAACAAATGTCGCCTTTATATCTGGCAAAGATCACTAGGCCCCAGTGTTTTGAGATCAGCATGCTTAAGCACTCTTCATTAAACCGGATGCAAAGTGTGAAAGGTGATTCAGGCAGCATGGGCCGGCATCCGCGCAGATGGCGAAGCTTTGGACACTCCAACAAGGCTGAATAGATGCTTCATTGGTTGAGCTAATAGTCAGGCAGGGGCCAAGGCGGACTTTAAAAATATTGTCTCTCAATGGTCTCTTCACTGCAAGGAAAAAGAAGTCACTGACTCATTTGCAATTAGTTGACCCACCATTACAAATCTTTCCATGTTGGGGATTCAGCCGTCACAGATTTTATTGTAAAAATAGTCGATATTTGGGAGTCCGTATTATTTTTGAGCAATTATTCTTTTTTATATTCATGACACATTCATAAACACAGCTGCATCTGGGGGTATTTGGCCACACAGAGAAGCAACACACTGTATTCCTGTCGTCGCCCCCGCCCCCCTGTTTTTGCAGTCATTTATTAGCCCTTCCTTTCTGGTCAGGCATGCTCACAATGGAATGTTAATGAAAAGTGGAAAGGCAGATCAGCACGCCACACCAACAACACATTAGGAAGTCTGTTCTTCTCTGTGCCAAATGGCACTGCCAACGAGACGAATGAAATGTGGCCCATGGCTAGCCTAGGGCTTCATAGACTTAGGCTGCAGTCCTAACCATATCTGCTCAAGAGTAAGTCCTATGGAACTCAGTGGGACTACTGGATTGCACTGAACTTGATGGGTCTTATGGGTAAATGGGGTTAGAACTGCATCTTAGACTGGAGCCATGTCTGAAACTATGGTGCCAGGTGTCCTGCCTGCCAGAGGGCTGAGCACACTCCTATCTGATGAGCTCAGGAGCAGATTTGTGGTTCTTGCCTGTGAGCATCTCTATAGATGTCTTGCCTTCAATGCTTTACAACCAGATCCAGACTCTTCCCTATTCAGTGGTTCCCCCTCGTGCAATTCCAGTTGTGTGATCACAGAGAGTGTGGGCATGCGCCTTGCCTTTAGTCCTGTAGCCTTTCACATGTTCAAACTGAATTCCTTCAGAGGGGAGGCTGACCTGCTCATTCTGGCTTCCTGTGCAATTTGAAACCCTGTACCATCGGGGGTTCTAAATCGCATGGGGAGCCGGCACAGGTTAAGTAGAGATTTATTGTATATTAATCTATTATTATTAGTTAAAAATGCATTAGGCTAGCTTTGTTGTACCTGATTTTTGTTAGTGCAGGCGCTGTTAGTTGACAATAATCAGCTACACTACAGCTAAACAACAGGAAGAACTTTCTGACCGTAAAAGCTGTTTGACAGTGGAATGGTCTCCCTCGGGAGGGGGTGAACTCTCCTTTCTTGGAGGTTTTGAAGCAGAGGCTGGATGGCCATCTGTCGTGGATGCTTTAGCTGAGATTCCTACATTGCAGGGGGGTTGGACTAGATGACCCTCGTAGTCCCTTCCAACTCTACAATTCTATTATGCTACTATGAACTACATGAAAATGGACACTGTGCTGACAAAATCTGTGAATCCCTCTTTGAGGCTTGTCATTAAAAGGGCTTGCATTTTCTTTTCCTCCAAAAAGTGTGCGTGCCTAACATTCTTACAATGTCATTTCATCTAGTACCCCTTCAACAGCCCGTCGTCCCGGATGGAGCCGTGCTTGATGGGCAGCACCCCAAGACTGCATCCAACCCCAGTGACTGCTCGCTGGCCAGAAGTGCCCTCCGCAAATGCTTGCTACACAAGCCCACCCATGCACTCCACGAGATATGGAAATTCCAGTGACATCTACACGCCGTTGACCACACGGAGGAATTCCGAATATGAGCACATGCAACACTTTCCTGGCTTTGCCTATATCAATGGGGAAGCCACCACAGGATGGGCAAAATGAAAATGACTTGGTAAATAGTATCAGCCTTACATATTTAATAAAGACAGACACACAAAAACTTTTCAATGCCTGGCTTGTAGGTTAACAGAACTCCTACATGGGCCTTTTTAATGGCTATGAAGATTGAAAAGATCCTGGACACAAAAGTATAAGTAAAGTAGAAAGGTAAAGGACCCCCTGGATTGTTAAGTCCAGTCAAATTCAACTATGAGGTGTGGCGCTCATCTCCGCTTTCAGGCCAAGGAAGCCAGCGTTTGTCCACAGAGAGCTTTCCAGGTCATGTGGCCAGCATGACTAAACCGCTTCTGGTGCACGGAAACGCTGTTTACCTTCCCACCGCAGTGGTACCTATTTATCTACTCATGCTAGTATGCTTTCTGTTATGTACTAAGCTTGGATCCTAGAACAATAGGCAGGTAGGGGTTCCTGGTTCTGGCTCTTGTTCCGGGGCTGCTGGCTGTTCCGGGGCTGTTGGGTCAGGCGCTGCTGGTCCACTCGGTCGTGGCTCTGGTTTCTGTGGCTGCTTGGCCTCGGGGGTCACCTCTGGACTTCCTAGTTCTGCCTCCCTTACCTGCTCCTTCTGCTCTATAGGCCTCACCCCTCTGCTGTCCCCTTGGGATTCCTCTGTCCAGCCCTCTTCGCGGTTTCCCCCCAGGAATCGTCGCCGTAGTTTATCACAGTGGTGGCGCCAGGCTTGCCCCCCACCGTCGTCGCCAGTGAAATATACTCTGAGTCCTACAGTGATTTCATGCTCTTTATTGCAGCTTGTAAAACAGTGATTGAATTTCCCCAAAAACCTCAGGCTTTTATGTACAGTACATTATTTACACAATGAGACCCAACTTATTGGCTTACAGGAGAAGACCTGATCAGGCTCCAGGAGGAAGTTAATCAGCCTATTAGGCTGGTAGGATCGTAGAATGCAACAACTGATTGGCCTGCAGGAAAAGACCAATCAGGCTCCAGGAGGGAAGCAGAATCAGCCAATCAGACAGGACTCATTGTGTAAATAATGTACATAAAAGCCTGAGGTTTTGGGGAAAATTCAATCACTGTTTTACAAGCTGCAATAAAGAGCATGAAATCACTGCAGGACTCAATATATTTCATTTTCGAACTGCTAAGTTGGCAGGAGCTGGGACATAGCAATGGGTGCTCACACTGTCGTGCAGATTCAAACTGCCGATCTTCCAATCAGCAAGCCCAAGAGGCTCAGTGGTTTGGATCACAGCATGACCCGCATCCCTCTATGGAATACAAATGGGGTAGTATGGTGGGTTACTCCAACCAAGCAAGATTTTACTGCTGCTATAAAGCATGGTTATTTTGGTGTTTTCTACAGGTGTCATGCAATTGGCCTAAATTAGTTACAGCCTCACTAACCATTGAAAGTTGCTGTATCTGAACTGAGTTCCTGCTCCGTAAACATAGCTGTTGCAATTTGCCAGCTTCACAAGAGCCAAAGCTCCTCAGAGAATGCCAGAGGTGCAACAGACTTGAAAACGATCCAATTTAACTCTCAGAAATAAATCTACAAACTCCTCCGCTCATTAACCCACATCTGCCCCAAATTACGATAAATCTTCCTCCCATTTTCCTGCTTGTGAGCCCCAATTTATAGTCGCACCTGTATGGAGTCTGCATTTCTATAATCTCACCACAGGAGTTCAGAAATGGATATTGAGTGGAGAAATAGGTATCCTGGGGAAAATTCATTGATTGTAAAAAGAAGTTTCTAGCCTTTGAGAAATGGGCAGGCCTGGGAGTGTTGGAGAAATTACAGTGAGATCTCAGAGGTAGGAGAAGTGGATTTCCCAAGGCCAGAAATGAACACTTCAATGCCTTGTACATCACACTAGGAGTGTCAGCTGGGTAGTTGCAACCTGTCCTCAACTATTAATTCACTAAGGTGCACGGTAGGCTTGACTGCAGCAAGCCCATGCCTTAGTACTGAGTCATTGCCAATTTACCGCAAACCCAGAGTCGTCCACGACTTGACCTAATGGTGAGGGGTCCCTTTAGGCATGTCCAAAGTCGTTTCAGGGGCCCAATGCAGCCCGCTGGTCGGTTTAATCCGACCCCAGTTTATTTCCTGGGTGGAAATCCTAAAAAAAGCTCAACAACTTTTCAAGTCTAGGAGAAGGTCAACAACTTTGGTTGGCCCTTTGGTCGGCCGTCACGCATGTTCACTTAATCAAATCTGGCCCTCTTTGAAAAAGTTTGGACACTCCTGCGAGAGAGGTAGTTGAGGAATTAAATGCAGCATAGGTGTGTGGGAGAGGGGTGTTTATATTCTGCTCCCACCCATCGTTCCCCACCTACGCTGCAAAACTCTTCCCTGTTGTTTTCCTTCCAGGGAGTGCTAAGGCTGGAAATAAGCCCCATTAGGAGAAAAACATCTGTGGAGAAGTCTAGGATGTTGCACAGATGACAGAAAGGTGCAGCATGTCCCTCCTGCCTATGCTGTGCTTTAAGCCCCCTTCCTTGGCTTTATAGGTCTTTGGCTGTGCCTGGTACTAGGCCACCCACTCTCTCTCCACCAGCCTATCTCAGACAGCGGTGATATTAGCCTGCCTTTCCAAGCCTTGTAAGGACTACGGATAATATGGGAAGTGCCTGAGTGCTTGATGTACAATATATACTTGCTAAATATTAGTAGCCTCAGAACAAATTATGCAAATTGAGAAACTATATGCAAATACAATTAATTTGCATAAGGGACTCAGATTGAACAGTGTTTTGTTTTCTTTGCACAGGTTTTGGTATTATTATTATTGTTATTATTATTAGTGCAGCATACACACAGCCCTAATTATTGTGCCCTCCAAGCAGAGTGCAAGTACAGAAAGCAAGATGTGTGCTACAGGGGGGTCCTGGTATGTTCAAAGAATGAAGCAAACCAAATAGAGCCAAGCTGTGACGTGAAGGGGAATGCAAGCCATGCCAATGTGACCTGGTTCGTTCAAACACCTCAAAGCATCTTTCTGAGCAGAAAGGAGATATCCCACTTAAGCACTCTTCGGCAGTCTTTTGATTTAGTCGCGTCCTAAGTGCGCCATGTTTTAGTCCACCATTCTTATCTTATTCACAAATTTTACATGGTCTTTAAGGAAATGTGCTGGGGTGAGAAATCCAGTCCATACCTTTAACTAATGGCAGATGGATCCAAATTATTGTCTCCATTCTTTAACTTACCGGTATAGCTTCTTAAAGATGCTTTGTTGGGCTTCTTCTGTTGTCCTCGGATTCCTCTTTGAGTAAAATGGCATGTGGCAGTGCTCCAGTTTACATGTAACTTTGTATCCATGACACATCTTTCTATTGATCAAATAAATGTTAGTTTGCAAAGTGGAAGACATAGAGTACTGGGTGAATTGCTGACTTGTTGGCTGTGTTTCTGTGCTGTGTTATCACCATAAAGGTAATGGGCCCATAATGACAAGGAACGCCTTGCCGCCTTGCGTGTGTCAAGAGCTCATTGGTACCAACATACCTTCCCCCTAGTTGTCAGTTCCACAATTCCAGTAGGCAAGTAGCATTGGCCAAGCGGCTCACTCCAAGGTGAGGTCCTTCCACACATTCACATCCTTGGGAATATCCCAGAGATTGAGCTTCTCTAAGTCCCCCCACACATCTCTATTCCTGCCTTCCCTAGGAGTTGTCTGTGAACCGGTCCAGAGGTCTAGGGGAGAGTAAGATGCTGGAACTTTGGAAGGGTCTCATGGACTGAACATCTTGGTCTAGATGCACCCAGCAGGGTAGCAGCTGGGAAGAGGGAAAGCCTATACAAGCTCCTTTGGGGCACACTTCTCTGTGTGGGGGGACAAGTATTTTTGCAGCCAGCCTAATGACACACAGGAAACCTCATGATCAGTATTGTCAAACTGCACAAATGTGTGAGAGTTGCAATGCAACACATACACACCTAAACAAATCCCCTACTTACCTACAGCTTAAAATGAACTTCATTCCCAGCTTTCTTGCCAGGACAATTCCATACACTTGTACAGAACTTAAAGTTGTGCCTTTGAACCTATGCTGTGTTATGTATGTGTGTGCGGGAAATTATTGTATTTTGGGGGGGTTTCCCGTTGGTATTTTTTGTCAGATTCATAGCTCTTTGTCAAAAAATTTTTGTTTGTTTGTAGAAAATTATTAACATAGGGGTTTTTTGCTTCTGTATTATATATATAAAAAAGAAAAAGCAGCAAGCAATTATGGTGGACTTATTACCCTATGGGTAAGATATAATTACATGGAAATATGACATCAGGCATTTTAATAATTGTTTTGTAAATAAAATATTTGATAGCACTCGACAGTGGTGATAACCGTGTTTATGGTTAAAATGGAAATGTGTTATTTGTTACCCAAGGTATATGAAGGATTTTCACACTTAAATAATAAAAACAATCCCCCAAAAATGAAATCAAGGTTCTTAGCTTGATTAATAGGAGAAAGTTTGAGTTGCAAGCTGGTGATGTGTGAGGTGGTTTCCACAATGTAGACCAATTCCCAATTCGTGTTCCAGGGGACAGCAGGTAAACTGATTTGCAAAAATTGCCCTAAATTAGGCTTGGATCTTAGATAATTTAAGGACTTGAGATTTACAGGGGGGAAATGGTGGTATCCAACTAAGATGTATCATTAGTGCAAAGATTAATGCCCAAAGGAACTTTCCCCTGCACTCTCACTAATTATGAAGAGTTGAGGTGACCCCCAGGAACAGATTTAGGGGACACGTGGATAGGGAAAAGAGAGAGGGAAGTTTCACTGCACAAGTGTAAATCCTTGAGATGACAGGGTGAGTTACTCATGCTATGTTAGATACAACCCATTGTTTCCCATTCACCTTTCACCTCAAGCTCTCTCTGTGCCTCATCCCACCCCTCGTCTCCAGGGTTTCCCCCCAAGCAATCAGAGACTGAGTCTGCACATTGACACCAATCTCTCCTCCGTCCTTTTCATGCTTCTGATTCTAGGGAACAAGGGGGGAGGGGAGCTTTTTGCAGTCGGAGGGGGAGACACCCATGACTTTTCAGCAGCCTGACTCATACCTGCCTCTTGGCCTCCCTCCTCACTTGCTTCATCCTCTGTCTCTGATTCTGGACTTCTCTGGCACAGGCTCTCCCAGCTCACTATGCCCTGTTACCCCCCCCTTCAGTTTCTGACACCTCTTCCCCATCTTCTCCCTGTGACCACTTATCATTGTCCCACCACTGCTCTGAACCTTCTTTCCTTGGTGGTTCCCCAGCTGGTTCCTTCCACCATTCCTCTATATCCAACCAGTCCCTCAAAGAACTGTGATAAGATGCCCCTACTGTTTACTCCCATTCCCACTTGCATCAGGTCTCCAGGCTCTGGAGCATTTGTGGGTGGGTGGTGGGGACAGTCTACCTCTGGCTTTGAAGTTACTCTCCTTTGACCAAAATGACCCCTGACTTTCCCCAGTTCAGCAATTCCATTATGAACCCCCCCCCAAAAAAAAAACCTGCTTTCAGAAGCTGAGCTAAAGCTAACTGTTTTTATTTATTTATTGTACAAATTTATAAACTGCTTCACAGCTTGAGGGCATCAAAGCCGTGTTTGCTAAGGGTTGTTGGGAATTGAGACTGTGTTTCAAAATGTGCTTTAAAGCTATAGCCTGTACACAGCTGAATAAGGCTTAGTTCAGCTCAGCACAGCAGCAAAAAGATGGGAGGCTCTAAATTCCACTTTGGGAGCCTGCATGCCATGGTTTTGGCTTAGCAAGATGTGTGAACCAGGCCACTGAATCTAAGAACTAATACCCAAAAAAGTTTATTTGAGGACTTACTTGGATTACTTTTGGGAATTCTGTGAATTGTTTTCCTTCTATCAAATTAGGAGGATTGAGTGGCAAGATTTCCCATGGTCATTCAGAAAGTAAAGTGAATATTTTTCAGAATTCAAATTGTAGATTGTAAGCCCATACATTAGCCAGTAGGCTCTTTTATGTTTGATTTTTAAAAATATTGGTATGAGGGGTTATGCTATAAATTAAATTTACTGAGGGACTGTATTGTAGTTAAGGGCAAATGTTGTTTTGATGGCTGTGCTCTACCTCTGCAGCCGCAGGCAGCAATGTTCCCATATATCAGTTGCTGGAAACCACGTGAGGGAAGACCGCTCTTGGGCTGGGAACCTGCTTGCTGGTTTCCTATAGGCATCTGGTTGGCCACTGTGAGAGCAGGCTGCTGGACGAGATGGGGCATTGGCCTGATCGAACAAGGCTCTTGGGTGCTTATGATAAGGCCAGTCCAAATCTCACTGAAAGCGGCTAGGAAGGTGCAATATGGGTGCAAAGGTGTGCAACTAGGCGGAGGCACTGCCTGCTGCAAAACACTTCTTACGTAGCCTGCAATCCGACATACACTTGCCAGTGTGTAGGTGATATTGAAATCAATGAGGGTTTCCCTCCTTTCTTCTGAAGACACATACAGTGGTACGTCAGGTTAAGTACTTAATTCGTTCCCGAGGTCTGTTCTTAACCTGAAACTGTTCTTAACCTGAAGCACCACTTTAGCTAATGGGGCCTCCTGCTGCTGCCGTGCCGCCGGAGCACAATTTCTGTTCTCATCCTGAAGCACAGTTCTTAACCTGAGGTAATATTTCTGGGTTAAAGGAGGCTGTAACTTGAAGCGTATGTAACCTGAAGCATATGTAACCTGAGGTACCACTGTACAGAACTGCACTAAAGCAATGACAAACCTAGACAGCATCTTAAAAAGCAGAGACATCACCTTGCCGACAAAGGTCCGTATAGTAAAAGCTATGGTTTTCCCAGTAGTGATGTATGGAAGTGAGAGCTGGACCATAAAGAAGGCTGATCGCCGAAGAATTGATGCTTTTGAATTATGGTGCTGGAGGAGACTCTTGAGAGTCCCATGGACTGCAAGAAGATCAAACCTCTCCATTCTTAAGGAAATCAGCCCTGAGTGCTCACTGGAAGGACAGATCGTGAAGCTGAGGCTCCAATACTTTGGCCACCTCATGAGAAGAGAAGACTCCCTGGAAAAGACCCTGATGCTGGGAAAGATGGGGGGCACAAGGAGAAGGGGACGACAGAGGACGAGATGGTTGGACAGTGTTCTCGAAGCTACAAACATGAGTTTGACCAAACTACGGGAGGCAGTGGAAGACAGAAGTGCCTGGAGTGCTCTGGTCCATGGGGTCACGAAGAGTTGGACATGACTAAACGACTAAACAACAAGAGTTTAAACTGGTCCGCCAACCCTAGAACAACAACGTCAGTCAACCAGACAAGCCTCCCGTAAGAGATTCTTTTGTCAAAGATGACCGCGCCCTAATCAGAAGCTAGCCAAGGAGCCCCACCATGCACTGCGCTCCGCCGGAGGGTTTGCAAAGCTCCTCGGGAAATGTAGTCTTCTCTAAAGAGCCGCCTTGGCGAAGCGCTCCCCGAGGTAAACAGAATCCAGCCAATAGCAAGTGAGCCGCCCGCCCACCCGGCCCTCTGCCAGCCAATCGAGGAGCTAACACTGCTCTCCGCGGGGCGGGGCTTGCTGCTGCTGCTTCTCCCACTGCGCGTGGCGTAATCTGAGGTGAAAGGTAGAAGGGTCAGGGGAGGCGCCCACGGAGGCTGTTGCCATTGAAGCTACCGCGCGCCGGCGAGGGAGGAGGGGGAGGAGGCGGCAGCGGAGCAGAAGAGGCGGGAGGGGCTGCCTGGCCGCGCCCTGCTTCAGGGATGGCGTTGGAAGCGGCGCTGGCGGCGATCGGTGGGCGCGGCGGCGGGGCCGAGAGGGACCTGAGTCGCTTCAATGAGCAGGTAACGACGAGGCAGCCGGCTGGGCTCGCCCCGCCTCGGAGCGCCTTTCCTTGCTCATGGCCCCTCAGGAGAACGCCCACCCTTCTCTCGCCGGGGGCCCCTCGGAGCGGCGCCGCGCCGGATGGTCCGTTGGAATGCGGAGGGAGGGGCGGGACCCTCGTCCTCGCGCTGCTTTTTCCCGGTGGGCTGCTACTGGCGGAGCACCGGGAGGCCCCGTTCTTGGGTCTCCGAAGCGATTCGGAACCTTCCCCCCACTAACAGCTCTTCTCTGGCCATAGGGCATTTAGGCTGCATTTGGCACTCGCTTCCCAGAAGAATTGGGTCCTCGGTGCCCCCTTCGTGGCTGTGAGCAGATCTTTGCCAAATCTATCCAATCTGAAACAAAACAAAATTAAATAAATATTTGATTTTGTTTTGTTTTTGAAAATCAATAGAAAGCATTTAAAAAAACCACAACAAATCTATCCAATCTGATCAACCCAGATTAATTCTTGTAGCATTTACCCCAGTATCTTAATATTTTGCTGGAAGCCGCCCAGAGTGTCTGGGGAAACCCAGCCAGATGGGTAGGGTATAACTAATATACTGTATTATTATTATTATTATTATTATTATTATTATTATTATTATTATTATTAGCAGCAGCAGCAGCTCTGTGCAGTGTTAGCATTTCTTTCCCTGTGGGAAGCATTATTTGTCTAATCTACTGTGTATCGTATTGTAGGTAATCCTAATTATACTTGCCCTCCTTCCCCTGTCACCACCATTAGCAGCCTGCAGTTTCTCTTATATTTATTTAAATAGGTTCTTTTTATGTTTTCCAATCATCTTCAAATCTGATAATGACCCCAACAGAATGCACACCTTCCTAATAGATGTTATTATTTCTTTTCTTTTCTTTAGTATAATGGTGTCTTCCCTTTCTTAAATGGTTGTATATTAATGCAAAGATCTGTAACAAGTTCAAAGAGTGTGTTGTAGCAAATATGTGTGGCCATAGCTATGCACATCTCTGGGTAGACTAAAGGGCACGTATTATAGCATGAGGAGGTTTGGAAACAAGGAATGCTTAAAAAAAAACACCAAGGTGCATTAAAATAATGGCTATCTTCCTACAGTGTTGTGGCTACTAGAAGCTCCCTCCCCCAAATTTGTAGTATTTCCTGTTAGTTAGATTATTATTATGTAGTATTTCCTGTTAGCTAGATTAGACAGCTGTCATAGTCCCCCGTCCCCCCCCCTTGTGCTGTGGATTGATCCATTAAGCATCCATGCTGCTTTGAGTTGAATGCTCTAAGCAAGGTTACCTTTGAAGCTTCAGTTGGCCCACCAAGCTGGTTGCTTAGTTACGGGAGTGCCAGCTATAGCAACATTGTTCCACTGATCTACATTGCATTCTAGTGTATTGCAAAGGTAATTAAAATGTCTGATCTAAAGCCGACTGGTTGAAATATTTATTTCTTGATAGGTGTGTATTATATTCAAAGTGTATTATATCTGGGTTCAGATTTCAGGTTGCAGCCCATACCAGGAGATAAAGATACGTGTTTAGTAGTTTTACATTTCTATCTGGAGGTCAAATTGTCAGGCTCCTTATGCACCATGTTTAAAGGCCCTCTCTCTTGTTCTGGTCCAGCTGTGCATTCATCCTGAGCAGGGCAGTAAAGGGCCTCTCCTTCGGATCTCCGGGAGCAAGCAGGATAGGAGGAAGTGATCCTTAAAATATCCTTCTAAGCCAGGGGCCTCCAGTCTTTTAAGACCAGGGGCCACATTTGGAATTTTGGGAGGTTGGGGTAGGTATATGTCACAAAAATTAACTGCCGAAGGGGTGTGGTATAATGGTTTCAACATAGGAGAAGCTGAGCCAGTGCAAACAGGAACCGAGCAGGACACGCAAACCGTCTCTCATAAATTTCCCAGAAAATTTCCCAGGGACTTTTTGTTTTTCTTTTCTTTCTTTAATAAATTTCAATACCACCCTTCATCCAAGGATCACAGAGGAGGTGGGGGTTTACAATATAAAAACATAAAAAATAATTATTCCCACACAGTTGAAAAGGTCATACATAGATTGTTTAATTAGCCAAAAGCCTGGCAGAAGAGGAATTAACTGGTGCCCCCTGTCCTAAGCCATTTAGGGCTTTAAAGATAATAGCTGGATCGGTGTAATGTGATTAAAGGCCATCTTAGCAAGTGGTATACCTATAGTCTTGGCAAGCATCACTTTGCCAATCAATTGAGTATCTGATAATAATACTATTAGAGTTCAAACCTAAACGCACATACTAGGGAGTAAGCCCCACTGAGCTCAGTGGAACTAACTTCTGAGTAAATGTGCTTAGAGTTGCACTGTTGACATCCTAAGGTTAGCCTCTGAGGGGATGATAAAGCATTTTCTGGCAAAATCAGAAAGCTTGTATGAGGACTATTAAAACGTTTTGAAGAATGGATTTTTGTTTTTTTCAGAATAGGTCAACCTTCAAATTTGAAGCAACAGATGAAGAGAAAAGAAAGGTAAGAAACACAGAAATAGGCGTGCGGGGGTGTTTCTTCAGGGTACACTGAGTTATAGGGTTCTTACAGGCTATAGGTAGTCTGTTTTCCTCTCCCTGCTTTGCGTCTGTTATAACAATGCCAGGATTTGTTGGTGACCATTATACTTAGGGTTGTTTCTGTTGTGTATATTTGAGGTTTGTTGAATTTAATAACTTAAAATCAAACTTGGGCCTGGGCCTGTTGTTGTTCAACATCTTTATAAATGACTTGGATGAAGGTATTGAGGGAATGCTCATCAAATTTGCAGACGACACCAAGCTAGGAGGGGTAGCCAATGCTGCTGAAGACAGAATCTGGTTTCAATATGACCTTAACAGATTAGAGAACTTGGTCTAAACTAAAAAGAAAGAAAGAAAGAAAAAGGATTTCTATAGCTGCAAATGTAGGCAGGAAAAAACAGCTTCACAGATATAAGGTGGTTCATTGTTGGACATTAGTAATTTTGGGCTTTTTAAAAGTCACACCTTCCAAATTGCAATGAATCCAGAAAATAAGCATTAATATGTATAGAAGGGCTTATTTTTGCATGTGAAATTATACAGATAACTATATTATCATGTTTTATATACTCTGATTGCACTAGTAGTAAATTTGTTCCTTCCAATCAACAATATAACAGTTGAAAGCTGTGGGGAAATGGGCAAGAAGGTAAAATCTTTTCCTTCTTAAAATAGGAAGAGACATAGTTGCCACATCTTTAAAGAATTAACATTTCATATCAGTTGTCCCAATGCATACATCTGTTGTTAATGTGAATTGATCATTTTATTTTACTTTAGAAAGTGTATTCGTACAACTATTTGGATTTAAGAGATGATGAGTTATGTTTGTGACAGTACACTTTCTTTGGGGGGAGAAAGGCTTTATGGGTCATGATTGTGACTCTGCCTTTTCACCTTATTTGTGGTGAAGTTTAACAATGATATAGACAAGTAGCTTTCTAATTTGTTACAAGTAATTTGCTAGTTCATGGAGATGTCCGTATCCACTCTTTGACCGCCAAGGATTTTCTAAATTTTGCCTTGGGTTGCCTGCCATAGTCTCTCTTTAGGGCAGGGATGTGAAAATCTGTGGTCCCCAGATGATGATGATGATGATGATGATGATTTTATACCCCGCCCATCTGGCTGGGTTACCCCAGATGTTGCTGGTCTAGAACACCCAACATGGCCACTTGTCAGGGATGATGGGTGCAACTGGAGGGCAACTGGTTTTTCATCTCTACTTCAGCACATCTAGATTATGGGTCACATGGGGAGACACCATAGTATACCTAAAGTCAGTGGAAGATGCAGGTGAATGAGTGAATAATATTCACCTGCAAATTTCACATAAGCGCTAGTACTGTTGGTTGATAGAGGAGCCATTTTGGCACTGCTAGTGTATGTATAATTACTGCCTAATGCATTAGAGACCTTTTTGTTGTTCCTCAGAGTCTGCTCTTCTCCCTTCTCTCTCCCCACCCCCCTCGCCACAGTAGATGAGTCATCAGTTGCAATGCAATCAGGGGTTTCTCTGGAGAACATGCTTTAAAAAAAACCCACATATTACAAGCTGTCTTCTAACTGTAATAAGTACATATCAGATTCTTAAAAGATAGGTGAACGCTGATTGTCTAGGCCTGATTGCTTTTGCCTTAAGGTGGGGAAATGAAAGTAATTGGGAAAATAAACACTAAAAACAAGAACTGAGTGTAAAGAGATGACTTATGGCTCCCTGAGAATGCTGGCAGTCTGGAACAATATGGAGGCAAGTCGTATAATTCACTGACTCACTAAATGAACTTAATCTGCAACTTAATAGGGGTGGTTCAAATTCTGTTCTTTTAAATCCTTAATTGCTGGCTGTTCTAGTCACTAAGTTATTCAGCATAATTCATTTTCTCCATGACTAAAACGTTTGTCCTTGTTGTCTTCACCAGTATCATACTATGCTGACAAAAGAACCCCTAAACAATGCAGATAAGAAAAAAGTGTTAATATTTTTTCCCCAACCCAAAATTGTGTTTTGCTAACCATAGGTAGCAGGAACAAATTATCCGTGTAGGGCTCCGCACGATGTGATGTGCCTTCTTACCGTGTCATGTTCCATTCTCATGCTCTGAATACTCCCCCCGCCTCTCCAGTTTAGCCACCCCAGGAGCACAGCATGCAAAAATATTTGACAGTGGACTCTATTATTAGATTCTAAATCACTAGCATGCAGCTTAAATTAAGGTGCCGTGGTTTAAGTGGCACCAGGGGTCAACAAAACCCACCTTTCCTGCTTGTCATAGTAGACTAATGAATTTCTCTCTCTTTAATATATCTTAGGCCAGTGTTAGGTGGGTGTTGGCTGTTATTTTAGATCACAATTTCCCACCATCCCTGGTCATTCACCATGTTGCCTGTGGTTGATGGGAATTGGAGGTCACCATGTTGGATACCCTCTGCACACCTGCTTTGGCAGCAGCTGCTATCCATATTGTGTGTAGCTGGGCAATTCCAGAAATATCTAGAATCCTCCTGCATCATAGAGACTTACGTGTTTTGTGGTATAAACTTTCACTTTGTCAGATATATTAGGTGATGTTTGTGTAGGTGTGGCTTGTTATGGACAATTGCCAGCTACAGTTTGCATGGCACAACAACTTGCTGGTCTGTGTTTGGCAGAATAGGATGTTTTGCCTCCCTTCCCCACCCTCCCAGGCCAACTTGGGTTCAACCTGAATAGCACTTGCTATTCTCAGGGGCTATTTTCAGGTCAGATTTTAACTAGTCTCTTTATCCTGCATAGGCAACAGTAGGAATGCTATTAGCCCATACAAGAGTGGTGTGAGAATTATAGAGTAACTAGACAGAGATTCCAGCTTATTTATGGACTACTTTATTCCCAGAGTTCTCATTGACTTGATTATAGTCATTCTGACCAATGAAAGGCTTCAGAACTCAATTGAATTCAATAAATTAAGAACATGCCTATCTCATGAGCCCCCTAGGGAGGGCTTAATTAAAATCAACTGAGAATTTAAAATTGAGAAGACCCTGGGTCAAAAGACATAATGAACTGCAAAATCTTAAGGCCAGGCCAGGAGAAGGAAGCATGACATGATGCCAATTATTATTTGTTCGGGAGGCTAGGAACATCATGTACTTTAGTAAATAATCCCCAAGGAGACTAAAATACTAGGGGCTGCCAGTGGCCCTGTTTAGTGTGGTACGTGACACTTTTTTCTGGCTGGGCAATTTTGTAGGGTGTTTTTTGTTTTGCTTCCCTGCTCTTTGTGCTTCCCAAGTGTTTCTAGAGCAAAAAACACCCCACCATGTAGAATTTTCAGTGGAAGCTTCCACAAAACAGTCCTTTTTGTATTGTTTGGTCTCTACATCAATGAAAACAAAATGGCTGCAAGGTTCAGTAAGACCTTTGCAATTCCAGAATGGCTAGATGAAGTATTTTACTTTGCTATATGTGGGAAACTGCATTTGGACAACCCCATGGGGGTTCTGCATTCCTGCATGCCTTTATCTGATCTGTTTGCGGTAATGGATTTGGAGTTGATAGCAGAATGCTCTCTGGCCAGCATAGTACTCACTGGTTTTAGAGTGATACTTGTTGCTTTATTTCTAATCTCTTATTAAGCATTTATGAACCTAACACAAATCAATGTCTGAGTTAGTGCACCGAGCAAATAAAAGAAAGTTCAGCTGCGTAGGTGATAAATGTTGAAGAGAGAATTTTCTCATGTCTCAGAAATTATCTTTGTTGTACAGAGTACACACTATGCTTACATTTGTTAGCAACCTGGCACTGTTACTTGAAAATGACACAAGCCACTATACAGCTTTGTAGAGCTTTAATATGGTCATCAGCCCTTGAACTTGGCCATGATTTGTACATAAATGCGGTAGGTTTGTGCCATATACTTGCAAGTTTGTGAGAGCTGTACCCTAAGAGGCAGTCTAAAACTGGTAATTTAAAAAAAACTTCTTGATTTGATAACCACTTTATAATGTGGTGGTACATAAATTTTGTTAAATAAATAAAATATTTTGTTTGTTTTTTTAACCTAAGTTAAAGGATGCATCAATAGTAGTAGTAGTAGAGTAGTTACTGTAGTCCAAAGTGCCTACAGCTATATGCATGGGTGCAACTTGCTTTTTACTTAAAAAACTGAGTTCCTGTGATTATATCATCCTATTCAGAAGCATCCTATACTTTCTGTGGCACAACTGAAGACATTCCTGTATTTTGATGCTTTAGATCAGAGCCAGCAATTGATATGCTAGAGAAAAGCCAAGTTGTACTATTCTTATTTGAATCCATTTGTTGACTGATTGATGCAGCCTTCCTTTTGATATAATTTCACAAACTGTGAGCCACACAGCATATGATAAGCTGAAGCGAAAATATTTTTAATACCATTGATACTCTATGACAAATCAGAGGTGGGGATGGGTTATGGGTGTGTTACATTGCAGGGCAGAATGGTAAAATCTCATTCCTTTTTTCCTGTATGTTCAGCAACTATGTGAAGGAATATTGCTTTTACTGGACAAAGATATAAAAACATCCTGTAAAGTCATTTGCCTGGAGGCTCTCCGCATACTCTCAAGAGACAAAAAAGTATTGGTTCCTGTAACAACAAAGAAAAATATGCAGATCTTGATGAAGCTGGCAAAGCTGGACACTATGGAGGATTCTTTGGAAGATGTGACAGATTTCCCTGTCATAGTGGAAGCTTTAAAATGCCTTTGCAACATTGTTTTTAATAGTCCGGCCGCACAGAAACTCAGTCTGGAACTGAACCTGGCAGCTATGCTTTGCAATCTCCTGAAAAAATGCAAGGATCAACAATTTGTCGAAGACATTAAATGCTTTGATTTGCGTCTCCTCTTCCTCCTCTCCCTTCTGCACACAGATATCAGGTCACAGTTGCGTTATGATCTCCAGGGATTGCCACTGTTGACTCAGGCCTTGGAAAGTGCATTTAGCATAAGATGGACAGATAAATACATCACAGCTGAAGACCAGGAAATGTCACCGTTGTCACTGCAAGAGACAGATTGTGCGGTCGAAGCACTGAAAGCTCTCTTTAATGTAACTCTTGACAGCTGGAATGTACACAGTGAGGTAAGATTTGAGTCTGACATATCTTGCCCAGGGTTATTTCTCTGCCAGAGGATTGCAGCTGAAACTACAGTTTTACATCCTTGTCATTGCAACAGTTGATTGGGTGTAGCATCCCAAACACAATGCAGGATGCAGCATAAATTTCAAAAGCAGAGTCATCTGTTTATCTGAAATTGAATTTTCCAGTTTCTGGAGTCCAAGCTCAAGTGTCAGGACAATAGGACCTATGATTTAGCTAAGTGTTGCATAATGGTGCCCTCATTATATGGCATAGAATATTCTGTCCATATTACTTGATCTATTGTTTGGATGCAGTTTGGCTGACTAGAAAGGCCCCACCACCACCAAGCAGAAAAGTAATTCTTCTTGGTAGATGTGAACACACCAGAAGAAATAGAAGTAACTTAATCGCCAATGTGCTGGCCTGCAAACAGTGCCAAAGAGAAGTACTACTCCTGTTTGAGTGTGAAAGAAAACACACCATATGTAACTTTTAACTGCCAAGTTTTAATTGTAAGTGGACATTTCCAAAAGATATTCAGCATGGCTCATTATGAAAGAAACCTTGTCTTACATTTCTAATAATCTAAAAGTACTGTAAATGGTACACTACAGAATTGCAAGGTGTTGCAGATATACCGTATTTTTCGGCCCATAGGGCACACCGGCCCATAGGGCGCACCTAGTTTTGGGGGGAAATAAAAAAAATATTTTGGGGATGCAGGCAGCTCCGCTGTGCGCCCCAGGTTTTGGGATGCAGGCTGCTATCTGCAAGCCTAGGGTGCCCGGCGGGAACTCCCGCGGGCTCCCAAGGCTTGCAGATAGCTTCCTGAAGCCTGGAGAGCGAGAGGGGTCGGTGCGCAAATTAATGAAAGTAACATACTATTTCTTCCCATGGGCACAGTATTGCTTCTTGCATGTTCTGCCCCATCTTGTTTTGGCCCTTAGTAAGGAGAAGAGCAAAGGAAGCTATGGGAAAGGGCAAGACTGAACCGTGGATGATCCGACTATGTATGTAAGAAGGCAGTGTTGATGCGGTGGGGGAATTGTTTGTTTTAACACCAGATTTGAAGAACTGTAAAGAAGAGCCAATTAGAGTTGTGGAGAAAATAATACCTGTCAAGAATGGCATGATTTTGCATGAATAATAATTGAAGCCTTCTATTACTTATTTTGAAGACTGAGAAAACACGTGAACATATGAAGCAAAGTTCACACACCCATATGGGTTTTGTACTGTGCCAGACCTTTTATTTTAATTTAATCCCTGTTCTAATTAGGACTCTTAGAAGTCCCCATTTGCAGCCTTGATAATTAATTATGTTTCTCTTCATAATTTGTATGTCCACAGAACGATTCTCATGAATTTCGTTACATGACTGCCATTCTTCGTCACTGCTTATTAACTCTGGGTCCTACTGAAGACAAAACTGAAGAGTTGCACAGGTTAGTGAAATTGCAGGTCCATTTATTTTAGAGATAAATGCTTCTTGTTTGGCTAGGTCAGGGTTAGGGAACCGGTGGCCCAGGCATCTAGCAAAATCTGGAAGGCCGCAAGTTCCCCATCCTTGGGGTAAGTGCTTGTCTGCTTGATCTAACACATCTTTGCTTGCAGCACTCTGTTAACCTTTGGGTTGTTTTTTAAAGTGAAATCAAATGCATGTAAAATCTTGGATTACCTCTGCTGGAGCAAGGATGTATACTGAAAGCCCAGAAAGGCTGATGATTTGTTTTTTTTTGGCACTGGATACATATTGTCTAAGCCAGGATTAATTTCCATCCTTCCTGAAGCACTCACGGTGGTGAATCTAAGTAAAAGTGTGGATCTTAAGATACAACATTGTGTTGGAGGAAATATAAGACTGTGTTGTGTGGCCCTGTACCTGCCATTGCAGATTTCCTTTGTACACCAGACCAGCACATGGCTTCCAATGGTGGACTCTCCTTCATTAGAGGTTTTTAAGCAGAGGCTGGATAGCCATCTGTCATGGATGCTTTAGTTGAGATTCCTGCATTGCAGGGGGTTGGACTAGATGACCCTCTGCGTCCTTTCCAATTCTGTGATTCTGCAGCCTTGACAAAATGGTGGAAGGGCTCACCTGAGTGAATTGGCCTTAAGGATAGATAGGTTTGCGGGGGGGGGGTGCTGCTTAAGGCACAGTCTGGTAAGAATTCTAGTTCTGGGGTCAACAACCATAGACAGCACAGTCAAGTCATTTGTGTATGGGCACACAAACATGCCCCTTAATACTTTGGTCCTCAAGCTCTGAGCCTCCATATGTATGTATGGTACTTCAAGTAAAAGTCAGAATCTGCTGTAAATAAGAACATAAGAGCCTGCTGGGCCAGGCCAGTGGCCCACCTAGTCCAACATCCTGTTCTCTAAGTGGCCAACCAGGTGACTGTAGGAAACCCACAAGCAGGATTTGAGCACACGAGCACTCTTCCCCCCCCCCCCGCTTCCCACCCCAACCCGATGGTTTCCAGCAGCTGATATAAATAAACAGTGGCCTTCTGTACCAGGTACCATTGAGATACCTAGAACCTCATTAATTGCTCACTTGTTTCCCTTCTTCCCTGCCAATATCTCAAAACATTTGTGGGTTGGCCTTGGCATTAAGAGCATAACCTGAAGCAAAGCCTGCCAAAGGTGAGTTTCTTTATCTTGCTAACGCCTAGCTCTGCCTGATCCCTTATGTTAGGCATTTAACAGCTGCAGCCACACTACTGTGTTAGTAGCGCTCTGTGATCAACCCTGCTCCGTTATTTCTGACTCCAGACCCAGTTCTGCAGTCTTCCCTGGCTCATCATAACCTAGTCTTTCTACCCTGCACTCTGTAGTTAACAATTCCGTTCCTTGTTCTCAATAGCCCTATTCAGGCATTCTTAATGTCGCTTAAATGAATACATGAGGAGCATAGAGCATGCATGAATGTGCATAACTGTTCTCCCTCTGCATATTCAAGGGCAACTGTCAGCAGTAGGAAGGCTTCCCTTCTGCAAACAGTTGCCATTCAACACATGGAGATAGGAATGATGGAGCAGAGCTAACAAACTTGTGCACTCTTTCCTTCTCACCTGTTCATTTAAGCCCTATTTAACGTACACCTGAATAGGGCTAATATGTTGTTGTTTTGTGCTGTTCCCTTACCTGCTCATATCTACCTTAAGACCTGTTCAGGCATTACTTTGCTCTTCCCCTACATGGTGAGTTCAGGGACAGTCCTCAAACTCATGCACTGCATCTCTGCTCCGAGTTCCTGTGCATAAAGAGGGTGATGCCCAAACCATCATTTGAACACTTGGTCTCTCTTGACCTGGATATCTTAACACACACACACACACACACACACACACACACACACACACACACACCCTTCTGACAGTGAATGGGGAACAGAGAATGAACACAACCTCAAGGTTCATCTTGCTTGAAGGTGAGGACGGGGGAGTAACATCTGAACAGGCCGTGAGATAACAAACCCTTTAGGATTCTCTCCTGTTTGGTACTATCCAGTGGTTGGTGCTGTAGTAGTAGTAGTGTGTAGCCGTTTTAATATTTATATTTGGCTCTCACATGACTTGATATTTCTTCATTTGGACCTTCTTTGGCTAAAAAGGCCAGGTGTTTCTCTGCTTGTTCTGTTATGTTCCTGTTCTATATCATCCTGAAACATGTAGACCTGTTAATATATCCTGGAGGAGGCAATTTTCTTTCTTTTTGCTAATGCTCGCTTTCTTTTTGGTCAAAATCACTGTGCTTCATGCTCGCTAAGCTCAAGCTGTCAGGAAGGCTCATGAATGTAGAAGACCTAGACAACTACATGTCCTACCAGGTGTTTCCATGAGATTTGGTGAGGGAATGCTCCTTGCTCTTTGAAAATTTAATGGCAGAAATAACATTAAGCCTAGTTCTGATGTGATGACACACCTGCCTTTTTTATTTAGGAAGTATAAGTAGTACTTACTCCACATTTTTGTTCAAGAGCAACTGTCTGAACTGAAGTTTTATGCTTGCTTCTGATGTATTTTTGAATGATATGTTAATTGTTAGTATTGGAGTACATAACCATAAAAAGTTACTATGACTCTACTACAGACTTCTTATTTTAGTAAACTGCTTTGAGCACAAAAATGGTTTGTACTTTAGTGTTTTTATTTTGCTTTTTATGTATTTATAATGAACACACAGATACTTGACTCATTGTGGTTAGCATGCAAATGATCAGCCTTGTCAGCCCAATGAATTATATAAGATGGATGGAGGCTTATTGCTGGTATAGTCCTGTGCTCGAACAAAAAATGTTAATGTGCGCAGAGGGGTGAGAGAGCACAGAACTGCTTCACTCTCTCACTGCATGGAAGATTTAGGTCTCTTAACAGAAGGTGTATCAAAGTCGTCAAAGAGAAGGGTTGGTTTTATCAAAGAAATTTATTGGTGGTTATAACAATTTAAATTTTTGTTTACAAATGTTGCCCCCTATTCACCGACCCCAAATTGCTCCAGAGGATTGGGGATCATATAGGAGGAGAACAGGGAAGTTCTCTTTCACTCACAAACTGTATTCCACATACACCAGGGGTCAGCAACCTTTTTCAGCTGTGGGCTGGTCCACCGTCCCTCAGACCATGTAGTGGGCCGGACAATATTTTTTTGGAAAAAATGAATGCGTTCCTATGCCCCACAAATAACCCAGAGATACATTTGAAATAAAAGCACACATTCTACTCATGTAAAAACACCAGGCAGGCCCCACAAATAACCCAGAGATGCATTTTAAATAAAAGGACACATTCTACTCATGTAAAAACACGCGTCCGCAGGCCGGATTGAGAAGGCGATTGGGCCGCATCTGGTCCCCGGGCCTTAGGTTGCCTACCCCGGATATACACAATTATTTACTCAGATACAACCCAGAACATTTTCATTTTCCAATAACACAATCCACACCCTTGGTTATGCAGCCCTCAACTGCTTATGAGTGCAATTGTGAAATTAAAATTTTAAAATTTATACCCATGTAAGAAACACGCGGGTGGTGCTGTGGTCTAAACCACAGAGCCTAGGACTTGCTGATCAGAAGATTGGCGGTTTGAATCCCCACAACAGGTTGAGCTCCTGTTGCTCGGTCCCAGCTCCTGCCAACCTAGCAGTTCAAAAGCACATCAAAGTGCAAGTAGATCAATAGGTACCACTCCGGCAGGAAGGTAAATGGCGTTTCCGTTCGCTGCTCTGGTTTGCCAGAAGTGTCTTAGTCATGCTGGCCACATGACCTGGAAGCTGTACACCGGCTCCCTCGGCCAGTAAAGCGAGATGAGCGCCGCAACCCCAGAGTCGTCCATGACTGGACCTAATGGTCAGGGGTCCCTTTACCTTTACCTTTAAGAAACTAAAGAACCGCTTGAAGTAGAATTTTCTATATGCGAAAACTGATATTTACTTCAGAATAGTGTGTGTGCATTACATAGAAAACAAATAGCCATTCTATTGGCCTAGCCTGAAAATTTAACATTTTCAAATAGAAGGACAATACAGTCATACCTCGGGTTAAAGTCGCTTCAGGTTGAGCGTTTTCAGGTTGCGCTCCATGGTGATCCGGAAATAACGGAACGTGTTACTTCCGGGTTTCGCCGCATGCGCATGCGCAGACGCTCAAAATGATGTCATGCACAGAAGCAGCAAATTGCGGCACACGCAGGCGCGGTTTGCGTTCTGCTTTGGATGCGAATGGGGCTCCGGAACGTGCCTTTTATCATAAGTTGAATTCTTGACCTTTAAAAGTAGCAGGGGATGGAGAAGTCTACCTGAGACCCCAGAGAGCTTCTTAGGCTCTTTGCTTAGGCTCTTTGCTTTATTCATTCACTCTTTGCTTTATTCATTCTTCTACATTGAAAAGCAAGCTCTAATTCTGTGTGCTTGTTATATGGACATGGATTTAGTTTTAATAGACCGTGAATAGAAACCTAAATATATATTTTTGGAAACTTGGATATATATGTTTAAATTACATTTACATTTAGAAATCATTTTAAGGGGGGGGAATAAGGGACAAATGACTTTTAAAAACACTTATATAAATTGGTTGCCTTTAAATTATAGAATACTTTTTATTCCTCCCTGTTTCTAACAGGATGCATATGAAAAGCTTATATATCTTATAGTGCTATCCATCATGTCACTTAAAATATTTGAAGGTACTCTTTAAATTATTGTATGCATTAAAGTAAATGCCATGTTTGCCAACTAACAAGATTTTAATCAAGGCTTTCAGTGGTGCTAAACAGTTGTTTGCTTTCACATTTGCATATCAGGAGGGGGCTGAGAGCGTGAGTAGGTGGGTGTCATGTCCCAGTGATTAATGATCTCTAAGAAGCTGAGAGAGAGGATAATATACACAGCATTTCTACCCCCTGGAGGAAAAATGCAAACACCATTGTGCAGATCTGTGCACAGTCACTGACTTCCTGGTAGCTGGAGAATTTCATACACTTCTTGGCCACAAATAAAACTGTCAGGCGGAGTGACAAAGATCAGAAAGCCAAGCTTTGGTTATTGAAAAGAATAGCTCGAGCACAGTGATCCAGAAAATTAATTTTGTAGGTGTTTGGGAACACCATTCTTATTAAGAAACCAGTAAAAAGGGGCCTTCTGTGGAAACTATCCAAGCTGCCAGTCCCCGTCCCCACCCCTGATTCGATTTTGCTGTTTCTTGCCAATTCAGTTTTACTGAAAGCAAGTTACTTTGCAAAATGTGAGGTAGCTGCAGCAAAACCCAGCCTCCCATCTTGTGTTCTGCATCTCACTTTCTCTTGATGCTGCTTCCAGAAAGTAAAAAAGGAGAATGAGCTATACAGTACTGTGGTCACAGGCATGGTGAAAGATGTTGTGCAAAAAAGAACTTCTGGTAACTACTTCTAAGTAAAATGTTTGCACAAAGTGAGATAAGAGACAAGAATTAGTGACTGAAGCCATTTGCTGACTTAGATACACTAGAAATCAGTGGAACTTACCTGTATGGTCTGTATGAATCAGAATAAAAGTGAATGTATGTTTGCTCTTTGCCTGTGCTAATGTTGTGGCTTAAATGCCTTCTAGGTACATAATGCAAGCAGTTTGTGAACTTCTAAATTTAATGCCAAGAAGAGATGTCTAGCCCAGTGTTTCCCAACCGGTGTTCCGCGGCACAGTAGTGTGCCGTGGAACTTTGCCTTGTGTTCCGTGGAGGCGGGCGAGGCGGGCGGTGAGAGGCGGGGCGGCGGCGGCGAGCACACGCGAGGCGGCGAGCGAGCGAGCTCCCACATCCCATCGCCGCTCGCTACTTGGCCTGCGCATCCGCTCGCTACTGGGCCTGCCCCAGGAGGTGGGGTTGCGGGCATCACGCCCTTCCCCACGTGAGCGGGGAATCCCATCCGCCCCCACGTGAGCGGGGAATCCCATCTCAGCCCCCGTGAGAGCAGGGGAATCCCATCCGGCCACGCCTCCTGGCCAGCCAATCGGCTGGCTGGAGGGGGCGTGGCTTGCCTCGAGATTTTTTTCAAGAAACAAGTGTGCCTTTGCCCAAAAAAGGTTGGGAAACACTGGTCTAGCCTACAGTGTTATCTTTCAGCCATCAAAATTGTAACACACTAATCTTTGGAAGTATGATTTTAAGATTAGCTAGCTACACAGGTAGTTTGGGTGGGGGTGGAGGTTGAGAGAATGGAGATTTTGAAAAACAAAGCTTATCAAAATTGCTTAAAAAAGCCTTTTGCAATGCTTTTCAACCTAACAACTTCCCAGAATGGAAATAAACCACAAAACAAAGAATACAAATGAGCTAGACTAGATAAGCCTAAATTGCAGTTCCCACTACATGATATCTTAGTGGTGTGTATTAGAATAACAATGCAATTTTCTCCTAAAACCCTTCTCTAGGTTGAATCTTGCTATTCTAGAACATTATTTTTTCAGCATGGGAACTTTTAATTTGCTTAATACATAGAAACCATAAAGTGCTGGGTCATAAAATTTATATACAACAGGAAAAGGAATGCAAATTATACACAAGCAGAACAAAACCACTTATCAAAATGCAATATAAATCCTAACACAACTGCCAGTGCTGAGTAAGCATTGTAAAGGTTTTTCTTCTTTTGCAAAAAACAAACCCAGAACAGACAAATTGGTATAAATTGCTATTCCCAGTGCATTTCAAGAAGCATCTCTTATCTAGGGAACTGAAGCCTGCTAACAATCTTGACGCCGCTGTTTACCAAAGCAGCTATTTCCTTTGTCTCCAAGCTATTGCTGTATAATAACGTAGAATGACTCCTGCTGAAGCAGGTCAAAGGCCCATCTAATCAACATCCTGTTCTCACAGTGGCCAACCAGAAGCCTGAATGGGTAGTAGGGTTATATGTATAACATCACTGGTGCACAAATTCTGATGCAGACTGCTCACTTGTGTTCTTTTCCCCAGACTTCGCCTTACTACTTTCCCATAAGACTTTTCTCTCTACTGCCAGTTGCCTGTAGGATTGCCAGTTCTTGAAGTAAAAAATTATGGAACTTAGGCAGGGCCCACCTAGGGGAGTGTGATCCTTTTGTGGCTTCACAACAGTCCTTGCTGCCCTAGGGCTTGTTTGAGAGAAATGGCGAGATCTGGTTTTATTATTATTTTTTATCACATAATCTCAGGAAAGCCTCTATTTCATTTGAGTCCCTGCCCACCAAGTAGTACTATCTGTGCATGCCGTTGGGCCCCTGCACAGACCACAACACAATCCAGGCTATATATGTGGCACAATGAGAAGGCAAAACATACTCACAGAATATATGCTTCAAATGGGCCAAACCCCAGTCTACATGCGACATCATGTGTTCGTTACATGGCCAAAAACTTCGGTGTGTGTGAAAGAAACAAAACAGAGGTTTTGTGTGTGTGCCCATTCATGGGAAACTCTCACACCAGGGAGTAGCTTGGTCTCTTCAAACAAGCCTTTAAAGTAGAGATCTTTCCCAGTCTGCATCTGTATTGGAATTATTTGTAGACATGTTATTCTTTGGGCGTTTGCCACTCTTGGGCTCCTTTGAGAGGAAGTGTGGCATATAAATCTAATAAACAAATTTCAAAAAGGCTAAGAACTTGCTGCTGCTTAAAAATGCTAAGAATTTTAGGAAGATGAATTCCGTACCTCCTTCTACACTTCATGCTTCCATTCCATTGAAGTATACCTGCAATCCTGTTGTTACTTAAACTTTGGAATTTACCTTTTCCTTTATCTGATAATCTCCCCAAAGTCTACCAAATCCCTGAAAATTCTTTGGAATCTAAGATGAAATCTTAGAATGGGGTGTACATGTACAGCATTATAATCTGCTGTTATGCTAGAACATACAGGTTCTTCAACACAAATGCTTGGCATTCAGATGTGGTGTTTGCTGGCACAGTATGAAGAAAATAGTGTCATGAATGAGAATGTTTTTAAAATCTGTTTCAGCAACGCAATCAACCTTTTAAGCAACGTTCCAGTTTCTTGTCTGGATGTCCTTATCAGTCCATCAACACAAGAGGATCCCGAGGACACAGATATCAAATACAATGGCATGAATATGGATGCAATTCAGGTGCTATTGAAGTTCATGGAGAAGAGAATTGACAAGGTTAGATTGTTTTAAATAAGAGCTAAAATCATTGCTTTTATACATTAAGTAGATGTTCGTTGTCTTGTGACAAATGCCATCTTTTAAAACAGCTGTGCGTGGAAAAGCCACCTCTGGAAAGACTTTGGTTTGGAGAAAAGCATTAAGCATCCGCCTCACCTCCTGGTCACTTCACCAATCACATTCACGGCCTTTTGTCACTTGAATAAAAGCACACATTGTTGCGAAGCTGTTATATGGTTTGCAGTATAATGTCTTGTTGGGCCTTAAAAGCTGACACAAGCTATCTCTTAAAAACAAAAATGGGCCTGAATCAGAAATCCCCAAGTTTTTACCTATTCTTAACCTTCTAATATTTTCAAGGTTGGAAGATGGCCTTGGGGAAATGCAAAATCAGGTAGTTGGGTCTACCTAGGTTTTTTATTTTAACAAATTGTGTTACATATTCAGTGTTTGCCTGCAAACCAAATCACATACAAGTGTGTAGAAAGATGAGTGTGATTGATATCAATATTTTGATTAGATACTAGGGGGGCATAAAAACAAATATTTATGCCATATTTGAAGGATCCTCTGTGCAGAGCAAACAAAACAGCACGTGTGCACACAAACATACAGCTATTTCTCACTGAAGCACTGCTTTTAATATCAAACCCACAAATGAAACAGACTGATTAGTTGTATTAAAGTAAAAGCTATTTGTTGCTTCTTACAATCAGCGGAAGTCCTCGTGTGTGTGTGTGTGTGTGTGTGTGTGTGTGTGTGTGTGCAAAGGTACACACACACGCGCACACACACCCCAACATATCATCACATAGCCATTAAAATAATACAGTACAGATGAAACACATCATTCATCCAAAATCAGAAAATATCATTTCCTAGACAAGAATGAACACCAAACAACTATTGAAAGGCAGACCGCTAGTGCTGTCTAATACATGGAAGGCAGTGTTGAGACCAAGTGAGCTTCCTTGTGCAAGGTGTTCCATAATTGGGGGGCTACCACAGAAAAGGCCTGTTATCTTGTTGCTACCCTACAAGTATCTCTTGGTGGAGACACACAGGATGTCTTCAGATGATGATCTCAGTGTTTAGATAGGCCTATACAGGGGAAAGGAGGCCTTAAGGTATTGGTGTCTTGAAGCATGGAGGTCAAAGGCAGCACTTCAGATTGGCAGCCAATGTAGTTTTGACTGCGTAGTCCCAGTTCATGTTTTGGCTGCTACATTCTGCAGTAGCTTTGATTTCGAACCTTTTTCAGAGATAGCCCAATGTACAATGCATACATCATGAGCAGGAATATTTGAAAATCATCCGCATGTCTGAAAACATGTCATAAACACGCCTGGGAACATTAGCCAATCACAGCTCTGGAGGCATTCATTTGTGAATTTTCAGGTGTGGAAATGCTCTTTAAATGGTATGGGAAAGACACGAGGGACCTGCTGTGGAAACTTGGTGACCTGTTTTGAGAAACACTAGAGCAGGAATATGGAGTATGACAGAAAATCCCAGTGTTCTTGGAAGAAAAATGATGTGTCTTGTGATTTCTTATTCTAGGGGAGCAGCTATCGGGAAGGTCTCACTCCAGTTCTCAGTTTGCTAACAAGATGCTGCCGATCTCACCGGAACATAAGGAAGTTTATTAAAGCTCAGGTGAGATACCACAGAGATAAAGGTAACAAAGGAATGCAAACACTTGACAGAAAGGCTATTTTAAATATTAAGGGATCTTGTTTATATTTTCACAAGGTATATAATACCTTTATCTTGCTTTATAGCCCTGGGAAGCCCTTAGAGTTGCTTGCAAAATTATTGCTTGCAAAAAACTCACATTCAAATGGGGGAACCTTTGGCCCTTGAGATGGAGTTGGAATCTAGCAACCATTGTCCCTGCCCATTGGCCAGGCTGACTGAGACTGACAGGAATTAAACACCAGCAGCTTCCGGGGCGGGGGGCAGGTTTCCCATCCCTGGAGTACAGGAAGGGAAGCTGCATGATGCCCATATGGAACCAAGATTATTCAGGCAGCATTTCTTGCTCTTATCCTTTTCCCTTGGTCTCCTACCTGGCACTGTCTCCCACTGATGACCTCTGAGGCAAGCGAGTGGGTCTGAGCAGCTGGGTCTCTTCCCTGTATTCTCTTACTAGTAGTTGCTCAGCAGCAACAAAGGAATGGGGCTAAGACCTCATTGTAGAGCTAGGCAGAGTGTTAAAGCAGAATTTTTACAAATACTTTTGAATAAGAAAGTGTGGTGAACACTTTCCACTGGAGATTAATTGCTCTTATTACTTGTTTTTGTCTTTAGGTCTTGCCTCCCTTGAGAGATGTATCTAATCGCCCTGAAGTTGGCACAACACTGAGAAACAAACTAGTGCGACTCATGACTCACGTTGACCTAGGAGTGAAGCAAATCGCTGCAGAATTCCTTTTTGTTCTTTGTAAGGAGAGAGGTACAGGCTGGTTCTTATAATGAATGTGGGTGGTGATTCCAGACTTCTGAACAATTGCTTGCCTGGTTATCTCTTGACAAATAGAATATGCTTCTGAACAATCACAAATGAAAGTTTTTTAAACTGGTAGAGTTTATTGAAGTTGTAATATGTAACAAATGCCTACTTGAATATGGGCAGGTGGGACAATAAACCTAGTGGGTTTATTTTGCATGTCTGAATTAGAGGCAACGCTTTGACTCCCCCCCCCCCCCACACACACACATTAACAGTGTTGTCATTTCACCAGTACGGACAGTTGTACTGTATAGTTATATATAAACATCTTGCATTTTATGTAAGAAATTGGAAATACAAGTATTTAGTTGCCACAAGAAAGAAGTGTAAAATTCTAAAATCAAGGTTTAAATTTGATTATTTTAGGTGACAATATTTTCCTTAAGCCCTGCATGCTGCTTTTCTTAGTTGAAGAACTTTTTTCTTTTTTCTTTTTCTCAACTCTTAAGTTCTGTAGAAAAGCGGAAGACATGCCAACTTCACTGGCATCTTAAAAAGAGAACTGTTCCATGCCACATCAGACAGGGCGCATTCAGACAATCTGAAGACTTCGTTTATGTTTGAATGTGACTTAAATTTAACAAACTTGTAGAACTTAAATCCATAGCTTAAAGATGTTCCCAAGTCAGCTCTTGTCTCTCTCTCACTTTTCAGTTGACAGCTTACTGAAGTACACTGGCTATGGCAATGCAGCTGGGCTACTGGCAGCAAGGGGCTTATTAGCAGGAGGAAGAGGGGAAACCTGGTACTCGGATGACGAAGATACAGACACTGAAGAATACAAATCTGCAAAGCCAAAGTATGGTACTGCTTGGGTCTCTCACCTCAACCCCCCTCCCCTCCAGTGTGGTAGCCAGCTTTGTATCCCCCAGATGTTTGGAGTACAACTCATATGACCTTTGCTGATGAAAGTTGTAGTCTACAACCTCTGGAGGAGTACCATGTTGGCCACCCCTGGTCTCGTCTCTAACGTTGTCTAAGATATGTTCTTTATCACAAAGGGCTGAATTATGGACTAAAACTTTGATTACCGTATTTTTCGCTCTATAAGATGCACCCGACCATAAGACACACCTAGTTTTTAGAGGAGGAAAACAAGAAAAAAAATATTCTGAATCAAATGTTGAAGAGGCTTTGCACAGCTATCCCTGAAGCCAGAACAGCAAGAGGGATTGCTGCGTAGCTCTCCCTCTTGCTGTTCTGGCTTCAGCGATAGTTGCGCAGCCTGCATTCGCTCCATAAGACGCACACACATTTCCCCTTACTTTTTAGGAGGGAAAAGGTGTGTCTTATAGAGTGAAAAATACGGTAGCTTCAAGTGACCTTGATTGCAATGGGTGCCCAAGGTACACCTAGAATTGCCTGCCTGGTGAGCTTATTACTAAAAGTTCTTTGGTAGATAAGCCAAACTAGATAAGCCAATGTAGATTTGAAATTTGGGGCTACTCACAGGTTTTGGTGCCATTAAGCATTTAGGTATGTTCATGTGTCTTAGATGTCAGCTATCAAGTCAATAAAGAATAAGCTTTGTGAAGGATTATTGGTTATATTTGGGGTTTTTTAAGCTGCCTCATGGGAAAAAAACTTATTTTTTCTTATATTCTCTTTCCCCCTCCCTCCCTGCCCCTGACCACAAAGCATTAACCTTATTACAGGTCATTTAGAAGAACCAATGCCCAACCCAATGGACGAAATGACTGAAGAACAAAAAGAATATGAAGCAATGAAACTTGTCAATATGTTTGATAAGCTTTCTAGGTAATGTAACTAAGTTGCTTTTCATTTCTGAGGGAGAAATTCTTTGGCTCTATAGATTGGGCTTGAGACTAAAATGGCCTGGGTAGCCCTGACAGATGATTTCTGAGATAGATGGAGTCTCTTATTAATTTTCCTGGACCTGTCAGTGGTTTTTAGTACCATCGGCCATAGTATTTTACTGGACACACTTGGTGGATTGGAAGCAGAAGGCACAGTTTTGCAGTGGTTCTGCAAACCAGGCCAGTTCCAGAGGATAGCATTGAGAGGCTTCTGTTTGACCCTGTGGAAGTTAATCCATGGGTTTCCTGAGGGTTCCATTCCATCTCCAGTGCTGTTTGACATCTGTATGAAGCTGCTTGATGAGGTTACCTGGAGCTTTGGAGGCTAGTTGGCATCCTTCTATTTCGAGAGACAATGGAGGAGTGTGCCTTTGGGGGTGATATCAAGCTGTTGGAAGGTTGTAGCGCCTGCTGTGGCTGTAGAGACTGATATGGGAAAGATATGTTTTGTTGCAGCTGGGGCAGATGAAGACATCCAGCTGTGCTGCTGCAAATGCACAAACCCAAATATTCCTCAATAGCCATATATGAGCATGGAGCTTTCCAAATAATTGGATAAATGTTTTGTATTCTTTTGGGCCTAGACACATTTTCTTCATAATTTAGATGTTATGAAGAACATCAAGGTTGTTTGACTTGGAGAGTCTTAGTAGGATTCCTTTTAAATGATGAATCATGTAAATACTCAAAGAGTAGCAGTAGAAAGCTTTGCACAGTATTCCAGAAGAGTGGAATAGCTAATGTTTAAACATAGCTAATGTTTAAGAAACTGTTTTTCCTAATCTGTCAGACACTGGCATTCCCAAAACTGCCCTCTGTTTTATAAAATGTAAAATATAGCTAAATTAAACAACTAGTCTGCAATTCTTTGTGTTTGTACATCATGCATGCCTGGATGTTTTCTGTATTAATTAAAATGCTTATTAAATACTTTTTCCTGCAGTTATAAATTGGTGGCACAGTTATGAATTAATAGTCTGAATTAAAACGACAGAGTGCTTTTTCCAAGCCAATGTTGTATTAATAGCAGGAATGCTTTTGCTGATGAAACAGTCCCAATTACCATAGTTTGGGTTTTGTTGTACATTGACACGAAGTCAACAAAACAAGTATGCCACAGAACTGGCCTAAGTAGCAGCCTTACTCATTAAAAATACAGAATTAATCATGGCAGTGACTGAAGAAAGCAACGCTTCCATAGGTTTTTCCTCGCCTTTTCTAATTGTGGAACAAAATATTGTACATAAAAGGATCGGCACTATTATGTAGCACTCAATTATAGGGAGGTGAATAGGTCCCCAATACACTATTTTATCAAAGGAACAGGCCGGTGTTTGCAATGTGATTGTTTCATTACAGAGAACCGCCATTAGTTCCATGTGTTAACACTGACCTGTTGTGCACAGGGCAGGCAAGAAAGAAAGACCCTTGAAAACAAGGGAATGGTTTTGGAGTCGTTATCAAGCTAAATGGCAAGCAAGAGGCAGAAGCAAAGATTGTGTAGGTGAATCTGAAGGGATTAATGGGGTATCTGCTAACAGAGAAGGAGAATGCATCATGTTAAGGTTTTCTTTATGGCATGTTTTCTAAGAATTGTTGAATATAATCCATTTTTATTTATAAAAAATCCTCCAAACTTATTTGGCAGTTCTCAATCAAGGGTCAGTCAAACATGTTCATAAAATAGATTAATACATGTGTCTCTGTTTGGAAAAAAATTATGAAAAGTGCCCCAGAAGTCATAATTCTGCCTTGTAAAATGTTTGGTTCTGATGGTTTCCCCTTTGCTTCATTTAGAAGATTAAAAGATTCTGTGTGTGAAATAGTTTTCTTAGAGTGATGGATTATGGGCCATACTTCATATTTTAGAGGACAGAGCTAAAATTTCTACCCTGTGGTGGTCAGGTTTTTGGAATGTGGCAAGTAGTTCTGGATTACGGAATTATTGCATAGGAATGAAGTCCACTATTCTCTTAATTTTCCTGTAATCTTCCTGCAGCTGCATTACTCAGAACATGTGTTGCTGCACTATTGGGTTTGTGGCTATATTTTATAATAAATTGCTACTCCTTTATATATGTTTAATCGGAAATAAGCTCCAGTAAGCTCAATGGAACTTACAGCCAGGTAAGTATAGGGGTCGCAGCCTTAATTGGTGGAAGTTGTTTGGCTCAAAGTACCCTATTTCATGTCTCTCTCATAATCTTGGTGGTTTCATTCTTTGTATAACCAATTTTGACACTGTGATGGGCCTCTCCTAAACCAGTTTTGAAACACCTGAGAGACACCTGTGAAGAGTGATGTATACTTAAAAAAATAATCTCTGAAAATATGGTGGGGGGTGATGGGGTGTGGGCTGTTTTTTTTTGTGTGTGTGTGTATGTGGGTTTTTTTTGGAGGATCAAAATGTTGCCCTCCTTGGCCTTACAGCTTTTTCCATAATCCACATATAATAAACGAGATTATAATCAGATGTGAGGCAATGAAAGGCTTAAATAAATCTTTGCTAATACTGTTTGATTGGCTTAATCAATAATTAATCATCTTTACATGAGGCTGTAGCTTGTGGAGTAGATATAATTGGATTAGCTGTGAGAGGCCTTCAGAGCTTTGAAGAGATTAAAATGGCTGTCAATCCTGTAATTAAACAGCTGCAAACAAAAGCAACAGTTTAAAAAAGAAAAAGGAGGGGCGGCAGAGAGAGAGAAAGCTGACTGAATCTAAATGAATCCACAAGTCCTTAAGCGCCACTAGAGGCTGGCTGTGTAGCCCAGATCTCTTTTCCTGACTGACTACTTTCACTCAGTGAAATGAATATGTATGCAGTTGTGGTTTTAAGCAGGAGGGGTAGCTGCTCCCCACATGACAGGTGGGATATGGACAGCCATGTTAGCAGGATTTAAGAATTAACAAAGGCAGTTTCTTTATTTCCCTATTTTTACTTAAACAGAGAACCTGTTCTTTGTCCTTAGCCCATTAGTGGTTGACTTCTCTTTTTTTCATATTGGTCTTAATTGGCTCCATGAATGTGGCCTGCCTGAATTAGGTCTTTATTAGTGTTGTGCTCCTGTTTCCCCCACCAATCAATTTTGTATGAAGCTCTGTTCACTCTTTCATAGTAAGGATTTGAGCTCCCTCAAAAATGAGAATGACTTAATATCTGGATTTTTTTTTCCAATTAGTGTTGGCTTTTTCATTTAGATAATTATTCTTTATCTTATGAAAACATACAGTTCAGTATATACATAATTGGTCTATTTGCTAATGCTTTTATATACTTCTAAATATACATATTAAAATTATGACAAATTGTCAATAAATATAAAACATGTTATTACCTAATTATGCTTCAGAGCAAGAGAGGGGACTTCTTTTCATTCCTTTCCTTCTTTTAAATAAACAAATGATCTACTCCTTGAGATTTTTAATCCTTTTTTGTACATTGTGTTACTAAATTCAAACTCCTTATAATTTCTAAACATTTTTCTGTTTTGAGTCATTTGTTCCCAGAGTTTCCTTACTAAATCCATTCTATTAGGTTTCTGGCTATTTTTCCAGGGTTTTTACCAGTTATAATATACAGTGCTTGCTTCTGATGGTTTGGGTTTATTTGATTTTATTTTACTTACATAATTCAACAAAAACAAGAGGGGATTCTATGAGATTTCACAGCAATATATATATATGTATATGAGAGTGTTGGTGACCATGGACCAGAAAAATATGCATCAGAAGACATTTTGAATTCTCTTTTTAATAAGGTCTGCTTTTTCAAAAGCTACCTAGTGGGGAAATGAGGAGAAGAGGTGGCAAATGTTGGCACTGTGGTAGAGATAAAAGTGATTTCATCCACCTTTGGCGGAAGTTTGGAAAACCTATAGTTTTATTGTAGGCCTACAATTAATCTGACGCACAGAGCTACTGATCTTGAATTATGAGAACAGAAAAATCACACTTGAGTAGCTGAGCATTACACTTACAAGTATGTTGTGGAGGCACGTTGCCCGTGAGGTGAATAGGCTAGTTCTCTCTGATCTTATTTTTAATTAAAAAAACACTTATATACTTTTCTTATTTGCAGGGACAAGGTTATAACACCAATGGGAGTGCGACCAGATGGCACAATGACGCCTTTGGAAGAAGTAGTCTGTCAGTATCAGACCAACGAGCAAGAGAGTTCAAACTCTGACTAGAATATCAGCTGCTTTTCTTTCTCATCCACCTTCCCTTCACCCACACCATCTTTTATTATCTAAATATTAGACCCTTCAGTGTTGCAGCAAATGTTTTATCCATCAAAATGGATTGAATTATAAATTTTGTGGTGTAACTATACTAGCATTTCTAAGGCCTGGATTTATATAGCAACAAAACACCCCATTTATTAACTTAAAAGCTAATTGTATTTCAGTGGGATGAAAAGTGTAGTGTGAAGTTTAAAAATAAATAAATGTTAATATTTATCTGATACACACACCCCTTTTTTTAGATGCCTTACATCAGCCCTCTGTCAAAAGGCAGGAAATAGATTGCCTAATTAGATGGATAAATGTTAAATACATGTTAGGGGAAACGTTAAATAAAAGTTGACACAGTAAAATTGTCACTGTAGTGGAACAAGCTACCCAAACGGCACATCTTTTTAAATCTCCGGTCTGTGTGTGTGCGCGCGCACACACACACGCGCCTGGCTGTCATAATTAAACAGTCTCTGAAGGATGGCCAAGTCTTATTAAAGCATTCAGATTTAGATCAACTGAATATCTATTTTGTTAGAACACTTTCATTTGTCCCCAGATCCAGATGAGATAATGGGCTTGAATCCTGTGACTGCAGAGGGGCTCTCTACGTGGCCTAGGTCAGGCGTGGCCAAACCTGGCCCTCCAGCTCTTTTGGGACTACAATTCCCATCATCCCTGACCACTGGGACTGTTAGCTGGGGATGATGGGAGTTGTAGTCCCAAAACAACTAGAGGGCCAAGTTTGGCCGTGCCTGCTTATGTGAATAATTCTATTAAAAAAAACACACACACCCTGGTCTTGGGACAGTGGCTGGCCTGGAAACATGGGTTGACAAGGCTTTATAGAGGCTTAAACTAAAGAGTTGGGAAAATGCTGTGTTAAACATTCCTTTTTTGCTGCTCGGATGTCTTTATAAAGAATTATGTATGAAAATAGTCTCTAATGTATGAAGCAATGGAAATGGAGGGCAGATTGTGTTGAATTATGTTGCTTATGTGGAAAGAACCTAACTATAATAAATGCTCAGTGGAGGACGTGTTGCATTCTATCAATAAAACTTTATATAAATTAAATATTTAGCATTGTGAATTTTTAGAACTGAAATTCCCATGTCATTTTGCCATTCCTCCTTTGCTCCTTAATCTACCAAGAAGTGTTTGCTAACTTCAATGGGGTTTCCACTGTAGAACTTCCTAGTAGATTGTGTCCTTGCTCAATTCATTTCCCTGTCTGTAATAAGTTTGGGTTCAATACATTGAGGCAAGACATTATTATTATCTAAATTGCTTGATGGGATAATTCATGGTTCCAGTCATTGGATTGTACCCAAAACTAGTTCTACAGACCCATGGAAGTTAATGGACTTTGGTCTATTAAGGTCAGTGGATCTGCTGTGAATTGAACTTTGATGGATACAACCCATTGTGTTTGTTCTTCAGCCAACCACATATAGTACTGTTTGCATCTTTATTTAGGAATAAGTTGGTAAAATTTTTAAGTTGATGAAGTGATTGCTGTCCAGTAGCTGTTGCTTTGCATGGTTTGAGCACCAATAAGTCATTATCTATTCTATGGGCTGGTTTTATACCAAGTAGCCACCCTGCAGTCATCACTAGGAGTATGCAGCCTGCTATGGCAGTCGTGTGCAGTTGTCATTTGTGTGGATCGGCTCCACGTTGTGGGGAGTTTACATGGCGTTTAAGGACCTGGGATAGTTCAGTCAGTACAGCATGGGACTTTTAATCTCAGGTTTGTGGGTTCGAACCCCTCACTGGGCAAAAGATTCTGGCATTGCAAGGGTTTGGACTAGATGACTCTCATGGTTTTTTGCAGCTATGATTCTACGCTTAGACATGATTTCAAGGGCAGACTGAAAAGAGGCCCCTGTACCAATTTTACCAATCCATGGTGAATCCATCACGTTCCTCCATCAGACCTATTCACAGTAGCCAACTAATAGTACAGTCTCTGGGCCTTTATTGGCCAACATATTTCCCTTTGCACTTCTTACCCCAGCTCCATCAGATCTAATATTGTAGATAATGACTGTATAATTCTTCCTGCCTCAGGGGCAAAGGGCATGGAGAAAGTGAGTTAAGTTGTTGGTAGTTCTGCATTAAGATTCTCCAACATACTTGAGGTTTTCCTGTTCTAAAGCTCTCTGGTTTTTAAACAGTCTACAGGTAGGGTAACATGAATACAAGCTTTCCTCTTGTAAAGAGAGCTTATAGGAATTGCTCTAAAATGTCACAGTTTGGAAGGGAACAGAGATCTTGCAGAAATTGTCTGTTGAAAAGGGAGTAGAAATAAAGCAAGGGAAATGGAAGCAGCCTCTGCTTCTTGATACCGGTCTCCTTGGTATTCTTTGCAAAACAAGTGTGAACTCAAGGGATCCTATTATAACAAGTGTATAAATTTTGTGTCTGATGTAAGAGCACATGTGTATTCTTATACGCAACTATATATGTGTTGCACGATTCTGTGATTTGCATGGTGCAGATGCTTTGTGCAGAATTCACAAGCTTTGACAACCTTTAAAAAAACTTTTTAGCATTTGATGCTAGAATGAAAGTTAAGTATATAAAAGTAGGCTAAAAAACTGAAGCTGGAGGGCAGTAGTTTCCAGTGGTCAAGGCATATGCCTTCACTGTCTCCTGCAGCTCTATGCTGCTTCCCTTGACAGTCAGATAAGAAATGTGTGTGTGTCAGAACAATGCTCCTTTTTCTCCAGTGGGAACAGAGAAAAAGAGATGGCAAAACTATTCTAGAAGGTGATGAACCTGCCTCAATTCCCCAATACTGCATGGACATCATTATTACGATGTTACGCAGTGACATCAAGACAGGCAAATCAGAGCTTTGGTGGAGCATCACAAACAGGACGGCACTTTCTAATATGTGGAACTGATGGAAATCATTGGTTTTTTCTCAGTTTTTCAACAACTGTGGATATAGGTTTTTAAAAATTTTTTAAAAAACCTTAAAACTTTAAAACATTTTTTAAAAATACAACTGGGCAGGATTCACCTATCAAATCCTGTCAAGAAGAGGCCTGCACAATGGCTTCTGCTTGTACAATGGGGATTTCCCCTAAAACTGGCTCTGAGTGAATCAGGAGAACACCAGAACAATCTTGCTTGAAGGAAATGTTTGTAATGGCGCAATGTTGAATTCTATCCATTATATTAATAATGCAAAGAAGCTGCCATTTTAAAAACCACATTTTAATGTGAGGCCATTTTTCTTTTTCTTTTTTACTTAATATGGATTTTGTATATGTAGACCTGCCAAAAGTTTTTAATGAGTTCTATTTAATCACAACCCAATTATCATTTTTTTAATTAATGGCTATGAGCTACCTCGCTAAAATAGTAAATACCCACAATGGTTTTAATGTACGACATTCCCTACCCCCCTTCCAGTAGAGCAAACATTACCATATTAATCCACCTCTTGCATCTTATTCAGAAAGAGCAAAGTAAACTGTAGTGTATGCAGAATTCTAAATGAGAATTCCATCAGATTCTCTTAGCACAAAACAGCTAATGAAATCCTGGACTTTAATAAGACAGGCTGTAAAAAGACTGTTCTACTGCTCAAACTGTGGAAAAACAGACTTTACAAATCTTCGATGAATAACAAGTTAAACAAGCCAATGTGCAAGACTGAGTCTTTTCTAATGCACCTGTCAAAGATACACATTTTTATTTTATTACATTACACGTGTATACCACTCTTCAGCCAAAGATCACAGGGCAGTTCACAACATAAAAATACACATTAAAACAAAAACAAACCAATAGCCCCCCCAAGCACATTTTAAAATGCATAGACTGTTAATCAGCTAAAGGCCTGGTTAGAAACATTTTCACCTGGTGCCTAAATATGTATAATGATGGCGCCAGGTGGGCCTCTCTGGAGAGAGCATTCCACAAATGAGCAGGTATGTCAGCATCTCCCTAGAATCTGTTAATGGAAAATACCGTATTTTTCCATGTATAAGACTAGGGTGTTTTCTTTACCAAAAATAATAGGTTTAAAATAGGGGCTCGTCTTATACACAGGTAGTGCTGAGGGGTGTTTTCTTAATTTGGAGGCCCCCAAAATAGGGGGCATCTTATACATGAGGGTGTCTTATACACGGAAAAATACAGTAATTGCTAATATTTGCTTTGGGATTTTTAGAAAAAGAAACTGATTTGTGCCAGCCAGGTATGCAGCCTTTGGATCGGCAAGTTCTGAAATTAATTTGACTTTTACATCACACTGTTACATCACACTGAAACCACCGTGATAGAAAGGCATGTCTATCAAAATTCACAACCGCCAAAAGAAGACCCTCCAAGCGCCCCTAATTTCCAGGGATGTCCATGATTTAGAGAAACCGTCCCGGTTTCTGATTTGATCCAAGAATGTGTCACTTTTCATTAGGAAGTCCCTATTTTCATTGGAGAAATATTGGAGGGTATGGAATTATCTGACCCCTAAGCCGTCTGAAGGCAATCCTGTATAGGGAAGTGTTTTTTTAAATGCTTTTTTATGTTTTTATATATGTTGGAAGCTGCCCAGAGTGGCTGGGGCAACCCAATTAGATGTGGAGTATAAATAGTAAAATTATCAGTATGGAATGAGACGTCCCTATTTTCATCGGAGAAACATTGGAGGGTATGTAAAAGTAAAGGAGCAGAACAGACCAACTGATCTCAAGTTTAGGTTCTCCTTATAACATATAAAAATCATTGAAGCACCATTCTATGGAAGAAACATTAACTTGATTAAAAGCAGACAGATTAAAATGTATTCCTCTACTAATTTAAAAGGCAAAAGTATGATAGTTTGTCTTAACTTAAAATCTGCTAGAAAAGCATGGTTGTCGAATAATGATTTCAACGGTTCCATATGATAACTGCAACAGGTTGTAAAATTAACAGGCTATGCCCTACGTAGTACTTCAGCATTCATGCCATGAATTTGTAGGTGTGTCCTCTAAGATGTATCCAGTCCCATCACAGATAGATGTGCCAACCATATAATACTTACCTGAAAGTAAACTGCACTAAATAAAGTTTCTGAATAAATATGTGTGGGATCATACTGTTATCTTCTAATGCTAAAGTCCCCTCAGTACACCCAGACAAATACCCTTCCCTGCACCTGTCAAATAATAATAATAATAATAATAATAATAATAATAATAATAATAATGTTAAGAGTTACAGTGGTGCCTCGCAAGACGAAAAGAATTCGTTCCGCGAGTCTTTTCGTCTTGCGATGTTTTTCGTCTTGCGAAGCACGATCCGTCGCAACTGCGCCTCTTCAAGCGGCTTTAAAAAAAGCGCAAGACGTTTTCATCTTGCGAAGCAAGCCCATAGGGAAATTTGTCTAGCAAAGCAACGCAAAAACGGAAAACCCTTTCGTCTAGCGAGTTTTTCGTCTTGCGAGGCATTCGCCTTGCGGGGCACCACTGTATTGACATTTTGCTGTTGTTTGGGAGGATTTTGTGTGCTTTGGAGGTGTTCCCTGCTTTTTTGCCTGTTTTAATTTTTTTGGGGGGGGGGAGATTCTGAACATTATCCATTTTTTTGTCTATGACATTAATTATTATTGTTTGAAAAATTCATCCTTCCTTCTTCCCAGAGAAGCCCAGAGGAACACAAACAACAAAGTGGCAATTTTTAAAAAATGCAATTTAAAAAAAATAAACATTTCAAAACATTGGGTGGCATTCAACTAAGCTTTATGCAGAGCCAGGCCTATTTATATTAATAAATCTAACTCATTCATTTCAGTGAGTCTGCTCTGAGTAATAGTTAGTTGAAGACCACTCATTAATAATATCTGTAAACATCTGCCTATCCAAACAGCTAATCATTTAAAGATTGCCCAGAACAATATCTGTCTCTCCTGTTGGATGAAGAGGAATGCTTTTAAATTCCGCCTCTAGGTTTATAATGAGGAAATCAGATGTGCCTCAGGGAGATTATTCCACAAATTGGGAGCTACCATCAAGAAGGCCTTGTCATGGGTCAGCACCACTAACTTCCCTGCCAATGGAAGGGCAAAAGTATTCGGTGGTGCCCATGACAGTTTGTTAGATTTTGAAAATCTAACTGCCAAAAGGTTGGGGATTGTTTGAGAGAGGCTGGGGTGAGAGAGCGCTGAAAATGGAAGAAGAACAGTGCCAGAAACTTGCACTTACAAACATTTTAACAAACCATCCCTAAAAGGCCAAACCAGGGACAATTTACCAGCAACAACTTCTAGGAAATGTCAACCGTAAATAGGGACAGTTGGGATGAATGCTTTCCTTCCAGATTTCTAGACATCTTTAAGGGCAATTAGTACTTTCTTTTACAAAACACAAATGCTGTTCTTTTATTTATTGTTATTGAGCTGTCTTTAACTCCCAACTGGAGAAGAAAGGTTTGCTCATTCCAAATTGCAATATGCATGCATTATACAAGATGGAATTGGTGAGAACAGAGCCAAACAAACCCACATCTTCCTGGGCACACATCACACTGTTGTGTGTTTTGTACAAATTAGCATATTATGAAGCCTGATTGTTGCTTTCTCTTTTTTATTCTTCAGAGAACTAATATCTGACAAGCTTTTCTCAAGCTCTGAACTCTTCCACACTTTTGCTTGATTACGGCCAAGTGACCCATATTTTAAAAAGCGTTTACAAAAAAATTAATAGCTCTTGCTTTTGTTCTCCTGGCTTTCCCAGTGAAAAGCTAAAATGTTTTTAAATTGTCACTTTTTGACGGAGGTAATGGCTGTAATATATTTAGTCTCTTTCTCCTTCTCGTGCTTAGAATGACTATGCTAATAAAGGGCACAGCTGTAGATTCTTTATGGCTTGCTTTTGTGGGGGGGGGGTGTGATGGAGGACATGGGGGGAGAGAGAGAAACCTCAAGCCCAGAATGACTGTGTGTGTGTCAACAAATGCAGCTGGGAAAGAGAAAAAGAAGCCCCTTGCAGGCCTCTGCAACTTAAAGTCCAAGATAAATGATGTTCCCATTTAAAAAAAAAAGAAAAAGAAAATGAAGGTTAGAATTCAATAAAAGGGAGGCTGAAAAAAAGGAGAGAATTGCCTAAAACTAAAGCCTTTCTCCCTGTCCAGACAGCTTACAAGAGAAATGAGCAAAACTGAGCACAAAAAGAGGGGAGAAGCTCGGAAAAAGGGAAAACAAAGACTTATCTTGCAAAATATATCGCACTACCAAATTATCAGGAGTGCATTTTCCCTTGGGGCTAGTGAGAATACAGTTAGATGGGGATGCAGTAGCCAACTTTTAGAACCTTATCTGTTGGCTAGGCAAGGAATAGGCTTTATTTTTTGGTCAACAAAAGCCAGTATTTCTGTGCACTATGAAATATGGTTTATCGCAACTGTAAAAGTCAGCTATGGAGTCAGTTCAAACATGTATTGAAGAGTTTCTGAAAATATGCAGCTCAAACGTGGTTTTGCTTGGTGCCAATTGGGGACTAATCCAGATTATACATTTAAAGCACACCCAACACACATTTATTCGTCCCTAAGAATCCTGAGAACTGTAGCTCAAGGAAGCTGAGAATTGTAGCTCTCTGGGGAGAAAACTGGTGTTGATCTGCCCATAGTGGGCATGAGGGAACTTAAAACTGAATTTGGGTTTTAAAATGAATTATTTGAAATGCCTATTTTGGGGGAACACTTTCCAGTAGAGTCACCTTTTGGGAATCACTATTTATATCTACCAGGTTCTAGCGCTTTGAATTGGGCTCAGAACCTAATCAGCAGCCAGTACAGCTGGGACATAATTGGTCTTATAGGCTTGCCTATAACCGTCAAACCGTCTTCAGAGTCTTGCCAGGGGAAAAGGTGAGGTATAAAATAATAATAATAATAATAGGCAGTCCCATGTATAATGAGTTGTAATAATTTAATCTAGCTGATGGACTTTTCGGAGCTAGCCAGCCTGACGGGAAGAGTCCGTGACCAGAAGGAGGAGGAGTACCAGGAGGAATGGATGAAATTTAAAGACTATTTATTTAAAATGTTAAGATAACTTAATTGGAAAAAACTTGCAAACACCAGATTGTTTTAGGATTTAAATATGTGATGTTAGTGAATAATATGTTTAAAGTTAAAATGAAAAGAAAGAAAGACGTTAAGTGATTAAGTTAATTTTATGAGAAAATTGGTTTTGGAAAACTGTTACAATGATATACATTGAAATTCATCCAAAGGGATTAGAGAAAGTCACTTAACAATGTTACTAAGATTGGATTAAGTACAGTTAAGATTTATGCTTGTTTGTTGAAAAATTTGGAAAATCAATAAAAAAATTTGAAAAATAATAATAATAATCTAATCTAGAGGTTACCAGAGCATAGACAACAGAAGTTAGGCTATCTCTGCCCAGTTGCAGGTGCAGCTGGACCACCAGTTGAAGCTGATGGAAGGCATTCCCTGCCACTGAGGCCACCCGAGCCTCATGAGACAGCAATGGATCCAGGAGTACCCCCAAGCTACGTATCTGCTCCTTCAGAGGGAGTGTAACCTTGTCAAGAGCAGGTCACCTCCCATCCATTCATTTTAGGGAACCACCCACTAACAGTTTCTCACTCTTACCTGGATTGAGCTTCCCCCCCAGATTGATATTTCTTTTGTGAAATTGTTAATTTCTCCACAAGCATGATGCCTCATACTTTCGAAATCCAGTCTTCCAAAATATTTGCATTTTAAAATTTCCAATTTGTTGCAATCGCTAATCCAGCTGCAGTTAATAAAAGGAGGATGAGGTCGTTCTTGGTTATGTTCTTAATCTGAAGAGTGAAATAATATGGCAGAGCTAATTCGGCCAGTAGTGATTGTTCCATCATTTGATTGTATGTATATTGATAAATATTGATGTCGATATCGACCCTGTGTGGGTCTGTAATATATACATTTGTACACCAAGCAAGCAATTTACATACTCAGTTTCATTTCAACAGGTTAGGCCAACAACTGCTCACAAGACGCAGTGTATCTGATATCGGTGCCTTGTTCTTATTCATGCTTCCGCCTTCTTTGCGAAATCTTCTTGGTTTTGTTTTGTTTAAACCCCCAGGGGAGACTGTTTTTTAAGAAGCTACTCAGGCTGACACTCCCCCATTTTCATTTTGAAAGGTCAGGCTGAGAGTTGGCAGTTGTATAGGAGCCTGTCCTCTGTAAAGAAAGTCTTAACTAGCCAGGCAGGGACTTAACCCAGCCATCTAAAAACTAACATTGTCACTAGGATATGGAGAAACCATGGTGAAGAACTAGCAACAGCCCGGCCACGGCAGAGTGAGCGGTCGGCATCTGCTTGGCGGGCCTTTATCATGTCGTGTTGTTTGTACGATTCAAAACGCGCAAGACGATTGTTGAGATGATGTAGACAAATTGACTCAAATTAGTTTAGCATGGGCCAAGCAAAGTTTAAACGCGCTACGTCCAGACACATAGCAACAAGTCCGCTGCACTTTTGGAAGGGGGTGTATTGGAATTGCTAATTTGAGAGAGAGAGAGAAGATCGTTGGGAACGCAATGAGGGCTGCTGCTTTTTTGCTTTTTTAATACAATAATAATTACAGTGGAGTTTTCGTATAAAATATTATCCATCTTACAGCTTTATCTCTAGCAGTAAATGAATTTGTAGGAGTACTTATATGCTTGAACAGTTTTATCTCGGGAGTGTTATTTGATGGCAAACAAATTCACAAAGAACTACTCCCACCAAAAAAACCCAAAAGAAAATTAAAAGGATTTTGAGGGGCTTTTTTGTTCTTTGCTTTCAATCAAACTTTCCCAAATCCTGCAGCATAATACTTTAGTGCCCTATGCCATCCATGGACCACCAGGCGTGAGCATCTTATAGTATTTACAGTAATCTAATTACACCAGGTCTTCAATTCACAGCCTACTTTGGTATACAGGCTTTCAACTTCCAGTCAGGGTTTCAATTTTTTAATCTTTTAAAATAACAGGGTAACAGACAGAAGGGGAGTGAATTGGAAAAGTTAGTTGTGACTAATCCAATTCCATTGCTTTCATGACTAATGTTTATTGAATTGTGCCTAATGTGTGAATTGCCATATTACCGCTTTTCTATTTTTAAAAAAGACACTTTTTTATTAATGTTGCTAGGCCCTTAGATATATGGACATTTATTAACTTCTAAGAAGATACTCCACAGGTGAGAAAAAGCGAGAAATGTGTCCTCCTGAAATCAATGGGACTTAGATAAGCTTTGGCTGGATCTTTCCCAAACTGTCAAATGGAAAAAGCCATGTTGGTACTTCTAATTGTCTGTCTGCATGGCTACAGCAAGAGAACACAATGTTGAAATATTCTGATTGAATTAAAGAGTACAATTTTATTTTCTGTATTAACTTCTAGGAAAGCTTCAATATTCAAACTTGTTACTGATACCTACTTATTTTTTATTTCCTTTATATATAGGTTGGGAGAGATGAATGGAAGCCATGAATGGAAAATTGGCTCCTCCAATTTTCACCAATTCCTCCTTCCTGCTGCAGCCCCCCCATGCCACATTCCACACCTTTCCAGAGGTTCCCCCAATCCAATTGAATAGTTTTTTCAGGGTGCAATGAAGGCAGGAAAACCCTACCATGCAAGTGGAGTTTAATTTGCACATGTTTGGGTCCAGTCCTTAGAGCTTGACCCAAACAAAGCTGTATGTGTTGCAGTCCAAGCCTATTCACATTTACCCAGAAGTAAATTTAACAAGACTAATTCCCAAGGAATATAACTGTAGCATTAGTGCCACATAAAACCATTGAAGTAAAATATGCAGATACACCATTTAAGTCTCTTGAATAAGACTGTTATCTTCTTCTAGATTGGACGCAGTGTTCCAAACTACAAATTCCACACCCAACAACAGCATCAAAAACCTAATGGGGGCACCTGGCATGCAACGAACATGCCAGATTTATGGGTTTTTATGTTTTTTGCACATGTGGTCCTATATGCATCCAGAGCCATGTCTGCATGTATATTTCCAGTGAATGCACACACAGAGGTAATTTGGATATATATGTGTATATACAGTAGGGAACATACAAGTAGGGAACATCCCATCTACCTGAAATACTTAACTAGATATGCCAGTGATTGAATTTGGGATCTTCTGTATTCAAAACATGCGTTTTATGTGTTTATTTTAGCAAGATTTATATATCACTTTGTCTCCAAAACAGTCCTAAGTGGTTTACATAACAGTATTTTAAAGCAACAGACTTCTTCAAGATAGCCTCAAGTAGTGGCACCAATGTGTGCTTCTCTTTCCCTCTCTCTTCTGCTTACCTTAATCTCAGCAAATTCACTTTGAGCCGCTGTAATTGGGCATGAAGTTTTGCATATTGGAGGGAAGAACTGTAGAGACCTTGTCAGCTCCAGAAGAGCTCCTTATGAAATAGTTTGCTGGCATTGTTTCTGTCCCCTCTGCTGACAAGTGACCTTCTGCGTCAACTATGCTGGAAGAGGCCTGTGTGGACATAGGAGGTCTTTCTGTTTAGGTACTGAGATTTACCACCTGCCAAAGGGGTCCAGCAGACGAAGGGCAAGGAGCCCAAAGGAAAAATAGACAAGATCCGGAACAAACATGAAGACATTGTTCCAGCTCCATCTATACAAACTTTGATCAAAAATACCCTTACTTTTATTGTAGATTGTAAAAAACAAAAGCCAATCCTTCAAGAAGCTACAAAAACTACCTAATGGATGTGCCATTACTGCCATCTAGCTGTACGAGGAAATGCTTCTTCCTTGAAGATAGTGTATTTATTGGGTTTTTAGCTATTCTAAGCTGTCTCTCCAAATGAGCCCAAGGAGGCTTACAATAAATGAAAATAGTGTCATCTGAGACCACAAACCAGCAAACTAATGCAGCACAGAATGAAAAACGGAAACAGCAACAGCAGCAAAATCCAAAAACAAGAGAACTCCCAAAGATAGCTTCTTCATTCCTCATAAGCCCACAACAGGGGAGCTTAGTATGCGCTTCTAAAACCAAAAAGGAAGCGCACTGATGGGCCTCCTTTCAAAATTTTGTGAGATGGCACCACTGCTAAGCTATTTTATATCAGGTCAAACTATCCATTTAGCCCAGTTTCGTCTACTCTGCCTGAGAGTCCGGATACAGCATCCGTGAGCCACATTGTTTAATTATTCTTTCCCCCTTACTAATCCCACTTATCTTCCAAGGAACATAAGGTGGCATACATTATTCTGTCTCTCCACACCCGTTAAAATCTCGCAACTGCCCCATTTTGAAGGTTAGGCTAAGAGATGGTCACTCAATGGTCAAATGGGGATTTGAGCCTAGGTTTCCTGGACTGACGCTCTAACTGCTATGCCACATTGACACCCAGGTGCATCTTAGACACTCACTGGCAAGGCATAAGGGAGGCAGCCATGCCATATTGCTCAGCCTCTGGTAATATAGCGATGTGGTTCCCTTGGGATCCATTTTTACATTCTTCTCACTCAATTAAGGATAATCGCATCCACTGGAATTGTGCAAGAAGAGGAAGACGCTAAATCTGGTCAACCTCCACTGAAAGCTATGCAGGTAATTTTGTCTTGCTGTGTGCTAAAGGAATTCCACTGAGCCCAGGACCCATGAACAATGTGGGGCTCAACAAACCCTTCACCCACCCACAAACTGAATGCACATTTCTGTCTTTTAATTACTATGTTATTAATCCAAAGCAACTATATGATTTAAATTCAAGTGCATTGCTTTAAATATTTTGTGGATTGGCCTTATTGGATCTGTTTTTGTATTATTAGTATTGTTAACTCATTTGACTTATTTTTAACTTGTTTAAAAAGGCAGTTGCTTAGCTGGACAGAACACACTGTTCCAACGAAATGCTGTTGCAAGAGCTCCACCTGCTGTCATTTTAAAAGCATTGCTTCTCAGCAAACACATTAACAAAAGTGATGCTGGCAGATTCTTTCTAATCTGGGCTGGAGACAGACCAATAACATGTTTTCAGGGAGTTGAAGGGTGGTATGATAAAGGCATTATGTTTTATGCACTCACTTTTCATTCTTCAAACAGGTGTCGTATAGTTTTTGTAGTGTTCTGATAACTCAAGGTTCTTGTCAAGTGCAAGAAAACGCAGATGAGCCAGAAAGAACAAGAAAGCAAAACAGTCCAGTCCAAGGCACCAATTTACTTATTTTCCCCTGGCTGACTGCTGAACAAAAAATGAGGCATGTGGACGGATGCCTAGGCATTGGCAATGCTCTCCTTGCTGGGATAGCAGGGCATAATGAGACATATGCTATCTTCTATGAGGCTAGCTATGAGGCTCGGAGGAGGGTCTCCAGAGCGGAGCAGCTGTTCTGGTTGTCAAACCAATGGTTGCTAAAGTGCAGAGAGACTTTTGGGAATGCGATGCTTCAATCTGAAGGAATCTGAAAAGTGTCATGGGCTTTGAAGACACTCGAACTCAGGATGACACGGAGAAACGTGCTAAGAGGAAGGCACGCTTGGCAAACCCTCACCACGATCAATTTCCGCCCAGAAACTTATGTCCCCACTATGGAAGGATGTGTAGATCCAGAATTGGCCTCCACAGTCACTTACAGACACACTGTTGAACTGTGTTCATGGAAGACAATCTTACTCGGCTACAAGTGATCACCAAAGAAGAAGAAGAAGTCTGTCTGAAATATCTTGCATCTGGTAAGTAAACAGTTTTGCTTTCTATGTGCTTGCCTTTCGAATGGGACAATTTGAGGTTGGGATCATCTTGCCCTTCTAAAATAAAATCCATTGCATACTTATAATTTTTGCAGTACAGAGAAGGGATTGTGGTTCTGGCCTGTCATTCAAGGGACCAAAAATAGAATCACTGTATCCTTTAATTTTACTAGAATAGATGTGTTGATTCTGTTAGCATCTAAACTTCCTGCACTGAGAGCAGCAACATGCTGAGAACGCATCTAAAATTTGGCACTGAAAAATCTGTTAGCCAAGATTTGGCTTTTAGTTAACTGATGATGAATCCATTAATTGCACATATGAATAAAATTCTATGATGATGCATCCAGAATCCTCTTTTCCACAGTGGCCAACCAAATGCCTCCATGAAGTCCACAAGCAGGTCATGAATGAAGGCAAGGCCTCCATTGTTTGCCTTCCCCCCACTGTTTGCTTCAGCAGCTATTGCCTAAGAGAGATTTACTGCTTTTCACTCAGAGTAATGTATGCCGTTTTGCTGCATTTTTGTACTTTTACAGTACTATTTTTTCCTGCTCGGATTTTTTTTTAAGTAATCTGCCAATCTTTAGAGCTGTTTTTGTTTTGTTCCTTACTTTGGGCTGTGTCCAACACTGTAAACCACTTTATATACACTGCTTAGAAACACTCATGATGAAGCAGTATATAAGTGCCTTAAATAAAATAAACAAACACTAAAGGGGCAAAGTTCCATTTGTATAATGGGACTTCCCCTTCCTCCCCATCCCCAAGCATTCCTAAAATCAGCACCAGATGGTCCTCCAGCCCTCTGGGGCAGGTTTTGAGGGTGCACAGGAGGCTGTAGGGGGCGGGGGGGGGGATTCAAGCAAAAGTGCGGGATACAATTATTTTTTCTGCTACATCAAGGTTTTTTTTAGGTAAAAGTGACTAGCAACAATTTGGAAAGAAACAAATGGATTATGATAAAAACAAGGCACTGAGTCAAAGAAGAAATAATGAAATAAAAAATGGAACAGCATAAAAAGTTATGACTATTAAGAGACAGGGTCTAAAGTGTTCAGTTACTCAGACCAAAGGCCCAAAGGAAAAATATGTTTAATTATGTGTCAAAATGCCAAACAAGGGGCCATTTGAGCTTCTCAAGAAAAGTACTAAAATCTGGGTGTCACAACGAAAATATATCTGTCACACACTTTCACTTTAATGGAATGTTGTTGTTGTTGTTGGCATCCACCTGTCTCACTTCCAGGGGTGAAGTCAAACCACTTTTAACTGTTAGCAGAACCGAAGTGACCCCCCCCCCCCAGGGCACAAGCCTCAACAGTGTGTATGGAGGTCCTGGGCTGCCCAGACAACAAGGAAAGCAGAGCAATATGTTTGGCAACAGCTTGGCTGCAGGAGTTGCCAGAAGGAGGTGTACAAGGCACCATCGAGCCATCTTTGGGACTCCCTCCAGATTTATGTAGGGTTTACTCCTTAGCCTTTTCTTCTCCCAAAGATATCCCACAAGAAAGCAGGGGTTTAGGATCAGTTTTCATTCTCCTAGATGAGCTACCTTCTCAGGTTGACAAGCCTCATTTGCCCTTCACTTTCCGCTACAGCACATGCAGAAACCACCTTCTTGACAATATTTGGTCGTGTCCACTCAATCTACCAGAGCCTGTCTTCACATGCAGGGGAAATCCCTAACTCACTGAGGGTTTGAGACCCATCGGCCATGGGCATAGCCAGGATTTTTGTTGGGGGGGCAGGACCAACGTGATTGGTCAGTTAGTTAAGTATTTCTATTGTTTTACTTGATCTAGGGGGGCAGCTGCCCCCATGCCCATGCCATCAGCTAACCTCACCTGGTTTAGCCGGCCAGTAAAAGCTGTTCCCAAGGTGTGGCTGCTGTTACATGCTGACAACTTCTAGGAACCCCAGGTGGACAAACTACCCCAGAAGGAGCATGACACCAGAGATATTAACACCCCATACACCTACTCAGACTAGCAGTGGCTTTTCAGGATCACAGACAGAGAACAGGCTTTCCCATCACCTGCCCTCTGATTCTTTTAACAGGAGATGCCAGGAACTGAACTCGGGACCTTCTGTATGCAAAGTATGCCGCTGAGCTATGGTCCGCTGCAAACATGTAACTGGACAACCTTCAGACATAGCTTTCCCCTGTTACCTAGCTCATATATGTTATTCTGATATCTGAGGACACATTATCAATTGACATGTCTCTTGCTTTCTAGAGAGGCTTGTGAATGAAAATTATAGTTTAAAGATTATGATTTTTTTTCCTCCAGGGCCAGCAACATTTTTCTTTTGTGGTATCTGAATATGGCAAAGTGTAAACCTGTCTATGCTGCCATGTACATGATGCAAAACATACAATTGCCATTTCATCAGCCCCTGAAATGAGTAATTGCTCATGCATCCTGGGAGAAAGAAATCAGCGGCTGCTGAGCACAAACAAGGCACCACAATAATTAGCCATTAGAAGCCTGGGACAGGCTGCCAACTCCGCTTCCGTTATTGGGACCTTGTGCACATATTGTTGTGGATTTTGGCATGGCCACTGGAATTCCTGCGCTCATGACTCAGATAGGTTGTACCTGCACAGAAGGCATTGGGTCAAGCCAACCTTTCGGGATCTGAACTCTGACTATGCCTAGGGCATAGTCTCCTTATTTCCAAACCCAGCTGACAACTGCTGGCAAGAACCCCATGCATGTGAGCTGGTAGCAGCAATGCCACCTCTTTTCTTGTTTTGCTTTTTTCAGTGACAGGTGTTGCTTTCCCTGTGGTAGCCCCTTCTGGCAGAAAAGGCTTTGCCTCTCTTGCATTTCTGCCTGAAAGGCGGCACAGGGCCGCTATCTTGAGGAAAGAAATGTTGGCAACTGTAATAATTAGCCAGGCAAATACTGGCTTTTGGACACATAATCCCGTCCTTAGTGACGGGAAATTTGGGAGATGGGGGAAAGGGAGGTGTGTGTGTGTGTGTGTGTGTGTGTGTGTGTGTGTGTGAGAGAGAGAGAGAGAGAGAGAGAGAGAGAGAGAAAACATAAAACGTATAAGGTATATCTATATCTATATATGGCTGCTGTCCCCTTCATCCCTCCTTTTGGTTCCTCAGCATCAGCGGTCGCCGAGAAGGCGCCGGTGGAGGAGCGAAGCGCCCGTGTAGACGGGCCTGGGCCTAGGCTGAAGCGCCTGCGCGCCCCTCCGAGCGGCGGGGGGCGCTGGGGGCCGGCCCGGGGCGGGTTCTCCGGGCGGAGACAGGGCGAGGTGCGTAGGTCGCCACGTCGGCAGGCGCCGAAGGAGCAGCTTCCACAGCAACGCGAGGGGAGCCCGAGTTCGCTCCGCGGTGGGGGAAGACGCTGCTGCTGCTGCTGCCGCCGCCGCCGGAGAGGAGAGGGGCGAGCGGAAGATCCCTCGGCCAGGCGGAGCCGCGAGCGGGCAGGACGGAGGTGAGCCCGAGACGCGGCCTAGTCAGCCACGGAAAGAGGGAGGCGAGGAGGGCTGGGCAAAAGCATCTCTCCCCCCCCCATGGGAGAAAAGAGGGGCGCGACCCCCCTCCACCTCGCCCTACCCCTTAAGGGGTCTCCGTGGACTCTGGGGAAGGGGGGGACAAGGCAGGAGGGAAATGGGGGGCACTGAATGACACCCCCCAAGGGTGGCTTAGGAAGGGGAGCTCGTAACTGAATGGCAGGGTGTAGACAAATGGCCAGAGGGAACCAGTTTTGAACAAGGACGCCCACAGACGCCGCCTCTTTTCCTCCGCTCCCCAAACTGCAGCTTTTCGGGGTACGCGAGGAAAATGGGGGGGCGCGGGGGCAGTCTGGAAAATAAAAGAATGTCCGTTTCGTTCCAAAATAAACAAATGCAGTTGAGTTTTTGCCTTGGAACGGTTGTTTTTTCCTGCTCTGGAAAACGGTTTACAGGGCAGCCCCCCACCCTCCAAAACCGTGTTTTCTCCGAATTAAGTCCCGCTGTGTTCAGTGGAGCTGACTCCCCAGGTAAGCGTGCACGGAATAGCAGCAGCCTTAAAAGCTGACCTCCTAAAATGGCCAGATGTAGGTCGTCGTGGAGCAGGAGAACTTGGGATGCGTTTTGTGTGAGAGGGGAATCTGTGCAAAGTATCAGAAGCTCCCAGTCTTGTCTTTGCATATAGACATTTGCCATATATGATGTCCACCAGCCTTCCCTAGAGAGCCTGTTTGTGCAGTTCTGTTTACAGCTTGAATGGAGCGCGGGGGAGGGGTGGCGGGGGATTTGAGGAAAGACATTAATTCACAGTAGAATTTGCTTCTGAGTGCAGATGGCATGAGACTCTGTAAATGGAGGAGGGGGTGGTGGTGTGGTGGTGGTTGTGGCAGGGGGGGAGAAGGCGGGGGTTTCCTGCCAGTGCTGTTCTGGCAGGAGACTTTGAGCACCTTATCTATTAGAAAGGAGCACCGTGTTCAACGTGGAAGAGCCCTTTAGAGGGCGGGCAAAAGAATCCAGGCAGCAGCACGTCAACAGCTGCATGGTTCCAGGTTACATCTCTCTCTCTCTCTCCTGCCACGTCACTGCTGTGATATAGATCCGTGATTTTTTCCTTGTGTCTTCAGGGTTCCCATTTAAAGCTTCCTGCAGCAGAAAGTAGTAATGCTCCCAATCTGCCATCTCAGCTTGTTTTTCTGCTTCTTTCTCTCCCAATACTCCTTTGACTTGATGTACCTAATGCTATTCCTGAAAGTTTCTGCTCCATAAACCTTTAGTGCTAGATGCCTGGCCAGGCTTATTAAACTGCCTAACCATTCATGCAAGGCTCCATTTGTGTGAGTCCCAGACCTAGAGAAGATTGATAGGGGACATGATCTTCAAATATCTGAAGGGCTGGAAAACAAAGATTTGACCTGCCTTCAGGGACAGCACAGCACAAGCTCTAATTGGCTTAAGTTACTGGAAGGTAGATTTTGGTGGAAAATTAGAGGAAACTTAATGATGTTAAGAGTGGTTTCACCATGAAACAAATTACTCAGAAACATGATGGACTCCCTTTCTTTGGAACTATTCAAGCCCTCTAGACAGCCATTTGCTGAGGATTCTCTGATGGTGGGTTTCCTGCATGAAGCAGGTATTTGGACTAGATAGCCTACAATACCACATCTTACTCTATGATTATCTCACCATCTGGATAATGCCCTTAGAATCATAGAATTGTAGAGTCGGATTGCACCCTGAGGGTCAGCTAACCCAACCCCTGCAATGCAAGAATCTCAACACACAATCCCTCATCCAATTGGAAACCATACTGGACCCTGCTTAGTTTGCAAGTGTGCTAGCAATTATATGTCTGCACCACTAGGAGATGCTTACTTCAGCTTTTGCTATTCTAAACCCAGAATAGGCAAGCTTTATTCTCCAGAAGGCTGTGGGATAGAGAGCGGCTGGAAGTACATTCTGTTGCTCAACACCCCACACAGTGCTTTATTATAAAGTCTGAGTAACTATTAGCCAAAGCGTTTCTTTGGGGGAAAGTGAGTAGAACTATGGGAATTTTTAATAATACATGTAATTTGTTTGGGTAGAATTCAATGGAGAATTGAGGTGGTGGTGATTTGGCCAGCAGATTCCCCAGTTAGCAATAATTGCTAAACCACATTCTTCTAGACGGTTGCTATTTTCAGGTGCGATTCAGTCACATAACTGCACATTCAGGTTGCACAATTATAGTTGATTTGACTTTCTTGCCTAACAATCCCACTTATTCGACTTTTTGTGACAAGGGAAGTGATGGGAAAACCACAATTTTCTCTCCCCCACCCCCAATTTGCTTTTCTTCCATTCCTTCTTTTCTGGGACACCAAAGTACATCATACACTTCAATGGTTCTACAACCTCCCTTTTCTCTTGATTTTCCTGGCATGTGGGGAGGCTGAGTACTACTAACTGAACTCCCTGTGCTTCCCCATAGTTAAGCAGCTTGATAGATGCCCACAGAGATAGAGTGTAGGAACTTGTTTATTAAAGCAGTACATTTTAAATTATGGCTAAATGGAAAACTTGCTCTGGGGCATCCTGATTCGCCTTTCTTAGCAGTTCAAAGCTTTGCATTAATTATAGTTCTTTAAAAACCACATAAATAACTTGGATTTCTTCAGGCCATTGTGTGTTGCAGCTGAGGTTTAATTGACATTCTGAGAAGTCTATTGTACAGTATATAAATGTTAATAAGCATGTTACTTTCCTAGGTTTTCATATAGGAAACCACAGTAGGACTTTTGAATACAGAAACAGTTGGTAAGTCTTGGTTTTTATATATATTTAGTTTTAAGTATTTTTTTTAAAAAATAATTTTTATTAACCGACCAATCAAATCACATCACATAAATTCGGAATTACAAAGCCGAATTTTAAATTTTTGTTGAGGGGACCCATATTTCAAGTTCCGAGGGGGGATTCCAATCATCTTCTTGCTGCTGCATTAATATCCACAATCTGTCCAAATAATATTCATAATTCTATCCAGTCTTATCTTGCTGTTTCTATTTAGTTTTAAGTAATTGTAGGTGTACCGTAAGTAGACACTGAGAAACCTAAATGGGGGCAGAGGGGATCAAGAGAGTACAGTCATACCTTGGGTTGAATATGCTTCATGTTGAGCGCGTTCGAGTTGCGCTCCGCGGCAACCCGGAAGTAACGGAGCGGGTTACTTCCAAGTTTCGCCACTCGCGCATGCGCAGACGCTCAAAATGACATCACATGCATGCGCAGAAGCGGCAAAAAGTGACGCGTGCGTGCGCAGATGTGCCATCGCTAGTTACGTTTGCTTCTGGATGCAAACGGGGCTCCGGAACGGATTCCGTTCGCATTCCAAGGTACCACTGTATTTGCCAATGACAGATGCCACCTAACTTTGCAGGAAAGCATTGGAGACAGGGGTGATTCTGACCTCGCTTCTGCATTTGCCACCACCAGCCCCCAAAACATGGCCTGCTGCAAGGTTGCAAATGTGCACTTCTCTCAGCTGTTGGATAATATCCCATCAGAATAGGAAAATGCAAGGGCAGAAGAGTAAAGCTGTGCAGGAAGTCCAAGGAGGAAGGCAAAGGCAGGGAATGTTCATAAAGGTGCAAGACCATTCCAAACGTTGACATAGAATTAATGTTATGCATTTCGTGTAGAATGTGGTCTTGTATTCAGCTGAATATTTGCAGGGAGGCAGTTTGCAGTGTAGTGACAATCCCGATTTCTTAATTTATTTCAGAATACTCTACTGATTAACCCAGTCAAAATAGTTTGTTATGCATATTGTTGTGTTCACCTTACCTGTAAATATGAAGAAAAGTACCCTACTGCAAACATTTAAGATACTGAAAAATCACTCATAAAACAATAATCTGGCCAGTTTGCTCACTTGTTTTACATGGTTGTTGTATAAACCATATACTGTGGATGAGGAAAGGAACTGAGGATGGCTTGCCTCTGGTGTAGGGATGATGCTCTCCAGATGTTGCTGGACTACAACTCCCAATTCCCATCATTGGCTACACTGGCAGGGCTCACAGGAGAGTGGATTCTAACATCTGGACGGCTGCAGATTCCCCACCCCAGACCTTTTGTCATGGCAGAGGCAAGATTTGAACCAGGAACTCTCTGGCTCACAGCTTGGGCTCTTAGCCTATACACTATACAAACGGAGGACCTATTTAAACATTTTTACTATATCGATATTGGGGAAATTGTTTTCAGTAAAATAACTGAGAGACAGATTTTGTGTGGGATACCACTTCATGTCAGAAATGCCATTAAATCTGCTTTTATACTATCACACATGATGGATGGACACACATCTACTTATGGTGAAAGTCCCAGTAGATGGCAGAGTTCCCTGAAAAAATTGGCTTATGCACATTTGTTGCATATGGTGATGTGTAGATAGGCAACATGCAGCTTTCCACAGGAAGGGCCATGAAGGACACATGTGCAGCAGCTCCAAAATGTTTATATTTTAAGCTTTTGCTACAACCTTGTGCCTATACACTGATAGAAACTTGGATGATTGCAGGAGGCTTGACTCTTTTAGTATATGGTTCATTTGGCACCCCCGGAATAAGTATGAATCTACAAAATTTGTGTGTGTATGTGTTTTTACAATTTAGCGTCTGTCATTTCAGTTGAAATCTGAAGTTGCACAATAACAGCAAGGGCACACATATTTATGTGTATCATCCATTAAAATGCTTGTCTTCCTTCTTTGGGATACTTGTTTGTTAAACGTATATGATTTAAAGATTAGCCAGTGAAGTGTTGCTTCACTTGAAAAAGCACTCCAGAATGTTTTGGACATATTTTTTTATAAGGACACACCAACCTTTCTTTTACTTCTGGAAATTTCTTATATTATTAATCTCACTGGATACGTGCTGTTTTTGTATCTGTTGATTTGACCAGTGTTTATAATTGTAGACTGCTGTTTAATAATAAGGGGAAACAAGGAGAGAACTTGTGCTGGTCATCTTGAAGCTACACAGCAAGGCGTTAAATAGGTATGTACATTATATGTGGTGTAAAATATTTATATTTAATACTACTTGTTTAATTCTAGTGCTGCATAATGCTTCTTAAACAAACGTAGTATACTTGACACTTATCTACGTGTTAGCTGCTTAATTTTGGTAATTTAATTATTTTTGTCCTGCATTTCTTCTAAAAGCCTAAAACGGAATGTTCAGTTCTGCTTAAATGATAAAAATTCGTCATTGACTTTGGGAAGTGAATTACAGATACGATGAGAATAATAAACCCTGTTATTCAGCACTGAATATGTACACTTCTAAAATGTGTGCTACTTCCAAAATAGCAACTTTCAAAGAAGCTTTTTAATACTACAGTGGTACCTCGGGTTACATACGCTTCAGGTTACATACCCTTCAGGTTACAGACTCCGCTAACCCAGAAATAGTACCTCGGGTTAAGAACTTTGCTTCAGGATGAGAACAGAAATTGTGCTTTGGCGGCACGGCGGCAGCGGGAGGCCCCATTAGCTAAAGTGGTGCTTCAGGTTAAGAAGTTTCAGGTTAAGAACGGACCTCCAGAACGAATTAAGTACTTAACCCAAGGTACCACTGTACTGTATTCTAAAGACAGGAAATAGAGATTAATGCTATATCCAATTAAAACTGTAAGAGATATGTGGCTGGAATGTGGCCAATACAGTAGTGTTAATACCACATCTCTTGGCAAAACTGTATCTGATCTCATTGACCCTAATTAAGGACTGGGAAATTAATAAGGCAACATGTCCTGCATGGCATTATTGAACTAACTCTGTTAGATGGTATTACTTGGCTGCCTTCCTTTTAAATGCTTCCGACTGGTAACCTTGTATGGTATGAGGGGGAGGCGTCTGACACCTTTATTTTAAACTTACTTAATTGGAATTAAGACCTACTGACTTCCGCAGAACTTGTCTTAGCAGATATATTTAGCATCATGGTATAGTTCTGATCTCTCTCTCACACATTTAACTGTATGTTTCACATTATAATAACAAGCAGCCATTTAAAAACTAGATAACTTAAAATGTGTCCCTTTTAATTAATTAAAGTCAACAAAATTTATATACCACTTACCGGTAATTGTAAATAAAACCTCTAATAATATTTATTTGTTAAAATTGTCAATAAAAATCAAAGTTAAAAAATCAAAATATGACTAAAACCCTCAGTTAAAAATATACATTATAAGTTAAAATTACAGATTAAAATACATGTCTGGGTAGGCTCACCTAACAAAAAGGTTTTTAGCAGGTTCTGAAAGGAATACAGCACCTGCCTAATGTCGGTGGGAAGGAAATTTCAGAGTGTGGGAGTTGCCATGCCAAAATATTTTCTTCTTTCAAGTGCAGAATGTATATTATTCCACAGATCAGAGTGGTTGAATGGGCATGTATGGGGTAAGGTCATCCTTTGAGTAAACCGCTACTAAGCTGTTAACACCTTGAACTTGGTCCAGTAACAAATCTGCATCTGGCGCAGACATCTGAGCAGGAATGTTATATATTCACAGGATCTCATTTCATCAGCAGTTGATAAATATTTGCACTTGCGGATGAGCTTGTCCTGGTGATTTTAATATTAATAGCCCATCAAAGTCCAAAAGTCAGTTCATTCATTAGTTCAGCATTTTTTAAAGGGTTGCAATGTAATCTACTACAATGGCATGCCACTAAATAAACTTCTTTTGTTTTTGCATTTTCTAATTGTTCAATATCCATGCAACCTCAACTCTTCACTATTTATTGAAAAACTATATAAATGGTTGGAATTAAGAACTGTGAGGTTCTGCTAGCGTCCAGGAGTCCATAACTTTTGCTGGGCTTGGTAACATTCATTGTATTTGGTTGCCAGCAAGACTGTCTCCTGTGTCCCTTTTGCACCCACTGCCTTCTGAGTGGACTTTACAGGGGAAGAGTATCAGGAGCTGTGTGTATAGGAAACCCTTTCCCTCAAACCCATGACCCTGAAGATATGATCAAGCACAGGGCATCCTATTACCTATTTGGAAAACATCCACTTTGCCTCCAGTGGCTGCCAATGTGTTTTGTTCTGGGGTGTTTTTTGTTTTGTTTTGAAAGCTTGCCATTGCTGGGGTAGAGTTTACCAGACGTTTTCAATTCTTGACTGTTCAAATCAAATTTATTGTTGCCCCGATAACCATATTTGAGGATCCCTGCCAATGTGGCTACCCACTGGATTTTCTTGCTGAAGAGAGACCTGTTCTCAGCATAATTCTTACATCATTTTTGTTAAGTCGTAGGGAAACATTTATTTATTTATTTAAAAGCATTTCTAAACCGTTTAAAATTTTAAATCTCCAAGTGAACAAAAATACACAAAAGCCCCCAGTAAAATAGTATCATAAATGCAAAACTCTAGTAAGGGCCCAATATTATTGGTCAGGGAAAGACTAAGCAAAAAAGTTGTATCATTACAAGATGCCTGAAGCAACTGATGGGAGATGTTTCATGTATGGTAGAACCTTTCTCCGTGAACTAAAAAAATCAGCTTGAACAGGAGATCTTGAATAGGGTGCCAATATCTGGGTTTGAGATAGAATTGTCTGAATGAATACAGTGGTACCTCGGGTTAAGATATTATTTCGTTCTGGAGGTCCGTTCTTAACCTGAAACTGTTCTTAACCTGAAGCACCACTTTATCTAATGGGGCCTCCCGCTGCTGCTGTGCCGCCGCCGTGCGATTTCTGTTCTCATCCTGAAGCAAAGTTCTTAACCCAAGGTACTATTTCTGGGTTAGTGGGGTCCGTAACCTGAAGCATCTGTAACCTGAGGTACCACTGTATTGCCTAATTTGTAGTAAGGAAAGCTGACTCTTCAATTTGTGAAGTATAATTTGTGCAGTATAATTCTTGACAGTAAAGTACTGTTGTTAGAAAGTGAGACAAAGTTGCCTGTTCCTCAAGTATGGAGCTATTCTGGCAGTTTTGTGCTCTTTGAATGGCTGCCCGTGGTTGCTTTTTTTTATACTGATGCAGTATATCATGTATTATTCTTTATTCCATTCAGTGATGTTTTTGTTTGTTTTTTAAACCAGTGCAAGCTAGATTGGCAGGTTTGCGCTTAACTTAGCACAATGTGAAAACTGCCATTGCTGGCTCTTGAACATCAGATTGTAGCACTCATATAATGTCATTATATTGGATTGGCATGGCAGTTGGTACAACCCAACTGGCTGTTGTAGCAAGTATTAGGATTAGGCTGTACATGTTCTTTCCTATTTTAAAGGGAGGTGAGTGAAAGATTGACTTGTGCCTATATTGTAAATGAGAACTCGGTGGTTGTTTTTCTCCCACAGGCAATAATGAACCAAACAGACAGAAATGAACAAGATGTTCCTGCATATCTTAATGAGGAGCCACCAGAAGGTAAATTTCAATAACAAGTTTACCATGGTTCTGTCTGCTTCAAGGTTTCGGCTACAACCCTGTTTGTCCCTGTGTTTCCTGGGTGTAAGTGCCATTGAACCCAGTGAGACTTACTTCTCAGTAAACTTGTAAAAAAGAAGAAGAAATATTCATATGTTACAGTGCTGAAGGATTTCATCAAGCCTACTTCAGAAAATGATTGCTCTTAGTTCTGAGAAGTCGAGCAATGCAGTGTGGGGGCTGAAATGTAATCCATCTATTCATTCACTATTAATCAGTTATTTACTAAACTGAATAAGTTTCCCTCTTATGAACTTATTTCAATTTCAAGACTACAGTGGTACCTCGGATTGCAAACGGGATCCGTTCTGGAGGCTCGTTTGCAACCTGAAAAGAACGCAACCTGCGTGTCGCAATTTGCCACTTCTGCGCACACGCATGACGTCATTTTGCGTGTCTGCGCATGTGCGAGCGTTGAAACCCAGAAGTAACCCTTTCCAGTACTTCCGGGTCACCGCGGGATGCAACCTGAAAACGCACAACCTGAAGGAAACGTAACATGAGGTATGACTGTATAGCTGACTCTGCAAAGAAAATCACAAAAAAAAATTTTTTTTTGATCAGTTTAAAATTGTGTTTGCCCATGCCCCACACAGTGTGCTTCACAGCTGAGGGGGCATTGGGTTTTTAACAACCAGGTCCAACTCTTAGCATCTTATCTTCCCTGGCATATGCTTTTTGATAAATTCTGCAAACCTTTGTTTGCCAAAACAATGCTGATTCCTCCCTGCTATGTATGGATGGTGTTGTTTTGGCTGTATAAGGATCCACATTCAGAGAATGAGATGCTGTTAGTGTATAGGACAGCACAGAAGCTGTACATGCTTATATGCCAATAAATCCTGTTTTATTTCTTGCATACCTTGGCCTATTGGTTTCTCTTATGTTCCTGAATTTCTATTTTAGGCTGCGTATGTCTTGCTATTACCAACTTATTGGTTTAAATGAAATTTAGGAACTTATTTCTTGCATAGTTTGTCTTTTCCAATAGGCTTGAGTTTCACAGTGATCAATTCCATTTTATTTCATGGACTTGTGTGCTTCATAGCATGTGGTTCAGAAATTCAGATAACTTAGACACTTTTCACATAGAGAATTCATCTTATAAAAACTGAAATTCACAGGCTTCTGAAAGGAGTGATCACCTAACTGATCTGTCAACCACTGTTAGGCTTTCTCCTGTCTCCTCTGCAGTACTTAGATACACAATCAGGTTTAAGTGGTTAATACTGGACTGTGCAGTTCTTGAACATACTTTGACTTTAGTCACTCTCAGTAGCAACAGTTGAGTAATGCCTATCATCATCATCATCATCATCATATAACAAGGGTGTGGAAAGAAGTATCTCTCATTTCTTAGTGATTATTTTAGAGCTTACAGTCATTGTGTTGGCATGATGGTAGCTGTGTTCTCTGTACTACATGGACAAGCAGCCATCAGCATGGGAGTTGACAGTAGAAGTGAGACTTGTGGGTGCTCTAGAGAGCCAGTAATCTACAAAATGTTATGTCTGGAAGCACCCGATTATTCTACTGCTCTGAACCTGTTTAAGTCTAGTAAAACAAGAAAAAAATGGTGTTAATTCAGAGCTATTCAGAAGCAAGTCCCATTGAGTTCAGTGGAATTTACTCCCAAGTAAGTGTGTAAAGGATTCTAGCCTATTCTTTTCTGACATGACATGCAGAGTTTGGCACTTAGGAGGCGTATTCAACATTAACCATACACAGAGCAGATCTTTTAAGGCAGGCATGGTCAAATGTGGCCCTCCAGCTGTTTTGGGACTACAATTCCCATCATCCCTGGCCACTGGTCCTGTTAGCTAGGGATGATGGGAGTTGTAGTCCCAAAACAGCTGGAGGGCCAAGTTTGGCCATCCCTGTTTTAAGGGTTGGGTATATGAGCTACTTCCCAGTGGGGAACTGGCATGCACATCTGGAAGAAGCCTGGAAATGACATTGAGGCATTAAAAATAAGGAAACATCCTGCCTCCGGATTATCTGAGGGAATGTTCCATCCTTACTATATTTTGAAAGGCAGGTCAAAGCCTTTCTTTTCCACAGAGAATTATGAAAATGGTTAAACCCTAGTTCTTCCCAAAGCATACACAATATGCAAGCAAATCATAACCAAAGGTTGCAGGATTCCTTAGAGAGGAAATCAAGGACGAGGCCATTTGTAAAAGTAGGTTTGGGTTAGACAGAATCTTCCATGTGCTCCTGAAAGGTTCTGAGACTCTGGAAATTTGTCTTATCCCCCCCCCCCCAAAAAAATAAGCACTGCTCCAGTTTATTTACAAGACTGAAGTCAAGAGACAACACCTTGATAAAGGAAAAAGTGGTGCAAGTTTAACAATTACGCAAAATATTTTAATATCTTTTTTGAAAATGTTATCCTTTTAAAAAAAACTTGCAATGGCTTCTTCCAACAGCCATCCCATAGAATGCTTATAGTCCATGTGGTATATGTCATGGTAGAAGGATCTGCAATTGTTTGTCTTAAAAACATTAAAATATGATTTGAACATTTTACTATCTCTCTCCTTCTCAGATTCATTAAAAGATCATCCACAGCAGCAGCCCGGCATGCTTTCTCGTGTGACTGGTGGCCTCTTCAGCATAACAAAGGGAGCTGTTGGTGCCACAATTGGTGGTGTAGCATGGATAGGAGGGAAAAGCCTAGAAATGACCAAAACAGCAGTAACAGCCGTGCCTTCCATGGGAGTAGGATTGGTAAAAGGAAGTGTTTCTGCTGTGACAGGAGGTGTTTCAGCTGTAGGATCTGCTATCACAAGCAAAGTGCCTTTAACAGGGAAGAAGAAGGATAAGTCTGACTAAAAGAAAGAGCAACTGAGGCCAAGGAAGTTGCTTCTGTGGTTGTGGAATCTGCAGAAATGGACTGCTACAAAACCACAGGTCTTAAGACTCCTATAAAGAGCTGTGTGAATGACTTTCACCTGAAAGGGACAAGAGCTGTGTGATACCCCAGTGTCTGGAATTTCATTTAAAACGATAAGATTTCTTCAAGCACTCATCTGTGAAATGTTACACTTGATGAACATAGAATCAAGTACATGGATCTGAAAGGGTAGCTCACATATGAATATTCACTGTAGATCTTTTTTGCAGTCTTGAACTAAAAATGTGAAAATAATAATGGAGGGGATGACCTAGCAAAAGGTGAAGCACTTTGAAGTCCTGTTGGTCCCAATTGGGGGGGGGGGGGTAAAGCCTGTGCTTACCTTCCCCTTTAGTATCAGTTGAACATCAAAGTGCTTTAAATATTGGCTAGATCATGTCCTCAGTTGGTAACTTCTACAGTACCATAAATATATTGATGTTCTAGCTGCAAGCCTATGGCGTCTGTATTTTTTTTTTATAAAGAATCATTGAACTGCTTAAAGGGTCTTCATATATCTTTGCTTTTTGAACCTATTTTTATACACTCTATAAACTCTGAATGGTGACTGCATTCACTCTGTGTGTGCATGTGTGCGCGTGCGCCTCTATATATATGTAGTTGTGTGGTATACCAATCTAATCATTCATGCCTTATGGTGAAAAACGAACTATTTTTTCTTAGTGACTGGAAGGATTTTGTAATTTCCCTCATTTCAATGCAGTCTGTGAAAGAAGCTTTACTTTTTTAACACTGCTCATACTGACTGAAGAGAAGACTGCTAAATCTCAGGTGTAACTTGCTGGTTTCCAAACCCCCACCTCAAAATGAAAACTCCTTTGTGCTGTTAGTTTGTTTAAACTGAAGTGTATGTCCAAGTTTACAGTCCATACATTACTGGATAACTTCTAGCTTAGAATAAAAACACTTTTTGTGGCTTCTAGTCCAACAATACAAATGATTCTAAAACCCGCTTCTTGAACACTGCCATGAATTCAACAGCAGCTGCTGCTGCTATGCATCATTTGTTTCAGTGTTGCAGATGAAAATGAGTAGAGTCTGTGCAGCAGCCGTGGTTGATGGGTTAGACAATACCATTTTCACTATGAAAACATAGACCTTCCTAGAATTTGCACCTCAGTAGGTAGTTTTGCTGAAAATGGGGGCGGGGGGGGGATGATGACAAAATAGCACTGAAGACTGGCAATGATAAAATCCAAGTGATTAAAAATAACTAGGCGACTTGCATAGAAATTAATTTAACACATACATTTTCAAGGTTTCCTGAGCAACATGTAGATTTATCATTTGTTCTCTTGCTCCTAATTCATAATCCATTAACTCCAAAGTAGCCCTCAAATTAGTGGACTGTAATGCGGGTTAATGGGGTTCACACCTTGCAAATTTCATTTGGAAACTCTTCAGCGTGTTCTTGTTGACTTTGTAGTGTTTTTGGTAGTATAAAGATGGCTGAAGTACACATGAAAATTCTGTATGCTGCATTTCCTAAAATGTATGTGTTAAAATCAAGAAAAAGCTAAGCACCTGAGCTTCATTGATTCTAATTCTAAACAGTAGATTAATGTTTTTCATTTTTGTTTTGTTTTGCTGACAGCCAAAAGCCATTGTTTGCAAAAAAATCACTTATTCTAGTTTCTAGAATTTTGTGCATTAAACAGTCTGATATAAATGATCCAGCTGTTGCTATCTATTTCAGCTGCCAAGGGAAATGACAGTAGCTTAAGTGGTAGAACACATGCTCTGCCTGCAGGTTTAACCCTGATTTCTCTTGCTAAAAAAATAAATTATGTAGCAAGGCTGGGAAACATCTGTACTCAAGACCAGGGGGGGAGCTGTTGCCAGTCAGAGAAGACAATGCTGGAACAATGGTAAGGCAGCTTCATAATATTTTACTTAAAATATTTCTATACATCAAACTTTTGTAAAGGGTTAGAGAACAGAACACTCCTTAAGAGTGCTGGGAGTCTTTTGGATTCTAAGCACTCCTCTTCCTATCCATCAAACCATCCCAACATAAGGATTTTATCACCGCTACTCTCTGAATAAGTGTTTTTCGGGGAGCTGAATTAAGATAGCAAAAGACTGTAAGAAGGCCATGGCTATATGAGAGCTTAAAAGGAGCTCTTCATCTGGGATACCTTGACTAGCAGATATTGAAAAATTTCAGTTTACTGCTCCATGCTGTTCAACCACACTCTAACAAAGATTCCTAAAAGCATTTATTAAAGCAGAAACATCCAATTCCTTTTTGTTAAGGATCTTTGTAAAAAACATTCTGAGTGTCTTCCATTGCCATTCAAGGTAGCAACCCTCCACTGAGGGTCTTAAACTGTAAATGAAATATTGTGATCACAGTGTTGTCTGGTTACATATGCTTAGTCCTAATGGGGATAAAAGAAATGTAACGTGCAGAATTGATGTGGCTGATTTTAAAAGCATCCTCGCTGATCCAAGCTTACTTAGTTCTCTCTGGTACTGAGTGCCTGCCACAACAAATAGTGCCCCTGCTTATTTTGTGTGCTTAATTATAAAAGCTTTCAAAAAAGTGAAAACCCAGGCTGGTTGATGGATAGGAAGAGGAGTGCTTAGAATCCAAAAGACTCCCAGCACTCTTAAGGAGTGTGGCAATCCTAATAATAGGATGTTAAAATTATGCAACTGTGACACAACAGGGCTATTTCCTTAAGGCATTGTTTTGAAAGCTTTTATTTGTCAACTTACTGAAAACTGATACAGAATGACCTGGTGGGTTTATTTTTCTTTTGGTCAGTTTCAGCAACACTGTTAACAGCAGCATAATTCAAATTAAGTTTCTGATAAGATGGTGTCCAATTTGGTGGAGAAACTTGCAATCCCATTACTCACTGAGTTCCATGTTTTAAAAAAATCATTTAAACTGAAAGAAGTAGGGTGTGAATAAAAGTCCATTTTGAGTATCAATCACATTCAGTGTTCTCCAAGTATAAAAAGTCACCCAAACCTCTTTCGTCCCAAACTCCCATGTGGCAGTCTTAAATACATTCCAGAAATTAATCTTCAATGTTTAAAGGAGCAACTGGATTAAATATTGGCCTCTCCTTTTTTTCTTGTATCTTTCCGTAAGTAACTTCAAAATCCTTTTTTGTCCCATTCAGGTATTCTAGAGTTCTGCCTTTTAGACTGTATCCTATGGCATCTAATTTTTTAATCCTATATTGCACTATTTCTGCTGACAGTTCTAACACCGCAGGTGTTTGTTTAATTTGGTCCACAGAAATTCCCACCTTCAATAGCCCCTCCAGTCTTTCTTCCAGAACTGGAACTGAGTAGTAGAGAAGGGCAGGGCATTTAATTATTAGCTCTTTTAATTCTTGATCACTGCATTTGAAGATGTTCTTGGAGAACAGTAGGCTGTTCTGCATGCTACTAGGGTTAAGCTGAAAAACAAAGCCCTTCAGCTTGGATAGCAGACTCAAAACTTCAAAGTCAGTGAATTTGTTCTTCTGAAAAAACCCCAAATTTTCTTCAACAGCAGCCGAAGAATTTAACAAAATAAATGGGTTTTGACTCAGTAATTTCATCATCCAGTTCTTCATATTCTCCTGTGAACCTCCTAGCCTTATATAGTTACTTTGTAGGGTTTCTATCATATGCTTGTTCTTTGCAACAGGATTATAAAAAATATTTGATGCGCTTGTTAGGAGCCGGCTGATAACCGCATTTTTCAGTCCCAGATCTTTGAAGAACCTAATGTTGGCTTTCTGGTTTTCATAGTTTTTAACTGTAAAAAAGGAGTCTGGGAACCGTTTTATTAATTCAACTAGTTGTTTTTCATTTTGGCAGACTGATAACCACAATTCTCTCTGATAATGGATATCTGTAGGGCTACAAAGAATTGCCTCAGGACAACGTTCAAAAATATATGCCACAGAACTCTTGTCAGCTCCCATTTCTTGCAAAATCTTAGCTGTTTCCTTGACATGCGTCACCTCTTTTGAGAGCACCCATGGCTTTAGCCTACGGATCTTCTTGATATCCACAGATAACTCATAGAGGCTTTGTACAGTGGCCTTGTTCTCTCCAGAAGCGACATCAGATGTATATCGAAAATGCAATAAAAAGTTTCTGTTTTGTCTTTGATTCCATAAGGCTGAAAGAGCTGGCAACAGCAGGCAAGGCTGAGATCGCATAAATAGATTTGGAGCAACGTGGGTCATTTCAGTTTGTGATTTAGCACTATGTCTGAGAAGGCCTGAAAGAATGAAAGCATTTGAGATAATATTAATACTGTGCCTGTTCAACTTTTCTTTTTTTTTGGGGGGGGGAGAACAAGAAAACAATATTTTCCCCACTTTCCCCCACTACTCCTGTTTAACAACAATCTTTCCAGGCTGTAATTATGCTCCACTCTGTGGCAGCTGCATTCAGATATTCATATTTCAATAATGGGCATGCTGTGAAGTACTTTGCACCTTCTGTCTCAGTCAGATATAAATGATAAACGACTGTTAATCTGTAGCAGAATTTATGTTAGTAGGTCAACAGAAACTTGCAATGCAAGAGGCTGGGTGCCTGTTGCTACACCTCCTGAGACCTAATGGGGGTAAAATAAAACCGCACGCTTTAACTGCCGGAGGAATTGATCAAGAGGACTAAGGAATGGATGGGAAAGCACAACCATCTGCTACATCTGTATTGTTAAGGTAAGTGCACCAGTCACCTTCACACACCCATGACAGTTAAATCTATTTGCTTTCATTTTTTTAAAGGTCCCATTTCACAACCTTACTCTCGCCTATTTTGCGAGGCCTCTCTTTTTTCACCATCACAGAAGCAGGTTGCACTATGCTTGTGGCAAAACTTTAAAAGAGCTTCAGTCCCTTGAAGTACCATGGAGGTAGACATGTTACTGAAAAACCCTCCCCACAGAGGCTCCCCTATTGTACAACGTTTGTTATATGCTGAAGACGCACCTCTTTTTTATATTGATAGTTTTTTTGGGGGGGAGGTCAGTCTGGATGATGCCCCTCTAATCCTTGAGAACCTGGACCTGTGCAAGCTTGCCAAACCAGTTCCTTTATCTTTAATGGCTAGCCACTTAAGCACCACAATCAGGACAACCAAATAAGTTACCCTGCTTGGAAATTGGGGTGGCGTGTATCAATATATTTAGGACGCATTCCAGTTGTGTCTGCTATGGGAGGAATGCTAAAATCGGGTTGTAAAGTCCGCTTATTTATTTCATTATTTTAAGGTTGGCCTAAGCAGGACCAGATTTAGGTTTGATGTGGCCCTAAGCTACTGAAGGTAATGGGGCCCTTTATATGTCCAGCTGTCCTTTGTCAACAACAAATTGTTGCTGTTTTTTGTGTTGAATATATGCTATATGGTAATTTATGGACCTAATAGGTATGCAAAGCCATTTACACATAACAAAATATGTATTTTATCAAAGTAATTGTTGAACTGAAATGCAATTAAGAAGCATATTAATAGTAAAATAATTATTAAGCCCTAACTTTAAATGATTGGGGGCCCATTACTTACATCACAGGAGCCTACACAACACTAAACACTGTTGCTGTATGTAGGTTTTATTTTATTTGTGTTTTTTTGTCTTATATTTTGGAAATGTACATTCTGGGGGTTTTCCATTTTGGGGGACCCCCCAAGAGATTGGGGCCCTAAGCTATAGCTTGTTTAGCTGATACGTAAATCCGGCACTGAACTGGTGGCCAGGTGTGTGTCAAACACCGGACTGTCCCTTCCAGCGAGAGATACTTACTAAACCGGAGCTCAACCCACACACCGCCCTTGCTGGGTGACCGTCTGTTTCCCTTCCGTAAAGCTGCTGCGGCCGGGCTTTGTTGCTGCCTCCGCCATTCCCTCCAGACCAGGCCTCGGCGATCCCTTGGGCGCTTGACCTTGCACCGCCCCGTCCGGGATCCCCATCCTCAGTGCAGACCCCGCGCGCGCGGCAGCTCCTCCGGCCTAAAGCGCGACGGGAGATCCGGAAGCGCAGCAAAGGGGCGCCTGCGTTTCCACCAATGGAGAGGCGGCAGTAACAGCCACCCGGGCACGCTTCTTGGCCATACCATTCATTGTGCGAGGCAGAGGGAGGGGTGTAATGCTGGCGGAGCGAACCATTTCCACTTTTGCAACTCGGGTTGGTGACAAGCCAGAGGAGTGATTTGAAACGGATTTGTTGATGATGTGATTTTTTTAAAAAGGAAAAATAAGCACAAGACGAACACACTGTTCCCTGCAACTACCCCTTTCCATAATAACCGCAAAGGACAGAAACACTTATTTGCAAAAGAGTGGGAGAAATTGAGATGCTTATTCACAGCATACATTTTTAAAGCACATTTCTATCACTTTTAACACTCATGGCTTTCGCCCAAGGAGTCTGGGAACTGTAGTGTACGTAATGCCCAGCACCCTCAAAAAGCTATCGTTCCCAGGACTCTTCTGGGAGAGCTGTTTAAGTGAGCATTGGCACGGATTGACATTTATTCAGCAGCAAGTTTTGAAATTTGAAATGGTGCAAAGTGGACAATGGCTTCACTTGGACCGGTTAATTGATGAAACTCCCTTCATCTGATTGTCAATCTTGACTGACACCAGCACAAACAGAATACATTCCTTCCTGAAGCCATGAAGCACGCAAGTTTAGTATGCAAACTAAACATAAAAGTAAATGTTAATGTAATTGCCTAATTTTTAAGACGTAGGAGAGGTTCTTTTTAGGCTAGATCAGTAACGCAGTAGTCAAAATACTACAGGTATAGATTCTAATTATTATAAAAGCAACTTGCAGGAAACTGCATCACGTGGAAATCTTAAAAAGAAACAAAACTTTTCAGGTGTGGAAACATGTCATTAAAAGCACACTCAAGCAACACTAACACCACCTTGCACTTAACGTCATAACAAGCACCATATGATTAGCAAATTACAGGGTTTGTTATACTCCTAGCTTTCAAAGACATTAGATGCTTTGGATTTCTTTCTTGCTTCATGGTACACGATGTTCTGCCAAGCCTTAGTACAGTACTTAGTGCAAAGAGAACTAGTGTGGTCAGGGCCGGATTTAGGTTTGATGAGGCCCTAAGCTACTGAAGGTAATGGGGCCTTTTATATGTCCAGCTGTCCTTTGGGAACAACAATTTGTCACTGTTTTTGTGTGTTGAATATATGCTATATGGTAATTTATGGACCTAATAGGTATCTAAAGACATTTGCACATAACAAAATATGTATTTTATAAAAGTAATTGTTGAACTGAAATACAATTAAGAAGAAGGATATTAATAGTGAAATACAATTAAGAAGAAGGATATTAATAGTGAAATAATTATTAAACTCTAACTTTATGTAGGTTTTATTTTATTTGTTTTTTATCTTATACAGTATTTTGGAAATGTACACCCAGGGGTTTTTTTCCTTTAAATTTTTTTGGGGCCCCCAAGAAAGTGGGCCCCTAAACTATAGCTTGTTTAGCTTATATACATAAATCTGGCACTCAGTGTGGCACAACTATGTTTCTTCAGGAGTTCTTTATCCATCCAACCTTATATAAAGTGGGGAAAATTCAGCTCTTTAAATTGATGGCCATTTGCAAAGCCAAAAAGGTGCCTATTACATGATATTTAAAGCTTTTACATTGTGGTCACTTTTGCAAGACGCTGCTTGTTCAATTATTTAATGGTTGCTATGCAAAACTGAGAATCATTACCTTCACACACCTGACTCATTACTACCATAGTGATTATTGCACCCCCTCAACGAAATACATGATTCCGACATGAGAAAATTATTCTTGGCAGTGGTGAGCTTCATTTGTGAGGAAAGTTGCTTATTAATAGCCCAAAATTACTAGGTACTTCCTCAGTGAGAGCTAGTGAAATAGTGAGCACTGGTGAAGCGGAGGAGGAATGAGGGAAGGGTGCAATTCCAGGATCCTTTTTCAGAGCAGGGGTAATGATATCCTCTGCTGGGCACCAGGATAATATACACATCTTCTGCTTCAGCAAGTGAATGAGACTTTCACATTTTCCTATTATTTCCAATAGATTAGCATACAGGAAGTCAGGGAAATAAGGAAAGGTTAGATATATTTTTTCCCTTTTCTTTGATGGAGTTCCTACTAAGGGCTGCATTTCAGCTGGCTGAAGATCTTTTGTTAGATTTCAGTGAGTTTTGTGAGTTGAATTTATCCTATTAGAGTCTGTTCAATGACTGTCAGCAGACTTTATTGAACTGGGTGTTTTTCTATTTGTGCTTGTGATGGTATCTGGGTGGTTATACCTGATCTTGCCTTGCATACTGTTTGCACCTTCAAACATTTTGAGGTAGACACACAGTGCTTCATTCACATTCCTCCACTGCGTTGGGTTTATGGAGAAACCCTTCCCTTGGCTATTAAAGGAATGTCTTTCAAGTCCAGGTCTACCCTTAAAGACAGTGGACCATGCTCTCTATCTTGAATTCCTCGGTTCCTTTTTCTGTATCTGCATGGTACTTTTGAAGGGGATGGAGGTAGATTACATCTAGCACACATCTAACTCCAGTGGTCAGGCTGTGCCTGCAACTTCATACTACTGTAGTGACACACGTGTCACTATTAATCCATGTCAACTGCAGAATGAGCAACCATTGGCTTTGCAGTCCGTGATGCCAGGAGCTAAGTCTCCGAACATGTGGAAAACTGCAAAACTTGCACATTTTTTAAACTGCTGGTGCAATTTGTTATTTGATTGTATTTACTGTATTTTATACTGTACCTCACCCTGAGAGACAAAACTGAAGATCAGCTAATAATTTTTTTCAATAAATAAAGCAGTACCTACATTCTTAAGATACACAATCTTCATATGTCCCAGCTTCTAACTTAGCATAAAAGTGAAAGTGTAGGAATCTGGGGTTGAAGAAGCCCTGAATTGTTAAAAATACAGGTCACTCTTTTAACAGGATTAGTTTCCTGTGAAAAAGGAGGCACTGGAGATTTGTGGTGTCTTTGTAGTAATCCACTTAATTGCAAGTGAATATGCTGAGCAGGTCAAGCACTCCAGCGACATTATTTTGGCCCCATAAAACCTACACCACCTTATAGTGTATTAAATAGACGCTGTCTGCAACCCCCTCCCTCTCCCAAGCCTCTTAGGTGCTGCTAGACCAGGCATGCTTCCAAAGTGGGTGTGACCCAAGGTGGCTTGGATGCAAACACCTATATACCTCATTATCATGAAACCAAAGTCCTTAAGGCAAACTCTCTTCACATAATGTTAAAGATATTATTCTGTTGCACAATCATCTGGATGTGCCATAGGCTGTGTACACACTAAACCTAGAAAACACATTTGAAGGGTATTCTTTCCCTCAAAGAATTCTGAGCACTGTAGTTTGTTAAGGGCTGCTGGGAGTTGTAACTCTGTGAAGGGTAAACTAACAGCGCCCAAAATTCTTCGCAGAAAAGAATGTGTTTCAAATGCTTTGTGCGTATACAACCCTAGTCTTCAAATTCCCACTGAATCAGCAGCTCAACTTACTAGGGTCACATCCATGACATACATTTAAAGCTCCTATCTTCCCCCAAAGAATCCAGGCAACTGTTGTGTAGTAAGGGTACTGGAAATTGTAGTTTTGTGAGGGGCAAAGCTACAGACCCCATGATTCTCTAAGTCTAATAAGGGAAGTCATGTGCTTAAATACATGGTATCTTCAAGTGGCTTTGAAAGCAGATATTCTGAGAAAAAATGCACTCTGGGAAAAGTATGTGAATTAATAGTTTTGCTTGCAGCTACTTTCCAAATGGTATAGAAGAGCAAGTTTTAAAAAAGGCTTCTGTGTAGTAAGAAATGACAGGGTATGTGTTTATTTTGGTGCAAAGTGGATGAAAATGCAGGATAGCCTTGACTAATCTAATGTCTGTCTAATCTAATGTTGTTGGCATAGGAGATACTTCCTATTTCTGTCTAGCTTGTTTAGAGCAAGATTAGGGTATCCACTTTATCAAATATAGACTTTTTCATTTACTTAGTTGGTCTTTAAGGTGCTACTGGAAGGGATTTTTTTATTTTCATTTATGAAGTTAGGCTTTGGAGAGGGAATGAGCAATTTATCCCATCAAACTGGCTTTCTCCTGTCCCATTATGGAAGCTGTGAGGGGAGAAAGTAGGACAATGGTTCCACTCTTGCAACCACATTACTGTTATTTTATTATGTTGTAATTGTTTTGGTTGTGCTATTGTCTTCCTTTCTCTGTGGAGTGTGAGAAAGAGGGAGAGCCATTAGATGCTCCAGATTACCGAGGCAGTGCAAACAGTACAGCTTCCAAACATGAGCCATCAAATGTTCCCACACGACAGTAATGTGCATGGTAGAAATAAGTACCAAAACCGGCCTTCCCATCTGTGTCTCCTCATTTGCCTCAGCATCTCCGTCAGTGCTGCAGGTCCTTGGCAGCCAGGGACTGGCCTAAAGGGGCTCTCAGATGACATAATCTGGGTTATCGAGTAATGTGAGAGTTTATGCTTTTTGTAAAAATATGCCAGCAAAAACTGTAAATCGAAGGTCTTGAAACTCTCTTTTGAGAAAGGTCTGCAAAAGTCCATTTCCAATGCACAATTACCAACACTCAGCTGCATCCTCATATTGGTGGGTGAACCTTTAAGTGAACTGGCACTGGTAAATAAAGCACGAGCAGAGGTGGGGTTTTATTTTGCCCTACGGAAGAGATTCTGGGTTTTTATTTGGCTGCAGAGCGTGGCGAACTAAGTAATAATATTTAAATTAAAACGCAGCGCATGACGCGGACCGTAACAGTAGCAGGGCGGAAGCACCGCTGCGAGGTGACAGGGAGGCCGCAGCCGCCTCACGCACTTCAGTTACATAACGACTTCTCCAAGGTTCGCAGCGCTGCCTCTTGCCGCTCGCGCGCTCCAGGCCGCCCCCGTCGCCACCCGCGCGAGCGGAAGGACCCGAACAGCGCGCGCGCCCACGCCTCACCCACGTGTTACAAACACGAGCCGCGCACGGGCTGGCCCAGGCGGCTGCAATAAAAGCGGGGGGGGGGGGATTAGAGACACCAGTGCGCGCACCCCGTGCGTACGTGCACGCGCGCATACGTAACCCAGCGGCTCCGGCGCCCGCGCGCATTTACGCGGCTCGCCACGCGCTTAGCAAAAACCTCCACCGAAGCCCCGTGCTCATCCGGGACATTCGCGCCCGCCCTGAGGGCGTTGCCAGGAGCCGGTTAGCCACGCCCCCTGGCCTCATTTTGTATTTGTCCGTCGACGGAGGGCGGCTCGCGGCTGGAGCTTCGCCGTTTCAGACGAGCTCGTCCCTCTGTGTGTGTGTTGACACTGCTTTAAAGCAAGCCATTAAGTTTTGGTTTGGTTCCCTCAGCTGCGCGCGCGGAGGGAAATACCCGCTTCTTCCCTCCGCCCCTCCCTCCGCCCGCCAGAAACCCGTAAACACATTTCAGAAACGTGAGGCGGACGGAGGGCACGTGCCGCGCGGGCAGCCAATGGGGAGGAGGGGGCGGCGCTGGGCGGCTCCTGTAGTGCAGGGTTGCTGCGTAGAGTCACAGGGCGGGCGGCGAGGCGAGCGGCGGCAGGTTTGTGGCTGCGTGTGAGGGGAAGAAACCCAGGAGGGGAACTAACCGCCGTCCGTTCAGCTCGAGCCGGGTCTGCGTCGAACTCCGCGGAACTCTTCGACCTTCCCCTCCATCTCCTAACCGCCAACTGCGTGGAGCGGGCGCGGGGCTGAGGAAAGAAGGGGTAATGCGTTTCTCGCTGGAGGCCATCGCCACTGCTACTGGAGCTGCTGCCGCCGCCGCCTCCACAGCCGCAGCTGCCGCCTCCACCGGGTCCTAAAGCCGCCGCTGCCTACGGCCCCCCGCTCCCCTTGGCTCCCCTGTTCCTTCTTCTGTATAACCCCCCCTGAGGGTGTTTCCCCTCAGTGGCGGGACCCCGGCTCGGCATGAGCCGCGACGCCGACTTCATTTATTCCTGAACAGCCGGTCTTCCCTCCGACTTATCTTCCCCCACTCGCCGCCTCAACATCTACCGGCCTCCGCCGCCAGGAGAACCTGTGAGGGGAGTAACCAGGCGCCCCTCGGAAGATGGGGGTGAACGCAGTGCACTGGTTCCGCAAGGGGCTCCGGCTCCACGACAACCCGGCTCTGAGGGAAGTCATCCAAGGCGCCGACACGGTGCGCTGCGTCTACATCCTGGACCCCTGGTTCGCGGGCTCCTCCAACGTGGGGATCAACCGGTGGAGGTCAGTGAACGGAATGAGTGGGCGCGAGGATGCGGCTCTTTTTTTATTTAGCCGGTCGGTTTTTATAAATCCCCATTCAGAAGGTTCCCGGTTACGGGTAGGAAAAGGGGGGGGGGAGGAAATGGGAGAGGTTTGGGCGTCGTCTGCGCACGCGCGTTGGCTGCTGGTTATACAACGCCGTTTCAGGTACTATGTGACGCCGGTGAAATCAATCTTGACGTCCTGGCACTCGGAGCTAATGAAAGGACGGCGCACTTCGGCCACCCGCTTATGTTCTCAGCATGACTTGATTTTTAAAGCTTGCCATTTCCCACGGGAACGGATTGCGTTGTTAACTTCTTAAGCAACTGCGCTTCTCTCACTGCATGCAAAAGAGTGCTGATTTAAAGCGGTGAATAAATTCTAGCCCATGTTGGTGGTGTCAGAAGGATTTTTGGGTACTCAGAAAAATTATATAGTTCAATACTTAATACAAACAGAGCTGGCCCAATTTAAAAACAAAGCAAAACCCACTAAATCTTCCCTCTGTTTCCTGTTCTCCAGCCGATCAGGGTAACAAATATTTTTGAAAGGCTCCAACAGTTATACCCATTACATGTTTGTCACTGACTGCTTTAAAGATGTGATCTTGAGTCTTAGCTTTCACTTTAATGCCCTTGCTGTGCAACAGAGGCTTTGCCGTCCTGGGTTATATACACGTGTGGCCATGATGCTCACCTTCCTCTTGCTAGCTATGACCTACTCCTAATTATGCCCTTTCCAGCCTCTTCCTGATGCTGGCAGCACTGAGGTAGTTGCACTTGCAGTTCCTTCTGTTGCTGTGCAAAGCAAGACATAACCTCACTTGGATATTTCGCAAGCAGTATTATGCTCATTTTCCAAACACAGACATTGTGAGGCTAAGAGGCCTACTAAAAGTTGCTTCGAATCAATAAAACATTGGAGAAACTTGTGTATATTTGTATGTAACTGTTCCAAATGGTGCTGAAAAATTAGGCAATGAGAGCTGTATCTGACTTTTTTTGGTGAGTTCAAACTTAACAGGATAGCTCTTGTCACATAAACACTGTTCAAAACTGGTATCTGGTCAGTAGCAAAGGTAGACAAATGATATGGACCACTTTGACATTTGTGGAGCACAATAAAGATGAAGAGGATTATCAATCGCTGTAAGGAGTGTGCAGGTCTTTCAAAGGAAGCTTCTTAGTTGCATTCTGAACTAATTAAACCAGTTTATTGTGACGCAGAACTGCCAGATATCCACATGTGTTCCATGGCTAATTCACAGATAACTGTAGTAGATAGGTAGCCGTGTTGGTCTGCCATAGTCAAAATAAAAAAAATTCCTTCCAGTAGCACCTTAAAGACCAACTAAGTTAGTTCTTGGTATGAGCTTTCGTGTGCATGCACACTTCTTCAGTGTATCTGAAGAAGTGTGCATGCACACGAAAGCTCATACCAAGAACTAACTTAGTTGGTCTTTAAGGTGCTACTGGAAGGAATTTTTTTTATTTTCACAGATAACTAGAAAACTTGGTACATAATGCTGCTGGGCAACTATTACTTGAAGTAGGACTGGTGTGGGGGCAGGGACAGGAGTCTAGTCTAGTCTTCTAGTTTATATTATGCTACTTACTATGCAGTATGGTTGGTAGCAATTTCTTGGTCATGGCAGATAATAAATATTTCTTCCAGGGCCTCTTTTGGGTCTGGATTTAAGCTGCTAAAGGTATGTTATCTGTTCACCATTTTAAAAATTCTGATTTTAGAAGTAAAAAATAGGGTATTGAATGAATACTTGGTAAAATATATCAACACTATATAGTAGGCACAAGGAAATACTAGTGGAGATGCTTAAAACTATACAGATGCTGTAAGATGTAAAGAAAATGCATGGTACACTTGTGAATGAATTTTATCTATTGCTGTCATACTGACATGCCAGATGCCTTATGTGGTGTTACTGACCTCCTTTCTCTTGTCCCCATTCCTGGTGCAATTGTTATAGTTCTCATAATATAAAAGCTTTAAAGTTGAGTCTGAGTCTCTTTGTGTAATGTTTTTAATGCACCTTATTTCTTAGCTAACAAATTGTTCAAGACGAAAGTGGCTCAGAATATTTGTGACAGATCCTGTAATGTGTTGTAGTAGTAAGACTTCTGTGAATCTTGCTTTGAATTAAGTGGCTAGCTTTCATTTGGATGCTGTTGTGGGAGTCAGAACAGTTTTAGAATTTCTCAAGTTTTGCATTAAATTAACATTGAGATAGTATATTAATTTAAAAATCTACTTTGAGACATATTAAGTGAAGTGAGTAATACATGGCAATAAATATTTCAAAAAAGAAACCAATATTCATCATTTCAAAACTTTTTTTGGTCCTGGGAATTGGTTTGGTTTAAAATGGCGTATTGAATATGTGTCACTTTTGATTATTTGCTGTCACTCCTTGAGTTGTTTTTAGATTTTCTTGGTTAATGGTAAACTTCCTTTTGTAAATTTATTACATGTTCAGCAATACTTCATATGTATAATTTTTTCTTACATTATTTAATTAATTGCCAGGGGTAGTAGATGAAGGCAACGTGAAGCATTCTCTTTTTTGTTCTTGAACTCTGGTAAAATGCAATACCAGTTATTGGTTAAACAATTAGCCACAACAAAAGGACTTCATAGGTCGGGATTATCAGTTATTTTTTAAAAGATCAGATCTAGGCCAGAAGTGTACTTAAATCTTAAAAGAGAATAATATTGTAGTCACTTGTTAAAATGCTTAGGGGGCTGGTTAGACATATATCATTGGGCCATTTCTATCATTAGTCCCAGGGGCCTTCAGTGTCTTATTCTTTAGTTAGCTAGCTTACAAGATTTTTTGAGGTTCTAATAAAGGTATTGCCTGATAGTGGATTTTTGATTTTCTTTCTTTAACCAACAAAACTTCACATGCTTTAATTGTCTCTTTGATTTGTCACTGTATACCTGAGGTAAGCATTACGTACCATCATCAAAACTGACTTCCTTGTGAATGTTGCCTTGGGTCCTGCAGTTGAGGAAAGTTGGAGTATAAATAAATAAAAGTTAACTGGTAGTGGCATTCATAATTTGAGTTAAGGAAATTCATTGTGACAGAGTAACTGGAGCAAGTAGATAGAACAGCCTTTCTTCAACATGCTGCCCTCCAAATGTTTTGGATTCAGGTTTCATCATCCCAGACAATGTGTCATGCTGATTGAGGCTGATGGGAGTTGGAATTTGAATCATTTGGAGGGCACCAGGTTGGAAAAGCTTAAATAGAACACTGGACTTCTGTCTCAGCTAGCCACAGATTCAGTGACTTGCCCATTTGTAAAATGAAAGGGGGGGGGGAGCATTTGCAGCGGGTGCTGTAAATATGAATTAAGAATGAGTTGAGAACTGAAAGGTCCCACTGCATAAATACAATATATTGTAACTTTGTGTAGTAGCAAACAAACATAACTGCTACTGCTGTATTACTTAAATTAGTCTTCTTGGAAGTGTGTGTATGCCTTGTTCTGGGCAATATAATCATTTGTAGACATGTTTTAAAATTACAGTGGAACCTCGGGTTACGTGCCGTCCTCCTTACGGACGCATCGGGTAACGAGCTCCGCTAACCCAGAAGTAGATGCTCCTGGTAGCGAACTTTGCCCCAGGATGCAAGCGGAAGTCGTGGCACAGCTGCAGCAGGATGCCCCATTAGCGAAAGAGCACCTCAGGCTTAAGAACGGACCACTGTAAACAAATAAATGTTAACATTGATCAGATAGGTAATTTTATTTTTTGCATTTGGAACAAGAATCTTTCAAACATGTTTTTAATTGATTTACCTCTGCAAGAGTCATGTCGTGTTTTAACCCATGTTTTCTGAAATGGGTGCATAATTCTGGTGTAGAGCAGGGAGTATATTCACTATACAGTGGTGCCCCGCAAGACGAAATTAATTCGTTCCGCAATTTTTGTCGTCTAGCGAATTTTTCGTCTTGCGAAGCACGAAATCCCATAGGAATGCATTGAAAATCAATTAATGCGTTCCTATGGTCAAAAAAAGTCCAAACAAAGCCAAATTTGGTACAACAACAGTTTATTAACTGCTCTTTAAAGTCACACACACTGTAAAGAGCAGTTCAAAAATTTAAGGGAAAATAAATTAACTTTATAAACAAAACGTCTTTGTTTTTAGTCAAAGAAAAAAAGTCGCGAGACGTTTTCGTCTTGCGAAGCAAGCCCATAGGGGAAATTCGTCTTGCGAGGCAAATCGCGAACGGAAAAACCTTTCGTCTAGCGAGTTTTTTGTATTGCGAGGCATTCGTCTTGCGGGGCACCACTGTATTTTGATGACAATACATTAAATGAATGGCTTCCCTACTCCCCCTGAAAATCCCATTGTAAGGCAAATAGGATCCAGTTCCTGGAATCCTCAGAAGGAAAGAGTGCTGTTGTGCTCAGGTCCTACTTGCAGGCTTCCGTATGCATTAGGATGGCCACTGTGAGAACAGGATGCTGGATTAGGTGGATCACTGGCCTGATCCAGCAGGGCTATTCTTACGTTCTTGTGTAAATATAGTGGGTATAAGAGGAATCTGGTGGAATGGGGATAATCAGTGTCCTTTCAGGGCTCTCCTGAATACATAGAGCAAAGAAATGTGTCTTAAGGGTGATGTAGCACTGCATGTCAAAGAGGGCATAGAAACCAATCTAGAAAAGATGCAGACTCCTCCACAGAAGCAGGATTTGAAAAATAATGTCATTACTGGAGACATATTATAATGCTCCTCCCCCCCATCAAGTTGAACTTGAAATGGAGAAATAAATCGGAGGGATCCAAAGTGTTAATAGTGGTAACATTGAATAGAGTGATATAATGACAAAGAGACAACGTTTCTAGATAACCTAAATGACTGTTTCTTAAAACAGTTGGCTAGGGAATGAATGGGGAATGGAGCTGGAATTAATTGTGTTGACCAGGACCTAGAACAAAATGTAAGTGTTGCTAAACTAAGGGGAACAGTGACCACAGCGATATGAAATTCAATATACATGTAACTGGGAAATTCCCGGTAGAAATCCAAGGTTCTGTATACGCTATATCTTTAAAGCACATTCTTTCCCTCAAAGAATTCTGGGCACTGTAATGAGGAGTTGATGGGAGTTGTAACTCTGTGAGGGCTGAGCTACAGCGCCCAGAATTCTTTGAGGGAAAGAATGTATTTTGAACATTCTTTAAAACTATAGTGTGTACACAGTTCAAAATAGTCACATTTGACTTTGAAAAGTAAACTTATTTTAAAAATGAGTATGACAGGGAGAGTCAAGAGAATCACATCTCTTAAAAGCTTGGAGGTTATTTAAAGCCATGGCAATAGAAGGTCAACTAGAACATACGCTACAGATTCAGGGGCAAGAAAGCACCCCCCCCAAAATTGAATAAGCGAACATGAAAGCAAAAAGAAGCAAAAAAAATATGCAAAAGAGGGAAGCAGAGGGAAGGATTTTTTTTTTATAAAATATTTATTAAGGGTTTTAAACAATATAACACCAAGCACATAAAACACCATCACCAAAATAAAAAAATACACACAGAACAAGAAAAATACAACATAGTTAAATTTCAAAAACCAAATTTCCATAACCTTCTTTTCAGACTCCCTCACATCTCCCTTTCCTGCGTTCCTGTTTACAAAGTCATATTCAGCAATACTTCACCTTCTCTCAAATCTTGTTTTAATTTGTGCCTTTCAAATATTATGTCTCCAATTTTACCCTTTGTTATCAAATATTTAAATATTTAAGCTTGACATAATATTAATCAAATTTCATCTTTGTTCTTATAGTTCGGTTATTTTCATACTTCTTTCCACTAAGTTACTAATGCCAAGTTATCTTTATATCCTGCATCATTCTAGCATTCATGCAGAGGGAAGGAATTGAGTATATTGTTAGATACATTAGCAGCACAATCCTACATCTGTCTGCTCAAAAGTGAGTCCCATTGAAACTGGCTATAGGGTTGAAGCCTAAAACAATAAAAACTGATATGTTTGAATATGTTGGAAACAAAAACTGTCCAAGACATGTTTGGATCCTGATAAGAGATGGAAAGGTGTGCTAGGGAAAGATGGAGAGCTTGGAGAGAGAGTTCTAGTACTAACTGACAGATCACTGGGGCAATAAATCCACTTGAGTTCTTAAGGAACCTAAATGTAAAATTGCTGATCTTCTTACAATAATGTATAACTTGTTCCTAACATTAGCTTCTATACTAGAGGGCTGGAAAGTAGCTAATTGAACATCCAGGAAGTTACCAGCTAATTATAACAACTGTTCTGTATAAATTGGTAGAAAGCACTATCAAATTATCAAACAAGCTTCTGCCCTGCTAACATTTTTTGAGAGAATCAAGAACTGAAAGGATAGGGAAGATCAAAATGATCAGGAGGCTGGAGTATGTCACACTGGCCTGGTTTCCATGACATGGTAAACCAGACTGACTTCCTGGAGTTGTATGGGCTCCTGGAGAGACGCTCTGAACTTCATTGCTCCTCCCCAGTCTTGAATAGTCCCATGGTGAGCTAAGCAAAAGTTTGACTTAGCTAGCAGTTTTAATCCAGTGCTGTGGTTAAGCACTCTCCTCGCTAACCATGAATTGTAGCCTAGGGTTATTCCTGTATTGCATGTGGACAAGGCTGTTTTGGGAGGGAAGAATTGTTCAATATGGCTCTAAATTTGCATACTGGCCCAGTGTAACAACATGCTATAGTTTGAATATGAATGAGCTGACATGAACTGCAGGCCCACTTGCCAACCTCTTTCCCTTTTTACTCCATGAGAAATGATATAAAGCTTGTATTACTGGTTAGCAACATATTGTTTGTTGCTGCACCCAAACTGGCAAGGAGTTGTTTGTTCACACTACAGATTGCTAACAAGCCAGAATACCAAACCAGGATTGAAGTCTGTCTTGTGTGATTTGCTTCCTACACTTTTATCTCTAGTGTTTTAACCCTTATCTTAAATTGCTTTCAACACTCTTAAAATTGTCTACAAGTAAAACACATAACTGTTTAAATGTGGAACAGTATTCAGTAACCACAGATTTAATAGGTATAAGCTTTTTACTTACAAGTATGTGTGGTCACCTGTGGAATAGCCTGTTGTTAGGCCTTCTCTTTATTTATTTATTTATTTATTTATTTATTTATTTATTCATACATACATGCATGCATACATACATACATATACCACTTGATTGGAAAAAAATATTAAAGTGGTTTAGAAAAATATAAAACAAATTTGAGAAAAAATCATAACCATGTTGAGTTACTCTGTTTCTGTCTGGGGGCACTGGTTTACTTTACTTTCATATTGACTAGGCATCAGCAAAAAGGTCATTATGTGCTTCAGATTATAGTAACTGAAGGAATCCCTAAAATTCTAAGAAATTCTCATTGTGATTCACTCTCTAGGCTTTGGACAAATTTTCATCCCCCCCCCCAATTTATTAGTCACTTGCTACCCAAAGATCGAGGGACGCAGGTGGCGCTGTGGGTTAAACCACAGAGCCTAGGACTTGCCAATCAGAAGGTCGGCAGTTCGAATCCCCACAACGGGGTGAGCTCCCATTGCTCAGTCCCTGCTCCTGCCAACCTAGCAGTTCGAAAGCATGTCAAAGTGCAAGTAGATAAATAGGTACCGTTCCGGCAGGAAGGTAAACGGCGTTTCCGTGTGCTGCTCTGGTTTGCCAGAAGCGCCTTAGTCATGCTGGCCACATGACCCGGAAGCTGTACACTGGCTCCCTCGGTCAATAAAGCGAGATGAGCGCCGCAACCCCAGAGTCGGTCACGACTAGACCTAATGGTCAGGGGTCCCTTTACCTTTACCCAAAGGTCTCGAAGCTACTTACAGCAAAAAAAGAGACATACAATACACAATACCATAAGAGGGAAATCATATAATACATCAATATTTCATATAACATAACGTCTGGGAGGGGTAGCAAACAGCATTAACAATACTCAAATAGGAAACAGAGCAATACTCTGACCCATTAATTAGCAAATAAACAAAACCTCAAGCTTCCCCAGTCCAAAAATCATTCACATAAAAACAACACCCTCCTCCCCATTTTAACCTCTCTACTCCACTCAGAAGTATGGTGTCAACACCATCTGTTAGAAATCAGTGGGTGGGTCCAGTGTCTTCCAGGGATGATCTGGCATCTCTCCTCTCCCTTCATGGGGAGAAAGGTAAAAAGCAAAGCAGGAAGATGGTAATGAGAGTTTAACCTGCTTTGCAGTTGACCTGGTCACTTCTCTCCAGTTGTTGGTGAGGGAGTGGTGGGTGATTGTAATCATAACCACTATATAACTACAGGCCATGGAGGTCAGACTAACAGTGCATACAAGCACTACTTCCAGCTTGGGCAAGAGGGGACAGACAGTCATGGTGCTGTTGCACTTGTAAACTCTGTTCTCCTGGTACCCAAGCTACATAACTGTCCCTTCAAGAAACAGATTCTGGCAGGTAGAATGTAGGTAGGTAGTTTTCTCTTTCTCTTGGTAATTAACTAAGGTGCTTCCTTTTAGAAATTATTTTGTCTCTAAAGTTCGGATTTAGTTTTATGCAGAGTTCTATCTGACTTTATTTCTGGACCGAAAATGTAAATAAATGTTTAGTTGATCAACAAAAGAGTGAAATAAGCCTGTTGAAATCAAAAGGAATTATTTTAGAACATCATACTTTATCAACCTTATACATGGTGAATGCTGACGAGAGCTTTTGAAACTACAAGGCTGACATTCTGAAGCATATTAAAGCTCTTCATAGGACAGTTTGATACTGCTGTCTGGGATATCACTTTAAAAAAAAGAAAAATGGCTTCTGTGTAAGATGATAAAATGAACAAAAGCAGTAGCATCATTAGTCCTTTATTTGCCTGAATACTTCAGCTAAGACACCATAGACCAGTACAGTTGTATAACTAACTGAATGAGTCATCTGTTAAAGAAGTGTTTTGAGAACTAAATAATGTCAAGCAGTATATAAAGATTTGGTTATATCGGAGAAGACCAGTTTGTTCAGTTATGTATAAATACAGCATAGTTTGTACAATGATAGTGACACAATGGACTTTCCTTGCAATGAGCAAATGTGTTTACCTGCTATATTCAATGTGATATATAGATGATGGAAGAGTCTGTCCTAGAAACCTTTGCCTGTTTATCTGGCATAAATTCTATTTATGATAAGCACATGTACGGTAAATAGACTTCACAACACTTTTTCTTCCATGAGTTCTTTCTACTGTTAGTTCTCATTGCAATGGACATTCTTAAATAGCATTTTAATTTTCATTAATGGGAATCCAAATATGGAAGATTTTAACTTTAGTTTTTGTGTTTGCTTTTAATTGCATGACTAGAGTAAATGTTCTCACTAGTTTAATTCAATCATCAATCATTTTATTCGACCGTCAGTCAGTAAAAAATACATTTGTCAGTACACAGTTAAAAACTCCAAGAAGATTTTAGAACTTAGTCAACACTAAAATGGGCTAAACAGATAGCCCCATATCAATACAGTCAATTTTAGTCTTGCGACGCTTAAAAGCTAAAAAAAGAAACTTGGCCACCAAGGAAGGTATAGCTCTAGTGACGTTATTCAGCAAGTGTAAAACCTGGTTTTCTCCGGGTAGGAAGCTAGTTTAGTTAATTCTCGTTCATTGAAGCAATATCAGTTCTGCTTTTCAGGATCATAGATCCTTCCAAGGCAATTTATACCGCATTTTTCGCTCCATAGGGCGCATCGGACCATAGGGCGCACCTAGGTTTTTTTTGGGGGGGGGAATAAAGGGGGGAAAAATCCCCCCCAGCCCCAAAGAGCAAAGAAGCCAAGACAGGCAGCGGGATGGATCCTGCTTGCTGTCTTGGCTTCGTTTTTAGCCGCAGGGCTGGGGCGGGGGAAGCTTGGGCTTGGGCTACCCCAGCCCCCCAAACAGGTCCAGGAGCGGCGGCAAGATTGCGCACAACCTCGCCGCTGCTCCTGGAGCTTGCGGGGCTGGGGGCGTGGGAAGCCTAAGCTTCCCCCGACCACAGCCCCCCAGAACAGGTCCAGGAGCGGCGGCAAGATTGCGCACAACCTCGCCACCGCTCCCGGGGCTTGCGGGGTGGGGGAAGCCCAAGCTTCCCCCAACCCCAGCCCCCGGAACAGGCTGCTATCCGCAAGCTTTCTGAGCGTGGCGGGAACTCCCTCTGGGCTCCAAAGGCTTGCGGATAGCTGCCTGAAGCCCGGGGAGTGCAGCAGGAATTGGTGCTGCGCTCCCCGGCCTTCAGGCTGCAGGCTGCTATCCGCAAGCCTTCGGAGCCCGCGGGAGCTCCCGCCGCGCTCAGAAGGCTTGCGGATAGCTGCCTGAAGCCTGGAGAACGAGAGGGGTTGGTGCGTACCGACCCCTCTCCCTCTCCAGATTTCAGCGAAAGCCTGCATTCGCACACACATTTCCCCTTCATTTTTGAAGGGGAAAAAGTGTGTCCTATAGAGCGAAAAATACGGTACTTAAAATAAAAGGTGACAGCAATAATGCAACATTGTTAACTACAGAATTGAAATCAATACAATGTTGATATTACAAACAATAAAACAAACCAACAGCAGATGATATAACCATATGTATTACAGCCACCCCCTCACAGTGGTACCTCGGGTTAAGTACTTAATTCGTTCTGGAGGTCCGTTCTTAACCTGAAACTGTTCTTAACCTGAAGCACCACTTTAGCTAATGGGGCCTCCTGCTGCCACCGTGCCGCCGGAGCATGATTTCTGTTCGCATCCTGAAGCAAAGTTCTTAACCCGAGGTACTATTTCTGGGTTAGCGGAGTCTGTAACCTGAAGCGTCTGTAACCTGAAGCATCTGTAACCCGAGATACCACTGTATAGGATACCAGCTTAACCAATTGGAAATGTAGTTTGTAGGATCTGTCTAAAACAAATCTGAACAGCTGTCAGAGAAGGAAGTTCTATAGATGGGACTGCCACCAAAAATCCTATTTTATATGTCTGCCAGGCTAATTGTACCCACAGCCTCCAAGGCTGATCTTAAGATCTAGGCAGCTTCCTATTTGTAGGTGATCCTTCAAGTATCCCAGTCCCAAACCATTAAGAGTTTCAAAGGTCATAACCATCACTTTGAATTGGACCTAAAAATGAACTGGCAACCATTGCAGCTGTTAAAACTATTGTAGTTATATGCTCTGAGCACCTCATTCAACCAACATTTGGGCAACGGCATTTTACCCTAGGTGAAGTTTCTGAAGTATCTCCAGAGGCAGCCCCACATGGAGTGCTTTGCAGTAGTCAGACTGGATTTAACCAGGACATCACTAACTGATTCAAGATCTGTTTAATCTAAGTAGGGCTGTTGCTGGTACACCAGCTGAACTTGGTAAAAGGCACTCCTTGTCCCACCATCTGTGCTATAAATGCCCATTATGCTTACTCACCTAAATTCTATGTTATAATTACATTCTATCTAGTGGTGATTCATATTTTCTCAGGTTCAAAAAATAGTGTTTTGTCAGAACTGAAATATGTAATATTTAACTAGATGCTAACTACAGAAATATGTAGATAGTGTACAAAAATGAGTGTTTCTTACACACACAAAAGTGATTTTGTGGCACTGCCTTAGAGAAGTTGAGGGAATTTTGGTGGAAGTGGATTTCCTAGCTCAGTTGATAGACTCCCGCACCCCAATTGTATCAGATCCAAAAAGAGGTAATTAATAGGTAATAAAATTAACATTTTTGGAAAATGGAAAAACTCTAATGACAAGTAATAAAAACATCTTAATTCACAAGGTGAGCCTCCCCCCCATTTTTTTCAAAATTGAAAAAAGGGTGAAATTCCATGTTAGTCATACATTTCAGTAGGTGAGCATTAGTATGTCTTAAGTGGGTATTGCCTACTCTTTATATCAGGACATCCAAAGTCCGTTTCAGGTGCCTAATTCGGCCCTTCACTTCATCAAATCTGGCCCTCTTTGAAAAAAGTTTGGACACCACTGCTTTATATATGTTGACTTTCAATATTCAGGTTTAACTTCTGTGCATCCAGACTTCTGAGCAAAGTTTTTGAGTCCTAGAACTTTCATGATAGAAAATCTGAACTATAGTTTTGTTGGGCACTTTGATCCATTATGCCATAAGAAAGGAAGAACTTCTTTAGTCTGTACTGTAGCACTTTGGTCAGTAGCCCTACATAGATATTGTTCTGACTGCTGCCTATAAACGGTAAAAATTACTATTTGTGATACTAGTTTTGATCACATGCATTTGGGAGAATGGAAGAAAACTAGGTTGGTTGGCTTCCTTACACTGTATTATATTCTTTCATGTTGTGGAAGGCTTTCTTATACTATTTCTTACACCTTTCATAGCACAGTTGCAATTTTAAAATAAGTCTTTTTGAAATTTGAATATTGTGTGTTCAAAGATGTAATTTTTCTGCAAATTATGGCAGATAGTTTAGCTGTGGTACCCTTTTTCTGTTTCAGCAAATGTCTGATTTATTTCTGGCTGGTAATGCAGTGTGATCTCTTCAAAACATTGCAGTGATTAACTTGAAATTCTAGTTATGAAACTGTGTTGTAGCATGATCCTTAAAGTAGGTCATTGTGACGGGAGTAGTCCAAACAGGCTGCTGGTTGCTAGAGCAACGACCTATTTAAGAAGCCCTTTCTGTTGATTCATATTGAAACAATCCTTTAGAAATCATATAAGGAAATGAATTAAAAGCTAACACAGATGGAGAGAAATATTAAGGGTTTGTTATATTGGGTGTCTTTCTCTTCCCTACTCCCTTTCCCCAATCTGTTGGGGACTTTGAAGATTAAATTGTATACGTTCTGTTCTCAAGAGGTTCTCTTTCCATTTAGGCCTCCTTTGCACACTTAGATTGATTATCATTTTTCTTAAAGCATGCATAGTATTGTTTCATTTAATTCTAACTTGATAAACTGGTATTACAAATTATTCAGTGTGTCTGTATATTGAGTTTTCATACAAAGTACTTAGACATTTTAAATAGAACGATGTAATTCTGATTATGTGCAAGGAAATAGTTGGATATATTATGCTAATAGCTTGCCTTTTCCTCTGGAAAAGTGAAAATGGCATTTTAACCTTAAAACAATTCTGAAAGAAGTAGCTGAGGCTGAGAGGTTATATGTTTGCATCTGTAGTTAGTGAGGAGATTTGATTCTGGATTTCACACATCCAGACTCTAGTCATTGCACTACACTGTAAGTGTATGCATGGATGTACACACAGAGTAACAAAAACGGATACATACGTATTTGAAAATCTTTGGTTGATCAGCAGAGGAATGCTTTGATCAGCTTTCAATGTAGCATTTGTCTACTCTGTAAAAGTTGAAAAGGTAGATGTGAGAGCCGGGTAGAAAATACTTCTAGAATCTCAGAAGGGATTGTCAGTAGTGGCAGCATCTTCCTTTCATCTGCATTAGGTGAACAGAAAAGCTAATAATTAGTTGTGTATTTTTTCTTTGCTTAGTTTTGCCCTCTAGATTCACAAACAAAGAACCAGTGTGATCTGAAGTTGAGAAATCAGATCAAGATGGAGTGGGGGATCAAATCCTTACAGCCAATAAGTTCACTTGTGGACCCTGGGCCAATCACTGTCTCACAGTCTAACCTGTCTCACATGATTGTAGTGAGGATAATATGGAGGGAGGAACCAGTACCCTGCACATCTTCAAAATCTGCTCCTGTGTATTGGGGACCTTCTGGAGCAGATTTGGGGTGGGGGGTGGGGAGGAGGAGAAGAGAGTCCTGTTGCATAAACAGATCTTTACTGGTACAGCATTAGATACAGCTGTCTGTGTGCTGAATCGTGAAGCATGTGCTTCTTGGAAGAAGAGGCAGGATATAAAAATTGCAAATGAATAATAAGTGCATGAAGAATATCAGTTGAGCTTGTGCAAATAATATTTTCCATAGCACAAGATGTCTAAGAATTATGAATAGTAGCTTTCACCATTCAAAAATTAGAGCTTATAATGGAAGTTTGGGGGGCAAATGGGGCTGGGAATGAGAGTCTAGGATCCAGCAGCTATGGGCATCTCTGCCTCTGCTCTAGAAAAGAACCACTTTTTGAGGTTGGCACTGTTCATTTGAAATGAGGTAATTTTGATCAGACTTGGGTGATAATTTTAGAACCGTTCTTTAAAATTGTTAATTTACATTTTAATAAATTCATAAAGTTGCATGGTTGCTATACAGATTATAGGTCACTTTTGACACTTAAGACTGCATACAGACCATCACTGCTGTTGAATAAGAACAACTTCCTCTTCCACTTGACTGAAGTACCGTATTTTTCGCCCTATATGGCACACCGGCCGATAGGGCGCACCTAGTTTTCGGGGGGGGGGGGATAAAGAATTTTTTTTCTTTGCCCGCGCCCCCCCCAGGCTGGGGCGGGGGAAGCCCGAGCTTCCCCCGACCCCAGCCCCCAGAATAGGCTGCTATCCGCAAGCTTTGGGAGCCCGGCAGGAACTCCTGCAGGCTCTCCAGGCTTGCGGATATCTGCCCGAAGCCCGGGGTGCGCTGCTCAGAGCGCCCCAGGCTTCGGGATGCAGGCTGCTATCTGCAAGCCTAGGGAGCCCGGCGGGAACTCCCACGGGCTCCCCAGGCTTGCGGATAGCTTCCTGAAGCCTGCATTCGCCCCATTGGACGCACACACATTTCCCCTTCATTTTTGGAGGGGGAAAAGTGCGTCCTATAGGGTGAAAAATACGGTACTATGTTTGGAAATAAGATAGGTGTTACATAAATATCTCCTATAGCTTCATCTCTGATTATATGGGCTAAGAGCACTCAGGTCATAATATCAGACTTGTAGTGTACATAATAGAAGTCCTCTAAAAATGAATTGTTGAATTGTGGCTGTTCAACTGGTTGCCAGTCTGCTACTGGGCCCAAGTTCAAGGTGTTGCTATTATTATACAAAACCCTTAATAACTTGGGACCAGTTTACCTATGAGATTGCCTTACCCCACATGTGCCTACTTGACTGCTTCAGTCAGCGGAATTGGCACTAGTATAGGTGCCACAAAATACCCATTCCACATTTGTGAGAACTCAATTGTTTAGTGTGGCAGCACCTGCACCTTGGAACTCCCTCCTTATTGATATCTAGCAGGCATTTTCTTTGTATTCTTTTTGGCGCCTACTAAAAACATTCTTATTTAGGCAAGGCTACTGAGATGCTTAGAAATGCTGGTGTGAATTTTAATCTGTTTTAGTATTTTAATGTTTTGTTGTTTTAAAGAATTTTATTTATCTTTTTGTAAACCGTGGTGAGGTGTTTTTTGTTTTTGTTTTACAATCAAGCTGTTTATCACTTTTATGAAACAAACAAACAAACAAACAAAAATACTGATTGCTAGAAAGAAAGCATTCCAGTTTGCAGTTTTCTCTCTCTTTGCCACTCAGCTGCATTTTTTTTGGTCACAGTGAGTAGGTTTGAATGCAATCCTTTAAAACAATAGTTGAAATATAAGTCTGTCTTAAATATCAGTGCACATCTGTGTTTCTGAAAAATGAGAAACATACCCATCAAACTATAGGAATATTGCAGAAGACCTGTAGGATTAAGCAAGGCAGGCAGTTGACTTAGTATTGCTATTCTATAATTACAATTGTTCTACGTCTGATAATTCAATTTAATAAAGGAATTTAATTATGCAACAATGAACTATTAAACATTTCTAGGAATGCTACCATAAATATATGAGATAAATTAGAAAAAGCTTAAAGGTAAAGACTTATACATTTCTTAACAAAACTGCTGATCTCAGCCCCCTTCCCCTGGGGTTTGGCTATCTCATGCTTAATTGAAAGCAAAAAATAGGTTAGCAACTTTTTAATGCTTAAATTAAAATTGTTTCAGGAGAAAAATGCATTTTAAAGTGTATATCTAAATTCATTCATTCTAGTTGACCCTGCTATTATAGCTCTACTTAAGCATTCTGTGTTGAACCAGACTCTGGTCCCTAAAAATTAATGGTGTGATAAATCTGTTATCATTAAGGTGCCATAGGGCTCTTTGTTTTTGCTGCAAAAGACTAACTTGGCTAACATTCTGGAATTTCTTACAATGTAAGATCACTCTTGTGCCATTCAGGAAAATGAAGCTAACTGTATTAACATTTCAAGGTAAAGGACCCCTGACAGTTAAGTCCAGTTGTGAACGACTCTGGGGTTGCGGCGCTCATCTCGCTTTATTGGCCAAGGCAGCCAGTGTACAGTGTACAGTTTCTGGGTCATGTGGCCAGCATGACTAAGCCGCTTCTGGCGAAACCAGAGCAGCACACGGAAACACCGTTTACCTTCCCGCCAGAGCAGTACCTATTTATCTACTTGCACTTTGACGTGCTTTCAAACTGCTAGGTTGGCAGGAGCTGGGACCAAGCAACGGGAGTTCACCCCATCGCGGAGAATTGAACCACCGACCTTCCAGTCGGCAAGCCCTAGGCTCAGTAGTTTAGACCACAGTGCCACCCACATGTATTAGGCACATTTAGCAGCACATAAAATTCAGTAGTTTCCCATGAATTGTTGTACCTGAAATATAATATAATATGAAATTAAAATTAATGTAGCAAAGTACCTGAATTTGCTTTGATGAAGAAAGCAAAAGTGTTTGACAGCTAATAGATTCTGTGGAAAACATTCTGTGCAAAACATTTAAATCCTGTCTGAGCTTAATCGTCTTAAGAGTTCCAAAAGTGCATATTGGTCCTGCTATTATTCCATTACAGATATAACCAGAGTAATACATCTCTGAATTTGCTGACATCTTTGACATCCCCTGTAAACTGCTCTGTGATCCTCAGATGGGCAATATTTAAATTTATTTAATAATAATAATAATCTTGACTATTGATTTGTTTGGCAAATCATCTACACAGTGAGCAGTTGCGTGTTCCCCATCCTAGTGCCCATCTACTACATGCTGTTGGTCTGGAAATAATAATCTCTGACCATAAGATATGCTAGCCAAGACTGATGTAGTGCAGCAGTATCTAGGGGGTACAAGGTTGGGGAAGGCTGCTAAAATGTGAGGTTTTATTATAACCCCAGTTTTTACACTATTAGAACATTAACACGAACCCTTGAATGTGGCATAATTGTGACAGTTGGGTCACAACTGTTCCTTCATGCAGAAAATCTTGTTAACTTCAGGGAGGCTTTTCAGAAAATAAATGTGTTTTTTTTCTTATATCTTCCTTACAGGTTTTTGCTTCAGTGTCTTGAAGATTTGGATGCCAACTTACGAAAATTAAATTCTCGTTTATTTGTGATTCGAGGGCAGCCTGCAGATGTGTTTCCCAGGCTCTTTAAGGTAAAATCTGATGCTTTTCTCCAGTGCTGCTTCTGTGCAGCTTCTATACATTTATCAAGTTGTTTCAACGTAACGTAACATATTCACATTTGATTTGGAGAGCTCTTGAAGCTTACAGGAACATGAACAGATCTAGCTACTCTGGATCAATGTTCTTTTATTTGAGTGCTATGGCAAAATTTGAAAAGCAGTACACACAACAAGTTCAGGTGTGTAACTTTTCTCAGATATATATAAAAATGTTGAAAATTAAAACTCCCTTCAAAAAATGTTTATTTTCATTGTGATGCAATACTGTCACAATACACTGTACACAAACATTAAGATGTTTGTAGCTACAAACAAAAAGCTACTTAGGGTATGTTTCGGTAACAGTTGTATCTGCTCATTCCTTTCTCTTTTGTTCTTCCTTCCTACAAAGCTGTCAAAAATTGGTAGATATTTTTCAAGTGAAACAAAGGTAGAGTGTGTGCAAACAGACTTATGAAAGAGGAAAGGCCTGCTTCCATATATTAATGATCTTGTTAATCTGGATTATGCATCTGATCAGTTAGTCTTTTCAGGCAGTGGCTGAAAAAGGTGACTATTAGGAATATAGTTGTCAAAGTACAGTGGTACCTTGGGTTACACTTCAGGTTACAGATGCTTCAGGTTACAGACTCCGCTAACCCAGAAATAGTACCTCGGGTTAAGAACTTTGCTTCAGGATGAGAACAGAAATTGTGCGGTGGTGGCTAAAGTGGTGCCTTAGGTTAAGAACAGTTTCAGGTTAAGAATGGACCTCCAGAACAAATTAAGTTCTTAACCCGAGGTACCACTGTACTCTTAAGGCCTTTGAGACTGCATTTGGGATATAGGTTCATTTTTCTGCCTGTGCTGTTACAGCTATAGCTTCCTGAGAGGAGGGAGCTATAGATACTACTTCAGTTTGCTTAAATCTTTCATGGCAGAACTCTTGGCTCACATATTCTGTGCAGCCAACTACAGTTTCAGAAATTCAGAATTTTTTTGGCTGTCCATACGCAGTTGGCCACTTGTGTTTTTGATTTGACTGTATTAATGTTCATATGTTATCCCTATTTCTCCATGTTCTGAAACAACTATCCTTTTAACCCTTTTTCAAAACTGCAGGAATGGAACATTTCAAAACTTTCTATTGAGTATGACTCTGAGCCATTTGGGAAGGAGAGAGATGCAGCAATTAAGAAGTTGGCTAGTGAAGCAGGAGTGGAAGTCATTGTACGAATTTCACATACTTTATATGACCTAGATAAGTAAGTTAATAGTTTTGTGAATTTAAAATGAGAAATATAAGCTTCCTGGTAACATAATATGCAATATATATAAGTTTTAGCAATAATGTGAAAAAAATTCATTACCATATTTTCCATGAATATTTTCCTATTTATGAATGTATTGCTTCATAAATATTGTCACATAATGATTTGGTACCATACCAGTCAAATTTGGCAGTTTACTTACCAGTGTTTTCAGTGTTCTGTTTATTTTTCGCATCTTGGAATACTCAGTATTCACAAAATAATAATAATAATTTCCAGGTGGGGAGGAAAAAAAGCTGCCCCAAAAGCTGCCCTTTGAAAGCAGTGCATGGACACCAATCTTCTCTCTTTTGCGAAGCACTCCCAGGCATCGCTCCTCCCTCCTGTTTGAGCCCTAAGTCTCAATCACCTGATAGGGAGAGGAGCAAAGAAGGTACTTTTTGGGAAACCTCAGCTGCTGGGGGCGAGAAAACCCTTGGACTCTGCATTTTCACCAGTCAGCTGACCTCATGAGAGGCATCAGCCGATGAATAGGTGGGCATAGTCTGGTGAAAAAGGCATTGCAGGCCAAAATTGGCTCTTCATTTCAGATGAAAACTGCAGTGTATGGCTTTCACTAGTTTTCCTGTCACCTTTTTATAAATATTTCTGGTCTAAATTATTTCTATCATTAATTCATAGGTTAGTTATTTGCTTGGGTGGTAATGCTTACACTTGCAGTCTAATACAACTACAGTAGTTGTCTCTTTAGGCCTTTCTGTGGACATTTGATGAAGGAATTTAAGCTCTGTAATTGCAATATAACGTGACTGTTATTTGTAGATATAAGAGAATTCATGTCAAGGGTAAGAAAAATATGCAGTTTCCTACAGTGTTTTGTAACAACATTACCTTAAGTTAAAATTTTCTTCCATGTTTTTAGGATTATAGAATTAAATGGAGGACAGCCACCCCTTACCTATAAGAGATTCCAGACTTTAATAAGTAGAATGGAGCCATTGGAGATGCCTGTAGAAACTATTACTGCAGAAGTAATGTCAAAGTGTACCACTCCAGTTTCTGATGACCATGATGAAAAATATGGTGTTCCATCTTTGGAAGAACTAGGTAATCCAAGAAACTTCATTAATATTCTTCCCACACTACAAAAATAAATGCCAGTATTTTTAATGGCCCTTCTGTTGTACTGTCTGTGTTTAATCGTAGAAAATTGACAATCAGGGCTGCACACAAAAACTCTGTCCCTGGTTTTCCCTCAGCCTGTGACCAAAGGGATTATAAATCCCTGACACTGTAGGATACAATAGCTGACTTGAAGAAGAATAATGAGCAAATGCTGTTGGTTAGTTAGTATCACATGTTGATAGAAATATCCTTAAATTAATTCACAGTTTGAATGTCAAGAGAAGCATTTTTCCTAATACAGTACACTTAATTTATTCTCCCAGTACCATATTCAGATGACAGTAACACTTTATTGACTTACAACCATTGACTTAAGAAAACTTTGATTATAACAGAAAATAGAATGGGTTTGTTTGACAAGAAATCTCTAGTATTAAGACTTTGTAGGGGATCACATACCTTTTATTTTAGTTAATTACAAACATTTGGTCAAAGGATATAAATCTAGATGCATGGGCATCGGAGACCAATTATAAATTCCGTATTCAGCAATCTCAGAATTGAGGTGGAAGGGATCCTGAGGGTCATCTAGGCCAACCCACTACTATGCAGTGCATCCATAACAGATGGCCATCCAACCTCTGCTTAAAAACCTCCAGGGAAAGAGAGTCCACCACCTTCCAAGGGAGTCTGTTCCACTGTTTAACAGCTCTTAGTACTACTACTACTACTTTTATTAATGCTATATCATAGGGATATAAGCATTTTCTCCCATAGCAGGGTTACTTCTGAGATGATGAATGTAAAAATACTGTTATTAATCACCTTCCACATCCCTCTTAAGGAGATGTACAAAATATAATAAACAGCTAAAACAATTAAAAATAACAAGAAAATGTGTTTAAAAAGAAACCTAGTCAAAATACGTGAAGTTGATTGCTATCGTTTATCCTTAAAAATTCTAAGGGAAGCTGTTTTATTACTAAATGAAAACAGCTCTCTGTTGTTCACTCACTAGACATTATTGCATTACAGCAAACGTTTCAGACACAGCAATAACAATTTGGGCTGTGTTCAGTGGTGCCCTTCTATTTTCAGAAGCCCATTTCATCCAACAGAGACCTCTAATAGTGGTGGTGGGGGGGTGATTTTTGTAGATTTCTGCACCCTGTAAACCAGCTTTGGAGAGTTAAGAGACCCTTGGGGGTAGTGTGTTGAAAAACAGCTGAAGGGAAATGGGGAATCACCTTCTTTCCCCACATCAGCAGAGACCTGTGGTATTCAGAGAGTACAGTCCTACCTTGGTTGACAAATGCCTTGCGACTCGAACATTTTGGCTTCCAAACGCCGCAAACCTGGAAGTGAGTGTTCTGGTTTGCGAACGTGCTTTGGAACCCAAATGTCTGACATGGTTTCCGATTGGCTGCAGGAGCTTCCTGCAGCCAATCAGAAGCCATGCCTTGGTTTCCAAACATTTTAGAAGTCAAATGGACTTCCGTAACAGATTCCATTCGACTTCCGAGGTACCACTGTATCTGCAAATGAAGGAATCATTCCATATGTTGAAGGGTATTTATGGATATAGCTACTTGTCTGTTAATTAGGAAAGGAAATAAATGATCTTTATTAATTTGGTGGGTAAATATATAGCACTTTTGAAGCCATGCACATCTTTGGAATCTTTTTGGAACCTAGAAGCTTGTAGTATTTGGATATTTCCCCCTCTGTTCCTTGATTCTTAGCATTGACATGCTAGCAAACAATTTCTCACTTGGGAAAATGACATTCTTGACAAAATTGTTTGGCTGCTATATTTATAATTATTTTATCTTGCAGGTTTTGATACGGATGGATTGCCTTCTGCTGTTTGGCCAGGTGGAGAAACAGAAGCTCTTACAAGATTGGAAAGACATTTGGAAAGAAAGGTACATTCACTAGTCTTAATAGACATCAGTTAATCGTGGTTTATTACCTTGTACAGAGGTAAAAAGGTACTGCTACCTTTCAAAACACAACACCGTGCCATGAAGGCTAAAGTTTGGTACAAAAACTTCTTAAAATAACATCAAATATTAAATACTAAAACACAAAGAGCAGCACAGAACAAAGTAGGCCAACAGACAAACAATTTAAATTGTACCCACCATTTCCCAGAAAGATGAACTGAAATAAAAAGCTCTTTCACACCTACCTAAAAAGCAGATGGAGAGGAGTGAAATGTATCTCCCTTGTAGAGGTGATCTTCCAAATATTCTTGTTAACTCTTCTAAAGAAAAATAATTCAGCTACTTGTTTATGCCTTTATTAACTGGCTCAAGCATATGGCCCTTGAGGGAGGAGTCTATTGTATTGTTGCTGTATTTTCACATAGAGTTCACCTTTTCTCAGTACCTTTTGATTGAAGAGCAATTGTTGCTTCTATAATTCACAGGTAAACAAACTGAAGCTGGTAAACGTCAGTGGTTCCAAATTCTGAAATCTAGGTGTGCCGTTAGCTGTTCCCAAGTTTCCTTTTTTAAAAAAGTGATAATAAGGGAAAAAAACTGAATGAAAAATGTACATAACCTTTTCATTTTCCTTAAGGCTTGGGTAGCGAACTTTGAACGACCACGAATGAATGCAAATTCTCTTCTTGCAAGTCCCACGGGACTTAGTCCTTACCTACGATTTGGCTGTTTGTCCTGCCGCCTGTTTTACTTCAAGTTAACAGACTTATACAAAAAGGTATGAACCAGCCAACTTGAACTGTCAAATACTCATTTAATAATAAAATAAAACTTTCGTTTTTTAAAAAATGAATAATTTATTGTGCTATCATTTCAGGTAAAAAAGAACAGCTCTCCTCCTCTTTCTCTCTATGGCCAGTTGTTGTGGCGTGAATTCTTCTACACAGCAGCCACTAATAATCCACGCTTTGATAAAATGGAAGGCAATCCCATATGTGTGCAGATTCCATGGGACAGGAATCCTGAGGCTTTGGCAAAATGGGCAGAGGGCAGGACAGGATTCCCTTGGATTGATGCTATTATGACCCAGCTACGTCAGGAAGGCTGGATCCACCACTTGGCCAGGCATGCTGTAGCATGCTTCTTGACTCGAGGCGATCTGTGGATTAGTTGGGAAGAAGGGATGAAGGTACACTTCCTTGTTCCTTAATTGATGATGATTTTTCTTTAGTATTGGCATTTTAAGATTTCAATTTGATATTTTAGTTATGCAGATATTTCTAAATTTCAGGCAGCTTTTGCTACACAACCTATTTATACAGAATATGTTGTATCTAGTGCTGCATCGTTGGTTTTTCTGTTCATCAAGTTATATATATTAGGCATAGTATTAGGCCATGGTATTTGTCTCAACCTTTGAATAAATACTCTGAGAAGGCAGTCCTAAACACACGTACTAGGAAGTAAATCCCACTGATGATGGAATTTACTTTTGAGAAAACATGCTTAGGATTATACTGTAACGGTAGATATTGCTATGGCTTTAAAGTGGACTTTATAGTCCCTTAAAAATAGTGAATGCTATGTGCTACTTGTTATATAACTTAAGCAAGGCTAGCTAAATAGCATCATCTAGTGGAGAACAGGCATTATTACATGCCATGCTCAAAGCTTCCTATGTGAATTTTCCTTTTCTTTACACTGCTCCCTCCCTCAAACACAAATGCACAGCTCTAAAGCTGTTGAGAATAATACCATGAACATCTGATCTGTGGACTGTCTTCATAGCTGCAACAATATGAGCAGTTGCTTGGCCCAGTGCTTCTAAATCAAGTTAAGACACTAGCGAAGGGGCAGCATCTCCCACTACTGCCTTGCTTTCAAAGAACTGAACGAACCTATTATGTTCACATTTGTTCAGTACAGTACGTATCTTATATTTAAGCCAGGTGAGCAGGCAGCAGTGTCCAGGCCAGCAGAACAGCCTAGGATCCCTTAGATCTCCTTTTGCAGTGATGCCCATCTTAAGATCTCCTTAGTTTTGTTTCTCATTTTTAGTCTAAGTTTATGTATATGAGCCACTTTGTGCTTCTGGTGCAGATGAACTCACCTAGATAAAATTATTACTGCTGATTAAGCACAGTTTGGAATTCTGTTGGGCTCTGCTGTGTGTATCCTCGTATGCCTTGCCTCAACAGGGATTTGGAACAAGAATTTACAGTATACATTCCTCTGCATTATGTCAAGAGTAGGAGTTTTATGTAACTCGTCATAGTCATTTTAGCAGCCATGACTCTGATGGCTTTGTCTTAATGCTTCAAAACTGTACAGCATTGAAAAAGTATTTCTGAAAAACTGTTTGGGCTAACAGAGTGTTTGTTTTAAAGGTATTTGAAGAATTGCTCCTGGATGCTGACTGGAGTGTGAATGCAGGAAGTTGGATGTGGCTGTCCTGTAGCTCCTTCTTCCAGCAATTTTTCCATTGCTATTGCCCTGTGGGCTTTGGCAGAAGAACTGACCCTAATGGGGACTATATCAGGTTAAGTATCATTGCCAATTATTAGAAAAATTAAAGGGTTAAACAAGCTGTTCCATAAAGGACTCTTACTTAAACTTTTTCTTCTTTTCTTTATAAGACGCTATCTGCCTGTACTCAGAGGGTTTCCTGCAAAGTACATCTATGATCCTTGGAATGCGCCCGAGGGTGTCCAGAAGGTTGCAAAATGTGTAATAGGAGTGAATTACCCTAAACCAATGGTAAATCATGCTGAGGCAAGTCGCTTGAATATTGAAAGGATGAAACAAATCTACCAGCAACTATCACGATACAGAGGATTAGGTATGGTAAAATGTTTTGATTTAGAGAAGTTCACTTCTTTCTGTACTTGACTGCTTCTCTATATAGCCACAGGGCCCAGGCATAATGAGTGTAACTAGGTGATTGAAAGGATTGGCAAATGAAAGACTGTTTCTCCTGTGCATTTCATTCATGTCAACTGTTTTATGTTGAACTGTTGTGTTAAATTTTGTGAAACACTCTATAAAGGGTTTATCCATCTAAGGTATACTCTGAGTAGACCCATTGAAATCAGTGGAATTACATAACTCAAATCAATTGATTTGGTGAGAGTACTCTGAGGATGACTTGACTGGATGTAAATCGGAATTTTGCAATGATCCATTGGATTAGATTTTTTGAAAACATGGAGTTGGATCCATTTGTTAGTCATAGTAAGTGTCTAACTTTAGTTGGATACAGCTCATTGCAAAGAGAAAATGAACATCCATATGAAATGAGAATTTGCTGCTTTTACATACTTTGCAGATACGGATCTTGGTGCTGCCTTTACGCCCCCCGCTCCCCCTTCCTGCATTTAAAAAATCTTTGTATTCGAATTCAGACTATGTTCTCATGCCTGGATGTACATTCATAAATTTAACAATACTGCCAATCCTTGTAATTTTCTTCTATGATCTGTTTCTTGGAGGACCTAATTTTCGTTTTGGATGAAATACAGAAAGGCCACCAGCAGAATTGGAAAATATAGTGACTAAACAAAAGTGTATGTTCTTCATTCTGATGCTAATGTATTTTGTTTTGATTAGGTCTGCTTGCATCAGTGCCTTCTAATGGGAATGGGAATGGAAATAGTGGCCTAATGGGATATTCACCAGGGGAAACCCTTCCTAGTTGTACCAATGCCACTGGTAAGTTCTACCTATTCTTAATAAAAGTAGGCTGGGAAATAGAGAGCAGTAAAATCTACTTAAGACTCCAGTGACATTGTATTGTTTAGCAAATCTATCTTATCAACTTTTCAAAATTAGAACTTCAACAGCATATGGTCATTATTATTTATAATCACTCAGTTAATAGCTAAAGTGGACATCTACACACATACTACAGATGGGATAGGGTTTAATTCACTCCACAGCTTTTGAGGGAGCATCATGCCTCTTATCTCAACACCTGGACTGGAACACAATTAGCCAATAGTCAATTACTGCATTTTCCACAAATAAATGCATACTGAAGGCAGTTTAAATAAGTAGTTTCCAATAAAGTACATAACCATAAAAGGTTAAAAGAACTCCAACACAACACTCACAGTCTAAAAAAAACCAGCAAGGAAAAATGTTTTCATTTTATTTGTACAGCATCCATTCTACTGATACCCAGTTGCAGGTAGAGGTCCTTTCCACTACTAAAGGGGAACTATTCAACTTTCTTACTGTTTACATCTGAGTATGTAATAAGTATATATTAATATTGATAGGATATGTATTAATAATATCATAAAATTCAGTTGTGATGACTAAATATTTAATAGTTCTTTTCAAAATAATATGCAGATGTAGTTCTACAATACAGTATTTAGAAATCGGGATTAAGGCCTTTTCTATCTTGGTTACTTTGAACCAAGTGGAAAGTACTTGCAAGTCATTGTTTGCATGTACTAAGATTCCTGTCCAAGTTCAGTTAACATGTGAAAGTAGAGATTGCAGATGGATTTGGTTAAGAAAATGGGCTATGTAACTAACACACAAATACACATCATAAGCAGCTCAGGCAGTTTAGTATTTCACATGCTGAAGAAGTTCTCATAGCTTTCAGATTATAATCTTTAAAACCAAAGAAAAATAGTTTGGGGGACTGACCAGAAAGTCTAATTTCTTGAATGGCAAAGGAATAAATGCTTCCTTCAGGCAGGATCATAAACAAATTGACAGTCTAGCCAGAAATTAATTTTATTGTGACTGTGGAAGGGTCTGCATTGCACTGGGACAGAGATACCATTAAAACAAATTAACTATTGATAGGAAGCCTATACCTTCCCAGAAATTAGTAGAGCTAACCATGCAGATTTGTGTTCTTCCAGGATCTCAAATGGGAACAAATGAAGCCCATTCAGGAAGTGTTCAAACATGCACGTTAGGAGAATCTCATACAGGAACTAGTGGAATTCAGCAGCAAGGTAAGACAACATTGCTTCAGTTTTGCATTAAATTCCTCAGAAGTCTTACTTATTCCAATACTTTGGATTATACCAGTTGAACAGGGGGAATGAGGCATTTCCTGCCATGCTGCCTGTAATTATGTGCACCTTGTCTCTATAGGACAGGTTCCTTTTAAACCTTCCTTAAGTGAATGTATCTGAGCAAAAATATCTGGCCCTCTCCAAGAGGAACCAAAATAAAGTCAAGAGAACTTCATGCTGAAGCATCAGAGTTTGTAAATCAAAGAAAAGTTTTTCTCCCACTCGCCCCTACAAAGTTTCAGATGCTTTTAGTACCAATTCCCTGGCTACCCTCTGTGTAAGTGTGTTATTGAGGACCAAGGTGCAAGAGGAAGAATTCTAGAAAATAAATGGGACTTCCTCAAGTGGGATTTGCATTGCATTGCCAGCAATCATACAGGTTGTCATTTAGAGAGAGCTAAGTATGCCTGAATAATTAAGCACTGAAATCTCACTTGCTTTAGAGAAAGTGAGATAGTTCTGTCAGTATTTATCCACCCATATGCTGGAGTTCTACCATTTTCAGCTATGCAAGTTAACCACAGATCCCAGCTGGAAAGGTGGAGAAGGAAGTAAAGCAGGAACACATGGGACTTCAAAATTTTAGCCTCTTAGGTATGCACACAGCCAAAAGCTGTTCCTTAGGGCCAAGGGCATGGGCTGCAACATGACCTGCAACAAGACTAATCTTTAGATTTCCCTATGTCATGGGTAGGCAAACTCAGGCCTGGGGGCCGGATCCGGCCCATGGACAGTCCGGGAATCAGTGTGTTTTTACATGAGTAGAATGTGTGCTTTTATTTAAAATGCATCTCTGGGTTATTTGTGGGGCATAGGAATTTCTTCACCCCCCCAAAAAAAAAATATAGTCCGGCCCCCTCCAAGGTCTGAGTGATAGCGGACCGGCCCCCTGCTGAAAAGGTTTGCTGACCCCTGCACTATGTATTCACCAAGCCTAGACAAGTACAGTGGTGCCTCGCAAGACGAAATTAATTCGTTCCGCAAGTCTCTTCGTCTTGCGAGTTTTTCGTCTTGCGATGCACGGTTTCCCATAGGAATGCATTGAAAATAAATTAATCCGTTCCTAGGGAAACCGCCTTCAGACCAGGTCCGGGGACAGTCTGTCCCCGGACCTCTTCTGAAGGCTGGGGGGGGGGGGACAAGGGCTTTTCTTCCCACCCCCAGCATTTTAAAAAACCCCGGGACAGCGGAGGACTTCTCCGCTGTCCGGGCGATCTTAAAATGCTGGCGGGCGGCATTTTAAAATCGCCCCGGGACAGCGGAGGACTTCTCCGCTGTCCAGGGCGATTTAAAAGCCCCTGGGAAGGCAGGCAGGGGGGACAAAGACTTTTGCCCCCCGCCAGCCTTCAGAAGAGGTCCTGGACCTGGGGCTGTGGGGAGAAGATCGCTTCTCCCCGCCGCCCCTTGCTTCAAAAGAGGTCCGGGGACAGCGGGAAGCGCTTCCCGCTGTCCCCGGACCTGGGGCTGCGGGGAGAAGATCGCTTCTTCCCCGCTGTCCCCAGACCTCTTTTGAAGCAAGGGGCTGCGGGGAGATCGCTTCTCCACGCCGCCCCTTGCTTCAAAAGAGGTCCGGGGACAGCGGGAAGACCCGCTGTCCCCGGAGCTTGCGGGGCAAGCTTCGTTTTGCGCAGCAAGCCCATAGGGAAATTCGTCTTGCGAGGCAACTCGAAAACGAAAAAACCTTTCGTTTTGCGAGTTTTTCGTCTCGCGAGGCGTTCGTCTTGCGGGGTACCACTGTACCTTTTAAGATTTATGTAGCTTACAAAATTGACAGCCCAGTTGGAGGCACTTACATTAAAATGTATTATAATTGTATGAAGAATTTCTAGAACTTTGATCAGAAATATTTATTGCAGATCTATTACACATTTCAAAAATATTTTAATGTGTTTTTAGCAGGTTACCCTCAAGGGAGTGGTATTTTGCATTACGCTCATGGGGAAGGCCAGAAAACACACTTAATTCAGCAAGGTAAGTTCTATAAACATGTGTGATGGCATTATCTGAAACTCAAATAGATTCTTAAAGTAGGTCTTTGGTTTCAATTTGCAGGAAGAGCATCTCTTCTTGCTGGAGTGTGCACTGGGAAACGTCCAAATCCAGAAGAGGAAACTCAGAGCATTGGTCCCAAAGTCCAGCGACAAAGCAGTAATTAATTGGGTAAAAATAAGAACTCTGAGGAAGATATTAATGATGTCAGAAGGAAAAACTAAACATGCCTCCTGAATGGTTAAGAACATAGCTTCCATTAGAGGAGTGGACCAAATATCATTGAACCTAACATCCTGCGTGGCAGTGGCCAAGAGTCCTGACATTCAGTTTATGCTTTTAGCAGTTGCATGGGACTACCATATGACTTGTATTGCCAGTTCTGCTCCATTTAGCCTAACTTGCCCCCCACCCCTTAAAACTGTACATTAGCTTTGTCTATTTTTTGAGCTTGCTGAGTGATGATAACCATCCACTTCAGTCATCAGGTATTTGTGTAACTTTCTTTGAGCAGGGAAAGGGAACGATTTGCTCTTATGCATAGTTTTTGTACTGAGAAAGTGGAAGTTTCCTTTCATTTATTACCATTACATTATACAGTTGTCCATCCTGCAACTTGTTTTTTTCCTCCCTAAGCTGCAGCAGGTCTAAGATACTGTCCTGTTGGCAGCTTCGAATCTGCACCCCCATAAATATTCATGTTCTGCTCTCCCCCTTTAGAGATAATATCCAAATGCATACCCAGTGTAAACACTGCACATAGATTTATCTAGGTTGGTTGCAGTATTTTTCTGTAGTTCTTGCACGTCTTTATGTTGCTGCAAATGTGCATCAGTAGGCCTATGAAGTGTGTGTTTAGAATAAGTAGCCATGCCTGCTCTGAAGCATATTTTGTACTGAAGCAGTTACTCTGTTCTAGTCTGTTTAGAATAGCTGGGGCCATGTGTTTTCTTCTGCAGCTGTAGAGCAAGATTTAGAGCAGTTAACAGAAAATTATTCTGCACAACAAATTACTTAAATGTCCACATAGTTGGGAAATCTCACCTATCTTGCTATGACGACCATACCAAGAACCCTAAATATTCATATAACTGCTGAGTATTATCAGCTGACATAGAAGGGTTGAACAGTTTATTTTGCTGTATTTTTCTCTGTATGCCTGAAATATTTATTGTAAGTATGAAGAATTGCTCCAGCAATTACGTTTTGATGTGTCACCTCAGTTCTGAGTTTTGTTTAAAATATTGTGGCATTGTGATCTGAAATATGCCATTATGGATAAACATATTGTCAGACTTCACTTAACATTGTGCTTCCATCAAATTCAATCCATTTTGCCACTCTACACACTCCTTTGCCTCAATCGGCAGCTTCTTGACTAATTTACAAGATATAAAAACAGCCATCTATTTGCCCTGCACTATTTATATTCTGTCCAAGTTTTATTGACTCCCTCCTTTATTTTACACTTTGAGGCACACCAAAGGTTGTAGGGCTATACCTCAGGGGGAGAGCATCTACTTTGTATACAGCAGGTCCTAAGTTCAATCTGGTATCTCCAGGTAGAGCTAGGAGAGAAACTGTGAAAAGCGGCTGCCAGTCGGTAAGCAATAGTGAGCAAGATGACCAAGTGCTCCAAGTATAAGGCAGCTTTCAGTGTTCCTAAGATCTAGACTTACAGGTCAAGCTCTTATGGCTAATTTTGTCATATTATCTCTCCAATAGGCCTCTAGAAAGACTTTACTTTTGTGAGTTACTGAAAGTTTAACATAGCATTGTGTGGATCATGTAAAATTTGGTAGCTTACACAAGTACTGAAGATTGGAAAAAAGACCAGTCTGCTCTTCTTAAAAACACAAATAATGCATTCTGTAGCTGCCCATTATATTTGGAAATATTTTTTACCTACTCAGTTTTCACAGCAAATATTTGGCTGCAGTCCATCACACACTTCCCTGGGAGTACGCCCAGTTCAACTCAGGGGGGCTTATTTCTAAGAAGACATGCATGCAATTTCATTGTTAGTTTGCAATGCATGTATGTCTATGGACAGTTGTCTTTTGCCTCTTTTTCTTACCTGTTATTTTTTGACAGGGCTGTTTACAATATAAAACACAAAAATATATAGCATAATAATGATAAACATAAACAAATAATAATAATACACATAATTACACGCACACACCCCTTTAAAAGGCCACAGATCATTTAATTAGCCAAAGGCTTGGGAGAAGAGGAATGTTTTTGCTTGGAGCCTAAAGATATGTAACAAAAAAAGTGCCAGGGAAGCCTCCCTAGGGAGAGCATTTGACAAGTGGCGAGCCACCTCATAAAGGGCTCATTCTTGTGTTGCCACCTCCAGACCTCTTGTGTAGGAGGCAGATGAAGAAGGGCCTCAGGTGATTACTGCAGGGTCTGAGTCAGGTCATACGGGGAGAGGCAGTCCTTGAGACATTGTGGTCTTGAGCCGTTTACGACTATAGGTCAGAACCAGCACTTTGAATTGGGCCCAGAAACTAATTGACAGCCACTGCAGTCGGGCCAAGGCTGGTGTTATATGCTCAAACCATCTCGTCCTCGTGAACAACTTGGCCGCTGAATTCTGCACCTTAACTGGGCCTAAACCGCGATTGAAATGGATCTAGAAAATTTGTTTCCTCCAAGAGTGCCTAGATCTGGTCTGCGACCGCTCATTCAATAACCTTGCCCAAGAAGGGGAGGTTGGTAACTACTGAGCAGTAATGACTTAGATTACTTGAGTGGTTTTACCACTGCCTCCTTCAAGCTGTCAGGGACCACTCCCTCTCACAAGGAGGCATTAATCACCTCCCTTGCACAGCAAGCTCTCCCATCTCTGCTAGTTTTTATCAGCCAAGAGGGGCAAGGGTCCAGAACACAAGTGGTCACCCTGACTGATCCAAGCACCTTGCCCACAATTCATTGAACATAACAGGATTAGACAGTGCTCTGGACATCACTTACTTGTGTTCTGAAATTCCCAAATCACCATTCTTTTTTGTTTGGACTTCCACTGCTAGCAAGAAGCTACACATTGTAGTCTTATGGCACCTTACATGCAGCACAACTTATGCAAGTGATGAACCAGCCATTAAATTAAATTATGAACAGACAATGTATGCAGAAAATGTGATTCATTACATATAAAAACATATTAATAAATATTAAAATGTATGCAAGGTATGGTAACTAATTTCAGAAAGCGAAAACATATAATATTTATTGAGAATTAATTCCTAATGGACTGATTCATTTTTGTCTTGCAGCTTTGCTGAAAGAGAAGGATCCACACCCTAAAATTTCAGGGCAAAATTATTTCACTTCATATTGGAATTAAAAGTTTTTGTGAGAGTACTTGTATTAAGATGTGCATTTTCATGCATTTATTTTCACACAGTCTGAACGGTTGTAAACAAGTATGTTTTTTAATGCATTGTTTCTAACTGGTATTTCTATGGTTTTTAAACTTTTAATGACTCACAAAGGGGAAATAGAGATTTGTAAATAAAGCATTTGGTGATGAATTTGGTAACTTACTGTAAATATAAACATTCATGATTAGTGATAGACTCATCAATATATTTTTGATATTTCATGTATGGCTTTCAGAAAAGGCTTTAATTGGATGGATATAAAATGGAAAGTGTCCAGACAATGATGACCTTGATCATTTTTAGATTTAATATTTTTAGATTCGGGGCAGGATTTTTGACCCCTTTATGAACCAAAATGTCTTTTCAAAATGGTCAACTCTTATATGTCTGTGTATAAAATATGATAGAGATGTTACTCTATGAAAATACAGCTGTATATAAGTCTCATATGCCAATATTTTGTTAAACTGAAGTTGTCATGTCTGATGTTTTGTCCTTGTATTTCCCACTGCCTTGTTCAATCACAGTGAGGATGCCCTTGTTAATAAAAATGTATATACAGGTTGTTTCATTTAAGTCTTGTTTTTGAGCAGATTTTGTATTGGTCTAGTCAATACAGTTTTTAAGAATTGCTAGCATACAAGTTTTGAATTGCTTATACCTTGTGTTTATAGAATTTTATAGTTTCAAATAGCATTTGAAGAGTTTAATGACCCTCACTAGCTATTGTCCTAAGCACCCGCAGCCAAGGAAGGCACATATCTGATAGCTAATCCTTTACTGACAAAAATGTGTACTTAAAGCAACTCTTACAGTGCTCCAGAAGTCCAGTTACTGAACTTAAGTATGGAACATGTTTACTTCTGATATTTTGCCTCTTATCAGGGTAGTAGTTCCTGTTATTCCTTTCACAATGAGTCCCTCTGCATTGCTTTTCTGCATTCAGCTGGAAGCAGGTTTCTCCCTAGTTCCATATGGCATTTGTGGCAATGCTATCTTCTACATTGCTATCCTGCAGTGCCAGTACTTGCTCTGGTTTTTAGTAGTAAATATGTGCTTTAGCATACAAAGAATTTAAACAGGATATAAAAAGAAAAGGGCAAACATTGCCTGTTTAATTCCTGGGATCAGGTAACATATTACAGGAAATAAAATAGTAGCAATGCAGGTTGAAATGCTGCTGGTTAGTTATATAGTAGGGAACGGCGAACTAGGCCTAAATCTGGTATGCAATTCCCAAGTAGCTGATTTTTTGAATTTAACTGTGAGCAAGCATCATAGAAAAGTGGAGATTTTCTCTGACACCAACTGCTTCACAGTTCCACTCCGCCATGCAAGGTGAGTTAATACCACTTCCCAATTCCCACATGAGAGGTTAGCACTGCAATTGCAATTAAAGTTAGAAAAAACACTGCAGCCCAGGTCTTGAAACATGGAGGACTTCCAGGAAAACACTTGAATGCAGTAGTTTTTGCAACCATTTTGTCTGGATTCTCCAGAAAACCAGAATAAACTACTTAAACACCCGTTCTAGAGAAATGGTTCATATGAAAGCATTCTTTATAGTTTATTACTATCCATATAAATCTTTAGGAATAATAAAAAGCCAGTGAATTTATTTGTTAATCTGAATGGTGAAAGTAATCAAGCTTTTGCAGAGTTCTTTTTTATAAAATAAAATAAAATAAAACCTCTATTCTTGTCAAATTGACCTATAGAGGGTGCTCCAAGAGCTCAAGTATGATTTCTTCTTCTTCATCTCATACATCTCTGGGATAGCCAGCACTTTTGTAAACAGTATACAAACAATATGCCCAGCCAGTGCTCCATAATCTAGATTCAGAGAGTAACATCAGTTCATCTCTTGTGAAGAGCAAAGGCGTGCATCTGATGGTCAATAGCTACCTTTCTGAAGGGAATGTGAAAGCCTGCTTTCATCTTTAATATAAACAAGAATGAGTGCCACAGAAGGAAACACTTTATTTCTGAGAACCGCAAGTGCCCCCCATCTGTCTTGCAGTGTGGGGAAGTGTTTTTTAAACCATTCTTAAATTGTAAACCAGAAAGTGTTTTCTGTTCTGCACGGTAGTAGTTTATTCTACTAAAAGGGCACTTGTGCATCCCTATAAGTAATTCCACGCCGTACATGCAATTGGATCAACACTTACATCCCAGACCTGCTAACTGGATAGAGAGTTGGCGCTTTTTGTTACCACCTGGAGAGAAATCCCTTATTGTAATGAGAACAGTTCTTTATAATTTGTTTTAATACATTTTTGCCCTGCTCTTCAGCCAGAAAGGGATCTCAAGTGACTTACAAAAAAAATCAGCAAGCTGCCTTTGGCCCTCCCTGCCCTCAGCCTTACAGTTAAATTAACAGACACAACACAAAAGGGGGAAAGATGAGGAGGGAGGAGGAAAAAAGTAATCTTTGGCACCAGGTCTTAAAAATTACTGTTCTTAGAATGTTCGGTTGGGATGGGACAGTAAATAAAACGGATCCATTGTTGATTATGTGGCAAGTGTCAGTTAACTGTTGCTCTTCAAATAGCAGCTTTTGACAGCTCCCCCCCCCCTCACTTTTGTTCTTTCTAATGTCTAGACACTTCCTCTCCTCCCTCAGGTCTTATTTGTGCCCAGCATTCTATGCTTCTCCCTGCTACCTACACATTTGAATGAATAGTCAAGATGCATCTATTTGATGCATCCTATTTGATGTAGCATCCTGCTAAATGCTAATCCTAAAGCAGAAATCAAGGGAAGTGGTGAAGTTTTCACCTTTTGACAAGACCTTACAAGTGACCAATTTAGGAAGCAGTTTCATAGCACGCATGCTGTAGTCACATTTTGTAGGTAACAATTTCAGGTTTCAGACTTGAAAGAGGAATAGAAACTGGATTACAGGGGACTCTGGTGTTCATGCATGCAGGTTCTATACAACATCTACCCACTGTTCTCTTGAAAATACAGTCCCATATTTCCCGTTTAATTGAGATTTACCATTGACACAGAATATCTGAAGTCAAACAAAAACCGCAAATACTGATTAAATGGTGGAGGGAAAATATGGAATGGCCTTTTGATGAAGGCAACACGTGGACACTAAAAACCCCCCACTGCATGCATGAATCTGAATACTCACTCTTAAAGCCGTAGCAGCTCCCAACCTAAAACAAAAACTAGTGTCCTGCCTTTTGTATGCCCCTCCAGGTGTGCTAGCAGTATGCTGATCTGGTTCCTATTGCGCTACCAGGTCCTGTATTCCCCCATTGCATTATTTTGCACAAGGAGAAGAAAAGCAAAGGGCTGGATCAAGAATACACAGATGCTTTTCTTTGGTGCTGGGAGAAGGTGCTTCATCATACTGATTATGGAAGGTAAGAAGAGATGAGTATCGTTTTGCAATGGCCGCTTAAAACAGGTGATGCCTGGGAAGATGGCAAAACACAGTGGCGGAGTTTGTGAAATTTCCAAGTGTTCCCAATTACACTAGCAGAGCCTTAAAATAGTACAGTGATTTGTTCAGCATTTAGCTTTGATACTGATTTGCTACAGCATGCCTGCAGATTCCTTATTGAAGCGATGCTTAGAAGGTGAACCATGGTCAATGCCATAATCAGTACAAAATAATTTAGGTTTGGGAAGTACAAAATGATGGAAGCATCAGTCTGGTCTTCCTTCTGTGCATCTGGTGCAGTAAGTAGTGGTGGTGGTGGTCAAAGATAGTAATTGAAATATTCAGCTAACTTCCATTGGATTTAGTTTAATGTACCAAAAAGCAGATGACTGTAATATTTGCATTTGCAAAATTAAAGGCTGGAATAAATGACTTACCTGGGAGTGTGAGCCCTATCGAACTCAATGGGGCTTCTTTTTGATCAGACATGAAGAAGAAGAAGAAGAAGAGTTTGGATTTGATATTCCGCCTTTCACTCCCTTTAAGGAGTCTCAAAGCGGCTAACATTCTCGTTTCCCTTCCTCCCCCACAACAAACACTCTGTGAGGTGAGTGGGGCTGAGAGACTTCAAAGAAGTGTGACTGGCCCAAGGTCAACCAGCAGCTACATGTGGAGGAGCGGAGATGCAAACCCGGTTCCCCAGATTAGGAGTCTACCGCTCTTAACCACTACACCACACTGGCTTTCATGTCTTGGGTTGCACTGTCCGGCAGCTGTTGACAACCCAATTCATTTATGCAGGACAGAGGATGCAAGAATATCGGCAGCTACACACAGTAAGCATCCCTCCTTCCATCATTATCTCTAATATGTGCTAATGACTCTATAGCTAGATAGAGGAGACTGAGTAATTCTGATAGGGCCCTCTGGCCAAGTAAAACTCTTAAGATTTTCATAATTAAAATCCATACAGATTTCATTAATTGAAGAAAATGAATAGACTTCCCCTGTAATTAACTCCTTCACTCAAAAGGCTAAAAAAGAAAAAAACCAAACAAAAACATAAAAGCAGTTGCGGTCATGTGGTATCAAAGTTGAGCATAAGATAACGGTGTACTTATTCAGTCTCATCAGTCCCCTCTAATTAGGACCACAATCTCACTTATTGTTCAAAGTCTTAGCTGTGAATGGTATTCGAGAGATGTTTTACATTAACTCACAGCAGCCAAGGTCCAGCTCATACGGACTTCAGGTTGACACAGGGGCCATGGCAGTAGATTTTATTTTATTTAAATTATCTATTTCCAATGTTTGCTTTGAATACAGAATCCAGCATCCTTGATCATTGGCTATACCAGCTGAGGATAATGGAGGTTGTAGTCCAACAAATTTTGGTTGCCCAAGATTCAAGGAAGGCCATTCTATGACATACGTATTTGGCAATGCCCAGGCCAATGAAAGTGAAAAGTAGACAGCAGAGAGACTCAGAGAAGTTGCTGTGTTAAATGTAGGAGGGGGAGTGAATGAAAATGGACAGCAGGGTTGGTGCAGGGTCACAGGTTCCCCATCTGCGTTTGCAGCAAGCAAAGGGGGGCAGGAATCAAAGTTGCCCTAACAATTTGGGGGAGAGCAGCAGTGGCACATCCTAGTCCTTTCTCTGCTGTTGTCTACTCTCCACTTCCTCACTTCCAAGAGGGAACCCTCCAAGTTGGCACTGCTGTCCCAGTTTAGGCAGAATGGTTTCTATAGATGAGGCCATAGTTCAGTGGTGCAACATCTTCCTTGCATGCAGGAGGTCCCTGATTCAGTCCCTAGCATCTCCATGTGGAGTGGGAATGTCCCTTTTTCTGAAACCCTGGGCAGCTGCTGCCAATCAATGCTGATCATACTGAGCTAGATGGACCAACACAGTCATACCTCATGTTACGGATGCTTAAGGTTACGTGTTTTCAGGTTGCGGACTGCGGGAAACCCGGAAGTACCAGAACGGGTTACTTCCGGGTTTTGTCACTCGCGCATGCGCAGAAGCGCCAAATCACGCTGGCACCTGCACAGACATGGCGCTTCAGGATGCGAATGCTGCGGGTTATGGACGTGCCTCTGTCACGGATTACGTCCGCAACCCGAGGTTCCACTGTAGTCTGACTTGATATAAGGCAGCGCCCCATGGGTTCTTCTTTTAAGAGCAATGCTCAGACTTGCAGCCATATCATTTGTTTCATTTACTTGAGGCTCTCAGATCAGTGAGAAAGTTCTCTCTTTTTATGATCAATTATTAATCAAAGCAGTCTAGATTTCACTGAAGACACACAACTTTCTGCAGCAAGATACAGTCGCCCTGATCCAGGGAAATTAGGCTTTCGCACACATATTGGAGAATTGCATGCAGTGATCAGATACTTACCTGAATATGGAAGTCGTGGGAAGAGAATTTCCTCCCTCCTCCCTCTAGCAGCCACCCCACCCCACCCTTTACCGCTCAGGAGGTCCCTCTGATGCCTTGGGGCTAGAGGTACGAATTCTAATGCATGTCCAGCCACATAGATCAGTGAAAGGTGCATAGGTGACCTCCGTATTTGGGTTTTTATTCCATTTACTCTTTATTACTTACTTGATAATAGTTGGCAAACAGAAGCACAGTGGCTAATTACTGCTTAATTTCTACCTCCTCCCACCCAGAGGTCCTGTGCCTTTAAGAAGTCTAACAGGCAGAAATAGAACAGGTGAAGCTTTTCCAATCACTACTTTTTCATGTCAGGAAGTTTAATGGGCTTCCTGTCTCATAGTGCTAGAATGATGTTGTGGCAGGAGAAGGTGAAATTTCAGTGATCGGCAATTGCCAGTCAGGAAAATGGGTGACTCCACCCCTTTTCATTTAGTGAAGATGGGATCTAGCTGTTTGTGGGACTTGATAAACACTAGCAGCTCTATAGCACTAACCGCAGGCAGCACTTTGGAAAGGCAAGAGATGATGCTGGGAAAAAAAGAAGAGAAATTGGGGTCAGGAATGAAAAATACAAAAGATGAAAGTGAAAAGGAAGCGCTGCTCACAGAAATGACTAAGGCGAGTGAAAGAGGTATATTATAAAGAACATCTATTTTAAAAATATTAAAAAGGAAACTGATGCAAAGTCATACAATGTTCCAGAAACACAAGTGAAAGAAAATTTGTAACACTAACAGGAGACAAAAAAATGAAAGAGATGTTTTCAGAGTTAGTATATGCAGCAAATCTTAACTTTCCTTTTTTACTCCCTTTATTCCTTAGAAAAATACCCATTTAGGTCACAGAGTCTGTAATGCACTTTCTCCTGCGGGTTAAGAGGAGAGGATCATCACTGAGGTCCACCAGGCCTTTGTCCTTTGTGTTAATTCAGATGAGACAACATAGCTCAATATGAGCACATGCACAAACCTATAAGTGGTCTGTTCACCTCCTTCTCAGTCCACCTCAGGCATGTATCGTGTGGAGAGCTGGCCCTACCATGAGGCAGAATGAGGCCTTGGGCAGGAAATGCTATGGGACAGAAAGTTGACAAGAGTTAATGCAACCATAAATGCAGCCTCAGTTGCAGTGGAGACCACCGTGTTGGAAGCACAATAGCAGGGACCATTAAGAAAGTAAATTAAGGAGTTAATTCTGTTATTGTTCTGGATGGCAGCTGATTCTAATTGGCTGGAGATTGTAGTCAGCTGTGAGTTAGCTGTGAGGAAGACTGTTATTTGATAGTTGGAACTGGAGGGAAGGAGAGTTCTGAAGCAGTTTTCCTCCTTTATGTAGGCTTGACCTCTAGTTTACTTTTCCTCAAGTTTCTGTTCAGCTTATGAAGTAATATTGGTTTCTTTTTGTCTCTGGACTGCCAGCTTTATTCCAGTCACCTTGCTAAGTGGGAGAACCAACTTGTCCTTCACCTCAGACAGCAAAAGGCCTTTGCCTGGCCTACAACTGGGAGGGCTGCTTTGTGAGTGGGGCTGCTGTTTCCTGTGAGGGAGAACATGGCTCTGAGCAAACTGAACTGATGGTTGACTAACAAAGCAACTTCCTCCAAGGTTTGTGGGCTGACTTGTCCTTCAGGTCAATAGTCACCGCGGCAAGCCCTGACTGGACTCGGAGTCCTCAGAGGATGAACCACACCACAGACCACAGGCCAAGGCTCTTGAGGAGCAGGCAGGACCCCCTGGAACCAGAGCTGAGGATCCCCTTAAGGCTTGGGGTTGTCTGGGGAAGAGGTGGGCTCATCCCCCAGCCCTCCAGAACAGAAGTGGCAAAAGGACCAGGCTGCAGAACGATGGCCTAGCATGTGCCTACAGCCATTGTGTGGCTCATGAGTACGCAATCCCTGAAACACCTTTGCTACAAGCAGCTTGGTTTGGGGTTTGCTCTAGGAGGCCAGAGGTTTCCCTCTTGAGTCTTCCAGCTGTTGAAAATGGCACAATCTTCTGGAACCTTGCTGCTTATTTCAGCTCACCTCTCCTTGCTGTGCTGTACCTTGCCTGAACTCCTCGTTACATGGACTTTACCTCTGGATTATGTTTTGAACCAAGATGGTATTTCTGTGCTTAACCTTGGTTTGTTTGGCCTGGACTGTACCTGCAGCCCTACCTATCTCTGGGAGCGTTTTGCTAAGAGGCTTCCTTCCACCTCCTGAGATTGGGACCCTAGCATTTGAAGTCACCCACAAAAGTTTGAATTTGTGACATAGATTGGTGAGTACAATAAATTAAATAAAGCTACAGCTGTATGTGTGTGTATTTGGCCCTATACTTCAGGGATGGGGAACCAGTGGCCTTCCTGATGTTGTTGGATTCCATCTCCCATCAGCTTCAGCCAGCTTTGCTCATGGGCCAGGAATGATGGGAGCTGGAGTCCAGCAACGTATGGAGGGCCACAGGCTCCCCATTCCTCCCTATAAATGTTCTGGGAAGATTTAAAGCTGTATAAATAATCTTACAAGGATAAGTAGTTATCTCTCTTGACTCCTTCTTGGTCTACACAAATGTCCTATTTGTCCAGTCTACTTAGTGTCAGCTTCTACAGGTGTATAGCATCTGGAGCATATCCAATTAAATGAGGGGACTTTTTACAAAAGAAAACAGACCAGGGCGGGAAATTCTGAGAAGAGTGACTGAGAGCAGAAGCTGAGAAAAGGTTAGCTGAGTTTCCTGTTAAAAAGCTCCTAATTGGCATGAACAGTGTTTGCTCTGAGGCAAATCCTTGAACAGGAGTGTGGTGGTCCTGTAACTGGGTTGTACACTTGGGGAAAAGCATGTGGGGTTTTTTTTTACACCGGATGGGCTCTTAAACAAATTGAGGAACTGTAATCCTTTTACTTCGCTAGTTTGTAAAAGCAGTTTACCAAACTACAGTGGTACCTTGGGTTAAGAACTTAATTCGTTCTGGAGGTCCGTTCTTAACCCGAAACTGTTCTTAACCTGAAGCACCACTTTAGCTAATGGGGCCTCCTGCTGCCGCCGTGTCGCCGCCATGTGATTTCTGTTCTCATCCTGAAGTAAAGTTCTTAACCCAAGGTACTATTTCTGGGTTAGCGGAGTCTGTAACCTGAAGTGTATCTAACCCGAGCTTTTGTCTCTCTCTACTGAAATACACTTTTTGTGTCAGCTTTTGCCATATGTTTTCTGCACAGTTTGTCTGTGAAAAGTGGTGGACCAATAACCTCAACCTATGCGGTTTTGAATGGTTAGGGTGGCATGCTTGTGGCACTTGTTATATTTGTGTTATATGCTAAGACATTTCTTCTAATAAATAGAATTTTGCTGCTTAACAATAATAAGTTACATAATTAAATACTTTTATTTTATTTGCATTTCTAAGTGGTGTGTCCATAAAACCAATCCACAGAAAATGGGGTAATAAAATGATAAAAAATATCATTAAAAACCATTCCTTCAGTGATAGGTTTGATTTCCTGCACCTAAGCGGTTCATGCTGGCTGCACTAACCTATTTCCACCCTTGCTGCTTCCCTGGCCTAGGAGTACATTCCCACATACAGCACTATTTCTGCTAAACAGAAGCACTTCATCAAAAGTAGAAGCTCTGGTGAATAAGCAGTAGTTAGGGGGACCCGTCCAAATACCTAAGACTTGTACTTAGGTATGGGTGAACCTGTCAATTTTGGTTTCATCCAGTTTCTAAGTTCAGTTCTGCACATTTCTGCAACAGTGTACATTAAAAAAAAAGTTCTCATGAAAATTCACCAGCATTTGAGTGCAGATTTCTCCAAATGTACACATTTTTGTGTGCAGTTCCCCCTAATATAATGCATTTTTATATTATTCTCACTAATGTATTTTTATGCATTAAAAGATTTTATACATTATGTGTTTGAAGAACTGAATCGCAAAATTTGCAGAAGTGTGAATTTCAAAGAATACATGTGTTTTAGTTTGCAGATTGTTTCGGAAAGCATGAATTACTGTATTTTTTGCTCTATAAGACTCACTTTTTCCCTCCTAAAAAGTAAGGGGACATGTGTGTGCGTCTTATGGAGCGAATGCAGGCTGTGCAGCTATCGCTGAAGCCAGAACAGCAAGAGGGATTGCTGCTTTCACTGCGCAGTGATCCCTCTTGCTGTTCTGGCTTCTGAGATTCAGATTTTTTTTTTCTTGTTTTCCTCCTCCAAAAACTAGGTGCGTCTTGTGGTCTGGTGTGTCTTATAGAGCGAAAAATACAGTCGGTAGATTCACATTAGAATTCAAACTGAACCGAATTTCTCCCCTACTTGTACTGTATCCATGCTTCTAGTGGCCCACATACTGCAAACCACCTGCAAAAACCTAAGCTGGACGAGTAAAGACTGTACTTGGTATGTATACTCAGTTGGTTAGAGAGCAGTGCTGATAATGCCAAGATTGCAGGTTCGATCCCTGTGTATTCCTGCATTGCAGGGGGTTGGACTAGATGATGATCAGGGTCCCTTCCAACTCTATAATTGTCCTATGATTCTATGAAATAGGGAGCTTACATCTTTCATGAATTGTATCCTTTCACATCTTCAAATACTGTACTTCAAACTCTTCCAAAGCAGATTTTCATGGCACAAAATTGCCTGATTATTTTGCACACTGCTCTCCCCCTTCCCAATCAGGTTATAGTGAAAATACAGAGCAAAGATAATGCCTTTGCAATACCAACTTCCTAAACATAATAAGTTCCATAAAGGGCTTAGGTATTAATATAAAACCTTATTTTAAAACTCTTAAATTCTAAGCCATTTAAAAGCGGTGGCAACTTAATTCTGTTTAATCTTAATGCTCTTCTGAATGTAATGTTTAACTGGTGTGTCTGTGTGTGTGTATGTGGTACGTATACATATGCAAAGCAAATACTCAAAGATAAAAAAAGAACCTCACCAGGAATCAGCCAAATAGATCCATTTTCTGTTTTATAGTGTTAAAATAGGGCCCTGCAGTTACTGTTGTACTCCACATCCCATCAGACCCAGTCAGCAAGGCTGGGGGTGATGGGAGCTGAAAATGAACCACGTCTGGAGGGCTGCTGTTTCTCCATCCCTGCATTAAGTGTTTGCGTCACTGGAGTAATCCACTCTTCTTAGTGAGAATGCATGTTTCCAAGCTATTCTTTTATAGAGGACTCATGAACTTGTGGCTCTCTGGGGCTGGTAGGAGTTGCAGTCCAACTGCACCAGGAAGACCACAGGTTTCCCATCCATGCCAATGCCAGTAGAGGCTGCTCCATTGGAGTAAATGGGGTACCTCTTCCACCTCAGTCTTGATTCTTTCAAACCCACCTGCCTTCTTGCTTACAACCAGTTCAGGGAGTGGCACTGGCTCCCAGCTTCCTCCTACTTAGTCTTAGTATTACTCTTTTAGAACTCAGCAGAAAGGAGGATGACTGCAAAATAAGAACTAGTTGTGTCTGTCTGTCATGGGCTCTAGCTCCATCTGTTGTTAGTCTCCATGTCTTATACCCTACTAGTCACCGCTGACTAACTACCCCTCTCTGGTGTGAATACCATGCAAATGTGGCTTGAAATGCAGACGGGAAAATGTTTTAAGTTGCTAATGAGAACATACTCTTAGAGTGACATTTGTAGGAGGAGGCAGATTAAATGAGTCAAGGTTTGTTGGTTAAACCACAGAGCCTAGGACTTGCTGATCAGAAGGTTGGCGGTTCGAATCCCCACAACGGGGTGAGCTCCCGTTGCTTGGTCCCTGCTCCTGCCAACCTAGCAGTTCGAAAGCACGTCAAAGTGCAAGTAGATAAATAGGTACCACTCCGGCGGGAAGGTGAACAGCGTTTCCATGCGCTGCTCTGGTTCGCCAGAAGCGGCTTAGTCATGCTGGCCACATGACCCAGAAGCTGTACGCCGGCTCCCTCGGCCAATAAAGCGAGATGAGCGTCGCAACCCCAGAGTCGGCCACGACTGGACCTAATGGTCAGACCTTTACCTTTACCTTTATGTTTTCACTGTTCCTCCTTTGGCATGTCCCTTTAAAGTGCCTGGAAAAGTTCTTATTATCAGGCAAGCTTATCTGATGTAGCTTTTGCTTGTCGCCCATGGTTAAGCTTCAGTGGAAGCTATTCAAGATCAGAAAGGTTAAGTGTTCTGCTCTGTTCCTGTGGAATTCTATCTATGAGATGAGGCAACTCTCTGTGGTTTTTTACAAGACCCAACAGGTCACATATACCGCCACCCCAATTGGCAAGAACCCAGCCATCCCCAATGAGGACAGAATTCCAGTGAGCTTCCTCTCTGAACCAATGCTGAGTTTGACATGTCAAGAAAAGCTTCTTATTACGGATGCTGTAGTTTAGTTGATATTCCTGCATTGCAGGGAGTTGGACTAGATGACCCTCAGGATCCTTTCCAACTCTACAATTCTAGGATGAACAGCTGGTCTCAAGGGTCAGCAAGGCTGGGCAACTGCCTTCAACTCTGCAGGGGCCACTAACAAGTCCCCTGGACTGGCTGTAGTGAGGCTGTAGGCTCCCTGAGGGTGGATGGGTGGGGGTCCGTAGAGGATGACTTGGCAAGGGCCCTAAAAAACCTGAGTTCAACTTATGCTGCCAGCTGAGACTATGCACCTTAAGCTTCCTGAATAAGAATGATGGGGGATCAGGAGGAAGAAGCCAAGCTATTGTATGCAGTTGCCTCTTCTCTGCCCCGTTGTGCAAAAAGCAAAACAAAACCAACAACACCAAAAACCCATTCATTCCATTTTGACTGCCTTTAGGGTATGTCTAGCTGAAAGCTTCCTGTGCTCGTTTTTGGTGCCTTAACACAGGAAGGGCAGAAGGTATATTCTCGGGGTTATTTGCAGAAGATTAGCAAGACATGCTGATTCCCAACAGGATAGCAGTTGTAGCAACAGCAAAGACTAAATCTCCCCCACTAAATTGAACCGCAGAAATGAAAGCTTAGCTGTGGGGAGGGGAAACCAGGACTGGATTTTTGTGTGTGAAAGGAGTGCGAGCTGGTTCCTAGTACAGTGCTACCTCAGGTTAAGAACTTAATTCGTTCTGGAGGTCCGTTCTTAACCTGAAACTATTCTTAACTTGAGGTACCACTTTAGCTAATGGGGCCTCCTACTGCCGCCGCGCCGCCGGAGCACGATTTCTGTTCTCATCCTGAAGCAAAGTTCTTAACCCGAGGTACTGTTTCTGGGTTAGCGGAGACTGTAACCTGAAGCGTCTGTAACCTGAGGTACCACTGTAGTAAAACGTATCTTTGTGGTGAGCATAAGAGGAAATCCCTTAATTTTAAACTTGGGCTCCCTCTTACAAGAAGCCTAGAGATCTGCCTATCCTTAGCATGTCCTAGGAGGGGGAGGAAATAGATAAGCGAAACCAGGTTCTCTGCAGGTACTGGATTAATGCCAAAGACATTCCAGTCTAGGTAAGTTATGTTGCCCCACAGGTAAAATGTACATTAATTGCTCTCCCTCTTTAGCCTCTGGCCCGGCCCTTGTCTTTGGAAGGTTGTCTTAAAGGGAATGTGGCCCTTGAGCTGGAAAAGACGGATTACCACTGCAGGAACAGATGACAGGAAGGACCTCTAGCTGTCTAAGACCCTGGAATGCTCCTGCCATTCATGGTAGACACCAGTGGGCTAGATAGACCAATGCTCTGACCTGGAATAAGATAGCTTCCCTTGTTCTTAAGTTCTTCCAATCCAGTCACACAGAAATTAATGGGAGATGTGCAAGACTGCCCAACAGACAAAATGGAGCCTCTTTACCTTGGCCTTTGATACCTGATATATAGGATCCATTCTATCCATTTACTGTAAAAAAACCCACACAGATATTTATATTGAATCTTTATATTGGTGAAAGTTGTCCCTTGGACCTTATGGTAAAGGGCGGGTAAAAAATCCAATAAATGATATTAGTAATAATCAATAAAGTTCATTAGACTAGATTGACAGATGGACTGTTCTTAAATTCCAACTACATTTTTGCTGATGCACTAAAATCTATGTAATTAATGTGAATATTGACAATGTGTTAGGCCCCTTCACATGTCTACAGGAAGATACATACCTGGAAAAAAACCAACAATCCCAGCGCCATCAGACAAACATTAAAATTCTGTATTTTTTCCAACATGGGGTAACGTCAATGTTGATGGAAGTGATGGTGGAATGGGAAATGATCCTCACTGTAAATGCAACTGTTTTTCCTAGAGGCTCTTTAATGAGAATGGGTATTGGCTCAAGCCCATGAGGCCCCAGTCCACTTCCAGTTACATAAAACAACAAGTAGCCCGTGAGCATCCTTTACCTGGTGCCTCCCCCATTCAGCTATAGCTTCCAACATTTCCAGCTGGCACATTCCCCAATCACTAGACTTGCCCAGTTCTGGAAATTATCTGAAGCGATGTCATATGCAGCTGAGTTCCACTCTGTGGTTGTTCAAAGCAGGACATTTAGTGTGGTGGCACCCCTCTAGGTGGAATATTCGACATGCACCAATGATTTGTAGTCTTTGGCAAATGTGGAAAGCTCATTTGTTTACACAGACTTCCCAGAGCCATTTCTCTCTCTCTCTCTCTCTCTCTCCTCCCCCCTCTCTGTATGGGGCTAAGCAGATTTTTGATATTGTGCTTTATGTTGCCTTACTAAGATTTATATTGTGTCCTTTGCAAATTTGCAAATTTTGTACGTGGCTTGGTGTTTCCCTAAATATAAATATTTGGAAATAATTCGATATAAATATCCATTAGCATTGGCAGGAAGGGGAAGCACACATGGGGTTTTCTACCTCGAGACTGTTCCAATGCACAAGGGATGAGCAATTCTGTCCATTTCCATTTCTAATTTTTCCAGTATTAAATTCACTTTTTCATCTTTCCACATCAGTTTGCAAAGTTTGAAAAATAACTTCCTGTGAAAATTCACCAGCATTTTCATCTGAATTTCTCTTAACATACACCTTTGCATGCAATTTTGCCTAATACACACATTTTTCCCTTAATATTTGCTTCATATGCATTTCTGTACTCATCATTAGGCTGGAGAACTGCATTGCAAAATTCTGAGATCTATGAATTTGAGAGCATAACTGGGTTTCGGTTCTTGTATTGTTTGGAAAAGTGTGAATTAGGTAAGTTTGTACTTAAATGCAAGCTGAAGTGAATTTCTCTTCCATCTTGGAAGAGAATTGGTATGTGTTGGATGTGTGCACTTGGTATATATGTGTCATTTCCTACTCCACCTCAGACAGCCAAATGTATTGGGCTAGCCCTCCATTGAGCTCATTATGTCAACTGGGCTCAGCTGAACACTAAGTGCTCCACCCTTACACATAGGTCATAATCTTTCTCATAGGATGTTCATAAGCCAAACGAGGACCAGGGCCACAGAAACAGTTCATATGTGCATGTAATAATGTACCTGGTCTACAGACAATAAAAGTCAGATACAACCTTTTTGGACCAGTGGGCACACTTTGAATTTTGAGAGGGTGCTGTGGGCACCAGTTACCGAAAAGCTGCTATTCTGGGGAAGGGCAGCATGTCATAATACAAAATCAGAGAACCTTCCCTCAGAACCTCATCCTTACCATAGGAAGTCAGCTATGTCCTGCTGGTTCTGATTTTGGACATCATACAATATTAGTTTTATATACATTGATGTTGTTGCTCTTTAAAAGGAGCATTACTCAGTACCAAGAAAAATATTCAAAGTGGCAGCACCACACTCACTCTCATGTCACAGGAATTGCTTAGAGATTACCTGCACATTGTGCCCCATAACTTTCTTTTCATGAGGCCTAGAAACTTACTTGATTTAAAATGAAACTTAGAGTTTGGGGCACCTTTCCAGAGGCACCAGTGAAAGCTTTTGCAGGCATCAGGTTTGCAACCCCTGAGATACAATATATGGTTATCGTGACAATCACAGCAGAGAAGAACACAAATACATGCGCACAGAAGGTCAATTTTGTTATACTCTTATTTCGAAAAGCACAATCAAAATAGTTTTTAAAAGGCTTTGACTCAGAACTTATCTCCCCTTTAACATGAGTGGCCTAGTTTTGATGGTTACAGTGAGGAACTTGGCTATATGTTCCGTAGTTTTAGGGTTGGATTTTTCCATTAAAATTGAAATGTCTGTAACAAATTATGCTTGTAAAACACCCTTCTGTGAGAGAAACCACAAAGCATGGTTCGCCTAAAACCCTAGAACAATATCTGTAATTAGTAACAATTAAAACCATAATCATTTATTTCTTTAGAACATTTTTGATGTCTCAACACAAGGCCACGATTGCAAATGGTGGCTGAGCAATGGCTGAGGGCATAATTATGGAAAGCACACTGGCTTTTCCTCCTCTGCCAGTTTTAATTAGGACAGATTAAAATATCTAGCCGATGCAGATCTTAATAAATCATTTATAAGCACACATGTGAGATAATTGCATGAAACTGGTCACAGGCATCTTTCAGGGAAAGATAAGCATACTAAAGATGGAAAATTGAGTCCAGTAAAATTCTCATTTTAGGTTTACTCCAAATAGTGCCTGCATTCAGATATAATGGTTTATTTTTTATGTAACTAAGATTAGCCTATCCCTGGGTTCATTAGCTCCACCTTCCCCTCTTTCCCTTCAGTGTAGCCACAAAGAGGAGTCTGCATAATGGAATCATAGAACTGTAGAGTTGGAAGGGATCCCAAGGGTCATCTAGACCAACCCCTTGCAATGCAGGAATCCCAGACATATGGCCATCCTACTATTGCTTGAAAACATCCAATGAAGGAGAGTCCACCACCTTCCAAGGTAGTCTGATCCACTGCTATGGTCAGAAAGTTCTTCCCAATTTTTGATGCTTTCACTTCAATTTTTGATGCATTATACATTGACATTTTGTCTGCATCTGACAAACTGGGATTAACTATGGCTTAATCTGTCTAGACTAGAGGCTTCTATGCATACAAATTAGCACATGCAATTTTTTTTTCATGGACCTGTTCCCAACTAGTTGAGTTGCCTACCTAGCAATGCACATTTTCAGATGTACAAAAATCATAACGTGATGCAGCACTGGGACAGGACTCTACCCATAGAACCTGTTATTCTCTCCCTCTTACTATGAGACAGCTAGCCAGGATATGAGCAACAGGGGACTCAGGTACATTGGCAAAATAAAAGTGCTTTATATGCACTGTTTACGCATTTTCTAACATTATGGTGCCAGATAGTGAGGAACTTGGCTATATGTTCTGGGGAGTTCCGTTTTTGCCAACCTGATTTCTCATTCAAATTTAAAACGCATTTAACTGAAACGCTTCTTTGATGTGTCCAGATCCAGCCCGGGACTTTGCTGCAACAAACTACTGAGTGAAAAAGCTACAGTTTCAGGGTTTGTCATTCTGGTGCTGTTGGAGGGCAAGCAAAATCAAAGAACTCTTGTCCTGGAATTCACTGGTTATTTAGTGTAGTGTAATCAGTCTGCAGTGTAAATTAAAGGATTTTCCTGTCTTCACCTGCTTGTGTTGGCTGTCCATGGCCCCCAGGAACACCTTAGCCAGCTGTGAATATAAATAGTCTGACTTTGCCTCCCAGCTCCCCTCAGAGAAGTTCTTACCCTGAGGAAGGGCACACCTCCATTTTGTAATCTTAACAAAATGGAGCTGTGCCTTTCCTGAGGGCAGGAAGCCTTTGTTAATATTATCCTTGGTATGTCAGGGAAATGCATGGGGAGGCAGTAAAACCAGCTCTCCTCCTACTTCATTGGTTTCCAAACTGTGTTGTTTGAGCCCAGGCATTCCTCAATCATGGCGGACATCCTTTCTGGAGGGACAGCTTGTTCGGCACTACCTGTCTCCCCCTGCAGTGCATAGCCCAAGGGGGTTATCCTCTCTGGGTGTGATCCTCGCTCATGCAAGGCAACAGGGGAGCCTAATAAGCCTGGCCAGAGCGCCATGTTAATTGTGTGTACCCTAGATTATGCCTCCCCCCCCAATATTCTGACGCATATGCAAGTGTTCTTTGGAACACAAACTAAGAGAATCCCTGAAAGAAGAAAGTTTGGGCACTATGGATCTATTGCAGGATAAACTGCACTGAAAAAGGAAATTGAGATGTGAACCCTGATATCCCCACCTGTGCCCACAGCTAAGGTCTGATATCCCAGTTGCTTCAGAATAGCTATTTCAGATTTTGGGGACCTGCATATCTGATTTGGGGCTAATCTATGCTAAGTTCCAACATCTGAATGGATGGCTTGAAGGGTAGTAAAGCCCACACTTGTCCTCCTTACCTGCGTTAATGTGTGAGTCCAGTGCCATTTGAGGTATATGCTGCTGTTCTGCAAAAAGTTGAATTGGGCTATCTAGTCCCCTAGTTTAAAACTGCCTGGATGGACCTGAGCATGCAGAATGTCCCAGGTTCAATCCCTGACATTTCCAATTGACAAGATCAGGTAGCAGATAAGGTGGAAGACCCAGTATTTGAGACCCTGGAAAGCAGCTGCTAGTCAGAGCAGAGAATACAGGGAGAGAGACTGGCAAGGATCTGCTACAACACTGCTTTTTATGTTGCCTCCCCCAAAAAGGAGTAAAAACAACAATAACAATGCATGGGCTTTCTTGATTGCCAGCCAATGCCATCGACCCCATGTGGCTTTCAGGGAGTTGATGTAGCATGAGCAAAGACAGACTTAGCAGCTGCTCTTCACAAACCAGATTTGGTTTGAAGTTTGCCGGTTGCTAACTGTTATCTTATTTGACAGCTTCAGTATCTAGAACATGATTTACTTATTGTTCCTTTGTCACATGAAGGTGGATTAGTGCAAACTAAGGGATGGGATTCCTGCCAACCTAGCAGTTCAAAAGCACGTCAAAGCGCAAGTAGATAAATAGGTACCACTCTGGCGGGAAGGTAAACAGCGTTTCTGTGCGCTGCTCTGGTTCGCCAGAAGCGGCTTAGTTATGCTGGTCACATGACCCGGAAGCTGTATGCCGGCTCCCTCGGCCAATAAAGCGAGATGAGCGCCGCAACCCCAGAGTCGGTCACGACTGGACCTAATGGTCAGGGGTCCCTTTATCTTTACCTTTAAGGGATGGGAAGAAATTTATTTGAGTTCACATTTAAAGGTGACTTTATCAAATCCACACTTTCCAAAGCAACATGAGAATTGAAACAACCATCCTTCAAAATCCACACTTTTCTGAATTTTGCAATGCAGTTCTTCAACCAAATAATGTTTACCAAAAATTCATGTATTAGGGAAAAGTGCACATAAAAATCAATATATTAAGAGAAAATAAACACAAAAATCAATTGCTTGCAAAAATTAGTTTGATTTATAGATTTAAAATTTAGTTAAAACTGCATGCAAAAATCTGTTCGTTAGGAGAAATTTGCACTAAATGTTGATTTTCATGAGGATTTTGTTTTTTAAAAATCTGCAGACTTCTTCAGAAATATGGAGAAGTGAATTTAAGATTGGAAAAATGAGAAAATGGGAGAACCAAAATTGACAGAGCCTTCTAGTCTTCCTAGTGCAAACCCTCCTTTTTCTCTACCCCAAAATGTCATCCTGGAGATTGGCATAAAAGAAGATCTTGCAAAGTGCTCAACACAGAATAGGATCATGGACTACCTGCATTCTGCAAGATTGATAATTTGGCCCTGAGCTAAAGTCTACTAGCCAATTGGAAGAGAGCATAAGACTAACCAACACTTGACTAAGCTTTATGAACTAAAGCAGCTGAAGGGACAGCTCAGAATTAAAATAATAATTATTATTATTTTGAAAGCTTCCAGGAGCGGTAAAGCCCTTTAGCTAAAAAGCTCAATGCTATGTGTTGAGACACCCTAGGAAAATATAGATGAGCACACTGGAGATTTATGGTGACTTGTAACACTATATTTTCTTAATAAGGGAACAGGTGGAGCAGGAATGGCAAGGTTGCAGGAGCAAGCACACAGGCAGTCCGTGTTATTCCCAAAGTAGCAGCAGTCAAGCATTCTGCCAAGCAAACCAGCTCACTGCTAGCCAGACCCAAGCTGCTGCTGCCCAGCTTTTCCAGACAAGCATCAGTACCAAAGGGAGATGATCAAGGCCTTAAGCTTAAGATTGGGTTTACAGAGCCAAGCCTGAATGCAGACACAAGACCATGGAAGGCAACACAAAGGAAAGCATATCAACAAATGAGGGAGACAGTACACCTGGGGACATCAAAAGTCTCTGGGAGCCCCTCCAAATGTCCTTTTTATTGTGTGTTCATATTGATGGTGCTCGTCATGCTATCGGAGTGGTCATATGCAAGCCCACTTTCAGCACTATTTATACCTGCAAGATTTTTGGTGTTGGTCATGCTGATTCATTTCAGGATAGCTCTGCTCTACTTCAGAAGAAATGCTTCTGAATACCAGTTGCTGGAAACTGCAGGAAGAGAATGCTCTGGAGCTCAGGGCCTAATTGGAAGTTTCCCATAGGCGTCTGCTTGGCCACTGTGAAAACAGGATGGCGAGCTAAATGAGACATTGGCCTAATCTAATGCCTCGATTTTCCTAATGCAAACACAACCCTTGGTTGAACGCCTGGAACCCCCCGAAATCTTGCTACTGCTCAGCAGAGATTAGTGGTGGTGCATAACCTTTGTAACAGTATGAACCAAACTCTCCTGTCCCTAGCTATGAGGTCCTCCATCCAGCACTATTTGGTCTTAGGTTGTAATTTTATGAAAAGTATTATTCAAACATGGTGCAAATGAGTCCCGTGCAGTTATGCACAAAGACTAATCCCTATGATTTGGCTTTTCATCATTCAGTGAAATCGGTACCTTCCATATTCAGAGATAATCTTGTCCTATCTAATATTTCACAAGTATTTTACACATGAAAACAGTATTACTGCTCTAACACTAATAATGAACCCAATCTACATTTTGCATTATTTTTAAAAACTCCAGTTATATTTTCCAAAGCATTTCAGTTCAAATGCTTATTGACTAAAATAAAAATCAGAATGAAAATATTTGTGCAGTAGATGTAGCTGTAACAGAGGACGGGAGAATCTTCTGCTATACATTTTGGGGGAAAATGTGTTCTCCACACACTGGAAGTTTCCCATAGGCATCTAAGATACGTAAGATACCGTAAGACGCCTCTAAGATATGGTAACCAAATTTTGCATGATGTTTGACTTATTGGTCTTTGTAGAATTGACATTGAACCACTATCTCTCAGTTTCAGCCCTCTTCATTGGAATGATAGCATTCGCCTACACTATAGAGCTTGTTGTGAAGGCTATTTACAGTGTATGAGAAGCGTTTCAAGCATGTTGGAAAAAGTGGTGCATGAATGCTAAGTATAGTAATTAAATTAAACATCTATTAGGCAATACACTTTCTTAAACAGGTCCAGTGTTAGACAGCAGAAAGGCAGACACTGAATGGGTCAGTGACTTTCTTATTGCTGCAGGAATAAATTTTCAGAAGTACCAAGTCCCTTTAATGTTTTCCTCCTCTTGATATAACTGACACTGTCAATATCAGAGTTAATCTTCTTTTAACTGCAATTTTAGTGGATTACTGTTGCATCTGGTAGGATGACCCCGTAGCTTACTCTTAAAATATTCATTATTCATTCATAATGCAAACCCTTAATATGTAAATCTTACATATTTGAATTTTATTAGGCAGTCTATCCATTGGTAAGTTGACAGTGATGGATTCCATTTTGATTCTTGCAGAATTTTGAAAATGTTACAAAATATTACTATTGGTGGAATTCTGTTTCAGATAACTTATGCTATGGGGCAGCTATATAAATTCAGTAAATAAATACATAATAAATTCATATTGGGTTGCACCCAATACTAGTTCTACTCTGAGGTGACTTATTGAAATTAATGACAATGACTAACAGATTGGATTTTTAAATTTAACTTATATCTAACTCTGTAGACTATCTCTATGCAGTTTACAAATAAAACTGTAAAAACCGTTTCTTAAAAACTCTGATAAAAGCAAACAATAAAATATACATATATTTTAAAAAGCAACATATTTTTTTAAAAAGTATATAAATTAAATCTGCCATTTTAAAGTATAATTACATGTCTGGGTAGGCTTGGTGAAACAAAAAATAAAATGGCAGGTGCTAAAAACAATACAGTGAAGTCGTCTAATATAGATAGGCAGGGAGTTCTAAAGAGTAGGGGCTGCTGTACTGAAAGGTGGGTTCCTTCGCATGGATGGCAAGTTGTCCCATTTTAAAAAAACTGAGCGCTACCACTTGCTCATCACAACTCTAAAGCAGAACTCAGGGGTGCAATTAGTGCCAGCATCGTCTGTTAAGAGTTTGGGTGTAATCTTCGATACCTCCCTCTCTATGGAGGCGCAGATTACAGCTATAACAAAGGCGGCATTTTTTCATCTCTGCCAAGCTAAGCAGTTGGCTCCTTATCTCTCTCGCCCTGACGTAGCCACTGTGATCCACGCGACGGTCACCTCCAGACTGGATTATTGTAACTCGCTCTACGTGGGGCTGCCCTTGAGACTGACCCAGAAACTCCAGCGGGTGCAGAATGCTGCAGTGAGACTCCTTATGGGGTCTTCGCTGCGAGATCACATTCATCCGGTACTATACCAGCTGCACTGGCTCCCGGTGGAGTACAGGATCAGGTTTAAGGTGCTGGTTTTAACCTTTAAAGCCCTATACGGCCTAGGACCCTCGTACCTACGGGACCGCCTCTCCTGGTATGCCCCACAGAGAAATTTACGGTCTGCAAATAAAAACACCCTAAAGATCCCAGGCCACAGAGAGGTTAGGCTGGCCTCAACTAGAGCCAGGGCCTTCTCGGCTGTGGCTCCAATCTGGTGGAATGCTCTGTCACAAGAGACTAGGGCCCTGCGGGACCTGACATCCTTCCGCAGGGCCTGCAAGACAGAGCTGTTCCACCAGGCCTTTTGTCAGGGCGCAGCCTGACCCCCTCCTCTGGCAATCTGCACAAAATTTTGCTTGATGGTTGCCATTAATTTGATTTTAATTTAATTAATTTTATAATGAATGTTTTAGAATGTTGGACTATTTTGATTGTTGTTAGCCGCCCTGAGCCCGGTTTCGGCTGGGGAGGGCGGGATATAAATAAAATTTATTATTATTATTATTATTATTATTATGTGTGCCCATCCATATGTGGATGGATCGTTGGCACTGTAAGCTTCTATGTGCATGACCTACACAAATTAAAACTGTGTCTGGTTCCTTTATGTAATTTTTTTGGGGAAACTTTAAACTGCAAAAATATGTGAAAGGTGACTGAGCAGTGATGTTCTAAGGAAGCTTTCCAGAACATTTCCCAGACAATGTAGCCTCCTTCTGCTTGTTGTTGTTGTTATGGTTCTATTTGGGAATGCTATGAAAACTCTGGGATATTAGAGAGAATCAAGCAACAAAACTGTTAAGTGGAAACCTTACTCTGCTCCCTACATTAAATTGACGCTTTGGTTAACTTTCACAAGCTGGTGTGGCAGCTGATTAATGAATGAGAGAGAGTGGCTGCTGGTGTCACAGTGGCTGGCTCCATTACTGCTTTTGCTCAAGCTGTGCCCTTGGGTTCTAAACACAAGCTGAATTGAGTGTTAACTTTGCTAAATTATTTTATTTCTTTGCAAAGGTTGCAAGCTTATTGCCCATTACCTTCTTAGATGGAGATCCTGCAGTAACTTGATTTGGGGCTTTATAATACCGCAAGAAGTGCAGGAAACGAATAATAACCACCAACAGGGATCAGTCAGAGAGTAGCCTAATAGGATGGATGAGAGAGCTCATTGTTAGCAGTAACTGCCTCCCTTCCTCCCAACTGAAATGTTGCACTGGTATATCTGATTAGGAATGGAAAAGAGACTGTGAATTTGTGGTTTTCCACAGGTATGTCTCCAGACTGGATGGGTTCAGTAAAGATCAGTTATGTTTAAGGAAGGTAATTACTATTGCGAAATATGCAGCATTTACAGGGCCGGTCCAATATATTTTACTGCTTGAAGCAAATGACAAAATGGTGTCAACTTCTCCCCCCAATTCCTTATACTGGAGTGGCAGTCAAATCTGACTTCAATAATGGTGATGGGGTAACATCCTCCACCACATCTAGAGCATTTAGCTATCATAGGAGGCTTGGTGTGGGTCATGCCTTTGTCGTCTGTCTAAAACCATCAACTGCTGCCTGACTCTGCCTAATGGTAGAGCTGGCCCTAACCATTAGGTGAAAGCTTGTATCCTGTTCTGCTGGGGCTTGAGGCCCTCAGGGTGTGAGTGGGTGTCGTAATAAATACCAGAGCTGCTTCCAAGCCAGGCCAATAAGGACCCCGAGCGGCTCCTGGACAGTCCTGCAAGCTGAATTTGGGAAGAAGCTGTCTCAGCTTAGAGTCATCTGAAGCCTTTGAAAGGCTGATAGGATTTGAACTTCCAGGGCTCTCCCCTTCAGACCTCTCCTCTGGCCCTTGGGACTTTCTGCAGGCCACACCCCTCACTGCCTTTGCGTTACACCATCCTAGAGTGTTTGTGCCAGGCTGGAATGTGTCCTCTGATGTCTCCTGCTTGCCTGAATGGAGGATGAAGAGGGTTATGCATGATGATGTGTAGAATTGAGTGTTCTGTGTACTGTGCAGTGCTAACATTTGTTCCCATTGCTCTGCCCACTTTTGCCCCTTGCCCCTGGAAGGTTGCCCAGTGTGGTGTAGTGGTTAAGAGCGGTAGTCTCGTAATCTGGTGAACCGGGTTCGTGTCTCCGCTCCTCCACATGCTGGGTGAGTCACACTTCTCTGAAGTCTCTCAGCCTCACTCACCTCACAGAGTGTTTGTTGTGGGGGAGGAAGGGAAAGGAGAATTTTAGCCGCTTTGAGGCTCTTTCGGGTAGTGATAAAGCGGGATATCAAATCCAAACGCTTCAGAAAGGAATGGATTCCACAGAATGAGAAGGGTTCTTTCCCCGATGTAGAATTGGGGACATATTGTAACTATAACTGCACCTCATCTGCAATGCTCTTCTGCCCTGTATAAGTTTGTTCTAGGCAGTCTTCCCCCACCCCCCGCAAGATCCTGGTACAGAGGGCATCCACATACCTTTCCTCTCCTCCCCAGTTACCCTTGGGGATTAGAGTTGGGTGGGGAGGAAAAGGAAGGAGGGTTGTGGTAGCAGAAGGTGGAAGTAGACTAACCATAAGTAAAGGCAGATCAGGCCAAATGTAGAAAAGAGGGGAATGTATGTATATTATGGGAAACCCAGCCAGATGGGCGGGGTATAAATAAATATCATCATTATCATTGTCATTGTCATCTTACACCTGCCCCAATTCCCCTCTTCTATGTAACTGTTACACAGGGATCCTGGCTTCCCTTAGGTTAGACTGGATGTCTCCCCTGATCCAGTCCAATACATAATTGCTCACTGTTGTAAGACTGTAAAAAGCATCTTTACCTAACTATTATAGTGGATATTTCCAGTGCTAAACATATGTGAGTGCAGCTACTTTTCTCTTGATCTTGTCTCCTGAGTAATTCAGAATTCCCCCTGCCTTGGAATTATCAGTGAAAAGGGGCCAGATTAGACAATACAAATTAGTGTACCCAGCTCCTCTAAGCCCACCCAAAATGTTCTCCCTAGCTCTGCCATTCATGCATGTATAAATGGGGGTGGAACATCTGAATATTGTATACATGTGTACAGTTCAACACCTATAGGTGAAAAGCAGGTGTTTTCTTTTGTACATTAAAGCAACCAGAGATATGAATGGTGGAAATATGTTATGCTGCAGGGTGAGAACTCAATGCAAGGCAGTGCCCAGATTTTTATCCCCCAAGCTTTGTGGTTGTGTGATACATGGATGTGTGCAGCAAATGCCATGGAAACCTAACATGGCGAGTTGCCACACCTGTACAGTGGGCCACAGCACTCCAACCGTGTGATCGTCACTTAAGCAATTTGCTCAATATAGTATACTGTACTGAAAAAAGAAGTTGCACATGCTAATGAAGAAACATCTATGAAGAAAGCTTGTGGGAAAGATTAGTATTGTGATTCTCTCTGATCTCCATTCCTTTGAAGTGAAGGTCTAGTTTGTTCAATAGATTCAAGTACTCCCCACTGGGGAACTGGATGTATGCTATGGGAGACTCTTCCTGTTGCAATATGTATGTTCCTAATTGCTTGCAGCATTGTGCAAGATGGAACCAGATTTTTTTCTTGTGAGCAAAAATGGTTCATTTCAGTTGTGAAGGTGCCATGTGTATGTCATCTGCGCTCAGCTGCTGTGAAAATTCTGAATAGGACTGTGGAGCAAAAGTAGCTTCAGGCTCTGTCACTTTGAAAGCAGGTCTTGCTCTTGCTAGTGGGCATAAATCGTAGTTGAACTGCATGAATACCTTTGTCCCCCCCCCCCAGCTCCTTTAGAATAGTGGTGTGGAATTTCCAGCACATAGGTCTAATTAGGCCCACCAGGCTGTTTTGGTCAAGCCACGCCTACCTGTTCTACGCATGATGACATAGATTTGCAGGCTCTATCAGCTGATCACTGGAGCTTACGTCTGCAGTGCCATGCAAGCCCTGACAATTAGCTTGCAGGGCACAGGGCAAGGTGCTTTGTAAACCTCCTTAGCTGCCTGAGACAAAGGACAAGGTGGCAACCCCCCCTTTCAGATTTTTTGACAGTTGATTCTTACTTTAATTCTGATGGTGGGGCATCTTCTCCCACCCCACTCGAGGGCTGCTTTACAGGGTTCATGGCAAGCTATGTGGCACACACAGAAAGCTCCAGTACCTTCCTGCAATTCGCTATTCTTTTGCATCTGCCCCATGACTTGGCAGCCTCATTCTGCCTAATGGCAGGGCTTTCCTGGTGCACCTCAAACTCAAAGATGGAAGGTGCAAGTAATTCAATGTCCCATCCTTAAAAGATGCCACCAGTAACTAGAATAGCCTCTAAGTCCCTCTTCACCCACCTCTAAGATCCCTAGTTTCATGGTAGACCTCAGCAGCATGACTAAAAATCCTTGGGAATTGTGTCAGTGAATGTAGCTCTGGGACGATTGCTTTGCCTGTAATGTATATATTAGGAGAAAAGCAGACAAATATTTGTATAAATTCTCATGCAGACTTTTAAAATTAGTTTTTTTTAAAAAAAAAACAACCCTGCAAGTGTTGGTAGAAATTGGGGGAAGGGTGAACTGAACTTAAGACTGGAAAAAATGAGAAACTGAAGAGTTCGTCCCTTGTTGCAGCAAAAGGAATTGCCACTGTCAGGTGGTGGGTGCCAAGAGACATGGAGCCAAAGCAAGGAGGTATCAGAATTCTTGAGGGAACTCCAAGGTTTGCTGAAGTAGAAAAAAATTTGTTGGAACACCGAGAAGCTGAAAAAAATGGGGGGCAGGCACAGACCAATGAGAATATTGTCAGTAATCAGACACTGAGTCAGAAGCTGCAGGGGCACCAGATGGGGAGTCATTTCAGGGCACAGAGGTGATTGCTAATGATAGAGAGAGCATTGTACCTGAAGCTGTTAGGCAGAAGCTCCTAGAGGAAACTCCCAGGCCTATAGGGACAGAGACTGGGTGCCTTCCACCACATGACAACAGTCCAGTGGTGCAAGGAGTGCACTGGGAGGAAGCCTATGGAACAGAGGAGGGGGACCCCATCTTCAGGCTAGAGAGCTTGCCCTTTAGGGCTCTGAAGGTATCTACAAAGAGGTGAAGACTGAAGGAAGGCATCTGGAGACAGAGGCTTAAAAGGCCTCATTCTACTTCCAACCTTTGCTAGAGCAAGTTTCTCACTTATAGCTAACCGTGGTCTGGCAAGCTTTGACCCTGCCTCACCTTGTCCTTTGTGAAATCAGACCAGAACATGACAGATGTTGAATGTCAACTGGAAAAGAAAAATGGAAACTGAAGATATGGGAATAGAATGGCTTGCTGGAGGAAGGCATGGCTGGAACCATGAAGAGGAACAATCCTATTATGAGTTTATCCTGTAACATATTGTTGCAGGTCACACTCGTAGAACAGGATTCTTGGGGGTTTGCATCAGTCTTTATGTAATTTTGGTCAGCAGGTAACAACTGTTAGATATAAACAAGCATTTTTTAAAAATGCTTAAATCTCCACCTTTATGACTCCTTTCTTGTTGTTACTAATGACAGTTTCCCTCTTAATTATTGTTTACTGTGATCTTATGCTTGTTTCATTGGGCTTATTTCCATTTTGACAGCCACCTTAAATCCTGTGAATGGCTGGGTAAAAATAGCCTTTTCACAAGACTGTCATTCCAATCCAGAGAGAGAGAGACCCTGAGCATCGGTGTGGCTGATGTGGTGGGTGTGCATTGTGTTGCTACTCCAGCCCCGCTGAACTTAATAGATGCTTCTGATGAGGATGCGGAAGTGAATTCCCCTGGGACCCCGGGTGGCATATAAACAATAGAACCTATTCTGGTGGTGAAAGCCATTCCTGCAAATTTCAGTCTTGCTACATTGAACAGCGGTGAGCTCCTGCTGAAAAGCCTTTATTAAAACACTATCACTGAAGCATGGTTTGCAGGCTTTTATTTCAAATACAGCTCATTGGGGAGCCGTAGGGCTGCAAAGGAGAAAGTATATCCCTCCTCCCACTAGGACACACTCTGCCACTTCACTAGTCCTCTGTACTGCTAAGCCTTTAGGCATCTGCTGACTTGAAGGATATTTAAGTTACAAGAACTGGAAGTGGCAGCTTGGTGGATCATATTTCTCTTAAGTACACGAATCTCTGTTTAAGTCACCAGCTGTGCAAAGTGAATAAACCACAGTCCATTCCCATACTCTAAATAGTTTGTCTGCTACTGGTATGTGAGGGTGGTGTGGTGTTTGGGATTGCCTGAGGGGTTTTCCAAAGGGACAGAATCTACCACTGCGTATAGCCTATTCCACACACCCCTCAATTTCTCCTTTGTTAAGGTGTCATACTTAACCTTCAAGCTATTATCTGAGATCAGGACGTTCAAGGGCAATTTGGGGTGGAGTGAAGGGGCTGGCGCCTTCTCAAAAGAAAACTCTGTTGGAAATATATATATATGGGTGTGTTCATGGAATGTACTGCATGCACATTCCTCAAGGATCCTGATCCAGACTTATTAAGGATTGTGACAGAATGCACGAAGCTGATTGAGCAACTATAATAACTCTGATCAGCTGGCTAATGTGTGAGATTACCTTCTGTGCTCATGAACTACACACACACACACACACCTTGTTTTAACTAGGGCTGGAACTTAATAATAACAACAATTAATTGCTTAATTGTGTGGATTTTAACTGACCATTCTGTTGAGTAAATGTGCCCATCTGGGTAAATGCAATATTTGTTTGCTTTGAAAATTTAACGAAGAAAAGGATGGGGGAAGAGGGGAAAAAATTAAAGACAGTAAAATAAAATAAAGAGAATAGATAGATAAAAACAACAACACACCACCCTACTATTCGATCCATGAAAATAATCCTAAAGCAAGAGGTATTGCCTCTTGTGTAAAAGAGAAATGAGTGCTCTTCTTTTAAGATGGTGCTTCTTGTCAAGCTTATTTTTATCAGCACTTGTATCAGGGACATAAGTAGTTGCCTTATGTGGATTAGGTTCACTGGTCGATCTGGTTCAGAATTGTTCACACTTACTGACAATGGCTTTCCAGAGTCTCAGGCAGGGGGCTATGTGATAGATAGATAAAATCTGCTGCTTCAATTGCGGTTAGTTGTTGCAATGTTTTAAAATTAATCTAGCCAATTATTACTCTATTAAATGTTGCAGCTCTAATTTTATCTACCACTAGCTCCTACACACTGGCCATGATACTGTGGCTACCAACTCAAATTAGCTTCCACTTAGTCCTTGTAGCAGATATGACAGATGTGCAGCCTGACTTATGAGGTATTGTGCCACCTTATGCATGTTTAGGAGGGTTAGGATAGGTTCTGTGTCAGCAGCGTCAATGCACTGGAGCAGAATGTCATGTAGTCACAGCAGCACAGGGCAGCGTACTACAACAATAGCAGCAGCCCCTGTTGCTGGAAATAAAGTAATGGCCTTGCACAAAGCAGTTGTATGATGCAGAATTGGACACAGAGGTATGTGGCATTTGGGATTATTCATAAATTACATTGATTTATGTTTAATGAATTCTGCTGCACTGAGAAGCCTGGAATAAATATATTTTATTGAACTAGCTCCAGGTTAAAAGGAAGGAAGCGTTTCCCCACTTCTCTCCCATACTAGACTAGGTACCTCCAGCAATGTGGCCCAGTGCAGGGACCAATGAAGAAATGCATTCTATTTGCACCACTAGGGAGGCCACATTTAGAAACTGCAGATTGTCTCCTCCGCTCTTTTTCATTTAACCCTGAGAAGGAAGGAGGAAATTAGAAAGGAGGTTTGGGGTTGCTCAGTGCAGCCTGTATGTATATTGCCAAAAAAGAGAGAATGCATCACTAAAGAAAGAGGACCTTAAGAGGGCATGTTGTTGTTTAGTCGTTTAGTCGTGTCCGACTCTTCGTGACCCCATGGACCAGAGCACGCCAGGCACTTCTGTCTTCCACTGCCTCCCACAGTCTGCTCAAACTCATGCTGGTAGCTTCGAGAACACTGTCCAACCATCTCGTCCTCTGTCGTCCCCTTCTCCTTGTGCCCTCCATCTTTCCCAACATCAGGGTCTTTTCCAGGGAGTCTTCTCTTCTCATGAGGTGGCCAAAGTACTGGAGCCTCAGCTTCACGATCTGTCCTTCCAGTGAGCACTCAGGGCTGATTTCCTTCAGAATGGATAGGTTTGATCTTCTTGCAGTCCATGGAACTCTCAAGAGTCTCCTCCAGCAACATAATTCAAAAGCATCAATTCTACGGCGATCAGCCTTCTTTATGGTCCAGCTTTCACTTCCATACATCACTACTGGGAAAACCATAGCTTTTACTATACGGGCCTTTGTTGACAAGGTGATGTCTCTGCTTTTTAAGATGCTGTCTAAGTTTGTCATTGCTTTTTCCCCAAGAAGCAGGCGTCTTTTAATTTCGTGGCTGCTGTCACCATCTGCAGTGATCATGGAGCCCAAGAAAGAGGGCATGTAGTTGCAGAAAAAATGCATTTGCTGATTTATATGTATATATGCAAATTTAGAAATACTTGCTATAATGTAAAACAGGAGTGAGGAACTTCTGGCCCACCAGGGGTTCAAACTTAACCTGTAAAGTTGTTTTCCCCAAAATCTCCTGTTCTCCCCAACACTTGACACCGAATGTGATGTCAGGTGCAGGGCAGTTAGAGATGTGGCTGCCAATGCTCAATTGGAACCTTCAAGCATGCTCCTGATTGTGCACTGGCAAATCAAAGCAGGTTTTTATTTTACCAACCAGTGCTGGAGTAATAGCACCAGCAAGTTTCCTAAGGGTGACATCAGGTGACTGACAAGTTGGCTTCTTTGCTTACCTGTCAAATTTGGCCCACAAGGCTGGGATTCAATAAGAATCTGGTCCATGGAGCCGAAAAGGTTCCCTCACTCTGATTTAAATATAAATGCAATAGATCTTACCTAGAGGGAAGAATGGGACCAGGTGATCTGCACATTCTCAGTCTGCTATCAATCTGCAAGTTGTAGAGGGGCAGCTTCAAGGCTCCTGCTTCTCCCCCTTCTTATGGTTCTTTATCTTGAAACCACACTTGGACCAGGAAACCCTTTGGACAGAGAACACATTCAAATGGATGGCAGCCTCTAACAGTTCCTCAAAGAGGACTGTTCTCTGTCAATTAAGATGCATGGTATCCTATCAGCCAAGGAAAGATGTATTAAAATATGGAGTCATTCTTCTCCCAAGCTTAGGCCCTTTCTACTTTGCCATAGCAAGTGGAGAGGCCACAAGGAGTACAGTAGATTACTCCAAGGCCAGATTCACACTATACAGAGTTCCCTGTAAAGAGCGATTGATTGTTAAACCACTCTGAGAATTGTAGCTTTGTAACAACTCTCAGAACTCTTAACAAATGACAGCTCCCAGAATCATTTGGGGTAAGCCATGAGTGTTTAAAGAGGTATCATAGTGCTTTAAATGCATGGTATGAATGTGGTCTTAGTCTCTTACACAAAGCAGAATGAGTCTGTGGGCCTAATTTCACAAGAGGGCCATTTTGAGGAAAGGATGAAGGCTCTTGGGCCAATTCCATACACATATCACCCAGGGAACTACTAGCAAGTCCCAATGCCAAGGCCACCAGTCCTTCCATACACTTTCCTGGGCAGAGAGCCAGACCGACACAGTTTATTACATGAAGCAAAAGACAAGATGGCGCCCCGTGCTCATTCCATGTACAGAGGCTGACTAGACTTGTAGGTAAATCTTGTGTCAGTCCTGACAATGGAATGACATCTTCAAGGGCACCTGTGGGCAGCAGGCTAGTTTAGGAGGTGTATGACAGGGTTGTAGATGGCCAGGGTTCAAGAGGAGTTGGTGGGGTGTTGACCTTTAAAGCCCTGCGTGGCTTTGGCCCTGTATACCTGAAGGAACGTCTCCACTCCTATTGTTCAGCCTGGACACTGAGGTCCAACTCTGAGGGTCTTCTGGTGGTTCCTTCACTGCGAGAAGTGAAACAACAGGAAACCAGACAGAAAGTTGTTTTGGTAGTCATACGCACCGTGTGGAATGCCCTCCTGGCAGATATAAAAGAGTTTTAAAAACTGCATAATTTTTTGTAGCCTTCTGCTTCAGGAAGCTTTTAATGCTTGATGTTATTGTTGTGGTTGTTGTTTTTCCCATATTTTTGTTGGAATCTTCCCAGATTGGCTGGGGCAACCCAGTCAGATAGGTGGGGTGTAAGGAATAAATAAATAAATGTTGTTGTTGTTGGTATGCTGCATCCCAGCACATGAGATCTGAGGTGATTGCCTCACTCTGCCTAATGGTTGGGCCAGACTTGCCTGGGCAGATGCAATTAAAAGTTAAGTCATGTGATCTTACTTTAGTTAATCACTGTAGTTTATATTGATGGTAATGGGTATAAGGTGGATGTTTATAAATGACTAAAAAGTGTTTCCACAAGAGTTATGAAAATATAACACCTTTGGTTAATAAAAACAGATATAAATCAGAGGCTAGAGAAACTGGGGGGGGGGGATAACTCTTGCATCAAAAGAGATATATGTTGGGCTTGTTCCATAGTATAAACTATGCTGACCTCTTACTGTTTTGTTTACAGTGATTTAGTTATTCTTGGGTGGAGAAGGGAGCTAACCTTTGGCTGAGTTCATTTTTACTCCCCTTTTAAGGATGTGCCTCCACCCACAATCCGTTTCTCATTACCCTGACCAAATAATGATACATAAGGGGGGGGGGGGGAGAGTGTCAGTGTTATGTTCCTCCTGGTATGGTTTGTGGAAGCTGCCTCTGTTTGCTGTCCAGATGGATGGATTGACTTTGAAATGCCTGGCTCACTTCTTTCTAACACCGAGCAAAATAAACTTTAGGAAATAATGTTGAGATCAGCTACATCCTAGTTCTGCTCAGGCAGTTTGGGAGTGTCTAATATAGATGGAATCCATCATCATCAATAAAATAGCAACAACATCAGACTAGAAATTCAAAGTGTTTTTCCATCCCAGGAAACAGAGGCCCTCAAACATTTCTACTTTCTGATTTGTTATTTTGACCTTATTCGTTCCTGTTACGCAACATAAGCTACAGTATCCACACTGGACTCTTGCTGTGAGAGTCAACAAAAGCCTTTCCATCAGTTCTAGTTGTTCCAGTATGTTGACAGTAATATCTAGTGTGTTCATTGTTCATTTATTAATTGTAATTTTAAAAAAATGGTTCTTGGACTCCCATTTTGGAATCCAACCCATTAGGAAGGGCCTTTGAAAAGCTCAGTGGCATTTCCTATTTGTGTGAACTTCCTGTCAGTTTCTTCTTTATTTACGTGTGCTGTGTGAAATCTAATCTATGTCGCTTCAGGTGAAATCTCATCTGAATTTCTGCAGGAAAATTATTGCATGTTATAATTAATATTTGCTCAGACATTTCCCCCTGGCAGATCAGTATGCTTGGGACAGGCATGGCTAATTGCTGTCCCATAGAGGGAGACAAAATTTGCTACTTGTTTTCTTTATTTAATACATTCTTTAAAAAATTAAACAGTAACGGAAAAAGGAGCAAACTTGAGAAAAGATGCACAGGAAAATGAATGCTGATGGTAACCATTGAGAGAGTAGCACATAAATCAGTAACATAAAATACAGAGTAGGAACCTGAACTGTCTCAAATCATAAACATTTCCAAATAAATCTATATTTTAAAGGGATCTGCTGACTCACTGTCTCTGATGACAAATAGATTACAAATACATTTCTATTTCACCCGTCAAAAATATTGCCCCTGAAGATGCAGGGTATCTGTCCTGGTCTGCACTGTTTGCCTCTGAGCTCTACCCCCCTTGTCCTGCCACTGGTCATGCCTTTACTTTCTGCAACCTCTTCTTAGTTCTGGACCTGGTCTCCTGAAGGTGCTGCAACCACTCCCACTGGCGAATTAGCTAATCCAGTGTGTCGAGAGCAGAAGAATTCCTGGGCAGCCAGTGTGCCAGGTTCAGGCATAGGCGCCGACTCCATGGGGCTTGAGGGGGCCCGAGCCCCCTCAAAAATTCGTTTGGGGGGGCTCAGCCCCCCCAATAATCTCGGGCGGCAGTGGGCGCGTCCGCGGCTTTTATAGGGCGCCCGGCGCGCACCAGCTCGATAACGGGCACCGGCGCGGCGGGGGGCGCCGGGCCGGGGGAGGGGGGCGGCCGGCCTGTCTCCTTGGCAACCCCATTGAGCAGCGCCGGCTCCCCCGGGAGGGCCATCCCCCCGCGCCGCCGATCGCCAACACCGCCGACGCTGTGGCTGCCCGAGCCCGAGCCCGAGCCCTACCCGAAGCCCGAGCCCGAGCCCGAGCCCGAGCCCGAGCCCGAGCCCGAGCCCGTCAGTCAGGAAGGAAGGAAGGAAGGAAGGAAGGAGAAATGGGGAGGGAGACGAGGGAGGAAAATTGCGCACAGGGTGAAGAAAGGAGAAGGGCGAACGAGACGAGCTTCCAACCCAAAAAAGGGCTGGAAGACTGGGAGGATGCAGGATCGGGAAAGAAAGCGACGCCTTCCCCGCCCCGCCCGCGACGTCGCCCGCTTGTCATTGGCAGCGCAGCGGGCGCCCAGAGGGGCTGGGCACCGGCGCAGGGCCGCTCCGCAGCCGCGGAGGACAGTTGCGCGGCTAGCAAGGTGCGCCGCGTAGAGCGCGGCCCTTGTGTGGCCCGGTGGCCAGGCAAGCTCGGGCGGGGACCCCCATGCGAATCTAAGACGGGAGAAGAGGGCAGAGCAAAGGGGGTCCCTTCCCCAACCTCCGGCTCTGAGACTTCCCTGCGCCCCAGAAAAGCGAAAGGATTTTCTCTCTTTTTTATATATATAAATATTTTATTAAGTTTTCAAATACAAAGTTAGAAACATACACTGAAGAAAAAAGTAAAAGAACAAGAAAAAGAAAAAAAGAAAAAGAAGAAAAAGAAGAAAAGAAAACCAACCATTCAACACATTTTTTATATAACTAACTGGACTTCCTCGCATCTCCCTTACCCTGCATTCTTTATAATAAAGATATCAGCAAATTATTACCTTGTTTCGTACCTTATTTTGTACTTTTCAAATACTATACCTCTAAATTTAACATACTTTTCATCAGTTACTTATATCTTAAATTAAACATAGTATTACCTTAGATTTTGACCTTTTCTTACTTAAAATATAATTTCCTGTTTCCCAAATCTAATTGCTGAAGCTATAGTTTCTGAATCGTGTAAATTTTTAACATTCACACAACTTATATTGTTTTTGTAAATAGTCCTTAATTTTTTTCCAGTCCTCTTCCGTTGTTTCTTCTCCCAAATCTCGGATTCTGCCAGTCATTTCAGCCAGTTCCATGTAGTCCATCAATTGCGTCTGCCACTCTTCCAGTGTGGGCAAATCTTGTGTCTTCCAATATTTTGCGATAAGTATTCTTGCTGCTGTAGTTGCATACATAAAGAAAGTTCTATCCTTCTTTAACACTTTCTGGCCAACAATGCCCAAGAGGAAGGCCTCTGGTTTCTTGGGAAAGGTATACTTAAATACCTTTTTTAACTCATTATAGATCATTTCCCAGAAGGCCTTCACTTTTGGAAAAGTCCACCAGAGGTGAAAGAATGTCCCTTCAGCCTCCTTACATTTCCAACATTTATTATCAGACAGGTGATATATTTTTGCAAGCTTGACTGGGGTCATGTACCACCTATAAATCATTTTCATAATATTTTCCTTCAAGGCATTACATGCCGTGAATTTCATTCCGGTGGTCCATAACCTTTCCCAGTCCTCAAACATGATGTTATACCCAATATCCTGAGCCCATTTTATCATGGCTGATTTGACTGTCTCATCCTGAGTGATTTTCTCTTCAACCTGCCCTCCATCCTCTTGCAGAAAACTCTTTGCCTGCCCTGCCCGTATCTCGTTTTTGCTTTTTAATTCCACACACGCACCCTTCGGACTTCGTGGCAATCGGGCGCGCGGGTGCGTTTCCTAAGAGAGTGAGGACCCCCGCCTCCTCCCCACCTGCTCCCTCGCCAGCCAGCCAGCCGCGCGCCCTAGCCGGAGAGCCCCGGCCGTCCCCGTCGCGCAATCGGCTGGATCTCCCTTCAGCAGGCCGTGCTCACAACTCGGCCCAGGGACCCCCAGCAGCGGATCTCCGGCTCAGCTGAAGAATCCGGCAACAAGCCCCCTCCTCCCCAATCGCTCCGCCGAAATACGCTCCAAAACCCCCCAGATAGGCCGCCGGCCGCCAAGTCTAGTGGCGCCCTGAGCGAGGGTCTCTCCCCAACACCGCCACCTCGAACTGCGTTCTCCCGGCTACCCGAGCGAACCAGCGGCAGGACCCCGGTATGGGCCCCCCCAATATTTTTTATAAGTCGGCGCCCCTGGGTTCAGGTGAAAAGTTTGTGGGTGAAGCATGTCACCTGCCAGGGCTGCCTCCAGGTTTGAGAAGGCCCTTGGCAAAGCGCCATCTTCTGGTGCCCTTTTTATGTCAGTGCCCCTCCTCCTATGTGGGCAAGCTTACCTGTGGCAGTGGAAGGTTGCTGTAAATGGTTACCTGTACTGCTTTCTCTCCCTTCTTGGAACTGCCTCTAAATGTGTTGCTTGCTGTGCTTTTAGCCCCTGGCTGTGTGAGTGTATCTCACTCTCTATTGGGACTTCCCTGCCCAGCCTCTTCCAGGCTGTTTGGCTCACCTCTGCAGCTGACTGTTGAGCTAACAGCGTGAGCAGGGAGCTGCTGCACCAGCTGTTTCTGACACACACACACACACACACGTGTGGCTGGTGCTTTAAAAAGTACAGGATGGCAGGTCCCTGCCCCAAGGTGCTTACAATCTAAAATCTTGAGTAAACGTAGGGTTACAGTGGATCTTGGTGGCACTGCAAGAGCTTTTGCTGTTTAATTAGTGGGCTTTATAGGCAAACCCCCAAGTGGCCATGCAAGTGTCCTTCCTTTCCAAATAGTCACTGAAATACACTGAGATTGCTGAGTTTCTTCCCAGCCATGCGGAAGCATCAGGAGTACTAGATGACATTGTTTTTAATGCCATTCCCCATTTGGGGCTTCTTGGCTCTGAAACGGTTCCATTGTGTAGAGTGCACTATTGAGATGCTCTGTATTAAATCTGATAACCCAGCAGGGCCTGAGGTTTGGCATCCTGGCTTAAAGGATAGATGACAGAAGGCTGGGGAAAACCTGCAGCCCTCAGGTTGGGACTCCAACTCCCATCTGCCCCAGCTAGCAGGGGCAACAGTCAGGGAAGTGGGATTTGGAGCCAGCATCTGGAGGGCTACAGCTTCTGCATCCCAGTGCCAAGATATTTCTGGGAAGTGCTTCGTTTTCAGTTTAATGTAACCTGCATACAGTTTCCCCACAGTGAACTGCGTCCTCCAAGGCAGCTCAGGATTAAACATAAACTATCAATACACAGCATCATAATCATGATTGGGATGTATGTGTATTACAACCAGGCACCTCGAGGGCTCGTGTTTTGAGTTGGCGTTAGATAATCTTGGGCTGGTTAGGAAAGGCTCGAGCAAATCCATTACTCTGCACCACGCAGAGGCTCTTTTTCGTCACCCTCCTCCTTGTTTTGAAGTACGTGTTGCTGCGCCATCTGGGCTCCCCTGTAACGATGCATTCTGTAGCCAGTGCCAACGGTGCTCGGATCCCTTCACACACACACCCCGCCGCCCCACAGCACGCGTTAAGGAAAAGGCATGAGACTACAGGTCCTCACCTGCAGAGGAGATGCCACACATCCCAAAAAGGTTTCCTGGCTCTGAGCTGGAATGCTAATATTTCAGAGCTGTAGTGTGCAAAGCAACTTGAAGGGGGGAGACGACAGGCACTCCGGCAAGAATCTGCAGCTGCCGCTGCTGCAGCCTTCGTATCTTGGTTTCTAATTTCTACTACCTGCTTCAGAGAAATAAATGCATGCCAAGTCTGGAATTTGTAGGGCTGGTCCAGCAAACGAAAATCACTGCTGCTCATTCCCACCGTCTATTTTGGATCAGCTAAATATATCCTGCGGGTTCCTCTCTCTCTCTCTTACTTTTGGCCCTATTTTTCCTTCGCCTCATCTCTCTCTCTCTCTCTCCCCGCACTTCTCAACTGCAGAGAAACGGAGAAAGACAAATAAAATCACACTGGAGCGGGCTCCGAGACAGCGACGAAGGAAACCCACCACCCACTTCCAGCTCAGCGCACCCAAGCGAACGTGGGAGAGAGCGAGAAGGCTTGGAGAGCCTGTGGATCCCACTACGAATTCCAAAAAGAAGAGAGGGGGAGAAGGGGAGGGGAAAGTGACGCGAGGGGAGAGGGAGGGTTGGGTGGGAGAAAGGTAGCAATGAAATTAGCATCGGCGCTCCTATTGGATCTCTCTGCGTGCGATTTGCATTAGCCTCGCCTCTTCTCCCAGCCGCCCCTCCCGCCTCTGCCGTTCTTTGGTTGGCTTGGGTTTTGCTGGCTAGTGCAGTGCAGGAGTCAGGGAACCGAGGAGGAGACAAGCACCCGAGGCGGCCAGCGCTGCTGCTGCTGCTGCTGCCGCCGGGAGTTGGGGAAGAGACCGAGGGACCTTCGACGCCGCGATCCTTTGGCCGCGCTCGCTCGCGCGCTCTCTCCCATGCCTGTGCGCATCGCGTTTGCGGGTGGCGGCGGCATTTCTTTATTTTGATCGCGAAGGAGCTGCTCTGCGCGCGTGCCAAAGCGAGGAAGCTGCGAAATAAGTACGTGAGAGAGAGGAGGAGGAGGGCGCAGGTCTGTTACTTTCTCTTCTCAAAGTTTCCTGCTGGTGCAGTATGAAGTGCAGCGATGGCAAGGAGAGGTAAGACGGTGGTGAGGACGCTGGAAGATCTGACCCTCGACTCGGGTTATGGTGGTGCGGCAGACTCCGTCCGGTCCTCCAACTTGTCTCTGTGCTGCTCCGATTCCCCCCACGCGGCTCACCCCTATGGAGGAAACGGCTGGCAGCATCTAACTGACTCGATGCACAGTAGACACAACAGCTTTGACACCGTCAACACTGTCCTGGTGGAAGACTCCGAAGTGCTGGACTGCGCCGAGCAGCACTGCTCCAGGCTGCTGCCTGACCTTGAGGAGGTCCCCTGGAGCCTCGACGAGGTGGAGGCGGTTCTCCTCCTCCTGCAGCGCAAAGAGGCCAGGGGGCCGGTGGGGGTGGGCGCCGCCGCCGCCAGCTCCAGCAGCGTCGCCAGCTCCACCACCACCATCAGCAGCAGCAGCGGCGGCGGCGGCGGAGCCCCCCCTTCCAAAGATGCCCTGGCCAGACTGTCCACCTTGGTCAGCCGCGCGCTCGTCCGGCTGGCCCGGGAGGCTCAGCGCCTGAGCCTGCGCTTCGCCAAGTGCACCAGGTACGAGGTGCAGAGCGCCATGGAGATCGTCCTGGGCTGGAGCCTGGCTTCCAGCTGCACGGCGGCCGCCCTGGGCGCGCTCTCGCTCTACAACATGAGCAGCAGCGGCGGCGACCGCTTCAGCCGAGGCAAGTCGACCCGCTGCGGCCTCACCTTCTCGGTGGGCAAGTTCTACCGCTGGATGGTGGACAGCCGGGTGGCCGTGCGCATCCACGAGCACGCCGCCATCTACCTGACCGCCTGCATGGAGAACCTCTTCCGAGAGATCTACGCCAGGGTCCTGCAGCTGGGCGCCGGGGCCGCCGCGCCCCCCCTCCACCCCCAGCACCACCTGCACCACCTCCAGGCGCAACAGCACCCAAACAACCCCCCTCAGCTGCCGCCGCCGCCACCGCCACCGCACCACCACCGGGGCCAGTGCTCGGGCGCCGCCGCCGCCGTCGCTCTGCCTCCTCCGGCTCCTGGAGCAGCTCCTGCCGCCGCTTCGGACAACAAGGACCGAGAGAGCAGCGGCAGCGGCAGCGCCGCCGCCGCCGCCAACAACCACCACCACAGCAACGAAGCGCCAAAGTTTACGCTAGAGTCCCTGGAGCAGACGGTCAACAACGACTCGGAGCTGTGGGGGCTGCTGCAGCCTTACCAGCACCTCATCTGCGGGAAAAACGCCAGCGGTGAGTCAGGCGGGCGATGCGCAGGGCCCTGCCCACCTGTTGTTGTTGGAGTGCCAGGGACGGGAGGGGGGGAGGGGGGGAGGGCTGCAGGCGGGGCACGCGCTTGGCTGGCTGGCGTGCGCGCGCGCAGCCTGCCCACTTAGGGGTGGATGGGGGAGATGTCTGCGCACCTCCGAGGGCCACCCAGTAGGAGGGACACACGGTCTTTGGCCATTACAGAAGACCAAACATCTTGTGGGCGGGGAATGGCCAAAGGATGACTTGTATGGGAGTTGCACCTGCAAAGTTTGCTTGCCATTATTAGACTGTAATCTTTATGCAGGCTTGCGGCTTCCAGAGCTGGTGGTCTTCTTGTTCGTTATGGGAGAGAAGCCTCAGTGAAGAGATGAGACTTGTGTCTAGGGTTGTGCTGTAAATCTGTACATGAACTCGGAGGCTTCTCCAGGCACTTTTGTTGTGCTTACTTGGGAGTCAGCTCCCATTGAACTCATTATTTGCTTGTGAAAATTAATGGTATTTCCTGAGAGGTACCTTGGAGTTGTTGGGGTGGGGTGGGGTGGGGAGAGTGGCAGTGCAGTTGGGATGTTATTTCTCATCCACTGTTGTTGGTTTTACATCCATGCTCTTGATGCTAACGCTGAGTGGCTGAACTTGATTTCCACTTACCTGTAACAATGGAATAAGCTGCTCTCCCAAGGTTGCCAATTCACCCCTCTGACATGGCTCCTGTGTAGCATGCCAGAGAGAAATGAGTTGCTGCTCATCACCAAATCTCCATACAGGGAAAAGCTTCAGTTTCTGCCTGCTGTGCAGCTGTTGAATAAGAAGGTCTCTTCCCTGCTCTGGAATGTGGCAGCTTCAGTCTACTGTTAATAGTGTTCTTGCATAAGGCTATACTTTGCGCCCAATTTTGATGGAGAGCTGTATTCTGTGGTTGTCTTTGGAGAAGGGCTGTACACTGTAAAGACAAGATGTCAGGTGGTTCTAGAGAAGGTGGTATTCTGTTTCCTTTGATAGTATCTGTGTTGAAGTGGGCTGTGTGCTGCATACCTGTAATTGTTTTCAGTGGAGAGATGTACACTGCAATGCTAAGTGTTGAGGAGAAAGCTTGTGAACTATGCTTATCTAAACTGCTCGGAGCTAAGGGTTGTGTGCTGTTCCCAGACATTTCTCGTGCAGGGATGCTCATGGCCATGCTGAATGTGGTTGTGCTTTGCACCCACTTGTGTAGTCACTAGGTAAAATGTAGTTCTGGTAAGAAATCTGAAGAGAAGTGTTCCTGAAATATTGCCTCTTGCTCTGATAATGGTGTAGAAATGGTGAGACTGTGCTGTAAACGGCCGCACTTCATGTCTACCTGTAGTGCATGGAGATAGGTAATAGGGAAGCAGTTTTTTGGGGGGTGGTAGGGATGCTCAAGAGGGCTGTCTTTCTCCTGTACCCTGTATGATGCATTGTTGGGCATTCTGGGGGAATTATTCCACCTAGGTTGGCTTCATCACCATCTTAGATTTCTTGCATTCTTTTATTTGCAATGTTTCAGGGATCTGCTTTAAAATCTACCCATCTGTAAACCTGGCTGGCTTCTAGAATAATAACCTACTTCTTAGGGGAAGGGCTATAGCTCAGGGGCAGAGCATCTGCCTTGCATACAGAAGGGCCCAGGTTCAATCCCTGGTATCTCCAGGCAGGGATAGTCTGAAATCTGGAGAGCCCACTGCCAGTCAGTGTAGACAGCTTTGTGCAATGGTCTGACTTGCTATAAGGCAGCTTTCTACGTTGTTCTCCTCAGCCTCCCTCAAACCTTCAGTATGTTACATTTATTTATTCATATTTTATATAGACCTCTGAATCATAAAACTGTCTTAAGTGGTGTACACACTAAAATTATCAGTAAAACACAAATAAAATCAGCAAAATATTTTTAAAAGGCCAAGCATACAGAAAGCAATTGCAGTATGACACGGTTGGATAAAACAGTAAGCAAATAGTTGCATTAGCAACTGTTGGGGAGCTGGGCTCCTTAGTTTCACCAAATCCCACTGGACTTTGCACACTTTCCAGATGTGCCACAGCCGGTTAAGAAGCAGCTGATTTGGCATGCTACAAAAGGGGAAGGAATCCTCAGCCCAGGTGATGGGAAAAGTGCCAGCTCCCAGCTTCCCAGAGACTTCACATTAACAACATCAAAATGGCTTTGGATATGTCACTGATTAATCTTCGTTGCCACTACTCTAGTTCAGCCACAGGAGGCTCATCTATACTGTTGTCTGAAGTCGATTATAAGCTTCCTGCACCTCCATTAATTTGCCATTGTCCATATGACCTCCTCCAAATTGCTATCTCCACACACTTTCCTCTCCCTCAGTCTGGATTTTCTCATACCAAGGATACTCTGGAAAGGGGAGGGTATGTGCAAATTTGTGATCTTTCTTCAACAAAGGTAACCGCAGAGGTACCAGCTGCAGCGAGTGCATTGGGTGGAACAGGGCACTGCCCCACTGAGCTCAGTCTGCCCTTAGTTAGCTCCCATCTGTCTACTTCCTCACTTACAACCAATCCAGAGAGTGGCTCTGGCTGCAGGTTTCCTCTTCCTTCATCTCAGTTGGGAGGAGGAAGGAGACAAATTAGCTGGCCCTGCCTGTCATTGGCTTTGGCATCACCTACTGTAGGCTGCTCTGCCTTCTGTTTTACTAGTCCCAACGGGCACCAGCCACCACTGAGAGGTACTTTATGCTCCCTCTGTTCACAGCTGTGACGATCACCATGTTTCTTGCCAGCTAGTTTGGAAGAGTTTTCCTGCTTGCCTAGTCTGTGGCTGTAGCTTTTACACTGAACAATGAAGTTTGTGGCTGTAGGTTTTACACTGAACAATGGAGGGCTGACAGTGTGCTTCACATCAAACCTTTTGCACACGTGACACAGAAAGCACACGAGGACACTGAAATATGAATGCGGCCCTTAACTGATCCTAAAAACTGGGTGCATGTGCATTCAAAAAGCCATTGCTATTGTCCCCATGCATGTGTGCACATAGCTCAAGGGAAGCTCAAGGTGTCCTCCAATTTGCAGGACAAGGCCTTTGAATCCTGTCCCATTTTTCCTTCTTCTCCTTAGTGGCTCACCAAGGACAGAACTTGGTGGTTGCCTTCAGGTTTGGGCTTGAGGCAATCATGAATAAACCCCACCCTGCTGCTTCCTCATTCCAGTTCCTTCCTATGTCCTCTTCATTTTGAGACTGCTAAGTAGGTTTTTATTTTTAATGTGAGGTAGCAGTATAATTATTTTAAGAAACCTACCTTTTTACAGTCCCCAAGTTCTTTCCACTCCTTAACTTCTAACAATTTTAATGGAACATGGAAAAGCTGAGAACCTGGGATGGATACCAGCTTCTTCGTTGAATTTTGCCCCTCTTTTCACTTTACCAGCCCCTTTCCCACTCATCTCTCTCCCCACTCCCATTTGTGAGCAAAGCACTGAACTGTTGGTGGCTACCCATAAGGTTTGAATCATACAAATCTAGGGATGTCTGGTGGGGGGAAGAGACGGGGACCAGGATTGTTATTATTATCTTCACTTGTGCATCTCCAGAAATGGGCACAGTTCTGTTAAGGACTGGTGGCGGAGGCAGGGGAAACTTCCTGACATTCCTGGCTTTTCCTTTTCAGTAGGTATGTGTGTGGATAAGGATAAAAAACACATGTGGTACTCCCTCCCCTCCCCCAGAAACTGCAGCTACAGTGGATGGCATGGTGGGAGGGAGGAAAGAGATATTTGGGGAGGGGGACGTCTCTGAGCATTATTTACTATAACATCTGCAGTGAACTCCAGGACCGAGTGTTTGGCTGAGTACCTCTGTTTTGTCTCCCTCTTCGCTGCTGTGTATATTTTTGTAGAGGCTTCTCATATGTTTGGGCTGCATATTGCGTACACACACACACACACACACACACACACACACACACTTCAAAAGCCTTCGTTTTCCCACAGGAAATGGTAGAACTGTAACTGAAGCTGAGAGACAGAGAGAGAGAAGAAATAAAATTTTGTTACGTGGGAGCTGCTCAACGCAGTCTTTTGCTGGGGAGATTTCATTCATGTCACTGCTTGTTTACTGAAAGCTTCAGGCACAGAAGATGCAACAAAGCTGATGCATCAGCCTCCCTGGGATAGTTTTTCATCTTTTAAAAAAGGTGTCCAACCAAACTGTAATGCTTCTCCTCCCTGCCAACAAATCCAGACAGCTTCATAATGGGAAAGGCATTACAGTATGTTATTCAGATGCATGCATACTGTAGGTGCAGGGCTGCGGTATGAGCTTTCACGTTCAATGGGATCTAAGCTGTGTTTGCATTATTATGTGTGTCTCACCTCCACCAAGAGATGTACCCTTCTGATATAAACCTTGGGAGGCAAAACCAGAATCTGAACAAGCCAAGGTGCAGAATGGTGAAATCAAGGGAACCAAATTGAAGCAACTGATTGGAATCTCTTGTTCTGATACTCTGTTGTATTTTAAGATTCTTCTAAAGGGCACAAAAGGATATTTCATAATGACCGACTCATGTTTAACACTGTACAGTGTTAGCTTTCCTTTTGTTATTATGGCCCAGTTTGCACATAACGCGAAGCCAAACCTAGCATGAATGAGCCAATGTTCAGGCTTCCGGTGAGGAGATTGTCGCTGCTTTGCTCCTCTCCAGTCATTCTGCTCCTGTGCTGATCTTAGACCATGGTCTGGCTTAGTGTGTCACCTAAGCCAGGGCTTGTGGCTTAGCTTTGTCCAGACGGCCAAACACAAGACCATCCATAGACAGTTTAGCTTAGTTGGTAATGGCTTTGGTGGTGCAACAGATAAGCAAGTAGCATTATGAGACACAGCTGAAAGGAGGACCTTCTCATTTTACATTCATGGATTACCAGGGCAAGGTTTAGCTGTATCCCTTAGCTCATGCCGTATAAGTGAATGGTTAATATTCATTCCTTTGGGGGAAATGAAAAAGCAGCATGTGACAAGATTATGCTTGCTAGCTCACTGTCCCAACCCTGCATGGCAATTCTAGGGCATGACTTCATTGATGGATGGGAGGGTGAGGGGTAGAGCAGAAGGATTCAGGTAAGGAGTAGAATCTTCCCATCCCTTCTAATCAAATTTAGCTAGTGTGAAATAATAGTGCGTGCAATTAACAGTAAGAGTCCATCTGTCACTAGAATCAATGGCAAGACTTCCGCTGATTACAATGGACCATGATCACACCATCTCTGTTGCAGCTTACTCTAATATTTATGAATGGTCAAGAGTAATGCTAGCTGCTACTCAATGCACGTGCCTGGCCATAGTCAATCTTCCCTTATTTGTAAGACAGAAGCCTCCAGATGTTGTTGGACTACAATTGCCATTGGCCATGCCATTATATGTACATTCTAATTTTAACATACTTACCTCTTGCAATATTTGTTGATTTCATCATACAAAGAGTTCTCCTTCAATCTAGCAGCTCAGCTCATGCAAAGCTTATTGTTAGAATCACCAGATGCAATGAGACCAGAGATTCTGTACCTCTTAATCATTGTGCAGAAGTAGAGGAAAATTCAGCAGTCACAGCTTTCCTGATCCCTGCATGATGAGTTGCACTCACTGAAGCTCCCTTGTATAAAGTTACAAGAGCTCTTCTACCCTTTGGTAGAATACACTATCTGTATTGCAGTGGCATGTTCTTGCAATGGAGGTTGCCTTGATCTGTCAGGCTTAGCATTTGCAAAGCTTTCTGTTATATAGCGTTACTTAACATCACAACACTGGTGCATTAACCCTGGATTTTGGAGGTAGCTAAGTCTTACAGTACAATCCTATGTGTGTTTACTCAGATATTGAACTGGTTCAATGAGTTTTGCTGCAATATAAGTGTGCATAGGATTGACAGCATGTTCATAGTAGAGCTAGTTAGTGGTTATAATAATGAATCTTGTCTTATTGGATACTCCTGCCATTTGGCTTAATTTATTGCCAAACAGTACAATGCTATCTTATGTTAAAAGAATAATAGTGTTTAGAAGGCTTGCATGAAGTGTAAACAACTTTTCAGAAGATAAGAACAAAGCCTAAAAGCAAAGGAGGTAGATAAGATTATTTCCCTTTGTTGAAAGCTCAGACATACTCTGAATTTTTAGAATACCAAAAGGGAGGTTTCTGCCCCATATATCACCCTGATTCATGGCTGAATTCATACACAGAAACTCTTTGGTTCAGGTACAGGTATGGAACATAAGGTAGTAGATCAAGAAATTGGCACAAAATTGGAATTGCATTAATCAAGGTTTCACCCTGAACAAGTACAATGTATCTTTTTCATTCAAATATCTGATGAAGGAATAAAGGTGTATTTCATCATAATGAAGAGTCTGCCAAGGCAGTTCTTTATAAAATTAAAAACAGCTGCCCTCACGTAGTTGCTTCTGTTTAACCCATTTCAGTCTTTTTGGTTCCTGTCTCTCCACTTCTGTGCTGCTCTTTTGTGTACTACTGTTGTTACTGTATTGTAGATGTGTGCTTTACTGTATTGTTTACAGCGTTGGGTGCCATTGGTAGAAAGCCAGGATACAAACAGTAATGAATAAAACAAAACACGAATTGATTTCATGGGCTGCCTAACAATTTTTGGGCACCATTCAAAGTGCTGATTACGACATGGGACTAATATATTTAAAGGACTTATTGCTGATAAATGTAACCAACAGGACAGACCTTTCTGGTAGACATACAAAATAGGCATACTTAGTAGCAGTGCACAGACTGTAGAGTTCTTGGTTTTCAGAGATCCATTTATCACCCTCTTTTTGTTTTGGGTAGCTTTTGTTCTCTGCTTACCTTGATTTCCTTTGTTTGCACCTTCTGATACTTTTCTTTTTTTAAGGCAGCTGCTTTGCTGTTTTTGTGATAATAATAATAATAATAATAATAATAATAATAATAATAATAATAATAAATTTTATTTATATCCCGCCCTCCCCAGCCAAAGCCGGGCTCAGGGCGGCTAACAACAATCAAATAATCAGACAGTAAAATAGTTACACAATCTAAAAATATTTCATTATAAAAATTAATTAAATCAAATTGAAGGCAACCAATTAAGCAAAATTCTGTGCAGGTTGCCAGAGGAGGGAGTCAGGCTGCGCCCTGACCAAAGGCCTGGCGGAACAACTCTGTCTTGCAGGCCCTGCGGAAAGATGTCAGGTCCCGCAAGGCCCTAGTCTCTTGTGACAGAGCATTCCACCAGATTGGAGCCGCAGCCGAGAAGGCCCTGGCTCTAGTTGAGGCCAGCCTAACCTCTCTGAGGCCTGGGACCTTGAGGATGTTATTATTTGCAGACCGTAGGTTTCTCTGTGGGGCATACCAGGAGAGGCGGTCCCGTAGGTACGAGGGTCCTAGGCCGTATAGGGCTTTAAAGGTTAAAACCAGCACCTTAAACCTGATCCTGTACTCCACCGGGAGCCAGTGCAGCTGGTATAGTACCGGTTGAATGTGATCTTGCAGCGAAGACCCCATAAGGAGTCTCGCCGCGGCATTCTGCACCCGCTGGAGTTTCTGGGTCAGTCTCAAGGGCAGCCCCACATAGAGCGAGTTACAATAATCCAGTCTGGAGGTGACCGTCGCATGGATCACAGTGGCTAGGTCAGGGCGAGAGAGATAAGGGGCCAACTGCTTAGCTTGGCGGAGATGAAAAAATGCCGCCTTTGTTATAGCTGTAATCTGCGCCTCCATAAAGAGGGAGGTATCAAAGATTACACCCAAACTCTTAACGAACGATGCTGGCACTAATTGCACCCCCGCAAGAGATGGGAGTTGCCCCCTCAATCCCATATCGTCCTGCCCCAGCCAGAGGACCTCTGTCTTCGAAGGATTTAACTTCAACCGGCTCCCATGTAACCATCCAGCCACAGCTTCCAGACATCTGGTCAGTGTGTCTGGGGCCGAGTCAGGATGGCCATCCATCAACAGATAGAGTTGGGTGTCATCAGCATACTGATGGCAACCCAGCCCAAAACTCTGGACAAGCTGGGCGAGGGGGCGCATAAAGATGTTAAAAAGCATCGGGGAGAGAATCGCACCCTGAGGCACTCCACACACCAAGGAGTGGCACGATGACAATTCCCCCCCAAGCGCCACCCTCTGTCCCCGACCAGAGAGAAACGAGCGCAGCCATTGAAGGACTGTGCCCTGGATCCCCACGTCGGCAAGGCGGTGGTCCAGGAGTTCGTGATCGACCATGTTGATGGTTGATGTTGTTTTTATAACGGAGTATGGCAGCCTTTGCTAACCTGTTGCCCTACTGAGGTTTTGGACTAAAGCGCCTATCAGCCTTAGCCTGGCATGTTGACTGCCTTCACCAGGCTGGTGCCCTCCAAATCTGCATGTTGATCAGGGCTGATGGGAGTTGTAGTCCAAAACATTTGGAGGACACCAAGTTGAAGGCTGATGCATTTTTAATTGAGGTTAGTCAATAGCCACCTTGATGTATTTTTAATTGCTATTGAGTGCTCTGTGCTTCAAACTGGAAAAGCAGGTTAACAGTCTCATAATACTTAAACAGCTGATGAAGTGGACTGTAGTCTCAAAATGCTTGTGCTCTAAAAAATAAAGTGCATTAATCTTTAGGGTGCTACAAAGACCAAGTCTTTTCATATTTAACCAGCTACTTCAAACGAAACATGGCTATGAACCTGGAAAGCATATAGTAACTTGTGTTCTTTGCCGACTATTGTTGCTGGAACTTTGGTCTGTAAAGGTGTTATCCAGTATGAAACCTGCTAGATCACTGAAGGGTGCTCCAAGAGATGTTACATCCTGTGTCTCATACTATACCAGATATTATACTAATGATGGCATAAGGAGGAGGAGACCAGTACTGTATGTGCATCAAATCCAAGATGTGCATTTATAGGTAATGCTTCCAGGTGAGGATTTGGAGCTTGTGTTCTCTTGCTTTAAAGTACAGTGGTACCTCAGGTTACATACGCTTCAGGTTACAGACTCCGCTAACCAAGAAATAATGCTTCAGGTTAAGAACTTTGCTTCAGGATAAGAACAGAAATCGTGCTCCGGCGGCGCGGCAGCAGCAGGAGGCCCCATTAGCTAAAGTGGTGCTTCAGGTTAAGAACAGTTTTAGGTTAAGAACGGACCTCTGGAATGAATTAAGTACTTAACCCGAGGTACCACTGTGCTAGATATGGAAGACAGGTGAATGGGTCTGTCATTATATTACATACCCCAGCTGTGGAAAATCTCCACTGCTTTGTTCTCTTATCATGTTTTTCTTTCCTTGGTCGTCCAGGAGTAATGAAGTCATAATAGCTTACAATTTTATTAGGCTGCTGCTAGTCCCCTAAGGTATAGCTGGGATTCTTTAAAGGTGAACATACCTATTTCACACTTTCCAAAACAATATGTGAACCGGAACACAAGCCCTCCTTCAAAATTGGCATTTAGATGAATTTTGCAATGTAGTTCTCTAGCAAAATAGAGCAAGCAAATATGCATCTACTAGCCATAAGTGTGCATATAGTACTACTGCAAATATATAATATATGCATTATATTAGGGGGGAATCCTTTGCAAAAGAAATGTGTACATTAGGAGATGTTCACACAAAAATGCTAATGAAATAATGCTGTAAAAAATATCACAAAGGGAATGCAGAGAACTAAAGAGTGGGGAAATGTGAAACAGAGAGAAACTGAAACTGACAGGTTTGCCCATCTCTGGGGACTAGCTATGTGCAATACGAGTGAGAGAAACAAGCATAGTGTGGGGTCTGATATCACTGAACTAGCATGACATCATGTGGGCTGAGCTGGCATATGGTGAAGCAGTAGCATGCTCACAAAACTGTGGTTAATAGCTTGGCTTGATGGAAAATATGACTCTGGCTTGAAGCACATCTATGACTTGTGCACAGTCAAAATCTACCACTGCACATATTCATTTGTGAAAGTAAGAGAGGTGTTTTTTTCTCTATCAAGCCCTTAGCAAGAATATTAGACATACAAACACTGGGATGCATGGGTGTGTGGAATCCATGGGGAAGTTCCTTTGCACAGTTTCCCACTGAAGTGAATTGGTTTTGTGCAAAAATGTTTTTTTTTAAAATAAAAAACTTAGTCCTTATTAATTTCAGTGGGGCTTGCACACAGGGTGGGTTGTTTTCAGAATGTTTGTGTCTTAATGTTTGTGTGTCCTGGGAATACAACTTGCAATCAATTTCCCCTTCACACATTCTTAAGCAGGTCCACCTGGTAAGCTGCCTGAAGATGGGTAGCTTTTGTAACATTTGGGTGGTGGGATGAACATCTTCGGATGTGTGTCTGAGAAACACTTTAAAAGCTGTAAAATTATGCATAGTAGCTACCTCCTTGTATCGTTGATGAGAACTGCACATGTCCCTGAAAAGTCACCAAGTGGCCTAATTCTGATTGGGACTGTAGCACATGGGGAGAGGCACATAGAACTCTTCCACTTGCCATGCCACTTTCTCCAGGAAAACCCCAGTGTTTACCACTGAATTGGAACAAACGTCAATGGGATTGATGTTTGCTCTGATTTAGTGCTAGTGGACAACTGTTATGCCTTTCCTCCAGCACACTGTGGTTCTGATGAAAACTATTCCCTACAGAAGCTTTTATTTGACTTGGAAAGGAAGCTCCTGGTGGTTCCTGATTTTGAGAAGCCCCTGTTGCTTCCACCCCTCCTGCACCCAATCCCACTAGGGCTGGCCGAACCACCAGGCAGAGTGAGGTGGCTGCATGTGGTTGCAGATGCTGGGTGGTGATTGGAGCCCCTGTTCTTGATCTCCCTAACCTCCAGAGCCAGCGCCCTGGAGTTGGCAGTGGCTGTTCATTGCTGACCTGGGCTAGGTTGCTTATCTTGCCTATTCATTTTCTCCCAATGCCTCACAGACTGTTAGAATTCCTGCTCCGTGATTGCAGTCATGTGATTTTTGTCTATCACATGACGGTGTATGTTTTGACTCCACAAAGTGGGAAGTGATGGAGACAGGATGTTTGTGTTACTGTGTTCCATGAAGTGGGGCTATTATCCTTTGTTCTTTCTCTTTGCTGTCTGATGCTAGAGAGAGAGGGAGCCATGTTGCAGTGCTCCGTGTGTGTTTATATGTAAATAAAGTAGATTAGCCAAAATGCTGAGTTGCTGAGGTCTGTCACGTGAACTGCAAAGACTCTGCAGATCCCTAACTATGCCGGTGTCTGTTGGCATCGGATGCTGTGATGTTCGGGCAGAAGAAAGCTTTTGAAGCTCCTGAACGAACGACCAGGAGGGAGAGAACATGCCAGTCGGGCATGTGTCTCTGCCAGGGTCCTACTTGAGAGTAGGATGAGCTCATGACAGACATCACTGGGGGGGGGGAGGCCCCTTGACCCAAGTGAGGAGGCATTGTGTCTGCCTGATACTTAAAATGGCATTGCAAATGCGTACACATTCTCTGGTGACATGTTGTTATGCTGTTACCAACCTGTTACAACATTTGTTTGAGCAGCCTGGGATCAGGTGCCAGGTGGAGTAGCGAGTGAGTGGGTGCAAGAAATTGGAGGACAGGGGCACGTGTGTCACATGGCCTGCCATGGCCTCCTCCTCTCCCCTTCTAGCCTTCTGCCCTCAGGCGTGGTGGATGATGCTCTCTCATTGCCAGTGTTGAAGCAAGATTCAGTGGCCAGTCTGTTTGGCTCCTGGATGTGGAATTTGCTCTTTGCTTCAGCTAGCAAAATGTATTGGGGGGGTGCCATGCCTCTCACACTGTCCAACAGAGCCCAGCAATCCTCCAGAGATGCTCTTCTTTTTTAAGGGTGTGTGTGTGCGCGTGCAGGTGGCAGCAGTGGAGTAGAGAGGATGGGAAAGTCCCCTTCTACAGGCTTTATTCTTCTTCAGCATCTCTGGATCCAAGCCATTGTATTATTTAAACCTTTGTTCAAAAATTAAGTTAACGTTTAAAAAATCAATTAATATTTAAAGCACTGCTTGATGGAAGTTCAAGCAGAGAGATTAATAGCAGTGCAAACTTAACAGTATATTGTTGGATTTGGCAGTTGCAAAATGAGAGGGTCTGAAAATCTCTCCTATCCTTCCAGTGTCCTTTGTAAGAGAGTGAATTATGCAAGCAAAGCATGTGAACTCGTGTGTACAAACACAAAATCTGAAAAATTGTACCTACTGCTTTACTTGTCAAATGATTTCCTGTCTATTGAGCCAGTCTGCTATGAAAAACGTAATAGATTGCATGTCTTTTCAGCTTGGTCGAGCCAAACTGATTTTCACAGAGGTAAGGAATTCCTAAGCTGTTCAGACAAATATCAGCGCAGACAGCTCATTTAAAGAAATCCTCTGCTTTGTTCATAACACATCATCAGCATTGTCCAGAGGATCTGAGGCCCCAAATAGCCCTCCATTGCTTTCCTAAAGCGACCTGGTCCAGTTGCACTTGGACTTCTGAAAAATGACATGTTATATAAGGACCTTGTTAGGCAAAGAGAGGCAGCTAAATAGGGTGACAGGAAGGGGCAGCAAACTGAGACTTGTTTAATGTATTGTTCCTGCATTTTTACTGCCAGGGAGGTGGAGATGTGCCTGTGGGATTTTTTTTGCCTAAGGTGCCAAAGCAACCTTTCCTGTGCCTTGAAACTTTGCATTGTGACTTTGGGAAGGGGGTGCCATTTTGTATTGTCTTTTTTAGTCCTGGTACCACCAATAAATTTCAAGGATTGGTAGGGCATTTAAGAAGGGGGAAACTGGAGTCACTTAATGAAAACTGAGAGCGGTGGGACGTAAAAAAAAAAAACAATCACCATGGCGGAAGAAGAAAAAGGTAATTTAATTTTGCCCTGGGCACTCAGACTGTGTAGCTGTTTCAGTGCTACTGGGCAGAAACCTAGGAAACCCTCTGAAGACTAAACATAATAAAAGTGCAAGCAAGCCGGTGTAGTAAAACAACTCAGAAGTGCCTTCTTGGTGACCCCCACAAGTGGCATGTCTGATACTAAAGAAGTTCAAAGCATGACTACAGGCAGTGCTTCCCCCCCCCTCTAAAAAAAATGGGTACTTTCATTTTGACTCAAGAAAACCACCATTTTATAGTTCAAATCTGGAAAAATAAATACAGTAAATAGACAAAAATACAAAGATTCACAAAATGTTTAGAGCGATGCGTCCCCCTACGTCCCCCTAGAAAAAAGCACTGAATACAGGTCTGCTGGCTGGTGAGGACTGTAGCTCAGTGGTAGAGCATATGTGTCACATTGACAAGGTGCCCCATTCAGTTTGTGGCATCTCCACTTAAAAGCATCCAGTAGTAACTGGATCAGCATAGGCAGTTTGACTATGACTGCCATCATATCTGGCCATTGGCCATGGTATCTGGGGCTGATGGGAGCTGAAACCTGACATTATGTGGAGTGAACCACATTGGCAACTTCTAGTCTAGATGGACAAATAATCTGGCCTGGTATAAGGCAGGTTCCTGTAATTCCTCAATATCTCAAACTTACATTCCCAGAAATTTGTGTGTGAAGATGGGCAGTGTCTGAGTGGGTGGCTGAGTACCAGCTCCAGTTGCCCTTCCCAATTAAGTTTGCCCACCTTTTCCCCTTGCTCCATACTTCCTCTGTTTCTCCATTTATTTAGATTCTTGTCTATGTACCTTCTTTACCCAAAGCCTGTACTGTCACTCAGTTGCTCTCCAGACAGTGACTGTGTTAGTGCTACTGTGGTCCATCATGCATTGACAATATCACAGTTAGTCTACTTACTGTAAGGCACTGTATGTGGGGCTACTGTTGTTCTTGGTTTGGAAACTGTAGCTAGTACAGAATGCAGCAGCTAGGGTGCTCAGTGAGACCCATAGTTATATACACACCACAGCTGTGCTGAAATAACTGCACTGGCTGCCTGTTAGGTATCAAGCCATGTTCAAGTTTTCATTAATGATGTGTAAAGCTCTAAATAGCTTGGGATCTGGAAACCTAACAGACCACCTTCCTCACCTTCCTCATTATCTCCTTGGCCAATCTCTCAGATACTCCAATGAGGCTTTGCTTATAATATCTGTAATTGGCAGAATGTCATCGTATGATAACTTGAAAGTGGGCCTTTTCAGTAGTGGCACCTACTCTCTGGGACACTCTCCTACATGGTGTTTATGAGGAGGAAACAGTGGCAAGTTTCAAATGCTTTCTGAAGATCCATCTAATTGTGCAGGATTTCTCTGGTTCACAAAATTCAGTGCACTGCTCTGTTTTAGTGATTTTTTTTTTTTACTGGTGGATACTCTGCTTTTGTTGATGTTATTTCTTTTCTTTTTGGTGTTCTAATGTGGTACATACATTTCATTTTCTTCTTTAAGCATTTTACTGTGTTTTATGTAAACTACATAGAAATGTTTCATGTTAAACTGTGTGTGGGGTGTGTATGTAAATAAATAATCTGGTGCCCTCCAGATTTTTTTTGTATCAGGTTGGCAAATGTTCCAGTAAACTATGATGGCAGTAGTTTGTGAATTTCAGTGATATCTATTAAAGCTGAATTCAAATCCCCACTCAGCCACATGTGCCATCTTCTTTTTTTATTAACAGAGCTAGAAACACAAGGTGGATGATTAGCAAAAATATATATTAAAAACCTGCTGAGCCACTTGCAATGCACTGCAGAGGCAATTGGCAAATCCTTGAAGAGTTGAGCAATGTTTCCTTTGCTGAGAGGATGCCAAGTTTTTCAGCAGCATCAGAAAGCTAAAAAGAAGAAAGAAAGATAGAAGGTCTGCATGTGAATCTGAAATAAAATACAATACAGAAAACAACTGGAGAAGGTTTATTTTTCAAAATTTATTCTAGAACCTATTTTATGTCATCAAATGCCACAATACCTGGTGGGTGGGGGAATAAATTACTAGAACTGGTGAATGTTTATGGACTAATTGGCACATGGCCTGAAGAGAGAGTGAGCAGATGAAACCTTGCATATGTTTTCCTGTGAGTAAGAGCCACTGAACACAGGTGGACTCACTTCTGCTTAGGGCTGAGCCACCCAGGGTTCCAGTTATGACTGACCGGATGCTTATAAGACAGTCATCACAGAGCCTGTTTGATTTGATTTTTGTCCCCCCCCCCCCACCTTTTAGAAGCCATTTCCATGTTAATTTGAAATTCTTTTTCCCCCCTCTCTTGTGTGTGTTTTGGTCCTGTGCTGGAATGACAAAGATGGGGCAGAAACAAGATTGCACTTACAAATTGCTTTTGCGTTGTCAACTATCTCTTTTTCTTTATTTCTAGCTTTATTTCTCTATTTGGGGAACCTGTAGTGCTCACCTCACAAGCTTCTCTGGGGGGAAGGGGGGGAGGAACTGGAAATAGTTAGACTGCATTGAAGGTCTCTGGTCCCCTCTGAGCAACCATGAACTTGGCAGACGGTATATGGTTGTGGCACATATGTGGGCACATCCTAGGTCACAGCATTTGGAACAGACTACATGCAGCTGTTCTTAACCTAGCAGAAAAGGCAGATAGCTCATTCTGAACTTCTAAAAGGAGGGTTTGGACTACTTCCTAGTGTAGCTATTAAAATTGAGGGGAAATGCTGATGACAAAAGATTATCTTAAAATGGGTATGTTTTTAAGATTCACGGGTTTTTTTGCATATTTGTTTTGGGGAGGAATCTTCTGTTAAGTTGTGGGTGAACATATCAGACGACACAGCGATTCTTCAAACAGCTCTTGTTTATTCAGAGGCCAGAACAGAACTGAACTGAAGAGCTCAGTCAGCCTGCTTATATAGAGCTCCAGAACAACGTAACTGTAGCAACTTTCTAAAACTATCCAATCACTGAACGTCACTTTCGATCCTTCATTTACATACAAACTATCCAATCACTGAATGTCACTTTCGATCCTTCATTTGCATAACTATCTACAGTATCCCCCTGCTGGTGAGAACTTCAGTACATAACACCTTCCTTGCACTTTCAATGAACAGCATCCAGCAGTGTCAAACAAAGCTATCAATGGCCACAACCCATGGTGGCTGTGTGCAATCTTCGGTACTGGAAGTAGTATGCCTCTCAGTATCAGTGGCTGAAAATATTCACATGTGGGAAAGTGCTGTTGCATCCAGGTTCTGCTTGTAGGCTTTTGCATAGACATCTGGTTGGCCACCATGAGAACAGGATCCTGGACTAGATGAGCCACCAGCCTAACCCAGCAGGGTTCTTACGTTCTTAGTAAAAGACACAGAATGGGCAATGGGAACTGGTCCTCAAAGCATCATTACAGAGCCATGTGAAGTAAGCCTCCCCTTCACCACAGGAAGTATACATCTTGACAATCTTGATGGGGGCAGATAGAGCATGAGTGAAAGGGAACCTCAGTGTTGGTGGGGAGATGAAGAGGAAGTGTCCCACAAAACAGTCCTTGCGGACTTCAGTATGAAGCATGGGTACCACATATGAAACAGAAAGCAGGTGTGTATGGCAATTTGGACAGGAGCAAGGGAGCCCCTCAGAGGGATGGCACCCCATTAAGCTTATATACGGTACTTACCTACTGCTTCTCCAGCACTAGGGCAAAACTATCCTTAGGAAGTGGAGGAAATGGTTGAGAAGTGATGATTATCAAGTGCATTCCTTCATGCTTTGGATTTGATGCAGCACACTTGCCAAAAATAAGGATGGTCACCACTGAGAGTTATGTTCTGTTTATCATTACAGAGCCACATGGTGCCTGTTTTCCAAGTTGTTAATTTACTTAACTGTTTTGCACAAGGTTAACTATGAAACCTCTAACCATGAATCAGAAAGGTCTAACCAACCAGCAGGCTGTTGGGTGCTTGGGAAAGAAAGCGTTTTGCAAGCCCTATGCTTGGCACTTCCCAACTGCCAAGTGTAGGGCTGGCAAAACCCCTGCACAGCAGTTTCAAGCTGGTTGTAGGACATTTGGGAGACTCCGCGCAAGGGACTTTGACAGCTGTCAGTAACCTGATGTCAATATGATATCAGGTAATTAACAGGTAGCTTGTTCTGCCCACCTGCCAAAGTTGGCCTGCGGGATGGGAAGAGATAAGAATCTTACCCCACTGGGCCAAAAAGTTCCCTCCTTCCACTCTAATGTGACATTATACCTCAGGATGGAATCAAGAAGCAGATTTCAACTTTAAGTGGGCAAAGCTCCTGCTGATTTCACATCAGTAGGCTTTGTCTGTCTCCTTCCTATCTTTAATAGAGAAATAACAGGAAGACATTTATAACAGTATTTTGTAGTGTCCTTTCATAACGCACTTTGAAAATTGATCAGTCACTTTTCGAAAGGATTCCAAGTGGCACAGATCTGCTGGAGGGTAACTTTTTTCTTCCTTTAATGTTGAAATAATAGCTGAGTTTTAGCTTTTAATTTAAGTTTAAAAGCAACTGTGACACATTTAGCTGCATCGCGGACAGATATTTCTAAGGCATAATATTCTTCTGACTCTGTTTGTAGGTGATGGCAACCTAGTACAAAACCTGGATACTTTCTGAGAATCAGATGTTAATTTCCTGACTTAAGCTGCTTCTTTCTTCAAAACTCAAAAGGGACTGAATGAGATAAAACACCTAGAATGTTCTCAAAAGCAGCTTGGGCACAGGTTACAAAAAGTACCTGTGTTTTGCATTTGGCAGCTATGGGGTTATGCAAGTGATGTGGAATGCATCTTCACATCAGTGGAAGAGGACTGTTCTTATTTGTGCATAGGAAACTGGTTTGTACCAGGGTCAGACTATCTATCCAGCTCAGCATTGTCTACCCTGACCAGCATTATGTCTTCCCTACCTCAGTTACCAGGTCCTTTTAACTGGAGATGCCAGGGATTGAACCTTTTGTATGCCCAGCACTGGAGAGCCAGTGTGGTATAGTGGTTAGAGTGTTGGGCTAGCTGTGTTTCTCTGACTTGGAACTCCAGCTGTTGTTGGACTACAACTCCCATTATCCCTGACCACTGGTCCTGCTAGCTAGGGCTGGTGGGAGTTTTGTAGTCCCAACAACATCTGAAGACCCAAGTGTGAGAAACACTGGGCTAGGGCCTAGGAGACCAGGGTTTAAATTTCCACTTTTTTAAAAAATAATTTTTATTAACTGGCCAATCACATCAAATTAAATCATATCACATAAATTCCGAATTACAAAGCCGAATTTTAAATTTTGTTGGGGGGGCCCATATTTCAAGATCTGAAGGGGAATTCTGATCATCTTCTTGCTGCTGCGTTAATGTCCCAATCAATCCAAATCAGTCCAAACAGAGTTCATAATTCTATCCCATCTTATCTTGCTGTTTACACATCACATCTTGTTCATATATTTTCTCTTTTTTCTTTATGATCTCTTCTGATAGTCTCCTTAAGCCGATAAACACCAATAGTAATAATAGTCCTGTGTGAATTTTCCGTTCTTCCAATCCTCATATCGAGATGGTTTCCATATACCATCTCCTTCATAGATAACATCACTCTTTCCATCATAGTCTCGTAAAACTGTCGCTCTTTAGTCCCACTGAGGAGTTTAACCCACAATATATAAACAGCTCTATTTCTCTCTTTCTCCTCCCAGACTCAAGACCTCCGACAGAGCTTCCCAATATGGCGACGGCATTTTTAACTGCGTCATTCCAAAGCTCTTACACATTCCACGCTCTTCTTAAAACGTGCTTTGGTTCGAAAGTTTATCTCCACACAGCCTTAAATCCACAGCTCAAGTCCTTAAAACGGCTTTTCTGACTCGTGAGGGGAGGGGATTCTTGTTTAATCACATAAGAAAAGAAGGGAGAGTTTTTTCCCCCTCCCCCCTCAGTCATTTGCCGTACCTTGTCTTGGCGTATCTTCTCATGTTTTATTCTTATCTTGTTTTGTCAGAGATCTCTTCTGTTAGCAGTCTTTACTCCCCCTTCTTTCTTGAAATATGTGCATTCCTTTCATCCAAATTGTTGGTTTTGAAGTTCTTGCATCTAGTGGCGCGAATCAGGGACGGCGTCCAGGAGTGCCGAAATCCCACAGGAGGGCTTTGTGCCTAGTGCCCCCACCCCCACAAATTCGGGGGTGGTATAGGGCACAGCAGGCAAGGGCCGCCCCCCCACTATCCTGGGGGGGGTTAAGGAGGCTAATTATCCCCACCACAGCCTCCAAATTACCTCGTGTGGGTCAGAGAGATGTTATTGTCAGCCATCTTCCAATGCGCCCCCTAGTGGCCCCCCGGGGTTTAAATTTCCACTTAGTCACGAAGCTCACCTGGAGTGACCCTGAGCCAGTGGCAGAATCTTAGCCTAAGCAACATCACCAGGTTGTTGTGAGGATCAAATAGGGAAGAGAGAATGCTTGACTTCCTTGGAAATAAGGTGGGATGTATATGTTTTAATACAATAAAGAATAATAATAATAAATAATAATAATAATAAAATTATTTATATCCCGCCCTCCCCAGCCGAAGCCGGGCTCAGGGCGGCTAACAACAATAAAATAATGCAGCATTCTAAAATCATTTAATTATAAAATTAATTCAAATCAAATTGATGGCAACCATTGGGCTAGAGTTCTGTGAAGATTGCCAAAGGAGGGAGTCAGGCTGTGCCCTGGCCTGGTGGAACAGCTTTGTCTTGCAGGCCCTGCAGAAAGATGTCAAGTCCCGCAGGGCCCTAGTCTCTTGTGGCAGAGCGTTCCACCAGATCGGAGCCACAGCCAAAAAAAGCCCTGGCTCTGGTTGAGGCCAGCCTAACCTCTCTGTGGCCTGGGACCTCCAGGATGTTTTTGTTTGAAGATCGTAAGTTCCTCCGTGGGACATACCAGGAGAGGCGGTCCCGTAGGTACGAGGGTCCTATGGCGTATAGGGCTTTAAAGGTTAAAACCAGCACCTTAAACCTGATCCTGTACTCCACCAGGAGCCAGTGCAGCTGGTATAGCACCGGATGAATGTGATCTCGCAGCGAGGACCCTAAATAAGATAAAAAGCCTTTGCTCTGCTTACTAGTACATAGTTATACATGTATAATATTGTTTCGGTGTTTTTGCACGAATTTTGCTGCTTCAGCTATTTTAAAAGCTGTCATATTGAGCAACTTTTCTAGAAACCCTCCCATAGTATCTCAGAGCAGGGCCTTTGGCGCTGCAAAACCAGACCTGTGGAAAATCTGACCTGGTGGACATTTGGCAGGCACCAGCTGTACTAGGTTTTTGATGCCCACTGAAGACTTTTAAAAAATTTAGACAAGCCTTCTTAAAGGATTGATCACAGCTGTGCATACTGTTACTTTATATGAATGGTAAGAACTGCTTTTTTATTATATACAGATGTGTTAAATTCTTGTATACCACTTTGAAATGTTCTAAATTTAACACAATTAACTTTTTTAAAATAAATATGCACATCATTTTAAAATTACGCCTTTTCCCTTCCAAACCATTGTTTTAGACATATGCAAATGTATGCAGATAATCTCATCCAAGATTTTTAAAAATAATAATAATTGGGGAACAGTAGCTCTAATATTTATTCCTATAACTTCCAGGATTGCCATCTGCTGAAAGCAAGGGAATGCTCAGAACAGCTTAAATACTTTACTGTTTCTGAGCTAACCAAATAAAACTAGCTTGATGTTGTGTTCTCCATACACGGTGAGCAATATGTCAGGCAGGGCAAAACTGTCCTGTATAACAGGACTGGTTATTTACAGGGCTAGTACCAGACTTGAGAGGATCCTCAACACTGCGCTGCCACTGGGCTCCCAGTCCCCCAACACCCCCTCCATGTAGCTGTGCAATATTTCCCCCCTCTGTCATTCCTGCTGCTGTGCAGGTGGAAGCATCATCATTGAAGGAGCATATTACAATATAATTGTTCTATTATTGAAGGACATGCTTAAATGTTACATTGCAAATGGGGCCTCTCGGAATGTATAGCTTGGGCAGATAGAGATAAAGAACAAGGATTTATTGCCATACCAGGATGAGGGAGGTTGCAGGAAGGAGTGAGAGAAGATCAAGACCTTATATGGTAATATAGGAACTTATTATAAGTTTCAATTTCCCAGAAATCAGGTGGTTTACAAGAAATCAGGTGACTTACAAGAGATCAGGTGGTATTCTATTTTGCAAATCTATATAAAGGGGCGCACCCTGACTACTGTGTACAGGTTGCGTACTGATCGCCCTGTGCCTTTGTTCTGCATATGCACTTCAAATAAAAATCCTGTTAATAACCTGCAAGAGCGTTTTGCCGCTTTGTGTGAATCTGTGCTTCAGGGACCCAAATAGCAGATACGTGTGGTCCTTCATCATCACTGACCACCCCACCTCCCAGAGACCCCTGGGCATCTCTCTTTGATGGCTGGGCGGAGGTGCTGCTTTTGAATTGGCTCTAATACTGGCTTCCATCTGCAGTGGATGCTTTCCGTTTTAATTTACCCTGAATGCAATACCCTACCCTTGTGAAATGTGGTCTAGAGAGGGGCCCTTCTGAGTCTCTGAGGCTCAGATTATAGATTTTTTTGGTAATAAATAAACACAAAAATATTCAAAATTTTAATTGAAAACTTGCTTCCTGATTAATTAGGAATTCCTTTTTATAATGCAGCCCTAAACATGTTTACTCAGGAGACAAGCCTATTGAGTTCAGTGAAATTTAGTCTCTAGCCTAGAAAGTGTGTTTACAATTGTGTCTTTTTAAAAAGGTTTTTAGTCTATTAATTTAACTGCACCCTAGTCAATGCTCACAGCAGCTCTGCTTCAACACTCGCAGTGTGAAAATCTGGAAGGCATCTGGGACTGTCAAGCAGAGACTATCAAGCAGATAATATCTAAAGAGTCCTCCAAGGGAATGTTTACAAAGTCTGGGGCTCTTTAAAACAGCCTTGTAAATAAGTCTACTAAAGTTACTAGCCTGCATTTTTTAAAATTAGCCTGTTGGGGGTTGACAGAGGTGGGATAAAAACTTGGCCTCTTCTCCAACAGCCTGATGGCTATTTGCATTGGTGTGGAGGAATGGAGGGCCAGAACACCCCATCTGTCTTCTGCCAGCTTTTTCACTCATGGCGTCCTGCAGGAAGGGCCATAGCTCTGTAGTAGAGCATCTGATTTGCTTATGGAAGGTCCCAGGTTCAATGTCTGGTAGACAGTATTGAGCTATATGGACCAATGGTGAGCACCTGAATCCCAGGCTCCTTTAACAAATGCATCTGTGAGACAGATGTGGCTCCCTTTAACTAGATGAAGACCTTCTACAAGGCTGGGTTTGAGACCTGCTATAACAAAGTTTGTGCCAGTGATTAAAGCAAAGGAAGCAGCCCATTTAAACCGACAAACGAGCAAAACTTTCAAGGAACTCGGCAAAAGAGTCCAGTGCTGAAAAGCAGCCAAGACTGCTGTGCAAGTAAGTACTGGACTGACCTGTTCAATAAATGCAAACGGTGTTTGGCTTTGCTTGATGTATGAGAGGAGTGAGGAAAAACCTTTGCACTGGTGCAGCTGATGTTGTCCCCACTCCCTTTAAGGCACCAGACGCCAAGATGATCACAGAGAGGGACAAGCAAATGTCACAATGGAGGAGACTCTATCCTGAGCTGTGTTTTTGGAACAAACGTCTCTCAGAATTTCCAGATACAGGTAGCTTGACATACAGCCCATGCAAACAAAAGTGTGCCATGGCCTTGGCAAGTGGGAAGGCACCTGAAAACGATGCCATGCTAGTCAAAGGCCTATAGGCATTTAATGTGCACACTTTTTAATCTTTAAATAGCAGCCATGGGAGAGGGGTAGAGATTGTGACACATGGGTATTTCCCCTACTATTAGTGCCAGAAGGGAAAATTTCCATTGATGCCAGTGGAAATTTTCCACCTGGGGCTAAGCTGCACAGCTCATAACAGTTAAAAAACATGCTTCCGTAGCTGTGGTCCCTCCAAAATGAGATCAGACTGGCACCCTCCTTCTTGAACTTCAGGTGCATGGCAACGACTTTCTTATTCCAGCAGGCATTTTAAAGTAGTGATCAGTTTTATATTTGGCTTTACGGTGAATGATTATTGTTTTACTATTTATGGCTTGTTTTTATGTACACTGCCAAGGAACCCTTATCTAAGGTATATAAATGACATAGAGCAATAGATAAATATGTACATATATTTAACATCATGTGTAGTTTGGTACAGAGAAAAGTCTCAGCAATAACTAAAGGAGCCATGAGAATAAGGAATAGGTGCCTATTGCCAGGGAATGCTTGTTATCAGACCTGTACTTTTAAGAATCACATGTTGCATTTCTAAGGTGCATCATAAAAACATAAAGCATGAGACTATCCCAAGTGTGGACGGACCAATTTGTTATTACATTTCCATGGTTTCAACTTGGTTACTGGAAGAGAAATAATCATTTTGAGCCCATGCATTATACTAACATTGCATAATTTTATATTCATTCATTTCATTTATATCTGCCTTTTTGCAATGCAACTTAAGGTGGCATGGCATACATAGCACCCCCATTTATCCTCATAAGAACCATGCAAGATAGTTTATCTGAGAGTTAGTGACTGGCCCAGGGTCACCCAGTGAAGTTTGTGACTGTGGGTCTCACTGATCCTAGATTGACACTTGTAACTACTATACCACACTGACTCTCAAAGATCAATGGTGACACTAGAGACTGCAGAGATTATCACAATGCTAAGATAAATATTTGTGTAAAACTGCTTTCTCCATTGGAATTGAAGAGGAAAGTTCTATACCATAACTAGGGATGGGGAAGAAATTCTACTCAATTCATGTTTAAATATGAACCTACCTAATTTTCCCTTTCCGAAACAATGTACAAACTGAAATGCAGCTAGCTATCTTTTGAAATTTGTACTTCTCTGAATTTCGCAATGCAGTTCTCTTGTAATGTATACAAAAATACATATACGAAGGTGCATAAAAATGCATGTCTTAGTGAAAATAAGAGACAAAAATTATTTTAGAAAATGCTTTGCAAAATGAGTATATTAGGCAAGGTTGCATACAAAAATGTGTGTATGAGGAGAAATTCACACTAAAATGTCTACGAATGTTCATGAGACCCCCCCCCCTTTAAAATACAAACTGGTATGGAAATGTGGAGAACTGTAGAGTAGAAAAATAACAAATTGAGAAAAACTGAAATTGACAGGTTCTCCCATCCTTGCCCTCAACAAATAGTTGAATCAGGGGCTGAATCCAGAAAAAAATGGCTGAATCACATGGAAGTGCCTGTCTTAGTAAAGGAACACATGTTTCCTTTTGACAGTTAGAATGATCACTTATTGTTCCTGAATCTGTTGTGTACTCCGCAAATGTGATGCTTTCAGACATAAAAAATGATGCTTGAAAATCGTCCCCCCCCCCCAAGTTGATCTTCAGTTACTTTCTTCTTTGTTGTATTCTGAATGCCACTATTGAGGGAGGAGAGCTCTGGAGTGATATGCACTTAATCATCCACAAAGTGAACAACTGACACCAGATATAAGTACATATTATATCAAAAGCTTTAGTGCTTCACTCATCTGTAGCAAGCAATGCTGAGACGGATGCTCCCCTCACCTGGCAAATTTGCCATTCCCATCAAGTGGCACAATGACCTGTTGCTATCAGATTGCCTGGTACTTGCTGTCAGAAATAGCTGGCAAAATTCCTCTCCAGGTACTCATTTTTTTCTAAGGGCTTGCTGCCTTAGGGCAATGTCCAGATCTTCAGCTAGTTAGGCATCAGTTTTGTCCAGAGGTGACTTAGTGTTGGATGGAGAAGCACAACACTGAACATGGGTGAATGTTGAGGTCATCCTCCATGAACATTGTAGATGTGCAGTGATTTTACATTTCGGACTTTCAGGCAGTATGCAAGTCTCAACAACTTGGGGCAAGGTGAATTAATGGATCCACCTTGTCACATACAGTATATCCCTGTTTAGCAAGTGAACTCAGATGGGGCAGTGCTCAGAGTATCACATGCCTCAAAGGTGCAATTACTTTGTACTAGAAACTAGCTTTTTAGTGTCACAGTGCCAGCCCTCTGGAATAGAATACCAGCAGGAATTAGACAGGCACCCAGTGTTTAGGCACCTACTGAAGATGTTTTTGTTAAAAGGCTTTCCCAGAGTGTATACAATGCTGACCTAAATTGGGCCAACAGTCTGACTCCGTATATGGTGGCTTCCTATGTCCCCCTATGGCCTTCTGGCTTAAGCATGGCTCAGCTGAAACTGAAAGTCTTTGATATTCCTTTCTGCCCAGAAGGATCCAAGGGCCACCTTCAGCAGGCAGCCCAGGGCCAGAAGGTTCTTCACTGTGAAGGCTGCCAGCTGCGGTTCAGTGACACAAGGCCGCTGCATACAGATCCAGCAGTTTCTGACAGGTCACCCTGTTAACAGATGGACAAAGCTTTCCCTCAAACGTGTCAGGTTCACTAGACTCTGGAGTGGGTTAGGGAGGGAGGAAATTGGCATTGAACGGACTGAGAAACCTTTTCCCCGGGCATGTCAGTTTCACTGGGGACTGCAATGGTGAGGGAAGCAACAGTGGTACTTGGAAGCAGACTGTGCAGAAAGGGCACAGACCATCGACTGTAGCCTACCACATCATGATGGGCATGCATTGGAGGCTAGCTGCAGCCATGGAAGCAGAAGAGGAAAGGGGACTGGCCTCTCCCCCCACTAGCTGGAGGGAATGTGGTGACCTTTAAAGTGAGAAAACCTGAATGGAGGTAGTGTGCATTAAACCTGGCGCTGATAAATATTACCAAGTGGCCATGAAAGGGTTTGAAAATGCATGTATGGTTTCAGCCATCTAGCAACACGCTTGATAGGCAGGGCTGATGTCTACATCCTGCTCTAAAAAGTGCATTGTCAAGCCCTTTAATAACAACTTAGTTCTCCTTTCCTTGTTTTTTGCCAGCCCTGCTCAGATAAGGTTGTATTTCATTGTGCTGCCTTTTCTTTTACATCCCTTAAAGGGGCTCCCTGCCCTACCTTCTGTGTGTAAAAGGGAATGGTTCCTGAATCTGCTTTTGGGAACTGACTGTGGAGTTGGTGCAGTCTTTGTCTTCATCTTAGCATAGACAGACCTAACACAACAGCAGGTTGCTGAAATGAGGAGTAGCTGGCTCAGGTTGTGTCTACAGCCTCCAGTGCAGTTTAGGCTCTAGAGATGCTCCTGCTGAATAATTTTATTTAAATGTAAATTTGGGTTACATCCACAGCAAATGGATGGTGTTGTCATGTATCCCATCTCCCTTGGTACTGGGCAAACTTGGGCCAGTTTACTTAATAGTAGCAATTTACTGTATTGTTTTACTGCTCGAGAGAAGCCAGATTTCTGTGCCTTGGAGCAGAGCAGATAATGGAAACCAAATGGAAATTAAACTGTGCCTGCTCTAGCTGCTTTATGCATGCAGAAACTGTAGGAGGAAAGAACATGTTCTTTCCAGTCCTAAGAAATTGCTGGACAATACCCTGTCCAGCTGGCCTGTTTGGAATTGGAGGTCAGGCAGAGGCTCCTTTTTAAATATGTTTCTTCTCCTTCTGAAGATATGTTTCTAGCATAGTCAGAAAGGCAACACAGGAAGCCAGACCAGGGAAAAATAAAATCCCATAATACCTTCAGGGACTTTATCAGAATCTTGCCAAGACAATTGGCCACATCCAGAAAATCCTGAACATATGATGTATGGGGGTGGGGACTACAATTTTTTTCAAGATACTGTAGGGCCAGTCTCCCTAGCGAAGAAAGATTTATCTTGATGCAGTTATGCAAGCAACTTTTCTGGCATGCTGAAACAGGTGTCTGTTATTGGGTGTTCAAGGTTCTTTAGTTAATTCACAAAGACTTAAGCACCTTGCTTATACTCCATCTTGATTACTGAGATTCTCTGATGTGGCCATGAGGTTCAGTTGTCCTAAACAAGGGACCAAGCTTTTAGGGTGGCGGGTCCTGCCCTGTAGAACTCACTGTTAGAGGTTCAGCAGGAACCAGCCCTGCCTTCTTTCAAATGCCTTCTGAACGTGGTACTATTTAGACCAGGTCTTCACACATATAAGATGGTGGATACCTGGCTTACTAGTAGTACATGTGAAAAGGATCTAGGGGTCCTAGTGGACCACAAGCTCAGCATGATTCAGCAGCAGCAGCAAAAAATCTAATGCTATTCTAGATCCATCAATAGAAGTATAGTGTCCAGATCAAGGGAAGTCATAGTACCACTCTATTCTTTGGTCAGACTTCATCTGGAATACTGTGTCCAGTTCTGGGTGCCACAATTTAAGAAGGATGTTGACAAGCTGGGATGTGTGCAGAGGAGGGCAACCAAGATAATCAAAGTTCTTGAAACCAAGCCTTATGAGGGGCTGGGTATGGTTAGCCTGGAAAAAAGGTGAGTGAGAGGAGATATGATGGCCATCTTCAAATATCTTAAGGGCTGTCACATGGAAGATGGAGCAAGCTTGTTTTCTTCTGCTCTGGAGGGTAGAACTTGAACCAGTGGCTTCAAGTTAAAGGAGATAGGAGATGCCAACTCAACATCAGGAAGAGCTTTCTGACAGTAAGAGCTGTTCAACAGTGGAACAGTCTTCCTTGGGAGGTTTTGGACTCTCCTTCCTTGGAGGTTTTTAAGCAGAGGTTGGGTGGTCATCTGTCATGGATGCTTTAGTTGAGATTCCTGCATTGCAGGGGGCTGGACTAGAGGCCCTTGGGTCTTCTCCCCAGCTCCACAATTCTTTGATTCTATGAATTTTTCTTTTAACCAACCAGTATTTGTTGATATTTTATTGCTGTTTTTATATTATGTTTTTTATATATTTATAGACTGATTGTATTGTATTTTCATGCCATGAGCTGCCTTGATATATTTTAGGAGTAGTAGTAGTAGTAATAATAATAATAATAATAATAATAATAATAATAATAATAATAATAATAGCAATAAAATATAGCTGATACAGGACAGGCATCTGTTAGTGAAAGGGATTTGCTCATACTGTCTTTTTCTTCTCTACCTGCACCCTGATCCAGTTCTGACTTCTGTCACTTTTGAGCTATCTGCAAAGAAGACTTGCAAGCCCAGAAGTGGAAAATTACTAACAGCTGTTGTAGCTATGGTTCATCATATTGATCCAAAGGAATGTCTGGAGCTCGAGACAGAAGACATCATCTTATCATAGCTAGGACTACTTACTTTTTGTTTTGTTTTTGCCTACTCTTTTGTTCTACCGTCTTAATGACAGCTCGACCTGCAGACCTTAGCAGGTGATGGTGTTCTTTCCATGCCATGAAGTTTCATCTGCCGATTCCTGTTGATCGGTCTTCTGTAAAACACACAAAAGTAAAGAAGTAAAGCTTGAGTCTTCCCTTGAGTCCTCCCAGCCCTAAGAAGGCACTGTGAATCACAGTCCTGTTGTGAAAGGAAGGTGCTACTGTCAAAGATTTCCTAGATGTGGCTCCCAACAAAAAATTAAAAACACAATAAAACCTCAAATATTAAAAACTTCCCTTCAGATGTCATCTAAAAGTCATATAATTGTTTATCTGTTTGACATCTGGTGGGAGGGTGTTCCACAGGGAAGATCCTCTGCCTGGTTCTCTGTAAATTCTCTTCTGCAATAAGAAATGGCCGAGGCTGTTGAAGGCTTTAAAAGTCAGCACTTTGAATTGTGTTCGGAAATGTACTGATCCTTTAGGACCAGTGTTATATATGGTCCCAGTGGACTACATATATATACTTGCCCAGGGGTGGCCTGCCACATTTTGTTCCCTGGGGCAAAATAGGAGGGTGCAGAAGCCCCACTTACTGGGGTTATGTGGTGGTTTCCTCAGTCTGCCTAATAGGCGGGCTGGCCCTGTGCTTGCCTCATCATTCTGTGACAGGTCATGATTTTTCTCCTTTTAAGAGATAGGGAAGAAAGATCGATCAATTAAAACTTGCCAAAGGCCATCCAAACTGTATTGTTGACAAGAATTGAGTTCTTCTAGGGCAGCCTTCAGTAGCCTGGTGCTTTTCAGAAGTTTAAAGCTACAGCTTCAAGCCCCAGCCAGCATCTAGGCCAGTGTTTCCCAACCTTTTTTGGGCAAAGGCACACTTGTTTGATGAAAAAAATCTCGAGGCACACCACCATTACAGCCCCGTGACGTCAGCGCGCAGCGTCACGCCGGGAGGGACGCACGAAAGTGTAAGTTTCAATTTTTTTCCCTCCCCCTTGCCGGGGAACCTCCAAGCTTTGGGGGTGGGGGGGAGGAGGCAGCAAAGCGAGGCAGGAAGGAGAGCGCGGCTTGGCTGGGTGAGCTTTGGCAGGGGCAGGGAATGAGAGCCGCGAGGCGGGCGCTGCGGACGGAGGCGCTGCCCGCCGAGCTCGCAGGCAGCCAGGCAGGCAGACGGCGAGAACCCCGCGCTGGGCGGCCTCTCCTCGCCGCCGCCGCCCCGCCTCTCGCCGCCCGACTCGCCCGCCTCCCTCCAGGCAACATCTCACGGCGCACCAGGCAACATCTCGCGGCACACTAGTGTGCCGCGGAACAGTGGTTGGGAAACACTGCTCTAGGGGGCACCTGGGTGCTGAAGGCTGTTGCAGGCCCAGATGTAATCCTGTATACCATGGGTGCATTCTGCTTGCTGCCATTCCCCCTTCTATGCAGCATCCCTAACCCTTGCATGACAAGATATGCCTGCTGAAATTGTTTTTCATTTTTCTTAAAGCTATAGGATACCTTCCCTTTGTCCCTGATCACCCCAGCCCTTTGACCCTTCCTCACTCAATTTGTTGAAATTAATTTAAAAACTTCATCAGTTGAGAAGTTGGGGGGTGGGGAACCAGCTAAATATATTGAAACTTAATTAAATTGTGGGAGTTGCCAACCCTGTAGCATAGAAATAGGCATTTGGGAAGCAAATAATGATTAGCTGAATAATAATAATTTATGCAATACAACCAGGAGCAGCAGCAGCGGTAACTGGAGGACTGGGGTGTTTGTGTCATTGTTAACTACTCTTTTCATATATAGAGCAAAGGAGATGGGTATTCGTCAGTCATTCAGAAGCTCACACACCTGCTGTAAATGCTTTGCAACACTTATCAAAATGTCTATTGCAGTGTAACTTTCCACTATAAACAGCAGTTGTCCCAGGAGAACATGACAACATTTTCTCTCTTTTTAATGATGCACCACCTTCACACCTGTGACAGCTTCTTTTTAAAGAAAAGTTTGGAAAACGTCAAATAATTTATAAAACTGTATTTTAACGTGTTGTAATGTTAAAGCAGGGATTGCCTTCTAGATGTTGTTGGACTACAGCTCCTAGAATTCTTGATCGTTGGCCATATCCAATGCCTTCAACCTTTTCTTATAGGAGTTGGTCTCAAGTCCCTTCACCATCTTGGACACATTCCAGTTTACTGACATCCTTCTTAAATTAGAGTGCTCAGAACTATAGGCGTCAGATGAGGTCTGACTGACACAGAAAGGATAAAAGGGTCGCTTTTAGCCAAATGATTTTGCAGTTTGAAGAAGTTATCTTTGCTCCTGGTTTCCACTATCTAGAAAAGAGGAAGCACAAGGAGGGTCCTTGTAGCTTGGAGAATGGGTATTTCTAAAGCTAGCCCCAAAATTATCCTGCTTACATTGAATATTTCAGCGCTAAAAGATGTGTCCTGAGATCCAAGGCTATGAAAAAGTCACTTGAAATAATATGTGGTTTAGTGAATGAAATGCATGAAAATGAAGATGGCTTCATTTTGGGCTTCTGGGAAAGGGGATATTATGGACAATGCAGGCTGGAAGAAAAATTGATGGGTGATTGAGGATTTTTATCTTTAAATTTGACCATACTGAGATGTTTGAGAATCGCTAACATAAGGAGGGAAATGTGCACATTTTAATGGTGATTTCCATGAGGACTACTGAACCTGAACAAAGAAAGAAGTGCCCACACCGGTTTAGATAAATTTTATCTGCTTAAGGTTTTAAGACCCCTATTCCAATTAAGAAAAACAAACACATGTTTGCATCTGTTGGCCTTTTGACTTAAAACAATTATAATAAGGCATGCATAGCTTTTGTAACAGAATAATTGTAACTCATAAGTTGTGGGAGCTATAGAAATGAACCTTCAAGTTATAATTTCTAATGTCAAGCTTCTGCAATGCAATCAATATTTCCATACAACAGTAAATAGAAAGATGTTATGTGGATACAGTCTCCAGCTGTGTAGATTAGCTGCCAGCTGTCGCAAGGTAGCTATGCTGTTAGCTTGTTTTTATATGCTAATAATGCCTGTGACTTCTAAATCTATGAACTATTATTATGTTTTAATGCTCAGATGGATCATAGTGGACTCCTTTGGTATCAAAACCTTTTGAAGAACATGAGGTGACGTTCCCTGTGCCTTACTGTAGATTATTTCTTTTTAAAGAAGCTGTGTTCATAAGATTACGTTAAATATTCTGTTTTAATTTCTGAAATTAGCAATGCCTGCATTCACACACCGTGATAAAGTTTGCAGCTAAACCATAGTTTATTGTATGTGAATGAGTCTAGGTGAGCCTTGGGCTTGCATGCTCCCCTCCCCGTAGAACAAAATCTAGTTAATATTAATTACAGTTAGTTGAGTCTGATGAAATGACAAACCACAGTTAAACAAAAAAAGGGAGTGAAAGCTTCTGAACTCCTTCTCTGCAGGGAAAAAGAAAGGGGCAGGATGTAAGGCCAAGAGCTGCTTAAGCCCAGTCACATAATGATAAACTGTGTGCGACATACAAACATGTCCATTTTGTCTCCTGCCCTTTTTTGTAATGAAGCCACCGGAATTGTGTCTGTACAGACATGTAGTTCTTAAATTGCCCTAACTTAAACAGTACAGGTCACTCCTTCTGTGTGTGCCTCATTTTATACATTGCAGACCAGCTTTTGCTTCACGGCTGCAGTGTAGTGAGCTTCGTTCCAATTTGCTATCCACTTATCGCTCCCCAAATTCTTCCCTGTTGTCTGAGCAAATGCCTTTCATTTTGCACTTGTGCTGTGATTTGTTTTCCCTAAGTGTATTACTGTACATTTATCTAAATGAAATCTGATCCTATTTGAATTTGCCCATCTCCCTCAGATCTCTGGATCATTTTGTACTTTCAGTCTCTTTGCCACTGCGTTGGCAAATCCTTCTAGTTTAGCGTTATCTATAGACTTGATCAAAGGACAATATACTTTATCCTCTTGGCTTTTAATGAAGGCATTGAATAGAAGCTGTACCAAGCACTCCCTCTGGTCATGCACTTCTTCTTTGAGGTCATTCAACCAACTTCACAGTAAAATATTTTTAACAAGGCAATATCTGGGATACTGAGGGCAAGAGTTACGCAAACATTTGAGCCAATGGTTGTGACAGGCTGGGTTGTTAGTGTAAAGGCTGATCATTACTGTCCATTACTGCCCATCATTCCCTGAGCCAAGCCAAGATCAGCTCTTTGAACTCACATCACACCTACAGATCTCCTCACAGTTTTGGTTTGTTTATTTACTATTATTCATTCATTCATTGGACTTCTACCCAATCCTTCATCTTACTGGGCCGTAGGGCAGCTAACAAGAATATTAAAGCCATACAAATGTCATAACATCATACAAATATCATAAAATAACAGTTAAAATAAGAACAAATCAACATAAACTTTTAAAAATACAGCAGCAAAGCAAGACCTACAGCTAGTAAACCAAATGCCCAGCAAGTTTATATGTCTTTAAGCAATGCTGAAACTTCCGCAGTACTGGGGAAAATCTAATCTCAGTTGGAAGTTCTATAAGTGGGGAGCTGGCCCCAAATATCATATGAACAGCCCGTTTGGCTAGTTATGTTGTAGAGATCGTTCTCCCCCATATTTCTTCTATCCACCCTTATTCATTTGCCTTCAACATATGTCACAGAAGTGTTCAGACACTTAACAGAGTTGCTCTGTGCTTGAAATTACGCAGTGCTGTGTCATGAGCACATATTATTTAAAGATAAGCCATGTAGCTCCTCAAACTTTGAAGTGGTTTGTTGAGTCAAACTGAACTATATTGAATTCATTGTCTCCCAGCTCCATTTATTCCCTGTTAATAGTGACCGAAAAGACATATTGCTTTTTGTCTTGGTAGGACACATATGTACAAGTGTATAAAACCATGAGTTGGGGCTGATGGGAGTTGGAGTCCAACATTTGAAGGGGGACAGGTTCCCCATCCCAGCTATAAAAATAACCCTTTTGTGTTGTCTTTTTGCATTGTGCATGCCTTCAAGGTGGTGGGTGGGGTTTTGGTTGTGGGGAGTCAGCAATAACAGAAAGATACAGGTTTATGATGGGCTTATTGGTCTCATGGTGACTTGTCTGTAAGGATGCAGATTGACCTTAGCTGAGTAATGCAGTACATTATTTGCATGCTTAATGTCCTGGCCTTAGCATCCTCATCTTTTCCACTGGGGAATAGTTCTGCCTGAGACCTAGGGAGCTGCTGTCTGTCAGAGAAAGCATTGTCATGATTGATAGGCAATTAGTAAGACTTGGTATATTGGTAACCTATGTTCCTTTATTAAAGTTGCAAGTGTGGAGAGAGAACAAAACTTAATAGAGCAATTTTATGCATGTCTTATGCATCCTTCACAGAATTCCCAAAAACAAACTACAGTTCTCATGCTTCTTCGGGGGAGGCAATGTGACTGAATTGTATGGTGTGTGCACAGCCTTATTCTTAGTTAAGGAAATATATGGACATATAGGAGTTTTGTACCCTAAGATGAGTAACAGGGAATTTGTTCTGTTCTCTGGCTACTGGGCAGTTTTTATGATCAATTCAATTCACTTGTCACATTTAGAAGCTGAACCATTTAGATTAGCCTCTGTTTTCATCTATACTGCTATATATACATATAGATACACAAAATTAAGGTCGTAAGTATCCTATACATGCATGCACACACTCAGCAAGTCTTAGTGAACTCAATAGTTTTACTTCTTTTTAATGTATTTTTATTAAAGATTTCTTGATTTACAGTAGTATGTGCAATGTCTCTTTTTTCAAGTTACGTTTTCTACAGATCAGTTTCATTTGTTGAGACATTAGTGTTACATTAGGAAGAAAAGGGGGAAAGAGGTGGAATGGGGAATGGTGAGTGGGGGTGGGGTCGGGTGGCGATGTTTCTATTTTACTTAATGTATGTGTGGGGTTTTGTGTAAGCATTGCTTGTGCAGGTTCTCTTTGCTATTTGCTTTTGTTCCTTTAGTGGTGAGAGAGGTTGGGGGTTGGCCTAGGGTGTGGTTGTTCGTTTGTGATTGGCTGTGGTGAACTTTGTTTTCATGTGTGAGTGGGGTGGGTGGATGTTTTGGATCAGGTTAGCCATATTGATTCATATGCTGTTGGTGGATTCTTGTCATTGTCTTGTTGGGCTGTGTATGTGATAAAGGGGAGCCATACTGGGGTGAAGGTGTCTCCTTCTATTTGTCCCCGTGTCAGTTTCAGTTTATTGGTTAATTTTTCTAGTAAGGCTGTTTCCCATACTGTTTGGTACTGTTGGTCCATGCTTACTCCTGGCAGGTCTCTCCAGTGTCTGGTTATGATGTTTCTGGTTGCTGAGAGTATTTGGGTTATAAGTTCTTTGTGATGTGAGTGGGCATTATTGTCTTGGAAGATGTTTAATATGGCCAGTTCTGGGGTTATTTCTAATACAATACTTGCTTAATTATTTTGCATATTTATTTTATGGCTGTTGTCCAGAATAGTTGGAATTTGGGGCATTCCCACCACATGTGGAAGTATGTGCCTGTGGAGGTGCCCTCTCCAGCATTTTGTTGAGGTTCCTGGGTGTATTAGAGCTAATTTCCTTGGCATTAGGTACCACCTGTAGGTGAGTTTTAGAGTAAATTCTTTCCTTTTCGTTGATATGGATTTAAAGGGGATTTAGACCACATTCTGGTCCACTGAGTGGGGTTAATCTCATAGCCTATGTCGTCCTCCCATTGTTTTTTGATTACGTCTAGGGGGTTCATGGGGTTTTGGAGTAGTAATTTGTATATTGCGGATACCATCTCTTTGCCGTGTCCCTTTGTTGTTAGGAGGAGGTTTTCAAAGGTTGTCAGGGGCCTAGTTGCTGCTGATTTTACTACTGGATTGTTTAAGAGGGCATGTAGTTGGTGTTGTGTTAACCAGGGCATTTGGGTGTCTTCTAGTTTGTCTTGTATTTCTTGTGTTGATAAGGGTTTGTTATTTTTATAGAAGTCTGTTAGGCGATATAGGCCTTTGGTTTGCCAGGTTTTTATTTGGAGGTTTTGTGCTGCGTGATGGAATAATGGATGGTATGCCAGGGGAATTAGTGGGGATGGGGATGAGGTTGGGGACAGTTTACCTATTTTTGCTTTCCATGCTTTAAGCATGGTCTGGGTGTACCTGTTAAGTTTTGTGGGAATTTTCCTTAGTTTGTTTGGGAGGAATGGGTATGCTGTGGTGTAGGTGTTTTCAACTGTGTCCCTCTCTAGATGTATCCATTGTTTTGTCTCATCTTCTAGAATACATGGGATTATGTAGCATACTTGGTTGGCAATGTAATATGCTTATATGTTGGGGATTCCCCATCCTCCCTCTGAGGAGGGGAGGTGCAGGTATTTGTGGCTTATTCTTGTTTTTTTGTGTGAGAAGATAAATAAGTGTAGTTTTTTCTGCCATTTACGGAGTTGGGTTGGGGGAATCCAGATTGGGAGGGTTTGGAATGGGTAGGTTAGTTTTGGGAGGGTGATCATTTTGATCTGCAGTCTTACTTCTCTGTAGATATGTGTAGGATTGCACTGTACAACTATGGAGTTATTTTTCAACTCAGTCTGTATTTGTCTATTCAGATGTAAGCTTCACTGAGTTAAATGGAGCTTCATCCAGTGTAAATATAGGTGTGCAGCCTTATATTTCCATGGGGATAGAGTTTAAAGAACAGAATTTAATTAAGCATTTTACCACTGACCTTGAGGTTTACATAAAAAGCTATGCTCTTGTTTGTACACCTTTGCTGTTGTAGCAGCTACAACAGTATGACACTTTAATATATAAGAAGTATTCCTAGAACCTTGATAAATTGAGCACTTTTCTAGTGCAGTACATTTGACCTACATAGCATTACTTCCTTTTGGAATCTCATCAATTCTCTGTGGATTTCAAGAAATGATAATTGATGGGTCAGAGTCCATACTGTGCATTTCCTTTTGTCAGACAATCTTCATTCCAGCTTTAACAGGTTTGCTGGCTATATATTTAACAAAATATTAAAATGTGAAGCCTCCCCAGTCTTGAAGGTTATAATCTAAATAATATTATATATTCATATGGATTGATACATTAAAAGCAGATGAAGTGAAAGAATGGTAATTTGAAATTAGCTAGACATTTCTGGGTCACATTCATATATTGTGTCATGCCAGTATGTCACTGATTTTATTTGAGTTTCACAATGGGAGAAAATTGGCTCATTAATTTCAAACAGCTATCCTTTCACTTCTCTATTACTGATTGTTTATGCAGTTCTCATGCAGATTGATATCCACATCTCATCTGTAAGATCTGCTCTCTCAATTTCCCCTTCATCCTTCAAAGAGTTTCTGGCTCTTTAAGGCTAGGAGGAAGACCACAGACTTCTACTGTATAAGAAGGGCTGCTGCAGTCCATGTCCCCTTTGCATCATTTGGATTGTTAGAAGATCTAGGCCACATTGCAAGAGCCCAGGATGTGGGTCCAGCAGTGCCCTATTTCCTGCTGGAGTTGCAGCATTGGTATGGGAAGTAATTGCATAATGAACTTCTCATTACCAGAGTAGCACAGAAGTGACACATTCTGAATTGGTTCACATGCTGCAAAGTAATGCTGGAAGAGGCCCAAAGACAGTTGTGCATGCAGGCTCCCTAGTGCAATCATGTGGGCAGCAATATGGAGGCTGCATGTGTTGTTTGATGCACATTGATGCACTGTCAGGGAGTAGCAATTATCCAGAGAAAGCTATTGGTGATTAAAGGCAACATTCAAGTTTACATGCTGAGAATGAACTTCAACGATGGCCTATTATGGAAGGATGTTTCAGAATTGGGGGCAGGGACACCACAAAGAACTCATAACCTACCCTACTTTCAGCAGCCAGAAACACCAAAACCAGACACTGGAGAGACCTGTCAGGAGTAAGCATGGACCAATGGTACCAAATAGTATGGGAAACAGCCCTACTAGAAAAATTAACCAATAAACTGAAACTGGCACGGGGACAAACAGAAGAAGACGCCTTCACCCCGGTATGGCTCCCCTTTATTACATACACAGCCCAACAAGACAATGACAAGAATCCACCAACAGCATACAAATCAATATGGCTAACCTGATCCAAAACACCCACCCACCCCACTCACACAATTGCTGGAAACTGGGGGGGCGGGGAGAGAGAGTGCTGTTTTGTTTATGTTCTGCTCCCTGGTTTCCCACAGGCATCTGGCTGGCCACTGTGAAAACAGGATGCTGGACTAGTTAGGCCATTGGCCTGATCCAGCAAGCTGTTCTTTTGTTTTCATGATTTGAACCTGGGTCTTGCAAATCCTAATCCAACCTTCCAACCGCTACACTGCGCTGTCAGAGTTAATTACTGAAAGGTGGGCTGTCCATGTTTCCTTGTGTTGCTTGCTGAGCTTTTTTTGTAAAAGGACTTCTGAAATAATGTCAGGTTGCTGAATCCCTCCATTATGAGATTGTGAATACCGACAAGCTAGTGACCAAAAATTAATGTGCCCCTTTTCAATTAGCACATTATAAGCTGGTTGAGCTGTTTGGTTCTTGCCATAGGTGAAGTCTAATTTTGTTGATTGAGTCTCTAGTCCCATGGCCTTTTTACCTATTGATTTGCTTGTTGCCTCAGCATCTGCACGTCCCGTTCCTTGCCGGTGGAGATGACCTTGTGCCCATGAAATACCCAAGTGATAGCAATTTACAGCTGAATCAGTCACAGCCTCTGAAACCCTATCAGGGAATAACATGACTTGATAAAGGTTTGCCATGTACTCAGGGTTCTGTTTTCATTCTGCCGGAATTTAAATATCCTGAGACCTGCTCTAGGAAAACAGACTACTCATTAACAAGGAGCATTTAAGGGTGCATAGACGCCTCAACTCAGGGATCCAGAATTATGCAAGGCTAGAAATGTCCTTGCCATGCATTAAGAAAAAGGGCTGGGGAATAAGTTTTATTTATCTATTTAGTTTTTTTCCTATACTGATTAACGTGTGCAAATAAATATATAATGAAATAATAAAAAGGACTAAAAATAAGTGATGCACAGCACACTAAAACAACAACAAATGTTACAAAAATACACACCATTAATGTAAATTACTACTGTAATAAAAAAATTCCGTTTAAAATTCTTTTTTCTGACACACTTGCTCAGTCAACACCTTTCAGTCTCCTGATTCTCACCAAAGATGTCTGTCTATTTGTAGTTAGAACTGACATGTAAGATGATCTGTAGACAGAGATCTTGTAGCTGAGGAGTAATGGTAAAACAGTGGCCAGGCTTGAGGGACAATATGGGATGTGCGCCCACCTTACATGAGGAATCCATTTCATACTTCTTTAACATGACTTTCGTGCGACAATCAATCAAGAAGTTAATCTCCCATCAGGAATTGGAGTAGCATTGGTTGTTTCTGATATTTATAGGTATGTATTTTTTCTTTTTTAACAGCTAGATATCCTAGCCAGGGAAATAAAATGAGCCCGTGGAACCGAAGGGAGATGAGCCATCTGAAGGCTGCTCCTTCCTTTTGTTTACCATCAAGCCAACAAGTTGTTGGTTATTCTGGTGACACCCCCCTGAGCCTGGTAATTCTGCTGCTTAAGGTCAGATTGGTAACTGGTAATATACCTCACCAACCAAGCATTAAATGCTGGAAGAGCATGCTGACCTGGAAATCTGGTTGAGCAGGGAGAGAAAGTGGTTTATTGAGTCAAGAACTATGGAGGTCATGAACCCTCTTTGACCCAAGTTGTGGTCAAGTCCTACTTTTTTTTGTCATGTGGGCCAGGTGGGCATGGCTTAGGGAAAGCAGGCTGGTAGGCCAAATTGTGCTGGAGTTTCCCTAACCTGCCTTAGGGCTATGACTAGCAGCACCTATAGTAATGGATTGAATTAGCTGATTAAAACATACCTCTTTGCAAGAGCATTCTTGAACACTGCATTTTAGTATTGGCTCTTTCAGGAATTTTGGATCTCTGTGGTATTTTTGTGTTTTTAGTATTCTATGGTCTTTTGTATTGAATTTATGTTATAAACCACCTTGTTATTTTATATGAAAGGCAGTCTATAAAGGTTTTAATGTTTTTTTAAAAATAAAAGTGAACACTTGGAAAATGCTATTGAGACTTTTTAGTAGCAAAGGGGGAAAACATGGTTTTTTTGCATGAAATTGTGTGATATGTTTAAAATTAATATCACGGGCAAAATGGTAACAATTTGTTTCACAATAATAATACTGCTTTCTAGTCATGTATAATTAGGATAAATTTCAGACCTCTGTCAATAAAATTTGGAATAAAAATTGGACTTGGGGAAGTTGGATAACTGGGCGAGGGTCAACAATACTGGGATTTTAACAAAGCAGTGTGCAAACATTAGTTTATTTGTGGAGAGCAGATGGAGACAGGTAGTAACATCAGAGAGCAGTACAAAACGGAAGGGGGGGGGAAGGCTGAAGTGTTGCCATGTAGAGTTCCTGTCTGAAAACACCCCTTCAGAAACAGAACATGCAGTGTGGTGCTATTGCAAAACAAGCACACACAAGTGATTTCGCAAGTTCCTGCTGTTGTGCCTTTTTAAAGCCTCTGTGTACAATAAAGAGCTAGTGCTGCAAACCATTATTAATTTGACAGTACTTTTAATGCTCACAAATGAGTACATAAAATAATGCTTTGAAACAGGCCTGCACAAATCCCAAGAGTATGGCATTGATAGCCTACCAGAAGGCTTTTGTAAACAGAGTATAAATAGGCACCCTTAGAGGCTACCTCAGCCATGATGCCTCACTCTGGTGGTGGTTTGTTGGAGTGAGGTCTTGTCAGATGTGAGGTCCTGGAGAGCCCTGCTGGGCTTGCAGTGCTGCAGCGAGGGAAAGAAAAACAGATAAACAAGTGGGTGGCAGGTGGGGGAAGGAGAAAGGGGGGTCAGCGTGTGGGGCAGGGAAGGCCTCAGGCTTGTGCTAGGCCTGTTCTCTCCTGAGGCTGATTTTGAGGTAAGAGGAGCAAAATAAGGAAGTCACAGACCAATGAAAGCGAAGGTGATAAAACACCCATACAGCAGTGGACTCAAACATCCAACATCATTTCATGTAACATAATACAGCTACGGATAGCAACCATTTATTTATTTATTGAATTTATAGCCGGCCCTTCCTCCCCATGGAGCCCATGTGTCAATGTATCAAATACCCATGTGTCAATGAATATACAGTACAAAACTCAGTGGATAAACCAGTATGAAGGCTGTGCAGAACAGAAATAATAAACACTCCCGTACTTCTAATCTTGTTCTCGTGAGTGTTTATAAACACTCCCAAGAAAGCTGTATGTAACTTTCTGGTTTACTGTCTTGAGGTAAGAGAAGCAGGTGCTAGCTACAAAATGGACTCTCACATCAGCACCGTACAATTAAAGCACATTTATACCACTTTAACAGTCATGGCTTCCCTCTAAGACTCATGGGAACTGTAGTTTAACACAACTACAGTTCACAGGATTTTTTAGGGGTGACCTCAGAAACAAGGGGTGATTATGGTAAGAACTGCCTCTTGGATTCAGATTCTTCTGTGCAGGAATGAGAGGTCTAGACATCCCTAGAATTAGGAATTAACTGGATGCTATTGTGTGTTTGCTGTTGAATTGGGTGTGGAGACGAGTTTTTAATTCCTGTTCACATCCCAGCCTATTTCAAATACTCTTCAACAAGATGAACTGGGAAATCTGCCCTCCTAAATTCCAAAATGCATACAGAGTGGTGGTGGGGTGGAGAGAGCTGGTGGTTCATTTGGAAGTAGTTTGTGATGGCCTGGGAGTCTGATTCAGAGGCTGAACCAGAGGAATCCCAGCCTGCACAGGAGTCCCCGCCTCCAGGGCCGGCTGAGCTGGGGCAGGGCCTTGAATCGGAAGCGCCTGCACCTGTGCCGGGTCCTCAGGAGCAGACACCAGATGGATCCACTCTGGCTCCGGAGGTGATTGAGGACCCATTGCCTACAGGTGCGCCTCTCCCAGCCCTGTCAGGGGAAGGTGAGCCTCCCCCTGGGTCCAGTAACCCTCCAGCCTCTCCTGAGCTGCAGAGGCTCAGGGCAGAGAGGCGGAGGGAACTGGTTTCTCTCAGGAGGAGTGCTCGCCTTAAGGCCAGGAGAGGCTGGTCACCTGTGGGCCGGGACCGCCCCTGGCCTCAAAGGAGATAAAGGCCAGTCAGCCCAGTCCCAGGTTATGGGAGCAGGTTGCTGGAAACCTGCTTCTGCCAGCACCCAGTCCTGTTCTTCTGGAGTTCCCGACTCCGCCCGGCTTCTTGCTTCGGATCCCGCTTCGCCCTGTGTGGACTGTCTCTAGACCCGTGACCCAGGACCGGACTCTGACCACGCCTGATGGTAACCTCCCCCCCCCCCCGGGACCAGCACAGAGTTTGTCATTTCCTGAGGGATAAACCACACCAGCCTAACCTAATCAGGTGTTGTCCATGTTTTGGACTAGAATTCCCACTATCCCTGACCATTGGCTATGATGGGTGGGGGCAAATGGGAATTGTTGTTCAAATCATCTAGAGGGCACCAGGTTTGGGAAGGCTGAACTACACATTACATACAAAAATACACAGAGAAGCTCTGATGGGATTTTTTAAAAAAGTTAATTATTTATTATTTGTATTTTAAAGATGTCATACAGAAAATGAATATTGACCTTAGATAGCTGTCATCCTGAGTGAATGAGATGCTTAGATTTTCTCTCATGCATCTGTTCTTCTGCTCAAAATCAGTACCCAAGTTGTCTTTGTGCTCCTGTTGAGGTTCCAGATGGATGTTTAGGGAATGCTGTGGGTTGGAAAGCAGCTGTGGTGGAACTGTGAGCATCAAAATATCTGGCAAGGGAAATTTTGCACACCCCTTCAAAATTCCAGTCTTCCAAGTCTGTTGAAAACACATCAAACCGCTGAGGCCTTGTTACACATACCAATATGTAATTTGTAGCTTGCTTGTGAATGCATTATTTCCAATTTTTACGTATGTTATTTTAAAGGAAACCTGAGGAAATGAAGCTTCCTAAAGCCTTTAAGGGGCTTGTAATTTCAATTCCCATTAAAGTTAATATGTGAACAGAGCCACCAAACTCCTTAAGTTGGGGTTGAAAACAAGCATCTCAATATTATGTTTCCATGTTAACAGAAAAGTTGCCCTGGGGGTGTCATTTTAATAGATGATGGACAAGAGGGTAGTTAAGGGCTTCACAATAGTGAGAATGAACAGGAAGAGCCATGTGTCAACAGGAAGAGAGGACAGTCTCTCTGGAAAATACTCCTCCGTGCTACAGAAGTGTTTGTAGCACCCACAAGTCCCTTTCTGGCTATTTAACTAGCTTTATGGAATGCATTTCCTCTTAATTTCTTCACCAAAATCAATCCATTTGTTTTATGACATCTTTATACAAGCAAAGAGACTGACTGTCTTCTTATATAGCAACTTTGTCCCAGTCCCTAAAGCAATAGGAAGCTGGTTTCTTAATCCTTGCTAATGATTTAAACCCCCATTCGCTGAACATCAATCATCTCAGCCTCCAGTGCCTAATTTTTCAGTCACTTCCTCAAAAATATTATATAGTTTTCTACAGGCATCCTCTGCACTTTCTTGCACAACATTTTGAAGCCCTCAGCTTCCCCGCTTCAAATAAATTACACACATTTCCAAAATTACAGAACTGTGCTTTTCATGTTTGTTTGCAGACTCTTTAGGATAGAATCTGGAAACTTACGAGGCCTTGAATAGCCGGTGGAGCCAATGGAATGATGGGACTTCGGAGCTATTGGTGGGCACAAATAGTTTCAGATAGTGCCTTGGGTCAAGGATAAAAACAGGGAATGTAGAGCACAGAACCCTCATCTTTTGGGAACATGGCCCATGATACAGCTTTGGGGAAGCTTAGCAAATCTGTATTTGATAGGTTCCTTCATGGAAACTTACTTGGGAGGCCCATATATGGAATGTATGGAATGTAGAGAGTATTGGTTTCAGGCAGTTCCCTATGTTTCTCTGTACAGTGGTACCTTGGTTTAAGAACAGCTTAGTTTGTGAACAACTTGGATTAAGAATGCTGCAAACCCGGAAGTAGGTGTTTTGGTTTGTGAACATGTTCTGCTTCCTGTTGAGTGTGTTCCATTTGTAAATTGAGTCCCTTGCTGCTATGGGAAAGCACGCCTTGGTTTAAGAACGCTTTGGTTTAAGAACAGACTTCCGGAACAGATTAAGTTCATATCAAGGTACCACTGTATTTGCAAGTCTGTTCCATCCCCTTTCCATATTTATCTGGGATTTAAAGAAAAACTGCAAGATAATTTTGTACTGAAATGCACTTTTATCACAAAAATACATATTTAAATATATTTTATCTTAATATACTTATTGTACTGTAAAATATCCATATGTAGCACATTTTAGTAGATTTTTTTTTTTTTGAGCCAAGAACTGAGTGGCAAAATTAAGAAACGCGCAGAATTCAAAGGATAATTATGTTCTGATTTGCACATTAGTCCAGAAGGCACAGATTTGGTTAGTTCACAGCAATCAAATTATTCCATAATGCCTATATTAATGCATATTTTCAAGCTATTATAATATAGAGCATGAATAAAAACTCATTGGGGGAAGAGAAGGGTTATTGGCTTTTTGAGTTTGCATGTTATCAGGCAAAACTGCACTAACCTCAAACCTAAATTCAGTATCTGCAGACATTGCTGATGAGAGAGAGGATATAATCCTATATCAAAGTAATGTAGCCACTGCTATCAGTTGAAGCTCATAGAGATTAGGCAGAGCAAATAGAAATTGGGAAAAGTTGGGTTCCAATGAGATGTGAAGTTTTTACAGAGCCCTGGAAGGTACTTTCAGTCATCTTAATGTGGAAAACAAATGTACAACCCAGAAATATGCTGAGTGAAGGGCTTTTGGTGGCTCCGAGCAGTGTGTGTCAATGCCCTCAGTCCACTCCCCAGAAGTAGCTATTTGTGTATGGTTGTGCGGCGTTTCTGGGCTGTCACAATTAATCTTCAGCATTCCTTTTTGAAAAATTCAGAAATAGAAAAGAAATTATCTTGGTCTTCCCACCCTGTAATTCTGCAGCATCTGAATGCTACTGCAGTATGTCAAAGGGTGAGCGTAGAAATCAAATGTTTGAAGAAACATTGCTTCCCCAAACCTTTATGCCTTTTTCGGATTAGCTTTTTAAAAAAGCATTTGCTCCCACTAGCCCCCATCTTCAGTGATTTCATTATCACTTGAGATACCGTATAATGGAAAAAAACCTTTTCATCCCTGCAGTAACATGAATTCCCTCGTGCTTGGAACAGCCCCTTTATTGGGAAATGTCCTCTATAACCTTAACAAAAACAAAATAAAGCATACTGAAGTTTTATGCCTAATAATATGAGGCAGAAAAACTAAAAAGGGATATGAAAAGTGATACCCTTTTATTTTCAAAGGCAATTAATAGGAAAATCTGTATATTTTTGTCCTTTCTTTCTGTTGGACTGTTACCTGTTTCTTTCCACATGCCTGTACAAAGTATATGCAGGTTTGTGTCAGGTCAGTTGGCTTTGAATGGTGGTACTAATGTTGCATTCTTCACACTGTGTATGGAGAGAGGCATATTTTGTGCAGATGGCTTCAGGGGTACAATTTTTAATCTCGGTCTCAGTGTTGAAAAGCTTTCCACTGGAGGGAAAACCCCTAGTGTAGCTATTTCCTATTCTATAGAATACATGGGTCCTTGGGAACATGTATATGTGAAAATATAATGAGCGAATGCCACAAAATACAACTGGCTTTGTTATGGTGGGGTGTTACTATAGCTCGAGGCTCTAATAACCCTCTACATTCTTTGCCAAGACATTTGCATTTACTTGTCATTACACATGCAAGGAACTGGTATATTTGCTTCAGGAAATGTTCTTAATGACCTTTAAAATACACCCCCCCAAAGAATCACAGGATCTGGCTTTTTGTAAGCTTTCGCATTGGTTGAAGATTTATATTCCTAGATACACTCCTAGACCAGTGAACATTTTTGACTTTCAGTGGTGTTGGTTTTCTGCCTAGATGATTTTTATTTTATCTCCTCCTCCTCTGTTACCACCATCTTTGGATATGAATGTCTGAGTAGTCCTCAGGGTACCTTGTCTTAAATTGTCATGAAATCTTCTTCCCCAGTGAACTGAATGGTTTGCCTTCCAGAGATACTTTAGTTGCGTAGTCTTCAGGTTTTTCAGACCCGCTTTTGTCCATGAACTAATGGGACCTAGTTTTAATGTTTTTGTAAATGTATCATAGCAACATAAGAAGGTATTGTATATTATGTCAGCCTGTTTGACCATATAACCCATTGTTGTCCACTGAGCCTGGTAGCAGTTCCATAGGCCTGATCACTTTGCCATCACTTGCTATCTGATCCTTTTAACTAGAGATGTCAGGGATTGAACCATGGTCTTTCTGTGTTTTTCTCAGTTTAACATATTTTTCAGTACTATAGGCAGGCTTGTTCAACCGTCATTCTTTACTTTTTTCTAAATACCCATGGGAAACTGTTTGTGGGTGAGTGTAGAAATCCTGAAGAGAATTTTTGCTGCACAACTATATTGCAGTTCCTCATTGGTTGAATTCTGTACCTGTACAATGGACTTTTCCCTCCTTTCCTCTCGTGTGCCCCTGCACCCCTGAAATTGGCTAGGTGTCTTAAAGATCAGCAGCTTGTAGCTCCAACTGTAACAAAAATACGATTTGTAATTGTTGTCTGAGCAAGCTGTAAAGTACTTTTAATACACCAGATGTGACAATTCTATGGTAAACCATGCTACACATGATGCATTTTATATTGCTAAAGTAACAAAGTGACTTTTGGTATGTAAAGCGTACTTAAGAAAAAAACCAAGCATGGCACCCCCCCAACAATTTTTCCAAGAATTTTCTGTTCCTCTGTAAAACACAATGGAAAAATTATATTATTATTATTATTATTATTATTATTATTATTATTATTATTATTATTATTATTATTAGAATTTATATACTGCCCTATACCCGCAGGTCTAGGAAGTGTTATAGTTCTCTTCGCTATATTAGGTTTTGCTGGTAGGTGCCACAGAGGCAGCATGGTTCCAAGTGTTTTAAGAGCTTAGATTTTAAAAGTTCTTTTAAAAAAATATTATTGTGGTATGCTCAAATAATCCTGTGTGCAAATTGGTTATCTCATAGACCACAGGAGCAGAGCTGGAGAGACTTCTCTGTGGATTCTGAAGCTGAGAGATTCTTTGATTACATGGATAGCTGAACTTTCAGTTTCTGTTATATGCTCAAAATAGATGCACCTTGCTTCCTGGTCTCCTCAGTTTTCATTTTCTTCTTTAGGCCAAGCTCTAGAAGGCAGTACAATAAGTATAATGACCAGGTTATAAGTACATTCTGGTCCTCTACAGATTTTTTCCCCAATAGCAGTGCTGAAATACTTTTGGATGACTTCATCCTGAGCTGATATTATAGCAACTGAAACTTATGGATGTGTGTACGCTTTAAGAGCTTTTTATTTTAATTCAGTTAATTTGAAAATATTGAGTTTAAGTGCTTTGCTGGGGGGCGTGGAGCCACTAACACAATCTTCCAAGTTGAAGGCTAGCATTACAATTAGCACCAGCTTTTTGCTGGTGCAAATAGCAGTGGGAGGGGAAACCATGGCTGAAACTCCACTCTACTGTATTCCCCTTGCTGCAGCTGTTACCCGGTAAAGAAAAAACAAGTATGCGAGGGCCAGTCATGTTATTCGCATCTACTTTGGCATGTTTGTGATTATTATTGGAAATGCTAGCTGGTAGGAAATTGGAAACAGGGACAGATATATACTCTTTATATGTATTATGAACCTCCACATTTCACTGAATTGTAAACTAGTTTTCTCCTCTGTTAATATGCACAGATTGAGCAGGGTCTGAAGGTATAACAAATGTGGCCAGGTTGGCTGACTCCACCCCCACAGCCTCCTGACTCCTGTACATTTTCTATCACGCTCTGGTAGCCATTGGCAAAATTGACAGCATTTTGCTCCTCACACTAAGGGCTCAGCCACACACCAGAGACGTTTTTATTTGGTCCCTGTGCTTTCCCTGGGAAAAGCAGCAGGTTTTCTGTGGGTTGACATTTGTTCTGATTCAGCAGTGTAAACTATGTTTTTCCAGGGAAAGCGGCAAGAAAATAGACCCATGCCTAGAAATCATGGGACCCAAACAGAAGAAATCATGGGACAAAGGGAAGTGTGGATGATCCCAGAGCTGATTTCTAATATTCCAGTGTTCTTTTCTTAGAAAGCTGAAGTGTGAAGTATGTTATCCCTGGAGGGCAAAAATCCAAAACAGCTGTTCTGTGTACTTTTTAGATCCTTATGTGCACACAAAAATACATTATGAATGGATTATGATTAGGATTAAGGAGGAAAAACCATCCAGGCATCAGTTACTTTTATTAGATAACAACACATACAGTTTTACAAGGTTTTCTTTAGGCCTTCACTGATGCAGCAAATGGAATTAAACTGTCCAAACAAATTAAAACTATTGACATTATTATATCGTTAGAAAGTTTCCCCTTTCTATGTCATTCAAGATGATTCAGCCAAAGTTTTATCTTCCACAATCATCTGACCTGCATTCCTGCCACACCCTTGCGTTTAGAAGAGTTTTATTTTCTTTCGCTTAGAGACAGTGAACTCTTGACAGTGCATTCCTGAGCAAAGCTAGAGCCAGTGGGTAGGCTTTGGGAGGATATTTTAGACCACTCTTGTGCATCTTTCCCTTGAGTCATCATTGGCTATTGTGAATCCGCTGAACTCCGAATCCTAGTTCAATAAACGTCTTAGCATAAAAACTCCGGGTTTATTTATTTAATTTCTATGCCGCCATTCATTCGGTCCCAGCGCCTGCCAACCTAGCAGTTCGAAAGCACCCCCGGGTGCAAGTAGATAAATAGGGACCGCTTACCAGCGGGAAGGTAAACGGCGTTCCGTGTGCTGCGCTGGCTCGCCAGATGCAGCTTGTCACGCTGGCCACGTGACCTGGAAGTGTCTGCGGACAGCGCTGGCTCCCGGCCTATAGAGTGAGATGAGCGCACAACCCTAGAGTCTGGCAAGACTGGCCCATACGGGCAGGGGTACCTTTACCTTTATGCCGCCATTCATCCAAGGATCACAGGGCGGTTTATAATATGCTAGACTTACTCAGAGTAAACCAACTGGAGTTAAAGGACATGACTAATTTAGGTTCATAAATTCAGTGATTCAATTCTGGGTATGTCTTAGTTGGATACAACCCACCATGCCTTGGGTTTTGCTTTCTGACTTCCTTCATCCCCACTGCTTCCACCAGCTATCATAAACTGCGGGAGCCAATCCAGCACCTGCCAGTGCATCCATACATTGCCAGCCTCCCCACTGTCTGAGACATCCCAGTAACTACTAGCTATGCTGCTGGTGTGAGGTCAGGTATGCAGCAGCACCCTTCCCCATCAACCATCTTTGCTGCAGGTATGCGACCTCTGATAGATTGCTCCCAAGGGAATGTGGCCCTCAACAGAAAAAGGTTGTGGTTTTTTTGCTAATTTCTTTTGTTCTGTTTATTTATCCATTGTAGGATCATTCTGATTACAGAGATGTATAAACCAAAGGTTATAAAATTCTTTCTGGGAGTGACCTGAAGGTTACAGATCCAAATTAATGAAAGTAGGCTGGAAGAAAAAAGCAGGTGAATGGAAACTTTAAAAGTTGATGCCAGCACCTGGATTTTTTATATTTTCCCAAGTTGGACAGGTTTGTGAATAACATTCATGGTGAGAGCATTCTGGATTTCCTGTCTTCACTGAAACATATAGTTTTGACAATTGATACCTACAACATTCTATACAATTTTGGACCTGGTTGGCCAGTTTTATAAATACAATGTAATAAAGCCTGATTGAAGGCCTCAATTAGTAAACAGGAAAATCCACATGGCTATCATAATGCCAAACTGTTATGGAATTCTGCAGCTTGGGTAAAATTTAAAATGCAGGTAGGTAGCCCTCATGGTAACAGAGACAGTGATGGGAGGAAATTCTGCTATTTTCTTTTTGCAGAAAAATCTCACATGGTCTATCACCTAGTGCCCATTCTTCTCAGTCTTCCTGCTTTTAGAAATCTATTCTCTCTCTCTCTGGCTTTTCCCACAAGCCCAAATCCTTTCTTTGAAGTACAACACAAACATATGAATTCCAGATTCTGAAAAACAGATGGATGGCTTGCGCAAGAGTGAAAACGCCAAAAAAAAATAGTTGGGGAAGGAAAGGGGTGACAAAAATGGAGAGCAGGGATCCTGCCACACAAACTAAGTATAAAACTACTGTGACTGAAATCCAGGGGAAGTGATTGGGGTAGTGGGAGATACTTCGGGGTGGGGAGCCCCCAATTAAACATATCTACATCCCGGTAGATATCTGACATGCTTTTATTGGGTTAAAAGACATTCCAAAAAGGCATTCCAAGGATCCGTGCAATGAAGGCCTATTCATTATTATCTTAGGGCACACCCATCACCCCAAAGCATGGTAAATTGGTTTTGAAAATAATGAAAACCTTGTCTGAAGGAAGCATTCGGTGTCAGAGGCAAATCAGCAGATTCTAAAACATTTCTACATGTACCAGGGATAACATAGTGCTAGACTGTTTGAATATCCTACAAGCACTCATTGTTCACCCAACAGAGATGTGCATCAGGCTACAGAGGAACCATTACTGCAGAGTTTGGCATTTTTCAATGGCATGCAAATGATCTAATGAGTGCAGAAATCAGTGAATACCATAGTAGATTTTACTGCTTTGTGCTCTTTTACACAAATCTACCATTGATTTTACTGGCAGCTTTGGACACTTTTTTCATAGAAATGTATGAGGCTACTTTATACTGAATCAGTATAAAGCTCAGCAACTTTGGGGCTTGTCTAAAAAAAGCTCAACAACTACTTTTGGGGTGTCCTGGTTCTTACTTTTTGAAATATGGCAACCCTATTGAAGCTAACAGCCATACACCATTTCTGGGGTGGTTTGAGGGGTAGGAAAAATGGGTTGTTTGGCACCACAATATTTTAAAGCCAAGCCAGAAAGTGTATACTATCAAGAGAGGCCTTGCTCCCCTCCCACACCCAATGCATGCTGGGAGTTCAGAATAAGATTTGCAGCTGATGTCATGGAAGGCTTGCAAACACCCTAATATTTGGGTGCATGAGGGCTATCAATATAGGATAATTTGTGGCAGGCTTCAGCTATAAATAAAATGGATTCTAGGCGTGCACAGATTTCCTTAAACAGCAGCCTCTTCCAGCGCACTTGAGTACTATGGAGCAAGGCTTTTCAGGTAGCTGATATTGTGACAAGACAAGTGTGAACCCCTTTGTAGTAATTAGAAGTTATGGGTGTTATCAATAGGATATTCAAAAATAACTTATGTGAGGGAAGTGAAAGGTCAGTCGGTTCAGCTGTGCAAAAATTCTCACGGCCCAGGAGCACGAGCAATTGTATTGGCAGGAAAAGCAACCAAATAGAAAGGGAAGCTGAGGGAGGCAGCTTATAGGCGGAATAATTGAATTAAGGGAGCATAGTGGACAATAGACTGAGGAGCACACACCTGAAGGCTGCAGAGGAAGAAGCAGCTTGAAGCCTCAGGGAACTGTGCAACTGAGGAAATTAAGAGCAAGAATCTCTCACAGAAGGTTATTTTAGGATAATTCAAGTATAGAGGCTATACTTCCATTACTTATTTTGAAAATAGTGGGCTATCTCCCCTGCACCCCAGTACATCTTCCTTGGTTGCATTGATACTTCAGCTGAACATTTGCTGAATTGCTGCTTTTGGTAGGAAAAAGAAATGTATGCACTGTGGTGCCTTCTCATTAGGAAATGTCCACATGGTTTGCCTGTAGTCATGAGAAAAAGTGTAGCAAAAGCAGTTGACTTGCTACTTGCCGTTAAGAAATATCACTAGCCTAAAAATGTGATCGCTCAAAGAAGCCTCTTAGTGCTAATGCTCTCTTACTGTCTGACCTTAAACAGGCTTATTCTGAAGTAAATACCAGTCAGTACCACAAGAGTTGCTTCCTGATTTAGGCCTAGTTAGTACATTGGTACCTTGGGTTAAGAACTTAATTCGTTCTGGAGGTCCGTTCTTAACCTGAAACTGTTCTTAACCTGAAGCACCACTTTAGCTAATGTGGACTCCCGCTGCTGCTGCCGCACTGCCGGAGCATGATTTCTGTTCTCATCCTGAAGCAAAGTTCTTAACCTGAGGTACTATTTCTAGGTTAGCGGAGTCTGTAACCTGAAGCGTATGTAACCTGAGGTACCACTGTACTGGGACTCACTGAACTGAATGGAGGGCTAGTTATAACATTTACTTATCCTAGAATAAACTACCCATTTATTTGTAGATTCATGTGGAAGGAGAGGATGAGATGAAGGAGAGGTGGAAGAACCCCTGATAAAATCTTGACTTCCCTCCCTTTCATCTTTGGGTAACTGACCCATGTAAGTCAGGTGTGGGAAGCCTCAGGCCTGGGACCAAACGGGGGCCCTCCAGTGCTCTCTATCTGGCCTGTGGCCTTCTCTGAAGGCCACACCCCTTACAGACCCTACTCCATACACTGCTTGAGTGCTTTTGCCTGACTGGAATGTGTGCTTGAGCTGTGATAAATGCACTTTGTTTCCTGAATGGAGAGAAGTGTGTAGGGATGTGTGCATAGAAACCAGTGACTTGCATGGCTCTGAAAAAGGTTCTTTAGCCCTGTTGTATGCACTAACAGGGTTGCTATTAATCTCCGGCGCAAAGAGGTGACAAGAGTTTTACATCTAACACACAGTAACTTGTAAATGACTGTCCTTGGTTTTAATTGTGCTGTTTTCATTTTTGTAACTCTTATATGGTAGTATTGGGGATGCTTTCTTGTAGCTTCTTCCCATGTTTCTGAAGTTCCCAGCAGTCAATCACAGCATTGGCCTTATTCTTATGGATCCTGGATGCAGATGTTACTGGAGCCGTGTGGGAAGAAGTCATAGTGAACCTACACTGCTGCTGGTAACATGTGAATTACTTTCTACTCAAAAGCAATGAGAATTCCATAAAATGGAATGGAACGAAGTGATTCAGTACAGTGGTGCCCCGCAAGACGAATGCCTTGCAAGACGAAAAACTCGCTAGACGAAAGGGTTTTTCGGTTTTGCGTTGCTTCGCTAGACGAATTTCCCTATGGGCTTGCTTCTCAAGACGAAAACGTCTTGCGCTTGTTTTTTAAAGCGGCTTGAAGAGGCGCAGTTGCGACGGACCGTGCTTCGCAAGACGAAAAGACTCGCGGAATGAATTCTTTTCGTCTTGTGAGGCACCACTGTATGCTCTTTTTTTGCCCGCAACCCAACCAACCAACCAACCAACCAACCAACCAACCTTGTTTATACAGATTGTGTGTTCATTTTCCCCCAGGTCCAGGGTAGCCTGCGTGTTGTCTTCTGGATATTGTTGGAGTCCACCTCCCATCCTCCCTCATCATTGGCCATGCTTGCTGTGGCTGATGCCAATTGGTATCCAACAACATCCTGACTACAACATGTTGGCTACCCCCTTTCAGGTGTTCCACACACACACAAACTAGCTAGCTTGTGTAACAAGCAAGCTAGCTGTGACATGTTGCCAGTAGCAAGCTTGTATATGTACCTAGAATATTTCTCTGTGAATAAATCTCTCACCCTGTTGTTGCTCATTAATGAACTGGGCACCGAGAATAGAGAGAATTAATTTGCAGAGCAGATGAGTTTGGAGTCTAAACCCTTTCAGGCTTAAATTCCCCACCACCCTTGTTTTTAAATACAAAGCATAGGCTGTGAAACAGCCATTGGAAATCAACAGAAGCCTTGTATATCTGAGCAATACTATTAACATTAACAATATTAACCTTTGGTAAATAAAAGAAGAAAAGCTGTTCAGCACCTCAAGATATTTGCTCTGTCCGTGACAAAAAGAAGCATAATTAGCTATGAAATTAGACATGACATTGGAGAGAGCATTTTGGCACTTAGAAAAGTCAGCAGTGGCATCGGATGCAGTTTTGTGTGAAGCTCTTGCTGAGTGACGTAGAGCAACCAAATCCTCCCTTGAGGCTTCATCTCAAACAGAGCAATGATCTTCACCAGTAGTACGGCGCTGCAGGAAACTCAGACAGAATACTAATGATAGAGCAATGCACAAACAGAGCCTTGCTTCAGTGTGTGTGTGTGTGTGTGGGGAAATCCCCTAAACAAATCAAGAACATCACCACCATGAATTTATTCAACAGAAGTTTTGTTGGTGAAGTTAATAATTTACAATTGTAGCTGATACCATCACACACAATAGCAATGTGCTCACAAGGCTCCTGATGCTATTAAATATGCATGGAACTGCTGGATGAGATTTCAGAGTAATTAGGGTGAGGAAAGAACGGGGCTATCAATATGTAGATGTGTGCACCATAACTCTTAACAGTCACTCTAGCATTATAAGATTTTGTCAGGAAGCTGTTCTTCCCCAGCATCTTTCAAATTTAACTGTGTTGTTTTAAAGAGGGATGCTGCTTTCTGTTCCTTTGATGCTGGTGTACAAGAGAGATAAGGGCAAAGCAATAGAAACACCATCAGTTAGCAGATTGGTTAGTTAAACATTAAAATAATGTGAGAATGGACTTCTTCAAATGCACACCTGTTTTGCAAAAATAAATAAATCACAGCTCTGTTGGCAGTGATGGCTGGAGCTTCTAAACAGAGCTATTTAATCTAGGGGTGAGGAACCTTGGGCCCTCCAGATGCATAGCTGTCAACTGTCCCTTATTTGGCGGGAAACTCCCTTATCACAGCGCTGTGTCCTGCTGCTGTCCCTTATTGATGATGTCCCTTAAATTTCACAGGTTTCAAAGGAAGCAGCTCCTCTCCCTCCCTCCCTCCCGGCCAGGGAGGAGGGAGGCTCCAACTGTGTTGCTTGGCTGCGTTGCTCACCCAATAAGGAATCTAAGAACGACTGGGGGGTGGAGCTTGCATGCCTTGTGCCAATCAAATCGGCCGCGTTGCTGGGGGCTCGCCTTTGCTCAGCACTTCCCAGCGGAGAGGTGACGGTGGTTTTCCTTGCTTCATCCCCTTTGCCAGGTTGCTGCACTGTGGGAACCACCGCTTGAGGCTTTGTTTGGCTGCTGGCTGGGCTTTCTGCCTTTGGCTCGGAGGGGCTCAGAGGTTGAACATACCTGTGCTCCGAAAATCCCTTATTTTGGCTGCTGATCCCTTATTTTTGAGGCTGCTGGTCCCTTATTTTCAAATCTGTAAATTGGCAGCTATGTCCAGATGCTGTTAAACTACAAGTCCTGTCATCCTTGCCCATTGGCCATGTTTGCTGGGCTGATGGGGTTGTAGTTTAGCAAGATCAGGAAGGCCAAAGTTCCCCACCTCTGGTGTAATCTGATGCTGTAGGGTACAGTTTTAGCAAGTGCTGCTAGGTGCACAATCCAGAAATCAACACACAATGCCTGTTTTAAAATACAGTAGCTGTATTTGTTGCAGGTTTGTTTGCTAGCTGACTTCATAGTGCTCACATTAGTGTTTAAAGCCTTAAATGGCTTAGGCCTCACATATCTCAAAGACTGCCTCCTGCTCTACAGATCCTCCTGGCGAAGGGCCCTCTTGGTAGTTCCAACTCCTTCAAAAGTTGAGTGGGTGGCAGCCTGGGAGAGGGCATTCTCTAAATGGCCCTCAAGATACACAGAAGTACATCTGGTGCCTTCGTTATGTAGGGTTTTTTAAGGTAGTTGTATGCTGAACATGCACCTTTTTACCCTTTCCTTTGACACCTGAGATACATATTTTAGGACCCTATTCTCTTGATCGTAATTTGTTTTAACTTTTATTAATATTGTGTTTTTAAAATGTTGTAACTTGCCCTGTGAAGGTAAGAAATCTTAATAAAAATAACAATAACAACACCATTGATGTGGTAGTGGATGCATTGTAATCTCTGGTGCACATATGTATAAGGGCATGTGGATGGAAACCAAAGCATCATGGTGCACACTTGCTTAACATGATATATTTTGAACTGTTCATAATCATGTAAGAGAACAGCATATCTATAACCCAAATAACAAACACTCTCAGGTTTTTAAACAGTGGAGGATGAAGCTATTGCAAAGTAAATAAATGCAGTGCCAACCTTATGAGGTAGGGTTTTCAGCAATTATGTCAGGGTGGAGGAAGTCTGGGACGCAAACTGTCATAGGAAAAAATGGGTTGCAACAATGTGTGTCCCTATTTGCATTTGTAAAATGTTGAAGGGTATGTTATCGCCTGCTCTCCTTTAACAGACAAGACTTTTTCTAGTTGACTAGATAGGCTTCTTTAAACCATTGTGGTGTAGTGATTAGAATGTTGGGATTAGGACCTGAGAGACCAGGATATAAATCTCACTCAGTCATAAAGCTAGCTGGGTCACCTTGAGCTAGTCACTATCTCTCAGCCTGACCTACCTAGTGGGGTTGTTTTGTGGATTAAATGGAGAAGGGGATCCCTGTACATCACCTTGAGCACCTTTGAGGAAAGGTGGGATATAAATGCAATAATGATGGAAATGATGTGGAAAAGAGTTTGCATCGTCTGAAGGCATATGATGTAGCAACCATGATAAAGCTGGACATGCGTAGAGTCTCGTCAGTGCCTGAATGGAAGACCACTAGGGAACCCTTTGTATGATGCCTTGAGTTCCACAGAAGAAAGGCAGGACATAAACTTAGAAAATATGTTTTCCCCTTTTGGGCCACTGATGTGCCACATCAGAGTAGTGAAAATGTCTATGGGCTACTGCATTTTATGGACTTGTCTTCAAGCCTACATTAGCAGTCACTAGCTAAGGCACTATCCAGTAGTTTAAGACAGCTTCATGCAGTAGTATTCTGCTTCCTAGTCTTAATGATTCCAATTTGTGGTTTATTTTAAAGTCAAGGTTACCTGAAGAAGCTGTGTGCTGTTTTTAGGGTGGTGGATAAATGAGTCGCTCTTGCAATTACACAGGATACTCCACAAAGCTTCAAACTGCACATCTTGAACATAAATGAAAATGTCCTTTATTTCTCATTGCTTTTTTGCTCACTACTTTGGCCAAGCTCTTCCCATTTTGGTTCTTTTGCAGCACCTAGTGAGCATGGATTGGCACTGAGGTCACTTCCAGACTGTTGCTGCTTTGTGGGTGGGATTCAGTCAAATATTAGCAAATTCCGTTTGCTCAGTTAAAGTGAGTATGTTGCTCTCACCAACAGACCCACTTCCTTCCTTTTGTGGTAAGGAAAGCAATGCGAACATACACTTTAAAGTGTGGAGTAACAATTGCTTGAAGGGATGTTGTGTAACCTCCCTGCAAACAAATCAGAATGAATGCTTAATAAACAGTTTATGTCATAAAATCTACCTGCAAACAACACAGGGTGACTGCTAAAAATAAACAGGTCATCTAGAAGTGCCTGCCCTCCTCCAAAGCAATTTATGGATAGTTAGTTTTCAAGATGTTTGCTGAATTTTATCTCTAAGTATGATGTGAACTACCTTGGTAGGGTTAATCCGTGAAAGGTGATCAATAAAAAACAAAAGATATTTTCCCAGGCTTTTAATTTTTGATTAAATTGTTTGACTGTTGTTTTTTTCTGTTGCTTTGATTACTGTTTTACTGATGCTTTAAATTTTATTGTTATTTCGTAAGCTGGCCTGGAAATGTTTACCACCACTGCAGGCTGAAGTTTATAAAATAAATGCAAAAATTTCTTCCCTGACTTCTAACTTGTATGCATTACTCAAGACAGCGTACAACCTTTAAAATAACTATATCCCCGTAAAACAGCAGTACCAAATGAAATGGAACGCAGTGAAGGATGGCACATCCCTTTATAGCCAGTGGGAAAGGAGCAAGAACAGTCTCAGTTCCCCTTTAAGAATCTGAGATCACAGCATCCGAACTTAAGCGTATGTGTAAAGAAGGGATGTGTGTTTGCCTCATGGGAGATTTGTAGGATCAAAAAGTGTATGTTTGTGGGATGATCTGACGATAACTCAACCCTTCAACTTTTACATTGTTTGTTTTATTATTTGTGTTAGTTTGACTTCTGTTGCATGGAAAGATAAATGTTCTTTGATGGAAAAGAATGCATTGTTCCAAGTGACTCTACCTGAAGTCTATCTAGCTCATTTTGATGAGGCTAACAAAACAGTGTGCCATCATTTCTTAGACCAGTTTTACAACTTTTTTCAGTTAGAATCCAGCTAACTAGAGAACCACATGATAGATCAGCATTGCAACATTTGTCTTGTGCTAGAGTTGCAGCATTTTCTGGCACAAGGCAAGATTCTTAATGAAGTAATGAGCTTATCACAAACCACATTTTTCTCCAACTAATCCCTGAGTGGCAACATTTGTATAAAATAACGAATACTGTATGCCGTAACTCCTAGTCCAAAGTATAAATGCTGAAAGCCATCTCGTGCTGTGTGTTGAGGGATCCCTTCCCTCCAGCTATGTCATTGAACCACACAGCTAAAAATATAAAACTTGGAAGAGGTGGGAGCCTGCACAGATAGAAATGGCTGGCTGCTTCACAAATCACCTTTCCACACATAAGGAGCTGGGATAAAGCCCATGGCTTTGGGGTGGTGGCGGCAGCACTAAACATGTAGCCCCTTTGTATCCTTGCACGAGTAACACACAGAGAGAGCTTAATTCATGAGCAGTGCTGCTTTCGTTGTCATCATTATCACTTTCATTTTCTTATGGCTCGATGCGCAAACTGCTGCATTCACACTCCTTTTTTTCTCATGGTATTGCTTCAGAAGGGCAGTACTGTAGTGCAACACCAAGATGAAAGTTAGCTCCTACTAATCCAATTAATTTGTAGAATGTATGGCTTTTTCCAGTGACTAGAACTCCTTTCATTCTTATTCTCATTTTAATGCATGATTGGGTTGAGGATGAGTGTTAGAGGTTTAACCAAGGGCAACTTTAATGGTTAATAACTTATCAGGGATTTGAAGGCAGGGTTCTCAGGTCAAATCAGTCCATGCTATCTGCAAGGTCATGCCGGAAATTTAGTTAGAGATTACCAGACTAAAATCAGTATTAGGATATGTTGGCCTTTGAGAGTTCCCTTTTTGAACAGAAGATGGGTCCAGACCAGAATTCCTAGTAATTTTTCATCTTGTCTCTCTCTGCTTTGACACCGTTTTTAACACTGTTTTACTTAGATCCTCCTTGAAGAATTGTGAATGTGGGTTTTTAAATTTTCCCTTCCCAGGAATGCAGAAGTTGTCTAGTTGTACCTATCTAAACACTGATAAACATTTACTAAAAAATCAAAATAGAGAGCTGAGGCTTTGTTGAAATTAGATTAACAAGAACTGTATGCAATGATGTATATTTTCTCTGATGTGCCTCCTACCCATCCTGTGTCTACTCAATCTACTGATTTGGTTGGAAGGCACAATATCAATCCAGCTCCCTGCTCCTGTTGTTGAGGAGTTGTCCATGAGGTTGTTTCCCACTTTTACCAATGATTAACTGTATTAAAGGATTCCTCTCAGAACCACATGGTTCTGAGTTCTATCATTTGCTTTGATCTGCTTATGTTCTTCTGAGGATAAGAGTGTGGGGTTTTGTGTCATGTCTTTTCTGAATGCTGTTACCTAGACTTGCTCTATTGGAGTTTGGAAAACATCTTCGTAAATGGAAATTTCCTCACCGCATCATAAGGTATTGGGTGAATTCACATTCTCTAGGATCAGTTCATGGAGGTTCAATTTCATAATGCGTGGAGAGGCTGAAAGGGTTGGGATTTTGAAGGAGAAAGTAAAATGACATGTAAGCAGATTGGTCTGTGACTGCTGCAGTTTTTCAAAAGTTCGTACGTGCCATTTTGTTGAAACCACTATGTGGGGCAATCAAACCACACCACTGAAACGTTTTATCTCCCCTGACTAAGCCCCTCACCAGCCTACTCTGTTGAACTGCATTTAAACTGTGATAGACTCTCTTGCTTGCCTGGATGGTGGATGTGTGTGTGTGTGTGTGTGTGTGTGTGTGTGTGTGTAGCAGCAGCAGCAGCAGCAGCAGCAGCAGCAGCAAGGGTTGTGTACAGCCCCCCAGATCCATTTTGTGACCTATTCCAGCACTTCATGGTAACCCCAACCAGGGTCAACCGGAGTGATCTAACTTGGATGCAGACCACAAACCAAATTTTGTGTTTGCATAGTGTTTAAAATACTAATTAAAATGTGGTTCAGAGGAGAGGGAAGACTCTACTGAATCCTGGATCCCAATTTGGTTCAGGATCTAGGATTCATCTAGAATTGGTGCACAGCTCTATGACATCTGCATGGCTGGAATGTACACTACTGCACAAAGGTAAGAGTCATGCACATTGATTCCCCTTGTTTTAGCCTTTGGCCCTTTCCACCCTTGACAGGTGTTGCACCTCCTGGAAGATTGGTCATGAAGAAATTCTGCCCTCGGACTGAAAGGGTTCCCAACCCTGTTAGAGCCTTCCATCCTGTTGAATATCTTCTGAATTGGGGAGCACCACACAGCGAAAAAGAAGCCCTAAAATGTAGCAAAACCATGCAAAGTCCTACTGAATGCGTAAGTGTATTCTGGACTTGGTTTTTCAAATGATAGAATCACAGACCTGGCTGTTCTTCCCGACAATATTTGCGTGTGGTTGAAGATTAGAATAATCACTAGTGACAACAGTTCTCTAGAGGAAAATGGCCATGAAATTTCCGAGTTCTTTACTAAGGGAATTTAATTACTTTGGACCAGTAATAGCTTTACAGAAAGACAATCCAAAGCCAAATAAATTGCTACAATGAAAATGGATTATTGTCTTTTAAGACAAGACTGTCCATATTATGCAAATTGCAGTGCTTAGCATGCATTGATGTAGAGATTAAAAAAAACATCAATTTATCATGGAGTTCAGGATACTCTGGAGAGCTAAGAGGAACGGAGCATTCCGCATAACATATCTTCTAACATTCTTCAGCAAAGGGAATATGTAAATCATTTTTTCACTTAATTTTTAGCCAATGGGCTATTCAAGCAGGGTAAACTTATGGAGCTAATTTCCATACCTCAAAATGAGAAGTTCAGTTTCCATTGGGGAACATTGGTACGTAGGTCCTGTATATTTAATAACATTGCTGTAGAATTTGGAGGCATTCTTCAAAGAACGGAGTAGGAGGAACATAGATCTGTACTCTTTTATCCTATTATTATAAGAAGAAAACCATCTGGGTACATATCAGCATCTAATAAATATTCTTTGTCCTCCAATCCACCCAGGACATGGTGATTTTATTAGTAAAGCATCGTGGTGAAATCGGGGTTATCATGGATAGGGCCTGAGAGTTTTAGGTTTACAAAACATTTGCAGTTTAGTGCTGTATCCCTCCAAAGCTGGAGGGTGTTTTTGATTAACCAATTATCCTGAGCCCCTTGAGGGAGATTTTGAGAATTCAGAGTGGGAAGAGAGGATACTGTGAGTGGATGAATATACAAATCTGTTCACTGCTGAGCCATCTAAGCAGCATTTGGGCTATAATCAACTCACTATGTAATGCAAATTAAAGGTCCATATGAAATGGACTCAAGTCAGGGGAATGTAATCGTATCTGTCTGTCTTTGAGGGTGAAAGCACAGTCTTCAGAGGCTACTTCTGGTATTGGATGCTATAAGAATTCCTTGACAAACAGAGTGGAAGTGGTGCAATAGAAGTAATTGTGGTTTAAAGGATGGGGAGTCCCCCCCCCCCACTTTTTTGTTGTTGAACCTTTCATCGCTTCCTGCTCTCATGCAAACATCCCCACCCCCCCACCCCCGTTCTGCTAAGTGGTGTAACAGAATGTGTAGTTCAGGGCTGGCAAACCCACAGCTCATGGGAAGAGGTGGGGGTCAGGCAGTAATGAGACTGAACCAGAACCATCAGGCCTTATGGCATCCCGGCTGTTACCATCACCAGATAGAGAGTCAGGACTCACAGGCAGAAGCTGAGCCACCTCCAAGCCCAAGAATAACTTCCATACAGGCTGTGAACCTGGTTTCCCTGTGTGTATGGCATCTCTTGCTGACGTTCTCCAACCTCCACACATGACCTTGGACTGTGGTATGACCTTGCTCTCTGGGCTATTCCATAAATGGGCTGTTACATGGCAGTCAGCTGCTCCTTCCTTCTGTTTTAAGAACAGAAACAGAGTACCCTTACTCAATAAACTACTTTACCTTCATAGAATCCTGGAATTAGAGAGTTGGAGTGGACCACAAGGGTCATCAAGTCCAACCCCCTGCAGTGCAGGATCTTTCACCTGACATCGGGCTCAAACCCATGACCCTCAGGTTAACAGTCTCATGCTCTACCAACTGAGCTGTGAGCTGGATTTCATCTTCTTCCAGACTTCCCTTTCCTTTATTAATGTGTGTGTGTGTTCATTGGGAGTTCAGCTGGAGACTGCTCAAGGCCCAAATCCATAGTGGCTTAGAGTAGTTCAAATTCTGTGCTGAGAAAACTATGGAGATAAGTTAATTTGCATAGGTTTAGATAGTTTGATTTATTTTGTTTACAAAATTCAGGTTTTCAAGTCGGTTGCAACTTGAGCAGGAAGAAATCAAATTTGAATAAAAGAACAAATAAAGTTATGCGGAGAGTTCAGGGAACTGTGCAGGGCACCAAAATCCCGTCTTTAGACCCCTGGAAAACAAACCCCCAAATTTGCTTCCTCTCTCTGTGTTTGAGACACATGGTCAACACTTTTAGAACACCAGTTTTTCAAGTTTTACATGAGCTTTCAAGTTTTGCACATTTTGAAGTTGTAACTTAAATTCTTAGGCTGACAGACATTATGTCCCATGTTTACGTGATAGATCTGCAGAGATTTTGTAGCCCCTGACTTTAATAGAGCGAATGTTACTCTTTTTAGATTTTTTTTATTTTTATGCATGGATTTTTGTTCAACTAAGCAGAGTCACTTTTGGAGATAAAGGGATTTATTTTACCCTTGCAAGATTAGAAGCTCTGTAAGACTCGCCTTACACTGTCAGGGATGCCCAAGGTGATTACTGAGGCTGTTGATTCACTATCTTTGGTTGCTGTCCGGGGTCACTGTTGGGTGATTTGCTCTGAATTCTAAACTGTGCACACCTCTGCATGCAAATACCAGATAATGGCCTAGAGTGCTTCTTACAACCATTAATCTTATACTGAAAGAGAGAAATGAAGCAAGAACCCACAAATTATCTGGGCATTTTTTCTTTAGCTTCCATCTCCAACTTGCTTCTTATTAAACCTCTGATAAGGTAAACTATTTGAACATGTGCTTAATCTCAGGTTTAAAAAAACAATTTGATTTCTAAATCACCACACAATGCTTTTGTTTATACTTTTTATGTGTTGTATTTAGTGATAGGTAAATCTGCCAATTTCAGTTCCTATGAACAACATCCAAATTTGAACACACAGGGGAGAGATGTCTGATATATCTTCTTTATGGTTTTTTATATTGAGTTCTCCACATTGGTTTGCAGTGTTTCTATCTCTCAAGATTCATTAGAATTTGAGTGTGCGTGTCTTCTAATATACACATGTTTACATGCAGTTTTGCCTAATATACATATCTGTGCAAAACAAGTTTCTCTAATATAATTTATTTTTATTTGATTTTTCACTAAATGCCCTTTTTGTTCGCATTTCTTTGCTTACCCAAGTAATGGGTAACGTCAAAATGGGCATGTCAAGCACTGAAATCCCTTGACAGAGAGATTTGATGCACCTCTGGAAGGATTCCTCCTTCATCTATTAGGTGATTCCCCCACCCTAAGGAGGCGGAAAGCTTAGCTTGGGGGCCATGCAATTGTGACATTCCTGGCAGTATCCTGGCTTCTTAGATAGGAGGGCCCCCAGCCTCTCCCTTCTTTCACTGTGCTTATGGTCAAAGTGGGGAGGAGCTCTCTCTTAATGCTTTGGCATCACCGTCTGCTTGGTATCATGGCAGAATCTTGCCACTGACATTTCCCACTGGAGATTATGTATGCTGTGGGTCTACTGTCATGATTCCAAATAGGAGACACCACAGCATCAGGAAGTTCTACAGGCATTTCCTTTACTGTTGAAAGAAGCATGGAGAAAGATGAGTAGGACTCTCCAAGAAGCAACTAGAATATTGATCCCCAAGCTAAGCTTTTCTTCCTGGGGGAGGAGATAGTGTGTGTGTTTGTGGGTACGTACCTGTCTAGAATCGGGTGGGTGGCCTGCTGGAGGTGTGCTATATTGCCTTACCTGGTTCTTCTCACAGAAATCAAGCAGCAACATTTACCTGTGTAAATAATCCTGCTCAATTTCTTATGATAACCCCAGTTAGTGGGATGTATCCCACCCCTACTCCCCAACCAACTGCTCTAGGGATCAAATACCCCTTGTAGTCTAGGAGGGAAAGTAAACTAAAAAAAGTCTTGTCTGGGTTGAGGACGTAGGAGACTGAAAGTCACAAACTCTAGAAATGTAGCAGAGCCACTCAGGTGATGCCCCACTGATGATGCCTTGGTTCTTTGTGGGCATGGAAGCCTCTGTATTGACTGTGTTGCAATTTGCTGGCTCGATTTGTTCTTCTTCAGACTGGCCCAGAGAGCACATAGGAAACTCTTCTGAAACGAAATATCAAAGCTTCTTTTATTAAAGTTAATTTAGCCTACAAAGCAGAAAGTGGTGGTTTGAGAGAAACAAACCAGAAAAAGAACATGTTACATAATTTCCAGCACCCTGTGAACAACATCCAAATTTGAACACATGGGGGAGAGATGTCTGATATATCTTCTTTATGGTTTCTTATATTATTTTATTATTTATTAAATATACCCAGAGGTCTCAGGGTGGTTCACAGAATAATATCAAAATATAACAACACCCCAATAGCCCCCCACCCCCATTTTAAATGGGCATAGGATGTCAATCAAATCAGCCAAAGGCCTGGTTAAAAATGAACGTTTTTGCTTGGCGCCTAAGGGTGTATAATGAAGGTGCCAGGTGAACTTCTATGGGCAGAGCATTCCACAGACAGGGGGAGGGGAGCACTGCAGAGAAGGCCCGTTCTTGTGATGATCCATTACAACGTAAACTGAGCATTGCTAAAATCTTTCTGGCTTCAGGCGGATTGAAATACATTCTTAACTAAACAGATTTGGTTTGCAAAACCAGGAGGGTAGGAGCTTATGTTTAAATGTTTAGACCATATTGTGTTTTGTTTTGTTTTGTTAAATCACAGATACTTCAGTTTTGTTTTTTTAACGAGAGTGGATTTGCCAACATTAAAATAAGCAACCAGTAAATTTAGAATTGTTCCTGGCACACCTTCGGAAGAAAACATATTTCACTGAATGCAATAGCACACACACACAGACAGACAGGCTAGTTATAACACTGGTTAAATAGCTCCATGGTTGGCAATACCTTAGATAATGCAGGGCTAAATAATGCAGTTACAGTAGTTATAACAACTGTGAAGAATGTGCATATCAAATTATCACCATGACCAAAAGTACTGACATACAGCTGTTGGTGAGGGAATGTTACAATGCACAAAACCAGTTATCTTATGCTACCAATACTCATAATGCCTGTCATGGAGGTTTTTAAAACCAATGCATCTGATTATCACTGGGGGTATATCACTATAGTTAATCTTTCCACTGTGTGTCTGTTGGACTAAAGTGTCCTTTTATCAGCTACTTCAACTGGTACTTGGTTGTGGCTTGAGACATACTAAAAATACTTGATATTCACACGGTTTGTGCCCAGCATTTCTGAAAGCTAGATTTCTTAAAAGCTTCTTTGGTTTAACTGGCAGGGACTTAATCCTTTTTTTAAAAAAAATACTTGCTAGTCAGTAGCAGCCAATGGGGCAGTGCAGGTGGGTCTCTGTTGCTCTCCTTGCTTCCCAACACTGCAGGTTGCTTCTGCTTACTGGGATATATAGGATGCAGGGATCTTGATGCAGTGCTGCACATGGGGGCAGCAGCATTGGATTGGCTGCACCATGTGTTGCCACAAAAGAAGAAGAAGAAGAAGAGTTTGGATTTGATATCCCGCCTTTCACTCCCCTTCAGGAGTCTCAAAGCGGCTAACATTCTCCTTTCCCTTCCTCCCCCACAACAAACACTCTGTGAGGTGAGTGGGGCTGAGAGACTTCAAAGAAGTATGACTGGCCCAAGGTCACGCAGCAGCTGCATGTGGAGGAGCGGAGACGCGAACCCGGTTCCCCAGATTACGAGACTACTGCTCTTAACCACTACACCACACTGGCTCTCAAGTGACCTGCAGTGTTGAGAAGCTGGAAGAGCGACGGAACCCGAGCTGTGCTGCCCACACCTGCTGCGGCTGTTGCTAGTCATAACCTGTAGTTGCAGCTTCAGTAGTTCATTCTGCACTTGTCAAAAATGCTGTGAATCTTTTGAGGCATCTCTGCTTCAATTGGGAGACTTATTAGGGGAAGTTAAGCGGCAAATGATCAATACAAATTGCAAAAAATAACGCTTTGGAAATGTAACATGTACCCAAAATGGGACTTTTGAAAGGGTGATACAAAGAGGATACTGATTGGGGTATAATTATCTCTAACTACATGATGAGAAATGATGGCGAACATAAACATAATATCAGTTGAAATGAATAGCAAAGGATTTAAGATATTTCTGGAGAGAACTAGAAGGCACTGAGAAAATAAGCATGGCAGAAAAGGAACAAAATTTGGCGTTACCTTTCTGAGCATGTACATCGTTTAGTACTGCAAAAACTTCCATTGGTAGTTGTATGTACAAGCTAATAGGCTTCTCATTTGGGGGTATTATGTCTTGCCCCACACTGTTTCTGCATCTCTATCATCTCCCAGTTTGCTGCTGCTCTGCTCAGCTGTACCTAAAGTGATAGGAGGTGATTATTATTTTTTCCATTGGCATTTCTTGAATTATGTTGCTGCCAGTGGAGATAAGTAAAATAAACTTAGTTGCTGCATTAAGCCAGAATCCACTTAGAAGAGCATCAGTGCAAGTTACTGAAGCAAGTTAAGCTTTGTGAGACATCGCTTTTAAGCTGAGATTTGTAGGAGTTGTCACATTACCCCACCTCCCAAAGATTTAACTCACTTTTCATTTATAAAATGTGTACACTTCTTTTCATTGCAGTTGTCTTGAATTTTCACCAAATGAGATGTCTTGTTTAGGCCCAAATTACACTTAAGCATTGCTCTGCCCCAATTGTGTGTGGAGGGTGAGGGGTGGTGGTCCGGTTCAAAGAGCAGAAGTGTGGAGAAGGAGTGCTGTGCCCTCTCCATACCTCTTGCACCCCAGCATTTCTCTCTCAACTCTGCTAACATCTTCTGTGGTAGTGATGAGAGACATCCGGCCCTCCATATGTTGTTAGGCTCCAGATTCCAGCAGCCCCAGCCAGTATGACGAAATGTCAGGGAGTTGCAGTCCAGCAGCAACTGGAGGGTTCCATATTGGGTAACCCTACTGTTAAGTTGTGGGTGAACATATCAGACGACACAGCAATTCTTCAAACAGCTCTTGTTTATTCACAGGCCAGAACAGAACAGAACTGAACTGAACTGAAGGGTTCAGCCAGCCTGCTTATATAGAGCTCCAGTACAATGCAACTGTAACCACTTTCTGTAACTATCCAATCAGTGAATGTCACCCCCTATTTGCATATGTGGACCTGAGTGAAAACTACAGTATCCCCCTGCTGGCCCAGGGTGAGAACTTCAGTACATAACACCTATGCTGTTGGATCCCATCTGAGGAGACAAATCATGTTGGCAGGCAGTCTTCTGTGAAGGAAGTCACACGTTGGGGGGGTCAGTCTACCACTCCTCACTTGTGCACCCATATTGCTCTTAACATCTGACCTCTTACCCTGTTCTATACATGATTGACCCAGGTTTAAAGACATGGCTGTGTTGCTGCTGTTGCTGGAGTCTTGTTTTTCATTTATAGTAAATGACTGTATCATTCATGAAACAGGACATCATCATTTTTGTATTTTTCCAGCCTGGCTGCCAAGGATCTGATTGAGGTATATCTAACAGATAAGGAACACACAGTTCTTTCTTTTGGGATTTCTTATGAAATATACACAGCTTGAAATGAAAAGAAACATTGAAGGCTGGAATACTGACTGTTTACATGGCCAATGCTTCCTCCCAGCCTATAGGAGTACTGTAATTCCAAGACTGAAGGGCTGAGTAGACTTACTGATTTAATTTATAAATAATTTTCTGTAAGAATCCCAAAACTGTACTTCCAGCGTCGGTCTTAAATAGAAATAAAAGCACGTCAGCTGCTCGGCTCATTCCTGTATGTGAACCACTGCACATGCATTGAATAACTCAGGAGCCTAAGAAGAATTCTTGATTATTCTTTGCTAATGTGCACACTGGGTAAGAAAACCTTTGCCCCGAATTCTTAGAATTGTAGAGTTGGAAGGGACCACAAGGGTCCTCTAGTCCAACTCTCTGCAATGCACATAACGAGGGTATAGCTCTGCCAAAGCCTGTCTGCTGCTGCTCCTCACACCACAGAGGAAGAGGTTAAAAAGCCCTTTGTGTTTGTGTCAGTAGGGGAAGCAAATGTTGCTGCCCCATCAGCCCTTCCTCAATTCAAATATAGTCATACCTCATGTTACGTCCGCTTCATGTTACATTCTTTTAGGTTACGTCCCACAGTGACCCGGAAGTACCGGAAAAGGTTACTTCCGGGTTTCGCCGCTCGCGCATGCACAGAAGCGCAAAATGACGTCACATGCATGTGTAGAAGCAGCGAATCGCAACCCGCACGTGTGCAGACGCGCCACTGTGGGTTGCGTTCTTTTCATGTTGTGAATGGGCCTCCAGAACGGATCCCGTTCGCAACCAGAGGTACCACTGTATGGTCTCTGTGAACAAAAAGGCCCAGAAGATGTGACATCAGCCTTGCCCAAACAGGGAGGAAATTGTCATGGAAATGTGATTGCAGCCCACTCACAGTATTCTATAAATGGCATTGATTTGAAGGCCAGTGACTGTCGGTGTACAATGAAACAAAAATGTTTGTGTGATTATGAATCTGACATTGCGACTGTCAGCTAAGGCTGGCGTCTTGTCACGTTGTTGTTCCTGATTCTCTATACTTTCCCTTAACCATGCTAGCTCTTTCAAAGGGCGCTGTTTACAAGATTTAAATGCGGGACTAAAATGGATGTGTCAATATGAACAAAGGTGTAGAAAATTATCCTTATTATTATTATTATGCTTATCACATGCTGGGGACAAAAACGTGGAGGGCGGACATAATCCTGTCTTCTGATCTTCCTTGGTTGAACTGAAATCATAGAAGGGGTTGAGAGCAAGCCTAGATGAATCGTTACTCAGCATGGAAAGTCTTATGTTCTTAAAGAAGTTAACAGGGCAGCTTAAAAACTCAGAACACCAAGTCTGCAACAATGAAACCACTTATTTTGAACCCATGCCATTTTTTTTTTAAGTTAGCAAGGCCACCTTCAGAGTAAATTGTTATAGGTTGGGGTGATTATGTATATAGTTTAAGATTAAGAGAAACATTTCTTTGTAGAAAAGATATCTAATAATGGGAGTGTTTAGACTTGAGAATTGCTGATTTATCCAGAAACAATTGGCTTAATGATGCTGCATTTATGAGGAACAGAGAAAGAGAAATTGGAAGATTAAACAACAGTAGTGAAAAATTTGTGCTGCAAAACAAAAATTGTATCCTTCTATTCTGAGCGGAAGCCTGCAGTACAGATTTAGCTATGATTAAATCTTACATTTTGCAGAATGTATAAAAACCACCCATTTAAGTTATCAAGGATGATTGCTCCTCATGCATGATTTTGCTCTGAAAAGATGTCGAACAGCATCTTTTCATTCTGTCACAGCAAAGCTGCAGTTTCCCGTTTGTAAAAAGCAGATGTTCAGGATTCTGCTTCTTTCCTTCCCAGCTCCAGCACCTGTTCAATTTTAACATCATCTCTCTACTTGGGGTGCTTTCAGATGTATGCTGTGCAGGTTACTGGTGCTGTTATCCAGAACATCAGCTACCTGCATTGTACGCATTCATAGTGCTGGTGGTACAAACCAGTGCTGTGCCAAAAATATCTGCTGCAGGCTTTTCTTTTAACCATTCTACATCAATTAATGAGAAAAGAAATTGTATTTGAAAGTTATTAAAGAGGAGGGAAGAGTTCAGTGAAATCCTCATAGGTGGGGTACAAGGGTAAGTTATAACGAGTCAGGTAAATTATAAACTCCCATATCCCTGTTGAATATGAAATATTCTTAGAGACCAACTAAGTTTGTTATTGGTATGAGCTTTCATATGCATGCACACATCTGAAGTGTATCTGAAGAAGTGTGCATGCACACGAAAGCTCATACCAATAACAAACTTTGTTGGTCTCTAAGGTGCTACTGGAAGGAATTTTTTAATTTTTTATTTTGTTTCGACTACGGCAGACCAACACAGCTACCTACCTGCAACATGAAATATTCTTGTTGAATAGCAATAGATCTTCTTCAAACAAAGGAGGGGGGAAATCTAGAGTTGCTGCAGGAGATTAAGGAATTATTTATTTATTTGAAATTACCCCTGCATTCAACAGCTCTTTGATTTAACAACAGGCTATGGCCTAAGAGTGGCTTGTAATCATAGTTAGTTGGGGATCCACAAATCATGATCCCTGTTTCAGAAGTAACAGAAAACCAAGTCTTCCTGATATAGCTCACTCACGGCAGGGGAGGAGCAAAGTGGGAGTAATCAGGCAGTGTATACTAGCATGCTGCTTATTCACAGTAAACCAGTGTGAGGAATCTTTGTTGCTCCAGATGCTGCTAAACTGCAACTCTTATTCAGCCCAATGTCCAGGCATCACAGGGCTTGTAGTTTAGCAACATCCAGAGGGCCAAAGGCTCCCCACACATGTAGTAAACCACAATAAGCCAAAAAATCTGGCTTATATTGTTGATATGTGCAAAAATGGCATTTTTTGGGTGTGTGTGTGTGTGCGCGCGCGCAGTTCTAGCACATCTGCACAGGCAGCCAAGGAAAAGAACATTGGAAAAGATTTGCTGTGCTGTTGAAAACAACAGCTAGTCTTTTGTAGGATCTTTGGATATCTTCCTTATCCTTTTGTTGAACAGTCTTCCAAAAACTTGTGGTGGAAAGCTGGAAATATGTGTCTCTAACTTTCAGGCTAGGTGCCTCTGTGCTTGAGATATATATGCTGGTGTAGCAGGCACATTAGCAGCAAGCAGATTTGACAGAATCACCTAGAAGGCTATTTGCAGTGAGATACAAGCCTAATTTCCTCTCTGGGGAGACCCTGACATATCTTCAATTGGTCCTAGAAAATTAGAGAGAGACGGGGAAAGAAAGCTTGTTTGGGGGCAAGGAAGCCTTGGCTGTTTCAGCCTTGGGAGAAATACAGTGTGAATGAAGAATTTGTGCAGCGACAGTGTGTAATGCAGAAAGCCTGTAGGCCAGAGGCCTGAAAGAATGATCAAAATAAAGTGGAGAGATAACTGCCAGGGGATGGGAGGTTGGAAAAAGCCTTAGACCTTCCTACAGCCTTAGCTTCCCAGGGCAGGATGGTCAAACACCCAGAATTCTCTTGGCCAGTATAGAAATTTACTTTCTTATCTGGAACAGTTCACCCTATGTGATTAATTGCCTGAAACCTAAGTTCACATACTGTTATGTGAGGAAAGGACTCCAGGCCTCTGTGCTTTTTGCCTGTTGTTATTCTTCCCAAATGGCACCTCTTTCTAACTAGTCCAGGGGTAGGAAGCATGGTGCCCTGCAGAGGCTACAGCTCCCATCAGTTGTAGCTGTCATAGCCAATGGTCAGGGATGATAGAAGTTGCAGCCCACCCTCTCACCAGCTGTGCGGCATATCTGAAGCCCTGCTTGCTGCAGAAGTTGTGGGGTCCTTTTTTTTTTTCATTGACACACCAGTTTTACCAGCTTCAGGGATTTTTAAATATAAGAAGAGCCTGTGGCCCATCTAGTCCATAGACCAACCAGATGCCTATGGGAAGCCCACAAACAGGATCTGTGCACAAGAATGCTCCCCTGCCTCTTTGGTTGCATTACTTCCTCCAACCATGGAGACAGAACATATTAGTAGCCATTGGTAGCCTTACCCTCCATAGATTTGTCCAATCCTCTTTTAAAACCATACAAGTTGGAAGCCATCACTGCCTCCTGTGGTAGCAGATTCCATAGTTTTACTGTGTGCTGTGTACAGAAGTGCTTTCTTTTGTCTGCTCTGCATCCTCTGCCCACCTGCAGTCTGAAGTGCTACAAGCCAGATACAAGTTTATCCTTCAGTGAGAATTAGGCCAGTAAAGTAATGTTCAGATTTTCAGTGGCCACCCTGCATATGAGAATGTGGATAATGCTACCTGGGAATACAGCAGAATACTAAGGATTGCTGTGCCGTTTTTAACCAAATCAAGTCAGTAGGTTTCTGCTGTTGGCATTGTTGGAGTTAGGGGTTCATCCCTAGCAAATAATCATCAAAGCTTCTAGATCCTTGGATGAAAGGTACTGTAGATGCTTCAGATACCTCATGTACTTAATTAAATTCATGTTCCATGCAAAGAGATCTGGAGCTCATGTCCTAGATATACTGAAAACATTAATAATCAAAGATGAAAAAAGGTAGACATTTCACACTCTCTCTTTTTACTTCCTGGTGTATTTCAAAGTAAGTATTCCACCCCTCCCAAACCTTTATACTAGATTCTGACACTTGATTTTAGAGGATGAATATCTATTTCTCATATTACATTCAGAGACAAACATGAGTTCTTGCTAGCTGCACAGGAGCCTTGCAGTGCAACCCTATATGTCTACTTGGAAGTAAGCCCTGTTAAATATAGTGGGACTTCATCTCAGGTAAGTGTGTATTGGATTGTACTGTTAATGTGAATGAACATGTAATATGGTGTTTCAGATGTTACCCAACCTTTGCCAGTCATTCCAACCATGTTCTTATGTCTATAGGTTAAACAGAATGTAGCACCAGAAGAAGAGAAAAGTAGGGACGGGAATTATTCAAATCCAGAGTTTCAGTATGGAAGGGGAGGGTCAGGCTTGGAACATGACCCTTTTGCATTTGGGATTTACAAGCTAGAAGCTGCACAGTGATAACCCCAATGTAGCCTTCCCCATTCAGATTAAGGCATTCCCCCCCCCCCGCCTCTGGGGTTAAGTATAGATTCCTTATTCTGCAGAGACTCAGCATCTGAGAAGAGTACCATTTTTGAGAGGCTTTTGAGAGCACCATGTGGAGGTGCTTCTATTATTTGTTGGAAGTTGTGAGCTTTCAGTGAACACGGGGACCAAGTGGGTCTGAATTGCAAAAAGACACCCACACATTTGCTTAAAAAAACCAAGGCCTAGACAGTGACCTGATGAAGGAGCGTCTCCACCCCCATTGTTCTGCCCGGACACTGAGGTCCAGCTCCGAGGGCCTTCTGGCGGTTCCCTCACTGCGAGAGGCCAAGTTACAGGGAACCAGGCAGAGGGCCTTCTCAGTAGTGGCGCCTACCCTGTGGAATGCCCTCCCATCAGATGTCAAAGTGATAAACAACTACCTGACATTTAGAAGACATCTGAAGGCAGCCCTGTTCAGGGAAGTTTTTAATATGTGACATTTTAGTGTATTTTTCATCTTTGTTGGAAGCCGCCCAGAGTGGCTGGGGAAACCCAGCCAGATGGGCGGGGTACAAATAATAAATTATTATTATTATTATTATTATTATTATTATTATTATTATTATTATTATTATTATTATTATGGAATGAGGTGGGGTGGGGGGAGGCTAATAAGTGTTATCGAGTTTAATACTATTTCCCATTCCTGGGTTGAGACCACACTGCACTATACTCTGGGGAATGATGTTACAAACATATTTAGCAGAGGAAAATCTTCCTCAGGAGAGTGTTCAGCTTGTGACCTTTACCAAAAAATTAATTGGTATTGAACTCAATAATGAATGATGCTTCTGGGCCATTTTGTAGAACCAAATTATCTTGTATAAAACCTGATGGCTCCTCCTTCTTCGTGTGATGCTCCTTTTGTGTGGGGGAGCAGGAAGGTTGCAAGTTAGGGAAGGTGAAACTGAGGAAAAGTGGACAATGTGGCTTATAAATATCCTGCATTAGCAATACTTCAGACACAGTACTTGCTGTTCACTCATCAATAGATCCACTGGTGGAAAGGGCTCCTGTCTGCTGCTTAATCTTGGCTCCTAATAGTCAGCTGATCTACTACATCAGGGTATCATTTATTTATTTCATAACATTTATATACCACTTGATTGTAGAAAGCACCTCAATGCAGTTTACAAAAAAAAAAATGTCTGGCATGAGAGGTGGCAACCCTGCTCAGAGGTAGGGCTGCAGCCAAATGAAATACGGTTTAATTGACAAATCATATGAGTCTTAGTCGATTAATCAAGTAATCTATCAGTTACCTTTGCGTGTGAGTAAAACTATATTCTACACCAAATACGTATTTTCTTTGTTTTAGATAATGCACGTGAGCATCGTAGGAGGAGGCGTCTTAAGAAATGATCCTCCTGTGTGTGAGGAAACAAAGAATGCCTCTTTTAAGATGGTGCTTGCCATCTGCATGTGTTTTTTATTAGCACTTGCATTAACCCCTCCCTGCCCCCCCAACTTAAAATATGCTCCTGGATTTATCAGGGCACTTTAAAAAACCAGTTAATGGTGTAAATCTAAGCAGTTAATCAACTGAATGTTGAAACAAAATAAACAAAATTATTTTGACTACGGCAGACCAACACGGCTCCCAACTGTAACTACAACTGAATGTTGGCAGCTCTACTCATGAGTAGTCCTGCTCTTTGTCTGCATGGGCTGCACATCTGCAGCTTCATACAGCTCCTAACTGTTGGGAGGAGGAGATGGAACAAGGAGGGGCGACTTTTATTTCCTTCTCCCTGGAAAAAGAGCTACATGGTGCAATTGCAGCCTGAATTGCCAAGGATGCCCTTGACCTGTTTGTCCATATTTTTCTTTTTAAAGCCTATGAGCCATTAATAGGTTGAGGTTGAGTTTTGCGATGACCTTCTTTTTTCCAGCAAATAACAAGTGCCTTTCATTTGCTGTCCTTTGCACACCCCTTAGCCTGAGAGGGAGCAGAAAACGCCTGCAGTGATTCTCTGCTCAGCACTCTCTCCCACTAGTTGTCTGATTCTAATGTGGGACTCATTAACATAGAAAAGTCACCACTCTTTTGAGGCACTACTCTTTTATTCTGCCTCCCCCTCGCAGTAATGAATGACCTGAGGGAGGCAGTTGGCAAAGAAGACAGGCCTGCCTTGGGTCAGATGAGTGACCCAGTCAGGGATGTCAAGAGTTCTTCTTGTTTATTTTTTTTAAAGAAAAAAATCCCCCTGGGAGGAGAGGGGGGAAATCACTTGCTCATGGCTGGGGTTACAAAACTCCCTCGTGTAAATGCCAGCTAAAATCGATATATGCAAAATAAATAAAGCCCGAAGAACAAGGTCAAGCGAAAAGCAACAACTTAGAGTTGAACTGCTTGGAAGAATTCTGTTTCAGAGGAAAAATATTCCGTAATTTTATATCTATCCCCTTGTGATGTATAGGCACGGATAGGAGTCACATGCCTTTAAGGCATGCATATATATGCATTAAGAAGTGGGCAGCACCTTGACTGGGAAACAAAGGACTCGCTGGGGAGAAATTTGTCTTCTGTGCAAATCTTTAAAGGTCTATGAGCTGAGTTCGCTTCATGTCTGGACTTTGCAACCCCATTTGTCACATTCCCAGAGTCAGTAACCTATTCATAAATAAGAGGTGTCTGTTTTTGAATAGGAAGTATGTCATTTGCCTGATTCCCTTTGACAATAAACACAGTGCCCAGATCCATATATGAATGGAGCCAAAATGTAGTAGTGCACCTTGGTAATTTTAGACCTTGGATGTAATGATCTTACACCTCTTATCCCCACTTTAGACAGCCATGTTTAGATGCAAAGTACATTGTTTGTACTTCATTCCTGATATGTTAGAGGAGGGATGGGCAATGTTAGAGCTGGCAGCCAAATGTGGTCCTCCAGGTCTCCTCCTCTCACTGGCCCATGGAACTCAGGCCACACCCCTTCATTGGCCCTGCTCCATACTTTCCTCAAGTCCTTTTTCCAACTGAAATGTGCCCCTGAACTCTCTCTGCTTGTCTGTGGAGGATAGAAAGATGAATAGGTGTGGGTGGTGTAGAAACCCCTGTGTTTAGTATGGCGGAAATGTAGCCTATTGGAGAAAGCTGTGAGTTGCTCTCATGCTCCATCCTCTGGCACTGTCCACCATTGCTAGGCTACCCAAGAGGGAGTTGTCTGTCATTAAAAAGCAGGAGGGAAATACTCTGAGCATGTCCAGTTTCACATTTGAAACTTGCTTAAATCATAGCACCATCATGAAAACAGGAATAAATTCGAACTTGCTTGTGTTGTCAGGATGCTGAATACATTTACTTGAGAATAAGCTCCATTTTGGAAGTAGAAAAGGATAAAATATATGTTGTTAAAATGAAATATATATCCATGTTCATTCCTAGCCAACTTCCAACAAATTATGCTGGGTGGGGTGGTGGTGGATCTAACCTGTGGCTCTCTAGATGTTGATGGACAACAACATCAACCCTGGCCAGCAACAACTAGAGTGGCAAACACCAGCCACTCTTGGCCTAAGGCAAATGAGGGAAAGGCAGCAGGAGACACACCCTGACCTAGAATCTTCATAGCAGAAGAAGACTATATGTGGCATTGCAAGACTTTCACCTGGAGGGGGAAAATGGGCCCCCCAAAGCTACAAGGCACTTGAAAGAAGTATGACTTTGCTATGAGGAAGAAGCACTTTAAAAAAATTCACCTATACTATTAATATTTTGCCATTTGTAAATGCCTACATTGAGACTGTCTGAATTGCTTAAGTGCAGTTTTATGGGGGGAAAGAGTACTCAGCCATGAACTGAAAGGATATATGTTTAATCTACGAAGTTAGCTTTCTTGAAGAATTAATAAGGATGTGTCTGCCTCCCTGCTTATCTGTCTTTTGACCAACAACAGCTTTGCAGATTGCTTTCCAAGCACAGTGCCCAAGTGACTGTGGATAGATAGTGCTGAGAAACCTCACACTTGGGGGAGAGTATATTGGTTTCGGTGAGTCATCCATTGCTGAAAACCTGATGACACATTATTGCAGTAACCGATTTGGGGAAACAAGTTTGTTTCCTTAAAACACAGGCTGCAATGGAATACATCCTTCCCTTTGCAATGGTGACCTGAAGTATGGCAACAATTAGTCAGCTTCATCAGGTGGTGGAATGTCATACATCAAACATGGATTTTATGGGACTACCTTTGCTGTGCCCTTAAAAGGTCGTCTTTGTTTTTTCTTACCATTCCCTTAGTTGTGGTTTGATTTGATGCGTTCCCACATCTTGTTTCTTACCTTTAACTTTAGGTGCATGTTCTGACATCAGTGGCACTGGTCTGGTTTTCACACGAAACCTTGGCTTATTAAACAGTGGCTTATGGTATAGTGTTATATGTGAGCCCTGTCCAGCAGCTTAACTATGGTTTGTTTACTGCTAAAAATAACCATGATATGAAGCCATGCTTTATTGTTTGCATGCAAACTTTTGTTAGTTTTAACTATGGCTTGGTGTTATGTGTGACCCTAGCACTCTTTCTTAACCATGGTTTGTCTGACCACTCCCTCCCAGATGCCCACTAAACTAGAAAGACACAAGGCAAGAGCAGCTGGAAAACAAAGCAGTCTTTGGAGAAGCTAGCCATGATTTGCCTGTGAGACAAGTTGTGGTTGGCTTGTGACTTGTTAAATGGAACATTGCTTAGCTTAACATGTGAACCAGGCCATTATTTTTAGAATCTTTGCCTTAGGGTGGGTTGAGCCTAATAACACATTTCAGACAATGATTAAACAATAATAAGCAAACATCTCACCCAGCCTTCTCATAATAGCTGACTGAATGGCTTGTGGTGGCAACAGAGACTCCCTTTTCACCACTGCCCTCTTCCATCTTATGGTGTTGGTTGCGACTAGTAAGCAGGTGACTTTGACGAAGAGTAGCAGCCACAGCTGAAACTTCCCAAATACTCTTCTTAGATATTTTTTGGGGGTAGGGGGTGGGGACAGAGTTTCTTCATTTTATTTTATGCTTGCTTCTTATTAACACCTAGTGCCTGCTGCTGCTACCACCACATTCCTCTTTGTGCCTGCACACAGAAAACAGTGATGAGACTTTTGTGTGCTTGTGCTTCTTTTTGCTATTGTGGTGGTAAGGATGAGGATGAGCACCTGCAGCAGACTGCTCTGGTAGGTAGAAGGCCCCCTAAGGAGGCATGAACCTTGGTAGATGCTGTTCTGACCTTGAGCAGAGGCCTACAGGGCATAATGCAGCAAGGCAGACCAGTTGCTTCAGCACCATGGAAAGGTCCAAGTGAGCAACTTGCTCATCAGTGTCTGGGAGCTGACTGGAGCCTTTTATGACCCAGATCTAGATCTCCCACTCCCAGAAGTGGTTGGATTCACAGCTCTCATAACGTCTAACATTTGACCATGCTGGCTGAGGATGATAGAAATAGGAGTCCAACAACATCTAGAGAGCTGCAAGCTCCTTACCCTAAGCTTAAAAGACAGCAGGGCTCCCATTTAACTCCCATCAATAGATTGATTGGGTCTCTTGCTTAACAAATGCCATGACCCTGGGTAGTCCAAGGCTACTGGGCATTTTAAAACTGCCTGGTCACTGATATTGAAAAGAACTTATGGAAGCTGCTTTTCTAACTTAATGAGCCGAGCCATGCTTTGCAGGAATGATTCAGTCTTCCACAGGCAGACTTCCATGGAAATGGACACATGTTCTCGCCTGAGATTTTCCATTCTAAATCAAGAGATTATAAATACATGCAAAAATGGATCTAAAGGCTGACCACCTGCTAGTGTTCCCTACCTCTTAACACAAAGAACAGACCAGCTTCTAGGTGCAAACTCCACCATTCAGAGCTTCACATTTCTGTATCGAAGAGCTTATCTAAAATGTTGTTTCTGCAGGGGTAGGTAGGAATCAAGCAAGGGCACCCATATGTTGCATGTTGAGTACAGCTCGGAACTGAGCAGTGGGCTGTAGGTTTTGTACTGCTTCTGTATTCATATGAGAAATCTGATTGGCATGAATTAGTTTTGCAGAGACATTGCTGGTGGCTATCTGGCCATTTCTGTTAACGGTCAGCAATTTGTTGTAATTTGGCATGTTCTATACCTATTAACAGTTTCTCTTCTTGTTAGCACCTGGCATGTTGCCTCACTTAGCATCTTCATCAGATTAGTATTGGTTAACTTGAGAAATGGTGTGCTTGGACTTCTCTCTCTTTTTGATGCTTATTCTGCTTGGCCCACTGTGATTTCTCTCAGGGGATTGTCCAGCTTAATTTGTATTAGTCAATTTCTGCAGTGAGTTGAACTGCTTACTAGTAACTTTTGAGATTTAAAGATTAATTTGGGTTAGACTGGTGCCTAAAAAAGCCCTGGTTAAATTCATGCATCTAGCAGAATCAAAACAGTTGATTGATGGAAACTTCCTTATCCCAGAATCCTATTTGTGTAACCTGATATCTCTAGCACCTAGCATAGATGTATTCAAACTGCAGTCTGAAAAGATTTTAATTAAATAAGAAAATGTGATGGTGAGATGATCTGTGAAGCCTTGTCTTCATTTATACAGTAATTAATTTTATACAAATAAAAATCTATATGTAACATCTCGAGATTTTCTTACTCCCTTCCAAAGGTGAATGCACTGGAAATTCTTCTGTGATGCTTTGTTTTTCTGCTTAATCTTATGCATCGAGAGGTACAGGACTAGGGATACAGTATAAGAAGACATAAGTTTCTATCACAGCCCATGTTCATCATATGCAGCGCTGTTTTGGTTCTGCAGCAGTTTAGCTTCCAATAAAAACTATATAAAATTATGTTTTTATCATGTTACTCCATTTCATTTTAGTGCAAAGGAAACACTTTGCAAATGGGAAAAACTGTTATCAATTACATATTGTTTGAGGACTAAAGACAACAGTGAATACGAATCATATTGACTGGATAACTAACATGGAACTATTCAGTGTACTTTGGTAATTCCTTCTTCCATTTCCATAGGAATTCTCCATCCTCTCTATACCAGACTCATGGGTTGTATTCAACATAGCACTAAGCAGTGCACAGAATGATTTCCCCCTCGCCTCCTCCCATGCCCCCCTCAGATCTGGAGTTTTCCCCAACCCTCCAGAGCAGATTGGGGGATGACACAGGTAGCGCATGGGAAGGGGAGAGGGGGAAGATACTGCAAAAATGTCATTGAATGCCCCTCATGTAAACAGAATATTTAAAAAACAAATATTGTCTAATTTTACAAAAGTTTAGTAGATATTCAAGAATCCTTTTAAAGAAGCAGCATGCGGATGGCTTAGCTTATACATCAACTTTGAAAACTTTATTGTGCGGCTTTGGCAGAATTATTCAAGCCCTGTTAATTTAATTGATTGTCTGTATATTTTAAGTAGAGGGGAGTTCTTCGTGTTCATTGGGAAATCTTACAGCCTCAGATGCTCCTTGGCTAATTACTGGATCAAAGTGCGGCATGCAGAACATGAGCAGATGGGGAAAGGCAGATTAAATCCATGATGGACTCATTACATTTTTAGATCTAGAACACCAGAGGGTTGTCTCAGCAATAGTATTCCAATTTTGGAATACCCTCTCCTCTGGTGTTTAGGCTGGTGCCAACTTCGGTCATTTATCAGCATCGGCTGAAGAATCTCCTCTTCTGCCAGGCATGGTGAATGGGGCTTTATGAGCTTGAGAGACAGTATTGCAGGCAAGTAAGTGATATAGTCAATAGATGGACATGGGTGTATTTTAAAGTATTTTTTATTAATATGTTTGTGTTTTACATTGTTGTGACCTGTCTTGAGATCACGTGTGGTATGGGACAGGATATGAAATAAATTAACAATAAAATAAAAAAAATATTTGTATCAGCATCAGAATCAATAACGCAGAGAACATTTCCCCTGTACTGCTCCATCCCAACAGTACAGTAGCCCTATAACTGAACATGTACAACTGAGGCCAAGTCTGACTTCTCTCAGAAGTCTTAGATTTTGTTTATGATGCAACAGATGCAGATTTATTGTCATAATGTTAAAAATGTCAGATTGCGAACAAAGGATTTCACTCTATATTTTGTCTACTTGGGGACAGATGGATTCGTTTGTCTGAAGGAAGTTTATACTGAAATTCTTCCGAGTGTGTGTGTGTTTCATCTGCTTTCTTTCTGGACTTGGAACAATGCCTTCAGTATAACTTTGTTTTGTTTTGGTAGCTTTGACTGAAAATAATTCATTTCTAAAAAGACAGTTTTAAAGGCTTCCATAAATTCTTTTGCCTGTTGGCATTTCGGATTTGTAAAAAGATTCAACATGAAGCTTTATTAACTGTAGCCATAGTAATTTCAGAGACACTGGTTATGCTGGAAGGCTTTTGGACACTTTGTATTCATAATGTTCTGAGAGTGTCTAAGACAGTGTGATCTATAGCTTTTAATCAGCTAATGGGTTGTCTCCCTCGAAAAAAACATAACTGCATTCAATCTTGTTAGAACAGAAAGGGGTTTTCTTAACTTGGAGTAGGATTCCATATGTTCTAGAGCAGGGATGGGGAATTCCTGGCCCTCCTGATGTTGGTGGACTCAAAATCCCATCAGTGCCAAGAGGCATGGATGGCCAATGGTCAGGAGTGATAGTAGTTGTAGACCAGCAGCCACAGGTCCATGTCCCTGTTCTCTACTCTCTGCTAAAGCTGCAAGTTTTGGGCCATTAGAATGACACAGCAAGTAATACTAAGTTAAAAATAACATACTGTTTTGGTTAAAATACTGGTGTAGTGGCTGAAGCGAGTAAATGTTATAGCTGAACTGGGATCTGGGAGACCAGTGCTTGAATCTCTCACTCAGTCATGAAGCTTGCTGTGTGATCTTGGGCCAGTCATTGTCTCTGAGTCTTTGAGCTCCTTGGAAAAAGGTGGGATATAAATGTAATACCTGTACATAAAACAGAACAAACCACCTTGGGATATTTTATTCTGCAGAGGTTTTAACTTTGGAGGGTTATCCTGTCCGGCTTGCCGAGTAGAGAGATTTTCCTATGATGGTAAAAGAGCAGAGTTACATTAGTCAAGCAGAAAATTCATCTTTCATCTCTGGAATTGGAGATGGGGAAGGAGTGACAAGCATTTACTGGCTTCTAGCTACTCCTCATTGGTCAACGGCACAAAGTCATTCCATCTCACTGTTTACAATGCAATGTGCTTGACAGTCTCCCTCTAAGGGGGAGGATGGACTGATGTGCTAGAACAGAAGGAGGAACAGGACAGGAGTGTCCTGCTAGGCAAAGCCTTCAGGGAGGAATGCACAAGCCAGCTGCCTGGTTAGTTAATTTCTGTGCTATCTGACCCAACATTTCATCTCATTTTAAAAATAAAATAAAGGTAGAGTAGAGAAGATGCTTATACTGATGCAAGGCAATCTATATTTGAGTTATAGCTTGGCTGGGAGCACCTTTTCAGTCATTTTATCTGCTGCATTTTTTCACATGTGTCAGTTTCTACAAATATGAAATGTAGGTACAGATAAAGGGTGCCTTTTTATAATTTCTCTTTTTAAAATGTAATAATAATTAAATTTCCCCCTATTTTGTGCAAAAGAACTCCCTAGTGGGCGTTTAGTCATTTTCTACTAATATAATAATGCTGAAAAGACTGATTACAAAAGTGTAGATATAAGATGCAAATTCTGTAAGGGTAGAGTGTCATGATCCAGAAAAGATGATGTTGCACTGTAATGCAGCAAAGTCTGAAGATGTTTGTAGTCAGTATGCAAATGACACTCAGCTCTGTCTCTCTGTTCCATCTGAATTAGGAGAGGTGGCTGAGCTGTTAGACCAGTGCTTGGAGGCAACTATGGGCTGGATGTAGACCAGTAAACTGAAGCTTAATCCTGAGATGTTATGTGTCCTGAGTTCTCATGTCTGGGAGGTGAGGAGGCAGCCTGCTTAGGATAAAATTGCACTCCCCTGGAAGGAGCAAGTTCGCAGCTTGGGGATATTCCTGGTTCAACACTGGAAGCTCAGGTGCCTTTCTTCAGCTCCAGCTGGTTCACAAGCTGGACAGATATGACTTGGCCACTGTGCTCCATGTTCTGGTAACTTCTAGATTGGACTAGTACCATGGGGGTACTAAATGGGGCTGCCCTTTAGAAAGCAAAATCAATTAGTCCAAAATGCAGCAGCTAGATTACTGGCTGGGGTTCCAGTTTTGTTTTGGGGGACTAATTCAAGGTGCTCACATTAGTGTTTAAAAGCCTCAAACCAAATCTGAGAGATCATCCCTTTACCTGCAGACCCATTCAGGTCCTAAAGTGGGCAGGGGTCCCCCTCTTGGTAGTTCCTCTGCCCTCAGAAGCTCAGGGGGTAGTAGCCTAGGATTTGACATTTTCTGTGGCATCCCTAAGTTGTGGAATTTCCACAGAGGAGCATCTGTTGTCCCCTTCATTATTCAGCTTCTAGTGGTTGCTTGAAGATGCACCTCTTTACCCTGCTTTTGACAGTTGAAGGACCTACCTTATTTTTGTGATTGTAAGTTGTCTTAAACGGTTTCTAATACATGGATGTTGCAACCTGCCCTGAGACCTTAGGGTGAAGAGTCCCTGAACCAATATATGGATGGGAGGCCACTTAGGAACCTTAGGTACCATGCTTTGATCTCCTTGGAGGAACAGTGGAATGTATACACAACAACTGAATGCATTGATACCATCTGAAGATTTCATCTCTTGATAGGGTACTTTAGCCATTCTCCTCTGAGTAACACAAAAGATCAACAGTGCATTGCACCACTCACCTGGGGCATGTAAAATCCCTTCAAGGCAAAAAGCTTTGCAGATCCACTGCTGAAGTCTTTTTATGACTCATGTGCAGGTGGGCAGGCTGGTAAAAATTAACCTGAGTCAACACTGTTCCCCCACCATCCCCTGTACACGTTATGCTTAGTCTTCCAGAAAGGGATTTTATCTCAGACTTTCAGTCAGTGGAATAAATTGAAGCCCCTGCTCCAGCTTTCAGATCAAGTCTGATTCCGAATCCTTCTCAGCCATACCGTCAATTAATTAAATGTTGTTCTTGTTTTGTTGCTGCTGCTCTTGTAGTACTTGATTATTTATTTCATAACATTTATACACCACTCGATTGTAAAAAACCTCAAAGCGGTTAACAAAAGACAAAATAGCAAATTCAATAAAATTTACAACTCTACTTCAAAACCAACAAAAATTAAAATACTAAAACAGATTAAAATTACCCCAACTTTCTAAGCATCTGGGTAGGCTTGCCTAAAGAGGAATGTTTTTAACAGGTCCCGAAAAGAGTACAGTAATAAAGGCACCTTCTTGATATCAATAGGCGAGGAGTTCCAAAGTGCAGGTGCTGGCACATTAAATAATTGAGTTCTTACAAATGTGGAATGGGTATTATGTGGCACCTGTAATAGCGCCAGTTTGCTGATCGAAGCAGTCGAGTGGGCACATGTGGGGTAAGGCAATCTCCCAGGTAAACTGCTCCCAAGTTGTTAAGGGCTTTATATGCTAATAGCAGCACCTTGAACTTGGCTCAGTACAGTGGAACCTTGGTTTTTGAACATAATCCATTCTGGAAGACCGTTCGACTTCCGAAATGTTTGAAAACTAAGGAGCAATGGGCGAACAGCAAAATCCATTGAGAAAAAAGTAAAACAGACATCAGAAGCCATTCGACTTCTGTTTTTTTTGTTTTTTAAAAAAATGATATTTATTGAGAATTTAAAATTACAGGGGGGAAAGGAAAAGAAAAAAAGAAATAAAGGAATTAAGCAATACAAGTCAATAAAAACAAAAAAACAAAAAACAAAACACATAATACATCAAAACCAAAAACAAAACAAAACAAAAAATTTAAAAACAAGTCCAATATTCCCAAATCTTTATCTTTCGTTAACTTGTTTCATCGACCTCCTCACACCTCCCTTTTTTGTATTCTAGTTATTAATTATCTCAGCAAATCCTTTCCATCTTTCACTATATTCTGTCATTAAATTGCCTTAATTTATTTTAACCTTATCTTACCATAAAAAGCCCTAAAGCTTAAAACTTAAAACTTATTTATACATAATTCCTTATAGCATTTCTACTAAAGCCAGATAGTTTCATTCTCACTGAGGGTTAGATCTCAGGGAGACTCCAACCTGACAATATCTTTATCCCTTCTCGACAGGTCAGCCCATTCTCCATAGTCAGCACTGAAATCCAAAAGATATTTAAAGGCATGTTTCAAAGTCCCTCCAAAGTTAAGGGCCCCCACAACTCCAAACTCCCCCAGGCCCAAAACCAGATCCCAGAAATCAAAACATCCCTGCATAGGGGGATCTATCTAACTTCCCATCTCCAAACGAAACAGTACTCCATCTCTCCAAATCTGACTTTCTCCAGGTTCAGTCGTCAAAAACAACAGCTTATGTTCCTGCAAGGCCGCGGCTCTCTCCATTTCTATTACTTGAGGTTCAGCAACCACCTCCTCCTTTGTCTTCTGCACAACTTGCCCTGTCAAAGCAGATTCCTGGGTTGGTTCCTGAGTGGTTTCTATATAGGTATTCACTGTTTGTCCAAAATTGCTAACTGCAATAGTCATCAAATCCATCTTCTCATGTAGCTGTTCCAGTAAAGCGCTTGTCTTGCAAAAAGCAAGCACTAAGGCTGAAGCCATTCGACGTCTGAGATGCGTTCGAAAATGGAAGCAATTACTTCTGGGTTTTTGGCATTTGGCTTCCAAAACGTTCGACTTATGAGACGCTCAAAAACCAAGGTTCAACTGTAGCAAATTGGAACCAGTGCAGATCTCTGAGCACAGGTGATATATGCTAGCAAGGCCTCACTCCTCTTCCAAGCCGTTCTGGTTCTGATCTGGAGGCTGGGGGAAAGAGAAGCAATAGGTAAAATTTAGTATCGGGCCATGTGGGATTTTTGGACCAGGGCAGGAACTTTCTTGGACAGGAGCTCTAACTATACAAAACCCTCATCACTTACAATGTGTCTTTGTACTCCCTACTGATGCAAGCTCAGTGCTGTGCTGTAAGGTGACTTATTTTGGTAACTCTCTTCTGAGTTTCAAAGTTGCTTTCATACCCTCAGAGTTTTGCATGCCGATGAAACAGAAGAGCCTTATTTCCATTATTAGTTCTGCCATCAGCTGTTTCCTTTCATCTTTGACATTACAGTTCTGATGCTGCGTTTTAAGCGTAAATAAATAAATAAATCAGATTGTGTGTTTTGAATTGAGTTCTAGGAAATGACAACTCAGTGGAGATAACAGAGAGTGTGCAGTGTTGGGCCAGGAGCCTGAGAAGAGGGTCTTTCCATGAACTGCAGCTACTTAAGGAGTGACAGAAATATTTATGCTCTTCAAATGCCTTGGGTACAGTCAGTAGCTGGGCCATTCAGAGCATGCAGTAATGCATTAAGACAACTGTGTGTGTGTGTTTTTTTTGGGGGGGGGAGATCTTGACCTCCAGACTGATTGGCTCCAAATTCTATGTGATGCTCCAGAGGTTTTGTATTGCTGACACAAGTGTGTTGGATGCTGAACTCTGTAAGACCAACGCATATGACTTTCTAGAGATTCAGAATCATAGAATTTTAGAGATGGAAGTGACTGTGAAGGTCATCCAGTCCAACCCTCAGCTCCTTGCTATCCTCATGCAACTAGAGCATCCCTTCCAGATGGCACTCTAGACTCTGCATAAATACCATCAGCAAAAGAGAGCCCAACACTTGCCAAGGCAGCCTGATAACAATATTATCACAAGGCTGCCGTTTACAGTTGCATTACATCTACCAAATTCACAGGCCAGGATTTCTCTGGCAGCAATAAAAACCAGACTTAACAGTGCATTCTGGGTAAATAAGATACTTTTACTGTCTCAAAAATTAGTTCAGGCTCATAGAAGATAAAATGAAGCATGGGCAGTTGTGGGTGCCAGAACAAGAGCATACAGGAGTATTAGTTCCCAGGAACTGACTGCAGAAGCTTTGTGCTAAATGGTGCAGGTTCCCCACCAGGGTTCTGAAAATAGCAGGATTTGCAGGTGAGCTAGCTGTTTGGGGCATAGACACTTCACACAGTTGGATGAATATGTTTCTTAACTGGATTAAGCTACAACTGCAAGAGTTGAATTGCCATGCAGGAGGTGCTCTTTGGACAAAATGGGTTTCAGCTAAACAAAATAACATTGATTATTCCCTTGGTTACATATCCAAGTCTGGCAACCACATTCAAAGGAAATTGTTCAGCAAGATAAATTCAGTTAGCACAGCCCCGCAAAGAGTAGGCTCAGGAATCCAGGTGTCATCTTGGCAGAGATAGCTGGCTAGAATCTGTTTTTCATCCTGTCCTCCAGTGCATTCTTGCAGAATAGTGTTTGAGCTATGTTAAAAATACTGTTGCATGCCAGCCCACTCTCCGAGCGTTGTGAGACTCCAGGGGTTTGGTTTCTTTGGAATGAGGAGCAGTAAAGGCTGTGGTGTCTTTAGGATATATGGGTTATTTACACACATATACAACCTGAACATATGATGGAGGGGCTCACAGTATTAGCTCTCTCTTTGCCACTTCCCCTGCCCACCACCAAACCAAAAACAACAATCAGTTTTTTTGTAAAAAAAAGTTCTCAAGAATTCAAACCTGAGAACCCTCATCCTCTGGTGGTTGAGATCTTGTGACATAACGGAGGACAGTGCAGTTGTCATGGCAGCAGAGGCGGAGCTAGCTGCTCGTGCACCTGGAGCTAGCTGCTCATGCACCTGCGGGGGCACCACCTGCGCTGAGTGTCAAGCGTCCCAAGGGGGCTGGGGGCGATGTCACCCCCTTCCTCCACCAGTGCATGGCAGAAGGAACATCTCAGTTCCATACATTTCTGGGTGAAGCAGATTTCCTTGAGCAGCCTTGGATGTTTGGGACTGCAACTTCCATGGCTGGGGCTGATGGAAGTTGCAGTCCAACAATATCGGGACTGCAGTTGGAGAAGCCTGAGCTTGAGCCATTCCTTATTTATTACATTTTTGTGCTACCTTTCCTCCCACGGTGCTCGGAGTGGACTACATGGTTCAATTCCTGCTCTTTTGATCCCTGCAACAAACATGTGAGCTAAGTTACACAGAGAAATATAGTGACTGACCTAAGTCAGTAGGAGAGTTTCATAGCTGTGAGAGATCTGGGTCTCCCTTCTCCTAGTCCAGCCATGTCACCAGAGGCCTGCTGATGACTTCATGCAAGAAGTGAGATGTGAATTGGAAACTTGATAGCTTGCTTGAAGCCACTGTATTACACCAATTCCTCAAATATACACAATTTCCAAACTAACTAACTAACTAACTAACTAACTAACTAACTAAAGCAAGCAAGCAAGCTAGCTTGTATCAAAATTGCATATTTAAAAAGACAAACACTTCTTGCTGGGTATCTTGGACCTCATGCCCCATCCTGCCTCATGTAATAAATTATATCTCCACACATTCTCTGTTAATATACCTACTTATCCCTTCTTGAGATGCACCTTTTGATCATCCCTGCTGCCCTGCACCCTTTCACTTCCCCTCTTCTCACACATGCTTCCTCATAGTTCTGAGCAGTTGTTTTTTTTTTAAAGGTGCCAGTACCCACAATGTAGCTGTTACAATAAGTGCCACACTTTTAACATGGGAGCGGGGGGGGGGGGAGGTGCTGGTTCTGCGTACCCTTGAGTACCTCCAGGGGGGGAAAGTACTGGTTCTGAGTCTGCTGGATTCGTTGTCTGTTCCTCCTGGCTGCCGGCTGCCTCCTTTATCTGTCCCTTGCCTCCCTATGGTGTCAGGTTCTCCATCTTTCTTTCATTCCCTGAAGTCTCAGAATAACAGAAGCATGTGGACTGAGATGATGCTGGGTAAGAGAGAGTTCCTTTTATCTCCTGCTGCTGCTGCTTTTGAAGCTTAAGTGCCTCTTCTTACAAAGTATGGCTCCAGGCAGCGGCTGCTATTGTAAACCACTTTGGGGGTTGTGATCATGGGGAAGCAGGATAGAAATACAAAAAGTCAAGTGGGACCAGAAATAAGAAGTCTCAGAGTGGTCCTCTTCAAGGTTCAAGCCAGTCATGTCCTTTTCCAGCTCACTTAATTCCCTTCCTCCTCCTCCCCATTGCCACTTCTCAATAGTCACTCAATAGTTTGTAGCCACTAGGAATAGGTGAGCAATTTGATTTTGTCTTCATTCTGATGAAAAACTACCTAATTCACACACCTTAAACCAACACACCAGATGAAAACACAGCTATCCTTTGAAATTTGCACTTCTCTGAGTTTTGTGATCCAATTCTCCAATCAAAATGTACAAAAAGGTACATATTAGGAGAAAGTGTGCATTAAAATACTTCTGTTTGTGGAAACAACATTCAAAAAAATTAATGATATAAATTATTATTATTATTATTATTATTATTATTATTATTATTATCCTGCTCTGAAGGAACCCTGGGAGTAGAAATTCATGGTAAGAGTTTCCTTTTGTCCTTCAACTTCTGTATTGCAAATTCAACTTCTCTGAATTTACAATGCAGCTTTCAGCTAAAAAAAAGATTCACATTTTAGGAAATTCTACTTTGAGCAGACCCACTGAAATTAATGGACCTAAGTTAGTCATGTCCATGAACTCACATTGGTCTACTCTTAGTAGGTCTTGCATTGGATACAAACCATGCAAAATTGAAACAAACTGGAAATAGAATGGTCTCAGTTGAAGGAGTTCAGATTGAATGAAAGGCATGATCAGCTCCTTCAGCCCATGTGTGTCTTCATGCCAAACTGGTCTCCTGCCTATCTCTCTCACTATCCAAACTGCAGGGGATGGTGATTGCTATTCATTTTGCATGGTTAAAACTTTGAACCTGCAAAAAACCAAAACCAAAAATCAATCACTGACTCATTTAAGGTATTCCCCTTATCCTGCTTTCTACTCTGTTCTTCCTTGCAAGCACTGAATGAGAAATTGGGAAGCTGCCACCTGGGTTTGTGCCCACATTTGTTCCATGAATCATAGAGAGATTGATGTTAAATATGTCTGCCAAATCCATAAAACTTCAATGTATAAACAGAATTTTCTTCCAGAACTGAGTAGGTTTTGGCTGTACAATTAGTGTACTTATGTGACCGACTTCAGATTCTCCCCGTCCCCTTAGTGTAGTCTATTTTTCCATATGTATAATATGGAGTTTGTCCAGGTATACAAAAGGCTTGCTTTAGACCTTCTGTGCCATTTAAGTTCAGTTCAGGAGGAATCAATCTCAGCTGATACAAGTAAAACTTCTGCTTCGTTCCAATATAGTGGGTGTCATGGGTGAACAATGTCATTTTGTGTGTATTGTAATTGCTTTCGATTCTGTGGAAGTTAGATGAATAGCAAAATGGAATTTTCAGTATTTCTGTAGCAAGAGGTCAAGGGGGAAGGACAGCCCTGTTGCTGAATATATTATACTGAACCAAATCTATGTTGCCTTTTCTCAGCAGAGCCATCTGTTTTTATTGTATAAATTAGCTGGGCAGCAACATCTAATCCTCTAACTGGTTGGTGGAACATCTAATCCTCTAACTGGTTAGATTACTCAATTAATCCGTTATAAACGTGCTCCCGGTTAAATCAAGAAGCAGATTTTTAATGTTTTGAATTTTATTTTTAGTGCAAGAATATGGCTACTGGTCTTATAACAGACATTCCTTCCTGTGTAAGAAATAATGATGTGTGATGCTTATTCTGAGATGGTGTTTGCTGTGACATATGCATTTTTCATCCAATAACAAAATAATTGTATTGTTTTATTTTAAATTGTTGGGGATTATTTTTTCTCATCTGCAAGTGTTTGTGGAGTAAATTGATTGCTCAGCTAAATTCATATGATTAGGCAAATTCATGAAAGATAAGGCTATTAATGGCTACTAGTCATTTTAGCTGTATATGACCTCCAGCATCAGAGGCACTTTGCCTCTGTGTGCTACTTGCTGGGGAACAACAATAGAAGAGGGCTTTGTATGAGAATCTGGTTGACCACTGTGAGAAACAGGATGCTGGATTAAATAGACTTTTCTGATCCGGCAGAGTTCTTATGCCTTTATACATAAGCATCTGGAACAATGTGCTTCCTGGCTTTCTCAAAATACTGCAGCTTGAAAGTTAGATACAGGTCTCTCTTTTTTTAAGCTCAAAGTGATTCTTCTGTTTGACTTACATAAAACTAAGTCTTCAGGTTTTGCAAATGAAGAGGCAGTAATAGTAACTCATTTTCCAGGTCAAAGAAGCTGGCGTCTGGCTTTATGGCTGAAGGTAGTTTTGTGGCAGAGGACATTTAATTGCAAAAGATCTTGCGCTCTCAGTTGGTGGCTCAAAATTCAGTCTGTCCTGAAGCAGATGCTGTAAAGCAGGTGTGGTGTGTCATTTTTTGTACAGTTGGCATATCAAAACCCTAACTGAATAAACAGATGGTAGGAGACCGCAGGTACTATAGCTCTATGCTTAGGTATGTATTCCATTGATAGGTAGAAGAAACATTGGGGCAGTTGTGTATGATGCCTTTAAGTTGCAACCAGCAAACCTTACATACAGCATTTGCATTCTTTGTGTTACTGCTTATAATGCTACTACAACTAGTTGTTATATATCATCTACAGTATCTTCATCCTTAATAAATATTAGCATTGCAACAAAGACTTGATCTAGCAGCCAAAGTGTGGAAATTATAATAGCAAATACAATATCCAGTGCAAAATATGTAGTGTATGTATTACTAAGAATAGGGATTCAGATCTAGAATTGCCATCTGCAGTCGTGGATTATAAGAACATTAAAAAGAGCCATGCTGAATCAGACCAGGTGTCCACCTAGTACAGGAGCTTAGACTTTGAGCTTAGACAGATGATCTAGCTTCAAATCCTGAATGCACTTAACAGTTTCCTATATGATACATGACTTACCTGCTAAGGCATTTGTATTATTTAAATATACCCCTTTATCACAAAACACTAGACTTATTTACTACACATATTATACATATAGTTGCTGGATTGTAGGGTTTCTGCGCCCTTAGAATACAAGGGGACATTCCTTCTTAAAAGGTGTTATGGGTTGGTGGCAGAAGTAGGATACAGTACTCTGATATGGGAGGATCTGACTGCCAACCACAACAGATATAATGACTGCAAAATTAATTAAAGATTCAGGTCATCATTTTCTGAGCTACTCTTCCTAAAAGTGACAGCACTATTAGAACACAGTATCTGCAAGTGTTTGTGGTATGTTGTCATTCCACACTACATTCCTGTAATCCCACATCCACCTGCAGAATACAAAAGGGTAACTTCCCTTTTGTTCCCCTGCTTGTGTAATATGTGCTCCAGCAAACAGCTTGATGTGTAGAGCATTGGGGGGGGAGGGGTTTGGTTGCATGGGGTTCTTTGCAGTTACTAGATTAGTGAGGAAACAATGGGGAATAAACAATGAAATATAGTGGCCCAAAACTGGTTAACTGTTTCCAATCTCATAAGCATAGTTTGGAGACTGGGAAAGTGTTGCAGGCTCTGGTACTCCCTCCCCTCTCTTCCGTTTTCAGAGCTAACCATGGTTCAGCCTGGACCAGTGTTGATACAAATGTCCAGCTTCAAGCCAGAGTTTGCAGCCATGATTAGAAGCCTGCTTACAGCTAGCCATGGCTAGTGATAACATCCGTGCTGATAAAGTGCTGTATTTTGAATATGACTAAGAAGGGAAAGGGGGGAGAGCATGCAAACCTGCAGCACAGACTCCATGCTCAAGCCATGGTTAAAATATTGGGGATATAAGTAACAAGGAATCACTGTAGTTTTATGGTCTGAGGAAAAACCCAGTATGTCCCTAATAGAAGTGCTATAGAGCAAATGGATGTATGTGCAAAGAGACTCTTAGGGCATACACATTTTTAAAAGTGTAAATGTTCCTGGTTTTTCCTGGACCCTTTTGAATAGTGTTCTCTTTCATCTATGCTTAATGTTTTCTGACCTTACTGGAAGGTTATGGTGAAATGAGCTAAGGTTTGTATGAAGAAGGGTAAGATTCCCACGGCTGTAGTGTAGTTTCAGGCCTCCTGGAGCACCTAGAGGCACTGTGCATACCACAAGGATGCTCCCTCCCCCAGGAGAAAGCATCCCCAACGGCTGTGCACAGAACTACAAATAAGCCTTTAATTTGAAGTGCTAGTCAAGCTGCCTTTTGCATTTTGTATGAATAAGCTTGTTATAATAACCCATTTACTATGCACCAGTCTCTCCAGCTGCTCTCTTTACATTGAAGCATGTTGTTATTTTGACCACCTGGTCAAAGAGAGCATCTGCTTTAAATTAATTAGGTTCCACTTCTTCTCTTTTTTTTAGTTTTTAATTAAGAGGCTTCCTGATCCCTTCCTTTGCTTTCTTCCAAATCCTCTCCAGCTCTTTGTATGTGCCGACAAAAAAGGAAGTAAATCATCTGATAAATAAAAAGCAATGTCATATTGGAGTCGAACTACAGTGAGCCCTGCCAAAAAGATGCACAGAGCACTGTCTGAATCCAGCTGATTTGCCCTCCAACTGATTTTGACAGCCTAGTTGCAAACAAAAATAGTAATAAAAAAGGGATCCTGCTTATACTGCAGTAAGCTTAATGAGCAAAGGAAAACGACACAATCTTGCAATAAGAGGATTAGAAGGCAGAGAAGGCACTAGAAATAAGATGTGTAAATCCTGTTGTGTTGAAGATTCTGGTCACCACAAGACTCAGTGTAGCAGACCCTGCCCATAAAACAATAATTGAGTATGAACGGTAGAGAAACAGACTTCCTCTCCTGTCATATGTGACTCCTCATCTTGTCTACTTCTTGCTCTCTGCTTCAAAGGGGTTGGTTTGCACAAAATAAATTTTCAACAAGCTTACAATGCCTCTCAGTGACTCTAAGCTGCCATAGCTAATGCCCCACCCCAATAATTTAGGCAGCCTATGCAACAGATCATAGAATCATAGAGTTGGATGTGACCCTGAGGATAATCTAGTCCAGCATTTCCCAAACTTGGGTCTCTAGCTGTTTGTGGACTGCAACTCCCATCATCCCTAGCTAGAAAGACCAGTGGTCAGGGATGATGGGCAGCTGGAGACCCAGGTTTGGGAAGCACTGAACCCCCTGCAGTGCAGGAATATATGGGAATCAAACCTGAGGGAATCATGACACATGTATAGATGAAGAACAAGAAGAAGAAGAAGAGTTTGGATTTGATATCCCGCCTTTCACTCCCCTTCAGGAGTCTCAAAGCGGCTAACATTCTCCTTTCCCTTCCTCCCCGACAACAAACACTCTGTGAGGTGAGTAGGGCTGAGAGACTTCAGAGAAGTGTGACTAGCCCAAGGTCACCCAGCAGCTGCATGTGGAGGAGCGGAGACGCGAACCCGGTTCCCCAGATTACGAGACTACCGCTCTTAACCACTACACCACACTGGCTCCTGAGATGTACTATGAAGTTGCTTTCATTGATTAGTTAAACCAGAGTAACTTATGGATCAATAAAAACAAGGTATCCCCTACCCTCAGGCTCACAATCTAAAATACAAGACAGAAAAGCGAAGAGATATGTGGGGAAAGAGGAACACAAAGAAATCCAGGCACCAGTTCTTCAAATGGCCAGCTGGAATGGAAATAGCTTTGGGAGAGGATGCAGCAAAAGGAGTTTGTCGCTAAGCAGAGCCAGTGGATTGGCCCCAGGGAGAATAAAAATCAATGTTTAAAAAAACAAAAAAAGGATTTTTTAAAATTTAAATCAGATTTTTACAATCAAATGCTTTTGGAGGAAAAATCTTTCTAAAGATAGTTTTCTATTTAAGTTACATTCTAGTCCAAAGGCTATTCATCAGGAAATAAAGATTTGTTTTAAGTTTTTCATGTGTGCTAAAACTCAGTGTAATAAAAAAAAAAAATCATTTAACCAAATCAGTTAACAAACATGGATACATATGCTATAATGTTATTGTTGTAGTTAAATAAATAGTTTAAATTGTTATTAAGGAAATGTTTGTTTTTCTCCTTCCAATAAAGTACAGCAGAAAAGTTGTCCAAATATAAACACTAATTTCATAATTATCTGTCTATGTGTTTCTAATTGTATAACCAAATCAGTAATTTTTGATATAACTGTAAAAACTACTCTGAACATTTATTATTCCAAAAATGAAACCTTCATCTGGCTGTAAACATTAAGATTATATCAGCAAGAACGAGTCTTTCTGTAAAAAAAGATGTAAACCAAGTCTTACTGACTGGTGATTTAAATCGTGATTTAAATCAATTTGATTTAAATCAAATCCACCCTGAGTGGCCCTGCTTCCCATCTCTCTTTCTGCTGCATCCTGATGGAATGGCTGCTGCCTGGTAACAGATGAAGAGGGAAGCTGCTCCAGGAGAGGACTATCCCTCAGATACATCACAGTATTTCTGTACAGTATTTTATTTTTTGGTCTGGCATTTCCAGAATCTGGGTTTGAGAGCAGAGTCATGGAAATACTGCTTCTTTTTGTGAAGTGAGGGCACTCTTTGTGTGTAGCTGCACAGGATAGGAGGCCCAGGCAGCTTTCTAAGGCTTGATATGGTTTCTAGCAAGGCTTTCTTGACGCATGCCCTTCCAAGTAGTACAGACAGGACATTACGGAGTGTGGCAAAGGAAGGAGGAGCAATTATTCAAAGTACTTTTAATCTTTCTTTAATTAGAAGACATGCTAAATTAAAAGGCCCAAGAGTGATCCCGCAGATGTCAGCTTAGTTTGAGATATTAATTGGTATAAGGAGCTAATGTTGTGCTAAGCTGAATATCTGCATTGTTATGCTTGTACATACTGTATTAACATTTTAGCCAACTTGACCTATATATGGTTCACGCAGTGCATTGTCTCCTCTCCACCCCCTCCAGTTCTGATATTGGGGAAGCCTTATTTAGAAGTTAACAAACAACCCGGCATTTCATAATCCCTTCTCACCCCACCCCCCCACTTTAGAGGCCAGATCCCCTTTGAACCCTTTGAAAAACAGTGTTCTATTGTGGCAGCTTTGTTGGGGAAGGTAATCAGGATGTATCTGAACTGTATACAATCACAGTTGGATGCTTACAGAAGAGCCATGCCCCTTGCTTTGAAAAATGGAACTTTGTGTGTATTTAGTTAGTATTTGTGCAGCCAGCAAAATAGGAGGAGAAAGTTAACTGTGTCTCTCCTCTGGTGCTCTCGGCAAGAATCCAATGTGTAGAATTTCAAAGGCACTAGTGTAGATTCAACTGAATGTATTTTCCCCATCCCTCCCAAAAAAGAATCTTAAATTGTGTTCCAAGTCAGCTCAGGAAAAACTGCAGCTAATTTGGTATAGATGGCAGCTTGCTGAAATGAGACCCAAGATGGTTGTAATGCAGAGACTGAAGAAGGCTACGTTTGCTTCCCTGGAAGGTTATCTTTCTTAGGCAGATGGAGGAACATAGAAATGAGCAACTCTGTGTGCTTCTTTCTATAATTTATTTATGAATACAAATGACTCCAATATGTTCCTTGTCATTTTTTCCTTCCTCAGCAAGCACAAGACCCCTAGGTAACTGAGCATAGATGGAAAAGAGCTGGGCATATTGGATTTAGTATTCACATGCCCTGTTGGTTTATTTGTATCCAGCTTCCTCCTGGTTCACCCACAAAGCCAAGCCATGGTTTGTTAAACAATTGTTTAATGATCATGAACTATCCCACAGACAATCAAACAAGCCATGGTTTATTTCTCCAAAATTTGGGTTGTTTTCCAGCTGCCTTTGTCAGTTGAGTGTCTCAAATGGGATAGCCAAACAAGCTGTGTTTAAGGAAGGGTGCTATGTTTTTGCACAACTCCAGGCCATAGTTAAAACAAACCAAGTTCATAAGCCAAAAACAAACCGTGGCTTCAGATGGTTGTTTGTTTACAGTAATCAGAAGGTGGCCAACTTTTTCTGGGCCATTTTGAAAAGTGAGTGTAGCAACCAAACATATTGTTAGGAGTCATTCTGCAAAGAAACAGAACAGATGATTGTAACTTTAAGAACTGTTTCTGTGAGTGGTTTTCTAGGCTGATTAGGTACCGCTGGTGATGAGTACAAAAGGAGGAGAAGTTGCAGTTTGAATTTGCGTGCAAAAGAGAACACCCACATGCTTTCTGTTTGTAAGGTTGTAAATAAAACCTGTCTCACGGTTCTGTCGTCTGCTGCCAGGAGGATACAGTGCCAATACATATGACATCAGGTGACTGAAACTTCAAGTCACTACTGCAAATGAAGCACCAGGAGTGTAGTCTTAAATGTGCCCCCAATTCTTCCTTTGCAGCCATAGCTTGAATTTGGCACTTTTATGGCACATTTTTCTGCCACTGTGCAGAAGCTCTTTTATGATTTTATTGTCTAAATTATGTCAATAAAGGCATGAATTCCCATGCCTGATGTCATAGGATTTCAGGCATGAGAAAGGTGGGTCTGGTTCACCTGACACACACAATCTCTGAGGCCTAATGGGATACATGGGCCAGATGTTCCTCACTATTGCACTGAATGCTTCTGAATATCAGTTTCTGGAAACAGGAGAGTTGAGAATGCTGTTGTTATGCTAAGGTCCTGCTTGAGCATCATATTGCTGGATCTGCCTTGGTACACCTATTTTGTATTGCCACCAGTGCTTAAAATTAGGCACTTAGCACATAGCAACATTCTTAACAGCACAGTGAATTTGCTCATGCACAGCTAAGGGTGACAATACGGGGGGGGGGGGGACTGAGCAAGCTATGCTCCACTCTGGAACGGGGGAAAGACTTGGACCACTGTCCTATGAATATAGATTTCTCTTTCATATGCAAGAGCATTGACACACACCTGGTTCTGAATAGTTAAATTGGCTTTTATCTCTTGCATCTGTTAGGAGATCTTTCCCCATGCTCTGATGAACATTTCCTTCTGCTGATCAGAGCTCCAGTCACTTGTCACTCGAGTACTTCTGCACCTGACAAGTGAGTTCTTATATGAGCATATAACAAGCAGCAGTATGGGCAATACAGTTGTGTTGAAATGACAATTGTGTGTGTGTCTGGCACTTGGCAATCACAGTTCTCTGGACATTTATTTACTTCCTTCATTTTGCCCAGGGCAGCCTAAAGCAATTTACAACCAAACAAAAACCCCACACTGATACATTAAAACTAATTAACACTAAAACCACCCCACCCTGTCTCATTCTCACATTTGAAATACATATTAGAAGATTTTGAATTTGTTCAAACAAATATATGGTAGCAACTGTATTCCTGTTAAGAGAAGTGTGGTTTCTTGGTAAGCTGAAATTAATTGCTAAGTGCAATCAGTGAGACTTCTGATCCCTGTTGAATTAATGGGATTGGAAATATTCAAGGCTGCAATAAAAATGCTGTTAATAACATAGGAAGAGCCTGCTAGATCAGGACAGGCCTACCTAGTCCTTCAAACCGTCCTCACAGTAGCCAACCAGGTGCCTATGGGAAGCCTGCAAGCAGGACCCAAGCACAACAGCACTCGCCCTGCGGTTTCCAGCAGCTGGTATTCAGAAGCACGCTGCCTCCAACAGTGGGGGAAGAACATATCCATCAGAGTTGGCAACAGCTGATAATCCACAAATTTGTCTAATCCTCTTATAAAGTCATCAAGTTGGTGGCCACAATCACTACCTCTTGTGGGAGCTAATTCCATAATTTAAGTATAAAGGTAAAGGTAAAGGGACCCTGACCATTAGGTCCAGTCGTGACCAACTCTGGGGTTGCGGCGCTCATCTTGCTTTATTGGCCGAGGGAGCCGGCGTACAGCTTCTGGGTCATGTGGCCAGCATGACTAAGCCGCTTCTGGCGAACCAGAGCAGCGCACGGAAACGCCGTTTACCTTCCCGCCGGAGCGGTACCTATTTATCTACTTGCACTTTGATGTGCTTTCAAACTGCTAGGTTGGCAGGAGCTGGAACCGAAGAATGGGAGCTCACCCTGTCGCAGGGATTCAAACCACCGACCTTCTGATCAGCAAGCCCTAGGCTCTGTGGTTTAACCCACAGCGTCACCCGCATCCCAATTTAAGTATGCGCTGTGTGAAAAAGAGCTTTCTTTTGTCCCTTCTGAATCTCCCAACATTTAGTTCCGTTGGATGTCCTTGAGTTCTAGGGTTGTAAGAGAGGGAGTGAAACTTTTCTCTACTTTCTCCTCACCGTGCATAATTTTATACATTTCTATCATGTTGCCCCTTACTCACCTTTTCTGTGAACTGAAAAGCCCCCAGTGCTTTCTTCATAGGGAAGTTGCTCCATCCCCTTCATCATTTTGGTTGCCCTTTTCTGAACTTATTCCAACTCCACAATGTCCTGTTTGATGTGAGGCAACCAGAGCTGAACATGGTATGCCAAATGGGGTCATATTGGCAATGACTCCAAGAATAGATAAAGAAAATTGAGAGAGGATGGGTGGGAATTAGTAATGTACATTTTCCAGTAATAATTTTTCTAACTTCAGCAGAGTTACTGCAAAAGTTAGGATATGGGTCAGCAGGGAGAGAATGAAAGTAATATATTAGAATTCTTATCCTGTCTTCTAGGACTAGGTGGATTTTGAAACTGTGTGAATGAAGTGAAAATCTTGGCTATGAGGCATGTATGTGTGTGTCTTTTTTATTATTATTCCCTCTGTTGTGGTTTCAACCTTCTGTGATTTAACAGTGTGGTGTAACAGTCATCAAAATCCCCCCACCCTCTCACAGAAGGTTTTAAAAAGGTCTTTGTTTTATGGTTACTCCTCTAGCAATTCCTGTTCTGACACAGGGGAAAGGAGTGACTGAACATTTTTGCAAGCGTTAGTGTCTGCACAAATCATGTTAAATCCACATTCAGAAGGTGATGAAAAGGCTTGGACATATGATTGCACACAATCTACATTGCTGATTTGCAGTGTATAAAGTAAAGGTAAAGGTAAAGGTACCCCTGCCCGAACGGGCCAGTCTTGACAGACTCTGGGGTTTGTGCGCCCATCTCACATCTATTGGCCGGGGGCCAGCGCTGTCCGGAGACACTTCCGGGTCACGTGGCCAGCGTGACAAAGCTGCATCTGGCGAGCCAGCGCAGCACACGGAACGCCGTTTACCTTCCCGCTGGTAAGCGGTACCTATTTATCTACTTGCACCCGAAGGTGCTTTCGAACTGCTAGGTTGGCAGGCGCTGGGACCGAGCAGCGGGAGCGCACCCCGCCGCGGGGATTCGAACCGCCGACCTTTCGATCGGCAAGCCCTAGGCGCTGAGGCTTTAGCCCACAGCGCCACCCGCGTGTATAAAGTAAGGTTGGGTAAATCAAATAGAAGTGAAAAGTGATTACAGAATGCCAGCTGAACCTCCCCCCATGTTGTGGGGTGATGGAAAGGTGGATGTTGGGGTTAATTAGTAATTAGCAATAAGGCGTTGGGGAACAGCAATGCATTCTTGTGTGAGGTTGGCTTCAGTTATGTTTACTTGAGCATAGGGGCATCATTGTGTGAAAGGCAAGCTAGCAGGAAAGCATAGAGTGTATAGTCAGGCTGTGTTTGCAGGTTATGCTAAATCATGGTGGATAAGCTTGAAGAAAATACTGGGCCCACATGCTCCCCTTTTCCACATGGTGAGAACGATGACTTCAGCTGAATTCAATTTCACATTTACAAAATCCCAGATTAACACACTTGAACCAGGAATCCTTGTTTAAAAGAAATTTGGGTTAGTTTAACAAATCATTGTTAACAGCTTCATAACCTATGGTTTGAAGTTGCGTTGATAAGACACTTACATTTGAACATAATACTATGCTGGGATTCTGTAAAAAGCAAAACTAAACTCTGCTCCACATGGGAGAAGGGAAGCTCAAGCTTGTCAGCATATAACACTACCTTCAGGGCACACCCCGAGGATCTAAATGACTTAACTTCCTCTGATTGCACCCTGTTTCTCCAAACTCAAAGCCACCAAAGGAGGGGAGGATCATTGCCTAGTGCAGATAACTCTATAACAGTGGTGCCTACAGTAGAAGCCTTGTCAAAATTGTCTGCCCTGGAGGTTCTGGAATTTGAAAAGGAACTGAAAAGGAGTTCTGCAGAATATGGAAGAAGTGGACAGTGGTACGTTTCTCTCTTCAACCTGGAGCCATTCAGTGAAGGTTGGATGGTGTTAGGCAAATTCGGATTAGGTAAATTCATGGAGGATAAAGCTATCAGTGGCTGTTCGCCCTGGTGGTTATGTATTACCTCTAGTGTTGGAGACAGAATGCCTCTGAATACCATTTTCTGGGAATCACCTGTAAGAAGAGTGCTGTGGATTTTTGACCAGATGTGCCTTTGGTCTGATCCAGCAGGGCTCTTCCTAAGTTTTTTTATGTTCCAGCAATTAACCAGTGTTAAAATGCCAATGCTAACACACCCAAACTTGAGTCATTTTGCTCCCAATTTACTGCAATGAAACTAAAGCATGTATCAGCCTGAGGGCAGCAACAGGTTGCATATCCAGATAATGAGGCACTGAGGATCAAGGATGGTTTCAGAATTCCACATTTAAATAGCAAAAGATCAAGTAAATGAAGTAGGGAATATCTTCAACTCCCAAGGAGGACAGACTGCCCTTAAGAAAAGGTTCCAGTAGGAACACCCTGTTGACTGCCTTTATATACTTAATTCTTTCACCTTTTCTCCTCCTTTTCCTAAGATTGCATTCCTGTTAAAACAAGTTAGCTCTGTGCTTTCAGATTTGATCTAAGAACAGCCTCCCACCCCCCCAAAAAGAATGGCTTTGTTTTTAGGGAAAATACAATACTGAATTGCAAAAATTCCGTAGACTTGAATTCAATTTGCATTTTGTGTTTTGGGAGGGTGAAAGTACATTTTTTAAAAAATCATCTGTACATGAGGATTCACTTGCGATTGCTCATGTGATTCTGATTTACAAAGCCACTTCCGGCTTGCCCAGGAGGTGGGGTTGCGGGCTTCACGCCCACCCCACGTGAGCGGGGGGCTGGTCGCAGCCCCCGCGAGAGCAGGGGAATCCCGGCCGGGCCTGCCCCCCCCCCCAGCCATTAAATTCTGATTTACAATGTTAGCCATGCACTTCCCCCCACAGCAGTTTTCCAGCTCCAGGCTGGTACAGACATAGCGTCAGCTTGCCTGTTAACTAAGGTTAAGGAAGTAGGAAGAGTGAGCCAACAGAACATGATGTCCCTCTCCCAATCTCTGCCCTGCTGTGTACACATTCACCCCACCTACTCCTCCTCTATCACAGTAAGGCCATATTTGTGTCTGAATGCCCTTAACCCTGCTTACACATGGAAGTAAACTCTGAAAGCCTTTGAAACCCATTGCTAATCCCTTGACCCTAGTTTAAATCGGAATTGCCTCTCTGCCACTGGTTTGTTTAAAAATGCTATTGTGATTATTGTGAGCCGCTTTGAGCTCAACATTTGTTGTTGGAAAAGCGGAATACAAATATCAAATCAAACCAAACCTATTGACTCCACTAGGATTTTTGTGGGGGTTTCAGGCGTTTGAGGGGGTGGAAAGGCAACAAATGCTTAATTACCGTCTGGTATGCCTATGCCTGCCAAACAGGTCTCAAGACTGTGTTCTGACATATTGTTTAGCTTCCAAAACTGATGCATGACAAGTAACAAAGGTATGTATCTAACTCATAGCAATTTTCTTGCAACTGGCAAAGGCTGCAATCCTGCACATTGTTATGCTTCTTAAATCCCATTGAGGTGAAAAGCCGATTGATATTCTGTGCAGGGATATAGCAGAAGAACTAAGTATCTCAGCATCTTGTAAAGTAGCTAAAATGCACACAGAGGTTACACACACACACACACACACACACACACACACACACACACACAGCCCAACATACGTTTTTCAGCGTTAACACTGCAGTCATGCACTCTCTGCCTTGGGAGCAAGCTCATCTGAACTCGGCAGGAGTAGTAAACAGGCATAGGATTGCACTGTGAAATGTTCAGAATCCTAGATACTGGATTTTAGGATTACTTTACAATTCTAAAAAGCTCCCCCCTGCTCCCCCCCATCCAAATTATACCGTGTAAAATCAATCTAGTACAGAGGAAACAGTTCAGATCCTGTTTGAAGCCAGAGCCATAATCATCATAATTAGTCTATGTTTCTGTTTGCCTGCACTCTTCCTAGAGAGTGAGAGAGTGAGAGATGATATTCTGTCAAAATGGAATAAAACCCTTGCATCTGCGGGTTCTTTTGGAAGGAATTGCATTCCATTGCAGCACGCTGGTCTTCCTTCTCTCTCTCTCTCTCCCTCCCTCCCTCTCTCTCTCTTTCTCTCTCTCCCCACCCCCCTCCATCTCCACCCTTCAACAGTAATGACAGTGGAGATATGAAATACCTCCAAGAGATGCTGTGGCAGAGACTGGCTGGAAGGAAAAGAAGAGGACAAACTCTCCAGCAAGTTCTACTGGGCAAGCCTTATTGAAAAGGAGAGTTGCACACCAGAGCACATAGTGGTAGTAAATCCAACTTTGACCCAGCCTGGGCTTTCTCAAAGGCATGGGAGCATTATACTTGGTCAGAGCATTGGTCAGTCTGCCTGAAGACTGTGTACACTGACTGGCCACAGCACTCCAGGGCTTCAGGCAGCAGACTCTCCCTCACCCACAGAAAAAAGACTACCCAGAGTTTTGGGACTATAGCATTTCATTCACTTCTGTATTCTGGGTTAAGAAAAAGGTGTTTGCAGAGAGAGAACAGATGGAAATTAGACAAATTTTGAGTTATAGATCAAGTTGAATTTATGGCATACATGAAGAATTAATAAACAAGACTAATAAAATAAACTACTATTCCTCCAGTTTCTACAAAGGAAGGCGTCTTTTAAAGTTCCTACATATTTTTTAAGGAATGACTGCATTTGAGTAGCTCTCTCTGTGTATGTTTGTGGTGTTAAAGAATTGATTTCAGAACTATTCAAGTGTTTTCCCCAGGTCCCATAAGAAAAGAAGACAGAATCTCCAGTAAACTGAAAGAAGGATTTGGAACTGGAAATAACTGAGGAGGGGCTAGGCAGATGTGGAATAAAAAAATATTTCTATTTAATTTTTTTCCTGTTAATATTCAGATTTTGAGCAGATGGTTTGCAACATCTGTGTGGATTCAACACATATGTAAAAAGGACAGTAGGGCATGTTGAAAAGGATGTGGAGAGGAAAGGCTGTCATGAGCATATGTGGCTGTGTTGTGAATTTTTGCAAAAATGGAATAGAGAAGATTTAAAAGATCTCTAACCATGGTATTTCCCTGTGCCTAAAATTAACCTTGTTAAATGGCATTTAGAGGTATGTGGACTTTTTAAGTTATAAAAACATTGGTAATTGATTTGCTTATAGTTGTAAAGTTATTTGTAGCTTTGTATTAGAAAATTTTCAGGTTCCTTACATGGCAAGCATTGATGCATTTGTAGTTTTGCAAAAAAAAATATGTTAATGGTAGTCAGAAGAAAATTGGCTTCCTTTTCTGACAAATAAGAATAATCTAATTCTGAAAGTTTCAAAATCATTTTCATTTTATTTTTTTTAAAAAAGCAAAGGTTGTTTATTTTGGCAATCCATCATGGACTGTACATCTTTTAACACCCTAACTGGCTTGGAACCCAGATACCCTAAGTTCCAGTTTCTTGTGTGTGAACCTGCCAAAGTATTAAAGCCATCTTTGGAAGCTTGCTTCTGGGCTCTTCATCATTACAGGTGAGGTGGCTGGTGAGGATAGAAGAAGGGTCTTCTTAGTTGTGGTGCCTCACTTTAGAAATCTCCTGCACCAGGCAAATCCCCCCCCCCCACACTTTTGTCCAGGCCTTGTAGATCTTTTAGTTCTGTTCTTTGTTGGTGCTGATATTAACATTTTATTGAAAAGTTTAGTTTTATACATAAATTATTTCCACCTCGCCTTCTCCCATCTTCCACCCATAGACATACATCTGCAGTGACTAAACAATATGGCAACGTCTCTGCTGCCTTCTTTGGTATGTTTATGTTCTTTATATTGCTTTATTGATTTTTTTTATCACTTAGCTTTTTTGGTAAGCTGTTCTGGAAGTCCTTTTCGATTGAAGAGTGTGATATTAAATACTTTTAATAAATAAATGGAATTATGTAGTTTAAAACCTTTGAGTATAGGATGGGACTGTGTGGTTTAATGTTGCTGTTATTGTCATAATGCTCCATCTCTGTTTGGAAGCACATTTTTCTTTAAAAATCAATTAACATAAGTATAAAAAAGAAGAAAAATACATTGGCCAATCTAAGTACTAATGTAACGGGTTAAATCCATCTAAAGTAATGGATTTGCAAAGAAAAAAGAAAAAAGTTGTGTTAACAAATGTATTTATCCTCAATGTAAAAAGGTAAAAGTAAAGGAACCCCTGACAGTTAAGTCCAGTTGCGAACGACTCTGGAGTTGCGGAGCTCAACTCATTTTACTGGCCGAGGGAGCCGGCGTTTGTCCGCAGACAGTTTTTCTGGGTCATGTGGCCAGCATGACTAAGCCGCTTCTGGCAAACCAGAGCAGCGCATGGAAACGCCGCTTACCTTCCTGCTGGAGCGGTACCTATTTATCTACTTGCACTTTGACGTGCTTTCGAACTGCTAGGTTGGCAGGAGCTGGGACCGAGCAACGGGAGCTCACTCTGTCGCGGGGATTTGAACCACCGACCTTCTGATTGGCAAGCCCAAGGCTCAGTGGTTTACACCACAGTGCCACCCGCGTCCCAATTTACATTTTAGTATTATCTCTCTCAAAAGACACTGAAGATCAAGACAGCCTTACAGAAATGAGGAGGTTTAGAAAGTGGGGCATGAAAATTATTTTGGACTGAATAGGTGCACTCCAAACCATGTGGAATCCAGATGTTTCTTAAGCTTTCTGGTAATGTAACACATCTAGAGCTGATGGCTAAACAAATGGGAATTCTGTTACTGAACACAGTAGGACTTTTAAGAAGAGGACGTGAATAGGCAGGGTAAATGCTACTTTGCTAACCCCTTCTTTTTTGCTAACTTTTATAGCAAACTGAAAGAATGACAAGGAAATGAAATAAGATATAAAACAGAAAGCAAAATGTTGCCATCCTTCCCACTGTTTGTCACAGTGGTTTTGCTGAGTGCTGTTCTACGTGTCAGCTAGCCTGTCTTCTCTCCCACAATGTGCGCTAAATAAATCCTTCAAGGAGTATTGTCTCAGAATTACCAGTTCTAATTGTTCAGTGGCTTCAATTACTGGTAATTTGTACTGCAAAATTTGAGTGCTTTGGAAGGGAGTTAGGACGTGTTCCAACGTTGTGGCTCTAAGCCTGAATCCAAATTATTTCGAATATTATAGCTATCATAGAGACAAATTTGAGCACTGTTCAGCCTCATTGGGATAGTTGAAGGTTTGAAATAATCTGATAGGCTAAGGGCCAATGTGGGATTCCTTCGCAATGCAAATATCATCTTAAAATGGCTCTTGAGGGCTGCAGCAAGAGAGAAAAGGCTAAAATTCACCCTCCATGCCTCTTCCGATCCTGTTTTCTATCAGTCCCCACAGCCGGATCAGATTGCATTATTTTAACCTGTACGTTAAATGCAAAGATGTGGTAAACGTGACATCTAATGTGTTCCATAGATCATATATTTTTTCCTTTCCTAGTCTTTTCACAATGTCATACTAAGAAATGTTGCTTGGCTGTAAAAGGAGACTGAAACGACATTCCAGGAATATTAGTAGCTGATACGGGTGTAGACAACAGATTTAGATAATGAAATTCTTTTTCGCCAAAAAGAAAAGGAGGAAAAAACAAAGACACACACTCCTGTTTGAGAATTAATGACACAGTTTCTAAATGTCACACTGTCAGCATCCTCATAAATTTCAGGCAAACCCTTTGTGCAGACTTCTGCACATTAATATTTGTAGGGTTCTTGGAAATATGCTGCTGCTTATTATAGCAACGAACCTTTAAATTGACCTTAAAACATATGATATAATGAGATGGCTTTTCATTACAAGAGTATGTTTTAAACACCAGCAAAGTGGAGGGGGCAATGTATTTTCAGAATGTTTCCCAGTCTTTTAGCAGTTATTCAGCTGCCCTACTTAAGGGAGAGGAAGCTGTTGCCTTGGTTAGGCAGGATTTCACATAAGTCCTTTCTTGTGCACGCACACCCCTTTGCAATACAAAGCTTGAATCCTGGGAATTGAAAAAATGTTTTTACTACCCCACACCAGACAAATTTGCTCATTCCTTTCTTCTCAGGAAGGAAACTGGGATGAATGAAAGGCAGAAGAAAAACAACCACAATCTTCTCTGAAACAAAACAAACCCCACCAGATTTGGGAGTAAAGTAGCAAAGGGGTGCTTTGTCTCTGCCTTGAAGATCTATCAACTAATGCCTAGATATCTTTGGGAGAATATGGCACACATCTGTTTGATACCAAAAGTAGCAGGGCCATGCCCCTGTCTCCCTTTTCTCCCAGTAATTGCTCCCTGTAACAGCAAACTCATGTGGTGGCACTGAGAAATGGAATATCCTGGAAACTGGCTGACTATAACCCTGAACAGGAGCACTCTTCTTAGGAGGTAAGGACTCACTGCAGCCTTTTGTTGCAGGTGGTTCAGTTTGTGCTTGTAATACAAAACACATGACAGGATGTCATCACAGCCCATATTTCCCTGCTTCCTCAAGTGGCAGCCATGAAGTGGAATGGAGCCAAGGACACTTGCAGTGCAATGATATCACCTCATGGCCATAATCCAGCACAGAGTTAGTTGCATTTATGCTATTAACTATGCCTAAGACTGCATTGGCCTGTGCATTTTGTATTATTAAATGTTACAGGCGAGAGAAGAAGAGGAGACGTGTGGCAGTGCCAAGTGTGGAATTCAGTGCCAAATTGTCTAGTGCAGTGATGGCCAAACTTGGCCCTCCAGCTGTTTTGGGACTACAGCTCCCATCATCCCAGTGGTTAGGGATGATGGGAATTGCAGTCCCAAAACAGCTGGAGGGCCAAGTTTGGCCATCACTGGTCTAGTGGAATGGGGTGTGTGGCAGGGATTGACAGAGCAAAAGCCCTCTGAATTGGAGATGCAGGTGGGCAAAGAGCATATTGTTTCCATGCTTCAATTGTGAGCTTTGCCGAGGAATCTTCCTATGAGTTTTTGGAAACAAAATGTTGGACTTTGCAAACCTGGTGCCTTCCAGACGTTTTGAACTACAGTTCCCTCAATCTCAGCCAGTACTGCCTGGGTCTGATAGGAACTGTAGTCCAAGACATCTTGAGAGCCCCAAGCTGACAAAGACCAGACTAGATGGACCCTTAGTTTAATCCATCAGGGCTCTTCTTAATGCGCTAGAAGAAAATATATATAGTGACCAATGGTAATAATAGTAATAGTAATAAAACAACGACAGCAGTTGAAAGCTAGACAGAAGCTGATATACAGTAAGCATCACATTGCAGTTATCAGTTAGGAAGATGAAACAGTAATAAGAATGAGAATTACTGTTTTTCTTCAAAACAAAATTCAGAAATGTTGTGTTAGTCTTTTTGCAGTAGCCATGGTAACAATGTCATAGTAGAAGATCAAGTCAAACTAAGAGAGAGATACCAGGTGATCTTTCTCCTAGATGAGGCGATGAAATGCACCAAGCACATGAAAAGCATGATTAAGATTCTTGCTGGATTTTTCTTACAGCAAAGCAAGTAACATTAAACAAAGCCAACTCAGCAAAATACAGGAACCTTGATAACATATAAAGCATACAGGAAGAAATAAAAAAAGTGACTTGAGCAACTCGGAGTCATTCCCCCCACAGAAATGTGTTTGTCATTTAAATGTTCCATGTACATTCTCATAAGCTGCTGAATTCTCAGTTCTGTTTAATGTGGGTCTTGGATGTTGTGCATGAATTATTTCTTCTCCATCAGTGGGGTGCAAAATTGTAATAGGTTTTCTAGGAAGAGAGGAGAAATGATGAAGGGGTTGTGTGTGTGTGTCAGTGAAGAAAACTACAGGAGATGTAGTTACTATTTCGTGAATGTGCAGAACACTTGTTGCTTTGAAAGCATTGTATATGTTCATGGCTGCCAGACTGTTGCAAATAATTTAAAAACAGTCAGCTCTGCTGAATTGCAGAAGAATTTTAGATACACCCTGAAGGTGTCTGGTTAGGTTGACATAGTCGCTTCTTGTAGGATGACCATGTGTCTTTCTTGCTTCAGAGACGACAGTCTTCTATTTTGAAGGGCTGTCAAATGACTCTCATCTGAAAGAGGCCTCTGTTTGAAGGGCTCTCCACTCCAAGCCCAGTTTAATGATAAAGAAACATAGGAAGCAAGAACAACCGTTGTGCATCACACTTAACAGCAGCTGGTCAGCAGACTGAGCAGGCCCACATGGTACCTGATGTCTTCTCCACTAGAGTGCGATGTATTGTATTTTCATTTAAATTATAGTAATTGTTTCTGAATTTTCAAAAAATGTATCCTTTCTGTATCCTTTTAAATTTGGATTGACAAGTACAGCTTTAATCAGGAAGTTTCCTTTCCTCAGGAATTAGGTGTTAGTAGATGAGCTATGGATGAGATGCCTCTATTATCAGGCTAGGGTGGATTTATGCTGTTCTTTGTGTATTTCCACATTACTTTATTATGTAACTTTTACAAAATGTAAACTTACGCAAACCACTTGCAGAGAAATATGATTTCAAGTCATATTGTGACCTCAGAAGTTCTTGTGTTTCAGAACGATAGAACAAAGCAAAAAGGGCACTTTTAACTCCAGTGAAACCATGTTAGACATCCTTTCCAGAGGTTAGCCTTTTCTTAGTGAATCACTTTAAGGTATTCCCCAGATTATCTGTTAAAAATATATTTTGCAGTATTCAGTTCAAAATAGATCAAACTTGGGTAGCAAACAGATTTGTCTTGTTTCTTCGGCTTTTCATATTACATGCATTATGATTACCTGTATTTGTGTAGATATGCAAAATAAGTATCAGGTTTAATGTTGAACTCACTAAAATATATGGTAGTAGTGCCGATGACAGAGAAAGCAGATTTGAAATCATATTATCTAAGCTATGGCATGCTTACTCAAGCTGGATGTATAATAACCCAGTAAAGGAGATTCTGTAGCTGTGCTCTTAGCACCTTCCATTCATATATTGCAGTACTGGCCCTTCCACTAGGCAAAGTGAGACAACTGCCTCAGGCCCAGATGCTGGAGATGGCATTCTCTTCCATTGAGCTGTGTGTGTCACACACAGCCTGGCCTGTGCCCCCATAAAGTAGCCTGGTGCCCTCAGTTGCCATGGAAGATAATATCCCGTTGCCTCTGTTGAAGTAACATTCAATTGCCAGTCCAGTTGGCTTCTGTATGTGGAAAAGGGCCAATGTCTGCCCTTTACTGCAGGCAGCAGAAATTTTGGACTAGCCCTGAAATCTTTGGACACATACTCCATAGTTAAGCCACAAAAACAAAGAAGAGTCCTGTGGCAACTTCAAAGACTATCAGATTTTGATGATGAGGGTTAGTCTTCAAGGTGCCACAAGTTGTCTGTGCAGTCAAGGGCATATACGGTATGTGTATAGGTATTGTCCTTTGAGGTAACTGAATGCAAATCATGAGCTTCCACTTGAGATCCCGGGTTCATCCCCTCTGAGAGAGAGCTGAGATCAGGTTCACATGGAAGATCCTATTATGGATAAAGGATCACGTATGCTTGACTGCCCCGATTCCCATGATAGTGGTGATACTTTTTCAAACAACTGCCATCACAGGGATCAGGGTGGCCGTAGATACCTACACATAGACAGTGGACAAGCTAATATCCTGGTGAAGTGGGCAGTAGATTCTGCATAGAATTCATTTATGGAGCAAAATGTGGTAACTACTAGCTCAGATGCCTTTAAAAGAGTAACTTAGCTTAGATGTCTTTAAAGGGGAATTAACCCAGCCCTGGAGGATTTAGTCATCATGATAGCTGTGTGGAATTTCCAGTTACAGAGGCGGTATGCCTCTGAACAGCACTCTGGGGAGCAACAGTTGGTGATAACTCATGCATTTGCACTCTGCTTATGGGCTTTGCAGAGGCATCTGGCCAACTACTGTGGGAAGCAGAACACTGAACTGTATGGACCTTAGGTCACATTCAGAAATACTCCCTTTATGTTCTTATGTTGGCAGCTGCACATGTGAACCAAGCCTTAGCTTCCATTATGTTTAAAATGCTGTTGCTCTTGCTCTGCAAGAAAGATCTGCACGTGAAAAAAGTGTCCAATCCTAATTTTAGTGTGTGTGTGGACATTCTTGAATGCAGTAGTTTGGCTTCAAAAGATTTCAGTCTCGGCAAGAGGAATATGGCAACCACCCAGAAAGTAGTGCCTCCGGCTTTGACTTTGGCCAAAGCCTGTGTAGACTTTGTTAATCTCATGTTTTGGATTGTGCATCTAACCTATACATCTTTTAATCTGCAAAAGCAGTGTGATAGCCAGTGGGACATGTGTGAGCACTGGTGGGTTTGTTCTGCAAGAGCATCAAATCCACTTTGATTGTGTAACCTGAACTTACCAGGGTGCAACCAATAGGCAGTTGAATCCCACCTGCAAAATAATGACTGACTGAAAGCAGCCCTGGTCCCAAACCATTCAGAGCAGCTTTTGCCAAGCTGGTGCTCTCCACTTGGTTTGAAGAAGGAGTTTGGATTTGATATCCCACTTTACCACTACCCGAAGGAGTCTCAAAGCGGCTAACATTCTCCTTTCCCTTCCTCTCCCACAACAAACACTCTGTGAGGTGAGTGGGGCTGAGAGACTTCAAAGAAGTGTGACTAGCCCAAGGTCACCCAGCAGCTGCATATGGAAGAGCGGAGACGCGAACCCGGTTCCCCAGATTATGAGACTACCACTCTTAACCACTGCACCACACTGGGAGTTGAGCTACAACTCCCCTCAGCCCCAGCCAGATTGTGCTGGCTGGGACTGAGGGAAGTCATAGTCCAAAACACCTGGAAGGCATCAGGTTGGCGATTGCTGATTTAGGACTTTAAAGGTCAATATTTTGATTTTAAGTTGGGCCCAGAAATGCACCGGCGCCCAGTGCAAGTGATGCTGTATAGATGTCGCATGTTCTGCCTTCCTGCCTCTCACCAGTGCCTGGGCAGCCACATTTTGCACCAGTTGATGTCCTTCAAGGCCAGATGTTGCATGACTGCTACTTGTGTGAATGTAAGCTTCCCCCAAGGACATGACAACTACACAGATAATGCACCCATTTAGGAAATTGCACTTACTGGCTTCATGAACTGCCATGAATTAAACTGTACAAACAAGTCTTGTACGCTTCCAAGGTTAGGGAGAAAGTGGCAAGCCTGGAAGAAAGAAGGCTTATTTTTAAATGAACGATTTTCATTTTAAGTCAGATAACACTTCGGATTTGTCACCCATGACTGCGTCTCATTAATTATTTTTGTACAATTTCATGAAACGTTTTATTTGTTCTGATTATCAGTATTTCTCTTCAGTTGTGACCATTGAACTATATTCCATCTCCCCCTCTCCCTTTCTTTCTTTTTTAAATGGCCATTAGCAAGAGTTGAATGAGCTTTCCTCTAACAGGAGAGAAAAGTGATAAAGGGGTGTGCCAAAGTTTAAACAAAAGCAGATGACTGTGATAGATTCTCTGGCAGGGAATACAAAGGAGTGCCACTATGAATCTCTTGACTAAGTGGCTGGGAGATACTTAGGGAACAGCACAATAATATTTCCACTAGTAGGAATGTTCGTGAAGCAATGTTTTAAAACTAATAGACTGCTTCACTAAAGTACTTTAAACCTCTGCTGAACAGTATGAGATGAATTAATCAAACTCATAACTTAGTTTAGAAAAATGTGTCGTCCCCCTTATTTTATCGGCTTCTTCAGATTGCTCAGGGCCATTAGAGACACCCTTGTTTTATTGGGTGCACTGCACAGCTGCCTCTAATCTTCCTGGGTAACGTTACTGCAGCACAGGCAATGTGGTTGTTTTCGGGAAACCAGTTTCTTACTTCAAACCACTCACTACATTTCTTGGCAATACTTGCCCAAGAAGGCACAAGTATTGTGCATACTTTACTGCAGGGGTAGTCAATATGGTGTCCTCAAGATGCTGTGGACTGCAACTCCCAGTAATGATCCAACAGAATCCAGAGGACACAATGTTGGCCATCCCTGCTTTACTGTATTGGTGGTAGTTCCAGGGGTGTATTAGGTGTTAGCGGAGAGGTAGTGACTCTTGTGAGGGGTCTCCTTCTTTGGTGGTCTTTAAGCAGAGGCTTGACAACCATATGTCAGGAGTGCTCTGATAGTGTTTCCTGCTTGGCAGGGGGTTGGACTTGATGGCCCTTGTGGTCTATTCCAACTCTATGATTCTATGATTCTATGAGGGGCATGTGGTGCTCCTTCTGGGGTAGTTTATCCACCTTTGTTCCCTACCCTACACTCAGCTCGCACTTGTGGCTCCTAGAAGCTGTCCACAAGCAACAGCAGCCACACCCCAGGAAATGGCTTCAACTGGCTGGCTAAACCAGGTGAGGGTAGCTGATTGGATCTCTGGCAGATTGTGTGGACGAGACCAATAGTGGGTCCAACAGTCAAGAAGGCAGTTTCTTCATGCTGTAGTGAGGGGCAGATGGGGCTCATCAACCTGGGAAGGGAGCCCGTCTTATAGAAGGAAAATTCTGGCCCTAAACCTCCACTGCCTTGTTGGGATAACTTTGGGAGAAGAAAAGGCTAAGGAGTAAACCCTACACAAATCTGGAGTGGAGTCCCCAAGATGGTTGGATGGTGTCTTTTACACCTCCTTTTGGCAACTTATACAGCCAACCTGGAGCCAGATGTATTGCTCTGCTTTCCTTTGGACCAAATTAGGGCAGTCCAGGACCTCCATACATACTGCCTAGGCTGGTGCCCTGGGGAGGTCACTTAGGTGCTGCTAACACAGTAGTTTGACTCAACCCCTGGAGGGGCACTCTATTGTTTCTCGAGACTGACTTAGTGGGTAGTACCCGTGAGATCCCTAATAGAAAAGTCACAGGTTTCTTCCCTGCCTCCTTTTGCCATTAAGAACACAAGAAAAGCCTCGTTGGATCAGGCCAAAGGAACCTTTGGAATTATCCAACTGTTTTCAACTGTTTTCAACTGTTTTCCAGCTTTCTTTCTTTCTTTCTTTCTTTCTTTCTTTCTTTCTTTCTTTCTTTCTTTCTTTCTTATGATGCTTTCCAGACTTTGTATACACATAAACTACAGTGAAACAAAACAGCAACATGTACGCAGGGGCGCCGACTTATAAAAAATATTGGGGGGGCCCATACCGGGGTCCTGCCGCTGGTTCGCTCGGGTAGCCGGGAGAACGCAGTTCGAGGTGGCGGTGTTGGGGAGAGACCCTCGCTCAGGGCGCCACTAGACTTGGCGGCCGGCGGCCTATCTGGGGGGTTTTGGAGCGTATTTCGGCGGAGCGATTGGGGAGGAGGGGGCTTGTTGCCGGATTCTTCAGCTGGGCTGGAGATCCGCTGCTGGGGGGTCCCTGGGCCGAGTTGTGAGCACGGCCTGCTGAAGGGAGATCCAGCCGATTGCGCGACGGGGACGGCCGGGGCTCTCCGGCTAGGGCGCGCGGCTGGCTGGCTGGCGAGGGAGCAGGTGGGGAGGAGGCGGGGGTCCTCACTCTCTTAGGAAACGCACCCGCGCGCCCGATTGCCACGAAGTCCGAAGGGTGCGTGTGTGGAATTAAAAAGCAAAAACGAGATACGGGCAGGGCAGGCAAAGAGTTTTCTGCAAGAGGATGGAGGGCAGGTTGAAGAGAAAATCACTCAGGATGAGACAGTCAAATCAGCCATGATAAAATGGGCTCAGGATATTGGGTATAACATCATGTTTGAGGACTGGGAAAGGTTATGGACCACCGGAATGAAATTCACGGCATGTAATGCCTTGAAGGAAAATATTATGAAAATGATTTATAGGTGGTACATGACCCCAGTCAAGCTTGCAAAAATATATCACCTGTCTGATAATAAATGTTGGAAATGTAAGGAGGCTGAAGGGACATTCTTTCACCTCTGGTGGACTTGTCCAAAAGTGAAGGCCTTCTGGGAAATGATCTATAATGAGTTAAAAAAGGTATTTAAGTATACCTTTCCCAAGAAACCAGAGGCCTTCCTCTTGGGCATTGTTGGCCAGAAAGTGTTAAAGAAGGATAGAACTTTCTTTATGTATGCAACTACAGCAGCAAGAATACTTATCGCAAAATATTGGAAGACACAAGATTTGCCCACACTAGAAGAGTGGCAGACGCAATTGATGGACTACATGGAACTGGCTGAAATGACTGGCAGAATCCGAGATTTGGGAGAAGAAACAACGGAAGAGGACTGGAAAAAATTTAAGGACTATTTACAAAAACAATATAAGTTGTATGAATGTTAAAAATTTACACGATTCGGAAACTATAGCTTCAGCAATTAGATTTGGGAAACAGGAAATTATATTTTAAGTAAGAAAAGGTCAAAATCTAAGGTAATACTATGTTTAATTTAAGATATAAGTAACTGATGAAAAGTATGTTAAATTTAGAGGTATAGTATTTGAAAAGTACAAAATAAGGTACGAAACAAGGTAATAATTTGCTGATATCTTTATTATAAAGAATGCAGGGTAAGGGAGATGCCAGGAAGTCCAGTTAGTTATATAAAAAATGTGTTGAATGGTTGGTTTTCTTTTCTTCTTTTTCTTTTTTTCTTTTTCTTGTTCTTTTACTTTTTTCTTCAGTGTATGTTTCTAACTTTGTATTTGAAACCTTAATAAAATATTTATAAAAAAAGAAGAAGAGAAAATCCTTTCGCTTTTCTGGGGCGCAGGGAAGTCTCAGAGCCGGAGGTTGGGGAAGGGACCCCCTTTGCTCTGCCCTCTTCTCCCGTCATAGATTTGCATGGGGGTCCCCGCCCAAGCTTGCCTGGCCACCGGGCCACACAAGGGCCGCGCTCTACGCGGCACACCTTGCTAGCCGCGCAGCTGTCCTCCGCGGCTGCGGAGCGGCCCTGCGCCGGTGCCCAGCCCCTCTGGGCGCCCGCTGCGCTGCCAATGACAAGCGGGCGACGTCGCGGGCGGGGAAGGCGTCGCTTTCTTTCCCGATCCTGCATCCTCCCAGTCTTCCAGCCCTTTTTTGGGTTGGAAGCTCGTCTCGTTCGCCCTTCTCCTTTCTTCACCCTGCGCGCAATTTTCCTCCCTCGTCTCCCTCCCCATTTCTCCTTCCTTCCTTCCTGACTGACTGACGGGCTTGGGCTCGGGCTCAGGCTCCGGGTCGGGCTCGGGCTCAGGGTCGGGCTCAAGCTCAGGCTCGGGCTCGGGCAGCCACAGCGTCGGCGGTGTTGGCGATCGGCGGCGCGGGGGGATGGCCCTCCCGGGGGAGCCGGCGCTGCTCAATGGGGTTGCCAAGGAGACAGGCCGGCCGCCCCCCTCCCCCGGCCCGGCGCCCCCCGCCGCGCCGGTGCCCGTTATTGAGCTGGTGCGCGCCGGGCGCCCTATAAAAGCCGCGGACGCGCCCACCGTCGCCCGAGATTATTGGGGGGGCTGAGCCCCCCCAAACGAATTTTTGAGGGGGCTCGGGCCCCCTCAAGCCCCATGGAGTCGGCGCCTATGCATGTACGCACCAAAGCAAAGCTATCCTTTACCCACTTCTATTACGTAAGGATATGGATATCACTTTCTGTGGTTTGCACTGCTAAAGACAGAATAGTGTTATCATCACAGTAAGATAACTAATCTAGAAATGCAACCTCACTCTGTTCTGTTTTAAATTACTCACCCAATCACTTCCACGTTTATATTTTATAACAATAAAATTGCATTTTTGTGCTAAATTAAAGAAAGTTCAGCTAAATGTTTGTTTCAAACTCAAGCCCTAAAAAGCCAGAAAATGCAAATAGATACTTTTAGCGTTTACTTCTTGTGCACAGCAAGTCTTGTTATTGTGTGTGGGTTATGGACAAAATCTAGAAGTGAGGGCATATTGAAATTCACCAGGCTGAAATTAGATATGCTCCTTCCTCTGGGTGTATCTCTAGACATTATGGGGAAGAAGATGTATTTCTTTATTCTCTCAACTATGATGGGATTTTCATAATGCTGTTGGGCTATTGGGTTAGAGACATGTGAAGACTTATTTTTTTTAGCTGCCTTTCCAAATCTAGATATTATTTACTTTTTATGAGCACAGCAGGCAGATATTAAAAGGAAAGGATACATTTCTCCATCTGTCTAGTCAAATTTACTTCTCCCTCTTTATTTATTTTTACTACATCTAGGTTTGCACAGATTTGGCTACATCTAGATTTGCATTGTTTTGTCCCATGCAGCTGCCCCATTTTAAAACAACAATAGATCTTTTGCTGCATCTTGATTTGCAAAGGCAAATACATAAATACCTGGGCATTTGCACAGACGGAAGGAAGAAGACAAATAAATGCACAATGGTGAATTGTGAAATGTTGTGGTTTCTGCTTCTGATTGATTTTTGTGTGGGGGTGTAGGGGCAATGCCTATATCTTTGCATATTGAGAAATAACCTATTCCTGGTCCTCAGTCTACGAGAGAAATATGTGGTTGCATTTAATATGTTCCCACCTGAAGTTCATTCGCAGGTGTGAGGGCGCCCAACAAAAATCACTCTCCTTAAGCTATATTTGCTGCATGAGGTAAATGACAACTGGAACTGAAAGCAGATTCTGGCCCTTAACAGATAAAAACTTTGGGAGATGGGGGTTGTCACTGAGGCTATGTGGAGGGACAGCTTAACCCCCTGCATTCTGGACCCCTAATCCTAAATGCCCCTTTGTTGCTGCTGCTTGAAAAGAAACCCAAGATATGTGAAATGCAATGGTAGATTTCACACATCATCTAATGTGACCACTGGGTTAGGAAGCCAGCATCATCTCCATGCCAGTTAGCATATACAGTGGTACCTCTGGTTATGTGCTTAATTCGTTCCGGAGGTCCGTACTTAACCTGAAACTGTACTTAACCTGAAGCACCATTTTAGCTAATGGGGCCTCCTGCTGCCGCTGCGCCGCCAAAGCATGATTTCTGTTCTCATTCTGAAGCAAAGTTCTTAACCTGAAGCACAATTTCTGGGTTAGCGGAGTCTGTAGCCTGAAGCGTATGTAACCCAAGGTACCACTGTATTGTAACTGTCCTTGCAACTGAGGACATTTTTTCATATGAGGAAACTTAAAATAGTTTTTCTTCTCCCTTGAATTAATCTGCAACACTGCATGTTAAAGTACTGGCTAGATTGTATGTTTGATTTACAAATGGCTCCCTTATGCTAGGAACTGCATGAAAGATGGAAAGGATTTGCTGAGATAATTAATAACTAGAATACAAAAAAGGGAGGTGTGAGGAGGTCGATGAAACAAGTTAACGAAAGATAAATATTTGGGAATATTGGATTTGTTTTTAATTTTTTGTTTGCTTTTGTTTTTGGTTTTGATGCATTGTGTGTTTTGTTTTGTTTTTTCTTTTTATTGACATGTATTGTTTAACTCCTTTTTTGTCTCTCTTTTTTCTTTTTCTATTTTTTTCTCTGTAATTTTAAATTCTCAATAAATATCATTTTAAAAAAAAGGAACTGCAGTTGATTGCAGGCAATTTTTCTTGTGTTTTCATTTAATCCCTTCTGCTTTCTAACATTCACATATGGCAGACATAGCCAAGGAGAAACTCGAAAGAACTTGGTACAGTCATGTGTGCAAACTATTTTTAAGAGAGCGTGTTTCTTGGGAGCAGTGCTTCTGTTCTGCAAGCTATATATAAAAAAAGAAATTGGGAGAGGGGGATGTAGGAGTAGAGTATTATGATTTACCTTCTTTGGTATTGTATCACAGAGATTAATTGTGTAATTGTTGTTAATTGTTCTCAAGATGTATAGTACTATGTATCTCACAGTGTGTGTGAAGCATTTGTAATACTGCTTCCTTTATTGTAGTCATACATCTCACTTTATGGGTCTTATTTTCAAGTGAGATATTTAATCCTCTTGTAATAAAACCTAAGGCACCAATGTACTCATCAAATGCAAACACTGTACCAATTTAAATTAACAGACTAACAAACTATGAAGCACTTACCAACATACACAGCTGCTTCCACCCCATCCCATGTCCCCCAAGTTTTAATGCTGTTGTTTCTATTGTGCATTTAATTCTGGATATTTATATTTTAATGTTTCACTTTCTTCTGGTTTTTATATTTTGTAAACAGCTTAGAAGCCTACTGCAACATTAGGGCATGTTTAATTTTTCAGTTTTCAAATGTTAGGGGTACTTAAATGTTATAACATGGCTTGGGAATTCAAAATATATTTTGGTTAAATTAATATAATTAAGTTTTGCATATACGTGTGTGTGTGTGTGTGTAAAATGTGTGTAAAATTGCATAGAAATAATTTAAAATAATTGCCAAGTACTTGCATATACAGTGGTACCTCGGGTTACATACACTTCAGATTACATACACTTCAGGTTACAGACTCTGCTAACCCAGAAATAGTAGCCCAGGTTAAGAACTTTGCTTCAGGATGAGAACAGAAATCGTGCTGTGGGGGTGCGGCAGCAGCGGGAGGCCCCATTAGCTAAAGTAGTGCTTCAGGTTAAGAACAGTTTCAGGTTAAGAATGGACCTCCGGAACGAATTAAGTACTTAACCCGAGCTACCACTGTACTAGATAGATAGATGATAGATGATAGATAGATAGATGATAGATAGATAGATAGATAGATAGATAGATAGATAGATATACCATTACTTGAGATTTTCAGAAGGCAAAATTAAAATTCTTTGGTTTTCCAAAAGCAGTTTATGTGCTTTTTTATCAGATGTAGACTTTCCAAGCAAAATGTTGTCCAATCACAAAAATAATGGCAGATTTGAATTCCTCACACCCCAAAAACCATTTTTAAGACCCCTTACTGAGAAAATTTGCAAATATTAAGTTTCTCTCCCTAAAATGACACATCTTACTCTGGCATTCACACATACATAAAGCACACGTTCCAGTCATCAGCTATTCCCTCCCTCCCTCCCTCCCCCACACACAAATATCCACACACACTACCCATCCATTAACCAAAACAAAAGAAAAACCAAGCCAACCTGCTCATGCACGATTACCTATGCTGTGTGCTGCCTTCCAGGCTAAGGTTACCAGACGTCCCCGGATTTACGAATCAGTCCCCTGACAAAATCCATCTATTTAGTAGGAAGTTGAAAAGTGTCCCCCAATTCATTGAAAATAATCTGGTAACCTTATTCTACTTTATTGCTTTGCGCCCCTCAGCTATGATAGTTCTTCAAAGAATTTAGTGCTGTTGCTGCTACTGCAGAATTTACATTGTAATACATCCCTTCCGTACTTTGAGCTACCTTGGTAGTTGTTTCCCCAGTGCCCATTGTAATTTGTGCCTCTGCCCTGGGAAGAGAAGACCTGGCAAGCGGGAGACCGAAACACAGAGCACACAGAGCAGAGGGTTGTTCTAGCTACTACATTCTGTGATTTGATGGTGTCTGCGTATGACTGCCTACTAGACTAATTGCAGACTTGGGCAGTGGCATCAACTAAGGGGGTATTTGAAGGCACATGAGATGAGGTTCACAGGTTGTCCATCTCTGCTCTAGGGAGGCATAGGAAGGCCAACAATGAGCAGGGGATTCTAGTGAGAATGACAAGAGAGAAACAGAAAGTGGGTCAAGGGCTGAGAGCAAACTGCAGTTGAGTGTGTATCACTGCATGTGACACGTACACTTCATGGTCTTCATGCCACTAGGGACGCACAAGTATGATCAATTCACACATACTTTAGTGTAGGAAACGCATCGTATGTGAAGAAAAGAGTTAATTTATTCAGTTTAGCCCTCCCTATGTGTCCACATGTCCACAATCTGCTCTGCTTCACTTCACTTTTAGAAAGCTTAGAGAAGTTTACTCCCTTCCAGTCACTGATCAAGTCTGCACCTCCTGAAGCTTTACCATTAATCTAGGTTAAGGTGCTCCAAGACCACTGGGCAAACTGATGTTGAAGGCCATGGTTAGTGTAATTCACAAGGAAGGATGACACGCACCATACAGAAGAGGCCTTACAAGACAGAATGGATATGCACAAGTAGAGCTTTTTTAATTCGTTTTATGGAGGAGTCACCCCTCTTTAAGCTAGTATTTAAAGTGAACAGTGGCATGTTTCTTTAATAAATGGGAATGTTTTTGTAAAACTAGCTGGCAAAGATCCAAATACTCATTTGCATCATGGACCAAGATCTTTGGCTATGCAAAAATATATATGAATACAGTGGTTGCTTCTCCTTCCTTTAACTTCTGTGACGTGCAGAAAGAGGGAACAATATTGTCCTTGCTTTTATATTTTTTCACCTTTCAAGCTGTGTGCATATTTGTGTTTGACTCCTTATCCTTTACCATGTGTGCAAAGAGAAAAGAGTGTGTTACTGTCTCCTTATCCTTTCCTTTCATAATACATTCTTTGGTGCTGACATTCCAGTTATGCGTCTCCGTAACACCACCTCAATCATAATTGCATTCATCCATGAAAAACCTTCACCCAGCATATTTCCCAGGGTTCAGAAGATATGTCAGAAAGCCTTTTTAAACTTGCTTTTCTCCTATGCTTTTCTACCATTACCTATATTAATCATATCCCCCCCCTACATTCCCCTCTGCATAATAGTCTTGGCATCCCCTGCCCCCCGCTTAGTGAAATTATTTTCACATTGTCATTCATTTGCAATGTATGCTTCTGCCATTGTGGCCTGTTTCCATATCTCCTAATGTATCTTTCTTGCACTGAAAAGCAAAATTTGGGTGAATTGACAATACTACTCCTTGGATATATACTGGAGACAATTGCATGCTACAGACAGGATTGCATTGGATGGAATTAACTTGTGTAACTTGGAGAAACCAGTCTGAGTATGCCTGCTCTGGGGAGCTAGTGATAACCAGTGTTGTTGAGATTGTAATATGAGTGTGCGTTATGTCTGTGTATTTAAGGGTAAAAGCATGCCGATATAAAATGATTTGGGTATCACAAGAATGGCTTTTGTGGGTTGAGATTCCAGTACAGAAAAACAGAGTGGAAAGGGTTAGTAGATTACACAGACTTACCCACCCATTACCTGTACCATATGCTCGTTTAGTGTTGCAGAGATGAGTGTTGAGGATTGACTTTATATGCAGTCTTGTGGTGGAGTCTTAGAGAACCCCCCACTTGGGTGTAGGGAGAGAGGATGAACAAGGAAGGTGAAAAGTTACCTGCACAATAGTACTGGTAGTTTTTTCCCATCTCACAAGAGCGGATCAGGAAAATAGAGAATGGGGGAAAATATTACGTCTGGATTTGGTATTACTGTCTTACCATACTGGTGTATACATGTGTGGTAGTATCTTCATCCAACGCTTCATTTGTCATATTCTGTTATCCACTGCCTCTAGAGTTCCCAGACAGTAATATCCTCCTCTCTCTGCCTCTTGCCCCAGGCTCCATTCATTTTCAGGCAGTGGCCAGGTGCAAGTTATCAAACAGCAAAGATAGCAGGAAGGAGGACTGGTGGGGTACATTTTTTTATTAGGAAGGCGGTTCAAGTTCAAGACCTCTCCATTAGCTTTCTCTGAAATTTTGCAATGTTCTACAAGGCAGGTAAAAATAGAACACTGCAACGTATCAGAGCCCCCAGATGTGCTTTGTGCACCTCTAAAAATAGCTTCAGTGACACTTTCTTCTGCCAATGGTCCTTGTAGGCAAGGATTAAAGTAACCACGGAGAAGTGGTAGACAAAAGACAGAAATACTAAAATAGAACAATGTTGGTGATACCCCCAATATAAATTCCTGGGTCCAATAATAGCTAGTAAATCACAGCACTGGAGAGAGCTTGCTTCAGATTACAGCACTGTCTGCATCTTTGGATTTTGAAGTGGTATATTTGAACTTCAAATGGATAATTATGTCATAAATATGCATACCAAGTTCTGCTGCAAGATCTCACATATTCATATTACAGTGTCTTTGCTTGACAATCTTCCCCTGAAAATGGGCGTGGGTAGTCAAGCTGATGTCTGAACTCAAATTGAGAGCACACAAGCTGACTTTCATTCCACTCTGTCAATCTTCAAGGGAGCTATCCCATTACGATGCATTTTGCATCTGTCTCTTCCCCCTACTGCCTCCCAGGTCTTTAAAACAGGTGCAAAAGTTGAGTTAGTATTCAAATAGCATTTCCCCCCACTCTGATCAAACTTTTTTATGGTATAAGGAATGACCCAAATGCAAAATACCATTCTAGTATAATAATGCAGTATTGTTACAATAGTATAAGAATGGATTTTTATCTCTTTCATACCAATGAGCAATTTGTCTTCTTCCACTAATTAGTTCTTCGTTAGAATGACAGCATGTTTGAATCTTTAGATAGGACTTGAAATAATGGGTACTTGATTGATGTACTTACTAGTTTATTAATTGCAGATACGTCTGCTATTGTGGAGCACTTTGATACTGTGTAGGGTTTCAAAGGTTTGTCAATCAACCACAATCCCAGAGTTCTATGATGCATGTATATTTTACTGGAGGGGAGTATCTGAGTAACACATGTCCATAAACAGAGGCTTCTGTTCACAATGGATGAATTCGTTCCTGTTACTGGGTAAATCTTAAGACATTAAAAGAGAAATAGGGGCATACACAAGCTGAGCTGCTGCTATTCCCCCCACCCCAATGACAAACAAGTACTATATTGTGCTGTGAAGAAGCTACAATAGTAAAATAAAACAGAAGTGTTTAAGGACCAGAACGTACATCCTAGTTTCAGTGTGCATATAAATGCCTATATTAGTGAAAATAACATACAAAAATGCATTATATTAGTGGAAATTGCTGTGCAAAACCGTGTATATTAGGAAAAAATGCATACCAAATGAGTGTATTAGGATAAATTTGTACTAAAATGCTGATGAATTTTCAGAACGGCCTTTTATATATAAAAAATGCAAACTAATGTGGAAATGTGGATAACTGAATTTGAGAAAAACCAGAATTGACATATGTGCCCATCCCTAACTCACATAGCCACTATTTTGTACCTGACTTTGGTTGGTGTGTAGACTACAGTGTCCTAGTAAAAAACAAATCCAGTAAGCCTAAAGTCTGCCTGCCCCTAGTCTAGTGCAGCCCCTGAGCACTAAAGCCCTCTTAGAATCTGCAAGACCTTGTGTGCCATTAGCAACCTCAGCTGATGGCCAGACATGCTCTTAGCAAAGGGAAGGGTTAGCTTGCCCCCCCCCCCAAATGGTTGGGAGGGAGAAATTTCCAAATAATCCTCCTTTCTGCTGGAATATACTTTTGACTTTAGGAAAATCAGACTTGGTCCATAACATGTATTTATTTAAATATCATAGGAGCAATGCAATAGTCTTTTCCAATGCAATAGTCTACTGCAATTACATACAGTTTCAAGGGACTGTAAGTAGGTATGTAATAGTTAATAGTACTTTACAAGAAAACTGAGGGGAGATTAGGGATAATTGTAAGTATTTGGGTGTGGAACTGGTGAAGAGTCTTTTTATTGCCTTATCTTTCTCAGCTTCCGTCTGTTTACGTGCAGAGAGGTGGGGAAATGATTTTCAAAAATGTAGAGGTCAGTTGTGTCATCAAGTTAATACTCCAAGTCATGCTTAGTCACTTGTCAGTTGGGCAGATTTGTATTTACTATGTTCTTTCTTTATTGTTTTTTACACTCAGTTCTACCTTTCTGATTCTCAGAATTGCCAGTTGTTAAACAGGAAATAGTCACTTCTGTGCCAGTAAACTAGGGGTCAAAATAAAAGTTCAGATTTAACAAAATTATTTCATCATGTTCGAGACAGTTCCCTAAGATGATATATCTTCATTTTGAAATATTTGCCTCCTTGGCTCATATGTTGACCCAGTGCAGATGTTATCATCAATCTCTTTAAATATATTTATGAGATTGGGAGTGGTCCACAGACTTGTATATTCCTTTCCCTTCCCATGTCTCCTATCCAAAAACCAATTTCTCCACTTAGCATTTATTTCCTTGTCATTAACCATGGTTTCCCATTTCATGTGCATAGATACAGCTTCTACTCTGGAGCATTAAACCATGCAAACCATGGTGTGGAGACATTGCTCCAGGTGAGGAACAGCCAACATGGTGTTCTCCAGATGTTGTTTGACTCCAAACTCACACCAGTCCCTGAAAGCATGGCCAATGGCCAGTGATGATGGGAATTGTAGCACCAACAACATCTGAAGGGTGCCATGTTGGCTACCCCTTCTTCAGACAGAGAGAAAGGAGGGTGAAGGTAAATATTCACTCGGTTTACATATTTTGACTCAAATAGATTTGTTGTGTTGCATCTGCACTGAAGCTTCCTAAACAGAACATCTGGTTGACATTAAACTTAAATTATCTTTGTATGATAGTATGTTGTACTTTTGTTGTTTTACCATTGAGGGTGATGGTCGGGTTCTCCTTTGCTATTCCATCTTCTTCATAGAATCATGGAATAGTAGAGTTGGAAGGGACCCTGAGGATCATCTAGTCCAACCCCCTGCAATGTAGGAATCTCAACTAAAACATCCATAACAGATGGCCATCCAACATATACTTAAAAACCTCCAAGGAAGGAGAATCCACCACCTTCCAAGGGAGTCCATTCTACTGTCAAACAGCTCTTACCATCAGAAAGTTCTTCCTGATGCTAAGTTGAAATCTCATTTCTTGTAACTAGAATCCATTGGTTTGGATCCCTCCTTCCAGAACAGGAGAAAACAAGCTTGTTCCATCTTCCACGGGGCAACCCTTGAAGATGACTATCATATCTTCTCTCTGTCTCCTCTAATTCAGGTTAAACATACCAAACTCCCTCAACTGCTCCTCAGCTTCTCCTTGCTTATCATCTTGGTCACCCTTCTCTGCACCCTTCTGGCTAGTTAATAACCTTCTTATATTATGGGTAAGGATTTGCTGAACTAACAAATTGAACTGGAATACAAAAAAGGGAGGTACGAGGAGGTCTGGGGAAATAAGCGTAAGGAAGATATGTTATGAAAATTAATGTGTTTTTAACTGTTTTTATTTTGTATGTGTTTTTTTCTTCACTTTTCCTGTTATATTTTAAAAAACTTTAATAAAATATCTTATATAAAAAAAATAACCTTCTTATATTATGGTGCCCGGAACTGGACACAGTATTCCAAGTATGGTCTGACGAAAGCAGAACACAGCGGTACTATTACTTCCCTTGATCGGGACACTATAATTTTGTTGTTGCAGCAAATAAAATAGCAAAATATAACCAGTCAAGTCCATTTTGATTCTTCCTCATAAACTGGTTCTTCCAAACACATCCCTTATATTCAACTACTTCAAATTTATCTGCATCTCCTGAACACAGAGATAAAAATAAGATACTTCCTATTACAGTGGACGCTCGGGTTGCATATGTGACCCGTGGGGGAGGCACGTTCGCAACCCGCAGTGCCATGTCTGCGCACGCGTGGGTCGCAATTCAGCACTTCTGCGCATGTGCAAAGCGCCAAAATCTGGAAGTAACCAGTTCTGGTACTTCTGGGTTTGGCACGGTGCACAACCTGAAAACACGCAACCTGAAGCATCTGTAACCCGAGGTATGACTGTATTTGTAATCTCAATGCTGTGTAGAGAAGAAAAATAATATTGATCATTGCTTCAGCATCTCAGCTTGAAAGAAAATTGCTGTTATAATAGAATTTTATTGACTTCGTCCCATATACGTTAACAAAATAAACTACATTTAAACTCCACATAAAAGTATAGTACATTTAAACCTCTACATAAAAGTGTACATAAAATGAAAATCTCATTGTAAAAACACCTCAAAATCAAGCATTAAAATAAAATATTGAAATAAGGAAGACTGTAGTTGTCTAAAATAAAATACAGATACCTTTTCCTAAAACTGGAGGCTTTTACTGTAAAAGAGGCTACCTTCCAAGTTACATATTGATCACTTCCTTGTAACAGAAAGCTTAATTCTTAGGTTACTCTGCAATAGTTCATGTTCTTTCTTAAGGACTTTGAACAGCAACTATAAAGAACCTTATAGATCCTTATAGTCCTCTGGGCCTTTCTATCTGGCCTTCATTATTCTCTGCAGGCCACACCCTTCCCTGGTTCTGTTTTGTACCTTCCTTGATAATTTATGTCTGGGTTATGTTTCCTTAGACACATTAATTTTGCTTGCTTGGCTTGAGGGATGTGTCCCTCTGTCCTGTACAAAAGGAAAACTGACATTCATTGCTCCACCCCCTTTGCATTTGGCCCCACCCACCCCTGACCTACAGCCCCTGCGGGTAGCCTAGAAGGGAATGTGGCTCTTGGGCTAAAAAGGCTATAGGGTGTTCTCTAATATCAGAATAAAGCTGACACCCAAGAATATAATGAGGCAAATAGAATTGCTGTTGAATTATGCAGAGTTGCATCCATGAGTACCTTTTATATAATCACATCAGAAGTTTATTTACAGTTAATAGCAGTAACCTCTGGTTCCATTCTAACAACTGAAGTGCAATTCTTCCATTAAACAGAACACTTTGACCTTCTTTTTCCTTCTTTCTGGGCTTGTCACTCTTTCATCCCCTCCTCCCATTCTCATTTTCACTTCAAGGAAGGCAAATAATAATAATCTTGTGGCTCTGCCTTTTGCTGTATTTGTCAAGTGGTGGGAAATATACCTTTGAGAGTGGGAAGGGCTGGTCGTGTCTTCTGGCTAATTCATATAATCGGCAAAAGGGTGAGCTATCGCATACCCTCCAACATTCCTCAGCTGAAAATTGGGACGCGGCTTGCGCTGCTGCGTGAGTCAGCTAACCACCTCGCCTGCCACAGCAGCCCCTACCTGGCAGCGGCTCACTGCCTTTCCTCCACACTCGCTTCCTCCACCCGCTCTTTACCTAAGATCATGACAGCAGTGGCAGCTTTGGCGGCAGCAGAGAGGGTCTGGTAAGAGCATCGCATGTGTCTCCCACCTCCGCTCTAGTGGTGAACTGCTTCCCCTGTGCACAAGGGCTCTGCTTCAGAAGGGTTCCTCCAGCACCGGCTCATCACCCTCACCAAGTTTGGCAGCAGCAATGCTGGAGGGATAAAACGGGACATTCCGGGATCAAATCAGAAGCTGAGATGGCTTCTGTACTTTCAGGAATGCCCCGGGAAAATAAGGACACTGGAAGGGTATGCTATCATGGGATAGGCCTAATCACACCTCAGCTTTCTCCAGGATGATTGGCCGGGCATGGATGTTTCACATGACTGGGTTCTGGAAACAGTAGTTGCAATTGTAATGTCGAGAAGTGTGATTGTCTGATATGTCTTCAGACTATATAGATCAACAGACAAAACAAAGTGCCAGGCTCTCTAGCATGCTTTAGAAAAGCTGTGCTGCTTTTTAGCACTTTTGCAAAGAAGACGAGTGCATGGCTTTTACTACATTACAATATGAGTTCTGACTGTAGGATGGCAGAACTTCCCAAGCAGACTGAGAACCTTCACTTTCCACTGCTAATAACCAGAAGGTTCAAGTTGTGCATATGTTTCTACCCTTTGGGAGTTATTGACTGGAATCCAGACTTAGTCATGCCTGGAGTAGAGTCATTGAAATCAATGGAATTTAAGTTAGTCAGGGTGAGTCTGCTCTGAGCACGATTAAGTCTGTATCCTACCCACTATGTCATTGCTTCTGTACAAAAATGTTTGCTTTTAATCATTTCAAGCCAGTTCTAAGCTAAAAATAATTGGATATATGAAGCTATTGTGTACCACATCACCTAAATAGTCCATTTAACCCAGTTTATTAATTGCCTGCCCTGATTGATAGTGGCTAATCATGGTCTCAAGCAGATTGAATGTAAGGGTTTGTCCACATTTTTGCTTGTCCTGCCACTTTTCCCTGGGAAAACCCGCTCTCTGCTGAATCGAAGTAAATGTCAGTTGGGTTTTCTTCAGATTGATGTTTGCTCTGATTCAGCTGTAAAGAGTGGGTTTTTCTGGGGAAAGTGGCAGGGCAAACTGAAAACTGCTCAGATCCATGCCTAGGAAGCATGGGACAAACAGAAAACCTCTCAGAACTTTTCTAGGCACCGGACAAGTGAATTGTAAATGAGCCCTAAGGTTTTATAAATACACAAAAACATAAGAAAAGCCTTGATGGACCCTGATCCAGAGTCCATCTAGTCTAGCAGCCTGTTCATAGCCATGGTCAGCCAGATGCTTTTGGAAAGTACACAAGTAGGGGAGATGGCAATTGTATTCCCCTCATTGTTTGTTCCTATTATTTGTTACTAAAAGCTATACTACTCATGAACATGGAGGCTCTATTTAACTATTTACTGTTGAGCCTTTTTCACACTCTCAGAGATCAGCACAAATCCACTGAGGATTATTGAAGCTTATCATTTCCATCACACATGGACATACACTAGCCTTGCAAGGGGGTCTATAGAAATTGGAAGTCCACAGTAGGTGCCGAGATACACTTCTGTTAATAATTTCTGGCACATCATCAGTTGTCAGGGACTGTCTGAATGAAGAGAGTGGTGGAAGGCACCAGCTGGGGAACCTCCAAGGGAAATCCCAGAGGAGGAATGCTCAGAGCCCGGGAATTGGTAGTGGGACACTGAGGAGAGGTCAGAGGAGTAGCTGGATACTGAAGGGACAGCAAGGTTTAGTGAGCAGGCGGAACCTGTGAGAGGGAGCAGTTCAGACTGAGGCTGAAGCAGAGGAGATGGGTCAAGAGACTGCTGGAGAACCTGTGGCACTCTAGATATTGTTGGACTCCAGTTCCCATCACCTTGACAATTAGTCATGCTGGATTGCCAAAGGTTTCCTACCCCTGGCATAGGCTTTCCTCTGATAGCTTGAGGGGAATGGGTGTCTGAGTCCTGGGCCATGACTGTAAGTAAATGTATGCACAATTAAGCCCTGAGAGCTCCAGGATCCTCAATCAGGTTCATTGTCTATATGTCACTGGAACAGCACAGATATTCTGGAGAAAACTGAACTGGACCCAGCTTCTGCTATGTAATGTAGTCATGTGCAGAGTGGAAGTAATGAGGCTGATTGACAGGAGCCAGGCATATCAGGAAACATGCAATACCAAGTAACAGGGCAGTACAAAGAAAGGACATTTATTAGCATAATTTTCCAGTGACACATGAGAACAGATTCTGCAGTTACAAGTTTATAGAGATGTTGTGCAGGAGTCTTTGATTCAGAATGACAGGAAAAAAATATGGCAGTAATAGCCAGCAAAACAGAAGACGTCTCTTGCATATTCAGACTATAGGAGCCTGACATGCCTACCTACTTGTCAGATTTAAACAGTGTGACTGAAGCAGAAAAAAATACGCAACTCATTAAGACTGTATTGAAATAAGGAAGACCTTGAACTGAGTGGGGGCATATGGAGTGATTGCTTCTTCAGGGATGCTAGGCTTTTCGATTAGAACAGGTCATCTTCAACCTTAACATTTTCTAAATAGAGCTAATGTGGTCTCAGAGCTTGGATAGAAGTGGGCTCACATTTTGGCCCCTTACTCAGCCCCTTTTGCTGAGGGGCTGGTAAATAAATAAAGCCAATAAACTGGCCCAATAAACTGGATTTATGTGCTTCTCTCAAACATACCCTTGCTTTCCTGTATAAGCGGTGTATAATAAGTCTAACTAATTCACATAACAACTTTAAATCTGCCCCCTCCCCAAAAAGCTGAGTGAATATATGTTGGCTTGGCTTACCAACCAGTCACTATCTGCGTCACCACTCACTTCCTTTGCCATCTCCTGAGGCCTCTGACATGCGCAAAAGGCTTGGGAGAAATGCAGGGTCTTCTTTCGTGTGTTGGAGTATGGAGAAGGCAAGAAATATTGTAAGTCTCTCTTGTTGGTCAGAAAGGACTTGTGCTGCTCTTACCTTCTTGAATACAACAGTATAAAGAAAGCAGCTTTTTTGTGGCACAAACGTTTGTGAACTAAAGATAGTCCATAATAAAGTTGTTTGTCCTCAAAACTTTGTTGTTCTATAGGATAGTTTTGTACACAGTTCACCTTTGCCCCTCAAAAGTATTGCAGCAGCTATATAGAAGCAAGCTTAGCCAGTGTCCTGCCCAAGCTGTGAATGTTTCCTAAAACACTTTTCTACAACTCTTTGCAAAGCACAGGAATTCTGTGTCCCACGCCCTGGGATTCCGTCTCAGCAGATTAAACTCTGTCAAAAAGATTCCCTGAAGGCAGGATTTTTGAAAAACACAATGATGCATGATGCTGAATTTCTGGAGTGGCTGGACATAAGTAGGACATTCAGCTACCGAGCATGTCACTGCCTCCAGGTAACTGGAGTAACTGCTTCCAGAGTCCTGATTAATTCAGCACAGTCTCCAAAACCTTATCCTCTGCTAACTGTGTGGCAACTACTATTCAGGAGCATCAGCAGCTTTCCTTTATTCCCAGAGGTCTCCCCACAAGTACAACTGAGTTTGTCACAGGCATCAATATTGGCATTCTCATCAGAGAAAGGCCAATTATTTAATGGGGTAGGGAAAATGAATCGGTCCTCCATTTATCAATATTGGGATACATTAGGACCTATTATTAGGCAAAAGGGGCTGAGTGAGGGGACTTGCTGGATTTGCTTTCAGATGTGTATTTAGGTGTATCTTCTTTGGAGAGTGGTGAACATTCGGGCCAGTTTATTGGCTTTATTTATTTACCAACCACTTTGTGCCCCATTTTTTTAACCAAAAGTTTTTTGATGACTTGGTCAGCTTCCATGCTGTTTTTCTTCACATATGTTCTTAAGATGTTGTGTTGTAGGAAAGTGACTAGAAGATGAGGAAATTTGTAATTTGGACATCTAGAAAAATGGTCCTGGTGTACACATTCTACTTGGTGAGAGATTCATACAGGAGAAATGATGTGAGACTAGACAGGGGCCATGGCTTGGTGACAGAGCATGTGCTCTTCATGCAGAAGCACCCCCGGTTGACACACTGGCACCTCTGGTTTAAAACGGGCCCCAGGATTCAGTGCTGGGAAATATATCTGCTTAAGAAGCTGAAAGGTCACTGAGTAGATAGGAGTAGATAGAATTGGGGTAGGTGGACCAACGGCTGCGATTCATTACAATGTAGCTTCGTGTGTTTGAACAGACCTTTAAAGTGTCCTTTAAAAAGGAATAATGAAAAGCTGCAGTAGCCTTGAGTTTAAAAATTGCACTGAACACCCCCCTTTCCTTCTCTTTTAACTCCAGGTGTCCCTTGCTTGCCAGAAAGTCTGAATCTTCACAAAGACCAGCAAAGGTCAAATAAGCCAGGGGAAGTCCAGATGTTTAGCCAATCAGAGTTACGGACCATCGAGCAATCTTTGCTTGCAACGCGTGTGGGAAGTATCGCAGAACTCAGTAAGTACAAAATCATTCCTAACCTTTCCCTCCATTACTTTTTATGAGCAATTATGTTCCGGTTTACATAGAAAAACACATCAGGGTTGTGGAGGGAACCTGCTGTGGCAGGAAGAAGCAGAGTGACTTTTATACCCTACCAGTGGAGCAGTTTGTAACTCAAGTTTGAATAATGGTTAAACACTTTGCAACGTAAGACCCAGGGAAGAAGCCAGCCATTTCAAGCTTGTTCGCAGATTTTCTAGAATATTTCGTTTTTGTATTTCCAGAGATGGAGAATCAGCTATTGTTTGTTTGCTTGTCACAACAGCTCCCAGAGCCACACACACAAAAGAATGAGCTGCTGAGGGGTGGTACAGTGGTCAGCATATTGGACTTTGATTGGAGGGACCTCAGTTCACATTTTCTCAGCAATGAAGTTCAGTGGGTGGCCTTGAGTAAGTCCTCCTAGCACAGACCTGTCGTCCATTCCCTACCCTACCCAAAACTTAGACTATTAGCAATTACCACTCTGGCAGAAGACATTATCAGTTGCTCTTGTTGTGCTCTCCTGTGTTCCTTCTCCACTACCCCACAGTTACCCACTTGCCCCTGAAAGCATCAGTCAGAGTATACCTCCCCTCAAATTCACAGCATGTTCACTCAGCCCTAAAAAGAATGCACCAAGTGAAAAAATAAAACACCTTTGTTTGTACCTCTATAAATGGAGAAGCTAAATGGAGTATTTGTCTAGTCTTTCACCCAACCCTGCTGCTCCTAATTGTCATTGAAGGACTTCTAAAGACTCCCTTCATCACTGAGCCACCTATTCACTGATGTGCTGATTCTACATTTCTTAAAATAGGCAAATGAATCGGCATGTTCTGTCAGAAGCTTCTGCTGCTGCTGCTGTCTCCTGACATGCCGATAATAGCACCACTATTTATTCAGAATGTGTTTACGGGCTCTTGCATTCTTGGAGAGCTTTTGTTCCTTCAGGCATGGTTAATCAACTGAACTAGAGACCCTGGCACAGGGAGGGGGCAACTGGAATCCATGGACCTCTTTCTCTTCTGACATGTCCTCCAGCTGGGGCTGCAACTTCTTGAACTGGCTGTGCATCCATGACTTTAACACAGCTGGGCACATGGAAATTTAGCAGTGAAAACTCTCCCTGGCATGGCTATGGGTTGATGGTGGTTGTGGGAAATTAACATGGCAGCTCCCAGCCACCCACTGGAATGCTTCCCACCACTGCTGCTATGTAATTCCACCAGGGTTTATCAGCAGAGGATGGAGCCCACTGGAGGGCATTTTCCCCAAGACTCTGCTCCAACCTGGAGCAGGCTTTAATGGACAGCATAAGGAAACTGCTAGGGCCACTTTTCCGAACACCCCACCAAAGTCATTCTCTCCTCCTCCTAAATTTGTCAAGCTGCCAGCTTTCACGCTTCCTCAACCAGATTTCACCCAAGCATCTGATAAGTAGAATTTTCCCCACCACCCAACTGTCCACAGCAGCTGATCCCTTCTCTACTCTGTCAGAGCCTAGTTTTGCTTCTGTATTGTAGTAGGGAATGGGGCTTCCTCACCGCAGACACAGATTACATCACGTAATTTAAACAAGACGTTAAACCTGGGTTTGGATACAAAGGTGCTTGCCTGAGGATGATTGGCAGTTTCTAGCATCCTCCTTGACATGCAGTTTTCATGTCCATTTATGGCTGTTTCCAAAGTAACGTAGTTTCTTGGAATTAGAATATCACTTCTCAAGAAATACACACAATAAAACATCATGTTCGGATGCAAGATCTGTCAAAGAATGCATTTTCTTCCATGGAGGAAAACATTGAAAGCTGAACGGCATGTTCAGAAATACAGCATGGCAGATCCCTCCTGGGAAAATACCACTTCAAATTGAAGGTGGAAGCCCGTATTCCTGAATGTTTCTTTGCAGTAAACAAACTCCCAGCTTGTTGAAGCTAAGGACCTTGGTAGTACAGGGATTCTGGCGAAGGCAAAATTTCAGGTTCGGGCAAAGCAAGACAAGGTAAAACAAAGCAGGACAAGGTCTAGATTCTGGTAGATGACCAAGAAATTGAGGACCAACATAACAGTAGTTTATCATTTTTTGAACTGGGTGAATGTATAAAGAGACCATAAATTCAGTCTATCTCAAAGCTACTTAAAGACAGCCTCAAAGTAGAATCATATCACCCAATCTCACTGATAAACCAAGACTACAAAATATTAATATCAATCTTGGCCAACTGCCTAAAATGCTTCCTACACAAACTAATTGCCCCAGACCAGACTGGCTTTGTCCCTGATCGCAATATAACAAACCTCGTTAGGAAACTACTGAATCTGAACACAGCTAAACAACCAAATCCACACTGACGATCATGTCCCTCAAAGCCTTTGACTGCATGGAATGGAAATGCCTAATAGAAGTACAGTGGTACCTCAGGTTACAGACGCTTCAGGTTACAGACGCTTCAGGTTACAGACTCTGCTAACCCAGAAATAGTACCTCGGGTTAAAAACTTTACTTCAGGATGAGAACAGAAATCGTGCGGCGGTGGCAGCGGGAGGCCCCATTATCTAAAGTGGTACCTCAGGTTAAGAACATTTTCAGGTTAAGAACGGACCTCCAGAACAAATTAAGTTCTTAACCCGAGGTACCGTACCACTGTATTAACCAACAAGACACTGCAGGGACCTGTCAGGAGTGTCCATGAACCACAGGTACCAAGCCATAAGGAAACCACCCTACTAGAAAAGCTCACAAGCAAACTGAAACTATAGCAGGGACAAACAAAGGAAAACACTTTCACCCCTCTGTGGTTCCCCTTTATCACATACACAACCCAACAAGACAATGACCGACCCACCCTGCCATCAACATATGAATCAATATGGCTAACGTAACCTGACAACGACACCCTCAAACAAACAAAACATTCTGCTACCAATCAGCCACAACCAACCATACCTTGGACTCTCTGACCTCACGCTCAGCCAACAAATAAGACACCAGACATGTGACCCTGACAAAAAAGCTCCACTCAAATATTCTCCCTCATCTCTTCCTCCCCCCTCCTAAAATTTCTCTCTCTACTTTCTCCCCCTCCCCCTCTCTTTCCTCCTCAACTTGACATCGTCTACAACAAAAATTGTTTCAAACTGACTGTAATTTGTTTAAAAACAGAGACACTGAATGTACTTTTGTTACTTACGAAAAATCAATAAAAACATATTTTTAAAAAATATACCGGTAAATTCAGTGTAAATAAAGTACAATTGAAGTTTAACAATCAAGCATAAGAAAGCAGAACTTAGCTAAGAAAATCAAAGCAGAACAATTTATGTTTTAATGGGCAACAAGATTGCTTTAATTCTGTCTGCACTTCTAGATGATACCATAAAGGAAAACAAGACTTGAAGATAAGTTGCTTTAGAAGCGCATGACTTACGAAATGTAAGGATAAGCTAGGAATAATTAAGCCAAAACCCATGAGATTAATATTTTATATTAATATTAACCAGGTAATTAATATTTTGCAGCAAAAAAAGTTGAAGAAGAAATTGCAAACTTGCAACCATTACTTAATCATTTGTGAACCTTTAATATGATGTCCAATTAATTAATGGTTAAAACTCAATTCCTTTTATCACCTCATCCCTCAAGTCAGAGTTAAAGCTATTGTGCTAAAAATTAGAAATTGCTTAGAAATTAGAAATGCTTAATATTGAATTATTTTGCTTTTGGTCAGTTTACTTGTCTTATCCTTACACCAGCTTAACTTCGCATCCCCCCCCCTTTATTTTGGCCATTGAATGATGATTTTGTTGATGCATTACAAATTTTAGTTATTATGGGGAATAGTAATCAGAGCAACAGATGGGCATCAAGAAAGATACACGACAATAATAATTTACTCTTTGTATTTCAGTATTACATTCTGATATGCTCCATCCTTGATTGAGGACCTGCTGTTGCTAGGCAACTCATAAGAAATGGTCCCTTGTTTAGATTGCTTTGGTTCCAAACAAAACAAGGCAAAGCATTGAAAGGGAAACAGAGGCACAACATCTGGATTAGGAATAACAGCCAGGACTTTTAGGCCCAGGACAATGTTCTCCAATGTTGCATCTCAAATGAAAACTGCCTACCACCTAACATCTTCAAGATACTGAATCATGCTAATCTTAGAATGGTGTGCCTATGCATCCATGATTGGTGGTTTCAAGTATATGCACCTAAAAAGAAAGGAAAGATTAATTTCCCCCACTTGTATACTGCCTAAAAGGGTCATTTCAAGGCGGTACATAATTTCATAGACATATGCATTAAAACAATACAATCATAATACACTAAGTGAAGTGCAGCTGATTACTCAAATAGTTGGAGGGTTAGCTTTCTATGTGCACAAATGATATCAAAAAATGTATGGTGTGGTTTGCATGATGTGGAGGTACTGTAAATTACAAGGTATTTCCAAAAGGTTTGTTTCTGGCAGCGCAGTGAGCTGGTTTGCACAACACACTAGGACATGTCCTTTTAGGGGGTGAAACTTAATTTTTGCAAATTTATTCAGTGAGGGGTCTTAAAAATATGTTTTTGGGTGTGAGGAATTCAAATCTGCCATTTTTGTGATTAGACAAAATTTAGCTTGATAAGTCTACGTTTGATGAAGAAGCACATAAACTGCTTTTGGAAAACCAAAGAATTTCAATTTTACCTTCTGAAAATGTTAGGTAATTGGTTCAGATAAGTATCACAAATAAATTATAAAGGGTTTAAACAATAATTCACCTGAACTGAGTAATCTTAGGGTGAGCATCCTGATTCAGGTAGTAGCAGCTCTCAATTTGTCTTCATTTTCCCCTCTATATTTTGATGGAAGTTGGCTAACCAAACGTTTCTACAAAATATTACATGGTTTCAAGGGATTGGTATGCAATGGAGCACACATCCATTTGGCCCTGATTCTACAGGATGACTGCACACCGAATCCATTCTCCCTTTTTCAATCTTTTGGGGAATTATAAACATCTGAGGGATGTAGGATTCATTCTGATCATAGTCATTTCCTAACAGCAGGAAAAGCGGGTGGGGAGTTGTTAAAATTAAAGGTTTGAGTCATAAGAATATTGTAAAGTAAGCAAAAATTGCAATACTCTGAAATCATGGTGGCTGCAGTTTGTTGGTTTATTCCTCCTGTGCCAGCGGTCATCTTCTGTTTTTGGTTTTAAGACTATATTTTTCTGGATGATTAGTCTGTGCCTTTTTGTATTCTTGCAAGTTACTGCAGCAACAGTTCTCTTGCATGCAGGGACATGTGTGTGTGTGTGTGTGTGTGTGTGTGTGTGTGTGTTTGTACTTACCAGATTGCGCTAATTGATTAATTAAGTGATGACGGCTACATCACACATATACTTACAGCTATGGTGTCCTTCTGCAAGAATCCTTCTTTGTAGCAAGCCCACAATTTGTGATATCTTACCTACTTGATTTCTTGCCAAATTCCAGCCTGAGCTTTCTACCAATACCCCTTATTAAATCTAAGAAATTTTCATGGCATCTCCAAATTTTACAGTGCAGTTGTCCAGCAAAGCAGCACAAATTGAAAACATACATGCGCAAGAGGAGAGTGTTTATAAAAATGCATATATTGGTGAAAATAACTTATACAAATTCATTATATTGGGGGGGGGATTGCTTTGCAAAATGTGAACATTGAGCAAAAGTGCATACAAAAATGTATACACAAATGCACTACAATGATGATGAAGTTTCATGGGAACTTTATAAAAAAATATGGAAATACAGAGACACCGAGAAACCAAAATGGATACATTTGCCCAACTCTGATTGTAATAGGTTGTAATAATGTAAAAATAAGAATCCATGAAAATCTCTCTCTCTCTCTGCCTCTCTCTCTCTCTCTCTCTCTCTCACACACACACACACACACACAACCACTACCATCACCAGCAGTCCTTTGTCCACTGGTTGCTGGATGAAGCCAGGCTGGCTTTCTCCTTGCCACCATCTTTATAACTGGTTGGCAGGAGACTGTCATTCCATATGAGACTGAGACTCCAAAACCACAATTCTATTAAATGAGTGTTGCCAGTGGAGTTTTACTCCCTGTCTCTCACACCTACTCCATTAACTGTAGGTATTTATATTAAGATCATGGTTATTCTGAAGCGTATTCCAGCTCCACATATGTTCCTATTCAATACTGCATGAATACCAGGAAATCTCGGTTATGCAATCATAGGTCTCCAACAGAAGATTAGCAGATGTAGAAGAAAGAAGAGAGTTTCTGCTTCTTGAAATAGAGGTGGAATTTGACCATATGCTTTCAGTCACAAGGAAAACAAATACTGTGTGCTGAAATGAATTTCTTGCCAGGAGCAACATATTGGAATGTGTCTGGCTCCTTTTGCCAAAGGAAGTCATCTGATTCAGAAACTGTGGCTTCAGATTTGGGTATAACATATGTTCCATGTGTGATAGCGCTATTTCCTAGTGAGAAAATAGCAGCAGCCTTTTCCATTGGTGGGGGTGCCTTTGAGATATTTCCTGTCAATTTGTTTGTGTAGTGCCACTTACTACACATTATTTTATTTTAATTGTATTCTATTCTCAGCCCAGTATAATGTGCTGCTTCCCACCCCACCCCACCCCCTTATACATTACTGAAATTGCAAGATACTCACTACCCTGGGCATATTGTTCAGCAACCAACTGGTGCTTGGACAGATGAGTATATGTAGATGATAGTATCTGTGTGATTGGCACTGAATAACAAAAGGGGTTCATGCATTTTCCCTAAGGATTTTCTGTATTTTCTTTTCTGTATTAAAAAAAGAATGTAGGAAATAGTACTGAGTTAAATCACAGGCAGAGCAGGAGTGCCATGTCTTCATAGTATTAAGCTGCCTTGTACTGACCAGGTGGAATAAAACATGTCTCTCCTACATCAGTCTCTACAGCCACAGCAGGCACTGCTACCTTCCAACAGCTTGACCTCACCCCCAAAGGCATACTCCTTCATTGTCTCCCGAGGCAGATGGATGCCAGAGATACTGACCACTGCCTTAGACTGGTGCCACATCTAACCTGGCATTGTCTACTCAACCGCACCAGCTCTCCAGGGTCTAGGGCAGAATCTTTGCCATCACCTGCTACTTGATCCTACCTGGGGTTGCCAGGGATTAAGCCTGTGTGCAATGCATGTGCTGTACCACTGAGCTACAGTTCCTTGGTAAAGCTCTCTAGAGCAGGCATCCCCAAACTTGGCCCTCCAGCTGTTTTGGGACTACAACTTCCATCATCCCTAGCTAACAGGACCAGTGGTCAGGGATGGTGGGAATTGTAGTCCCAAAACATCTGGAGGGCTGAGTTTGGGGATGCCTGCTCTAGAGTCTCTGGCAGGGGTCTTTCCCCTTCTCTCCCACTGAGCCATGGGTCCCTTCTTGCTCTTTAAAGTGAACCGAACATGTACCCTGAGATCATCACCTGAGGCCGTTCTTCGTGCACCCCCTCCACAAGAAGTCCAGAGGGTGGCAACGCAAGAATTGGCCTTTTGTGCAGTGGCTCCCTCTTTGTGGAATGGTCTCCCCAGAGATGTTCCTCTGGCACCTTCATTATACACTTTTAGGTCCCAGGCAAAAACGTTTCCCTTCAACCAGGCCTTGGGCTGATTAACATATGATACCTTTTAATTGTGTTGTGGGGATTATTGGTTTGTTTTTATTATGTGTTTTGTGGGTTTTTTTCTTTTGTTTTTATGTTGTGAACTGCCCTGAGATTTATGGATGAAGGGCATTACACACACACACACACACACACACACACACACACACACACATATATATATATATGAGTGCCTGTACTTCTGAGCTGAGCTGTTTGTATGAACATCACCTGGGTAGTGCATGCTCCACAGCTTCCCATAATGCCTTAGTCTGTTATAAAGAGAGAATAATTACTTCCTGGCTGCAGAATGTTGTTGGATGTTGCTGTGCTACTTTCACTAATACAAAATGGATAGAAATTGAAATAATAACTCTTTCTTGGAAATATATTGTTTTGCCTTAGAGTGTGTGAGCAGGCCTGGTGTTAGGGGTCAGCATGGTTGGGCGCCTGCCCGTGGTTTAGAGTTGATCCTGCTAAGCCTGTAGCATACAACCAGGGGCTGCGATGGTGGCAGGATGGCAGAGGCAGCACCACCAAGCAGGTGGTGTTGGGCAGGGGCTCAGTGGTAGAACCATGCAGAGGATCTGCTAAAGCCTGGTGCCAACGGCACATCAGTAATGTTTGCTCTTCTGAATAAATCTTACAACCTAACATGAATTGCCACTCTTTATGCAACCACAGCCTCTATATTTCAGAATGGTGCTTAAACAAAAGAAGGCCTGAGGCTGAGATATAATTACACCCAGCCATAGCAATGATCCTGACTTCTCCCTTTCCAGGCGATCTGGTGTCTCGAGCAATGCATCACCTGCAGCCGCTCAGTGCGAAGCAACATAGCAACAGCACCCCCCTGCACCATAAGCAGGGGTCGCTCTACTGGGAACCGGAGGCCTTGTACACGCTCTGTTATTTTATGCACTGCCCACAGATGGAATGGGAGAACCCGAACGTGGAACCCTCCAAAGTAACGCTACAGACGGAAAGGTAATGATCTCCTTTACCAACAGATCCACAGTATTCTTATTAGTTACCGAACGCGGGCTAGGCACTGTAGATTTCTCCATTCAATCTATTTTGGTTATGATTGCTTTTTCTTCCTGGAATAAATTTCGCCTGCCATTAAGTGCTCTGTGGCTGACCCAGAATATATCAAAAATGACACCCAGTGGCTACATACTGCAGATTGGTTCCAGATGTCTATTTTGGAGAGATCTCTTTCACCCCCCCACCCCCAAACTTTGTTCTCTTTTTGTCTCTTGGCTGTGCCTGTGATTTTGGAAAGGAAAATTAGAGGTTCTGTTTGTAGCTTAACAGGTTTGGTTTTAAATGTGTTTTTTTACAAATTTAATGGGCTTCAGCAACTGTAATTTGGGACTCAGGGACTGAGCAGAATATACGCAGTATGTGAAGAACAAGTTGTGGAGTCTATTACATTGCTAGTAATGCCTGTTGACATTCAGAGGTGACTTTGAAACATGTTCATCATTTAAGCCCTAGTTTTCTGGTTTTAGCCAGACTTAGAAGGCCAAAGAAGGGCCAGGATAAGAGTTGCATGCGTACAATCTGTGTATGTGTGAAATAAAATGTCCTAACTTGAGAAATTTGTTTGAAATAAGGGGAAATCTTTTGGGAGATGTTAAAGATCCACATGCCAGAGGATTCTGGTATAACCTGGGTTGCCCAAAAGTCAATAATGCTTCTGTTGCCTTCCAGTAGTCCACGAATAGATTTTGGATCTACAACAGCTGTTTGCAGTAAAGCATCTTGTGGGATCTGTGGCTGAGTGTATCTCAAGAAGTCAGTATATTTTGTTATGGGAGAGCTGCATAACCTGTCACCCATGAAGCCAAACTGAGTCCACCAACAAGACTGGCTCCATATATGAGGGGCCTCTCAGCTACATGTCATCTAGAGCAGTGTTTTTCAACCACTGTTCCGCGGCACACTAGTGTGCCGCGAGATGTTGCCTGGTGTGCCGTGGGAAAAATTGAAAATTTCGAAAGATTTTTTTTTTTTAAAGTCAAATTTTTGCCCACTAGGCGGGCACCGGACTGTGTCCACCCTATTTTCCATCCGTCCTGGGTGGGGATCAGATTAGATGGGATCGGATGAGAGCGGACAGGGGATCCGCTCTCATCCGAATCCCCATAGAGAGCAGCAGGGCTCTGACATCTCCCTCTCCGCACACAGTGGTGGTGTGCCTCGTGATTTTTTTCATGAAACAAGTGCGCCTTTGCCCAAAAAAGGTTGAAAAACACTGATCTAGAGGGCGGCACTAGTCCAGTTCAGCTCCCCCACTTCTTTGCAGACTCGCCCTAGAATGGGCTTGCTTTTAGTACTGTGGGTGACAGCAGCAGAAATCTGCAGCAGCAACCTGTCATCTTGATTTTTTTTCCACAATACCTCTACATCACAGATGTTGCTGAACTACTACAGTTCCAATAATTCCTACTTTTTGGCCATGGTTGGTGTTCATGTGAGTCCAATAACACCTGAAGGTCTACAGATTCATCATCCCTGCCCTACATAGCATAACTTTGGGGCATTGTAGGAATGTCAGAATGCTTCCCACTTCCTTGCTGCTCTCACACAGTAAATTTGAGGCAAGTAACACAGTTAAGCAGGAGGGACCACCTGAAACACTACTGGGCTTCAGTAGCTGCTCAACTATGCTGGGTACTGCTTTGGGAGAAGGGTTATAGTTCTATGGTAAAGCATCTGCTTTGCTTGCAAAAGGGCCCAGTTTCAGTCCCAGGTAAGCTGAGGGAAACCCCTGCCTGAAACCCTGGAGAGCCACTGCCAATCATTGTTGAATATACTGAACTAGATGGGCCAATGATCTGACAGGCAGCTTCCTGTTCTACTTCCTAGCGGTTCAGTTAAGCTTCTGTTTTTGCTGCAGGCTTTCATACATGGCTGAAGGGCTGCATTTGGTTTGGTGAGTCACAATTGTGCAATCCTGGGTTATGGGTTAGGTCAGTTTGACATGTTTCACCTGAGTTCTCTGTTCAAGTGCTCTCAAATTGATAAAAGAAGAAAAGAAAAGGACTTTTGATATATTTAAGTATACTGCTCATATGATCTACTGTTTATTCAGTAGTTATTAATTTATATGCTGTACAATAATAGGGATGGGCAGGCATCAAGCTTGAGGGATCTATTATGTTTTTCTCAGGACCCCCAAAGTCCACCAGTTGCAGCCAAGTGCAAAACAGTGGCTTAGAAAGGGAAGGCAGATTTAGAAATAAAGAGCAGGGTGCCTCTGAGTATATATTAGGACAGGAATTACCGATAGTTTTCAGTACCAAAACTGAGCTCACTGTTTTTTTTTTGTACATGCTTTCCTTGTGTCCCCACCCTCCCACCAAGTTTCCATTTCAACAGCCTAATCTGGGTGGAGTGGGGTGGTAGTGGAAGTTGTTGATAATACTAAACAATTGGGAGTTAAGAAATCCTTGGGGATCTCCTGAAAATCACCTAGAGATCCCAAGCTACGTTTTGCCTGCCTCTTCCATACAGAATGTGGAAGTGGCACAGCCACGGCTAAAAGGACTTAAAATCTACATTGGGCAAACAAAATTAGATGAAAGAAGTAGAGTTGCCAGGTTGCCACCCGGAACTGCTCTCCTTCACATGTCATCCTTTGTTTGGTCCCTTCACAGGCCTTCCTCATCTGTAGTAGCAAGCAGAAAAAAATACAGCTTTTTATCATGGCAGATAGGGCAGGAGTGGGGCAGACGATGCCCCAGCTGGATTCCCCCCCCCCCACACCTCCTTGCCCTCTTCAAGATTTATGAAGCATTTATTGGTTGCAAACTGGCACCTTTACAAAGAATGGAACAGAACTTAGGGTATATATAGCCAGGTGCATAGAACAATGTGACAAGCAGGCAAGGAGAATTAATGGTGATTCACGCAAGGTCATGTTTAGTTGTATATATTATATTTTCCCATCCCTGCTTTCAATAATGAATCTTAGTTTGTCTATTCTCATTCCTTTACACTTATGCACATTTCAAATAGCATGAAAATAAGGAATAAAAATAATAAAAGGTAATAAAATGCAGGCTAGTTTTGACATTTGTCAACAACTGCCCCATCCCCTAATTTAGTTACGCTGCTGCACTTATTAAATTGTTAGTATTCTTGAAGCAGTTGGACTGTATTGAAATCAGACAAAGGTCTGTTCCTTTTTAAGCCCTGTTTGACAAATTCTCTTTCCCTGGAAAACCACTTTAGGAACTGTGGTAATGTGGTAAAGGCCAGAGTAAGCTTTCTGTATTGTTGCCAGGACCTTGTGGTTGGCTTTGGAAGGAACAAAGATACCTTCTGCTGCCTAATCAGATGTGCTGTGGTGTTTAGCAACAGAAATCTCAAGCGCAAAGGATATTATAGAGGCCCAGATCTTTCCATGGACTGAGTTATGTAATCTGCTTTTTCTGTTCCAGTTTTCATGCTGCCTCACAAAAGCAATTGGTTAATGTGGCTTTCAAAAGTTTTCTTTTGTATTTTAATTTCCACCAAAGGGATACTGGTGGTATTCCCTATTGTAAGTCATCCTTTTTAGTGTGCGATTTATTGGAAGCATTTCCCCTTGTGAATCTCCCTTTCCCTCTCTCTGATGCTTGAAAGAAAAATGAAATTATTCTTAGTCACATTTTTTTCTAAGCATTTTGCTTTATCTTATCTGACTTCCAGGTGTTTTTCTCTATTCTTATTAACTTTGCTCTCATATTTGCATTTGGTTTTGTTTATAATGGAAAGAGTTAGATTGTTTCTCATTCCCTGGCTGTTTTATCTTGGCTTTCTAAATTTGACCCTCTGTAATTCAAAGTGATATGTCCTTGGATGTTGTCACTGTAAGTGGCTTCCCTGCTTTATACACACTGCTTTATAAACAGACACACTTCTTCCCAGGGCCGGCCCACCCATGAGGCAAAGTGAGATGACAGCCTCAGCCGTCAGAATCGACAGGAACAACAGACCTCGATGTACAGTAGATCTTTATTCCCTGCTTGTTCCTGATATAGATCTTAATTCTCTGACAGGGAGGGGGCGCCATTTTGTGGTTCACCTTAGGTACCAAAATGTCTTGTGCCAACCCTCCACCCTCAGACAGAATCTTAAAAATAAGAGCACAGTTGTGCAGATTATTTAAATGGTGGAGCATGAATAGCAAAAATCTATTGCAGGGACGGCTAATCCATCTGTCACATGCACCCCTCATATTGTTTGTGCTCCCCAAGTTCTCCTTCCAAATTTGTCATTAAAAAAAAAAGTTTTGACAGGGCCTCTGCTGTGATGTCAACAATTTATCACCCCAATTTTATCCATTTAAAACAAAAAAATAAACAAACATATTTCCCCCTGACTTTTGTGCCCCCTCAATGCCCTCCAAGATGTGTCAGCCTTAGGAGGAAGGAGAGGAAGAATAACTATTTTGCTGAGCACTTCAACAGGTTCCCTCCTTTAAGTAATGCAAAAAGGTTTTGTGGCTTCCCAAATGTGTCCTTAAAAATAAAGCCACACCCGTTTTTACGCTTTGGCCATACCAGGGAGAATATCACTGCTGAGGTGCTGTAGCATTGTATTTTTCAATATCCATACAAGTTGATAAGGGTCTGGGAGTGTTTACCTCCAAATAATCTACACCCTCTCAGCCTTTCAAGTCTGCTATTGGTTTTGTTTCTCTCCATTCTGTGTGTGCTTGTAAATTTGATATACCCCCCCCCAAAAAAAAAATAACAGCCACATTTCAGGAGGTGGGGGTAGTGTCTTCTCAGTCTTGCTGCTCCGCCCTTTTGAGCCAATGGTATCACTGCTTGGGTGAGGAAAGTGAGTGTGGCAGCACTCCTGTTCTCTACTGCTCCCACATTGTGGTGTTCCCTACTGACATAGTTTATTTCTGAGCATTGTGTCCTATGGGTTTTCTGGATATTAAACAAGATGTATAAGTCAGCCCTCCTTTTCTGGGCCTACCTACATTTATCTTTAAATGCATACTGTTGCTTTACACCTGAAGCCACTTTTTATAGCCCCAACAGGATCAGCAGGACTAAATCAAATTCAGTGGCATGCTTCCTCCTTCTTCAGTGTGCTAACTCAGTAGAGGTGCTACATTGATTGTTGGGGGTTCCTTGCAAGAGCTGGTTGGCACATTGTCTCTGCTTGCTAATTTGTGTGGGCTTCCTTTCCTTGGTAGCACCTCGCCTGCCAACTATATTGGCACAACCCTTATCATTGCCCCCAAACTTGCTGTACAGCAACTTTATTTTCCTATTATTCTGACTGAAAGTGTAGTTTTAACTGTCTTGGAATCCATATTAATTTTATTTGGCAGCATACTGGAATTCCTCTCTGATGTTTGGGCTGTTTTTTTGGGTTCATCCTATGGCCTTAAGGTGAAAAATTCATCATACCATTTCTGCTGTCCCCCCCCCCCAACATTTCTTTTTCCCTTGAAGCCTTAAATGATTTGAAAGAGTCTGTCCACCATCCCCATTCCCTACCCTGCCTTTTAATTTCCAGTCTGACTTGTGTGTGTTTGTCTCATATTGTTGAATGTTATAGCAGGTGTAGTCTCATTTTGCATATGTGTTTTCCTGCCAATGTATAGTGGGACCTGTTAAGAAGTAAAAGGGCAACAGGAGATGGAGTTGGGGCGGTGGGAATGAAGACACATTAAATTAACGATAAACCACCAGAGGGCTTTGTGTATGGCCTATTTTTTTGTTTTAAAACTCTGGGAATATATCGCTAATATTGCTGGCTCCTATCAGTTGTTTCTTGACTAGGTGTCATAGCACATGTCTGCAGTAGTTATAACTATTGTTGTACATAGGAAATTTCCATAAGCACAAATGCTTATAAAACAAAACAATTATTTCTTTATTAAATTGATATGACCCCTTTTGTGCAAAGACCACAGGGTGGCTTACAACACAGAACACAAATTTCCGCAGGTGGCATAATATCTGTACAACATAAAAATCAAAGCAGTTCTATAAATACTACTATAATAATAAGGAAACATAATAAGATACATGTTCTCATAATAGTAACGGCATAAAATAGGAGAGGAGCAGTGGGGTGTCTAAGTTACAAAAACAGTGCACAGCAACAAAATATTCTGTCTATCCATGTTGTTGTTGTTTAGTCGTTTAGTCGTGTCCAACTCTTCATGACCCCATGGACCAGAGCACGCCAGGCACTCCTGTCTTCCACTGCCTCCCACAGTTTGGTCAAACTCATGCTGGTAGCTTCGAGAACATTATCCAACCATCTCATCCTCTGTCGTCCCCTTCTCCTTGTGCCCTCCGTCTTTCCCAACATCAGGGTCTTTTCCAGGGAGTCTTCTCTTCTCATGAGGTGCCCAAAATATTGGAGCGTCAGCTTCACGATCTGTCCTTCCAGTGAGCACTCAGGGCTGATTTCCTTAAGAATGGAGAGGTTTGATCTTCTTGCAGTCCATGGGACTCTCAAGAGTCTCCTCCAGCACCATAATTCAAAAGCATCAATTCTTCTGCGATCAGCCTTCTTTATGGTCCAGCTCTCACTTCCATACATCACTACTGGGAAAACCATAGCTTTTACTATACGGACCCTGTCTATCCATAGGTAGCTCTTATTTCTGCCCCCCACTGAAAATGGACAGGACCCCCCCCCCAGCTCTCATCTGGGAGCTTTCCTCTCCTCTCCCAGTCTGTTATCCTCGACTTCGCTTCCTGCTTTTTCACATATACCAGAAGTTGAGAATCTTTTTTTTCCTACTGAGGCCGGAATCCCTCAGGTGCAATTTGCTGGAAATTTATCATATGCTAATATGTTTATGTGCAAATCTAGAAATAATTCCTGCAATTCAAATAGGAAAACAATGCATCTTACCACGGTGGGAAAGGCTTGTGATCTGATGCATTGTGTACCTGCTCAGTTTTCAGGCTAAGTGCTAGCTTATCATGGACCACTTAAAGGCCCCTGCTTCCCCTCCTTAGGGTTCATTATCTTTAAACCAGGCCTGCCGCAGACAGGCCTTCAAACAGAGGAGTGTCTCCTGTAAAATAGGGTATATGGGCACCTTTTTTTATTTCCCCTATCAGTCAGGTTTTTTAAAAAAATGCTGTGTGAGACTGTAAATCTTTTTTTCTGAGAAATGTTTATTTTTTTCCAGTTGGCAAACATTTCCCAGCCTTTCAGCTCTTCCTTTTGGGTAGCTTTAATGCCTTGCTTGTTGAATAAGGGAAGTGCATGAACATTATAAATCTTGCAGTTTATAAGTATAAACAAAAAAACGCACACACCTGATTAATTCTTACAGGCTCAGACTTGCTAAACAAATTACAGGTATAGCTCCAGATGCAATACCCCACCCCCGCAGCATATTAGACATTGGGGTCACATTTTTCATCCTTCTTTAGTACTCTATTTTTCAACTCCCCCCCCCCACCTTTAACGTTACAGGTTCATTATTTGCTTGAGAAGGCATAAAATAAGAAAGAGGTTTCAAGTCTCTTAACGATGTCAGGAAACAGAGAGTGGAACACACTGTATATCACACTGAATGGCTATGTGGGATATGCCCAATTGGGTCGTTTTTTTGCTCTGAAATTTGAGCTACAAGAAGGTATGGAGAAACTCCAGATCCTGGGACTTGCCACCTTTTGTGCTCTATTGAGCATGTTTGGGTTTGGGTTTATTTTTACAAAACCATGTATCTGGTAAAAGAGGTACAAGTTTGTGTTTTATTTATTTTAATTGTTTAAAAATTATATTGTGCTTTTGTGAACACATGCACCCATGAGTTCTCAAGACAGATGAGAATAAGACTCAAATGAGACATGACCGCAGTTATTGGGGTGGCCCTGGGGACCTCGACACGCAAAACTTGCAGCTTTTGAAATATGTCATTTTCAACACATCTAAAATTTGTCGTAGGGGCTTTTAGCAACCATTAGCATCAAATTTCTGAATTTTTATGTGGTCACCTAGAAGAGAAAATCTTGATGTGTTCCTCTCTCTGGCCATTGCCCTCCTTCCATTTTCAGTGGCTTTTTTGTGGTGACTATGTACCATAAGGGCAGGATTTTGGAGCCTGGGAGAGAAAAGAAAAATGGAGGGACCTCTTAGGTGTCACCATCATTGAGATATCACTTTGCCACTTGCATGATTGGTATTAGTCCTGCACTCACTGATGCTTTGGTGTTCACAGCCAGGGGCAGGCTGCCTTTCAGATTTTCAATGGATGAACATCTCTCCTTTCCTATTTTGGATGCATCCTAAAAACCACTCACAGAAATACATTCACAGATATTTTAGAAGCTTAGCATTTTGTTTACAGTACTTACATTTTTAATGTTTATATTGTTTCGCTTTTTAAAAGATTATATATGGTTATTTTATACAGAGCTCCTAATTCATACGTAAAGTGCTTTAAAAATATTTTTTTTAATGCAATCATTTAGAGCAACTAAACTTTTCTGGTTGTAAGTTCAGTTGTGTAGTGAAGAGAAACCAATTAAGGCATGCTGCTAATGCAGTGTCGGATTACAGTGTTATCCCACAGAAAGCGATCTCTAGTTTATTTTTATCCTACTGCCTTTCAAATTACTGCACCGCTTTAATTTTGCCTTCCTTATTTTCTTCACAAGATTACACAAACATTTAAAGAAATCCCTGTTGGTGTTCCATGTTGATTCTACCCAATCAAGACATTTCACATATAATTCAGTCCTGCACAATTTGTGACTCACACAACCTATGTGTCAGACCACAGCCCACCAGCCATGGATTCATAGTTTGACAACCAGTAAGCCAATGGCTTGGTGGGGCTGCGCTGCTTCCCTATACCTCCCTCTGACTGAGCCTCAATTGTATTCTGGGACAGAGGAGGGAGGTGGCAGTGGGGACAGCAAGGTGCAAATGTGCCAATGAAAGCCACTCTGTGCACCGGCCAGAGTGTTTGCACCTCACCACCACCTCGCCCCTCCTTATCCACCCTGATATGCAGCAGCAACTCAGTTGGAAGGAGGTCAGGTAAGTGCCATTATCCCACCATGCCACCCACTACTGTTTGATAACCCCACTGCTTTTGTTATACGAGATTGGCAGCAAAAACAGGAGGTTTATCAAGCTCTGGGTGGGTTGCTTGTGGAATGCCCTCCCTTAGGAAGGTTTGCCTAGTGCCAAAACTGGTATCTTTCTGGCCCCAGGGGAATATCTTTTCATTTGCCTGGGTCTAACTATATCAACGTATCTCATTTAAATTAGTTGATTTTATTGATTCTGCTTATTCTTCTTCTGTGCTGTGCTGCTTCCTGTGGTTTTAGTGGTTTTTTGTTGTTGTAAGGGCAGAGGGAGCATAGCATAGTGCCAGAGTAAATGCTCTGCATGCAGAACATCCCAAGTTCAGGCCCTGGTATCTCCAGTTAAAACGAGCTTAGGTAACAGCTGATGTGAAAGAACTATGCCCTAGACCCTAGAGAGCTGCTATCAGTCAGGATAGACAGCAGGAATGGAGGAGAAATTTGGTCAGTTCAAATTTCACATCTTCAAGGTAGTCCTGATTCAGAAACAGCAGAGCAAAATTACATAATTTTATTTCTTAAAAGACCCTGATGTTGGGAAAGATGGAGGGCACAAGGAGAAGGGGATGACAGAGGACGAGATGGTTGGACAGTGTTCTCGAAGCTACCAGCATGAGTTTGACCAAACTTCGGGAGGCAGTGGAAGACAATAGTGCCTGGTGTTCTCTGGTCCATGGGGTCACGAAGAGTCGGACATGACTAAACGACTAAACAACAACAATTTCTTAATGGTTGAGCATCAGTCATGTTGCATGGGCAGACAATAGCTTTGTTGCCGACGCTTTAAAAAAAAGAAGAAATAAAAAGGCTCAATGCTGTGTGTTCCAGCACATAAGAAGGGAAATGCAAATCCTGCAGAGAGAGGATTTTCCTGAGAGCTAACACTGATCTTCCAAAGCCAAAGCCCGGAGAAGCTGTTTGACAGTTTCATCTCAGCAGCAAGTCCAGCAGAAGTCTTGAGGCAAAGTCTGAAAGGAGGTTGCAGTGGATGAAACAATTGTATTTCTTCACATTGTGCCTATAAAATTTTCATCTTGCCCAAAATGAATGGGTACCATGTTTGAGGCTTTTTAATCTAGAAAAAGAAATGGCCAGCATAGCTATCCTAACCATGGCCACAACTGCACAATACATTTTAAACAGTATCTTATCACTTTAAACAGTCATGGCTTCTCCCAAAGAATACTGGGAACTGTAGTTTCTTCAAGATGTTGGGAGTTGTTTGAACACCTCATTCCCCTCACAGAGAGGTTTAACCCTCTTCCTAGACACAGGGCATTGAGATCCATGCTATTGGAGCTTCAGGATGTGTGTGTTGTCATCTGAGGGATCAGCTTTTGGCCTTGTCTCTGTAGACACTGACTCCTCAGTATCCTGCTCTACCTCAGCAGAGGATGCCTCCTCCAGTTTGAAATCCAAGTAAAAGTGGATCCTGACAGGGAGGAATGCTCCATCTCCCTAAGGACTGGATCCTGCTCTGGACCTTCATGTATTCCCTTCAGGTGTCTTGTGCCCGCAAGGAAGTCTTACCCCAGAATTTGAGATGGCCACAATACCACAATATGGTACAGGCATGAAGAAATCAGTTGCGCTGCTCGTTATCAGTGATGTCATGAAGCAGATATGCTTTCCAAAAGACTCCTGTGATACTTGCATAGACTTTGGTCTTTCGCCTGGGGAAATAATTCCATTGTCAACACTGGACGTTGCACTGAGATATCCTGTGTTCTTACCTGTGAATAAGTCCCAGCAGACATGCATAGGATTGCACTGAAAGCTTTATTTATTTATCATTGTTGCTTCAGTTGGAATAAAATGTCAATATCTTGAAATCTATATATCTTCCTTTTTGTGCCTAGAGAGTCTACACTTTCTCCCTTTACTTCTCTCTTCTGTCCCCAAGGCAAAGCCTTGTTCTAGCTGCTTGTTCATCTATCATTTATGCATTTCTTTGATTGCATGGTTTAAATATCATACCAAACGTGTCCTGCCTGCCTTTTTGGCTGGAAGCATACATACTAATCAGAGGCTCTGTGGTGGACCAAGGGACTTCTCTCCCCAAATCATATCTCCATCAGAAACTGTATTCCTAAAGGCACTCTTCCCAGCACTGACCACCACCACTGTCAATGTAGATTAAGTTGCTCATGGAGCAATCATGGAAGACAGAAGAGTACTTCCCTATCAGTCCACTTTGGATTGGTAGCCAGGTTTTTGGGCTGCCTATAGGCCTCTAAAGCTATATATAGTGAGTATGGAGTAGTGATAGACATTCAGCAGGTGATAAATAATCTTGCAGATTTTTTAAAAAGCCATGCATAGTTTAAGGTGCCTGTGAATGCTTCCCATCATGCCCTGAGCAGGTGCTCCAGAATCTTGAGCTTTTTTCTTTTTCAGTAAGTCTGCAGCCCTCCTAGAAAGAAAGTTATGGGGCAAACTGTGCCGATAACTTCTAAGTGATTTATGTGAGGGTGGTGGGGTTACCTTGTATGTTTTTCCTAGTTTTGAGGAATTCTTCCTGCTGTTATTAGACTGTTATTAGCAGCAGCAGTGTTTGTGTGTATTCGTGAGATCACCATAATCAAGAACAATAGGACCTAGCTGACTTTTCATGGTAAACACGATGGTGATGATATTTGTACCCCGACCATCTGACTGGGTTTGCCCGGCCCTTCGGGGGGGTACGTGTCTTTCTGATTTTGTTTTATGCCTCCCCCTCTTCATGGCTGCCATTTCGTGACTGGCACCTTCAGCACTCTTTCAAAATTCAAAATGTCTTTGGTAGTCCAAAAAGGATGGCAACCCTTGGTTTGTGTGGGGGTGGCTATTTTTCAAACTTTGGAGATGGGCAGCATATGGAATGTTTATGAACATCCCATAGCATCACAGGAGCTCAGCCACTTGGCGGCAAAAAGGGTCCTTTCAGCAATGTAGCTTTAGAAAACAATGTAGATTTAGAAAACAATGATGAGACAAAGAACCAAAGTGAAGGCTCACCAAGACCATGATAGTGACACTTCTTGCTAGCAACTGGTGTAATCCGCTGTTTTGCCATCCTCATCTTCCCAGTTCAGGTCATATTTGTTCAGGACCTCATCCAAAACTGCAGTTGCTTTCTGTGTGGGGTAATCCCCCTTTGTCCTTACACACATTTTCCTTTTGCGAAATATTATACCAAGCAATACCTGTAAGAAGCCTAGTGAGGTCATCATTTTTGTACACATTGTGTCATAAACCTGAGCACACCTTTCCCCAGAACTCTGCATCTTTGTCTTCGGTTTGTGTATGTGGGGCAAGAGGAGCACCCTTTAGCCTAGACTACAAAGAAGATTGCCTGAGGCAACCTGTGACTCTCCCCAACCTCCTGGTGATGTTTTTTTGTAGGGAAATGATAAATCTACACCTGGCTGGAGCAGGATGAGAAAATAAGTGCTCCGCTCTTCCTTTGCTGGCTCAGAAAACAAAACCTGGTCTAGGCAGTTTAAAGTATGCAAGGGTAATTATTGCGTGCTGAGGTCCCACAAAACCCCTACCCCAATAACTCAGACATCACACATAATTTTTGTTTTAGGTTTTTGGCATAATTTTGGCCACAACTTGATTTTATACAAATTGAGAGTGGTTGCTTAGGCATTGGTTATGACTACCTGTCCCCCCCCCCGCCTTGGGGGGACAGCACTGACTCCTTAGTCAGTCCCGGAGGAAGCATGGTCAGAGTCAGATGGAGCTGCGTAACAGGCCCTCACTGCTCCGCGCATGTTCCTTGAAGCTTACGCGGCCCGCACCCTGCCGTCAGGGTTTGGACGAAGGGGATGGTAAGCTTCAGAATTCCTTTAACGGAATACCCGTCAGCAGCAGCATTGGAGGGGCAGGCACAGCCAATCCATACCCCTCCACCAACCAATTTTAACCAATGCCTAACCGCCAACCTTACAAGTTGTGACGATTTGCTAAGCAGTAGGCAAAACCCAAAAGGCACGCACTAATCAGCCAATTGGACAAATTCCTACTGGGCCCCCGCACCAAGGCGAACGACCCCATGACAGGCAGAGCAAGGTCAAAGCGCAAGCCCAAATCAAGGGAGGGCGGGCGGGAGATCCGATGTCCACAGCAAAAGAGAAAGAGAAAGCTGTGGACCCTGCTTATATAAGGGGATTAATCCCACCCCTAAATTGGCAACATCCAATTTGCCCCAGTAACAACTTCCAATCCGCTCCAGCCCATTGCCATCAATGGGCTGGTCACTAACTGGGGGTTTTGTTCGGCCCCATCCGCAACACGTGCTCTCTCTTTTATGAGAACACGCTTTATGAGGGAAGGCTTGTGGGATAGGGCACCCAGCCAGGTTCAGATCACCTTTCATACAAAAAGGGGAAAAAATTGAATAGACCAAGAGCTGTGATGAGCTGAGAAACTAAGAATTCAAAATAAGATGGGCCTACCAGAGAATCTGAATAAAAAATGAATCCTTCAGGGTGACTGAGGCTGGTGATTATGAGCAGAATTGACTGAGAATGGTTTTGAACAAGCCATGGTGGGTTGAATGGGAGTTTCTTCAAAGCTTTTTTATTATTTTGAATGGCTGCAGTGATCATATATAACTCTTGAAAATAGGGAGGGAAATCTACCCTATTTTCTCCTTGTATCTATGAGGTTTTCGCACTGCAACTGCTTGAAAATAAAGATGACAACAAAGGATTGCAGTGTGGAGTGGAATTGTTCTAAAGTGGTATCAAATATGTCTCTTTTTATGAGATATAAATGTAAGAAATCAATAAAATAAATAAAAACAAAATAAGTTTCAAGAGCTGCAGTGGTAGGAAAATAGAGTAAGAAGTTTGGGCTCAGCTCATAGTTAGCCCAGATATTTCAAACTGATGAAGTTAATTCTCCAAACGCCCCAATTCCAAACTTCAGTTGCATTGCTACCTATAACGGGAGAGACCATTCAGGTGTATGCATAGTTTTGTGTGCACACAGCAAGCTTTCTACTGGGTTTCCCAAACTGCATTATTTATCCTGTATGTTCATTTCCCCAGTAGATTTTTACACAGGCATCAGATGCTCTTTTCATGATGAGAGTCGGAAGTGCTCACCTTCCTGCAAGACACTGGGCATGCTACAATGTTAGAATTACAGTAAGAGACCCCATTACATTCCTGGATCTTCCGGCTCAAAATCAGTGGTTGTCATCCTGAAAAACATTCTCTTGATAGCAGCCTGAAAAGAAACATACTGGTTTTTCATGAAAACTGTAACAGGGTCATCCTTCTTGGTAATTTAAATGTATTTTTAATATTGGGCAGACTTAAGTTCAATCATATTCTGGACCAGGTTTGGCATTACACTAGTTTTGAAATTAAAATTTCATAATGTCATTTTTAAAGCTTCTGTTGCCTTTTATTCAAGAAGGGGGAGTGAATGATCTTCCCTCTCACTCCGTTTTGATCTGGGGTTGGGCAGATAGAGCTTTGGCAAAAAGGTACTTTATAGTGATTTTAAAGAAATCTGGTGGCCGTTTTCATTGTGATTGTGGGTCTGAAGGTTTTAATAAGACTCAGGTTGACACAGAAGCGTGCAAATCTCTCCCCGCAATGTATATGTTCTAGAAAAGAGCACTGACCTGTGAGCAAAGTTTGGGGACTTACTGTCTTAGCGAAGCCAATTCAACCCTTCCAATTACAGTTCCTTACAAATTCTCTGCACTAATTTTCATTGCCTCTAGTATAGATATGGATATCATTACCCTGGCTTTTAAGATGTTTTGTTCGGTGAAACCTACTTCTTTTGTTGAATCTATACTGTTCTGTTTGGGTTAGAAAGGTTTTTACTGTTTCACTTGTTTTTATAATTGTAAACTGTTTAACTTCCCTTTTTTATAACTGTTTGATTATATTATTGTAACAATGTTGAAGGGCAGGTAAGAAATATTCTACGCAGCAGACAATATACTGCAATGGGAGGAAAAATAGCTTCTTTGTCTTGTTCTTTGTAGGCCATTCATTGTGCTGCCACCTCTGATGGAATGGATCAGAGTAGCTCTGGCTCACGCAGGGCACCGTCGCAGTTTCTCCCTGGACAGTGATGATGTACGGCAAGCGGCCAGGCTATTGCTACCAGGAGTTGACTGTGAACCTCGGCAGTTAAAGTAAGTCTGTGCAAAAAAAAAAAAAACCAACCCAAAAAACCCCCAACCTCAACGTGATTCGTTAAAGAGATTGCTGTGGTTTAACAAGCCGAGCAAGGGTTCAGTTACATATTCTATCTGCTGATTTGCAAGTTGCTTTCTAATCTCCCCCGCCCCCTTACCATTTAGCTTTTTTTAAAAAAAACCTGTATTTCCTTCACATGGACATTGAGCCAGTTTTGGAATCTGCAAGGCTTATGTGCCTGCATGTTTAAATAGCTAGATCAAGCCCCCTAAGCCTTTTCTTTTGAATTCTGTTTGTATTTCGCCTTCTTAGCCATCAGATGCTGTTTCCGTAATGAGAGAGTGAAGTGCTCACCTAATTAGCTCGGTCTTGCTGTGTTCCTTTGCAAAATTCAGAGGTGTTATCTAAAAGGCATCTTCCCCTTCTTTGCAGCAGCCATGGTTTAAATAGCATATTTTTCACTGAGAAGTACTTCCAGCTCCTGCTTTTTCATGCTGAATTTCTGTTTCTGGAAAAGAGGTTGCTAAGAGGTTGCATTGCATATTTTTAAAATAGGAAAAAGTATGCAGCGGTATTGCAGCTAGTGATTTCCAAATGCCGCTGTCAATATGTAAGTTATGCATACATTTTGTATTTTTAAAGAGCTTGCTGCCATTGTGCTCATGTATGTGAAGGTACAAAAGTGTTGGGTTTTGATGTATCCTTCATTGTGGGAGATTTTATTTAGATTCGCTTTTTATATGGAATGACTTACGCTTTGGCATTATGAGCCTGTAAAGGCAGAAATTCGTCATCTAGTTGCTTAGTAGCTTCAGAGGAGAGTGAAGCTGACAGTCCTTGGGCTATTCCTCAGAGACCAGTAGATTCAAACCCATGTGTGCATATTATTATTATTATTATTATTATTATTATTATTATTATTATTATCATCATCATCATCATCATCATTTATTTTCAGCAGCTTCACAGTGAGTTATAAAAGACTACCTTCTTATATGTATATCCCTTGAGACAGCAGCCGCTGTGTTGGCAGGGTCTGATGTTACTTGCTGCAATGCAAAAATAAGTCTATGCATCTCAGATTGTTTAGAACCACGAGAGACTGTGCATGGTAGTAGCTTATGGGGAAATGACATCACTGATTAATTTATCAGAGCCCCTTATTAATGAGCCAGATTAATGAGTTGCCCCTTTTTTGTATGTTAAATCTCCAAGGAAGAGAATAGACATGTTTCTGTATGCCTTCCTCTTATTTTTGTAACTTTGCCCTGGTTATTGTGTTGTTGTTTAGTCGTGTCCGACTCTTCGTGACCGCATGAACCAGAGCACGGTGCCAGGCAGTCCTGTCTTCCACAGGAGTGTGATTGTGTTATGGACAGGTTTTTGCCACCCCGCTTATTACACACTTACGTGTATTTCACTGAGCATAATAACATACCTCTGTTTGATCAAACTGAAGGCTTATCTAGTCCAGCCTCAGGGCCAGCCCTATCATTAGGCATAGACTGAGGTGGCTGCCTCAGATAACAGAAGGGAAGCAGGGCGTGGTGCAAGGTGTTGGGAAGCGGCCTGCCTCTGCCCCCTAAACTAGGTTGCTGCCCTCAGGAGGATGCCAGTGTTAAAATAAGAATGGACTTGCAGTTCTGTCAGCTTTTTTTATGTGAAATGGGGGTGGCATGTTGTCCTTCGCCTCAGGCATTGCAGTGTCTTGGGCCAGTCTTGAATCCAACATCCTGTTTATCACACTGGCCTGCCAGATGCCTATTGTAAACCCACAAAACAGGGTATGAATGCAAGAGCACTCTCCCACTGTTGTTCCCCAGCAATTGATATTGAGACTTGCTGCTTCTGAATAAGTGCTTAGGGCTAAACAAATATCTCTCCCCCCCCCCCATATTAAGGATCACTCAGCATTTTCTCCACTTTTGCTTCAAATGTGAATTTGAGTGAATTGGATCTTGCCTTCTCTTCCCAGAGCAGCTGTATCACACCCACTGGTGTAGTTGGGTAGTAGGATGAACTTGCAAAAAAGTGGTAGCACCCCCCAATAATGTGTAAAGTAAATTGTAGCTCCAGTAGTAGCTTGCAGCGGAAGAAAAGAACAAAGATTTATTAGCGCTAGGAGCCAGTGACACAGCATTATCATTTTCACATAAAGACATGATAAATTTGTGTATATATATATATTGCCACAACATAGCCAAGAGGCCAGATTTCTGTTATCAGAGAGCAAATACTTGAGGAACAGGGGCAAAAGCAATTTAAGAAGTAATAAGACCAAGTGTGTTTCAGGCCATCGCTAGAAGCATCAAAGCAAAAAATATTACAGAGATCAACTATGAAAAATGACTCTCTCTCTCTCTCTCGCTCTCTCTATATATATACATGTGCACATGTGCACAAACGCACACTTAGGGTAAATATATATTCATGTGTGTAGGCATACACACATAAATACACATATCTTACGTAGTATTAAACAGTATTTAACAGAATTTGCCCTTCAGGTAGGTTTGGGCAAGACAATAAGGCTGTGGTATAAGGGACAACAAGAACTCATAGAAATTTTTCTAGAAGTGCAGGATGCAAGTTAGTCCTGTCTCTGTCTGCTCAAGAGAAACATATATGCAATGCAAACTTTTGTGCCACATTTCTAGGTGCACTTTAAAGCTCCAAGTCCAACTGGTTTGTTGTTTTTTTGCCTCTAAGGTCCGTCTAACCCAGCAACCTCTTTCTCATAGTGGCCCACCAGATGCAAAGAGGGTGCTGGATTATAACTCATTGGCAGAACACATGTTTGTATAAAGAAGGTTCTGTCCCTGGCATCTCCAGCTACAAAAATCAGATGATAAGTGATGGGAAAGAACTTGTCAGAGCTTCTCCTTAAGAAGACCTCCCTGGACCATGAAATGCTAAATGACTATTGCCCAATGGTGAATGTTCCCTTTGTGGGCAAGGTGTTGTGAGTATGTGGTATTGGTGGTCTGGCTTCAGGCATGCTTGGAGGAAACTGATTACAGTGGTACCAGTGACGTAGCGTGGGTTGTCAGCACCTGGGGCAAGGCAAGTAATTTGCGCCCCCTAACCCGTGGATTTGCGCCCCCTAACCCCCAGATGTTGCGCCCGGTGCGGCCGGCCCCCCCTGCACCCCCCACGCTACGCCACTGAGTGGTACCTCGGGTTACAGACGCTTCAGGTTACAGACTCCTCTAACCCAGAAATAGTACCTCAGGTTAAGAACTTTGCTTCAGGTTGAGAACAGAAATCATGCTCTGGTGGTACGGCGGCAGCAGGAGGCCCCATTAGCTAAAGTGATACCTCAGGTTAAGAACAGTTTCAGGTTAAGAACGGACCTCCGTAACGAATTAAGTTCTAGGATCTGTACTAGGATCCATTTCAGTCTGGCTTCAGGCCTGGTCATGGCACTGAAACTGCCTTGGTCATTCTGGTTGATGACATTTGTTGTGAGAGAGATGGGGTGGGAGTGTGTCTCTGCTCGTTCTTCTCAATCACTCAGTGGCTTTTGATACTGTTAAGCACAGTATCAGATCCTGGAGCATCTCAGGGAGGTGGAGGTTTTGGGCACTGTGTTTTGGTGATTCCGCTCCTGCGTCCACGGCCTCAGAAGAAAGTTCAGTTGGGGCTTGCTCCCACGATTGCAGCCTTCATGTATCATTATTGTTTTGGTATTGCCAAAGAAGAGGAAGGTGCTTGTGGTATTTTCAAAATAACATGGCCACTACTGGGCACTATGCGCCTTGACTTTGGGGCAGTAGGGAAATTTGCTGCTTTACCTCCTACTAGTTCTGCTTCCAGCTTAAATGATGCTATAAAGAGTAGGAAAGCAGGAGGTCTTTTCAGAGCCAGCTAATAATACAAAATGAGTTACCCATCTAATGAGATACAGCACCCTTTTCATATGCCTCTCTCCTTGAGCGTCCTTGTCCTCATCCCAAATTTTGAATAATCCTCTGATTCCAGCTATGACTGCTGCAATAATTAGGTATGGAAACACCAACCCAGCATGCGGCTGCAAACAAACTCCTTGACAAACATACAGCAGTCCCTTGGTACGGATGATTCCAGAGGATAAAGAGGATTTGAATACTTACAAGGTCATATTCAGGTTTCCTGATGGGAATCTCATCCTCTTTTGCTAACCTGGCGTCTAACACCAGTAATGAGGAATTATTGAAGTGTTGTCTCTTCTCCCCCCTAGTTCACTTCAACTCTTAATGCTATGGGAGATACAACTTCAAACATTACCGAATGTATGGTTTCCTCTCTTATTCTCTTATTATGTACATGTCATGTTTACTCAAGGCCAAACTGGATGAGACATGAATGGGGCTCCTGAATTGGATCGGCACTGGAAGAGAGGTACCGTATTTTTTGCTCTATAAGACTCACTTTTTCCCTCCTAAAAAGTAAGGGGAAATGTGTGTGCGTCTTATGGAGCGAATGCAGGCTGCGCAGCTATCACAGAAGCCAGAACAGCAAGAGGGACTGCTGCTTTCACTGCGCAGAGATCCCTCTTGCTGTTCTGGCTTCTGAGATTCAGAATATTTTTTTTCTTGTTTTCCTCCTCCAAAAACTAGGTGCGTCTTGTGGTCTGGTGCGTCTTATAGAGCGAAAAATACGGTAGTTAGTTCACCCACCTCATGCCATTTCTCTGACCTAGTTTGCTCCCCCAAAACTAACTGCCCTAGTGGGAAAAACGTACAAGTACCTTCATATTTCCTCCAGAAAAATAAATACAGTGGTACCTCGGGTTACATATGCTTCAGGTTACATATGCTTCAGGTTACACACTCCACTAAGCCAGAAATATTGCTTCAGGTTAAGAACTTTGCTTCAGGATAAGAACAGAAATCGGGCTCCGGCGGCGCGGCGGCAGCAGGAGGCTCCATTAGCTAAAGTGGTGATTCAGGTTAAGAACAGTTTCAGGTTAAGAACGGACTTCTGGAACGAATTAAGTACTTAACCCGAGGTACCACTGTAGTAACTTTGGGGAAGAATCAAGGGAAATGGTGCAGGAAAAATACAAAACTCCCAGCTAGCCAAGCATTCAGCTTTGATCCAATTTCCCTCCTCCTATGGTTGAGCAGTCAGTGTCAAAGGGACCCTCCGCTTCCTTTTCAAATTTTCAGCCACTTCCAGGTCTGCTCTAAAGCTGCTGCAGAGATTGGATCTCTCACTCACTCACTAAAGTTGCATCCTTCTGGGTCTTCTGATGTACTGTGTACCTTGAGGCTGAACAACATGACTGTAGACCAACTGCAAGCTTTGCATATGCAATAGCCTCCTGGAACTTGGCATACATCTCAGATTTCCCGCTGATTGCCTCCAACTCCCAAATAAGAAGGGAGGTGTTGGTTTAAATCACTGATTTCCTGTTTGGGATTTAAAGATCAGAGAGGAAGAATATAGGAAGCCACCTTGTAATAGGTCAGACCATTGGTTCATCTAGCTAAGTATGGCTTGAACTGTCTGGCAGCAGCTCCCCAGGATTTCAGACAGGGAACATTTGCAGACATACCTGGAATTGATCCTGGGACTTAACTTGCATGCAAAGCAGTTGAGCTAAGCTGCCCTACTGAAAATAAAGCAAATAGATGCGAATTTGTAGCATTTTTAGTTAAACATACTTACTCAAAAGTAGGTCCTGTTGATTTCAGCGCGGCTTATTCCTGGTTGTGTAGATACAGGACTGCAGCCTAAATATTTAAAGTACTCAGCCAGTGCTGCTATTGGGAATCCTGCTCCCTGCCTGTTTTCCCCCTCTCTTGTTTTTAGAACCTACTCCTGATTCTCTTCAAAAATAAGTTTGCATTTCACAAATGAATATATGGCTGTCTTTAAAATGAAATTCTACCCACCAGACAAAACTTTTGTCTGATTGGAATCTCTTTTCCTGTCTCCGTAGGTGGGAGCCAAGTGTTGATCTTTCGGCAAGGATCTTTCTCCCTTCCCGCCCTTGCCTTCCACTGTTGCCCAGCACTCTGCCCCTTCCATTAGTAAAAACAAAAATCTTCATCAGGCAGGAGAGGAGGCCACTGGGGTAAATGGATTGCAAACACTGTGAGACAGGTTACCTTCATGTTGAGTACCTTCAGTTGCCATTTAGCGAGGAGAGGAGAACTTGAGGCTCTCCAGATGGTTGCTAGGTTTTTCTAGGGGCTGGTGTGCCACCTGCCATGGCTTGGTGGGCAGAATCTGGCCTGTTGGTAGTGCTCCCTTTGACCATTGCCAGCTGTGCTTCTGCGGAGGGGATGCTTTCAAGTTCGTCCTGTTACCTCTGGGTTGCAAAGATAGCAGGCAAAGCAGTTTGAGGCTAAGATGCAAGTGGTTCATATGTCTGAATAGTGCTCTAGTCTGTATGAAATACAGTGGTACCTCAGGTTACAGACGCTTCAGGTTACAGACTCCGCTAACCCAGAAATAGTACCTCGGGTTAAGAACTTTGCTTCAGGATGAGAACAGAAATTGTGTGGCGGCAGTGCGGTAGCAGCGGGAGGCCCCATTAGCTAAAGTGGTACCTCAGGTTAAGAACAGTTTCAGGTTAAGAACAGACCTCCAGAACGAATTAAGTTCTTGACCCGAGGTACCGCTGTACTGTATCTTGCTACCAGTTTTGGATTTTTCTTAATCAAAGAAGATAAATATTCAGCTGTCGATATTGTTGAGAATTAAGTGCTCCTATCTTTTTGCATACAAGTGCCATTGTTGTTTGATCAAAGGAAATCTGTTTGATTGCTTTTGCGCTGGAATTTAAATCACAAACAAGAAGGAAGAATACATATACTGTAAAACAACAGGGCATAAATAGCTAATCACAATCCCAGGAGAGGTAGCTGTGTTAGCCTGCTGCAGCAAAAACAACAAAGTCTTAGCTTCTTAAAGTCTTAGTCTTGTAGCTTCTTAAAGACTAACAAATGTTGCTCCAATAAATTTTTTAGTCTTCAAGCTGCTGCAAAAGTCTTTATTGTTTAATTATAAATTACTTTCCTAAGTTGAAACGAATTGAGATTCTGCTGTCATCCATGCAACCTGAACAATTTAAGAGGGTGCTGGCATGGGAGCACGTGTTGATAGAAAAACTGTCTTTTTCCAAGTATTTTTTTTTAACGTGAGAAGCTGTGATGGGTGGCTATGTGCTTTTGCAACGTTTTCCTGGAGCTTGCTCCTTTCCAAAACCCAGAGCTGAACTCTGACAACATGGACAGATTCCCGCTACATCAGTTAGGTTTTGAGGATCGCTCCACAATGAATCACAGGGTAGATGCCCTCATGCACATTGCTGGGATTTCCCTGACTGACATGTGTTCAGTCAACTAATGGTGGCTGGGAAGGGGGATCCTTTTAGTTTGAACAGTGTGCAGATTTCCTGCAGTTACGTGAGAAATGCACATTTGATTGTTCTGCCAAATGTGCAGGGTGGTCACTAGGGTTGAGATACATTAGGCACCCACTATCTGTACTTTCCGGGGGTGGGGGGAATGGAATACATTTTTCTTTTCATGAGCTTCTCTAGCTGGATGAAAAGGTTGCTGCCTTAGGTGTTCATTGTGCATAATTTTTAACCTAATTCCAGATGATCATGGCGGTTATAACAAACTATTTTAGCTGTTTTTTTAATGATGTGATTGTAAATTGTCTTAAGACATATATGTAAAAGGCAATCCATTAATTAATTGCCTGATACAAAAGAGTACAAGAGTCCTGCACCTTTTAATAGCTGCATCTCTTCTGCACAACAGATAAAAGTGAACGTGTCCTCTTCTCTTTTGCATCTGGTTACCATAAATGTTGCAGCACCTTTTCTCCTCTCCCCCAGGCATTTACAGATATTTAATTCTTGCTGTTCCTGTGCTGTTTGTTTGTTTGTTTGTTTGTTTGTTTGTTTGTTTGTTTTGGTATAATAGATTTTAAAACTGGGTTGCACTGATAGCTTCTAGTTTGATTTGCAAGCTGCCCTGGAAACCTTATGGTCAGAATGCAAGATCATCACATTATTCATATGTTGCCTTTACATGCTCAAAGTGGCTTACAACAATACAAACCAAAATCAACTGTCACAAGTACAATATCATAATAACAGCAATAATAAAATAAAATGCAGCAGCAGAAAAGGCACATTTCAGTAGCATATAACGTCTAGCATCAGCAAAAATAGTGTTAGAAGCATTTTAAACAAATAACTTGGATAACGTTTTGATTCATGAGAATCTCAGCTTTCCTTAATGCAAAAAAGGCAGAACATTAGTTTCTGACAGTGTGTTTCCTTAGAACTGCATGGGTTGCGTTTCTGATCCACAGTCATATGGCTTTGGCAAAAGACTAGTGTGGTGAAATCTCTGAAAGAGGCTCCCCTGTTCTGAAACACACCTGAATAGTCCTTGTGACCAGCACACAACACATGCACACCACTCAGTGCCTCATCACTGGATGACTCGCACATAAACCGTCTCGACAGAAAGGATTGTGTAGGAGGTGAGGTGTAATCTGTCTGGGCTGCTTGATTGTAGCAGCTGTTTCATACAAGAACATCATCCATTGATAAAAGTCATTAGCTGATGTGCTAATGGATGATTTCAGCATACCCATATCTTTCCCCCTGACATCACATAACTTCTTGCAACAACAATAAAATATTGCACACCAAAAAAATATGGGGAAAGATGGGAAATGAAGCATATAAATGTTGAACACACCTCTTGGAACAGACCATAGCTCAGTATGAAATGATGAATATGAAAATGGCGCATCACTACATTGGCTACCTCTGAGTAGACTGAGAAACAGCACAAGGTCAAGTGGTAAGCTTCATGGCTCAGTGTGAATTTAAACTTACAATGTCCGTTGCTCTAGTCCGGGTTCAACGCTTGTCTCCCCTATAAACCACTGCCTTTCCAGTTCCATTTTCACAATTTATAAGGTAAGCGGTGGAGCCTCAAACTCATTTATTTTAAAAAATTAAAAGAAAAATGAACACTAGCTGATTATCTACTTCTTCACTTTTACAGGCTACACAGCCACAGAAAACAGTAGAATCAGATACACATGTATGGTATAGGTGAAAGGGGGAATTTCACAGTTCTTTGATGTCATCTGTCTTTTCTTGCCAAGACAAATGTGTTTCTTGCAAAGGATTGGCATTATCTTTGGACACATAGTTCTAGCATGGAGCCGGTCCTGTTTTGTGGGTATGTGTGTGGCACTTCAAAACCTGCAAGCAATCTCTTAGGAGCAGATCTGTAAATCTAGACTGCTGCATTTGAGTAGCTTAGCTGTATTTGCATTGGCTGACGTTCTTAAGGGTCACCTGTACCGAAGTTTCAACTTCAACTGAAGTTGAAACTTTCAACTGAAGTTTCAACTTCAGTTGTAGAAATAGTTCTCCTTTGCGGTACCAACTTCACATGCCAATGCTTCAACATACAGTCCTACAGGTTAACCTTCCCTAACTGTTTCTTGCAGGCCTTTCAATTTGCTCATCTTTTTGGCCTCTTTATTTCTTGTTGTGCCACATTGGCCTAGTGCAAACACAATGGTCCCAGTCTTAGATTGTGAAAGGTGCAGGTCTGTGTGCTGTTCTTTTGTGTCACTGGAACAAATTGTCTTCTCCCCTTTAGTCACAGAAGAGAGACCTAACCATGTTCAAATCTTGGTTAGCTCAAATTTTAGATTATGGTGGCCAACCATTCAGGCATGGGGAGAGAATTCACTTCAGGAAAGGAGTGCAGTCTTGCAGCTCACATTGAGTTGTACCCAAAAGTGGCCTAACAGTGTAAGCCTCTCCCTTCCTCCAAACCTGATCTCAGATGGCTGAAATAGGTAGGTGATAATCAGGTACCTTGGATTGTGCAAGCAAAAACATTTGCTACTATGAGAATTCAGCATTGGCTACAACCCTCCACCTCTAAACTATTGAGCACAGTGAAGGAATTTGTCCCATTCCCATCTGTACTCGCCCTGTGTTGTTGTTGTTTAGTCATTTAGTCGTGTCCGACTCTTCGTGACCCCATGGACCAGAGCACGCCAGGCACTCCTGTCTTCCACTGCCTCCCGCAGTTTGGTCAAACTCATGCTGGTAGCTTCGAAGACACTATCCAACCATCTCGTCCTCTGTCGTCCCCTTCTCCTTGTGCCCTCCATCTTTCCCAACATCAGGGTCTTTTCCAGGGAGTCTTCTCTTCTCATGAGGTGGCCAAAGTATTGGAGCTTCAGCTTCACGATCTGTCCTTCCAGTGAGCACTCAGGGCTGATTTCCTTAAGAATGGATAGGTTTGATCTTCTTGCAGTCCATGGGTCTCTCAAGAGTCTCCTCCAGCACCATAATTCAAAAGCATCAATTTTTCGGCGATCAGCCTTCTTCATGGTCCAGCTCTCACTTCCATACATCATTACTGGGAAAACCATAGCTTTTACTATACGGACTGTATAATAGTATAAATGCACTGCTGCATACTCATAAGTAAACTGCTTGCTTTGTACTTTCAAATCCACTTTTTCTGGTGAAAGAAGTTCTCAAACTTCGCTTTCCAGAGCAAAATTTGTCCAGAGCAAAATTGTTCAATGCTCCTTGTATTCAGTGTGAGATGCAGTGGCTGTCAAACTGCTCCTTCAAAGTGATATTACACTGAATGATTGTTGTTTTAAACAGTGCAGCTGCTTAGCAATAAAAACAACAGCACAACACTTGGTATATAGAAAGGATACTCCATGAAGCTCAAATTAAGAAAGGGAGGCATTCCTAATATTCTCAAAATTCCAAATGACTAATTGTGTAACTAGTTGGGGATAGTTATAAATAGCCCAATGATGATCTCAGATCCTGTGGGCCTGATTTACATTTTATCATTCAGAGTGAGTGGCTGATTTGTAACTAGTTGGGGGCAGTTATAAATAATGCTATATAAGCATCATAAACCCTTTATGCTCTCAGGTTCTGTGGGTTTGATTTGCATTTTCTTTATGGCAGCATAAAGAGCGCTAACTGGACAGGAATTTAATCTGCAATTATTAATTAAGCTATCTGCAACTGAATTTAATGGAATTCTTGGAGGCCTCCTGTAATTATCCTTAGCATGTTTTAATATCAAATCATTCAGAGATGGCAACCCACAGAACTATTTTTAATTATTATTATTTTTGAAATCACAGGTTTTCACCTGCACATATTGAACATGCCTAGAGTGTCATTCAAATGATCTTGGCCCCGTCCCCATAAACAAGTGGAGAGGAGGGGAGGCAGAGCTTGTGCACCAGATGGGTGAAGAGGAGCTCCTCTTTGCTTATTGGACCAGATTGGGGGAGATCTATAATCCAACACTGGCAACAAACCAGCAATTAAATGATAATGAGGCAGAACACTTCATTGTATGGAATACAATATAATGAATAAATTGCTATACATCAAATAGAGCTTGAATCATGGGCTTGGAAGTGATCTTGGAGATCATCTAGCCTATGAGTAGGAAACCTCAGGTCCTGGGTGAGGCACAAATATGGCCCTTCAGGGATTTCTTTGTGGCCCTCGGGGCTCTCCTTGGCCAAGCCCTCTCCCCAGCCACACACCTCACCAGCTCTGCACTAAAGTGTTCTCTCCTGCTGGAATATGTCTTCGAACTGTCGGGGTGCCTCTTGCTTGCTTTGATGGGCTATGGAAATATGTGTTTGCTTGCATATAGAAACCTCTGTGCTTTGTCTTGTACAAAGACAAGAGTCAAAATAATTGTTCTGGCCACTTTTGCCCTTGGCCCCATCCATACCTGACATGAGACCCCTGGAAGGTTCCCCATGAAGAAATGAGGCCACTGGGCTAAAAAATTTAAAATGTTTCCCCATTCTTGAGCTTGTCCCACCTCTGCTCAGTGCAGAATGCAGCCACAGCATCCCTAACAAATGGCTAGGATGGCTGGATGAAAAAGGGGATATGGGGTTCCTACACCTTTAATTATTTTGTAGTAGAGATACTAAAGATGTAGGAGCCCATTCCTCTTTCACCTGGACACCATACAAAGGATGTCCAGCAAAGGAGAGAGCCCACTACCTGCAAAGGCAGTTGTGTTGTACCATCAAACAGTTCTTATGATACACAGATAAATATCAACAGTTCAAGGATTGGGAAGATGTAGGCATTTACACAATCCGTTACCTGCCACCCAGAGGGAAAGCAATTCCAAAGAGGAACTGCAAGGTCAGTTAAAAGTCCTCCCTGGTTTCAGGTAGCTCAGGCTCATTCATTTGTACTTCATTTGGAGCACAGGGGAGAGGGCCTACGCATACTTACCTTGTTTGAATCCTTATGCAGCAGGCCAGCATATGAACCTGAAAAGTGCTGCTTCCCTAATATACAGCAAAATTGTACGGGAATCAGATTTAGGCCACCCAATTGGGCATAGACTCCACCCTGCACCACAGAGAACTAGTAGGCTTCCTACTGACCGCAGCATAGTTAGTGATAGCTCAGCAATACCCCATAACATATGGGAAAATAATATCTGGGATGCAGCAACATCTGAGCACCTCACCAGACACAGGAGGGCAATTAACGGCATTAAAAATGGGACACCTTCCGAGAAAGGTGGACCCCTTTCTTTAACTATGTTAATTACCAAAATCAAGACCTTGCTATACTAACTGCTCAGTATTCTCAGCGGAGAGGTTATGTTAAGTAATATGTTTGAATGTTGAATGTGTAAGTGTATGTCTAAAGACCATGGATAAAACAAATACCATTAGATGTATTGCTGGATAAATGTTTAATGGTTTTTGTTTTTGTGTTTGTATTTGTTTAAAAACCAATAAAAAATTGTTTTACTTTTATTTTTTAAAAACAGCTCTTTACCTTTAAGAAGTTTCCCTTTATTAATTAATTAATTAATTAATTGTACTCCTAGCTTGTCCTTCACCAAATGGTCCCAAGGCACGATGCAAACCATGTCACAAGTACAATTTACATTAAAATCATAAAATAAACTCCCCAAACAACCAATGCCAGGCAAAAATGTTTCTCTGAACAGGCCTTTGGCTGATTAAGCATTCTATGTCCTTTTAAATGTGCTTGTGGAAGGGAGGTTGTTGGGTTGTTGTGTTTTGGGTTTTTTTGTTACATACTTGGTGTTCTTATTTTGTATTTTTATGCTGTGAACCGCCCTGTGGACTTTGGGTGTAGGGTGGTATACAAATTTAATTGATTGATTGATTGATTGATTGATTGATAATAAAGCAGCATAGAACAGCAATGCAAGATGTCTAATTAAAGAATCTGGCTAAAATCTGCTTCCCTGAGATTTCTACCCATTGATTCTATTCCTGGTTGCTACCTGAGAGCTGCTGGTAAGAGCTGCATGACAGGCAAATATCCAACACGTGCTGATTTTGCCATCACTTCATCTCTGTCCTGGAAACATCTACCTAGTCTTAGGTTCCTTCTTGCTGCATAAACGACAGAGCCCCCATCAGTCTCTGTTTGGCAAACATAGCTAGAAGAATATGCACATACACCATAAATTTAGAGCACATACACACACCCCTCCCTGGAATTCTGGAAACTGTAATTTACCCCTCACAGACCTGCTGTTACCAGCACCCTTAGGAAATTCCAGCTCCCATGATTATTGATGGGAAGCCATATGCTTTAAATGCATGGTGTGTATGCAACCGTGGTGAGGTAGGATTCATTGCGTATAAGCTTTCATTGACAAATTGTCATAAAGGATGTTTGTAGCTATGATGGTCTTTATAGTTCATAGACAAAACGTGGCAGTGGTCAAATGAATGGTGGAAGTCTGCTTTCAGATTATTTCCTAACATAACTGTTTTCTTCAATTTGCAGAATTGACGACTGCTTCTGTGCTTCTCGGAAGCTGGATGCAGTAGCCACAGAAGCCAAATTCAAGCAGGACCTTGGGTTCCGAATGTTGACCTGTGGCCGTACAGATCTGGTCAAACAGGCCATATCTTTGTTGGGGCCTGATGGAATTAACAGCATGAGTGATCAGGTAAAAAGAAAGAAAGAAACTTACTGTATTTTTCGCTCTATAAGACGCACTTTTTCCCCTCCAAAAATTAAGGGGAAATGTGTGTGCGTCTTATGGAGCCAATGCAGGCTCCTTGGCTTCGCGAAAGCAATGCGAAGCCTGGAGAGCGAGAGGGGTCGGTGCGCACCAACCCCTCTCGCTCTCCTGGCTTCAGGGATAGCCGCCTGAAGCCTCCGGAGCGCAGCGGGAGCTCCTTCTGTGCTCTGGAGGCTTTGCGTTGCTTTCGCTGAAGCCAGGAGAGCAAGAGGGATCGGTGTACACTGATCCCTCTCGCTCTCCTGGCTTTGCTTTGCTGGAGAGGCACTGCACAGCTTTCCCTCTCTGCGCAGCGCTCCTTCAGCGAAGCAGGAGGAGAAATGGAAGGGGCTCCGTTTCTCTTGCCGCTTCGCTGAAGGGGTGCTGCGCAGAGTTTTTTTCTTGTTCTCCCCCTCTAAAACTAGGTGCGTCTTATGGTCAGGTGCGTCCTATATAGCGAAAAATACGGTACTGATTTTTTAAACAATGGGATGACAATTTGAAATTGTAAAATTGGTCTAAATTTGTTATATATATATATATATATATATATAGACTATTGAAGAAAATATTCATGGGATTCTTCTCAAAGAATAACCCATCAGAGTTCCACACACATTTTTCTCTTTCTTACAGTCTGGTTAAACCTTTTTATGAGATGCAATTTGGAATGTGGACTGTGGAATATGGACTGGGTGTGTACTCCCATGTGTGGGGTGAAATAACGTCTCTCTTCCAGACCTATTTTCTCACCCGTCCTCAAGTTAAGAATGTGGTTGTTTTTCCCCCTGTGACTTATGTGCTGCACATAACTATTCTTTCCTAACTGCATCTGTGTCTAATGCCATTGTGAAAGTTAACACTAATTACAAGGGATATGTGTTGATCAGCTGCAGTGGGCATTTCAGATTAATACAGATTGCAGCCAGGAAGTATTTGTAGTGAAGGGTCAGTTAATCTAATTTTCCTCCAAACAGGGCAGCATTTCCCTAGAGCTAGCAACTTTCAATAGTGCTGTCTGGCATTTCATTTAAAATTAAGTCACTGTGTATCATGGACAATTGTACAAAAGCATCTACTCCTCCAACCGTTAGCAATATTGGCAGTCAGTATAAAGTGCCCGAGTCTAACGTGTCAAAAAGAAGCTCGTTAAATTGCTAGAGGAACATTTTCACAAAAGAAGGGCCCAATAGTCTGATTTTTGTACAAGAGAAGTGTAACACAATGGATTCATGACACTGCAGAAGACAATGGAATTTTAATGTTTATCTTGAGGAAGGCAAGGCAGTGCTCACAAAAACTCTACTGATTTTTTGCAGGAAATTCTTAAAACTATACTTTTATTGAAAACATCCTACACCATAAGTGGCATGCCTTCTTATGACATCTACAAATCAAGCCTTAAATAAAACCATCCCATTGGAAGCTGATCAATGTGTTGACTTTGATGTTCCCACAGGGCATGACTCCACTGATGTACGCTTGTGTGAGGGGTGATGAGGCCATGGTTCAGATGCTACTGGATGCTGGAGCAGACCTAAATGCAGAGGTGAGACTGTTTTTGTGCTTACATGCGTTTAGCTCACATTTTCATGAACATGTCAAATTTATGGAGAGCTGCAGCTATCCGAAATCAAGGATGCAAACCTCTTTGGGTCTTCCCAGAGCAACTTGGTATTGAAATAAAATCTATTTAAGAAGACTAAAAAAAGAAAGAAAAAAGGTTTTCTTTAGTGTCAAATCCAGATTAAATGTCATAGGGCTCCCATCCTGAACCATATTCAGGAGCTTCAGAGCTCTCATCCATCTACCACATTTTCTCCTCTGCAACGTATGATACATGGATTTGGTGGAGAGGAGAGAAGCAGCACCCTCTGGAGTCAGGGCTCACTGATATCAGCTGCAGTGGTTAGCTGTCAATACCATCAAATACCTAGCTCTTTCAAGGTGGTGGTGAATCTGTGTCTGTGCTGTACCACTTCCAATTGTTGTCAGGAATTGCGTAAAATGAGTGTTTTTCCTTTAAAACCAAAACGAAAAGCCTCCACACAGCAGACTATGCATCAAACAGAAGAGTAGCTAGGGTAGCATTCTACCTAGTGTGCTAGTTTCCTAAGTTCAGGAAAGCATTTTGTATAGAGGAATATTTGGCTATCTGAGCCCCCACCTGCATTCTGCAGTGGTACAGTCCAGACACAACTTAGCCACTTCAGGAGAAACAGGCCAACAAATGACTTGTTGGTTCAAATCAGAGAGCAGTGTGGAGAAGCAAAAATTACAAGTGACAGAATTTAATCCATATGAGATCTTTGCCTTTGTAGAGGCAGCTGTTTACATATGGTCTTGCCTCTGCTTGGGAACATAAAATACTGTGTGGTTGGGATGATGTTGTTACTGTAGTTATTCTTATGCTGGCAACATGCATCAACTGTGTCAACCTACCTACCCACAATTTAGGGCTTGCCCCATGCTTTCTAGGCACAGGTCTGAGCAACTTGATTTTGAAAAACCAGTATATGAATTCTGTAAAATGTGGCTGGAATGCATTTTGGTAACTAAGTTTGATTTGGACAGTCTTACAGCACAATCCTATGCATGTTTTTCTGGAAGGAAATCTAATTGTATTCATTGGGCCTAACTTCCTGGTAAGTGTGTATTGGATTGCAGCTATGCAGTGCTCTACTATGCATACCCACTTAGAAGTAAGTCCCATTAAGTTAAATTGGTCTTTCTCCCATGTAACTTTGTGTGCACACATAGTTGAGATTAAGGCCAACTGAACTCAATGTGGCACACTTTGAGTAGACCTGTACAGGATTGTGCTGCACAGCAACAGACTGTACTGTTAATGAAGGAAAGCTTATTTATTATATTGAATAAATCTGGGTTTTTTTTATTGTGATCATTGTCTGACAGACTCAGTATGCCAGTTTCATTGAATATATTGTGATTATTGTGATAAGAGTGTCTGTATAATATTCTTGGTTAAAGACCAACTTCTTTTCCTGTCTACACCAAAAATTTGTAGGTTATCCATCAAACAGACTCTGCCTGTCTGTGATCTAAACTATCAATATAGAAAAATAGTGTGTTTTATATAGCTGTCAAGAATAATAATTTCAGTATATGTTGTCTGAACATACTGGTATATATTTGGTTCATAATTTGTATTCCATTTGAATCATGGCAGCTATCAAGTTAATTTGTCTAAATTAGCACACAAGTTTATAATATAAGAAAAATGTGCTAAACAAACCAAGTCATTGTTTCCACACAGATTGATATAATTATTGTACAGTGACTGAAAAATTGAGATTTAAGGCTGCAGTCTTTATACACCCTTTCTAGGGAGATTGCCCTGTTGAAAGCAGTGGGACATCATTCTGAGTAGGCATGCAAAATGATTGCATTGCAAATGAGCCCTTTTACCATCCTTACCAAAGTTCCAAAATACATTAAGTCAGTTTGGTTTGTTAGCAAGTGAAATCCACTATTGTCTGGTTACTGTTTGCTGAAATATCTGGTTGGTTGTTAACTTCAGTTCTCAGGATGTTCTCACCTATCATGCTAAGAGGTCTTCAAGCCTGCAGTGCTTCACTTGAGTGTGTTGCCAGAGTAGAATAGACAGGAGAGAGCCATTTACACATAGAATGTATTTTCTTAACACAGTTGGCTTTGCCATTCATAACAGAGGTGCAGGAAATGCACAAAGCAATTTAAAAAGCATCATTTCTTAAACTTGCTTTGGAGTCGATTTGCACAATAAAAAAAATGCTTGGCTGTGGGTGAAACAGTTGTCACACGTTAGCAATCACAGACCCTTTTTAGTTATGCACTAATAGAATGCAATCCGCTTACCATATAGAAACAGCATTAATTGCATGTAAGCAATTAACATGAACATGCTTTCAAATTAAAAACAAAATACAGTATCACCGGTGGGGCCCAAACAGGATTGGAACGTGCTGAGAAGGGCGTGTGTGTTTTAACCCTTCAACCTCTGCGGCAGTTCTTATAAAACACGTGTATCCCTCCCAAAGTCCAGGAGGGAACTTCCTTATGAACCTATCTTTCCCTATACACTGCAGTCCCAATTCTGCTCTCCCTGCAGCAGCTATTTAATTTTTATTAAATGTGCACATTTTTTTAAAAAAAGTATTCTGTTGGTTTTCATAGGTGCATGCTAACTGTTCTCACACAATTAACCTCAAACTTCATTTGGTCCCAGGTTTCTATTCAGACTTTCCAGAGGGGCAGCCATATCACAGCAAAAACAAGCTTATTGTAGCATAAGCTGTTGTGGGTCAGAACCAAATTGTGAGATGTAGTAGTCAGACTTCAGCACATGCCTTTCCTCTGCTTTTTATGTTTTATTTTTACCTTGTGCCAAGGAAAAAGAAATGTACTCCTGTTGAAGCTAAGGGATATATATCCCATCTGCTTTCATACAGTCTGAGCATGAGAACTGCAAAAAGTACATTGCCGAGATTTTGCTGTCCTTTCAATTTCCTTGCTTACCCTCAAATGTCGCAAAGTGGCCTAGCATGGGAGTGCTCAGAGCTGAAATTGAGATTCATGGACATTCTTTGTTATACATGAAACAAAAGCATGATTGGGTTGGCAACTGCTGTGGCACGCTCAGGAGCAATCAGCTGCAACTACTCTCATGAATCCCGAATTCTTACTGTGTTTGGCCACTTTAGAAGCTATAGATATTGCCATAGGGATATCTATTCCCCTTGTGAAGAGAAAGTGCATCTCCAAAGGGAAAACAGTTCCTTTAAAATGATAGATGGATTTCTTTGCTGTCAAATCATCAGCGGAATAGAAAATAATGCAGGGGTCAATTCAGTGTGTGTGTGTGTGTGTGTGTGTGTGTGTGTGTGCACCTAATCAAAATCCACTGTAGTCAATTAAAAAAGAACATGGTGTAATTTTAGGGCTGAAAATGGCATTTAAACATTGAATTTAAATGAGTGATTTTTCACACCATCTTCCTTCAGGGATCTGTTTGCTTTCATTTGTTTCACATTTTTTAGAAAACTGACCTCATTTGTACCTCTTGGCTTAATTAATGCTCGGATTGGAACATAATTATTTTCACATTCACACTTCTCCATATTTTGCAATACAGTTCTCGGTTCAAAAAGTGTGCCAAAATATTAAAAAATTGATATTGTAGGATAAACTAACATTTAGTAATGCACATGATACAAAATGCAAAGTTAAATAGAAATTTTGGTGTGTTTTTTTATTACTAGATATCTCACATATGAATTTGGAAACAGGACAGAAAAGATTTATGGATGAACACAGTGATCTCTTTCTAAAAAGTGCGACAGAAAGGAACCCTAGGAATCTGGAGAGTGTTTGGGGGCATATTTTATGGTGCTTACTAAATTATAGTGTGGTATTTGGGTTTCAACATTGCCTTGTGAACTGAAAGTACTCCATAGGACATACAGTACTCACTGTTCCCCTTCATCTCCTTACTATAGGGGGAGCTGTGATCAAGTTGTCTTTCAGGGACGATTGTCCACCATTCCTGATCTTCTCATTCATGAATCTCCATAAAGCTTCCAATGAAGCACATTGTTCTTTGGAATGCAATTTAAAAACCATGGATCTAGATGATAGTTATGAGATCCTCAATCACAGTTCGTAGCTAATAAAATAATAGCAATCAGGTACAATAGAAGTGACATAGGCCTCAGTTAAAGGAAGTGGAAGGAATAAAGTTAAGGAAGGAATAAAGTTAAGGAAGTGTGTTGATTTGCTAAGTAACATTTTGATTAGATAAAAGGGGGATGGGAATGCAGAGGGTTGTATCCAGTGGTGACTTTTCCTTGGTGGAAAGGGGTTCCATTAGCCAAAGCTGGAGAAGCTGTTTTTTTGCTGATCACCCCACCGTGCCTATTTGCAGCTCTCCACCCTGTATCCTATTCTGTTACAGAAGGTCCTTAGGAACAGTTAAGTTGTGGGCGACATCGCAATTCTTCCAAAGCAGCTCTTTATTTGTAAGCTGGAACAGAACTGAGCTGAGGAGCTCAGTCAGCCTGCTTATATAGAGCTCCAGAACAATGTAACTGTTGCCATTTTCTAAAACTATCCAATCACTGAACGTCACTTTTGATCCTTCATTTGCATACAAACTATCCAATCACTGAACGTCACTTTCGATCCTTCATTTGCATAACTATCTACAGTATCCCCCTGCTGGCCCAGGGTGAGAACTTCAGTACGTAACAGGAACTGCTTTCAGCAGGGGATGAACCGTAGGGTGCAAGTGGGTAGCAAAACGTGTGAGAAGAAGCACTTTTCCACAAGGGCACCAGCACTATTGGATGCAACCCAGAGACAATAATGGTCTAGAGTGCCTTTTGCATGCTTGCTTGCTTTTTCCTCTGTACCAAAGTGTGCCTGGCATTCTGACGAGCTTGTTTTGTTTAGATATAGCCTTTTACCCTCCCCTCAAGAGCCATTTATGAAAGAAAACTCCTTTATCTGTTTATAGGTTATCAGTACTCCTCATAAATATCCATCCGTCCACCCCGAGACCCGCCATTGGACCGCTCTGACATTTGCTGTGTTGCATGGACATATTCCTGTAGTTCAGGTATTGCTGTATTTCCCTCTGCTCCATCTCATATTTTCTTTCTCATTTGTTAGGTTTTAATTGGCATTCATCCCCATAATTGGCAGCCATTCTCATATTGGTTCCTCCTGCTTCTTCTTTGTTTGCTGTATAGATAGAGATAGAGATAGATTATATATATATATATATAATAGCATTATTATATATAGTTCTCAGTAGGACTGCAATCCTAAGCATGCTTACTAGGGAGTAATCCCTGGTGGACACAATGGGACAGACTTCCAAGTAAACATCTGTAGGATTGCACTGTAAGCCAGTACGAAGCATAAACAGGGCAATTTTAAAATGAAGCTGTACCAGTTATGTCCTGCCGACTCGTTCTTGGCCATGTGTTTTGTGTTTCTCTGTATTTGTGTTTTTCTGTTTCTTTTTCTAATTTTAGTGAAAGTAAAAGCTCTGTTCCTTTTTTTCTAATGTTAGTGAACATAATGTTAATCTGGTTTCTTCTCCCCCGTCCCTGCAGTCCTTTGTTATGTTCCAAAGCTAAAAAGACTGATTCAACTCATGGATAAGAATAATGCTAAATAAAGAAAATGTAGAGCAGTCATTGCCAACCTGGTGCCAACTTGGACTGCAACTCCCATCAGCCTCAGCCAGCACCTGCTATTCCTCTCTCAGAACACCCATCCAATGAATTCTGATAAGTCAAGAAACAAAAAGAAACATTCCTTTGTGCACTGCATAATTAACAGTGGAATGCATGGCCGGGAGAGGCTGGTTATTATCACAAGCTTGGATGGAGGATGAATGTATCAGTGGTTATAAAGCCTTGACAGCTGAAACTAGAACCTCCACATTAAGCGATGCTATACCTCTGATGGACCAATTGCTGGCCACAAGCATAGTGACTACTTCTATCACACCCAGCTTATGAGCTTTGCAGGGGCATCTGATGGGTTTATCTCAGCTAACTGTGATCCAGGAAGGCTGTTTTTATGTTGACTGTCTTTAATATGATTTTCCCCATGGCATTATTTTATGGTGAACGGATGTATCTGCAGCATGTCATCTAATGCCCTGTCTGTTTGTGCAACTGATAGGGCTGTCCTCCTATGGGTCCATGACCAATACAGTCAGCCCAATACATTCTTCCAGTGCTATCTGTTGCCACTTTCACAGTTTCCTTGAGTCAGTCATTTAAAGCATTTTCATTGTTTCTAGAGAAGTGTGGCATTTTTCAACCACACCACATCACTTTTATCTAAGCAAATTACATACACCAGATTGATCTCTCAGGTGCTTGCCAGTGTGGCTGGGCTGCAAGGTAAAAATTGCACACCTTAATCTAGAGCCCTGCTAAATTGTTATGCTGCTACTTTTGTTGAATGGAGAATGAGGAGATACTCAGAATGAGGCATAGAGGGCACACATCTGACCTGTTCTGTCTCTCTCCCCTCCCCCATAGTAACAATATGCATTTCCAATTCTTTCTCACTAGATATACCAGTCGGGATTTATTTAATTTTCCTTGAAAAAGTGGCTATGTAAAGTAAAACTTCTGAAGAGTTTAATTTGCTGATGCTTATATATTGTACAATTTACAAATATCTTAGTTACTCTGACAGACAGACAGACAGACAGACAGACAGACAGACAGACAGACAGACAAAAATAATTATTTGCATTCAGAAGGTCCCTGGTTTAGTCCCTGGAACCTTCAGTGAAATGGATCATGGAAGGCTGATCTGGGAGAAATAACTGCCTGAGAACATTTTGTTTATTTTTGTTTATTCATTATTGCATTAATACCCCAACTTCCCTCGAAGAATATCAAGGTGCCGTATGTGGCTCTCTCCCTTTCACAACAACACTGGGAGGTAGCTTAGGCTCAGCACTAGTGACTGGCCCAAGGTCACACAGCGAGCTTCATGGCTAAGTAGGGATTTGAACTTTGGTCTCCTAAGGTCCTAGTCTGATACTCTAACCAATACACCACACTGGCTTTCTGGAGAATTGCTGCCATTGTGCACAGTACTGGGCTTGATAGACCAGTGGTCAAAAGTTGTTAATAATAATAATAATAATAATAATAATAATAATAATAATAATAATAATAATTTATTTGTACCCCGCCCATCTGGCTGGGTTTCCCCAGCCACTCTGGGCAGCTTCCATAGAAACCAAAAAACACTAAAATATCATACATTAAAAACTTCCCTGAACAGTACAAGTTCTGATCTTAAATAAACTAATGCTGACCTTTAGGTGAAAGGTTTCCCCACCCTTAGCTCTTTTTTTACTGCATCTTTGCCCAACTCCCAGGAAACCCATTAAAGTGAGGGTGGAAGGTGTTTGCCTCGATCTGATGAGCTTCAGAATGATGTTATGAGATGCTTCCCTTATAACATCTATTTCAGTGAAATCATTGGGGGTTTTAAGTGCACAAATTAGTCATGTCCCATTGATTGCTAGTTCACATAGCCTTCAAGCATGTACATGACAATTAGGTGCACTGTGCAGGGAATTGTGAATGGTCCACACTTGTTTAAATGGCTAGGTATTTCTGCAATGAACTTAATGATTGAAAAAAATAAGGCGTGCGGGTTCTTTCCATCTGAGCTGAACTTTTTACAAGCCTTAATTTGGGTATGCCCAAAGAATTTGCTCCATCACTGGCATAGGCTGCCATTTTGTATTTCTTTATTTTATCAACATGTTTTTTAACAACTTTCAAGGTAAAAACTTTTTCAAGGCAAGAAAATGTAATTCACCAAAACATCTGCATAAAACATTCCACTTGGGCGCTACACAAGCCAGTAACGGTTAAAACTACACCTCATAAAGTGTAGGTTAAATGTCATTAATCAATTAAAAGCAGTCTGAAACATCCAGGTATTTAAGGCTCATTTAAAAACAGGTCCAGGTCACATACTACATTAAACCACAGCTTTGCTGTTCTCCTGCTTCTCCTGTTGCTGAGTGGAAGCTATGGTTTAATGCAGACTTTGCCAATCTGGCGCCCTCCAGATGTTTTGTACTACCACTCTTGCAGATGAAGCCAGCAGATGCTGACGGAGGCGGATAGAGTTGTAGTCCAGAACATCTGGAGAGCACCAGGTTGGTAAGACTGATTTAATGAGATGAGCTACCCAGGAGTGCTCAGGGGACTTCTTCCCTGCAGACTTGGGCAACGTGCAACACGTTGCACTTCTCAAAACCCTTTAAGCTCCGGCTCTATCGTCATTCCAATACAAACAAGCCCATGCCTAAAGCGTATACCACTCTTAACCTACATATGTTGTCTGTAGAACATTTTTCCAAACCCACACCTTTTTTAATGCCTGTAACATATAAACCTGGTTTATTGCATGAAAATCAAATGAAAAGTTATATAGAAAAAAAAGTGGAACTTTCAAGAACCCTCAAGTAGGGCAATTGCAACGCTGGCCTTAGATATCCTGTGAGAGCGTAGCAGGCAGGAGGATATTTGAGAGCAAGTAGGTGTCTGGCTGAAACCAAATAGCAAGCCAGCTGGTGATGTATCACGACAACCCCCCAGAGAAAGCTGGCAGGCCAAATAAACTTTTGGAACAAGGGTGGAGAACACCTTTGTCCTCCAGGTGCTGTTAGATCCAAACTTCCATCATGCATAATCATTGACCATGATGGCTGGGACCGATGGGAGTGAGGAGTCCCACAGCTTGTGGATTATCACAGGTTCCCCACCCATGTTTTGGAACATTTTGAGGGAGAACAAAGAGCACGTGGCTGTTGTTAGGAAAGATGGCTGCCAGGGCAGTTTAGTGGCTGTAGAATTCAGAGGCCTAGCTTCACTTTTCTAGCACCAAGGTTTTTCCAATGGTGGTGCAATATACTTTTTATAGGGAGTCAAGAGAAAACAAGGAAAGGAGCTTACCGTCACCCAGAAATGAAGCACTAAACAGTTGGGTTAGGTGAGCTTAAATGCATGGAACATGACATCTCATTCCATCCAATGCCTTCTTCTTTCCTACTTGTCCGCATTCCTCCCTTTATTGAAGACGAATGAAATACTGTCTGAATAACCAGCAACAGAAGTGGGGTGGACAAAAACATCCCTGGGTGGTCAATTGGCAACCAGTTGTTGTGTAACTTGGCCCTGAATTGGGTGGCCTTTAAGGCAGTTAAACTTCCTTCTGCATCTGTGGAGCCTCCCAAATTCTTACTGTTACATTTAAATCAGCAGCTTTAAATGGTGAATTTCCTTTTGTAGCTGTTGCTGGATGCAGGAGCCAAAGTAGAAGGTTCTTTGGAACATGGTGATGAAAACTATTCAGAAACTCCCTTGCAACTGGCAGCAGCTGCAGGTAAGGATTTTTCTGATCATGAACATTCCTTAGCTTAAAAAAAAATGTGGCTAAAGGGAGTGTAAAGCACTCACTTTTATTGATTTACAGGAAATTTTGAACTCGTTAGTTTGCTTTTGGAGCGAGGTGCTGACCCCATGATTGGAACCATGTACAGGAATGGCATTTCCATGACTCCTCAAGGTGATATGAACTCCTTTAGCCAGGCTGCTGCACATGGACACAGGTAGAGTTGGAAATGCTAATTTAAATGTTTTAAATGTTCTCTTTGTGTCATGATGCAAAAATTGCAAACGGTGCTTCTGCGTTGTACATATATTTTTACATACGTAAGCATGCTACCAGATATGTGAATAGATATTAGCCACAGCAGCTAGATGGAACCTAGCTGTATTTCTGGGGCAGTATTTCTGAGTGCCAAAAACATTGCTAGAAACAGACAATGGAAGAAGGGCCTTCTGTCGTTGCTGAGCTATAGGTGGCTCTCGAGAGGGGAGACAAGTCAGCGCTGGGAGATCAGCACAAAGAGAACAAGCCAGGAGTCCCAAAAAGGGGAGGAGAGAGAATATAATTGCCTAGACAAAGTTCCAGCCTGAACAGGAAGCCTTTATAGCTATTCTAGACAAGGAGGATTAATGGTCATCCAAGGTGGGCAGAGTCACATATATTATCTAGGGAGATGCTCCAAGCTATAGCTCTGATGGCTCAGCACATGATGTAGCAGTCTGGAGCAACTCTTGACACCTTCCCACCCTGCTTGCAATCTCCCAGAAGCATCTGGCTGCCCGCTGTTCAAAAAGAGCAATGTAACTTTGGTCTAATCTTGGAGGATCCTTATGTTCTTAGTAAAATGTCTGTGAAAGGTAGTCTGCCTGTTTTCTTTTGAAGTTCATCATCATCAAACCTTTTATTGGCATCACGTACAAACATCCAAAACAATCAATACAGAATTACCACTTCCCCAGTGGCACAAAACATTTGCTAAAAGAAAGGAGGCAGAGCAGTCTATCGTCACATCTCTAGGTCTCCAGGGAGATCAGACGTCTGCAGTGTATTTCGACAACAAAAAACCAAATAGAGATATTTAGCCACTAACTTGGTGAGCTCCTGATCATTCCCCAATAATAGAAAATGTATGACCTCCAACTCTGGTTTCCATTTGGGGATACAGAGTTGATCTAGAAATTACTGACAGAGATCAGCATATAGTTTACAATTAAGAACCATATGTGTAAGGGTTTCCACCAGGTGGTCTTCACATGGGCAAGTTCTTTCTCCTTCCACTCTGCCTGAGAACCTTCCCCAAATGAGGTTGGGGAAATAGAAGTTAAGGCACTGGCTGCAGTCCCATGATCCACAGCTGCATCTTAACTAGATTTCCTCCTTAGTTTTTCTAGGCAGCAGATCTCAGTGTGGCTTTCAGGATTACATGTTTATGAAAAATGGACTTGGGAAGGGGATTCACTGGGAGGTGGTTATGTAGTCCTGTCCATTGCAGAATTGAAAGATCTCAGCTATGGTCCCTGTGCACAGATGAGGAGCTTGCTAAATAGTTGGAAGCTTTGGGAGAGGTCTGTGAGAATCAAAGCTGAGCGCAGGAAGCAATCCAAGAGCTGTTCAGTCTGAAGGACTAGTGAGGACTGCAGGCACAGAACTATCAATCTGCCAAGTCTGGAGAAAGCAGCAAGGCAAGGGGGGTAAAGAACCACAGGAGGTCAGACCTAAAGGGGATGATTTAGAGGCTGGGCGAGAGGGGTCTAAGGACAGAGGAAAGGTCACAAGAAATGAAAGTGATTTTAAGGTGGGAAAGAGAGGAGGAATAAGCATGCCAGATGCACATATCTACCAATGTATGAGATAGAAAGATTGAGGCCTGGTTCATACATGCACATGTATCACTGAAAGGCTGATAACTCTGAATGTTTAAATAGTTCCACTGAAAATAATGACCTCTGAGGTGTCATGAGGTGACAAACAAGCTCTCTATGGTGTTAGATTAGCGATGACCCACTTTCACAGCTATGTCCTACCTTGGTGTTGCAGTGACCAAACATGCACATGCGGTCTCTCTTTTAGAAGGGAAGGGTCTGTTTGTCTGTGCAAGAAGGCAAGGAGTTAAGGTGGAAAAGGGGGGCTACTGAATGGCAGTTTCTCCCAATCCACAGTACAAAACCCCGAAGAGTTACCTTTGCCACCAGTCTTGCTTTACTGTTCTCTGAGCCCTTCCAGCAAAGTTCTGCTCCCACTCCCTCATTTCCTTCCTGAGTTTTATTAATTCAGGGGCTGAACTGATACCCTTCTATAGAGGGAGCTTAGCTGTCAAAGCCTGCACTTATCTATTTTTAAAAAAATTTTTATATATACCACTGTATCAAATATATATATCACCACGGTTTACAACAATATAAAGACATAAAACCAGACAGTAAAATCATAAAAAGTTAGAAGTCAAAAGCATAAATAAAACCAGCAGATCACTACTCGTGTATTCATAATTGCCTTCTGCTTTGTGCTTTGCTTTGAACACACAAACTCTCAATTTACCCGGGAGATCACGGGATTGCTACTCTATGTACAGGGATGGAGAAACTGTGATCCTCCAGATATTGTTGGAGAGCCAACTCCCATCAGCCCAAGCCAACATGGCCAGTGGTCATGATAGGAGCTGGAATCTAACAGCATCAGAAAGGCCACAGACTCCCTACCTGTGACTTAATGCATTGTCACCTTCAGGGTCTACAAATGGCAACAGTTGTAACTGAGCACAGAGTACACTTGAGATTCTCAGGAATCTGAATTATCTGCCAGATACCCAGTTCTGCCCGAAATTCTATAAAGATGCGTAGGAAAATCTCAACATCTCTAGCTGTAATGTGGAGTAAGAATTTGCTGCAGCCTCATATTGGCTAAGGATGAATACAGATGTAACATCTGGATAGCAGTGGGCTTGTTTGTTAAGCTAGCAGTGCAAGCATACCTTTCCCCTGTTGAGGGTTGAGCTCTGAATAAACAGATTCTGCATGCTTGTAATCAAATCTGAAAAGCTAGTGTGTGCAATGTCACCGAAGGGCCTCTCCCAAACCCAGAACAGTTTGCAACTGTTTATTTTAGTTTTTTCGTTTTTTTTAAAAGGTGGGTGAATGTATAAACAAATAAATGTACAATTGGTTCTTTAACTGAGAAGAGATGTAGCTTCCTTGAAGCTTTCGGTGGTGGCCCCAGGTTTCAGTTTGATGGAATTTCTATCTATTGGGCAAATCGTACACCCAGCCAGGCAGCCAGGCCCATCAGTGAGCATCTCTTTAAATACCACATCTGTTTTCACCCTGAGAGCTGTGGATTGTGCTATCGACTGGAAATATTGAATATGTATCCCCCTTTATTTCATTGCATGGGATAACACACACCCGTCCTCTTGACTAACAGGGGAAATATCTTTCCTCCCTCTATAAATACATTCACACACTCGTTAGCCCATCTGCTCTGGAAACATTGCTTATTCTATCCCCCACAGGACTGAACATGCGCAGCTAGCAAGATCTAAGCATATAAGGTAGGTGGGAGGTAAGGGAGAAGATGCACCCTGGTTTTGATTGATTGTTTCTAACAGTTCATCAATTGGGAGTGTCTCCATTGAAGATGAATGGCATCACACAGGTGTAAGCCTGTTGATGAGCAGAGGATGAGAGTCTCTGTCCTGGATGCTGGACTTGCAGCTGCAAGCCCAAATAAGTTATACTGCGCAAAGAAAGGCATTGCTTGAAAGCTGATTTGCTAGAGGATCTAGTTAGGTGAACTAACTAGATTTAGCATTCACTAGATAGCTAGTTGGCTCTGGCTTAAACTGTTAAGAGTTCCAACCCAATGGCCTTTCTCCTCCCCCACCCCCACTCTCTTTTTGCCCTGTGATTGACAGGAACGTGTTTCGTAAGCTGCTTGCTCAGCCGGAGAAGGAGAAGAGTGATATCCTGTCCCTGGAGGAGATACTGGCTGAGGGAACTGACTTGGCAGACAGTGCTCCAGCTCCTTTGTGCGCCAGCCGCAACAGCAAAGCCAGACTTAAAGCTCTGAAAGAGGCTATGTATCACAGTGCTGAGCACGGATATGTGGATGTAACCATTGACATCAGGAGCATAGGTCAGTTTTGGTTTCCTCCATGCTTTTCTCTCCCATGAGCAATGACTGTCAGAAATCTGGTTTGATGGCCTCTGTCAGCTGAGCTGACTATTTTTTATTTGTCAAGGCAGAAATTGGGTAACTTTCAGATGTGCCTGGGAATTCAGGAGAGAATTTTAATATTAAAAAGGGTTTGAATACATGGCTAGAGGTTTTTATTCTTCCTATCTTTGGCATTTTTGTGGATTAGATAGTAAATTGGGATTGTCTCTATCCGGACTAGATTACCTTTTAAATATGCTAAATGATATAGGTCTGACCATATTAAAGCACTTGTTTAAGTCATGACATCAGAAGCATTTCTTTGGATGTGCCCCACCTGTGCTTCTTCCCCTACCCCCACCTCCTGCCATCTCTCTTACTAAGGAGCTGCAGTTTCTGTGAATTTTCCTATTTCTGTGATCATGTCCCAGTAGACTTTTGTGCTGTACCTTGGGTATTTGTAGTCCGTACACACACAAAGCAGCACAGGCATTACTTTTAAGCAGGGCAGTCACTCTGTTGAAGGAATCATATCCACTTAATTGTTTGAAAGCTAATTGATTAAATTTGGATACACTTGCATGTGAATAAACCATCATTAGCAAGGAAAAAAATGCCTTCTTTGATTTTACACCTAGGCACCTTTTTAATTGATTAAATGATGATTGATTTGATTAGAATGACATGTAACCCTCCTCTTAAGTGAGCACACTTTCATAACAAGAGACTGGTTGGGGGGTACTTACTCATGAATAGATCCTTGGGTGAGAAGGGCTCTGTTTGACATTGCAGGCCAGAATCCTTTGCATACCAGAAACTCAAAAGCAACTATCTTCTGGTCCTAGTCAATTTTTCACTTTAAAGACTAGGAAGGTCTTTTCTACCTTAGGAGTGAAATTGACTAGATTAAGAACTACTTGTTCTGGCATTGAAAAGGGAAGCTGAAGGCCTGTGCCAAAAAAGGAAGAGAGTTAAAAGCAGCAGTATCAAAGGCCCAAGCAAAACAAAAACATGTGTAAATAAGGAAGGCTACTTTATTCCCATTTCAAGAGCAACGCTTTTTCAAGAGAGGAGTTAACACATCTGCAATTAATAAACACATAAATAAAAAATATGTGAAAATGGTATGTTATTCTACAACATCAATAGCTGCTTATTTATCAAAAATAATAATTATGTTGTGGATTTGAGGCATGAAAATATTTAATTCCTTTAATTTAATTCATTTAATATTTAATTCCTTTAATTTAAGTATGTTAGTTGACTTAAATCTTTAATTTAGGTATGTTAGCTTATAAGGCAGAGGTACAGAACCTGTGGCCCTCCAGATGTTGGACAGCAACCCTCTATGCAACAACATCTGGAGGACCACAGCATTCCCATCCCTGTTATAAAGTAAATAGCAAAACCATGCAGGGGAGAGGACAGGTTCAAGGCAACCTCTATGTAAGGAAAGAAACACTTAGTAGGTTCTTTTCTATGCTAAATGCTTACATCCAGAATAAGGACAGGGATAAATTTAGTTCAGTTCAAATGTTAAGGCGAACCTACTGAATTCCCCCTTTCCAAAACAATATTCAAACCAAAGCACAGTCATCCATCAAAACTTGCCCTTCTCCAAATGTTGTGATGCAGTTCTCCAACCCGATAATGTGTACCAAAAAATTCACCCATCCCTACTAGACTGCTATGGCAGCATATCTGTCATGCTGTTATTTCTTGGTTAAAACTAAAAACACTTTTTCAGCTAATTTTAAAGTAAAATATTAGCAAAATTCTACTAAAATGAAAGTGTCGTAATGCTATGCTGCTAATTTTTAACAAATAAAGTGGGCGGGGGAATCCACTCGATCACTCCCACTTTAGCAATGTGTTCCTCCCCCCAATGATACCTTCAAATGTATACATCAGATCTAAAACAAACATGAAATACCATGGGGTTGTTGGTTTCTTTGGGCATTTCATGGGTTGTAAAGGGCAACCCCATTTAAACGAATAAGTACTTACCGACAAAAAACCTAATTGATTTATTGTGTTTAATGGTCACTTGTAATTGTTTTCCAAGTGGCTACCAAAGGAAATTGGATTTTGCATACCCATGGGCGTCTATGCCATACCCATTGATGTAGCTGATGCTTAGCAAGATGAAATTATAGGGGGTGGGGAGTGCTGTATAGCAAGCCAGGTGCAGTTCTGCTTGCAGCTTACTTACAGCAGAAAAGCAATGATTTATTAGTACTAGGAGTCACCAGTCTGAAAGCAGCTGAGACATAAAAGATAAACAGGGATTTATAGCTCATTGGGGGATGTTGACGAGTGTCAGTTCCGGGTGGGGTTTTTTTGTATGTGCGTGCAAGATGCTGTCAGTGTGCCCACCTCCCGCTGAGTTTGTACACTTCCTCCTCACCATCACTGTTGTCACTGCCTGTTCACTTGCCTCTTCCACTCAACATCCTCTCCCCAAGGGAGAGGTGGGTCTTTCTGCATGTTCTTTTTTCTCATTTTTTCTGCCTGCCTGCCTGCTTGCTTGAAAGGCCAACTGAAAACAGTAGCAACAGTAAAAAAGAGGAGCAACAGGCCTAGGAGGTTCTAAGGCTTGACAGTGGGCCCCAAATGAGGTGTGGGCTTTGTCAGGTGCCCATTGAGGCCAACTGCTAATGGTGATCCCAGCAGAGGAAACAGAATAGGTGGAATGGAATTCAAAATGTGGTCCAGCATAAGATCTCCATGTCGTTAATCTAAACCTGGGTATTTAAGATATGTGCACATCTTTAAGATAATTTAAAATTTTTATACAGGTGTCCCATGGACTCTGCATACATGGTTAGAGTCCTTGCGAACTGCCTTTCAGCAACACAGAAGACCACTCATCCAATGCTTGTTGAAAGAATTTAAATCTATTCAAGAGGAAGAATACACTGAAGAACTTGTCACGCAAGGGTTGCCTTTGATGTTTGAGATCTTGAAGGCAAGCAAGGTGGGTGAAACTGGCATTATTACACCACAATTGGGATATATTACTGTTATTGTTTATTACTGCACTGCTCTTCTGGTCGTAAAACACTCAAAAGTGGCTTAGAAAACAAAATGCCCAGATAAAAATATTAAACTATAATAAGAACATTGCATCACTAAAACCATCACAGTTTGAGTGCAGAACAGTCTTTACATTAGCAAATGATCAAATGTTAAAAGCTTGTTGAAATAAAAAAAGTTTTCAGCTGAAGTCACCCTGCTAAGATAGTATGCAGATCCATGTAGGACTGGGAGCAACTGTTAGCCAGTGTCAGCAATACTGGGCTAGATGAACCCATATTCTGGCTCCATGGAAGACAGCTTTCTGTGTCCCTAATTCAGTGAAGGGCACAGGAGTAGGAGTAGGAAGGAGTAGGGAGGGAAGAACATGCAGACACAGCTGTCTTTCTCATAATGCTAAGCCATAGATTGGGGTCATAACGAGAACTGAGCCACTAAGGACAGATCTACACCATACATTTCAAACACATGCAATTCACATCTAAAGCTCATGACTTCCCCTAAAGGATACTGGGAACCATAGTGTTTTAAGGGGGTTAATGCTTGTAGCTCTGCGAGAGGGAACTTTCAGTTCCCAGTATTCTTTGGGGGGACTCATGTGCTTTAAATGTGTATTGTGTATGCTTTAACTGTATGATGTGGAACTGCCCTTAGACATTTAGTCAATTTTGCAAACGCATAAAAGCAACTGTGTCGCTTTAAAAAGAGAGAGCCAATGCTCTCCATCCACTGCAAGGATAGCTTAATATTCACACTCACAGTGAGCTCAAGAGCCGACAGAAGCCAAGTCCTTGCGGTAAAAGTGAGAGGCATGCAGGTCAGGCAATAAAATACAGGCAAGGGAGGCTGATATCCAAAGGAGCTGAGATGTTAGTTTAATCTAGCTGACTACTTAGAATGGTCCAAGAAGGGAATTGTGTGTGTGTGTGTCAGTTTTCAGATCAAATGAATTACTTTTCCCATATTTGTTTTCCTCCCTTTAAGATTTTTGAGATGAGTTGATATGACCTATTTGGCTTTTAAAAAACACTCCTTACATGTTTACTAGGAATTTTTTTCCAGGCCCATTTTGAATTTCATGCCAAAGAGTTTGATACAGGCGTATGTTCACACATTTTGAATATTTCCTTTAAACAAATACTAAACAGGTTGTTTTTTTTTGAAATGCAGTAATTTGACAAGGGTATGTATTAGTATTGTCAGAGATGTGAAACACACACACATACACACACGTAGGGAAATTGGAGATAAACTTTGTTTCACTATATATAAACTAAAAAAAAAAAAAGGTAAAGGACCCCTGACAGTTAAGGCCTGTCACAGATGACTCTGGGGTTGCAGCACTCATCTTGCTCTGTAGGCTGAGGGAGCCAGTGTTTGTCCGCAGACAGTTTTTCTGGGTCATGTGGCCAGCATGACTAAGCCGTTTCTTGCGCAACAGAACATCGAAACCAGAGCTGCACATGGAAACGCCAATTACCCTCCCGCTAGAGTGGTACCCATTTATCTACTTGCACTTTTTGGCATGCTTTCGAACTGCTAGGTTGGCAGGAGCTGGGACTGAGCAACGGGAGCTCACCCCATCACAGGGATTCAAACCACCGACCTTCTGATTGGCAAGCCCAAGAGGCTCAGTGGTTTAGACCACAGCGCCACCCGTGTTCCTTATATATATAAACCAGGTAACACAATACAGTGGAACCTTGGCTTTCAAGCATCTTGGAAGCTGAACAATTTGGAACCTGAATGCCTAAAACCCAGAAGTGAATGTTTCTGTTTTCGAACGTGCCTCGGAAGTCGAATGGCTTCTGAGGTGCATTTCTCCAATCTCTCAATGGAATTTTCCGACTGCCCATTGTGCCTCGGTTGTCAAACGTTTTGGAAGTCGAACAGTCTTCCAGAATGGATTACATTCGACAGCAGAGGCACTGCTGTAGAAAAGAAGATAAGGAAAGGCTTCATTAAGTTCTGTGCATGTGGAAGGAAATAAATTGTGCCAGGAGGAGGGGGAAGAGTAGCATTTTTTCTGAGCGTTTGCATCTCTAGTTACCAAATCAAATAAAAAAGACAAGTTTATAAAATTTCAGTGAACAGGGAAGAATGGAATGAATCCCTTCCCTCTCCTTAAGGTGTGAATTCTCCCCTGAGGTAGATTTATTCTAAATGCGGGTGACTGTTGTGGCATGTAGCATTACCTGTCATCACTTTCAGTACCTCTGTGTTAAAACAGTTCAGAATAACCTGGACCCGAAGTCTCCATAAATGTGCGTCTTGCATTCTCCATATGAGAAGTGAACATCAGGTACACCAATGTGGCATGCTAATATAACATGCAATTAACTACTGTCACAGAAAATATAGTGCAGCAGCATGGATTTATCTGGAAACTAACCTTGGATTACCCTGCCCTTAAATCCTTAGTCATAATATCTCCCAAAGGGATATTTCAACAGTGGTTTCACGAAGACCCCCGCTGTTTTTCATAACAAGGAAATGCTTGCTGAGACTTCCTCTAGGACTTGTATGCCCTCTTCTGGTCTGATACTCATAGACCTCAGACTATGTTCTTAAATCTGAGCTTTTGCTACACAGGTTTTAAAAATCCCTTCAAAAGAGAGTCATGTCATTGCTCCCAGCAACAATTTATGCATCACCTCTGATAAATCGTGCTCTGTTGTGAAAGACCCTTAGCTCAACTCTAACATTTTAAAAAATCTATTTTGTCAAGCTATTCACTGTGTCTAGCTGTTACTATCAACCTCTTGGGGTTCGCTAGCTCACAAATGTTGACTAACGTTAATGATGTATGTGCTTCTTAATAATGTACAAGTAATCTTACAAAGCGATGCTTAATCAGTTTTCATGGAGCTCATACATGATTTGTACCTAAAGAAAACTCAGCGCAAAGAGAACTAGAGAGAATCAGGGCAGGCTGCATTTTTAGAACTAAAAAAATGTCCGGGGTAGAGAAGGATGATGTCACGCCATCTGTAGAAACCTAGGATGCTTCCAGACTGCCACTGTTTTCAGGTGGGATTCAATTATATACCAGCAAATTCAGGTTAAACAGTTATAGATGATTGGGAGATCCTGGATAATACACCCTTGTCCCCAAAATATTGGATTTGGGGTGATAAGAAATGTGGCAAGAAAATGCACTGGAAAGTGTGGGATGGTGCTTGATGCAACATCATATGCAACATCATATAATCTTCCTGCTGCAAGCAAATCAGAATGGATGTTCATTAAATAGCCAGTGGCATCTAATCTCCCTGCAAACAGGTCAGAATGAATGCTCAAGAAAGAGGTTATCTGGAAGCACCATCAGCAACAGGATATTGCTCAAGTGTTGAATGAGTTACCACTGGATAAGGAAAAGATGGTCATCTGAAGAGTCTTACACAAGGGCGGGGGAATGACAATAATAATCCCACATTTGTTGGTATTGTTTAATCTTACAGGAATAAGATGGAAAAGCTAAATAGATACTTTGTGTGACAGCTGTTCAAAGATCAAACTATGGAGTGTCTTATGTTTAGGACAATACATTTCCTAGCCTTGTGCCATGTTTGTTAGCATTACCAATTACCGTACTCAACATCTCTTCACTTCAGACTTCAGTCTAGACACTTACTTTAGCCATCCATTTTTAAGTAAGCAGGGACCATCAGCCAGTGGTGGACCCTGTGCTTGCATGCAAATGATCCTAGTTTCAAATACTCTCAGACAGTAGGGCTGCCAAGAGGAACTCTGTAGCCGAGAGGAACTTGCCTTGGAGTCCTGCTGCCTGTTGAAACAGACAATATGATTTGGCTTAAAGCAAGCCGCACAATAAGAACTTGTGCAGTTCATATATTTTCTCACACTGAACATTAGATAAACTTGGGACAGGGTGATGGGAATCTGCCTTAAACTGAATTATTTGGTCCATATAGTACAGTATAGTTTGCACTGGCTGGCACAGGTCTCTGTGATTTCAGACTGGGGCCCTGCCCCTTGCTTGAAAATTGGGGGAGCCTTGTCCCACCCACCCCTGCCACCCCAGATGGCGTCCCTGATGCACAGTCTCCTTCTTTCCTTTCTGTAATGTATTTAAAACATTCGACTGCCTCTTCCTCTTGGCAGAAAAGAACCAATGTGGGAATGAGAAGGCAACACCTCCAAGGCAGGCACCAATTCTAACTTATCCTCTGTTACAAAGTGTTGGATTTTTATTTTTTACTGTGCCATTAAAGGATTGCAATTAAAATACATTAGGTGAAATAAATTAGAATTTAGTGCTCCTCAGAGATTCTCCCTCCACTCCAATTAGGTAACCTTTTGCTTTGGCTGGTGCCCAAGCCTTGGATTACTTAACCTGGAGCAGGTCTACCAACAAGCTCAGCAGAGAGGAGCAAAGCAATCACAAGCTTCCTGATTTACCTTATCTTGTGGCAGTCTGTTTCTTTAAGCCAGGGATAGCCGACATGATGGTGTTACTGGACTCCAACTCCCATCATGCATCACCATTTGTCATGTTGGCTGGGGCAGATGGGAGCTGGAGTTCAATAACATCTGGAGGATACTCCAGATTTATTTATTTTTACTACAGATTCCCTTATCCTCAGCCAGCATGGCCATGTGACGGGGGATTAGGGGAGTTGTTGTCCAAAACATTTGGAGGGGACACCAAATTGGGAATGAATGCTTAAAGCAATGGAGTGCAGCAAGTTAAGGTAGGCAAGAAGGTATCATTTTCCATCCTTCTTTAAATATGAATGGGGCAGAGGATGGTGCTGCCCCATCACATATAGTTTGGTTCCTTAAAGGTAAAAGTAAAGGCACCCCTGACCATTAGGTCCAGTTGTGGCCGACTCTGGGGTTGCGGCGCTCATCTCGCTTTATTGGCCGAGGGAGCCGGCGTACAGCTTCCGGGTCATGTGGCCAGCATGACTAAGCCGCTTCTGGGAAACCAGAGCAGCACACGGAAACGCCGTTTACCTATTTATCTACTTGCACTTTGACGTGCTTTCGAACTGCTAGGTTGGCAGGAGCAGGGGCCGAGCAACGGGAGCTCACCCTGTCGCGGGGATTTGAACCGCCGACCTTCTGATCGGCAAGTCCTAGGCTCTGTGGTTTAACCCACAGTGCCACCCACGTCCCAGTTAGGCTCCTTAGCTGGACACTAATTTAACTGGGGTAGTGTTTTTTTTTAATGCTTTTCACTGTTAAACATGTGACACTTGACATGCAGAGTGCTAGCATGTAAAGTAGAGGGCTGGGTGGGAACCTTTCTCTCTTAAAGATTCATTTCCCACAAGTGAGGATATTTCATTTGGGCGAGTATTTCAGCAGCAGACTCTGTGACCTGGAATCTGAAGCGGAACAATCACTCTACTATGTGATTTTCTGGCCCCTGTCAGAGTCATACATGTTTCTGTTCTTCATGTACACTGTCTCAGCCCCATCACCAAATCTAACTGCATTCACAATGGCATGCACATTTTTGTTTTGTTTTAAATTTGATGGTTTGTACAAATCACCCATTTAATGGTTTGTATATTGCTTAGAGCAATTATTTTATGAGGCAACTAATAAATATACATTTAAAAGCATGCAATTCATCTAGCATTTTTGTGGTTTTCTTCCCTGATTTCCTAAACATACATTATGGTCATTTTACAGTATCCTCTTTCATTACACACTCCCAGGGGACAGAATGCTAACCATTTTCTCATCTTCCCCAGGAGCAGTCAGTTCCTTTGTATTCAACTTTTTCTATCCAGTCTTAGTTCATATCAGTAGATTCCTTTACAGAGTGTTCTCTTAGCTTTTAATTTCAAGATCACCATTTGATTTTAAAATGTTCCTAGCACATGGAGTCTAATTTAGTGTTTGCTCTGTAAGTGAAACTGAATATCTTTCTGCCTATTCCTAACAAGCCCTGTGCAGGATTACTGTATGTTAGGTGACCTTTTCTACCTGTAAGTCTTGCTTGCTTCAAGATTCCTCTGAAGGAAAATGTAGAAGAGACTGGATTTCTGGTGGCATTATATCAGGAGAAAGTATGACTAAAAGTCTGCCCTTGGCTCTGTGTGATCAGTTTCCATCGATGTCAAGTTACATATACTTCCTCCACAAAAGACTACAATTTGGCCTTTCTTTTTAACACCTGCAGATTTTCTGGGCTTCTCAGGAGCCCATGGCAATACACTTCGGTTTTATTTTATCGTTTCTCATAACTAGAAACCATTGTTTTGTTGTTTCTCATAGCTAGAAACCATTGTTTGATTATCAGGCACCAATATGTCTTCAGGTGCTCACCTAGACCATGGGTAGGCAAACTAAGGTCCAGGTGATCCATCCCAATCACCTTCTAAATCTGGCCTGCAGATGGACTGGGAATCAGCGTGTTTTTACATGAGTAGAATGTGTCCTTTTATTTAAAATTCAACTCTGGGTTATTTGTGGGGCCTGCCTGGTGTTTTTACATGAGTGGAATGTGTGCTTTAATTTAAAATGCATCTCTGGGTTATTTGCAGGGCATAGGAATTCGTTCTTTTTTCCCCTTCAAAATATAGTCCAGCCCCCCACAAGGTCTGAGGGACAGTGGACCGGCCCCCTGCTGAAAAAGTTTGCTGACCCCTGACCTATGTCACTGCAGTAGCACATTTAGAAAACATGGTCATATGCTTTTTTCTGGACAGGTTGGATTTCTCTTCCCAGAGCAGTGGCATGTCCTTTTTGGCTTATGAACATAGGAAGCTATCCATTTGTCCCAGAATTGCCTATATCAGTGTCTCCCCACCTGTGAGCCATGACTTGCAAGTAGGCCGTGTAGCCTGTGCAGATGGGTTGCAAGCTTTATAAGTAAATCCAATATAATTATAGCTTGTAATCCCTAATTGGTATGATAAATACCTCTTAACAGCTTTTTGTTTTGTTGGCATATTATAATGTTGTGTTGACACCTATAACCAAACTTAAGAAATGGTTGAGTCTTTCATTTTAATGCTTGGGGACTGCTCTTTGGTGGCGGAAAAGTCCAAAATCCATGTGACAGTAAATTGATGGGCGAGCATACCAAGTAAATTTGGACTTGTGGGTTGCCATACCAAAAAAGTTGGAAGCCTTTGGTCTACACTGACTGGCAATGGCTGCCTAGGGCCTTAGATTCAGACAAAGGTCTTTCACATCACCCTTGAACGGAGACATCAGGAATTAAAGCATAAACCATACCATTAACTTATGATCCTGTCCAGGTAGGTTTTCTCAGTTAAAGCCTTCAGGGATGCAGCCTTGAATACTTAGGTTTCATATGCTGCAGTTTCAGTACACTTGTCTGAGAGTACACAGACCTTTACAGCCTCTGCAGGAAATGTAGGATAATTCAGAAATCCTGCAATTCTCTGCAGCCTTGTTGTGTTTTAACTGAGTGCCACTCTAGATATTCTAGATTCTAGATATAACCACTGTTATATGGATTAGTTGATTTTAGGAGCAGCAGGGGAACCTAATAATGTCCCAGAGCAGTTGTTTGAGATGATGCCAGGTTTGCATGCTCACATTTTCTGGAATCCATGAGCATATGCTAGTCATTCAGCTAACTCCCCAAAGTGAGTCTTCTAATCTTCAAGTTATATTTGCATTTAGTGTTTATTTTGTTGTATTGTTGTTTGTTTTAGAATGAAGTGATTAGTCAACAACTGGCTGTCATATTCACTCATTGCTATGGACCCTATCCTATTCCTAAGCTTGTTGAAATCAAACGCAAGCAGACATCTCGTTTAGGTAAGTGTGCTGTGAGTTGTAGAACATGTGTGGCACTCTCTGTTGATCCGCACTGTTGTGCAACACACATTTGGTTCATTGAGGTTTGTCACTGGGGGAAACCAAGATAAATAACAGAAGTATAGGATCATATAGACATGCTTAATCATGATGGACATCGCATACAGTTAGAAATCAGAAGGGGCCATTAAATCAGAATGGCCGTCTGCACTCAGCCACATGCATACATAAGGGACTGCATCCATTCATGATCATGTCATGCCTTTATACATGAAATACACATGGTTTGGCTAGACAGAAAGGCACACCAGTTGTTCTGCAGCTGTCCTTTCCTTCGGAGGTCACCAAAGCTTGAGGATTGATGTCTTCCAGAAAACTGAAATTTTGTCATCCAGACATTGCCACCCAGGTTTAGAATTTCACACCAAAATCCAAGTTTTGAAATGTGCAATATTTGGAATGCATATAGCTAGGTTTTCTTCATTGCTATGAATGGTGGAGATGGTAGAAAGAAAATGTCCTTGTCATTATACCCTAGAAGCTGGTGTCCTCTGATACAATTGTTAGGCAGTAAGTTCAGAATTAACAACACGTAACTTGTGGAATTCACTGGCGCATGCTGTGGTCGTAGCTACTAGCTTAAACTGATTTTTAACAAAGTACCGGTAATCCTGTACTCACAACATGCTGGGATCAGAGCAATGCTACCACTACACTGGAATTCATATTGTAAGAGCGTTGTGCTTTGTGGTGTCACCTTGTTGTGGATCTGAGGGCTTGCCCACACTTCCACTTGTCCCATGCCTAGAAAACACAGATCTGAGCAGTTTTCCACTTGACCCACACTTTCTAGGCATGGGTCTGAGCTGTTTTCCCCTTTCCCCGCTCCTTTCCCAAGGAAAACTCACTCTTTAATGCTAAATTGGAGCAAATGTCAATCCGGAGAAAACCTGAGTAGCTATTTGCTCCAATTGCACACTAAAGAGCAATTTTTCCCAGGGGGAAAGCAGTGGGGCAAGAGGAAGTATGGATAAGCCCTGAGACAGAGCATGGGATATACAGTGGTACCTCGGGTTACAGATGCTTCAGGTTTCAGACGCTTCAGGTTACAGACTTCGCTAACCCAGAAATAGTACCTCGGGTTAAGAACTTTGCTTCAGGATGAGAACAGAAATCGTGTGGAGGCAACAGGAGGCCCCATTAGCTAAAGTGGTACCTCAGGTTAAGAACAGTTTCAGGTTAAGAATGGACCTCCGGAACGAATTAAGTTCTTAACCCGAGGTACCACTGTATAAGGAAGAAAATCTTTAACTAGCAAGCCTAATACTTTTCATTCAGCACTCTCATTACAATCAGTGAAGGTGATGGTTATGACTGAGGTCCTATTTTGTGTCTGTCAATAATGACACCACTGTGTTGTCAAACACAACAAATTAAAGCAATTGCCCATGCTAATGTGTGCACAGTCTTGTTAATGATGGAAAGGTGCACCAGATTTAAAGATCTGTTTACCTAGCTATGGAAGTTTAAAGAGAATGGTCTAAAAAGGAACCTGAATCTTCCCTAGATTGTCACTATTTTGCCTGAGGGTTTCAATTGCATACCAGCAAATTTAGGTTTGTACAATTACAGGGGATTAAAGTACTCTGATACAAACCCACTTGTGTGTGTGTGTGTGTGTGTGTGTGTGTGTGTGTGTATATATATATATATATATATATATATATATATATATATATATATAAAATTTTTTTAATTAAAAAGTGACAAGAAAATGGATGAGAAAGTGTGGGATAACAATTGATAGAAAGTTGTCCAAACTCCACACAGACAAATCAGACTGAATCTCAGTAAAAGCACATGCCTGTCTCAGGCAGCTATCGTCTACCATCAGGATCAAGCACACCTGTGTTTTACCTTACTCCCAACTAAAATGTCTTCCCACTCATTTTTGTTTTATGATTCCAGATCCTCATTTTCTTAACAATAAGGAAATGTCAGATGTTACGTTCCTTGTAGAAGGAAGACCCTTTTATGCGCACAGAGTATTATTATTTACTGCATCCCCAAGGTAAATATATATATTTGTAAATAAACCTGATGAAATCTAATTTGAGTATCAGGGAGAATACAAAGCAGGAAGCATTTATAGGTTATACAACAGGAGCTTGCAGTGAAAGTTGTATTTTAGCAATAGCTTTGGGGCGGTAAATGTATAGGCTAGTAGAAAGATCTGTTGGGAACAAGAATTGGACTTCAAAGTAGGGGAGGAAAGTTTGCATAGAGGAGAGGTGGGTTATACGTATATGTTATTCAGAGCTGCCAAACTGTTTTCCTGCAGCAGAAAGTACACCTGCTCATTTACACAACTGTTTAAGGTGCAAAGGACCTGTCTTCTATTCTATCTGACCAACCGTGCAGGAGCCTAGCTTCCAGTGGCTTGTCAAAATAAAAGAGTGCTGGCTGGTCTTTAAAAGGAGATGTAAGCTTGAGCAGAAAGCCTCCAGGGCCATCCCAGAGGAAGCCCTGCTCCTAGGGGATAGCAATCAACCATCCAAGAGAGGTCTTTGGCGGCTGACCTTACATTGTGTAGAGGGAAACGTAAGGGACTCATAGCATAAATATGTAAAATGTCATATTTCCCAGGCAGCCTTTTTGTTCCCCCTGTATAATCTCCCCCCCCCAAAAAAAAAGGAAATTGGACAGCTTCAGTAAAACATATTGGACCTAGAATGCAAATACTTTTCTTGCTGGATTTGCCAAGTCTCTTGTTTCTGACAGCCTTGTATCTTAATCATGCAGCTGGCAACTTAGGCAGGAAGGAACTGCATGCAAGGGAGTGCGTGGAATGTAGGTGCATCAGCAGGCTGGCGGGGTAGGACAGAGTGTTCCACCCCTTCTCTGTGCCCAGCCTAGAAACCCAACAGGACTCCCAGAGAAGGGAAGCCCCCTCTGCCTTGCCCAGACTGGAAATGCAGCAGAGCACTGCTGGGGAGGCTGAGCTCTCTTTTTCTCCTTTGCAAACCTACAGCAAGCCAGTATTTTTTTATTTTTGTTGGCAGGCCAGTAACTTTTATAGGCAATTTTACAAGGCTGTTTTAAAGCTTTCTGCCTGCCAATAGGTTTCATATGGGCAGAGCTCAAAAATATTAACAGTTTGTAGGCAATATAAACAAGTCTAAGCTACTGGGGTTTTTCCAGCCTTGCATATCAGCCTCTTCTGACGTTGCCGCTTTGCTACCGCTGCCAAGTGGCTGTTCCTGTGACTTTAAGAGACGCTTGATAAAGATATGCAGAAATCAGCAGATGAGACTTTTCATGATTCTTCAATAAACACAACCACTTGCTGGTTGCTATGGATCACACTCTTACTAAAAGGGTAGCTGCAGGATACCTCAGGGACCACCTTACCCCTTAACGTTCCTGTCCCGTTGCTGCAATTTTTAGGAGGGACACTATTTCTGGTTCCCCACATGCCTGAGGGCTGCTTCACTTCCACTAGGAAGTAAGGGTTTTAAGTCCAGTAGTACCTACCCTCTGGAAGTGCCTTCCTATGGTAAGCAGCAGCAACCATGTGCTTTTGACAGTTAATTAAAAACCTTTCCATTTAAGCAGGCTTCCCTTCATATGTGACCCTGCTGTTTATAACTCACTTTGGAATTTTATTTTGAATGTTATATTTTATGTATTTTTTTTAAAATTTCTTGCATTATATACTACTTGATGTGTGCCTCTCTGGTGTTCTTTCGAAGTTTGTCCATATAAATAAATGCAGGGAGCAGCTCAAGAATTGACAGCTAATAGCTTGGTACAATTTTTTTGCATTGCATTTAGTATCCCAATCCTAGAATACTGTGACTGTGTAGTTGAGTGACATCTTTGTTATGCTGACATAATATTGTGCTGACGTGCAAGCTGGTAGCCGCCAGCCCATGAATTTTTTCGATGGCACATTATTCTCACAATCTGTCCTGAAAAATAACAAAAATCAGTGTGTTTGAATATTTTTGCATAGGTTTAAAGCCCTCTTGTCCAGCAAACCTGCATCTGACAGCACTTGCATTGAAATCAGTTATGTGAAGTATCCCATTTTCCAGGTAAAGTTCAATACACTGCAGTGTCTTTGTATAATAAGCCAATGGTAATTTGCGGGAGAGAGAAAACATAACCAGTTGGAAGCCAGATCACAAGTGAATGGTGATTAACTATTTTATGGCCTATGTATGTAATCTGTGTTGCAGTGTGATATTGTGAAGAGACAATTAAATATGAATTTTATACCAGTGTAACCCAGAGCTAAGGAAATTCTCAAACCTGAAATGCTGACGATCAAGCAAACTAGGAGGGCTAGTTGCACAGGACCCTGGAGTACCCCTCCCCTGACCAGTACACCTCCTTCTCAGAGATCTGTGTAGTTCCAGAAATTTCACTAAGTAGGGGATGATTCACACAGATTCAGGCTTATCTTTACAGCTTTCGTTATAATGGTTTCCACCCCCCTTTTCTGATATTCTAGTTCCATTGCGCTTGTTGTCTCATGGCAGGAGGAATCTGCATCTGAGTTTGACATTCCTTTTATCCTTTGCTTGTGCCTGCTCTACATTCACCAGCTTGCTAGATGTTAAGGATGCATCTAGTTCTTTTCTGTATGGAATAGACAAAGGGTGCTTTTCAGACAGGGGCTTAATTTGCAAATAGGTCATTGGTAAAAGTCTGTATTTTTTACGTACCACAAAGGGTAACTCTGGATTAAGGAAAGGAAACATGGGGTGACATTTTGATGCCAGTGATATCATGTGGACAACAAACATCTGTCTTAGAAGCACCCTTGGTCCTCACTAAGCTACACAATCTCCAGTCTGAGCTTGTCTTAATACCCTGCTTGTATGCAAGGCAGAAGTGGGTCACAAAGATTTCCATTCAGAGACAAAAGCCCTCAGGAGCCAAAGTCTGATGTCAATAAAGGACTCCCATGTGATCCATTGCTGGCTGAGATGCTACCTTCCTGGCCATTGTCTTGCCAAAGTAGTACATGCTCTGGTTATCTTCCACCTAGACTACTGCAATGGGATCTATGTGGGGCTACCTTTGAAGGTGACTCGGAAACTACAATTAATCCAGAATGCAGCAGCTAGACTAGTTACTAGGAGTGGCTGCTGGGACCACATAACACTGGTCCTAAAGACCTTACCACTTATTTTATCTTGTGTGCAGTAGCCCATAAATGGGGTGGGAAGAAGAAATACGGAAACTACGCTTGCATTTTTTGTGATCTATCAATCTCTTTGTTATTTCAGCTCATAATGCAGTATCTGTACTATGGAGGTGCAGAGTCACTTCTCATTAAAAACAATGAAATAATGGAGGTAAGAGGCAGCTTGCTCTACTGGTTCATTATAAATATGCAAAGAAATAGTAAAATAAAAAAGTAGACTTCACCAATTGTGAAAGGGCTGTGATTCCACATGAAATAAATTAATGAATCAATCAATTGTCGGAAATATGAAACTGGGAGGGAATAGAAAAAGGAGAAGTTCATTCACCAGATCAAAGTTCAAAGTGTAGTTCAAAGCAGGCACAAAGCCCAGTTAGTCCTCCTGTTACGTTGCCTGAGTATTTAGCCAGCATAAGAACAATAGTTTTCAAAGACTTGAAAACAGTAAGATAACATAGAAAACTGCCTTATACAAATCAGGCCAATAGTTCACATAGCCTAGTAGTTTCCCCTCTGCAGTGGTCGTGGTTTCATACAGGGTTTTAGTTTCCAACCCTTTCTGAAGATTCCTGAAATATGAATCTGGGGCCTTGCGGCCCTTCCCTTCTGCCTCTCATTCTGTCATTGCACACAAATGCAGCCATATATTTTTGACTCACGGTGATCAAACAGGTCTTTCAAGCACTATAAAAATCCATGCACTATTTTTTAGTAGTGACCACATTTTCATAGGGGGCAGGGGATAAACATGAGATTGCAAAAAGGCAGTAGACTCTGTAATTTTTGGGGTCATCTTATTTTATGCACTTTAGATGCATTTTGAAACATCCACATTTTCCTCAGTGAAGTCTGACATTTGATCTGACTGGTTTTGTAGCTTGCCATTCACAGGCAATGAGTCCTCTAGGTTTGGTCTCATCACTCTCCTTTCCTCTTTGTGGTGGTCAGAGGTAACATAGCAAGAAGAATTATCTGAATAATATGGTACAAAGATTTGCCTTAATTCGGCTGAGCTTCAGTTTGGGCAGCATAAAACATTTGAAAGAAAAAGAACAGGAAATGAGGTGGGGGATGAAAAAACTTTACTGCTAATGCACACCCCCTCTTGTTCCCCTCCCTCCCTCCCTCCCTCCCTCCCTCCCAGGACTCTGGTATATATTGTCACATGGCACCCATATCTCCACAGCAGTGTGAGATTTCAGGGTTTCCAGGCACTTACCCAGGGTCTGTGTTTCCTTTGGAAATGAGGCACAGCAGAGACTGTGGTGTCTTTATGATATATGGTTTTATTTACCCACATATACAACCTTAGTCTATATGGAGGGAGTGCAGAGCCTTCACATCCTAAGAGGGTCTTGTCTTCTCCATAAGTACAGCATTAGATTCAAAGAACAGAAAAAAGCCATCCTCTGTGTCTCTTTGTTCCAGTCTGTCATCTCCAGCTCACATGGTGTTCCACCCCTCCTTCTTCCTCTCACTGCTAACCCAGTGAAACTGTTTCCTCCTACATATGTTATCCAGAGTTGAAATCCGAACCCTTCTTGTCCACCAACACATAGCTGGAGCAGGCACCCCATCCCTCCTTTGCCTGGCAGTCTTCACCTTCTGCTGGTTTCCTTGATGGGCTGTCACTGGCCTTTGTCCCCTGCTAATGGTCCATTTTAGTGGGTATGCCAAGCTGTCCTGGTTTGTTAGCATAAATTAAATCCAGGGGGTTTCAGCATTTGGCACAGTTTAATCAAATATTGTTTAGTTCTAACTTTTACTAAATTCAAGAATTATGGGTGCCCTTGCACCCACAAACTGTGAAACCAAAGCACATAACAATATTTTCTTTTCTCCTGCTTTTCAGCTTCTGTCTGCTGCTAAATTTTTCCAGCTTGAAGCATTGCAACGACACTGTGAGATCATCTGTGCAAAAAGTATCAACACAGAAAACTGTGTGGATATTTATAATCACGCCAAGGTAAAACTGCATTACTCATTTTTTTAAAGCGTTTTTATACCACCATTCATATGGTATCACAGTCTGGTGTACAATCAATATATATATATATATATATAAAAGCATGCCCAACCGACAACTGAGCAGAGGATTTCTACCTCAGTGTAAATAGGGACTTTGTAGCCTAGCCAGGAACATGCTCACAAGACTCCAATGGCACATTCCCTCCTGGCATTCACCAGGAGTGGTATTCTAGGCAGATATACTCAAGAGTCTCTCCAGGTGTCATTGAAGAACAACATGGGCTTCTTGTATGTGATATTTTCATGTGTTGCTCTTTGATTGCAGCTCCCACAACTCCTTAAGAGTCTTCACACGACTGCCTAATTTGTCCATGCACATCCCTTCTTGATTTATCTAGACAGCCATCTTTCAAATTCCTTACTGTGTGTGAGCCTTGAGTGGGAAATCACAGCCATCGCTTTCATCATTCATGGCTTGGAGCAACAAAGCAACTGAACTTAGGCAGGCCCAGTAGAAGTTTGGTGTTTTTGTCATTGAAGGGCAAACCTCCATGCTAAACTGCACGCTTACATCCAAAGGTCCCTTCCATTTCAGCAGCAGAGTGCCATCTTGCAGTGGAGGTTACTGTTGAAGAAAAACAAGTCCAAATCTCTTGTCTTGTCTGCAGAACTACTTTCACGGAGGGCGGACAAACAGAAGTACACACACACACACACACACACACACACACACACACATTGCTAGGCTATGTAACTTGGGACCACACCATATAGTAATGGCCACCAGCTTGAATGGCTTTAAAAGGGAAACAGGCAAACTCATGGCGGAAAAAACTATCAATAACTGCCTGTCAAGGTGGCTGTGTTACTTCCGGTATCTGGGGCAGCATGTCTCTGAATATCAGTCCTGAGTGGGAAGAGTACTGTTGCACCCATATTCTACTTGTGGGTTTCTCATGTGCTTCTGGTTGGCCACTCTAAGAACAGAAGAATTGTTTGGTTTTCTTGGTCTCAACCAACAGGGCTCTTCTTAAGTTCTTATGGATTCTGGCCTATATCTGTGTATAAACTTGACTAAAAAATTTTTTCTTTTCCTTTTCTTTTCTTTCCCCCTGCTCTGGGCCTCATTTCCTCTGTCTTCAGTTTCTTGGAGTAACAGAACTAGCTTCCTATTGTGAGGGTTACTTTCTAAAAAACATGATGGTCCTCATAGAAAACGAAGCTTTCAAACAGCTGCTGTACGACAAGAACGGAGACTCGTCTGGCCAAAACGTACTACAAGATTTACAGAGGACGTTGGCATCACGGATCCAGTCGATTCATTTGTCGTCTTCAAAAGGCTCCATTGTATAAAGTTCAGGAAGAGCCTGATGTTTCTGACGGGGGGGGGGAGGGGGAAGCACCGCAAATGAAAATGTTGCCGGTGCAATTTCTTAAGAGAATATACAACGCTATTTTTTCCTATGGGAGTATTACATTGCGGTTGTGGGCCAAAGGTGCTGTCACTTGCTTGAAACTTCCTTTGGGCAAAAGGTTATGGTACATGTGACTCCTATGCATTTTTGGAACTATAAGGATGTATTGCTGTTCTGTGAGTTGCTGTTCAGATTCCGAACGCGGAAGTGCTGTCGTGCAGCTAATGCCAACTGAAGCTGGGCCATGCACCCGTACGTAGCAGAAGCCCGTCCTAGACCAAGAATGCCACGAAACAATTATTTGACAAAACCAACACAACAGGTTGTTTTTGTAACACAGTGTCATACTTCTTCTTCGTCGTCTTCTTTTTGAGACCTGCACTCTCCCTGCCCCATAGTCCATTGTATTGTGCATTTGAGAAACATAAGATCTGGTAGTATGGCGAATTTTTTGTGGTGGGAACTTTTAAAAATTGTTCATTAAAAAATGGGGTGGCCTCTTAGGGTTCCCTCCCACTTTATTTTCTGAAGCTCCAAATTTTGTTTTCAACATATTTGAGAATGTATGTTACATGTTAAGTTTGGGGTTCATTTTTTTCTAATGTTTGTTTTTTTATGGTAAGATGTACACTGTGTGAACATACATCTGAAAAGGTTCTGCTCATACACTTTTCTTTAAAAAGTGGTATAATCTTGCCCCAATGGCTCACGGTTACACCAAAGAGGTGCATTACCAAGGACTCAGTAGTTGGGGTGGGGAAAATTGCATGCTAACTGTGGTTTGGGGTTTAAAACAGCAATGAAATTTTAACATGCATTTGCATGGTAACGGTACCTGTGAAATGTTACGTTTGTGCTTAATTTTGCCAAGAAAAAGAAAACAATGCAATGTTAGTTCTTTGTCAAACTCCATTTGTGAAATATATTTCAGAGTTTCGTTTTCTGGGGGTTCACAATTCCCATGGAGAATAATTTTAGAGAAGATGATTTGTAGTTATTATATGAGAGAGGTCAATACTGGGTCAACAATTCATGGGAAATGTTGGTATTTTGCTACTGGGAAGAGGTTATGAAGAAGATGATTTATTTTAATTATATATTAAATATGTACTATAGACTGATTTCTTGCCGTATAATGAGAATGTGTAAGTTATGTACTCATGGAAGCCTGTAGCAGGCCTCAAGTTGTTTAGCAGCATATTTTTAGCAAGACGAACCTATTAAGTGCCACACAGATTCCTGACCATTTAGTTTTGCAGGGACCACAGTAAAAGATCATTTCCATCAGAATGTTTATCAAGCTACCTTTTGTTTGATGAAGTTGTGTCAATTTGCTTGCCCTGCCTCGCCCCACCCTGTCGTGCCCCTGGGAAAATTATGTCTGGTTCATAAACTGGAAATTTTCATAATGCCAGTTCAAAGTAAATCCTAGGTCTTTTCTATAAGGTGCTAATTCACACTGACAGATTTTTTTAAATGTTCAGGAATCCAGTTTTTTTATATTGGACAACAAGAAAAAAAGGGGCTGTTCTGTGGCTCTAAACGTCAAATCCTCCTTTTTTGTTTTATACCATTCCTGCAGCAACACTGCAAAATTGCCTAAACTACCGGTAATGTTACAGAGGCGCAGCATGGCAATTGAATAATGGAGTAATGCTCACCCCGGACCCATTGTCTATAATGGGCAACTTGGCTTACTGTAAATTTTGCACTGCAGTGCTGACAGGGACAATAACCTGACCAGTGTGATTACTGTTCCCTTGGGTGCTTCCTTGCCGTGCTTCCTTGGTCACCGCAAACAGCCGTACACAAGGGATGGGTTGCTGTAACCCTTCTATGACATTTGAAGGGCCTCCTGGGTGTTAACTGCTGAGCTGCCAAAGAGTGAGTGTTGGGGATCAATGCAGCAGGGAAAAGACTCTTGAAGGATGTTTTTCACAAGCAATACCAAGAGTCATCATTTGTGAATGTTGTTAATATGGGGATAGTAAGCAGGGGTTGTTGGTTGCTGTTTTTTAAATTGAATGCATGTTCTATTCAATGCAGTTGGTTGTGCAATTTTCAAATGCCAAAAGCAATTTTATGCTTTATGGTATGTGATACAAGGCCATGGTCAAATTGTGGCTTCTTGTAGGCCATCATTCAGCATTAACTACTTGTGAAAACAACCAGAGGCTATTGTTACTCACAGACCAGTTCAACTCTAATATAAGGGGCAGCCGACCTGGCGGCCTCCATACATCAGTGGACTACAACTCCCATCAGCCCTAGTCAGCATGGCCAATGGTCAAGGATGATGGAATTTGAAGTCTGCTGACATCTGGATGGCACCACATTGGCTACCCCTGACCTAAGGCATACTTTTGTAGCTGAACTGGGTGGGGGAATAGAGGATTATATTCAACTAAGTTTTTCCCATAGCTTTTGAGTTCATTGGGTCTGCTCTGAGTAGGACTAGCATTGGGCTACAACCCAAGTTGTAGTCTTGGCTATTAATTTAGAAACTATATAGCACAATGCTTTGGATTTTAATATAACAGAAGAAAGGTATTCCCTCCCAGCTGCCTGCACCCCAACCTACATTATTCAGGGGGTCTCCTCCTTTGCAGAGGGCTGCAGGCATGAATGGAAATCTAGCTCAAAAAGACAGAAGGCCCCCAGCAGGTGATATGAAGCGGTGGTCAAATTGGGGCCCCTTGCAAGTCAAACCTACACGTTAAGCACCTCAGCCAAGAGACAAGCCAAACAAACATATGACTATATAAAAAACCCCTGAGGTGTTCTAAAGTTTGCTGTAGTCTGTTTAATGGTGTGAATGTATATAAAAATCTTTCGATTAAAATGCCATTTAAAAATAACTGAAAATTAATTTTCTAGGTATTTCAGTTTCATTCTGTTAAGCTAACAGAAGTAAACGGTTAAATATGGAGAACCTGACAGAAGTAAGAAGTTAATACCGGGACCTCAGTAATAGTTAAGTGGGCTGGGACTCTGCTTTAAAATAAGTAGGTAAGCTGGTTGTAAAGGTGAATGGGAAACCTTCCTTGTATGGAATTTCCTTTCTTAGGATTCCAAGCCAATGATGGGGTTGCAAATGGAAATGATGACAAGAAGTGATCGCTTCCTTTCTACAGCAACACCTTCTACTTTTGATTATCCTTCCAGATGTTTCTGCTGTGTTCTTCAAAAAGAAGATTGAAACAGGTCTGCCATTTCCCTCAAATGTCTGAGCTTTACAGGTGTATCGCTGTCATTGCATCTTGGATTAGTGCCATGGAACCTATTTAGGTAACCTCCTCTCCTCTCCTCACTCCCTCCTTCCTCACTTCTCCCTCTAAATCTAAAATCCCTCCATAGATTCCATCCCTTATAGCATTTGAGAAAGGGTCTTAAGGATACAGTATATGGTTCCGAGTCAGTGAAGTATTACAGTGTGATCCCCAGAGGGCATCACGTGAGAGTGAGGCTGTGATTTAGCTGAAACCAGAACACAAGCCATGCTGGATCAGGCCAGTGATCCGTCTAGTCCAGCCTCCTGATTCCCACAGAGGCTAACCAGATGCTGCCAGGAAGCTAAAAGTGAGCCATGAAGGCAGCCGTCCTACCCCATTGTATACCCCTGGCACCTGGTGTTTAGAGGTGCACTGCTTCTGAAAGCGCACACCCATTTAGCTGCCCTAGTTCGTAGACTTTGACAGGGTTATCCTCCATGAATGTGACTCGTTTTTCTATTTGCTCAATTACATAGAAATCAAGAAATGAGTAAGCAATCCAGTCATCTCCCCGCCCCCAAACTAGCCATATAATCCCAGCTGGGGATTGTTATACACTTCTTTATTTTTAAAAAATTAAATAATTAAAGGTTTGTTGGCATGAACATGTACAGAATAAAAATGATGGATATGGCAAACAAAAATAAATGTAAAAGTAGAAAATAAAACACCGATACAGAGGAGGGGTAAAAAAGAAATCAAATCTAGCACAATCTTTGTCTGAAAGATCAACTGTTGGGATTCTTGAAACCTTTCTTTATCATATCTATCCAGGTGGACTGTTTGCTGCATATTAATGTTTATAACCAAGTTTTATATCCGATATCTAAATATTTCTCTGAATTTACTCACAGTTAATATTTCCAACAGACCCTTATGCCTTTAAGAGCTGTGTAGGAAGTATAAATTCAGTGGGTGCAACCTTTACCCTATGAAAGAGATACGTAGTTAAGAAAGCCTGTACCTGCACCTTTTGAATATATCTTAATTACACAGTTCGTAAATGTTATCATTTCATCAGCTTCCTTTTAGCTCTTCAGCAGTGTGATCCTACACCTGCCTGTTCCAAAGTACCGTATTTTTTGCACCATAACACTCACTTTTTTCCTCCTAAAAAGTAAGGGGAAATGTCTGTGCGTGTTATGGAGGGAATGCCTACGGGTGGCATGCCTAGGGATTTTCCTCCTCTAAAAACTACGTGCGTGTTATGGTCAGGTGTGTGTTATAGAGCGAAAAATACGGTAAGTCCCACTGATTTCATTGGGGCTTACTCCCAGGTAGGTGGGTATAGGATTGCTGCCTAACTCGCCTCCAAAAACCTAAAAATGACTCTTTTCACTAATAAGTTGGTAATTTTTCACTCTCCCCAGTTTTTCCTAAAATTTCCTTTAGGCATCTGCAGCCAGCTCCACAATAAAATAGCTCTCATCTTCTTCCTTTTTGTAATTTATTTTAAAATGGTTAGGTAGAGAACTATCCTTAGGTATGACTCTTAAAGGGTGATATTTTCTCTCAAGAGCCTAAAACAGGGCCTTCCAGGGGAGGGGGTGGAATCACACAACTTGTTCTGTATTTCAGAACTTTTCTATATCCTTTTATAAGAGCTAATCTCCATATGTTTTCCAGTAGGAAAATGATCAGTTGCCTAAGGAATATACTGTGTTAGGCAAAGCCGTATGGTGAAGTTTATTACTCATAGACTTGAAAAACTGAAACAGGATCATAGGTGGCCATGTGTTTGTACTGAAAACAAACAAAAAAAAAACATTCAAAAGGAATAAAATCTGAAGCGAGAGAAGCAGGCTGAGGGCTGGATACAGAATGCTAACTGCACTGGACAATTTTTTGAAAAGGTGACCATGGTGACCTTGAAACATTTTTTTCAAAGACAGGTGTAAGATTTATAGAGCAGTGAAGGCAGGTTTGGAAGGACCCTCACTGCGTTCAATGCAGCTTTGTTTTGTTCTTTCCGGGGTCAAGGGGAAACAGCTATGGCAATGAATTGGCTAGTTCCCATGATGTCACCAAAACCACAATCCTGTAACTTTCCTTTTAACATGCTGATCGAGAAATGTATATGTGTGCCAATAAAGTTACATGTGTGACAGACAGCTTAAAGAATAAAAAGGCAGGCAGTCCGCATGGAAACAGGGGAGGGGAAAACTGACAAGCAAATAACAAGGACATTCTTTTTGTACAACTTCATAAGCAAGGACACAGAACCTGCTGTGACTCCTCTTCAGATGTTACATCTGCCTTTGTTCTTAAAGATGTAAAATAGATCAAGAGTTTCTAAGGTAAAAAGGGAGATTGGTAGTCGGGAGATCTTTACATCAAATATTACTGTAGTTTCTGTACAAGTCACTTAACTGTTACTTATGGGGGTTTAGCGGTTTCCCATTTGTCCGCAGTGCCTGTTACAGAATAGTTTGCTCTCATTCTGATTCCAATAACTAATCCAGGGATAGGGGATCTCTGGCCCTCCAGATATTGTTGAACTGTAGCTCCAGTCATCCCTGTCCATTGGCGTCCTCATTGAGGCTGATGGGAGTTGGAGTCCAGCAACATCTGGAGGGCCATAGGTTCACCATCCCTGGCCATAGATGGAAGAAATGGAATAGGGACGTAGAACAGGCTGCCAAGCCCCAACCTTATGCCTGTTTTTCTCTGTTAGAGAAGTAGAAAGTGTTGCATATGGACATCAACATGAAATGAAAAATCAGCTTTAACTGAGTTTAAATTGTTCCATTGTGTAGGCTGATGTGAATTTGTCTGAATGTACTTTTCTGATCAAATTTGATTGTCTTCATTCAGGCCACAATCTTTTATTCAGTAAGCCCCATTGAATTCAGTGGGACTTACTTCTGAGTAGGCACACATAGGCTTGCATTGTCACCTTTCTTCCCTTTGTACTGATATATTCCTATTGAAAGGTTTGTGGGAACATCAGCTACATTCTCCTCAGCACTTTTCTGAAGCATGTGGAGAGAAATTCTTCAGTCTACTAAGAAATAATGTGTGTGTAGAAGTATACACATGCTGGGGAGTAAAAGAGGAACATGACTATCATTTTATTTTGATTTCTTTTGTAAATTCACATTTGAGCCTGAAAATGACTGGGTTTGGAAATGATTGGGGCACCAAAGTACACCTAGTAATGACAATCCTAAAGCTAAAGTCCAGTATATAATGTTATATTTTTAGGAGCATGCCCAATATATTTTAAATTTACATGTAGAAATATGAAGTGTGAATGCAACAAACACAAATTAAATACAGTGCAATCCTATACATGTCTATCCAAAACGAAGCCCCACTGAGTCATTTGGGACTCACTCTCAAGTAAGTGGGTCTAGCACTGCAGTCATATGCCAAGTTATCTGCTAACTGCACTCAATGGCAACCCTATGTTTGCCTCTCTGTGTTGGCCTGAAGCCAGAAATGGAGAGTTTGTGGCCCTCCAGAGGTGGTGGATTCCCATCAGCCCCAGCCAGCCAATAACCAGGGATTGGTGAAAACTCTAATCCAGTCACATCTGAAGGTCACAGGTTCCCTATCCCTGCCTTGAGTTTTCAAGCTACTAAAATCAAATCCAAATTTTGAGTCATGGCAATGTTTATTCATCCTGCAACCCTTCTTTGGGGGATAAATTAAATATCCGGCCATTTATTATTCTGGGTTACTTAAATGAATCCTTTCTTTTTTTATTTTCCGTTCAACTGTTAAAACACTCGCCACCCCCCACCCTGCACACACATATACCCTTGGCCAAATATTCCCGTCTTGTGTTTCGGCTGCCCACAGGCCACAAGCCACTTAACATTTGTGCCACTTCAAAGTAAACAGTCTGTGAACTGCAGCTGTTCTCTTTCTCAATAGTGCCATTAAGCGTTGCAGTATAGGAGCCCCATTAAGTTTCCTCCACAATGAAACCATTATGTAAAGGCAAAAGGATCTCATAACCCAGTTTGTTTTGTCAGAAACCTGAGGCTAGCCAACTGCCAGAGAACACAGGCATTCTTCAGGTTCAGTGTGGGTAACTTTGAAGGTGGCGTCCGTCCGTCCCCCACCCGCCACTCACCCACCCACCCACCTTTGCAACAGCATCAGGTCTTGGCATGCCAGTTGCTGAAGGCAACACCTTTCAAAGACTTTACCCCATTAAAGTACCTCTGTTTCTGCTCTCTCCCCTCCCCACTCTCTCTCTCTTTTTAACTGGAATAGGTTAAAGCTGTCAAACTAAAGCCCTTGCCAGATTATCACTGAAGTAGTTACACCGTGCTCAGCAAAATTCCACAGAGAATGTATTTATTTCCTGCCTTTAACTTCTGTGTTGTGCTGTGGGATATTAAACTGCTTATTGTGGCTGTATTCCAAATTAGGTTTTCATCTCAAAATGCCCTTTTTTTAAAGGACACAAAGGAGCTATGAAGTTCACTTTCCAGGGAGTTCTGTAGAGCAAAGATGCTTTGACAATGTGATCAGCTGAATTCCGTCTCCATTGTTCCACTGGCCTATAGGGGGTTCAGTTAGAGATTTCACAGCGCTGTGGTGAAATTCTCTTTCATGAAAATGTACAGAGCAGTACTGTATGTATGGTTCTCTGGAAGCCTTTCCCAACCTAGTGGCCTCTAGATATTCTTGGACTCCAACTCCAGTTACTCCCAGCCAGCTTGGCCAATGGTCAGGGTCTATGGCAGTTGTAATCCAATATCACCTGAAGGGTAGAGGTAGGGCTAGATCACTGGTATGTTCTGTGGAGGTGAGGATTATTTGTATTCTGTTGGGTTCTGTGAAGTTGTCTGGTGAACTATCTAGAATTCTGAGAAACTTCTGTTGTACAAAAAGACCTGTTTGACTACATTGCTCTCTGGAATACCCTGTTCTAATGAATGGGTGTATAGTTCTATTAACTCAGGGGTGCTCTCTGACAAAGATACGGGGTATTCTTTATTATGTATCCATTTGTGTGTTTGTCTGCATACACATACATGAGATCTAATAGATAAATACAGGCATTTAAGTAAATTGGGGAAGATATAACCCTTCCTGGCTTTCATTCAGGTTCATTTACACAATGGCAGAGACAGAGATTTAAAAGCTCCCGAGTCCTAGAACAGTTGTAAGTCACTTTGGATTGCCTTGGGCAAGATAAAGCAACTGACAAATTTTAATAATAGTAGTAGTGGTGATGGTGGTGATGGAGAACCTGTGGTCCTCCATATGGTTTTGAACTGCAACTGAGGCTGATGGGAGTTGGAGACCAATAACAGGTACCCTATCCCTGTCTTTGAAGAAGGCCAGGCCAATTGACTGTGCTCATGTTTTAAATATTATTCTTCACTCCACTTCTGTCTTTGCTAGCAAATTAGTTGTGGCAATAGAGGTGATCAGAATCTGCTTCTTGACAGCAAGCAATGAGAAAAGGTGGCACACCTCTTGAGATCTCTGTAAGGCCTTCTAGCCACCACAAAGTGGCCTGGGATCAGCCCAGGGACTGGGGGCACATGCTGTAAGTTCCCATGGGCTCCTATGGGAGGAAGCAGAGTATAATGACAACAGCAGCCACAACAACATTGTGATGATTAACGCACTAGATGAAATTGTGACTGGCAAGTTCATCGTTTGATCTGCTGCCTGCTAGAGATAGCCACTTCTAAAGTTCCATTTCTGCCATGAGGTCATACGGTTTGAGCTAGCCACCTCTGAACTCCTAGCCTTGATTTTGCTGTATTTGCTTCAGTGGCCTGATAGATAAAAGAGTTGGATTTGAATCTGGGAGATCTGGTCTGAAGTTCTGTCTTCTGTCGTGGAGGCATGCTGTTCCCTTGCACAAGGCACAATCTCTTTGCCTCAGTTCCCTGAACCTACCTCACTAGCTAGTGTGACTTGTGCCTATTTGGGGCATACCCAGTGTTTGATAGGTGGGCGCCTTAAACTCCACCCCAACAAGCAACCCCTTGGCCATTCAGAAGAAGCACAGTACATGTGCATGTGGTCCTATCTTAGTCTGGCAAAATGCCCAGAGGAAGAGAGTGGGCGTTACGCTGCCAGGCATCTCTGCAGGGCCATCACTGGCATTAAAATAGTAGTTCCATGTGTATTATGCAGTTGTGACCAATCTTTTTTGATGAGTACGCCATCAAATCCAATCTAAAACTGAGAGGGTGCCACATCCCAAATGAATGCAGCTGTTTCACCTTCATCCCACTTACGACTCAGTGTGGTTTTGCTTCTGGGTCTGATGAGATGAAAAGTGTTGGAGAAGCAAAAACGCCTGTGACCTTTCCAGGAGTGCCACACTTCCCTGCTACTCATGCCACAGGTTGGTCAGCTATGATGGTTAATGGGTGATCCTGAATTTCATGATTTGCAACTTCATGAACTGATTTGCAATCGAGAAGGAAATTCTGCATTAGCCATATGGTGGCTGTTTGCTCCTTCTGTCTCCCAAAATACGACCTGTGAACACACACCAAAATTGATGCACACTTTTTTTTAAAGTGCATAGAAAATCTGCTGGTGACTAGAGCTGTGTTGCTCTTCAGGGGACCTGCTGGTTACTTTTGGAGGAGAAAGCACTGGGGAACTGTTCTATAATCGGTTTGTTTTCAGATTCATAGAGCAGATAGGGCAGGGATCCCAGAACAAACAGCTTTAGATGTGTATCAACCCAGAGCAAATGTAAGTAAACTCCAAACAGATGCCCCCACCCTCAAAATCTCTCTGTAACTTTCCTAATCAGCTCAAAACACAAAAATGGTTGTTTCAAGCTGTCTGTTTTCTGCACCTTTTGCTCTAATGGGTCGAATTAGTTTCACACTTTATTCCCACCTTAGCCAAGATGATTCTCATCTGTCATGAGGTTATGTCCAGCTTCTGTGCTTAAATTGGGGAGAGGAGTGGGGGACATTGGGGAATGTCTATGGAGATAAACCAGAGTGGTTTATGGAAAGATACAATTGTTTTTGCCGAGAATGGTGAAATCATGAGTGTGGGTATGTTGACACAAACCACCTTGGAAGCTGCAAAGGCAGAATGTGTAGTTGCTCCCATTAGTTTGGGTTTCTTGAATGCTGCTGTTGCATTTTGGCATCTGAAAGATGAATTTCCCAAATTCGACAAAATGTTAGCACCTGCTGTTAGGGATCAGTCAAGCCGTGTCAAAACTAAAAGGAATAATAGGACTGCATGCCTTAGTCATCTCTTCCTCTATGACATAGATAGTCTGTGTGAATATAGGCAAACAATGGCTGTTACAGGAAATTATGTGTTCCAGGGAGACTGCCTCTCAATTACAGTTAGCTCGCCCTGATGACAAGCACTAATTAGCCATGATACCCAAAAGATTTATCTTTGTGCAACACTTGAATATCCACAAATATTTAATACAAAACTCTAAATAGGAATTGATATATCACATGTACATCATACAGTGGTGCCCCGCAAGACGAATGCCTCGCAAGACGAAAAACTTGCTAGACGAAAGGGTTTTTCGGTTTTTGCGTTGCTTCGCTAGACGAATTTCCCTATGGGCTTGCTTCGCAAGACGAAAACGTCTTGCACTTTTTTCTTAAAGCCGCTTGAAGAGGCGCAGTTGCGACGGACCGTGCTTCGCAAGACGAAAAACATCGCAAGACGAAAAGACTCGCGAAACGAATTAATTTCATCTTGCGAGGCACCACTGTAGATTTAAAGCACATTTTTACCATTTTAACACTCATGACTTCCCTCAAAGAATCCTGGGAACTGTCATTTATCCCTCACAGAGCTACAGTTCCCAGCATCCTTAATGGACTATTATTGTTCCCAGCATTCTTTGGGGGGAGCCATGTACTTTAAATGTGTGAGCTCCAGTGGAAGATTTCTGCCCAGGAAGAGTGGGGGGCAATTTCATTTGAGCCCAAAGTGGTGGCAAGTAGTTAAAACTCCCCTTCCCCCATGTCATGGTTCTGACCTGATTTGAGGCCCTCCATACTAGCTATTGGTTACAGAAAAAACAACTACTCAAGGGCAACTTACGTCACATCTGTAGATTTTAATCCTAAAAACTGTTTTGTAGCATGTGGGAAACTGCAAAGCTTTCTTCCAGGTAAATACGTTTACTATTTTGGCATGCAAGTTATTGAGCAGTAATGTCCACTGTGCAGATGGCAATCAAGTAGAGGCAAATTATTTGGAAGACGGCATTATGAATAGAAAAGGGTTTTTGTTTTTTTCAAATAGTGTAATGGAACAAGTTTCCTGCACTAAGGAAATAATGCAAGGACAGCAATTTATTTTACTCATCCCTTGGAAGCAGAAAAAGAGGATGCCATGTATACAATGCCAGCAGCCTATCATATGAATGTTGGTTTGCTAATACGCTACCATTTTGACGTTGGCATTGAACTGGCTTTTTTTAACTGTCAAAACAAAAGGTTTTGTTTTCCGCATAATATATTCAGTAGGCGGCATGTAGTGAATCACATATGTTCAATCACGCAATTAAATGCTGAATGTCTCATGTAATTTTCCAAGAGCACACCTTAGAATATTTTAAGCACCAGTCTTCCTCTTGCTCATTCTCTTAAACCCTCTCAATGAGATTAGGATCCATACTTTTGCCAAATGTAATTTTGCAAATCTGTTTTGCACATTGTATTAGACGCACAGCAACATTTGAGACAAGCAAGTTGTCATTTTAATTGTGTTACTCAAAAACGGGCTAATCTGATTTGCTCTTCAAGCGTAAAATCATTAGCTCTTTCCCGGGAGCCAACTGTACGTGACTTGGTTGATCTAAAGCCAAGAAGCTGGTAGCACAAGAAGATAATTGAGACAGGTTTAACTGATACTATACAGTCATTAAAAGATGAATCCGGCCTCCCATACAGATCTTCTTATTACTGACTTGATTTGGAGAGGGATAGGGCTCATAGTAGGACAAAATGCATCACCATCACATATAATCTCTTTAAATTTTCACAGGTCTGTATGAATTCTCAATTAGAATTAGAAGTTTCAACATGAAAATGTTTTATATGTCTTCCAGATTGTATGGCATGTTCTGGGACCCCGCAAATTTCTGAGCCATAAAGCCCATTGCTCTCTGCTACACTAGAGGCCACTTTGCACAATTAGCCATTGAACTCTCCATCAACCTCTTTTGCTTATAATTTCAAGAAGTAGAGTGCGAAGAGCCCTGGAAAGATCAGGGGATCTTGATTTAGCACTTCTTCCTTGTGGAATTAAAGACCCTTGAAACATTATCTGAACTGTGTGGGAGTGAACAAGTTAGATGAGTACTGCTCTACAAAGTTTAAATGACACCCCCCCCCCCAATGTGGGCTGTGACTGAACTCATGGGTCTTTCCCATGGAAACTGTACTCACCTGGTATGATTTTCTAGGTTCTGTATCCTTGGTCTAGAGAAAAAACTGAAAGGTATGGAGTTGTAAGTACAACTTGCCTGGGGTCCAGTATAAGTATTTTTCTACAACAGCCTTATGGGACTTATAGTTCATAACATCTGAAGGGAACAAGGTTGAAGAAGCCTGGTGTAGAAGACTCTGGAAAGTCTTATGTGTGTATTTTGACTTGGATAATAACCCCTAAGTGCTGGTCAGTAAACAAGCCCTGTGTTAAATCTACCCTAATGCCTGGGTAGGTACATACAGAGCTTATTTGTCCCATTCTGTCTTGCGCTTAAACATTCTGCTACAGTTTCCTGGACTTGTTAAATTTTTGTTCTAATTGACCTGTTCCCCTGGCTGTTTTCAGAAGGAACAACTACTCTGCTTTCCCAAATATGTCAGATTCCATAGGGGTCCCCTCATTGGTTCGGTCTCCTTGCCTGCCCTGGCTGAATTTCCTGGGCCTGAGTTGGCTTCATCTCCTAGACCTGTTCAGGGGCCCCGTGTCATTAAATGAACCCTACTCATAGCTTGATGGAGACAGTTAAAAATGCAAACATAGGTTTTGCCTGGTTGCAAACATCAACATTCAGGCCATAGGCCATTAAAATTCATGGAAAAAAACTGGGGCAAAGAAGAAAATGGAAATTAATAGGAAGGTCCTGTTTATGCCTTACAAATCCAAATTATATACCTCTTTTGAAAGGGATAGATCTTGATTCATGATGTGATTGGAATTTTCCCTGTATTATCCAAACCAAATCCGGATACATAGCAATGTGTGTGTGTTTGTGTGGCTTTGTGAGAGAGGACGTTATTGAAATGCTTAAACAATAGCTATTGCAATGTTCAGGCTTATTGACATGATGTTAGGAGATTGCATATCTGGTCTATCTGCTAATCAACATTTAAATTGGTATATGGAAGTAGACTTCACCTATATCAAGAGAGCATGGAAGTGACACTCAATGGTCTAGTTTTTTTGGTGTGTGTGTGTGTGTGTGTGTGTGTGTGTGTGTGTGTGTGTTTAAAGGGATTCACTGAGGTCATATCTTACTTGCCTTACTCCAAGGTTCAAGATTTCAGTGAGCAAGATTTGGTATCTTATAGTTCAGTCATCACAGTCTGAATGCAGACACAACATCAGTTAGTTTCAGTAAAATCAATTCCTTCCGACAAAAAAATAGTTTTTGTGCCAATTCAGCCTACTTTGTATACATCTGAAAGTCAGCTGAGTGACATTAGAGGTGACTGTAGCCCATTCAATCTACCATGTACTGGGTGAGTTTTGTTGCTTCACAAGGATTGCATTGGTAGGTAGCCAACAAGTGGCTGTATTTGTATTCTGTAAAATGGTCTTGCAGCACAAACAAGTTAAGCCTCTATAGCTGGACTCAAGCTACATTAGCCTTGTCTGCTTTAACTGCCAGCACTCTGGCTTAACTGCTATGTGGATCATGGCTATAGCGACTTCGCAATAAAATAAGGTAAAGAACATTCTTTGGAGCATACCAGGGTAAATAAAGTAGTAAAATGTGTTGCATCTTGATTTTTTTTTAATGAAGCTTGTTTGTATATATTAATATGCACATTTAAATACCAGAGGATACATTACAAGTCCTCCTCTATTCATACTGGATTAGTTTGTTGATGGTGCTGTGCACTACTGCATTAAAGGGATCCAGATTCTTGAGGATGTGGTTCTAAAGCTGTGGTTTTCAACTTTTCTACCTTTAGGGAAGCCTTTTCACATCAGCTTGTGTACTGAAGGGCCCCTGGTCACCTGCCATTGGCCTGGTTTACATTTAACATTAAGCCATTGTTTGTTTAGCCACCAGTTTGTTCCACAGATGATTAAATAAACCATGGCTTGATTCTCCAAAGCTTGGTTTGTTTTCCAGCTGCTCTTGCTGTTGTAGATTAGTGTCGGGGTTTGGGGGAGGGAGAAACCATGGTTCAGGTAGAGTGCTTGGTTTGCATATAACACCAAGCCATAGTTAAAACAAACCAAGATTCATAACCCAACAACAAACTATGGCTGTGGTTTCTGGTAGTAAACAAACCATAGGTAGGCTTCAGGTTATCAAATAAACCATGGATTAATAAACTATGGTTTTATTAACCATGACTTAGTGTTGTGTGTGAACTAGGCTATTATTGCAGAGGATCTGGGGGCATTTTCTTGGGAACACTACTAAATGTTGAGGCAACCTACTCCCCATCAACTAAGAGTGCCCCTTGGAAAACAGACAACACTTCCCTGCAACTCCAGATTGAGAGAACAGACTATAGTGGTGGGCAACCTTTCAGGTAAGCTTCTTTGTCATAATTGTGCTAATCAAGGATTCCTTGCTGAAAAAACCAGCTATGGTGGACAAGTTTTACTGGAAAGCTTGCCCATCACTGTAGGTGCTCTGATTCCCTGGAACAGAGTTTGAAAACCATTGTTAAAGGGTGTTAGAACCAGACTACAGCATGTTTGGCATCAAGCAAAATGAGGATGTATGTGGCAACCTCTCACTTCAAATGATCCAAGGACTATGGATTAGAATCAATATTGGCTTTGGAGGTGGACACTTGTGTTGCTGACTCCTGCCCCAACTCCCAGCCAATGGTTAAGTGCCTCATTTACAGGGATCTAAGGTAGAAATCTCAAAGAGTTTATATTGGTGGTCTGTATCGGCAGGTAAATACTCCAAATCCTATTTTTGGATGTCTGTAATAAGGACCCCGTAGGGTAGAGTGGGGTGCTTCAACGGAACACAGAAGGGACCACACAAACAGCAACAAAAATATAAGTGTATGTATATATTTATCTATAACCTAATGTTTCTGTATTTGAATGGTTTTTGGAAATGTCAACAAGTGATTGTTCCTATTGTGTTTACTGCTCTGAAATTCTTTGCATGACTTCTGGCATAATAAAATTCTTTAATAAGGAAGTTATCTACATCTATATACATATATCTATATATATTGTTAGCCTGCGAAACATTCTTGTCAGATCAGCCATGTTTTGTGCAAATTGTATATTTCTGTTGTAAGAGCACCATTGGAATTTGACTTTGAATTAGTTGTTGGCATTAAAATATGTTTTTATGGATAATAAACTTGTCATTTAGTGTGCTGGGGCTGGCGAAACGCCGCAGTCATCCTTACAATTTCACAAAGCCACTAGGGAGTGGTGAGTAAATAGGTTAGTATGTATGCAGTGATAGTCTCTTTGCACTTGGTACCGTATATGTGCAAAGCAAGGTATAGCTCTCTTGGCTTAATCAATGCTTCTCATCTTGGTTTCTCTCTTAGCCCAAATCCTCATTAAGAAGTCAAATCAGTGCAGCAGCATGCCCCCAATATTAGGCAAAGGAAATTATGTATATACTTCTGCTATTAATAATTTCTACAGTAGCTTGAAGTGGGTGAAATGTTTTGCCACACAGCTTAATTTACCCCCTCCAAGGCCCCTGTGAAGTAGGTTAAGGTGAGAGATAATGACTTGCCCAAAGCTGTCCAGTGAGCTTCATGGAGTAAGTTGGGATTTGAAGCTGTATCTCCTGTTACCAAATTAAGCCTTCAGCAATGGCATCAGCCTTCCCCAACCTTTCTGGAATGTGAGACAATTTGTTGATTTTGCTGTTATAGCCATTTATTTCACAGATTTCTAGCCTGCTTTTCTGGCAAAACCTCTACAGTGCGAATTACAACACAGGCTAAATAATCAGTCCTTTCAGTGCCTGAATAATTAAAATAACAAATAAGATAGCAGCATATAAAACTTCAAAGTGCAGTAACCAAGTAAGTATTTAGAATCTCCTAAAGGTCTTGCATACATGGAAAGGGCTATACAGTACTAACTTCCCAGGGCAGTTTCCCATAGATGTGGGGCCACAAACGTTTCAAGACTTATCTTAAAATATGCAGATTTGGGGGGGGCGGGGCGAGAGGACATGACATGTTGATTTTCTGTCTGTCACTCAACTGTGCTAAGAGACACAAAACCTCCATGGGGGAGAGCTCTGGAACCCTAGATGTTTGTCTGACTGATACATTAAACTACCCTCACCATAGTACTCTTCAGATCCGCCACAGATTACCCCCACCCGCCTGAAGATGGCAAAATTGCCACTAGAGAATCGCGAAGAGCTACTCTGTATGTGTGTGTATGTTTACTTGGAAATAAGTCATGTTGAGTTCAATGCTCCTTGCTTCCTAATAAATGCGCAAGAGAGATACGGTAAACCTGTAATCCTTCGGGGATTTTTTATATTATACTAATATGCATAGGTAATAGAATTATAATGTATGTACACACGTGTGTGTATTTATGTAATTGCCGGACTACAACTCCTATCACCCCTCACGATTGGCCATGCTGACTGGGGCTGATGGGAATTGGAGTCCATCACCGCGACACCCCCATCTCTCTCCCCGCCTCAGCATCGCCTCGCAAAACGAAAGAACCGGAGTGACGCAAGCACAGCTCGTGCCCTATCAGCAACTGCCCCACTCCCTCCACAGCATCTGCGGATGACGTTGCAAGAGTGGGAAGGCCCGACGTTACCCCGCCCACGAGAGAGGGAGGAGCTGGGTGTGTGTAAAGGAATTAGCGTCTCAGGTGCTTGGCGCGTACTGATGACATCACGACCTTTTGCTAAGACCGGAGAAAGCGATAGGTCGTGCGCCAGGCGTAATGATGGGAACGCCGGCAGCTGATAGGGTGGAGGCGGAACGGGAGGCGGGGCGAAGCGGGCCCTTGCCGGAAAAAGCTCGCACGTGTCCAAGCGGGGGACGGTTCCTACGGGGTCGCGTGGCTTCTCCCTTTCGCCAGCTGAGGCCATGAGCTGCCCCGTCACCTGCGCTGCTTGGGTTCCTCGCGGCGTTGCCAAGGAGACGCCCGACAAGGTGAGCGTGGAAGCGGCAAGCAGCTTTCCTTCCTGGCACCAGCTGCCTCTGAGCGTCTCTCTCGTTAGTCCGAAGCAGCAGCGGTGCAGTCACTTGTAGGGCTACCAATGCAACGAGGGAGCTTTATCAGTGCTCAGGCAGGAAAATGGTCGAGAGAGAGAGAGAGAGGGCGAAGCCAGTTCTGGTCTGCAGTTTGTAACAGCAGCAGCAGCAACAGCGCTGTGGAATTTCTCAGCGCAAGCCCTGCACGAGTCTGTTCAGAAATAAGGCCGTCGAGCTAAGTAGGGCTTACTCCCAGGTGTGTGTGTTTGTATTGGGAGCTTAAGTAGGCTTGGGCGTGTTAAACTGTCGGATGGCAGCAAAGACCGTACGAATAGAGAAGCCATATCTCCTGTCTCCTGGAAAATATAAAAGGCAACATTTATTAGGATCTGCTTCTTGGATTGCAGTGCCCTCCCGGTGAGACATGTTCTGATTAATACATTGTGGTATATATTATTATACAATGTTTATATCCTGTCTTTCATTCTAAAGTTTATAACGTGACTTAGAACAACTTCTGTTTCATGTAAAATCAATCTAAACCCCCCAGCAAGGGAATAGTCATAAAAAAACCTGTTGCCTCTTTTTCTTTTGCCCCCTAATGGAGCCATGTTGCTACTTTTACCATTTTTGCCCATTTTCTTTTGTGTAACATCCCTCACCCACCAAGCCTTGGCCCAATATTTACTTGTAGCATTCAGCCGCCTTCTTGTTTTTGCTTGAGGATTGCTGATGGGGGCTTATTGGAGAAGTCTCTAGTCATAATGAAAAGTTGCATAGAATGTGGATATCTGTTACTTTGGGACACTCCAATTCCAGCTTGTCCACCCAGTGCCTCTCATTGTTGAAAATACTGTTCTAAGGTTACTGCACAGCTGTTCCATTGTGTTATTGATGATCAGTTTCCATTTGTTTTCAATGGCTTATTTGATTTGGCTGAATAAAAGCATACATTTAAAAAAGTCAAGGATACTACTGTCTGTTAGACTGTGTTGATAGAACTTCTTTACAAACCTATTCAAATGTCCTTTTAAAGAAAAACTACCTGACATGAATTAAATTGTAATTCTGTACTCTGTGTGTCCACTATGCAGGTTCATCTTGAAACAGATGAATTGAAACGCTTGGTCTCTGAAGCCAAAGAGAGACTGCAGTAAGTCTTGGTAAAATAGAAGCAGAAATTAGGAGAAAGTTAATATATTGTAGGTCATATCTATGTGAAGGTTTAATTTGTTGCAAAACCCCTGGTGTTTTTAATCCTAGACGAGTTAATCTAGGAACTCAGCTAGATTTGTAAAGAAAAGGCATTTTATATGTGTTGTATATATGATATAACACTGTGACATCAGGTGACGCTGTGGTGTCCTGTCTTTCCCTACCGGATTTCACTGTATGAGTTTGTAATACGTTTAACTGAATCGCTGCTTTGACTTGCCTGGATAAACTGTAATTTTACCGCATTCCAGCACCTGTCAGGTGGGCAGGTTAACAGAGTGAGTTGAATAAGAACATAATAAGAGCTTGCTGGATCAGACCAGTGACCTATCTAATCCAGTATCCTGTTCTCACTGTGGCCAACCAGATGCCGGTGAGAAACCGTCAAGCAGCAACTGAGCACATGAGCCTTTTTCCCTCCTGTGGTCTCCAGAAACTGGTATCCGGAAGCATTACTGCTTCCAACTGTGGAGGCAGAACAGAGCCTTCATGGCTGGTAGCCATTGACATCTTATTCTACATGAATGGTGAAGAAGCATAGAATGGTATAAGCGAGAATATAAAAGAAAATAGTTTCTTGCGTATTTCTAGGTTTGTTCTCTGTTACACCTTTGTTTGCACATGTTCCTAAGACATGATAATTTTAAAAGATTATTGCTCATGTGTTACATTTTTGTACTTGATTGCCGCAGAACATCTCTCAGCCCAGGATAGCAAAATAATACTTATTTGCAGGAGTAAACCTGCCAAGAGCAAGGATATGAATGTTAACTTTCACATCCCTGCTTTGTAACTTTTTTGGTCCATAGAGGAAGCAAAACATTTGAAAATAGTATGGGAGGGGAATAAAATATAGCTACACAAGCTGAGGATGCCACTGTGTATAAGGTCAAAGTGAACGTATGAACTTGAGTGATGTGGTGGCTTATATGGAGGGTATTTGATTCAGTTTAGGTGCACACAGGTTCCTTCATGTTAGGAGGAGAGTAAAAGCTGTAGCTTTGGCACCTTGATGTTTGGCCTGTTCATTTCTGCCATTAAGGTGGTTGCTGCTGCTACTCAATACTAATACACCAGTGAACCTCAAGGAAGCAGGTGTGAGACTTACAACTGAATCCTTTCCATATGAATGCTTACTTGGGAGAACATCACACTGAGTTCAATGGGATTTGCGCCACAAGAAGTGTGTTTAAGACTTGCAGAGTCAGTGGAAAAGAAGTGATACGGAATTGTGTGTTAGTGACTAAATACTAAGTGGTGACATTCTAGTGACATTCAGTTGTGCAAAGTATGTTGTACTTTTTCTTGCATAAAGAGATGCTAGTGATGATAATGATGATGAACAGGAAGAGGCTTCAGGAGGCACCATGGATGTTGCTGATGCTGAGGCAACTAGCTCAGCTCCCAACGATGAGGACCATGAAGAAAATGAAAAGTTGGATGACGATGAACTGGCAGAATATGACCTGGATAATTATGATGAGGAAGATGAAGGTAACATTAGACTTGTTTCTGTGTTTCCTACCATCCCACCAGCAAATTCTTCACAAGTTGTTGTAATATGTTTGCTCTGAGCATTCAAAGATAGATCACAAAGGGTCAATGTAGCATAGGAAAGAGTATAGAGTTGAAAACACTCCATAGGAATTAGTACTTGTATGAAATCAAGGGAAATGGATTTATACATTTTATGGGCAAGGAGCTTCATCTGAAGTGCCACTTGACTTTCATCTGTTTTTGATAATGCAAAGGAGGTTTGGGCTTCACGGTTTGGAAGATCAGAAAGGGCTTCGTGGACAGGATAATCTGCCTTGGGGAAGGATCCTCCAATCCCAGGATCCAAAAACTAAGAATCTACCTGGGAATAAGGCACATTGAATTTAGGGGCACTTATTTCTGAAGGCATGGATAGGATTACATTGCAAAACTTGCAAGTTGAATGAATACCTTCACATGATTTGTATCTGGTTGGCTGCAGTGAGAAAAAGGGTGGCTGATTAACCTTTGCTCTGATCTAACAATGCTCTTCTTATTATCTCAGGAGAGGACTCTTATCACTAAGCCTGTCAATTATTTAAACCCTGAGTGTGGAGGAAAACTTGATCCACCAAATCTTTTTCAAAAGCAATCACTCTTCCCCATTAGGACAGGATGGGGAAAATTTCTAATAAATGGTGGAAAAAAGCTACTACAACTGAAGAACCAGAATAAAAATAATTAGGTATCCATCATCAATTTATTTGGTTCGGTCTTGAACCCAGATGCTCTGTGCTCTAAACACTTTTTCTGTAGCGAGATTACCCTGCAATAGGTGGATATTTTCTCATCTTTACACTTAAATTGGTTCATAGTAAATATATTTCAGTGAATTTTCATTAAGCTCCAGCTTTTAAAACCTTGTGGTGAAGGAGAGCCATGCTTTTTGCTAAAATGTTTTTTTTAAGGCAGACCGTTTTATGACAATTCAAATAGCATTTCATTGTTCCATCATAAAACATTTTATGCTCTCTCTTGTGCTTCATTTTGACCAATAATTTTACTAAGGAAACAGTTGCTTGCTAAGGTTTCACGTCGATGTAAGTTTGATATACCTAGCACAGTCTGCCATGTGAAATTGTTAATATTCTTTTACAGGCACTGAGAGTCTTGGAAAGACCCTAGCAGGTCTCACAGTGTATGGAAGCAATGAAAATGATCCTTACGTCACTCTTAAAGATACAGTGAGTACTTTTGTTGAACAAAAGTGGAAGCAAAACCTACTAAACTCTTCCTAGCTGTTTGATCTATTCACATCATGCCCTTAGGGTTACATGTGCATGTAGCCTGCATATTTGTGTATTGGGCTTTGTCTTACTTCATATGGTGTCTAGTTATTTAACCCACGTCCCTTGTTACAGAAATATTTAAATTTGTAAAGAATTAGTTGAGT